>NC_138985.1:63431000-66143500 GCF_964341445.2 Mesoplodon mirus
AGGGAATTCATGGACACCAGGTCTATGAAGTGGCAGCTCTCTGTGCAGCATCTTGCTATCTAATCCGAAGAAAGAGAAACCACTGAGAGCAAAGCTTGAGCTCTGACCAGGAGTAGCAACTGGTGTGTACCAACCTGACCCCAAAATCCTCACCTCACTAGAAGAGGAAATGAAGGCAATTTCTCCTAAAGAAGCCTGCTTAAAAGGCAAACTGAAAAAAAAAAAAAGCATAAGAATAGAAATTGACCAACTACAGGCATGATTCAGTGCCAAACAGAGTTAAGAGGTCGAAGAAAACTGTCAACCACTTCTACTGCATTGGGCAGAAAATTTTAAAACGACTTGCAAAATGTGAGCTCTTGAGGTCTAGCTTCAGGGGTATCATCGATTTCCCATCTTCAAAGAGTCATCTAATGTTCTTTACTTGGGACAAAAAAAAAAAATGCAGCAAAAGGGCAACTATTGCTAAGTGCTAAAATTCCCTCATACAAAATTAATTTTTAAAAAGGAGAATTAAAATGTTGATTTACCCTTACAGATGAATATGATTCTGAAACATCGTTTCAATACAAAGAACAAATAGATTGTGAGACAGGATGAGGCAGGGGGAGGGAAGGATTAAAGCTCCTTACTCTTTCTCTGTCTAGCTTTAGAACTGCTGATATTTCTGAATCATGGTACAACATTTTAAATTTTATCTACAAAATCAAGTTATATATAATACTCTGCTCTGGGGAAAACAGATTTCTGTCTTGAAAGCAACTCAGAAGGTAAAATCAAAAAGTAAAGGACACCGGGCTTCCCTGGTGGCACAGTGGTTGAGAGTCCGCCTGCCGATGCAGGGGACATGGGTTCGTGCCCCGGTCCGGGAAGATCCCACATGCCGTGGAGCGGCTGGGCCCGTGAGCCATGGCCGCTGAGCCTGCGCATCCGGGACCTGTGCTCCGCAAAGGGAGAGGCCACAACAGTGAGAGGCCCATGTACCGCCAAAAAAAAAAAAGTAAAGAACAGCTAGAAGTTTAAAATCAGTTTTTTTAAATGATGTTTTCATATTTTTTAAAATACAGCATATTGAACTCCATTTCTGTGTCAAATCATTGTAATTATCAAAAGGGTTGTAAATTCAATATTTGAAAAGACTAAAATTATTCATGCATTTATTCATATGGAGCCCAACCTTATTCCAAAAAAGATTTCAGCTTTTTTTATGTGGACAATTACAAGATAAAATAAAATTTTTAGGGCTTCCCTGGTGGCGCAGTGGTTGAGAGTCCACCTGCCGATGCAGGGGACGCGGGTTCATGCCCTGGTCCGGAAAGATCCCACGTGCCGCGAAGCGGCTGGGCCCGTGAGCCATGGCCACTGGGCCTGCGCGTCCGGAGCCTGTGCTCCGCAGTGGAAGAGGCCACAACAGTGAGAGCCCCGCGTACCACAAAAAAATAAATAAATAAAATAAAATAAAAATAAATAAATATTTATTAAGCACCAACTCTGTGCCAGTCACTGCTCTAGGCAGTGGAGATGTGTGGTGATGGTACAGACAAGATCACTATTCTCATGTAGTTTACAGTCCAGTGATGGCATACTGAAAGAAAAATAATAAACAAGTCAATCATTAAAAAGAATGTCAAGTGCTAGGAAGAAAAAAGACTAATGGTGACAAGGAGGGGAGTGGAATGGGAATACTTTAGAAAAGTGGGACAGAGGAAACCTCTTGAGATCACTTTTTTTAAGCCTAATATTTATTTTAGTCTAACATGCGCTTGAAAATGTGCACATATATGACTTCCCAGATTGATAAATTATCACTAGTCGAGAGAGATTTCGGATGACTTTTGCACTGAAATGGGGATGATGAGAAGGAACAGGACAATGAGCTAGGAATGAAGCTGCTATGAAAACTTATGCTGGGACTTCCGCTTTGGAGGAGGACACAATTCGCCTCGAAACTTTCGGCATCCAAGTCAAGGAAGGAAACACAGTTACAAGATAAATCTCTCCTCTTGGTCATGCTGAGACACCATGTGTAATGTTCTCCAAGACTTCAATGAATAATGTAACTGGTTTCTCAGGAATATTTCTTACAATGTCCTTCAAAATATCCTTTAGAAAAAGCCTGGAAGGTGATTGAAGAGGTCAGGGAAGTGACTGAGAAAACTGATACCAATTCTCATACCAAACTCCCTTGTGACTAACTGAAATCCAAGGAGATTTAAGAAAAAATATCTTAAACCTTGAGAATACAAAGAGCTCCTAGACCCTGGGTACAAACTGGAATCCCCTGGAGAGACTTTTTAAAATACTCCCACACCAGAATGCACTATGGAGGAATAGATGATAATTCTCCATAAATAGTTTCTGTTAAGTGAATTTCTGGCAGATTAAACTCCAACAAGTATACAGAGTGCAGATGTTCTCTGCTGCCATTTAGAAGAAGATTCAGATATTTCCATGTGGTTAAAAGAATATCTGAGGTAGAGGTAGAAATTATACCCATTTCTAGAAATGAAGACATATAACAAGTGTGAAGCAGGACATCAATTCACCCCTGAATGAAGCTAGCAAGGGAGGAGACCAGGGCAGGGCCAAGAGTTTTAAAGAAATGTTAGGTTTGTTCCAATACATAGATGGCACAGTAACCACATGTTAAATAAGTAAGAAAGATTACAAAAGGCTTATTTTATGTGGATCTCTAACATTTTCTGAGAATTCTTAACCCAATTCTACTACTTGTCAGTTGTATGACCTTGGGCTGGTTAATTAGCTTCCTTAAGCCTCAGTTTCCTCATCTATAAAATGGGTATAATAATATCTACCTCATAATGAGAGATAACACATGTAAATTGCTCAGCACAGTGTCTGACACATGGTAAATATTCAGTAAATATTAACTCTTATTTTCAACTCTTTACCTCAATATTTGCTTTCTAATGCTTTTATTACCAAAGTAAACACATCCAGCTAGATGTTCACAGAAGCTATCATTTTGGTTTTTATTATTACATGTCTTTGACCTGAATGCTTTGACATCTGGGACTCTAGAGCTACTTGTTCTATGAAGACACAAAAGATATTTTGTATCTTTTCATTTGGAGAAGGATACACAAGCACAGATTCTTTTTTAGCATTTCATGTTTCTGCTTTATGAAACTTAAAGCAGAAGAAGAGCATGTATAATTTTGGTACTGACGACTGGATCCTGAAATCTTTGATTTACAAAGAAAGATTATAACAATCAATGTTCACATGCAGTTCCAAAACAAAACACAACATCCTTTGAGAGGTGTTTCTAACCTTTTAAATGTTAAATATCTTTATATATTCCATTCTCATTCTCAAGGTAGTAGAAATGAAGCATTCCTACTGTGTTCCGCAAGTTTCTTCACTACTATACAACTTTTAAAAACATTTTCAAGTGCTGCAAGAAATATATAGTTCCAATGGGACAGATATAAGACATCTTTTACCCCAGTGCCATTGAAAGATATCTAAGGAAATGTTGGTGACCTCCTGTGCTAAGGCCAGGTTAGCCTAGTGCTTCAGCACATAGGCAGTGCAGTGGAGCTGAAGTGTCTGGGTTCAAATACCCTCTCCACTACCTACCAGCTTTGTGATTTTGCAGCTAAATATTACCTGTCACATGATTCTTGTGAGGTTGCAATGAGTTTGTACAGATCAAAAGTACCCAGAAAATTGTTCAGCACATAAAAAGTAACCACATGAGTTACCATTTATTAAATATTTATTAAATATTATTAAATATTTTAGTGTATACTATAACATGACAACACTATTATAAGTATTTCTCTTTTCCTGGTTTCTCTTTCCTTCCTCCTTCTTGCCATTCTCCTCAAGGTCTCTTCCTCTTCTTGTGCCCTCCCCCACTCTTTTTAATAACATCCTTTTTCCCTTTGGGGCTTATCCATAATCTTCAATGATAAATGTGGCAATATCCGGGCCCCAATGGAGTTATAGAGTACTACTAACCCTATATGACAAGAAAGCAGACCTCCCTCCATGTACTTTTAGAAGGGGCTTTAATCATTAAAAATGATAGAACACTTGGCATTCTTTGAAATAAGAGAAAAGAAATAAAACTTAAGGACAATTTGTATCATCCCATAAGCTTTTAGAGTCATTCATAGCTTTCCATGTGTAGCTGTAAAGAAGCAATGAAAGACAAGGTTCTTCTGTGCACAGTGTGCATGGTAAAACCACTGGGCAGAATTTCAAAGATGCCCAAAAGAAATATATACAAATTGGGACCTCATAGATTAAAAGCAAGATGTAAGGAAAACTCCTACAATTCTAAATTTTATTTTCTTTTAACTATTTAACTGTAAGAGGAGGTTGACAGGAGAATAAAACTGTGCTGGGAAATGTCTCCTTCCTATTTATGGTGGTGAAACAAAGTTTCGACTGGTGGCAAACTTTATTAATATTGAGCTACTCAGGTTTAACAAATGCACATTAAGGAAAAAAAAAGATGTTTGTGCTATCCTTGCAAAATACTTCTAAAGCTGTAATTCCTAGGAGTACTTTTCCGCCAGGGAAGCAGTACTGCAGACAACTTATGGTTAAGCTGACTCAGTGCTCCCAAGTGAAACAACCCAATTTTAAGTACAGCTCATCCATGCTTAGGCATATGGATAATTATATTCATAAGAACAGAGCACAGGCACTTCCCTGGTGGCACAGTGGTTAAGAATCCGCCTGCCGAAGCAGGGGACATGGGTTCAAGCCCTGGTCCAGGAAGATCCCACATGCTGCAGAGCAACTAAGCCCACGCGCAACAACTACTGAGCCTGCGCTCTAGAGCCCGTGAACCACAACTACTGAGCCTGCGTGCCACAACTACTGAAGCCCGCCGCCTAGAGCCCGTGCTCCGCAACAAGAAAAGCCACCGCAATGAGAAGCCCGCGCACCACAACAAAGAGCAGCCCCCGCTCGCCGCAGCTAGAGAAAAGCCCGCGCACAGCAACAAAGACCCAACGCAGCCAAAAATTAATTAAGTTTTTAAAAAACGAATGGAGCACAGCTACTGCTTGCCATCCTGCGACCATCTTGCATTTTCCCCATTCATTACTGATTATCAAAACTATAATAAATGGTAGATCTATGTTCTTGGCACTTGACTACTTGAGAAGCTTACAACACTTCCCAGGGAATGAGATAGAAAAATAAGTAGCCTCTCTATTCACTGGCAATAAAAACTTCTGACAAAAAGAAATTCTGCTACTTGTAGAGAAAAGCAATTACTGGCTGCAAAACAAATTATTGAAAATGTATGGGGTGACCACACAGCAAAATAAGCCACCAAATAACCTTTTACTGATGCTACAGTAAAAGTATCATGCTTGGCTAGCAAAAAAGGAGTAACCATTAAGGTGCTTACTCTTAAAAACAGAAATTATGTGATCATCAGTATCAAACCAACAGTAGGACTCAGTAGGTGATATCTTGCCCATATGGGTGTCCAGTTAAAAATATATTTTATCCTATTATCTGCAACATACAATTTTTTCAGCACAAAAAATTTCAAGTCAGAGGAAAGGAAGACTGAATACTTTGAATATTCTAGTTCTGAGGGCTCTTTTACAGGACTGAAATTACTTTAGACTAGGCAGACAATCTTTAGGACAGCAAGGTTACCCACAATCAAATGTAATTTCTTTGACTACCATTTCTAGAACTTCATGGCACAATAAGCTTTCAGTATGGGCTGATCATCTGATTCAGAATAAAAATAAAGTATGCGTTCAAGTAACTGGCCAGATAGTAAAGAAATCTTTTACAATATGGACTCATACAAACAGAATGATTATTTCACACCAATCAAACTGCCAGTATTTCCACAGTATTGTGGAATTTTAATATTTCCACAATATTAAAATTTTTTCCAAAAAATATAACTGTGCAGTTCCATTTAGTGATGAAAACTGAAGTAAGGACACATTAAAAGTAAAATTAAGGTGTCTTATACCATCACAGTTCTTGTGAGCTTTCTGAAACATTAAGTAAAACATTGCTGGTTTCCTTACTCTAGGTTAATGGCTCTATCTTACCAGGTGAGAAGTGATTCTTGAATTAGATTAGATGACATAACATTTCTTCCATCTATACAACTGTTAAGATTCCACTTACATAAATTCGAGTAATTTGTAACTTCTGGGAATGTGTTAAATTCAGGTAATTAGGGCACCATTTTGCATTAAGGCAATGTCATAAAATTTCTAAACAGTACTCAAGCAGCCTGAGGGAGTTAATGTTATTTAACAAAAACTCATATAGTGCTTACAGAATATGCAGCACTGTTCTAAGTGCTTTATAAATATTAACTCATTTATACTAAGCAGATAAGTATACTTAGTAACTAAGTTCTTACAAGCTTAATGAGTATGTGAATTGGCATTTAACAATGAATTAAAGTGAACAACCACTTTCACTCAGCCTTTGAAGTTAAGATCATTCATTTCTGGGACTTCCCTGGTGGCGCAGTGGTTAAGAATCTGCCTGCCAATTCAGGGGACATGGGTTAGATCCCTGGTCTGGGTAGATCCCACATGCCACGGAGCAACTAAGTACCCGCGCCACAACTACTGAGCCTGTGCTCTAGAGCCCACGAGCCACAACTACTGAGCCCGTGTGCCACAACTACTGAAGCCCACGTGCCTATAGCCTGTGCTCCGCAATGAGAAGCCACTGCAATGAGAAGCCCATGAACCGCAACGAAGAGTAGCCCCCGCTTGCCGCAACTAGAGAAAGCACACGCGCAACAACGAAGACCCAATGCAGCAAAAAAAAAAAGATTATTCATTTCTAACAATTAAGGTTATTCCACGACAACATGAATCTGGTCAGTAACTCTCCTTACTGAAATCCTTGAATCGCTTTCAGAACAAGTCCAAATTCCTCAGCAAGTCATGAAGGTGCTGCAGCATCTATTTTCTGGTTTCCTGTTTTGTTTCATCTGTCCCTTAAATCCTAACTATTTGCAGTTTAAAATGTGTCTTGATGTCACATGCCCACGTACCTCCTGCCCCTTCTGTTTGATATGCCCACCCCTTCCCTTTAATTTGGCCACTTCCTACTCACCCTCAAAACACAGCTCAGATAACACCTCTCTCTGAGAGCCCTGACTGCTCACCTGGGTTAAGCACTGTCTTCTCTCTTCCACAGCTCTCTGTGATCACCTCCAGAAAATCACACACGAGTACAGAGTGTAATTGCCTATCCATTCACCCATCTTCCTACTTGTCTGTAAATTCCTTAAAGGCTAGAACTGGGTCTTTTATCTCTTAATCCCCAGGGTTTGCAAAAAAATTGGTACACAGTATGAGCTCAAGTATACAAATGCCTTTTTTTTTTTTTTTTTTTTTGTGGTACGCGAGCCTCTCACTGCTGTGGCCTCTCCCATTACGGAGCACAGGCTCCGGACAAACAGGCTCAGCGGCCATGGCTCACGGGCCTAGCCGCTCCACGGCATGTGGGATCTTCCCGCACCGGGGCACGAACCCATGTCCCCTGCATCGGCAGGCGAACTCTCAACCACTGCGCCACCACAGAAGCCCTATAAATGCCTTTTTAATAAACAAATAAACAAATCAATATATACCTTTGTGAGCTGATAGAAAAACATCCTAATTTTATTTCTGAAGTAGAAAGGAAGTTGCTAAACATATTTATGAGTATAAATTACGTCTATTTTAAGCACCAAAGAAATAACAAGGTCCATACAGAATTAACTTATGTTTTGGGGTTCCATGACAGCTCTCAACGAAACAAGAAATGACAAATTGCAGGATCACTCCTTAGTTTCCTAACTGTAGGAAGTGTTGGCTTATGACAACTAAGTCTTTACAACTCTAACTGCCAGATTCAGTCCTACTAGTCAGTAATCACTAACTGTAGTTGAGGAGCACGGTAAACTGCTACAGCACCCAGGTGATCTAGGCATCCAACCAGACGCACTATGTATACCTCACCATGTGCCAGCACTGAGATAAGTGCTTGTCATAATTACTTTGATGATAAAACAGGATCTTCACTCTCATATCTGACTTGAATGAATAATCTACTCACGCTGTTTAACCTAAATCCTACCGATTCATTCACACCTCACCAAAAGCCAGAGTCATTCTTCTCAATACTGAGGTTTATTCTTATAGGAAGTATAAGCTGCACAGGCCCCAAGTATCTTCTGCCCCAAGTAGAGAGGCCTATGAACCAAAAGAATCTACAGAAGTGGTATTTCAGAAATGGGGAGAAAAAAGGAGGACTGCCTGTTGTCCAAGAGTGGTGGTCTTTACCAACACAGAGAAGGGCAGAGGGTACCTAAAGACATCACCAGCATGAGGCAGAGACTCTGGAGTTTAGAGGTGCAATCCTGCAGCATTTTCTGCATCTCTACGTTCTTCCTCTCTGAGAAACTCTTTGTGACTTGTTTTAAAGCACTGTCTGTATCAGTAAAAATTCAGATTGTGAAAGACTCTACTGCATAAAAGACCCCACATCTTCAATGAATAAATTGCATGGAAAAAAGCAAGGAAATGGAGGGGGAAACCATGCATTAAAGAGACTTAAAATATAAAAATAAAAAAACTAATTGTAGTTTATAGACATTATCTGGGTCCTGGATCAAACAAACTTAAATATATATATAATATTTATATATCTATTTTATATATTTAACACATTTATATATTTAATACATGTTAGCTATGATAATATCATGGTTACATTTTCTAAAAAATCTTCATCTTTTTGAGGTGCACAGTGAAATTTTATAAATGAAATGATATGATTTGCTTCAAAATAATACAGAAAGGGAGGAAAAAATAGGTAGGATGTAGATAAAACGAGATTGGCTATGAGTTGCTAATGGTTGAAGCTGGGAGTCCATCATAATAGTCTATCTACTTTTGTGTGTGTGTTTGAAATTTTTTAGAATCAAAAGTTGTAACTGAGTGTGAGACTATTCCTCTACAGAAATAACTGTCATGTATTGAAAAATAAGACAGTGTCCTATGCTTCTTCAATTTTACTATGGAAAAAAGTCAAAATGGAAAAGGTTAATTCAAACATTAATTCAAATAAGTAAATAAAATTCAAATAAAAAATAAATAAAATAGGTATTTACCAAACAATTCAAATGATGGGATTCTTCATTAATGTTTGGCATATTAGATTTTCTACTATAATAATGTAACTAATGGATATTACCATAGCCCTTTAAATTAATTTCTATCATGTTAAAATGTTAACAGAACTAAGTACTTGGCTACAAATACAGATTTAAGTAGTATTTTTCTATTTTTATTTATTTTACACTTACAGATAAATTACTGAGTATCACATCATCAAGATACATCTTAAAATATTAAGAATATATTTATACATGTGAAAATGTTCAGCCTGCCTTTGCTTCAGTGAAGTGTTCAAAATTTTCAACTACATGAACAAGTTCTACCTTAATGTGTCCTTACAGGTGGGTGAACTGGTTGCCAGGTTGATACATGTAAATACAAAAAATGTTTACATAGCCCCAAAATATTTACTTAAATTAACCAGAAAATTCAAAATAATTTTCAAGTATATCTGTGGATGTGTGATATTGACCTAAATATGGGTAAACGGTAGTTAGATTTTTATTTAAAAACATACTTTATAAATGCCCAATAAGCAACAGGGCCCTAATTACACCAAGAGGACTGCTACCAATGAAGAAAGGGGGGAGCCGGACACCTTTTCTGGAATGTGGAGGTGAATGGGTACATCTCTGATGTGCACAAATTGAGTGAGCTGAGAACCTTGCAGTTCAGCTTAATTTTAAGGTTTGAGTTTAGTTAGGGATGTCTAGGCTTGTTTTTCCAATTTTCCTACAGTACCAATCTTGGCTTAAATCACATAAAGTCTTCTCTTTGAAAATTAAAACAACCACCACAACAATAATGATGATGCAAATCCTGCTAAAATATTATATCCCTTCTTGCCTATGCATGGCTTTTGTCAGGAAGAGGTGAGAGGGTCTCCGCCCCTTCGCTCAGGTTGCCACACAACTGGAGGCAACCCGCACAAACTCCTCTCCAGCAAAGCCCCCGGCCTGTGGCTCTTTTGGGGTTCGTCGCCCCTTTCTCTTCTTTTTTGCACAGGGAGCGCCACGCATGACTCGCATTAGAATTGCACTGGTTTCACCCAAGACATTGCATCTCCAGGGCAACGGAGAGCAAACGCGGGGTCAGGGTGGGCCGGGCCGCGCGGAGGACCACCCCCAGCACCACGCCTCTCACCTGCCCGCCGTCGGGGTCGCCCCTCACCCGCGTATCGAGCGCGTCGTGCCCAGTTTCGTCTTCGCCCGAGCTGTAGATGAGTCGGAGTGGCACGATGCTCTGGCGCTCCAGGAAGCGGTTTTCCTTCCTCCTCTCCAGCTCCGTCAACGAGGCGTCTCCTCCAGGAAGGAAAGGGGGAAGGAGGAATTGGGGAGAAAAGGCGAAAATAATGACCCTGACCCACACTCGTCCATCCTGCGGTCCAACGTCTCCCTTATGAAGATCCCACCTCCCCCTCCCTCCCGGACCCCATCTGGTAAGGATGCAGAGACACAAGACGCAGAGCCTTGGACCAGCTAATCTGAAAGCATCCAGGATCGGGGCCCAGAAGCAGAGCACCCCTCTCCCATCCTCCGCATTCCTCTTCTACTTCAGAAGAAAAAGAGGCATTTGACCTAAAGCTTCTAATGCATCCACACTGTATTTTTGCTTCACTTCTCTCCACCCTTCTAAAATAACAAAAAAATCTCGCTGCGCACTCGGGAAATGGGGATGCCTTTTTACAAATGCGCTTGAGGGCTGCAAAGATGCCCGGAAAATGGTACGTCTCGGAGCCACAGAGGGCGGCGAACTTACCTGCCCGGCCGCAGCCCGCCGGGGGACAGGTCCCCAGGGCGCAGAGCAGCAAGAAGGGCACGGATACAGCCGCCGCCGCCTGCATGGTGCAGCCGTCAGCCCTCCTCGCCCGAGACGCTCAGCTCCTCATGCCCGGGCAGCTGCGTCCGAATCCCGCGCCCCGCGGCCCCGGCTCGCCTGGGCCACCCCCTCCCAACCCCGGCCGGTGCTGCGGCGACCGCGGCGCTGCAGCCTCCACCGCGGCGCTGCCTCAGTGCTGCATTGTGCTCCGCGGGCGCTTCCGCTGGCGGGGGGAGCGAGCGAGTGCTGCATTGGGCGGTTGGCTGTAGCTAAGTGGTTTCTAGCGCCACCCACCTCATCCCCTGGCAGAGGCTCCGGCGGGCGACGAGAGCTCGGCGAGGAGCTAGCGCCGGTCGCACTCTCCCCCGCGCGCGGGCAGGGGCGCGCGCACGAGAGTCAGCTGGGAAATGTAGTTCTCTCTCCACTTCCTGCTCGTCTCCAAGACGGCGCGGACTGTCGCGACCTCGTGACCACACGGTCATCTACAAACTGGAGACGGGAGGGAGGAAAAGGTCGAAAGAAAGAAAGGTCATCGCTGGCAAGTCCTCCCGGCACCGAGCATGCCCGAATGCGCCGACGCGGGAGCCCGGATTCAGGCACTGCGTCCCCAAAGAACTGTAATAATGTTTACTGCAGATTTAGTAGTTAATTTAAATTATTACCAGGCAATCGTGCCCTCAAGAGTACATGGTAAGTTAATCATTCAACAAACATTGTTTGAGCACCTACTATGTGCATGGCGGTTGACAAGAGCAAGGGACACAACAGTGAAGGACACGGGTATGAGGCAACTGCTGCCAGATATATTGAGTGAATACCGTTTTGTACAGTACAGAGATGTTTTCCTCCTTCCCTGGAAGAGTTTTTTTTTTTTACTCCCTGCCTCTATTGACATGGTTTCAAGTCCATGCACCATCATGGTGATTTGAAAATACTCTCCAGTGTGTCAGTGTCCCAGTCCAAGTGTGTTATCCAGAATTAAATACGACTTAGACATGGTTTCCCAAGCAAACAGTAGAGAGGGACTCTTTTTTCTGTTCTAAATTCTTGCCTAAGAGAAAAATCTATCATATTTCAGTAACCGCATCTCACTGAGCTTATTGTCACTTCAAAAAATTTCCCCCAAATCTTCAACTAATGAGACCCTTAGGAATTCTATATATGACATGCAACTGAAGCCTGAATAAGGACTACGAAATTTCAATAGTGCACTTTAGACCTTGATGCAGAAGTTTCCATAATAGTTACAGTAAAATAAAACTAGAACCCAAGGGCCTGGAAAAGCCCTTTACCTTCATTCCCTGCATTATGGACCCAAATCCTTACCCCAGTTCTCTCAGTTGGGAGAATTAATTTTACAGGTTTTGTAACTGTTGTGCTTCTCCAAGTATACCCTACAATTTTTAAATTTAAATCTTTTGCTGTTATAAATAATGCCTCCCTGCGCATGTGTTGTGAGCATTTCTCTAAGGCAGATACCAAAACAAGAAATTGCTTGGTTCACAGGGTTTGCGCATTATTTAAACATAATAAATACATGCCTTTAAACCATTCCATCTCCCTGGGACAGAATGGACCTCCTGAGAGGCAAGGTAAGTGAGAAGATTCCTCTGGCACTAAGCTACAGTTTCCCAAGCAGTGTATTATGGGGGCAGAGGAGTGGGAATAAGCTTGTCTCAGTAGCACTTCAAAACACAGCATCCCATCCTATAGGGACACAATCTCCTTTGAATCTCTTGGAAGGTAGTGCATTTCTGGCAACATCTTTCCTATTTCATATATATATCTACATATTTGTGGGATTTTTGCTGTTTTTCTTCTTTCATTTGATTCCCACCAGCTAGTTCATTAACACATTTCTCACCTCGCATATTTCTCTCTTTTTTTTGATGAGAATTTAAGTTCTATGCTTAGCAAATCTCTATTTAACACTGGTGTTATCAACTGTAGTCATCATTTTTTACATTAGATCTCAGATATTATTTGTCTTATAGCTGAAAGTTGGCATGCTTTTGCCAACCTCTGTTTCCCCCATTCCCAGCCTCTGGTACCCACGTTTCTACTCTCTATTTCTATAAGTTTTACTTTTCTTTTATTCCACCTATAAGTGATATCATGCACTATGTCTTTCTCTGTCTGACTTATTTACTTATAATGTCTTCAGGTCCATCCATGTTGTCACAAGTAGCAGGATTTCCTTCTTTCTTATGGCTGAATAATATTCCAGTGTGTGTGTGTAGATAGATATATATATAGATATATATATATATACACACACACCCACACATACATACATATATATATATATATATATATATATATATATATATATGGGCTTGGCCAAAAAGTTCGTTCAGTTTTAAGTAAAAATAAAAGACACATTTTTCATTTTCATGAAGAACTTTATTGAACAACATATTCCCTAACTGAACGAACTTCTTGGCCAACCCAATATATATATACACACCACTTTTCCTTTATCCATTCATTTGTTGATGGACATTTCAGTTGTTTCCACATCTTGGATAGTGTGAATATGCTGCAATGAACATGGGGCTGCAGCAGTTTGGGGAGAAGCTCCCACTCCAGCCCCGCCACTCTTAACACCAAGAGTTAGGAGTTACAGGTTTGGGGAGAAACTTAAACCATAGTTTTTGACCCCCTGAGGCTACCCTGATTCATAAGGCTACCTGCATCTCTGGATTTTGGATTCACAGATCAAGTCCAAGCCCATTCTTATGTCACCATCAAGGCCCCCAAAAGGCATTCTCACTACTTCTGTTTGTTTTTGTACATTTTATTAGAAAGGACTATAAAATAGCCATTTACACATTTTACCTCTTCAGTATGCAAATATAAATAAGATGGAATATAGGAAATCTTTGTTTTCATATAAGAATAAGTCTGTCCAGTTTCTGCTATACACTATTAAGGTTTCATTCACAGAGCCAAAAAAAGTATGTCTTCTTTGCAAAAATGTCTGTTTAGTTCCTCTGCCCATTTTTAATTGCATTATTTGTGGGTTTTTATTTTTGTTTGTTTTGTGGGTTTTTTTGTTATTTTTGTGTGTTTTATTTTGTTTTTTTGCTATTGCATTGTATGTGTTCTTTATATATTTTGGATATTAATCCCTTATCAGATACACGATTTGCAAATATATTCTCCCATTCAGAAGGCTGACTTTTCGTTTTGTTGATGGGTTCCTTTTCTGTACAGAAGCTTTTTAGTTTAATGTGTCCCACTTATTTATTTTTGCTTTTGTTGCCTTTGCTTTTGGTGTCAATTCAAAAAAGTCATCACCAAGACCAATATTAAGGAGCTTATCCCATATGTTTCCTAGTTTCAGGTCTTAGGCTTAAGTGTTATGAGTTTTCGGTCTTACGTTTAAGTCTTTAAGCCATTTTAAATTGATTTTTGTGTATGGTATAAAATAGGGGTCTAGTATCATTCTTTTGCATGTGGCTGTCCAGTTTTCCCAACACCATTTACTGAAGAGACTGTCCTTTCTCTATTGTATATTTTTGGTTCCTTTGTTGTAAATCAATTGACCATATATACATGGGTTTATTTCTGGGCTCTCTATTCTGTTCCTTTGATCGATGTGTCTGTTTTTATGCCAATACTATACTGTTTTGATTACTATTGCTTTGTAATATAGTTTAAAATCAGGAAGTATGATGCCTGAGCCTTGTTTTTCTCTCCCCATGTTGCTTTGGCTATTTGGGCTGTTTGTGGTCCCATACAAGTTTTAGGATTTTTTTGTTTATTTCTGTGGAAAATGTCTTTGGAATTTTGATACAGATTGCATTGAATCTGTAGTATGGACATTTTAACAATATTAATTCTTCCAATCCATGAACAAAGGATACCTTTCCATTTACTCGTGTCTTCTTTGATTTCTTCCATCAATGTTTTATAGTTTTCAGTGTACACGTTTTTTACCTCCTTGGTTAAACTTATTCCTAGTTATTTTATTCTTTTTGATGCAATAGTAAGTGGGATTGTTTTCTCCATTTCTCTCTCTGAGAGTTAATTATTAATGTAAAGAAATGAAGTTGATTTTTGTATTTGATTTTGTATCAGGTTTGGCTTGCAGGTGATGCGGCCATAAGCCATCAGAAACCCATAAGATGTCAGCTTGAAAAGAGTGCAGTGTTAGGTACCCAACAATCTTGTCAGTATGAAGTCCTCCAAGATGCAGGCCATAAAACACTTAAAGAAGTAAAAGTATTTTACAACCCAAATAACATTGCAATATGTTAATACTGATTGACACTTGTCTGGAAGGCTGCTTTCCACTTGCCTCCTTGTTATAAGAGGTTATAAGCACCCTGCTCCAGGGAGCTGGTTCAGAAGATCAGAGGTCAGTGGGATCCAATAACTCACAGACCAGTCTGTGACTCTACTGTGGCCACAGATACAAATCAAAGAGGAAATCAAAAAATACCTAAAGACAATGAAAATGAAAACACAATGATCCAAAATCTGTGAGTGCACCAAAAGCAGTTCTAAGAGGGAAGATTATAGCAATACAAGACTACCTCAGGAAACAAGAAAAATCTCAGGTAAATAACCTAACCTTATGCCTAAAGCAACTAGAGAAAGAAGGACAAACAAAACCCAAAGTTAGTAGAAGGAAAGAAATCATAAAGATCAGAGCAGAATTAAATGAAATAGAGACTAAAAAAAAAAAAAGAAAGAAAGAAAGAAAAGAAAAGATCAATGAAACTAAAAGCTGGTTCTTTGAAAAGGTAAACAAAATTGATAAACCCTTAGCCAGATTTATCAAGAAAAAGAGGGAGAGGGTCCAAATCAATAAAATCTGAAATGAAAAAGGAGAAGTTACAACCGACACCACAGAAATACAAATGGTCCTAAGAGACTACTACAAGCAACTATATGCCAATAAAATGGGCAACCTAGAAGAAATGGACAAATTCTTAGAAAGGTACAATCTCCCAACACTGAACCAGGAAGAAATAGAAAATATGAATAAACCACTTACCAGTACTGAAATTGAATCAGTAATTTAAAAACTCCCAATAAACAAAAGTCCAGGACCAAATGGCTTCTCAGGTGAATTCTACCAAACACTTAGAAAAGAGTTAGCACCTATTCTTCTAAAACTATTCCAAAAAAATTGCAGAGGAAGGAACATTTCCAAACTCACTCTATGTGGCCACCATCACCCTGATACCAAAACCGGACAAAGATACCACAAAAAAAAGAAAGTTACAGGCCAATATCACTGATGAACATAGATGCAAAAATCCTAAACAAAATACTAGCAAACAGAATCCAACAACACATTAAAAGGGTCATACATCATGATCAAGTGGGATTTATCCCAGGGCTGCAAGGATTTTTCAATATCTGCAAATCAATCAATGTGATACACCACATTAACAAATTGAAGAATAAAAACCATATGATCATCTCAATAGATGCAGAAAAAGCTTTTGACAAAATTCAACACCCATTTATGATAAAAACTCTTCAGAAAGTAGACATAGAAGGAATCTACCTCAACATAATAAAGGCCATATATGACAAACCCACAGCTAACACCATACTCAAAGGTGAAAAGCTGAAAGCATTTCCTCTAAGATCAGGAATAAGACAAGTATACCGACTCTCACCACTTTTATTCAACATAGTTTTGGAAGTCCTAACCACAGCAATCAGAGAAGAAAAAGAAAGAAAAGGAATCCAAATTGGAAAAGAAGTAAAACTGTCACTGTTTGCAGATGACATGATGCTATACATAGAAAATTCTAAAGACGCTACCAGAAAACTACCAGAGCACATAGGTAAAGTTGCTGATTACAAAATTAATATACCAAAATCTGTTGCATTTCTATATGCCAACAATGAAATATCAGAAAAAGAAGTTAAGGAAACAATCCCATTTACCATCGCATCAAAGAGAATAAAATACCTAGGAATAAACCTACCTAAAGTGGCAAAAGAACTGTACTCCAAAAACTATAAGACTCTGATGAAAGAAATTGAAGATGACACTAACAAGTGGAAAGACATACCTTGTTCTTGGATTGGAAGAATCAATATCATTAAAATGACTATACTACCCAAGGCAATCTACAGATTCAATGCAACTCCTATCGAATTGCCAATGGCATTTTTCACAGAACTAGAATGAATAATTTAAAAATTTTTATGGAAACACAAAAAGCCCCAAATAGCCAAAACCATCTGGAGAAAGAAGAATGAAGCTGGAGGAATCATGCTTTCTGACTTCAGACTATACTACAAATTACAGTAATCAAAATGGTATGGGGCTTCCCTGGTGGTGCAGTGGTTGAGAGTCTGCCTGCCAATGCAGGGGCCGCGAGTTTGTGCCCCAGTCCAGGAAGGTCCCACGTGCCATGGAGCGGCTGGGCCCATGAGCCATGGCCGCTGAGCCTGCACGTCCACAGCCCATGCTCCGCAACAGGAGAGGCCACAACAGTGAGGGGCCCACATACTGCAAAAAAAAACAAAAACAAAAACAAACAAACAAAAAACAACAAAATGGTATGGTACTGGCACAAAAACAGACATATACATCAATGGAACAGGATACAAAGCCCAGAAATAAACCCACACACCTATGATCAATAACTCTATGAAAAAGGAAGTAAGAATATACAATGGAGAAAAGACAGTCTCTTTAATAAGTGGTGCTGGGAAAAGTGGACAGCTACATGTAAAAGAATAAAATTAGAATATTCTCTAACACCATATACAAAAATGAACTCAAAATGGATTAAAGACCTAAATGTAATACTGAAAACTCCTAAGGAAAATATAGGGAGGACAACACTCTTTGACATAAATCGCAGCAATATCTTTTTGGATCCACCTCCTAGAGTAATGAAAGTAAAAACAAACAAACAAAAAACAAATGGCATATAATTAAACTTAAAAGCTTTTGCACAGCAAAGGAAACCATAAACAAAATGAAAAGACAACCTACAGAATGGGAGAAAATATTTGCAAATGATGCAACCGACAAGGGATTAATGTCCAAAATATACAAAAGCTCATATGACTCAATATCAAAAAAACAAATAATGCAATCAAAAATGGGCAGAAGATCTAAGTAGACAGTTTTCCAAAGAAGACATACAGATGGCCAACAGGCACATGAAGAAATGCTCACCATCACTAATTATTAGAGAAATGCAAATCAAAACTACAATAAGGTATCACCTCACTCCGGTCAGAATGGCCATCACCAAGAAGTCTACAAAGAATAATGCTGGAGAGGGTGTGAAGAAAAGGGAACTCTCCTACACTGTCAGTGGGAAGGTAGATTGGTATAGCCACTATGAAAAACAGTACAGAGATTCCATAAAAAACTGAAAATAGAACTACCATATGATCCAGCAATCCCATTCCTGTGCGCATGTCAGAAGAAAACTCTAATCTGAAAAGATACATGCACCCCAACGTTCATAGCAGCACTATTTACAATAGCCAAGACATGGAAGCAACCTAAATGTCCATCAATAGATGAATGGATAAAGAAGATGTGGTACATATATACAATGGAATATTAATCAGCCATAAAAAAATGAAATAATGCCATTTGCAGCAACATGGATGGACCTAGAGACTATCATACTAAGTGAAGTCAGACAAAGACAAATATTATATGGTATCACTTATATGTTGAAAAATTATACAAATGAACTTATTTACAAAACAGAAACAGAGTCACAGATGTAGGAAACAAACTTATGGTTACCATGGGGGAAGAGGGGGAGGGATAAATGGGGAGACTCAGATTGACATATACACACTACTATATATAAACAGATAACTAATAAGGACCTACTGTATAGCACAGGGAACTCTACTCAATACTCTGTAATGACCTGTATGGGAAAAGAATCTAAGGAGTGTATATGTATATGTATAACTGATTCACTGTGCTGTACAGTAGCAACTAACACAACCTTTTAAATCAACTATACTCCAATAAAAATTTTTAAAAAAGAAAAGAAGATATGGTGTATGTATACACACACACACACACACACACACACAGGAATATTACTGAGCTGTAAAAAAGAATGAAATGCCATTTGCAGCAACATGGATAGATCTAGAGATTATCATACTAAGTGAAGTAAGCCAGACAGAGAAAGAGAAATATCATATGATATCACTTTTATGTGGAAGCTAAAGAAAAATGATATAAATGAACTTATTTACAAAACAGAAATAGGCTCACAGACATAGGAAACAAACTTATGGTTACCAAAGGGGATGGAGGGGTGGGAGGGAATAAATTAGGAGTTTGGGATTAACATATACACACTACTTTGTATAAAATAGTTAAACAACATGAACCTACTGTATAACACAGGGAACTGTATTTAATATCTTGTAATAACCTACAATGGAAAAGTTATATATATAACTGAATCACTTTGCTATACACCTGAAACTAACAAAAAATTGTAAAGAATACTTCAATTTTGAAAATGGTTTAAAAAAATCAAGGAAGACATCATAGAAGACTGAATGTTCATCCTGAATTTTAGAGGTGAGGAGGAGTTTCTATGATGGACAAGGGAAGAAAAAGGTGGGTGTTCCAGAAATATTGCCAGCACAAGCAGTAGGACCTAGAAATTTGAAAATTCTAAACATTAGTGAAAACTTTTCATATGCTTAGCTATCTCTATGTTTTTAAAGGTCCCAATACTGCAGGGCTGGGAAATAGAGTTACCTCCTTTCCAGAGGAGGGGAAATTTGAGCTGAGTCCTTAGGATGGGAGTTGGATAAGTAGAGATGGCAGGAAGGAGGGCTGATGCTGCATTATCCATCGTGTGATGGTGAAGGAAAGGCCAAACACTGCAGAGATGTCAGCAATGACATCATTTAGCTGCTGAACCAGCTGAATTTGTTTCAGCTACTTCAGTTGAGTTTTCTATTATTTTTTGTAAAATGCATTCCTAACTCTAGAGAATCCAATACCACAGTGGAGTACTAAAAGCAAGAGGCTTTAAAATACAGAATTGGTTGGGTAGAGGGGTTAAGATAGTGGGCAGTGAGGACCTACAACTTTCCTAGGCTGCTGATAACAGTGGAAAAATTGGTCAAATTATCATCTGCTGTGTTTGGGGACCAAGAAAATGTAACAGGAGCAAGGCTATAGTGTTAGGAGAAATGTTTGGAAAATCTCAGGTTTTTCATGTGTGTTGTCTACTTCTTGTTGTTGAAAATAAAAGGATGGAAAAAGATATACAATCAGGGGCTTCCCTGGTGGCGCAGTGGTTGAGAGTCCGCCTGCCGATGCAGGGGACACGGGTTCGTGCCCCGGTCTGGGAAGATCCCACGTGCCGCGGAGCGGCTGGGCCCATGAGCCATGGCTGCTGAGGCTGCGCGTCTGGAGCCTGTGCTCTGCAATGGGAGAGGCTGCAGCAGTGAGAGGCTCGCATACCGCAAAAAAAAAAAAAAAAAAAAAAAAAAAAATCAATCAAAATAAAGTTGGTGTAGCTTTATTAATGTCAAGTAAAATAGACTTTGAACCAAAAAAAAAAAAAAACTCACTAGAAATGGATTTACTTCATATGGATATATAGCTTAATGCACCAATTGTAATAATTCTAAACTTGTATTGCCTAATACTTGCCTAAAACAAGTTTAGTATTCAAAATGTATAAAGCAGAAAGTGAAGGAAATGATTAGGTGAAAAGTGGAAGGGGAATATTATGGGTCAGGCTGCAAGAACTGAACTCTGATCAATGTTAACATTACAGAGACAACCAAACCGCATCTGTGCATTGCACATGGAAGTATACACCACCGCTTTTGAGGTATTCTTGCTAAAAATTTGAACCTCAATCTGATCAAGGCTCTAGATCATGGGAAATACAGAGTACAGAGGAACAGATAAAGCCTAACCACAGGAAGGTAATCAGTGAAACTCAGAATGTGGAAAAACACAGGACAAATGGGCCCAGTGTCTTCAATAAATACATTTAAAGGGGAGAAAAGGATAAATGTATACATTACAATAGATTTAGGACACTGTCTTAGCCTGGGTCCTCCTGAAAGTGAATATTTTACGTGGGTGTGTGAACCCAGAGATTAAGGAAGTAAAACAGAAAGAAAAAGAGTAAAGACAGGTTACTGATCAGGAAATCTTTCAATCCCATGGGATCTTCCGCGGCGCCATATGAAACACATTTCTGAAACATCGTAGGGGAGAAAGAGGGAAAAATTTATCGGCTTACATTCCCCACTGGTCAAAGTTTGCTCCCAGGGCATTACCTTGCCCTTCTGGGTTTTGCCCGTGCATGAAGAACAAGCAGTTTCCTAGACTAAAAAGGTCCTGAGAACATTAGCCGTTCCAGGCAAACTTGCACTTTGTTTTTTTTAAAGATTTTTTTTTAATAGTTAATTTATTTTCCCTACAGTTCAATTCTTTTATTATTATTATTTTATTTTATTTATTTTTGGCTGCATTGGGTCTTCGTTGCTGTGCACAGGCTTTCTCCAGTTGCGGCGAGCAGGGACTACTCTTTGTTGTGGTGCACAGGCTTCTCATTGCGGTGGCTTCTCTTGTTGCAGAGCATGTGCTCTAGGCGTGCAGGCTGCATTAGCTGTGGCACGTGGGCTCAGTAGTTGTGGCTCACGGGCTCTAGAGCATAGGCTCGCTCAGTAGTTGTGGCACACGGGCTTAGTTGCTCTGCGGCATGTGGGATCTTCCCGGACCAGGGCTTGAACCCGTGTCCTCTGCATTGGCAGGCGGATTCTTAACCACTGCGCCACCAGAGAAGTCACTTTCTTTCTTTCTTTTCTTTTCTTTTTTTTTTTTGATGCCGACCATCTCTAAAGTCTTTCTTGAATTTGCCACAATACTGCCTCTGCTTCATGCCTTGGCTTTTTGGCTGCCAGGCATGTGGGATTCCAGCTCCCCAACCAGGGCTCGAACCCTCACCCCCACATTGGAAGGCGAAGTCCCAAACATTGGACCACCAGAGAAGTCCCAGAACTTTGGTTTTGATGGCTTAGCTCTGTGAGGGGGACTGAGGTCAAAGCCTAAGAGGAGAAGTCTAATAGGAGACCCTCTCCACATTAACTTGGGACCCCAAAGGGCCCAGAGTAAGGATGAATGAAGTATATCCAAAATCTCCCCCTCATCCACAGAGGACTACAGAGAAAATGGCCTTGGCACTGAGCTGGGTTGAGGGATGGGGAAAGGAGGGAAACTGGTTCCTAAGTATACAGCACCATCTTATGTGGGCCTTATGGGAATTTGCAGGCAAGCCTGTCCCCAAAAGTCATGAATTCAGGACACAGCATCATCAGTGAAGTACTCCTTTGAAAAGAACTTCTGAATTTAATACCCAGTGAAGTCTTCAGATTTGTGTATGAATTTATAGGAGATAGGGGCTAGAAGAATATATTAAATGACACTTTTTGGTAAACAATCCAATCCAGAAAGATATTCTACAAGAAAAATGACCCAGTTTTTTTCAACAAATAGATGGCACAAAAAGTCAGAGTGGGAAACAGGGAACTGTTTAAGATTACAAAAGACTTGTTATATATTAAGCACATATAAACCAAATGCAACAAAGTGTAGACCTTACTTGGATTCTAATAAGAAAAACAGGGAAATTTGAATAAGGACTGGGTATTAGATGATACCAAGGAATTATTGCTTAATTTATTAGGTATCATAATGATATTGTGGATTTTTAAAAAGTCATTTGTTAAAGATACATACCGACATATAATATTTATGAGTAAAAATATATGACATCTGGCATTTTGCTCTAAAACACTTAAAAATATATTAGAAGGAGCATATGTAAATTGTTTACTCACAAACTGGCCCCCATACACAGAGGGCATGAGAGACTAAAGAAAGAGGCAGACCACTCCAGATTGCAGGTGGCAGGTTTAATAAGCAAGGGAACTTCCTTACAAGGCTTGTCTTGAGTGGCCACAAGACAGGTAGATCTCTGCACCAGCCTTATAGAATCTTAACGTTTACATAGAGGCCTTAAGTAGGTTCAGTCACATATACTATCCAGAAGGTCTCAACAATTCTCTCAAGGCTGCAGCCTTGAAACAGCTCCCACTGCAGGAATGGAGGGTAGAAATGTACATTCCAAGGACAGGGTGTAACTGAGCAGGAAACTACGGGACGGGCCCTTCCCTCATATCCTCTGCTTTATCTCCTCTGTGAAGTACCTAGATAACAGTATCTAATACACATTCCTGAGTTGTTTTTACAAATGTGGAAACCCCCCACCAGGTGGAAGATGTTAACTACTTGATGATCATATGAGCATGTAGCCCCCAGACCTACTGACACATAAGATTGATAATGCTAACCCCTGTGACACTGCCCTGTTACCTCACCATCAGCCAATCAGAGAATTGTGCACAAGCTGATCACATACTCTGCAGACTGCCCTCCACCACCACCTGGCCTTTAAAAATGCTTTGCTGAAACCCTTCAGGGAGTTCAGGTTTTGGAGGGGCATGAGCCACCTGTCTCCTTGCATGGCCCTGCAGTAAACCGTTCTCTGCTCCAAACTCTGACATTTCCGTTTGTTTGGCCTCACTGTGTGTCAGATGCACGAACTTGCACTAACAAGGGGAGGGGGCAAGGGGCCTCCAATTGCCTGGGTCCAGCTCCAGGGTCAACTGGTGGTTATCTCTTTTCAATTACCTCTCCAACAATAAGAATGGCAAAATGTTGATAATTTTTGGAGCTTGGTGACAGGTCCATTTTACTATTTTCTCTACTTTTGCAGGTTTTAAAATTTCTATTATAAAATTTTGTAAGAAGAAAAGAAACAAAATGGTTCCAGACTAGTAGTTCCTCTGAGCACCTGGCAGAAGCAAATGCAAAACATCTCTGGAAGAAAGCAACTTCAAACTAGGCCTTTAAGAATCCTCAAAAATTGTTTTTAAGGAGCAATGGTACATGAATGAGAATCAGCAGAAATTATTTAGCAGAAACATACCTGCTAGGTCCTTAACTTTACACCATACACGAAAGTCCATTCTAGGTGGATTAACACTCTAAATGTCAACCTTTTAGAAAACAATGTAGAAGACTATATTTATGACCTTTGGTTAGAGAATGATTTCTGAAAGAGGATACAAAAAGTACAAACCATAAACAAAAAGATGGATAAATTTGACAACATTAAATAATTTTCATTCATTTATGCTAGAACCTGGAGAAGATATTTATAGCATGTACAACCAACAAAAGATTATTATACAGAATGTGTAAAGAACTCCTATAAATCAATGGAAGAAACAATCAAAATGGGAGAAATTGGTGAATAGGCATTTCACAGAAGAGAAAATAGAAATGCTTAATAAAGATGAAGAAGTGCTCAATGTCATTAATTATTGGGAAGATACAGATTAATACAATGATGTTGGTATGCATGAAAAAAAGTCTGACAATTTCAAATGCTGGTGAGGATACAGAGCAATCTGAATGTTTTTATACTGCTGCTTGGAGCACAATCACTTTGGAAAACAATTTGACATTATCTAGAAAGGAGTACACTCACGTGTCATATGACTAAGCAATTTCACACCTCTATAGATACCGTAGAGGAGTCTCCAGACCAGCAGAACAAGCATTAGAAATAAAAATTCTCAGTCCTACCCCAGGCTTTCTAAATCAGAAGCTCTGAGGATGGGGCCAATAATCTAGTTTAACAAGCCCTCCAGGTGATTTTAATGTACACTAAAATTAAAAAACGATTGTCCTAGAGATACTTTTTAAGACAATATATATGTATATATATACATATATATCTATATTTATATTTGCAGATTTATTGAGGTATAATTTACATGTCATAAAATTGTTTTAAGTGCCCCCTAGAGAAACACTTGCACCAGGAGAGATGTACTTTGGACATTCATAATAGCAATGTTTATAAAAAGTGGAAAGGGCCCAAATGTACATTACAGTAGAATGGATGAGTAAATTTTATATAATTGCTTAATTACTATTCATAAATGAAGGATAATCTAATACAGATATCAATGTTTATGAATCTCAAAAACATAAAGATGATTTCAACAACAATTTTCAGAAGAACAAATTCTATGAAATTCAAAAACGTGCAAAATTAAACATATGACTTAGTGATAAATTTTCTGTAAAAAAGAAAGGAAACATTAGTAAAAAAAAGACATTGGTCTATTTCTTAAGCTTGTTGATGACTACTTGGGTATTATTATTATTAAAAAACTAAACTGTGCATATATGTTATATATGTGCTTTTGTATGAATAATATAGTTAAATAAAAATAAGAAACATTGATTTTGTCTAAACAGGTGTTTGGTTGTGGACACTCATACAAAAAAGTTGATCAAAAGAAAGAAAAACACTTGAAGGCTACTAAATTTGGGGGGAAAATTGTCTCAAAAATCTTAAGCTTGCCTGGAAAACTCGAGATTCTTCAACACTTACTGTCCCCTGGATTCTGTATTTGCGCCAACCGGGAGTGGATTGTGCAAGTTGTGCCTATCCCCCCAAAAAGACATTTTCCCCAGAGCCCACGCGAGATGCTGCCATTTGTGGCTTTTTTTTTTTTTTTGCGGTACGCGGGCCTCTCACTGTTATGGCCTCTCCCGTTGCGGAGCACAGGTTCCGGACGCTTAGGCTCAGCAGCCATGGCTCACGGGCCTGATCTTCCCGGACCGGGGCACGAACCCGTGTCCCCTGCATCGGCAGGCGGACTCTCAACCACTGCGCCACCAGGGAAGCCCCAGGGAGGTATTTTTGAAATAAAGTATTGGAGCTCAACGAATTATTTGTCTTATTGTTTGTGGATTCTCCCTCCCAGATAATTTATAGAGGGCGCTCAAGCTGACCTCTAGGGAGCCTCAGAGTTTGACTAAATAATGATGGATTTCGTAACTTTTTCCAGGTTACTAAACCAGATTCTGTGCAAATTATCAATCGCATTGTAATTCAACTTTGAAAAGGATTTTGTGGAGAATATTTCCAAAGGTTTAAAAAAATCTTAACTAAATTGTTTCTCCGTGTTTCCGCTTAAACCGCTACTCAATTTCTTTGAAGTACATGTTGCTTTAGCGACAACCAAACTGGACGCAGACACTCAGGACTACTGATTTTACATCACAGTTTTTTAAACGCCAAATTTGAAAACACGGCTGGCGATTATGGGGAGGTGGGCCTCACACGTTCCAGAACCTTCTCACAACCAGCGAAAAACGCTGCACAAAGAAATAACCCATGTTCTGTGCATCCATTATATGCAAGGCATTGCACTCCCTCGTCACTCGTTATTTTACAAGGACACCTGCCAGACCAGGGAAAACGAGAGGGACAAGGTTTGCGGAGTGCGGTAAACAGCATCCCGAGCGCGGCAGGGTGGAGCGTGGAGGCCAGGCTTCTCGTGGGCAGCCAGGTGGAAGCGCGCGCCCTGCGTGGTCACCGCGGTCTTCCTGCGGGCCAATCGGGAGGCGGGTGGGAGGGGGGGCGGCCGGCCGGGGCGAAACCGGTTTTGGCTCCTCAGGGTTCTGCTCACATGCGCAGGGCAGGCTGGGGCCCCAGAGCCGGCGCCTCCCGGTTCCCGCCCGCCATGGAGCGGCTGACGTTGCCCGCTGGCGGCGCGGCGGCCGTGGACATGTACATGGAGTACCGGAGGTGAGGCGGCGGCTCCGCGGGGCCAGGAGACCCCGGGCAGGCCCGGCCCCTCTCGCTGGAGGAGCTCTGGAGGCGCGGGCGGGCCCGGTCCCCCTCGCGGGAGGAGCGCTGGAGGCGCAGGCAGGGGCCCAGCGCTGGCTCGCGGGGGCTCCCGGAATCCCTTCCCGGGCTGGTGGGGGAGGCTTACATTGATTGCAGGTTTTCAATTGCAGGTTTTCTCTTTCTGTAATTAAATATTGTACTGACACGCAGTTCTATTCTAATAAGTTTCTTCCGAGGCAATTTAAAAGGCCTCCCGCTCTGACCTCTTTGAGGAAGGATTATTAACTAGATTTATACAAAGATCCTTTATTTTCTTCTAAACTGCCAGTGTAGATTACACATTGAGTACTCGGGGCCTGTGAGAGCAGACATCAAGTTTGCATGTTAACTTAGTAATAGGGTAAGTCGTGAACTTCTAAACATGCTCCCACCCCCGAGGGGCTGGTTTTAAGAGAAAGACACTGGTGTAGTGTTGGTGGTTCTGGAGAAACTCTTCTCTGGAAACTGGAAGTGCAGCCGCTCCTAGGGCTTTAGGGAGTGATTCACTCCCTGGGGCCCTGACAAAGACCAATGCACCTGTAGCGATGTGTTTTTTCGGTCTCCCAAGAAAGGTTTTTTTTTTTAAATATCTTTATTGGAGTATAATTGCTTTACAATGGTGTGTTAGTTTCTGCTTTATAACAAAGTGAATCAGTTATACATATACATATATCTCCATATCTCTTCCCTCTTGCGTCTCCCTCCCTCCCACCCTCCCTATCCCACCCCTCTACGTGGTCACAAACCACCACCGAGCTGACCTCCTTGTGCTATGCGGCTGCTTCCCACTAGCTATCTATTTTACGTTTGGTAGTGTATATATGTCCATGCCACTCTCTCACTTTGTCACAGCTTACCCTTCCCCCTCCCCATATCCTCAAGTCCATGCTCTAGTAGGTCTGTGTCTTTATTCCCGTCTTACTCCTAGGTTCTTCATGACCTTTTTTTTTTTCTTAGATTCCATATACATGTGTTAGAATACGGTATTTGTTTTTGACAGTTGGGAAACTGGGTGAGTGGGAATTACTGGAGAGGGACAGGCAGGAGGAAGGGGAGTTGAGGCGTGTGTGTGTGTGTGTGTGTGTGTGTGTGTAAGGGGGAAGTAAGACGAGGATCCTATCCTCACCTGGGAAGTTTGAGTGGCCTGAAACCCAAGCCAGAGGAGTTGCTCTGCTTAAAGGTGGTTGCCCCAAATTACTTGGGCAAATGAGTTCCTATCTGACTGCACTTCCCTCTGGCTGTCTAGGTGACATACTTTTGGGTAATGCCTAGAAATGTCTTGGTAATTCTGAGCCAGAAAAAGTGAGGGTGAGAAGCTTGATGGGTCAGGCCTCATTCCTGTTTCGGGTAATGCAGGAGACTTGTGCCCAGAACAGCTTCCACCCAGCCCTCACGTAGGGCAGAGCGGGCTCTTTGAGGCTCCAAGTCTTACATTGTCCTGGGAGCAAGTTGCTGGGTCCTGATGTTGACTGATAACTTAGATATTTAGATATTCAGGTATGTGGAATGTGGGCCTTCAGTTGTAGTCTCTTGCCTGGCCCAGAAAATGTTAGGGCCTGGGAGGAAATTATTTTTCAAACATAAACTACCTGGAATAATTCTCTAAAAGTTAGGGGCTTGCTGCTCAAAGTGTAGCAGTCATGGCATCACTAGGGAGCATCACCAGGCCCTCTTCAGGCATTTTAATCTGAATCTGCATTTGAACTAGATTTCTTGGGGATTCTGTAAATAAAGTTTGAGCTACACTGGTTTAGAACTTAAAATCAAATGATCTCTTTCTTTAAAGATATACATTGAGCTTAAGGTCTTTTTAGTACCTGTTGGTATACTTCTTGGTAGCTATAATAAAGTGAAGTGGCCCAAAACTTATCTCAGAATAAAATGCCCTTTGTTTTTATTTTCTTTACTATTGTGTATCTAAATTATTTAAGTAAGGAAGAAGCTTGTAATGGTTTCATAGCCTCTGAGTTGGTTTTATTTATCTACCTCAGCTAAAGGCTTGAAAGTATGGAAAAGAGTATGGATTACACCAAAAATTATGTAGCATTCTGCAAACAACACTTTTCATGACTTCTAAAGGGGGTATTTTCAAGGAGATATTTCTTCAATTTTAATTGTGCTTCCTTTTCCTCCAGGGAGTCCAATTCTTAATTTCCTAAGAAATTAAGAAATAGTGTTGGCTTAATTTTTCCCATAAAATTTTGAGGTCGGTCTTCTGGAATTAAACAATACTGCACCTCATTACTCAATGCATGTGTTGGGTTTGAGCTGGTGCAGATCCAAGGGTGTTTGTGGGTCCCATCTTAGTTTAAACTCCTGGCCAGGGTTTGGAGTCAGGTGTGGGCATTAGTCATGTTGTCTTCAGCGTCGATGTTTTTTGTACCATTTGTTTTTTTGGGAGAGACTATTTTTTAAGGAGGAAAATATTAGAATTTTTTAGCAGTTTAGGCTCCGGCTTTTAATGTGAAAAATGAGCATGTTTGCTTCAGAATCAAAGGAGAAACTGAGATGAATATGTGGTAATTCTCTAGTGGTAAACCTGGATCATTGAAATCAGATGTTATGAATTCATTGACTTTCTTATTCATAATTCTCTTTTATATGGGAAGCAAAAGCTTTATTACTATTGTGTGTAATTTTGCTATTAACATGAGCCTAAGTAAAAAAACAAAGCCGAAGAAGCGTTTCCTTTGACTATACAAGTATAGTTTAATTTTAGTATTTTTAACCTGGAAAATAAATGCACAAGGCTTAAGAGAAGTATTTTTTTGTTGTAGAATTGTTGGTGAGGATGATGGAGGGAAACTTTTTACTCCTGAAGAATATGAAGAATACAAAAGAAAAGTCTTACCTATGCGTTTACAGAACAGATTATTCGTGAGCTGGCGATCACCTACTGGAATGGATTGTAAACTTGTGGGTCCAGAGACACTGTGTTTTTGTACCCATAGGTAAGATATTTTATTGCTAAGGTTTCTGGTGATTAGGAAGTATAAAACTGTAGCAGAGCATATCTTCCTTCTATAAATACCATTACTGGTGATAATTGGGAAACATTTGAAAACAGGCCTTTATATACCAATAATATGCCAGAAATTATTTAAGGTTTTTTGGGGCTATATTTTAAAAATTTCTGTTGTATCCTATTAGAACTCATTATGGAGTCTATCACCTTAAGCATCTTTTCTCTTACCATTGGTTAGAAGGATATTGGTGCCCCTGTGGCTTTGCCAGGGGTCTTTCAGTTAGGCTGCAGAGCAGAGTCTGCCTCTCCCACCACTGGACAAGGTAGTAGAGGATGGGTCATCAGACTGCAGAACTGATTTTATTTTTATTTTTTTCTCTGCAGAAAGAGTTTATTTTATTTTTTCATTTTCACCTTTCATTCTGAACATTTTCAGACACACTCAATATTGGAGAGTATGGTGTAATCGACCCCCACATAGCCATTCTTCAGCTTACATAAGTTATGCAGAACTGATTTTAGAGTTGCTTGAGTCAAATCTACTATCTACAAATAGGTTACCAATAGGTTACCAATCTATAAATAGAAGCATTTCTCCTCACATTTACTAATCTCCCTTTACATTTTAAGTGTGTTGTATGAATACCTTTCTCTTTTACTTACACACACACACACACACACACACACACACACACACACACATGCCTGTGAAGGATTGGTTCCAGGACCCACTGCGGACACCAAAATCTGGGGAAGCTCGAGTCCCATAGCTGGGCCCTCCTGTCTGCGGATGTGGATTCAGCCACCCTCAGATCATAAACATAGTAGGAACACAATACGTCGTTGGTTTAATGCCCAGATGAGGAAGCCATGGATACTGAGGGCCTACTGCATATTTACTGAAAAAAAAATCTACAGTTTAAACCTGTATTGTTCAGGGGTCAACTCTGTGTGTGTGTGTATGTGTGTGTGTGTGTGTGTGTGTGTACATATATATATATATATACCTTTCTTTAAACAAAAATACAAGCACACAGCTTTTTATTACAAGTGATTGTCTTCTGAGAAAAGCACATGGAGGAAAGGAAATACATGAGGCTCCAACCATTGATGTGTGTTACCTATACCTGAGGTTTGCATTTTGCTCTGTTTATCCTGTTCTACTTTAAATTTTATGAGTCACAGGTCTTAGTTGTAAAGCTCAAAAGGACAAAGCTGCTTCAAGGAAAAATCACAGAAACTATTATGTGGTTTTAGGTAACGACTTCAATTTTCTGTTCCAAAGGAACCATGGGAGAGCCGCCCTGTTCTGATAGTTTCTGGAGCTCTTTCCTGAGGTACTCTGTGTAGTTGCTGTTTACAGACTTGCAGTTTGCTGGAGGTTGTTAGGCAGTTGCTAGGATAAGTAATGTTGTGTATAGATTGACTTGAAATTTGTCTAGCAACCCCAGATAAAAACACTGTGGAGGAATGGAGGATGAGGGTTATGTTGATATCTTTCAGAAATGAAGAGGACTTTGGTAATTTTATGTTAGTTTTATCATTTATCCTTGTAAAAATTTAGTGCCAGTCTCATATCTATGTATAATTGTACAGCATGGAATTAACCTTCAAAAGTGACCCAACCCCACTTGGATGGAAAAGTTCTTTAGTACCAGTCACTCAGTGAGATCTCTGTCTAAATTAATTTTTCCCTATTATGGATGTGAAACATTGGTTATTTAAGGAAAATGAGGAATATATAGAAACGTAGGAAGAAAACTCAACACCTAAAGCCAGCTTTTGTTAATATGTTTTACTATGTTCATGTACTTTTTTCTTTACATAGTTCATTTAGTTGTTAATTATATGTATGGATAAATATTGAACCAGTTTTTCATTACAGAATCACGGAAATGTTTCCACATGGTTCGTAGTAATTGCAAACAAGATTTTTAATACCTGCTTGATATTCCAGCTAGTCCAGTGGTGTTCACTGTGTTTTCCCCAGAGCTATGACGGAGTCTCAGGGGCGTACCAGGTGGAAGGGCAGGTTAGGGGAAGGACAGACTCCAATTATGGCTCTTTGCCTTGCTTTAACCAATTCTGCTTTTATCTGTTTTGTATAGTATTATGGTTCTGTGAAAGATTTTATTTGAAGAAAAGTTTTCACTGGTAAAAGAGTTTGAAAACTGTCTTCTAGTAATAGACTTATCCATTCCCTTATTATGAGTATGCTTTATATATATTGCTTTTGTTGCTAATGCTATCCTTATGCACAAAGCTCTTTATATACATGGAATAATTTTCTTAGGGTATATTCTTCAAAAATGAACCATCTAGGTTAAAGGATGCATCTTTTTATGTTTCTTGAAACCCTATTAAATGGGATTGGTTTTTTTGTAACACTCTTGACAGCATTGTGAAATTTGTACAGTTAAGAAAACTTTGGCTCTCTTTGCTAAGTGAAAAATGGTATCTCATTGTTATTTTAACTTCTATTACCTAGGATAATATTGAGAATAATAAATTTAATATTATTTTACTGAGTATCACTTAATGAGAAGGAAGCCTGAGAAAATTACGTACAGCATTTTAACAAAGAGCTTTGGCTTTGAAAGGCGTTGATAATTTATTTTGAAGTTTAAAGTTAAAAATTAAATTATATTAAAATAAATAGCATTATTATACATTTATTGAACTTATTTCAATTTTAAGTAGCAAATCTGTGAAAATAAATGTAAATAATGCACTTTGATAAAAAATTTTCATGAAGAAGTTTTTTCATACTCGGGTTGTGCTTCTGTATTAAAGAATCTGTAGTGGTATTTTAAGAGAATTATTTGCTATTTCTTTGTATATTGTTGTGAAAATTCTTCTTAAATAATTAAAAATAAAAATCTAGGTGGGTAAAGATTTTATCTGACCAAAGCAACATAGCTGACAAATACTGCATGCAGGGGAGTGTATTTTCAACTTTACTGATAAGAACAATGAAACAAAAATAAAAGTGAAAAAGAATCATTTTGCATTTAACAGAACAGCAGTTGTCATTTCTGGCAGTACCTGCATTGTGCTTTTATTTCTTCTCTCTTTTTTTTTTTTAGGTATAAGCAACATAAAACTGACTTTGAAACGATTCCTCAGCAGCGCCCCATCAGTCTGCCTTGTCAAGTGACGGGCTGCCCATGCAGGGCTTACCTCTACGTGCCTCTGAATGGCATGCAGCCCATTCGCTGCAGGTGCAAGCACTTTGCTAATCAGCATAGTGCTGGGCCTGGCTTTATGTGCAATGCCTGTGAGTTACATTATGATAAACACACAAACAGAATACTTTTATCTCCTTATTGAATGTTTAATGTGTCTCTGTGCCAGTTTCATTCAGCTACAGTTACATTAAACAACTAGGATGATGGATAGCTACTCTAAAATTTTATTTTTGTGGAAAATCTCAGTTATTTATATGCTTTGCAGTCATCAACCTTAATCTCTAATCTCAACCTTAATCTCATGTAATTCAAATAAGTTAAGTAATAGTAATAGATTTTAAAGAATCACTAGACGTGATCTGATTCAAATTTTTGAATCATGGACGTTTTACCAACTGAATTCTATTTACAGAATAATAATCCTTAAAAAGGATTTTATAAGTCTAAAAAATTTGTATAATTTGCTGGCAGATTATTATGTTATTGCCTAAGACATAGGTTGATGGGAAAAACAAAATGTAACATGATGCTTTTAATACTTTGTAGGCAATAGCACCCTTTTCTCAATACCTATACCCAAATCCCAGCCACCATCCCATATATACCCTTTCTCTTCATCATCCTTTTAAAAACCCTTTGAAATAGATAGGATATATTTTTTAAATTCTTTTAAAATTTTTATTTTATTTTTACTTATTTATTTTTGGCTGCATTGGGTCTTCATTGCTGCACACTGGCTTTCTCTAGTTTTGGCTAGCTGGGGCTATTCTTTGTTGCGGTGTGCTGGCTTCTCATTGAGGTGGCTTCTCTTGTTGCAGAGCTTGGGCTCTAGGCACGCGGGCTTCAGTAGTTGTGGCACATGGGCTCAGTAGTTGTGGTTCACGGACTCTAGAGTGCAGGCTCAGTAGTTGTGGCGCACGGGCTTAGTTGCTCTGCGGCATGTGGGATCTTCCCAGACCAAGTCTTGAACCCGTGTCCCCTGCATTGGCAGGCGGATTCTTAGCCACTGTGCAACCAAAGAAGCCCTAGGTAAGATTTTTTAAAAAATAGGTAAAATATTTTTCTTCAGGAGATAGTTTTTCCAGTTCTTTTTGTAGTATCTTGAATTGAAATCTTATGATGAAATATGTTATAAAACATTTTTAATGACAGTGGCAGAAATAAATATGTTTCATGATAAAGTATGGAAGTATTTGAATAAAACTTATTTATTATGTGCCTTGGTTCCCATACACATTTGTCAGAAGTGTGAGTGTGTAAAGATTTTGTTAATGGTCTATTCAGGACTCCATTTCAATGTGGCTTGTTTTTTACGAACAGTAATTTTATTGATATAATTCACATACTATATAATTCATCCATTTTGAGGGTACAACCTAATGTTTTTTAATATATTCACAGAGTTGTGCACCCATCACCACAATAAATTTTAGAATATTTTCATCACCCCAAAAAGAAATTCCATATCAATTAGTAGTCATTCCTTATTTCTTCCTCCCCTCAGCTCTAGACGACCAATAATCTACTTTCTGTCTCTGTGGATTTGTCTGTTCTAGACATTTCATATAAGTGGAATCATAGAATATGTGGTCTTTTCTGATTAGCATCTTTCACTTAGTGTACGTTTTTATGATTCATCCATGCTGTAACATGCATCAGTACTTCTTTCCTTTTTGTTGTTAAACAGTATTCTGTTGCATCTTTCTGTGTCTTTGGGTTGGCCTTCCAATATGGCTTTTATGGGGAATTGACGCACAGAGACATTTCCACATTATTTCTTCACCACTGGGCTGTTCCTCCATACCTGCTTTTAACTCAGTATTTGAGGAGAGGGCCTGTGTTTCCTGGCTCTCCAATGTTCAGCTCAGTTTCCTTTAGTCCTGATTGATTTTTCCAATTTTTTTTTTTTTTTTGCTATGTACTCTCTTACCACTTTAGCATCTTTTAAAAGTAAGAGCAGTGGCTGGGAGGGAGTGAATTCAGGGGCTAGGGGTAAGACGTACAGGAGCCAGAGCACAGTGTATGAGGGATCCAGATTCAGGTGATTTTGGCCAAGCTAAGTGGTTTATAGGGCATGCAGCTCATTACCTACATTTTAAAACGTTTAACTTGGTTTACATCTTGATTCAGGTTCTAAGTGTTCAGGATTCCATAGTTGCTTCACTTGTGCTTGTGGTCAGCCTGCATATGCCCATGACACAGTAGTGGAAACTAAGCAAGAAAGACTGGCTCAGAGAAAACCGGTGGGACAGGACGTTCCTTATGCAGCAATGGGAGGATTAACTGGCTTTAGCTCGCTGGCAGAAGACTACATGCGATTAGATGACAGTGGAATTGGTAAGTGATGATATACGAACTGTGAGCTTGTCATATTGTGCTAACACAGTATGTGTTACGTGTGCTAACAATAGTGAAGCCTTGTATTTGTTTTGCTCTTTAAGTTCTTCATGTTATTTTCAAAAAATGTTCTCTCATTTGATTTTTATTTTTTAAAAAAGATTTTATTGTCACTATCCGATGTATGATTATTACAGAAAAATTAGAAAACATAAGAGAAAAAATCACTCCTACCCCAATGCTCGTACCGAAATCCCAACTCACAACCCCATTGTTTGTAATAGCGGAATAATAATTTGTTTTATTTGATATGATACAGTTTACCTGTTATCCTATTGTATGTAATTTTTGCCATTATAACCATCTCATTTTGGAAACATAGGCTTTTGTCCATGTGTGTATGTATATGCATGTGTGTACACGTTATCACATCTGTAGTAATGTATGATCATATGCATGTATGTCTACATGTATTCACACAAATATATCTGCTTGCATATATAAAAACTTAAGTTAATATACGGAGAAGTTTAATTGGATATATCTCAAACTATTGAAGGTAGCTGGATCCTTCTGGGGAAAAGAACTATGGTTCCTATCTACTTTAAATACTTCTATGTGTGTGGATTTTTTTTTCATAAAAAGCATGTATTTTATTTTTTATTACAAAAATTTCAGAAACATAAATGAATATTTTCTTGTTAAAATAGATTCAAACAAGTCTCCCTTGAACACTTTTCTTAACCCCAGATTCTTTCCTAGAGGGTAATTTGCTGTCATCAATTGATTTGTATTTCTCTTTTTAACGTACATTTTTATAGTTTACTTTTTTAAACTTAGAATAATTTTTGAAGGCCTATTATATCAGGACATACAAATCTACTTATTTTTTAACTGCTTCATATTATTCCACACTATAGATAAATATCAGTTTTCTGAACCATTTCCTTGTTCATGGCATTTAGATTGTTTCCATTTTATTTTTTTGCCTTTACAAACATCGTGCCCCCCAAATCCTTGAACTTGCTTCCTTGTGTACTATGTGAATTTGACTCGAAGGCAGATGGAGAGAAGTAGAATTGTTGGGTTGAAGAGTGTGCACATGTGAAATTGTAATATGTTCTGTCGAATTGCCTTCCAAAAATGCTGTACTTGTTTATACTTCCTTTAGTGATGTTTTAGCTTACCTATTTCCAAACATTTATGTCATTAAACTTAGTTTTTTTGCCAGTCTAATGTGTGAAAATGTTATCATTGTTTCAGTTCAGTTGATTTCCCTCATTATTAGTGAGATGAGAGTATTCTTATATTTAGTGGCCGTTTTACTTTCTGTGGATTGTCTGTCCATATACTTTGCTCATTTTTATGTTTTTATATTTTCTCATTGATTTATAAGAAGTCTTCTTATATATTCTGTATACTAATCCTTTGTATTTATTTTGCAGATATTTTCTTCCAATATGTCATTTGTCTTTTGGGTTTTTTACTTCTTATTGTTGTTGTTTTACAGTTTTTAAATGTAGGAAGCAGGCCTTCCCTACTCTAATTTTATAAATATGTTCTCCTTCATTTAATGCTTAATTTTCATTAAGCATTCTCCTTCATTTAATGCTTAATGCTCATTTAATGCTTAATTTTTTTGCTTTTATGTTTAGCTTTCTTATGTATCTGGAATTTATTTTTTGTGAAAGTGTGAGGTGTGTATAACTTCAGTTTTTGTCTAAATCATTGGAAAGTTATACAAACACAGTTTTTCCCAAATAATTTGAAACTTTACCTTTACCATATTCTATCATACTTTCTATTTTGTGCCATTGGCCTAATTGCATATTTTGTGCCAATATTTCGTATTTTTAATTATCGTTCTTCATAGTGTGCTTTGATAATTGGTATGGTAAATTCTTCCTGTTTGTGTTCATTTTTCAGAATTGCCTTGATATATTTGTGCATTTTCTCTTCTAGGTTATTTTATAACTAGCTTGTTAAATTCCATAATAAATCCTTTTTCAATTTTTATGGATACATGATCATATTAGGCTCATGCAACAGTTACAGAAAACCCAGTTATCAGTGGCAAACAAAAAATGATGGTAATGATGTTGTTGATGATAATTACGACTTTGTACTGTGAGGCTTGTTCCAGCCTCTCTATATCTATTACCTCATTTAATCCTCACAACAACTCTGAGTTAGGTGCTATTATTAATCCTTTTTGCAGACGAGGAAATTCAGCACAGAGTAGTAAAACATCTTGTTCTGTGTTATTCAGCTAGTAAGTGGTAGGACTGGGTTCACCCCCAAAATTGTTCTGGGCTCATTAGTCAGCCTCATTATTGTCTATTTCTGTGTGACTACCATATTGTTTTCATTACTACAGCTTTATAATAAATTAATATGTATGACTTCATTTTTTTACTTTAGAATTTTCCTGACCTATTCTTCCCTTTTAATTCTTTCAGAACTTTGGCAATGTTTTTTAAAAACATTCTATTATTACAAAACATTCTATTATTTTAGTTGAATATGTAGATTAATATAGGAAGATTTGCTGTTTTAAAATATTGAGTCTCTTCATTTCTTTGTCTTCTTCTGTGTAGCTTAGTGGAATTCTGAAGTTAACTTCATGGAAGTCCTGCACAATTCTTAATTTTATTTCTAGATATTTCATCGTTTTTATAGCTATCATATATGGATTTTTCCCTTCCATATTTCTAGCTGATTATTGTTTGCTTATGAAAAGGGAAATGCTGTATGCTGCTTTTGTTACCAGTCATTATTACTTAATCTTAAGATTTTAAATGTATATCTTTAGTTGATTTTGCATATACAGTTGACCCTTGAGCAACAGGGCTTTGAACTGCAAGGGTCCATTTATACATGGATTTTTTTTTCAGTAGCAAACACTATGATACTATACAATCTGTAGTTGGTTGAATCTGCAGATGTGGAACCATGGATACAGAAGGCTGACTGTAAAGTTTTATGTGGATTTTGACTGCGTGAAGGGTTGGCACCCTTAACCCCTGCACAGTTCAAAGGTCAACTGTAATGATAGTTTTGCTTCTTCCTTTCCAATATTTGTGACTCTTCTTACTCTTTGACTAATCAGAATGACTGGTACTTTCAGAACAATGCTAAGTAATAGTGGTAGTAGCTGGCATCTTTGCCTTTTTGTGACTTCTGGTATTTTATCACTTAAGTATCTTTATAATATAAAGAAAAAAAACCTTTTCCTTCTGGCCTCTTCTGGAAGGTGGGGTGAAGAAAGATGAGAATGAGGAGAGGAAACATAAGATGTTTTTGTCTTGATTTTAGATGTAGGGGAGCCCAGAGCAGAGGGACGTCTGCTCCATTAGCCATGTAGAGTCCTGGACAGAGATGATCTTTTGCTGGAATTTGTTCCTTTGTGATACTGAAGGAGCCCGTAGTAATTCCCAGCTCCTGTGGGGTGCTTGGAAGGCAGGGGAACAGTGAGGCAGTGGGCCTGCCGTAGCATCTATCATAGCAAGGGGCAAAGGTGACTGCAGAGCAGAGCTAGATGTGGTTCCCCTGAGCTCTGGGGGATTCGGTAGAAAAAGTGGCAGGCAGCTGAGAGGTCTGTACTTCTAGTGAGAGCGTTTGAGGCTACCAGGCCTTACCAAGCTGAGAGACTAAATTGCAACTTTTGCCAGCCTTTAGCGTTTGAGATCAGTAGCGCATACGGCCACCAGAGAATACGCAAGGACCTGGCTGGACCTGAGCCCCCTTCTCTGATCTTCCCACAGGTCACAAGAGGGAGGAGCTGGGGAAGGTGGGGTGCAGGAATCTGAAAGGCTGAGCAATTGTCCCACACTATTCACTTTATAGGAAAGGACTAAGAGTTTATTTCCTTCTCTCTACCTGTGGATGGGGATAGGCATGTGGGGGAGGGGTGGTTTGTGAAGTAGTAGAGGACTTATTAATTTTTTCTGCAGCTTCCTTCCTTTCGGTCCAAAAGTGAATGTAGCAGTTGGTCTTTGTAGTTTGTGGTTTAGGATTGTGATTGTTTCCTCATTTCATTGAAGAAGTTTTCTTTATTTTTTCATATTTTGTTTTTAGATGGTTTCCCAGTAAGGAATAGAGGAAAAATACACTTATTCTATCCTCTTGAACTAGAGGTTTTTTAATTCTGAATGTCTTGCTTTTGATATGTTTTGTGATTATGTTAAGGTCTTATACTTCTTTGCTGACATACAATTACATTCGTGCATATTTCTTTTCTGTGAGAAAGGTCTCTGAGAAATGCAGAAGTACTTTTATCCATTTGCCTTTACTTTATATGGCAAAAATTTATATAAACAAAAATTTATATAAACAAAAATTTTCATTGTATAGAAAGGATTTTTCTAATGATTCTGCTTGGGGTTCTAATTTATTTCACATCTGAAATAACTTCTTTGTATCCTAACAAATAAAGATTTAATTTTCATTCCTCACATATTTTGTTCTCAGGTGCACCTTCAGGTGAATTTTTAGACTCTCCAGTTACAGCCATGGACCACCCATTTCTAAAAGCATTTCAAGCATCATCTAGCTCTTCTCCAGAAACACTAACAGATGGTAATGAAATTAAATTGAGAAATATTTTTGGATGTAGTAAAGAATATAGATTGATACATTTTCCAGATTACTCTTTTTTTCCAGTATTATCACAATTTGATTGTCATTTCACTTTTATATTGGCCAGGCACTGAGAAAAAGCAAGAATCTTCATTTTAATTGGGAAAAATTGTTAAATCTTGGAATTATGAGGATTCTGATAATACAAAACTTTGGAGTTTTAAAACCTTATTCTGGTACATGTTATTGCTTTGATCTGAATAAGAGAGCCCTCTAGTGGACTAATTGCCTTGATCCTTTAGGCTCTCGCAAACAAGGTGTAATCCCTTGATAATTATAGATTAGCAAGGTTTTACCATTTATAAATTGCACATAAAAATGAATAAAGTTCATTTTTATACATTCTTAAGTATTCTATTTCCTTTATTGAAAACAATAATAAAAACGAAGAAGGAATTTGTTTGATTTATGAGGTATTTAGTATTTTAAAATATTCTGAAATGAGAATTTTCTTTGATCTATTTGTGTTTTCATACAACCTTTTCATGTACACTGACTTTTTGAGCAAGGGACTTGCACAATGAAGTTATTATAAAATGTAGGTAGAAGTAAGAAATCAAAACAAAAGAAAAGGACACAATTGTGTCACTTTTTTTTAGTGAGGTATAGTTGATTTACAGTATTATATTCCTTTCAGGTATACAACATAGTGATTCAGAATTTGTATAGAATATACTCTATTTAAAGTTATTATAAAATATTGGCTATATTTCCTATGCTGTACGATGTATCCTTGTAGCTTATTTATATGTAGTAGTTTCTATCTCTTAATCCCCTTCCCCTATCTTGCCCCTCCCCAACTTCCCTCTTCCCACTGCTGACCACTAGTTCATTCTCTATATCTGTGAGTTCTGTCAACTTTCAAAGTTGATGTAACTATTACATTAAGCTGCAGGGTTTTTTTTTTTGGTTTTTTTTTTGTTTTTTTGTCATATGCGGGCCTCTCACTGCTGTGGCCTCTCCCATTGTGGAGCACAGGCTCCGGACGCACGGGCCCAGCGGCCATGGCTCACGGGCCTAGCTGCTCCACGGCATGTGGAATATTCCCAGACCGGGGCACAAACCTGTGTCCCCTGCATCGGCAGGCAGACCCTCAACCACTGTGCCACCAGGGAAGCCCTAAGCTGCAGTTTTGACTGAGTTGTAGTGGTAGCCAAGGTACAAAAAGGAAGGTGAGATCAGTTAAATACTTCTCCTTATTAGAAAGGAGGAGCCATGAATTCCTCGGTGCACATGAAAGTTGTACCAGTGCTGGATTATTTTTTTTTATAAATTTATTTATTTATTTGTTTTTATTTTTGGCTGCGTTGGGTCTTCGTTACTGCGCACGGGCTTTCTCTAGTTGTGGAGAGCGGGGGCTACTCTTCGTTGCGGTGTGGGGGCTTCTCATTGCAGTGGCTTCTCTTGTTAGGAGCATGGGCTCTAGGCACGTGGGCTTCAGTGGCTGTGCTACACAGGCTGTAGAGTGCAGGCTCAGTAGTTGTGGCACACGGGCTTTGTCGCTCCGCGGCATGTGGGATTTTCTGGGGCCAGGGATCGAACCCGTGTCCCCTACGTTGGCAGGTGGATTCTTAACCACTGCGCTACCAGGGAAGCCCCCCAATGCTGGATTTTAAAGAAATTTATGTAGTGACCCTCAATGATGCAGTAGCCCAAGTTTCTTAAAAACTTTTTTTCAGCAAATGCAGCCTCTGGTTGGTTAATTCTGATACTTACCTTTGATAAAAGTGGTAATATCCCATTTTACCAGATAAATGGTAACATACCATTTATTAAAATGTAACTCAGGGGCTTCCCTGGTGGCGCAGTGGTTGAGAGTCCGCCTGGTGATGAAGGGGACACGGGTTTGTGCCCCGGTCCGGGAAGATCCCACATGCCGCGGAGTGGCTGGGCCCGTGAGCCATGGCCGCTGAGCCTGCGCTCCACCGTGGGAGAGGCCACAACAGTGAGAGGCCCGCGTACCGCAAAAAAAAAAAAAAAAAAAAAGTAACTCAGTGAAGGTGATTCTGCAAGAAGCTTAGCTCAGATGGTCCAGCGTGATCCAGGGAAAGACCCAGGGTTTACAGACGAATGGATAGAGAGCATATATTCTAAGCAATTTTTCTTGTTTTTCTCAACAAGATTTGTATTAGGTAGTTGTTGGCAGTGTGGTTATACTCTGTGGTGATCATCTGGAGTCATATGATTTTTGTGTTGCTGGTTGAGGGTGAATTCATATGCTTTAAAAACAAGAACAGGTGTTCAGGTTGATATTCTATTTTGGATGTGAAGGGACCCAACCAAGACATTCACCTGAAATGAAGGTGAACTCTTCCATGGAATTAGGTGCTTGGCTTACCTACAAGGAAAACCAGATTTTCCTTCCTGAAGCAATTTTAAATTCCTTTCAGCACATAAACTAGTTCTTGACAAGTTTTAAAAAAGTAAATACCAAGGAAATGGTTAAAATTATTTTAGTTTTGAAAAATTTCAAAGCAGGAAGTAGCATCACTTTTGGTTGCGTACACAAACTCTCTTAGTCCGTTCAGGTGGCTGTAACAAAATACCATAGACTGGGTTGCTTATCAACAGCAAAAACTTATTTCTCACAGTTCTGGAGGTGGGGAAGTCCCAGATAAAGGTGCCGGCATGGTTGAGTTCTGGTGACAGCACTCTTCCTGATTCACAGCCAGTGCCTTCTCCTTGTGTCCTCACATGGTAGAAGGGTTGAGGACTCTCTATGGGGTCTCTTTTATAAGAACACTAATCCCATTCATGAATGCTCCACCCTCATGATCTAAGTACTTCCCAAAGGCCCCACCTCCTAGGACCATCACATTGGGCATTAGGATTTCAACATATGAATTTTGGGTGGTGGGGGGAGGGGGCAGGAACACAAACATTCAGACCTTAGTGCAAACCTTCAATAGTTACTTCTGCACATTATCTGTTACAGTGTTACATGAATTTCTAGCTATAAAATTTAAAAAGTAGTTGAACAAAGCTAAATGAGCTCTGATGTGAAATAGCTATATGATGTTATTTAATATGAACCACTTGAATATTTGGAGAATGTTTACCAATGAACATTACTTTTGTCTTATGATGCCCTGCTTTCTGAAAAAGAGGGAGTAGGATCAATGATTCATTTAGATCATTTCTGGTTTGAAAAACACAAAATAATCACTCAGTAGAAGGAAAGTTTTTTTCTGTTTTTTATTTCAGAAGAATTTATAATTATATGAATACAGTTGACTCTTGAACAACACAGCTGGGTTAGGGACCCCCACCCCTGTGCAGTTGAAAAATCCTCGTATAAGTTTACAGCTGGGCCTCTGTATCCACAGTTCCTCTGTATCCACGGTTGTTCACATCTGCAGATTCAGCCAACCCAGGAGCATGCAGTAGTGTAGTAGGTATTTATTGAAAAAAATCTGAGTATAAGTGGATACACAGTGCAAACCCATGTTGTTCAAGGGTCAACTGTACTTAGATTTTTTTTTTTTCCTTACTAGTAGGTACAAGCAGTCAAGTTTCTTCCTTAAGGAAACCTGAAGAGGACGATATGGCTTTCTTTGAAAGGCGATACCAGGAAAGGGTAAGTCTGTAGGAAAACCTGCTTACATTAAGCATTTACTTGTAACAGAGGCACTGTAGAACAACTATATATTGATTGTGGATCATCATTAAAAATAATTTATAACGTTTACTAATAGCTAGTGTTAGGCCTTGAGGCTTATTTAGAACAATTCAGAGAGAAACAGGACTAATGAATATGATAATTTATGGAGGTCATAAAGATTGACTAAATATACACATAAAATTGTCAATAATAAAGATCAACCTGAGCAGATTTGTAAATTATATATATATTGAATTCTTTTTTTAAAATTAAGTAATTTATTTATTTTTGGCTGCGTTGAGTCTTCATTGCTGTGTGCGGGCTTTCTCTGGTTGCAGTGAGTAGGGCCTACTCTTTGTTGCGGTGTGCGAGCTTCTCATTGCGGTGGCTTCTCTTGTTGCAGAACACGGGCTCTAGGCATGCGGGCTTCAGTATTTGTGGCATGTGGGCTTAGTAGTTGTGGATTGTGGGCTCTAGAGCACAGGCTCAGTAGTTGTGGTGCACAGGCTTAGTTGTTCCGTGACATGTGGGATCTTCCTGGACCAGGGATCGAACCCATGTCCCCTGCATTGGCAGGCAGATTCTTAACCACTGGGCCACCAGGGAAGTCCCTGTATATTGAATTCTTACTGTATAGTATTTCTTCTCCTTAGTGGCTTCTAGGTATAGGCAGACTGAAGTTAGAATTACCCAATAGCCTTTAAGAAGCAGAACACTAAACATAAACATATTTTAACAATTTTCAGGGCTCAACAACTACAGTGTTGATGTGTTCCCTGCTTTCAGTAATGATAATTTTCATCAGTTCACCACCACACCATAAACTGCTTGGGGATAAGTATAGTATTTTTTATTATCTGTATTTTCCCCAGAACTAAGTACAGTGCCTTGTACATAACATGTTTTCAATAAATATTTATGGAAAATTGAAAAGATAAATACAGGTATAATTGATATTTGCTTTCACACATCATCTACTTACACATGTGATGTGTTTCATGTCAGTGTTCATATTTGAAAGTTTTGTTTTGTTCTTGTTTATTGCCAGGTGAGGGGATGCTGGCTTGATGAGGCATGGGGGATTGTATCCAGCCATATGGTACATTCCCCAAAGTGCTTTCCTTAGGATTATTTCATAGTTGCTTTGTGGGCATTCATTGTCTCTCTGACTAGGTAGTAAGTGCCATGAAAGTAAAGACACTCATCACTTTTTGTTGTATTCTCTACAACTCTTAAACAAGAGCTTGTTGAGTAACTAAAGGTGTGGAAAAAGGAGACCATTAAATAAATTCACCATCCAAGAGCAGAGGAAGTGAGTAGGGGACAGAGAGATTAGCATGTCTTTCCTAATGAAGAATTTTAAAGTAAAGGGGGACAGTCCTTGGTATGACTTAAGGCAGTGATAAATATTGTCTGTGCTATAGCCATTCATCATATGTGGCTATATATGTCTAAATTTAAATAAATTAAAAATTATTTCCTCAGTCACACTAGCCACGTTTCAGGGTCTCAGTAGCCACATGTGGCTAGTGGCTACCTTGTTGGGCAGTGCAGAAAGTTCTTTTGGAAAGCTCTGATCTAAGAGAAAGAGGTGGTGGTAGAATTTCAGGGGAGAGGATGAAATAGAGTGAGGAAACAAGAGGCTATGTTTGCAGCATCATCAAGGATAGACTTTTAATCAAATCAATCTGTGTTCTTAGAACACACACATTCACAGCTGAACTTTTTTTCCTCATAGGCTTATGAGGGACAGTGTTCTAGAACTCCTTCCTTCCCTCCTCCAGGAGCTTGGGTAGTGTTGACTGCCTTGAAAAACATGCTGATGGTATTTGCTTGTGGCAAGGTAAAGGGGATAGTTCTTATCTGTGAATGTTTTAGGGGATATACCTGGCCCATACAGTCTGCTTATTATAAATAGACCTAGAGTTTATGGATTTATAGGATGTGGTTTATAACTCTTCAGACTGTGTAATTTATGGATTTATGAGATACAGTTTATAACCTCTCCAGCCTGTGTGATGAATGGAGTATAAAACCTAAGAAACTCAAACCTAAACAACTTCCTCTGAGCTGACGTGTATCATACACGTTGTTAGTACTCATCTTTTACTCCAAAAAACTACGACAAGCACCATTGAGGGAAAAAGGATGATTAGGAAACTAAATCTGATGGGTTCAGGGCCCCTTTAGAAAGCAGTGCTACATCTGAATCTGGTTTTGCTTGTATCCTTTGCTACTCATTGGTATCATTGGGTGTGGGGAAGAATCTATGATTAGTGTCAATTGGTTTTGATAATTGAAGCCTTTGTGGTAACATAGTTTGCTACCTACTTTTACATATTGTTAAAGAGTTGCTTTTTAGCTTCTGTAATATATCAGGTCAAATTATTTTCTTCAATTGTGGATGGCCTTTGGTCTCTTTTCCTCAATAAAGGAGAATTTTATTAAGGAAACAATTATTAAAGATCAGCTAGGTGCAAGACACTGAGTTAATGCCAGGAAATTAAAAAAAAAAAATTAAGGAGAGGGCAGACAGCAGAAGCAAGAAGAGCTACAATCCTGCAGCTTGTGGAACAAAAACCACATTCACAGAAAGACAGACAAGATGAAAAGGCAGAGGGCTATGTACCAGATGAAGGAACAAGATAAAACCGCAGAAAATCAACTAAATGAAGCAGACATAGGCAACCTTCCAGAAAAAGAATTCAGAATAATGATAATGAAGATGATCCAGGACCTCAGAAAAAGAATGGAGGCAAAGATCGAGAAGATGCAAGAGATGTTTAACAAAGACTTAGAAGAATTAAAGAACAAACAAACAGAGATGAACAATACAATAACTGAAATGAAATCTACACGAGAAGGAATCAATAGCAGAATAACTGAGGCAGAAGAATGGATAAATGACCTGGAAGACAGAATGGTGGAACTCGCTGCTGTGGAATGGAATAAAGAAAAAAGAATGAAAAGGAATGAAGACAGCCTAAGAGACCTCTGGGACAACATTAAATGCAACAACATTTGCATTATAGGGGTCCCAGAAGAAGAGAGAGAGAAAGGACCAGAGAAAATATTTGAAGAGATGCTAGTTGAAAACTTCCCTAACATGCGAAGGGAAATAGCCACCCAAGTCCAGGAAGTGCAGAGAGTCCCATACAGGATAAACCCAAGGAGAAACATGCCGAGACACATAGTAATCAAATTGGCAAAAATTAAAGACAAAGAAAAATTATTGAAAGCAGCAAGGGAAAAACGACAAATAGGATACAAGGGAATTCCCATAAGGTTAACAGCTGATTTCTCAGCAGAAACTCTACAAGCCAAAAGGGAGTGGCATGATATACTGAAAGTGATGAAAGGGAAGAACCTAAAACCAAGATTACTGTACCCGGCAAGGATCTCATTCACATTCGATGGAGAAATCAAAAGCTTTACAGACAAGCAAAAGCTAAGAGGATTCAGCACCACCAAAGCAGCTCTACAACAAATGCTAAAGGAACTTCTGTAAATGGGAAACACAAGAGAAGAAAAGGACCTACAAAAACAAACCCAAAACAATTGAGAAAATGGTCATAGGAACATACATATCGATAATTACCTTAAATGTGAATGGATTAAATGCTCCAACCAAAAGACACAGGCTTGCTGAATGGATACAAAAACAAGACCCATATATATGCTGTCTACAAGAGACCCACTTCAGACCTAGGGAGACATACAGACTGAAAGTGAGGGGATGGAAAAAGATATTCCATGCAAATGGAAATCAGAAGAAAGCTGGAGTAGCAATATTCATATCAGATAAAATCGACTTTAAAATAAAGAATGTTACCAGAGACAAGGAAGGACGCTACATAATGATCTAGGGATCAATCCAAGAAGAAGATATAACAATTATAAATACATATGCACCCAACATAGGAGCACCTCAATACATAAGGCAAGTGCTAACAGCTATAAAAGAGGAAATCGACAGTAACACAATAATAGTGGGGGACTTTTAACACCTCACTTACACCAATGGACAGATCATCCAAAATGAAAATAAATAAGGAAACAGAAGCTTTAAATGACACAATAGACCAGATAGATTTAATTGATATTTATAGGACATTCCATCCCCAAATTGCAGATTATACTTTCTTCCCAAGTGCCCATGGAACATTCTCCAGGGTAGATCACATCTTGGGTCACACATCAAGCCTCAGTAAATTTAAGAAAATTGAAATCATATCAAGCATCTTTTCTGACCACAATGCTATGATATTAGAAATGAATTACAGGGAAAAAACGTGAAAAACACAAACACATGGAGGCTAAACAATATGTTACTAAATAACGAAGAGATCACTGAAGAAATCAAAGAGGAACTCAAAATATACCTAGAGACAAATGACAATGAAAACATGACGATCCAAAACCTATGGGATGCAGCAAAAGCAGTTCTAAGAGGGAAGTTTATAGCTATACAAGCCTACCTCAGGAAACAAGAAGCATCTCAAACAATCTAACTTTACACCTAAAGGAACTAGAGAAAGAAGAATAAACAAAACCCAAAGTTAGCAGAAGGAAAGAAATCATAAAGATCAGAGCAGAAATAAATGAAATAGAAACAAAGAAAACAGTAGCAAAGTTCAACAAAACTAAAAGCTGGTTCTTTGAGAAGATAAACAAAATTGATAAACCATTAGCCAGACTCATCAAGAAAAAGAGGGAGAGGACTCAAATCAATAAAATTAGAAATGAAAAAGGAGAAGTTACAACAGACACTGCAGAAGTACAAAGCATCCTAAGGGACTACTACAAGCAACTCTATGCCAATAAAATGGACAACCTGGAAGAAATGGACAAATTCTTAGAAAGGTATAACCTTCCAAGACTGAACCAGGAAGAAATAGAAAATATGAACAGACCAACCACAAGTAATGAAATTGAAACTTTGATTAAAAATCTTCCAACAAACAAAAGTCCAGGACCAGATGGCTTCACAGATGAATTCTATCAAACATTTAGAGAAGAGCTAACACCCATCCTTCTCAAACTCTTCCAAAAAATTGCAGAGGAAGGAACACTCCAAAACTCATTCTATGAGGCCACCATCACCCTGATACCAAAACCAGACAAAGATACTACAAAAAAAGAAAATTATAGACCAATATCACTGATGAATATAGATGCAAAAATCCTCAACAAAATAGTAGCAAACAGAATCCAGCAACGCATTAAAGGATCATACACCATAATCAAGTGGGTTTTATCCCAGGGATGCAAGAATTCTTCAATATATGCAAATCAATCAATGTGATACACCCTACTAACAAATTGAAGAACAAAAACTATATGATCATCTCCATAGATGCAGAAAAAGCTTTTGACAAAATTCAACACCCATTTATGATAAAAACTCTCCAGAAAGTGGGCATGGAGGGAACCTACCTCAACATAATAAAGGCCATATATGACAAACCCATCAGGAACAAGACAAGGATGTCCACTCTCACCACTATTATTCAACATAGTTTTGGAAGTCCTAGCCATGGCAATCAGAGAAGAAAAAGAAATAAAAGGAATACAAATTGGAAAAGAAGAAGTAAAACTGTCACTGTTTGCAGATTACGTGATACTATACATAGAGAATCCTGAAGATGCCACCAGAAAACTACTAGAGCTAATCAATGAATTTGGTAAAGTTGCAGGATACAAAATTAATGCACAGAAATCTCTTGCCTTCCAATACACTAATGATGAAAAATCTGAAAGAGAAATTAAGGAAACACTCTCATTTACCATTGCAACAAAAAGAATAAAATACCTAGGAATAAACCTACCTAAGGAGACAAAAGACCTGTATACAGAAAGCTCTAAGAGACTGATGAAAGGAATTAAAGATGATACCAACAGGGGCCTCCCTGGTGGCGCAGTGGTTGAGAGTCCGCCTGCCGATGCAGGGGATACGGGTTCGTGCCCCGGTCTGGGAGGATCCCATATGCCGCAGAGCGGCTGGGCCCGTGAGCCATGGCCGCTGGGCCTGCGCGTCTGGAGCCTGTGCTCCACAACGGGAGAGGCCACAACAGTGAGAGGCCCGCATACCGCAAAAAAAAAAAAAAAAAAAAAAAAAAAGATGATACCAACAGATGGAGAGATATACCATGTTCTTGGATTGGAAGAATCAATATTGTGAAAATGACTATACTACCCAAAGCAATCTACAGATTCAATGCAATCCCTGTCAAATTACCCATGGTATTTTTTATGGAAGTAGAACAAGAAATCTTAAAATTTGTATGGAGACACAAAAGACCTCGAATAGCCAAAGCAGTCTTGAGGGAAATAAATGGAGCTGGAGGAATCAGACTCCCTGACTTCAGACTGTACTATAAAGCTACAGTAATCAAGACAATATGGTACTGGCACAAAAACATAAACATAGATCAATGGAACAAGATAGAAAGCCCAGAGATAAACCCACACACCTATGGTCAACTAATGTATGACAAAGGAGGCAAGGATATACAATGGAGAAAAGACAGTCTCTTCAGTAAGTGGTGCTGGGAAAACTGGACAGCTACATGTAAAAGAATGAAATTAGAACACTCCCTAACACCATACACAAAAATAAACTTAAAATGGATCACAGACCTAAATGTAAGACCGGACATTATCAAACTCTTAGAGGAAAACATAGGAAGAACACTCTTTGACATAAATCACAGCAAGATCTATTTTGATCCACCTCCTAGAGTAATGGAAATAAAAACAAAAATCAACAAATGGGACCTAATGAAACTTAAAAGCTTTTGCACAGCAAATGAAACCATAAATAAGATGAAAAGACAACCCTCAGAATGGGAGAAAATATTTGCAAATGAATCAATGGACAAAGGATTAATCTCCAAAATATATAAACAGCTCATGCAGCTCAATATTAAGAAAACAAACAACCCAATCCAAAACTGGGCAGAAGACCTAAATAGACATTTCTCCAGAGAAGACATACAGATGGCCAAGAGGCACATGAAAAGCTGCTCAACATCACTAATTATTAGAGAAATGCAAATCAAAACTGCAATGAGGTATCACCTCACACCAGTTAGAATGGGCATCATCAGAAAATCTACAAACAACAAGTGCTGGAGAGGGTGTGGAGAAAAGGGAACTGTCTTGCACTGTTGGTGGGGATGTAAATTTATACAGCCACTATGGAGAACAGTATGGGGGTTCCTTAAAAAAATAAATATAGAATTATCATATGATCCAGCAATCCCACTACTGGGCATATACCCAGAGAAAACCATAATTCAAAAAGACAAATGCACCCCAATGTTCATTGCAGCAGTATTTACAATAGCCAGGTCATGGAAGCAACCTAAATGCCCATCGACAGACGAATGGATAAAGAACATGTGGTACATATATACAATGGAATATTACTCAGCCATAAAAAGGAACGAAATTGGGTCATTTGTTGAGAGATGGATGGATGTAGAGACTGTCATACACAGTGAAGTAAGTCAGAAAGAGAAAAACAAATATCGTATATTAACTCATATATGTGGAACCTAGAAAAATGGTACAGATGAACCAGTTTGCAGGGCAGAAATTGAGACACAGATGTAGAGAACAAATGTATGGCCACCAAACGGGGAAAGCTGCAGGGGTGTCGGGGTGGTGGTGTGATGAATTGGGCAATTGGGATTGACATGTATACACTGATGTGTATAAAATTGATGACTAATAAGGACCTGCTGTATAAAAGAATTTTAAAAAATTAGGGAGGAGAAAGAGGAGGTGTTTTTGCTCTTTGGATAATGTATTAGGTGGATGTATTTGCTAAGTACTATTTGAAATGAGTAAACGCTGCTTTGGCTTTTTAAATTTGTTTAGCATATTTGATCTTTTTTGATGTTACTGCAAATGTAACACTTCGCCCTAAATGAGAGGGGTAAGGGGATTAGCATTTGAGTGCTTATTAAGTACCTAGATTTATATATATATATATATATATATATATATATATATATATATATATATGAATATATAAAATTTTATTTAAACCTTTAGAACAACCCTATTACATAGTGCCTCTTACTATGACCTTTTTTACAAAGGCAAAACTGTTGGTTAGTAGTTTGCCTCAGATGGTTAATCAACAGTAGAGGTAGGATTCAGGTATTCTTCTGACTCTGAGGCCCATAATCTTTGCCTCAGAACAGAGTGTTCTTTGGGGGTCCTTCAGATGGCCTGTTGACCTTTACAGTGTACAAGAGTGATATGAGTGTACGATTTTTATTTATTTATTTTTTTGGCCGTGCCGCGCAGCATGCAGTATCTTAGTTCCCTGACCAGGGATCGAACTCGTGCACCCTGCAGATAAGTGTGGAATCTTAACCACTGGACCGCAAGGGAAGTCCCGAGTGTATGATTTTTGAATGAGGTTCCCAGCCAACTCAAAGAGGAGAGAGAGAGGGAGAAAATGGGGAAGAGACAGAGGTGAGATTCATTCACTTTTATTTTTAGGAGGTTACTTGCAGTTTGGTGAGATTGGGTAGACTGGTTTTGCCAGGCCTCTTCTGGTTTCTTTGTATTATTCCCGTCATATTAGGAGGTAAGAGGCCTTGCTGCCACCCACCATGCCCCATCTTTTCTCTCCCCTTCTTTTGCAGGGGTAAGGCAGTGGTGCTGCCTTGGAATTGGTGTGTGTGAGTGTGAGTGGCAGTAAAAGGAAGGTGGGTTTTGTGTTCTATGGAGTCTTTTTTTTTTTTCCCCAAGGAAAGGGTTTATATGTTTCTAAAAGATCAGAAGGCTGCTGCTTAGGGTATGCAAGCTTCTTCTTTGTTTCAGTTACAGTGGAGAAGGACAACCTTCAGGAAGGTAACTGTTGAAATGTAGAAATCAGAATTATAGGTAACTGTCCTTTAAGCAGTATGTGTTCCAGAGATAATCCAACTGGATTAGGTGTATCCTGTAACGCTGTAGGGAATGTGCATAGGCTGGATGTAAGGTTAGGCATTTAAGCTTTTCTTTTTTTTAACTTTAGTGGCAATTAAAATTAATTTAATCCTTTCTCCAAAGCAATATTCATTATATGTTATTTTTGTTAAAATGCTTTTGTAAAGTTGAAATCAAACAGTACTTGATGACTTTAAAAATTTTTATTTATTTATTATTTTTGGCTGTGTTGGGTCTTTGTTGCTGTGTGCAGGCTTTCTCTAGTTGTGGCGGCTTCTCCTGTTGTGGAGCACGGGCTCTAGGCACGCGGGCTTCAGTAATTGCAGTATGCGGGCTTAGTAGTTGTGGCTCGCAGGCTCTAGAGTGCAGGCTCAGTAGTTGTGGCACACAGGCTTAGTTGTTTCACAGCATGTGGGATCTTCCCGGACCAGGGCTTGAACCCTTGTCTCTGCATTGGCAGGTGGATTCTTAACCACTGCGCCACCAGGGTAGTCCCTGATTACGTTTTTAATTAAAAAATTTTGTCATTCTTTGTGTTTGAGATACAGACAGACACACACACGCAAACACACACACTTACACACTGAGATAGAGACAGAGCCCTTGACAGGACCTCTCTCTGCAGGGTTCTCGCTTTTGTGCTCATTCTCTGAGTCCTCTGTTCAGTCAGCACTCCTCAAATCTCTCCCGTGTGCTGGGCTGTGTGTGTGAAGGGGTGTGTGTGTGGAAGTGAGACTGTCTGCCTCTTCCCCCTCCCTCTGACCCATTCTCTGTCTCTAAGGTGTTACTGAAGTCTGCCCTGTCTCTGAGAGAGAAGAAGAGAGGAAACACAGGAGGGAGAGGAGTTGGGAGCTTGCATACCCCAACAAACCATATTTTAAAAATGCAGTTAGGTCCCTTCAACAATCAGATTGTGGCTTTAGTATTTAGCAGCTTAATAACCACTAAGTAACTGTGTAAAATGGCTGTGATAAATAAGACATGAACCCAAATGAGGTATGTGCAACCTTTTTTTTTCTTTAGGATGTTTTACAAATTATTATATCAACAAATATTTTAAATTTTCAGATAAAAATGGGAAAGGCTGCTAAGCAGAAGGGAAAAGCACCATTGCCATCAACTACAAAACCTTCATGAAGACTACTGGGGAAATTAAAACCAGCATCCAAATATGTCTTTTGTGTGTTAATTATTTAAGTATAATAATACAATTTATTTTTCCTTAAATAATTTACTTCTTTTTCTGTGTAAAAATATCTTTTTGAATGTTTCCTTAATTTAAGTGAAAATACCTTATACTACTTTTGTCAAAATTCATGGTTTATTACTTTATATAAACTTTTTATCTCTCCTAACAAATAAGGTTATTTTCATATTAGCCAAAAGCTTAACGTACAGTAAATATTTTTAGTTTATAATAGTTTAACTTTTTCAGGCTATTTTAAAAATTAAAGATGTTATTGAGGGTTTTGAACAAATGTATTTCATTCAAAATAGTTACATGAAAATCCTTAATTTTTATTTTTCAAACTTTGTAATGTTGATTTGTTTTAAAATAAAAAAGTGTATTTTAAAAATACATAATTATTTTCTAGTGGCATCTAATGATTTTTAAGTTGTTCTGTTAACTATGCATTGTTTATAACTGTATTGATGCCTCCCATGTGCCACTTCAGATTCTCTTGGTGCACCTCTAACTCCAGTACTGTTGTGAGACACTTCCAAGCAGGCTTCTGACAGCTTCACATGGAAGCCATTTGATGGCACTTTGTCTTGCTGTCTTCTCGAAAGATCCTCTGACACTGTGGCTTGGGATGCCCACTGGAACCCTTCTGCATCATACGTGTATGAAATACACGGGTGGGTTAATGACCTTGGGACCAAACTTGACTAATGGGAGGTGGAAGCCAATAGATAGATAAACAGTTCCCCTTCCTTCTGCTGGGAAGACAGTTCTGAGATGCCTTTCATAATCTTTCTCAGAAAATAGGATTGAGCACTAGTCACCCATAGCAATGGTCAACCCCATAATACATCCTTATGTTAGCTTTCTCTTTACCCCTTTTCCACTCCCTGACTCCTCCCTCTGGTTCCCTCAGATCACTTCCCAAATATACTTACCTGTATTTGAACATTTGTCTTAGGCTTTGCTTTTTTGTGAGGGGTAAACCCAGGCTATGATAGGTATCAGGAATGGCTTTAAAAAGCAAACCCTCAGGATGGGATTCTGTGACTGCAATATTCCTTGAATAGATGACAATAAAGACCCATAGCTGGTGATAAGTGGGCTAGTGATAACTCCTGGCATGTAGATGCATCACAGTTACTGTAGTGGATTTGCATGAATAGCAGGTGGAAGGTGAAGTGTTAGGTTATACTGTAGCAGTGACATTACTGTGGAATGGGACTAACGGAAACTATAAAGATGGAGGTGTTCTTTAGCCTTTGTTAACTGCTTTGGAAACCTTGAAAAAAGAATATGGCATAGGTTCATGTTAGCCACTTAAGGCATGCTGTGGAAACCAGAGTGCCTCAATAGCACCTTTCAAGAAAAATCTCATCTCATGCGGATGTATGCCGTCTGTGCTGACATTCCAGCCCAAATTTAATAGTAAAGGTGTCAAGGCTGCAAAGGAAACTGAATGCACAGCCTTGATCATTTCCTCCATCAAAGTTAGCATGCCTACAGGAAAAGGAACCCTGAAACATGCAATGGGGACATGTGTGTTGGTGAGACTGTGAAATATTGAACCCTCAGGTTTTCCTGAACTTTTGAGCTGGCCGAAGCAGTCTCCTCCACGTTGCTAGAGGAGAGCAGCCTGCCCTTGCCTGGAGATCCTGCAAAGACTATTTGAGGCACTTGCATTGCAAGATAATACTTGTTCTCCTTAAGACCCATCCCTGCTATGCCTCATTGACTCTAAACTGATAACTAGGATCAGATCTCAGCATACCCTTAGAGCAGATATACTGTCCTTCCTATAGGAGGATAGGTTACAATCTGCATGAACTGCAGGTTCTGGTCTAAATGTACTGGAAGGAACCTAGGAAACATGTTTGGGAATAGATCTTGAGAGTGTTGGATCAGGGAGTGGAATATAAGGCTTGACAGGAAAGAGTGACATCGTAGCATTTACTCATGACTCAGGCTTTAATGTCCTGGCAAGGGTATCTGGAGTTGGTCCTAACACAATGCTAGGATAGCATATGGAAGAAATGGTAGAAATGCCAGAAGTTATTTGGCATAGTATTGAGGAGGGGGTCAGAAAGCTCAAGAAAACAGCAATGTTAGAATGGATTTGTTGTTTAAAACTGGAGAAGCTACCACTTGACTGTTTTCTTTGGGAAGGCTCAGATGATGCTTGTAACTAAGGCATTAAATGTAATGGTGAAGAATATACTGGCAACACAGAAGTTTGGCAGTGGCTAACCTCTGCAGGGTAGAGTTGATGGTAGAAGATGCTGCCATGATACTGGGCTCCTTTATATAAGTGTAGATGATGGGATGCAGAAATGTCAAAGGCCAGGTTGTGGAACTTAACTGTCAGAGGCCCAATAGACATAATTAATAGGTGCGAAGGCATGGATCTGTGAAGAAGGTTAAGATCATGATGTTCCAAGGGGAAAGATAGAAGCATGGCTGATTAGGATGTTATTTGACTTGTATAACCAAGGTTACTCACTCAATTTCTGAATCTAAGGCAGTTCAGATCTAGAGCCCATTGATGGAAGGGGAAGCCCAGATCCCTTTGAGGAAGGATTCTCAAGTATATATGATAAACATCCCCTTGATGCTTCCCTAAAGGGTCAGTCATTTAACACCATTTACCAGGGTAACTGTGTAGTGGAGAAAGAGGAATATTAAGATTTTAAACCAAGGACTGTTGGACAGGATCTGAGCTGATATGGATCCCAAAGGACCCAAAACACCATTATGGTCCTCTGGTTTTATGGAAGCCCAATGATAAATGAAGTCCTGGCCAAAGTCCATCTCAGTGGGTACAGTGGGTCTGGCCACACTCTTTGTTTATTTCTACAGTCCTTAAATATATATAATTGGGATAGATCAACTTAGAAGCTGATAGTTCTTGCTTTTTGCCCTAGATGCTTCTCAGGTGCTGCAGGCTTGAGTCAGAGTTAATGACCTAAGGGCCTCCCTGACCAATGGGTTATGTAGATATAAAGTCAGTAGGGATATAGAAGACCTGAACAACTATTAACCAACTTGACCTAAGTGACATTTATAGAACACTCAACCTAATGACAGCAGAATACAGTAGTCCCCCCTTATCCCTGGTCAATATGTTCCAAGACCCCTAGTGGATTCTTGGAACCGTAGATGGTACCAAACCCTATAAATAATACGTTTTTTCTATACATACATACCTATGATAAAGTTTAATGTATAAATTAGGCACAGTAAGAGATTAACAATAATAACTAACAAAATAGAACAATTATAACAATATACTATAAAAATTATGTGATAAAAATTTTCTCTCACAATCTTAGTGTACTGTAGCCACATTTCTTCTTGTGATGATGTGAGATGATACAGTGGCTACATGATTAGATGAAGTGAAGTGAATGGCATAGGCATTGTGATGTAGCATTGGGCTACTATTGACTTCCTGGAGATATGTCAGAAGGAAGGTCATCTACTTTGGGTGATCCTGGGTCATCAGGCCATGATGATGTCAGTGGTTGGATGTTAGGAGCAGACAATGTCAGTGGTTGGGGATCCAGGGCAGTATGAAGCAGGAAAGTGTAGGATTTCATCATACTTAGATGGGTGCACAATTTAATACTTATAATTGTTTATTTTTGGAATTTTCCATTTAATATTTTCAAACTCTGGTTGACCATGGGTAACTGAAACTGTGGAAAGTGAAACCGTGGATAAGGGAGAACTGCTGTACACATTTTTTTTTTTTTTTTTTTTAGTGCACATGGAACATTTATTAAGATTGACTATATTCTAGGCCATAAAACAAGTCTCAATACTTTTAAGATGATTCAGATGGTAATTTATGTCCTCTGACCACAATGGAATTAAATTAGAAATCAATAACAAGGTGTCCCAATATTTGAGACATCTCCAAATATTTGAAACTTATATAACATATGTCTAAATAATCCATGGGTCAAAGAAAAAAATTAGAAGAGGAATCAAAGTACTTTTAGTGGAATGAGAATGAAAACATAAAAATATGTGTGTGATTCAGGTAAAGCCGTACTTAGAGGGAAATTTACAGCACCAAATGCCTATACCAGAAAAGGAGATTTCAAATCAGTGACCTCAGCTTTCACCTTAAGAACTTAGAGGAAGAAGAGAAAATGAAAATTAAAATAAATAGGAAAAAGGAAATAATAAAGATCAGAGCAGAAATAGAAATAGAAAACAGAAAAGTAATAGAGAAAATGAATAAAACCAAATGCTGGGTTTTTTTTGAGAAGACAAATAATATTGATAAACCTCTAGCTAGATGGATCAGCAAAAGATAGCACACAATTCACCAACATTAGGAACAAGAGTGGTGATATCACTATAGATTCTACAGATATTAAAAGGATAACAAAGGAATGTTATAAACAACTTCATGCCAATGAATTTGACAGCTTGGATGAAATGGATAAATTCCTTGAAAGACACAAACTATGAAGTTTATTCAATAATAAATAGATAATAAATGATTAGCCCTATATCTATTATATGCTGATTAGCCTATATATCAATTAAAGAAACTGAATTTGTAGTTAATAACATTCCCACAAAGAAAATTCCAGGTCCAGATGGCTGCACTGTGAATTTTACCAAATATTTAAAGAACAAAGATTACCAATTCTATACAGACTTTTCCAGAAAACTGAAGTTAGGAATTCTTTACAACTCATTCTATGTAGCCAGTATTGCTCTGTATCAAAACCAGACAAAGACATTACAAGAAAAGAAAATTTCAGACCAATATTCCTCTTGAACATAGATGCAAAAATTCTTAACATTTTAGCAAATCTAATACAAGAATATATAAAAAGGATAATACATCATGACCAAGTGGGTTTTATCCAAGGGATGTAAGGTTGGTTTAACATTTGAAAATTAGGCAATGTAATTCATCATATTAACTAATTAAAAAAGAACCACATGATAATCACCATAGATGGAGTATTCGACAAAATGGAACATACATTCATGATAAAAACTCTCGGCAAACTAAGAATAGAAGGTAATTTCTTCAATTTGATAAAGGGTATCTACTAAAACCCCATAGCTGGTATCAGTGGAATAGTACTTAGCAATAAGGAGCAACTTACTATTGATACATGTGAAAAAATGGATGAATCTCAAAATAATTACGCTGAGAAAGAAAAGAGAGAAAATGGACATATTGTATGATTTCATTAACATCCAATTCTAGAAAATGAAAACACGTATGGTGACAGAAAGCAGAATCTGTTCTTTGGGGTAGACATGGGGAGCCAAGTACTATAATGAGGCATGAGGAAACTTTGGGGGGGGGTAAAGGAAATGGCTGCTATCTTTGTTAACAGTGAGGATGACTGCAACAGTATATAATATGTTCAGTCATCTAAATATGTACTTTTAATACCTGCAGCTTATTGTATATTAATTATACTTTAATCAAGCAGTTAAAAATTAATGGAGGGGGGCTTCCCTGGTAGCACAGGGGTTGAGAGTCCGCCTGTCGATGCAGGGGACACGGGTTCGTGCCCCGGTCCAGGAGGGTCCCTCATGCCGCGGAGCGGCTGGGCCTGTGAGCCATGGCCGCTGAGCCTGCGCGTCTGGAGCCTGTGCTCCGCAACGGGAGAGGCCGCAGCAGTTAGAGGCCCGCGTACTGCAAAAAAAAAAAAAAAAGAATGGAGATAATTTTCTACTGTTATGCAAGGTTTGCCACAAAGGGAAATATCTGCTTATAACCAGATAGATAAGCTATATTAGTTTTTCCCCCTTAATGTCGTGAAAAACGCTGCAGCACAAGAGAGGGATCTGACGCTAGGCTGGACTGAGAAATGCTTGTAAAGCTACCAATCTGAACACCACATTTTCATTAACTAAAGTCATTTTCTCCTTTCCACCTGTAAAAAAGAATGCCGGGATTCTTCTAACTTGGCTGCTTTAAAATTTTAATCACCGTGTACAAATTAGGAAAGGCCACAAAATCCAAGCCACTACCTTATATCATTATTTGAAGCCTTGTTAAAGAAGCAGCTATTAGCCCGCAGGTGCTGGGAATACCCGCCCATAAATCTTGCCAGCGCAGTCTCCGTGCGCTGCTCTCCTGGTGCCTGGCCTCAGCCAGCACGACCCGCCCTAGGCCCGCAGGCCTCGGTGGTCACGTGAGCGAGGCACCGGCTCGCGCAGAGCCAGTATGAAGGCGCAGCGAAGATCGCGCAAGCGCAGTGTGGGGCCAGAGTGGCCGGAGCAAGCAAGGTAAGCCTCTGCTCTTGCGTCACGGCCGGCTGACAGCGAACTGACTGCGAGCTACGGCCTTGGGACGGAGGGCTGAGGGCCCAGCATGTGGGGCCAGAGTGGCCGGAGCAAGCGAGGTAAGCCTCTGCACTTGCGTCACGGCCGGCTGACAGCGAACTGACTGCGAGCTACGGCCTTGGGACGGAGGGCTGAGGGCCCAGCGTGTGGGGCCGGCCGGGGGCACTTTTCTAGAACTTCTCTGGTGAAAAGTGCGAGGTCAGTAGGAGTCTTTTTGGTAGGTTCCATGGTGGCTGCTTCAGGGGCCGTATTTTCACCTCTGGTGGTCTTTAGGGCTGACCAGTATGGGCGCGGCCCATACTGATGTTTCCTGGCCTTCTTGGTCTCCGAGCCGCTGGCCCACTTCTGAGGGTGACAGGCACCCCAGTTGCTGAGTGTGGTTCCGGGAGGCGAAGCCGGCCTGCAAATAACTGAGGCCTGCGTGTTCTGGGTGAAGACGGGGACCTGCAGAGCTGTTGTCCGGTGGAATTTTCTCTTCCCGCAAACTACGTGCCGTTTAAGCTTTGAAATCCCTCCTAAAATAGGTGTTAAGGAGAGACCTGGACTTACTTATTCCAAACTCTCGATGTGAATTGGAAGTGCCGTTTGGTAATCCAGGTTTACAGAAAGTGGGTGCATTATTACTTCCTTCATAACCATGTGGAAAAGTCTTTTTTGACCCCTTTAAAAGTAAGATTTAAACATTATTCTAGCAGTGGCTTTTTAGATCGTGTGGTGCGATTTCCAAAGTAAACATTTTAATTTTTACTAAGTTTAAGCCAGTGTCTTCCAGTGAAATATAGTCTCACTGAACAGATTCCAACTTGTTTTTTACAACTTTTTGCTCAATTAAAAAATTACTTTTGGCCAGTATTTGAGGAAGAATCCTTCTTTTAAAAATGTGTTGATCCTAGTTAGTGTATGCGAAAAAATTTTTTTTAAGTTGTAACGAAAATCAGAATAAAGTTTAAAAAATAATTTTTACGACCTTTCCCCCTGCCCCCCCATAGGGTTAACTGTTTCCCCCCTAGTTGGGAGAGTATTTGGAGCTTTGGTGTAGTGATGTTTAGTTAACTCTTAAATTTCTTTAAAAAAATTTATTGTTTTCCATTTCCTTCAAAAAACTAACATATATGCATGTAAAGTGCAATCTTCTAGTGTTTTAAGGATAAAATTATAAACTAGCAGACATTTATCTTGAAATATTTTGCAGTTGGGAAAGCAAATTATTTAATGAAAATTATTTTTGAAGGTATGTATAAAGTTTGATTCATTTTGCAGTTTTTAAATGCAGGGTATCTTCAAAAGCAGAAACAACTATTCCTTTTAAATGAAATGGATATGTTTATTTAAAAATTAAATACCAGTCGGAAGCATTTGTTTTACATATGTTTGTAGTGTTTCTTTTTGTTTAAATTATGGAAGTCCTACTCATGTTTGGGGGGGCACCAATTATTTTAAAAGAGTATGCACATTGTTCTGAAGTATTTATGTAACTGATCAAAGTGTGCATGAATTATACACTTCAAGGTAAATTTGTGAAGGTTTGGCTAAAGAGATAATTTCAAAGATAGAAATTGTGTATGATGAAATTGCAAAATACAATATACTGAAAACAATTATTGAAGAAAATATCTTTGGGGTTGTTTTTAATATAGAGTTTAAATTTTGATAACTTAGGACAAAACGTACTTGGAGGAATTTGGACATTATATGGTTTAGTCTTTATTCAGTGTTAATGGACAGATTAATAGAACCTAATTCAAAGTATTGAATTGTTTTCGTTTTTCAGGAATTGTCCAAATGGATGAAGAAGTACATTACAGTAAAGGTACTGACACTAAAAATTATTTTTGGTTGTAAGAGCTAGATGATCTTGATTAATTTCTAATTTTCTTTGCATTGTGATTTGGTTTTAGTTGAAGATGTGGTTGGAAGTCATGTAGAAGATGCAGTAACGTTTTGGGCCCAGGTAAATAGTAGCCTGGTTGGTTTCCTCTCCCACCCTTTCCTCCACTAATCCAAGTCCTCCCCAACAAAAACAAAAATAAAAACCCTGTAATGTATATATATATCATTGTTATTCTCAATGCTTAATTTTTATTGAACATTATTTAACACAGGGCATTATTAGAAGACAAATGGTTACAGCTGGAACTTAATACCAGAATTATGAGTAGTATGTTCATAATACACTGAGTTAAAAAAGAAAACAGCAAAATTGTAGTTGTGGTTTTAGAATTAACATTCAATTTAACATATCTAGGCTGCATAAATTACTGAAGATGCTGAAAAACTGTTGTATTTCTGAAGTTACAGCCCCATCTAGAGGTCTCTGATAAGATTGTTTCTTAAGTGATACTGTGTTAAAATTTCAGTCATTTTTTTTCTATTGGCTTAATTTTGAATTTGAGGTACAGTGTTTTTCTCATCATATAATTGGAAGTACTAATGGAACATTTATAATTTTACATTGGCATGCTTCAGGACAGATAAGTTTACTTAGTTTTAGATACAAAGCAAGGCACCAAAGTGCTTATGTTCCAGAATTTAAAAGGTGAATCCCTCAGAGGTACACAATTACTAATTTTTAATTTTGTGAACTACATGATATAGGAGGGAAGGGAATAACATTTCTCTGTACTTCTACAGCCTGATAACTCCTTTTTGTATGGGTAGAGTGAATTGGCAATGTGGGAAATAGGATTTATGAGAAGAAAGGTTATAGAAGACATACGATTAACTCAGTGTTCTTTAAATCTATATAGAAAACATTTTAGAAGGGTGATAGTCATAGAAAAATTTTGGCAAATTTGCATCTCTGCTTATGAACATATTTTCTAAAGGTTGCCCACAATGTTCTGGTTCAATGCCCATTGTCTCTGCATTAATAACAGCTGTGACCCTCTCAACAGTGTCCCAGGTTGGATGATAAATGATATTTTTAAGCTCATTATATAGGAAAAACATTTATTATCTTAAATAAGATTTTCAGACCAGCACTGTCTGGTAGAAATATAATGTGAGCCATGTAAGTAATTTAAAATTTAGCAGACACATAAAAAAGTAAAAAGAAATGGGCAAAATTGATTTTAATAAATATGTTTTATGTACTCAGCATATCCAAAATATCATTTCAAAATATAATCAATACAAATGTTACTAAGATAGTTTATTTTCCTTTTTTTCCTATCCAGTGTATATTTTAGATTTACAGCACAACTTAAATCAGACTAGCCATATTTCAAGTAAGAATTGGCTATTGGTCATTGCAGCTCTAGACTTTGATTTTTATTGACCTTTATGTGAAGCTGTTGCTTGAATTTGGAACTATGATTTAAACCAGGAGTCAGCAAACTTTTTCTGTGAAATATTAGATAGTAAATATTTTAAGGTTTGTGGGTCTCTTTTGCAACTGTTCAGCTCTACAAAAGCTGCCATCGTAGTGCAAAGGCAGCCATAGACAATATATAAATAAATATGTATACCTGTGATCTATTAAAGTTTTATTTACCAAAACAGGTAGGAGAGCCCATAATTTGCCAACCTCTGATTTCAACCATGAAGTTGAGGCCCCTGTAGAAGTTTAAACATACTTCAAAAAGTGAGGAAAAATGTCTTAATTGGATGAAAAGATTAAGTGAAAACTGCCAAGGCGTCCATGTGAATCGAATGATTTTTTTCGAGAAGCAAATTGTTTGTGCACACATGTGCGAATCCATACCGGAGACACGCCCCGTATGTGCCCCTTCGACGGTTGTAATAAGAAGTTTGCTCAGTCGACTAACCTGAAATCTCACATCTTAACACATGCTAAGGCCACAAACAACCAGTGAGAAAAAGAGAGAAGACCCTTCTCAACCTTGAGAAGCATCTTTCAGGAGTGTGATTGGGAGTAAATATGCTTCTCCTTTGTATATTGTTTGTAAGCAAGAATTTTAAAAATGAATCCTACATATCTAAGGGATATCTTTTAATGTTTGATAAAGTTTTGATATATTTTGATGAAGTAGTAAAAATCAAAGAAAAAAACTTTAGTAAGATGACATTGCTAAGATGCTCTATCTTGCTCTGTAATCTCATTTCAAAAACATGGTATTTTTGTAAAGTGTGGTCCCAATAGGAGGACAATTCATGAATTTCACATCAAAAGACAGTTCTTTATACAACAGTGCTAAAAATGAGAGGACTTCTTTTCACATTCTTTTTTTTTTTTTTTTTTTTTTTTTTTGCGGTACATGGGCCTCTCACTGTTGTGGCCTCTCCCGTTGCGGAGCACAGGCTCCGGACGTGCAGGCTCAGCGGCCATGGCTCACGGGCCCAGCCGCTCCGCGGCACGTGGGATCTTTCCAGACCGGGGCACGAACCCGTGTCCCCTGCATCGGCAGGCGGACTCTCAACCACTGTGCCACCAGGGAAGCCCTCACAGTCTTATAAATATGCAGCTCACCTGTTGCTTACAGTTGTTTTAATTTTGTATTTTTCAAGTGCATTTTGTACACTTTGTGGGGATAGGCTTACTGTGTGTGACTTTTCTGGAGGTTGATAATTTTGCTTTAAGTAGGTTTTCTTTAAAAGAATGGGCAGTTACATGCAGGTTTCAAGAGTATTTTCTTTTAAAAAAAGTTATATAGGCTTTGTTTGCTATCTTAATTTTGGTTGTATTCTTTGATGTTAACACATTTTATGTAATTGTATGGCTGTATTGAATCATATAATATCAAATATTAGAAGTGATTTAATAGTGTTAATCAATTTAAACCCACTTTAGACACTTTTTTTTTTCTGAAAAATACTGCCAGATGCTGATGTTCAGTATAATTTCTTTGCCTGTTCAGTTACAGAAAGTGGTGCTCAGCTGTAGAATGTATTGTACTTTTTAACACCAGTTGTGTACATCCTGTGTAACAGGAAGGGCAACAATAAAATAGTAATCCTACAGAAAGAATATGGCAGGAGAAAAAAGATGCAAATTTTAACATTTGATTAGGTTGGGATAGGGTGTAGATGAAGAGTAAATAGAGATTTAGAAACACGTGGAGGCAGGTCAAGTTGAAGGTTTGCTCACACATAGTCTCTGTTTTTCTACCACTATGGATTTCTGCCATTTAAACCATTTACATGAAAACACTTCAGAATTTTTGGTAGGCCTAGTTTGATGAATGGCAGTTGAAGGAATCTTAAGTATTTGACCTTTGAAAAAAAAGAGCTTCCGTTTATGCTAGTCCATATACCTACAAATCGAATTATGTAAAATACTTTGGTGTATTTTGAACTTTAGAGAGCTCATTCCAGGAGTTTATTTACAAAGGCTGCTTCAAGTGTGTCTTGGGGTCAGTTTAAATTCACTTCCCATTTTTACTGTTTATCAATACTTATATTCATCATGATGTCATTTGAACTGCTCTTTCAGAGTTTATTTTCAGTTACAGAGATAATCATGTTCTATCTAGCCTTATTGAATATGTTATTGATATATATATATTTTTTATTTTGTTTTTGTTTTTTTTGAATTTTATCTAATTTACTTTTTTTTATACAGTAGGCTCTTATTATTTATTTTATACATATTAGTGTATACATGTCAATCCCAATCTACCAGTTCATCCCACCCTCCCACCCCCACTCTGCCCTGCCACTTTCCCCCCTTGGTGTCCATACGTTTGTTCTCTACATCTGTGTCTCTATTTCTGCCTTGCAAACCGGTTCATCTGTACCATTTTTCTAGATTCCACATATATGCGTTAATATACAATATTTGTTTTTCTCTTTCTGACTTCATGTTATTGATATATTTTTTAAAAACATATATATATATTTAACAGTTTACTTTGAAATAACTTTAGACTTACAGGAAAGTTGTAAAATTAATTTCTTTATACCTTTCACCTAGCTTTCCTTGTTGCTAACATTTTACATAACCAAAGTACAATGGTCAAAGTCAGGAAATTAACATTGGTACAATGCTGTTAAATCTTAATTACAGCCCTTATTCAAATTCCACCAGTTCCCCGCTCCCCCCCACCCCACCCCTGCCTTTTTTTTTGTTTCTATTCCAGGATCTAATTCAGGATCCCACATTATATTTAGTTGTCATGTATCCTTAGTCTCTTCCAACCTTTGACAGTTCCTTTATACTTATTTATCATGATTTTGACATTTTTAATGAATTCTGGTCAGTTTGTATTTGTTTATGATTTCTCATAAATAGATTGGCAGTAATACTACAGAAGTGATGTGGACTGAAAGTACATCATATTGGGGATTTATGATGTTGTTATATTTCACTATTGATGTTAACCTTGATCCACTTGGTTAAGGTGGTAACTGCTGGGTTTCTTAATTGTAAAGTTACTGTTTTTCCTTTTGTAAGTAATAAGTGTTTTAGAGGGAGATGCATTGAGACTATCTAATCTTGTTTCTCTTAAACTTTTTACCCACGAATTTTTTATTTATTGCTATGGCCTTTGCCTAACGATGGTTTTCTATTTTCCTCATTCCTTCTACATTTATTAATTGGAATTCTTTAAGGAAGAGCTGTTTCCTCTCCAGCATTTATATATTTATTTATTCAATTATTTATATTAATATAAATCCATGGGTATTTATTCCATGGATTATAATCCCATACTATCATTTATTTTGTTGTTTAAATTGTTCCAGCTTTGGCCAATAGGAGATTGTTCACGTTGGCTACTGTATCCTTTAAAATGCACCCATTCTTTTTTTGAATATTTCTTTACTTTCTGGCATCACCAGATGTTCCAGGATCATCTTCTATTTCCCTGTCCTAGCCCTGGATTCAACCACTCTCCAAAGAACTCTTGTTTCTTTTATTGGAGAACGGGGTTTAAAAATCAAGATCTGGGCACTAGGTGTGCTTATTGCTACTTGAGTGTCATTGCTTCTAGGCTCTCAGCGGACAGAGATAGGAATTATAGATATATTTATAAATATACTATATAAATACAAATATATATATAGTTAACACATATACACATCTGTATCTCTGTGTGTCTCTTTCATATATGCATATATTCACACACAAACATGTATACACACGCACACACATGTGTGTTTGTGTATATGTGTGTGTGTATGTATACACACACACACACAAGTTCATACTGATACTTTGCAATTGTAATCTAACACTGCAGGTTCATTCTAGCCTGCCTTCCTTATTTGTAATTTCTCTCTCCCTGCTTTCATTATCTAGAACATATTTACTTACTTGTTCAGTCTTAGTATATACCTAAAGTAGTTTCAAAATTGTTAACCCATGCCCCTGTGAGAAATTTACTAACTAGATTACAGTATTCATATACAGAGAACCTGTACATTTTGAAATTGTTTTTACATCTGTTTCCTTTACACAACAACAAATATATGAGAAGATCCATGTCATTTGACCAAAATATGGTATCTGTTTTGAGCAATTAGAGCTAAAGTAAAACCCAGAGACAATTGTTTAAAGTTACCTCTTAATATGATATTAATAATATTTGGTATCATAGTTTGAATTCCAAGTAATTTGAACTCATTGGGAAGTAAAAATTTTCTATAGCCTAGTTCCATTTCTTACAAAGAACTTTTTTGAATTATGAAAAAATAATGACATAAGAATTGATTTAATTTCTAATGCTCCAAAACCTTTTAAGTATTATGCATAGTAGAATCCTCATTTGCATAACACTGTCAAATAATATTTTACTGAGTCTTATACTATATCTATTCTTCCTTCTAGAGTATCAGTAGAAATAAGGATATTATGAAGATTGGTTGTTCACTGTCTGAAGTCTGTCCCCATGCCAGTTCAGTTTTTAGGAATCTTGATCCGAGGAAGGTGAGCCATGTTCTTGGGTATAATTATTCTATCTTTCTTATTAGCTTTCCTGTGCCTCAGATTTTATAGTTTTTGGAATTTTTAATATATTTGAAAGGAAGAGGCAAGTTTTTAGAATTTGTATAAACTACAGTCATAAGTTTACTTTTTCAAAAATACTTATGAACTATCTGCTAGGTACTGGGCACTGTGTTAAGCATTAAGTATACAGTGGTGAACAAAATAGAATCCTTGCCCTTGACACTGATTCATAAAAATTTGTAAGAGACATACTTATGGAGAACAGTTGGACAATATATATATGTACATATATTTTTTAATTGACATATAACTTACAGTGACGTGTGTATCTCTTAATCTCTTGATGAATTTTTCATATCTGTGCATCTGTGTGATCACCACCCAGATCAAGATACAATTCTATCACCCTAGAAAATTCCCTCAGACCCCTTCTCAGTCAATTCTTGGTCAGTAGTCCCCTAACAGAGGTAATCATTATTCTGACTTCTATCACCATAGGTTCATTTGCCTGTTCTTAAATTATACAATATGTACTCTTTTGTATATGTCTGGCTTGTTCAACGTAATTTCTGAGATTTATCCATATTATTGTGTGCATCTATATTATGGTGTGTTTGTTCTTTTTCAAGCTATGCAGTATTTCACTGTATAAATATACCAAAATTTATCTGTTCTCCTTTGATGGGCGTTTGGAGTGTTTGTAGTTTTTGGCTACTGTGAATGAAACTGCTATAAAATCCTTATACAAGCCTTCTAATGGATATTTTAACTTATTTCTTTTTTGTATATACCTAGGAGTAAAATTGCCAAGTCATAGGGTAGGCATGTTTCACTATAGTAGGTACTGGCCAATCATTTTGGAAAAGTATTGAACCAGTTTGCATCCTTACCGGCAAAGTATGAGAGTTCCAGTTCCTCTGTGTCCTCACCAACCCTTCTCATTGTCAGTCTTCCCAATTTTAGCCATTTTGGTGGGTGTGTGTTGTTATTTTGTGATTTTAATTTCACTTTCCTAATGAGTACTAAGGTTAAGCATGCTTTTCGGGTTTTATTAGCCATTTGGATATCCTGTTTAGATCTTTTCCCAGTTTTCAAGGTTGTTTGTCTAGATTGATTTGTAGGAAGTTCTGTACAGTTGGCCCTCCGTATCCATGGGTTCCACATCCATGGATTCATCCAATTGTGGATCAAAAACATTCCAAAAAATTTTCAGGAAGTTCCAAAAAGCAAAATTTGAATTTGCTGTGTACTGGCAACTATTTACATAGCATTTACATTGTATTTACAACTATTTATTTAGCAATTACATTGTATTCAGTATTACAAGTAAACTAGAGATGTTTTAAATTTTATGGGAGGATGTGTATAAGTTATATGCAAATACTGTGCCATTTTTTATAAGGGACTTTAGCGTCTGAGGGGGGTCCTGGGACCAATCCCCTGTGGATACCAAGGGACAACTGCACATGTTCTTTATATATTCTGGATATGAGTCCGTTGTCTTATATGTGTGTTGCCACTGTCTTCTCCTAGTGTAAGGCTTCCCTATTCACATTCTTGATAACATTTGAAATCTGTTAATTTTTTCTTTTTTGGTTTGTGCTTTCTGTTTCCTATATAAGGTCTCTTTACTTACCCCAAGGTCATGACTATATTCTCCAATTTTGTTTTTTCCCTAGAAGTTTTTGCCTTTTGCATTTAGGGCTGTGGTTTACTTCCAATAAATTTTTGGTTATGATGTGAAGTAGAGGTTACATTTAATTTTCTTCCATATCGATATCCAGTTATATCAAAACCATTTATTGAAATAACAAACCTTTCTTTGTTGAATTGTCTTGGAATCTTTGCTTTAAATCAGATGACTGTATGTGCGTGTTAACCATCTTTTTCAAAATAGTAAATGCCTGTAGTCTTGGATGCATCAGTTTCTCTGCCAAGAATTTATCCTTTGGACATTTAAGTACAGAAAGTACTCAGAGATGTTTGTACATATATATTCAATGTAGCATTATTTGTAATAGGCAAAAGTGGAGATTAAATATCCTTTAATATATCAATATTACAGTAGTAGTAGTAGTGATAATAATGATAGCTAGCATTTGCATCTTACACTGAGACAGACAGTGTTCTAAATACTTGGCTACTAACTCATTTAATCCTCACTCATTTGTACTAACTCATTTAATCCTCACAGCAACCCTGTGAGGCAGATGTTATTATTTTATACTTTATTTTTTTGGAAATTGAGACACAGCTAGGATAACTTTATGAAAATCACCGGCTAGTTAAAGGTGGATCAAATATTTAAACTCACAGAGCCCACCTTTTTAACTGTTACCCTATATTGGAATAATTAATGAACTGTGGTAGATCCTTATTTTGGAATACTAAGTAATCATTTTGGGGGCTGATAGCTAGGGCGAGGTAAGCACTGAATTTAAGGAGGCACTTTTGCAAGTTCAGGGTTGATACTTCACAGTGAATTCCCCTTTAAAAATTTTGTGCCCTGGATGCCTTGCTTGCCTCACCCAGTCCCAAGCCCTGGTTATTTAAATGAGGGAGATAGAGTTCTGTATTTTGATATGGAATTAGGTGAAAAATAGTGTATTTAAAATGAACCCATTTATGCAAATAAAAAAGCATAAACATATAGTGTACATGTGAAATTACTGTAAATGTAAAATTATTTTCAGGAGGTGCATGTGGAAGAGTATTGGGAAGGAAGTCTTACTCTTTACCTCTTTGGGTATACTTTGATTTTCTTTTAATAATGTGCCTTTATTTAGTTTTATTTAAAAATAATTTAAAACCCCAATGACATATATAAAAAGGTATAAAAAGAAGAAATTTAGAAGGAAGAAAGGATTGTAGCTTGGAGCTGAGCATCAGAATGGTTAAGATAATGCAATTTGTAAAGATTTTAGGGTTTTTTTTAAACATCCTTGTAGTCTGTGACTATGTTTAATAGTATTATGAGTTAAGACATATCCGTTTTTCCTCTGTTGAATGCAAAATAAATTACTTGCTTTACAAAAAATTCAACCTATTTTCAGAAATAGACTTCTCATTATAAATGATTACTTACCCACCTCTGATTATCTGTGAATGGATTATACTGTGTAAATTTTCTTTAGTGATTGAGTAGTTCTCTTCCTCTTACCATGTAGTCAGGACATGGGGTGTGAATTGTGGAGTCGTGAAAGAGGAGTGGGACTAGGCACAATGGGAATGACTATATAGTTCTGACTGTGCTCTCAAGACAAGCCTGTTTGGGATAGATTTGTATTTATGATGGTGGTTGTGATTATTCACACTAACAGAGTCAAGAACTTTAGATTGCTCAGTTTGGTTGGGTTCGAGCTCTATTTCTAGAGGTATCCCCACCCCTACCTAGACTGGGTTACGTTGATACACCATTTCTGTCACTTGCCTTGTATTGAATTGTTAATTATATTGGTATATATTACAAAATCGTAACTAATGGTAATGTGATCTTTTGCAAGGTTTGAAATTGTATAGGACGGTTGATGATCAGGTATTTCTGCTACTAAACCTGTTTGCTTGCTGAAAAATGAAATAAGATGGCTGGGAGAGGGTACCATGCCATTTGTGCTCTCTCTTGCCCTTCAGTTGTTGAGTGTTAGCTGAGGGAACCAGAGTTAAGTCGTAATTGAACACACCTGTCCTTTGTAGTATTTGCTTTCTTAGCTATCCGTTTGTGTGTCTAAGTTGATTTGTACTTTGTTGCTTTGGGGAGTTGAGGATATTTACATTTCACCCTCTGTATTCCTTTTGCTTTAAAATCTGTGAATTTGTCCTAGTTCAGAGTGATAAATTAATTTTATACTCCATCACTTAAAGCCATGCTCCTCAACCTTTTTTTCATTATGCCCTTCTAAGGCATTTTTTTCCGGAATGGGTCTCCTCTCTGCAAGACATTTTAACACCACAGATACACTGGATATCTATTTATGTTGTCAGGTAGGGTTGAACTTTGGAGGACTACAAACCACTGTAATATCTAAGATTCTCCTCCATGCTCCAAGAACCAGTTTTTACTCCCATGGGGATAATATTTCTCCCATTGAGAATGTATGATTTAAAGTGGTTATCAACCTGGGGTTACTTTGTATCTTCCACTCCCACCCCTGGGAGACATTTGGCAATGCATGGAGACATTTTTGGTTGTCACAACTGGAAGGAGTGCTATTGGCATCTTGTAGGTAGAGGCCGGGGGTGGGGAAGCTGCTAAACATCCTACAACGCATATGACAGAAGACAGCCTCCATCCCCCCACCAAGGAATTATCCTGTCTCTAATGTCAGTAGTGCTGAGGTTGAGACACTGACTTAAAGTATGTAAATTTTTCTCTTTGTTCTCTATTAAACATAATTAAATTAAAATATAAATTTGAAATATATGAAGGTTCAGTATTAAGGATATTATATAATGTAATTTATTTACTTATATTTACAATAACACTGAAGTCTTTCTGTATAAAGTAAAAAGTGTAAGAATCTTTCTTGTCTGGTTGGACATAGGGATCCTACCATAGTTGAGAATTAGACTTAAGTGGCATGTACTTGGCATGTTTGTGTTTTAAGAACAATTAATTGTACCAATTATGTCTTCAGACATCAAAACAGCATGACTTTAAGTCTTTGATGCTTGGGCCTTTTTTTGAGTTTTCTGTTTTTATGTCTTTCATCTTCTCTCTCCTGTTTTTTGGAGGGCAGAAAAACCTAATGGACTCTGAAGTCAGCTGCCTGAATTTTGAATCCTGGTTCTGCTGCTTACTAGTTTATGACTTTGGGCATATAATGGTGAAAACAAAGTACCTGCCTCACAGGGTTGTTATGAGAATAAAATAAGTTATTATGCTTATTTATGTATAGTAAGTCCTTAATAAATGCTAATTATTATTCTGATCTACTTAGCATTAAATTCATTAAAATGCCAAATAATTTTACTTTCTTTTTCTCTTTGTAGATTTATGCAGGATTATTTTCTGAAGATAAATGTTGGTACAGATGCAAAGTACTGAAAATCATCAGTGATGAAAAGGTAGGAACAAGTGTTCAATTTTTTTTGCTCTGAGGAATATTTATTTTGGTTCCAAAATTTGATGCTTATTTAGTCCTTCATTGCTTATTCATAGTAGTAATAAAATATGGTTGAATGAACTTATAAACTGATTAAAACATAAATTTTTCCCCGTAGAGAACACAAAAGAAATGAATTGCTTAAAAAAATACAAGTCAGATTCAGGAATATTCTTCTGATTTTAAGTTGTTGTATAATCACCCCAGATTATCTAAGTATAGATTACATAATTTGTGATTATTTTTGGTGACCAATTGGTTCTTTGTACCTCAGTTCTTAATAATTATGTTTGATTCTTGCTGAGTAACTTAAAAGTTCATTCTATTAAGATTGAGTAGGAAAAGAACATTTGATTGATCCTGAAGTTATGGTTATCTTTTACTTAGTTGATGTGCATATTGTTAATGAAGATTGGCTTGCCACTTTCTCATGCCTTGGTTAAATGTGGTGAATTTTCTTTGCATTTAGCTATTTTGTTTCTTACGTTGTGAAATTGTGGGAGATTTTTAAGGGAATTTGTGGAGATAGGATTCTGAATAGCTGTTTGGTGGCAATTGCACATTGCAGGCTCTGTAAAAGCATCTCTGTAGGGTTTCTTTTACTGTTTTTTTCTGTGTCTACTTTCCTGGACTTAAAATATTTTATAATATATATGTTTTGTAAATATTGTTCTTGGTGTAATAAGAAGGTAAGGTGAAACACCTTGAGTAATGTTCCAAATATCTTTAAAAAATCTCGTGATTTATTACTGTCATGGGTAGTGGTTTATCTTAGTGAAATAGACCTTTTCTCCACAGTTTGATAACTGGAGATGATATTTTGTGTTTGCTTTTGGTTTGGCTTTAACTTTTTTAAATTAAAGGGCAAGATGGCTTTTGACCTTGTAATAAACTATTTTTCTTTTTTACCTTTTATACAGATATAGAGCTGGAGGTAGGGGTGAATTTGACTCATTTCCAAGATCTAACAGTTGGAGTAGGCTTAAGTTTATCAAAGAAAGTTTCATAACTTTGCCTTTATTTTCAGATTTTATTGTTTCCAGCTTGAATTTAAGAAGGTTGATTGATTTTAACATTAGAGATAGGAGAGAGTCATAAGTTTCATAGATTTATGTTTATTTAAATACTATTGTTTAAAAAAAATCAAAATGAGAAATGGTACTGTTGGAAATAGTACTGTTTGGTACTGGTTGAACTAGTACCAAATATAGAAATCCTCGGGATCTCATGGACTATGGATTTTCTATATTTTGAGGATATTACTGGAGCTCTCATTTCTGAATGCATTTTGTCAGTTTCAGGTAAAATGCTATCATGATTTACAGGTAGTTAACAGAAAGCAGCAAATGGGTAGTTTCTTTGGAGATATTTAATCTAAGTTCTGTATTAGCATTTCTCTCATTTTTTTCCAGTGTCTGGTGAGATATATTGACTATGGAAATACTGAAACTCTAAGTCGATCTGATATAGCTGAGATTCCTTTGGATCTGCAGTTTTCTAGTGTTGCCAAAAAGTATAGACTTTGGGGACTACAGATTCCTTCTGGCCAAGAAGTTACCCAGTTTGATCAGGCAAGTCAAAGATTGTAAATATTTTTGCTAATGGAAGTAAAACTATGTGCTGGAAACGCAATATAAGTGTGCTAAAAATCCATTAATTTTCTTTGATGTAAAAGCTTGTATAAATTAATGAAAAATATGAAATTATAGAATAATTCACAGACAATTATATAATAATATATTTGTGCTCATCTTTGCTAGGTAAACATTCTTGATCAGATAAGACTGATAGGTGTGTGTGTGAGTGTGTATGTATATGCGCATACATATAATAAATGTAAATAGTTTCTTCTGATGTGAAAGCTTCAAAGGATAGTCTCTTTTATGATGGAGAGAATGATGAATCTAATTTGTTTTTTGCTTTCGCGAAAGTATTTATTAAATAAAAGTGCTCTTTAATCTAGTCCTGGCCATAAATATCACAAATTTGAAATTAGTGGAGTTGTAGGTTAATTAGATTGTATCATTTTGGCAGAGGCTCATACTGTTCGATATAGTAATTGGCAGTGATGTTCTGCTAATCTAGACTACTGTTTGTATTTGTTTCCATTAAATTTTGGGTTAGCAACCTAATTCTGGAAGACCTCTAATAATTTCAGTGGTAGTCTTAACAAGAATCCTACCTCCTTTTAAATCTGTGCAACAGTGATGTTCTTTTGGTAGCTGATACTGCCATTGAGGGAATATCACATTGCAAAGTAATCAGATTTGTATTGTATATTTAGCAGCTCAAATGACTTATTTGAAAATAATCAGTACTAGAAGGAACAGTAATTTTTTTTTTTTTTTTTTTGCGGTACGCGGGCCTCTCACTGTTGTGGCCTCTCCCGTTGCAGAGCACAGGCTCTGGACGCACAGGCTCAGCGCCCATGGCTCACGGGCCCAGCCGCTCCGCGGCATGTGGGATCGTCCCGGATCAGGGCACAAACCCATGTTCCCTGCATCGGCAGACGGACTCTCAACCACTGTGCCACCAGGGAAGCCCAGGAACAGTAAAATTTGAAAACCTTCTCTTTGCCTCTTTTTGTTTTTTTAGAATCTTTTAGGCCGTTGGGTGTAGTTTTGTCTGCACTATAGTTACTTGTAAGAAATGGTTCTGTACTTAAAACTTAGACTCTCATAAATAGAGTAAAGCATAGATATTATTGTAAAATTACACCATAAATTTTTGGTTTAAAATCTAAAATTTAGGGCTTCCCTGGTGGCGCAGTGGTTGAGAGTCCGCCTGCCGATGCAGGGGACACGGGTTCGTGCCCCTATCCCGGAAGATCCCACATGCCGCGCAGCGGCTGGGCCCGCGAGCCATGGCCGCGGAGCCTGTGTGTCCGGAGCCTGTGCTCCGCAACGGGAGAGGCCACGGCAGTGAGAGGCCCGCGTACAGCAAAAAAAAAAAAAAAAAAAAAAAAAAAATCTAAAATTTATTACTTTTTTTTAATATAAATGTTTGACTAAGGTAGAGGCTTATTTTGAATTTCTTGCATGCCTAGAACCTTGGAATCTTAAATTTACAGACCTTAGAATTCATCTGCTCTCATCTTATTGTTTTGCAAATAAAGAGATTGGGTCTACAACAATTAAATAACTTATTTAAAGTCATAAAGCTAATTAGGGCTGAGCTAGGGCTAGAACTCAAGTCCATCGCTATTCTCGTAGTAAGATGATATAAAATTTATGTAGATTGAAACAAACATGAATCAAAGAAAATGTCATTTTCAAAATTTATTTTTGGAACTGAAGAAATAAACTTCAGTATTGAGAATGTTTTATATGTTTCATAGATTCTTAATAGATGGTATTATTTGTATTTGCATGCTTACATTCAATGAAAAGACTATTCATTGGAGTTGAACTAGTTAGCAAACTGAATGTTTTCTGGAAAGAAATGGTTACTCTTGAGTGCCTCTGCTTAGAAAGTCCATGTTTAGCCATTAATTCTCAGCTGAAGGTTCAAATGTAATTTCTTATAAGAAGTCTTTGCTGATACCCACCATTCATTCTCCTGCAGCTGTTTTACTTCAATGTATAGGCATGTAGAGGTGTAATTTTTTTCCTCCCCCCACAAGATGGTGAGCTTGGTAGAGACAAGACTGTCTTGGTAGAGACAAGTATTTTATTCATTTTTTATGCTTAATCTCCCTGCTTTTGCCTGTTAGGTGTTAGATGAGCATCCAGTTTATCTAGCATTTGAATGGATGAATGGATAAGTAGGGATTCAGTTAAAATTAAAAAAAAAAAAAAAAAGAGAGACTTCCAGAGGGTGTCCTGGAATACTTTCAACACATTTTAAACCAACACTTTCACACCTGTGCTGAAGCACAGTTGAAACTGAAACTCAAAATGGTGGTAAAAATTGCTGAAGATCAAAGAAGATTAAATTATGTCCTAAATGCCTTTCTTACTCTGAAAATTTTCATGTAGAATCAGGGAATGAGAGGTAGAGATTAGAATATGGGTTTAACAGTTTAAAGGTCTTTTAACCTATTTTCTAATATATCCAGACAAGGTTGGGTAGACTAAGAAAGCAAGTGATGCTTTCCTATTTCTGAATAAAGTTTTTTGTTAGAATTTAGGAGAACTCAGATTTTATTCCAAATTAAGGGTTCTGCCTGTAATTATATATGATTCAGGGAGAATCTGGTTGAACAATTTTGTACTAATTGTGATTAATGACCATAACTAAAAAGAATTTCACTTCAGAGAAAAGTCTGAAAATCAGATTTCTTTGTAAAAATTTCTAAATAGTATACCTTTAGAACATTCAGCTTTAGGTAATTGGAACTTTTGTAAAAAGTAGATTTATTTCCACTTAAATTCATATGTTGCCCAAGGACAGAGTTTCTTGAAGTGTTAAGTATTAAGAACTTCACATACTGCAGCAATAATTTTCAGACACTGTCACTTCCATTAAGATTGGTTAGGGGTGGAAGTTATACTTGAATTTTAGATAGACTTTCAACATTAAGGGTTGAAATTAGGTTTCTTTTATGTAAGAGATTAACTAAAAACTGTATTCTGATTGATCGAAATCTTAGATATATTTCAGTGAATTATATTTGGAGTTTGTTAGCTTTGCCTGCTTGATCTCATTTTTTGGTGATGCATTCTGGACCATCTTTGCTTTCTATATTGGTGTTCTTGGTGAATTCAAGTATCTCAATATGTGTGTATTTAAAATTTTTATGATTTGAAAAATTTATTAAGCCTGTGTTTTTGGTAACTTAAAATACTTCGTCATTTTGGTTTGCGGCTTAAAAAAATTCTTTTTTCTTTCTTCTTTTTGGTAGTGATGGTTGGTGATCCTTGAGCCTATATAGTTTGAATCTCCTGTACCCTTTCAGATGCATCCTTTTAGGCTCAGGAGTTCTTAACCTGGGCTTAAAATATATCATGGTGAAATAATTTTCTTTGTAGTTCTCCTTATGTTTATGTTATACATTTAAAAACATTTTTCCAAGAAGGATTCCAAAGGGTTCACCAGATCGATAAAGGAGCCCATGGCATGGAAAAAGTTAAGAACTCCTACATAGATCTCCCTTCTACCCGCTATACTACCATATAGTTAAAAAGGAAATAGTTACTCCCTATCAATATTATTTAGTTTCTTGTACCTTGACAATTTTTTTCTTTCTTTTTTTTTTAAATGAAACTAGCTTGTATTTTCTGGTTTTTAATTTGTTCTGTATGCTCGTGTTGCCTGGATTATTATTGGTATGATTACCTATTCGGTTTTATCTGCATAAGCTTTATTGTTTGTCATATTTACCTAGTGGGAATATAGCTAAAAATAAAGCTTCTCCCTAAGAGAGTTATGGCCCATAAGATTAATTACATCAGGGATTCCAAGGAAGTTATGAAACAAGATATTTTTGTCTCAAATTTATACTTTATATATTCTGAGAAATGATTCATTTCCTCTATAGGATGAAAGTTAGGTAAGGAACTTAGAGAAATTTGGGAAGAGAGGAATAATAATCAAATTGGTTCATATCAAAGTAATTTTAGGAGTTCAGATTTCTGGAGATGTAAGCAAGTTCTTATTAAAATTAAATCTCAAGATATCTTCAATTCTCAATATGTTTCAGGTATGTCTTTGCTCAGTGCTGTGGGTCAATAATCTATAATTAAATGTTATCAAGTACCTAATTACTCACATGTCTTTTCATATGCCAGTTATACAGGTGTTGCTCCCTCAGACAAAATTCTATTTAAGAGAGTTTTAATTTAGGAATTTCTAACATCTCATATTCCATAATTGCAGTTTGTTGATTTTTTAAAAAAATTGTTGATGTTTTATGCCTTGAGTTTCTGTTTTCTGCTTCTGCTCTTGTCTTACTTTGAAATGAGAGTACCTCATTAGGCCTTTAAAATGATTTTTAAAGTTTTGTTGAATTTGAGCACTTTTTCTAGATACCAAAATTCATTTTTATGTGGTGTAGCTCCTCAGGGCACCATTATATGTAGTTAAGCCCAAAATGTCAGCAGAATCTGCTTGGTTTAAAAAAATTATTCTAGGGTGTTTAATTGGTACACATTTAACAATGTATAAATATGGCTGCCTATACTGGTCTCACCTCTACTTCTGGAAAGGATTTTAGCAAGTGTGTAATTGGAATATAGTCATACACATGCAGAAGTATATTTGCATTTAGCCAACAACAAGGTAAAGACCACTTTTATAGAGATTTCAGAATGAGGAAATACGATCGTTGGAAAAACTAGGTAGAAACAAAATAAGTGGAGAAAAACATGTTGGTGTAGCTGGTTTATGTCTTCTTTTTTTTTAATCTTTCTTAGGGCAGAGTCTTTTTGAGGAGCTTGATTTTTGAAAAGCAAATAAAAATGAGAATTAAAGCAACCTATCAAGATGGAACAGTTATTGCTCAGGCTGAGTATGGCAGTGTGGATATAGGGGAAGAGGTGGCTAAGAAAGGATTTGCAGAAAAATGCAAACTTACTTCCAGCACTAACATCTGTGAGGAAAAAAAATCGGATCCTGGTCAGCTTGTCCTCAGGAACCTCAAAAGCCACATTGCTTTGTGGGGGCATAGATCAAACCAGTCACCCTTCATCAGGCCAAAGGACCACTTAAGTGGGAGGCTGTCTCTTGACTTCAAGAGTGAAAATGATGCAGGAAATCATGTGACATTTCCAAAGTAAGACTACGTTGGGATTTTTAGTCTTAACTAATTTCTGATTTATGGTGTAAGCCCTTGTCATAGTGGAAGTCAAGGCTTATGTTTTTGGAGTCCACAACTATGTCAGTGATTCTGAGGCATGATACTGATTATTTCTGTTTTTCTCAAGCAGGTATTCCTCTCCTCTTTAGCAGGAATATTTTAATTAAAAGCCATTTTGAAAGAAAAATCATTCCTGAATTGTTTGAAGTTCACATACCAACTCTTCAGTCCAACTCTTCCGAATACATTTATTAAAAATAAAAATCTACCCCTAAATCTAAATGATTCAGCCAAGAGCCAGAATTTCAGATAAGCTTGAAGTTTTTCCTTTGGCTTTAAGAATATTTTAATGAGTTTTAGGGAATTGCCTTTCCTTTTTAACAAAAGAGAGGCTCTTTGTTCTTCCTGTGAAAATTTACTCTGATAGAATTCGATTATTACCAAAGGTGTTCACTTTTTAGATAATTTTGAATTATAAACTTGAAGCAAAAAGCCAGGTTTGATGTTTACCAAACCATTCTTATACTTCTGTATCATGATCTAGGCCATGATGCCATGTCTTGGGTAATATAGCTGTTTTTTGGGACCTTATCAGTGCTCTAGGAACTAAACTGTCAGATGGAGTGGGGGTGATGGGGAGGAGGGATTGGAAGAAACTGATACAGACATGCTTTTTACTGTATTTCCTGGAGTTGATATTGCTATGAAGAAGTTGGAATATGTATTCTTTGAGATTTGGAGGCATTGTTTTTGAAGTGTTTCTTCAGTTATAAAATCTAGTTTGCATTAAAAATATTTTTTAATGTTGAACTAGGTAAAGGTTTTAGATTAGTTTCCAAAATTAACTTTAAGATATATCATGCTAAAAAAAAACCAAGAGAATTTTAGGGTTTGATCCCTGTAACACTTACACAGTTTGTTTTTTACAATGAGTGAATTTGTTTTTAATAGGGAACATTCGGCTGTTGGTGGCTTTAATTTAGGGTCGAATGTCAGCCTGGCAAAAATTAAGCAGGACCAGAAACTGATTGAAGAAAATGAAAAGCTTAAAACAGAGAAGGAGGTTCTTCTTGAAAGGTATAAGGCATTAGAATTGAAAGTAGAACAGACTGTCCAGGAGCTGCAGGTATGGTATGTTCAATGGCGTAAGGTAAAGAATGATGAACTGGGAAATCCTTATATTCATTTGCTCTTGTTTGTTTGTTTAATTTTCTGTCTCCTTTCCTTCCCTTCATCTCCCCACTCTTTATTCTCTCCTTTCTTTATATTTGTTTATAGATTTTTTTCTTATGCTACAAACTAATCATCTTTGGATTTCATTGGATGTTTGAGAGATTAATAATTTCTCAGTTACATTTCCTCTTATGTTCTTTAAAAATTTTTAACTATGGAAATTTTCAAACATTTTATTTATTTATTTATTTATTTATTTAATCTATTATTTATTTTTGGCTGCGTTGGGTCTTTGTTGCTGTGTGCAGGCTTTCCCTAGTTGTGACGAGCAGGGGCTACTCTTCATTGTGGTGCACAGGCTTCTCATTGTGGTGGCTTCTCTTGTTGAGGAGCATGGGCTCTAGGCACGCAGGCTTCAGTAGTTGTGGCTCGCGGGCTCTAGAGCGCAGGCTCAGTAGTTGTGGTGCACCGGCTTAGTTGCTCTGTGGCATGTGGGATCTTCCCGGACCAGGGATCGAACCTGTGTCCCTTGCATTGGCAGGCAGATTCTTAACCACTGAACCACCAGAGAAGTCCCTCAAACATTTTAAAAAGAGAGAATTGAATAATTAATACTTATGCATCCATCACCCAGTTTTTACAATTATTAAATACACAGCAGTCTTTTTTAAAATCTGTACCTCCTGAGTAATTTTAAAACAAATCCCATTCATAATGTTTTAATGTATGTGCTTTTGTATGTATCTCTAATAGAAAAGAACTTCAAAAAAGACATAACCAGGGCTTCCCTGGTGGCGCAGTGGTTGAGAGTCCGCCTGCCGATGCAGGGGACACGGGTTCGTGCCCTGGTCCAGGAAGATCCCACATGCCGTGGAGCGGCTGGGCCCGTGAGCCATGGCCGCTGAGCCTGCACATCCAGAGCCTGTGCTCCGCAATGGGAAAGGCCACAACAGTGAGAGGCCTGCATACCACACACACACACAAAAAGACATAACCATAATACTATTATACTTAAAAATTAACAATAATTCCTTAATATCATTTAATATCCAGTCAGTGTTCAGGTTTCCCATATTGCTCCATGAATGTCCTTTTATGGTTGGTTTCTTCTAATCAGAATTCCTATTAGGCCCATACATTGCAAGGTTGATCTCTTAAATTGCTTAATCTGCATCCTTGTGTTGCTTAATAGGCTCCTGTATCTCCATGTGTTTCCTTTTATGGTAGTTAGGTCTCAAGGTTTGCTCAGATTCGGGGCAGTTTTTTCCCCCCCAAGAATACTGTGTGGTTTTCAAATGTGTAGCTTTTTCTGATACTAAATATGTTATCCCAACACTATTTTCCAATTCTCTAACACCAACTGAATGTCCAACAATTCATTTTTGACACTAAGTACCAGGAGTTATCTCAGACTCCACAAGGTAAGGACTTAGTCCCTCAAGATTTAGCCCAGTTCAGGTACCAGCCACAAATCACGTCCCAGGCTACCCACACTTCTGTCTGGCTGAGTATAAATTTGAGGGTTCCTATGACCCCACCCCCACCCCCTGCCCTCAATTCAGTAATTCTCTAAAACAACTCAGGGAAGTGCTATGCTTATGGTTACAGTCTTATTATAAAGGATAAAACTCAGGAACAGCCAAGTAGAAGGAAGAGATGCATAGGGGAAGTTATGAAGGGGGTGTGGGGGGGTCTCTGGGCCTGCCACTCTCCCAGCACATGGATTTGTTTACCAGTCTGGAAGCTCCCCCAAAGCTCATCATTCTGAATTTTTTTTTCTGAGTTTTTTTTAAATCAAGGTTTTATTACATAGGCCTGGTTAAGTCATTGACCATTGGTGATTGAACTCAATCTCCAGCCCCTAGATTCATATGTGACATTCTTCAGGGAACTCTGACTCACAAATCCATTAATCGTGGGTTTTATCCATTATAACTAATCCTTTAGCCAGGAACATCTTGCTAAGTGCATTTCAGAGGTAAGGTCTCTTCCTCTTAGAAAACACTCTGTTTTCTTTTTAAAGGTTTGGTTGACAAGGAGATTAGACTAGTCACCTGCCTTTTATTTTCTCTATGGGTGCCTGTTGGAGATATAAAGCCTTTCTTTCAACCCTGGAAAGTTCCTTGGTATCTCTTTCTGGCCTATCCTCTCTTCCTCCTACTCAGGGCAACCATTCTTCTGATTTATATATAACCACAGTTTCGTTTTCCTGGTCCTGTATTTCATTTAAATGGAATAATCCTCTGATATGTATTCTGTTATGTTTGTCTTCATTCACTTAAAGAATAATGTCTGTGAGATTTATTGAGGTTGTGTTTATCAGTAGTTTGTCCATTTTTATTGCAAAGTAGTGTTCCATTCTATCAATATACCGCAGTTTATTTACTCATTTTCCTATTCATGGGCATTTAGGTTGTTTTCAGTTTTTGTTTTTTTTTTTTGCGGTACGTGGGCCTCTCACTGTTGTGGCCTCTCCCGTTGCGGAGCACAGGCTCCGGACGCGCAGGCTCAGTGGCCATGGCTCACGGGCCTAGCTGCTCTGCGGCATGTGGGATCTTCCCGGACCAGGGCACGAACCCGTGTCCCCTGCATTGGCAGGCAGATTCTCAACCACTGCGCCACCAGGGAAGCCCTATAGTGTTTTTGATTTCTGGCATTTTTTGTTTGTTTGTTTCTTGTTATCTTTGTTTGTTTTTTGTTATTATTTCCTTCCTTCAGTTTGTTCTTCTAGCTTCTTTAGATGGAAATTTGTATTGTTTTATTTTTTATTCATATAATTGTTTATAATCTTTTGTTCTTTTATAATGTTTCAAGATTTCCCTTGAAGCATCACTTTACTTGTAGTCCACAAATTTTTATATGTTTTTTAAATTATTTAATCAAACATTTAAAAACTTCCTGTTATTATTATTTTTTTAAAATCATGAGCTATTTAGAAGTATGTTGCCTAATTTCCACATATTTGGAGATTTCCCCCCAGTATATTTTTGTTACTGATATTTTATTTTCTTAGCATCAGAGAGCATACTCAGTATGGTTTCAGTCCTTTCGCATTTATTGATATTTGTTTTATTATCCAGCGTATTGTTTGTCCTTGGAAATGTTCTGTATGCTTTTAAAAATTACATATATTCTACAGCTGTGTGGTGGAGTGTTTTATAAATGTTAGTTAGGTCGAATTGGTTGATAGTATTGTTTAAGATTTTTGTATCATGACTGATTTTCTGTTTACTTGTTCCTTCAGTTACAGAGAGAGGAGTGTTCAAATATCCAGATATTATTGTGGTTTTGTATATTTCTTCCTTTTGTTCCATCAGGTTTTACTTTGTGGTTTTGAAGCTTTGTTATTAGATGCATTCACATTTAGAATTGTTGTATCTTCTTGATGAATTAATTCATTTGTCTTTATGAAATATCCCAGTTTATTGCTGGGAATGCTCCCTGTTCTGAAGTCCACATTGACTGATATTAATATAGCAATGTTTGCCTTGTATATAGTTTCCATCCTTTAATTTTTATCTGTCTCTTTATATCTAATAAGTGTTTCTAATAAGCAGCTTATATGGTTGAGTCTAAGCTGTTTTCATCCAGATTGATAATCTCACATCTTTCAATCGGAGTGTTTAGCTAATTTTCATTTAATGCAATTATTAATGTGGTTGGGTTTAAGTTTGGCATCTTTTCTGTTTGTGTTATTTGTTGTTTGTCTTAAAAACCATACTAATTATTTGTCATCTGAGCTCCGGTTTTTTTTTTTTTTTTTACAGGTGGACTAACAATGAGTTTAAGACAGTTGAGAAATAAACTGAGTTGACATTTCTTTTAGATTTAAACGATTCTTCAGAATTTTATAGTTCTCATCCACATGTATTTCATTAGCAATTTGTACTAAAAATTTGCTTTTATCGAGTCTTTGTAAAGCATTAAACACATTTTCAAAGATTCAACAACTTTTTATTTTCCCACTTCTGTTTCTTAGATTTATGTAATTTTTGGAGTAATTATCATAGCAATTACAGTGGATATAAACAGATTTAAGAACAAACATAACTGCTTCTTCATGGTCATCCTCCTCAGCAGATGGGAGCAGAAGGGCATGAGCATTCCCAAATGTAACTTACTATTAATCAGCATTCAGTATTGGCTCTCTCTTTATTTAACTGAAGCATTGGAGAGAATGTGAACACCAGAGAGCATGTTGTTTAAATATTGAGTAAAATTTCTGTGTTTAACTATGTAATACCTGGTTTGTAGTATAATTGGAATAAAATTGCTAGGTCTTTATCCATATTACTGCTCTATACATTATTTTGAATAATTATATTAGACATATTGTTAAGGTACCACTCAGAATCAAGGAGTTTAATCTAGCTTGGGTCAAGGAAATGATGTTTTTGATTCTTTTATAATGCAGAATGACATCAGACTTCATCAGAAAACAAATTGTCATTGATTATCATTTGGTTTTTAAGGGGATCTTTTATTTTTCTTTTTAAAATCTAAGTATTAAGACATGTGAAATTTTGTTTTTATTTGGTTTCTTATTAGGATGCAATATAAGAGTGTCTCTGTGTGAAGGCAGAAGACTGGAATAGTTTATCTTTTTCAGATCCTAGCTAGTAGGGAAATCAGTGTTTGTCATCCTGTCGCCTAATATTTTTTAGCCTTTAAAATTTTAATTATGCCTAAAAATCATTTAAATAACAGTAGAAATACAGTTTCCTATTTGGGTCTAACTAAGATGTATTTGTTCTTTGCTTCAGCAAGAGAAAGCAACTACCATGGATTTGACTAAACATTTAGAAAGTACTCTGAAGACTTGTGTAGGTACCAGAATGAAAAATCTGGCAGCTAAGGTTGAAATATTGAAGGAAATTAGGTAGGTAAAACTATATTTTTAAGAAGGATAGTTTAAAACAAATGCTAATTAATTGGTGCTTTGTTTTGTATGCCTGCCATTTTTGCTTTGTCACTTAATCTTTGTATTTTTATTACTTTAAAGAAGGAAACTAAAAATAGTTACTCCTGAGACAAATTTTATATTGTTTTTGTTAGTGTTCTGTTATCACTGTGTGGCGTGATAGTGTCCTAAAAGTCATCTATGAGAATGAATTTGAAAAGTCAACACAACTTCTAAGTGGTAGTTTGATGAGAAACTACTATGTCCTCTTGTTTTGCTTGGGGTTATTTTCATTCCTATACTGAAACTAGATTTCGGTAATCTAAATTGATTATACTCCATCTAAAGAAAGAAGAAAGTAGTGTTCATGGAGTTAGAAGAAAAGTGATCTTCGTGGAGTCAGAAGAAATTGGTTAGCAAGTTTTGTGCAGAGTTTATTCAGCATATCTCAGACTCTATATATGAGTTATGTAGGTATTTTACTTTATAGAGGTTTGCTTTATTATTGGTTAGGGATAATTTTTCACCCTCTTCTGCAATGTGGAAAAAATAGTTCTCCAAACAACCTAGTTCTCTTTTTGTGCTACACATACAACTTAAACCAGTAATTCATTTTCTCATGTACTTTGAAACACTAAGAAGATGTTGCCCTGAATTGATCCTGCACATTCGTCTTTTGTCCAGTGGGAATTTATATTCTCCAGTATAAATCCATCAATCGGTATCTGGTTTATAAGTTTCTAAATAGTTTGAGTAAATTAAGTCTCTCTAGAGCTTAATCAACTTTTAATGCACAACCAAAAATTCAAGTGACTACACTTGCAAAGCTGTGAGATAGACTTTGGACCAAAACAGTTCAAAATATTTTAACCCATATTTGAGGAAATAATGTGCTGTTAGAATGGTGGCAGTCTAACTGGAAGCTAGAAAAAAGAAAATGATGGGCCTTGTTGGTTTTGCTATTTGGTCTTTCTCATTGCTTTTTTTTTTTTGGATATTTTAAAAAACTCTGCAAATGCTAGTCTGCTTATTAAGGTACAAGGACTATGTGCCTGTCATCTTGGTAAGCAAGATTGGCTTAAGTATAAAATTTTACAGAATTATTTATAAATCTAATTTAATATCATTTAAAATCTGTGGACTTTTGAAGTTGTCTTTTTATATAAAGCTTTTTGAAAAAGATATTTAAATTTTTTTGTCAATCAGTTATGTTTTTAATTAAAAGTTTGTATCAAACTTATTTATGATTTTATATGATTTAAAAAAGTACCTCTTCATAGCCAGTGTTGTAAATAGTAACTTTAGACCATTAGTATTTAGGTGTATTTTTTTTTCTCACAACACCTTAAAAATTTCTTGATCTTTTCCTTTTGCTGTTTTAATAGGTGTGTCAATATCAATGTTCATTTTGGAAATGACCTTTCAGATGCTATACAAGTGTTGGATGAAGACTGCTTTACTCTCCCAGCTTCTCTGAATGAATTAGAGATAATTTGGGCAGAATACTCTTTGGCTCAGGAGAAGATTCAAACTTGTCAGAATGTGGTGGGTTAAGAATTTTTCTCTATGATGATTTTTATCTGTTGAATATAAGGAGATAACGTCTTTCAAGAAAGCAGAAGGACTGCAGATATTGGAATGATACTTTATGTGAAATCTTTAACTTTTACATATCTTCATATTAATAATTTGATTTCTTTTGTTGCCTTGTAAGAAAGGTAGGATAGATAAGTAGTGATTGTGGAAAAAGGGTTAGTTAACCCTTTTGCAGTCCCTTTTGCATGAGAATTTACCTCTCTCTGTTCCCTTGGTAATTTGATGAAATGATATTTCAGTCATGTTACTGGCAACATTGTTTAGGTAAAAATAAAACCCCTGATTGATAAATTGTATCTGGACTGGGAGGAACTGTAAACTACAAATACTTGCAACTGGGCATACCCCTTGAGGGACCCTGGCAGCTATACCTATAAGAGATGGTGGCTTTTGAGGGGCATGAGGCTTGTAAGCCAGAGTGGCTCCCACAACTGCTAATGTGGGTCTTGTCTTCTGGTCTGAGTGGTGTGTTTTATGCTGCATTATAGGACTCTGCCTTACTGTTAAATGCTATCTAAGCCATCCATAGGTGGGTAGGGGAGGGATATGAAGAATGGAATATTTCATGTGACTTCATTAGTGTAGGTAAAAATATATTTATTTCCTCTTGGAATTTTCTTTAGTTTATTATATTGAGCTGAATGGAACTCCTTGTTTTTCATATAAAGATATTTGGTACAACAATCGTAGCTTTCCATAGTACCTATGAGCCCTAAACTTGTGTTTGGAGTTGTCCTATCTTAAGTATCGGTGGTTTCTGCCTCTGGGGATTGTACCCTCATAGTCTTATTCCCTATTCATTCTAGGTTGGCCAGTTGGCAGCGTAACTGGCTCTGAATGAGAAAAGTAAACAATAACTACGTCTTTGAAAATGCCAGGAATGTTTAATTTGGATAAAGGATTCGATTTGGGTTATTTTACATATTAGACCATTACTGATTACTTCTGATTATGGAAGAAAAAAAGTGACAGAAATAATAATTTTTGAATCTCTATGAAACACAGGCAGTGTTATAGATACTTTATAAACTTTTTCGTATACTAACTTTTAAAAATGGGCACTTTTGGGGCTTCCCTGGTGGTGCAGTGGTTGAGAGTCTGCCTGCCAATGCAGGGGACGCGGGTTCATGCCCCGGTCCGGGAAGATCCCACATGCTGCGGAGCGGCTGGGCCTGTGAGCCATGGCTGCTGAGGCTGCACGTCCGGAGCCTGTGCTTCACAATGGGAGAGGCCACAACAGTGAGAGGCCCACGTACCGCAAAAAAAAAAAAAAAAAAAAAAAGGGCACTTTTGCTCCTCAGGAAACTGAGGCCCACAGGGTTTAAGGAAATTGGTCAAGATTACGTAGTTCTAAATGTTAATATGGAATTTGAACGCAGGTATGCCTGATTGCAAAGTGTATTCTAGTTCCATTTAAACCATACTGCCAGTATTAAAATACTTCATCATGTATTTTCATGTAGTAAGATGAAAAGATGAGAAAGGACTGCTTTTTAATTTTTGTTTTGTTTTGTTTTTGTCATTTGAGCATAGGAAAGTGATTTATCACAGGGAGGGAGAGGGCTTAGTATATATATACCTAGGACTTGGTATTCTAGTAGAACAAACGTGAGTTTTTTTTTTGGAAGCAATTTATTTCCATTACTGCTGATGTTTCAGGACTTACTTTTAGGCTTTATTACCCTAAAGTTTATTTGACAGACTGAAGAGTAGATTATTGGATAAATAGAGAGTCATAATTGTCCCTCAGATAAAGTTGTCATTTTATTTCCCTTCTTGTACTTAATTTGGATCAGTATTGTTATTTTCACTTATATATTTCGCACAGTTCCTTAACTTGATTGCCATGTGTACTTTTTTTAAAAAATAAATTTACTTATTTTATTTATTTATTTTTGGCTGTGTTGGGTCTTCATTGCTGCTAGTGGGCTTTCTCTAGTTGCGGTGAGCAGGAGCTACTCTTCGTTGCCGTGTGCGGGCTTCTCATTACGGTGGTTTCTCTTGTTGTGGAGCACGGGCTCTAGGCACGCGGGCTTCAGTAGTTGTGGCACGTGGGCTCAGTAGTTGTGGCGCACGGGCTTAGTTGCTCCACGGCATGTGGGATCTTCCCGGACCAGGGCTCGAACCCACGTCCCCTGCATTGGCAGGCGGATTCCTAACCACTGTGCCACCAGGGAAGCCCGCCAGGTGTATTTTTGATGAAAGAGATTCTTTTCTTTTGTCTTTATAATTAGTTATATAATGGTCCGGTTGAGCTTACACAAAAAAGACTATTATAACATTCAGGCTTTTAAGTGTATGTGCCAGACACTGTTACAGGTAGTAGACACATGCATTTGTTTAAGACGTGGTCCTATCCCTCTATCTACCTTGGGTATTGGCCAGATATATAAATAGATGGTTTTAATATAGTTTGGTAAGTACTATAACAGAGGTAATGCACAGCATTCTTGGATATCTCTCATATCTATTTCCAAACATAGCCTTTTGGGTGAATTGGAGGTTTTATCATGGTGGAGATTAACTGAATCTTGAAAGATAAGTAGATGAAGGAATTGAGGGTGGGCTGAGAGTAGGAAGGAGACAGTGTGTAATTAGCCATAGACACTTGTATAATTTTCTTAAGAAAAGCAAAAATTTTATTGTTGCAGAAATAATGGGAAAAGATGAAGATTAACAGAGCAGAATTGTTGAACGTAAATCTTATTTCTATTTAAGGGAGAGAAAACTCTTTGTCATGTTGGTGATCTAAGGAGACAGGTGTTTGTCTGAAATGTTACTATGTTTTGGAGAATGTAATGTTAAATTTTACTAACTTTAAGAGATCAGTTTTTTTCATAGAGGTCAGTGTGTAAAAAAACACCTGATATATTAATGATGCTTATTCTTTTTTTTCCTTCCTCCAGAATGAAGGGAATATTTTGATAGCCAAAAGAAATGAAGTACAACAGAAGCTGTACATGGCAGTAGAAGTTTTTATTCTGGAAGTTGATGAGTTACTTCTTAATAAACGCTTGAAAACATTACAGGTTGGAATTTTAAAAGATACTAAATATACATTAAATATACATTAAAGTATGCTTATTGTTTGAGAGGTGAAATTAGCATTTACCTTTAGACTTCAGATAATACTGATGGCTGCAAAAGATTTTCTTTGATAAATCCTAGTTTCTTTTTAATGGTGTTAAAATTTTATATTGATATATTTAATGTGTTTATGTATGTGTATGTATTTATCCTGCAAACAAGGTAAAATGATCAGGCATGTCAGGCTTGCTAGAGCATCATTCTTTGGGAAAACTCACAGAGACAGGAGCAGTAGCAGGCAGGTGAGTCCCTGTTACCCACTGCATTCTAGCAGAAAATCTAGTAAAGCCATATGTTAGAGTTAGGGAGAGGGATCCTGATCCTTGAGTTATAGGGCTTTTAAGATCTGTGATAGGGGATGGAGTACAGTAGCTGTATGATGTTGCAGAACCTTGTCTTTAGTCCTATCCTATCAGCTCAGAAATGACTAATTTGGAGTGAATGAGTGTGACAATGTTGTCATTCCACCTATTAACATAGTCTTTCTACTTATTCACATCTTTTATTATGTTTTTTAATGATGTTTAAAAGTTTTCTCCATAGCGCCTCATGGATTTTCTTCATTTAACTCCAAGACATTTATACTTTTGATTGCTTTTGTGAATGTTATCTTATTTTCCATTTCCTAGTTATTTTTGATGGTGTAGAGGGATACTATTGATTTTTATATATTGATGTCTCTCTGGCAACTCTGCTGAACTCTCTTTTAGTTTTTGTCAGTTGATACTCTGAGCTTTCTGTGTGGTCATATCATTTGAACACAATATCCCTCTTCTACTCCTTCTACCTTTTATGTTTCTTAGAATTTTTACTGTTTCTGTCAGTATCTTTAATACCAAGTTGAATAATAGCTGTCTTGTTTTATCCTGTGGGGAATAAGCTCGCTGGAGAATTGGAGAAAAGGATATTCAGGGACATCTGGGCACTGTCTCTCTCTTTTTTTTTAACATCTTTATTGGAGTATAATTGCTTTACAGTGGTGTGTTAGTTTCTGCTTTATAACAAAGTGAATCAGTTATACATATACATATGTTCCCGTATCTCTTCCATCTTGCGTCTCCCTCCCTCCCACCCTCCCTATCCCACCCCTCTAGGTAGTCACAAAACCCCAAGCTGATCTCCCTGTGCTATGCGGCTGCTTCCCACTAGCTGTGTTTTACGTTTGGTAGTGTATATATGTCCATGCCACTCTCTCATTTTGTCACAGCTTACCCTTCCCCCTCCCCATATCCTCAAGTCCATTCTCTAGTAGGTCTGTGTCTTTATTCCCATCTTGCCCCTAGGTTCTTTATGACCTTTTTTTTTTTCCCCTTAGATCCCATATATATGTGTTAACATACGGCATTTGTTTTTCTCTTTCTGAGTTACTTCACTCTGTATGACAGACTGGATACTATTTATGCAATTCCATTTAAGAAAATGGAATTTTCTTAGTGAGATCCATCCACCTCACTACAAATATCTCAATTTCGTTTCTTTTTATGGCTGAGTACTATTCCATTGTATATATGTGCCACATCTTCTTTATCCATTCATCCGATGATGGACACATAGACATTTCTCCAAAGAAGATATACAGATTGCCAACAAACACATGAAAGAATGCTCATCGTATTAGAGAAATGCTAATCAGAACTACAATGAGATATCATCTTACACTGGTCAGAATGGCCATCATCAAAAAATCTAGAAACAGGGCCTCCCTGGTGGCGCAGTGGTTGAGAGTCCGCCTGCCGATGCAGGGGATACGGGTTCGTGCCCCGGTCTGGGAGGATCCCATATGCCGCGGAGCGGCTGGGCCCGTGAGCCATGGCCGCTGAGCCTGTGCGTCTGGAGCCTGTGCTCTGCAACGGGAGAGGCCACAACAGTGAGAGGCCCGCGTACAGCAAAAAAAAAAAAAAAAAATCTAGAAACAATAAATGCTGGAGAGGATGTGGAGAAAAGGGAACCCTCTTGCACTGTTGGTGGGAATGTAAATTGATACAGCCACTATGGAGAACAGTATGGAGGTTCCTTAAAAAACTAAAAATAGAACTACCATATGACCCAGCAATCCCACTACTGGGCATATACCCTGAGAAAACCATAATTCAAAAAGAGTCATGTACCAAAATGTTCATTGCAGCTCTATTTACAGTAGCCAGGACATGGGCACGGTCTCTTTTTGTCCACCTAGATGAAGGTGTAGTTTTCACATTACTGTGTATGGTTCAGGAGCCATTGAAACATTTTCTTAAATGGAATTGCATAAATAGTACAGGTTATTCCAGAATGGTGAAGTGAGCTTTTCATATAAAAAGATAGTGATGAAAGAATTCACCTCTCTGCATTGTAGCTTCTACTTTACCCTGTAAAGGTTTATTTCTCCTCATTAACTGTTAGAAAACAGAGGTGAAGGATTGGCAAACAAGGTCATTTTTAAAGCTCTTTTCTTTTTAAAGTTTAATCTTAAAAGAAGTTTTGCCAAATCTGGTTTGTCTCTCTTTCTACTATTCCCCTCGGTCACCAGTTCATTCTTTTTTAAAAAATTTTACTGGAGTATAGTTGATTTACAATGTTGTGTTAGTTTCAGGTGTACAGCAAAGTGAATAAGTTAGATATATACACTCTCTTTTAGATTCTTTTCCCATGTAGGCCATTGCAGAGTATTGAGTAGAGTTACCTGTGCTATACAGTAGGTTCTTATGAGTTATCTATCTTATATATAGTAGTGTGTATATGTCCCCCCACCCGGAATCATATTTTTCTACATCTGTAACTCTATTTCTGTCTTGTAGATAAGTTCATTTGTACCCTTTTTTTAGATTCCACATGTAAGCGATATCATATGATATTTGTCTTTCTCTGACTTCACTCAGTACGACAATCTCTGGGTCCATCCATGTTGCTGCAGATGGCATTATTTCATTCTTTTTTTATGGCTGAGTAATATTCCACTGTATATATGTACCACATCTTCTTTATCCATTCCTCTGTTGATGGACGTTTAGGTTTCTCCCATGTCCTGGCTATTGTAAACAGTGCTACAGTGAACATTAGGGTGCATGTATCTTTTTGAATTATGGTTTTCTCCAGAGCTTCATGTAAATGAATGAAATTAGAACACTCCCTAACACCATACACAAAAATAAACTCAAAATGGATTGAAGACCTAAATGTAAGGCTAGATACTATAAACCTCTTAGAGGAAAACATAGGCAGAACACTTTTTGACATAAATCACAGTAAGATCTTTTTCAATCCACCTCCTAGAGTAATGAAAATAAAAACAAAAATAAACAAATGGGACCTAATTAAATTTAAAAGCTTTTGCACAGCAAAGGAAACCATAAACAAAATGAAAAGACAACTTACAGAATGGTAGAAAATATTTGCAAATAAAGCAACTGACAAGGGATTAATCTCCAAAATATACAAATGGCTCATGCAGCTCAATATCAATAAAACAAACAACCCAGTCAAAAAAATGGGTGGAAGATCTAAATAGACATTTCTCCAAAGAAGACATACAGATGTCTAAAAAGCACATGAAAAGATGCTCACATCACTAATTATTAGAGAAATGCAGATCAAAACTACAATGAGATATCACCTCACACTGGTCAGAATGGCCATCATCAAAAAGTCTACAAATAATACATGCTGGAGAGGGTGTGGAGAAGGGAACCCGCTTGCTCTGTTGGTGGGAATGTAAATTGGTACAGCCACTATGGAGAACAGTATGGAGGTTCCTTATAAAACTAAAAATAGAGTTACCATGTGATCCAGGAATCCCACTCCTGGGCACCAGATTATTCTTTAAGCTTCTCTTTAGTTTGCTGAAAAATAGTTAGATTTTTGTTTATATTCTTCAAGTAAATACTTAAGAAATATAACTTATACTTTGATAATGAGGGTCAAAGAAGTGAAATGTCATGATTTTGATTTCCTCAGCATTTATTGAGATTTTTTTTGTGGCCTACAATACACGGTTAATTTTTCATGACTGTTCCTTTTAAGTTCAAAAAGAAAGTATATTCTAGGTTTTCTTTGTGTGCAGTTTCTGACCTATAGCTATTATTTTAAGCTTTAATCTTCTGTATCTTTGCTTAGTTTTTTTATCTGATCAGTTTGGGGATAGTTTTGTTATATATTCTAGTTAATATAGTTATATATTCTGGTTCTTTAAATTGTTCAAAATATTTCATTGCTGTATTGTTGAGTGTTAATGAATTTGTGATTGTTATGTATTTTAAGCTGTTATGTAACATTATTTTTCCCTTAAGGTGTTTTGGGATAAAATTTTATTTTTGTTTTCTTTTAAAATTCTTATTCCACCTGTCTTTCTGGTTAATATTTGCTTTATATATTTTTTCTTTTTTTCTTCCCCTTATTTTAAATGTCTCTCTTAGGCAACACACTAACAGATATTTTTAAAAAGAATCCAACGTGTAAATCTGCCTTTTGATGGGTAGCTTGATTTATATATTTATAATTACTGTTTTATTGGAACTTATTTCTGTGATTATTTTTGTGTTTCTGTTTATCATGGTTTCTCTTTTTTCCTCCCTTTTTTTTTTCACCTTCTACCCCTGATATCTTAGAACATTTTCACTTGCCTCTGGTGTGTCTTTTTGTCTGTCTGTGTCTCCCTCCCATGAATCTAACAACCACAATTGTTGTCTAGGATTTTACTCACAGATTGTTACAGATATTGTATATGATATCTCAAGTAACAGACTTTAGAGTTATTTTCTCACTCTTATTTATTTTGTAAATTATTGGATATCTTTTGGTTTACTCTGTATTGGAATACTTTGAGAGTACTTTCAAGGAGGGCTTTGAGTGGTTGACTTTGTGAGGTATTAAATGTCTCAGGATATTGTATTTAAACAATTTAAATATTTAAACAATTGCTTACATTTAAGCTCTTTAAACAATTGTTTAGTGAGCTACAAAATATTAGGTCCATTTTCTCTTCAGACCTTTGACAATAATAATCCATTGTTTTCTTATTTCAGTAGTTGTTGATATGAGTCTGATTTTTGTTCTTCTGTTACCTTTTTTCCTCCTGGAGCTTGAACATTTTCTCTTGACTTATTTCCTAAATTTCACTGAAACATATATAAGATTAGATTTAATCTGAGGCAATTCAGTTTGAGGTTTTTCTTTAACTCTAGGAAATATTTGATAATTATTTCTTAAAATACTGTCCCCCCTGCTCCCTCCCACCTCATTTACATTTTCTTTCATTCTGAGACTTCTGTTAGATGGATGTTCAAACTTCTGTTCTTTACATATTTTAATTGTTCATTCATTTTTTTCTTTTTATCCCTTTCTGTGTCTTTTTAGAAGGATCCTTGACTTAACCACCTAGTCACTAATTGGTTCTTTTGCTGTATTTCTTCTGCCACTTAACCAATCCCTTGTGTTCTTTATTTCAAAGGTTATTTTTTTCATACTTAATAATTTCAGTTATTATTCATAGCTACTTGGTTTTGCATTATGTTTCCAATATTCTTTCTTTCTTTGAGAATATTTGTTATGTTTATTTTGAGTTCTTACTATTATCTGGGCTACTGATTTTGCTTCCTTTTTATAAGGTGGCTTAGTTTATTATATTTCTTTCAGAATGCTTGTATTATTCACACATTTCATCCTCCCCTGTACTTCCCCTCAGGACCTCATATTCTCTTGAAGAATAATAAACTGCCTTAGTGTGCTGTTGTATACATATGTGATAGTGTGGTAATGGGACCTAGGGAGGGGTGAAAGCTTGGACCATAAATTCAGATGGGTTTAGGGAATAGGATGGGGTTGTTACTCAGAACTTCTAGGGTTGCAGTCTGGGCTCAACTACTTCCTATTGGCTTTTCTTCTAGATGATCTTACTCTTCAGAGGACCTCCCAGTCCTGGGAGGAAAAGAGCCACTGCTCTTTTCCAGGGGCTGCCACCCTTGGGTGTAAATGCTACTAGGTATTCAGGGCAAAAGGGAAGAAGAGAGGGTGCTTGGCCAATTCTTTTGTATTGGTTATCAATTTCTGCCTCATCTAGGTTCCTATACTGTACTTGTATAAATCCATTGCCTCTTGCTTGTGCTGCTGCTTTCCTGCCCAGTGTGAGGGAGAAAGAAGGGCATGTGAAGACAGTTCTTTTCCCACAGGATATTCTCTGCTGTGATACAGGCCTTCTCCCACTTGCTATGACCGTATTCATTCAATGCTAAGCACCAGCCATCCTCTCTCTTTCCAAGGGTTTCTCAGAGTTTTGTGATAAAAATTTCTGGGGTCTATTAAGTTTTCCTCTTGTCTCTGTGACATTTCTAGAGTCTGATTGCTAGAGAGAGCCATCAAGCTCTTTTGTCTCTTCTAAACCTTTCTAAAAATGCTTTTAAGTGCATACACACACACACACACACACATATATATGCTTAATGTCTTTCCTTAATTGGAATTATTTGAATATTTTGGTGTGTTTATTTTTACTAAGCAGTAGCCCTTAGAAACTTCCATATCAGGACAAAATAGTAGTGATTCTTACGTAAAGTCAGAGAAAAAAGGATAATTTCTACTTGATTAAAAACCTAAGAATATACAACCTTCTATTTATATATAATCTTAATTCACTTAACGTTTACTCCTACAGTCCAAATAAATCACCTTATAGGTAGTTTTATGCTTTTATGTCTAATTATTGTAAGTTTTATTTATAAAATGCTCAGAGATAGGGATTCAACATACTACTTTTCTCTCAGATTCTAATATGGTGCTTGAATCCTAATATAAAGTTAATAAACTTTAAAAAACAGAAGTATCTCTCTGCAGGATTTGTCAGCCTCTTTAGAAGCAGTATATGGACAGGCCAAAGAAGGGACAAACTCTGAAGAAATACTGAAGAAATTTTATGACTGGAAGTGTAATAAAAGAGAGGAGTTCACCAGCGTTAGAAGTGAAACAGAGGTTTCTCTACAGCATCTTGTAACATGGTTTCAGAGTACCTTAAAGGTAACAAGAGCTGTTGCCGAGTGGTGTCATAGCATAAACCAGGGAATGTGTATTTTTAAATTGTCCACATGTAATTTACTTCTTTCTGAGAGAGAGGGAGGGAGGGAGAGAGAGATAAAAAAGAGAAAAAATATTAATGAGAATATGAATGAGAATGCTGGGATAGAAGAGTGAGGGATTTACATATTTACATTCTCTGTTTAGGACATATATGAAAACAACTTCAGTCAAGTTACAGGTGTAAGATAATATCAGTGGAGTTTATTACATTATAGCTGTATATTTTACAGCTATAGTGTAGAGATAAGGGTATGTGCTTTGAGGGTAGTAGAGCTTTCCTCTTTTTGGTTTCTTTTTTAGCAAGACCATATGTGTTTTAACATTAGTTGGCTAACTAGCCATGATTACAATGTTGTTTAGCAGTGTAAGTCTTTTAAGTTTTAGTTACCTTAAATATCCTAAAGATATCTAAAATAAATGGGGAATATTAGTCTCATTTGATATTAGATATTAGAAAAGGTGTCTTGTATATCTTTTTGTTTTTTTAGTTCTTAATTATTATTGCGAAAACACCATGTAATTTTCTAAAAGGCTTGGAGGCATGTGGCTTTGTGTAATGTACTCAGAACCCTAATTAAGTTTTGGCCTAATTTTGTTATTGATTCTGTGTTCTTCTGTGTGCTTTACATCCTCCTGAGCAAAGGGCAAGACACCTATAGTGTCATTTATCTCTCTGTGTGAATGATTTCCAAATATGCAGTTCTAGCTTTGTCTGGGGAAAAAAAAATATTTAATCTCCTGCTACTTCTAGAACTCTTCATTTTTGGTACTTTCTTGTGGATACATTAACGTAACTAAGTTATTTCTTTGTCTTCTTATTGATCATAATTGTCTTTTCATTTAGGTTAATTATCTGTTATCCTTTTCTTTCATTTCCATATCCGTTTCCCAAATCTAGACCTCCATAACACAAATCTGAACCTCTGAAAGCCGAGTGACTGCTTATGACATTTATGTTCTGTATTATAGTTTGGGCCCCTGATGTCTATTCTATTTAACACCTTATTGTGAAGTCTGTTTCCTGATAGAAAGTACCCTAGTTTTCCTAATGAGATGGAAACTATCAGGGTTTAATTTTTAACTTTGAATCTTCGTATTCCTTAATGCTAGTGGGTCATCATTAAGTACCAGGTATAATCATACCTCTTCTTTGTATAAACGCTGATATTGTCTGCCCACTACCTGTCAGATTTAAACTTGCTACCTGAGCAGTCAAGGTTCTTAACCAGTTTTTAGTCAGACTGCCTCTTTTACTATTCCCCCAAAACACCTTGGTCTTGTCCCTGTTTTGTCTCATAATTTTCCTCTGTATTGTCCTCTCATCTCTCTTAATCACTAATTACCTAAACAAAAATCTGTGTTTTCTTTAGGCATGTGAGGTGTGTTATACCTTTTCTTTCAGGTGCATAAGTTTTGTGAGGGTAGTACTTTATGCTTCTTGTGTTTATTTCCCCCTTATTGCCAAGTACATAAGTTAATGCTCTGCTCCAGGTATAAGGACACAATACTAATTGAAATAATTAAATGAGATACTTCATGTTTTTTATTTTTGCAAACGAGGCCTTTGATCTATCTGTGGAAGAATCACTGACTTCTGAAGACACAATTGATAATATTGATGAAATCCTAGAGAAGGCTGAGTCAAGTGTCTGCAAAGAGCTGGAGATATCTCTGATTGTGAGTATTGATATTCTTTATTACTGCTTCCTTTGAAGCAAAGTGGTTTCCTTACTAGGTAGAGTGTTAAGACTAGTCTTAGTTTTCCTCGTAAAGGCCTATTTGAGATAGTAACACTGTCAAGTTCTAATCCAAATACAGTGCGAAGTCTTATTCTTCTACAGGGTGGTTGGTATTTTGATTTTAGTAGGATATTTTGCATGAAAAAAAAATCCAATATTTAATTCCAGGAAAACAACTCTTAATCTGAGTGTATCAGCTTTCTTTAGCACTTGATTCTTGAGTCCGTCATACCCAATGACTGTAAGTGTAAGATAAGGCTCTTTAGAGTTTGTGAAAACTTGAAATAAAATCTGAAAGAGCTCTTGGAAGTGGATACACAAGTTTGATTAGTAGCTCCCTTTCCCTACTGTGTATACTCTCTTTTGCTGTGTAAAGTTAAAAATTAGTGTATTTTGTAATGTTAATATTGCTCACTGGAACTCTTAACCAGTTTCTCAGGCTGCTTACCAAAGTCTCATTGGTTATGTTCTTTATTTTGCTTGTTTCTCTTTACCTTTTGTGATTTTATAAAGATTGGCATTAAAAAATACACATTACTATATTTCCCTATTGTCAAATTATTCTTATTTAGATGATTTTGTCAGGCTTGATTTTAGAAGTGGTTGTTAACAGATATCTAAAAATAAGGTGTTGAAGTTCTATATGTCGTTTAGTTCTTAAATTTAGCATAACAGTATCCCTGATTTCCTTTAACACTCTACTTCAGACAGCTTTAAGTATAATAGCGTTATGGGAATAAAATTTCCTATATGAACATCTTTGATATCAATCTCTCTTCTCCCTAGAAAAATATCTATGTTTAAGAAATATTTTGGAATAGATATAGAAATTCGTTAAGGATATCATTTTAAAGTGTATCCATTGTTATCGAAGGTTTTAACTATTTTGTATTCCTTTGTATATAAATCTGTGTGTATGATTTCATTTAGGCGCAAGGTGATGCAGACAAGGAGATCACTTTAAATACATATAGTCAAGTAGTACAAAAGATCCGTTCAGAGGAAAGGCTTATTGCCACAGTACAATCCAAGTACAAGGACAGTGTTGAGGTTGGATTATGCTTTATATTATTGGTCTTATATACTGATGCTTTGAAAATTTTAATACTTAAACTTTTCTCAAGTAGTTTAATACCCAGTGTGTAGATAAATTATTTACTATTGCTAGAAAAACACTATAGCCATTGTTAGCTGGTATATAATTAAATTCATCCTATAATGGAAATGGCATTTCACTGATATAAATATATTGAGATTTTTTTATTGTCTTAAATCTTTGATTTTCTTATGTCCTTTAAAACTTTTATCATTTTCTTTTTGCCTACACAAGTTTACAGTAGAAAACTTGCTATATACAGAAAGATAAGAAGAAATAAAAACATTGATTATAGTCCCCTTTGCTTAAGAGATACTCACTGCTAGTTTCAGAGTATTTCCTTTGTGAATGGTGACTTATATGTATGTATGAATATTATGTGCACTGCATCATTTTGTAAACTGTTTTGAAAATGTTTTCTTCATTTAATTGTGTATTATGAACATTTGCCCATATGATTAATAATTCTTGTATACTGTCATTTTGAGTGACTAAAACATCATCTCTTGCATAGATGTACAGTGTTATTTAACCTTTCATCTATCAGATGAAGTTTACTTCCATTTTTTATACCATAAATAACACTGTACATAATCTTTGTACATAATTTTGTGTGTATTTCCTCAAATAGATTCCTAAAAATTGTTAATTACTAAGTCAACAGGAATGAACATTCTTAAAACTTGATACATATTGTCAAACTACTTTTGGGAAGGGTAATTTCAATTTACATCCTCACTAGAAATTCAGTTTGCATTTTCTGTAGCAAAGTGTGTCTCACTGTGTGTCTCAGCTTGAAATATTTTTTCCCTTTGTTTCTTTGATTGCTAGAATGATACTCTTCTAAATAGATATGTGGATAATTAAGAAATCAGTGGGTAGAATTGTCTTGTTGAAAATTGAAGAATTTTTTATTTCAATCTGAACTCAGTAAATACTAGTTGAATCTTAATGGAGAATTAATGAGTGGTCAGGAAGCGACTGTTCGATTAATATTGTTGTCTGTGTGTTGAAAATATAACAACTCTTTCTCTCACTTAGTTTAAGAAACAGATTATTGAATGTTTAAATAAGAGCCCCAATGTGGATCACTTGCTGTCCATTAAAAAGACACTGAAAAGCTTAAAGGCTCGACTGAGATGGAAATTGGTTGAAAAGAATAATTTGGAAGAAGTAAGGAAACAGTTGGTTCTTACTGAACTCTATGTGTACCTCATTTTATTTATGCATAAGAGTAATGCATAAATACACTCTTTAAAATTATTCACATTTTGTTTTATTTTTCCCTTCTGTGTTTGTGTTTAAATAAAATTACTATGTTAATAGTATAAACATTTTCCCATGTCATGAAATGTTTTTAAAAAAACATTTTACATGGTTGCCTTGGTTGTTAGTAAGATAAACATTTTCGAATAATTTAAAAAACTGTTGATATGGACTGTTATAATATCTATTAAAAACAAGCCTAGGGCTTCCCTGGTGGCGCAGTGGTTGAGAGTCCACCTGCCGATGCAGGGGACACGGGTTCGTGCCCCGGTCTGGGAAGATCCCACATGCCGCGGAGTGGCTGGGCCCGTGAGCCATGGCCGCTGAGCCTGCGCATCCGGAGCCTGTGCTCCGCAACGGGAGAGGCCACAGCAGTGAGAGGCCCGTGTACCGCAAAAAAAAAAAAAAAAAAAACAAGCCTACTACATGCTGCGAGGCGATGGGGTACTCCCCCAAAGGCAGAATTTTGTCGTAAAGATCAGGATGTCTTTTGTTAGCTCTCTTTTTAATGGCTGGACATACTATTTCTTGCAAATAGTTTAAGCTGTTTTCATACTATAATAGAACTGGAAGAATTAGGACACTTTAAACTGGACAAAACCTCCTTCTTTAGTCTTGAAACTTTGTGAATAAACTGGCATTCTTTGTTTCCTTGAACAAAGAATTTACTTGTCATAGGGATTTACATTATATCTTAATCCAACTTGAGTTAGCTTTCTTCCTCATTGGAGCGTTTAAGCATGGAGTGGAGCTAATTTAATAGTTTAAAATTTTTCTAGTTTTATCCTATTCTGGGCTGTGGGGAATGGGGTCTTTTTTAGTTTAATTTTTTAACTTTTATAGAAACATCTAACTTTGAAAACATGTACCTTTTAAGGAGGCTTGTTAATTATCTTAGAGTTTTATGGAGTCTTTGTGAGTCCTACATTGTCTTTCCTGTAGTAGACGTGCCACATGTTTACTAATTTTTTAAAAATCAAATCTTACATAGAAAAAGGTTCCAGGGAGTTTAATTGTATTCTGGTTCCTATTCTTGACATTTACTTTATGGTGGCAGTTGGACATCTTAGAGAAAATGTACAGCAAATTAAGAGATAAGAAAAATCTATGTAATTAATTTTATGACTTTATTTTTATAATTCCTTTTTGTAGGTTTTGGAAAAGTCAGGATTAGAATAAACTAATAAATATTAATTCGACAAGTGTTACGAGAGATTGTTATGTGCTAACTATAGAAGGATACATAGAAATCAGACAGAGTGATTTGCTGTAGAAGTTGCATTAATTCTTACTAGGAAGACTTGTTTTGAGTCTACTTTGATAAGTCTGTAAGGTCACTTTTTTCTTTCTGATTAAAGTCCGATGACCATGATGGATCTGAGATTGAGGAAATAAAACAAGAAATAACTCAATTGCAGAATAGTGTCTTTCAGGAAATTTATCATGAGCAGGAAGAATATGTAAGTATTTGATGCTTTGAAATTTTGAATTAGTTTTTACTGTAAAAATTGAATTCAAATATCCATTTTTATGAAGTGTACTATAATCAAAAGATCAGAGATTATATTGGCATAGTTAAGTTGGTATAGTAATGTTTGTGAATTTAGAAATTAATTTCTGATGACAAAATAATTCATAACCATTGTGCCAAATGTGAAAATTACAGAAAAGTATACGGAAGAAGAAACATCATCTGTAATGTTCTCACTCAGTGGTAACAGTAGTATAATCACATTTAACTTTTGAGTTAACTTCCTTTTAGTTTGCTTTCTGCTTGTTTTTACAAGAATCGAGATTATAACACACTTTTGCATATTGCTTGTTTTCTGTTGAAGATAAAGCCTAAAGATTTTTTCCTTTATTAAAATCTGTATGAACATCATTTTAGCTTAAAACTGCAATGAAAAAATTAATAGGACATCATAATTTAGTTGAAGAATATAACAAAATAAAACAACTGGGTTGGGGGAAAGTTCTACCGTGAATTTTTGTGACTTTGGAAGAGTCAGTCAGCATATTTTGTCTTTAAAATGGAGAGAATATTGTATTTTATGTTTCAGGGATGTTATGGGAAAGAAGATAAGAAACAGTGCCTCTGAAAAATAAAAATACTATGAAAATAATAGGCGTTTTAAGTGTTATGCATTATTTAGCAAACTTATCTGTGTGTGCTTCATTGTTCACCTTATGAACCTTGGATAAAATAGCTATCTCCCAGGAACTTGATAAGTATCTAGAAGTTTTACTGAATAAACATGTGATGTGACTTTTCTAAGGATTCTCAATTTACACATTTGCTTCAAAGTAGCTTTTGTAGAGCTACATGTTAATTTTTTCTTTCAAGGTTTTTATGATTTTTTTCTTCCTAAAATGAAATAGCCATTATTTAAAAATGTTACTGTGTTCTGTTTTTGTTCTGTGTTTGTACTGTGTTGTAGTATTTTGAGAAATAGTGACAATTTTATGACTCAAATTGGTTTTTCATCACACTTTTTCATTTTAGCTTGTGAGTGAGTATGGACTTTTGACCTTAGGCAAGGTTTTGTGCCTGTATATGTATATTAAGCTTAAAATTGGTAATTAAGTTTTTCTTCTGTTAGTAAGATGGTAATTTAGAACCAAATGACTCTTGGTTTTCATTTAATATTTCTTGTAGTAGAAGGCAAAATCAGTGATTATATATTTTATGAGGTTATATATATTGTTAGATAATATATCTTGTTAGATATATTATAAGGGAGATACCAACATGTCACAATTGAATATATATTGATCTATAATAAAAATATTTTTTAAATTTAGGAGAAGCTGAATAGCTTGGTACAGAAATGGTTCCCTGAGCTTCCTCTACTTCATCCTGAAATAGGATTACTTGAGTACATGGTAAGCTTTGTTTCCCCTGAGAATTACTATTCTGCAGAGAGTGTTGAAAAGTGATGACGTTAAAATTATGTGTTGGTGTTAAATTTATAATATCCTTACTTTATGGAAATGTTCCTGAGGAATGGTTTTTAGGTATTATTAGAACTTTTCTCAAGACTGTCTTTAATACTTGCATACTATATTTATATCAATTTGCATGTTTTTAATTTTTATATCAATTTTTATATCAATTTGCATGTTTTTCTTTGTTTTCTCTTTTCCTCATACCCACTCAATACATTGCATTGCACTTATTTGAATTACAGGTGTTTATTTTTTGAAGTGATGAAGCAGTTTAGCTTCTGTTCCAGGTTAGAATAAAAGCAGGGCACTGGGCTTCCCTGGTGGCGCAGTGGTTGAGAGTCTGCCTGCCGATGCAGGGGACGCGGGTTTGTGCCCCGGTCCGGGGAGATCCCACATGCTGCGGAGCAGCTGGGCCTGTGAGCCGTGGCCTCTGGGCCTGCGTGTCTGGAGCCTATGCTCCGTGGTGGGAGAGGCCACAGCAGTGCGAGGCCCCCGTACCGCAAAAAAAAAAAAACAAAAAACAGGACACTGATAGTCATGAGGAATTTAAACATGATTTATCTTTTAAGTTAAAGCAGGCAGGATTCAAAGTCTGGGAGATCAGTGTATTAGAAGGACTCTGTGGAGCAGGATTGGTAAACTTCGGCTCTCAGAGCAGAATCTGTTAGCTCTGTGTTTTATATTGTCTGCTAGGGATGAGGGACTAGATGAGATATTTATTCTTTTCTCTTTTTAAAAAATTTTATTTATTTATTTTTGGGTGCATTGGGTCTTCATTGCTACACGTGGGACTTTCTCTAGTTGCGGCGAGTGGGGACTACTCTTTGTTGTGGTGCACGGGCTTCTCATTGCGGTGGCTTCTCTTGTTGCGGAGCACAGGCTCTAGGCACGCGGGCTTCAGTAGTTGTGGCTCGCAGGCTCTAGAGCACAGTCTCAGTAGTTGTGGCTCACAGGCTGAGTTGCTCCACGGCATGTGGGATCTTCCTGGACCAGGGCTCGAACCTGTGTCCCCTGCACTGGCAGGCGGATTCTTAACCACTGCGCCACCAGGGAAGCCCAAGATGTGTATTCTTTAAGATTGTCATTAAGTCCATGATAATAGCTTAAATACAGTACATAAAGGGATGTTCACATAGACTTGTGAACTCATAAATATGTAAGATTAATAAGTCCCATAAATTGTTAAAGCAATTACTGTATAATCTTTTCAGACTAAACTTTAAAATAATGTAGTGTTTTCCTTGCAGTAATTTAACTCTTGCTTAGAGACTCTCTCTTACAGGATGGGTGAGTGAATATGTGGTGCTATATAGGACTTGATAATTAATTTAAAGAATATGCTAATCTGTTTTATTGTGGAAGATTATAAAAGGTTCGAATTGTGGCTTATGGATGCCTTTAATTATTTTAAGATGTTTTCCTGTGATGTATCCTTAGGAAACCCCTGTAGATTAGGTATTGTAGCTTACTTAAATATACTGACAACACTTAAAAAAAAAACCAGAAAATAATTTCACAACCCCTCTTACTAAAACTATACCACAGTAAAACTCAGCTTGATTTAAAATGTTGATAGTCTTGCAGCTCTATTTACAATAGCCCAGAGATGGAAACAACCTAAATGTCCATCATCGGATGAATGGATAAAGAAGATGTGGCATATATATACAATGGAATATTACTCAGCCATAAAAAGAAACGAAATTGAGCTATTTGTAATGAGTTGGATAGACCTAGAGTCTGTCATACAGAGTGAAGTAAGTCAGAAGGAGAAAGACAAATACCGTATGCTAACACGTATATATGGAATTTAAGAAAAAATAAAAAATAAAATGTTGATAGTCGTGTTTTAGTGCAAAAAAATTATTCCTTTTAAAAAGTAGCAGAAATACCTAGTAGAGTTAAATTATTTAAAAGCCATTTTCACTTTTGAGGATTCCACTTCAGAGGCAGGGGTGTTAGAGTTCACAGTAGTCATAATTTTTAGACATCTCATTCCCATTGTACAGTCCCCTTTTTATTTGTCATCATTTTAATATTTTTTAGGAAACACATGAAGTTTTCCAAGTAAACATCAGGGTCCCTTGGAAGCACGTCTGGTTCATTCTAGTCATCTTCAGAATCTGTTAGAGAGCTGTTGAAATAATTAAATGTATGGTCATTACATTTTGGGTGGGAGTTTAAGAGCCAGGAAATAGGAAAAATATGAAACTTTAAATATTTTTATTTATTGGTGTCTCCAGTAGGGTTGATGTCCAATCCATCTAATAGTATGTAACTAATTTTGTTGATTATTTAAAAGTGCTGGGATTATTTGGATTCTTCAACTGTAACAAAAACTTGTGCCTAGAACTCTGGTGGTCTTCTTACAATGAGCTTGGAAAGGGATCTTCTTGATGCTGAGCCCATGAAGGAACTTAGCAGGAAGCGTCCTTTGGTATGTTCTGAGGTTAACGGGCAGATAATTCTTTTAAAGGTAAGTTTAAGTTCTTTGGACTTGTGGGAGATTCAGAAGTACAAAGGGGAGTGATGGTGGTACTTTTCAGGAAAGTAAAGACCCACTGTTTATTTTCTAAATTATATGAATTGACTGGTATGATGATTATGCTTCCAGTGTGGTTGCCAGAACTAATACTGAATTTAAAGTTTCTCTCATTTCCCTAAATAATGTATGTCTTTAATAGAATATACTTGCTTTCCTTTTTTCGGGTGAACTTATTACATTCTAGCCAAGAGCCTTTTAAAATTCTTGTTTTTCTTACATTTCTCTTTGAAATCTCAACTATTTTGCCAACACAGTCTTCTGTTCTTTGATTTCTTCTCTTCATTGACCTGGAAAACTGTTAATCATGATAGTAGGATAATTACTTTGGCCTTAGTGAGTGCATATTGTAGAGTGTATATTAAGCTACTGGTAGAAATGTTCTTTTCTTTCTATATCATATCATTTAAAGCAGATAGAAAAAGTACTTTTACAATTAAAAAAATAAATTTAGATATATTTTAACTTATATAAAAATCTAATTTAAGTTGGAATGATATATAATTAGAGTGAGATTTTTAATCTTGGAATTGCCAATCCCTCTTTTTTTTTTTTTTTTTTTTGGTACAAGGGCTATTCTGTGGATGTCGACACAGAAGCCAGGGTAATTCAGAGAGCAGCCGCGTATCACAGCGCTTGGAGAGAAGCTAAAGAAGAGTCTGGGTTGCTACCATTGATATTCCTATTTTTGTGTAAGGTAAAGTTTTTATGCTAATCTCTTGCAGAAAACATTTTATTTAAAGTGTGTTTTAGCTCCAAGCTTTAGAGAAGTAATTAATTCCTTTTAATTTTTTTAAAATTGAAGTATATAGTTGATTTACAAGATTGTGTTAGTTTCAATGTACAGCATAGTGATTCAGTATATTTGCAGATTATATTCCATTACATGATAATGGGTATAATTCCCTGTGCTACACAGTAAATCCTTGTTGCTTATCTATTTTATATATAATAGTTTGTATTTGTTAATCCCATACCCCTAATTTGTCCCTCCCACTTTCCCTCTCCCCTTTGGTAACCACAGGTTTGTTTTCTATGTCTGTGAGTTTGATTCTGTTTTGTATATACATTCATTTGTATTATTTTTTAGATTCCACATATGTGATATTATATAGTATTTGTCTTTCTCTGACTTATTTCACTAAGCGTGATATTCTCTATCCATGTTGTTGCAAATGGCAGTATTTCATTCTTTTACATGGCTAATATCACATTGTATATCTACCACATCTTCTTTATCTATTCATCTGTCAATGGGCATTTGGGTTGCTTCCATGTCTTGGCTATTGTAAATAGTGCTGTTATGAACATTGGGGTGCATGTATCTTTTAGAATAAGTTTTTTTGTTTTTTCTGGATATATACCCAGGAGTGGAACTGCTGGATCATATGGTAGTTATATTTTTAGTTTTTTGAGGAACCTCCATACTGTTTTCCATATTGGCGACACCAATTTACATTCCTACCAACAATGTATGAGGGCTCCCTTTTCTCCACATCTTCTCCAAAATTTGTTATTTGTAGATTTTTTGATGATAGCCATTATGACAGGTGTGAGGTGATACCTCATTGTGGTTTTGATTTGCATTTCTCTAATAACTAGTGATATTGAGCATCTTTTCATGTACCTGTTAGCCATCTGTGTGTCTTCTTTGGAAAAATGTCTATTCAAGTCTTCTGCCCATTTTTTGATTGTTTGGTGTTTTTTGATATTGAGTTGTATGAGCTCTTTGTATATTCTGGATATTAACCCCTTGTTAATTGCATCATTTGTGAATATTTTCTCGCATTTCATAGGTTGTCTTCATTTTGTTGATAGTTTCCTTTGCTGTGCAAAAGCTTTTAAGTTTAATTAGACAGTCTTTTCAAAAGGTGGTGCTGGGCATGTAAAACAATGAAATTAGAGCATTCCCTTAAACCATATATAAAAATAAACTCAAAATAGTTTAAAGACCTAAATGTAAGACATGAAACCATAGAACTCCTGGAAGAGAATGTAGAAGAAACAGTCTAACATAAATTGTAGCAATATTTTCTCCTATCAGTCTCCCAAGGCAAAAGAAATAAAAGCAAAACTAAACAAACGGGGCCTAATTAAACTTAAAAACTTTTGCACAGCACAGAAGTAATTCTTTCCAGAAAAGTTATTTTGTACAGTCATTGTATACTAAAAATATATTGAAGAATTTTTCACTTAGATTCTCGTTCTCGATTCTCGTTCTCTGTTTTGCTTCTCAGTCTGATCCTATGGCTTATCTGATGGTCCCATACTATCCTAGGGCAAACCTGAGTGCTATTCAGTCCAGCATGCCTTTAACTTTAGAAGTAAGTAAAAAACCTTATTTCCATGGATGTATTAAATGAGAAAAATAACATCTAAAGTTTATTAAGGATATACTACATGCTTTATACAGTGTACAATTTTGACTCATTCTATTTAATTGTCATATCAGCCCTGTGATATGAGTTATCCCATTATATACAGATTAGAAAAATGAGGCTCACAGAGATTAATGTGACTTGCACAGGGTCCCTCATCCAGTGGCTGAGTTGGGACTTGGAAATTGGGTCTTTTTGGCACCAAAGCCTATCCTTATAGCTATTAAGTTGTGCTGTATGTAAATTGTGTAGTATAGCACTTGGTATTATAAGTTTTAAGCAATAGCTTTAATTTCTATCATAAATTTTAATTAGTAATAACAATAAAGGATGCCCAGATTACCCAGTAACACTATTTCAGTCTCTTTTTCTTTTCTAGGTGCTTTCTGCTCATTATTTGTAATCCAAGTCTTCTTAGAGACTGTAGTCTCTAAGTCATACACACCCACACACACACCCACACACACACCCACACACACAGACACCACACGGTATTACCAGTTACATAATCAGGACTTCTGTCCTTTAATTCTTTCTCTATGCTGTATTCTTTTTAAAGTTTCATTTGGAGGAAGCTTAGTCACTTCTGGAAAAGTCTTTTAATTAGAGAAAACGTTCAGCTGTTAAAATGATTTGTCTACTTCCTGACTTCTTTTGTATGTACTTGTCTATAGGAAGCTTTAAAGGTCATGAAAGGTGTTGCCCAGGGCCTGCATACATTGCACAAGGCTAACATAATTCATGGATCACTTCATCAGAACAATGTATTTGCTTTAAACCGTCAACATGGAATTGTTGGAGATTTTGACTTCACCAAATCTGTGGTAAAATATAGTGGTTTTATAAATAAATTCTAGACTTCATTTAGTATTATTTATTATTAGTAGTAGTTCAGCACTTTTACATCGTATGGTAATTTATTATAAGACCTTTGCCTTCAGTTAAGGTGTGTCATGTAGTGTAAGCAATTATGTGTTATCAGGTAGGTGCTGAAACAAGAGTTTCTAAAGTTGTGCATTATATTTTTTAATCGTAAGTCTTAGGAGCAACCTGAAATTACAGTCAATGGCATTGACAACATTAGCATTAGTTAGTTAATTCATCAAGAAACATTTAGTTGCTGGAAGTACACAAGGAAAACTAGGTGGCCATCTCCTGTCTCCCAGTCTACTGGTACCCTCCCCCTCAATAGATTAAATTTAGATATATATATACTTTGCTATTTTTTGATTAATCAGCATTTTTAGAAACTTGGGAAGCTTGGACTTTTCCATTTAATTCAAGTTCTAGTTTGATGACATTGCCTATGAATTTTGGTGTCATGTTACCTCAGAAGAGGCAGTTTGTGGGAATAACAAAATCAGACAATTAAAGAGCATATTGTGATCTTTTTTTTTTTTTTCTTTTTGGTAGAATGGGCAATTTCAAAATACAATCACAAGGGGCTTCCCTGGTGGTGCAGTGGTTGAGAGTCTGCCTGCCGATACAGGGGACACGGGTTCGTGCCCCGGTCCGGGAGGATCCCACATGCCGTGGAGCGGCTGGGCCCGTGAGCCATGGCCGCTGAGCCTGCCCGTCTGGAGCCTGTGCTCCACAGCGGGAGAGGCCACAACAGTGAGAAGCCCATGTACCGCAAAAAAGAAAAAATAATCACGAGGGAGCAGTTCTCTTTGTTAAAATAACAGCTTTATTGAGATATAATTCACATATCATAATGTGTATAATTCACTACTAATTTTAATATGGTCAAAAAGTTCTGCATCAATCACCACTGTCTAATTCCAGAACATTTTTTATCATCCTCAAAAAGAAACCCCATACCGGTTTGCAGTTACTCCCCCTTTCTTTCTCTACGCAGCCTCTTGGAAACCTCTAATCCATTTTCTGTTCCTATGGATTTGCCTGTTCTGGACATTTCCTATAAATGGAATCATGTGTGGCCTTTTGTGATTGACTTATTTCACTCTGCGTAATGTTTTAAAGGTTCATCCATGTTGTAGCATGTGTCTAAACTTCATTCCCTTTTAAAAATGCCCAAATAATATTTCGTTGTATGGATATGCCATATTTTGTTTTTACCTTCATCAGTTTGTGGGCATTTGGGTTTCCACTTTTTGATTATTATGAATAATGCTGCTATGAAAATCAGTATACAAGTTTTTGTGTGGAGATATGTTTTCTTGGGAGTGGAATTGTTGGGTTATATGGTAACTCTTCTGTGTTTCACCGTTTAAGGAACAAAACTGTTTTCCAAAGTGGCTGTACTGTTTTTCATTCTCATCAGCAATGTATGAGGATTCCAGTTTCTCAACATCCTTGCCAATATTTTATTGTTTGAGGAGTTCTCTTTTGACTAGTAAAAGTCATAATGCTTTTTTATCTTTTTTAAAGATTTTTTTGATGTGGACCATTGTTTTAAAGTCTTGATTGAATTTGTTACAGTTATTGCTTCTGTTTTATGTTTTGGTTTTTTTGGCCGCGAGGCCTGGGGGATCTTAGCTCCCTGACCAGGGATCGAACCTGCACCCCCTGCATTGGAAGGCAAAGTCTTAACCACCAGACTGCCAGGGAAGTCCCCATAATGCTTTATTTGTTGGTCGTCTGCAAGTTATAGGATAATGCCACCTGTCTGTATACAGTTTCAGTGGTGTTCATGTGGTACCTCAAAAAGAAGAGAAAATGTAAAACTGTAATGAAATGCTGGATTATAGAGGATTTATACATAGTAGATTTGCTGAAATGTTTATTTTATGTTTATTTATTTGAAAATTAGGATAACATCTTAAGAAAAATAACTGAACTGTGAATTTTAAAAAGTTCTCAATTCATAGGGATCCTGGTTAGTTTACCTTTTGAACATCCCATTTGCACAACTATAGATACGACTCCAAAGAATTCTTCCTGTTTTGTACTGATTTGTCAGCTGTTATTATCCAACAAAACATTGTTTTTAATCTCTATTTAAAATTATTTACTTTGAAATATTGATTAAACTCACCTTTTGCTGCATTTTTCACCCTACTCTCAGATTGAAGTACTAATCAGGAAGGGTAATTTGAAAAGTAGACTGTAGTCAAGAGCATTGCTTTTCATACTTCATACTGCATGTGAATCTCCTGGGGATCTTGTTAAAATGCAATTTTTAGAAATTGAGGTAAAATTAGTATATGATACTATATGTTTCAGGTGTACGTAAAATGCAGATTTTTATTCAGCATTTCTGGGATGGAGATTTTGTATTTCTAACAAGCTCTCGGGTGATACTGTAGCTGCTGGTCTTTGGACCACACTCTGAGGAGCAAGGATAATGATGGTAGTGATATGTGCTAGGTAATTATTGTGCTGATTACCTTTACCTTTACAATAACTCTGTAAAGTAGTTACAAATAAATTAATTTCCTTTTTACAAATTAATTAATTTAGACTCAAAGTGGTTAAAGCCCAAGATCACATAGCAAATAAATGGCAGAGTGGGAATTGCAGTCAAGGTTTGTCTGAATCCAGGGTTCATGTTCTGTGTCGTTCATCATCCTTTGACACATTGGAAATGGTGTACTTAGAAAATGGTCAGTAAGGAAGTACTTTGTAAACTTGCGGTTTTTAGAAGTTATTTAGAATTTTCAGAATTAGAAAATAGCACTGCCTCTAGCCCTTATGAAGTGTGTTTTTTTAAAAAAGGGTACCAAATTCTTTTTTTTTTTTTTTTTTTTTTTTTTTTGCTGTACACGGGCCTCTCACTGTTGTGGCCTCTCCCGTTGCGGAGCACAGGCTCCGGACGCACAGGCTCAGCGGCCATGGCTCACGGGCCCAGCCGCTCCGCGGCATATGGGATCCTCCCAGACCGGGGCACGAACCCGTATCCCCTGCATCGGCAGGCGGACTCTCAACCACTGCGCCACCAGGGAGGCCCGGGTACCAAATTCTTAAAGAATCTGGTTCTTAATTTTTAATCTGCTGGAATCTACAATGTGAAATGTAACCATAGTCTCACTGTTAATTTCATGAGACTGATTTTAAGAGCAATTTACAATAGTGGAAATTAGGTAAAAATATTTGAAAGCAAGAGAGAATAAAATATTTCAAATGAATATTTTTTGTGTTGATTAAATGCAGATTAGTTCACAGAATGCTGCCTCAACTGTGTTGCCTTTAAAATATTTAACCTACTATTTTTGTAGAGTCAGCGAGCCTCAGTGAACATGATGGTTGGTGACTTGAGTTTGCTATCACCTGAATTGAAAATGGGAAAACCTGCTTCTCCAAGTTCTGACTTATATGCTTATGGCTGCCTTTTATTGTGGGTATGTTATTTTTTTTTATTGAAACAGATAAGGCATTTATTTATATATATTTCAGTATAGAAAGTGATGGTTTGAAGGGGCTTTCCTCAGTATATTACTCTGAATAAAAAATAGTGGTAGATTTTTAGTAGAAAAAAATTTCTTCCCACTTGTTTTTAAAAGTTTGTCATAAAACTGTTGCTCTACAGTTGATCTTTGAACAACATGGGTTTGAACTGCCTGGGTCCACTTAAGTGCAGTTTCATTTTCAGTAGTATATACTATAGTACCACACCATCCATGGTTGCGTGGATACAGAGGAGCCAGGGATATGGAGGGCCAACCATAAATTCTATGCGGGTTTTCAACTGTGCCAAGCTTCGGCACCTCTAACCTCCATGTTGTTCAAGAGTCAGCTGTACTTCTTATCATCTGTTGTGTACTTTCTAAAAATTGGCTTGATAATATGTTTTACATAGCATGCTACTGTCTTAGTTTTATTGAAGTCAAGATTAACAGTGTGGATGGTTTTGTCCTGTATTAATCTGGAAGTAATTCATGCATATATGGAAAATTAATATTAAATGATATTAAATGAGCCTTGAGTAAAAGTTCCTGCTTTGAGTGTAAACCAAATAGCTATTTCTAATTCATGGTTTAAACCCATTCTTCCTGTGAAATATGAAGGATTAAGTGTTAACAAGGGAAAGATGTCTGTTCTGACTTCTTCTGTTTAACATTGTACCGGAGGTTCTAGCCCAGGGGTCAGCAAAATTTTTCATAAGCGGCCAGATGGTAAATAGTTCAGGCTTTGTGGGACATACGGTTTCTGCTGCTTTAGCCTGAAAGCAGCTATAGACAGTACATAAATGAGTGAGTGTCTCTGTTCAAATAAAACTTTATTTATGGATATTGAAATTTGAATTTCATATAATTTTCATGTGTCACGAAATAGTATTCTTTGATTTTCTTTTAAGCATTTTAAAATGTGAAAACCATTCTTGGCTTGCACGCTGCATGAAAACAAGCAGTGGGATGGATTTGGCATACAGGCTGTAGTTTGCTAATCCTGGTTCTAATCAGTCAAATAAGGCAACAAAATGAAATAAAAAGCATACAGTTTGAAAATGAAGAAGTAAAGCCATCTTTATTTGTAGATGATATGATTAATTATATAGAAAATCTTTATGAATATTATATACATAAATGCTACTAAAACCAACAAATTTAGCAAGGTTGCAGGATACAAAGTCAGTATAATAATTAGGTTTCTATATACTAGGAAATTGAAATTAAACAGTCATTTAGAGAAGTATAAAAAATATGGAGCTTTTAAAGCTAAATTGACAAAAGACTTGCAAGATCTATATACTGAAAACTACAGAAGTATTGTTGAGAGGAACTAAAGAAGGTGTAAATAAATGGAGAGATGCGCTATGTTCATGGACTGGAAGTATCAGTGTTGTATGGATGTGAGTTCTTCTCAAATTGGTCATAGTTTTGATACAATTTCAACAAAACTCCTTCTAGGCTTACTTTTTTTTTTTGACAGTAATTGACAATCAGATTCTGTAGTTTATATGAAAATACATGGGATCTGGGATAGCTAAAACAATTTTGAAAAAGAATACAAGTGGAGGATTTTAACTGATTTTAAGACAATAAAATTACAGTAAATCAAGACAGTGTGATATTGATGTAAAGTTAGACATAGATCAGTGGAACAGAATAGAGACAGTAGAAATAACACCCACTAAAATATGGTCAGTTGATTTTTGACCAAGGTGCCAGGACAGTTCTATGAGGGAAAAGATAGTCTTCAACAAATGGTATTGTAACAATTGGATATCTGTACATAAAAAATAAACTTTGACTCACTCATTGTACAGTGTATAAAAATTAACTCTAAATGTATATTAGACCAGAATGTAAAACCTAAGTCTCTAAAACTGAAGAATAAAATACAGGAGAAAATCTTACTGAGTTTGGCAAAGATTTTTTGTAATAGGACACAAAAAACATCAAGTATAAAAGAAAATAATTTGGATTTCATCAAAATTTAAAATTGTGCTCTTCACAAGACACTGTTACAAGAATGAAAGGCAAGTCATACACAAACTTGGAGGAAGTATTTGCAAAACATATATCTGACAGAAGACTTCTATCCAGCTTACAGTGAACTCTTACAACTGAATAATAAGAAGACAACTCAAAAATGGGCAAAATATTTAAATAGGCACTTACCAAATAAAATGTCCAGATGGTAGATAAGCATGTGAAAACATGCTCTCAATATCATTAGTCATTGGGGAAATACAAATTAAAACCAAAATGAGATACTACCACATGCCCACTATAATGTCTAAAATTAAAAATACTAAACACATCAAGTGTTGGCCAAGATGTATAGCAACTAGAACTCTCATATTGCTGAGGGGAATGTAAATGTAACAACCACTTTGGAAAACAACTTGGCGGTTGTTAAAAGGTTAAACATATACCTATTATATGAGCCAGTTGTTTTACTCCTAGGTATTTAGCCAAGAGAAATAAAAGCATATGTCCACACAAAGACTTGTACAAAAATATTCAAAGACAGTTTATCTGTAAGAGCCAAAAAATGGGAACAACCCGAATGTCCATAAACAGATGAATGGAAAAAGTCTGCTATATATTCATTGGACTACTACTCAGCAATAAAAAGGAATGAACTATTAATACAGGCATGCCTTGTTTTATTGTGCTTCACTTTATTGCACTTCGCATATATTGTGTCTTTTATATATTGAAGATTTGTGGCAACCCTGCATGTCAGATGATGGTTAACGTTTTTTAGCAATAAAGTATATTCTTAAATTAAGGGATGTACATTGTTTTTTATTCTTTTATTTTTAACATCTTTATTGGAGTATTAATTGCTTTACAGTGTTGTAAAGTTTCTGCTGTATAACAAAGTGAATCAGCTATATGTATACATATATCCCCATATACCCTGCCTGTTCTGTCTCCCTCCCACCCTCCCTATCCCACCCTTCTAGGTGGTCACAAAGCACCGAGCTGATCTCCCTGTGCTATGCAGCTGCTTCTCACTAGCTATCTGTTTTACATTTGGTAGTGTATATATGTCCATGCCACTCTCTCACTTTGTCCCAGCTTACCCTTCCCCCTCCCCGTGTCCTCAAGTCCATTCTCTACATCTGCATCTTTATTCCTGTCTTACCCCTATGTTCTTCATGACATTTTTTTTCTTAAATTCCATATATATGTGTCAGCATACAGTATTTGTCTTTCTCTTTCTGACTTACTTCACTCTGTATGACAGACTCTAGGTCCATCCACCTCATTACAAATAGCTCAATTTCATTTCTTTTTATGGCTGAGTAATATTCCATTGTATATATGTGCCCCATCTTCTTTACCCATTCATCCGATGATGGACACTTAGGTTGTTTCCATCTCCGGGCTATTGTGAATAGAGCTGTAATGAACATTTTGGTACATGTCTCTTTTTGAATTATGGTTTTCTCAGGGTATATGCCCAGTAGTGGGATTGCTGGGTCATATGGTAGTTCTATTTGTAGTTTTTTAAGGAACCTCCATACCGTTCTCCATAGTGGCTGTACCAATTCACATTCCCACCAACAGTGCAAGACGGTTACCTTTTCTCCACATCTTCTCCAGCATTTATTGTTTGTAGATTTTTTTGATGATGGCCATTCTGACCAGTGTGAGATGATATCTCATTGTAGTTTTGATTTGCATTTCTCTAATGATTAGTGATGTTGAGCATCCTTTCATGTGTTTATTGGCAATCTGTATATCTTCTTAGGAGAAATGTCTATTTAGGTCTTCTGCCCATTTTTGGATTGGGTTGTTTGTTTTTTTGATATTGAGCTGCATGAGCTGCTTGTATATTTTTGGAGATTAATCCTTTGTCAGTTGCTTCATTTGCAAATATTTTCTCCCATTCTGAGGGTTGTCTTTTCATCTTGTTTATGGTTTCCTTTGCTGTGCAAAAGCTTTTAAGTTTCATTAGGTCCCATTGTTTTTTTTGTTTTTTTTTTTTTTTGCGGTACGCGGGCTTCTCACTGCCGTGGCCTCTCCCGTTGCGGAGCACAGGCTCCGGATGCGCAGGCTCAGCGACCATGGCTCACGGGCCCAGCCGCTCCGCGGCATGTGGGATCTTCCCAGACCGGGGCACGAACCTGCCTCCCCTGCATCGGCAGGCGGACTCGCAACCACTGTGCCACCAGGGAAGCCCTATTTTTGTTTTTATTTCCATTTCTCTTGGAGGTAAGTCAAAAAGGATCTTGCTGTGATTTATGTCATAGAGTGTTCTGCCTATGTTTTCCTCTAAGTGTTTGATGGTGTCTGGCCTTACATTTATGTCTTTAATCCATTTTGAGTTTATTTTTGTGTATGGTGTTTGGAAGTGTTATAATTTCATTCTTTTACATGTAGCTGTCCAGTTTTCCCAGCACCACTTACTGAAGAGGCTGTCTTTTCTCCATTGTATATTCTTGCCTTCTTTATCAAAGATAAGGTGACCATGTGTGCATGGGTTTATCTCTGGGCTGTCTATCCTGTTCTGTTGATCTATATTTCTGTTTTTGTGCCAGTACCATACTTTCCTGATTACTGTAGCTTTGTAGTATAGTGTGAGGTCAGGGGGCCTGATTCCTCCAGCTCCATTTTTCTTTCTCATGATTGCTTTGCCTATTCGGGGTCTTCTGTGTTTCCATGCAAATTGTGAAATTTTTTGTTCTAGTTCTGTGAATAATGCCAGTGGTAGTTTGATAGGGATTGCATTGAGTCTGTAGATTGATTTGGGTAGTAGAGTCATTTTCACAATATTGATTCTTCCAATCCAAGAACATGGTATATCTCTCCATCTGTTGGTATCATCTTTAATTTCTTTCACTGCTGTCTTATAGTTTTCTGCATACAGGTCTTTGTCTCCTTAGGTAGGTTTATTCCTATATATATATATATATATATATATATATATATTTTTTTTTTTTTTTTTTTTTTTGCGGTACGTGGGCCTCTCACTGTTGTGGCCTCTCCCATTGCGGAGCACAGGCTCCAGACGTGCAGGCTCAGTGGCCATGGCTCACGGCCCTAGCCGCTCCACGGCATGTGGGATCTTCCCAAACCAGGGCACGAACCCATGTCCCCTGCATCGGCAGGAGGACTCTCAACCACTGCACCACCAGGGAAGCCCTATTCCTAGATATTTTATTCTTTTTGTTATGGTGGTAAATGGGAGTGTTTCCTTTATTTCTCTTACAGATTTTTCATCATTAGTTTATAGGAGTGCAAGAGATTTCTGTGGATTAATTTCATATCCTGCTACTTTACCGAATTCATTGATTAGCTCTAGCAGTTTTCTGGTAGCATCTTTAGGGTTCTCTATGTATAGTATTGTGCCATCTGCAGACAGTGACAGTTTAACTTCTTCTTTTAGATTTGGATTCCTTTTATTTCTTTTTTGTCTCTGAGTGCTGTGGCTTAAGCTTCCAAAACTATGTTGAATAATATTGGTGAGGGTGGGCAACCTTGTCTTGCTCCTGATCTTAGAGAAAATGGTTTCAGTTTTTCACCTTTGAGAACAATGTTGGCTGTGGGTTTGTCTTATATATCCTTTATTATATTGATGTAGGTTCCCTCTGTGCCTACTTTCTGGAGAGTTTTTATCATAAATGGGTGTTGAATTTTGTCAAAAGCTTTTTCTGCATCTGTTGAGATTATCATATGGTTTTTATCCTTCAGTTTTTTAATACAGTGTATCACATTGATTGATTTCTGTATATTGAAGAATCCTTGCATTCCTGGCGTAAAACTCACTTCATTATGGTGTATGATCCTTTTAATGTGCTGTTGGATTCTGTTTGCTAGTATTTTGTTGAGGTTTTTTGCATCTGTGTTCATCAGTGATATTGGCCTGCAGTTTTCCTTTTTTGGTGACATCTTTTTCTAGTTTTGGTATCAGGCTGTTGGTGGCCTCGTAGAATGAGTTTGGGAGTGTCCCTCCCTCTGCTATATTTTGGAAGAGTTTGAGAAGGATAGGTGTTAGCTCTTTGCTAAATGTTTGATAGAATTTGCCTGTGAAGCCATCTGGTCCTGGGCTTTTGCTTGTTGGATGACTTTTAATCACAGTTTCAATTTCAGGGCTTGTGATTGGTCTTTTTATGTTTTCTATTTCTTCCTGGTTCAGTCTCAGAAGGTTGTGCTTTTCTAAGAATTTGTCCATTTCTTCCAGGTTGTCTGTTTTATTGGCATATATAGTTGCTGGTAGTAATCTCTCCTGATCCTTTGTATTTCTGCAGTGTCAGTTGTCACTTCTCCTTTTTCATTTCTAATTCTGTTGATTTGAGTCTTCTCCCTTTTTTTCTTGATGAGTCTGCCTAATGGTTTATCAATTCTGTTTATCCTCTGAAAGAACCAGCTTTTAGTTCTATTGATCTTTGCTATTGTTTCCTTCATTTCTTTTTCATTTATTTCTGATCTGCCCTTTATGATTTATTTCCTTCTGCTAACTTTGGGTTTTTTTGTTCTTTCTGTAATTGCTTTAGGTGTAAGGTGAGGTTGTTTATTTGAGATGTTTCTTGTTTCTTGAGGTAGGATTGTACTGCTATAAACTTCCCTCTTAGAACTGCTTTTGCTGCATCTCATAGGTTTTGGGTCATCATGTTTTCATTGTCATTTGTTTCTAGGTATTTTTTTGATTTCCTCTGACTTCTTCGGTGATCTCTTAGTTTTTTAGTAGCATATTTAGCCTCCATACGTTTGTATTTTTTACAGTTTTTTCCTGTAATTGATATCTAGTCTCATAGCATTGTGGTCAGAAAAGATACTTGATACAATTTCAGTTTTCTTCAGTTTACCGAGGCTTGATTTGTGACCCAAGTTATGATCTATCCTGGAGAATGTTCCATGAGCTCTTGAGAAGAAAGTGTATTCTGTTGTTTTTGGATGGATTGTCCTATAAATATCAATTAAGTCCATCTAGTTTAATGTGTGATTTAAAGCTTGTGTTTCCTTATTTATTTTCATTTTGGATGATCTGTCCATTGGTGAAAGTGTGGTGTTAAAGCCCCGTACTATGATTGTCTTGCTGTCCATTTCCCCTTTTATGGCTGTTAGCATTTGCCTTATGTATTGAGATGCTCCTATTTTGGGTGCATAAATATTTACTATTGTTATATCTTCTTCTTGGATTGATCCCTCGATCATTATATAGTGTCCTTCTTTGTCTCTTGTAATAGTCTTTGTTTTAAAGTCTATTTTGTCTGATAATGAGAATTGCTACTCCAGCTTTCTTTTGATACCCATTTGCATGGAGTAACCTTTTTCCATCCCCTCACTTTCAGTCTGTGGGTCCCTACGTCTGAAGTGGGTGTCTTGTTGACAGTATATATACGGGTCTTGTTTTTGTGTCCATTCATCCAGTCTGTGTCTTTTGCTTGGAGCATTTAATCCATTTACATGTAAGGTAATTATCGATATGTATGTTCCTATTACCATTTTCTTAATTATTCGGCATTTGTTTTTGTAGGTCTTTTCCTCCTCTTGTGTTTCCTGCCTAGAGAAGTTCCTTTAGCATTTGTTGTAAAGCTGGTTTGGTGGTGCTGAATTCTCTTAGCTTTTGCTTGCCTGTAAAGGTTTTAGTTTCTCTGTCAAATGTGAGTGAGATCCATGCTGGGTAGAATAATCTTGGTTGTAGGTTTGTCCCTTTTAGCACTTTAACTATGTCCTGCCACTCCCTTCTGGCTTGCAGAGTTTCTGCTGAAAGATCAGCTGTTAACCTTATGGGGCATTCCGTTGTATGTTATTTGTTTCTTTTCCCTTGCTGCTTTTAATATTTTCTCTTTGTAATTTTTGATAATTTGATTACTATGTGTGTTGGCATGATTCTCCTTGAATTTATTCTGTATGGGACTCTCTGCGCTTCCTGGACTTGATTGACTATTTCCTTTCCCATGTTAGGGAAGTTTTCAACTATCATCTCTTCAAATATTTTCTCAGACCCTTTCTTTTTCTCTTCTTCTTTTGGGACCACTATAATTCGAATGTTGGTATGTTTAATGTTGTCCCAGCAGCCTCTGAGCCTGTCCTCAATTCTTTCCATTCTTTTTTCTTTATACTGCTGTGTGGTTGTTATTTCCACTGTTTTATCTTCCAGGTCACTTACCTGTTCTTCTGCCTCAGTTATTCTGCTATTGGTTCCTTCTAGAGAATTTTTAATTTCGTTTCTTGTGTTGTTCATCATTTTTTGCTGCATACAGAATTCTGGGTTTATAGTTCTTTTCTTTCAGTGCTTCAGAAATGCTGTGCCACTTTCATTGGGCCTTCATGGTTTCTCATGAGAACTCCACTGTCATTTGAATAATTATTCCTCTTATAGGTAATGTGATGTTTCTCTCCACCTGTTTTTAATACTTTTCTTTGTTTTTAGTTTTCTGAAGTTTGATTATGATGTGTCTTAGCACGGATTTCTTTGGGTTTACTCTCTTTGGGGTTTGCTCAGTTTCTTCAATTTGTTTATGTTTTTTAGCAAATTTGTGAAATTTGGTTCAGCTGTTATTCATATAACTATTTTGTTAGTCCTACACTCTTTCTCCTTTTTTTCTGAGACTCTGATGATACAAATTTTGGATCTTTTGTTATTGTCCCACAGGTTCCTGAGGCTGTGTTCATTTTCTTTCTGTTGTTCAATCCAGATATTTTCTGTTTTTCTATCTTCAGTTTCATCAGTGCTTTCCTCTGTCGTATTCATTCTACTGTTAAGCCAATCCAGTGAGTTATTTCTGTTGTTCTGTTGTTTTTCATTTCTAAAATTCTATTTGGTTTTCTCTATGTCTTTTGTCTTCTTTGCTGAGACTTTCTATTTTTTTTTTCTTTCATGCATGCTTCTAATTCCTCTCTAAGCATTGTTATGATGGCTCCTTTAAAATCCTTGTCAGATAATCCTTGCATCTGTGTCCTGTTGATGTCTTCTGTTGATTGACTTTTTGTCATTTAAGATTTTGTTGGTTTTAAACTTGACATGTGATTTTTGATTGTAGCCTGAACATTTGGGGTATTATGTTCTGAGACTCTGCATCCTATTTAATCTTCCTTTTTTGAAGACAGTTACCTTGTTTAGGTATAGTGTACAGTTTCAGATGACTTTAGATCTTCAGCTCCCCATTGAGCTCTGCTGACACCACCTCAGCAAAAGTGGAATGCTGATTTATACTACTTTGCCTCTTCTCGTTCCTGATGGTTGGGAGTGGAAATTCATCTCTCTGTTGAGTGCAGGGAGCAGGAGGAGCAAAGTGTTAAACTGTTACTGCTTCACTACTGCCTTATTCCACCTCTGTGTACCTTGTTGCTACCTGGTGAGGGTATAAGTTTCCTTTCCCACTGGGTCCTCCTGTCACTTGGGGAGTGGAGAGGGAAGAATAGAGTGCTGGCTAACACTGCCTCACACTGCTTTTTCCACTTTGTTGCTGCTGAGTGGTAGTAGAAGATAGCTCTCCACTGGGTCCCACTGACAGTACCCCTTGGAGTAGATTGCCAACTAGTGTCATCACATACAACCTTGTTCTGCCCTTTTGCTGATGAGTACGGGTGGGAGTTCAGCAGAGAAGTGGGAGTTCAGCTCCCCATTCAGCCCCGCTGACACAGTTTTTCCTTTGGTGTTTGGCTGGAGTAGAGGCTGTTACCAAAAAGGTTTTCTGTTCTTCTAGACTACCCTGTTCACAGTCCTTTAGCTAGATGGAGCTGGCTTTTCTTGGGGCTCTTTTGGTCTGTGGCTCTTGCCATTTCTAGGTTGCAGGCTTCTCTAGCATCCATTGTGAGATATAGGAGAGTCAGAAATAAAACCCAGGGAATTCACCATTGTGTCATTTCTTAGATCCCAAGGTTCCTAGCCAGTTCACTTTCTTATTTCCATTTTAGCTTCTTATTTCCACTTTTCAGAGTCTTCTTAGGTTTGTTGGTTATGTTTTATTCAGATTTTATTTTAAGAGGGAAGACTGGTATGGAATGGGACCCCTTGAACACCTTGGGAACTGAATGCTTTTGCAGAATGTCACCACTATATCAGTCTTACTTCTGTTAGGTCCTCAGTGCTTTCTTTTAGTCCTTTCACCTGCCCACAGTCAGTTCATTCTCATATTTCCCTCAACGATTACTTTAAACCTTTTACTGCTTTCCTCAAGCCCCTACCTAAATCTTATACCCGTTCTTTTCAGTAGACCTTGCCTCTTAATTTTTTTTTTAACTGAGATCATATATGTGATTTCCATAAAATTTCAGTGCTTCTGTCTACAAACTGGTCACCTCTTTACCTGGTCTTCTGTCTTCTACTCCTATCTCAGAGAATTAAAGTGCTCCTTCTCTAGTGCAAGCTATCTGCATGTGACCTTGACCCCATTCTCTCTCCTGTTCTAATACCTCACTTTTACCATTCTTCTGTTTTCACTGTATCTTTAGTCTATTTCTTTTCTTTTTATTCTTCACCTTTCCTTTAGCCTAAAAATACGGTTAAGTCTGATCTATCAGGAAAAAAATATCCACAGTAATTACTTTACCCATTGCTTTCTGTGACACAATACCTTCTAAGTTCTTCTTTTGCCTCTGTGATTGGGCATTTCTTTTACTCCTCTTTCCTGCCTATCTGTTAAATTTTAGTGTTCCCAAGGATTTAGCCCACATCCTACTAAAGTTTTCACTGTACAGCCCTTCCTTGGGTGTTGTTTACTCTCATAGCTTCTGGTACCACCTGTTTGTTGCAGTTCTTACATTTATGAGAGTAATCTAGTCCTCTTGCCAGAGTTTCAGCCTTGTGTATATATGCCTTCCTTTTGGCTAACTTTACCTTAATTTATTAAATACCTTATCTTGTTCCGGAAAGGATATAAGGCAGTTTGCAGGGGTGCTTGAAAACAGAGCAAGATATTATAAATTGAAGATGAGAAGAAAGAAGAAAATGGTTGTGGACATAAAGTAGAACCACGTATGGGAGTGCCACAAAATTTTAATATATATGCTTATAAAGTGAGGAAGTATTAAAAGTGCTTATAGTGTGTGCATTAACTCTGATTGATATATTAGGAGCCCCAGGGACTGTTTGGTAGTTGTTATTATGAAAGTTTTTTTATCCTGCAAGAACTAATGTGCTTTCTTTGAGCTCTGCTCTTCTCTCTAGAACCTGAAAAATTCCAGATTTGCCTCTGCTATAGGATCGGTATTTTGGTACACTGGGAACTTATTCATTCTCATTCTCTTTAACAGCTCTCTGTTCAAAATCAGGACTTTGAGACAAATGAGGATGGAATCCCAAAGGTGGATCAGTTTCATTTGGTATGTTACCTTTTTGTCATTTACTGGTTGGAAACCTGTGATATAGATATGTAACAGTAATATAAACTTAAATATTTGACTGAAGATGTCCTCTTATTTTTGTAAGAATACAAAATAGCATTCACAGTAAATAAGTATTGAAAAAATTTAAGTGCAGTACTTACAGCATTGCCAGAAAATTACTGCTAGAGAGCACTACTGGATTGTATGTTTGTCACACAAATTGTATATGTAATCTGTGTAATAATTAAGGAAAAACAGTCTTTGCTATATCTTCAAAGATCATATTATATTAAAATTAGTGTTTTACTACTTTTTATAAGTACCTGGCTGTATCTTTTCTTTGTCATACATCTGTGTCATTCATACTGCTTTGATATATATATATATATATACAGACAACCTATTTTGAGTATCTTCTATATCAAGAATTGAACTAGGTGCTGCTTTTTAGGATTACAGCATTGAAGGAGCTAATAATTTAGAAATGTGAACAAGTAAACAACCAATATTTATATATAGAATATTAAGAAAGTACTCTGGAGGGAGCTGATCTTTAATTTGGCAGAAAAAAGGGGAGGGAATAGGCTGTTCAAAAATGCCACCAAATAGTTATTTGCGGTGAATCTTTAACATTGAATTAGGATTTTATGAGAGTTAGAATGAGATGATGGGCATTTCAGGTAAAGACAGTAGCCTGAACTAAGATATGAAAGTATTAAAATCTTTTGAAATGGAATAGTCCCCAGTGTGACTAGATAATAAGGAGTTAAATATGGCAACAAACATGTCTATAAAAGTATAATGATACTGAGCGGCATGAACTGCTTGTATATTTTGGAGATTAATCCTTAGTTGCTTTGTTTGCAGATATTTTCTCCCATTCTGAGGGTTGTCTTTTCATCTTGTTTATGGTTTCCTTTGCTGTGCAAAAGCTTTTAAGTTTCATTAGGTCCCATTTGTTTATTTTTGTTTTTATTTCCATTTCTCTAGGAGGTGGGTCAAAAAAGATCTTGCTGTGATTTATGTCATAGAGTGTTCTTCCTGTGTTTTTGTCTAAGAGTTTTATAGTGTCCAGTCTTACATTTAGGTCTTTAATCCATTTTGAGTTTATTTTTGTGTATGGTGTTAGGGAGTGTTCTAATTTCATCCTTTTACATGTAGCTGTCCAGTTTTCCCGTCACCACTTACTGAAGAGTCTGTCTTTTCTCCATTGTATATGCTTGCCTCCTTTATCAAAGATAAGGTGACCATATGTGCATGGGTTTATCTCTGGGCTTTTTATTCTGTTCCATTGATCTATATTTTCTGTTTTTGTGCCATATTGTCTTGATTACTATAGCTTTGTAGTGTAGTCTGAAGTCAGGGAGCCTGATTCTTCCAGCTCCATTTTTCTTTCTCAAGATTGCTTTGGCTATTCAGGGTCTTTTGTGTTTCCAAAGGATTAATCTTCAAAATATACATGCAGCTCAATATCAATAAAACAAACAAACCAATCCAAAAATGGGCAGAAGACTTAAATAGACATTTCTCCAAAGAAGATATGCAGATTGCCAACAAACACATGAAAGGATGCTCAATGTTACTAATCATTAGAGAAGTGCAAATCAAAACTACAATGAGGTATCACCTCACACCAGTCAGAATGGCCATCATCAAAAAAATCTACAAACAATAAATGCTGGAGAGGGTGTGGAGAAAAGGGAGCCCTCTTGCACTGCTGGTAGGAATATAAATTGATATAGCCGCTTTGGAGAACAGTATGGAGGTTCCTTATAAAACTAAAAATAGAACTGCTATATGACCCAGCAATCCCACTATTGGACATATACCCTGAGAAAACCATAATTCAAAAAGAGTCATGTCCCACAATGTTCATTGCAGCACTATTTACAATAGCCAGGGCATGGAAACAATCTAACTGTCCATCGACAGATGAATAGATAAAGAAGATGTGGCACATGCATACGATGGAATATTACTCAAAAAAAGAAATGAAATTGAGTTACTTGTAGTGAGGTGGATGGACCTAGAGTCTGTTATACAGAATGAAGTAAGTCAGAAAGAGAAAAACAAATACCATATGCTAACACATATATATGGAATCTAAAAAAATAAAATGGTTCTGATGAACCTAGGGGAAGGGCAGGAATAAATACACAGACGTAGAGAATGGACTTGAGGACGGGGGAGGGGGTAGGGCAAGCTGGGACAAAGTGAGAGAGTAGCATTGACATATATACACTACCAAATGTAAAATAGACAGCTAGTGGGAAGTACCTGCATAGCCCAGGGAGATCAGCTGCATGCTTTGTGACCACCTAGAGCGGTGGGATAGGGAGGGCGGGAGGGAGACGCAAGTGGAAAGGGATATGGGGATATATGTATATGTATAGCTGATTCACTTTGTTATACAGCAGAAACTAACACAATATTGTAAAGCAGTTATACTCCAATAAAGATGTTTAAAAAAATCATAATGATCAGGCTGTAAAAGTTCTCTTGCCATTTTTTTAAAAGAATATTTTATGTTCTACAACTGCTTTTATGGCTTTATTTTCTTAAGAGCAGTTTTAGATTCACAGCAAAAATGAGAAGGTAGAGATTTCCCATAGGTTTCCTTCCCCCACATATGCAGTTTATCCATTATCAACATCCCCTACCAGAGTTATACATTTGTTGCAACTGATAGCTACATTGATACATCATTATTTCCTAAAGTCCATAGCTTAAATTAAGGTTCACTCTTGGTGTTGTACATTCTTACAGGTTTGAACACATGTATGATGCCATGTATCTACCATTATAATATCATACAGAGTATTTTCATTGCCCTAAAAATCCTCTGTGCTCTACCTTTTCATCTCTACTTTCTCCAAACACCTGGAGACTGATCTTTTTCCTGTCTTCATAATTTTGCCTTTTCCAGAATGTCATAGTTGGAATCATACAGTATGTAGCCTCTTCAGATTGGCTTTTTCCACTTAATAATATGCACATAAGTTTCCTCTATGTCTTTTCATGGCTTGATAGCTCATTTCTTTTTAGCCTTGATCCATTGTCTGAATGTTCCACAATCTATTTATCTCTTCACCTACTGAAGGACAACTTGGTTGTTTCCAGGTTTCGACAATTTTGAATAAAGCTTCAGTAAACATCCATGTGCAGGTTTTTGTGTGGACATAAGTTTTTTATTTCCTTGGGTGAGTACCAAGGAGTGCAGTTACTGGATTGTATGGTAATAATATATTTAAATAGTTTAGTTTTTTTTTTTTTTTTTTGCGGTAAGCGGGCCTCTCACTGCTGTGGCCTCTCCCGTTGAGGAGCACAGGCTCCGGACGCGCAGGCGCAGCGGCCATGGCTCACAGGCCCAGCCACGCCACGGCATGTGGGATCCTCCCGGACCGGGGCACGAACCCGTGTCCCCTGCATCGGCAGGCGGACTCTCAACCACTGCGCCACCAGGGAAGCCCCTAAATAGTTTAGTTTTTAAAGAAATTGCCAAACCGTCTTCTAAGCTGTACCATTTTTGATTGCCACTAGCAATGAATAAGCGCTCCTGTTGCTCCACAGCCTCACTAGCATTCAGTCAGTGTTTTGGATTGTGGCCATTCTTATAGATGTGTACTGGTATCTCATTGTTTGAATTTACTGTTCCCTGATGACATGTGAGGTGGAGCATCTTTTCATATGCTTATTTGCCATCTGTATATCTTCTTTGGTGAGGTATTTGGCAAGGTCTTTGGTGCATTTTTTAATCATGTTTTCTTATTGTTGAGTTTTAAGAGTTCTCTGTATATTTTGAATAAGTCTTTTATCAGATACGTCTTTTGCAGATATTTTCTCACAACCTCTGGTTGTCTTCTAATTTTCTTGAATGTGTCTTTTGCAGAACAAATTTTTAATTTTAATGCAGTCCAGTTTATTCTTTCCTTTCATGGATTGTGCTTTTGGTGTTGTATTTTGAAAATCGTTGCCAAACCCAGCTTCATCTATATTTTCTCCTATGTTTTCTAGGAGTTTTATAGTTTTGCATTTGACATTTAGGTCTGTGATCCTTTTTGAGTTAATTATTGTGACAGGTATAAGATCTGTGTCTAGATTCATTTTTTTGCATGTGGATGTCCAGTTGTTCCAGTACCATTTGTTGAAAAGACTGTCTTCTTCGTTGTATTGCCCTTTCTCCTTTGTCAAAGATCAGTTGTCTATATTTATGTGTGTCTGTTTTGTTCCACTGATCTATTTGTTTATTCTTTTACTAATACCACATAGTCTTGACTATAGCTTTACAGTGAGTTTTGAAGTTGGATAGTAACAGTCCTTTAACTTTATTCTTTTCCTTTAGTTTTGTATTGGCTATTCTGGGGCTTTTGCCTCTCAATGTAAACATTAGAATCATTTTGTTGATATCCACAAAATGACTTGCTGGGATTTTGATTGAGATTGCATTGAATCTGTAGATGAAGTTGGGAAGAATTGGTATCTTGACAATGTTGTTTGTTTTTCCATGAGCATGGAATATCCATTTATTTAGTTCTTCAATGTCTTTCATTGGAGTTTTATAATTTTTTTCTCAAATAGATCCTGTACATATTTTGTTACATTTCTACTCAAGTATTTAATATTGGAGGGTATAAATATAAATGGTATTGTGTTTTTAAATTCAAATTCTACTTGTTCATTGTTGGTATACAGGAAAATGATTGAATTTTGTATATTAACCTTATAACCTACAAATTTTCTATAATCACTCAACTAGTTCTAGGAGTTTTTTATTTGATGCTTTCACATTTTCTACATAGACAGTCATGTCATCTATGAATGAAGACAGTTTTATTTCTTCCTTCCAGATGACATGACCTCATATTCTTTTGGTAGTTAGAACTGCAGTGAAGGAACACACATAGTTTTGTTTAACTCTATATGGTCTCTTATTTGACAAAAAAATTTTTGTTTTGTAGAACCTACTATTATCCCATGAAATTAATTTTTTAAATAAATTTATCTATTTATTTTATTTACTCTATTTTTGGCTGCATTGGGTCTTCATTGCTGCACGTGGGCTTTCTCTAGTTGCGGTGAGCGGGGGCTACTCTTCATTGTGGTGCACAGGCTCTAGGCACGCCGGATTCAGTAGTTGTGGTTCACAGACTCTAGAGTGCAAGCTCAGTAGTTGTGGCACATGGGCTTAGTTGCTCTGTGGCATGTGGGATCTTCCCTGATCAGGGCTCAAATCCGTGACCCCTGCCCTGGCAGGAGGATTCATAACCACTGTGCCACCAGGGAAGCCCATGAAATTAATTTTTAAACACACATTAGGAATGATTATTAAGGAGTTTTGCCCCACTTCTTGGGCAGTAGTAAAAAACATTGGAGACAACTTTTGGGAGATTATGAAACTATTCATTACACCTACTGGCCATCTCTATAGAATGGGATAACGAAGAAGGTTGATAATGTTTTACATTTTTGAAAAGCGTATGATACAGAGTTTTTGCCATTAGAAAAATAACAGAGGTTACAGCTTCACCCAAAGCGAACACTTGAAACTCATGTTCTTTCAGGTTTGATAGAAAAATTACCCTGAAACAAATTATCCAGAAACTTAGTGATTTAACACACATTTATTGTCTTAAAACTTTGTGAGCCGGGAGTCTGAGTGCAGCTTATTTGGATCCTCTACTTCATGTCCTTTCACAGGCTGCAGTCAAGTTGTTGGGTGGGCTATAGTCATCTTAAAGGTCGACTGACGAAGAATCTGTTTCCAGGCTCACATAGTTGTTGGCAGAATTAGTTTCTCTCTAGTTGTTGACCAGAGGTTGCCGTATTTCCATCATGGCAACTTTTCTCATCAAAGTGCATAAGCAGAGAAAGCAGTAGAAAAGAGTCTGTTAGTTAGACATAAGTCACAGTTTTTCATAACCAACTCATGGTTGTGATATCCATCACTTTTTCTCTTTGTTAGAGGCATTTCACTAGGTCAAGCCTATACTCAAAGGGATGGGATAATGTAACAAAATGAATACTGGGAAGTAGGGCTGACTGGAGGACATCTTAGAGGTGTGCCTGCGACAGGTTGTAATCTGTGAGCCATGTGCTAGACACTGTGCTAGGTGTATATGTAAGGAAGATGAATAAACACAAGAAGTCTCTCTTTAATGTGGGTAGCTATGTGTGGACATTAAATTAGAATACTTGGCATGTGCAGTATTTGCTTCTGTCTGAGGCAGCCATTAGTGCTGGGACTGGTGTTGTCTTTACCCACATTTTGTGATCACACATAGTTATCAAACAAATGAGGGAGCTTTTGTCTGGACATTTCAGGGCCCATGTCACAAATGGAGAGAAATCATGGAATTATGCAATGAAAGAGGTACTAGAGGATAATTAATTCACTTGTCCCCAGCCTCCTAGGAGAATTTCTTCAATAATATCCCTAACAGATGGCCTTCATTCTCTGCTTAAATACCTTTAAGTTTGGAGCAACCCATTTCACTATTGTACAACTCTTATTATTTATTATAAGGTTAGTTCCTTCAAATAGTTGTTCCTTCACATAACGTGTATGATGCAAAATTCAAGAGTTACAAGAGGAAGCACATGCTGTTAGAAATCTCTCTATCCGTATTCCGTCAGCTATCCAAGTCCCTTCCCTAGAAACACTTGTTATTGCTAGTTTCTTGTGAATCTTTCTATAAAATTCTGTGTATGTATCCTTTTTTTTTTTTTTTCCCGGTATGCGGGCCTCTCACTGTTGTGGCCTCTCCCATTGCGGAGCACAGGCTCCGGACGTGCAGGCTCAGCGGCCATGGCTCACAGGCCCAGCCGCTCCGCGGCATGGGGGATCCTCCCAGACCGGGGCACGAACCCGTATCCCCTGCATCGGCAGGCGGACTCTCAACCACTGCACCACCAGGGAAGCCCCTGTATGTATCCTTTTAAAAATAGATTATTGTTTCATTAAGTTTTTAAAAAATTTATATTTGGTCTGTAAGCTCAATAAAGCAGGGACTTTGTGTTATGCATCATTGTATCCCCAGTGTCTATAGCAGTGCTTTACACGTAGTAGGACCTTAATAAATATTTTTGAATGAATGAATCTTGCTTTATTATATTTTTTCTGGTTAAATGATCTTCATCTGCTATTTCTTGGACCCGCCTTTTCCCTCCATTTCCCGTTTATATTTTTAATCCTTCTCAAATCAATTTTTGTGTATGATATGAAGTTAAGGATCTAATTTTGTCTTATTATATGTGGACAAATAGTTGACCCAGCACCATTTATTCAATAAGCAGTCATTTCCCATGGATTAATAATGCCAGTTTATGCTGTATCAAATTTCCATGTATTCATGAATCTATTTTGGGCCTATTCTGTTCTTTGACTATTGATCCCTGTGCTGGCACTACACTATTTTAAATGTTGTATCTTTGTAGAGGGCTTTGGCTTTCCTTCCTCACATTTTTCTTTAACATTGCCTTGGCTATTCTTGTCACTTTATTTTTCCATATGAATTTTGGCACCAACTTGTTAATGAGTCTTCTGAAAAACACTGTTGAGACTTTGAAAGTATATTGAATTTATAGGTTAATTTGAAGGAGAATTGCTATCTTAATGATACACTATTTTTGTGATTGGGAAAATAATAGCTCTCCATTTGTTTAGGACATTATTATTTTACTTTTTATTGTATTGATTGTAAGATAGATATTATTATTATTACTAATATTTTTTGTTCTAAATAATTTCATAAGTAGTTTTAATTATTTTCAAAGGAACATATATCATGTAGCAAAAAATTGATTCTTTTTTTCATTTTTTAAAATTGGGGTATAATTAACATATTATATTAGCTTTAAGTGTTCAACATAATGGTTCAATATTTATATACATTGTGAAAATGCTCACCATGGCAAGTCTAGTTAACATCTATGACCATAACAGTTACAAAATTTTGTGTGTGTGTGTGATGAGAACTTTTAAGACCTACTCTTCTAGGAACTTTCAAATATAAATACAATATTATTATTATTATTTTTTAAAGAAACGTTTATTTATTTATTTGTTTATTTATTTTGGCTGCATTGGGTCTTTGTTGCTGTGCTCTGGCCTTCTTTAGTTGCTACAAGCAGGGGCTACTCCTCGTTGCGGTGCGTGTGCTTCTCATTGCAGTGGCTTCTCCTGTTGCAGAGCACGGGCTCTAGGCATGCGGGCTTCAGTAGTTGTGGCTCGCGGGCTCTAGGAGCACAGGCTCAGTAGTTGTGGCACATGGGCTTAGTTGCTCCGCAGCATATGGGATCTTCCTGGACCAGGTCTTGAACCCGTGTCCCTTGCATTGGCAGGTGAATTCTTAACCACTGCGCCACCAGGGAAGTCCCAGTGTTACTATTTTTTAAAACAATTTATTATCTCTGAAGTTAGGCTATTTCTCATAATTGAAGTCTTTTTATCATGGTTCATAGTTTTATTGGGAATAGTTTAATTCCTTAGTGTTTTAATGTCCCTTATGTTAAATGAAATATGGCATGTCTTTCAGTAAAGTTTTATAATCATTTTTAAATAGCTTTATTGAGAAATAACTTAAACACCTTACAGTTCACCCATTTAAAGTTTACAACTCAATGATTTTTAGTATATTCAAAGATGCATGCAAACTATCACCACAGTCAGTTTTAGAACATTTCATTACCTCAAAAAGAAATTCCATATTCCTTAGTTATGGACACTCTATGTCACTATCCAGCCACACCAGTCCTAAATGACCGCTAACATACTATTTGTCTCTCTAGATTTTTTCTATTCTGGGCATACATATGAATGGAATCATATGATATGTAAACTTTTATGATTGGCTTCGTTAATTTAGCATAATGTTTTCAAGGTTTATCCAAGTTTTAGTGTGTATCAGTACTTACTCCTTTTAATGGCTGAATAATATTCCATTGTGTGGATTTGCCACATTTTATTTATCCTTTTGTCTGTTGATAGACATTTGGGTTGTTTCTACCTTTTGGCTATTACGATTAATGCTGCTGTAAACATTGGTATACAGGTTTCTCTGCTGACATTTGTTTTCATTTCTCTTGGGTATGTACCTCAGAGTGGAATTTCTGGGTCAAACTGTAACTCTGTTTAGTTGTTTGAGGAACTGCCAGATTGTTTCCCAAAGTGGCTACAACCATTTTAAATTTCCATCAGCAGTGTATCAGGCAAGGTTCCAAGTTTTCATCCTCCCCAACACTTGTTTTTTACCTGACTTTTTGCTTCTAACCATCTTAGTAGGTGTGAGGTAGTATCTCGTAGTTTCAATTTGCATTTCCCTGATGATTAACGATGTTGAGCATCTTTTCATTTCCTTATTGGCCGTTTGTATATATATATATTTCTTGATGAAATGTCTATTCAGAACCTTTGAACATTTTTAAATTGGGTTATCTTTACATTACTGAGTTGTAAGAGTTCCTTATATCTAGATACAAGTCCTTTATTAGATATATGATTTGCAAATATTTTCTCCCATTCTGTGGGTTGCAACATTTTCACTTTATTTTTTTATTGAGGTATGTTTGATGTACAGTATTATATGAGTTTTCAGGTGTACAACATAGTGATTCACAATTTTTAAAGGTTATGTTCCATGTTTAGCTATTATAAAATATTGGCCATATTTCCTGTGTTGTACAATGTATCTTGTAGCTTATGTATTTTATACATAGTAGTTTGTAACTCTAAGTTCCCTACCCATATCTTGCCCCTCCTCCCTCCCCTCTCCAATAAACTGGTAACTACTAGTTTATTCTCTATATGTGTGATGCTGTTTCTTTTTTCTTATATTCACTAATTTGTTTTATTTTTTTAGATTCCACATATAAGTGATATCATACAGTATTTGTCTTTCTATGTCTGACTTGTTTCACTTAGCGTAATACCCTCCAAGTCCATCCATGTTATTGCAAATGGCAAAATTTCATTATTTTTTATGGCTGAGTAATATTCCCTTGGATATATATACCACATCTTCTTTATCCATTCATATGTTAGTGGCACTTACGTTGCTTCCATATATTGGCAATTGTAAATAATGCTGCTATGAACATAGGGGTGTATGTATCTTTTTGAATTGTTTTCATTTTTTTCGTATATATACACAGGAATGGAATTGCTAGATCATATGGTAGTTCTATTTTTAGTTTTCTGAGGAGCTTCCATACTGTTTTGCACAGTGGCTGCACCAATTTACACTCCCACCAACAGTGTAGGAGGGTTCACTTTTTTCTACACCCTCTCCAGCATTTGTTATTTTTGCTCTTTTTGATGATGGCCATTCTGACGGGTGTGAGGTGATGTCTCCTTTGCATTTGCATTACTCTGATGATTAGTGATGTTGAGCAGCTTTTCATGTGCCTGTTGGCCATCTGTATGTCTTCTCTGGAAAAATGTCTTTTCAGGTCTTCTGCCCATTTTTAAAATGGGTTTGTTTTTTGATGTTGAGATGTATGAGCTGTTTATTTATTTTGGATGTTAACCCCTTATCTGTCATATCATTTGTAAATATTTTCTCTCATTAAGTAGGTTGTCATTTTATTTTGTAAATGATTTCCTCTGCTGTGCAAAAGCTTTTAAGTTTAATTAGGTCCTGTTTGCTTATTTTTGCTTTTATCTCCTTTGCTTTAGGAGATAGACCCAAAAAATATATTGCTGGGGTTTATGTCACAGAATGTTCTGCCTATGTTTTCCCTTAGGAGTTTAATGATTTCAGGTCTTACATTTAGGTCTTTAATCCATTTTGAATTTATTTTTGTATATGGTGTTAGAGAATGTTCTAATTTCATTCTTTTACATGTAGCTGACCAGTTTTCCAGCACCACTTATTGAAGAGACTGTCTTTTCTCTGTTGTATTTGTTTTTTGCCTCCTTTGTAGATTAATTGATCATAGGTGCATGGGTTTATTTCTGGGCTCTCTATTCTGTTCCACTGACCTATGTCTTTGTTTTTTGTGCCATTACCATGCTGTTTTGATTACTGTGGCTTTGTAGTATAGTCTGAAGTCAGGGAGTGTGATACCTCCAGCTGTTCTTTTTTCTCAAGATTGCTTTGGCAGTTTGGGTTATTCTCTGGTTCCACATAAAGTTTAAGATTATTTGTTCTATTTCTGTGAAATATGTCATAGGTGTTTTGATAGGAATTACATTAAATCTCTAGATTGCTTTAGGTAGTATGGTCATTTTAACAATATTAATTCTTACAGTCCAAAAACATAGTATATCTTTCCACTTCTTTGTATTATTTTCAGATTCCTTCATCAGAGTTTTATAGTTTTCAGAGTATAGGTCTTTCACCTCCTTGGTTAAGGTTATTTCAAGGTATTTCATTCTTTTTGATGTGGTTTTATTTATTTTTAAAAGATTTATTATTTATTTATTTTATTATTTTTGGCTGCATCGGGTCTTAGTTGCGGCACGTGGGATCTTTGTTGAGGCATGAGAGATCTTTTGTTGTGACCTGCGGCCTTCTCTCTTGTTGTGGTGCGTGGGTTCCAGAGTGCACGGGCTCTGTAGTTTGCGGCATGCAGGCTCTCTAGTTGAGGGGCACAAGCTCAGTAGTTGTGGTGCGTGGGCTTAGTTGCCCCCGTGGCATGTGGGATCTTAGTTCCCTGACCCTCATCCCCTGCATTGTAAGGTGATTCTTTACCACTGGACCACCAGGAAAGTCCTTGATGTGATTTTAAATGGGATTGTTCTCTTGCTTTATCTTTCTGATACTTCATTGCTAGTGTGTAGAAAATAAACTGATTTCTGTATATTAATCCTGCATTTTTCAACTTTAATGAATTCCTTTATTAGTTCTAATAGTTTCTTGGTGGAGACTTTAGGGTTTTCTATATATAGTATTATGTCATTTGCAAATAGTGACAGTTTTATTTCTTCCCTTCCAATTTTTATGTCTTTTATTTATTTTTCTTGTCTGATTACTATGAATAGGATTCCCAATACTATTGTAAATAAAAGTGGTGAGAGTGGTCATCCTTGTCTTGTTCCTGATTTTAGAAGAAACGCTTTCAGCTTTTCACTGTTGAGTATGATGTTAGCTGTGGATTTGTCATAAGTGGCATTTATTACATTGAGATATGCTCCCTCTGTACAAACTCTGATGAGAATTTTTATCCTGAATGGATGTTGAATTTTTGTCAAATGCTTTATCTGTGTCTGAGACGATCATGTGATTTTTATCTTTCCTTTTGTTAATCTGGTGTATCATAATGATTGATTTGTAAATATTGAACCGTCCTTGCATACCTGGAATAAATCCATCTTGACTACAGTATATGATCCTTTTAATATACTGTTGGATTTGGTTTGCTAGTATTTTATTGAGGATATTTGCATCTCTATTCATCAGAGATTGGCCTGTAATTTTCTTTTTTCATAGAGTGTTTGTCTGGTTTTGGTATCAAGGCAGTGGTGGCAATGAATTTGGGAGTGTTCCATCCTCTTCAAGTTTTTGGAATAGTTTGAGGACAGGTATTACCTCTTCTTTGTATGTTTGGTGGAATTCACCTGTGAAGCTGTCTGCTCCTGGATTTTTGTTATATGGGGAGTTTTTTAAATTACAGTTTCAGTTTCACTCCTTGTGATTAGTCTGTTCAGATTATCTATTTCTTTATGTTTCTAGATATTTGTCCATTTCTTCTAGTTGTCCAATTTACTGGCATAAAACTGTTTGTAGTATTCTGTTGTTTTTGTGTCTCTATGGTATTGGTTGTTATTTCTCCTCTTTCACTTCTCATTTTGTTTATTTGGGGCCTCTCCCATTTCTTCTTCATGTACCTGGCTTAAGGTTTGTCAGTTTTGTTTATCTTTTCAAAAAACCATCCCTTGGTTTCATTAATTATTTTTAAATTTTATTTATTTCCTCTCCGATATTTATTATTTCCTTCCTTTACTGACTTTGAGCTTCATTTGTTCTTTTTCTAATTCCTTTAGATTGTAGGTTAGGTTGTTTGAGATTTTTCTTGTTACTTGAGGTAGGTCTTCATTGCTATAAGTGTCCCTCTTAGAACTGCTTTTGTTACATCCCATAGATTTTGGAAAGTTTTGTTTCCATTTTCATTTCTCTCAAGTTATTTTTTGATTTCCTCTTTTATTCCTTGGTTTTTTAGTAGCATGTTGTTTAGTCTGCATATATTTGTACTTTTCCCATTTTTTTTCTGTAATTTTTTTCTAGTTTCATTTGTGATTGGAAGAAATGCTACATATAATTTCTGTCCTCTTAAATTTGTCGAGACTTGTTTTGTGGCCTAGCATGTGATCTGTCCTGGAGAATGTTCCATGTGCATTTGAAAAGCATGTATTTTGGTGATTTTGGATGGAATGTTCTGGAGATATGTATTAAGTCTAACTGATATATTGTATCATATAAGACCACTGTGGGCTTCTTGGTTTTCTGTTTGGATGATCTATCTGTCCATTGATGTAAGTGGGGTGTTAAAGTACCCTATTGTTACTGTACTGTTGTCAGTTTCCCCCATTATGCATATTTGCCTTATATATTTAGGTGCTCCTGTGTGGAATGCATATATGTTAAGGAGTGTAATATCCTCTTTTTGTATTTATCCCTTTATCATTATATAATGCCTTTCTTTGTCTTTTGTCACAGAGTTTGTTTTAAAGTCTATTTTGTCTGATGTGAGAGTTACTACCACCAGTTTTTTGTTGTTTCCATTTGCATGAAATACCATTTTTCCATCCACTTATTTTCAGTCTGTGTGCTTCTTTAGCTCCGAAGTGAGTTCTGTGTAAGCAGTATACAGATGGGGCTTAATTTTTATCCAATCAGCTACCCTGTGTCTTTGATTGGAGCATTTAGTCCATTGACACTTCAAATAATCATTGATAGGTATGTACTTATTGCCATTTTGTTACTTTTTTTCTAGTTACTTTTGAAGTTCTTTTCTTTTTCCATTGGGTCCATTTGTCCCAGTACGTTTTATTAAAAAGTTATCCCCTTCTTCCATTAGAAATGTCATATTTCTTATAATAAAATTTTATTTGTACAAAAGTGTATTTTTAGTTTTTCTGTTTTGTTCCATTGGTGTGTTTATTCGTATTCTTTTGCCATATTCCTTTAATTTATAGACTGTATGATGTCTTTTAATACTTGGAAAGGCTAGTTTCTTCCTTATTGATACTTTTTATCAGAACTTTCATGTCTGTTCTCACTTATCATTCTTATAAAAGATCTATACAGGGCTTCCCTGGTGGTGCAGTGGTTGAGAGTCTGCCTGCCGATGCAGGGGACACGGGTTCGTGCCCCGGTCCGGGAAGATCCCACATGCCGCAGAGTGGCTGGGCCCGTGAGCTATGGCCGCTGAGCCTGCGCGTCCGGAGCCTGTGCCCCGCAACGGGAGAGGCCACAACAGTGAGAGGCCCGTGTACCGCAAAAAAAAAAAAAAAAAAAAAAAAAAAAAAAAAAAAAAAAAAAAGATCTATACAGTTAACTTATCTAGTTCTAAGGGGGAAAAACTGATCGTATGTTATTGGAATCAGGTAACACTTATAAATTAACTTAAAAATTGGCTCATTACTGATGAGATCCTTTTTGTCCAAGAACATGATATGATTTTCTACTTGTTCTAAATCTATTTTTATGGCTTTCAAGAGTGTGTGCTATTTTTTTTCATTTAGATTTTATAATTTTTAGTCAAGTTTATACTTACTAAAGGTATTATCTTTAAATATGTTTAAAAACATATTTTGTAGAACTCAGTATGGGCATTGGCATTCATTCAGTTAGCAGATGTATGCTGAATACCTGCAATATCCCTGACACTGTGCTTGTTGTTGGGGATGAAGTGAGAAACTAAGATTTCTGGTCTTATGCATCTTAGAGTCTAATGAAGACACTACCAATAAATAGGTGATTTTTGTTCAGTGTGAAATGTGCTCTGATTGGATTCATCATAGGGAGCAAGAAAAAAAGCATACTTTGGGAGGTGGAACTAGTGGAAGAGGAACATTAAAATGTTATTTACATGTGATAACACGAATAACTTTCTTTGAAATTGTGGTACATAATAAAATCTGGCCTCCGTAATAATGATGATAATGTGTTAGGGGTGGTAGAAATGTTTCAAGAGGAGATCATTTCATAAATGAAACCAGAAGCAGTTGACCAAGTAAAGGTTAGGCTACCCTTCCAGACAGAGGAGCTTCAGTGTAAAATTTTCATAGTGTCAAATTCTGACTAGTGCCCTAAAAAAGAAGGAAAATAAACAGTTCTTTTTTTTGAATTTCACTTGTTTTTGATCAGTTTCAGTTGTGATTCTTTTCTTTTTCCTTTTACATTATTTCCCTGTAATTTGATTCCATTGTTTTAATACTGGATTAATCCCTTTCCAATAAAAACGAGTTGATTTTGGTAAAAATTTTTTAGAAACCTAAATAGGAAAAATTGATTTTAGCACTGTATCATTGATTAAAAGTATTTTTGAATTGGATACTTCTTACTTATTACAAGTTTGTCCTTTCATTCATTTGTTTTGATTTTATTTTTGTTTTGTAACATCTTTTTTCTTACAGGACGATAATGTCAAATCCCTCCTCTGTAGCTTGATCTATTGTAGAAGTTCAGTGACTGCTGAGCAAGTTTTCAATGCTGAATGTTTCTTGCTACCAAAGGGGAAATCAACTCCAAACTCAGAAAAAGATACTGAATATACCCCCAAAAAAGAGGAAGAATAATTAAAGGTAGAGAACTTGGTTAAAGATAAGGAAAAGACAAGATATGGTGAAGCCAACTTTGATTGATTAATATTCTTTTGTTGTTGCAGATGTTCCGTTTTAAAACTTTGTTTAGTTGGTTAAATAGAAAAAAATCTGGAAGTGTTCTGGAGCTAGTTGGATGTGTCTTCGGTGTTCCAGTTGTGAAAATAAAAGTTGTTTGGTTATGCAAAAAAATTGTATACTTTGAAATTTCATTTAACTAGAGTTGTTAAGGAAGGATTTTCTGTCTGTAGTTACTTTTTGAACTTTTTGAAATTGTATAGTCCGATTATGTTACTTGTAATAGAAAAGGTTATTAGATTGTTGGACAGCTCCTACACAGATTTTCAGTATGTAGGCCAGCTCATTATGAAGGGTAATACTTTTGTTTAACAGATGATAGTTGGCATATGCTTTATACCCAGTTTTGGGAATATAAAGATAAGTTAAACGTGGTCCTTACACTTAAAAAGCACATAAATCTATTGAGAAAGTTAGAGATCTAAACAGATCTTCATAATACAGTATAGAATATCTAATGATAGTTCTGGACAGAGCTTTTATGTGATTACACAGGAGGGATACTCATCTTATGGAAGAGGGGTGTCATGGAAAGCTTTCTGGAGGAGATACTACCTTAGTTAAATCATAAAGGATGAGTAGTAAAGGTGAAGGACAATCAAGATTATCTTACTAGCAGAGAAAGCATGATGAAAGCACTGAAGGGAGAAACAGTTTGTGTGTTTAATAGGGAATAGTCATATAGGTAGGTGAGGGCTTTATATGAAGTAATAAAATGCTCATACCTTATAATTTTATAGGAAATGTGGAGCCACTGAAGAATTTTAAACAGCTTTAGCTCCCTCAAAATCTGTCTTATACCTACTACCAGGATAATAGGTAGAGAGACTGATCAGAAGGATATTATGATAAAGTAGGTGCGCAGCGATGAAAATAAGATCTACAGAGGAGAAAGAAACAGTGATGAAACGTATGGGTCCAATTTATGAAATAGGCAGTTCTGTTGGACTTGGTGATTGAAGCGTATGTAGACTAAAGTAATATGTTAAAGTCTCTAGATGCCTATTCAAAATCTAGTCTTTCTTTCTTCCTTAGTAGTAGATAGCAGTTTTATTCGGGGTGGCAGTGTACTTGGTTAAAAGACTACATTTACCATCTTCTCTATTAGTTGAAGCTTTTTGACTAAATTTTTGCAAATAAGGCTCCTTAAAAGGAGCCGACTTAGCTTGGAGATGTGCCCTTTCACCTTACCCCTTTCCTATTGCCTAGAAGTTAACATGGTGGTTAGAATTTGAACAGTCTCCTTGGATCATGAGGTGACCTTGAGGAAACTCATGAAACTAAGATGATGGAGCAGCAAGTTAGAAGGAGCTGATGTTCCTAATAATTCTGGAGCCTTTGTACTAGTCTCAAGATTTCATGTTATTTGAGAGAATAAACCCTTACATCAGAGTGTGGTCCCTATATCAGCAGCCTCAGTATCACCTGGAGGCTTATTTGAAATGCAGATTCTCAGCTCCACTCCAGATTTTTTAAATGAGAATCTCTGGGGTTGGGTGGAGCCTGGCAATCTGTGTTTTAACAAGCACTGTTAAGTCATTGTAATACATACTAAGGAGAACTGTTGCCACACATTCAAGCTATTGTTCCATTTTGGGTTTCTTGTTTTATAGTAGAACTTAATTCTACCTGATTAATAAAGACACAGCAGTTAGGTTTAAAACAAACTTGGATAATTTAAAGGGGCAAAGAATAGATCACTTTACTTATACTCACTATTTTAAATAAAGAATTAGATTATCATTTTCCAAATGTGTTCTGCTGAATGAACACTAGTCCCTTGGGATGTTCATTACAAAAAGAATTCTGTGATTAGTTGTTTGGAAAATAATGAATCCTAAATTGGAGATTGATCATGCATATTAGAGGGTAAAGTTTCTAAAATGTTTTCCAGAAAAGAAACCTGTTTAGTTTTATTTAGCCAGCATATACCAAAATTGACAATGAGACCCCCTTTTTTTTCACATAATACCTAGCAACTTCTCTCTTGTGAAACTAGAGTTTCAGATTTTGTGGCATACCAAGTTAGATAGTACTTATTTTTATTTCTTGTTTTAAAATGTCAAGTGTTAATGTGTGGCAGAAAGAGACAAATTCATGTGTCTCTTCAATGCCACAGGTGTTTCTTGAGATATGTGTATATCTGTGTAAGGGCAATACAGAGGCAAAAAAATGTGTTCACGGTCCTGTGGGCAGTCTGAGAATAATGCAGTATGTAATAAGCTACAAGAACGAAATGTATGTCATCACAAAGAAAAGGAAGGGAAGAGAGGAATAATGAGGTTGGAGGATAGCTGTTTGACTCATTTTAGAGATGCAGTAGTATTCTGCTTACTTAGAACTGGAAAAAGGTATTCCATACAAAGGAAATTAAGAAAGCTCAAAAGGTAGATTTGGGAAAGGGCAAGAATTTGGCTGGAGTATAGGATATTCATGGGGTAGCTGAGAAGAAAAGCTTAGGAAGGTATTTTTGGGGGCAGACCATAGAAGGTCGTGAGTTGCTTATAAGAGATGGGACTCTATTATAAATTTATGAGCAGCTGAATCACACAGTCATGTTTATTTTAGAATAAAATAGCGAACTAGAGAGGATGATTTGGGAAATAATGGAAATAAAGAAAAGTCAAGGATGGCATATTTCATTAAAGTAATTGAGGCAAAGAAAACATCTTGTTTTAGATCAAAGTATTGAAAAGGAGAGAATTAAGAGTATAAACTGTTCCTCAAAAGAAATTTATGGGGAACCTCTGGTCCATTTCATAGATTTCATAGTATCAGTGCTAAGTCATTTCAGTGTATATTTAAATGTCAGTATTTGTTAAGTTTCCTTTTAGCATCTCTCTTTTAACTCAACAAATGACATGCTTTATCATTTCTTAGTTGTTAGTATAACCATATCTTCTGCCATCAAAACTACATGTGGAAGCAGTTCTGGAATGTAAGGACCTCTGAAGATCTACTCCTCCATAAAAGCAACAAGAACACTGGCAAAAACTGTCAAATGAAGCTAAGTTGCACATGAAAAGAATACAGACTTCACAGAATTAGTCCAGGAAAGTCACTAAGCAAACATCGTCATCGTCATCAATAACAACTAGCAATAACAATCTCTGTGTTGGTGGTGGTGGGGGAATATGATTTTCAAAGTTGGAAATTGCTACGTTTAAAATGTCCAGTTTTGTACAAAAAAAAAAAAAGTGAGGCATGAAACAGGAAAGTATGGGTCTGTATGCAAGGAAAAAAAGCAACCAGTAAAAACTGTCCCAGAGGAAGCTAGATGTCGGACTTTAAGTTCACGAAGACTTTATATCAACTATTAAAATATGTTCAAAGAACTAAAGGAAATCATTTCTAAGAATTAAAGGAAAGTGTGAGAATAATGTTTAACCAAATAGAGAATGCCAGTAGAGAGATAGAAATTATAAGAAAGAACCAAATATAAATTGGGGAGCTGAAAAGTACAACAGCCGGAATAAAAAATTCATGAAAGGGGCTCAACAGAAGATTTGAGTTAACAAAAGAAAAGATCGGTGAACTTAAAGGTAGGCCAATTTAGGGGCTTCCCTGTTGGTGCAGTGGTTGAGGGTCCGCCTGCCGATGCGGGGGACGCGGGTTCGTGCCCCGGTCTGGGGGGATCCCACGTGCCGCGGAGTGGCTGGGCCCGTGGGCCGTGGCCACTGGGCCTGCGTATCCGGAGCCTGTGCTCCGCAGCGGGGGAGGCCACAGCAGTGAGAGGCCCGCGTACCGCAAAAAAAAAAAAAAAAGGTCAATTTAAGTCATCTAGACTGAGGAACAGAAAGAAAAAAGAGTGAAGAAAAATGAAGAGACTAAGAGGCCTATGAGACACCATCAAACATACCAACAGCATAATGGGAGTCTTAGAAGGAGAGAAGGAAAAGGGACAGAAAGAATATTGAAGAAATAATGGCTGAAAAATTTCCAAATTTGACAAAAAACATAAATCTACATAATCAAGAAGCTCATCAAATTCCAAGTAGGATAAACTCAAAGAGACTGACAACTAGACACATCATAAGCAAACTACTTAAAGCTAAAACCAAGGACAGAATCTTGAAAGTAGCAAGAGAGAAATGATTTACTGATTACAAGCATCCTCAATAAGAGCAACATCTGATTTTTCATCAGAAATAAATGGAGGCTAGAATTCAGTTGGATGATGTATTCAAAGCATTAAAAAAAAGCCTTGTCAAACAAGAATTGTATATCCAGCAAAAATGAAGGAGATATTAAGATTTAGATTTATGATGTTAAGCCATTCCTAGATAAACAGAATTTGTTACTAGAACATCTGCCCCACAAAAACAAAAAAAGGGGTCTTTCAGGCTGAAATGAAAGCACACTAGATGGTAACTTCAGTTCACACACAAAAACAAAGAGCACTGGTTAAGGAAAATACATGGGTAAATATAAAACACAGTATTAATGTATTTTTGTTTGTAACTCTTCTTCTATCTGATTTAAAAGAAAATTGCATAAAGCATTAATTATAAGACTGTGTTAATGACCTTATGATGTGGAAAGATGTAATTTTTCTGACAAAGGAGAGGGGAGAAAATGGAGGTATATTGGAGCAAAGTTTTTGTTTGCTATTGAAATTAAGTTGGTATTAATCCAAACTAGATTGATTTAAGTTAAGATTTTAATTGTAATAACTGGTACAACCATTAAGAAAATCAGAAGTATGGTTCATTAAGAAAATCAGAAGTATTGTAGAGGAAACAACAAAGGAATGGTACACTAGAAATACCTAACAATAAAGAAGACAGTGGTGGAGATACAGAGAAAAAAGATACAAGACATACAGAAAACAAACAGCAAAATGAAAGCTGTAAATCTGCTATAGTAATTACATTAAGTACAAGTGTATTAAATTTTCCAGTCAAAAGATAGAAACTGGAAAAATATATTTTAAAATATGATCAAATTACGTGCTGTCTATAAGAGATGCAGTTTTAGTGTCATAACCAAAGAGTGGTGTTGACACCTTCAGATCAGCATGAGGGAGTGAGTATCTTTCCATTCATATTGGCCAAGCTGACATCTAGAGTGTGAGCACGTGCTGGAAACTCTGTTGCCTAGAGTATGGAATTCAGTCAGATGGCGTCATTCTTGGCAGAAAAAAGGATCAGTAGGAAAATGCTAAAATAGAGCATATGAATGCATCTTTTGTGAGACAAGAGCTGGGAATCATGTGCCCAGAGCACTCTTCCCAACCTAGAACCAACTGTTAGAGATGGGATTCATACAGGGAAGTACCAGTCACTCTTTTACCCAGAGCAGCATGTTAGCAGAAAGGAGGGTAGTGGGAACAACTATGTCTGAGGTCACTATGGGGTCAGAGATTGTCTGCCTTTGACTAGAGAGCATCAGAAAGCTGACAGAAATGTTTCTGACTTTCTGAAGCTTTGGAGGAAGCATTGAATCAGGATTTACATCTCTTAATAGAGTGGCTCATGATAGAATGTAGTTGGAAGACTAAATAGAGTTATCTGTATATTCAGCCTTCAGTATCTTCACTGCTGTAGAGCCTTACAGCTCTATTTTTAGAGCACACAGACTGTAGCTGCATGGTAGACAATGAAGCCATCTGTGACATATGCCATCATATGCTTGGTGTGTAATGCTACCTCTTCTGTTAGCATTAATAGGCTGACAGGTCTTCTGTTACTGCTTGCTTCTGGTTTGAAGGGCCTTTGAATGGGTACCTAATTGAATTCCAGAACAAATTAGTACCTTATCTGAGAATATATTTCCCTATGACAACCCTTGCCCCCATCATCTCTGCTGACAGAACCTACCAGGAGCAACTCTCCATTTCAGACATCACTACTGCTTGCTTTGAGTTCTCCAACCAGCTGGGTAAGTGTGATCCTCAACTTGGGAAGTACATGGCCTGCTACCTGCTATACAAAGGGGATGTTGTTCCCAAGGGTGTGAATGCAACAGTTGCAGCCATAAAGTCAAGGAACTCTGTTCAGTTTATAGATTGGCTTCCAAACGGTTTCAAGGTCGCCATCAACAATCAGCCATCCGTGGTGATGCCAGGAGTTAAACTTGGCTGAAGTGCAGAAGGCTATCTGCATGCTGAGCAGCAGCACAGCAATTGTGAAGGCCTTAACCCTACTAGACCACAGGTTTGACCACATGTATGCCAAGAGGGCATTTCTACATTGGTATATCAGAAGAGGTGTGGGAGTTCTCAGACACCAGGGGAAGATTTGGCAGCCTTAGAGAAGGATGGTAAGTAAGTGGGGTAAAGTTTCTGATGCAAATATGATTGGTTATAAAAATGAATAAGCTAAAGTGTTATGCTTTCTTTTTAAGACATTATACAGTTAGTAGGTAGAATTTCCTTGATTAGAAGAAAAAATAAATTAGGCAAGACCCTAAGTTTCACACTATATCAGATGGCTCAATATTAACAATGAGCACATATTTCCTTGTCTATCATTGATATTCAGCACTACTACCTGTGACCCTTCTGTGACCCTTGGAGTCCTTTGAACTACTGGATCACTTTGTGTGTGTGTGTGTGAAAAGGAGAGAGAGAGAATGGAAACTTGGCTTTATCCTTTGCTTTTTTAACCAAGAGACTGTGAAATCCTGTGCAACATTTATGTTTCCTTTCCTGTACATGAGGTAGAAAACTGCACATATAGTTTATTAATGTCATTTCCATATATATATAAAATATATGCAGTATGTGTTACATTGATTAAAGAATTAGAATTTTTTTTAAAGACCCAATTTAGTTTCAAAGATACAAATAGATTAAGAGTAGAGAGATAGAAAAGGTATACCATGCAAACAGTACCCAAAAGAACTGTAGTGCCTACACTAATATCAGACAAAATAGTCTTTGGCAAAAATTATTACTAAAGATAAAAAATATTTTGTAATGGAAAAAAAAATCAATACATCACAAAGATGTGTGCATATATACATCTAACAACAGAGTCCTAAATATATAAAGCAAAACTTGACAGAATTGAAGAGAGAAATAGACAATTCAACAATGACAATTGGAGATTTTGTTACCTCAGGTTTAATAGTGGATTGAATAACTAGGCAGAAGATAAACAAATAGAAGAAATGAATAGCACTATAAATTAAAGGCCAACTTTAAAACACTGTACCCCAAAAGAGCAGAATGCATGTTCTTCTCAGGTGTACATGGAACATTCTACAGGATGGACTATATATGAAATCATAAAACAAGTCTTAAAACCGTTTAAAAGGATTTAAATCATAAGTTTTCTAATCACAGTGGAATGAAATTAGGAATCAATAACAAGGAGATTTAGAAAATTCACAAATATATGGAAATTAAAAAAAACCACTTCTAAATAACCAAGGGATCAAAGAAAGAAATAGCATAAATTAGAAAATACTTTGAGGTGAAGGAAAATGAGAACACAACATACCAAATCTTACAGGATGTAGCTAAAGCAGAGCTTAGAGGGAAATCTATAGCTATAAATGCTTATATTAATAAAGGAATAAGATGTCAATCACTAACCTAACACAGCCTTAGTTTCTATCTAGTTAAGAAATGATAAAATGATGAGCAAACTAAACCAAAAGCAAGCAGAAGAAAGCAAATAGTGAAGATTAAAACAAATAAATAAAGAACATAAAAACAATAGGGAAAATTGAGACCAAAAGTCAGTTCTCTGAAAACATCAACAAAATTGAGAAAAACTTCAGCTAGATGGACCAAGAAAAAAAAAAAGACTCCAGTTATGAAAATCAGTAATTAAAGAAGGGACTTCACTACAGACCTTAGAGAAGTAAAAAAGATTGTAAGGAAGCACTTATACCAACAAATAGATAACGCAGATGAAATGAACAATTCCTAGGAAGACACAAACCTGAAAAACTGGCACAAGAAGAAGAAAATCTGAATAGACCTATAAGGGGAAAGAATTAGTAAATCAGAAAATTCTTACCAAGGAAAGCCCAAACTAAGTGACTGAATGGTGAATTCTACCAGACAAAGATATCACACGCACAAAAAAATCTATAGATCAATATCTCTTATGAATATAGATGCAACATTTCTCAACAAAATACTAGCAGACTAAATGTAGCAACATATACACCATGAACAACAGGGATTTATCTCAAGAATGCAAGGCTGGTTTAATATTTGAAAATCAATCAGTGTAATATACTATATTAATAGAATAAAAACAAAAAGCTTATCTTTTCATAATAGATGCAGAAAAAGCATTTGACTATATCCAATACTATATCCAATAAGTGTTATGATAAAAACACTTAAACTAATAATGAAGAGTTTACTCAACCTGATAAATAGTATCATTAATAACTCATCGCTAGGGCTTCCCTGGTGGTGCAGTGGTTAAGAATCTGCCTGCCAATGCAGAGGACACAAGTTCGAGCCTTGGGCTGGGAAGATCCCACGTGCTGCGGAATAACTAAGCCCGTATGCCACAACTACTGAGCCTGTCCTCTAGAGCCCGCGAGCCACGACTACTGAAGCTGGCGTGCTTAGAGCCTGTGCTCCGCAACAAGAGAAGCCACCGCAATGAGACGCCTGCACACCACAACAAAGAGTAGCCCCCACTCACCACAACTAGAGAAAGCCTGCCTGCAGCGACAAAGACACAGCACAGTCAAAACAAAAAACAAACCAAAAAAACCCTCATAGCTAACATCATACTTAATGGTAAAAGACTGGATGATTTCTCCTAAGATAAGGAACAAGTCAAGGCCTCCGCTCCTGCCACTTCTCTTCGACATTGTACTATTGGTTTTAGCTAGGACAGTTAGACAAGAAAAAGAAATAAAAGGCATCCAGATGGAAAGAAAGGTGTAATACTATTTCTGTTCGCAGATGACTTGGTCTTGTCCACAGAGAATCTTAAGAAATCCATTTTGAAACTTTTAGAAGTAATCAGTTCATCATGGTTGCAGATACAAGGTCATTACATAAAAATAAATTACATTTCTATAGCCTAGAAATTTTTATAACAATTTCGTATACAATATCATAAAAAATAATTAGGAGTAAATTTAACAAAAGAAGTGTAAGACTTGTATACTGAAACTACAAACATTAGTGAAAGAAAGTAAAGAAAACCTAAATAAACTCAAAGATATATTAATGCATCGGAAGACTTAATATTGTTAAGTTGGTAATACTTAATTATCTAGAGATTCAACATAGTCTCTATAAAAATCTTTGCTTCTGTTTTTACAGAAATTAACAAGCTGATCCTAAAATTCACGTGGAAATGGAATGGACCCAGAATAGCCAAAACAATACTGAAAAAGGAGAATAGGAGGAATCACACTCCTAATTTCCAGCTTACTATAAAGCAGTAATAATCAAGACTGTGGATGCTGGAATAAGGATAGATATGTAGATCCATGGAATAGGATTGAGAGTTTCTATCTATCTATCTGTCTATCTATCTATTTATTTATGGCTGCATTGGGTCTTCATTGCTGCACAAGGCCTCTCTCTAGTTGCAGTGAGTGGGGGCCACTCCTCGTTGCGGTATGTGGGCTTCTCACTGCGTTGGCCTCCCCCGCTGCGGAGCACAGGCTCTAGGCGCGCGGGCTCAGCAGTTGTAGCCTGTGGGCTCTAGAGCACAGGCTCAGCAACTGTGGCACATGGGCTTTGCTGCTCTGCAGCATGCAGGATCCTCCCGGACCAGGGGTTGAACCCATGACCCCGCGCTGGCAGACGTATTCTCAACCACTGCGCCACCAGGGAAGCCCAGGAGAGTTTCCATTAAATTACAATATTTTGTGCTTCAAAAGACACTATTGAGGGCTTCCCTGGTGGCGCAGTGGTTGAGAGTCCTCCTGCCGGTGCGGGGGACACGGGTTCGTGCCCCGGTCCAGGAAGATCCCACAGGCCGCGGAGCGGCTGGGACCGTGAGCCATGGCCGCTGAGCCTGCGCATCTGGAGCCTGTGCTCCGCAAAGGGAGAGGCCACGATGATGAGAGGCCCGCGTACCGCAAAAAAAAAAAAGAAAAAAGACACTATTGAGAAAGTGAAACGACAACCCACAAAATGGGAGGAATATTTTCAAATCATGTATCTGCTAAAGGTCTTGTAGTTAGTGTGAGAACTCCTACAACTGAATAATAAAAAGACAAACCAATTAAAAATGGGCAAAGGCTCTGAACGGATATTTCGCCTAAGAAGATATACAAATGGCCAATAAGCACATGAGAAAATGTTCAACATCATTAGTCATTAAGGAAATGCAAATCAAACTACGAGATACAACTTCATACCCACTAGGATGGCTAGGATTAAAAAGTCAGATAATGACAAATGTTGGGGAGGATGAGGAGAAAGTGGAACTGCTGGTAGAAGTGTATAGAGGTACAACTGCTTTGGAAAACAGTTTGGCAGTTCCTCAAAATGTTAAACATGGAATTACCATACAACCTGGGAATTTAATGCCTAGCTAATTACTCATTAGTCATGAAAACCTGTGTTTACACAGAAACCTTGAACAATTATTGCAGCATATTCTTGGTAGCCAAAAAGTGGAAATAATCCAAATATCCATCTGTTGATGAATGGATAAACATAATGTGGTATATTCATACAATGGAATGTTATTCAACAATAAAAAGGAATAAAGTATTAATACATGCTACAACATGGACAAACCTTGAAAACATAAGTGAAAAAAAACTCAGTCATAGAAGACTGCATACATTTATCTGAACATTTCATATCTGGGCATTATGGAATGTTCCAAATAGGTAAATCTATAAAGACAGAAATTAGTAATTGCCTGGAAATGGAGGTAGAGGGTAGAGGGTATGACTGCTAATGGGTGTATGATCTTTTTTGGTGTGATAGAAATAATCTCTAATTAGATAGTGACGATGGTTTCCCAACTCTGAATATACTAAAACCACCGAATTGTTTACTTTTTTTAAAGGGTAAATTTTATGGTACATGAATTATACCTCAAAAAGCTATTATATAAGAAAAAATACACATATGGGTTCATTCAATAAATATTTGAGGGATTCCTGAATGTCAGTCATCTTATGTTGCTTTGTTATTTTCTACTAATCCAACTGTGTGTGAGTCACCTACTTTTTCTCCTGGTTTGTGATTCTCAAGCCTAAATCTGCATAAGAATCATCTGATAATCTTTTTAAAAAATTCAAGTTTCCTAATGTCTGTACCCAGAGATTCTGCCTCAATATGTCAGAGATGGGACTTGGGAATCTGTATTTATAACAAGTACCCATAATTATGTCTGATGTAGCTACTCTGAGAGGACCACATTTAGAAAAAGTGCTCTAGGAGAATTTTACCAGCCACATTTTATTCATTTATTTTCCTAGTCCCTTCTTAAAGGGACCTTTACTCTCTGCATTGAATGTGTATAGATTAAAACAAAAAAATTAGAATATTTGTCATATTTGTGGAGAAATAATGTATCTCCTAGTTCTAAATTGATTGAAGAAATCATGAAAGTTGAGACTGACAGATGAGAATATATAAAAATCAACATAGTAAAAATACAGGATGAGTGCTGTCCAGAAAAATCTGCATGAGTTTAGAAGACAGTGGGTTAATAGTTATAATGCATAAAGTGATTATTCAAATTTATAAGAAAATTATTAAGATTCCAGTAGATAAATGCAGAAATAAATATGTAATTTTTTTAAAAAAATCAAAGAAGTGTAAATTGTCCTCTGAATAAAAGCAAATTTCATGCTTAGTAAAGCAGCAAAATATTAAAATGGCAAGATCCTATGATATTAGCTAAATTGGTGCTGGTTTTCATTTACGAAAGCAGTGTGAAGTTGGTAGATAGTAGTTTGATCCTATGTCTCATGAGCCATGAAAATGATTCTCTCCTTTGATCCTAATGATACTAGTCTTAAAATTTTGTCTTAGGAACATGATTTAACAGAAATAAAGTTATACATAAATAAATGTTCAGTTGGAAATTGAATAAATATTCAACAAGTGACTTGTTTCATAATTCATTGTACATCAGTATAATAGACTGCTACACAAGCATAAATTATGAAGACACACACATAATGTTCATACATACGGGAAACAATACCTAAAAATGTGCTTGTGAGAAATATAAGGGTAATGAAACATTTTTTAAAGTTCTTCATTTTTTCAACATTTTATTATGAACATTTCCCAACATACTGCGAAGTTAAAAGAATTTTACAGTGACTATTCATATATCATCATTTAAGGTATATCATTAACATGTAGTTATACTTTACCGTATAATTTTTCTTTACCTACCTTAATATTTTTATATTTGTTTCTTATTGAGTTTAAAATTCCCCCCAGTATATTGAGCAGAGTTCCCTGTGCTATACAGTAGGTCCTTATTTGTTGTCTGTCTCAATATTCTATAACAACCTAAACGGGAGAAGAATTTGAAAAACAGAAAAAATAAATAAATAAAAATTTAAAAATTTCCCCTAATTTTCAAGTAATAATATGACATTTACTGAGAAACGCTTATTTTTGATTAACAGGAGTAACTTAAATTTCACTGAAAGGCTTTGAACTCTTGTAAGTATGTATATGGCCACAAGGTGTAGCTCTGTACCTATCACATCCCGGGATACGCATCTGTAAGGAAGGTTGTAGTAAAGGTAACTTCTGAATGCAGTCAGACTTGTTTTGTTTTTTTGAGTGAGGGTACAGTAAATTTCTCCTCCATTAAGATCTAAAGTAATTTAGGTTATATATTTATTTCACTGTTCAAAATGTCTTTGCCACAATTTCTCTTACCTGGAACTTGACTTTCTTACTCCACACCCTCCGAGTCAGAAGTTTTGGGTTATGCAGCAAATATGTTTGTTACTAGCTGTTTGAAATGATAATTTTAAGAAGATTTAAATTAGTCATGGAAATAGAAATTTTCAGACTTTTTTGTACAGTGAAAACTCATCAAAACTATAATTTTTCTTTAGTGTGATTATTTGATTAATGTATGTATTTCTTTAAACTCTATAAGGTTTGGGACTGTACCTAGCACAATGACAGACATTCAAAAAATATTAGTTGAATGATAAATTTAAAGAGTGATTTGAAACTTTTACTGAAGGTTATTTTGTAGGAATTGGTAAACTACCCTTTAAGAAGTATGCTTATTCATTTTAATTTTAATGATAAGATGATTACCTTTAGATATACTTCATAGTTAAAAAATAGCTCCCAGATGAAAATATTTTTCTGTTTTTAGTTGCAAAAAAGAATATACTCATTTTTAAAGGAAAGTAGAGCCTAATTTGTTGAAATCCATTTTAACCAAAAATGCTTTCTCTTCTTCCCCTTCAAGGAATCCTCAGTTTCTCTCTACATTAGATGTCATCAACTGTCAATTTGTTTCTTTATACCAGAGAATAAAATCATGGAGGCAAGAATCCAATAGTATGGTCAGGTAAATCAAACTGTCTACTGGAATAACCAGGGTAAGGGTTTTCCAATTTAAAGTCTTTTTTTTTTTTTTTTTTAAAGAGAATATTTGACAAGCAGTCTATGAAACATAGTAGTCTTTTTCATAAAATAAAGCTATTCAGAGTTAAAGGTCTTGGGGAAATTTTAGTTTAAGTAGAGACGTTCTTAAAGAATTTAATGTCATTCTTTTGAATTTCAGCTAAGATGTTAAAAAAAAAATTCATCAAGGGAAAAGATAAGAACGAACATTTAGAAGGACTCTTATTTTACAGAAAGAAGAGAAATACCAGAGAAACAAGACCACAAAATTACTTAGCTCAAGAATTAAATTATTGACAAACTTTTTGTATTATCCCTGTATACTGCTTTTACATGTGTTCTTTCAACTGTACTTGACAAGGGAGACGAGTCATTATATACAAATAGCCTGAAGGGCTTGGACTTTGAAGGTCTTTACTATTCTTCATTTCCTTAAAAGGTAAGTAATGTTTATATTGCATACCTGTCTTGTATACCCTATCCCTCCTCCTTTCTCTCCTATCTCCTCTTTACCCTTTTTTCTTCTCCCTGCACCTTTTTTTTTTTTAACATTACTAGTTCATTTAGAGGAAGATTAATAGCTGCTGAAAGAATTAAATTGGAAACAAAATATTTCTTGAAGGGCTTCCCTGGTGGTGCAGTGGTTGAGAGTCTGCCTGCCGATGCAGGGGACGTGGGTTCGTGCCCCGGTCCGGGAAGATCCCACATGCCGTGGAGTGGCTGGGCCCGTGAGCCATGGCCGCTGAGCCTGTGCGTCCGGAGCCTGTGCTCCACAACGGGAGAGGCCACGACAGTGAGAGGCCTGCGTACCGCAAAAAAAAAAAAAAAAGAAAAAAAAAAATTGAACTACTTCCACTAAGGTACAGACTTGTTATTACCATCATGTTTCTGTAACTGCCCCCAAATATTATACATATCAATATTTTAACACTTACTTGCTTTTCCTTGAATATCATGATTTATTTTTATCTGATACCAGCTCCATTTATGGCAACTAACTGGTAACTGCAAATTACAATTGCTGTGACAAACTGTATGTGAATAATGCAAGCATAATTTTGGTCATGCTTATTGTACTTGCCTGAGTCATGGCTTGCATCATCTCCTGCAATTCTATTTATGATTCACAAAATTTTATTTCCATATATCCTTTTCAACTTCGCATAAGCATCAGCCATAGCATATAAATATGTGATAACAATTTGCTTTAGTAGGAAAACCCAGATAATTTCTTTTGGCTTCTGTAAGAATTTTCAGCCTTTTCTTTAAAGCAAATAATAAACTTTATGCCCCATTAAATGACTTTTTTTTTCCTGTATGGTAGTGTTTTTTTTTTTTTTTTTTTTTTTTTTCGGTACGCGGGCCAATCACTGCTGTGGCCTCTCCCGTTGCAGAGCACAGGCTCCGGATGTGCAGGCTCAGCGGCCATGGCTCACGGGCCTAGCCGCTCTGCGGCATGTGGAATCTTCCCAGACCGGGGCACGAACCCGTGTCCCCTGCATCAGCAGGTGAACTCTCAACCACTGCGCCACCAGGGAAACCCTGGTAGTGTTTAAAGTCATGCTTAGAGGTTATTTCAAATTTGATTCTTTACTAGTTAATGCACTTGACAAAATTATGTCATTGTATTTTTGCAGGTTAGGGAGGGATGTGGTTTGTTCTAACACGATGATAGCATATTCAGAGTAAAAATCTGAGCCAGGGTAGTCATAGATGACTTTAATGTAATTAACTACATTAGACCCTGATATAACAGTTGATTTTAAAACATACTTTGGTTGTTAGTTTAATCTACTGCTTTCAATTCTCCCCTCCTTTTGTGTTAAAAATTTCTGAAGTCTGGAAATGTTTCATTTATTTCCTATTTTGTTTCATAATTAAAAGCTATGGAGCTCCCCTATGTTCATAGCAGCACTATTCACAATAGCCAAGACATGGAAACAACCTAAATGTCCATCGACAGATGAATGGATAAAGAAAATGTGGTACATATGTGCAATGGAATACTACTCAGCCATTAAAAAGAATGAAACAGTACCATTTGCAGTGATGTGGATGGAATTAGAGATTATCATACTAAGTGAAGTAAGTCAGAAATACCATATGATATCACTTATATGTGGAATTTAAAATATGACACAAATGAACCTATCTATGAAACAGAAACAGACTCACACATAGAGAACAGACTTGGGGTTGCCAAGGGAAAGGAGTTGGGGAGGGATGGACTGGGAGTTTGGGATTAGCAGATGCAAACTATTACATATAGAAAGAATAAACAGCAAGGTCCTACTATATAGTATGGGGAACTATACTCAATATCCTGAGATAAACCATAATGGAAAAGAATGTAAAAAAGAATGTACATATATATATATATTAGCTGCATCACTTTGCTATACAGCAGAAATTGACATGACATTATAAATCAACTATACTTCTTAAAAAAAACCATGTTTATAAAAAATATTATGCTTATAGTCAATTTTAATAGAATATGTGTACATTCATATTTTTATGGAAAAAGATGTATAGATGCATAAAAGCAGGTTTGGAACACTACACACTGAAATGCAAACAGTGAAAAAGAAAGAATAATTCCAAAGAAAATATGACAGTTATATAGAATATACATACATAAAAGTAAAAGTAACAGAAAAAAAAATTGCTATGTAGCATCAGTTACCTCAGTGCAGACGTTAGGGTGGATGGATGCTAGGTATTTTGTCTACATTGTCTTGTTTAATCTTCACAACAACCCCAGAAAGTGCAAATATTATTCCTCTTTTACAGAAAAAGAAGGAAAATGAGGCATGAGTGACTAGGTTTTGGCAAGGATCACATTTATCATCACTGAAATTATATGTGGGACACCAAGATTGATGCTGAAAACACTAAGAGGTATGAGTCTTTGTTTTAGAAAGCCTTCAGTATGCTTGAGACAAGGCATATCTGTGAAGAAAATGAGAGGAGAATCTCTTGCCAAGTGCTGTTAATCCTAAAGTGGTGTCTCCAACAAAAGTGAATCAATCTTGGGGTCAGCGAATCTACCTAAAACTCTGTCTTAGCAGAGGAGTCCAAAATGAAGTGGAACTCTACAATTTTTAGATAAGTCTGTTTATTGCCATTACATTTATTAATTTATTTAATTTTTGGCTGTGTTGGGTCTTTGTTGCTGTGCGCAGGCTTTCTCTAGTTGTGGTGAGCGGGGGCTACTCTTCATTGTGGTGTGTGGGCTTCTCATTGCGGTGGCTTCTCTTGTTGTGGAACACAGGCTCTAGGCACACGGGCTTCAGTAGTTGTGGTGTGCGGGCTCAGTAGTTGTGGCTCATTGGCTATAGAGTGCAGGCTCAGTAGTTGTGGTGCATGGGCTTAGGTGCTCCGCGGCGTGTGGGATCTTCCCAGACCAGGGCTCGAACCCGTGTCCCCTGCACTAGCAGGTGGATTCTTAACCACTGTACCACCAGGGAAGTCTGCCATTACATTCTTGAGAGAGTTAAAATGTATTTCTCCTGATTGTTTTCTTGAAGTGACACTTGAAAGGATAGCGTCTGTACAGGAAATAAAATGCTCTTACTTTAGGTATCAAGTTGTCCATTATTTGACCACTTTGGTAAATGTTTGTTATTTTCAAGTGTAAAGATAATTTTCTTGAATGGCTTGCAGAAAGATTTCACTATACATGTAAAGAAATAAATATTAATTTCTGTGTATGTTTAATTTTTTATCAAAATGTACTATTGTAGGAGATATCCCTTTAACAGAAACAGTTTGTAATTGAAGCTCATTTTCCATGCGAAAGGGACCATTTATGTAGAACAAATAAGTAACTGTAATATGGAATTCGAAATTACCAGTTCTGGTTTGAGTAAGAGATTAAAGTGAGTTTGTTAACTCTCACACCCATATGAGGGAAATATCTCTCAGTTTGAGGGCAAACAAAACACAGTAGGTATGCTGTATAGTTTTTGCTTTCCTTCATTATTATCAGAGTTTGAGAGAAAGGGAAAAGAGGCATTACATGCAGAGAGATTAGAAGGAAGTGTTACCCACCTCAGTGTTCCAAAACTTTTTGTTTGTTATGCACTTTTGAAGAGTAGAAATTTTGGCATTTTATTTAAGGAATTTAGAAGATGGATTTCTTTTTTTCTTAAAAAAGTTTTGGGAAATAGAAAATGCATTTCATGGTTATTGTATTCTTTGCTGTTACTGTTTGACACTTGATTTTTTTGTCTACATTCTCCTTCATACTCAGAGGCTTTCAGTTCTTACGTGTTCTAGCAAATCACGAATTTTGTTTTTTGGAACTGACCAGATGCTCCATCACATCTCTTATTACTAATTTACAGCAAGTTGTATCTTCTCTGTGCTAATCTCTCACATAAAGTATAAGTCTAATACAAATTATTTTAACAGTATATATCCTTATATTTTTACTTGTAGCAAAAGTAAATTTTATATGTATAGTAGTTTACCTGTGAAGGGTTTGTGGTACACGAATGAGCTGTGGCCTATATTACCATAAGCCTACACAGCAAAGGGTGAAGAGACCAACTGGTGCTGAGACAGAAAGCAACTGACCTTTAGGAATTAAGAAACTTGAGACCGTTAAAGACCATGGCAGCCTGGAAGTTGAAAATCAAATTCTGGGTAGAACTTTTGACAATGTTAGGATTCTGACTGAATTGACAAAGGAAATTTTGATTATTTATATATTCCTTTTTAAAAATTAAGAAATGTAAGGTATTAAGTTATACTTTATGTTATTTTATTACTTCTTAGAAGTTATATTTTTTCATATTGTTTATTTTTTACTACCACATGTACACACACATTGGAAAACCTAGAAAAGTTGAAATAAAAGGAAATAAAATAACAAATTTCAATCACTTAAAAGTAATTATTCACATTTTAGTGTTTTCCGTGCAGTTATTCTCCATGCACAGCCTTTTAAAATAATTTGTTATTATATATATTTCTTAGCTCTGCTGGCTGCCTTGCTTTCTGCTGACAAGTTGATACCTTGTTACTGCTCTCATAAGTGGCATTTCTGATGCTGTTTTTCTTAAGTGGCATGTTGAAACAGAAACATGGTATCAAGGTTCCCTGGTGTAATGCCTTTGGGCAAAGATTTGGTCAGATTTTTGTTCTGGGCTCTCTACTCGGGAATGTAGGCAAGATCCCTTCCAGCAACAAATCAGCAATTCCATTATCTGAGTTGGTTAAATAATGTTTTTGGAAATATTCTGAACCCATCAGATTCCTGGAAGAAATAAAATATTGTATTTGAAAAAAAATCTGTTATTATAATACTGTATATATAATTATCTTTTTCTGGTTAAAATTATACCATAACTACTTTTTCATTATTATAAAGTCTTCACAAACTAATTTTTTAAAATGGCTTTAAAGTATTCTTTTAAGTGAGTATATCTTAGGTCATGAAAATATTGTTTGTTTAGTTCACTCTGGAAGGGAGGAGGAGATAACAGGGTTAAGTTAGGTGGACTGGACTTAGAAGCTGGAACAGAAGTCTGGATTCTGAACTGTTAAGTTAATGATTAGACTTACCCAAATTAGAAGCAGCTTAAAGATCAAGGTCCAGGACAAGATTAGCAAAAACTATAATGCTACCTGACTGCTCCATGGCAGATCTTTAGTAGATTATGGCATTCCTTCCCGTGAACCTAGATACTTTTGCCATTGCAGGTTAGGGATTTAAGAAATTCAGTTTTTAGGTAAAAACTAAGGATCTGAAATTAGAGATTGCAATAACCAGATCTAATGTATCAAAAAGAAGATGCAAAAATCTAGAACTCAGAAGTGGAGAGAGCCAGGTAGCATAAGAAATCAGAACACAGGAATCTGAGCTAGGGGTAAAGGTGATTTTCCTACTGACTCTCTTGTACTAAATGTATTTTTTCTAAATGTATTCAAGAAGTCTCTGCATGGTGATACAATTAAAGGGAAATGATAAGGTTATATTAAGATAGTGATTTTAATAGTAATTTTTTCTCTTAAGTTTCTAAATTTTCTGTAATATGAATATATTTACTGTTATGATTGAAATAATTTATAAGTATTATTCAAATAAGTTAAAGAATATCACCTATATTGAATTAGAAAACAAAAATTCCATAGTAGATAATAAGTGTTGTAAATGTATATATCTGAATTAGCTCTGGACTTGGGGTCACAGGAATTAGGTTTTAGGCCAACCTATACCATTACTATGTATGATTCTGACTCCAATTCTGATGTATGTTTTTTTTCCCACCCACCATGCAATTCTCTGACACCAGCTAGGTGTCCTATAATTCACCTCAATTCTAATACTATAGTTGACTGAAAAAAAAAAGCACAACTGGGACTTCCCTGGTGGTCCAGTGGTTAAGACTTCACGCTTCCACTGCAGGGGGCATAGGTTCGATCCCTGGTTGGGGAATGAAGATCCCGTATGTCAAACGGTGTGGCCAAATAAATAAACAGGTAAATAAATAAATAAATGCTCTTTAAAAAAAAGATGGAAAAAAGTGCATCACCTAAAAGTTGAGAATTATATTTTATTTGGCAAACAAAACTGGGAACTTAAGCCTTGGAAGATAGCCTCTCATATAGCACTGAGGGACTACTCTGAGAGGTAAGGGAGGAATCAGAATATATAGGAGTTTTGCAATAAAAACCAGGGATTCAGAACATCAAAAGATTACTGTTAAATAAAGAAAACCAGACATCTCAAGTTAATGAATTTACGTACGTTTTTATTTATGGGAAGATGCAAGAGTCTGGGCTCATTGAAACCATCCCTTTGATATGTGCCTTAACTATCTAGGGCCAGTATCTTGCTTTTCTCCATCTTGAATCCACCAGGGTGCACAGTTGGGGGTGGCTTCGGTGGCTGCTGGCTTGATAGCTGAAACATCCTTTGTTTACTGATATGGCAGGCCACATTTTTCATCTATACTGTCTACTTGGAGATAGTGTCAGATTCTACAGGTTAATGGCTCAGTCCCACAAGACTGCTCCCACTGCAGATGCCAGTTAATTGCAGGTCCTGATCAATACCCATGACCCCCTTTTTGAGTTTGAGTAATTTGCTAGAATGGCTTACAGAACTCAGGAAACCAGATGACTTGCTATATTACTAGTTTATTATAGAAGGGTGTAACCCAGGAACAGTCAGATGGAAGAGATTCATAGGGCAAGACATGTGAGAAATGGCCACAGTGCTTCCATGTTCTCTCCACTCTCCCTATATCTCCACATGTTCACCAACACAGAAGCTCTCTTAACCCAGTCCTTTCAGGGTTTTATGGAGGCTTTGTTACATAGGCACAGTTGATTAAATCACTGGTCATTGACTATCCATCAATTCAGCCTCCCATCCTGGGAGGTCAGGGAGGTGGGAATGAAAGTTCTAACCCTCTAATTTCATGGTTAGTTCCCTGGTTTTCCAAAAGTCATCTCATTGTTGTCAAAAGAGATATCAAAGCATTTATTATGATATCAGAGCAACTTTATGGCTCTTATGACTTAGGAAATTCCAAGTGTTTTAGGAGTTCTGTGTCAGAAATAGGGACAAAGACAAAGTATATATATTTCTCATTGTAAATGACAGTATTACACTATGGAATTCACTTTTTTTAATCTGGGTTTCCACTTCCTTACCTGTAAAATTGAAATAAAATAATATCTACCTTTAAGGCCATTTGAAGGGATTATGATAATGTCTTTGAAAGTACTTGGTAGTGCGCTACACAAGTGTAAATTACAATGGAATGGTATGAAGCAAAAGCAAGTTCTTTCAAGTTTTGGAAGTATTTAAAAATACAAAGTAAGAGAAAAGACAGTCTCTTCAGCAAGTGATGTTGGAAAAGCTGGACAGCCACATGTAAATCAATGAAGTTAGAACACTGCCTCACACCATACACAAAAATAAATTCAAAATAGCTTAAAGACTTAAATATAAGGCATGACACCATAAAACTCCTAGAAGAGAACATAGGCAAAATATTCTCTGACATAAATCTTAGCAATGCTTTCTCAGGTTAGTCTCCCAAGTCAATAGAAATAAAAGCAAAAATGAACAAATAGGACCTAATCAAATGTATATGCTTTTTCACAGCAAAGGAAACTGTAAACAAATTGAAAAAGAGCCTATGGATGGGAGGAAATATTTGCAAATGATGTGACTGACTAGGGCTTAATTCCCAAAATATACAAACAGTTCATACAGCTCAATAACAAAAAAACGCCAAACAACCCAGTCAAAAAATGGGCAGAAGACCTAAATAGACATGTCTCCAAAGAAGATATTCAGGTGACCTCACACTGGGCAGAATGGCCATCATATTAAAAGTCTACAAATAATAAATGCTGGAGAGGGTGTGGAGAAAAGGGAACCCTCCTACACTGTTGGTGGGAATGTAAATTGGTGCAGCCACTACAGAGAACAGTATGGAGGTTTCTTAAAAACTAAAAATAGAGTATATTGATATTATAACATGTCCCTTTTTAAAATGGTGTAAACATTTCTATCAAAAGGCAGAAATTATCAGACCTGTGAAATCCAACTATATGCTGTTTACAGGAAATGCACTTTAAATATGAAGATATAGATATATAAAAAGTAAAAGGATGGAAAAAGACATACTATACAATTTCTAGTCAAAGGAAAACTAGATTGGATATTTTAATATAAAACAGTAGATTTCAGAATGAGGAATATTACAAGGGATAAAAAGAAACATTACATAATGATAAAAGAGTTTATTCACCAAGAATACATAACAATTCAAATGTGTATGCACCTAACAACAGAATTTCAAAAAACACAAAGAAAAACCAGATCAAACCAAAAGAAATAGACAAATTCATCCACAATGGTATGAAATTAGAAATCAGTTATAAGAATAAAACTGGAAAATTCACAAATATGTGGAGATTAAACAATATGCTATTGAATGGTTCAAAAAAGAAAGAAAAAGAGAAATTAAAAATATCTTGAGACAAATGAAAATGAAAGTACAACATACAGAAACGTATGTGGCAAAAGCAGCTCTAAGAGCAAAAGTTCATAGTGATGAAACCTACCTTAGGAAACAAGATCTAAAATAAACAAACCAACTTTACAGTTCAAGGAACTAGAAAAAGAACGGAGCCCAAAGTTAGTAGAAAAAAGGAAATAACAAAGATCAGAGTGGAAATAAATAGAGACTAAAAAGACAATTGAAAAGATCAATGAAACTAAGAGATGTTTTTTTGAAAAGATAAACAATTTAAAAGAATTTAAAGAATTTAAATCACAATCATACAGAATATATTTTCTGACTATGATGAAACTGAGTTAGGTTTAAAAAATACAAAAGTACCTGGAAAATTCCCTTAATATTGAAAAATTAATACATTTCCAAATAATCCACACATCAAGGAAGAAATCACAAAGGAAATTAGAAAGTATTTTAAAGTGAATGAAAATGAAAACATAACACCAAAATTTGCAGAATGCAGCTAAAGCAGTGTTCACAGGGAAATTACAGATTTAAATGCTTATATTAGAAAAGGAGGGTTTAAAATCAGTGATCTAAGCTTCCATTTTAAGAAACTAGAAAAAGAAAAGTAACCCCAAAGGAAGTGGAAGGAAGGATATAATGAGGAGTGGAAATCAATGAAATAGAATCAGTAAAAACTACAGATCAATAACCCTCCAGAATATAGATTCAAAAATCTTTAACAAAATATTAGCAAATCAAATATAGCAATATATAAAAAGGATAATGCATTTTGGCTAAGCAGGGATTATCACAGGAACTCTAGGTTCCTTTAACATGTGAAAACCTATCAATATAATTATCCATATTAAGTGATTCAAAAGGGAAAACCATATGATCATCAGTAGATGCAGGAAAAACAAAAACCAAAAACCAAAAACCAAAAAAAACTCTTGCCCCAATTCTACATCTATTCATGATAACAGCTCTTAGCATATAATCCCAGGCCAGTCCTCTGCTCTCCAAGGTCCCCTCCAATCCATGTGGGTCCTTGAGGGCATAGGAGGGAGGCTGGGGAGATCAGGAGAGACAAGCAGGAGGAACCATCCAGGAGGAGAGGGAGAGGAGGGGAGGGTGATTGCCCTGCCCACTCGAGCCCAGGAAGCCTGTTGGACTCCCAGGTGAGGTCCCCTGCCCTCTGGATCAGGGGTGGGGGACACGCCTGGGCCCCTTCTGTTCCTTGAGCCTAAGCCCCAACCTGCCACAGCCCTCAGGGCCTTTTCCAGCCCTGTGGGTCCTGAGCATTGGCCCTGCCCACTGCCCAAACCTCGCCCTTGCTTAGGCCCTGCCCTCCACAGCCAAGGCCTTCCCTCCCCCCCACCTTTTTTTTCTTTCCCCTCCTCCTCTTTTTTACTATTGTGGTACTGATACACCTTCCGGTTGTTCATTCATCTATATTTTTATTTTTATATTCTTCCTAACATATCTGTTAGTTTCCTAGTCTAATTTTGTTTTTTACTTTGTTATTTTTCTTTTTTTTTTTTTTGCCACCCCAGGTGGCTTGAGGGATCTTGGCTCACAAGCCTGGGGTCAGGCCAAAGCTCCTGCAGTGGGAGCTCTGAGTCCAAACCACTGGACTAACAGAGAACCTCAGACCCCAGGGAATATTCACTGGAGTGAGGTCTCAACAGAATTCCTCATCTCAGCACTAAGACCCAGCTCTACCCAATAGCCTACAAACCCTAATGTTGGAAGCCTCAGGCCAAACAACCAGTAAGACAGGAACACAATCCCACTCATAAAAAAAAAATAATCATAATAAGATGGCAAAAAATATGTCACAGATGAAGGAGCAAGGTAAAAACCTACAAGACCAAATAATGAAGAGGAAATAGGCAATCTACCTGAAAAAGAATTCAGAGTAATGATAGTAAAGATGATCCAGAATCTCGGAAGTAGACAAGAAATATTTAACAAAGATCTAGAAGAACTAAAGAACAAACAGATGAGCAACACAATAACTGATATGAAAAATACGCTAGAAGGAATAAGTAACGGAATAACTGAGACAGAAGAACAAATAAGTGAGCTGAAAGACAAAATGGTGGAAATAACTGCCGAGGAGCAGTTGAATGAAAAGAAGACAATCTCAGAGACCTCTGGGACAACACTAAATGCACCAACATGCAAATTGTAGGGTCCCAGAAGAAGAAGAGAAAAAGAAAGGGTCTGAGAAAATATTTGAAGAGATGATAGTTGAAAACTTCCCTAACATGGGAAAGGAAATACCCAAGTCCAGGAAGCACAGAGAGTCCCATACAGGATAAACCCTAGGAAAAACACACCAAGACATATTAATCAAACTAACAAAAATTAAATTCAAAGAAAAAATATTAAAAGCAGCAAGGGAATAACAAAAAATAACATACAAAGGAATCCCCATAAGGTTATCAGCTGATTTTTCAGCAGAAACTCTGCAGGCCAGAAGGGAGTAGTTGCAAGATATACTTAAAGTCATGGAAGAGAAAAACCTACAACTAAGATTACCCAGCAAGGTTCTCATTCAGATTCTATGGAGAACTCAAAAGCTTTTCAGAAAAGCAAAAGCTAAGAGAATTCAGCACCACCAAACCAGCTTTACAACAAATGCTGAAGAAACTTCTCTAAACAGGGAACACAAGAGAAGAAAAAGACCCAGAAAAACAAACCCAAAACAATTAAGAAAATGCTAATAGGAACATACATATTGATAACAACCTTGAATGTAAATGGTTTAAATGCCCCAACCAAAAGAAACAGACTGGCTGAATGGATACAAAAACAAGACCCATATATATGTCTACAAGAGACCCACTTCAGACCTAGGGACACATACAGACTGAAAGTGAGGGGATGGAAAAAGATATTCCATACAAATGGAAATCAAAAGAAAGGTGGAGTAGCAATATTCATATCAGATAAAATAGACTATAAAGACTGTTACAAGAGATAAGGAGGGACACTACATAATGATCAAAGGATCAATCCAAGAAGAAGATATAGCAGTTATAAATGTATATGCACCCAACATAGGACCTCAATACATAAAGCAAATGCTAGCAACCATGAAAGGAGAAATCAACAGTAACACAATAATAGTGGGGGACTTTAACGCCCCACTTACACCAATGGACAGATCATCCAAACAGAAATAAATAAAGAAACAAGCTTTAAATGACACAATAGACCAGATAGATCTAATTGATATTTATAGAACATTCCACCCAAAAGTGGTAGAATACACTTTCTTATCAAGTGCATATGGAACATTCTCCAGGATAGATCACATCTTGGGTCACAAATCAAGCCTCGGAAAATTTAAGAAAATTGGAATCATATCAAGCATCTTTTCTGACAACACTATGAGATTGGAAATCAATTACAGGAAAAAACTGCAAAAAACACAAATACATGGAGGCTAAACAGTGTGCTACTAAATAACCAAGAGATCACTGAAGAAATCAAAGAAGAAATCAAAAAATGCCTAGAGAAAAATGACAACAAAAACACAACGACACAAAACCTATGGGATGCAGCAAAAGCAGTTCTAAGACGGAAGTTTATAGCAATACAATCTCACCTCAAGAAACAAGAAAAATCTCAAAAAAACAATCTAACCCTACACTTAAAACAAGTAGAGAAAGAAGAACAAAGAAAACCCAAAGTCAGTAAAAGGAAAGAAATCATAAAGATCAGAGCAGAAATAAATGAAATAGAAATGAAGAAAACAATAGCAAAGATCAATAAAACTAAAACCTTGTTCTTTAAGAAGATAAACAAAATTGATAAACCCATAGCCAGACTCTTCAAGAAAAAAAGGGAGAGGGTGCAAATCAGTAAAATTAGAAACAAAAAAGGAGAAATCACAACTGACACTGCAGAAATACAAAGGATTATAAGAGACTACTACAAACATCTATACGCCAATAAAATGGACAACCGCGAAGAAATGGACAAATTCTTGGAAAGGTACACCTTTCTAAGACTGAACCAAAAGAATTAGAATATAAACAGACCTATCACAAGTAATGAAATTGAAACCATATTTTAAAATCTTCCAACAAACAAAAGTCCAGGACCAGATGGCTTCACAGGCAAATTCTATCAAACATTTAGAGAAAAGCTAACACCGATCCTTCTCAAACTCTTCCAAAAAATTTCAGAGGGAGAAACACTCCCAAATTCATTCTATGAAAACCAATAGTAGTCAAGAGAGTGTGGTATTAGCACTAGGATATACATATTGATCAGCAGAACAAGAGTCTAGAAATAGACTCACACATTTTGGTCAATTGTCTTTTTATAAAAGTGCCAATATAATTCTATTAGAAAAGGTAGTCTTTAAAAAAAAAGTAACTGGAACAATTGGGTATCATTTGGGGAAAAAAATGAAGCTTAATTACTATCTCATGCTATACAACAAAATTAACTTGAAAGATCATAGACTTAAATATAAGAGTGAAAACTCTAAAACTTTTGGTGGAAAACATAGAGAATCTTTCTTTTTATAACCTTGGGCTAGGCAAAGATAGGTAGAACATGAAAACGCATGAACTATTAAAAATATTGATAAAGTGGGCATCATGATGTTAAAAAGCTTCTACTCTTCAAAAGATATCATTAAGAAAGCTAAAAGGCAAACCACAGTCTAAGAGAAAATATTCACAATACATCTACCTGACAAATGATTTCTATCCAAAATATAACAATTATATCCAAAATATAACAATATTACAATAATATATCTTCTCAATATTTAAGAAACTTTTAAAAAGGGGCAAAAATATTTTAAAAGATATTTCAGAAGAGGAAATAGACAATTGGGAGCTAAGCATGTGAAAGATGCTTAATATCATTAGTCCTCAGGGAAATGCAAATTAAATCCACAGTGAGATACCACTATACATCAATTAGAAAAGATTCTGTTGAATTCAAATGACTGACAATACAGCATACTGGCAAGGATGTGGAGCGTCTGGGAATGTACAATATTGAAAATTTTCTATTTTTAAAATAAATAATTAATTAATTAATTTTTGTCTGCATTGGGCCTTCATTGCTGTGCATGGGCTTTCTCTAGTTGTGGCCAGCGGAGGCTACTTTTCACTGCGGTGTGCAAGCTTCTCTTGTTGTGGAGCATAGGCTCTAGGCACACGGGCTTCAGTAGTTGTGGCATGCAGGCTCAGTAGTTGTGGCTCGCGGGCTCTAGAGTGCAGGCTCAGTAGTTGTGGCGCACGGGCTTAGTTGCTCTGCGGCATTGGGATCTTCCCGGACCAGGAATTGAACCTGTGTCCCCTGCATTGGCAGGTGGATTCTTAACCACTGCACCACCAGGGAAGTCCCACAAATCTTCAATATTGAAAAAAAATTGCAATTTCTTTATACATTTACCATATAAACCATGAACTCCTAGTTATTTACTCAAGAAAAACAGAAACAAAAGAATACCCAGGCAAGATTTTTACAAGAATGTTCCTAACTGTAGCCAAATATTGGAAACAAACGTCCATCAACAGGTAAATGGATATACACTTTGTGGTACATCCATACAATGGAATACTACTCAGCAATAATAAGAATTTTTTAAAAACCCAAAGAACCACTGATACACACAGCATGGATTAATCTGAAAAAATTGTGCTGATCAAAAGAAACCAGACACAACAGAGTAAATACTATATGATTCTATTTATTTGAAACTATAAATTACAAATTTAATTTATATGATAGAAAACATATCAATAGTTGGGTAGGATGAGGTGGGTAGGGACTGGTTGGCAAGGAGCACAAGGGAATTTTTGGTGATGGATATTCTCTGTGTCTTGCATGTGTTGGTAGGTATAGTACATTCTGTATACATTTGTCAAAATTCAAAAATATATAAAACTGTAAAACCTTGTGAAAATTCACTAAATTGTAAACTTAAAATGGATTCATTTACTGAGGTAAATTAGAAAAAGGAAACCTATAAATGTCAATTGCATTTTTTTCTATACCATCAACAAAGTGTAAAAAATAGTTAAAATACCAATATAAGAATAAAAGTAACAAAACGTGGGAGACCTGTTCAAGAAAAAATTTTAAAATTTACTGAAAGATGTTAAAGAAGACCTAAATTAATGGAGGGATATATACTATTAATAGATAGAAAGATTTAGTATTTTAAAGATATCAACTCTCCCCAAATAAAGTTATAGATTTGCATCAACTCCAATTAAAATAATAAATTTTTGTGTGTGCCTGTGTGTAACTTGACAAACTAATTCTGAAATTTATATTGAAGAAAGAAGGGTCACAGGTAGCTAACAAACTTCTGGCAAAAAAAAAAAAAAATTAGGAGGAGAGTCTTGTCTTACCAGATATCAGGACTTATTATAAGTCAATTTGGTAGCTATCAGCACGTGGATAGATATATTGGCCAATGGAAGAGACTAGAGTTCAGAAACAGACCCATGTAAGCATGGAACTTTGATAAAAGAAAAATAGTATTTAAGATTAGTGAATGAAGTGTGGGGGGGCCATGGGGCTTTTTAATAAATAGAGCTGGAAAAATTATTTAGGCATAAGGAAAAAAAAATAAATTTGATCTCTATCTCATATCACACATAAAAATGAACTTCAAATATAGTAAGAACTTAAAAATAAGAAATAAAGCTTTAAAACTCTTTGTAGAAAATATAGGTGTGTAGCTTTTAGAACTGATATACGGAATGATTTACTAAAGAAGGTACAAGAAAATGCTAGCCATTAAGGATTAGATTTATGGATATGATTACATGAGAAAATGTAAAACCTTTATGTATCAAAAACCATCTTATATGGTGTTTGTTTTTCTCTTATATTAATGGAAAACTTGATTTTTATAGTCTTAGATAGAACTCGTTATATTTCACAATTTATGTGGCTGAGTTAGTATACTTTTGACAGTTCCATCATGTTTTTCATACAAATTTTTCCCTTCTCATGAGAAATTGGGGATATCCACTTATGGGCATAACTGAAGGGAGTGTGTAACATGTCTCTGGATTATAGATAGCACAGAGATGAACATGAGGAATGGAAGTCAGAGAACTAAGGCCCTCCAGGACAGATGACTCCAGATTTTCCTACTTCTGTAAAGAAGGAGTCATACTCTGATATTTCCTGTGGGGTATAAAGAAGGGGCATTGGAGCAGAAGTGGGTGAAAAAACTGACATATATGGAGAGGCTTTTTAATATATATCTCTAGTAAACTCACACAATGACCTAGTAACATAATATAATAATCCTTATTTTACAGATGAAGGAATAAACTCAGAAAAGTCATCTCCTATGGCCACATAAATGATAAAACAATTTCAACACAAAAACTTAGAAATAAGAAAAAATATTGCACTCTGAAGTTGAAGTTAAAAATATGCTGACTAGAGCAGAAATGAGGGACAGGGTGGCTCTCAATTCTGGAATAATTGACTATCATTTGATTGGCTGTTTTAATCTCTCTTGAGACCAGATGTACCAAACAGAAAAGGGCTTAGTCAGCCAGTATGGAGAAAATGATGTCTGGTTAGCAGGCTTGGAAGACAGCTGGCCTCACAGGGGACACATTACTCCCTGTGCATACCTAGTGAGCTTTTTTTCCTTAATTTCTCCATTCTCCATTGTACTGTGCTGCTTCCCCCTATCCTTGTGGTCTTATGTATTCAAAATCCACCTTTAAAGATTTATAAGGCATCTCCCTACCCCTTATCATCACATTTTTTTCCCACAATCTGTGTTGTAATACTACTTTGAATTACAAAATGGACATCTGTGAAGTAGGAAATAGCCATTGGACTTTTATAGACCATCAGTCTTTTCTATACTCTGGCTCTTAGAGGGCTAAAATGTATTTCATAATTGATTTTTGATGGTGATAACTTTGCAAAGATTGAGGACGTAAGGCAACTCATAATGCCAAACTCCATTTTATGAGTAGTCCATCTTCTGAATTCTTGTTCACCCACAAACCACTCTTTTTAAGGTGATCTCTCTCCCTGTACCTGTCCCTCTCTCTCTTTATCTATCTCTGTCTCTCCTGAGGACTAGAGGAAAGCTGATAGAATTTGAACAGAATATCCACTATGGAAGAAGCATTTACACATTTAAAAGACAATATTTAAAAGCAACAACGACAACACCACCATGCAGAACATTTTGTTTTCTGACCCTTTGAAAATTACTTTACTCAAGAGGTTTCTGTAGCCTGGTTAGGGCAAACTGAAATATGAAGCTACACTTAAAATGTAAAGCATATTGGAGGAAAAAAATAGTTGGGTGTGTAGTAGGAAAGTTTCACTGCTTCTTTTAAACACTTTCCCTTTTTACCCGCAATATGTAATCATGAAAAATTCAACCATACAATAAAGTTGAATTTTTCAGTAAACACCAAAATATTCAACTCGAAATTCGACAACTGACATGTTACCATACTTGCTTTACCTATCCATTCCTCTAATCCATTTTGTTTCTTGATGCACTTCAAAGTAATTGTTTAAAAATACTTTTGCTATTATTTCATAGGAGGGACTAGAGAATTTGTAGTCTACTATGCTAAACATCTCCTCTTTATTCCTTCAGATCTACTCTCCACTCTTCTACTCCTTGCTCTGTGCCATGGAAGTTGACCAAATCAATGGCTTCCCTAACCTCATCCTTTACTGAGTCACCTAACTGTCCAGTTTGCCCCTTCTGTTTTGTCGCTTGCACACACACATGTGCTCTTACATGTGTGTTTTTATAAATACATCTGCTTTTTTTTAACCATTTGAAATTAAGTTGCATGTATTTTAGTCCTTTTATCCCTGAAAGCTTTGTTGTATATTTCTCTTACAGTACAGAATCTGTCCTCTCTCACAAAGCAGTCTGAACAATAGTTTGGGGCTGGCATGGCAGTTCGTTGATGTCTCAAACTCCTCTCTTGCTGCTCAGCCATTTCTAGATTAAGCATGTTCTTATACACGTTCAAAGATGGCTCACTACCCGTATGTCCACATCTGAGCAAGAAGGAAAAAAGAAAAGGGAAGCGTGTATCCTTTCCTTTTAAGAGGATGTTTTAGAAACTGTACACATAACCTCTAGATACATGGCCATACCAGCTTCAAAGGAGACTGAAATTGTGTTCTTTACCTGGTAGTAATCATGTGTCCAGCTGAAACAGAGTATTATGTTAATGAGAGAAGTAGGAAGGAATGAGTATAGGAGGAAAACAGTATTTCCCACATGGTGGTAAACAGTAGCAGCAGTGATCTGATGAGGATGATATATAAGAATGACTTCTATGCAAAGAGATTAGATATATGTGATAATTACATGGTGCCAAAATGATGTTAAGACTGAGCATGAGACCAACTCTCTTCTTCTCACCCTCTTACATTGTTAGATAACTTGGGGCCTCCATATATAATGGTAATGGAGAATGATAATATCTTTGTGGATAGCCAGGAAGGGAGTAAGAAGGCAGTGGTCATGAGTAGTCATGAACGAGTACTAGAGGACTTCCATTCCACTCTCCCCCCAAAAAAAACTTTCCAGAGGGGACTTAAAAATTGTGGTCATAATTAAAAATAATGGCCAAAGAAAATGAAATCAGTTATACAAATTGTAAAATGTAAATCATGGCACACCTACCAGAATGGTTACAATAAAAAAGACAGATGATAACAAGTGTTGGCAGAGATGTGGAGAAATGGGAACCCTCATACATTGCTGGTAGGAATGTAAAATGATGTGACCACCTTGGAGAACAGTCTGGCAGTTCCTAAAAAGTTTCAACATAGAGTTACCAGATGACCCAGTCTGGGGAAATAAAAATGCACATCTACACAAAAAGTTGTACAGAATGTTCATATTAACATTTTTCATGCTAGCTTAAGAGTAGAACAACACAAATTTTCACCAACTAATGAACAGATAAATAAAATGTAGTATTTCCATGATATAATGGAATATAGTTTTTTAATCAAAATAAATGAAGTACTGATACATGCTACTATGACTAACCTTGAAAACATCATGCTAAGTGAAAGAAGCCAGTTACAAAAGACCACATACTGTATGATTCCATTTACGTGAAATATCTGGAATAGACAAATTCCTGGAGACAGAAAGTATATTAGTGTTTGCCACAGGCTTGGGGAGTTGTTGGTAAATGGCAAGTGATGGATAATCCATGTGGAGTTTCTTTTTGGAGTGATGAGAATGTTCCCAAGTTTGTTGTGGTGATGATTGCACAGCTCTGTGAATATGCTAAACACCATTGAATTATGTACTTCGTATACGTGCAACAACGAAGACCCAACGCAGGCAAAAATAAATAAATAAATAAATAAATATATAAATATATAAATATATAAATAAATAATAAGTAAAGTCAAAGAAGACACCATGAGCACTAGCAGTAATTGGTCAAAAGTTACCAGTGAGCCAAGGTACTCTGGCTCTTAATGGCTATGCAAGACCATAGACAGCAGCACACAGGTTTTACCCTCTACTCCCATTTCTGTGATGACACTTTAAAAAATTGTGCAAATGCAAGTAAGCTAGAGGAAAACAGAATGTGTTAAAAGATAATTTTCAAAGAAAGGTAAAATCATGGTTCTCATACAGATATAAAAATGAACATATGTTAAGGATATTATTTAATTTGTTCAATATGGGAACTAGGCAGATGTTATGACCAGTTCAAAAGGCAATTCAAAGAACAGATGTATTTATAGAATTGTAAAATAAAGACAATGAAAGGGCTAAAATCAGGTAACCTGTCAGAGTGTGCTGTATGTAGACAGTGCTCAACAATGAAAGCCAGAAGCACATCCTCTAGACAAAGCATAGTTTTCTACTGAAACACATTTTTTCCCCCTCACCAAATGTGTGCCTCGAATAGACCACAATGTGGATGGAGGGTTAGGATAGAACTAGGATGAGGAGTGAAAGCAGGAAGGACAAAAACATTCAACAGTTTGTGCCCAGAGCTGTAAACCTGACAGGAATGATGGAGGCATATACCAGACATAAGAGAAAGGGAAATTTATTGTGACAGAAGGCAGTAGCTTGAGGAGTAAAAGGACACAGAAAAAAGGAAGGGAAGAGTCGCCTAGGTAAGAGAGAGGGGAACTTATATAGAAGAACTTTGACATATACTTGATCAGATGGACAGAGACAGTCTAAGCAGGCTAGATCTTTGCTTTTAAAATGCAAGGCCCAGTTGTTGCTCAAGAAGTGCTTTAAAAATAATGACTGCTTTTTCAAGTGACCAATTTACCTATTAGTTTGCCAGCATAAATTTTCCAAATGATTAATTCAGCAGATAATAAATTCACCAATTTGGTTCAGTTTTGCTATAACATTGGCAAATTGCTCAGTCAATGAATTGATTTTCAATGAATCGGTTTTCTTCCAGATTCTGATTCCCCAGGCAAACCAGTTTCCCAAAGTTGAGTTGCCTTTTATAAGCCACACTCTTCATTCACTAATTTATGCATTCATTCACTGGCAATTTTTAAAACACCTACGTATGTCTGGTACTATTCTAGGAGAGAACTTCCTGCCAATAGATCTGAAGAAGGAAATGGTTTCAACTACTGTATAGGGTATGTAATCGACAAAGATGTCTTATTTCCATAAAAAAGTACATTTCCCCAAATATTAGTAAATTATAAGGATTTACCTAAAATAGGATTCTAAATAGACAATATTAATACATGAGAAACTATCTAAAAATCCAACAAATATTTATGAAGTCTTTTCTGTTTCCTGTGTTGTGCTAGGTAGTAAGTATTTTAAGGGGTAACAAGTGTACTACAGAAAAAAACCCAAGGAATGAATAAGTTGAGTTTTTAAAATTCATGTGTAGGCTACTTGATATAGGTCATCCATTCTTTCCACAGAAATGATGCTATGAACAGGTATTAGCTTCCTGGGTTGGCTCACAGCACTTTATCCTCAATGTAGCAATGAGCACAGCAAGAGAGATAGTGTGCGATGTAGTGTAAAAACAAGGACTCTGGAATCAGACCTGAATTTGAGTAGTTGGGTAACCCTGAGCAAATTACTTACGCTCTCTGAATCTCATCTGTAATATGAGAATGATAATGGCTACCCCAGAGCAATTGGTGGTCAAATGAGATAATATGAAAATCCTTCTCAAGGTATTCCCTATCTTTTAATAGGTAGATAAACCACACATGTCCCCTCCCCTTTTTTCTGCTTTCTTAAAAAGCACAGATTAACCATAATTTAGTGTTTTGTGACTCTGGTTCATCAGCTACTTGTGTTGTAATATGGTAAGTTGTGCCCTCAGGAGCAGTTTGCTTATATAGGGCTATTTCTTCTACATTAAATTATCTTTGAGTGTTATTTTATGTTTTTATAGCTTTCGATGCCTCACCTTCACTGTAAAGCATCACTTCCAGCTGTTATTAGTGTCTAGTTCTAGCTTTATTATGTGCTACTCTTAATCTTCTGGGGAGAGAACCCAGAGGACTTTATTCATTAGAATTGCCTATAAGCCAAACAGAGGCACACTCTGAGGATTTAGAGGCTCTATCATGAAGAAAACATGGTCTTTGTTATTGCTGTAGAAACTCCTTTACCCCCAGTTTTACCTGAAGTCACAGATCAGAAACAAAGCTATACTCCAGAGTCAAACAGTACCAGAGAGCCCTCTTTCAGCAGAAAGATGGAAGCAATGGTTGTGTGCACTCACTACATTGCTTATCAGCCTTCCACGTGTTTGCCCTGTTTGCATCTAGCTTTGAGGTTATACATGAACATTATTAACCTCATCATATTTCTTCAGTGTTAAACAGAAAGAATGTTGACAGTAGTAGTTGAAAGAGGCATGTGATTAGGATGGAGATGAAAGCAAACAAGAAAAATAATGGGATGGCAAGAAAATGGGCACATCAGAGAATTGTTTAACACTAGATTAATTCTAAAGGCCTAAGAACAAATTCTGGAACATTTGCCTGTGCAATAAGCAAAAATGGGTAAGTATTGCATGTATGAAATGATTCATGCACAAAGCTATCCACTGCAGCTTTGTTGTAATAGAAAAATCCTACAAACAACCTAATTGTACAACAGAAGGAGACTGGGTAAATAATTATGATATATTCATGCAATGGAAAACTATGAACATCTGAATAAATGAGGATGCTGTTTATGTATTGATATTGAATGGCCTTCAGTTTTATTTGTTAAGTTAAACAAAATCAAGATACAGAAGAGCATTTATTGTATATTATTTCTATAAAGAAAGAATGAAAAGTATATACATACATATACTCTTTTAGAAGTATAGAATATCTCTAAGACTATCTCTATGACATTACAATTCATACCACAGAAATAAAAGGATCATAAAAGGCTACTATGAACAACTATGTGCCAACAAACTGAACAACCTAGAAGAAATAGAAAAATCCTTAGAAATATACAACGTACCAAGACTAAATCAGGAAGTAATAGAAAATATGAACAGACCAGTTACTAGTAAGGTGATTGAATCAGTAACCAAAAATCTCCCAATAAAGAAAAGCCTAGGACCGGGTGACTTCACTGGTGAATTTTACCAATCATTTCAAGAAGAATCAATTCCAATTCTTCCCAAACACTTTCAAAAAGTCGAAGGGGGGACACTCCCAAACACTCATTTTATGAGGCCAGTATTACTCCGATATCAAAGCCAGATAAGGACACTACAGAAAAGAAAACTACAGGCCAATATCCCTAATGATTATAGATGCAAAAATTCTTAAAAAAATAGCAAACTCAAATCACCAGCACATTAAAAGGGGATCATTTACCATGATCAGGTGTGATTTATCCCTGGGATGCAAGGATTGTTCAACATTCACAAATCAATAAATATGATACATCATATTAATAGAATGAAAGGAAAAATCTTATGATCATCTCAGTAGACACAGAAAAAGCATTTGACAAAATTCAACATTTGTTCATGATACAAACTCTTAACAACTTATGTTTAGAAGGAATGTATATCCCAACATAATAAAGGCCATATATGACAAACCCTCAGCTAACAACATATTCAATGGTAAAATGTTGAAAACTTTTCCTCTAAGATCAGGACAAAGACAAGGATGCCCACTCTCACCACTCCAATTCAACATAATACTGGAACTCCTAGCCAGAGCAATCAGGCAAGAAAAAGAAATAAAAGACATCAGAATTGTAAAGGAAGAAGTACATTGTCTCTATTTGTAGATGACATGATTTTATATATAGAAAATCCTGAAGACTCCATCAAAATCTGTTAGATCTAATCAACAAATTCAGTATAGTTGCAGGATACAAAATTGACACACAGAAGTAAGTTGCATTTCTATACGCTAACAATGAACTGTCTGAAAAAGAGGTAAATTGTTCCATTTAAAATAGCATTAAAGGGCCTCCCTGGTGGCGCAGTGGTTGAGAGTCCGCCTGCCGATGCAGGGGATACGGGTTCGTGCCCCGGTCTGGGAGGATCCCATATGCCGCGGAGCGGCTGGGCCCGTGAGCCATGGCCGCTGGGCCTGCGCATCCGGAGCCTGTGCTCCGCAACGGGAGAGGCCACAACAGTGAGAGGCCCGCATACCGCAAAAAGAAAAAAAATAAAAAAATAAAAAAATAAAAAAATAAAAAAATAGCATTAAAGACAATAAAATACTTAGGAATAAATTTATTCAGTGATGAAATAGCTCTACAGTGAAAACTATAGAACATTGATGGAAGAAGTCAAAGAAGACACAAATAGATGGAAAGGTATCCTGTGTTCATGGGTTGGAAGAATTAATATTGTTAAAATGTTCATGTTACCCAAAGCAATCTATGTATGAATGCAGTCCCTCTCAAAATTCCACTGGCATTTTTTACAGAAGAGGAAAAGCAATCCTAAAATTTATATGGAACCACAAAAGACCCCTAATAGCTAGAGCAATCCTGAGAAAGAAAAATGAAGTAGGAAGCATTATACTCCTAATTTAAAACTATATTATAAAGCTATAGTAATCAAAACAGTATGGTGCTGGCATAAAACAGATACATAGATCAATGGAACAAAATTCAGAGCCCAGAAATAAACCCATGCATATATGGTCAGTTAATATTTGACAATGGAGCCAAGAATATTCAATGGAGAAAAGACAATCTCTTTAATAAATGGTGCTGAGAAAACTGGATATTCACATGTAAAAGAATGAAATTAGACCCCTATCTTAAACCATTCACAAAAATTAACTTGAAATGGATTACAGGCTCAAATGCAAGACCTAAAACCATAAAACTTTTGGAAGAAAACATGGGAAAAAGCTCCTTGACGTGGGTCTTGGCAGTAATTTTTTTGGATGTGACGGCTAAAGCTCAAGCAACAAAAGCAAAAATAAATGAGTGGGACTACATCGAACTAAAAATGTTCTGCAGAGCAAGAGAAACAGTCAATAACATGGCAGCCTGTGGAATGGGAGAAAATATTTGCAAATCAGATTATCTGATAGGCTGTTAATATCCAAAATATGTAAAGAACTCATACAACGCAATAGCAAAAAAACAGAAAACAACAAGAACAAAAACCCTACAAATAATCCAATTAAAAAGTGCGCAAAGGACCAGAATAGACATTGTTCCAAAGCAGATAATTGTGTGATTGTGATTTGTTGGGTTGTCCAAAAGCTTTGTTCGTTTTTTTCCCAGAAGATGGCTCTAGTAGTACTTAGTTGTCTTTAACTTCATTCAAAACAATTCTGTTAGATGGTATATGACAGCTGTCATAGTGTGAATTTAAAAAGGACTTAATCAAAGTTGGTGATAGCCATTTTAATATTGAAGATGGAAGAAAAAGAGCAACATTTTTGGCATGTTATGCTTTATTATTTCAAGAAAGGTAAAAACGCAACCAAAACGCAAAAAAAAAAAAGATTCGTGCAGTGTATGGCGAAGGTGCTGTGACTGATCAAATGTGTCAAAAGTGGTTTGCGAAGTATCGTGCTGGAGATTTCTCGCTGGACGGTGCTCCACAATTGGGTAGACCAGTTGCAGTGGATAGCGATCAAATCGAGACATTAATTGAGAACAATCAGTGTTATACCACACAGGACATAGCCGACATACTCAAAATATCCAAATCAAGCACTGAAAATCATTTGCACCAGCCCGGTTATGTGAATTGCTTTGCTATTTGGGTTCCACATAAGATAAGCGTAAAAAAACCTTCTTGACTGTATTTCTGCATGTGATGCTCTACTTAAACATAACAAAAATGTTTTGTTTTTCAAACAAATTGTGATGGGTGATGAAAAGTGGGTACTGTACAATAATGTGGAATGGAAGATAGAGTGGGGCAAGTGAAACGAAGGCCGGTCTTCATCCAAAGAAGGTGATGTTGTGTATGTATGGTGGGATTGGAAGGGAGTCCTCTATTATGAGGTCCTTCCAGTTCCAACAAGTACTGCTCCCAATTAGACCAACTGAAAGCATCACTCGACGAAAAGCATCCAGAATTAGTCATCAGAAAATGCATAATCTTCCATCAGAATACCACAAGGCTGCATGTTCCTTTGATGACCAGGCAAAAACTGTTACAGCTTCAGATTGCCTGAGAAGTTCTGATTCATCTGCTGTATTCACTAGACATTGCACCTTCAGATTTCCATTTATTTCGGTCTTTATAAAATACTCTTAATGGAAAAAAATTCAATTTCCTGGAAGACTGTAAAAGGCACCTGGAACAGTTCTTTGCTCAAAAAGATAAGTTTGGGGAAAATGGAATTTTGAAGTTGCCTGAAAAATGGCAGAAGGTAGTGGAACAAAAGGGTAAATACGTTGTTCAATAAAGTTCTTGGTGAAAATGAAAAATGTGTCTTTTACTTAAAAATCAAAGGCACTTTTTGGCCATCCCAATATAATAAGAAACAAATATTTGGTCTTCATCCATTTCTGGCACAGAGCTCCTAAAACCTTTGGAATTTCCCAGGAGATGAGAGTGACAAAGATATATTTTGATATGTTAATGAGGTGACTTCTGGACTACACCTAAGGATGAGAACTGGTTACCAGTGGAACCAACCATGTGATTAGAGAGTTGGAACTTTCAGTCCCATCTCTTGACCTCCGGAGAGGCGGGAGAGGCTGGAGATTGAATTTTATCATCAGTGGCCAGTGATCTAACCAATAATGCCTATTTAATGAAGCCTCCATGAAAAGTCCAAAGAATGGGGGTTTGGAGAGCTTCTGGATTGGTGAACACATGGAGATTTAGGGAGAGTTCTGTGCTTGGAAATCACTGCACTATGCAGCAATGTTTGGAAACCACTGATATAGTCCTTTTAATCCTCTTAGAAAACATATTTGTTCATTCATACCACAGACATCTATTAGGACTCTCTGTGTGTCAAGTACAGGGCTAAATGCCAGGGCCTACTAGGGAACCAGACATTATAATTACTTATCGTCTGGCAAGTATCATACATTATGAAATCCCAGAAGGAGGGAAGGTTCTGCCAGAGAAGATTTCCAGGAAGAAGTAAAGTGGGTCTTGAGGAGAGCATAGGAATTGTCCAGATGGATGGGGAGAATATGAAGTGAGGAGAAATTACATTTCTTGGGGGAGAGAATATGGTATAAACACATATTCAGGATATATTTGGTTAGGGAATGTGTTGGAGTGTGGTAAGAATGATCAGAGATAAAAATAGAAAAACAGACAGGCTTTGTGAGGAGCCACATTAGCTCAGGAGTTTGGAGTTTATGCTCCAGTTTTATGTCTGTTTTGATTTCTCCCAATGACATTGAAAACTCTATGAGAGTGGATTTCTTATTAACAGTGCAGAAGCCAATGGAAATGTTTCGTGGAGAGTGAGGATCAGTTTTACATTTTGGAAAGATCACATTGGTGGTAGGATAGAGGGTGGACCAAGGACAGCGCAACAGATGAGAGACGAAATGTTAGGAGGATTAGAGAAGGGTGAGTAGGTTCACAGGATATGTAGGTGTCTTAATCTGCTCAGAGTGCCATAACAAGATACCAAAGACTGGGTGGCTTAAACAGAAATTTATTTTCTCATAATTCTAGAGGCTAGCAGTCCATGATGAAGGTTCTGGCCAATGGAGTTTCTGGTTAAAGTCCACTTCCTGGCTTGTAGATGACTGCCTTCTTGATGTGTGCTCACATGACTTCTTTTTTGTGTACATTTGGAGAGGGCAGCGGGGACTCTTTGGTGTTTCTTCTTATAAGGACACTAATCCTATTGAATCAGGGCCCCACCCTTATGACCTCATTTATCCTTAATTACCTCTGTAAAGACTCTATCTGTAAATACAATTACACTGGGATTGGGAAGTTAACATGAATTTTGGGGGAAAACAATTTAGTCCACAGCATAGGGTGTCTTTTTATCCCTCAATGACTATGATGGTACCTGTTCTCTGGTGTTCTCTGTTCACAGTGTAGAGAAACAAACAGGAGTTTAGGAATCTATCAGAACTGGGTGTTTATCACCTACCAATTGAGTGACCTTGGAGAAGTCAGCTTAAAATCTCTTAGTTTTAAACGTAAAATAGATAGCTAGTGGGAAGCAGCCGCATAACACAGGGAGATCAGCTCGGGGCTTTGTGACCACCTAGAGGGGTGGGATAGGGAAGGTGGGAGGGAGGGAGATGCAAGAGGGAAGAGATGTGGGGACATATGTATATGTATAACTGATTCACTTTGTTATAAAGCAGAAACTAACATACCATTGTAAAGCAATTATACTCCAATAAAGATGTTAAAAACAATCTCTTAGTTTTCTTACCTGTAAAAGGGAGATAATATTATTTTGAGAATTGCATGAGACAGTGGAGGCTTCTGGCCTTGGGTCTGCCAGGTGATGGGTGATCAGAAATGGGAAGTTTTGCATATTGGTATGTACTTTGCCTGCTGATTTGTAATTTTCTGTCACTGATTTCATGGTTTCCAGTTACAACTTCAGAGTCACCATCTACTAGCAAAAAGGGAGTAACTGTAGGATTCAGTGCAAAAGCAAATAAATCTGCTTCTTTCCCATGTGATTTCACACAGCGTACTGCATTGAAGGGGGGCCTGGATTGCCTTTATGCACATGAGTATGGCTTGTATGAACTTTTTCTGTTCAAATGTCTAATGTTCAACTCTTCATTATTTTGTGGTCACCATTCTTGCTAGCCTAGTTCTCTAATATTTATGAGATGTTTTAAGTGAACATTGGAAAATAATACAATGCAAAGCACTGCTAATAGAAAACAGCAGGGGGGAGGAGAGAAGTCCTTTTAATTTTTATTACCAACATAACTCTATTAGAATTCCCAATTGAGATTAAGATTATCTGGGAAAAACACAGAGAGGAAACCTGAACTAGCAACATGAACATTATAAATAGTAGGTTTTCAACTGGTATTTCTGTTCTTTGACAGTTCTGTGGGTACATAGTTTTTGACTGCAATTACACATTAGCAGAATTCAAAATAGAAAATACAGTGTATGTCAGTAGCGGCACCATATCAGCTTCAGTCTTTTTAAAAATTTAGAAGTTATGTGATTTTGGTGTTGAGGTGTTTTTTTCTTTCTTTCTTTTTAAAAATATGCTAGACTTCTTGAATATAAGCATTTACAAACTCCCAAGGAGCACCTCTGATGTAAGTGGAATTAGGTTTTTTTTTAAGTTCAAGGACCCTCTGAAAGAGTTTCAGTGTGGTTTCTGTTTCTGTCTTTTCACCAAAAAAGATGAGTACAGATTGCTTCCAGTAGGAATCTGAGTGCTTTAATCAGAGACCTGGCAACATATGTAGGGAAGGGTAAACAGAGGGCAATTGCTTCCCTGAAGTAATTTTAAAAAAAATATTTCATTGAAATATAGGTGATTTACAATGTTGCGTTAGTTTATGGTGTACAGCAAAGTGATTCAGTTATATATATAAATTACATATATAAAAGAATATATATAATAGATATTCTTTTTCATATTTTTTCCATTATGGTTTATCACAGGGTATTGAGTATACTTCCCTGTGCTATACAGTAGGACCTTGCTGTTTATCCATTCTTTATATAGTACTTTGCATCTGCTAATCCCAAACTCCCAATCCATCCCTTTCCCACCCCCTTCCCCCTTGGCAACCACAAGTCTATTTTCTATGTCTGTGAGTCTGTTTCTGTTTTGTGGATAAGTTCATTTATGCCGTACTTCAGATTCCACATGTAAGTGATATCATATATTTGTCATTCTCTTTCTGACTTAGTTAATTTAGTATGATAATCTCTAGGTCCATCCATGTTGCTGCAAATGGCATTATTTTATTCTTTTTTTATGGCTGAGTAGTATTCCATTGTATATATATGCCACATCTTCTTTATCCATTCATCTGTTGATGGACGTTTTTTTTTTAATTTTAATTAATTAATTTTTTGGCTGTGTTGGGTCTTTGTTGCTGCACGTGGACTTTCTCTAGTTGTGGCGAGCGGGGGCTACTCTTCGTTGCGGTGCGCAGGCTTCTCATTGTGGTGGCTTCTCTTGTGGGGTACGGGCTCTAGGCGCATAGGCTTCAGTAGCTGTGGCATGTGGGCTCAGTAGTTGTGGCTTGCGGGCTCCAGAGTGCAGGCTCAGCAGTTGCGGTGCACGGGCCCAGTTTCCCCAAGGCATGTGGGATCCTCCCAGTCCAGTGCTCGAACCCATGTCGTCTGCACTGGCAGGTGGATTCTCAACCACTGCACCACCAGGGAAGTCCCAAATCTAGTTGTTTTTGACTTCCAAGTCCAGCAGCCTCCAAAGTTCATGCTCTTTCTACTATATCTCCTTACCAGCAGGGTTAGATGCAATACTTAAGCATTCAGTAAATTCCTATAGTCTTACTGTCTGCCGTGTCTCCAAATTGTTAAAATCTGGGCTTTAATCAGCTCAATGGAAACACAAATGTGAACTCCAAGTTTTATTTAATCCATTTGGGATGAAGCTTCATGTGGTATGTTTGATAATGTAACTCATCCCCCTTCTGTCAAATACAGGAGAGGAAGCTTGGGGGATGGGTGTAGAAGGAAGGGGGGCACAGGGTGGGAGAAAAGAGGGGAAAAGAGACAGAGAAAATATACTCGTTAGGTAGCACAGGGTATTATACCCATTATCTTGTAATAACCTATAATGGAGTAAAATCTGCAAAAATACTAAATCACTTTGTTGTACACCTGAAACTAACACAATATTATAAATCAACTATATTTCAATTTAAAAAGAAAAAGAAAAAAAATTGTTAGGGAGTGGCTGGAAGGAGAATGGAGTTTTCCAGGAAGGGCACTGGTTGTTTTCTATGGGAAATGACTTAGAGCTAAAGGCCAATAATGAACAACAATAAGCATGCAAAGCTGAAGAGAGTTTAGTATTGTATTTTTTTTTCTTGCTTTTTTTTGTTTTTTTGCGGTACACGGGCCTCTCACTGCTGTGGCCTCTCCTGCTGCAGAGCACAGGCTCCGGATGTGCAGGCTCAGCGGCCACGGCCCACGGGCCCAGCCACTCCGCGGCACGCGGGATCCTCCCAGACCGGGGCATGAACCCTGCATTGGCAGGCGGACCCTCAACCACTGTGCCACCAGGGAAGCCCCTGTATTTTAAAAATTTAATTAATTAATTTTTGACTGCGTTGGGTCTTCGTTGCTGTGCGTGGTCTTTCTCTAGTTGCGGCAAGTGGGGGCTACGCTTCATTGCAGTGTGTGGGCTCCTCATTGCGGTGGCTTCTCGTTGCAGAGCATGGCCTCTAGGTGCTCAGTAGTTGTGGCATGTGGGCTCAGCAGTTGTGGCTTGCAGACTCTGGAGCGCAGGCTCAGTAGCTGCGGCGCATGGGCTTAGTTGCTCTGCGGCATGTGGGATCTTCCTAGACCAGGGCTTGAACCCGTGTCCCCTGCATTGGCAGGTAGATTCTTAACCACTGTGGCACCAGGGAAGTCCTAGTATTGTATTTAAAGATTTTTTTTTTAAAGTTTGTGTTGCATATGGAGATACTTTCAGCTTTATCTCACGGACCTCTGAATACCAGGGCAGACCAGTTGGTAGGGGCTGGGCTAGATCTGGGATTTACTGGGTTGCAGTAAAATTTCGAAGAGTTTCCTTCTTCTCTCTGCCAGATCCCCATGTAGTCATACAACATAGCTGAGTAAATCAATTGCTGCACACTAATGATGCTTGAGGTATTCTCTGTTGAATTTTATAAGGGTACATTTGAGTATGTGGTATTCTAGAAATTAATCATTCAGAGCAGAATTTTAGACTTCATGGTAGACCAGTTTGAATTAACACAGCTATATACATTGGCAACACCCACTATGTTGTGAGCAAAGATGGCCCTGCCTGTATTCTAAGATGACTGCTTCTTAGGGGAAATGCTGGATTACAGAGAGGTTTTCTTATACTATCTCCTTCTTGCAGTGCATCCTCTATGAGAGGTGAGAAAGTGAGCTAGATAGAAGTGTACAGAAAGGGAGAAGAAAATACAACTGACTGTTTCCTGAGAAGCACTCATTAGTACAGGAAGAGTCACAGTAAGTGTCAGGAGAGAGATGTAGGCCATACGTGGGACCCTTGGGCAGAATGGCAGCACACGCGTGGTCCCTATTAGCTCCAGTTCATGGGCGGTCTGATATCACAGGCTCATTTTCCCAGGGCCATGACTGAGAATGTAGTTCATCTTCTGTTACTAGAAACATGCAAACATTTCTCTGTAGCTGCCACCAGAGGGGAGATCAGAAGCTGCAATCCACAGAGGACCTCCTTTCAGTGTCAGAAGAACTCTGCCTCTGTGGCATGTCTGTCTTCTCCATCCACATCAGAACACCTGACCAGGAGGACTGGATCTTGTTTTTTGGGTTTTTTTTTTCCTGACTCATTTTGACAGGCTCTTCAGGGTTTGGATGGATAACAGTCTTGGTTTTGCTGAGGTTACAGGAGCAGGGATTAATTATACCTCAGAGCTTTACATCTGTTTTTACCAGCAGGACTACCCCCTAATACTGTATATGTGTGTGTGTTTGTATATCTTTTTCTCTTAACTTGCTTCTGGAATGTTGCTGATACCACTCATCTGAGTTTTTCAGTCTGATTACTGACTCTTCCTTTTCACAAATACAGGGTTGAGGTTCTCTTTAATCGGCAGTTCTTTATCAGTAGATAGAATATGAGAAATGGACCGGGAGACAGGCTATCCCTGCTACACTCTTAGTTCAGATAATCTTATCTGCATCTAGTCCCTGGCATTTGCTGCTTCCAAGAAACAAATTGGTCAATTTTCTGGCTTTTATTTTTTTCACCTTAAATAAAATCCTTTCCCTTTGTGATAACTAGCTCCTGGCAAATGGCAACTATGACTGAATCCACCAGTCCTTTGATGTGGTAGCTACAAAAAAAAGGAACGGGGTTACTGATTTTTCCTCTTCTAATAGGTCTAAGCAAGCCGTAATGAACCCACATGGATTTTGAAAAGGACCTCACAGAAGTAGAGGGGAAATCAAAGTGGAGCTGAAAATGTCAAGTTTAGCTTTCTTGTTGATGAGTCTTTATCTTGAGATGCCTTCTTGCAGCCACCTGGGTCAGGATGAGGCAGGCTCTGGCAGAAAGCTCTGGCTCAGCCTCTCGACCAGCCCACCCTTAGAAATGTTCCTTGACAAAGTGGCAGTGGACGTGCTGCCCCTCATCACTCTCAGGGCACCGGACAGAAGTCAGGAATTAGACAAGGGGAGAGTGTTTTTTTGTTTGTTTTGTTTTTGTTTTTGTTTTGTGGTACGCGGGCCTCTCACTGTTGTGGCCTCTCCCGTTGCAGAGCACAGGCTCCGGACGTGCAGGCCCAGGGGCCACGGCTCACGGGCCCAGCCGCTCCATGGCATGCGGGATCCTCCCGGACCGGGGCATGAACCCGCGTCCCCTGCATCGGCAGGCAGACTCTCAACCACTGCGCCACCAGGGAAGCCCAACAAGGGGAGGGTGTTTTTGTGTTTCTCCCCCTCGCTTGTGGACTCCTGGCATCGCATGTTAGCCTAGGCCCAGATACCAGCTCCACAGGCAGTACTCTTTTTCCCCTGGGCCTAGCGTGGGGTGGGACGGGACATCACGTTGCCAGCTTCAGCTTTGTATCCAAGCTCAGAGGAGCTGACGGTGCTGACACAAGTGAAAGCTCTTTCTCCACATCTGATTATGGAGCAGAAAGCCCATGCTGGTCTCCCTCTTGAGCACCGCTGGGCATAGTGAACACCAGGGGTTCACCAGGGGTTGCTTGTTTGAGCTGTTTCACATTAGATTCAAGAGCCTTGCTTCCCTGACATTTCTCAGGCTCACTTTGCAGTCTGAAGCCTCCTGGTTTTAGATCAGTGTTTTATGAACACTGTTTCTGGGCTTTTAAAATTTCAAAGGACATTGAGATTGGGTTATGTGACCTTTTCCTCTAAGCTGCCTCATGTCAGGTCTCTGGCTGCTTGTTTTCTTTCTCTTTTTCTGTGTCCCCTCCCCCCACATCTTCTAACTTGGGTTTCTCTGTTATCTTCCTAAGCATGACACTGCTTCTTTCAGTAGAAATAAATAAATAAATAATGCATAATTTCCATTTTATAAATAATATATACTCAGGCTAAGGCAAAATAAATTTGTTAAAATTTTTATTGAAATATAGTTATTTACAATGTTGTGTTAGTTACAGGTGTACACAAAGTGACATATATATATATAGCCATATATATATAACTATATGTAGTTTTATCTATATAGATGAAACTATATATAGTTTTATGTATATAGATGAAACTATATATATAACTACATATATATATAACTATATATATTCTTTTTTGGATTCTTTTCCATTATAGGTTATTACAACATGTTGAGTATTGTTTCCTGTGCTATAAAGTAGGTCCTTGTTGGTTATCTATTTTATATACAGTAGTGTGTATATTTTAAAGCCAGACTCCTAATTTATCTCCCTCCTTTCCCCTTTGGTAACCGTAAGTTTGTTTTCTATGTCTGTGAGTCTGTTTCTGTTTTGTAAATAAGTTCATTTGTATCATATTTTTAGGTTTCATGTATAAGCAATATCATATGATATTTGTCTTTGTCTGACTTACTTCACTTAGTGTGATAGTCTCTAGATCCATATAAAAACAGAAAGAATTTTTTAAAAATCCATAATTTCATCATCAAAAATGACCCTCTCCTTTCTGAATCTTTTTTACTAAACAGGCTAGATACTGGTATTTCATTCATAAACATAGACTTGTCAAATACCTGGAGGCAAAGGCAGCTTTATAACCAAGAGAGACAGTGTGTACAGTGTAGAGTATAGACTGATCTGGGTTTGAAACTCATTGAGGCTCAGTCTCCTCATGAGTCAAGTAGGAATAATAAAATATGTTGTGGGGAATGTTAAGTGTTGGAGTAAAAGCTGTGCACGGGCAGCCTTTCATAGAACACATGTTCAACAAATGATGCAACGATAACATAATTTTAAAAGTAGTATAGTGTCTTTGGGCTGTTGAGTGAAGTGCAGGCAATGGAGGCACTTAGGCCTGGGGCGAGGGAGAAGCGTAAGGAAGAAGCCAGCTGGGCAGAGTTTTCAGAGCACATCTGGATTCCACCCAGCTGGAGGCTCACTTTGCTGCTGCAGAGACACTATGTGTGGAGCCCTGAATGCTGCTTTATCTGACGAGTCTTTCCTGACAATTCTTCCCATGAGGATCAGGGAATCCCTTCACCCTCTCTATTTCTGCAGCACTTTGTAGCTTCATTAATGGATCTATCACATTATAAAGTCATTTAAAAATTAATATCTGGATCCCTCACCTACCTGTGAATTTCTCCAGGGTAGGGATAACATCACACTCATTTTGTATCCTCAGAGGTGTCCAGCCCAGTGATTGTTAGATATGGGGATAGATGGATATGTCCATGTGTAATGCACATTATCATCAGTGCATTAAAGCTTTACTGACTGAGAATGCTTGGGGGCAACAGAAATATGTACGTGGGTTTCTTTTTTGCAGGGGTTGGGGCAGGTACAATGGTACAACAGAAAAAAAAGGAGAACAGACTCTAGAATGAGAGATCTATATCCCATTTAGATGAATTTTCCATATGTACACACAAACATTCCTTTTGGTTGCAGCCCTCATTCAATATTTCTGAAAATCTATAGGGATTCAGTACTTCTTAAACTTTTCCAGGGTAAAATACCCCAAGGCAAAAGGGAGTGCTTACTGGCTTGGATGGGGTTGGGGAAAATGGGGGCTGGAGTCAGAACTAAACTTGCCTGCAGCAAGCTCACACTTTTTTTTTTCCATTTAATCTTTATAATTCATGGACACTCTGCATTAGACATTATATCTAAATTGTTTTTATACCAAATTATGTTTTAAGTTACTTTCCATTTTTTCACATCATTTCCCCCAATTCAAATCTCTCAGTAAAATTGACCTTTAGGAAGATGTGCTGTATTTATGCCTTGACTTGGTACTCCCCATGGCCTGTCCATGTCCCATGACCAGGTAGCTTTGGGGGAGAGGGATGCCCAGTACATGGTGTACTTTCCTGCCATAGTAAATGCAAGTATTTGATTATTTGAGAAGTGAGGATATTATGCCCCCAGGTGACCAGTTCTCCCTCCTGAAGACTTTTGACATATGAGGCACAACTACAGAAATGAAACTAATAGGCTTGTATGAATCTTGGGTAATCTGTCTCCTTGCTTTTTATTCTACTGTATGGCTATGTGTTGCATCAGTACTGAGTCCATCTTCTTTGAACTATGTTGTTTGTTATGGGACCATCAACCTGTTGACCTGTACTTTTTTATAATTTTCTTTTTTCTCTTAGGACATCAAGAAAAAAATGTGCTAACTGTAAGTTTTAAGGGTTCAAGTACAAGGAACTTGTGTCATAGAAGCAGAGCGTGACATTGACGTACACTTAAGTATGATGTTAGCTATGAGTTATTTATAGATACTGTTTATCAGGTTAAGTTCCTTACTATTAGTTTGCTAAGTGTTTTTATCATAAAAGCAATATTGGGTATTGTCAAATGCTTTTTATTCATCTATTAAGAAGATATAAGAGTTTGTTTTTATTCTATTAATATGGCATATTTCATTGACTCTCAAGCTTTTATAGCCATATGATACTTGCCCCCATTGTAGGGTGCATGCTCTCCTTCTCCTTGCCTGAGCCTAGAGATTGAGCCTCTGAGAAAGTTCTTGACATTGCTCCAATGAGGCCCTCCTACTGGATCCAATCCCCAGTAGCAGGTGAGTGATGGAGCACATTCTTACCTACAGGGTGATAGTGCACTATCACAGATCCCGCCTAAAGGTTGCTACTGTGCCCTTTTATTCCTATCCCAGAGAAGTGTGGTATGTGTATTAATAGAAAGGCTTAGTTTAGATAAGCTAGGTAATTTCATACTGGATTATCTTTTGTTGTGTTCAATAATTCTATAATATGCATAATTTGAAAAGGCTACAATTGGTAGGTAGGCTTCTACATCATTGTGTCAAAACCAGAGGAGTGAATGAGGGAGGGTCACTACAGGTCTTACCCCTTGGTGTTGGTATAATGTTTCTCAGGTCTCATTCAGAATTTTCTTCTGAATCTTAAAGTTTTAAATACAGTCTATCCTTTTGCATTTAAATGAATTCCCTCTTTCTTTCTTTATTCCTATTGTTCTTCTTTCCTTCCTTTCAGAATCTTCATTATTCAGCAGTCATTTATTGAGTACCCACCTGTGAGTGGGCTACAGATGTATAGAAACTACCATGACCTCAGTTCACTACCTCAGCATCCAAGGGAGTAAATGGAGGTAAAAAGACACATAACCAGAACAGCAAGATAACTATTTTGACAGTTTCAAGCACAGAATTCCCAGCACAGAGGAGGAACTTGTGGCCTGGCTGAGGGTGGGAGGACGTAGGTGAGGAATCTTTCTGAAGGAGGTGATGCTTGACCCAACAGTTGAAGGTCAGGGAGGATTCATCTAGGTGAAGAAGGAAGGACTTGGTCAAGGACTGCAAGGGAGGGAACATTATGTGGAAAGGAGCGGGAGTTGAAACAGCATGCGTGACTGAAATTGAGTAGATGAATCTGAGGAAGGAGGAGAGGGTGATGAGACTAATATGCATGCAATGAGGAGAGAAACAAGAGATCTAAGGAGACTGGCAGGCAGCAGGCTGCTGTGGTCAGTGGGGAAGGAGAGATATGCTGGCCAAGGGCACCAAGCTGGGCCAGAGGAGAAGGGGTACCTGACAAAGCCACCAGCTGCTGTTTTCAGTTGTGGCTCAGTACTTTACATTTTGAGAACTTGAGGATTTATTCAGAATTCTGTCACGTATGGAATGGTTTAGAATTTTGGAGAATTTGAGAAAGAATAAATATGCTGCTGAACTTTAAGGAGAACTAAATAAAGAACAAAGCAGCAGGAAGCACTGTGTGCAGAATAAGGATGGGGTTCTTTTTTTTCATAAGGGTGCTGGGCATGAAAGTTCCAAATGGCAATTTATTTTCTTTATATACAGTTTCCTCTGAAATATTTGTCTATCAGGCTGTCAGAAGTGAACACAGTTGCAAAACGAGAGACTAACTTAATTTGAAGTCTTAAAGAGTTTTTCTTATCTTCCTGCCTCTGACTCAACATAGCTGTTTTCTCTAGGAGTGAGTAAGTTTTAGGGCAGAGCCTTTTGGCACCTGAGATATCTAACTGATAACTCACCTATTCAGACACTTCGAAGCATTTATTATGAAAACTGACATTTCAGCTCAGTCTTTTCTGATGTGATGCGAAAACCTGAGGTTTTCTTGCAGCAAGTACCCAAAATAGCAGCTAGCAATGATATGTTTGTGCAGTTATTCATATTCTGTATCTTTGGGGATATACATGACTATAATGAATAAACATAAAGCATGTATAGAGATGGGTTGGTGAATTTTTGAGGAATAATTTTTTTTATGGGTGTAGGTATACCTAACTTTACATTATAAGGTTATTCCCCCCATGTGTGTGTAAATCAAAGTTTCAAATAAATTGAGTCGTTTTCAAACTTGCTAGTAAAGAAACTTCATGGGTAAATGATTTTACAAAGTGAATATGCATTCATTTTTCTTTTATGTCATATAATTTCCATATATTGGTCTCGCTTAAAGAAGGAGTAGTCCTGAAACAACTGAAAACCAAGGGTGAAAAACCACAGAAAGGCTTTAAGCTTATAGGGCAGCACTCTTCCAGACTCTTAACAAATGCACACTATTTTTTAGGACACCCATAAGGCTAAAGAGAATTTGGAAGGAATCAGGTCATTGTGTTCTGAGGCAGTGTTTCTCCTCTTTACAGATGTAAACTTGATTCTAATGAGGTGAGCTTTAGGCTTCTCTATAGGGCTCCTCCTGAATGTTGAGATATTAACAGCTTGGGCAGAGAATAAGGAAAAATGAAAGCAGTCGTTAATGTGACCCAAGGATTAGGGCTTTTGAGGGAGTGGTGAGGTTTGTAATAAGCACATCCAACTGAATTATATAATGGCTGAGGTGAAAGAAAGTAGGCAAGTTAGAGCCTCCAAAGAACTTATTCTTATTTTCAGGGAATATGGGGATTGAGAGTGGAGAGGTATTATAATCACCTTCCAAACTGCAAAATTTCTTCTCCTCAAATATTCTGCTATGTCTCTGTAAGGTCTGTGTACTCCACCCCCCAAAAAAGAATCCTTGCTGGAGTCTGTGCAGTGCTGTTACCGACAGAGTTTATTATCTTCCTTGGGTGTATTGGGGCAGAAAAAGATGTTGAAAGACAGAGCTCTGAAAATATGAAGATTCTATTAAGGTCAGAAGGACAATGTTTATCTCAGTCTGTACTCTACTTTGAGACAGGACTAGAACTTTTGTAATAGGACTAGATGGAGTCACCAATAATTTTGAAATCTTGAGGGCTAGAAGCAGTGTCTGGGATGAAGTAATAGCTACTTAAAAATTGTCAGCATTTTCTCTGTTTTCCTAGAGATGGAAGTCTGACTTGACTTTTTTTAAAAAATAAATTTATTTATTTTATTTCTTTCTTTCTGGCTGTGTTGGGTCTTTGTTGCTGCACGCGGGCTTTCTCTGGTTGTGGTGAGTGCAGGCTACTCTTCGTTGCAGTGCATGGGCTTTTCATTGCGGAGGCTTCTCGTTGCAGAGCATGGGCTCTAGGCATGTGGGCTTCAGTAGTTGTGGCTCGTGGGCTCTAGAGCACAGGCTCAGTAGCTGTGGCACACGGGCTTAGTTGCTCTGCTGCATGTGGAACATCTTCCTGGACCAGGGCTCGGACTGTGTTCTCTGCATTGGCAGGCAGACTCTTAACCATTGCGCCACCAGGTAAGTCCCTGACTTGACTTTTGAGGGTAGAGTTCTCCTTTAACGACAAAAGCAACACTTGAATAGGCCTTCTAGTTATGTAAAGATAAAGGCAAGAGCCTATTTTGGAGGGAAAGGTTTAATGCAGCCAGAAACTAAACTGCTTCTGTTTGAAGTAAATGTCTAAAGTAAACTGTGAAAATGAATGTCATCTTCAGTTGGGTGGAATAGCAGAATATTTTGATTGGGAGCATAAAATGGTTTTTCCTTTGAAAGGACCCTGAAGAAGGAGATTTGGGATGTGAATTATTGGTAGAAGACTTGGCAACAGGCTGCAGATTAGAGACTAAGGAGAGAGGGTGATGCCCAGAGTTGGTGAGGCTTGGCCTGTGGACCTGGGGCATCCGAATGTGACGTTCAGGCTGATGGTTTCCGCTCAGTGCTGTAACGGCCTTTAGTGCTGCCCAGCTCTCAGTGAGATTTTTGTTTATTCTTCCTGCCTGGGTGCTGAGGTGGGCCTATGCCTGTGTGGGGTCAGGCAGCATCGACAGAGTGGCCTGGAAACAAGTCCGAGGAGTGAGCCAAGGTGGCAGCATGGACACTTTCTTTTGTGTCTTCCCTGGAGACAGGACCTTTTGCTCCAATACCACGTCCAGCCCTGGAAAGAAGGGATTTTTGTCCTCATCTCAATGTAGGGCTTGTCTCTGTGAATCCTAATTTCCTGTCCTAATCAACCTCTTCCCAGGATGATTAATAACAATAACATCTATTTCGTTCAAGGGAAGCCCCTCTCCCACTTAGAACAATATGGTTGGACCTGAAGACCCAGATGAGAAAAATCAGAGGGGAGACTGACTCCCCAGGTGGATGAAGTGAGTTACCTGGTGGGCGGTTTGGTCCCTGTTTTTAATCTATCTTACCAAGGTCTTGAGAGCAGGGGATTTCTCCTTTCTCCTCTGTCCAAGCCAGTGAGTGGGGACAGTGACTTGACCAGCTTTACCTTCACCTCAGGTTGCCTATACTTGAGTTGATTGTGAGGAAGTTAGCCATTTGTCTTCCAACCTAGCTTTATTTGTAATAAAGATAGTATCTTGTGCTCCATCTGTGCCTCTGCCATTTCATTTGTTTTATTTCTTAATTGGTTCAAGATCCAGACAGGAAAAGGGAATCTATTAGGCTCTCTCAAAGCCCTACAAGTTCTGCCAGTGACTTGCTCTGTAAATTGGGGCAAACTACTTTGTACCTCCATTTCTCCATCTGCAACTGGAGCCATAACAATGACAGCTGGATAAGGGTAAAAGAAAGTGCCATAAATTACTCGCCGAAAGATGTAACTGCTGGCCTCACCCCAGTGGTAGTATCATAATCATTGTTTGGCAACATTTCTAACTCTTATTCAAAAATTTTGCTGCTATGACACATTGATTCATTTTGGCTGGCACCATAGGCTCCCATCTGCTCTGAGTGGTGTAATTGTTCTCAGTCATCAACATTAAGCACCCAAAGCTAATTCATGGGGAAAGGTTCCAGCACCATGGACCGAAATTCAACTTGTCTGTCAATTTCCTCCTGTAGAAAGGGGTCCAGGCACTCAGCATGTCACTCCCTCTCATCTTGGGAATTGATCACAGTCTGATCAGGTATTCAACTGTAGCTTTTCATGGCTACCAGTAGGGACAACCCTTCTACTTCTGCAAAGAGAACTTTGCCCTGAGTCTCAGAATGAAATCAATTGTTGCCGCTCCGTGGCATGTGGGATCTTCCCGGACCGGGGCACGAACCTGTGTCCCCTGCACTGGCAGGTGGACTCTCAACCACTGTGCCACCAGGGAAGCCCTCATTGTAGTTTTGATTTCATTTCTCTAATAATTAGTGATGTTGAGCAGCTTTTCATGGGCTTATTGGCCATCTGTATATCTTCTTGGAGAAATGTCTATTTAGGTCTTCTGCCCAATTTTGGATTGGGTTGTTAGTTTGTTTTTAATATTGAGCTGCATGAGCTGTTTATATATTTTGGAGATTAATCCTTTGTCCGTTGGTTCATTTGCAAATATTTCCTCCCCTTCTGAGGGTTGTCTTTTTGTCTTGTTTATGGTTTCCTTTGCTGTGCAAAAGCTTTGAAGTTTCATTAGGTCCCATTTGTTTATTTTTCTTTTTATTTCCATTACTCTAGGAGGTGGATCAAAAAAGATCTTGCTGTGATTTATGTCAAAGAGCGTTCTTCTCATGTTTTCTTCTAAGAGTTTTATAGTGTCCGCTCTTACATTTACGTCTGTAATCCATTTTGAGTGTATTTTTGTGTATGCTGTTAGGGAGTGTTCTAATTTCATTCTTTTACATGTAGCTGTCCAGTTTTTCCAGCACCACTTATTGAAGAGACTGTCTTTTCTCCATTGTATATTCTTGCCTCCTTTGTCATAGATTAGTTGACCATAGGTGCGTAGGTTCATCTCTGGGCTTTCTATCTTGTTCCAGTGATCTGTGTTTCTGTTTTTGTACCAGTACTATATTGTCTTGATTACTGTAGCTTTGTAGTATAGTCTGAAGTCAGGGAGTCTGATTCCTCCAGCTCCGTTTTATTCCTCAAGACTGCTTTGGCTATTCGGGATCTTTTGTGTCTCCATACAAATTTTAAGTTTTTTTGTTGTAGTTCTGTAAAAAATGCCATTGGTAATTTGATAGGGATTGCACTGAATCTGTAGATTGCTTTGGGTAGTATAATCATTTTCACAATATTCTTCCAACCCAAGAACATGGCATATCTCTCCATCTGTTGGTATCATCTTTGATTTCTTTCATCAGTGTCTTATAGTTTTCTGCATACAGGTCTTTTGTCTCTCTAGGTAGGTTTATTCCTAGGTATTTTATTCTTTTTGTTGTAGTGGTAAATGGGAGTGTTTCCTTAATTTCACTTTCAGATTTTTCATCATTAGTATATAGGAATGCAAGAGATTTCTGTGCATTAATTTTGTAGCCTGCAACTTTACCAAATTCATTGATTAGCTCTATTAGTTTTCTGGTGGCATCTTTAGGATTCTCTATGTATAGTGTCATGTCATCAGCAAATAGTGACAGTTTTACTTCTTCTTTTCCAATTTGTATTCCTTTTATTTCTTTTTCTTCTCTGATTGCCATGGCTAGGACTTCCAAAACTATGTTGAATAATAGTGGTGAGCGTAGACTTCCTTGTCTTGTTCCTGATCTTAGAGGAAATGCTTTCAGTTTTTCACCATTGAGAATGATGTTTGCTGTGGGTTTGTCATATATGGCCTTTATTATGTTGAGGTAGTTTCCCTCTATGCCCACTTTCTGGAGAGTTTTTATCATAAATGGGTGTTGAATTTTGTCAAAAGCTTTTCTTGCATCTATTGAGATCATATGGTTTTTATTCTTCAGTTTGTTAATATGGTATATTACATTGATTGATTTATGTATATTGAAGAACGCTTGCATTCCTGGGTATAACCCCACTTGATCATGGTGTATGATCCTTTTCATGTGCTGTTGGATTCTGTTTGCTAGTATTTTGTTGAGGATATTTGCATCTATGTTCATCAGTGATATTGGCCTGTAGTTTTCTTTCTTTGTGACATCTTTGTCTGGTTTTGGTATCAGGGTGATGGTGGCCTCATAGAATGAGTTTGGGAGTGTTCCTCCCTCTGCTATATTTTGGAAGAGTTTGAGAAGGATAGGTGTTAGCTCTTTTCTAAATGTTTGATAGAATTCGCCTGTGAAGCCATCTGGTCCTGGGCTTTTGTTTGTTGGAAGACTTTTAATCACAGTTTCAATTTCATTGCTTGTGATTGGTGTGTTCATATATCCTATTTCTTCCTGGTTCAGTCTCAGAAGGTTGTGCTTTTCTAAGGATTTGTCCATTTCTTCCATGTTGTCTATTTTATTGGCATATAGTTGCTTATAGTAATCTCTCCTGATCGTTTGTATTTCTGCAGTGTCAGTTGTTACTTCTTTTCATTTCTAATTCTATTGATTTGAGTCTTCTCCCTTTTTTTCTTGATGAGTCTGGTTAATGGTTTATCATTTTGTTTATCTTCTCAAAGAACCAGCTTTCAGTTTTATTGATCTTTGCTATTGTTTCCTTCATTTCTTTTTCATTTATTTCTGACCTGATCTTTATGATTTCTTTCCTTCTGCTAACTTTGGGGTTTTTTTATTCTTCTTTCTCTAATTGCTTTAGGTGTAAGGTTAGGTTGTTTATTTGAGATGTTTCTTGTTTCTTAAGGTAGGATTGTATTGCTTTAAACTTCCCTCTTAGAACTGCTTTTGCTGCATCCCATAGGTTTTGGGTCATTGTGTTTTCATTGTCATGTGTTGCTAGGTATTTTTTGATTTCCTCTTTGATTTCTTCAGTGATCTCTTGGTTATTTAGTAGTGTATTGTTTAGCCTCCATGTGTTTGTATTTTTTACAGATTTTTTCCTGTAGTTGATATCTAGTCTCATAGCGTTGTGTTTGGAAAAGATACTCGATACGATTTCAATTTTCTTAAATTTACCAAGGCTTGATTTGTGACCCAAGATATGATCTGTCCTGCAGAATGTTCCATGAGCACTTGAGAAGAAAGTGTATTCTGTTGTTTTTGGATGGAATGTTGTATAAATATCAATTAAGTCCATCTTGTTTAATGTATCATTGAAAGCTTGTGTTTCCTTATTTATTTTCATTTTGGATGATCTGTCCGTTGGTGAAAGTGGGGTGTTAAAGTCCCCTACTATGATTGTATTGCTGTCGATTTCCCCTTTTATGGCTGATAGTATTTGCCTTATGTATTGAGGTGCTTCTATGTTGGGTGCATAGATATTTATAATTGTTATATGTTCTTCCTGGTTTGATCCCTTGATCATTATGTAATGTCCTTCTTTGTCTCTTGTAATAGTCTTTATTTTAATGTCTATTTTTTCTGATAGGAGAATTGCTACTCCAGCTTTCTTTTGATTTCCATTTGCATGGAATATCTTTTTCCATCTCCCCACTTTCAGTCTGTATGTGTCCCTAGGTCTGAAGTGGGTCTCTTGTTGACAGCATATATACGGGTCTTGTTTTTGGATCCATCCAGCCAGTCTGTGTCTTTTGGTTGGAGCATTTAATCCATTTACATTTAAGGTAGTTATCGATATGTATGTTCTTATTACCATTTTCTTAATTGTTTTGGGTTTGTTATTGTAAGTCTTTTCCTTCTCTTGTGTTTCCTGCCTAGAGAAGTTCCTTTAGCATTTTTTGTAAAACTGGTTTAGTGGTTCTGAATTCTCTTAACTTTTGCTTATCTGTAAAGGTTTTAACTTCTCTGTTGAGTCTGTATGAGATCGTCGCTGGGTAGAGTAATCTTGGTTGTAGGCTTTTCCCCTTCATCACTTTAAACATGTCCTGCCACTCCCTTCTGGGTTGCGGACTTAATGCTGAGAGATCAGCTATTCACCTTATGGGGATTCCCTTGTATATTATTTGTTGTTTTTCCCTTGCTACTTCTAATATTTTTTCTTTTTATTTAATTTTTGATAGCTTGATTAATATATGTCTTGGTGTGTTTCTCCTTGGGTTTATCCTGTATGGGACTCTCTGCACTTCCTGGACTTGATTAACTATTTCCTTTCCTATATTAGGGAAGTTTTCAACTATAATCTCTTCAAATATTTTCTCAGTCCCTTTTTCTCTTCTTCTTCTGGAACCCGTATAATTCGAATGTTGGTTCATTTAATGTTGTCTCAGAGGTCTCTGAGACTGTCCTCAATCTTTTCATTCTGTTTTCTTTATTCTGCTCTGCAGTAGTTATTTTCAGTATTTTATCTTCCAGGTCACTTATCCATTCTTCTGCCTCAGTTATTCTGTTATTGATCCCTTCTAGAGAATTTTTAATTTCATTTATTGCATTGTTCATCATTGTTTGTTTGCTCTTTAGTTCTTCTATGTCCTTGTTAAACGTTTCTTGTATTTTCTCCATTCTATTTCCAGGATTTTGGATCATCTTTACTATCATTACTCTGAATTCTTTTTCAGGTAGACTGCCTATTTCCTGTTCATTTGTTTAGTCTGGTGGGTTTTTACCTTGCTGCTTCATCTGCTGTGTGTTTCTGTGTCTTCTCATTTTGCTTAACTTACTGTGTTTGGGGTCTCCTTTTTGCAGGCTGCAAGTTGGTAGTTCCCATCGTTTTTGGTTTCTGCCCTCAGTGGCTATGGTTGGTTCAGTGGGTTGTGTAGGCTTCCTGGTGGAGGGGACTAGTGCCCGTGTTCTAGTGGATAAGGCTGGATCTTGTCTTTTTGGTGGGCAAGTCTGTGTCTCGTAGTGTGTTTTGGGGTGTCTGTGACCTTATTATGATTTTAGGCAGCCTCTCTGCTAATGGGTGGGATTGTGTTCCTGTCTTACTAGTTGTTTGGCATAGGATGTGCAACACTGTAGCTTGCTAGTTGTTGAGTGGAGCTGGGTCTTCGTGTTGAGATGGAGATCTCTGGGAGATCTTTCACCGTTTGATATTACATTGATCTGTGAGGTCTCTGGTGGACCAATGTCCTGAACTCGGCTCTCCCACCACAGAGGCACAGGCGTGACTCCCAGCTGCAGCACCAAGACACTTTCATCCACACAACTCAGAATAAAAGGGAGAAAGAAAGAAAGACAGAGAGAGAGAGAGAGCGAGAGAGGGAGGGAGGAAGGGAGGGAGGGAGGGAGGGAGGAAGAAAGAAAAAGGAAATACAATAAAATAAAATAGTTATTAAAATAAAAAATAGTAAATAATTATTAAAAATAAAAAAATTTTAAGTAATAAAAAAAGAAAGAAGAGAGCAATCAAATCAAAAAACAAATCCACCAATGATAAGAAGTTCTAAAAACTATACTGAAAAAAAATCCAAAAAAACGGAGAGACAGAACCGTAGGACAAATGGTAAAAGCAAAGCTATACAGAGAAAATCACACACAGAATGCACATACACACTCACAAAAAAAGAGAAAAAGGAAAAAAAAAAAATATATCGTTGCTCCCAAAGTCCACTGCCTCAATTTGGGATGATTCGTTGTCTATTCAGGTATTCCAGAGATGCAGGGTACATCAAGTTGATTGTGGAGGTTTAATCTGCTGCTCCTGAGACTGCTGGGAGAGATTTCCCTTTCTCTTCTTTGTTCGCACAACTCCCGGGTCTCAGCTTTGGATTTGGCCCCGCCTCTGCATGTATGTCTCCTGAGGGCGTCTATTCTTTGCCCAGACAGGACGGGGTTAAAGGAGCAGCTAATTTGGGGGCTCTGGCTCACTCAGGCCGGGGGGAGGGAGGGGCACGGATGTAGGGCGAGTCTGCGGCGGCAGAGGCCGGCGTGACATTGCACCAGCCCGAGGCGCGCCGTGCGTTCTCCCAGGGAAGTTGTCCCTGGATCACGGGACCCTGGCTGTGGCGGGCTGCACAGGCTCCCGGGAGGAGAGGTGTGGATAGTGACCTGTGCTCGCACACAGGCTTCTTGGCGGCGGCAGCAGCAGCCTTAGCGTTTCATGCCCGTCTCTGGTGTCCACGCTGATAGCCGTGGCTCGCGCCTGTCTCTGGAGCTCCTTTAAGCGGCTCTCTTAATCCCCTCTCCTCGCGCACCAGGAAACAAAGAAGCAAGAAAAAGTCTCTTGCCTCTTCGGCAGGTCCGGACTTTTTCCCGGACTCCCTCCCGGCTAGCCGTGGCTCACTAGCCCCTTCAGGCTGTGTTCACGCCGCCAACCCCAGTCCTCTCCCTGCGCTCCGACCGAAGCCCAAGCCTCAGCTCCCAGCCCTGCCCGCCCCGGCAGGTGAGCAGACAAGCCTCTTGGGCTGGTGAGTGCCGGTCGGCACCGACCCTCTGTGCGGGAATCTCTCTGCTTTGCCCTCCGCACCCCTGTTGCTGTGCTCTCCTCCGCGGCTCCGAAGCTTTCCCCCTCCGCCACCCGCAGTCTCCGCCCACGAAGGGGCTTCCTAGTGTGTGGAAACCTTTCCTCCTTCACAGCTCCCTTCCACTGGTGCAGGTCTCGTCCCTATTCTTTTGTCCCTGTTTTTCCTTTTTTCTTTTGCCCTACCCAGGTACGTGGGGAGTTTCTTGCCTTTTGGGAGGTCTGAGGTCTGCCAGCGTTCAGTAGGTGTTCTGTAGGAGTTGTTCCACATGTAGATGTATTTCTGATGTATTTGTGGGGAGGAAGGTGATCTCTGCGTCTTACTCTTCCGCCATCTTGAAGCTCCTCCCGCAAACACTTCTTTTTTTTTTTTTTTTTTTGCAGTACACGGGCCTCTCACTGTTGTGGCCTCTCCCGTTGCAGAGCACAGGCTCTGGACGCGCAGGCTCAGCGGCCATGGCTCACAGGCCCAGCCGCTCCGCGGCATGTGGGATCTTCCCGGACCAGGGCACGAACCTGTGTCCCCTGCATCGGCAGGCGGACTCTCAACCACTGCGCCACCAGGGAAGCCCTGCAAACACTTCTTAATGCAAATAATTTTAAAATAATTTAGTCATATTGTGGAAATAAGGAATCTTGGGTAAAGAGACTAAAATTTCAGGAAGTAGAAATGAGTTGGCAATTTGCGTGTGTGTGTGTTTGGTCAGTTGATCTTTCCTGTCTGAGGTACTTGGTTAGGATAAGAATAGCAGTGCGAAAGTATTCTGGGCTCTTCTCTCAATGAGTTAATCAGCAGATAAATAATTAGAGTGCAGTTGGGGAGTGAAAACAATATATATCTGGAAAGTTGTAGCTTAAGATGCAGGCCAAATGGGCCATCCTGTTGATGAACATTGTTGGAATTCTGCACAGGGGCTATCGCTTCTCAGTGGGTCACCTCTGATTACAGCAGCCTCCTTGCTGGGCTTGGCACACATGCCAGGCAAGCTTCCACCTCAGGGCTCTTCGCACTTGCTTTTCTCAATGCCTGTAATACTCCTCCCCAGATGTCTGCCTGACTTTCTCCCTCACCTCTGCAGGTCTCTGCTTATAGCACCCTTCTCAATGAGTCCTTTTCTGACTCTTCTATTTAAGATGACACCATTGCCCACCCTCCACTCCCTATTCTTCTTTCCTACCGACTTTTTTTTCTGTAGTACTTATTATCGTCAAGTGCATGGTATGTGTTCTCTCATTCGTTTGTTTATTTTCTGTCTTTCCCACTGGAATGTAGATTCATGAGGGCTGGATTTTTGTTTGTTTTGTCCCATGTTCTACCTCTAGCCCTTAGGATAATTCCTGGCACACAGTAGAGGCTCAATACATATATGCTGAATGAATGGTTACTTTACATGCTCTCTCTCTCTTATTTTAATAGAACCCTGCAAGGTGATTATTATTTGCATTTTGGAGATGGAGAAGCTAAGTCATGGAGAGGCCAAGTACCTGTCCACAGTCACAGAAGCTAATAAATGGTAGAGATGGGATTTGAATCCAGCCTCTAATTTCTCCCTGAGCCCCAGGTTTGTATATGACTGCCTGCCTGGTGAAATGGTAGTGATACCATATGAAACTTACGTGCTTATGGTATCAGAAAGATCTTTGCTCCTGAAACCTTTGAAATTTCCTGAGTGATAGGGGTAATAGGAGGGTCTTTTGTTGTAATAAGGCAACTCTACCCCAATCTCCAGGGAGGGAAGCGGGGATAGAGATTGATTCACAGAGCTGGTAAACACATGCATGTGCTGGGAGAGTGGTGCATCGCAACTCCATGAGGACATAAGCTCCTGGGACCCTTCTGAACCTCGCCCTGGGTGCCTCCTCGTCTGGCTGCTTATTTGTACCCTTTGTAATAAGTTGTAAATGTAAGTAAAGTGGCTTCCTGAGTTCTGTGAGCTGTTCTAGCAAATTATGGAACCTGAGGAGGGGGTTGTGGGAACCCTGATTTATAGCTGGTTGGTCAGAAGTATAGGTGACTTGATATTTGTAATTGGCCTCTGAAGTGAAGGCAGTCTTGTAAGACTGAGTCCTTAAACCTGTGGAGTCTGATGCTAACTCCAGGTAATTTGTGTCAGAATTAAATTGAATTGTAGGACATCTAGCTGGTATGGGGCAACTGAGAGTAGTGTTGTGAAAGAAACCACATAGTTGGTGTCAGAAATAAAAAAAAAACACTCAGTACCCAAGACAGAACTGTGGATTCTCAGTCATACCCCCTCGATTCTTCCCTGTTTCAGAAAACGTCACTTCCACCCACCCAGTTGCTCAAGCCAAAAACATTGGAGCCATTCACAAGTTCTTCCTTTCATTCATTCCCTCCATTTGATCCACCAACAAGTTTGGCCAGTTATACTTCCAAAATAATCCCCAATCCAGACACCTCTTCCCAACACTGCCCCTGGTACAAACTGCCATCATCTGGCATCTGGATTATTCCAATAGTCTCCTAAATCAGTCTCTCTGCCTCCTCAATTGCCCTTGTAGTTCATTCTCTACATCACAGAATGAAAATGGCAAGACACTGTGCATTACACATGCTGGCAAGATGAACAGGACTCCTACTTTCATGGTGCAGTTCCTTGGATGCTCTTAACACATCCTTCATGGTATTGCTTTCTCTGCAACGACATCATTATTCCAACTTCTAACTTTTGATGGTATCTAACTCTAGGCTGCTGAGTAAATTTTCAGGACTTCTAGCCAAACTGTCCTTTTTAGATGGGCCCTGTGCCTTGTTAACTTTGGAGGGTCTCATCGCATTTCTGTTACAAACCCCTAAGGACTGACTGGCTAACCGTTGTGCGGGCAGGGCCAGTGCCTTTAGTGGAGTAGGGAATATTTTGATTAGTAATTAAACATTTCAGTTTGTTCTTTAACTTTATTACTTCGGTATTATGGGGCTAGAAGTAAGTGTGTGTGGTGTGATGGAGATTGGGGAAAGATGTGGAGAAGAGAAGAAAATAAATTCTTCTCCATAAAGAAGGATGGGATTTGGGGTGAATAAGAGGCTGGCTTGGGCATGGCTTTATTCTTTGATGCAGAGTGCTCACAAGTAGCTGGTGAATGTCATTTGTGCATAGGCTCTCATGGCTGGGGTGGGAACTCCTGTGGGGCTGATTTTCCAAAGCACTTTCATAATTGCCTAGTTCTTCACAGGCCTGGCCCATGATGTGAAGAGAGACTCTTTAGTACATTTCCTGAAAAGGGCAGAAGCCCAGATAGGCTTTCGTTTATTGGGTGGCTTACCTGGATTTGGTAAATCACCTCTAACTCACTTAACTGACCCTGGAGAGGTAAAATCAGTGGTTCTCAAACCTGGCTGCACATAATCATTTAGGGAGCTTTGGAAAATATCCACCTCAAGAGAATCAGATTAAATTGGTCTGGGTAGACCTGGGACTCAGTACTTTTAAAAATTTCCCCAGATGATTGTGATACGCAGTGTGGGATGAGGACTGCTAGTCTAAATAGTGTTTCTCAAATGTGTCTGATGGTTAGAATTACCAGTAGAATTACCAGAGAATGCCTGTAAAAAATCCAAATTCCCAGACCCTTCCTTGGTGACTCAGATCCTGCATGTGGAGCATAGAAATCCTAATATTTGACAGGAGCCCCAGGTAGGTAAGTGCTACATTTGTGAGTTCCTAATAGGAGGAAGCTTCGGAGTCCTTGGGTTTGGCTCACAGAGCAGTTTTTTTTTTTTCGCGGGCCTCTCACTGTTGTGGCCTCTCCCATTGCGGAGCACAGGCTCCGGATGCGCAGACTCAGCGGGCACGGCTCATGGGCCCAGCCGCTCCACGGCATGTGGGATCTTACCGGACCGGAGCATGAACCTGTGTCCCCTGCATCGGCAGGTGGACCCTCAACCACTGTGCCACCAGGGAAGCCCGCAGAGCAGTTTTGAAATTTCAATGCTTTGCTGAAAATAGGTTTTGAAGGATGATGCTTTGTTAAGTTTATTAAATTTATGTTTGGAGGTGATATATGTACAGATCACTTATGTGGTCTGGTTGTATCCTAGTTAGCATGTGGAAGTAAACATTTCTAGATGCAGGGCTGTGATAGGCATGAAAATGGCTCCCTAAAAGATATCCACATCCTAATCCCTGGAACCTGAAGTGTTTACTTTATTGGGGAAAAGGGTCTTTGCAGGTGTGGTTTAAATTAAGGGTCTTGAGACGAAGAGATTATTTTGAATTATGCCATCACAGTTGTCCTTACAAGAGACAGAGCAGAGTGAGATCTGACATACACATTGAAGAGAAAGCAATGCGAAGACGGAGGAAGAGATTGGCCACAGCCAAGGAAGCCAGCGGCCACCAGAAGATAGAAGAGGCAAGGAACAGATTCTTCCCTCAAGTATCTGGAGGGAGTGTGGTCCTGCCAACACCTTGATTTCAGCCCAGTGATATAGGGACATCTGGCCTCCAGAACTGTGAGAAATTAAATTTCTATTGTTTCCAGCAATGAAATTTGTGATAATCTGTTATAACAGCCAAAGGAAACTAAAACAGTAGGACTTCTTAAAATTTACAGTGCATGTGAAAACCCTAGGAAATGGGGTGTAACTGGAAATCTTATTCAGTGGGTCTAGGGTGCTGCCCTAGACGTGCCTGCATTTCTAAGAAGGCTCCCAGCTGATGCTGATGTTGCAGGTCTTTGGGTCACACTTTGAGGAGCAGGTTCAAGAGGGTAAATGTAGAAGAGAGATGGGCATGAACATGTTTAGTGAAGAGAGAAATCAGGCAGTTTTATGAAGGTTTTCTAAGCCCATTCTTGTCATGTATTACTTCTCCAAACTGTCATATTTTCACTGACAAAGGGAGGATCAGAATCAAGCAGCTGCCCAGATAACTGAGATAAAAATTAATTAGACCATTGCCTTGTTTCCCACTCAAGCATAGAAGATCTGGCGAAAAATGGTGTGTGACCATTTTTTTAAAAAAAACATCTTTATTGGAGTATAACTGCTTTACAATGGTGTGTTAGTTTCTGCTTTATAACACAGTGAATGAGCTATACATATGCATTATCCCCATACCTCCTCCATCTTGCATCTCCCTTCCGCCCTCCTTATCCCACTCCTCTAGGTGGTCACAAAGCACTGAGCTGATCTCCCTGTGGTATGTGGCTGCTTCCCACTAGCTATCTATTTTACATTTGGTCGTATATATAAGTCCATGCCATTCTCTCACTTCGTCCCAGCTTACCCTTCCCCCTCCCCATATCCTCAAGTCCATTCTCTACTTCTGCGTCTTTATTCCTGTCCTGCCCCTAGGTTCTTCAGAACCACTTTGTTTCTTTTTTTTTTTTAGATTCCATATATATGTGTTAGCATATGGTATTTGTTATTCTCCTTCAGACTTACTTCACTCTGTACGACAAACTCTAGTAGGTCCATCCACCTCGCTACAAATAACTCAGTTTCGTTTCTTTTTATGGCTGAATAATATTCCATTGTATATATATGCCACATCTTCTTTATCCATACATCTGTCGATGGACATTTAGGTTGCTTCCATGTCCTGGCTATTGTAAATAGAGCTGCAGTGAACATTGGGGCGCATGTGTCTTTTTGAATTATGGGTCTCTCAGGGTATATGCCCAGTAGTGGGATTGCTGGGTCATATGGTAGTTCCATTTTGAGTTTTTTAAAGAACCTCCATACTGTTCTCCATAGTGGCTGTATCAATTTACATTCCCACCAACAGTGCAAGAGGGTTCCCTTTTCTCCACACCCTTTCCAGCATTTATTGTTTGTAGATTTTTAGATGATGGCCATCCTGACCAATGTGAGGTGATACCTCATTGTAGTTTTGATTTGCATTTCTCTAGTGATTAGTGATGTTGAGCATCGTTTCATGTGTTTATTGGCAATCTGTATAGCTTCTTTGGAGAAATGTCTGTTTAGGTCTTCTGCCCATTTTTGGATTGGGTTGTTTGTTGTATTGATATTGAGCTGCATGAGGTGCTTGTATATTTTGGAGATTAATACTTTGTCAGTTGCTTCATTTCCAAATATTTTCTCCCATTCTGAGTGTTGTCCTTTCATCTTGTTTATGGTTTCCTTTGCTGTGCAAAAGCTTTTAAATTTCATTAGGTCCCATTTGTTCATTTTTATTTTTATTTCCATTTCTCTAGGAGGTGGGTCAAAAAGGATCATGCCGTGATTTATGTCATAGAGTGTTTGCCTATGTTTCATCTAAGAGTTTTACAGTGTCTGGCCTTACATTTAGGTCTTTAATCAATTTTGAGTTTATTTTTGTGTATGGTGTTAGGAAGTGTTCTAATTTCATTCTTGTACATGTAGCTGTCCAGTTTTACCAACATGACTTATTGAAGAGGCTGTCTTTTCTCCATTGTATATTCTTGCCCGCTTTATCAAAAATAAGGTGACCACGGGTGTGTGGGTTTAACTCTGGGCTTTCTATCCTGTTCCATTGATCTATATTTCTGTTTTTATGCCAGTACCATACTGTCTTGATTACTGTAGCTTTGTAGTATAGTCAGAAGTCCTGGAGCCTGATTCCTCCAGCTCCGTTTTTCGTTCTCAAGATTGCTTTGGCTATTCAGGGTCTTTTTGTTTCCATACAAATTGTGAAATTTTTTGTTCTAGTTCTGTGAAAAATGCCAGTGGTAATTTGATAGGGCTTGCATTGAATCTGTAGATTGCTTTGGGTAGTATAGTCATTTTTACAATGTTGATTCTTCCAATCCAGGACCACCATTGTTTGTATCATCTTTAATTTCTTTCATCAGTGTCTTATAGCTTTCTGCATACAGGTCTTTTGTCTCCTTAGGTAGGTTTATTCCTAGGTATTTTATTCTTTTTGTTACAATGGCAAATGGGAGTGTTTCCTTAATTTCTCTTTCAGACTTTTCATCATTAGTGTATAGGAATGCAAGAGATTTCTGTGCATTAATTTTGTATCCTGCTACTTTACCAAATTCATTGATTAGTTCTAGCAGTTTTCTGGTAGCATCTTTAGGATTCTCTATGTATAGTATCATGTCATCTGCAAACAGTGACAGCTTTACTTCTTTTCCAATTTGGATTCCTTTTATTTCTCTATCTTCTGTGATTGCTGTGGCTAAAACTTCCAAAGCTATGTTTAATAATAGTGGTGTGAGTGGGCAACCTTGTCTTGTTCCTGATCTTAGTGGAAATGGTTTCAGTTTTTCACCATTGAGAACGATGTTGGCATTGGGTTTGTCATATATGGGCTTTATTATGTTGAGGATAGTTCGTGTGATCCTACGAAAAAGGTGTTATCATCTACATTTTACAAATAAAGAAACTGAGGTCCAGAGAAGTTAAGAAATTTGCCTAAGTCACATAGCTAAATGGTAGTGCTGGATTCAAATTCATCTTTGTCCCACATTTTCAGATGTGTCACAGCTCCACGTAAAGCACCAGGACCTGGCATTAGTTCTGGGTTCTAGGCTGCATTGTGGTAGCAGAAGAGGTGAAAGATGGGGCTGGAAGTGAGGGTTGGGGGTGGAATTTTGGGGGCCTTGTGTTCTGTTAAGCAAGGACTTTTGACTTAGTTGTGTAGAGTAAGTAGATTGCAGGTGTCGGGTAGGCCATCAGTGTCTTTTTCCTCAGCATCTAGGATGATTCCCTGCACTTGGTAAGAGCTGATGTCACTTCTCTATCTTCCTTTTTTGTGTCTGTGAGTCCTAGGTCTAACTCTTTTTCACAGAATCCTGATCGGTGACATAGCTGTCTTGGGAGGAGAGTAGGTAGTATGAGTGGAAGGAGGGAGAAGATGCAGGGAGTAGGTAAAAAAAAGGAGAAAGAAGAAATAGTACTCATTGAACAGAGCTTCCTGGGACTCTGGTTGGAGTATGAAAGCAAAATCAAGCCTCTTCTTTACCATTCATCTCTGGCCTTCCTATTTATATCTCCAAGGGAAAAGAGAACTTGGAAATGGTGTTAAATATTGAACAATTATAATGAATTTCATGTATGCTTAGTGCTTTAGACTGTCACTGCTTACAAGGATCCCAAAGTCAGGGAAGGGAAATTGGAAAGCTAAAAATAACCTGGTCACCAAAGACATAGTGACAATTCAGTCATTTTTTTCTGCTATTTTAATTGTTGTCATCACTTTGTGAAATGGAGGGACTTACCCTTTCAAGCCTCTTGGTGAGCAAGGATGTGCACAGGGAGGGCTGGGACTGGCCCATTGTGAGATGTGACTTGTGACAATAGACCTGTTCAGACGCTGGGAATGAGATCTGTAATTGATCTCCTGTGCATGTCACTTCTCATCTCTTGCTCTGTGCTATGCTCGTGAATAAGTCGTTTCTGTAGTACATAAAATTACCTTCTAATCATCTCTACATTATCATTTATTTCACAGCAATACTGAAAAAACTGAAATTCCTTTAGCAATCAGGTCTCTCATTTTGATTTCCTGCTTCCCTTTCTTGTACCTTGATTTCCCTCACCCTCTCTATTTTTAGACACTGTACTCCTCTTTTCAACTCTTGTGGTTCATACTATATACTAATATTTGCTGTTTACCAAGTACCTACTGTATGCCAAGTGCTTTATCCACAGAATCTCTAGTCCTTGTAGTATCTCCACAACTGCAGTATTTTCTCTGTTTTATGGTTAAGGAAAATTGAGGCTCAGAAAAAAATTACTTTGTTGAAGTCTATCCAGGTAGTGAGTGACTGAGCTGGGACATAAATCCAGGCCTATCTGACTCCAAGCCCACACTTGTCTGGAGAATGCATTGTTTCTCCCAACACTTTGGGGTTAGGGGGAGGTGGTGCTTATAGTTGGGGAATGCTTACAGTACTGAGATTGGCCTCTGAAAACGAGCCTCTATTTATACTCTCCCATCTTCTACATGGACATCATTAAAAAAATCCCTGGGTTACAGGACAGCTCGGAGTGGGTCACATTCCTCGTGGGAGGCTCCTGGTCACACTTTAGCGCAATCTGAGCCCCCTCTTTCTCCCCTAAAGCAAAGTCACTGTTCCACTTGCCAGCTGCACAATCTGGCCCTCATGATGGGGGCCAATTATGATAGTTGGGGTAGGGATAGAGGGCTTCTTATTTTCTTGTTGGGGAATGTTATTTTTTCTAATGTAGGTGTTTAGCTGGATGCTTGTGGCTGGGAAACCTTAAAGTCCCGAAAAAAAAAAATAGAGTTGATGAACATGAAATGAACTTTTTGTGGCAAAGCCTACTTTCTCATTCTACTTCTGTTTTTCAACTACTTTTGCTCTATCTGAATGCCCCTCATTGAATTAATTTCCACTTGAAAAACTGTCCAAGAAAAGACAACTAACATTTATTAAATGAAACTGTGTGTTCACTTAATCCTCATCATGGCTCTGTGAGGGGCATCTATTGCCTACCATGTTAATGTGAGGCCTTGAAGGATAATGTAACTTGACCAACATCACCTATCTATAGACCTCGAGGATGCCAGTTCAGACCTGGATAATTCCAATCCCTTTCCATCAGAGCACACAGCCTGACAGGAGCTAATGAAGGAGCCTGACCTGAGTACAGAGCAAAGATGGCCAGTGGTGCCAATTAGATAACTTCAGGAAACTGAGGGTGGAAGGCCTGCTGGGTACTGGAGGTCTTATTAGAATTAGAGAAAGAGGGTAAGACAGACATGGGCCAATAGAAATAGCAACAACACTGCAGAAAATATTCACTGAGTGCACGTGCGGTGCCTGGCTTTTAGTAAGTAAGTTCATTATCGTATTTCATCTTGCTGCCCATCCTGTGAGTAGAAAATCTTACCTCCTCTTACAGGTGAAGCCCTGAGGTTCAAAGAGGCTGATATTTGCCTTTGGTCACAAAGTTAGGCAGTGACAGAGCCAGGCTAGTGTGAGTCTAATGTTCATGCTTCTGACTAGTGTGTATGATGCTTGGACAGAATTTCTGTATCTATATATACATATAGATAGATAATTTTTAGCTGTACCACATGACATGTGGGAATTTTAGTTCCCCCACCAGGAATCGAACATGAACCCCCTGAAGTGGAAGTGTGGAGTCTTAACCACTGGACCGTCAGGGAAGTCCCCTTTTTTATTTTCAGAGTATCTATATTTTAATGCATCAACCCCCACCCCACCCCTCATTCTCCACCCCACTACCCCCAGACTGCAGTGGAAAAGGAGCACTGAAGCATTTTGTAATTATCTTCTCAAATCCTTCACTCTAATGAAAAGAAGGACAAAGCAGAGGAGTTCATAGATGCCAAGAAGTGAATAGAATTCAGGGTCTGTGAACTTGGATGGGAAGGAAAATTCATCTTTATTTCCCCTAACTTCTAATAGAAATGTAGCATTTCCTTCAATTTGGAATAGGGTAATATTAAGCATTGTTACCCATAAGAATTATAAATATTTTCACATCACATTATAATTTGACAGATCTCTCAATAGCATGTGTGCTTAGGACTACTTAAAAATCAGGGAAATTATGAGACTCGCTGTTATATCTTGTTATTTAGTGCGTTATTAAAAAGTGCTATATTACCATATACAATTTTCAGAAAAATTTGCCAACTATAATTACATATAATTAGTTTTCTTTGTAATTCTGTGAATTTTACTTTATGCACCTGAAAACATTATTTTGAGAAAGTATCCAGGGGTGTCACAAAACCCTTTGGGACTACCAAAGTGTTCATGGCCCCCCAAATAATTAAGACCCTGCACAAAAGCATGATTCATACTATGGGAGTGCTAGAGTAGGGTGGGTCTGTGTCCTCTAGTATAGCTTGGTGCAAAGGAAGGAAGGGATGGGATCTAATGGATTCATTCATTCATTCCTGCTTTCACTCATTCACAAATACTCATTTGCGGGACTAAGATATGCAAGGAATTGTGCTAGGCTCTGGGGATATAATAAGATCCTTGCCTCACAGGGATCATGTTCTAATGGAGAGTGACAGCTATTAAACAATAGGTAATAAATGATGCAGGTTGGTGATGTGAGCAATGAGAAAGTACCTATTGGGGAAGAAATGAAAGTTCCAGGAGGAGGGAACAGCAAATGCAGAGAGGGAGAGAGCTTTCCTGAGATAGTAGAGAGAGAAGGTCTCTTGAGAGTTTTAAGGTGCTAGAGTTGCACTGTCCAATATGGTGGCCACTGGTCACACGTCAGCACTTGAAATGTGGCTAGCCCAAGCTGAGGTGTGCCATGAAGGTAACATATACGTTGGATTTTGAAGACTTAGTCACAACGACAACAACAAAAGACTGTAGAAGATCTCATTAATAACTTATAAATATTTGTTATATGTTGGTAATATTTGGGGTATATTAGGTTGGTTAAATAAAATACATTATTAAAGTTATTTTTGCTTCATTCCTTTTACTTTTTAAAGTGTGGCTGCTAGAAAATTTAAAATTACATAGGTGGCTAGCAGTATATTTCTATTAGTACTGCTAGAGTGTAGGAGAGGAAAGGGAATTTTTTTTTTTTTGCGGTACGCGGGCCTCTCACTGTTGTGTCCTCTCCCGTTGCGGAGCACAAGCTCTGGACGCACAGGCTCAGCGGCCATGGCTCACGGGCCCAGCTGCTCCGCGGCATGTGGGATCCTCCCGGACCGGGGCACGAACCCGTGTCCCCTGCATCGGCAGGCGGACTCCCAACCATTGCGCCACCAGGGAAGCCCGGAAAGGGAATTTTTGTAGTGATTGCTGTTAATTGTACATTTAGACACCCTTAAATGTTTTTCGGAGATGAGATGTGAATAGCGACTGGAATTTCTGTCTCGTTTATCCAACAAATATTTATTGAACATCTAATAGGTGCTGAGAATATGTGTTTTTCTACAGATATGTGTGTGATAAACAAACAAGCTACATGAGATAATTAGGGATTGCTTTGAATGACGGAGAAAAATAGGGTGAGTGGGGACACCTGCTTTAAATGGGATTGTTGACAAGGCCCCTCTGACATGGTGTCATTAGGTTTTGAGGAGGAGCCCACTGTGGGAAGAGCATCAGAGCCTCCACTCACAGCCTCACAGTCCTTCTTACTGCTTCTGATTGAGTTTAGCATTAAAAGCAGGCTTTTCATCGCAATGTCAGGCTTTTCTAATTAGTTTTATTTTCTTCTTCTTCTTTCTAAAAAGGATGTGGCAATTTCTCAAGTTTGCCAGGTAGGGAGGCACAGATGGCAAGGATGAGTGCACTGACGACCCCCTGCTGAACTATGTTCCAAATGGCTTTGGGAGCTTTTATGGGGGAATTCCTTCAGTGGTTGGTCTGCAGTGCTATTCAGCTCCCTTGGCATTTATCGAACTGCTTGCGTAAATGGGATGCTTAAAAAAGTGCCATCCCTCTCAGATGGGTTTTAAGATCCTGGCTTGCAAATAGTGTTTCTTTTTTTATAAGACAATTCTAAAAAGGTTGGATGTCTGCTCTTTGGATTTGTGCTGCTATGCCTCAGTTTTAAATGCTATCTTCTGCTTTAGATTTTAAATGATGATGATGGTGATTATTACAATGAAAATGATGGCATAGAATTAACTAAGCACACCAGGTACTGTGCCAAAAATGCTGTTGTACGGTTTGGTAGTGAGACATTCTCCGATTGCTTGGGTTCAAGTCTTAGTTCTGTTGTTACTAGTTGTGTGAACTTGGGCAAGTTCCTCAACTCTCTGAGCCTCATTTACTCTTCCGTAATATGGAGAGAATAACAGGTCCTCCTCAGCCTCTCCCATGGGACTGTGGAAAGGATTAAATGAGTTAATACATGTAAGATGCTTAGAGCAGTGCCTGGTCTGTGTTAAGCCTTATGTAATAGTTAGCCATTATTGATATGAAGTAATACCACTATTAGTCCCACTGAGCACATGAGAAAAGTAGTTTAAGTTAAGTCACTTGCCCAAGGTTACCTATCAAGGAAGTGACGATCTTTCCCATTGCTGCATCTGTCAGTTTACAGTGCCTCTAGGTGTGGGAGAGTCTGAAACACAGGCGATAAAGACTGGTTTTGGGCCCTGTGCTCCATAGGACCATATGCTGTAGTGGGCTGGGGAACTTTGATTTTTGGCAATTCTGTCCTGTACTGTAAAGTAGACCTTTTTCCGTTAATGGCATCTTTCCAGGCCCCATTTCTCAGTATGAAATGACAGTGTGGACAGGATAATCAGAGGCTTAACAAAGAGATTAGTTCTTTGGCCTTAGAAATTGTTTCCTAAGCCTCAGAGAAGGAAAAAGACCATCTGTTAAGTTTACCTTCAGGAAACTAGTTTCCTGAATTAGGATAAGGGCTTTGGGATCAGACAAGTCTGATTTTTCATCTCGGCATCTTTGCATTCCCTTGTTGAATGATCTTGTGTGAGTCCTTCACTCTTCTGAAACTTAGTTTCTTTGTGTGTAAAATAGGCACAATCATCATGACTATCTCATAGAGTAGTCTTGAGGACTGACTGAGAACATTATAACAACAAGATAGGTAACACCAAGTGAGGCCTGTATCAAATCTATTAACAATGATTATCTCCAGATTGCAAATGTGTAGGGCTTATCACATAGTATTGGTTCAATAAACAGAAGCTGCTGTAATTCAGTTCCACAATGACCTGTGGATCTTTGGTCTGATAATGCATTATCTCTACTGTTAGAGAGCCCATGATAGATCATTGCCTGGCTGTCATTAGGTGCATGGGAAGGCCTGTTAAGGACCTTAAGCCTCTCTGCTTTTAGGATATCTTAAGGCACTTCTTATCATGAGCTAGGTCATATTGCTGATTGTTGGATTAATACTGGCTCTTAGAATCTTGTAGAATCTATTAAACTTAATATTGCCATTTAGGAGACAACAGAGCCCATACTTTTATCTGAGCTCCAGCCCTGTTTATCCAACTACTTATTTGGCTTCTCTACTTGGATGCCTTACAAAGTTGGCCCAAATTGAGTTTACATATGTTTCCTCAAATCTGATTTTTCTCCCATTATCTTTATCTTAGTAAATTACAACATCCACCGTATTGACAAGGAAGAAATGTCAAGTCTTCTTTGCCCCTTTGTTCTATTTACCTTTTATCATCTGTCAGTCACCAAGTTCTGTTCACTCTTCTTCTGAAATATCTCTTGAATCTCTCCATTTCTCTCCATCCTACTGCTACGACCTTGGTGCAAATAATACTTTTAGAAAAAGATAAAGTTTGTTTACAATACTGAGTCTGTGGTCTTATGTTCCAAAAAACCCAGGTCAAGAGCCTCCCTGAGTCTACACAGAAAAGAATCCAGCGCAAAGCTGCAGGGTTAGGGCTTGACTGCAGCTTCAGGGAGCAGAAGCTGCCTTGGACTGAGGCTACAACCTTTGCATTGGGTGCCCTGCTAGCCAGAGTATCTTGTACACTCCCAGAGAGCGGAGTAGGGCATGGCTATTAGGACCAAGACTGAATTCCTGCCAGCACCCAGGGGTGAGTGTTCAGAGCAGTTTATAGTTGATTTAGAGAGCTGTAGAAATGTGACATTTAGAAAATCCCAAGTGTTGCATGGAGTTACATCCATGCTGACGATGGCAGCATGGCTCCTCTGGCAGAACTGTGTGAATTTTTATTTACAATCCACAGAGTTGAGCAGTCACCTCAGGGGTGTGACTGGACGGCTGTGCCTTGCCAGGTTCCTGGGGCTCGACACACATCCTGGGGTTGAAATGCTGCCAAAGTCACTCCTTTGTTTTGACAGTGATGAGGGGAGTTGAAGGCTCTGGGCCTCTTTGCTTTCCTAAAAGTGCAAACAGTGCAGTCCTGTTCTTGGCTCCCATACGGTCAGAGGGGGGTGAACGGAACAGATGTAACAGAATGAAATAAAAACTTTTGAAAAAATAATAAATGACATTTGCACAGTCCTTTAGACTTGTTATACACTGTTTCAGTTGGTGCTCACACTGAGGTGAGAAGGGCAGGTTTGTTATTATCATCCCACTTTGACTGATGAGGAATCCAAAGTTCAGAGAGGCCGAGGCATGTTCCAGGTCACACAGTTCTCAAGCGGAAGAATAGGGCTGAAACTCACTAAACTCAATGAAAATCATCTCTGTCCCCTGGGATAGCTTTTCTTCTCAACCCCACTTTATACTTTAGCAAAGTGAGGCAAAGAGATATAAATTTGCCCACAGCACTTGGATTCCAACAAGAATCCTGACTCCAGAATCCGTATGCTTAGTGAATGTTCGGGCTTCATAATGAAGCAATCCTACTGAAAAAGACATTTCAAATGTGCTTTTTATAAATTTTTTTACGTGTATCTGTAGGCAGAGAAATGGAGAATCCTGTGCACCCAAATCTGTTTGAGACAATCCTGAAGTATTTGAGAAACAGATCCCAGGGCTCCGTGCGCTCAATTCTACAGAGATCCATTTGCAGTTATGTCTGGCAGCATATGTCTTATGACCCCAAAGAAACAAAACTGGAGTTGTGGGGAAGAAGTGGTGGGAAATACCTGAGTATAAAAGTCATATCAAAGATGCAAAACTTAATAAAACATTACTTTTACCTTTCATATTTCTCCCCCAAATCTCATTATGCTCATTATGTAAAAGACAGAAAACATGAAAACGGAAGGAAATGTAATTCACCTGAAATCCTAAAACCCAGAGAAAACCACTGCTAATTTGGTACATGTCCTTCCATACCTCTCTTTTATGCATGTGTAAAGGCTACAGGCATTGTTAAAGCTCTTGACACATATTGGCAAGTCTCCTTCTGTAAAGGCTGTAGCGTTTGACTTCAACCTGAAATAAATGAGAGGGCCCTCACTGCTGTTTCCTCACCAGTGCCAATGGGTAGTATCATACAACGTTGTCAGTTTGGTAGGCAAACAATATCTCTGCTTAATCAACATTTCTTGCCACACTTGTTAAGATTTTTGGAAGGAAGGAAAATAAGAGCTCTGGGCTATGAACCTTTTATTCTTGACCAGATTAGCTCCCTGCCCCATCCCATTCTCTCCCCTTTCAGCTGCTGGAGTCCTGTGACTGAGACATTCCCTCTCAGCTTCTGGAGGCCAGTCTTGTCCTTGACGAAGGAATCTGAAAGACTCTGTGTTTTTCACCCACGGCTGCATGTTAGAACCACTGGGGAGCTTTAAAACATCCCCTCTGCTCTGGCCATACCCTGGACCAATTAAATTAGAATCTCAGGGGGTGCTGGAAAGAGCTCAGCCTTTTTAAAACTTCCCAAGTCATCTAAAGAAAGCTCTCGATCAGCTCAAGGGCTATGCCAGTAAGTTGGCCTTTCTGTTAAGTATCTTGTTTGTGGAACGTGAACTTCTCTGGCTTCTTCTGGAGATTAAGTCTCATGTTGATTCCCTGTGGAAGTGAGCCTAGAGTCCTGGGCTGTGTTTCTTGAATACTGCAGAATTCTCTCAAATAAACAGATTTGGGCACACAGGATTCCCTATTTCTTTGCCTGTATACACACACACACACACACAACACACACAAAGCCAACCCAGAAAAGTCAATACACTTACCTCAAGTACAGTTAAAGCCATTTCCTTTCTATGTGAACTTAGGTAAGTACACCCCAATCTGGGGATAACAATACTTCGTAGGGTTGTTGAAATGATTAAATGAGAAAATATATGCCAAATGCTTTCCCCAGCACCTGGGTTACTCACCCAACTCCTGGCCGTGGTTTCCTGAGGAGGATTTCACTCCTCCAGGAGCAGCCCTCCCTGTCTCTGGGGTGTTGCCGTGGTGATCAGGTCTGGTGTGAAGAGTGCCCAGGCCAGTCTGGAGGCATCCGCCTGCACCCACTTCCACTATGACATCTGCATTATCTTACTGGTGTTCATAAACCTTCGTGGATCTAGGCCTGGGCAGTCTCTCCTCTGGATAGCACTGGCTACATACTGATGATGTTTTATATTAGAATTCTTTCTACAGATAACAAGTAGATGTAACACCCCTCTTTTTGTCAGCATATTCTTTCTTCACAAAGCACAATGCAATTACTGAGTTTCAGTTTCTTTGTCCAGTTACCACCCAGTCATGTTTCCCTTGGGTCACCTTGATGGATGTTGTGTTGGGTGTTTGGACAATCCCTAAGCTTATATCAATAGTTGGTTGATGTGATCACTTAAACATCCCACCCTCCCCAGTCATAGTATTCAAACCAGAAGTAAAGAATGCTAGCAGGTACCACTGCCTGGGTTAGGATTATGGCTTCACTACCCTGGGAAAGTGAATTCCTTTCTTTGAGTCCTCAGTTACTTAATACAGAATGATCATAATAGTATTTCTCCTATTGGCTTTTTTGTAATGCTCAAGTGAGATAAATCTTACCATTTACCTCAGTTATCGCAATGAGGAAATGCTTAGGAAAAGCCGAGCAAAAATTTTGCATATTTCAGACAGATAGGATAGTTGCTCTTGCTAACATGATAAAGTCCAGGAAAAAAATTATAAATACATGTCTAGTTGCGCTGACAAGGTATGTATTGGATGATGCACCTTTGTCTGAGAAGAAAGATGGCGTACTGGGGAGAACAAGGGACAGAGATTCTTAGAAACCGAGTGTTGACATATCTGCTAGGAAAAGCCATTCAACTTAGAGAAGGATTTGTCAGGATGCTTGGGAAATGAGATAAGAATAAATCCAATCAAGCAGGTGATGAGATACATTAGTGTGATAGTTGGCAGAGATGTTTCTTTCTTTGCTGCTGCCATACTCTATGACAGTAATGATGGAACTGTAAAGCAGTGGAGAATCAGCAGGCAAAGGGAACTTGAAGCAAAAAGAAATTATGAGCCAGTAGAAAAGTTTTTCAAAGAATTTCGCTCTACCCAAGTTAAGTGTTCTGAGAAGAACTGATTTCCAAGAAGGCTAAAGAAGAGAGCACTTTTCCACACGGAAAAATACTATAAGGGGGTTCCTTGTAGAACTCTAAGGAAACCTTGTTATGGAGAAGCCACTTTCAAAGTTGGCAAATGGAGCACATCTCTCTCTCTCTGTGTGTGTGTGTGTGTGTGTGAATATGCATAGCACAAAATGACCTTTAAGATAATCTTCAAGGATCCTTCAAATAGGGCCTCTTCAGTATATTCAAAGGTTCATTTTCCTCTTGTCTAAGGAGGAAAATTTACTCTTATCTCATTTTGCCAATAATGTGGAATCCAGAAGCTGAAAAATAAAGTTTAGAAATGATGACAAATTGAAGAATTTTTTAATTAAAAAAAATTAATTTTATCGAAGTATAGTTGTAGAAAATTGAAGACTGATCAAAACCAAGAATAATACTATTTAATGCTATAGTGGAAATCCAGGAAAAGTGAGGAGAGAAATTATACAACAAAATGAGGCCAGCTTATGTTTTAATATAATTTAATGTAGAAAACTCTAAGCAGTGGAAATTCTTTAAAGAAGTCACTTGACAAGTGGACTACGTAGCTCACATAAGAGACCCCCAAGGACTGTCAGTGGCAGGAAGTTGGCCTAGCTGTGAACCTGGTGAATTCTTGTGACTTGTAGCACCAAAAAAATTCATTCTGGGAAGTCAGGGAGCTTTTGTGCAAATTTGATGAAGCAATACTTTGGGATATTAAATATGATAATGACTCTGGTGAGCTGTGTGTGCCTCATTCAGGCTGGTATAGGACAAACCCCCATCCCCACCCACCACTCACCCCCATCCCCACTCCAGCACTGTAGCAGAGGCCATGAGAACTTACATCTGACTGGTGGCTATTTTCTGGTTGATAAATAGAGACAAGTTTGAGTCACATGGCACCTCATCACTTGTGGCTTTGTTTTACAAGATAAAGTTTTGTAAGAAATGTGTAGTGTTTCAGAAGTGACTTTAGGGTCTGAAGTGAAGGACCCCTTCTGGAGGCAGGGTCTGGATGGACTTGTGTGCAACAGGTCTCCAAGAGATTCCTTCTTCAGGACCCCTGGTCATGTGTGTGCTGAGGGCCAGTCCTCACAGCACTGGGCTGCAGCCGCCCACACCCCCAGCTGTTCTTGACTTCCAGGAATGTCAACAGACTCTTCTGAGGGCACTTCACCTTCAAGTTCTCAGAAATAATTAGCTATACATCACTTTTAACCATTGATGAGAAGAGGATTATGGGATACTTCGCCAGCCCCCCAGTAGCCCAAAAGAAGCATTGCCCTGGTCTGTGAAATAGCTGTCACTTTCATAATTGAATTTGAATCCTTCAAGGTCTAGCAGACACCCAGGAACACTTTCCAAGGCTGGCTGGGATTCCTTACTATATTTATGAGCAGGTGTGGCTCTAGAGGTCACTGTGGGAATATCAGCTCTCCTCACAGCTGATATTCAATACTCTTGAAGTTGCTCCTTGGTTTAGGTGCCAGAGCTCAATGCTGTCTGCATAGTACAGAGTGGCCAGATAGAGAGGACTCACTCACTCAGTCTTCCTTGACAACAAAAAAGACTATTCTCTTATTTGCATGTCAATGCAAGGTTCCATTGCGGCAATTGAGGGCTACTGTATTAGTTTTCTAGGGCTGCCGTAATAAAACACCACAAACTGGATGGATTAAACAGCAGAAATTAATTTTCTCACAGTTGTGGAGGCTGGAAGTCCAAGTTCAAGGTATTGACAAATGACAAGGTTTGGTTTCTCCTGACGCCTCTCTCCTTGGCTTCAGGTGGTGGTCTTCTCGTTGTGTCCTCAAATGGCTTTTCCTCTGTGTTCATGGATCCCTGGTGTCTTTTATGTGTCCAAATCTCCTTTTCTTATAAGAACACCAGTCAGATAGGATTCGGGCCCACTCTAATGGCCTCACTTTAATGTAATCACTTCTTTAAAGGCCCTGCCTCTAAATACAGTCACATTCTGACGTACTGGGGTTAGGGCTTCAACATATAAATTTGGGGGCAGCATAATTCAGCTCATCACAGCCACCTTGTCTTCTTTTACTCACAACGTGAGGAGTTAGGCTCATGCTTTGGAGCATAAACAGAACCAGGCCCATCCAAAGTCAGTCTGAGGAGGAAAGAGTTCCCAGATGAGGTTTGGGAGTTTGACTGTTAGGACTGGAGGGGCAAGTGGCAAGAACCAGTTGAAATTGCTCAGTCTTGGGAATATCCTTTCATCTCCATCTTTTAGAGGAAAGACAGTAATCTAAAGTCAAGTGCCAGTTTTTATGTGTCATGAAACTGTTTAATACCTTGCTTTATAGTCTGCCTAGGTCCCAGGTGTAGCTGCACTGCCTGGCATTGCCTGGGGCACCTTCTAACATTGAGCATCTGCCTTTGGCGATTTACACTTTGTTCGCAGCTGATCTGTCTGTCAGCAACTCCCAAAGCCCAGAAAAGCACATACATCTTAATTACAGTGGAGAACACGTGGAAGGGCACATACGCTGGGGCAGCAGATCCCAGAAGACACATCTTTTGGGAACATATCTTTGTAATCTATTTTGCTGACCTTGAATGCTTCGTCTTTGAAAAAGAAAGCAGAATAATGGTACATTTTTCTTTCTAAATTTATTATCTGGCCCTCATCACCCCCTGCCTCTCATAGTATTTTGTTTGACAACTAAAAGCCAGAGGGTTGCATTAAAGTTATTGCACTTTTTGTTTAATTGCTGGCTGGGGTGTGATTTCAATAAAAGGGGCATGGTGATTGTCCTGGATGCTCATGTGGTGTTGTTCACATTACTCCCAGGGTCTAAGTCTATCTAACAGCAGGGGAAAGTGATACTTAATTGGATTTTTTGCAGTCTTAGAGGCAACAACTGCTCCTTTCTTGAGAAGCTGTATATTGAGTTCAGAGTTGAACCAGCTCAACTCCAGCATTGCATTTGCCTATTAACTTCACAGGCAGTTAAATAGAGGAATATAAAACCCTGTGACTAACTGTGCTCAAAGCAGCCGAAAAACAGATAAGGCAATCTCAGAATCCTTTATTTCAGCACATTGTGGATGCTAAATACGTTTTCAATAATAAATAATAATGAAGTATTTCCCTTTGTCCATAGCCTCTCACTGTGCCCTACTCCCTGTGAAAAAGCTCATATTTTTTAATGGGAAAGAATATTGAGAAGGCAATTTTGGGAGGCCTTTGTAGAAGGAATTGTCAGAGGGTACTTGAGAGGATAGGCCCCAGAAGAGGCAAAGAAGAGAGAGTAGGAACATTCCTGACCTCAGTTATGGCAGCCGTGGGCCAAGAATGTCTGTAGGCCAGTGGTTCTCAGCCCTGACTGACCATGAGAATTACCTGAGAGGCTTTTAAATAACACTGATGTCAGGGCCCTACTCCAGACTAAATCAGAATCTCTTGGGAACTGAACATTTGTATTTGTTTAAAGCTCCCCAGCTGGTCTTCATATGCAGCCCAAGTTTGTGAGCTTTTGCTGTAGAGAGATAACAATGGCTAGTCAAGGGTTTGGGCATCTGCTAGGAGTCTATGTCTTTGAAACCATGAATGTTGGGGTACTTGCCAAAGTGAGCACCTGGGAACCTTTGGAACCCAATTGTGTGGATTCCCAGAGCATTATCGTCAATTTGGAACTTCATGCCCTGAAGTGCAGCTCATGCCTTACCTCCTAAATTCCTCGAGCTGCACATGTCTTATTTTTTTTAACTGAATCAGTATTGACAAAAAAAGAATTATAAATTTGATGCTCTGTGAGCATTTGTGTCATTGACGGAGTTGCATGAAGGTGGATACTTACCCCTGAACCCCAATTTTCTCATCTATAAAATGTAAATAATAATACATCTAAGTAAACTTCTTTATTTTTTATTTATTTATTTATTTTGCTGTACGCGGGCCTCTCACTGCTGTGGCCTCTCCCACTGTGGAGCACAGGCTCCAGATGCGCAGGCCCAGTGGCCATGGCCCACGGGCCCAGCCGCTCTGCAGCATGTGGGATCCTCCCAGACCGGGGCATGAACCCGTGTCCCCTGCCTCGGCAGGCGGACTCTCAACCACTGCGCCACCAGGGAAGCCCTAAGTAAACTTCCTGAAGCAGGTTGTGACTGATGCCCCCTTCCCCACCCCCATGCCACTGACATTTTCCTCACTGGGTTACTGTAGGTATCAACTGATACATGAACTACTGGTCATTTGGAGGCTTTTGTTTGGAGGTCATTTTTCTAGGTGGTTCTAGCTATAATCTTTACATTGAAGAGCCCATCTACCACTCCTGGAGATCCTGAGATCACGCTGGAATTGTCCAGGATGTGTAAACTAAAAATCTATCCCAGCCATCATAGGCCTGAGAAAGTCAGAGTTGAGAGGTAAATTGAATGGTGATTTTGGAAATAGAATAATATGGTAATAGTAGAGGATTTATCAGGGTACTCTGTTAAGGACACCAATATATACCCCTTTGGAATAATACAACTTGGAACTGGTGAATATAATTCATCCACTGGAGGCATGAGCAGCACAGTTATCTAAATATGGATTCAGTTGTCTAGCAAGACTGAAAGAATGGGGCACAGAGGACCTGTTGGTTTTGGTAGAGAAACAGGAGTGAACAAAAGGATATTGAGGGAGTGCCTGGCATCTAGCCTTGCTTAAAAAATGGTGTTGGATGAATGAAGAACTATGTGTAGGTTCCAAGTAATTAAGTTACTCTTTTTCATGAATTTGAGGTCAAATAAGAGCACTTAAAAATACACAATAGGATGTTCACAGATAACCTGGAAAAAAAATGTTTGCAGCATATGTTACATCATAGTTGTTGCTCATTAAATCACATTGATTGGGTGTGATCCAAGATAGGTATCTTCATACTATGTGGAGAGGTGGAGCCACTTGAAATGTTTTTATGGGTCTTCTTTTCTGCCTTTGTGACCTCCCTACTCCCTCCCTTCTTCCTCTCCTGTCTCCTTTAGGTATTACAGCTGCTAAATAAACCAGGAAACCAAAGCATCCCCCCCGCACCAAATTGGTATCTACAACTGTGTATTAAGGATCTTATTGCTGAGAGCTGAGTGAAGTCCCTCTCTCAGACAGTCTTGTGAGATGAACGGGACATGCAGGAAAGGTGCGGCCTCCAAGGGTCTTCCATTAACAACTAACTTCTTGTTTGTCATCCAGATTTCTTATTTTAAATGAATTAGGTGCTTGGAAATAGAGTCACAAGACTGGCCAATTTTCTCCTAGAAGAGTGGTAGCAAAGGAAAGCTGGAATGCATTAATCATAAATGAGTCAATTAATTACAGTTCTCCTTCCCCCTTGGGGTCAGTGCTGGCAACAGTAGGCCCCGAGTTATTTAGGGAATTAGACACCGAAGATGCCCTTTATAGAGCCAATTATGTGGAAATAAATTACTCTTTCAGATGACAATGTGCTGTTCTCTTGGAACACGTAGGGAGGGTAGTCTTTTTGTCTCTGAACAGTCTGCATGTAGTTTTCATGATAATTAAAGCCCTTAAATTATTTGTGGAAAAACAGAGCTTTCTTCTGGCTCCAGTTCTTTGGATATAAGGATACTTCAGGCTTAGAAAACATAGGGGTGGTTTTGCTGCGTGATGTGTTGACATTTGAGAGTTTCCAAGGAGGTGTGACGGAAACTCCCAGCAGCTCCAGGAGAGGCCTGAAAGGCAGGCAAATGGTATAAATCACTCCCTGAGCTTTTACTCACCCCATGAGAATAGCAGGATAGAAAGTCTAACAAACAGGTTTCAGAATTCACACTGCTCTGCCATAAATGCTCCTGGCATGAAATGGCCACTGCTATGCAGGGAAATAAACAGTTATGTGAGCTGGTGGCAACTAGTCCTTGAGGAGGGCCAAGGGAGGAAGCAGAGTTGGAGAGAGCATGACTTTCTGCCCTCCATCGCAGCCCAACCCCTTCCTCTCTGGTCCTCAGTGTCCCCCATCCTCAGCCCCACCTGAGACCTAATTAACGTGGGGAGAAGGGTATGGGTCAGGATGCTCATTGCAGCATGGTTATAATAGTGAAGAACTGGAAATCTCCAACATCCCTCCGAAAGGTTTGGTTAAAGGACCACAAGGAGCCTCTCAGCAATGAATATCTACAGCAGCTAGAAAGGAATCGGATGGAGCTCTGGTTGCTGACTTGGAGAATCTTCTAGGCATGTTAAAGGAAAAAAGAAACTTGTAGAATAAGGCATATGGGCTAATGCATTTCTGTAAAATAGAACTATATATTTCCATGTGTGTGTATAATATATGTCTATATTATATGTAGATATGGTTGTACCATACTAAATGCCTTTTTGAAGGTCAAAATTGGTTGGACATTGGCAGTTTCACATAGTTTAACTTCAAGTTTCTCAATCATGACACTATTTGGGCCAGATAATTCTTTGTTATGGGGGCTGTCCTGTACATTACTAGATATTTATCAGCATCTACTGACCTTTATTCACTGGATGCTAGTATCAGTTCCCAATTGTGACAGTCAAAAATGTCTCCAGATATTGTCAAATGTCCCCTGGTGGGAAGATCCTTTCCTTGCCTTGAGAACCACTTATTTAACTTAGTATATGTAAATGGAACAATATACACCAAACTGATTTGTTATTAGTTACTTCTGGGGAGGGGACTGAAAATGGGGTGTTGCAGTTTTAGCGTATCAGTGTTGTTTTAAATTATTTTACAACAAGATTACATTCATGTATTACTCGTGTAATGAAAAAAAATCAGACTGAGCTTATGTTTAAACTACTAAAGAGTGGTAGGAGGGACCCCTTGGGCCTCATAGGAAGAGGCAGGAAGGAGCAGGATGTAGTTTTCTGCGCCCTGCTTGCTTCAGGCTTGCTTATAGTCCTGTGCTTTGCACTGGAGTTTTGATAAGGACATTAACTGGCTCTGCCTGAATGCCTTTCTCTCCTTGGGGTAGAGGAGGAGTGTTTGGGACCTGTGTTGCTTTAGAGAGCCAAGAAGGCAGGATGAAGAGCTTCTAAGGCCCTGGGGGAAGAACAGAGGAGTGAGAAAAACTACCAAATGCACAGATGTTCCAAAGTTCCAACAAGCCAGGGCAGGTAGGAGGATGACCGAAACCAGCTGGGTCAGGGATGGGTATCAAAATTGAGGCAGGAGGGGAATATGAGGCCAGAGGGGGGAACATAGGCATAATTACATCAGAAGGAAACTATGTCTCTCTCTGTGTGTGTGTGTGTGTGTGTGTGTGTGTGTTAGTGCATAAGTGGTCACCTAGAACCAATGTTTGCTATTTGGAACAGTAGGTCTTAAACCTGGCCCCACATCAGAATCACTTAGGAAAAGTTAAGAGAAATAGATTTCTAGGCCTCACTTCTGACTGACTCAGAACCACTGAATAAGGGGCTAAGAAATCTGTAATTTTCAATAGGGACTGCACTTTGGAAGACACTGCTCTGGGATTGGTTTGTGGACCGGATGATCCAATTAAAAAGGCTAGGGGAAAGTAATACACAGATCATGGTATTTCCCAGCAGGCTCCATGTTCTTTTTTCTCAGTTCCCCCAGATGGTTCCAAAACTCAGGATTGGGGTGATAATGATCTGAGTGGAATATTGGGTCATGTCTTTATTTTATTTATTTATTTATTTCCTGGGACACAATCAATCCCATCCACTTTTATTGATTTAGTCTATTTCAAATTCAGTGGTGAGGAGCTCAGTCTGCAGGGAAGCTGAGAGAAGGACAGATATCTGTGTAAGAAGGAGATAAGAGGTGGAGAGAGAGAAACTCTTGAGGAACATAGACGGGAAACACGTTTAGGGGAATCCAAGGTGAGGATAAAGAATGACTCAGGATGTACTTTTGGAGATGGTCTCTGGAATCCTTTTCCTTAACCATGGCCATCAGCACCAGGATGCTGGCCAGCACAGCATACAGGGTGGCCTTCCGCAGCAGGATCTCGTAGAAGATGGTGGCAGACAGGATCCCTTGCTGATAGGACACTGAGGTGAAGCCACAGTCTGCTCTGCCCCAGGCCTCGGCACTGATGTTCTGGGTGACAGGTTTGGGCCAGTCCTGCTCCCACTCATCCTTGTCCATGGGCCCATGGAACTGGACTTGGCAGCAGAAATGATTGCAGGGGCTGTGCCAGAAGGCGGCAGAGACCCTCAGCCAGCTGCTCAGACAGCAGTTGGAGTCGTTCCAGCTGGGGTCCTCCTTGTAGGGCTGAGGGTCCATTCTGGGTTGTGTCTTTAGTCAATTTAGGCTGTTATAACAAAAATACCATAGTCTAGGTGGCTTAAAGAACAAACATTTACTTCTCACAGTTCTGGAGGCTGGGAAGTCTAAGATCAATGTGCTGGCTGTCTGGTGAGGGTCTGCTTCCTGGTTCATAGAAGGCTGTGACCTCAAATGGCAGAAGGGGAGAGGGAGCTCTCTGGGGCCCCCTTTTTTTTTTTTTTTTTTTTGCTTTATAACAAATTTAATCAGTTATACATATACATATGTTCCCATATCCCCTCCCTTTTGCGTCTCCCTCCCACCTGGGGCCTATTTTATAAGGGCACTAATCCCATTCATGAGGGTGCCACCCTCATGACCTAATCACCTCCCAAAGCCCCCACCTCCAAATACCATCACACTGGGAGTTAGGTTTGCAACATATGAATCTGGGGAGACACAAACATTCAGTCCAAAAGAGATTAGTTGTGAGGTGAGGAGAATCTTCATAAATTTCATTTTTTAAAGTTTGGAAAGGGGCCAAATTTATACTATCAAGTCAAAATAAGCCACTCTTCTTGTTCCAAATTGGTGTTTCTTGATATTGGAGGAAGGAAGAAGCACATCTTGACTCATATGACAGCTATTATTGAGTACCTCTGACTGTGGACTAAGGTATGAGAATTGAAGATGAATGAGATAGTCTCCATCCAAAAGGGAACTGGAGATTCTCTGAGGAGACAGGTGTGCAAACACATCCTTGTATATAGGGCAGGATCATATTAGGTTTGGGAAGGAGATAGAAGCAATGTCTGTAGACCCAACAGGAAGGGCAGTGAGCTCCCTGGGTGAAGCTTCAGGAAGACTAGAGACAGAAGCTCTACATAGTTATATCATTACTACTCACTACCCTGCTCAACTCTGTTTTGTTTCAATTTAGAATGTAGGTGGCCAGAACATTCAGACAAAAACTGCGCTCCTTCTAAGTATTTTTTCAACTTTTTATTATGAAGAATTTCAAACAGAGAAATTTAAAGAATGGTATAGTGAAAACCCAGAGACCTTGCATGCAGACTCTACAACTGCTAAGTTACATTTTGCCATATTTGTTTTATATATTTTTTGAGTGTACAATTCGAATGTAATTTTTAAGCATTGTAACACTTCATCCCTAAATATTTTTGCATACTTCTAAGAATAACGACTCTTTACAATGATCTTACCTTAGGAAGTTAACAATAATTTTATAATATCATTTAATCTGTAGTTCATATTCAAATTTCTGCTGTTGTTCCAAATTTACGACTATAAAAGAACCTATAGCTTTTTTTTTGAACCAGGTTCTGTGGCTAAAATCAAACACTGTGTTTGGTTGTTATGTCTTATTAATTTTTCTTTGAAGAGTTCAGCCTGATGGCCTTATAGATTCTTAATTTAACTGTTTCCTCATGGAACATTTAACTTGTTATCTAGTCCTGGTTATTTCCTGCAAGCTGGCAGTTAAGTTTAGAGGCTTAACTAATAGATTCAGATTAAAAACATTTGATTAGAATATTTAATACAGAGATGATGTATATATTTTTATTGTATAACATCAGTTCTTCCAAGTTCTTTTTTTAAGTTTTGAGGAAAAATAGGAATACATATTCAGGGCCTGAAACTAAAGAGATATTTTGTGGTATTGTACTCATTTTAGTACAGAAAATTACCAAATGGGAAGCCAGTGTCTATTGTTATACTCTCTCAAGTTTAGAAAGCAAGATGGTGGCTTATGGAATAACACTAGATGGATATTTCATTGTTTTGGTATCTGTTTATCCTCAGACTAACTGCAGAAAATGTAGCTGGATTCGAACTGGGCCACAGAGGGATGGACAGATTTCAAAGTGGGATGGAAACCAACAAAAAATTAGAGTGAACAGGGGGGCCTCTCTTGAGCCCTCCAGTCAGAAAGTAGGAAGAAAGGGCCAGAAAAAATTAGAAAAAATAAGTACCAAGAGCTATCATATAAGACTGATTCTGGGGATTTGATAATTAAAAAAAAATTCTTGTTGGAATATAGTTGATTTAAAATGTTGTGTTACTTTTTTGCTGTACAGCAAAGTAAATCAGTTATACATATACATATATCTACTCTTTTTTAGATTCTTTTCCCATATAGGTCATTACAGAGTATTGAGTAGAGTTCCCTGTGCTGTACAGAGGTCCTTACTAGTTATCTATTTTAAATATAGTAGTGTGTATATGTCAGTCCCAATCTCCCAATTTATTCCTCCCTCCCTTTTCCCCCGGTAACCATAAGATTGTTTTCTACATCTGTAACTCTATTTCCATTTTGTAAATAAGTTCATTTGTACCGTTTTTTTAGATTCCACATACAAGGGATATCGTATGATATTTGTCCTTCCCTGTCTGACTTACTTCACTCAGTATGACAATCTCTAGATCCATCCATGTTGCTGCAAATGGCATTATTTCTTTCTTTTTATGGCTGAATAGTATTCCATAATATATATGTGCCACATCTTCTTTATCCATTCCTTTGTCTGTGGGCATTTAGGTTGCTTCCATGTCCTGGCTATTGTAAACAGTGCTGCAATGAACATTGGGGTACATGTATCTTTTTGAATTATGGTTTTCTCTGGGTATACGCCCAGGAGTGGGATTGCTGTATCATATGGTAGCTCTATTTTTAGTTTTTTAAGGAACCTCCAGACTGTTCTCCATAGTGGCTGTGCCAATTTGCATTCCCACCAACAGTGTAGAAGATTTGATAATTAAGGAAACTTTCCTCCACTGTGTTTTTTTTAAATAAAAAAGACAATAAACAGTATTTTATTTGGGGCCCTTTCTCAGTATTTACAGATCCTCAACTTCGAGGTAGGTTAAATATTAGCATTGTGTTTTATAAACTAAAACTCAGGCAGAGATTACATCACTTGTTGCAAACCACAGCAGGAGTCCTACCATGGTCAAGAATAACGTGGTCTCTTTCAGATTAATCATCTCTGATGTGTGAATTTAATGGTGATAGCTTGCAAATATTCATAAAAAAGACTAGATACCACAGAAATTCTACTCTGGAATATTTGAAAATTCTTAAATTGATCCTATAATTATTATACATAACGTGGAATAACCTACCTGCTCCCATTATAAATCTATTTGTATATAACTGATACTTATAATAACGAATTAGCACATTACTGATTTTGTTGTTTTCTGCCTTTTGGGGTGGTTTAAGCAGGAAGACAACCAGCAAGTTTTCCTCAGAGTGCTAGACAGCTTTAAGTGCAGATGCTGTGTTCAAGGCACCATCTGTGATGATTTGGGGTCATAGGAAAGCACATATACAAATGAAGCCAAGATCCAGAAAAGATGCCTGGATCCAAAAGAGGGGAGGCCCTTTGCAAGTCAAAGATGAAGAAAAAAAAGAAATACTGTCTTCTTAGGCTCTACCGATCCTCATAGTCAGGCTACAGCATCACAACAACGTATGGGAAGAGCTCCTAAAAAAGAGCAGTAAGTTTGTCCCAGTGGTCTGTTAATTAAAGTTCTTGTTAACCAGATAAACCACAAGAAAAAATAAATTTATATTTTATTAAAGTGACATCTATAAAAGCAAAATATCTAAATATTTAATATGAATATGTTCCACCTATCATGTATATTACTCTAATTGTCAAAAACCTAATTCACTTAGCTCAGTATAATCACTTGAAATTCAGCTCATCTTGATACAGGTTCCTGGGCCAGCCTTCTCAAGTATTTGTTTAATTATAAAGTTCCTTTTACTTAAAAATTTGTCAAATATTAATAATAGTGTAAGATTAAGAGTGGTTAATTAACAACTGAGAAATTATAAGGAAAATATCATTAGTGTGTTATAATATGCAGCATTCAGCAGCACAAATTTCAAGAGTAAGGATATAGACTCCTGTGCTTCTGAATAGACTGAACAGCATAGCCCAACATGGTTTGAGTCAAAGAATCAGGAAAAAAAGGAGGGAGGGGCCACAGGAGGCAAAGTATTTTATTCTAGCGTCCCGAAGTAAAAAGTTTCTACATTTAAAAAGTTTATGTAAGTTACATGAATTGTAATTTTCATAAAAATCAAAATGAAATGTTCTGTGTAGGACAAAAGATATGCCTAAACAACATATCATATTTGTACAAGGTGACATGAATGTCATGGATATTAGTAATGAATGAAAAAGCTTAAGTCTATGGCAGACTGAGCAAAGATTTCAGTTTGGTATTCTATAACCACAAGACTGTAAACTACTCTTACTATACAAAAGCTCTAATGACATAGAGAATTTTGTGTAGGAACTCTTGTGCTTCTGGTTGGTACATCATCTACTCTTTGATATGTGAAATTAATACAGACATTTGTGAGAAGTTGTACAAAACTATCGTGTTTACAAAAATGGCACAAAAGTGAATTCAGCAGTTGATGCACATGCACACTTCAGTCACATCTTCAACAGCAAAAGGTATTGAAACGCTGTAGAACTGAATAAGAACGCTAGCTTCTATGGCAGCTGTCAAGCATTAGAGTCACCTAAGTTACACCAGAATGGGCAAATATTGCCCAAGTAAAATTCTATTGTTAAAGCTGAAACAGATTTAAGGCCACTCAAGTTCAAGCACAGAGATACAAATCTTTTGGAGCCCCATCTATCTGTGTTTGAAATTTGTGACCTTTCTTCTGACTTGTGGTCTTAAAATTTTGTTTTACAAAATCTGAAAATACAGAAGAAATCAGTACTACAGAGGTTATATTAAATAAGAGTAAAATACAAAGCTATGATTAAGATGAATTAAAGAAAGCCAAAATGTTAAAATTGTAAAACTTACTTGTTACTTGTTGGGACTGTCCTACACTAGAAGTTAGGTATTATATACAGTTATTTTCAAGTAGATTACTTCATGTTTCTCTAACATGTTCTTTTCATCAGTATACTGTTAAACTAATCCAATACCGTACACATGTATACTACTTTACAATAGCAGCACACACTACTGCTACCTGCAAAGCTGTCACTCTCAAATGACTTAGTGATTGAAGGGAAATAAAAAGTGGAGAAGGAACGTGTTAAGGAGAAATAATGGGAATTAGAAGATTCATGCAGTTCAGCTCTTTCAACCAGCCAGCCAGCTTGCTAGCAGCAAGAGATAGTTTCCGTTGAGGATGGACCTCTGGAGTGGGAATGTGGTCACAGTGACCTTTGTCTTCTCTGGGGCTGCAGTAGGAAGTTGCTTGTTCTTCATTTTTGCTTTAGCCATGTTGTAATCCCCAGAATCAAAATATTTTTGCCCTTTCTGCAATCATTTCCTTAAGAAATCTGAACCTCCAGGCTTTTGTCCCAGAAGATACCTTGCTTTTAATTTTGCTTCTTCAGCTTTCTCTGGACTAGTCACTTTATGTTCCATTTCCTTCTGTTCCTTTGTGCAGGCTGCCTCAGGGACTTCTGTGGATATACTGCTCTCTCTTACCCCGCTTCTCCACTATGGGGTTTGATTAACTTTAGAGATATAGTTCTCGCATGAAGATAAAAGTGGAGGATCAGCCATATTATTCTAGTTTAGGGTTGCAAGGAAAACTGGATTAGAGAAGGTGGTTTGTACTGGAGATGGAAATAAGGCTCTCTACACAACACTCCCCTGGAACTGAACTGACTTAACCTCTGGGATGGTTAATTTCATGTGTCAACTTGACTGGACCATGGGGTGCCCAGATATTTGGTCAAACATTATTCTGGGTGTGTCTATGAGTGTATTTTTAAGGGATTAATATTTGAATCAGTAGACTGAGTAAAGCAGTCTCCCTCCCTAATGCTCTTGGCCCTCATCTAATCCACTGAAGGCCTAAGTAGAATAAAAGACTGAGTAAGAAAGATTTCTTTCTTTTAGATTTACTGTCTTTGAGCTAGGACATAGGTCTTTTCCTGCCTTTGAACTCAGACTCAGGCTGGAACTTACATCGATGACTCTCCTAAGTCTCTGCTTGCTGACTACATATCTTGGGACTTATCAGCCTCCATAACTGTGTAAGCCAATTCCTTATAATGAACCTCTTTCTATTGTACATTATTATATGATACATGCTGTATATACCATGTAATAATATATATTATTATATATTTTATCAATCAGTCTGTCTATTGGTTCTTTTTCTCTGGAGACCATGACTGATACAACCTCCCAACTGCAGGTGGGGCAGCTGAAGAGTTTTGTCTGGTCTGCCTCTGCATGGTAGGAAGGAAGTAGAGCAAGAGCAGTGATAAGTCGTCCTCAGACTGTGGGGATCAGAGAGTGAGAAGCAACCCAGGAAAATGGTAAAAGTTCCCTCACCAATGGTAAAAGTTCCCTCACCAACATCCTTCAAGAGGGTGGGAAAATTGGACATAGGAACCAACATGAGGGCTCAGAGGGAACCTGAGGAGAGGAATTCCATATACCAATTGGTGGTACTGAGGATTAGAAACCACAAATTGTGAGACCTTAGATATTGTCTCAAAACAGAAGCTGGCCTGAGCTAACTCTAATGAGAAAAGCTTATTGGGGCTGGATTCAGCCAGTAAACCAAGAAAGATACCATTTTAAGGTACATTAATAAACCCCAGAAGTATTCTCAGTTGTTTGCCCTGCATGGACAAATGAAGAGTATGTAAATATATCTTAAAAGCATAAATTCATAAGCTCTCAAAAGTTACAAAGAACATTAGTGACATACAAAATGGCTTTTGATTCAGTTAAATTTGATTCCATTACACATAGTAAAAGCCTGCCTCATTGTGATAGATTGAGTCTGTATCAGGAAAGTTCAGATTATTGGTGATTTTGTGTAAGGGCAGCCTTGAATATGTCTGGCCTTTTCTCTGTTGGAAATAATTAGATAGCCAAGAATTACTGCCGAGGACATTTGGTTTATGGATGGGATATTTCTTAATGAAGGTGATAATAACAATAACAAGAGCATCCATATTTTTACTATCTTTTTTTAAAAAATTAATTAATTTATTTTTGGCTGCGTTGGGTCTTTGTTGCTGCATGTGGGCTTTCTTTTTTAGTTGCAGTGAGTGGGGCCTACTCTTTGTTGTGGTGCGCAGCTTCTCATTGCGGTGGCTTCTCTTGTTTTGGAGCACAGGCTCTAAGTATGCGGGCTTCAGTAGTTTTGGCACGTGCGCTCAGTACTTGTGGCTCGTGGGCTCTAAAATGCAGGCTTAGTAGTTGTGGCCCATGGGCTTAGTTGCTCCACGGCATGTGGGATCTTCCCGGACCAGGGCTCGAACCCGTGTCCCTTGCATTGGCAGGTGGATTCTTAACCACTGTGCCACCAGGGAAGCCCAAAGCATCCCTATTTTTGTTTCTAGTTCTGAGAAGTTCATTAAGTAGTGCTAAAGGTTTCAAATGGTCTTGTATTTCAAAGCACTCTCTCTGTGCCTCTTTGCCTTACCTTACAGTAGCCCTTCTACCTGAATGCGTTTTTTTTTAATTATTGCAGTTTTACTTATCATGACCTGACCTTCCCCAAATATCCATTAAACACCTATGAAAATATAATTAATGTAATTATTTAATTCAGGGAAATCTGTGCTCCTATCAAGTGCAAAGCCCTATGCCAGTTTTTAGAGATGCAAATGTTCTACACAGTCCCTTCCCTCAAATTGCTCCTAATCTAACCTGTAATTGCTCTTAAAATTAATGATGAGCACTGGCCATATTCCATTATCCAGGAGGAATTTCTACTGCTGCTTTTGATGATGGGACTGGATTAAGAAACTCAAGCCATACTGTTTCTGGGGCTACTCCTATATTAAAGCAACATTGCCACATCCTTAAGATGTAAAACTCCAGACATACATGTTAAGAACTCTCAGGCAGTGTAATAAGGTATAACTGTTCATTTCATTACTTTTTCTCATTAATGAGAACTGGTCCACAGATGGCCTCAGCTTTCCTGGGAACCGCATTTTCCCCCTCATGACTAGGGAAATGATGGGGACAGTCCCTATTCAGTTTGGTAAAGGATCCTCGTTGACTCACCTACCAGGAACTGGGCTCAGAGCTGTGCTCATCAGTTTGCTCTTGGCTTTATATTTGATGAACGATTCTTCTAGGTCCAGAGGAGATAGTAAGTACACTATGGAGAGAACAGTCTGTATAGTACCAGGGAAGAGAGGCTTCCTGTGTTTTTAAAAACACAAGAAAAACATGAAAAATAAATTAGATTTACTATAAAAATCAGAAGAAAATTTTAGAAGGTAAAATTTGATGGGTTTTATTAATTTGCAAGAGGAAATCACCTCTATGAACAAGAAGAATCTTTAGGAAGGGATTTATTGAAACAAAAGAATAGTCAAATTAAAATCTATATTGAAGGCAGAAAAGACCAAATTCACCAGTAGAGAAAATTGAATAAGGAATGAATATGGTGGTTTTAAATGCTTTAAAAAAGTTGTCAATCTCTTTCTTTAATGAAAGCATATAAAGGTTCTAGCCATGTAAAGGTTATGACTGAGTTTCTGGTTGAAGTGCAGATAGGGTCCCAGAGCTCCATCTACTACACTTTCATCCTTGACCCGAATAGTGGATCCTATAGGCGTTCTCTAGAACTTCCACTGAAGTTTCTCTAGAGCCCTGAAAACCGCTGAGGTAGAGTATAAAATTGAGAAGGCACTCTCAGAATACATGATAAAAAGTTGAAAATGATGAGAGAAGATGAAAGGTATGGGAGAGTGACCACAAAAATCTAGCCCATGACTAATAGATACTGTTAGAGGAGAATGAATGATTAATTAAGATAGAATTAATTTGTAATGTAGTAGAAGAAAACTCCTTATTTAAACAAACAAAAAACCAGATCTGAATCTAAAGGTTGAGAAATTTCTTACATTTCAGGTGGGATTAAGAGATTAAGAGATCCATGATTGGATAGGAATTGAGAGATCCATTAATGGATATCCTGGTGAAACTTATGAATTTCAAGGGTAAGCAAAAAAATGCATCATTCACTATGTGCAAACTAAACCTTATCATTCTCTACAAGAGTAGTATAAGACATAAATATACCTTTATTCAGCAATGAGATGATGAGCTTGGGGCTCTGAGAATTTACATAACCTCATCCACATCATACAGCTGCAATACGGTAGAGTTTAGGTTTAAACCTAGGCATGCAAGAAGATAAAACAAGTTACCTAAGAAGGAAACAATTTCAGGTTGTTCTGAGACTTTTGGGCTGTCCAGAACACAATAAAAATGCCTATGACAGTGCTTCTTAACACCATCTTCTTATTAACATCCCTTTGGAGCTTTATAAAAATCACAGATGAGTAATACTCATCCTAGACTGATCAAATCTGAAGCAGGATTACATAGCCAGTGTTGAGATCAGCTCTTCTACAGAATTTGTTAGGAAAAAAAAGATTGTGACACAAAAATTCTAAGCCCATTGAAATTTGTGTGTGAAAGCAATACAGTGACATTTACGTATCTTTAAGATTTTTAGAAAGTTTACTATGTAGGTTTTCTTCCCGAAAATACATATTTGTATGCGTCTATTAATTCAATGAGAGATGAATCTATATTAAATTATGAGGAGTGCTAACAGAAAAAAAGATGTATAGAGAGCACTGAAACATAAAATATGCAGAAATAGGTGTTATAACTGGTATAAATATGGTTGCAAGGTTGAATGTAATGATTTAAAAATTTCATAAAAGATTATGTTAAAAAGAACAATGATGATGGGGTTTAAAACCCCAGATTAATTAACGAAGCCCTGGAAGTTGCAAAAGACACAGAGAAAGCAAAAGGACTCAATTTTTTGCCTTCTATAATAGGAAACAAAGTTGTTTGATTCTTGATCTTTGATATCTAGACAAATACAGATTTAGGAATGTTTTTGAAAAATGTAAAAGAAATCACTAATTATGTATTATGTCAGTGCAGAAAACCAACATCAAAGTGGGTTGAGGAAAGAATGGGATGAGAAGGAATGAAGACAAGTACAGACAGGATTTTCAAGGATCTTTACAGTGAAAATTAGAAGAAAATCAGGGCAATAGCTGGAGGAGGATGTAGAGTCAAGGGAGGATTTTTCTTTTGTTGTTAAAATTGGGCACCAGGAGGCGTGTTTGTATGTCAACAGGAAAGATGCAGTAGAGAAGAAGAAACAGATGATGTGAAAGAGAAAGAAGACAGTGGCTGGAGTGAAGTCCCTGGGGAGATGAGAAGTGATGGGATCCAGGATAGAGGTAGAGTGATTACCTTAGATGAGAGTGTAGACAGTTTATCCATCGTTACAGGAGGAAAGTTAGAATATGTGACTGTAACAAGTATTTGCTTTGTGCGCTTGGGCTATTACTCAACTTTTCTGTGCCTTAATTCTAGCTCTAAAATGGAGAAAGTGATACTTACCTCATGGGGTAGGGGTTGTGAGGATTAAGTGAGTTCATGTATATAAACTGTTAGGAACAATGCTTGGCAAATAACAAGTAATCAATAAAAGTTAGCTATTATTATTTCCTTTTAAAAATATATGCGGATGAAAAAGGTTCTGCAGATGGACAGTGGTGATGGTTGCACAACAATGTGAATGTACTTAATGCCACTGAACTTTACACTTAAAAATGGTTAAAATGGTAAAATTTGTGTTATGCATGTTTTACGTAAAATTATGTATAATTTACAATAAAAATAAATGTAGGTGAGTTGATGAAATTTGGGGTGGCAAGATGAGGTAGATTTGGTCTAATCTGTTTTTCTATGAAATGACATCATAGATGAGATGGGGAAGGGGTTTGATGATCTGAGGAAGGAGAATAGATGTGAAATAATCCTGTCAGTGACTGAGAACATGAATTTACTAGGAAAGTGTAGTGGGCTATCTGGGAGTATAGGGTGCCCATTTGAAATCGGTGGTTATTCCAAGTTCAGTCACCAGGTGCAACTTTGGCACAGGGGTGAAGTAAGTGGGTTGTTGGGTTAACCCACCTAGAATCTACCCCAGGTGAGTTTAGTAAATGGAAAAAGGAGCTAAGATGTTTGCAAGGGAGTTGTTAGAGTGCTGAACCATGGAATTCAGCACTATGTAATAAAATAAAAAGGTCTCAGGCAAATATGATCAGAAAGAAACACAAATTAAGAAATGAAAAACAGGGCTTCCCTGGTGGCGCAGTGGTTGAGAGTACGCCTGCCGATGCAGGGGACGCGGGTTCGTGCCCCGGTCCGGGAGGATCCCACGTGCCGCGGAGTGGCTGGGCCCGTGGACCGTGGCCGCTGGGCCTGCGCGTCCGGAGCCTGTGCTCCGCAGCGGGAGAGGCCACGGCAGTGAGAGGCCCGCGTACCGCAAAAAAAAAAAAAAAAAAAAAAAAAAAGAAATGAAAAACAGTTCAAAACTATACACACTGAGGACAGTGTTACCATTAATCAAGATGAAATGGCTGTGGGACATTTAGATAATTGCTTAAAATTTCAGCTCTCCTGACTCTAATGTACTTTAGTGTTTAACTGGTTCAGAACCCTAGACTTACGGAAGAATTCTAAAAAGGGTTTTCTTTTGTATGTGACAAGAATCTATTGAACTATTTTCGCTTCCCCTTTGCTATCATTTCAAACTTTGAGACCAATTTAACACAAGGGCCTCATAATTCGTCATTCTTTCCTTCAGAGGTGGGTGACTTGTAATACAACCTCTAATTTGCAGAAAGGTAGATTCAGAGGTGACACCTTCTACTCATACTTTATCTCAAATGTCACTAGGACATCTATAATGAGGCGCTAGAATATGGTTGGAACAATCGCTCTGGGAATGGGTCTTCTAGGTGCCTGCCAGTCAGATGTTGGATGATTTGTTCTTGTTTCTTCCCAGAAATTGAAGTTAAGCTGAGTTTGCTAGCAATTTTCAGGGCCACTACAACTCAACTGCCCTGACTCGGATGTACTTATAAGCAACTGAGTCCTTAAGTGTTCCGAAGGGAGGCAGCTGCTTGCAAAATGTACTGAAGAAATTTTACGTCAGTAAGGACCTCACAGAGCACTGAAGAAGTAACTAGCATCAAGAAATCATCCAGTTAGCAGAAGTCATGCAGCTCGTTATCAGCAAATATGCCATGTATCATAGGAAGTAAGAAGAGCTACAAAAAGTTATACAGCCTATGGAATCTGACTCATAGATTATTGTTTTCCAGCTTTATTGAGATATTATTAGCCTATAACATTGTGTAAGTTTAAGGTGTTCAACGTAATGATTTGATATAGGTACATACTATGAAATGATTATCATAACAAGGTTAATTAACACATCTATCACCTCATAATTTTTTTATGTGAGAACTTTTAAGACCTACTCTCTTAGCAACTTTCAATTATATAAAACAGTATTGTTAACTATAGCCTTAAATGCTGTACATTACAACCCCAAAACTTATTTATTTAATAACTGGAAGTTTGTACCCTTTGACCACTTTTACCCATTTCCCCTAATCACACCTCTCAAACTGCCCCCTGCCATTGACAACTACCAACCTGCTCTCTGTTTCAATGAGTTTGGTGTTTTTTAAGATTTACATATAAGTGAGATCATACAGTACTTATCTTTCTCTGACTTATTTCACTTAGTATAATGCCTTCAAGTTTCATCTGTATTGTTGCAAATGGCAGGATTTTCTTCTTTTTTATGGCTGAGTAATATTCCATTGAGTGTGTGTTTGTGTGTGTGTGCATGCCACATTTTCTTTATCCATTCATTGGGATACCTAGGTTTTTTCCATGTCTTGGCTATTGTAAAAAATGCTGAAATGAACATGGGAATGCAGATATCCCTTCAAGATAGGGACTTCATATTCTCTGATTATATACCCAGATGTGGACCTGCTGGATTATATAGTAATTCCATTAAAAATTTTTTATGGTGGGGCTTCCCTGGTGGTGCAGTGGTTAAGAATCCGCCTACCAACGCAGGGGACATGGGTTTGATCCCTGGTCCAGGAAGATCCCACGTATCACGGAACAGCTAAGCCCATGCACCACAACTACTGAGCCTGCGCTCTAGAGCTCGTGAACCACAACTACTGAAGCCCATGTGCCACAACTACTGAAGCCTGCATGCCTGTGCTCTGCAACAAGAGAAGCCACCACAATGAGAAGCCCGCACACCACAACGAAGAGTAGCCTCCGCTAGCTGCAACTGGAGAAAGCCCACGTGCAGCAACAAAAACCCAAAGCAGGGCTTCCCTGGTGGCACAGTGGTTGAGAGTCCGCCTGCCAATGCAGGGGACATGGGTTTATGCCCCGGTCCAGGAAGATCCCACATGCTGGGGAGCGGCTAGGCCTGTGAGCCATGGCCGCTGAGCCTGCATGTCCGGAGCCTGTGCTCCGCAACAGGAGAGGCCACAACAGTGAGAGGCCTGTGTACCACAAACAAACAAACAAAAAGACCCAAAGCAACCAATAAATAAATAAAATCTGTAAAAAAAAATTTTTTTTATGGAGCATCCATACTGTTTATCATAGTGGCCATAACAGTTTACATTCCCACCAACAGTGTACAAAGGTTCCCTTTTCTTCACAACCTTACCAGCTCTTGTTATCTCTTGTTTTGTTTTTTTTTTTTTGATGATAGTCATTCTAATGAGTGTGAAGCGATATCTCTTTGTGGTTTTGATTTACATTTCCTTGATGATTAGTGATGTAGTGATGTTGAGCACCTTTTCATGTACCTGTTGGCCATTTGAGTATCTTCTTTGGAAAAATGTCTATTCAGGTCTTTTGTCTATTTTTAAATAAGATTATTTTTTTATTTGATATTGATTTATATGAATTCTTTATGTATTTTGGGTGTTAAACCCTTATCAGATATGTGGTTTGCAAATATTTTCTCCCATTCTGTAGGTTGCCTTTTCATTATGTTGATCATTACTTTTGCTGTGCAGAAGGTTTTTAGTTTGATGTAATTCCACTTGTTTATTTTTGCTCTTATTGCCTGTGCTTTTGATGTCATGTCCAAAAATTCACTGCCAAAGGGCTTTTTTTCCTATGTTTTCTTCCGTAAGTTTTATGGTTTCAGGTCATACATTTAAGTCTTTAATCTATTTCAAGTTAATTTTTTTGAGTGGTGTGTTATAGGTGTCCAGTTTCATTATTTTGCATGTGAATAAATGCAAAATGTTTTCCTAGCAGCATTTATTAATGAGACTGTCTTTTCCCAGTTGTGTATTCTTGGCTCCCTTTTTGAGTATTAGTTGACTGTATAAGCATAGGTTTATTTCTGGGCTCTTGATTTAGTTCCATTAGTCTATGTGTTTGTTTTTTATGCCAGTACCATACTGTTTTGCTTACTATAGCTTTGTAATATAGTTTAAAACCAGGAAGCATGATGTCTCCAGCTTTTTTCTTCTTTCTCAGGATTGCTTTTGCTATTCAGGGTCTTCAGGTGGTTCCAAACGATTTTTTTTTTTTTTTTTTTTGCTGTACGCGGGCCTCTCACTGTTGTGGCCTCTCCCGTTGCGGAGCGCAGGCTCCGGACGCACAGGCTCAGCGGCCACGGCTCACGGGCCCAGCCACTCCGCGGCATATGGGATCCTCCCAGACCGGGGCACGAACCCGCATCCCCTGCACCGGCAGGCGGACTCTCAACCACTGCGCCACCAGGGAGGCCCCAAACGATTTTAAGATTGTTTTTTCTGCCTTTGTGAAAAATGCCATTTGAATCTTGATAGGGATTGCACTGAATCTATAGATTGCTTTGGGTAGTGTAGACATTTTAACAGAATTAATATTGTTAAATTTAATTGTCCAATCCGAACACGGATATCTTCCCATTTATTTGTGTCTTCTTCAACTCTTTAGTCAATGTCTTATAGTTTTCAGTATACAGATCTTTCACCACCTTGGTTAAATTTATTGCTAAGTATATTATTGTTTCTCATACTATTATAAATGGTATCGTTTCTTTCTTTCCTTAGATGTTTTGTTGTTAGTGTATAGAAATGCAAATGGTTTCTGTATGTTGATTTTTTTACCCTGAAATTTTAATGAATTCATTGATTAGCTATCATAGTTTTTCAGTGGAGTCTTTAGGATTTTCTATCTATAAGATCATGTCATCTGGAAACAGAGACAGTTTACTTCTTCCTCTTCAATTTGGATACCTTTTATTTATTTAATTTTTCTTGCTTGATTTCTCTGGATAGTATTTGTAGTACCATGTTGAGTAGGAGTGGTGAGGTGGGCACACTTGTCTTGTTCCTGATCTTAGAGGAAAAGTTTTCTACATCTACTGAGATGGTCATATGCTTTATATTTTTCATTCTTTTTTTTTTTTTTTTTTTTCTGCGGTACGCGGGCCTCTCACCGTTGTGGCCTCTCCCGCTGCAGAGCACAGGCTCCGGACGCGCAGGCCCAGCGGCCACAGCTCACAGGCCCAGCCGCTCCACGGCACATGGGATCCCCCCGGACCGGGGCACGAACCCGCGTCCCCCGCATCGGCAGGCGGACCCTCAACCACTGCGCCACCAGGGAAGCCCCTATTTTTCATTCTTTTAATGTGGTGTTTTATATATTGATTTGCCTATGTTGAACTACCCTTGCATCCCAGGGGTAAATTGATTATGGTTATGATCCTGTTAATGTTCTATTGAACTTGGTTTGCTAATATTTTGTTGAGAATTTTTACATCTATTCATCAGGGATATTGGCCTGCAGTTTTCTTTTCTTGTATTGTCCTTATCTGGCTTTGATAGCAAGGTAATGCTGGTATTGTAAAATTAGTTTGGAAGTATTCCCTCCTCTTCTGTTTTTTGGGAGAGTTTGAGAAGGATTAGCATTAATTCTTTAAATGTTTGGTAGTGTTCACCAGTGGAACCGTCTGGTGCTGGGCTTTTCTGTGTTGAGACATTTTTGATTACTGATGCAATTTCATTACTCATTATTTGTCTGTTTGGATTTTTTATTTTTTCATGAAACTCATCTTGGTAGGTTGTTGGTTTCTAGGAATTTATCCATTTATTCTGGTTTGTCTGATTTGTTGGCATATAATTTTTCTCAGTAATCTTTTATGATTCTTTGTATTTCTGCAGTATTAGTTGTAATGTTTCCTCTTTCAATTACATTTTTATTTATTGGGGTCCTTTCTCTTTTTTTCTTGGATTGTCTTGCTACTGGTTTGTCAATTTTATTTACCGTTTCAAAGAACCCGCTCTTAGTTTGTGCATCTTTTCTGTTTTTTTTCCTATTCTCTATTTCATTTATTTCTGTTCTAATCTTTATTATTTTTCCCTCCTGCTAACATTGGGCTTAGTTTGTTCTTCTTTTTCTAGTTTCCTGAAGTGTAAGGTTAGGTTTTTTATTTGAGGCCTTTCTTTTTTCTTGATCTATGCATTTATAGCCATAACCTTGGCTGCATCCCACAAGTTTTAGTATATTGTGTTCCCATTTTCATTTGCCATAGATATTTAAATTTTTCCTTTTGATTTCTTCTTTGCTCCATTGGTTGTTCAGAAGTGTGTTGTTTAACTTCCATGTATTTGTGATTTTTACAGCTTTGTTCCTTATTGATTTCTAGTTTCATAACATTGTGGTCAGAAATGGTACTTTGATATAATTTCTATCCTCTTAAATTTGTTGAGACTTTTTTTGTGGCCTAACCTATGACTTATCCTAGAAAATGTTCCATGGGCACTTGAGAAGAATGTGTATTCTACTGCTGTTGGATGGAATATTCTGTATGTGTCTGTTAGGTCCATTTCATCTATAGTGTTGTTCACATCTACTGTTTCCTTAATGATTCTCTGTCTGAATGAGTTGTCCATTGTTTAGAATGGGGTATTAAAGTCCCCAACTATTACTGTATTGCTGTTTATTTCTCCTTTTAGTTCTGTTAGTATTTGCTTTATATATTTATGTACTCTGATCTTGGGAGCATAAATATTTACAATTGTTATATCTTCTTGCTGGATTGACCCCTTTATCATTATATAATGACCTTCTTCATTTCCTTTGACCATTTTTAGCTTAAAGTCTGCTTTGTATGATATAAGTATCACTACCACTGCTTTCTTTTCATTACCGTTTGCTTGAATATCTTTCTCCATCCCTTCACTCTTAGTCCATGTGTGTTCTTAAAGCTAACATGAGTCTCTTGTAGGAAGCATATCACTGGACCTTCTTGTTTTTTTAATGCATTTAGCCATTCTGTGTGTTTGGATTGGAGAATTTGATCCATTTACATAAAAACTTATTATTGATAGATAAAGAATTACTATTGCCATTTTGTTGTTTTCTGTTTTGTAGATCCCTTTTTCCTTGCTTCCTCTCTTGCTGTCTTCCTTTTTGAGTTGATGACTTTTTGTGATGGTATTCTTTGACTCCTTTATCATAATCTTTTATGTATCTACTACAGGTTTTCCCTTTTGGATTACCATAAAAGGTCTTATATTTATAACATCCTGTTTTATGCTGAGAACAGCTTAAGTTCCATAGCATGCAGAAGTTATCATTTTTTGTTATTGATGTTACAATTTTCATATTTTTATATTGTGTATCCAATAACAAATTATTGTAGCTATGGTTATTTTTAATACATTAGTTTTAACTTTTAAATTAGAGTTGTAAGTAAATTATGCACCAACATTACAATATTAGGGAGTCTGACTTTGACTATATATTTACCATTACCAGTGAGTTTTACACATTCATATGTTTTTACAATGTTAATTAGCATCTTTTATTTCTGTTTGAAAAACATCTTTTAGCATTTCTTTTAAGACAAGTCTGGTGATGATGAACTCCTTTGGCTTTTGTTTGTTTGGGAAAATCTTTTTCTCTCCATTTCTGAAAACTACTTGGTCAGGTATAATGTTCTTGGTTGACCATTTTTTTCTATCAATATTTTGAATATATCATTCCACTTTCTTCTGGCCTGCAACGTTTCTGTTGAGAAATCTGTCCATAGTCTTATCGGGGTGGGGCATCCTGTCCAATGTGATGAATTGCCTTTTTCTTGTTGCTTTCAAAATTCTCTCTTTGTCTTTGACTTTTGATAATTTAATTATAATGTGTCTTGGTGTAGCCCTTTTCAGGTTCAACCTATGGGCCTATGAATCTGGATGTCTCTTTCTCTTCCTATATTTGGGAAGTTATTGCCTTAAATAGTTTCTGTCCCTTTCTCTTTCTTTTCTCCTGCTGAGATTCTTTTAAAGTGTGTATTTTTTCTTTTGGTAGTGTCCCATTAGTCCCATAGGCTTTTTTTCACTCTTTTTCTTTCTTTTTGATCCTCTGACTGGATAATTTCAAATGACCTACCTTCTAGCTCATTGATTCTTTCTTCCACTTGGTCAAGTCTGCTATTCAAACTCTCTGTTGAATACTTCAGCTTAGTCACTGTATTCTTCAGCTCTAGGATTTCTGTTGTTTTTTTTAATGGTTTCTATTTCTTTTTGAACTCATTTTGTTCATTCCTTATTCTCCTAATTCCAGTTGTCTGTCTGTGTGTTCTTGTAGTTTATTGAACTTCTTTAAGAGGATTATTTTGAATTCATTGTCAGACAGCTCATAGATCTCCATTTCTTTAGGGTCAATTATTAGAAATTTATTAGTTTCCTTAGGTGGTATAATGTTTAGCTCATTATTTGTGATGGTTTATTCCTTGCACTGGTATCTTTGCACTTGAGTTAGCAGTCTCCTCTTCCAGACTTTGCAGGTTTGCTTCAGCAGAGAAAGACTTTCATCAGTCAGCTCAGCTTGGGTTATTGGATGGGTCAGCTACTATCAGGTTCTCTGGGCAAGACTACTGCCCATACTCTGATGACAGGGGTGGTGCTGCTTACTGAACTCTGTGGTTGGGTGGGCTTGCTCTCTGGGCTCCATGTGCAAGTGGGGCTGCTGGGTGGGCTCCCTGACTGGATGGGGCTGCTGGGTGTGCTCTGTAGTTAAGTGGGACGAATAGCTGGCCTTTGCAGTCACCTCTGGTTAGGTGAGGTCATAGGCTGTGTTACCTGGTAGGATGGTGCCACTGGTTGGACTCTGTAATTGGACAGGGCTATGGGCTGGGCTCTGTAATCTCTCCTGGTAAGGTGGAGTTTCAGGCTGTGCTCCCTGACCAGATGGTGCCATTGGCTTGACCCATGTTCAGGTGAAGCTGAAAGCATGGCTTCCCAGTTGGAGAGATCCTCAGGCTATGAAATGTGATCAGGCAGACCAAGCAGGGATGCAGATTGTGCCCTGAAGTTGGTAGGGCTGCAAGCTGAGTTTTGCAATCAGTTAGGCTGCTCTCTGTTCCACTGTTGGGTAAGGTCACTGTCTGGGCTCTCTTGTTGGAAGGGCCTGCAGCTAGGAGGGCTGGAGACTATGTTCCATTGTTGTCTGGCATCACTATCTGGGTTCCTTGTTAGGTAAAGCTGCATATTATGCTCTGTTATTGGGCAGATTGGACTCCCTGCCTGGTTGTGGTCACAGGCTGTGCAGCAGTCAGGCAGGGCTATATGCTGGGCTCTGTGACTGGTTGGTACAACTGGTGGACTCCAAGTCTGCCGAAGATCACTGTTAAGGTTGCCTGATTTTGTGGTGCTGGAGGCTATACTTAAAAGTTAGGCAGGGCTGCTGGCTTAGCTCCCTGCCCAAGCAGGGCTGTACTTCTCTGGCAAGGGTTCATAGCAGGACTGGAGGCTATACTCACAGTTGGGTGGGGCTGTAAATTTGCTTCCCTGCCCAGGTGGGGCCAAAAAATGAGCTCTGTGGTTGGTACAACTTGTTGGCTGGGGGCCAAAATCAGGCGGAACTGCCAACTGAGCTCTCTCTTACCAGATGAGGTCACCAGCTCAGCTCTGCAGATGAGCAGAACTGTTGGCTGGGATCCCTGCTTGGGCACTGCTACAGGCAGGAATGTGGTCTGCCAAGATCTGAGTGTTGGTTGCTATAAGCCCCACTCCTCTTCTCCATTTTTATCCTATCCCCAGTGGTCAAGCTCACAGATTTCTCTAGTGATACCCATGAGGCAAGAGCCCAGTGGGCCTCTTGGGAAGCATCCCGCAGTACTGGGGGAGCTGGATGGTTTACCTTGGGATCTCTTTTTCCCACTGGAGAAACTGTAGGCCCCCTGGGATGGGACCCAGAGGAAAAGGGAGATTACATGGGAGGAAATCCTTCCTGAGGAGTGAGTGGTTCAAGCCACATATTGGATGCCCTAGTCCTGGGATCTGACACAGGGAAGACGAGCCCCCTTGGCTGGTTGGAGAGTCTGTGGGAAGCCTGGACTCTGTTTGTAAGGGGCACACGAGCTCCCTTGACTTGTTCCTGAGGCAGGGCAGAGAGGACGGATTGAGGACTGCTCCATTCCCCGGTGCATGCCCCAGCCTGAGCCAAGCAAACACACCTGCCCCACCTACTTCACCTTGCAGCTCTTCACTGGAACCAGGGCTGCCACGACTGGGGAGATAGCTTGGCCATGGGACACCGAGGTGACTTGGACATCGGGTGGCATCTGAGCATGGCAGGGACAGCCATTTCTGACGCCTGTGTGGGCAGTGCTTCAGAGGCAGTCCTGATCTCTAACGGCAGCTGAACTGCCACAGCCTGTACCTCATACACATTGAGAGCCCATGTGAGGCCTCTTGCCCTGCAGAGTGGCTCCACAACAGGGCAGGGGCAGTGGAGGCTGGAGGGAGTGATCAGCTGTGAAGGACAAAGGAGACTCAGACACAGTGGGGCTGCCATTGCTGACACTTGTATAGGTAGTGCACTGGAGGCAATCCCCCTGCCAGCCCTCACCCTATCATGGGCAAGAGCCCACATGGACCCCTCTTGCTCCAGCGCTGTTCCCCTCTGGGGCAAATGTACCAGCACTGGAGAGGGGATAGCACACACTTAAAGATAGCTTCCCCTCTGCTCAGTGGTCTATTGGGAGTGAGACTGGATCCCAGGTTGATGGGGCTGAAGCCCTGAGCATCAGGGGGACAGAGAAAGTTAAGTAAAATGAAAAGACAGAGGAACTGGCCTCAATTGAAAGAGCAAGAGAAAATCCTTGAAAAAATAATAAAACAGAAATAAATAGTTTACCAGATAAAGATTTCAAAGCATTAGTAATAAGAATGCTAATCGAATTAGGGAAAAGAATAGATGAACACAGAGAGAATTTTAACAAGGAACTAGAAAATATAAAAAAGAGCCAGTCAGAACTGAAGAATACAATAACTGAAATGAAAAACACACTACAAGAAATGAATAGCAGACTAAGTGATACAGAGGAATACATAATGTGATCTGGAAGATAGAATAATGGAAATGACCCAATCATAACAGCAAAAAGAAAAACAAATAAAAAATGAGAGCAGTTTAAGGGATCTTTGGGATAACATGAAGTGTAACAATGCTTGCACTAGGTATCCCAGAAGGAGAGGAGAGAGAGAAGGTCAAGTATGTTTTTGATAAAAATATGGCTGAAGACTTCCCAACCCTGAAGAAGGGAACATACATCCAGGTACAGGAAGAATAGAGGATCCCAAACAAGATGAATCCAAACAGGCCCACACCAAGACATATCACAATTAAAATGGCAAAAGTTAAAGAGAAAGAATTCTAAAGGCACCAGGAGAAAGAGTCACATACAAGGGAACTACAAGCCTATCATCTGATTTTTCTGCAGAAGCTTTGCAGGCCAGAAGGGAGTGCCATGATATATTTAAAGTGCTGAATGGGAAAAACCTACAACCTAAGATACTCTACCGAGGAAAAATATCATTCAGAACTGAAGGAGAGAGAAACTCAGACAAGCACAGACTAAAAGAGTTCATCAATACTAAACCAATTACATCAACTTTGCAGATGTAATTAAGTTAAGGATTTCAAGGTAAAATCATCCTGGATTTAAGGTGGTCCCTAAATCCAATGACAGAGTATCTGTATAAGAGACAGAAAAGGAGGAGACACAGGGAACCAGAGGGCGGAAGGCCATGTGAAGACAGAGGCAGAGATTAAGAGGAATCAAAGAGCATGAAAGATGGATTAATAGAAGAACTCTTTATGTTTCTCTTTTAGACATTTGTTTTTTAAAGGAACTCTTGTATTAGTTAACTAGAAAATAAAAACAGAAAGTAGGGATTTATTCCTTTTCAATTTTTTCCCCACCACCATTCTCTAACTGATTACTCCTCCTTAGTGAGTCACAGCATCCAAAAGCCACTGTCCACAATTTACAATACTTTTTGTGCAGAGTGGTTTCTGTCACATCAGTACAAATTCTTATACCCTTTAAGAGTTGCTTAGCCACAACAGCAATTGTGTCTTTGTTATTGTTGTTTGTTTTTTGGTGAGACATTAAAAGATTTTAAAAACTCAAGGAAAATCACCAAAAAACCCACAATGCTATGGGAAAAAAGATGACAGTATGTGTAGTTTCTCTAAATGGGAAGATTTCTAAAATAAACTACCTTTTACCAATTATAGCTCAATAACAATTAAACTACCAATATGCCCCTGAACATAAAGAAACATGGAGGAAACATGTTTGCTACAAATCAGTTTCAAGGTAATATCATTTTTAGATTTTCCCCCTTGAGAGAAGTTGGCAGCTGTTGGAGAGGATGTGTCTGTGTGGGTTAGTGCCCTAATGAGCCTGTCAATCTACTAAGCAGACACAGATGATCCAGGAATTCTCATTTGTTTGACCCAAGAGATCATACAGATGGTGAGTGAAAATTAGGTAGGAAGGAGAAAGAAAAGTCCATAATCTGAGACATGCTTTCCGCTCAAAATAATGGGCAATCACTCATGGTATGTTTCTTTGCTTCTCCTGAATGGGACAGGTTTCAAAGTGACACTGTTTTGGTGAGGATGTGATAGCTCTGCAGTTGACATAAAATGCTTCTTTTCTATGGGGCCGTGATGCTCGTGTGTCTCTGAGGCCCCAACACTCCCCCACCATGCTCCATCTGTTCAGGCTGTGTGTCTGCAAACCCTCCAGCAGTCGCTGCATTCTGGGCATCTATCTCTTTGCTGAGGTGTCATCAGATTTAGGAGTCTTAACAACTAGTTGTGGCTCCTCCAGCTGAGCAGATTGCATTAGGGACTTGAGCCCCAGGCATGATCTGTCTGTCTCTGTAGTGCCCCAATTATGGATGTTGTGTTCCTCTAGAAGAAGTTTCAACAAAGATGCATATGTTTCTTTTTGCTTTTTTCATGCACAGCTGGCTGCTCTTAAGGGCATCCTTCAGGAATCTGTATCTTCACACCGTGCCTGGACTCTATAGCTGGGTGCCTGAGCTTAACTTTGAAAACTGGGGAGCAGCCGCTGTGGGTCCTAACCTTTGAGAATTGCTGGTGGTAGCATAAAGGCCTTGACACCCCATGAAGCAACTGAACTTTCCTTTGTATTTTCAAGGTGATTCACCCGATGTAGCTGTTGGATTAAGTTTCGGGATGACACGTGATGCTTAAAGTGCCCTCCCCTGTGGGGTGAGCAGAATGGTCCCCGAATAGTTGTGCTGCTATACTCAGGGGCTGAAGGAAATTGTTTCTCTTCTGAGCCTAGGCTTGGGTCTCTTCAATCAGTCTCTGCATCTGGGGCGATCAAAGAAACCCACACGAATGGAATGTTTTAGAAATCACTAGTGAAATGTTTTGGAGATGCAAAATAGAGTCATATGAAGACATTTGAAAGGAAGCAACAAATACCAAAATGTAAGCATTAAGTGTAGAAGAATCAGCTTTCAAGCATGGATGGTGGTAGCAGGGAAAAGTCTAGAGGAAATGGGGCTCAAAAAGTAAAAGAAGATGTGGGATGGTATTTATGGAGTGGGGAATAGCATGAGCAGAGTTTAGAGACAAGGATAAGCAGCATGCCGTATTGTAACCTGGATTGTCAGCGTCAGGCAGCATTGCCATGGATTGTGGTGGGAGATAACACAGGGATATTCCATAACAGGGGAAGGGAGGTCAGATGCCTTTGGGAAGAGAGTACTTCTCTAGGTAGCAAAGGAAATGTTATAAGCTAGAGGAGAGAGTAAGAGAACACAATGAAGGAGAAAAGAAAGATGGTTATTGCAGTGAACAGAAATAATTCCTTTCATTCCCACAAGGTATTCAGGCCTTGTGATCTGAGGGTTTCATAGTAAAGAGGCAGGGGACACTAAGCTGACTAAAGGGGGTAGCATTCTAAGAAAGGCATGAAGCAGGGCACCCAATGGCAGTCCTGTACATCAGAGCTCAGGAGGTGCTTTATGGCCCTGAGGAGGCCTCACTGGAGACACTCCTTCTCCCACCTCCCTCACGAGCACACCTTAGGCATCATAATAAGTGAAATCATACACGTGGCCAGCTTCATAAGCCAGCTACTGAATTAATGTTGCATTAGGTTAATTCAGCTTATCACTATAAATATGTGTAAGAGTTCCCAACTAATATTTCATATATTCTCAGGAATCTAGCTAAGGAGAACTATTAAAAATTAAATATGAGGAAATTAAGTGACTGTGATTATTCAACTAATAAATTATAGGTTAAGGCTGGAGCCCCATTTTTATGACTGTAAATCCAATGATCCAGGTGGCCAGGTAAACAGGATAGTTTTGAGGCAAGAGAGTCAGTCTGGAGGCTTTTTCAACAAATGTGGTAGATATTAGTTCTGTTTGCCAAGTATTTCCAGTTCTCTCCCCTCTAGGCACGTGGCAGGGTTCCACTTTCTGGCAGGAAAGGGGAGGACATGTGAATAATTCTGGCCAACTTGTTGTGAGCAGATGTGTGTCACCTCCAGGTGAGAGTTGTTGCCTGCCAGCTCGAGAGCCTCCTGAGCTCTCTTTCCCTCTGCTCCCATGACTAGTGTTCCAGATACTGGCTGCTCCATCAGCTTTGGGTCCTGGAGTAGGTGACATGGAGCAGAATTCTCAGTCAACCCGTAATGGACATGTAACATGAGAGAGAAACAAACCTTTGCTTTTATATGCCACTAGGATTGTGTATTGTTTATGTCCCAGCAGAACGTAGCCTAACCTGGCAGTGAGGCCAGGTGTGAGGTGTTGGCAGTCCAGAAAAAAATGGGGGCAGATCAAATAGGAAGCAAGAGTGTAAGTGTGAGGGAAATTGTGAAGGAGGAACCTACTGGACTTTGTAACTGATAGAATGTGGTATGTAGGAGAAGTAGGCTTTGAAGATAATGCCAAGGTTTAAACCCCAGGTAAGGGAAAGTGGAGGTAACGTTGGTTTGAAGATAATAAATTTAGTATTTCTTCTCTTAAAAAAATGAAAATAGCTCCTGACTAGATTCTAAAAGCAATATATACTGATTATAAAGATTCAAGTACTTCAGAAAATCAAAAAGAAAAAATTGAGAAATTAATATGATTCTAACACATAATGATTATTTATATTTTGGTTTGCACACACACACACATGAACATACTTATGTGTGTCTACAGATATATTTTAAAAATCATTAACTGTTGCAGGGAACTCTGCTCAATATTCTATAGTAACATCAATGGGAAAAGAATTTGAAAAAGAATTAAAAAAAATTAAATTTAAAAAATCATTAACTGTTGGACATATTGAATATAAAATAGAGGTACATTTGAGGCATTCATTTATTAAAACAATATTTATTAAGTCCCTACCACCTAGCAAGGAATAGATTAGGTGCTGGAGTATGATATTAATGAATAAGTTACCGTTCCTTTCCTCAGGAGGCTTATGGACTGCTAGAAAAATTTCCCATCTAGAAGGGGGCAATTAGAAATATAGAATTTGAGTTCAGTATGGTACAGAGTTGGGAGTTATAGGCAAGACGCAACAGTTACGACCAGAGAACAACTGAATTTCCAAGAGAGAAAGAAAGAGATGAAGACTATAATTAGGGAAGGTCCATGTGGTGAGAGGGGAGAGAGGGGCCTGTGGGGTAGGAGAGAAGAAATGGCCCAAAGAGATGCATGTGATTACTTTAAGTTAGATTAATACATCATATAAAAAGTGATTTTTGGAATGGAGAGAATGATGTATATTTGGAAAATGGAAGGAAGAAGCTCTTGGAGGGAAATTAAAGATGTTAGTGAGGGAAGTTGTAATGTGGGAGATGGCTCCCTCAGGAATTAGTACATCAGGAGGTTCAGTCTCCCATCACCTGCCTGGACTTGGTGCCAGGGTACATTTGGAACTTAAGGTGCTAAATCTCTCTATCCCTCTCATCTTTGTCATGCTTAGGTGCCACCTAAAATGAAAGGCCCTGATGACCTTCCCTCTCCCATGCTCTTGTCCTTGACTTTCTGTCTCTTTAGCCTCTGTATTGAAAGTTTCCTCCTCTTTTGTGACCTTAACTGAAACCACCTCCCACCTACAAAGACAGTCTTTCGTCTCCTGTACCGCATAGGTCATGGGGCAGGGAAGATTGGATGACATCCTTCTTCCAATCCATCATTTTTCACCTTCCTTTAGAACAGGGAGTTCAGACTGATGGCCACTGGGTCAAAGATGGTTTCCTGATATTTTGGACCATACGATATTTTATAAATTTTAGCCAACTCTTCCTAACTGGGAGAATTCATATAAAAATGGGAATTTCTAGCTTTCCTTTGAAAAACCAAGAGTTTTTATGACACAAGACTTATATTCCTGCAGGGCAACAGCTGGTTCAAGGTGAGCTGAGGGAACCACTTTTAGCTCACCACAGCCCCCACTGCTCACCCAACACATTCATATGCACTCCCCCTGGCCTGTCCAGCTGTTTATATTACCTTCCCATTCTTGGTGGCATTGCTTGCCTGTTCCTTTGAAGACCCTGCCCTCTCATGAAATCACTGTCATGTCTGGAGCTGCCTGACTGGCTCATACTCTTGAATTCATGAAGACTTTGGAATCCTGTGCCTTATTAGTATTAAAACTTATTATGTCCTAGGCAGTTTCTAATGGCTTTACAAATATTACCTAATTTAAGCTTCAAAATAACTCTCTGGGTGGGTATTAATATTTCCCTTATTTTCTAGACAGGCAAACAGGCATAGATGTTAATAGCCAAGTCATATAGCTAGTATGATAATTTTTGACCTTACTCCAACTTCTTCCAGGAAGCTATATAAGTCCCTCCCTCCACTCCTCCTCCCCCGACCCCAGCCTCATTTACTCATCTCTACTGAACTTTTCTGTTCCATCTCAGTCACTCACATATGGACACATTGGACCTTGTCAAAATCAATAATATTTGAACTCTGAATCCCACTCTGTGACCACAGCCACCTATCTTTCTAAGTCCTTAATCTAATACTCAACCTCACAGAGCTCTCCGATACTCTAAAATACTCCATCTTTACCCAGTCCATCTGCTCCTTTTGGAGTTTGATTTTTTCCTCTTACCAAGACTGGTTTCCATGGTAATCCCATGAACCATTTTATCACTAATAACTACAATTTTCATATACTCCTCTTTCCAACATGCTTGTTCAGCAAAACATCCACCAATTCTACAATCCCCTGCCTCTATAAACCAGTGAAAAACATGAGGCTATAAATTTAAGGTTTTCAGTTTCAGCTGGGCTCTGAGTGCCTTGTTCATTTGCTCACTCAAGTGCCTACTATGTGTCAGGCACTGAGCTAGGCACTAGGATACATTAGTGGCTAAACCAGGCAAAAACTCCTGCCTGTGTGGAGCTAATATTCTAGAGTGGACAGATATACAATAGACAAATACAGAAAATATACACTATATAAGATGGTAAATGTGGAATGGAGAAAAATAGGGTGGGAAGGGGTAAAGGGAGGGCTGGGGAATAGACAGAAATTGTAAAGAATATTAACTGAAAATGAGTTGTTTGAGTGAAGAATTGAAAAGGTGACCATGTAGGTAATCTTGGGGGGAAGAGAAATCCAGGCAAGGGGAACACGAAGTGCCAAAGATCTTTAGGCAGAAGCATGCCTGAAATAGTCAAAGAGTAACCACTTGGGCTGGAATGGAGTGAGGGAAGTGGTTTAAGAGTAGTAGATGAGGGCTTCCCTGGTGGCACAGTGGTTGAGAGTCTGCCTGCCGATGCAGGGGACACGGGTTCGTGCCCCGGTCCGGGAAGATCCCACATGCCGCATAGCGGCTGGGCCCGTGAGCCATGGCCGCGGAGCCTGTGCGTCCGGAGCCTGTGCTCCGCAACGGGAGAGGCCACAACAGTGAGAGGCCCATGTACCGCAAAAAAAAAAAAAAAAAAAAGTAGTAGAGGAGGTCAGAGAGGTAATGAGTGTCATTTTATGTAGGACCCTGTCAGCCACGGTAAGGAAATTTGATTAAATTCTGAGAGGCAACGTCGTTTGAGCAGAGGTATGATGTGGTCTGACTTACCTTTTAAAAGGATTGTTTGAGCTGCTGTGTTGAAACTAGTCTTGGGAGGTAGGGGCAAGGGTTTCAAACAGAGAGACCAGTTAGAGTGTCATTGCAGTAATCTAAGATAATAGTGTGATCTAGGTTGAGTGGGGTGATGGTAGTGAGAAATTTCTAGTTGTGGGTGTGTTTTAGAGATAGAGTCAAGAGAATTTTCTCATGTGGATATATGAAAGAAAAAGGAATCTAGGATGAAGCTGAGGATTTTGGCCTGAGCACTAGGAAGGGTAGAGTTATATTAGCTGAGATGGGAAAGGCTGAGGAAGAGCAGGGTTTGGTGGAGACTTCAGGAGTTGGGTTTTAGATCTGTAGAGTCTGATGATTTTAGACATCCCAGTGTACATCTTGAGAAAGTTCCAAGTCTGAAGTTGGAGGAGAGGTTCTCATGAGAAGTATAAGCTCGGGGATTTTCAACATGTAAGATGTAATTTTAAACTATAAGACTGGATGTAATTCCTAAGGGAGCAAAGGTAGATAGAGGAGAAGAGAGAAGAGATCCAAGGATTAAGTTTATGGGCACTTGAACATTTAGAAATCAGGAAGTTAAGTGGGAACCTGCAAAGGACACTGAGAAGGAGTGCAGTGAAGTAGAAGGAAAACCAGGGGAATGTGGGGTCCTGAAAACCAAGCAAAAAATGTACTTCACGGAGGAGGATAACCTGTGTCAAATACTGCTGACAGACTTAGTGAGGTGACGGCTGAGACGTAGTCACTAGATTTTGCAATAAGAACTGATCATAAGGACTGATCATAGCAGTTTCAGTAGAGGCAAAAACCTGAGTGTAGCTGTCTCAAAAGAGAACCTGGGAAGTGAAGTACTGATACATGTTACAACATAGATAAACCTCAAAAACATTATGCTAAGTGAAAGAAGCCAGACATAAAAGGCCACATGTTGTATGATTCCATTTATATGAAATGTCCAGAATATACAAATCTATAGAGACAGAAAGATTAGTGCTTGCCAAAGTCTGGGAGGGAGAAGAAATGAGGAGTGACTGCTAATGGGTATGGGTTTTTTAAAATTCTGAAATGTTTTGGAGTTAGATAATGTGATGGTTGTACAACCTTGTCAATATACTAAAACCACTGAGTCGTACACTGTAAAATGGTGAATTTTGTGGTATGTGGTTATAACTCAATTAAAAAAGTTAGTGAAAGAAGAGGAATTGGAGGTAATGTGTATATACAACTCCTTCTAGGAGTTGGACTGCAAAGGGGAGCAGAGAAGCAGAATGGTGGATTGAAGAAGATATGGAGTCAAGAGCGAAAGAAGTTACCGTAGGCGTCTTTTTGGAATGATTCAGCAGAACAGGAAGCTCAGCTTGGTGCTCTGTGATGACCTAGATGGATGGGATGGGAGGGAGTGGGAGGGAGGTCCAAGAGGGAGGGGATATAAGTATACATATAGCTGATTCACTTCATTGTACAGCAGAAAGTAACACAACATTGTAAAGCAGTTATACTCCAATTTAAAAAAAAGGGGGGGGGGAATAGTTGCTTGGATAATGTCCTTGAGTAGTCAAGAATGGGTAGGATCCAGAGAATGAGTGGAGGAATATACCTTAGATAAGAGCAGGAGCAATTCAGCTAGGAACAAAAGGGAAGCTGCAATATGTGATGCAGATATTGATAGCTGGGTAGATACAAGGGTGAGAAGGCATGGAAGTTCTCTTTAACTGGCTCTAGTTAGTGAAATAGGAACAAAGTTATCAGCTGAGAGTAAGGATAATAAGAAATACTGAAGACTTGAGAAGAGAGGGGAAGGTACTAAATATTCATCTAGGACATTGGAAAATTGAATGGACCCAGTAAGTGGCATAGTATTATTGGGCAATACTGAAAATCTACTTAAGGTTTGTAATCATAAATTTATAGACTACTCAGCATGATCATGTAGGTTTCTCCATCAAGGCTTAGTTTGCTTCGATGCAGGCATAAAGTGGGTGGAAATTTGGATTTAACCAGGGTAAGAGTTTTTCCAAGCGCATTCCAGAAAGCTGAAGGTATATGCGAGGAGGTGATTGTGATGGTGGACTAAGAAAGTTAAGCTGGTGTCTTAGTCCATTCAGGTTACTATCACAAAATACCAGGGACTGGGTGACTTGTGAACAGAGACTTATAAATAGCAGAAATTTACTTCTTATAGTTCCAAAGTTTGAAAGTCCACACTCAGAGTGCCAGCATGGTTGGGTGAGGACCCTCTTCTGGATTGCAGACTTCTGGTTGTGTCCTCACATGGAAGAAGGGGGAGGGAGCTCTGTGGGGTCTCTTTTATAAGAACATTAATCCCATTCATGGGTCAAGCACCTCCCAAAGGCTCAACTCCTAATACCATTACATTGGGCATTAAGATGTCAACATAGGAAGTTTTGGGGACATAAATATATTCAGACTATAGTACTGGGAATGGAGGGAGTAGAGGATGTGAGGATACAGAGAACAAGATCAATGCACGGTCCAGGGGGATTGAAATATTGTGGGAGTTGGATTACCTAGTGAGCAGGAAAGGTAGGGGGTGATGGTCAGGGAGGGGGACTGTTGAGACTGAGATAATGGAGAGGTTTCTGTTGTTGGTATTGCCAAGGCCCAGGCAGTGACCTTGGCAGTGGATGACTCAAGTCGGGGAGAACAAGGAAGGTCATTGAGGTGATGAGGTAGCAAAGCACCAGGTGTTAGAACATCAACGTGGAAAATGAAAAGAAAATGAATTGCAGTAAGATTGTGTCAGAGGAAGTGACAGCGAGCTAGGAACTAGAATCTTAAAATACTGAGAAAGAATGACCTAGAAGTTGTAGCTGATTGTATTAAGGAGGGGATGGAAGGTGATAGTCTGTTGACAAGAGATCAACAGATCAAAAGATGTTTTGTTTTTGTTTTCATTTTAAGGAAGAGGGAGGAGACTTGCTGTCTTGAGGCAGCAATAAGAGAAAAGAGAACTCTACCCTATGTCCATGCCCAGCGTGGAGGGCACGGGAGTTAGAAAGCAGTTAGAAAGCCCTTGTGAGCACCACTTGCGAGGGCTGCAGAGGAAGCAGATCTTCAGGGGAGAGCCAGTTTCAGAAGAGCCAGTGGTGAAGGCAATGTTGGGATTTTGATGATTACTGAACATGGGTGAAAGGTCAGTGAAGGGGATAAATTTCAGGAATTGGAGAGGGCTTGGAGATAGGGTCAGAATAGGGATGTTGACAGCTATATGGGGCATGAGAGTTCAGAGCCTGAGGGATGACTTGGGCGTCCTGGCTGGACTTTTGTGGCACCTGATGCAATAAGGCAAAGAGGCCATAAATGCCTATCAGGGTTGTGTGTTTATAAGCATGGTCTTAACCTGGAGCTTTGTGATTTTTAACAATTTGGTGCTTTTGCTCATGCTCTTTCCTCTTTCTAATCTACCTGTCGTAGCCTTCTTCACTCGGCCAGTTCCTGTTCATTCTTCAGCTGCAGGAAGTCTGTACTGACCTCTTCAGTGCTCCTGTAACACCTTGTAATAACTATTAAAACTCTTACCACTTTAATTGCTATTATTTATTTATATGTCTCCATAAACAGACTGCACGCTTCCTGGGGGTCAGGGCTGGTCGTATTTGTCTTTGTGTCCTCGGTACTCAGCACAGTGTGTAGAACATGGTATGTGAAATGTACCTGTTTATTGAACTGCACTCTGCATCCTAGGGAAGAGGTACGGTTTAGAGAGGAAAAGGGAAGAGTGGAGGGAGAATGAGGTGCACATGTGATGAGGAAAAGATGAAGATAAATGAGGTCAGATGATGAATCACTTTAATATTCTCACTAAAGCAGGAGACAAGGCCATCTGTTTGGAATCTAATAGGGGACATTGGGAGAAGGGAAAGTCTAAAGTAGCTACTGTGGAGAGTTGGCCTGGGGGGTTAGAGAAAAATAAATAACAAGTTGACGAGATTCGTATAACTGGCATTTTATGGCCTGAGAGAGAAGCAGAGAGATCTTTGCCTACAGATGGGGGTAAGAGTTATAGACATATTAAGACTCAAGAGACATAGGATGATCAGGGAATCATGGAATCAAATTAAAGACTGTTAGAGCTGTTAAAAAACAGAAGTCCTAATTCAGTTGCATAGTTCAGGCAATTAAGGCCCTGAAGGGGGTGGCCCAGGTTCACACAGCTAGTTGGTAGCAGAACAGGGACTGATGATGGTGGTATGTCAGAGTTTGGGTGCTAGCAACAGAAATGAACCCTAGCTTGCTTAAGCAAAAAGGAACATACTGGATATGGGGAACTCTTAGAGTCAAAGGGAAAGCTGAAGAACAAGGCTCAGAAATTTGGGGACCAGGTTTCTCTGAAGATTCAGGTTGGAGGAATGAATACAGTCCTTTCAGGGTCCTGTGGGACAAATGATCCAACTATTTTCCCATCTTTGTTTACCTCCACTCAAGATTCAAATTCTTGGGAGATAAGAGCAGATTAAGCAAGCTTTAAAGGAAAATTTGATTGGTGGTCTTACCTAGACTACATACAGTGTGGGAGAGGCAATTTATTTTTTCCCAGAACGGTGCTATTACCAGAAGGTGAATGGATGTAGAGATGTGAAAATGACAGATATGCTATCCATTACAGTAATGACCCTAATATACCGTAGCAACTAAGATGAAGGACTCTGGAGCCAGACTTCTTATTCTTCCTTAAGGATTTGGGCAAAGTACCTAAAAAACCTCCACACCTCAGTTTTTCCACCTGTAAAATGGGTATCATGGAATCTTACCCAATAGGGTTGCTAAGATGATTAAATGAATTAATATATGTGAACTGTAGAGAACCTACCAATTGAATGCTATCTAAGGGTCGGCCATTATAGTAATTTTATAGTCATTTTTAACTGAATGCATGCTCTTTCCACCTTACCATGCAGTTGCCATAGTGTGCAGATTGTGGAGGCTGGTTCTATTGCCACTGCCCTTCCCAGCTGCCTGTGCTCGTGTAGCTTTTTATCAATCATCTACCTCCTTTCTCTACTCTCCCACCCCACTGTGAGCAAGCTGGTTGGTGCAGGCTAAAGCTCAACCTTTGGCTAATGATAGTATCCCCTTCCTTCCTTTCTCCCTCCCTCCCTCCCTATTCCCTTCTTTCTTTCTTTCTTTCTTTTCTTTCTTTCTTTCTTTCTCTCTCTTTCTTTTTCTTCCTTCCTTCCTTCCTTCCTTCCTTCCTTCCTTCCTTCCTTCCTTCCTCCCTCCCTTTCTTTTTCTTTCTTTCTTCCTTCCTTCCTTCCTTTTCTTTCTTTCCCTTCCTTTCTTCAACCTTGTAGCAAAGGACATCCCTTAGGCAACAGCAGTTTGGAGGTGACATGGAAAAATATATAGATCTTAGAGTTTGAAGTTCCAAGGTTCTAGTCCTGGCTCTGGCACTTGTTTTTTTTTGTTTTTGTTTTATTGTTTTTTTTGGTACACGGGCCTCTCACTGTTGTGGCCTCTCCCGTTGCGGAGCACAGGCTCTGGACACGCAGGCTCAGTGGCTATGGATCATGGGCCCAGCTGCTCCGCGGCATGTGGGATCTTCCCAGACCGGGGCACGAACCCGTGTCCCCTGCATCGGCAGGTGGACTCTTAACCACTGCACCACCAGGGAAGCCCTGGCACTTGTTTATTCATTAACTTGGGCAGATTAGTTAACATTTCTGAGATTCAGTTTCTTCATCTGTAAAATGGGGATAATAATGTCCTCCTCATGAGGTTGTTATGATGTTTAAATGGGGTAATGCACAACAGAGGCATGTAAACTGTAAATCAATTTACAAATTATAGGTGTCCTAATCCCAGCTGTGACACTCTTGGGCTGTAAACTATCCTTCCATTGTGAGTTTATTCCCACAGGAGAAGCCAATTCTAATCAGGCATAGTAGAGTGCAGATGGTTGGTGCATACCAGCTGCATACATCCCAGGAGGCTGGTATTTTTGATGGTCTCTCTAGAAGGGAAAAGAAGAAAGGTCTAGGTGGTCAGAATGTGCTCACCACTACAGTCATTAAGCCCAATTAATAAACAGCAGTCTGGAACTGCCCATTGGCTAGATAAATGAAAGCAACTGATGGTAACAGTGCTCAGGTAATTTCCCAGTACATGACTGCCTTCCATGTACTGGGAAATTACAAAAGAATTATGTTAGAATGTCACTGTGACATTTCACAAGAATATCTCTATAATGTGTTTGAATCAAGACTATGAGTAATTTGGTTTATGATAAAATTACTGTGTCAGGATGTAATGTAGGTTTTTTAAAAACTGAAGTACAGTTGATTTACAATATTATATTAGTTTCAGGTGTACCACATAGTAACTTGGTATTTTTACAGATTATACTCCATTAGAAGTTATTACAGGATAATGGCCAGAATTCCCTGTGCTATACAATATATCCTAGTTGCTTATCTACTTTATACATAGCAGTTTGTATCTCTTAATCTCATACCCCTGATTTGCTCATTCCCCCCTTCCCTTTGGTAATCACTAGTTTTCTATATCTGTGATTCTTTGTTTTGCATATACATTTGTTTGTAATATTTTTTAGATTCCATATGTGGTATAATACAGTATTTGTTTTTCTCTGTCCGACTTGTTTCACTAAGCATAATATTCTCTAGGTCCATCCACATTGCAGCAAATGGTGCAGCAAATTTCATTCTTTTTTATGGCTGAGTAATATTTAATTGTATGTATATACCACATCTTATTAATGCAGTCATCTGTTGATGGGCACTTGGGTTGCTTCCATGTCTTGACTGTTGTAAATAGTGCTGCTCTGAACATTGAGGTGCATGTATCTTTTCTGATTAGTGTTTTTGTTTGTGTTCCTGATATATACCCAGGAGTGGGATTGCTGGATCATGTGGTAGTTCTGTTTTTAGTTTTTTGAGGAACCACACCTGAAGGGCTTGTTAAACCACAGATTGCTGGCCTATCCCCAGAGTTTCTGGTTCAGTAGGTGTGCGTTAGGGCTGAAAATTTGTATTTCTCACAAGTTCTCAGGTGTTACTGCTGCTGCTGGCCTGGCGATCGCACTTTGTCTAGTGCAGTCGCTGGCAAACAATAAGTGCACAATAAATGCTTTGGATGCATGAATTCATGAATGAAGGTGAGGAAGATTATCTTTTATATGACACTAGGAGACTGTGGAGAGAAAAAGGGAGGTTGCTTATCTGCCCCTTCTGCTTTCCTAGAGTGATGAGAACAAAATGAGATCATTTACTGAAAGCACCTTGAAAGCAGCGACACCTTTGGGTAGTCCTGTCAATGCCTGTTCCTCAGTCCTGAGGCTTGTCAGGGAGTGGGTTCAGGGCTTCCTTAATGTGGGAGCAGAGGAGACAAACCTTGAGTTTCTCTACTTGCTATTTTGGGGGCAAAAACAGTCAAAGCTCTGTACTTCCTATTTCAAAGAGAGCTGCAAAAGCTGGTTTTCTGTTATCTTTCATTGGCACAGGTCTTTAAGTTCAGTCTAACCCTTTTAAGAGGAGAACTGACTTCTCATATTTTTCTAGTCTAACAAAATCAATCATAAATTAATAAAACCATAAACCAAGGAAAATTAATTAGTAGTTGGTTGGAAAATATTTAACCTATTTGCTTAAAGGCAAATTGAATTAAAAAATTACATTCATGCAATCATGTGTTTCATAAAGGTTTCCATGAAAGCTTCTAATTAATTTCATGGAAAAATAGAAATATGGCCTGTTTCAAACAAGTTATTAGGTATATATCGATTGCTGTAACTGTAACATTGCTGTGTTAGCAATTCATTTGCAACACATGCTCTTTTAAAAACGAAATGTTTCCTGTGTCTCTGTTGACTTATCAGATCTCTCATACCTGTTTTTCAAATCACTTGAAAATTGGGGTGATTTAAAATGGATTATCTGCAAAGGAAGGAGCATGAAGTCAGCAGGAAATCTACTAATTGAGTTGTGGAGAAAGAAACCATAGAAGCCATAGGTTAGTTCTTGACAGTGAATTGGTGGTGGGCTTTTGGTAGAAAAAGGGAAAAAATTAATGAAAAAAAAAAGGATCAAAGATTCAACAGAAAGAACAGCATTTTGATATCTTAATTGATGCCAGGAAGGGTGAACTCAGACTCTCAAATTGAAGAGAGTCTTAGGATGAGGAAGGGAGTCCTCTTCTTCTTCTGAGTCAGGAGGAAGTGAAGGTAAGCAAGGAGGATGGTGACAGTGTTACCTTGTAAAAGTTTAGAGACCTCATCTTAACCTCATTTCATGGTGGAGGAAACTGAAGTCCAGAGAAATGCAGTGACCTGTCCAAGGTTACCTCACACAAGGTCAGTCCCAGGTCAGGTACCAGATTACAGTTCTCCTTCTTCACCCTTTTTTTCTTGATGAGTCTGGCTAAAGGTTTATCAATTTTGTTCATCTTTTCAAAGAACCAGCTCTTAGTTTCACTGATCATTTCTACTGTTTCTTAGTCTCTATTTCATTTATTTCTGCTCTGATCTTTATGATTTATTTCCTTCTACTAACTTTGGGTTTTGTTTATTCTTCTCTTTCTAGTTCCTTTAGGTATAAGGTTAGGTTGTTTATTTGAGATTTTTCTTGGTTCCTGAGGTAAGCTTGTATTGCTATAAACTTCCCTCTTAGAACTGCTCTTGCTGTGTCCCATAGATTTTGGATCATTGTGTTCCTCAGATGCATTTTTGATCCCCTTCTCTCTCTTCTCTCCTCCTGGAACCCTTATAATGTGAATGTTGGAATGCTTAATGTTATCACAGAGATCTCTTAAATTGCTTTCATTTAAAAAAATTTGTTTTTCTTTCTGCTGTTCTGATTGGGTGATATCCATTATTCTATCTTCTAGATCACTTTTGTGTTCTTCTTATCACTTAGTCTGCTATTCATTCCTTCTAGTGTGTTTTTTATTTCAGCTATTGAATTATTCATTTCTGATTGGGCGTTTAAAAAATATATTTTCTAGTTCCTTGTTAAAATTGTTCAGTGTTTAGATCAGTTGTTTTCCCTAATTCAGTTAACATTTTTATTACCAATGTTTTGAATTCCTTATTCATAAATTGTTTATTTCTGTTTTGGTATTTATTTTCTTGGGGGTTTTCTCTTGCTTTTCCAGTTGAGAGTAGTTCCTCTGCCTTTTCATTTTGCTTAACTTTCTCTGCCTCTATGAAACTAGGTGAAATGGTTATCTACTGTGGTCTTGAAGGGGTGTCCTTATGTGGGAGTGTCCATATATAGTCTGCATGTACCCAGTGGTTTTGGTGGAAGAGCTGGATATGATGTGGTTACAAGTTATGTCTTTCCTCAGGTGTGTTTTCTGGAGGTTGGTTGACTTATGACTCTTATTTTTTATATATAGTACTGATATTTTCTGGTAAACATGGCACTGCTTAGCAGTGATATTAACTTGATATTTTCAAAAAATCCCCAACCCTGAGTCCATGAAGATACACCATGATTCAGTGGTACATTTGTAGAAGGTTCATATTAAAGATAAGAAAACTGAAATATACATGTCTTGGCCTGAGTGCACTTCACTGAGTACATGTGTGTCAGAGCACTTGGCTTCTGCACCTGCCCTTAACCACTAATACTCAAGAATGTTACATTCTGCTTTTATATCTGCATTTGATATATGTGTGAGCACTTGAGCTGTGCCATTGTGTGGTCTGTAAAAGGGAAAATGAAATATAAGTACATTGACTTTGACCTTGAGATCATCAATTAAGCTCAAACAGGTTTACAAAAGAAGCTTTTAGTTTCTTAAAGATATTAAGATTGCTTAAAGCACTAAAACAGCAGAGGCTCAGACCAATTACATTTCATTTTATGAGCCCTGGCAAGGATATATATTTGATTCTTGTTGTTTGTCCTCACAGAGTCCTTCTTTGCTCATAAATTAAGACCAATCAGTCATAGGAACATGAAATTCTATTTATATTTTCAAATGACTAATGGCTTGGCTTTTGGTCTTTTAGTTCAAGTTCTGATGAAATAGAATAGTAGCTATGTATAATTAGCAAATGGACCCTGTCAGGTCTGGTCATGTGCACATCCACAGAGCCTGAATCTCAGCCCCAGCCACCACTTTATTTATTTATTTTAAAAATTTATTTATTTACTTATTTAATTTTGGCTGCATTGGGTCTTCATTGCTGCGTGCGGGCTTTCTCTAGTTGCAGCGAGCAGGGGGTACTCTTCGGTGCGGTGCACAGGCTTCTCATTGTGCTGGCTTCTCTTGTTGCAGGGCACGGGCTCTAGGTGCACAGGCTTCAGTAATTGTGGCTCACGGGCTCTAGGGCACGGGCTCAGTAGGTGTGGCACGTGGGCTTAGTTGCTCTGCAGCGTGTGGGATCTTCCCGGCCCAGGGCTTGAACCCATGTACACTGCATTGGCAGGCGTATTTTTAACCACTGCGCCACCAGGGAAGCCTACCACTTTATTTTTTAAAGGAGCTAATAATAAGCATGGCCATGACTGGGGAGAGACTGGAAGGCTGTCCCTGACTTCCTAAGATCCACTCCCAAACCAGCAGCATAAGAGTGTCTGATTCAGAGTGACTGCTGTGGGACTTTGCTAGCCTATACTTTGTAGGATATACTTTTTCCAAAGGAGGAAAAATGTCTATTGATGCTCTTGTCTGATGTCTTCAAATGTATATTCTTCTTTTCAATACCCCTTATTCCAATGTCAACGTTTGTGTAATGGGTTTCTTAATATAATTGTGTAGGTTGATTCCAAACCTGGAATATTCCAGATATACTTTTTGAGCACAGGGTGGAAAAACAGGAAATCCGTAGTAAGATAAAAAGACAAGTGGGGTGCAGGCCATTTTAGATTAGCATTAGAAAATAATCACCTAGAAGTAAACCCATACTTCTTTGTTGTTGAGTATTCAAGGCAATAGAATTGCATTTTTTTTTGTTAAACACACTCAGTAATAACAGCTTTCTAAATTGTCACAGCCTAGGAACTTCCAGTCCCAGCCCTATTTCTTCTGCTCTCTCTCAGCAGGAAGCTTTCTTTAGAATGGGAACAGAAAGCCCCTGGCTCACCGGGCTGCAAATTGACTAACAGAGCTGGCCAGTGACAGGTGGTAGGAGAAGAGACTTAAAACATTACTGCCAGTACTTTATAACCCAGTGCCTACACCTACAACTTCTTATATTCTTAACATTCTCTTTCCACTTGTTTGTGAGCGATAGGTCAACATAATTCATCATATTTATGGAACATCTTCTAGGCATAAAACAATTTGTGGGAGAGGGAGATGACACAAGGAAACACTCTAAGAATGATCAATATTGTTGAGCAAAACCAATATCTAAGGCTGTCATCAATGGACAGCCAGTGAGGGTTTTCTAACAGCAGAGTACATGATTAGATCTACATTTCAGAAAGTTCATCCTGGAATAGAGCTGAGCTCAAAATCATGAAGATTATGGCAGAGACAAGAATTAATGGTGATTTGGATTAACTCAGCAGCAGAAGGGCTGGGTGGTGGAGCAGCATGGTGAGACACTTTTGGGATGGACTCAACAGATGTGGTGATTTGTTGACAGTGACAGTAAAAGAGAGGAGTCAGCTGAGTTTTCTAGCCATGGAGCCATACTCCAAGATGATGAGCATGGAGAGTAGAGCCGGCTTAGGAGGGGGGATTTTGATTTTGATGTGACTATGGGACATCCAGGTAATGCCCAATAGGCAGATGGAAATAACTATCTAGAGCACTGAAGAAAGTTGGAGTTTAGAGAGAAAGATTTAGGAGTCATCAGAGTAGAGGTGGATCAATGAAATAACCATGTTCAAAACCATGCCACTGGAGTGTCTTCCCAAAATGGTGACCAGACTCATAAATTTTTTCCCTTTGTCACTAGCTAGTTGTCTCTACAGAGGTTCTGAAAAAGAGGAAACAGAGAAACAAATAAGCCAAGACAATCAACAGCAGAGGCTGGAGGTGTGATTATTACCCATGCATGATGGCAACGGAACTGATTCAGCCACCATAGCCCCTGGCTGGTGAGAACATTGCAAAGTACACATTACGTTGGAATGTGCTCTAGATCAAGGCCACATCTGTGGAATAATTGCCTTGTAAAAATGCTGCTGCTTTGACCAGAGTCTCCATTATTCCAGGAGGCAATTCCCCCGGGAGCTCAACTGCTGAGAGCAGCTTCCCTCCTGTTTGGGGCTGTATTGGCCTTCTTATGAATGCAAACAGGTGCTGAGATTCATTGCTAATGTGCTTGTGGGGCATTTGGGCATAGGGTGTTAACGCAGTTCTACATGCATCAACTTTCTGGAGATGAGAATGGTATCAAATTTTAAACAACCCACAAAACTGGACCACAGTTAAAAGTGAGAATCCTCCCCTAAGTACCAGTGGCAAACAACTGAATTCTCTCTCCATCTTGGACCTGAAGTACTCTCAATGTGATTTTTTAAAAAAATTTTATTGGAGTATAGTTGCTTTACTATGTTGTGTCTCAATATGATTTCAAAAGAAAACAGAAGATTGCTTTGGGCCTTGTTAAGAGTTTCAGGTCTACAAACCTGTTTTCTGTGATTCATATGATGCAAGGCTATCTTGAAGTAGACTTGACAAAAGCATCCTGCAATCCCGACAATACACAGTGCTCTAAAGCTTGCCGTGTAAAGATCCCTCATTGCTGCTGCTCCACTTGAGAAAGACCTTAAATGAATGTATAGGATTATGAACCATGCATCCATCAAGATCACAAGCATTGCTTGGGATTTAACTTGCTGCCTTAAAGGATTCATTGATGCCAGGTAGAGTACCAGCTAAAGTTCCTGAAGTGGTTCTCCAGTAGTACTGAATGAGACACTGAGGAAGGCCTCCCAAATGACTGTGCTCTTTTCAACAAAACAGCATCTCTATGTATTGTAGAAATTCAAGGGCACTTCTCATACAAAGGCCGTCCACTCTATACAGGTTACAAAGCCAGAGGACATTGGAAATAGTGCTGCAGATCAGGTGACATGGAGTGCACTTGGTAGATTACTGGAGTTTTCTCTTAAGGCTCTGGGTAAAGCTGACTTGGTTCTAGGGAACTGAGTCAGAGCAAATTTCAAGGTTGTTTCTTCTGAGGGACCCAGTCAAGGCTGCCTCAAAGGTGACCTTTTTGAGACTGCAGACAGTAGAGAACTTGTGTGACTACTACACCCTAGAAGCTATGGGGCTCTCTTAAAAGGTTAAGAAGGAAACAGGAGACCTGGATCGATCTTTATAGGATAGAGAGTGTCCTATTTAGAAGGGACATCAGAAATCACCTTGTCCTAACCTTTTCATTAACCAGAGAGATAAAGTGACTTGCCCGACACCGTCTAGACAGTGGCAGACCTGAGACTAGAAATGTAAGTAGCTTCTTTGAAGCCAAGGCTGTCCTGCTCTTCTAAACTTGGTTATGGCAAGAAGGTAGAAAGGAACAAGTATAGGGTTAAAATTGGGAAATTTGAATAAGGTTCTAACTCAGTTACTTCTAGCTAGAAGGTGGGCCCTGTTTGACTTTCTGAATTCACCTCATAGATTCACCAAATGGTGACAAGGAGCTTGTTTTGAAGTTGTCATTTGCTGAATCTCTCTCAAATCACTTCTTATTATTGGCATTATAACAAGGTGTTACAAATAGCATTAAGTCATAGTGGCCAAACTGCTTGCTGCCAAGAGCCAGGATACAACTGTCCAAACAGCTTCCCGGAGCATGGCAGGGATGGGGTGATAGGATCTGCTTGGCGTCTTCTGTTGGGTGTATGCTGCTCTCACTGGGAGAACAAAACAACCAAATAATTATTGTTCTGATTCAGTCAGTCATGATACAATTTTTTTTTTTTTTTTAGTAATTAGCCATAGGGAATCCTCAGAAAGATTCAGGAAAGAAAACCAAATGTTTTCCTCTTTCACATTGAGTTTATTTAGAATAGCTGGAGAGACTGCATAATTGTAAACATCAGAGTATTTTAATGTGCTGGATCCTTTGGGGACCCTCCAGAATACCTTTGAACATTATACCAATGGTTTTGTGTTTTTTTGTGACTCCAAATGATCTGCTTTCACTCTCCAAGCAGGAGAGTGAACAAGCAGTCTCTTGTTCCTTAGCTTGTTCCTTAGCTTCGTGCTAGGCTACCCTTTGTTGCAGGCGCCGAATGCTTGTTTCTAGACGATACCTTTTCCCCTCACCTTATCCCTGCTGATCATTGCTATGCTTGCATGAAAACACCCGTGCCAAGTCTAAATGTCCTACTTACTAGCCTATTTATGAAAGCCCATCAGTTATCTCCACAGATGCAGCACAAACACAGAATCCTTTAAAAGCCTGGAGTTTTGCACTCTACTTGCCGCAAGACAGCAGTCCAGATTTGTGCTGCTTATGACCGGGGTGCTAATGATTGTTAGTTAGTGGTACCATTCCACAGCAGGAGGGAAGCTGGCTGTTAGGACACAAGAACCTTGTGTTGCATTGTACCAGGACTTTTATGAATTCACATTTTTGGAATGTAAGTAGTTCTACCCATGTTCTAGAAGTTATGTTTTCATTCTGGCCTAATAGCAAGCCCTCAATTCAAAGCCCTCAATTGCCATTATTTTTTAGCTTTAGGTTTTGAGGTATTTTATGGTAATCTTTACTTAAGGTTTATTTAGAATTTATAGCAGAAGGAAAGGAAACTAGCAATCATTGTCTGCCATTTGTTAGTCCACAGTTGGTAAATACAGGGCATACTTCCTACCACTTTCTTTAATTTGTCCTTGGCAGACATTGCTAATCAATCATAGCACTCTTTCACTGTACCTGAATAAGACCTCACAGTCCCTTCTCAGTGTAGCACTCCAGGAAACCACTATCAATTGGTCTGAATTGCACTTAAGATGAAACCTCTTTGTTATTCCAGTGGTAGGCAGTTAGTATTTATTTCATTTTATCCTTACAACAAAGATTCAAGCATTCCATATTATTCCATACAGTTGTACAAATTGAAGCTCAGTTATTATGTTGCCCAATTACATTCAGCTAGTCTAAATCAAAGTTTCTTAGACATAAATTCCATGTTGTTTGTAATTCACTATACAGATTCTCATCTAAAAACACAGTTTATTTGGCTTTTGGATCAAAACACATCTCAAATACAGACATCTCCTAACTTTTAAGGAGGTTTTGCTCCAGAAGTTCAGATAAAATAGTAATGATAATAATCAACATCTACACAGCACTTGGTATCTGTTTTCCTTGGGGCTCTGGGAACAGGAAATTGCAGAAGAAATCAAACACTACATAGTCTCTTGTTCCTTAGCTTGTCTGTTCATTCATTCCATAAATATTTACTGAGTACTTAGCACTGTGACAGGCATCAGGTAGCTAGTGGTAAACTAAATAGACATGATCTGTACTTTCATTGAACTTACAGGCTAGTAGGAAAAAACCCAAATTAGAAAAAACCCAAATAAATATATAGTTACAAACTGTGATACATTCCAAGAAGAAGAAGAACAGACCTCTGATAGAGTATAATAAAGAGAAACTTAAATTTCATGGAATGACTGGTGACTGCATCTCTGAGGCAAAGGCATTTTAGCTGATCACCAAAGGCCTAGTTGGGGTTAGCAAGAAGAAAAACTGGGGATAAGCATTTAGTAAGAGGAAACAGCATGTGGCAAAGAGTTTGGCTTGGTCAAGAGGATCTTGTTTGTTTCTCTTGGAATCTTGTCTTCACTTTGCTAGTCCTTGGTAGGGGAGAAAGTGATACATCTATTCAGAGATATTTTCACAGATGCTGGCAAATAACAGCAACGGTGGCCATGTTTAGAAGACACATATGACTTTACAAAACATAACACCCATAGCCTGCAGGGCTATTCTATAATATGACTTCTTAGGAATATGGTCAGGTAACCCAAATTGGGGAAGACATCTTGAGCCAGACTGCAGTCCTTCCTTTGCCCCTTTACAAATGACAGGGCACTCTGCTCCAGATTGCTGGAGCTGATCCTGTACAGTGGTTCAACAAAAACAGAGAGAAAAAGTAAGTGACCTTGACTGTCCACAGGCTTAGCTCTCTGTCCATTCTACCTCATGTACCAAATTGATCAAGCAAACAAACCCTCGCTAGCCCTCTAATTTAAAGACCAAGGGGGCTGAATAGTGCCCAGATTAAGAGAGGAAAGCTATACAGTGAACCAATGCCATTTTGGAGAGGCAGGTACTAATAATAGACCTTCTTTTGAGCAAATATGAGTTAAAAGAGGGCAAACATAAATATATGCTGGACATTTGCAAAAAGGTAGATGACAGCATAATTTTGAAGAAGACTCATTCCATTAACAGAATGAAATCAGAGGGAGCAACTAGGAAGCATCCCATAGGCAATGCAATGAAGTAAGGCAATTAAATAAGAGGTAAAATAAATAATTTACCTAAGTAATTAAATAAGATTTAAAAAATGGTTGACAAAACCAGAGATACAGACATAAAGGGAAGATTTCAGAGCTTAGAAAATAACTTAAGGAAGCAGTGCCATTTGCAGAATTTAAAATGGCAACAGAAGCAATAGAAAAAGCAAAATTGATCTTCTTGAAAACTAAATCTTGACACAATGGTTATACTGTCTAACTAAGTTTATGCCCAAGGATGTATTTATCACCTGGAGGCTGCCAACTAAGGACTGGTGCTTGAGACAGTACTAGGTATGTGGAGGTGGGAGTGAGTGAGAGATAACCCTCTTTAAAGATGGAAATATCCAGAGCCTCAGAGATTCTGGGCTCATAAAGTGAAGGATTGTCCACTCTGTGTATTAGCAATCACCACACGATGAATGTTATGTAAATAACCATGCAGGTAATGTGGGTTTTATTTAGTTGAAATGTTTACTTAGATAATACATACGCAATTGTAAAAATATAATACAGAGAGACTTTGTGTACCCAACTTCCCCACTGGTAACATCTTGTAAAACACAGCCAAATATTGACTTGATACAATCCACTGATCTTGCTCAGATTTGTCCTGTTTTACCCATGATAATGTGGATTTAGAGGCACTGGGACCAACACATAAAAATGAGACTCACTTACTTGGACTGATTCCAGATCTAACTACCTCCACTAAGTTAATCATCCAACAATCCTGTCAATATATTAATTCATGATGGTGAAAGTACTTTGGAAAGCGCCAGCTTGGAGAAGGAACTTCACATATATCAGCTCAATCTCGATCTGAAATTCCCCCTTGGGTAGGCATGATAAATGTGCTTGATAAACAGTTGTCAGCAAGGATGCCTCGAGCCTCAAAACTGTATACTTTGTCCAAAACACTGTGAAACCAGTGTGTTCTATTCCATATTCAAAGCATAACATGGGAAGGAAAACAGGGCAGCATAATTTTTTCTTTCCTCACAGAAGTAACTAGCTGTTTAATGTGGCCCAAAGCAAGGTGTAAACACTGATCCAAGAATAATTACCCTCAGCTTTGAGTGGTATTAAATTATTGTAATCAAAGGGCACAACAAGAACAGAGTGGTCAGCTGCTTAGTTATATTGTATAAATATGGTTAAGTGGCAACTTGAGAAACAATGTGCAGGTATTAGGAGACAAGCTCTTTGCAATGTTCTGTTATGACCAGCCAAGAAGAGAGATGGAAATTTAATGTTTGCAAATGGCCTTTATTCAGGTGCTCAGTATGATTTGTTCTGAACATTGAAAGGAAGGGAACACTGAAAATAAATTTCCAACACAGGAAATCACAAATATGCTGGGGAACTCATGGACTCTGGATAGAGGACAGCATTGTTAGTAATCAAGCCCTTGATTCATGTTCTTGTGAGTTGATTCATTAGTTTCCAAGTGCATCTCTGTTTGTTTTGAGATGCCACTCTTGAGTGTTGTGTGTATTGAGTATGTGCTGTTTTTCAGTTTTAGATCTATGGTTGGTTAAAAAAAATTGTCAAATTTAAAACAGAAAGCCTTTAAGGAATAGTTTATTTTATCTCTCTAAGGTAGTGTTTCTTAACCCTTTTAATTCATGTTCCCTTGTAATAGTCATAAAAATATCACTTCCTACTGCATCCACCTAAATCTGATATGAACCACCTCCTGCTTTTTCCCTTTGCCCACCAGACAAGAAAATTCTGATTGCTGTTTATATTCTAAGAAGAGTAGATTTTTTTCATTTTTAGATCAAAAAACTACACTATAATATTGCATGTGACATTCTACCCAGTTCCAAAGATTATGGTTTATTTTTAGGCTGTTGACTTTTGGGTTTTGTTATAGCCTATGTGAACACAAGCACTTGCAGACCACTCCAAGAAAAGTTAATTAAGTTGCTTCTACTTTCCTTGTTTGGCTGAGCTAAATGGTAATATTTCAATTCACATCATCTCACTGCTTTTCCCAGGAGTCTCTTTCTGATCAATGGGCAGCACCCTGATAACAAAGTTTAATATAATATCTCACTGTGGCCATTATTCTGATGTCAAGGAAAATATGACAAAAATGCCACCTACTACTTTTATTCATCTCAATAAATATTCCCTCTGGGTGGCACTAACACAAAACAAAAACTGCAATATCAGCTTCAGTTCTGTAGTCCACATGGGTATTCTCAAAGGGGTAGAGTTAGAAGGGGCCTTAGAAATCATCTAGTTGAGTTTCCTCATTTGACTGATGAATAAATAAAATTAGAACACATATTTTTCTGATTGTCGGTCTAACAATGTTTCCAATATATCAAGGATTTCCATGTGTATTTTTGATGCTTCATTTTGTTTAATAAGAAGATAAGATTTAAATAGAGACAAAAAATGTCAAAACATGTTCACAAATGTGCTTTCACAAGAACTCTGTGAGGTAGATACTATCATTTTCCTGATTTTAAAGATAAGAAAATGAGGCTTAGATGGTTTGTGAGACTTGTATAAGATTCAGTTCTCCAGGAAGTGGCAGAGCTGAGACTGAATTTAGGTTTTGACTCCAAAATCCATATTATCTCCACTGTATTGTATAGTTAGAGAAAAATAAAGCAGATGGTTTCAGGCATCTTTGAAAACTGTATATGTTTTCATTTGCAAGCCAGTTGCATTTGTAAAGGAAGTAAGCAACTCTTCAACATGACTTTTTACGTAGTTCCATGTCATATTGTCACAAGAAATTGCAAAGTTGCAATAGAATCAGTGCTGTTCAGTGGTTTGAGATTCAGTGCTGTTACTTACTAGGTCTGTGATTTTGGGTAAGCTCTTTAACCCTCAATTTCCTCGTTTGACAAAGTGGAACATTAATGTACAGTGCACAGGGTTTTTATAAGGATAAATGAGGTGACAAGTTTAAAACTTAGCATAGTACCTGACATGTAGTAGAGCTCAACAAATGGGACTTATTTCTGGTGTCTTGAGGAGGGGGGTAAAGAGCAGTACTTCTGGAGGTAACAGGCTAGAATTGTGCTTTGAGGTAAGCTTTTTCTTGAGGCTATGAATTCTTAGTTACTAACTCTACTGGTTCCTTGAGGTCAGGAACATAGACTGGCTGAATGGATACAAAAATAAGACCCATACATATGCTGTCTACAAGAGACCCATTTCAGACCTAGGGACACATACAGACTGAAAGTGTGGGGATGGAAAAAGATATTCCATGCAAATGGAAATCAAAAGAAAGCTGGAGTAGCAATTCTCATATCAGAAAAAATAGACTTTAAAACAAAGACTATTACAGGAGACAAAGAAGGACAGTACATAATGATCAAGGGATCAATCCAAGAAGAAGATATAACAATTGTAAATATTTATGCACCCAACATAGGGGCACCTCCATACAAAAGGCAAATACTAACAGCCATAAAAGGGGAAATCGACAGTAACACAATCATAGTAGGGGACTTTAACTCCCCACTTTCACCAATAGAAAGATCATCCAAAATGAAAATAAATAAGGAACACAAGCTTTCAATGATACATTAAACAAGATGGACTTAATTGATATTTATAGGACATTCCATCCAAAAACAACAGAATACACTTTCTTCTCAAGTGCTCATGGAACATTCTCCAGGATAGATCATATCTTGGGTCACAAATCAAGCCTTGGTAAATTTAAGAAAATTGAAATCATATCAAGTATCTTTTTCCGACCACACGCTATGAGACTAGATATCAATTACAGGAAAAAATCTGTAAAATATACAAACATATGGAGGCTAAACAATATGCTACTAAATAACCAAGAGATCATTGAAGAAATCAAAGAGGAAAACAAAAAATACCTAGAAACAAATGACAATGAAAACACGACCCAAAGCGTATGGGATGCAGCAAAAGCAGTTCTAAGAGGGAGGTGTATAGCAATACAATCCTACCTCAAGAAACAAGAAAAATCTCAAATAAACAACCTAACCTTACACCTAAAGCAATTAGAGAAAGAAGAACAAAAAAAAAACCCCAAAGTTAGCGGAAGGAAAGAAATCATAAATATCAGATCAGAAATAAGTGAAAAAGAAATGAAGGAAACAGTAGCAAAGATCAATAAAACTAAAATCTGGTTCTTTGAGAAGATAAACAAAATGGGTAAACTATTAGCCAGACTCATCAAGAAAAGAAGGGAGAAGACTCATATCAACAGAATTGGAAATGAAAAAGGAGAAGTAACAACTGACACTGCAGAAATACAAAGGATCATGAGAGATTACTGCAAGCAACTATATGCCAATAAAATGGCCAACCTGGAAGAAATGGACAAATTCTTAGAAAAGCACAACCTTCTGAGACTGAACCAGGAAGGCATAGAAAATATAAACAGACCAATCACAAGCACTGAAATTGAAACTGTGATTAAAAATCTTCCAACAAACAAAAGCCCAGGACCAGATGGCTTCTCAGGAGAATGCTATCAAACATTTAGAGAAGAGCTAACACCTATCCTTCTCAAACTCTTCCCAAATATAGCAGAGGGAGGAACACTCCCAAGTGCATTCTGCAAGGCCACAATCACACGGATACCAAAACCAGACAAAGATGTCACAAAACTACGGACCAGTATCACTGATGAACATAGATGCAAAAATCCTCAACAAAATACTAGCAAACAGAATCCAACAGCATATGAAAAGGATAATACACCATGATCAAGTGGGGTTTATCCCAGGAATGCAAGGATTCTTCTATATACGCAAACCAATCAATGTGATACACCATATTAACAAATTGAAGGATAAAACCATATGATCATCTCAATAGATGCAGAAAAAGCTATTGACAAAATTCAACACCCCTTTATGATAAAAACTCTTCAGAAGGTAGGCATAGAGGAACCCTACCTCAACATAATAAAGGACATATATGACAAACCCACAGCCAACATTGTTCTCAATGTTGAAAAACTGAAACCATTTCCTCTAAGATCAGGAATAAGACAAGGTTGCCCACTCTCACCACTCTTATTCAACATACTTTTGGAAGTTTTAGCCACAACAATCAGAGAAGAAAAAGAAATAAAAGGAATCCAAATTGGAAAAGAAGTAAAGCTGTCACTGTTGGCAGATGACATGGTATTATACATAGAGAATCCTAAAGATGGTAGAGGAAAACTACTAGAGCTTATCAATGAATTTGGTAGAGTAGCAGTATACTAAATTAACACACAGAAATCTGTTGCATTCCAATACACTAATGATGAAAAATCTGAAAGACAAATTAAGGAGACACTGTCATTTACCACTGCAACAAAAAGAATAAAATACCTAGGAATAAACCTACCTAAGGAGACAAAATACCTGTATGCAGAAAACTATAAGACACTGATGAAAGAAATTAAAGATGACACAAACAGATGGAGAGGCATACTATGTTCTTGGATTGGAAGAATCAACATTGTGAAAATGACTATACTACCCAAAGCAATCTACAGATTCAATGCAATCCCTATCAAACTACCAATGGCATTTTTCATAGAACTAGAGCAAAAAATTTCACAATTTGTATGGAAACACAAAAGACCCTGAATAGCAAAGCAATCTTGAGAAAGAAAAACAGAGCTGGAGGAATCAGGCTCCTTGACTTCAGACTATACTACAGAGCTATAGTAATCAAGACAATATGGTACTGGCAGAAAAACAGAAATATAGATCAATGGAACAGGACAGAAACTCAGAGGGAAACCCACGCACCTGTGGTCACTTCATCTTTGATAAAGGAGGCAAGAATATACAATGGAGAAAAGGCAACCTCTTCAATAAGTGGTGCTGGGAAAACTGGACGGCTACATGTAAAAGAAGGAAATTAGAACACTCCCTAACACCATACACAAAAATAAATTCAAAATGGATAAAAGACCTAAATGTAAGGCCAGACACTATAAAACTCTTAGAAGAAAACATAGGCAGCACACTGTATGACATAAATCACAGCAAGATCCTTTTTGACCCACCTCCTAGAGTAATGGAAATAAAAACAAAAATAAACAAATGGGACCTAATGAAACTTAAAAGCTTTTGCACGGCAAAGGAAACCATAAACAAGACGAAAGGACAACACTCAGAATGGGAGAAAATATTTGCAAATGAAGCAACTGACAAAGGATTAATCTCCAAAATATACAAGCAACTCATGCAGCTCAACATCAAAAAACAACCCAATCCAAAAATGGGCAGAAGACCTAAATAGACTATTCTCCAAAGAAGATATGCAGATTGCCAACAAACACATGAAAGGATGCTCAACATCACTAATCATTAGAGAAATGCAAATCAAAACTACAAAGAGGTATCACCTCACACCACTTAAAATGGGCATCATCAGAAAATCTACAAACAATAAATGCTGGAGAGGGTGTGGAGAAAAGGGAACCCTCTTGCACTGTGGTGGGAATGTAAATTGGTACAGCCACTATGGAGAACAGTATGGAGGTTCCTTAAAAAACTAAAAATAGAAGTACCATATGACCCAGCAATCCCACTACTGGGCATATACCCTGAGAAAGCCATAATTCAAAAAGAGTCATGTAACACAGTGTTCATTGCAGCTCTATTTACAATAGCCAGGACATGGAAGCAACCTAAGTGTCCATCAACAGATGAATGGATAAAGAAGATGTGGCTTATATATACAATGGAATATTACTCAGCCATAAAAAGAAATGAAATTGAGTTATTTGTAGTGAGTTGGATGGACCTAGAGTCTGTCATACAGAGTGGAGTAAGTCAGAGAGAGAAAATCAAATACCACATGCTAATACATTTATATGGAATCTAAAAAAATTAAAATGGTTCTGATGAACCTAGGGGCAGGACAGGAATAATGACACAGTCTTAGAGAATGGACTTGAGCACACGGGGAGGGGGAAGGGTAAGCTGGGACGAAGTGAGAGAGTAGCATTGACATATATACACTACCAAATATAAAATAGTTAGTGGGAAGCAGCTGCAAAGCACAGGGAGATCAGCTCGGTGCTTTGCGACCACCTAGAGGCGTGGGATAAGGAGGGTGGGAGGGTGACACAAGAGGGAGGGGATATGGGGATATGCGTATGCACATAGCTGATTCACTATTTTATACAGCAGAAGCCAACACAACACTGTTAAACAATTATACTCCAATAAAGATGTTAAAAAATAAGTAAATAAAAAATAAAGCAATGTCCACGATATTCCTATATATTTGTGACAAGTTCTTTTCTTGTACATATGGATGCATTTTATGTATGTGAGCAAGTGGTTCCTCTTGCTTCTTTGCTTTGTTAGTTTTTGTAGCTATTTTTCCTTCCTTATTTTGTTTGGATAGTTTAAGATTACAACTCTGTCAGGACATAGTAACTTAGCAGAGCTGTCTGGGAAAAACGCACATGATTGTGAACTTCTGCAGAGTTGGAGTGAAAGGAAAGTCCTCGGCTGGTTGATGCACTTGGAGGAAGCAGAGTGTGCTGTGACATCATTCAGTCTGCATCACTGACTCTTGAGATGTCTCTGCTGCCCTTATAACTTAATGTTCTGGGCAGCCCAGGTTCCAATTTATCAGCAAGGACGATAAATTGCTAATGACTGCTGGTCTCTCCCTGTTCTTAAGTTATCTGCTAACACAAAGGGACAGATTCATTCAATTTGGAAAATGTTAATAAGATGCCAAAAATGAGTTCAGGGAGAATAAAGTAAAGCTTTTTTAAATGGCCGTATCATACTTTCCAAAACTGAATTCCAACTGTCCCTGTTTGTGCAGGTGAATTAAAAGACTATCAGAACCTTAAAAGTTTCTGTTAACCCAAGTAAACAGTGTCTGAATTGAGAAGTGGTAAAGATGAAAGGCATTCATGCTCTATGAAATGAACCTCCATGACAAAAGATAATGAACGGTTGCTCCCCCCGCTGCGAAAATCAGTTCCAATACTTTGATTTGATTGTTTGGCTAATACTGATTTTCTAGGATTTTAGGAAGCTCCTTTAAGTTTAGCTCAGTTTTTACTTTACAAGGTTGCATGATAGTATTTGCAATAGCTGGATTCCTGGTTTTGCTTGTCTCTCTCACCACCATACCTCCCACCACCCCAAATTTGTGAGTCCTGTCATTACTTACTGAAACCCTTCTATGAAGAGGTAGGAAAAGCTGGGTGGTGGGACAGAAATCAGTTCGTTTTTGAAAGCTGTGAACATTTAGCATTGTTGCAAAAAGGATGCTTGACATAATTCCCCGAACTGAATTTTGGAGGTTATAAACATTTCAGTAGTTTGCTTTATGCCCAAGTATTAGTGACTGTTCTTATAGAAAAAGTCTCCCAGACATTGGATCCAATAAGAAGGATGTTGAAGATATTGTGTTGTTTTATGGTTTTTGGATGAGGATGTATGTGGTAAATATCTCGTAGAATTTTATACAAGGAAAATGTTCTCCTCTCCTGAAGAACTTATTTCTACAAAGATTTATTTATATATGTATTCAGTACTTTTTTTTTGTATTAGGAATGAGTCATTTGTAAGCACTCTTACTTATTCTCTTTTTGCCTTTGTCGCTAGTACTATATGTAACGCTTAACAGAGTTGTTTCACAGTAGTTTATGTATTTAATTTATTAATTTACCTACTTTTCTATACAATGTTTTTTTGTATATATGATTCTTTTAAACTCCTCATCATAGTGTTTGGAAGTACAATAGATCAGACACAACTAAAATAAATAAATATCTACATAGTGCTCAAGTCCATGCCCTCTAGAGAGAATTTTCTACTGGATTTGTATTTTTTCCTAATACATTTCACTTCAGTAGTGATTTGTTATGTTTGTTATACTTGCTTTCTCCGAGTTCTCTTATTTGTAGCATGATTCCTTCTTAATGGTGGGAGAATCATTTGTGACTATCTTTCAAAGCAGATTATTTGATATAGGCATCAGTCAGTCATAAGGACTTTAAATATACCCTCATTCCTTTTGATTTCATACTGTAAATTACAGCAGGAAGTATTAAGGACATTTTAGTGAGCATGCCAGACATCAGGTAAGGTTTTGGCATGTTAGGCCATTGTAAATCTTACTTCTCCTGACAGCCATGTAAATAACACCTGGGCTAAACGATGCAATGACTTTCTATCATAAATGAAAGAGTCGCCTTTCGGTACATTGACTTTTAAAAATGGAGAGGTCTTGTAATATCAGATAGTTGGCATAGTTCTGACTGCTCAAGTTTTCAGTGAGTCAAGTAGAAACCCCTCTCTATCAAACTACAGAAAGTGAGTCTAGAATGGAGCTGAATGCATAATGGCAGCTGCCTAACCCACTGATGATGCGTTGGCTAAATTGCGATTTTATAATTTTTATGTTGATAATTTGTGAGATAAGCTTACAACTTGTGACAGCCCAACCAGTGGTTGTTCAGCTGCCTCAAGGGTTTGGGTGAGCATAGCAGAGAACTGCAATTACTTTCTCACTAAGAGATCAGATTTCTCATTGGATGGCTCCCTGATAAAATATGTTCTCCCTCTGCATGGTGAGACAAGAGAAAGTTTTGGCACATTTTTCTAACTGGCTGGAGGTTAAGCTGGATTGTCCCTCTCTTTGGGTCTTTGCACTTTACTCCTGCAAACCAAAAGCACTTGTCCTTGTCATACTCTCACCCAGGTCTGCCTTGAACTTTCAGTTTCTTTCTCTCTCTCTCTCTCTCTCTGCATGTGTATGTGTATTATGTGCATGTGCGTGTGTCTTCATGCTTCCTCTCCCGTGTCTTCTCCACAACTTTCTGTGCTCCTCTAGATCTTTCTATCCCTCTATCTCATTTCTCATAAAGCAACTTATGTCCCCCGCACCTAGGCTTCTGTAAAATGTATCCCCAATTGTGCTCAGTCCAAAAAAAAAATAGAGTCCTCTACAATATCCACCTCCCTCAGAAGGTGAGGAGGGATGAATGTGAATAGCTTGTAATTGAAATGAATTCTTTCTCTTGAATATTCTTCCTTTATTTTTTTGAGCATTCTGGAAGGCCTTTAGTTTCCCACACTATCTGCGAGATAAATCTTTTTAAACCATCTTTGTCTAGTCAATGAGCTATCTGTTATTCACAAAAAGCTCAAAGAAAAATGTAAAAACCTGTGTTCATTCTTTTCCTCCTTTCTGTCCCTGACCCCACTTTCTCCCCAACTCCCTATCTTTCAGTATATGTATCTTTTTCTCATACTCTGTTCTTCTCCTTCACCCCTTCTCTCTATTTCATCTTTCTCTCTTTTTTTTAATGATGGAAATTGCAAGGTTTCCTTTCTTGACAGTTACGATTAAAGGACCATGCACCTGCTCAGGTAGAATAAATGGGGGGAATGCTGAAGCAAGTATTTATGCTAACTAATATAGTCTCCTTTCTTGCCTTCGAAAGCAAGGCAGCAACTCAGAAAAGCTGCCTCTCAAATAAGCACACGGAGGCTTTTACATTCACACTCTCTCTGATGTCAGAAGAGGTCCTTGCATCTCAGCTCCATGAGCCTCACTGGGACACAGGTGCTGTTTCCTCAAAGATGAATGGATGATTTGCTCACAGGAAAAGGGAGAAATTGTCTCTTCTTTGTAAGAAGGAAATAAGAAGAAAAGCAGAGGAGAGGGCAAAGACAAGAAGGTTTTAATAATAAATGGCTTAGAAACCCCGCCTTTCCTAGCAAGATCTTATAAACTCCAGGGTTTCTAGGTTGGGTTTAAATATACTTTAAAAATAGAATACCAAATACTCTTTAAGTTTGCATTCTCATTTTTAAAGCCTGCTCCAACTCCATTTCTCATCTCTTTTCCCTCTCTGATGGGAAGAAGCTGTTCTGCTGTAACAACTAGTTAATTAGTAGGTAAATCTCATTGAATAAACATAGTCTTTTCTCTAAAGGACAAGTTACTTGGAAAGAGGACAAAGACCTCATCTTGGCTCTCCCCCTCTGTTCTCCCCTCTTCATTTCTTCTCACCCCCTCTATTTCCCTTGCCCTAATGGATAATCCAAAAAAGTTTCATCATTCCAGCTGGTTAATATGTCTCTCTCTTTTTTCAAATTTATTTATTATTTATTTATTTTGGCTGCACTGGGTCTTTAGTTGCGACATGCGGGATCTTCGTTGCGTCATGCAGGATCTTTAGTTGTGGCATGCAGACTTCTTAGTTGTGGCATGTGGGATCTAGTTCCCTGACCAGGGATCAAACCTTGGGCCCCCTGCATTGGGAGCATGGAGTCTTACCCACTGGACCACCAGGGAAGTCCCAATACGTCTCTTTAAGTCTGTTGATTCTCCTCTCTATTTCCTTTTTCTTTCTTGTGATTAATTTTCTTTTTTTGTAGAAGAACTTGGTTGGTTTGTCCTGTGGAGTTCTCAGTTTGGATTTTGCTGATTGCCTCTCTGGACTGGGGTTTAACATGTTCCTTATTCCTTGCATTTCCTGTGAACTGGTAATAGGTCTAGAGGCTTGATCAGACTCAGCACTGAATTTTGGGGGACAAGACTATGCCACAGGTGGTGTTATGTACTTCTAATAGAAGGTATATCGGGATATCCAGTTGTCTCTCTGTTTTGAGGTTAGAAGTCATTGATGATCATTACCTAGATTCAATAATTCTTTAGTGGTTGCAAATGAGGATATTTAATTCAATCATTTCTCCATATATCAGCTAGAGGACTTATGTAAAAGTCAAGTAATTGTTAAGGTAATTTTATCCTATATAGGATAGGCATGATAAATGCTTGTTTCTTTCTCCTGGGTTATAAGTTTTTAAAGTAATCAGGTGGTTTCCTAGCTGCTTTGAAGGTAACCATCTAGAAAAACCAGACTCAGGAACAGAGGGTTTGAAGGCATAGGAAATGCAGAAATCAGACAGATAGAAGGCAGTCCAAACAGGGCACCTTACTGAGTCAGCTAGCAGAGTGAGCCACTGATGTTAAACCTGCCTGGGAAACTTTGGGGGCTGGAATAGAATGCTTCCATGCTATACTTCTTGAGGGAGCTAGGTGGATGGATGTGTTACACCCTGGCTCTTCTGTCCTGATACGGGCTCTAGAAGCCAGATAAAGCTGTCAGGTAAAGAAGTGCCTGTTCTGGCAGTTGGAAGTTGAGCCACTGTGCCCTGATGTAATAAAGGTGAGGGGATGTAGATGAGGCACTAACAGAGACCACTGCAGTCCACCCCTTCCCCTTTTAGCACCCCACATTAAGTTTAGTCTGCCCTGTTACTGAGTCTTCAAGTTGGTAGTTAGTGACAACCAAAAAAACCAAAACACTCTACATTCCTGTTCTGTAGGAAGAAGCTGACACTGTTGATGGCAGAGCAGAAAAATAAAAAGAATGGAAGTCCTTGATGGCACTGCTGAACCAACCAACCCTTAAGTCTGCCTAACTTCTGAACTACCAGGTATGTGAGACAATAAATTATTTTATTGTTTAGCCATTTTTTAGTTGAACTTCCTGTAAATGGCATTCAAAAGCATGCTATCTATAATAGTACTATTTATTAACCCCATTTAACAGATGAAAAAACTGAGTCACAGACAGGTTAAAGGAATTTGCCAAAAGTTGATAAGGACAGTAAGTGACTCAGCTGGCTGGTGCTTGAGCCCGAGTTTGTCTAATTTTAAAAACTTAATGATATAATCACTATGTTCTTTATAACAAAATGTGAATCTCTAAGAGTAAGATAAGACCTCCCCAAAAGAGTTTCCTCAATTTTCCATCTGTACAAGAGCTTCAAGGAGCCATGCACGTGAACAAAACCATTGGAAGATGGAGCCTGCCTACCCAACTGACTTCTTGTCATGTGAAGGCAGCCGTGAGTCACCAGCTAAGAATCCTGACATCACTTTATTGATGGGCCAGGATTATGCACAGCAGCCCCCTGGGGGTCATGGATAAGAGTTACATGAAAAATGCAGCTTGGACCCAAAGCCAAATTGTGGTTCCCTACTCTTACCTCCACAGAAGCCTGGACTAAGGGACTTGCCAGTGGGGAGTGCTGACTTGGTCGAGTAGACCCTTGTCCAGACATGATCTTATAAACCCACTCACCAGGCAAAGCAGGGGCCAGGACAGTGGGAAGGAAAGAGCTGACCTCTCCTTTTGGGGCAAAGTAGTGCCAGCTCTCATTATGTGGGACAGGACCCAACCTATGGTACTTCTCAGCAATCATTAGCCATTCATTTCTCTGGGGAAGGGGTAAGAGAGAAGTTAAAGCTCTTTACCTGCACTTCTCAAAGAAAGGCACAGTGTTGGTGGGCTGAGGTGGGAATGTGGAGAGAAGGAAGTGTTTTCTCCCAGGTCAGCAAATTTTTTCTGTAAAGATCCAAATAGTAATTTAGGCTTTGGGGGGTCACACATGGTCTATGATGCGTATTCTTCTTTATTTGTCTGTTTGTTTTTCAACCCTTTAAAAATGTAAAAACTATTCTTAGTTGGTGGCCAGTCCAAAAACAGTACACAGGCTAAATTTGGCTGGGAGTGGGGGGGAGTCTAACCCCTTAATCCACTACTTGCCAAGCCTGGGGTCAACATTTAATGCTCTCTGACATGGCTCAGGACAGGGCTTTACTTAAAGCAGCTCCGAGTCCATACTGTACCCTAGGCCAAAAAGTCATTTCCATTTCCATATCCTAAATCTACTTAGATCTGTAGCTGTGCAGTTCAGTATAGCTTGCCAGGGATGATTATATGAACTTAGTTGCCAGCCACCCTAAACATAGTTCAAGTAACACAGTGCCTGCAGTATGCCAGTGTCTCAGATTTGAATATGTATTCTCTTTCATTCTTAAAGTTCAAAAAAACTTGAAAATTAAAGTTTTGGCTTGTTAATTGAAGTTCAAAGATGAGCGCCCCAACTCCCGCTTTCCTGTTTTGCTCTCTCTGTAGTAAGAGGAGACTCCTTCTGCAAAGCCTGGCTTCCCTCTGCAGCCCCGACACCCTGGGCACACACCAGAATGCCCCATCCTCTTCAAATCTGACTTAATCCTGTGCAGTCAGTGGGACTCACATGATTCTCATGGCACCAGCCCCAAGCGCATCATGTTAAGGAAACACATACGCATGAGTTGAAACTGTTCTTTCTGCCAACAAGCGCTTCTTCTCTCCTTTCAAGCTGGCTCAGTTTCTGCCTCATAGGGGCCCCATGGGGTTCTCCAGTGTTTAAACCAATCTTGCCACTTTTCTTCCCCGAGTCATGTAATTCCACCAGGAGGTATCCTCAGACAGGCCCAGCCTCTAAACCAGACCAGGAGTCAGTCAGTCATTACTCAGCCAGACTGCACTTTACCATCTTTTCTTCTCTACACATAATCCCTGCATATCTCAGGCACATTTTCTCACTGTACAGCTCTGTGTCAACCTCCAGATCTTGACATTCACTTGGTAATTCCTATTTCATACTGCTTTTCCTGGTTTCCCCTCTCCAATCAATGCAGATATTCTGTGTGTCCTCTAAGTGTTCCAATCATCCAAGGGTAGTTGCCCCATTGTTGTTATTAATTTGCCATTTGGCGCTTGGAGAGGGTGGCCCTGGAGAGTTTCCTGAGCTCTCATGTCCCCAGGCTATCATTCCCTCACCCTCTGTGGTCTCCCTTCTTCCTCTGTTGGATCACCTTGGCCTCATCACCCCCTCTGATCTGGTGATAAGTACAGTGTCCCACACATCTCTGATTGAAGTTTTTTAAGCAGTTAGGTCACAGTATAGCTTTTCTTCCTTTCAAATCCATGTTGAGATCTCCAGCCTTGCGCTCTCTGACTTTTCTTCTAAGGCAAGCTTTCATCCCTGGAGTTTAATCAGGATGTCTTTTTATATTTTTCCTTTTCCTTTCCCACAGCTAGTGTTCTGACTGAAAAACTAAAACTTGTATCTTAAGCTGATCCAAATCTCCCGAGTCCCTGAGTAAACCTAATTTGTAAAGAAAGCATGTTCCTGCTAAAGTCTTTTTAATTCCTTTATAAGACTCTGAGTTTGAAATAAGCTCCATGGACTTTTTTTCCTGATTTTCATTCTAAGAAGATGCCTTCTTTCCTCTATGATAAACCACCCAAGCCCTTGCATGTTAGCCATCCAGTTCCACTGTATTTGCTCATTGATAAAATCTGCCACTTCTTGTAGACTTCTTGTAGTAGACTTTCAGGACCTAAAATAGAGGAACATAATGTGGGACAACTGGTCTAGTGCCTCCTATGATGCCCAGCATGAAGGGTTTAAATATTAGATTCACACATTAATGTTCTGTGGCTCATGGGGGAATGTAGGTCCTTTTCATAGTTCACAGTAGTTCTGGCTAAGATACAATTTAAAAGAAAGAAAACATGCCCTAGTCACAAAAATTATTCCATGTACCTGTAGCTAAAAAGCCTGTATATTAAAGCTTTCCTGTTTGGAGGTGATCCTTTCCTGGAATGAAGAGACTCTCTCCCAGGGATATACCTGTTCGGCTGAGCTTGCTGTACCCAGAGCCATGTCCAGCTGCTGTCCAGACACAGACCAAATGTCCATGTGCTCTCCAGCTGGCTGCTGTGGCCCCAGCACGGCACTTGGTATCTCAAAAACTGGCACTTGTATTTGCTCATAAGGTTTCCTGCGTATGTTGGGTACTGGGGCTGCCAGTCACAGGCCTCCTCCTCGCTGAGTTTTGACCAGTGGAGATCAGACACATGGAACCAAATTAGGAACAAATTGCAGCATCAGCTTTAGGCCTTGTGTGGCAGGCTTCTTCAAGTTCCCAATTGATGTGCCATTTCCCGCTTAACATGGTACACACGCAAACCTTTGCAGCTAACCAGTGAGAAAGAGACAAGCAGCCTTTGGAACCTGGAAGCCAGCCAGTTAGGCCTTGGTGTTCTCCTGTAGGATATGAACAACATCACAGAATATCAACGTTAAGGCAAGGCCACACTGGTCATGATGGATCAAGACAAAAACAAGACCACTCTATAAGCATGTCAACTTCTGGCAAAACATGAACACTGTCCAAACCACAAAATATCAACCATTCCTCTTCTGGTTAATGTGAGTGATTGCCAAGTATGACTTTAGCCTTGGTCTAGTCTTCTCTCTCTCCAGATGAGATTTATTAAGATACCCTAAGATAGAATTACCTCACCTCCACTTCCTGCAGCAGCCAATTCAGAGCAGAATCACCTAACACAAGCTAAAATCCCACAAGAAGTTCTCTGTAACCCCCTATTACTCAGATGCATCACAATTCCCCATGGTGTGCATTTTTTTTTTCTTTGCAGCAAGGAATAAATTCAACTTGTTCAACTACTCATGTATTCCTGGTGGTGGTTGGCTGGAGGATGTTGATACCGGGAACAGTTTACAGCAGGGTCAAAGACACGTTATTCTTTTTTTTTTTTTTTTTTTTTTGTGGTACGTGGGCCTCTCACTGCTGTGGCCTCTCCCGTTGCGGAGCACAGGCTCCGGACGCGCAGGCTCAGCGGCCATGGCTCACGGGCCCAGCCGCTCCACGGCATGTGGGATCTTCCCGGACCGGGGCACGAACCCACGTCCCCTGCATTGGCAAGCAGACTCTCAACCACTGCACCACCAGGGAAGCCCAATTCTTTAGTTTTTAAGTTAAAAAACAAAGCCCCTTTCCCTGATGTGGGACAATATGGATTTATTCATCAGCATGGACAGACAGAGCAGGAGATTTGTAGTAGATGTGCTCTGAGGTTGAGAGGAAAGGGCTAGAGACTGGCAAGAGGAAGACAAAGTTTGGGCAGAAAAAAAGAATTAGGTTCTGTGCTCTGACCCTTCTCTCCTAATCCTCCAAGTGTTAGAAGGGGAGCAAGGCCCTGGGTTCAAGGCAAACCCAGCCTCGGCATTTCGGGCATCCAAGAGTGATCCACTGGTGCCATGCTTCCCACAAGGCCCTTCAAGACTGGCAGCTCCAATTGTGCCATCACACACAGGTGACAACACAGAGAAGTGGAGATGTAGTGCATATAGACACATGAAGAGCCCCAGGCCCAACACATCATAAAGGCAGATCCAATAATTTCCTGTCTCTCCTAGTGGCACATGGAGGTTAGCCAAGGGAGAGAAGAAGCATGTTTGTTTTGGAAGACCCCAGTCAGGAATGGGACATGTATTCCAGTAGAGCCAAGGCCAACCTGGCAACCACCTTGAAGATTGACTACAACAGGTCACAGAGGTGAAAGCGGAATCTCACCAACGATGCCAAGAACAGCCCACCAGCTAAGGCCATCTATGTGGCACCAACTGAGATTGGGAGAATAGGGACCCACACCTTCCCTGGTGGACATTAGGTTGTGGCTGCAGAAGGTCCCCAGGGCACCGGAGTCAATCCAGGTGGTAGGGAATGAGTGTGGGAGAGCAGGACTAGGCTGTGACAGAAACATGCGTATGAATTGACTCCAAAGGTCACTGCTGCTACAGATGGAGAGAACACAGAATGAACAAGTAGCCTGAATTATGATATTGGGTGCACAGATTTCAAATTCAGCTCTAGAAATTTAACACACATGTACGTGTGCATTTGCCTATTCAAGTGAGAATTCATGCCATCACACTGGTACAACTCAATGGAGGAATGGCAAAAACTCTTCCCTCCTTGCTGGTTCAAAGAGACAAGCCCAGGGCTAGAGACAAAAAGCTGGAGTGGGGCTTGTTCCTGTAGAGGAACCCCATATGTATGGTAACTGGCGGAGGAGTGAGAGCTCTTCTGGGGGCTTGCTGTTTAGAGAGGGAGAGAGGGAGAAAAGGAAAGGGAGAGGGAGAGAGTGAGGGAAAGAGAACAGGACTGGGGTGGCTCCTTCCCAGTGAGAAAATGTTGATGGAAATTCCTCTCTGTGCATAGGTTGAAGTAGAACACATCAGGGTGGGGATGTGTAGGAGAATAGTTCCTCCTGTAAAAACTAGCATTTGGTCATGCATCTTATACGTCTTTGGGGGAAGCTGTTACCTGAACTCTCAGCTCTAAGGACAGGGGTTGGGTTAAGAGAAGGAAGAGGATGATTTGGGTGCCACCTGGGTTATAGAATCATGGAGAAAGCATGGCTCTGAAGAGATGATTTAGGCATTTCCCCCTACTTTCTTTTGAAAAGTCTGTCACTTTAAAATATATAAATATATTCTCACAAAAATTCAAGCACCATTAAAAATTTTAAGTCCCCATTTACCATTGGCTACATGCTAGTCTCTGACCCAGTGGTAAAGTGAGCTCTATTACCCATTTGGGGTGTGTTTTTCCAGACTTTATTATATACATTTATATTCCTGTATGTAACAAATAGCATGTGCTTTCTGTGTCATGCTGTTATTCTTGCACATATACTTCTTGCACAAGCTTTCCAAATTGGGATTTTACTACACATACTGTTTGTAACCTGATTTTCCACTGAATAATATATTGTGAACATTTCCCTTAGTCATTAAATCTTTAAAAACTATTTTAAATTTTTATCTAAGTAATACATATGCATTGTTTAAAGTTTAAAGTAGTAATTTAAGACTTATAATGAAGAACATCTGTCCTCCCTATGAATCCCCTTCCCCAAACTTTTAGCTGTTGCTTTATTTATTTACTTATTTAATTTATTTATTTTTGTCTATGTTGGGTCTTCATCGCTGTGCGTGGGCTTTCTCTAGTTGCGGTGAGCGGGGGCTACTCTTCGTTGTGGTGTGCGGGCTTCTCATTGCGGTGGCTTCTCTGGTTGCAGAGCACAGGCTCTAGGTGCACGTGGGCTTCAGTAGTTGTCGCTCGCGGGCTTAGTTGCTCCGCGGCATGTGGGATCTTCCCGGACCAGGGCTTGAACCTGTGTCCCCTGCGTTGGCAGGCAGATTCTTAAACACTGTGCCACCAGGGAAGCCCGGTAATTGCTTTTAAAACAGTATGTTTATATTATTTCTTAATTTATCATTTTTAGACATATCTAATAAATTCCTATTATAAAAGAAGAGTTAGACTTCTTCTATCTCCCATGCTCCTACTGTCTCTCTTTCCATTCTGTGAATATAATACTGATTTTCAATTAAATAAATTGGGTGTTTTTCTTATTATGAAAATGTATTGTTCACTGATGAACCAAAGTATATGTTGTGATTATATTTTCTTCCTTGTACAACTTTCCCCCCCTTTACTTAGCTTTCTAGCACATTATCCAACAGAATTTTTAAAACTTTAAAACTTCATATACTGGTTACACACACCAGGCATTCCAGTCACACGTAGACACATATCTCCTGGAGCCTCCATCTAGACTATTGTTTTCTCAGGAATTTCCACTGTCCCTCACTACGTTAGTTCATCTGTGTCTCCAATATCATGTCTCCTTTTTTCTTGGTTTGTCCCTTTATTTTGGTGGAGCATATCTTTCATTACACTGCTGGTTGCCTAACAAATATCCATTATCCTCTTCTTACCATCTAATGGAATCCTTATATTATTAGGCTTAGCAAATAACAAAGCTATATTTCCCAGGCTCCCTTATGGATAGGTATGGTCAATGATATACAAATTTGTGGGATTTCTGAGCTAGCTCTTTTGCCCTCTGTGCTTGCTTCTTTCTTCCGCCTGGAATATGGATGTGATAGCTGGTACTCTGAGAGCTATAAAGTGACCATGAGGATGCATGTACTAATAATAGCAATCTTTTTTTTTTATTAGTTTCTGCTTTATAACAAAGTGAATCAGTCATACATATACATCTGTTCCCACATCCCTTCCCTCCTGCGTCTCCCTCCCTCCCACCCTCCCCATCCCACCCCTCCAGGCGGTCACAAAGCACCGAGCTGATCTCCCTGTGCTCCGCGACTGCTTCCCACTATCTATCTACCTTACATTTGGTAGTGTATATATGTCCATGCCTCTCTCTCGCTTTGTCACAGCTTACCCTTCCCCCTCCCCATATCCTCAAGTCCATTCTCAAGTAGGTCTGTGTCTTTATTCCTGTTTTACCCCTAGGTTCTTCATATCATTTTTTTTTAATTCCATATATACGTGTTAGCATACGGTATTTGTCTCTCTTTCTGACTGACTTCACTCTGTATGACAGACTCTAGGTCTAATAATAGCAATCTTAAAGATAGAATGAACTGTGTCCCTGATGATTTCTTGGAGTCACATGCTGGCTTGACTCTGTACCTCTAGACTTATTTTTACTAGAGAAACAAAGAAACAAACCTTTATGTGTTTAAGCTGACTGCAATTGGCTCTATAACTATACAATTCCTAACTGATAAAATTTCTTCCTGAGAAAGGATGGATTGAAGTAACTTTTTAAAGACATTGTGTGTCTAAAATAATTTTATTTCTTCATAAAAATTAACTGATAGTTTGAATAGATACAGAATCATAGAGATCACTTTCTGTAAGACTTTTGAATGTGTTGCTTCACTGCCTTCAAACATTCACTGTTCCTGTTGGGAAGAACAATGCCATTCTGATTCTTCACTCAGGAGGATCTTTCTTTTAAAGTTGGTATTCTGAAACTTCACAGTGATGTGCAATAAAGGAGATCTCTTTTCATTAATTGTGCTGGGCATTGAATGGGTCCTTTTACACTGGAAGTTCAAGTTCTTTAGTTCTTTTCTTGTATTATTTATTTAATAATTTTGTTGTTTTCTCTATTTTCTCTTTCTGGAACTATTAATCAGATTTGGTCATGGGAGTAGTTCTCTAGTGTTCTAATCTTTTCTTTCTGATTTTTATTTATTTATTTATTTAGTCTTTTGGTTCTATTTTCTGAGCAATTTTCTCAACTTCATTTTCCAGCTCTTCTTTTGAATTCTTAAAATTTCAGGTGCCTTTTTCCCCCCAAAGCTCTCTCTGGTTCTTGGATTTTCTCTTCTTCTCTCTTTACCCTCCCTTCCACTCTCCTTCCTTTTCCCACCTCCTTCCCTACCTCCTTCCCTTCCTTCCATACACTGATCTTGTTTTAGGGATGCAGTATCTTCTCTTATTGCTGAGGATGTTAATTATAGTTTATGTTGGTCTGTTATTTATTTTTAGTTTTTTCTGTTGCCTACAAAATCTTTGTTTCCTTTGAGTTTCTTTCTTCTCTTTGTATGTTTGATTCTTGGTCTTTCATGTTAGGTTCTCAGATATCTAAGGATGTTTTTGATGTTTTCATATTTAGGAGCAAGGTGCTAAAAGTTGACTGAAAGCTGTATGTATATGTACTTGTCATTTGATAGAGTTCATGTAGAATGATTGGCCATCTCTTTGGGAAACCCAAATACTCAGCACTTATGGATCATTTCTGCGGGTCATATAGGGTATCAGAATAGGCCATCTCAAAACATGCCACTTTGGCCTGAGGATTATTTTGAGCTGAAGGCAACTGGGAAGAAGCATGCAAGGAAAGCTTTCTTCCCTCCCCTATTTGCCTAAAAGCAGGACATAAATTTGTCTCCCTTTCCCATATCAAGAAGGGTAGAATTCTTAATCACCAGGAGAGACCTTTAGACTCTTAGCAACCCAGAGATGGACACCAAGAGGAATCTACATAACAAAATACTAGATAACTCTTGTCTTCCATTATTTTCCCCCATATATTTACCTTCCCACAGTTTGTCATGTCTAAATGCCTAAACCTCTTTGCCTTTGTCTTATCACTTCTCCACAAATTTATTGTTCTTTGTTAAGATGCTATATAAACCTCAAGTTCTGACCACCTCTTTGAATGACTCATCATTGACTTCTCCCATGTGTATGCATGATGCACATGTTAATAAATTCTTTTTTCTCTTGTTAGTATATATCATTCTTTCCGTTTATTTTTCATTCCCAGCCACTGAATCTAAGAGAGTAGAGGAATTTTTTTCCTCCCCTGCAATCATTTTTCTGGGACCATTTGATTTCTTCAGAGAAGAATTTATCAGTATCCTCCTGCCTGGCTGCCCACTGTTTAGCTGAGTATTTTTTAAGCTGAGTAGGGGACTGGTGCTCTTCTGCTTCAGTGGGTAGACTTCCATTTATCCACTTAGCCTCAGTTTTCAGTAGACACCTCTGCACTGGGGTCTAGAGACACTGATGCCATTTTTACTCCAGAATAAAGCTCCAGTGTCCTGCAATGGAAGGGGGGAGGTAGGTGGGCTGGCTGGTGGGCTGGGAGGGAGCTGGGGATTAATATTCTGACAATGACTTTCAATGCCTCTCCTTTCCCCTCTGCCTTTCTCAGACTCCCACCTTGTTCCCACCTTCTTTGGCTCGGAGTGTCTCCAACTTGTGAGTCTTTCTGAGGGTCTGCATGGTGAAGTGGCTTGATTCTCACTTTCATCCATCTCTGATGGTGGCTGGTATTTACTTTCTTGTCTCTTCTAATTCCTTGATCCATATTCCAGCTTCTCAATATTGTGGACCTCTCTTGCCGGCTTTTCCCCCATTGTCCTTGTCTCTTTCCCCATGTACTCATTTTAGTGTGCTTTAAAGAGCATATATTTGTATTTTCAACTTTAAGTTAAACAGAAGACCCCTAGTCTTATAAGCAAACAAACAGTTCAAAATGTGATATAACCCTACTCAAGGTCACTCAGTGGCTGGAAGAATTAGAATAGAACTCTAAAGTTTGAGTTAATTGCTGTGGTGAGATTTGCTAAGTGGGTTCAACTAATCATCTTTCATAATTGAAACTGAGAGCCTGAGTCTTCCCCTTCTTTTTAAAATTGTATGTTTTTTGAGTTTAGTAAGCCTTTTGTTTGTTTGTTTGTTTGTTTTAACATCTTTATTGGAGTATAATTGCTTTACAATAGTGTGTTAGTCTCTGCTTTATAACAAAGTGAATCAGCTATACATATACATATATCCCCATACCTCCTCCCTCTTGCGTCTCCCTCCCACCCTCCCTATCCCTCCCCTCTAGGTGGTCACAAAGCTGATCTCCCTGTCCTATGTGGCTGCTTTCTACTAGCTATCTATTTTACATTTGGTAGTGTTATATATGTCCATGCCACTCTCTCACTTTGTCCCAGCTTACCCTTCCCCCTCCCCATGTCCTCAAGTCCATTCTCTATGTCTGCGTCTTTATTCCTGTCCTGCCCCTAGGTTCTTCAGAACCATAAAACTGTATTTTTAAAACTAAAGTCTGCTTTGGGTTTTCCTAAACTCCTTCGGTATACAGGGTCATGAGAGGGTCTCACTGAGACAGTTGTAGACTCCTGGTAGCAGCAGTAGAAAACTCTCATCTACTAAGATTCCTAACATGCAAGTGTGTCTTGACCTACTGAAAAAGACATCCTACCTGTCAGCCCTCCATGCCCTGCAGAATAATACAGCCTGAGACATCATGGGCTGCAGTTTTAGCAAAAGTACTTTGGAGGGAGGGAAGAAGAGAGGAAGGGGGCTGGCATGCTCCAGGAAATTAAAGAAAGTCTGAACAGTGAAGCGACAAGATGGTAACCACCAGCAGGCTGGCTAATTGAGACTTGGCTTACTAGGATGACAGCAGAGGAAGAACGAAGATTAACAGGAGAAAAAAAAAGATCTAATTGGAAGCTGCATTAACTTATTGAAGAGACAGATAATGGCTGAGAGGCAGGGCGACTGTTCATATAGACAAGCTCATAATGGAAAAGAAATAGAAGATTAATCCCCTGTGGATTCTCTACGCTTGGGCTGATTTAATATCCAAAGACTTCCTCTGAGCCTGCCTCCTCTCTCCTCCCTCTCAGGGTCATTTTTGAACCGAAAGGAAGCATTTATGTCAAAAGAAACTTGTGGAGCTGAAAAGGGATGAAAACCTGGTGGTGTCAGAGAGATGGCTGCATGTCACTGCCAGGTGCAAACCACCGAGAATCAGAGCTGCTCAAGCCTTCCCAGGACCTTGGAGCAGACATCCTCATGGACTGTCAAAGGGCAACTGCCTGCTACTTATAGCTGAGCCAGGGTCATGGTATCTGAAGCAGATCCACAAGGAATTTGTCAAAACTATTTTGCAGGGGCTACAGGTAGTAGTGTAGGGATTTTAAACATAGAAGGAAGCCACAGAGACAAAAACAGAACAGAAAAGAAGTTTACTTGCAAAGAGAGTTTGCAAGGGAGTCCAGGCTTTTAAAGGCCACTCTCCAAATAAAATATTTATATTAACAGTTCTTTAAAGAAAAGAAATATATATATATATATATATATATATATATATATATATATATATTTTTTTTTACTGGAGTACAATTGCTTTACAATGTTGTGTTAGTTTCTGCTGTACAACGAAGTGAATCAGCTCTATGTCTACAAAAGTAATGTCACCAAGACTACTATAGTACGTTTGTGGTGGGAAAACAGCAGTTGTCTCACTTGATTGTCATGTACTCAAAGGTGATTTTATATCTGGAGACATCAGGACTTCAGAAGTCAGGAAGAAAGTTTTTTTGTTGCTATTTTTTAAGGAGTCATGACCTAATGGCTCAAGATCTCATATACAGGCATACATATTGTGGGTTTGGTTCCAGACCACAAGTGAATATGGCAATAAAGCGAGTCACGTGAATGTTTTGGTTTCCCAGTGCATATGAAAGTTATGTTTACTGTATACTGTAGTCTATTAAGTATGAGACTGCAGTACATCTAAAAAAAAAGTACATACCTTAATTAAAAAATACTTTATTGCTGAAAAGTGCTAACCATCTGAGCCTTAGGAAGTCATAATCTTTTTGCTGGTGGAGGGTCCTGCCTCGATGTTGATGGCTCCTGACTGATCAGGGTGGATGGTTGCTGAAGGCTGGGGCAATTGTGGCAGTTTCTTAAAATAAAACAACAATGAAGTTAGTTGCACCGATTTTCTCTTCCTTTCATGAACCATTTCTCTATAGCATGCAATGCTGCCTGATAGCATTTTATCCACAGTGGAACTTCTTTCAGCATTGGAGTCAATCCTCTCAAACCCTGCAGCTGCTTTATCAACTAACTTTATGTAATATTCTAAATTCTTTGTTATCATTTCAGCAATCTTCACAGCATCTTCACCAGGAGTGAAGAAGAAACTACCTTCTTTGCTCATCAATAAGAAGCAACTCCTTATCTTTTATCATGAGATTGCAGCAATTCAGTCACATCTTCAGGCTCCATTTGTAATTCTAGTTCTCTTACTATTACATCTGTTGTTATTTCCTCCACTGAAGTCTTGAGCCCTTCAAAGTCATCTATGAGGGTTGGAATCAATTTCTTCTCAACTCCTGTTAAAGTTGATATTTTGACCTTTTCCTATGAATCACAAATGTTCTTAATCACATCTAGAATGATGAATCCTTTCCAGAAGGTTTTCAATTTACTTGCCCAGATCCATCAGAGGAATCACTATCCATGGCAGCTATAGTCTTATGAAATGTATTTCTTAGTAAGATTTGAAAGCTGAAATTACTCCTTGATCCATGGGCTGCAGAATGGATGTTGTGTTAGGAGGCATGAAAACATTAATCTCCTGTACATCTCCATCAGGGCTCTTGAATGGCCAGGTGCATTGTCAGTGAGCAATAATATTTTTAAATGAATATTTTTTCTAATAGTAGATCTCAACAATGGGCTTAAAATATTCAGCAAAGCTTGGATGTGCTGTCATTCTGGCTTTGTTGTTCCATTTATCGAGCACAGGCAGAGTAGATTTAGCATAATTCTTAAGGGCTCTGGGATTTTCAGAGTGGTAAATGAGCATTGTCTTTAGCTTAGAGTCATCAGCGGTATTAGCCTCTAGCAAGAGAGTCAGCTTGTCCTTTGAAGCTTTGAAGCCAGGCATTGACATCTCTCTAGCTATGAAAGTGCTGGATGGCATCTTTTTCCAAGATAAGGCTGTTTTGTCTACATTGAAAGTCTGTTGTTTAGCACAGTCACCTTCACTAATTATCTTAGCTAGTCCTTCTGGATAACTTGCTGCAGCTTCTACATCAGCACTTGCTGCTTCTCCTTGCACTTCTATGTTATGGAGATGCTTTCTTTCCTTAAACCTCATGAACCAACCTCCGCTAAATTCAAACTTTTCTTCCACAGTTTCCTCACTTCTCTCAGCCTTCATAAAATTGAAGAGAGTTAGGGCCTTGTTCTAGACTAGGGTTTGGCTTTAGGGAATGTTGTGGCTGGTTTGATCTTCTATCCAGGCCCCTAAAACTTTCTCCATATCAGCAATAAAGCTGCTTTGCTTTCTTTATTCATGTGTTCACTGGAGTAGCACTTTAAATTTAATTCAAAAACTCTTTCTTTGCATTTACAATTTGGCTGACTGCTACAAGAGTCCTAGTTTTTAACCTGTCTTGGCCTTTGACATGCCTTCCTCACTAAGCATAATCATTTCTAAATTTTGATTTAAAGTGAGAGACACGTGACTCTTCCTTTTGCTTGAACACTTAGAAGCCATTGTAGGATTTTTTTTTTTTTTTTTTTTTTTTTTTTTTTTTGCGGTATGCGGGCCTCTCACTGTTGTGGCCTCTCCCGTTGCGGAGCACAGGCTCCGGATGCGCAGGCCCAGCGGCCATGGCTCACGGGCCCAGCCGCTCCGCGGCATATGGGATCCTCCCAGACCGGGGCACGAACCCGTATCCCCTGCATCGGCAGGCGGACTCCCAACCACTGCGCCACCAGGGAGGCCCCATTGTAGGATTATTAATTGGCCTAATTTCAATATTGGTGTGTCTCAGGGAATAAGAAGGCCTGAGGAGAGGGAGAGAGATGGGGAAACAGCTGGTCAGTGGGACAGTCAGAACACACACAACATTTATCAAGTTTGCTGTCTTATATGGGTGTGGCTCATTGTGCCCCAAAACAATTATGATAATAACATCAAAGATCACTGATCACAGATCACCATAACAAATATAATAATGATGAAAAAGTTTGAAATATTGTGAGAATTACCTAAATGTGACACAGAGACATGAAGTGAGCAAATCTTGTTGGAAAAATGGCACCAATAGACTTGCTCAACACAGGCTTGCCACAGCCCTTCAATTTGTAAAAAAAACATAATATCTTCAAAACGCAATAAAACAAAGTGCCAAAAAACGAGGCATGCCTGTATTTTGAGAGTCAGAGCTACAATGGGCAATCCTGTTTTTGTTTCTTGTTTTGCTGTTGTTACTGTTGTTCTCCAGTGCAAAGTACTTTCTGGCGGTGGGCTGGGAATGGTTTACAGTACTCATTAAGGAGGCGGAGCAAGGTGTCAGTTTGCTTTCCAATCCTCCAAGTCCTTACTTCTCCCCCAAACGTGCTGATTTGACTACATATGTGTAGTTAGCACTTTTATGATTCACATCATTAATTTGATGTTTTATTTGGCTGGTTTACAAACATAGATGTAACAAGGGATGTTTATTAATGTACAAATACCTCCTTATGATGTTAATAAAACTAGAGCCAAAGGATACTAAGGCTTGGGAGTTAGTTTCTGTCTGAAAGTTTTATAAAGACTTCAGGGCTGAATCTTTATCCTTTTTATGTGCTAGAAGTATTTTTATTGCCTTCATTAATTTGTCTACTGCAACCAAGAGCCATCCAATTCTCCTCTCCCAGGTTCACTGCAGTACCACTGTTCCTGGCCAGCCAGGACATGACGTTCTTTACCATCAATAAAGCTAGGATTTCATGAGCCACATAACAGGTGCCAAGCCATTTTTTTTTTTGTAGAAAATTTATAGGCATCATTTTCACATATGATGTATAGTTCCTGATCCTTAATCACTGGCTTATCATACCCAATTACATGAGATTTGTTTTTCTATGTGACATTTCTAGCATGGTCAAGATTATAAATTCAACTTTTCCAGTTATATTCTAGTAGAAAGGATGGCATATTCTTATGAAAAATACGTAAATAACATGGTCTTAGAAAGTAAAAACATTAGTAAACTCATTGCATAATGTTTAATCATTGTTACCCCTATTTTGAGTTATTTTGTAGAAAAGACTGATCAATTTATGTCACTTTTTCCAGAATCATAAATCTTAGATTTTTTGATTATTTACTAGCTTATAATCTTATTAAGATCTTTCACAGAATTTTTTCCTGAATTTTGAGAGTTTGGTTGAAACAAGATACCATTTGAAGTGGATTTCATTTTAATTTAATACGTGTATATGTATACGCATATGTATATATGTATAGCCTATTAAATTGAAGTTTAGAGACAGATCAAGAAGAAATAAAAAGGATTTTCTCATGTGCCCATTAAAAATATGTTACTAATCACACCTGAGTCAGTTTCATTTCGTCTTAGGAAATTAATTCTTGTTTTGCTGATCTTAACGTTAGAAGCCTCTTTTCATGAATTTATCTGCTTCTGGACCAAGAGTCCAGACTTAGGCCTTTGGTACAGACTGACAGATGCCTGTGGGTGATGACAGTTTCAGCTTACCCTGGAAAACCTACACCTATTTTTCTATTACTTTAATATTACTAGTTAAGAGAACATGTGGCATACTGAGGCTCCTTTAATATTTCTTCCAGAAGACTCAAACTTCTAATCTGTAGTTTGTAGCAGGAACCTTTAGGCAACTTTGAGGAAAAGGCAAAACACACCGGTCAGTGATAAGCTCAATAACAAACAACAATAACAGAAAGAGGGAAGATGAACTCCTCTCTTGGAATATAATATTGATACATTTTGGAATTTAGGAGTTATTCAATGACTACCCTACAATGAAAATATATTGTGGACAAGGTGGGCCTTGACAGATTTGCAGGGCCTTTTAACTCATGCCGCAACGTGAGTGTTATCATTGTTCCAAATGAGTATGGATATTTAAACCTACAAACAAAATTTTAATTTTTGGAAAAAATGGCTTTGTTGGGAGTTATTGTGCCAGCCTTTGTATGTGACCATCAGTATATTTCTATCCAAGTCTGAAAGATATTCAATTCTAAAACATATTCAGATTTTTTAAACATCTTTATTGGAGTATAATTGCTTTACAATTGTGTCTTTCTGCTTTATAACAAAGTGAATCAGCTATACATATACATATATACCCATTACTCTTCCCTCTTGCGTTTCCCTCCCTCCCTCCCTATCCCACCTCTCTAGGTGGTCACAAAGCACCGAGCTGACCTCCCTGTACTATGCGGCTGCTTCCCACTAGCTATCGGTTTTACATTTGGTAGTGTATATATGTCCATGCCACTCTCTTAGTCCCAGCTTACCCTTACCCATCCCATGTCCTCAAGTCCATTCTCTACGTCTGCGTCTTTATTCCTGTCCTGCCCCTACGTTCTTCAGAACTTTTTTTTTTCTATATATGTGTGTTAGCATATGGTATTTGTTCTTCTCTTTCTGACTTACTTCACTCTGTATGACAGACTCTAGGACAATCCACCTCACTACAAATAACTCAATTTCATTTCTTTTTATGGCTGAGTAGTATTCCGTTGTATATATGTGCCACATCTTCTTTATCCATTTATCTGTTGATGGACACTTAGATTGCTTCCATGTCCTGGCTACTGTAAATAGAGCTGCAGTGAACACTGTGGTACATAATTATTTTAGAATTATGGTTTTCTCAGGGTATTTGCCCAGTAGTGAGATTGCTGGGTGGTATGGTAGTTCTATTTTTAGTTTTTTAAGGAACCTCCAACCTGTTCTCCATGGTGGCTGTATCAATTTACATTCCCACCAACAGTGCAAGAGGATTCCCTTTTCTCCACACCCTCTCCAGCATTTATTGTTTGTAGATTTTTTTTTTTTCAGTACGCGGGGCTCTCACTGCTGTGGCCTCTCCCGTTGCAGAGCACAGGCTCCAGATGCGCAGGCTCAGCGGCCATGGCTCATGGGCCCAGCCGCTCCGCGGCATGTGGGATCTTCCCAGACCGGGGCACGAACCCACATCCCCTGCATCGGCAGGCAGACTCTCAACCACTGCACCACCAGGGAAGCCCTATTTGTAGATTTTTTGATGATGGCCATTCTGACTGGTGTGAGCTGATACCTCATTGCAGTTTTGATTGGGATTTCTCTAATGATTAGTGATATTGAGCATCATTTCATTTAGCTCTTCTGCCCATTTTTGGATTGGGTTGTTTGTTTTTTTGATATTGAGCTGCATGAACTGCTTATAAATTTTGGAGATTAATCTTTGTCAGTGCTTTATTTGCAAATATTTGCGCCCATTCTGAGGGTTGTCTTTTCATCTTGTTTATGTTTTCTGTTGCTGTGCAAAAGCTTTTAAGTTTCATTAGGTTCCATTTGTTTTTGTTTTTATTTCCATTTCTCTAGGAGGTGGGTCTAAAAGGATCTTGTTGTGATTTATGTCATAGAGTGTTCTGCCTATGTTTTCCTCTAAGAATTTTATAGTGTCTGGCCTTACATATAGGTCTTTAATCCATTTTGAGTTTATTTTTGTGTATGGTGTTAGGGAGTGTTCTAATTTCATTCTTTTACATGTAGCTGTCCAGTTTTCCCAGCACCACTTACTGAAGAGGCTTTGATTTCTCTATTGTATATTCTTGCCTCCTTTATGAAAAATAAGGTGACCATATGTGTGTGGGTTTATCTCTGGGCTTTCTATCCTGTTCCATTGATCTGTATTTCTGTTTTTATGCCAGTACCATACTGTCTTGATTACTGTAGCTTTGTAGTACAGTCTGAAGTCCGGGAGCCTGATTTCTCCAGCTCCGTTTTTCTTTCTCAAGATTGCTTTGGCTATTTGGGGTCTTTTGTGTTTCCACACAAATTGTGAAATTTTTTGTTCTAGTTCTGTGAAAAATGCCAGTGGTAGCTTGATAGGGATTGCATTGAATTTGTAGATTGCTTTGGGTAGTAGAGTCATTTTCACAATGTTGATTCTTCCAATCCAAGAATATGGTATAGCTCTCCTTCTGTTGGTATCATCTTTAATTTCCTTCATCAGTGTCTTATAGTTTTCTGCATACAGGTCTTTTGTCTCCTTAGGTAGGATTATTCCTAGGTATTTTATTCTTTTTGTTGCAATGGTAAATGGGAGTGTTTCCTTAATTTCTCTTTCAGATTTTTCATCATTAGTGTATAGGAATGCAAGAGATTTCTGTGCATTAATTTTGTATCTTGCTACTCTACCAGATTCATTGATTAGCCCTAGTAGTTTTCTGGTAGCATCATTAGGATTCTCTAAGTATAGTATCATGTCATCTGCAAACAGTGGCAGCTTTACTTCTTTTCTGATTTGGATTTCTTTTATTTCTTTTTCTTCTCTGATTGCTGTGGCAAAAACTTCCAAAACTATGTTGAATAATAATGGTGAGAGTGGACAACATTGTCTTGTTCCTGATCTTAGAGGAAATGGTTTCAGTTTTTCCCCACTGAGAATGATGTTGGCTGTGGGTTTGTCATATATGACCTTTATTACATTGAGGTAGGTTCCCTCTATGCCTACTTTCTGGAGGGTTTTTATCATAAATGGGTGTTGAATTTTGTGCAAGCTTTTTCTGCATCTATCGAGATGATCATATGCTTTTTATCCTTCAGTTTGTTAATATGGTGTGTCACATTGATCGATTTGCGAATTTTGAAGAATCCTTGCATTGCTGGGAATAACCCCACTTTATCATGGTGTATGATCCTTTTCATATGCTGTTGGATTCTGTTTGCTTGTATTCTGTTGAGGATTTTTGCATCTAAGTTCATCAGTGATATTGGCCTGTAGTTTTCTTTTTTTGTGACATCTTTGTCTGGTTTTGGTATCAGGGTGATGGTGGCCTCATAAAATGAGTTTGGGAGTGTTCCTCCCTCTGCTATATTTTGGAAGAGTTTGAGAAGGATAGGTGTTAGCTCTTCTCTAAATGTTTGATAGAATTCACCTGAGAAGCCATCTGGTCCTGGGCTTTTGCTTTTTGGAAGGTTTTTAATCACAGTCTCAATTTCAGTGCTTGTGATTGGTCTGTTTATATTTTCTATTTCTCTTTGGTTCAGTCTCAGAAGGTTGTGCTTTTCTAAGAATTTGTCCATTTCTTCCAGGTTGTCCATTTTATTGGCCTATAGTTGCTTATAGTAATCTCTCATGATCCTTTGTATTTCTGCAGTGTCAGTTGTTACTTCTTTTTCATTTCTAATTCTGCTCATTTGAGTCTTCTCCCTTTTTTTCTTGATGAGTCTGGCTAATGGTTTATCAATTTTATTTATCTTCTCAAAGAACCAGTTTTTAGTTTTATTGATCTTTGCTATCATTTCCTTCATTTCTTTTTCATTTATTTCTGATCTAATCTTTATGATTTCTTTCCTTCTGGTAACTTTGAGGTTTTTTTCATCTTCTTTCTCTAATTGCATTAGGTGTAAGGGTAAGTTGTTTATTTGTGATGTTTCTTGTTTCTTGAGGTAGGATTGTATTGCTCCCTCTTAGAGCCTCCCTCTTAGAAGGAGGTAAACCTCCCTCTTAGAACTGCTTTTGCTGCATCCAATAGGTTTTGGGTCATCATGTTTTCATTGTCATTTGTTTCTGGGTACTTTTTTTTTCCTCTTTGATTTCTTCCATGATCTCTTGGTTATTTAGTAGTGTATGGTTTAGCTTCTGTTGTTTGTATTTTTTAGATTTTTTCCTGTAATTGATATCTAGTCTCATAGCATTGTGGTTAGAAAAGATACTTGATACAATTTCAATTTTCTTAAATTTACCAAGGCTTGATTTGTGACCCAAGTTATGATCTATCCTGGAGAATGTTCCTTGAACACTTGAGAAGAAAGTGTATTCTGTTGTTTTTGGATGGAATGTCCTATGAATATCAATTAAGTCCATCTTGTTTAATATATCATTGAAAGTTTGTGTCTCCTTATTTATTTCCAGTTTGGATGATCTGTCCATTGGTGAAAGTGGGGTGTAAAGTCCCCTACTATGATTGTATTACTGTCAATTTCCCCTTTTATGGCTGTTAGCACTTGCCTTATGTATTGAGGTGCTCTTATGTTGGGTGCTTAAATATTTACAATTGTTATATCTTCTTCTTGGGTTGATCCCTTGATCATTATGTAGTGTCCTTCTCTGTCTCTTGTAATAGTCTTTATTTTAAACTCTATTTTTTCTGATATGAGAATTGCTACTCCAGCTTTCTTTTGATTTCCATTTGCATGGAATACCTTTTTCCATCCCCACACTTTCAGTCTGTATGTGTCCCTAGGTCTGAGGTGGGTCTCTTGTAGACAGCATAGATATGGGTCTTGGTTTTGGATCCATTCAGCCAATCTATATCTTTTGGTGGGAGCATTTAATCCATTTACATTTAAGGTACTTATCAATATGTATGTTCCTATTTCCATTTTCTTAATTGTTTGGGTTCGTTTTTGTAGGTTTTTTCCTTCTCTTGTGTTTCCTGCCTAGAGAAGTTCCTTTAGCATTTGTTGTAAAGCTGGTTTGGTGGTGCTGAATTCTCTTAGTTTTTGCTTGTCTGTAAAGGTTTTAATTTCTCCATCAAATCTGAATGAGATCCTTGCTGGGTAGAGTAATCTTGATTGTAAGGTTTTCCCTTTCATCACTTCAAATATGTCCTGCCACTCCCTTCTGGCTTGCAGACTTTCTGCTGAAAGATCAGCTGTTAACCTAATGGGGATTCCCTTGTATGTTATTTGTTGTTTTTCCCTTGCTGCTTTTAATATTTTTTCTTTGTATTTAATTTTTGATAGTTTGATTAATATGTGTCTTGGCATGTTTCTCCTTGGATTTATCCTGTATGGGACTCTCTGTGCTTCCTGGACTTGATTGACTATTTCCTTTTCCATATTAGGGAAGTTTTCACTATAATCTCTTCAAATATTTTCTCAGTCCCCTTCATTTTCTCTTTTTCTTCTGGGACCCCTATAGTTCGAATGTTGGTGTATTTAATGTTGTCCCAGAGGTCTCTGAGACTGTCCTCTGTCCTTTTCATTCTTTTTTTCTTTATTCTTCTCCACAGTAGTTATTTCCACTATTTTATTTTCCAGGTCACTTATCTGTTATTCTGCCTCAGTTATTCTGCTATTGATTCCTTTTAGAGAAATTTTAATTTCATTTATTGTGTTGTTCATCATTGTTTGTTTGCTCTTTAGTTCTTCTAGGCCCCTGTTAAACGTTTCTTGTATTTTCTCTATTCTATTTCCAAGATTTTGGATCATCTTTACTATCATTACTATGAATTTTTTTTCAGGTAGACTGCCTATTTCCTGTCCATTTGTTTGGTCTGGTGAATTTTTACCTTGCTCCTTCATCTGCTGTGTTTTTCTCTGTCTTCTCATTTTGCTTAACTTACTGTGTTTGGGGTCTCCTTTTCGCAGGCTGCAGGTTCGTAGTCCCCGTTGTTTTTGGTGTATGCCCCCAGTGGGTAAGGGTGCTTCAGTGGGTTGTGGAGGCTTCCTGGTGGAGGGGACTCGTGCCTGTGTTCTAGTGGATGAGGCTGGATCTTGTCTTTCTGGTGGGCAGGACCGCTTATGGTGGTGTGTTTTGGAGTGTCTGTGACCTTATTATGATTTTAGGCAGCCTCTCTGCTAATGGGTGGGGTTGTGTTCCTGTCTTGCTGGTTGTTTGGCACAGTGTATCCAGCACTGTAGCTTGCTGGTCGTTTAGCTGAGCTGGGTCTTAGTGTTGAGATGGAGATCTCTGGGAGAGTTTTCGCCGTTTGATGTTACGCTGAGCTGGGAGGTTTCTGGTGGACCAATGTTCTGAACTTGGCTGTCCCACCTCAGAGGCTCAGGCCTGACACTGGCCAGAGCAGCAAGACCCTGTCAACCACACAGCCAGAAGAAAAGGGAGAAAAAGGATGAAAGAAAGAAAGAAAGAAAAATAAATAAATAAAACAAAGTTATTAAAATATAAAAAAATTATTTAAAATAAGAAAGTAATTAATAAAAAAGAAAGAGAGAAAGCAAGAAGAGAGCAACCAAACCAAAAAAGAAATCCACTGTGATAGTGAGCGCTAAAAACTATACTTAAAAAAAAAAAACCCCAAAACAGACGGTTAGACCCCTAGGACAAATGGCAAAAGCAAAGCTATACAGACAAAATCACACAAAGAAGTATACACGTACACACAAAAAGAGAAAAAGAAAAAAATATGTATATAAAAAAAGGAAGAGAGCAACCAAATCAATAAACAAATATACCAATGATAATAAGTTCTAAATACTAAACTAAGATAAACATAAATGCAGAAAACAATTAGATGCAGAAAGCAAACCCCAAGTCTACAGTTGCTCCTGAAGTCCACTGCCTCAATTTTGGGATGATTTGTTGTCTATTCAGGTATTCCACAGATGCAGGGTACATCAAGTTGGTTGTGGAGATTAAATCAACTGCTCCTGAGACTGCTGGGAGAGATTTCCCCTTCTTTTTTTTGTTCGCACCTCCTGGGGTTCAGCTTTTGATTGACCCTGCCTCTGCATGTAGGTCACCTGAGGGCGTCTGTTCCCTGCCCAGACAGGTGGGGGTTAAAGGAGCAGCTGATTAGGGGGCTCTGGCTCACTCAGGCCGGGGGGAAGGAGGGGTTCGGATGTGGGGCAAGCCTGTGGCGGCAGAGGCTGGCGTGATGTTGCACCAGCCTGAGGCGCGCTGTGTGTTCTCCCGGGGAAGTTGTCCCTGGGTCACGGGACCCTAGCTGTGGCACGCTGCACAGGCTCCTGGGAGGGGAGGTGTGAGAGTGACCTGTGCTCGCACACAGGCTTCTTGGTGGCGGCAGCAGCAGCCTTAGCGTCTCGTGCCCGTCTCTGTGGTCCACAGTGATAGCCGCGGCTCATGCCCGTCTCTGGAGCTCGTTTAGGCAGCGCTCTTAATCCCCTCTCCCCACGCACCGCAAAACAAAGAGGCAAGAAAAATTCTCTTGCCTCTTTGGCAGCTCCACACTTTTTCCTGGACTCCCTCCTGGCTAGCCGTGGTGCGCTAGCCCCTTCAGGCTGTATTCAGGCCGCCAACCTCAGTCCTCTCCCTGGGCTCTAAGCCCCGAAGCCCGAGCCTCAGTCCCCAGCCCCGCCCGCCCTGGTGGGTGAGCAGACAAGCCTCTCGGGCTGGTGAGTGTTGGTCGGCACCGACCCTCTGTGCGGGAATCTCTCCGCTTTGCCCTCTGCACCGCTGTGGCTGCGCTCTCCTCCGCGGCTCTGAAGCTTCCCCCCTCAGCCCCCCGCAGACTCCGCCCGCGAAGGGGCTTCCTAGTGTGTGGAAACCTTTCCTCCTTCACGGTTCCCTCCTGCTGGTGCAGGTCCCGTCCCTATCCTTTTGTCTCTGTTTATTCTTTTTTCTTTTGCCCTAGCCAGGTACGTGGGGAGTTTCTTGCCTTTTGGGAGGTCTGAGGTCTTCTGCCAGCGTTCAGTAGGTGTTCTGTAGGAGTTGTTCCACATGTAGATGTATTTCTAATGTATTTGTGGGGAGGAAGGTGATCTCCACAGCTTACTCCTCAGCCATCTTTAAGGTCTCTCCCCTTTCTGTGACTCGGATTCCTGTTCAGTACAAAACCTACCCGAAAGGGTTATTGTGACTATTAAACCCGTTGGCGTAAGCGTAGCGCACTTAGAAGAGTGCCCAGCAAGAAGTAAGCCCTCTGCTTGTAACCGAGCAGGACTCCATGGGGCCTTCCCAGAACAGGCCTTTCCCCATATCCTCTGCTTTAGCTCTTCTGAAGTACCTAGGTAACCCATATTCATATTAATAACATTTTATCTGTGTATTATTAACTTAGGAAGGTTGAGCTTCCCTTTTGATGTCCTAACTCCTTTATTATTGGGGGCTTTGGTAAATATTGTGGAGGTATGTAGAAATATGGAGACTTTCTGACATACCCAATTATTTCTAGTAATTCTTCTTTTATAAGGAGAGGGAACAAATCTTTGATATTATCCAATCTGGAAAATCCCAAAGGCTAGTTTATGTTATAAGGAGGAATTATTTCGAATGTGGGGCCTAAACTGGAAAAGGCAACATTCAAAATATTTGTCATAGCAAGTAAGGTATGGGCTTAAGTCAAAGGTGACTAAGGGGGCTTCCCTGGTGGCGCAGTGGTTGGGAGTCCGCCTGCCAATGCAGGGGACACGGGTTCGTGCCCCAGTCCGGGAAGATCTCATGTGCCGCAGAGCGGCTGGGCCCGTGAGCCATGGCCACTGAGCCTGCGCGTCTGGAGCCTGTGCTCCGCAACAGGAGAGGCCACAACAGTGAGAGGCCCGTGTACCGCAAAAAAAAAAAAAAAAAACGGTGACTAAGGGTAAGAAATGATTAGTCTCAGACAAGATAGAAAATAACCACAGCAAACTATCATTACTAGAAATTCCAGCTTTTTCAAAAGTAGACTTTTGTTTAAATTGATTCAATAACAAATAAAGCAAGTACAAAAAGTTAAGAGGCTATTGAGTACAGAGAAGGTGTAGAATGATCTTTTAAACAAGTACAAAGAGTTCAGAGGCTACTGTGTACAGAGAAGGTATAGAATGATTTTTACTGTTTCTTGTTAAGAGCAAACTGTTACTCAAAGTTCAATTTGTCATTTTAACAGGAGGAATATAAATTCTAGTTTTACTCTTTTTGTATACCACCCATGTAACACTTTTCTTTAAAGAATTCACAGCGTTTTATCTGTCTCTGGGGTCCACAAGCTGGGGCCAAGGGGTCAAATCTGGTCACACTGATTTGTTTATTTGTCCGTGGTAGCTTTTGGGGCTCCAACAGGAGTTGAATAGTGGCAACAGAGACCAGTGGCCCACACAACTGAAAGTATTTACTATCTGTCCCTTAGCAGAAAAAGGTTATAAATCCATCAAAATTAAACCAATTTTGTTAAACATTTTAATACTTACAAATTCATTATTTACAGATATTATAAAACCAAGGAAAATACAGTTCATTTTGCCTGTGATCTTCTACAACTCAATGTATACCCTCAGAATTTGATTTTTACTACTTCTTTTCACATTCTTGAATGATCAAATTTTAGGACAAAATTAATCTTCTTTTCCTGTATAAACCAACAGGCAAATCACATCCACTATTTATAAACACATTCTTGCTTTGTAATGATTATACCTAGTGTGATCTCAATCTCTTATATTGGTTCCAACCTTTAACAGAGGTAATTGACTTCATTCTACAGGTACAGAGGCTTCTGGGAAGCAGGTAGCTGAGAATAGTTCATCAACACAAGCACCTTGCAAACCAGCAGAGCTCCAGTTTGGACTGCTGTGCCTCACCTGCACACATGGAATACATCTGCCTGTGGTCACCTACATCCGTTTCATCCTTCTTAAGGTAGGAAAAACAAAATGTGTGCCAGTGTGCCCCCAAGTTATCTGCACAGTCTTGTTCACCTGCTAACTGATAGCTTCTCTCTTACATGTAAAAAGAGGCATATGTATATAGTGCTTGGTATTTTTGCATTCACTTTATTTTTATGAATTTTAATTTTTGGAGGATTGTTCAAGTAACCCAAGACTTCTCAATTTAATATTAGTCAAAGGCCTCAAAGTTTAAAAAGATTTTGGAAATTATGTTTATTTATTTTATGCAAGAAAGAAAAACACAATACCTATTGATATTATGAATTTACCAGAGAGATGATACTTAAATTTTTTGGTACCAATTCATAAGAATTAATTCTTTTTAATAAAAACATGGCTTAACTAATTCAATTTAGAATTTATGATTTTTATTTTCTATAATTCTAAATATTTTGTGGAAATGATGATTTACTTGACCCATAAAAATTATTTTAGGGAATTTAGATAGCTTTAAATAGTTAGATTTTTCATGGAAAATAAAATCAAGTTTTGCATAAAGTAGGTTATTATGTCAACATTTTCATGCTTTGATAATACTGAGAAAAATTTATTTTGTCAAAGATTTCACATTGATTAGAAATGCTGTCTGAACTTCATTTTAAATTTATATACATATTTTAAAACTCTTTAACTTTTGTTGGAAGTACTGAAGTTCTGTTAGAATTATTTTTCTTGTATTACTTTGCTTCTTATCTTGGAACTCAGCAACCAAGGGCAATAATTTAATTTAAAAGTAAACTCTTCTGCCACACACATTTATTTTTCTGAGATACCATTTCAGTCAGCGTCTGAAGTCCTTTCTCAAAGGACTAGCACATTTAAAACATTAGAAATTCAAATAATTTTTTATTTTCTGGAAAATCTTGATTTATTTTAAATATAAGTGCTTACTACTCTTTATAAGCCAATCAAAATGGAGGACTGCTAAATTTTAGAGAATATATATCCTAATTTATTAATTTCCACTGGAGGTAGACAAGATATCCCAACATGTTTATCTTATTGTATGCAATTTTCCGTGGTTCTTGGTCAGTCAGATTGTGAGTGAAGCTAAGGGCTGGACTCTAAGGTTTATTTTCCTTTATGTCTTTACTTGGGTCATTTGGGTATTTCTGTGTAATTATCTATATTCCTTTGAGTGAGGAGAGAAAAGTTGTGTACTCATAACTCTTTTATTTTTTCTGGAGGTTGTACAGCATCAGACAAGTCAGGAGTGGTCCTGCCCTAACCATTCCAGCCCAGGTTCAGGCTCATCCACATAGTTGTTATCAAAATTGTGCAAACTACACAGAAGTCTTTCAGAGGTAGAGCTCTCTGCTTTCAAAGCCATACAAAACCAGTTTCATTAATTTAAATCTTTGTGTGCATTTTCTTTCCCTAATGGTAGATCTGTCTGATTGAATTATATACCCTATAGTCTGCACACATTACAGATTTTTATGTCCAATTAATTTCCTAAGGTTGAGAGAGATAGATAGATAGAGAGAGAGAGAGAGAGAGAGAGAGAGAGGAGAGAGAGAGCGCTATTATTACCAGACACAGATATAGAAAGATTACAGTTATTCATAAACCATTAAAAAAGGCTAACTACCCTCCCTTTGTGAAGCAAAGAAAAGACTATTCATTTACATACGCACAATCAGAGAGAGAACAAGCAGCCTCCATTTCACAACTACAGCATCGGTTGAGAAAATTCACTGGTAGCTTGCAGCTGGGTAATAGGATAACCAGGGATGCACAACAGATCTCAAAGCCACCAAGTTGGCTGTTCCTTGATTCACAGGTAACTCTCTATTCTAGTAGGAACATTTTTTTCTTCTTAAGTGATTTTAATTCATAATGGTGCACAAACAAGAAAAACCACAGGGAGATAGACAGGAGATGTTAATACCTTCAAGACAAACAGATAAACACAAAGAGGCAAGATTTCTTGTCTTCTTTCATTGAATAGACAGATTATCTATCATCTGCCACTGACAAGAGACCAGATTGTTGTTCATGTAATCAAAACCAGGCTTCCAATGAAAGTCATAAATAATGGCAGCCAATACAAACTCAACCAGAAACAAAAAATCAAAAAAGAAACCGGAAAACAAAAACAGAGTGAGTGAGACTGAAAGCAGTATTGTGGCACAAGATTCTCTACAGGAGCTGGAAAAGACCTTCCTTCCCATAAGGGTCCCATATGTGGTGTACCTATCCAGCAATGTACTTTATTTGGTGCTCATGAATGATACCCCAGAGCAGCTCAGTGAAACCTCCAAATCACTTCTACATTGTATACTGTACAAATTTTTTATAATATTTTAAATTTCCCATGCATTATCCATGGTCATGCTTTTAAAATACCAGCCTAACATGTTCCTGTAAGAGGGAATAATTTTCAACTCACTGTTCAAGAACATTCCCCAGAAGAGTGGTTTCCAACCTGGGAATGGGATGAAGAATTATTATAAGAGATCCATCAACACATATATATACCACGTATTGGCTGTGAACTAAGTAAATATAGGCCTGACACATGAATTAAATAATAGTTTATGCTGCTGTGATGAATAAAATACAAATTAAATTAGAAACTTACTGAATTCATTGACCCTTTTTTGGTGATTATGTATTTTGCCACTCACTGGATACTAAAAGTTGATGTCACTCGGCAGGAGTGAAAGGGGCAAATAGTGCTGTGAACATTTTTTGCATGAAGATCTTCATATATGAATTGAGAGAAATTAATTGGGGGTCGGGAGCTATCATAAATTACCCTCTATTTCTTTTCTTGTCACAGTAAAGATTGGGAAAAGAACTCACTTTTTACTTACTCATGTGGCTCCCCTTGAAAAGATGGGAGCTGGGAGGGAGCTTTGATTTTCCTGTGAAATTTCTTGTGCAGAGAGGTAGGATCCTGGGGAAGAAAGGTAGCCCTTGTTCTTAATCTTGAAGATAAGGAAGCTCGTTCCAATTCCACATTCCTCAGGCCTGCTCTGTTCTGGGAGAGGCTGTAAGCTGAAAGTATGGTCTCTGGAGCTTTCACCATCCACAGAAGCTCAGCCCAGATGGGGTGCAAGGACCCTGTGATTAGGTTTGGGGTGAGTTTTGCTTTTCTTTAAGGATCTGCTGTGAAAGGGCTCTCTCTCTACTCAGGAAATACAGTGGTAGTGGTTTGAATCCTTAGTTTAAGGAAGGGAAATAGAAAACAAAGAATAGGACAAATTCATCTTGAAAAGATAGAGTGAAATTAATTGTGCTGAATAAATAATGTGAGAACAGATTACTAACTTCTGAAGATTTATGCTAATGTTCATGTGAAGGAAATTAAAATACCCAAGGGATATTTGCAAATAACACTTCCAAACAGTCTTGCCTTCATACTTCATTTCATAGCCCTTTTAAGGAATTCTATATTTATGTTTATAACTCACTCTTGGAGCCTAAAATGTCTTCATTCCTATTGCATCATGCTAATTTACTTTGCAACTCAGACTGTTCCTAGCCTCCTCACTAGCGTTCTTTTCAGAGTCATACCCACTCTGTGGTCTCAGCATGTTTTTTCTTCTGAGTTTTCTACCAGACTTTATCTCTAAAGCGTTCTACAGATCAGCAGTGTTTCCTGAATTATCCAAGTTGGAGTTGAATCCAAGTGGACACTTAACTCCTTTTATCCAAGGGAAGGAGGAAAATTTTCTGAAATTTAACTAACTTACTATGTGTATCCACTGGGGGAAAATAGTTTTTACATTTGGAAAGTTTTGAAATCTAGAGAAAGCATATTTGAACTGTGGACAATTGGTTCAAATTAAATTGAGAAATAATGTGAAAACATTTAAATGTATGCAGTATTAGAGCTAATGAAACAGTTGATTGCCATGCAATATGTTTTTTTAAAACCATTAAAAACTTTACGTGTGGTTGCCTTTCTTTGAGTATGTTAATTATGTACATTTTAATTTGGGCCATAAAACTTTATAGACCTAATTTCTTTTCCTTATTATTATATTAAGAGAATGTTTTCATTTAATATACAATTTAATCCAAATGGAAGTCTATAAGTGAAGAAAAATAGGCCTCTCTTGTTTGATATTTAAAATTTAAACTGAAAAAGTTATTTTTCAATTTTTTTGTGAGAGGGAGGGGTGGGAAATACAGGTGGGAGTAGGGGAGAGGGTTTTTTTTTCTTTTTTCTTTTTCTAACCTCTTATTTTTAAAAAATTGTATATTCACAAGAAGATACAAAACAATACAGGGAGAGAGGGTCTTTGTACTCCTTAGCTAGCCTCTCTTAATGCTAACATTTTTGTATAATTATAATATCAATACCAGGAAATCAACATTAGTACAGTCTATAGAGCTTATTCTGATTTCACCAATTATACAAGTATTCATTTGTGTATGCATGCATGTGTCTGTGTGTATGTATGTATCACTGTACAATTTTATTATATGTATAGCTCCATGTAGCCACCAGTACAATCAAAATTCTTAACTATCTCATCACTACAAGACTCTCTTGTGATATCTCTTTATAGGTATTCTCACTCCCTGTTGATTCCCTAATTTCCTGGCAACTGCTCATTTATTCTCCATTGCTATAATTATGCTATTCCATGGAGGTTATATTAATGTAATCATGCAGTATGTTTCCTTTTTAGATTGACTTTTTTTCACTCACAGTTTCCTTGACTTTCATCCAGGCTGCTGTGTGTATCAATAGTTGTTCCTATGTATTGCTGAGTAGTATTATAGGGTATGTATAAACCATGGCTTACTTAACCATTCACCCATTGATGGACATTTGGGTAGTTTGCAGGCTTTGGATATTGTGAATAAAGCTATGTGAACATTCATGTACAAGTTTTTGCATGAAAAATAAGTTTTAATTTTGCTGGGATATATACTTAAGTACTACTTCTGAGCTGTGTGGTAAGTCCATTTTTAGTTTTGAAAGAAAATTGTCAAGCTATTTTCCAGAGTGGCTATACCATTCTACATTCCCACCAGCAATGTATGAGTGATTCTGTTTCTCTACATCCTTGCCAGGATTTAATGTTATTTTTTTGTCACTCTTGTCGGTGTGTAATGATATGTCACTGTGGTTTTAATTCTCAAATGGCTAATGATATTGAACATCTTTTTATGTGTTTATCTGTTATTTGTATATTCTCTGATAAAATGTTTGTGCATATCTTTTGCTTGTTTTCTAATTGGATTATTTCTTTACTGCTGAGTTTTGAGAGTTCTTTATGTCTTGTAGCTGTTAGTACTTTGTTGAATATGTAGTTGCAAATATTACCTTCCAGTTTGTAACTTGCATTTTTGTCCTATCAGCAGGGTCTTTTGCAGAGCCAAAGGTTTTAAGTTGTTGAAATCCAGTTTATCAGTTTTTCCTTTTATGGAACATTGGTTTTTTTCCCCTGGAACATTCATAGACTGAAAGAGCTTGAAGCAACTTTATAAAGATTCTCCAGAACAATATTTTGTGAATTTTTAGTAATTTTTTGAACTTTTATTTTAGAAGAATTATAAGAAGTTGCAAAGGTATTACACAGAGGTCCCAAGTACCCTTTACCCAGTTTCCCCCAATGGTTACATCTTATATAACTTTAGCACAATAACATTACTAGGAAATGGATATTGATACAATGTGTGTGTGGTTCTGTGTCAACTTATCACATGTGTAGATTTGTGTAACCACCACCCTAATAAGATAGAGAACTATCCTGTGACCACAAAGATCTCCCTGGTGCTACCCCTTTGTAGTCATACCCACCTCCTCCTGCCTCCTCATCCCTAACCACAGGCAACCACCAATTTTCTCTACATCTCTATAATTTTGTCATTTCAAGAATGTTCTATAATTAGAATTATATATGAACTTTTGAGATGGACTTTTATTTTTCACTCAGCATAGTGCCATTAAGGTACATGCAAATTGTTGCATGTATCAATATTTCATTTAGTTTTATTTTTGAGTAGTATTTCATGACGTGTATGTATTACAGTTTGTGTAACCATTCACCTGTTGTAGGACATTTTGACTATTTCCTGTTTTTGGTTATTACAAGTAAAGCTGCTAAGAGCAATCATGTAGTACAGATTTTTGAGCACACATAAGTTTTTTTCTGTGAGATAAATGCCTAGGTGTGTAACTGCTGGATGGTTTGATAAGTATATGTTTAGTTTTTGAATAAACTACCAATCTATTTTCCAGGGTGGCTGTAGAATTTTACATTCCCACCAGCAATGTCTGAGGGATCCAGTTTCTCTGCACTCTTGCAAGCATTTTATGTTTTCACTATTTTTTATAAAAGCTTTATTGAGATCTAATTCACGTACTATGAAATTTACCCTTTTAAAGTATACAATTCACTGGTTTTTAGTGTATTCACACAGTTGTGCAACCATCACAACTATTTAATTCTAGAGCATTTTCATCACTCAAAAAGAAACCCCTACCCATTAGCAGTCACTCCCCATCCCTTATTCCCCTCCCAGCTCAGGACAAGCAGTAATCTTTCTGTTTGGATGAACTTTCTTATTCTGAACATTTAATATAAATGGAATCATACAATATGGCATTTTGTGTCTGGTTTCTTTCACTTGGCAGAATGTTTCCAAGGTTCATTAATGTTGGAGTATGTATCGTACTTCATTCCTTTTTTAAAGCTGAATAACATTCCATTGTATGGATATACTACATTTTGTTTATCCATTCATCTGTTGATGGACATCTGGGTTGTTTTCACTTTCTTGCAATAATGAGTGATGCTGCTATGAACATTCTTGTAGAAGTTTTCTCTGAACATATGTTTTCGTGACTTTTTGATATATACCTAAGAGTGGAATTGAGGGGTCATATGGTACCTCTATGTTTAGCATTTTGAGGAGCTGCCAAACTGTTCTCCAAAGTAGCTGTACCACTTACACATTTCCACAGCAGTATATGAGGGTTCCAGTTCTTCTACATCCTTGCCAACATTTGTTATTTTCTGTTTGTTTGTTTTTTTTAATTTTAGCAATCCTAGAGGGTGTGAAGTGATATTTCATTGTTGTTTTGATTTGATAGCCATAATGATTAATGACTAATGATTAATGATGTTGAGGAGTTTTTCATGTGCACGCCGCCCATTTATATATCTTTTTTTTTTTTTTTTCTTTTTGCGGTATGCGGGCCTCTCACTGTTGTGGCCTCTCCCGTTGCGGAGCACAGGCTCCGGATGCGCAGGCCCAGCGGCCATGGCTCACGGGCCCAGCCGCTCCGCGGCATATGGGATCCTCCCAGACCGGGGCACGAACCCGTATCCCCTGCATCGGCAGGCGGACTCTCAACCACTGCGCCACCAGGGAGGCCCATTTATATATCTTCTTTGGAGAAATATCAATTAAAATCTTTTGTATATTTTATAATTGGGTTATCTGTCTTTTTACTGTTGATTTGTAAGAGTTCTTTATATATTCTGAATACAAGTTCCTTGTCAGATATGTTATTTGCAAATATTTTCTCCCCATTCTGTAGGTTGTCTTTTCTTTCAGAATAAACTCTATAGATTACACCAATGTCAATGTTGATAGTGTCCTTTGAAGCACTAAAGTTTTAAGTTTTGATGAAGTCCGATTTATCTATTTATTCTTCTGTTACTAGTGCTTTTAGTATTATATCTAAGAAACTATTGCCTAATCTTGGGCCATAAAGATTTATTTGTACATCTTCTTCTAAGAGTTTTATAGCGTTAGCTCTTACATTTAGGTCTATTATCCATTTTGAGTTAAGTTTTAATGTATAGTATAATGTTGGGGTCCAACTTCGTTCTTTTTTATGTTGGTATCCAATTGTTTCAGTATCATTTGCTAAAGCAACTCTGCTTTCCCCATTGAATTCTCTTGGCACCCTTATCAAAAATCAATTGGCCATGGATGAGTGAGTTTATTTCTAGATTCTCAATTCTATTCCATTGATCTGTATCTCTATCCTTATGCCAGTACCACACTGTCTTGATTACTATAGCCTTATAGTAAGTTTTCAAATCAGGAAGTGTGAGTCTTCCAATTTGTTCTCTTTTCTAAGATTGTTTTTGTTATTCTGAGACCCTTGTATTTCTATATGAATATCATGATCAACTTGTCCATTTCTGCCAAAAAAAAGTGTAGCTGGGATTTTGCTAAGATTTCCTTGAATCTTTAGATCAATTAAGAATATCAAGTCTTCCGATCCATAAACACTGAATGTCTTTCCATCTATTTAGGTCTTCTTTAATTTTTTTTAATGATATTTCATAGTTTTCAGTGCACAAGTCTTCTTTTGTTAAATTTATTTCTGAAGATGTCATTGTTTTGGTACTGTAGTAAATGGAATTATTGTATTAATTTAATTTTTGATTTGTTAATTGCTAATGTATAGAAATACAATTGATTTTTGTATATTGGTCTTGTACCCTGAATTTGTTTAGTAGTTCTTGAATGGATTTCTTAGGATTTTCTATGTAAGATCGTCAGGGAAGGCCTCACTGATAAAGTGGCATTTGAGCAGAGTATTTCAAGTGGGGACGAGGAGGGGGAAGAGCAACGAACTTGACATGGGGCGTGTTTGATAGGTCTTCAAGGAATGGTGAGGAGACTGGTGTGGGTGATGGTGAAGACTTTGTATTTTATTCTGGGGAAGATGGGAAACTGTTGTGTGGTTGTGAGCAGAGTAGTGGCATGAAATGATCCTCCCTTGGGTTTCCCTGGTGGCGCAGTGGTTGGGCATCCGCCTGCCGATGCAGGGAACACGGGTTCGTGCCCCGGTCCGGGAGGATCCCACATGCCGCGGAGTGGCTGGGCCCGTGAGCCATGGCCGCTGAGCCTGCGCGTCCGGAGCCTGTGCTCTGCAATGGGAGAGGCCACGACAGTGAGAGGCCCGCGTACTGCAAAAAAAAAAAAAAAAAAAAGATCCTCCCTGCCTCCACTTTGCTCCCGTTCCAACCACAACTGCAGCAACCGTTTCCACCCCAATTTTATTTTATTTATTTATTTTTAATTAATTAATTATTTTTTGGCTGCATTGGGTCTTTGTTGCTGTGCATGGGCTTTCTCTAGTTACTGTGAGTGGGGGCTACTCTTCGTTGCGGTGCACAGGCTTCTCATTGTGGTGGCTTCTCTTGTTGGGAGCACGGGCTCTAGGCGCACGGGCTTCAGTAGTTGTGGCACGTGGGCTCAGTAGTTGTGGCTCATGGGCTTTGTCACTCTGCGGCATGTGGGATCTTCCCGGACCAGGTCTTGAACCCGTGTCCCCTGCCTTGGCAGGCGGATTCTTAACTACTGTGCCACCAGGTAAGCCCACCCCAAATTTTAACCACAAGTGCCTCACCACAGACTTGTGCTACATACCTAGAGTTCTGCTCCTCTGAACCTGTTGTATGGGATACCCTGTACAACCTAGTAGTGGGGACAGGGTGGGTAAACAATGGGCCCTGGATCACTGGGGGACAGAAGCCAATGCTTTTTCCCCTTTTTTCTCCCAGGTACACAGCTTTGAGACAGATTCTCAGTGCGCCTCACAAGGTTCCCAGGGGCAAATCATCAGTTGTTTGAGTTATATTTTCTTGTATTGACTGTACCTTCTTTCCTGTTTCAGTGCCCATCCCTCATTCCTGCTCCATGGGACCACATTCTCAAATGAAATGATATACACACAAGATTTTGTCTCATACTTTGCCTTCAGGGACCTCAGGCAGAGATACACAGGTTTTAGGAGAATCTCTCTGGTGCTGGACTGGGGGTGGGGGAGAAGCAAGAAGGAGATAGGAAGAGCAATTAGAGAGGTGATTCAATTCTTCAAAGAGAGATGATAGCAGCTTTTTTTTTATTGGAGTATAGTTGCTTTACCATATTGTGTTAGTTTATACTGTACAGCAAAGTGAATCAGTAATACGTATACATATATCCCCCCTTTTTTGGATTTCCTTCTCATTTAGGTCACCACAGAGCACTGAATAGAGTTCCAAGTAGGTTCTCATTAGTTATCTATTTTATACATAGTGTCAATAGTGTATATAGGTCAATCCCAGTCTCCCAGTTCATCCCACCCTCCCTTTCCCCCTTGGTATCCATACATTTGTTCTCTGTGTCTTTGTTTCTGCTTCGTAAATAAGATTGTTTATAGCAATTTTTTCAGATTCCACACATATGCATTAATATACAATATTTGTTTTTCTCTTTCTGACTACTTTACTCTGTGTGACAGTCTTTAGGTCCATCCATGTCTCTACAAATGACCCAATTTCGTTCCTTTTTATGGCTGAGTAATAGTCCATCGTGTGTATGTACCACATCTTCTTTATCCATTCCTCTGTTGATGGACGTTTAGGTTGCTTCCATGTCCTGGCTATTGTAAACAGTGCTGCAATGAACACTGGGGTGCATGTGTCCTAGAGAGTCTGTGGGAGTAGGAGACATGGTTGGATTATAGACATTTGGGGATAGAGCCAACAGGATTTGCTACTGGATTGGATGTAGGGTATAAGAGAGCAGAGTAAAGGGTGACCCCAAGTGCCTGAATGAGCCTTGAAGGTATGGAGTAGCCAGTGCCATTGGTAGGGACTGATTTGGGGAACATGGTTCAGGACAGCCTTGAGAAGGTGATCAGGCATTCAAATGGAGATTCCTTATGTTACAAATATTGAAGTGGAGACCAAGGAAGATACACACACACACAAAATCACCTGTTCCAGGTAATATCAATAAGAAAACAAATAAAAACAAGAAGTAAGAAAAGAAGGCAAAATAAAAAAACCTATATCTATGTTTTCTATCAGTATATATCCTAAATGTCTCACCTCCTCTTTCACCTGACCGTAATCTGTTCCCAGGAATTTGGGGGAGAGGAAAGTCTTCTGGAGCAAATGTGTGCTCTAGATTTGAAGTGGTCTCAGGGACGTGATGGTAGGAGAAATGAAGTCTGAATAGTCCAAGTGTGTAGTAATCTTGCCTGTCATTTCATGTCCTCCTGAACATCCTTTGATTATATTACTTACTTCTCAGAACATCTGAGAAGTGGTGGTTCACAATCCTTGTTACCACTTGAGGAGAAAGAAGGGAGGCTCAAAAAGGCTGAGTGGTTCATCTGAAACTGCATGATTAATTAAAGTTGCTAATTAATGACAATTTATGCCTTGGAGCTCTCCAATGCTGGTTGCTCCACATCCCCTCCCTCCTGCACGAATGTTCCAGTGGAACCAAAGCCATTTCCAGGGGAAGCTCTTCTTGCCTGGCTCCTCACACTGCCTCCTTGGCAAACTCCTAAGGAGGCCATATGGAGCCACCACGGAACCCCAGGACCCCGGGCTGCCTTACTGAGAGGGATGGTGTCCACATACATTTCTAAACTGTGATCCTTCTGTCTAATGTCTTGATAAAAAAATTGCAACTGATGGGACAAAAGATCCTCTCACTACTGACGTTAACTGAACAAATGAGTCACTTACTGGCCCAAGGCCAAGTTTAGTGTCAGGTGCATGAAAGCTGTGAAGAGAAGATAATGCATTTTCCTCTCCAGGGAAAAGAGAAAACATGTTCCCCTCTTTCATCTGTAGCAAAGTTATCAACTTAGCGGTTGTCTGATCTTATAAAACTGAGTTTAAACTTCAGTGGACACTTATTGCCTTTTTTATTTTGGGTACAATAATGCATTTTTTATTTTGTTTTGTAAAGGGTTAGGTATCGTTGTTCAGTACCTTGCATGTATGAATTTTCTGTCCTATATGCATTACAAATGCTTATATGATATGAAGCACCTAGCATAGATTTGGTGTTGATAAATGGCCAGCAAGTGTGCGAATGAATTGTTTTACTAGCCAATGTGAACTGAGACCTTGAGACCATCCTGGAAAATAATAAGAATGAGATTTGGCTTCACAGATATGGTAAAATTCTAAGGAATAAAAGGAACCATATGAAGTACAGAGAATGGAAAAGGGAAAAAGGTATTTTAAAAGTTTCTCTATCCAAAGTATTAAAAATTAAATAACACCTTAATAACTCCACCTAACACAGGAAGCAAACCCAAGGCTTTTTTATGTTCAGTGAAGATATGCACCTTGGTGCAGAAAGCCTTGATGGTTTCAAAAGCGACAATAATTATTGTGTTCTTGGTTGTCACCAAGTAGGGCTTTCTGACCTGCTTCCAAAACCAGTACCTTTCCATGGTGTGGGGCTTGATTTTGCCTCATTAGTAAAATAAGGTGATCAGTATTAATTGTTGGCAGAACTTGTGGAGAGGTAGACAGACACATGGATACTTTTGTAAATGTCTTAGAGCAATACAAACCTCAGGGATAGATATTATTATTGGCCTGAAAGATGGCCCCCTTGCTTCCCCTGGGTGTGGTGAGAAACAAAGTTTTGTCTGTCTGTGGGCTGAGAGAGGACCAGCTTCTCCTTTAGGTTCACAAGGGCCCACAATTAAGAAGCTTTTCACCGTTTCAGGGAATTCTCAGAGATCACTGAAGCTAAAAAGAAAATAAAGACAAATGAAGCTAAAACTCAAGAGGGGAGTTCAGCAGGAAATACAAATATAAACTGGGAGTTATCACTACCTTCATTGTATAGTTGCAGAGCTCAGGTTCAAACTGGCTAAGCAGTTTCTTCTTTGGAGTTTTGGGCTTGCTTGGTGGGTTTGGGAGCTCAGAAGAGAAGTGATCATGGAGAACCAGGGAGTTGGGCTGCATCTCATATGAGATCCAGCCACTCAGCCTCTGCTTACTTGGGTAAACCTGGTCCCTAGCCAACAAGGGTAGAACTCTCCTGTGTGCGGCACCAGAGGTCTTCATATCTCTGGGATTCATGTTATGAGTCCTACAAAAAGAATAGGAGATTGTGGCTCTTAGATTAGATGCAAATAAAGTACAAGATGTCCAGTTATATTTGCATTTCAGACCATGCAATATTTGGGGCATAATTATACTAAAAAAATGTTCGTTATTTACCTAAAATTCAAATTTAATTGGGCATCTTGTATTTTACTTGGTAAATCTGACAACTCTATTTTATTTTATTTTATTTTTTAATTAATTGATTTATTTTTGGCTGCATTGGGTCTTCGTTGCCGGGAGCAGCAGCTACTCTTCATTGCAGTGTGTGGGCTTCTCATTGCAGTGGCTTCTTTTGTTGTGGAGCACGGGCTCTAGGCATGCGGGCTTCAATAGTTGTGGTACATGGGCTCAGTAGTTGTGGTTCGTGGGATGTGGAGTGCAGGCTCAGTAGTTGTGGCTCGTGGGCTTAGTTGCTCCGCAGCATGTGGGATCTTCCCGGACCAAGGCTCAAACCCGTGTCCCCTGCATTGGCAGGCGGATTCTTAACCACTGCACCATCAGGGAAGCCCTGACAACTCCATTTTAGACTAACTTACTAAAAATGACAGTAAGGAAAAATTACCTGCTTAGAGATAATAAAATCAAATGGCCAGAGATGTTATATACTTGTGGGTATGCTATTATGTGTCTATAGGAGAAATCATGGGCTAGTTCACCTTTTTATCAGTGAATGAATAGCAAGCATTACTAAAAGTAATACAAGCCCACCTCTTTATTTGGTTTTTCATATTTCAAAACAGCTCTTTTCTTCCCCTAAATTCTGGTATTCCAATAATCATTGGTGTGGGATTTTTGCAGGTAAATATGGATTTGAAATGGTTCTGCTTCCTTTGAAATGAACCCAGCTAGGGTACATTTGAGGGATGCTATGTCTACAATATCCCATCAGTGAGTGAAGAGAATAGGAAAGGGGTGGGATTAAAGTCATACCTTATCTGATAAGCAGAGCCTTGTATGGGTTTGCTCTGGGTAGTCAGAACATTCCTTCTCCCCTTATTCATGTTCCGCATTGTCCATTGTTACTGGGTTGGCCAAAAGTTTCCTTCAGTTTTTAAAGTAAAAATAAAGAACACATTTTTCATTTTCACCAAGAATTTTATTGAACAACGTATCCACTGTTTTGTTCCACTACCTTCTGCCATTTTTCAGGCAACTTTATAATTCCATCTTCCCAAAACTTTTTATCTTTTTGAGCCCAGAACTGTTCCAGGTGCCTTTTACAGCCTTCCAGGGAACTGAAATTTTTTCCATTAAGAGAATTTTGTAAAGACCGAAATAAATGGAAATCCAAAGGTGCAGTGTCTGGTGAATCCAGCGGATGAATCAGAACTCCCCAGCCAAGCTGTAACAGTTTTCGCCTGGTCATCAAAGAAGCATGCAGTCTTGTGATATCCTGACGGAAGATATGAATTTTCTGTTGATTAATTCCAGACACTTTTCGTTGAGTGCTGCTTTCTGTTGGTCTAATTGGGAGCAGTACTTGGTGGTACTGATCGTTTGGTTTTCCGGAAAAAGCTCATAATACAGGACTACCTTCCAATCCCACCATATACACAGCATCACCTTCTTTGAATGAAGACTGGCCTTTGGTGTGATTGGTGGTGGTTCATTTTGCTTGCCCCATGCTTTCTTCTGTTCCACATTATTGTACAGTATCCACTTTTTATCGCCCATTACAGTTTGTTTTAAAACAGAATGTTTTCATTACATTTAAGTAGAAAATCGCATGCTGAAATATGGTCAAGACGGTTTTTTTCACTTAACTTACTTGGAACCCAAACACCAAAGTGATAAACATAACCAAGCTGGTGCACATGATTTTCAACGCTTGATTTAGATATTTTGAGTATGTTGGCTATCTCTCTCTTGGTATAACGTTGCTTGTTCTCAGTTAATGTCTCGATTCCATCTCTATCAACTGCAACTGGTCTACCCGACCCTGGAGCATCATCTAGTGAGAAATCTCCAGCACATAACTTCGCAAACCACTTTTGACCCATTTGATCAGTCACAGCACCTTCTCCATACACTGCACAAATCTCTTTTTCATTTCAGTTGCATTTTTACCTTTCTTGAAATAATAAAGCATAATATGCCAAAAATGTTGCTTTTTTCCTTCCACCTTCAATATTAAAATGGCTACACAGAAATTCACCAATTTTGGTAAGTTTTTTTTTTAATGCACGCTGATATGACAGCTGTCACATACCACCTAACGAAATTTTATCGAATGAAGTTAAAGACAACTGAGCACTACTGGAGCCATCTTATGGAAAAAACCCAGTGAACTTTTTGGCCAGCCCAATATTTTATCTAGAACCCCTCCTGAGCATTTTCTCATAACGGGTTAGATGCACATTATAACTAAGTGTTTGTAACTTTGACCAGTGTCAATAGTTTTCTGGTTCCCAATTCTGTCACCCTCTCTACCCTACCACCATGTCATAACATGGGGGAAGGATTGCTTTTCCTATTTTATAGATGGAGGACTTAAAACATGTTGAATTAACCCCTTTTTGGCTGATGTTCCTCTGTCTACTCCTTATATGTTGGTTCTTTCTAGGGCTCCATCATTGACCCACTTCTCTTCTTACATTATATTCTTTCCCTGAGTGATTGCATCTACTCTTACAGTTTCTGTTGATGACTTCCAAATTTCCAATCATTGAACGCACACTTATTAAGCACCTACTCACAAGCCAGATGCTGAGGACTCAAAGGTGAGTAGGACATGCCAGCTCCCTCCAGCTGCCAATGTGCCAACTGCCTGTTAGACATCTTTCCGTAGCTGTTCTATGGGCATATGAAAGTCAGCTTGACCAAAACAAACCCATCATCCTTCTCTGCAATTTTTTTTCTCCATTATCAACCTCATTATCCAAATCTAGAGGTAATCCTTGACTTCTCCCTCTACCAAAGCCCCATAACCAATTTGATAACTCCTTTCAAAAATCTCCTGGCAACAGAGGGCAATGATTAGAACTTTGGAGCAACACTGCCCAAGTTTGAATCCTGGCCCTGAAAGAGCGACACTATCTGTGTCACTCTTTGTCTCCGTTTCCTCATCTGAAGATTAGGAATAATAATGGTATCTGACACAAAGAGTCGTTCTGAGATTTAAATGACTTAACCCACATAGATGTTTTAGAACAGTGTCTGGCACACAGGAAACACTCAATAAACATTATCTATTATCATAATTATCATTATGTGTCTTCTCCTTGCCATGATCACTGCCTTAGTTTGGACTGTCTTCATCTCTTACCTGGATTATTGTGATCACCTTCTACATGTTTTCCTATTACCAGGTTGGTTTTCTGCTTCCTATCTATGTCCCACACTAACACCAGAATTCATTTTTAAAATGAAAATGTAACCATTTTACTTCTTTACTTACATCCTTTGATAGCTTCTTAGTAGCTTCAGAATAAAGTCTCAAGTTCTTAGTGTTACCTACAAGGCTCTTTATGACCTGACTTCTGCTCACCTCTTCATTTTCACAGTCTACTTTGCATGCTCTACTGTAACTGTTTTGAATCTTCCCCTTCTCATTCCCCATGGCTCACCTAGCAACCTTCAAGTCATTTCTCCAAATTCATCTTAGGCATCATGTTTTCCAAGAGCCTTCTGGGACCCTCCAGGTTGGACTTAAGAGTGTTTCTGTCATGCTGGTGAGGCTGTCCATGCATCAGTAGCATCTAATACAATGCTTAGCATGTAATGAGCACTCAGCACAAGCTTGTTGGGTGAACAGTCACCCAGCATGTCGCTGGGAGACCAAGTGTGGGGGTCATGGTTCCTGGGGTTGCACGATGGGGACCATGTGGGCTGCTTTGTCCCTTTCATAATGTACCTGTCTGTATTTTCAGATCCCCATGGGCAGAAAGGAGCCAGAGGGCTCTGGAAGAGGCAGGGAGTTTGGGGCATATGTTGTAGATAGTCTTATAATAATGAATGCAGGGAATTCTCTTGAGCCCTTCCCATATGATAGGATGGTGCTTTGTGTACATTCTCATGTTTCCTGGAAGCAGCCCTATGAAGTAGATACTATTGTTATACCCATTTTACATTTGAGTGAGCTGAGGCCTGAAATCATACTTCATAGTTGGCAGAGCTGGAGTTTGGACTCAGGACTTGATTACAGCAAAGCCTGTGCTCTTGATCCCAATGCTGTTCAGGACTACCTCCCTGTCTTCCCTCCAATGACCCCCTCTGGCTGTCTGGATTATTTCCTCAGCACCAGTCTAGGAGAGGACTATGTGGGTGTCTGGAGCTCAGTGGAAAGCCGGTTGGGAATGGGGTACATGGAAGCTCAAACATGTGTCCCTGTCTTATTAAGTTACTTGTGCAAAGAAAGTGTCTATACCCATTGCTAAGGCGATGTGGTGGAAGTGAGGCTGGGAGGGTGAGATGGCCGAAATGTGGACTGAAGTGAGTGGGGTAGAAAAGGTATAAATCGGTTGTGGAAGGTAAGAGTGGTGGTACTCTGATGCTTTGAGTAAGTAATCTGTTTTCTTATTTCCCTTTCTGCCCTCTCCTTTTCCCTTCCCCCATTCAAGCAAGGGGATGGTACTGTATTCACTGAGCTCAGGGGAGGCAGGTTGCAGGGTACAAAGCAGAAATCCTGGCTTTTATTTTCAAAAGCCTAAGCCCCAAAGAGGGGAGAAGATTCAGGACACAGATGATGTATCTTGGTCAGAAACACAAAGGGAGGATTTCCTCCTTTCAGAAGACAGTCCTTCCTGCCTAGACTAGATGAGAGTTGATGAGTCTGGGGGCTCCAGAGGGGACCCATGCCTCTCTTCCTGAGAAAGAGATGCCTGTGTGGTTTATCCAGGCAGACCTAGAAAAAAATCCAAGGTCTCAGGACAATCCAGAAGAAGCAAGGAGGCTCAGATCTGAAGGGGCCATGCTGTAAAGTATGACTTGATGTCCCCTAGTGCTTTGGTGCCCCAGAAACAGCCTTCTCTCTGGATGTTGAGATGAAGGATGCCAAAAGGGACTGAAATTAAGTTTCCTGCCAGTCCTAGAACGGGTGCTCAAATAGGAATTAAGCAAACATTTGGGTCATTGGCAGCAGGTCTGACAGGCAGTCTGTAGCTTGTGCCTAGCTGGAAACACCCAGGTGTCCTTTATGCCAGCTGCTTATCCATTCTAGGTAGACAAACTTGTGGGGAGTTTCACTCCAGTAGAGGTGCTGATAGATGGCAGGCAGGGCAGGGGGTCCCTGGCATCAGGCTCAGAAACCTACTAGTCTTGTAGCTGGTGGGCTTTTTGAATAACCACTGAGGCTGTAGGACCAAGACCTCTGTGCTTTTTGTCCTTCTAATAGCCTTGAGAAGTGGCACACAAAGAACAGGAGTAGATGAAGGAGGAAGCGGGAGATAAGTTTGGGAAAGAGAGAAAGAAAATAACTGGAGAGCAAAGAGAGGCAGGAAAGGAGGAGGACTTGGAAATGGTTTGGGGGCTCCAGAAGCTCATTCTGTGGAAACGTTTCCTTCAGAAGGAGTGAAAACTGGAAGGTAAACATCCTTAGCTTTCTCTTAAAAGGATCATCTTTAAACAGATATGCTACAAAGATTCACTTGAGACAGGAGTCCATCCTAGTTCGGGCTCCAGTGGATTACAGAATCTTCAAGGGAGATAAGACTTTGAATGTCATCTGTGCTTCCTCCCTCACTTGATGGTGTGCTGAGGCCCAGAGAGAAGTGACTTGTTCAGCCTCTTCCAGCTTGTCAGGGGCAGAGCTGAGTCTAGAACTGAGATCCCCATCAGGGTCCCAGTATCTGGTGATTCAACTGAAGAGACTTTCATGGGGTTACTTTTTATAGAGGTGTGGGCAAAGTTAAGGAAACCCATACGGAGGCACCCAGAAACGAGTGACAGTAGGAAGCCGTTGAAGTAGCAAAGGGGACAACCAGTCTTAAAGAAATCCTCTGAGAGCAGGAGCTTGGGGGAGGTGCTCCCTGACCCTTAGTTTTGCAGGGACACAGCCGCTGACAGAACTGTGGCACCAGTACAGGGAGGAAGAAGGACGAAATTCTCCAACTTCCGTCTTTCTTGTATTCCCGTCTGCTGGAGCAAACCATAGAAAGACAGTACAGACGCTAGAGGGAAAGTGAAGTTGAGGAAAGGATCGTTATGGGTTTTTTTTTAATTTAATTTTCTTTTAAACAATTTACCTGGCTTCTTAGTGAAAAGATAATATATGTAACTTACATGAATGTTATCATACCTTACATATTGTTCATGAACTTGATTTCTTTAACACTTTTTTGAGATTTATTCTTATTGATTGGTACATGTGCATCCATTTATTTATTTTAACTGATATAGAATATTCTGGCATATGAATTAAACAGTTTATGTCTATGTCTCCCCACTTAGACAAGTTAGGTGGTTGTTAACTTTTCACAATTATAAACAGTGCTTCAGTAAACATCCTTATGCCTGGCTCTGTGCAGGTATGGGGAGCTCAAGGGGCGGTGGGGAAAATGGGCAAAAAGGAGCATTTTTGAGTAGAATAGGTGGCTAGAAATGCAAACCTCTCTTCATAGTTTCAGCAACATTTATTGAGCACTTGCTATGTGTGTGGCATTATTCAAAGGAAGAGGGAAAAACTGAGGTGAATAAAGAAAGAATGGACTTTGCCCATACTGAGTGTGCAATTTATTGGAAGGGATATTAACACAAAATAAATGGAATTCAGCATAAGTTTAAACAATGAATGCTGTAATATAAGTATGACTGTGGGAGTAAGGAAGAGAATGACTAACTCTGCTGGGGAAAATCTGGGAAGACCCTCCAGAGGCAGCAACTACCTGGCCTGAGATGAGGAGATTATGATAAGGAGAAGGTGATGCAGAAGCAACAGCAGATAAAGTCATGAATACATAAAAATGCAAGATACCTGCAGGGAAGTAAGTCCAGCGAATATAAGTTGAATGGAAAGGATCTTAGAAATGCTGTGAATTTTGCAGCCAATCAGTCTTCTTGGTGGTCTAGATTGCCACCTACTAAAAAAACTCACCATCAAAGTTGTGCCAGCTGATTCGTAGACCCATTTTTTTTTTTTTTTTTTTTTTTGCTGTACGCGGGCCTCTCACTGTTGTGGCCTCTCCCGTTGCGGAGCACAGGCTCCGGATGCACAGGCTCAGCGGCCATGGCTCACGGGCCCAGCCGCTCTGCGGCATATGGGATCCTCCCAGACCGGGGCACGAACCCGTATCCCCTGCATCGGCAGGCGGACTCTCAACCACTGCGCCACCAGGGAGGCCCCGTAGACCCATTTTATAACCATTCTTCTGTTTGTTTTAAAAAATTTCTTACTTAGGTCTAATTTGTTAACTTCAGTATTTTATGTATCCCCATTGGGTTTTCAACATTTTTGTGGGGAGGGGGATAAGATGGGTTAAAAAGAGCAACAATAAATAGATGCTTAAATAATAAAGAATAAGACGTTTTGCTCATTGCATTTGCCCTGAATTTGACCAGTCTTCTTCTTTTTTTTTTTGCAGTTGTTGTCACAGTGTGTAATGTACTAGTAATAATTGTAGTTGATTGCTTTCATTATATGTATTAAGTGAGGCTCTTAAGGCTCATTACTATCCAGCCTTCTCTACATTACTCTTACCTTTTCTGCAACCCTGCTGCTTATGTGTATCTGTGAGTTCTCTTCAGTTGTACAGAGTTTGGTGCAAAGTTAAATGCCAAGGATCAAAAGCTAATTGGTTCAGAATTGATTTACCATTTTAAACAGTGGGGATAGATTTAGGTTTATGGAAACTTACTTGGCTTTTACCTGACACCTAGCATAGCAGAAACAGTTACTATCTCCCAGTATCAATAGATCCTCAACAGATGAGAAGTATCCTCTTCTGTCTAACACCTCCCTGGGTGTTAACAGTGCTCATGGGGCCCTAGTAAAGACAATGTAATTGAGTGGAAATGATGTGTACAACTTCTGGGACATGTTCTTAAAAGGAATCTGCTTCCTCTCTTTCTCTTGGCTTTTGGGAAGTTGTGGTGGCTGGGACAGTCACTATGACACACAGATGGAAGTATATGTGGAGGGTCCACCCCACCAGCCTGGATACCTGAGAGCACTCATGGAGCAGAGCTGCTCTGGACCATCCACCTACTTCTGGTCTCTTAGACAAGTAAACCTTGGTGTTGTTTAAGCCACTGACTTTTCAGGTCTCTTTGTTACAGTAGCTTAACCTAGAGCCTAACTAAAATATCTAGTTAGAAAAAAACAAAACTATGGGAGGACCAAATTCATCCTTTTAGAACACAGATGAATGTGACAGGGTGGCAGGTCAGCAGACTTTATTTTTTAGTGACTTTTAATGAATTTTTTTCAATCTGAATACCTTTTGGTAAAACATATTCTCATTTTCCCACAATCCCCTCCAAGCCTTATTTTCTTATATCTACTAGACTCACACATTTTTATTATCCTCCTGGCTCCTGTGGACATTTGTGTTTGTTACTCCTGGGAACAATCCAAACAGTTTTTTTCAGAAATTGAAAACTCATTTGTTATCACCATATGATAATAAGCAAGGTTTCTTTAACCTTCTATAGCCTGGACATGATAACGTAGATCAGATCACAACTCTACTGACATTCACTGGAGCCTGAAAAATAACTGTTAGAAGTACCGTGCTGCTAAGACTATCTTGTTGGATAAACATTCCAGATCTAGCTTACTCATGTTCCTGGGGGAAGCAGATAAGAAAACAAATCGAATGGGGCTCACCAAGTGGGATGAAGATAAAATGTGCCACAGCCCAGGAAGCAGAAGAGCCTCAGAATTACTCTCCATTTGACACGACATTTAACGGTATAGTGGTTAATGAAGCTTGACAACTCAGTATCTCAGCCCCTTAAACTAGCAACGAGTGAAACAAAAAAGTCAATTTTGTATCTGAAAAAGAAGTGACTTTTTCTTCAAAGCTCGCACTCATCTTCCCTTCTTTTCAGTGTTTTGGGAAGAACTGTGGAAATGAGCAAAAACTTAGGTAGAGGCCTTTGGGAGCCCTGGGCAGAGAGTGGCCTTCAAGGCCCAGGAGGTCCAGTGGTTTCATAATGGGAAATTACGTGGGTAGGGATAGAGCCGGGAGTCTTGGCTGGCTGATTTGGAATTGGGACTAGAAACCATGAAGGAAGGAAACTAAAAGTCAAAATGAGTATGAGTCGATGCAGGGCATAAAATCACATAAAATTCTAGAGTTCAACAAAACAATTGAGGCCTCAAGACTCTGTGGAAATCCAACTAAGAAAGTGGCAATTGGCATTGAAATGCTAAAGCAGTGAAGCAAAGCTGTGTGGTATATCTGCCTTGCTTTGTAGAGACTAATGTGTCTAGAGTGGGGACCAGCCCTGATTGGAGTGGATGAAAAGGCGGTTGAAGGTTTAAAATGGTCTAGAACAGTGTTTCTCAAAATTTGTTCCAGAATCACCAAGGATGTTTGTTCAAAATGCAGATTTTTGGAACCTAACATAAAATGAATTAAAATACTCTGGAGCTAAGAGGATATTTTAATATTTAATATTTTTAATGATTTTTTTTTTGTTTTGTTTTGTTTTGTTATACGCGGGCCTCTCACTGTTGTGGCCTCTCCCGTTGTGGAGCACAGGCTCCACACGCGCAGGCTCAGCAGCCATGGCTCACGGGCCCAGCCGCTCCGCAGCATGTGGGATCTTCCCGGACCTGAGCACGAACCCGTGTCCCCTGCATTAGCAGGCGGACTCTCAACCACTGCGCCACCAGGGCAGCCCTTTAATGATTTTTTTTTTTTTTTTTTTTTTTTTTTTTTAATTTTATTTTATTTTATTTTTTTGCTTTATAACAAATTTAATCAGTTATACATATACATATGTTTCCATATCCCCTCCCTTTTGCGTCTCCCTCCCACCCTCCCTATCCCACCCCTCCAGGCGGTCACAAAGTACCAAGCTGATCTCCCTGTGCTATGCGGCTGCTTCCCACTAGCTATTTACCTCACGTTTGGTAGTGTATATATGTCCATGCCGCTCTTTCACTTTGTCACAGCTTACCCTTCCCCCTCCCCATATCCTCAAGTCCATTCTCTAGTAGGTCTGTGTCTTTATTCCTGTCTTACCCCTATGTTCTTCATGACATTTTTTTTTTCTTAAATTCCATATATATGTGTTAGCATACAGTATTTGTCTTTCTCTTTCTGACTTACTTCACTCTGTATGACAGACTCTAGGTCTATCCACCTCATTACAAATAGCTCAATTTCATTTCTTTTTATGGCTGAGTAATATTCCATTGTATATATGTGCCACATCTTCTTTATCCATTCATCTGATGATGGACACTTAGGTTGTTTCCATCTCCGGGCTATTGTAAATAGGGCTGCTATGAACATTTTGGTACATGTCTCTTTTTGAATTATGGTTTTCTCAGGGTATATGCCCAGTAGTGGGATTGCTGGGTCATATGGTAGTTCTATTTGTAGTTTTTTAAGGAACCTCCATACCGTTCTCCATAGCGGCTGTACCAATTCACATTCCCACCAGCAGTGCAAGAGTGTTCCCTTTTTTCCACACCCTCTCCAGCATTTATTGTTTCTAGATTTTTTGATGATGGCCATTCTGACTGGTGTGAGGTGATATCTCATTGTAGTTTTGATTTGCATTTCTCTAATGAGTAAAGATGTTGAGCATCCTTTCATGTGTTTGTTGGCAGTCTGTATATCTTCTGTGGAGAAATGTCTATTTAGGTCTTCTGCCCATTTTTGGATTGGGTTGTTTGTTTTTTTGTTATTGAGCTGCATGAGCTGCTTATAAATTTTGGAGATTAATCCTTTGTCAGTTGCTTCATTTGCAAATATTTTCTCCCATTCTGAGGGTTGTCTTTTGGTCTTGTTTATGGTTTCCTTTGCTGTGCAAAAGCTTTTAAGTTTCATTAGGTCCCATGTGTTTATTTTTGTCTTTATTTCCATTTCTCTAGGAGGTGGGTCAAAAAGGATCTTGCTGTGATTTATGTCATAGAGTGTTCTGCCTATGTTTTCCTCTAAGAGTTTGATAGTGTCTGGCCTTACATGTAGGTCTTTAATCCATTTTGAGCTTATTTTTGTGTATGGTGTTAGAGAATGATCTAATCTCATACTTTTACATATCCCTATCCAGTTTTCCCAGCACCACTTATTGAAGAGACTGTCCTTTCTCCACTGTACATTCCTGCCTCCTTTATCAAAGATAAGGTGACCATATGTCCGTGGGTTTAACTCTGGGCTTTCTATCCTGTTCCATTGATCTATCTTTCTGTTTTTGTGCCAGTACCATACTGTCTTGATTACTGTAGCTTTGTAGTATAGTCTGAAGTCAGGGAGCCTGATTCCTCCAGCTCCATTTTTCGTTCTCAAGATTGCTTTGGCTATTCGGGGTCTTTTGTGTTTCCATACAAATTGTGAAATTTTTTGTTCTAGTTCTGTGAAAAATGCCAGTGGTAGTTTGATAGGGATTGCATTGAACCTGTAGATTGCTTTGGGTAGTAGAGTCATTTTCACAATGTTGATTCTTCCAATCCAAGAACATGGTACATCTCTCCATCTATTTGTATCATCTTTAATTTCTTTCATCAGTGTCTTATAATTTTCTGCATACAGGTCTTTTGTGTCCTTAGGTAGGTTTATTCCTAGATATTTTATTCTTTTTGTTGCAATGGTAAATGGGAGTGTTTCCTTGATTTCACTTTCAGATTTTTCATCATCAGTATATAGGAATGCCAGAGATTTCTGTGCATTAATTTTGTATCCTGCAACTTTACCAAATTCATTGATTAACTCTAGTAGTTTTCTGGTAGCATCTTTAGGATTCTCTATGTATAGTATCATGTCATCTGCAAACAGTGACAGCTTTACTTCTTCTTTTCCAATTTGGATTCCTTTTATTTCCTTTTCTTCTCTGATTGCTGTGGCTAAAACTTCCAAAACTAGGTTGAATAAGAGTGGTGAAAGTGGGCAACCTTGTCTAGTTCCTGATCTTAGTGGAAATGGTTTCAGTTTTTCACCATTGAGGACGATGCTGGCTGTGGGTTTGTCATATATGGCCTTTATTATGTTGAGGAAAGTTCCCTCTATGCCTACTTTCTGCAGGGTTTTTATCATAAATGGGTGTTGAATTTTGTCGAAAGCTTTCTCTGCATCTATTGAGATGATCATATGGTTTTTCTCCTTCAGTTTGTTAATATGGTGTATCACGTTGATTGATTTGCGTATATTGAAGAATCCTTGCATTCCTGGAATAAACCCCACTTGATCATGGTGTATGATCCTTTTAATGTGCTGTTGGATTCTGTTTGCTAGTATTTTGTTGAGGATTTTTGCATCTATGTTCATCAGTGATATTGGCCTGTAGTTTTCTTTCTTTGTGACATCCTTGCCTGGTTTTGGTATCAAGGTGATGGTGGCCTCGTAGAATGAGTTTGGGAGTGTTCCTCCCTCTGCTATATTTTGGAAGAGTTTCAGAAGGACAGGTGTTAGCTCTTCTCTAAATGCTTGATAGAATTCGCCTGTGAAGCCATCTGGTCCTGGGCTTTTGTTTGTTGGAAGATTTTTTATCACAGTTTCAATGTCAGTGCTTGTGATTGGTCTGTTCATATTTTCTATTTCTTCCTGATTCAGTCTCGGCAGGTTGTGCATTTCTAAGAATTTGTCCATTTCTTCCAGGTTGTCCATTTTATTGGCATAGAGTTGCTTATAGTAATCTCTCATGATCTTTTTTATTTCTGTAGTGTCAGTTGTTACTTCTCCTTTTTCATTTCTAATTCTATTGATTTGAGTCTTCTCCCTTTTTTTCTTGATGAGTCTGGCTAATGGTTTATCAATTTTGTTTATCTTCTCATAGAACCAGCTTTTAGTTTTATTGATCTTTGCTATCGTTTCCTTCATTTCTTTTTCATTTATTTCTGATCTGATTTTTATGATTTCTTTCCTTCTGCTAACTTTGGGATGTTTTTGTTCTTCTTTCTCTAATTGCTTTAGGTGCAAGGTTAGGTTGTTTATTCGAGATGTTTCCTGTTTCTTAAGGTGGGATTGTATTGCTATAAACTTCCCTCTTAGAACTGCTTTTGCTGCATCCCATAGGTTTTGGGTCGTCGTGTCTCCATTGTCATTTGTTTCTAGGTATTTTTTAATTTCCTCTTTGATTTCTTCAGTGATCACTTCGTTATTAAGTAGTGTATTGTTTAGCCTCCATGTGTTTGTATTTTTTACAGCTCTTTTCCTGTAATTGATATCTAGTCTCATAGCATTGTGGTCGGAAAAGATACTTGATACAATTTCAATTTTCTTAAATTTACCAAGGCTTGATTTGTGACCCAAGATATGATCTATCCTGGAGAATGTTCCATGAGCACTTGAGAAAAATGTGTATTCTGTTGTTTTTGGATGGAATGTCCTATAAATATCAATTAAGTCCATCTTGTTTAATGTATCATTTAAAGCTTGTGTTTCCTTATTTATTTTCATTTTGGATGATCTGTCCATTGGTGAAAGTGGGGTGTTAAAGTCCCCTACTATGAGTGTGTTACTGTCGATTTCTCCTTTTATGGCTGTTAGTATTTGCCTTATGTATTGAGGTGCTCCTATGTTGGGTGCATAAATATTTACAATTGTTATATCTTCTTCTTGGATCGATCCCTTGATCATTATGTAGTGTCCTTCTTTGTCTCTTCTAGTAGTCCTTATTTTAAAGTCTATTTTGTCTGATATGAGAATTGCTACTCCAGCTTTCTTTTGGTTTCCATTTGCATGGAATATCTTTTTCCATCCCCTTACTTTCAGTCTGTATGTGTCTCTAGGTCTGAAGTGGGTCTCTTGTAGACAGCATATAGATGGGTCTTGTTTTTGTATCCATTCAGCCACTCTGTGTCTTTTGGTGGGAGCATTTAGTCCATTTACATTTAAGGTAATTATCGATATGTATGTTCCTATTCCCATTTTCTTAATTGTTTTGGGTTCATTATTGTAGGTCTTTTCCTTCTGTTGTGTTTCTTGCCTAGAGAAGTTCCTTTAGCATTTGTTGTAAAGCTGGTTTGGTGGTGCTGAACTCTCTCAGCTTTTGCTTGTCTGTAAACGTTTTAATTTCTCCATCAAATCTGAATGAGATCCTTGCTGGGTAGAGTAATCTTGGTTGCAGGTTTTTCTCCTTCATCACTTTAAGTATGTCCTGCCACTCCCTTCTGGCTTGTAGAGTTTCTGCTGAGAGATCAGCTGTTATCCTGATGGGGATTCCCTTGTGTGTTATTTGTTGTTTTTGCCTTGCTGCTTTTAATATGATTTCTTTGTGTTTAATTTTTGACAGTTTGATTAATATGTGTCTTGGCGTATTTCTCCTTGGATTTATTCTGTATGGGACTCTCTGTGCCTCCTGGACTTGATTAACTATTTCCTTTCCCATATTAGGGAAGTTTTCAACTATAATCTCTTCAAATATTTTCTCAGTCCCTTTCTTTTTCTCTTCTTCTTCTGGAACCCCTATAATTCGAATGTTGGTGCGTTTAATGTTGTCCCAGAGGTCTCTGAGACTGTCCTCTGTTCTTTCCATTCTTTTTTCTTTATTTTGCTCTGCAGCAGTTATTTCCACTATTTTATCTTCCACCTCACTTATCCGTTCTTCTGCCTCAGTTATTCTGCTATTGATCCCATCTAGAGTATTTTTTATTTCATGTATTGTGTTTTTAATCGATGCTTGATTCATCTTTAGTTCTTCTAGGTCCTTGTTAACTGTTTCTTGCATTTTGTCTATTCTATTTCCGAGATTTTGTATCTGGGAAATAGAATCTTGGATCATCTTTACCATCATTATTCTGAATTCTTTTTCAGGTAGAGTGCCTATTACCTCTTCATTTGTTAGGTCTGGTGGGTTTTTATCTTGCTCCTTCTCCTGCTGTGTGTTTTTCTGTCTTCTCATTTTGCTTATGTTACTGTGTTTGGGGTCTCCTTTTTGCAGGCTGCAGGTTCGTAGTTCCTGTTGTTTTTGGTGTCTGTCCCCAGTGGCTAAGGTTGGTTTAGTGGGTTGTGTAGGCTTCCTGGTGGAGGGGACTAGTGCCTGTGTTCTGGTGGATGAGGCTGGATCTTGTCTTTCTGGTGGGCAGGTCCACGTCTGGTGGTGTGTTTTGGGGTGTCTGTGGCCTTTTTATGATTTTAGGCCACCTCTCTGCTAATGGGTGGCGTTGTGTTCCTGTCTTGCTAGTTGTTTGGCTTAGGGTGTCCAGCACTGTAGCCTGCTGGTCGTTGAGTGAAGCTGGGTGCTGGTGTTGAGATGGAGATCTCTGGAAGATTTTCGCCGTTTGATATTATGTGGAGCTGGGAGGTCTCTTGTGGACCAGTGTCCTGAAGTTGGCTCTCCCACCTCAGAGGCACAGCACTGACTCCTGGCTCCTCAATTTGGGATGATGTGTTGTCTATTCATGTATTCCACAGATGCAGGGTACATCAAGTTGATTGTGGAGCTTTAATCCGCTGCTTCTGAGGCTGCTGGGAGAGGTTTCCCTTTCTCTTCTTTGTTCTCACAGCTCCTAGGTCTCAGCTTTGGATTTGGCCCCGCCTCTGCGTGTAGGTCGCCGGAGGGCGTCTGTTCTTCGCTCAGATAGGACAGGGTTAAAGGAGCAGCCTCTTCGGGGACTCTGGCTCACTCAGGCCAGGAGGGAGGGATGGGCATGGAGTGCGGGGCGAGCCTGCAGCGGCAGAGGTCGGCGTGACGTTGCACCAGCCCGAGGCGCACCGTGCGTTCTCCCAGGGAAGCCGCCCCTGGATCCCGGGACTCCGGCAGTGGCGGGCTGCACAGGCTCCCGGAAGGGCGGTGTGGGCAGTGACCTGCGCTCGCACACAGGCTTCTTGGTGGCGGCAGCAGCAGCCCCAGCGTCCCACGCCCGTCACTGGGCTCCGCGCTTTCAGTCGCGACTCGCGCCCGTCCGTGGAGCCCCTTTAAGCAGCGCTCTTAATCCCCTCTCCTCGCGCACCAGGAAACCAAGAGGGAAGAAAAAGTCTCTTGCCTCTTCGGCAGCTCTAGAGTTTTCCCGGACTCCCTCCCGGCTAGCTGTGGCACATTAGCCCCCTTCAGGCTGAGTTCTCGCCACCAGCCCCAGTCCTCTCCCTGCGCTCTGACCGAAGCCCGAGCCTCAGCTTCCAGCACTGCGTGCCCCGGCGGGCGAGCAGACAAGCCTCTCGGGCTGGTGAGTGCCGCTCGGCACCGATCCTCTGTGCGGGAATCTCTCCGCTTTGCCCTACCCAGGTATGTGGGGAGTTTCTTGCCTTTTGGGAGGTCTGGGGTCTTCTGCCAGCGTTCAGTAGGTGTTCTGTAGGAGTTGTTCCACGTGTAGCTGTATTTCTGGTGTCCTTTTAATGATTTTTAATTGAGTTCCCAGGTATTTTGAGAGTTAGTACCAAGTAGCTGAGAAGAGATTGACCAGAGAGGACCAATCTGCTCTGAGGTTCTAGGATGTTCTCAATCTTTACAGGGGTCCTAATATGTTCCAGACACTGTGTTAGGTATTGGAAATACAATGATGAACATGAACATTACAGTGAAGAGGCCAGAAAATAAATGAAGAATTTCAATGCTAAGGGTATCTATAGTAAAAGTATGCAGAAGATGTTATGTGGCTTTGCCTAGGGGTTAAGGGGAAAGCTTCACAGAGCAGGGTATTAAAAGATAAATGAAGACAGAGAAAGGCAAATATTATATGATATCACTTACATGCGGGAATCCAAAAATTAATAAAATGAATCTATTTATAAAACAGAAACAGACTTATAGATATAGAAAACAAACTTATGGTTACCAAAGGGGAAAGAGATGGGGGGAAATAAATTAGGAGCATGAGATTAACAGATACACACTACTAGATATAAAAAAGATAAGCAACAAGTATTTACTGTATAGCACAGAAAACTGTATTCAATATCTTGTAATAACCTACAAGGAAAAATAATCTGAAAAAAATGTATATAATCACTTTGCTATATCACTTTGCTATATACCTGAAATTAACACAATATTGTAAGTCAACTATACTTCAATTTAAAAAAAGATAAACGAGAATTTTCCAAATAAAGAATGGCCATTCCCGGGCTTCCCTGGTAGCACAGTGGTTAAGAATCCGCCTGCCAATGCAGGGGACACGGGTTCAAGCCCTGGTCCGGGAAGATCCCACACGCCAAGGAGCAACTAAGCCCGTGCACCACAACTACTGAGCCTGCGCTCTAGAGCCCGTGTGCCACAACTACTGCAGCCCATGCGCCACAACTACTGCAGCCCATGCGCCTAGAGCCCGTGCTCCACAACAAGAGAAGTCACCACAATGAGAAGCCTGTGCACCGCAACAAAGAGTAACCCCTGCTCTCTGCAACTGGAGAGAAGCCCGCGTGCAGCAACGAAGACCCAACGCAGCCATAAATAAATAAATAAATTTAAAAGAATGGCCATTCCCAGCATGTACTGGGTGGAGGAAGAAGGTGAAAGGTATATCTGAAAGGGAGCAGCTGGGGCCAGTGATCCCAGGGAAACCAGATCTTGAAAATGGTTTCAAGAGTGACGTGTAGAAAAATGGATTTGTTTTTATTGTCTTGGGGTAATCTGAAGAGTATGTGCCTGGGTCAGTCTTTTGAAGTATTTGGGGGGGTCTCTGGTGGCAGAGGTTCTTTGTGGCCATGCTTGCTTCTTTTCTGGGAGAGGATACAATAGTGGAAAAGGCAGGTAGGCCCTGTCATCTAAGAGTTTTCAGTCTGGTGCAGGGGGATGGAAAGTCAACAAATATGCAGACTTTTTAGGAAGTAGTAAGGGCTATGAAGAGAATAAAGCAGGGATTTGTCTTTCTGACAGTATGGGCAGCTAGATTATTGGCCTGACTCTCCCACTGAAAAATCTTCTTAAAAGTATGGAAGAGCTGACAAGATGCTAAAAACCAAGGGAAAGGGAGATCTAGGAGAGGCAAGTGCAACAGTGCAACTGCTGATTCTGGCAAACTTGAACATGGGGAGGTAAATGGATGTGGAAGCTCGTGCCTTCCCAGGTGGAGATTCTAAGAGGAGGCTCCAAAGGTCTGCGGCCTCAGAATAGGGTTGAACAGACTTCCCAGTGCTGCTTGCTGCCTATCCTCTCTGAGGCTTGGTTTTTATTCAATCTCCCTCCTGTCTATCCAGCCTCCTGCCAGTAAATACATTTCTTTATTTTTCACATTTGTCACCATCAGTTTCCTTGCTTTCAACCAAAGATCCCTAATCAGCACATTCTATTTCATATTTTCTCTATTTATTTTGAAATCATTTTGAACTTACCGAAATCTTGCAAGATTAGTACAAAGAACATTTTTTCCCTTGAGTCATTTGTGAGTTGCATATCTGATACCACTACCCTATAATACTTTAACGTGCATTTGCTACATATTAGAACATTCTCTTACATAGCCATAGTACCACCATTAAAGTCAGGAAATGAACATTTATTCATTACTACTATCTAATCGTCAGACCCAGGTTTCACCAAATTATTGCAATAACGTCCTTCATAGCAAAGAATCCAGTCTGAGATCTTGTATTTACTGTCATGTCCTTTTAATCTCCTTCAGCCTGGAACAGCTTCTCCTTGACAAGTATGACTTGACACTTTGGAAGAATATAGGACAATTATATTGCAGAATGTCCCTCAAGTTAGGTTTATCTGAAGTTTCCTCCTGATTAGATTCAGATTATGCATTTGGAGAGGGGCATGTGAGCAGGGATATCAGAGAAGTAATGCTGTGCTCTCGATGCATCCCATCAGGTTCTACATGATTTTGATTTAACCTATTGCTGGTGATATTGCCTTTGAGCACTTGATGGTATTTGCCAGGTTCTCCACCATAAAGTTACTGCTTTTACTTTTTGTAATTAATAAGAATTTTGTGAAGAGGAGTTTTGAGATTATGTATGTATTCTGTTTCTCATTAAACTTTCATCCACTTGTTTAAAATCTATTGATATTTCTTGGCTCAACTAATTATTACTCTGATAATTGTCATATGGTGATTTTCTAATTCTGTCATTACTTCTGCATTTATCTATCAGTTGGCATTATATCATAAGGGATAACTTTTTCTTCTTCCCATGTGTTTATTTATTGATACCATGGATTCTTGCTGTGTTTGATGGGTTATAATCTCCTAATATTATTTATTTTGATGCTGAAATCATCCCCGATTTGGCCAGTGAGATCCCCTTCAAGCTGGATCCTGTGTCTCTTTGACATGTATCCATTGCTCTTTGAGCTCTTCCTTACTTTCTGATATAATGTGATGCTCCAGACCAATCTTGTACTTTCCCTGACCCGGGCCTGGAACCCAGCATTTCCAAGGTGCATTGCTTGCTTTTAAGGAGAATGGTATTTAAAAACCAAGATCTGGTCACCAGGTCTTCTCATTGCTTCACACACACACACACACACACACACACATACTTATTCCTATTATGTCTTTATACTGAGACTGATGAGTTCATGCTAATACCAATTTCAATTTAACCCCACATTTGTAACTCCCTTGTCTGAGATGGAAACTTGGTTTCAATTTTCCTTAATGTATTTGCTAATTGGATCAACCCTCCCTGGATGTAATTGATCTTCTGTAGCCATCACTTTCTTCCACCCCTGCCCCAAGCTGATGCTGTCATGACCTTTCTCAGGCTCTATACACAACTCTAGGCTGCCACAGCCCTCCTCCTACCACATAGATTCCCTCCTTACCCAGCTCAAGCTCCAGTGCTCCACATCAACCATCCAACCTGTGTAGGAGCCCCTGTCATCCCACTGAGGCGCAAATGCCTGCCTTTGGCCATGACAGAACCCTACCCTAAACACAGATGTCTGCCTTGCTTGGTTCACATAATGGCTTTGAACTATATTATTTAGAAAGTCAGAAATGAAGCCAGGGAAGGCAGGGATGTAGGAGGGCATGCAGTAAACTGATACGTTCTTGTTGGGGATACCTAGAAAATGAGTAAACCAGGGAATGGTCATAGAAAAAGTCAGTAAATGTACATGGCAAAGAAGAAGTGGATATTTATTTAATGAAGCCTTGGAAGAAGTCAAAAATGATGGAAGCAGGCCTCAGAACTGTGTAGGTGGGCATCAGAGGAGTGGGAGCTGAGTGGTGTGTGAGGGAGTGGGAAGGAGGCTTGTGGTAGATGCATTGAAATGAGGCTATTATGGACAGAGCTAAATCTACATTATTGAGGGGGAAATTGAGAGATATCCAATAAGTATGTTGAATACAGGTTATCCAAACTTCTAAAAAATAAAGTAGAGGTTACTGTGGGCCCTTGGGAACAAGGCAATTTCCCAGAAGCAGGAGGTCGGAACTCTGAGTCATAAGACCCATTATTGTGCAAATTTCTACAAGAAAGCAAAATAAATTTATAAATGTCCCATTGAAACTCCAAGAAAAGTAAGCAAAAAAAGTTTTTAGTAAGTGAGGAATAGTTCATGGAAATTAGTAATACAGTAGTACACACCTTTACTAATTTAATGTATGTAAAGTGCCATTCATATTTTTTTGATTCAGTGGACTTTAAAAAAATACTTTATTTTTTAGAATACTTTTAGATTCACAGCAAAATTGAGCAGAAGGTACAGAGATTTCCCACTTTCTTCCCCAACACATGCATAGCTTCTCCCATGCTAATACCACCCCCCCACACCAGGTACATTTGTCATAACTGATGAACTTACATTGATGCATCATTATCACTCAATGCCTGTAGTTTACATTAGGGTTCACTCTTGGTGTTGTACATTCTACGGGTTTGGACAAATGTATAGTACATACATTCACCATTATAGTATCATACAGAATAGTCTCACTGTCCTAAAAATCCTCTATGCCCTGCCTATCTTACTACTTTATGAATAGAAAGACCATTCATAAAAACTTCCATTGGGTCACTTCCAGTCTATCACTCCATTTCTATTTTGTCACAGATTTCTCAAATGTGAATTCTCTGGTTAAGGGATTTCTCAAGAATTTAACCCCATTGCTGGGAAGCAAATACTGTGATAACTAAGAGACCAATTCCATCTGTCATGAAGTCCACAACCCACAATCAGACAAACTTAAACCTTCACACCATCTGATCTTTCCCTGGTTCATGTACAAATCTCTACTTTATCAGTCTTCTCAAGGTTGCCTTGATGTCTCAAGTGAGTCCCTAAGACTTAAGCTATTTCTTTAACAAGTCAGTTCCTAATAGTTCTAAGGGTTTTAAGCTTTGCCAAGTGTCTGGCTCTAGAAAGTTCTATAATGCAGTAAGAGTCTATAAGAACATCTAATAGAAATATGATTGGTTCTTCTTTTGCAAAAGTTAACATTTTTGAAGAATTAATTTTATCGCTTACATTTTATTTTATTTTTATTTTTATTTTTTTATTAGTTTATGCTTTATAACAAAGTGAATCAGTCATACATATACATCTGTTCCCACATCCCTTCCCTCTTGCGTCTCCCTCCTTCCCACCCTCCCTATCCCACCCCTCCAGGAGGTCACAAAGCACCGAGCTGATCTCCCTGTACTATGCGGCTGCTTCCCACTATCTATCTACCTTACATTTGGTACTGTATATATGTCCATGCCTCTCTTTCGCTTTGTCACAGCTTACCCTTCCCCCTCCCCATATCCTCAAGTCCATTCTCAAGTAGGTCTGTGTCTTTATTCCTGTTTTACCCCTAGGTTCTTCATGACATTTTTTTTTCTTAAATTCCATATATATGTGTTAGCATACGTTATTTGTCTTTCTCTTTCTGACTTCACTCTGTATGACAGACTCTAGGTCTATCCACCTCATTACAAATAGCTCAGTTTCATTTCTTTTTATGGCTGAGTAATATTCAGTTGTATATATGTGCCACATCTTCTTTATCCATTCATCCGATGATGGACACTTAGGTTGTTTCCAGCTCTGGGCTATTGTGAATAGAGCTGCAATGAACATTTTGGTACATGTCTCTTTTTGAATTATGGTTTTCTCAGGGTATATGCCTAGTAGTGGGATTGCTGGGTCATATGGTAGTTCTATTTTTAGTTTTTTAAGGAACCTCCATACTGTTCTCCATAGTGGCTGTACCAATTCACATTCCCACCAGCAGTGCAAGAGTGTTCCCTTTTCTCCACACCCTCTCCAGCATTTATTGTTTCTAGATTTCTTGATGATGGCCATTCTGACTGGTGTGAGATGATATCTCATTGTAGTTTTGATTTGCATTTTTCTAATGATTAATGATGTTGAGCATTCTTTCGTGTGTTTGTTGGCAGTCTGTATATCTTCTTTGGAGAAATGCCTATTTAAGTCTTCTGCCCATTTTTGGATTGGGTTGTTTGTTTTTTGCTACTGAGCTGCATGAGCTGCTTATAAATTTTGTAGATTAATCCTTTGTCAGTTGCTTCATTTGCAAATATTTTCTCCCATTCTGAGGGTTGTCTTTTGGTCTTGTTTATGGTTTCCTGTGCTGTGCAAAAGCTTTGAAGTTTCATTAGGTCCCATTTGTTTATCTTTGTTTTTATTTCCATTTCTCTAGGAGGTGGGTCCAAAAGGATCTTGCTGTGATTTATGTCATACAGTGTTCTGCCTATGTTTTCCTCTAAGAGTTTGATAGTTTCTGGCCTTACACTTAGGTCTTTAATCCATTTTGAGCTTATTTTTGTGTATGGTGTTAGGGAGTGATCTAATCTCATACTTTTACATGTCCCTATCCAGTTTTCCCAGCACCACTTTTTGAAGAGACTGTCCTTTCTCCACTGTACATTCCTGCCTCCTTTATCAAAGATAAGGTGACCATATGTGCGTGGGTTTATCTCTGGGCTTTCTATCCTGTTCCATTGATCTATCTTTCTGTTTTTGTGCCAGTACCACACTGTCTTGATTACTGTAGCTTTGTAGTATAGTCTGAAGTCAGGGAGCCTGATTCCTCCAGCTTCATTTTTTGTTCTCAAGATTGCTTGGGCTATTCGGGGTCTTTTGTTTTTCCAAACAAATTGTGAAATTTTTTGTTCTAGTTCTGTGAAAAATGCCAGTGGTAGTTTGATAGGGATTGCATTGAATCTGTAGATTGCTTTGGGTACTAGAGTCATTTTCACAATATTGATTCTTCCAATCCAGGAGCATGGTATGTCTCTCCATCTATTTGTATCATCTTTAATTTCTTTCATCAGTGTCTTATAATTTTCTGCATACGGGTCTTTTGTCTCCTTAGGTAGGTTTATTCCTAGATATTTTATTCTTTTTGTTGCAATGGTAAATGGGAGTGTTTTCTTGATTTCACTTTCAGATTTTTCATCTTAGTGTACAGGAATGCCAGAGATTTCTGTGCATTAATTTTGTATCCTGCAACTTTACCAAATTCATTGACTAGCTCTAGTAGTTTTCTGGTAGCATCTTTAGGATTCTCTATGTATAGTATCATGTCATCTGCAAACAGTGACAGCTTTACTTCTTCTTTTCCAATTTGGATTCCTTTTATTTCCTTTTCTTCTCTGATTGCTGTGGCTAAAACTTCCAAAACTATGTTGAATAAGAGTGGTGAGAGTGGGCAACCTTGTCTTGTTCCTGATCTTAGTGGAAATGGTTTCAGTTTTTCACCATTGAGGACGATGTTGGCTGTGGGTTTGTCATATATGGCCTTTATTATGTTGAGGAAAGTTCCCTCTATGCCTACTTTCTGCAGGGTTTTTATCATAAATGGGTGTTGAATTTTGTCGAAAGCTTTCTCTGCATCTATTGAGATGATCATATGGTTTTTCTTCTTCAGTTTGTTAATGTGGTGTATCACATTGATTGATTTGCGTATATTGAAGAATCCTTGCATTCCTGGAATAAACCCCACTTGATCATGGTGTATGATCCTTTTAATGTGCTGTTGGATTCTGTTTGCTAGTATTTTGTTGAGTATTTTTGCATCTATGTTCATCAGAGATATTGGCCTGTAGTTTTCTTTCTTTGTGACATCCTTGTCTGGTTTTGGTATCAAGGTGATGGTGGCCTCGTAGAATGAGTTTGGGAGTGTTCCTCCCTCTGCTATATTTTGGAAGAGTTTGAGAAAGGTAGGTGTTAGCTCTTCTCTAAATGTTTGATAGAATTCGCCTGTGAAGCCATCTGGTCCTGGGCTTTTGTTTGTTGGAAGATTTTTTATCACAGTTTCAATTTCAGTGCTTGTGATTGGTCTATTCATATTTTCTATTTCTTCCTTATTCAGTCTTGGCAGGTTGTGCATTTCTAAGAATTTGTCCATTTCTTCCAGGTTGTCCATTTTATTGGCATAGAGTTGCTTGTAGTAATCTCTCATGACCTTTTGTATTTCTGCAGTGTCAGTTGTTACTTCTCCTTTTTCATTTCTAATTCTATTGATTTGAGTCTTCTCCCTTTTTTTCTTGATGCGTCTGGCTAATGGTTTATCAATTTTATTTATCTTCTCAAAGAACCAGCTTTTAGTTTTATTGATCTTTGCTATCGTTTCCTTCATTTCTTTTTCATTTATTTCTGATCTGATCTTTATGATTTCTTTCCTTCTGCTAACTTTGGGGGTTTTTTGTTCTTCTTTCTCTAATTGCTTTAGGTGCAGGGTCAGGTTGTTTACTCGAGATGTTTCCTGTTTCTTAAGGTGGGATTGTATTACTATAAGCTTTCCCCTTAGAACTGCTTTTGCTGCATCCCATAGGTTTTGGGTCGTCGTGTCTCCATTGTCATTTGTTTCTAGGTATTTTTTTATTTCCTCTTTGATTTCTTCAGTGATCACTTCGTTATTGAGTAGTGTATTGTTTAGCCTCCATGTGTTTGTATTTTTTACAGATCTTTTCCTGTAATTGATGTCTAGTCTCATAGCGTTGTGGTCGGAAAAGATACTTGATACAATTTCAATTTTCTTAAATTTACCAAGGCTTGATTTGTGACCCAAGGTATGATCTATCCTGGAGAATGTTCCATGAGCACTTGAGAAAAATGTGTATTCTGTTGTTTTTGGATGGAATGTCCTATAAATAACAAATAAGTCCATCTTGTTTAATGTATCATTTAAAGCTTGTGTTTCCTTATTTATTTTCATTTTGGATGATCTGTCCATTGGTGAAAGTGGAGTGTTAAAGTCCCCTACTATGAGTGTGTTACTGTCGATTTCCCCTTTTATGGCTGTTAGTATTTGCCTTATGTATTGAGGTGCTCCTATGTTGGGTGCATAAATATTTACAATTGTTATATCTTCTTCTTGGATCGATCCCTTTATCATTATGTAGTGTCCTTCTTTGTCTCTCCTAATAGTCTTTATTTTAAAGTCTCTTTTGTCTGATATGAGAATTGCTACTCCAGCTTTCTTTTGATTTCCATTTGCATGGAATATCTTTTTCCATCCCCTTACTTTCAATCTGTATGTGTCTCTAGGTCTGAAGTGGGTCTCTTGTAGACAGCATATATATGGGTCTTGTTTTTGTATCTATTCAGCCAATCTGTGTCTTTTGGTGGGAGCATTTAGTCCATTTTCATTTAAGGTAATTATTGATATGTATGTTCCTGTTCCCATTTTCTTAATTGTTTTGGGTTCGTTATTGTAGGTATTTTCCTTCTGTTGTGTTTCTTGCCTAGAGAAGTTCCTTTAACATTTGTTGTAAAGCTGGTTTGGTGGTGCTGAACTCTCTCAGCTTTTGTTTGTCTGTAAAGGTTTTAATTTCTCCATCAAATCTGAATGAGATCCTTGCTGGGTAGAGTAATCTTGGTTGCAGGTTTTTCTCCTTCATCACTTTAATTATGTCCTGCCACTCCCTTCTGGCTTGTAGAGTTTCTGCTGAGAGATCAGCTGTTATCCTGATGGGGATTCCCTTGTGTGTTATTTGTTGTTTTTCCCTTGCTGCTTTTAATATGATTTCTTTGTGTTTAATTTTTGACAGTTTGATTAATATGTGTCTTAGCCTATTTCTCCTTGGATTTATTCTGTATGGGACTCTCTGTGCCTCCTGGACTTGATTAACTATTTCCTTTCCCATATTAGGGAAGTTTTCAACTATAATCTCTTCAAATATTTTCTCAGACCCTTTCTTTTTCTCTTCTTCTTCTGGAACCCCTATAATTCGAATGTTGGTGCGTTTAATGTTGTCCCAGAGGTCTCTGAGACTGTCTTCTGTTCTTTTCATTCTTTTTTCTTTATTTTGCTCTGCAGCAATTATTTCCACTATTTTATCCTCCATGTCACTTATCCGATCTTCTGCCTCAGTTATTCTGCTATTGATCCCATCTAGAGTATTTTTCATTTCATTTATTGTGTTTTTAATCGATGCTTGATTCATCTTTAGTTCTTCTAGGTCCTTGTTAACTGTTTCTTGCATTTTGTCTATTCTGTTTCCAAGATTTTGGATCTTGGAAATAGAATCTTGGATCATCTTTACTATCATTATTCTGAATTCTTTTTCATGTAGACTGCCTATTACCTCTTCATTTGTTAGGTCTGGTATGTTTTTATCTTGCTCCTTCACCTGCTGTGTGTTTTTCTGTCTTCTCATTTTGCTTATCTTACTGTGTTTGGGGTCTCCTTTTTGCAGGCTGCAGATTCATGGTTCCCGTTGTTTTTGGTGTCTGTCCCCAGTGGCTAAGATTGTTTCAGTAGGTTGTGTAGGCTTCCTGGTGGGGGGGACTAGTGCCTGTGTTCTGGTGGTTGAGGCTCAATCTTGTCTTTCTGGTGGACAGGTCCACGTCTGGTGGTGTGTTTTGGGGTGCCTATGGCCTTATTATGTTTCTAGGCAGCCTCTCTGCTAATGGGTGGGGTTGTGTTCCTGTCTTGCTAGTTGCTTGGCATAGGGTGACCAGCATTGTAGCTTGCTGGTCGTTGACTGAAGCTGTGTGCTGGTGTTGAGATGGAGAACTCTGGGAGATTTTTGCCGCTTGATATTATGTGGAGCTGGGAGGTCTCTTGTGGACCTGTGTCCTGAAGTTGGCTCTCCCACTTCAGAGGCACAGCACTGACTCCTGGCTGCAGCACCAAGAGCCTTTCATCTACCCGGCTCAGAATAAAAGGGAGAAAAAGTAGAAAAAAAGAATTAGTAGAAGAAAGAAAGAGAGAGAGAAAGAAAGGAAGAAGGAAAGGAAGGAAGGAAGGAAGAGAGGGAGGGAGGAATGTAGGAAAGAAAGAAAGAAAGGAGGGAGGGAGGAAGGAAAGAAAAAGAAAGAGTGAAAGGAAGAAAGAAGGGAGGGAGGGAGGAAGGAAATAAATAAAGAAAGAAAGAAAGACAGGAGGGAGGGAGGGAGGAAGGAAAGAAAGAGAGAAAGAAAGAAAGGAGGGGTGGAGGGAGGGAGGGAGGAAGGGAAGGTAGAAAAAAAGAAAGAGAGAAGATAAAGTAAAATAGAATAAAGTATAAAATATAGTAGTGTTATTAAAATAAAAAAGTAATTATTGAAAAAAAAACGGACGGATAGAACCCTGGGACCTATGGTGGAAGCAAAGCTATACAGAGAAAATCTCACACAGTAGCATACGCATGCACATTCACAAAAAGAGAACAGGAGGAAAAAATCGAAAATCTTGCTCTCAAAGTCTACCTCCTCAATTTGGGATAATTCGTTGTAAAAAGAGGAAATGGGGAAAAAGTCTGAAATCTTGCTCTCAAAGTCCACCTCCTTAATTTGGGATAATTCGTTGTAAAAAGAGGAAAAGGGGGAAAAATCTTAAATCTTGTCCTCAAAGTCCACTTCCTCAATTTGGGATGATTCGCTGTCCATTCATGCACTCCACAGACGCAGGGCACATCAAGCGGACCGTGGAGCTTTAATCCGCTGCCTCCGAGGCTGCACAGAGAGATTTCCCTGTCTCTTCTCTGCTCTCACAGCTCCCGGGTCTCAGCCTTGGACCTGGCCCCGCCTCTGCGCGTAGGTCGCCGGAGGGCGTCCGTTCTTCGCTCAGACAGGACGGGTTTAAAAGAGCCGCTGATTCGGGGGCTCTGGCTCACTCAGGCCGAGGGGAGGGAGGGGCACGCAGTGCGGGGCGGGCCTGCGGCGGCAGAGGCCAGCATGACGTTGCACCAGCCCGAAGCACTCCGTGCGCTTTCCCGGGGAAGCCGTCCCTGGATCTCGGGACCCCGGCAGTGGCGGGCTGCACAGGCTCCCCGGAAGGACGGGTGGACAGTGACCTGCGCTCGCACACAGGCTTTGTGGCGGCGGCAGCAGCAGCCCCAGAGTCCCACGCCCGTCTCCGGGGTCCGCTCCTTTAGCCGCGGTTCGCGCCCGTCTCTGGAGCTTCTTTAAGCAGCGCTCTTAAAGCCCTCTCTTCGCACACCAGAAAACAAAGAGGGAAGAAAAAGTCTCTTGCCTCTTCGGCAGCTGCAGACTTTTTCCCTGGACTCCCTCCGGGCTAGCCGTGGTGCACTAACCCCTTCAGACTCTCTTCCCGCCGCCAGCCCCAGTCCTCTCCCTGCGCTCCGACTGAAACCCGATACCCGAGCCTCAGCTCCCAGCCCCGCCCGCCCCGGCGGCCGAGCAGATAAGCCTCTCGGGCTGGTGAGTGCACCGATCCTGTGTGCGGGAATCTCTCCGCTTTGCCCTCCACACTCCTGTTGCTGTGCTCTCCTCCGCTACTCCGAAGCTTTCCCCCTCCACCACCCGCAGTCTCCGCCCGCGAAGGGGCTTCTAGTGTGTGGAAACCTTTCCTCCTTCACGGCTCCCTCCCACTGGTGCAGGTCCCGTCCCTATCCTTTTGTCTCTGTTTATTTTTTCTTTTGCCCTACCCGGGTATGTGGGGAGTTTCTTGCCTTTTGGGGGGTCTGAGGTCTTCTGTCAGCATTCAGTAGGTGTTCTGTAGGAGTTGTTCCACGTGTAGATGAATTTCTGATGTATCTGTGGGGAGGAAGGTGATCTCCGCATCTTACTCTTCCACCATCTTCCTCAGGCTCCTTTCTCGCTTACATTTTAATATTGTTATTTCTATTTAAATATTTGATGTTAAATTTATACATAATGGAAATTCTAACAGCTTAATTTTATGCCATTTTTCTGTCTTATAAAAGGGAACAATGCTATTAAAAGAAAAAGATGAAGAAGGAACAATTTAGCTGCTTTACTGTGCCCAGGACTGGCTAGGAATCAAGATGATATTCTTAATCAGAAGTTGCTTTATATCCTTTATTTTTCTAGTAAAAGAAAATGTAGAAATATTTTATCATTTACAAAGTAACTTTTAGCCAAAATTATTAATATTTTGTATGTTTTACATGAGTATTTTTTTTAAAAAAAACTCTTCTGTTTTTTCATGTCTCAAAGTGCTTCAGAGTCTATAAGTCTAAAACTGCTTTTTTGGGTTTTTTTGCGGTACACAGGCCTCTCACTGCTGTGGCCTCTCTCGTTGTGGAGCACAGGCTCCGGACACGCAGGCTTAGCGGTCATGGCCCACGGGCCCAGCCGCTCCGCGGCATGTGGGATCCTCCCAGACCGGGGCACGAACCCATGTCCCCTGCATCGGCAGGCGGACTCTCAACCACTGCGCCACTAGGGAAGCCCTAAAACTGCTTTTAAAATAAGGTTTATTTTACAAAATACTTCAGAGTTCTCCAGAAGAAAAAATGAGATGGCCAAAGCAAAATGTCATATCAGCAGATTTAGGAGAAAATTGAAGCAATGAATAAAAAGAATCACCTCAGGAATTGTGAGAAGGGCAGAAAGGGGGAAACAAAGTTTAGAGGAATGATGCTCCCTTGACTGTAGGTCAACCACATAACAGACCACACTCCCCAGCTCACTAAGAAGAATAAAATTGAAGGAAAGAGCCTGAAAGATCATATAGTTCAACTCTGTGATATGAAACCCAAGGAAGCTGCAGTTCAACTTGACTGAGGTGAGGAGCGGCAAGGGCTGAGATGGCTCTTGAGCCTGGGACATGGCTTCCTGGGCAGCCATCTCTCCTCGTACCCCCTGACTAATCAGTGAGTCTGTAGTTCTCCTTGTTACCTCAAATTGTTCTTGGTTGCCTTTTTAGACTCATAAACTCTCATTACTCCAAAGAGGTCAAGGCATAATCCCTACAAATTTTGAACTAACCTTGCTTAACTATAAACCAGCAGCAGAAAACACTAGCAAGAGAAGGGGGATGGTGAGCACTGGGAAAGGAGTGAGGGGGGATGGGAGAAGGGGCATGTGAGTGCACAGTGGCTGGGAGAGAATGTTCCAAAACACGGGAACTAGTGTGTGATGGAAGATGCGTTCTTTCAGCCTTGGTGCATTAAATAATAATTATTATAATCATAATAGCCAGCAATAAGCTTTATGTACATTGCATACCAATTAAAATGCTTGTGTAGTCACATCTTACTTCCTTTATTAGACTCTTCTTTTTTTTTTTTTTTCTTAAATACCTGAGAATGGGAAAAAGCAATTTTACTGACAAATGAAGCCAGGGAAGATTAAAAACTAAGCAGGATGTAGTGTCTCTGAATTCCCTTCTGATCTTTATGTGGCAGCAACCACTATGTACATGTTTTGGATTTTGCATTTTTCTCTTTCCCTTAACTTCATATCAGGTTCCTACCGCTGGACACAGTCCATGTGCTTATCGTATTAATGCTACCCTGATAGATGCCCATCAGTCACATACTCTAATTCCATCAACGTCACTTGGATAGTTTCCAGTTTTCATTTCTGAATAGCCTTGCTATGAACTTCTTTACACAACTCACCTTTGGTCATCTTTTAGGCTAATTCCTTAGGATGTACGCCTCAAAGTGAAATTGTAAAGTATCGTATATAAACATCTTCTGGTTCTTTTTCTCATATTGCCAGATTTCTCTCCAGACTGAAGCAACTTATAATAACAACAGTAATAACTGTATTTTCCCACACATTTGTGGCAATATTGGGGTTTAATATTTTAATTTATTTTAATAGGTATATAATATGACCCCCAAGCCTTTAAAATCTGTATTTCTTGAATTGTTACTGAGGCAGTGAATTTTTTACAGTTTGTACTTTTTAACATGTATTTCCCTTTTCCAATTATAGAATAAGGTCTTATGTATTTGTATCAATTATTTATGTATGTTGAATGCTAAGCTTTAGTTACGTTTATCACATTTCCCCCATTCTCTTGCATTCCTACTTATTTAATAGGGTTTTTTTTACCATATTTTTTTTCTTTTTTTTTTTTTTTTCGGTATGCGGGCATCTCACCGCCGCAGCCTCTCCTGCTGCGGAGCACAGGCTCCGGACGCGCAGGCTCAGCAGCCATGGCGCACGGGCCCAGCTGCTCCGCGGCATGTGGGATCCTCCCGGACCAGGGCACGAACCTGCGCCCCCTGCATCGGCAGGCGGACTCTCAACCACTGCGCCACCAGGGAAGCCCCTGTTTTCATTTTTATATTTATGAAAATATCCATCTTTTCTCTAATGCAACTTCAGTATTTTCAGTATTTAGAGTAGTTTCTTCTCTTTACAGAGATTCCATATGCTTTCTCCAATTTTATTTTAGTTTTTAATTGCTGAAGTCTTTCAACTCAGCTGGAGTTTACTTTTGTATATTGTAAGTAATATTGGATCCATATTACATTTTTTTCAACAAAAGACTTACTGTGTCCCTTCTCTGTGCCCAGCTCTGTGCTAGGCATTGGAGATATTAAAGAAAGGCAACATCTTATGGGGAGTTCCTGTCCTCAAGGCTCTTACAAGTCTCTGGGCCACACAGGTGAGTGTGCCCAACTACAGAGCAGTGTGTATACTGTTAGGATGTTGATAGGTAGAGGCTATCAACTCCAAGCAGGGTTACTTCACTCAGTCTTGGGGAGTCAAGGAAAGACTCCTGGAGGAAAGGAATATCTAATCTGAGACCTGCACACCAAGTAGGAGTTGGTCAGGTAACAAGGAAACAGGGAGGAGGACTGTTCCAGGCAGGGGAACAGCAAATACAAAGCCCGAGCCAGCAAGACCTGCTGCTTCTACAGGGAAATAAGAAATCAAGGGCTGAGCATGTTTCCTGTATTGAAAGTACTTTGAAAAGGAAGCAAAAGTAATCTTGTACTCAACTACAATTGCTGACTGCCAAAATGAGTTAGTTTCTAGCATTGCTATATCTTGCTATTCTATATAAATAAATCCCTGGGTTCCTGGTGCGTGTAGCCATCCCTGGGCAGAAATAAGGCCCTGGGGAAGTGAGGTTTCACTTCTGATACAATAAACTCAAAGAGAGCAGGAAAAGAACAGATGTTTGGAGCCCTGTCTTGACTTTTCACCCTCTCCCAAGTAAGCCACTGAAGTTAGAGGATTGGGCCATGGCCCAAGAAGAGTCCCTACCACTGCATATCTCTTGCCATTTCCATCCCAGAGAGAAAGCCTGGACCCAAGTGTGGGGGTATAAGGTGGACAGATGACTGGCACCAATCTTTCCTAAGAGGCTCTGAGAAATAGGCCTCTTTCTTAAGAACCTGGTGCTAAAAATAATTCAATTGGCTTAAGTGAAGGGATTGGGAAAGAATCAGGATGTTTGGAATAGAGCTTTTGCAAACTGCAAGTATTGGAGCATACGCTGTAAGGTGAGGTGAAAGGGTATATGTACTATTTAGGAGTTTTCCGTCCTCTCTTTTTAATGTTCATGGAGCTAGGCATTTTAATGCTTAAAAAAATTAAGTTTTATGGCACTATGATGGGAGAATATAGCAGGTTAAAATGTTGACTTTTAGTTTTTCTTAAATAGTCATTATATGTCAGAATATTTTAGGGGGGGAAACACTCTTCCATCTACCCCCCCCTTTATTCTCTGCCTGGGACCCTACAAATTAGACTGACAAAAGGCAGATTAACACGAGAAAAAAAAGTTTATTAACACATGCAGAGTGCATATATATGGGATAAACTCAGCAATGAGTAACTCAAAGGGGTGGTTAGAACTTCAGGCTTCTTCACAAAGGACAGTAAATTTGTAGAGAAGTGACAGGACAAAGGAAAAGGAGTTTAGGTTTTTAGGGGTGGCTAACTGTGGGAAGGTAAATAAATGGGGAAAACTAATGGAAGATAAGTGTTGTTTTAATAAAGTTTGTTATGTAGATTCCTCTGGTGCTATCTCTGAGCTGGTAAGTTTAAAGTTGTCTCCAGCAATTAGAATTGTCCTCCCTTCCTAGTAGAAAAGGGGAAGGCAGAGAATTTTTCTTGTGTCTGCTTCTCAATTGCCTTCAACCCAAAATAATCCTTATGTCAAAGTGGAATATTTTGGGGTGGCCTATTCTGATCTGCTATAATAAGATTGATTTTTGGGGTGAAAGTTCCAAGATATACTTGAAAAAGCTCTTAGTTACCGGGCCTCCCTGGTGGCGCAGTGGTTGAGAGTCCGCCTGCCGATGCAGGGGATACGGGTTCGTGCCCCGGTCTGGGAGGATCCCATATGCCGCGGAGCGGCTGGGCCCGTGAGCCATGGCCGCTGGGCCTGCGCATCCGGAGCCTGTGCTCCGCAACGGGGGAGGCCACAACAGTGAGAGGCCCGCATACCGCAAAAAAAAAAAAAAAAAAAAAAAAAGCTCTTAGTTACCATTAAAGTCTCCCCATATGCCTCTTACAGCATTACCTATTGTGTTGTTCAGCTTCATAATCTCAATATTAATTTTTTGTCTTCTTGATCTGCTTCACATCATTAACCTTGACCATGGTCTATACTCTGTGTAATATATTTCTCCTCTGAGTGGCTTTCATCTGCTTTCCATTTTCCATTGTTTCTTATAGCTATCTTTGTAGGTCAAGAATTTGTGCCAAATTGTTTCAGTCACTAGGTCCTGGAATATGCTCCTCCTTTCAGAGAGAAGAGTCGGCTCGGCTGGTGTGTGTAGTAATCACACCTGTATTCTGATTTGTAGGTTTTTCCCCAGGTCTGCTCCTCTTCTCACTTGAGGCAAAGTTAGATATTGTTCTTCCTCTCTCTCTCTCTCTCTCTCTCTCTGCTTTAAACATTATCCCTCCTCTCTTCTTTGTGATTTGTAAGAGTATTAATTTGTCTTTAATGTCTAAAACTTGGAAGGTTGTTTTGTTTGGAGGTGTCTTTGAGGGTAACTCTTGAGTGGAACTCAGTGCTTGTCACTGCTTACTAGTAAGGCTTCGCCTTCTTTCAAGTCGGCAAAATCACCTTCATTTCTCCAGCTATGGTCTCTCCATCTCTGGCCTTTTCAAATCCATTAGGCCCTTCAGTTATTCACACAAGGGATCGTGTCTCTTTTCCAGGTGCATGGGTTTATCTTTATCGTGATCTATTGTGTGAGTAGTTGACCTTTGGTCTGGGCTTGCAGTGCAAAGACATCTCCAGGATTTCTCCTTCTTGGCTGTCTCCAAATCGAGGGCTTTTCCAACTACTGCCTTAGGAGATTGCTGAAGTTGTGGAAGTTCATTCGATATATAAAGAAGATATTAGAGAGAATAGCACAGGTGGGAGAAGTGCACCTTAGCCTATATCTTAGGGGAGGGATATGAGAAAGAAAAGACATTGAAAGGGCAGAAGGGCACTTAGAGGGGAAGGAGGACCACCAGTGTTTCACATTAGGACTGAGGTGCCCTCTACACTTTGGTGTTGTGATTAATGTGCTTTGTTTTCCTCAAAGGAAAAATATTTGAGACCCTCTCTACACCTGTATCTTTTGAAAATACAGGTCTCCAAATCCTAACTACCTCCTTGCAAGGACTTATCCTTTCCCTTTGCTCAGGGTCCCCTAATGCTTATGAGAGTCTAGGGCTGGGAGGGGATGTCTAGTCTGACTCAATTCTACCTCGTTTTTCTGACTGTGAGTGAGTAGAAACTTATCTTGGAGAGTTGTGTCTAAATAACAGTAGCTGGCTGAAGACCCAGCTCCCACAGTGGCCCCAGGGTTAAAGCACTCAGTTCCTGATGTCTCAGCCGAGGGAGGTTGTGGAGGTTTGAGCCATGGTGGATGAGTGTCCCAGCTGTTTAGAAACACTGGGGAGAGGAGTGTTAGATCTCTTCAATGGCTGAGACTCAGAGGTGGAGTGAGGTCCTTGGCTAGACAGAGGGTGTGTCCATCTATATAGGTAAAGGTGTACTGTAATTAGGGCTCAGACTTCACTGGAGGAAGCTGGTCCTCTCCTCCTATGGCTAGTCCCGAGGCAAGTCCTCCCCCAACAGTTCCTTGAGAAGTGAGCTTCCAGAATCACACTTATTTGTGGGCACTCCAGTCCTGGAAGGCTGGGTGCCGTGTGCTCTCCCGCTGGTGACAAGACTCTTTAGGTTGCACACAGAGCCACTTGGTGAGGCCAGAGCAGAAAACAGAGGTCTGAGGCAGGATATGGCCCCAGCACTACACCCCTTCTTGCCTCCCTTGTGACCCATACCTCTCCCAAGGTGGAGGCTCCTTTCCTGTGCCCCTCTAAGGGAGGTGACCTTTAGGGGTACCCAGGTGACTTCTTTTTCTTGCCTGGGATGTAGCTGGCAACTTTTCTAACAAACAGTTTTCATCCATACAAAGTGCCCCTCTGATAGGATCCCCACCGCCTATCATTGAACTTTAAGAAAGAAACCATCTCGGGCTTCCCTGGTGGCGCAGTGGTTGAGAGTCCGCCTGCCGATGCAGGCGACACGGGTTCATGCCCCAGTCCGGGAAGATCCCACATGCCGCGGAGTGGCTGGGCCCGTGAGCCATGGCCGCTGAGCCTGCGCATCCGGAGCCCGTGCTCCGCAGCGGGAGAGGCCACAACAGTGAGAGGCCGGCGTACTGCTAAAGAAAAAAAAAAAAAAGGAAAGAAACCATCTCAGCAAGAAAGGGCATAGAAAAAGGAGGGTAGTCAGCAAAATTAAATGCTGGAGAGAAGTCAAAGAAAATGATAACTGGGAAATTCAGTCCAATATCATGTCACTGGTGACCTGAGAGAGCACCGTTTCAGTAAGTTGGGTCAACAGAAGCTGTACTGCCGGGAGTTTTGAAGGTAATGAGAAAGTGGAGACAGCACTTATATCCTTAGATGGTAGGAATTTAGAAGCAAAGAGAAATATGTCAGTTATGGTCACTGGGTGGTTGCCTCAGTTTGATTTATCTTATCTCTGGTTGTAGCCTATCTAGTGTAAACACCATGGTATTAGACACACTACTATTAGAATTGCCTGTTTCCCCTGGAAATATGCTGACTGATCCAAGTCCTGCAAACATTTCATCAAGGGCCTCAGCATATGGCTTAGCAGGTTATATACTGCACAGTGCCACAGATACCATTCATAGGGAGCTAATGGTGTCCCTGAGACTTACGCAGTATACAATCCACACAACCATACACAGCAGCCCTGATTATAGCACTGTTTTGAAGCAAAGGAGTGCATATGTGCTACACTGTTTGACACTGAATACATTTCTTTTTGTCTGCCAGGGGTGGGAAAATGATGCATCTGTCTTCTCTCATTTATGGCCAGTGTATAACTATGATTAAGAAATAATGACAAAAAGTAAATCTTATAAGCATATCCCTGACAGCAGTAACCATCTAGAGGAGAACATATGGTGATTGGCTGAATATGGGGTAATAAACACACAGAGAGAAATTCAATAGAAATTCAAGGTCATAAATGTAATGATTATCCATTGGATAACAATACAGTTTTTTTTTCTCCAAGCAATATTCCTTGCTTCACAGGAGTAAACAAGGCTGAAAACATAAAACATCTTGCAAAATCACAATACAATGGAAGCATTAAGCAGGCTTGAATTTAATAGCATTAAAGCCATGGGGGGAAAATGTAAAAATTGTTTGTAGAAAATTCACCTTGGTGTATATTAACATCTGATATATGTTAAGTACAAGTTAAACCAATGAATATATATAGAAAATCATTGAATGAGAAATAACTTAATCCAAACTTCTTATTTTACAGAAGAAACCAAGTCACAACAAGTAATTTGCTTAAAGTTGTATACCTAGTTCATATCAAAACTGGAAATAGAAAAGTACATTCAGAGTCTATACTAAGTGCAACCACCAGCTGTTCTTTATAAAATCATATTTTTACATGTAAATGGCCTCTAATTAAGGGAGTTTAAATGAATTGTTTTGCAAACTAAATCCATATGTATCCCACTTCAAGGAAATATGACATGTAAAATTACAGATTTACACAATGTATAAATTAAAAGATAACTGGTTTCGTAAGGTGATTATTCTCCCAGTTATAAAATATATCTATTGGATTCTTTTAAATAGCAAACCCACTCTCTCTCTCTCTCTTTCCCATATCCTTTCATATAAATTCCATCTGACTGACAAAAGTGTAGTCAGCACACACATTTTTAAGATTCTCTCTCTCCTCTTTCAGTACCATTTTAAAAGGAGGTGCCATCGTTTCTTAATTCCTTTTGGTTCTCTCTCCCAGTGCATCAGTCATCCTGCTGCATTTGGTTTTCCTCTCCAGGGGGTTGGAGGTGGAGAGGCTGCTCATTCTTAAGGAGGAGGGATGAGGCAAGTGGCCCTTTCTGGTCTGGACTGGGGCTGGAATGGTAACAGGACAAATGTTACAAGGGTGCCTAGGATTTGTTTTAATCAGGTATGGTAAGACAGGCAGACACGGAAATGATTGTCGAGAAGGACAAAGTTTACTCACAGTTCCCTTTCAGAAATAGGAGGTATGGCGGGTCACACAGGGCCACAGTGGAAGCACCAGGGTTAGTCAGGAGGTAGAAGGAATGAGGGGAAAATGTGAGCAAGAGCTTTTACTGCGGTTTGCATGGGAAGGAACAGGCAAGGCAGGTAAGCAGGTTTAGGATTGGCTAGTTTGAATAATTTCAGAGGGCTCTGGGGCATAGTCCTCTGGTACTTGGCCCTGGGGTGATTAGTGTGTGAAAGCCCATAGAGGAGGTGGTTGGAGGTGTGAGCTCTGGATTGGTTGATTTGCATATGAAAGACACACTCATAGATGAGCTATTTACTCTCTTTAGGAATTGGCCAGCCCTGGGAGGGGTAGTCTGTCCAGGGTCAGCAAGGCCCCAGATGTCAAAGCAGCAGAATACAGAAAATAGAAGGACATGCTTAATACAGTAGAACACTTGAAATGAATATTCCTACTGCTTAGATTGGTGGCCTCTCAATGTAGCCTCCATATATATATATATATATTAAAGAGCCTGTGTCCTTTTGAGGACTCTCTTTTTAATGATCCTATCTTGGGAAGGGTTGGAGGCCTATAAGAGGTGTTGGGCCAGTGTACAGGAGAGGCAGGAGGAGATAAAAACCGAACAGGGGCCTAAGAAGCTGTGGAAAGTCTGAAAAGGACTTCTTTAGGATACTTGCTTTGGTTTTTAAGTGATATAACATCCCCTTTCCTTCCACTTTCACAGATAGCCACAAAACCACTGTCTCTACCTGGCCAGATTTTAAAAAGCATTTTCATATGGGTACTTTACTTGGGTGCAGTATTCAGCAGATATAGCAATTATTGTCTGTATTTTCTTGCTAGAAAGATCTTTCACCTGCTTCCTTTAAGGTACTGTAGAGGAATATGGGGCCTTGTTCTCTTCCACCCAGCTATCTTTAAAGAGAAGAAAACAGGCTTTCTCTGCTCAGAATGACTTAGGTATGTAGGGTCAATAACTCACAGAGAACAACTCAGTCATGTCCCAGAGAAAAGCAGGCTTAACTCTGGTCAGATGTTTGAACTTAGGGTTCTGCCCACAGTTGGAAAAAAATGTTTTAAAATTATTTATTAAAGAGATATTTCTTCACGTGAAAATAAAATAGTGTAAAGTGAAAGTCACCTAATGGCAGCAAAGCCTCACTTTTTTTTTTTAATCTGGGGCATTAAATCACCATTCTTTTGGATGTACTTGCGTTAAATTTCATGTCAGCCAAGTCATATAAATTATCCCTGAAGATGGATGAGCCACTTCTGGCTTTCTAAGTACTAGTAGCCATCCCTGCTGTTATGAAAGCACTGAATTGCCTTTTGATGGAAATTGTGTGGTACCACCCATCTTCAAGTTATCCACTCAATCGACATTGCTGGCTAAGAATTGGAAGAGAGTTTAAGGACTTCACAGATAGGAAATGCTCTAAAATAGGTCTTTGCAATATGTGGAACACCACATACTCGTGTGTTTCCCAAACCTCTTTTCTTCCTGTGGCTTCCAGGAAAACTAGGCTTTTACAGTGTAACATTTTGCCCTTGCTAATCCTAACTTTAAGACAAAATAATTTTCTGAGTCTATTCATTTACAGATACTAATGTTGACACTGAAGATATCTCCCCAAAGAACTTAGTAACGTCCCTTCCCACCTGGTCTCCAGCATCGCCCACCCCACCATCCTTTACCCCATCCCCCTGGCTGCCATCACCATGCTGGCTGCTAGTGGAGGAATTTTGGGTCAGAAGGGAGGGAAGGAGTTTCTAAAGTGAGAAGAAGGAACACCCATCCTCCCAAGTAATGAGGACTTTTAAAAAAACTCTAGTATGCCTGGGGCAATAATAAGTGACTTAGTTTTATATTTTGGGGGAGGATTAAATGGATCAGGAGATGAATGCTTGTATAGGTCCAGGGCAGGTAAGCAACATGTAGGAACCCAGTCTGGGAAAAAGGCCACCCTCAGGTAAGTTACTGTCCCCAGTATATAAGCAGATGTGTCCATGAGCAATCTGGTGCTGGATCGTATTGAGAGACGTCTAGTGAAGCCGTTGTAAAGTCATGAACAGCAGTTCAAACCATTACTCAGTCTCTGGAGAAAGTATTTTCTTAATGCAGCAAACCCTTTAGAAATCCTCTCTTTCTCTCTCTCTCTCTCTCTTTCTCTTCCTCTCCCTCCCCCTTTCCTTCTCCCTTACTCTATCAGCCATTCTCAATGAATTCTACCCAGACTACTGCTAAACCCTGAAACTCTCTTTTCCAGTCCCTCAACTCTTAAACCCAAACTTCCTAAAACCTGCATGACTTTTCTTTCCTCTGTCCATGCTACCCATCATTTTAAAATCTGTTTTTATTTTTTCTACTTCTACTATTTTTTTTCTTCTATTTTCCTTTTCAATGTGAATTTTCTATACATCTTCCTCTGCTCATGACCCCAGGGTGCACAATCAAGTGGGGAGGGGAGATGGAGAGAGAGAGGAGAACGTCATGCTGGCAACACCAGACTTTCATGTAATTGGCGGGGAGGAAAAAGCTTATGGATTTTCAGACATTCATAATTTTTGTCCCTGTCTCATCCTGTTGTGAGGAGGAAGATGTATGACTCAATCTCGGAGGAACTGTGGGGTCCAAAAGGATGCAGAGGGAGGAAAGCTGAGACAAGGGCAAAGGGGCGGAAGCTGAGACACACCGCCTCTTTATCCTGGGTTGATTCCGGGAGGAGGAGTGACCTACCTAGGCAGGGCATTTCTGAAGCAGGAGAGGCTGTCTGGCAGCTGGGCGATTGTGAAGAGGGCTGCTCCTGCTAAAGCAGGATGCACTTGAGTGTTAGGAGGCAAGGTCATTGTTTTCCTGGTGACTAAGAGCTCTTAGAGAAGGGTGCTCTGGCCATGACACAGAAGCAAGAGGGAGGGCAGGAGGGGCAGAGCAGCCTGAGGTTTGGGGCTGTGGGAAATACTGCGTAACCTGGATAAAGCAGAAAGGACTTGGATGAGGCATTAAACCCCATCACACTAAATGGGGGAGGAGGGACTATGTGCCCATCATAAGCCCTGTAACTTGTTTATGATCTGAGATTCTTCTTCCTTCCCCAACTCACAACTCATTGAAGAGCTACTGTTCCCAGGGCAGTGTCCCCACCCCTTCTCATGGTGGGTTAGATTAGGATCTTGGGGCTTTAGAAAGTGAGGAGGGTGAGGGGTCATGTATTATTTTAATTTGAGTCTGCAGCAGTGCTTGAGAAGCATTTCTTCCTTCTTCCCTCCCTCCCTCCCTTCCCTCCACAATCACTAGGTGTCTGTGATGTGCCAGGCACTGTGCTACTCTAATGCCTCATACTGGACAGGAAGACTGAGCCTCAGAGATGCCCAGTGACTGACCAGTTAGACATGAGCAGAGAGAGAACTAGATCCCAGTTCCCAAAACCCTGGGTCAGGACCCTGGCTATCACACCCCAAGGCCTGCCTTAATAAAGCCACGTTGTAAACTTTGAATCATTTGCATCTTTTCTCTCCTCCGTGAGCACAAAGGATCCTGGCCTAGAGTGGAGTGTCCTATCTTTCTAGCCCAGTAACTTTCCATTCCTAAACCCAGTGGACCTTCCCAGGATGGGAGTTATTGAAAATCTCTTCTTTAATTAAAAAGTTTTCCCTAGAATGAGCATAGCTCTGTGGCCATTTCTCATAACATTAGTCACTGGTCAAGTTCAAGAGATGCATCCGCGGCATCTTGTAATTTGTTGCGCACGACTTCTGTTTGTGTATCCCTGCCTCCCACCACTCCCAAGTCAGGGCTGTGCTCTGGACCAGTCGTGCATGTTAGTAGCTGCAAATTCTGACCCAGACAATATTCCACTTGTTTAAAACAATGGTGGAGTGCACCCGGAGGGTAATGGGATTCCTTGATAGAGAGGCAGGAAATAATTCAGCCAAATGGTAGGAAGAGTACAGTAATAATTTCACATTTGAACATCCCAAGGCCCTTTCTGTTGCAGTGTGTCGGGGAAGCTTCTGGGTATGCAGTAAACCCTCTTAGTTCTTCAGAAAATATGTCCATGAAATCTTTGAGCCTTTGGATAATACATTGTTATATAGGATTTATATTTTATTTCTTCTTTTGGAAGGAAAAATAAACAAAATGAGACAAGTACATTAAAAAAATGAAAGTATTTTTTTAATAGAAAACGGGGGAAAACTGTTTTGGGTTTAAATGTGACTCACGTGAAAAAACAAATCCTCGGACGTGCGTCTGAATTATGTCAAATCTGACCTTACTGAATGAAGCACTGGCAGGATGAAAAGAGGGGAGAGTCTGCGTTCTTTTCCTTTGCTGGATGGAGAGCGTGTGATTATGGGGCTGTGGATGAAGAACCTCAAGCCTTGCTTCCTCCTGACTCAAACATGAGAAGAACCTTGAGGCTTAGCCACATGATAGCCCTCTGATGTTTCTGCCCCACACGTGTAGGACATAGGACACGGTGGGGACAAAGTCACGGGATAAAGTCTAGAGGAGCCAGTGTCTCAAGAGCAGCAACCTGAGCAGAGCCAGGGGCCTGTAGCAAGGGCGTCTGTAGTCCAGGAGGAGAATCTTTCTCCGGTATGAGTCACTGGCAGTGAGTTTCCCCAGTAGTACCAGGCAGAAGAGGGAAACCACCATTTGTTCATTAGTTCATCCCTTCTTTCATCAGCAAATACTTATTATGACTTCAGTGTTCCAGGTGGGGTATGTAAGTTTAGATAAAGTCTTCAACTTCATTAGCCAAGTTCATATTTTAATTTTTTCCAGAAGAGAGAGGCCATGCAGGTAGGAGCAGAAGCAGTACATCAGCAGAGCATCCCTTTGACCCAGAATCCGGCATAGGACACTCTGCTTACAAGGACATGGTCTGCCAGAGTCTGGACTGACCTGGAAACCTCTATTTTAGCCTCATCACAAGGAACTCACACTAGCAATCTGTTTACTTTCATTTAAGGGACTATCACAGATATTCCTCCTCCTGGTTCTTGTGTAAACTTGGTGTCGGCAAGGCTCCTTTCTCTTCTGGGCGGAAAAAGCAGAGTCAGTGCCCAGAAGCCCAAACCAAACAGTACCTCGGCCCCGCAAGACCCCACCACAAGTCAGGAACAGGCTTCTCAGGACTCTTGATGAGCCACACTCAGGGTCACAGTCAAAAAGAAAATGTGTACACACCCAGGACGCCCGATGGCCAGGGCTCAGTGATTAAGAGGAGAGATCCTCTCCATAGTGGAGCCCATACTCTGAGCCATACTGCCAGGCTTCAGTCTCAGTCTGCCACTTATTAGCGTGTAAACTTGGGCAAGTTACTAAAGCAGCCTGTGCCTCAGTTTCCTCATTTGTAAAATGGGCTTAATCATAGCACCCAACTCATACATAGAACAGTCCTGAGGATTAACTGTCAATGTGTGAAAAGTAGAACAGTGCCTGGTGCATAGTAAATATTGCCTTTTGGTATTATCTCTATCTGAAATAGTGTGTGAATTCTTTCTCTCTTTCTCCCTCTTTTTCCCTGGCTCATTTTATGAAGAGAGTGTGATGTGAATAGCAATGCAGTGAACCTTTAGAAATAGCATTCCATAAGCATCAAGTCGTATCTGCCCACAAAGGCCAAACTTCCCTGTGCTGCTCAAACCCTCCTTGCATATGGCCCTGCACTCATGTAGCTGAACAGATAGATGCCCCAGGGTCATGGCACATTGTCCAGGGACTCAACAAGCACCATCCCCAGTCCTTCTGGACCCCACAGTAACTCAGTCTTCAGTTTTGTGGTTCCTTCCCTGGATTATTTCAAATACGTTTGTACCACCTGGGTTTCTAATGAGAAGGAAAGGGCTAACTAGACCTGAGAGCTTATTGAAACTTGGTGCCTTGCTCTGTGGATGGATGGCATCTTGACTTCCATCTCCACACACCACTCTGAGTCTTTCCTCTGTATGTCCATGTCCATGGCTGGCTAGCACGCCGTTTCCAGTCTTCCCAGGGTCTCCTCTCAGAGAATCTGAGCATCTTTCATCCCAGGTTGTGGTCAGATACTCCACCACCCTTTCACAGGGTGCACTTCCAGTATATAAATCATGTGACTAGGAGATATAAATTGATTAATCTTAGGGAGCTTCCAACTGTGTATATGTTTGAGAAGATGGGAAAGGAGATAAGATAGCCAGTTGTTAAAATGTCGGTAGCTTGAAATCAGCTATGGTGGGAGTATTAACATCACGGAACTTGGCAAACGCAGGGCTCTTCCCACCCCATTTTCTGGCATTTCTGGCATAAATTATTGAATACAAATAAGAGAGAACGTGGAGCCAGGAGCAAACCAGAGGTGTGCTCTCTCAGCTGTCTTCTTGAAAGGTTATCTCACTTCCATAGAATCCAAGCTTGTCCACTTCCTAAAACAGCGCAACAACAGCACCTTTAGATAGGGAGATTTAAATAAAAACGGAATTTTTCTGAGACAAATAGTTATCTTTGTTGCCCTACTCACCAAACTTCCCAGGGAACTCCAGCCAGATAAGTGAGAACAAGAGAGGGGTGGAGTCTCCCAGGGCCCACAAAGGAGGAGATATTCATTAAAGAACCCAGTGGCAGGTAGCTAAAGGCCACAATAATTAAACAGGTCTACCTAGAGACATGTATTGGCACATTTTTGGTGATCATGCCCCCCAGAAGGCCTGGGGAAGCCTGAAGGATCCTATTCCCAAACCTGAGATCCCTGTTTTTTTTCTTTCTCTGGGCCAAGAAATGTATACACAGCTTTCCTTTCCCCTTTTAGGGTGTCTCCTAGAGAGGACAAGCTGGGGGCTGCTTCATTCAGCAGTTAGCTTCTCACTGACCTATCATATATCACTGTGCAGGCAGGTGTCAGGGTACAGAATAGTCAAGTGGATGTCAGATCCAGTGTCGGGAGCCTGGTGAATGGAGTGGAATGTTAGTCCTGACTCAAAGCAGCTGCTTTGGCTCACGTTGTGCCAGCCTGCCCTCCCAAGCGGGAGATGCTGGCCAGGTCTGCCGCTGCAGAGAGTCCCAGACCTGTGGACGTGGCCCTGGCAAGGTTGACCTCAGCTACACATTAGACTCAGCTGGGGCAGTTTTTAAACTCCTGATGCCTAAGATGCAGTTTGGACCAATTAACTCAGAATCTCTGGAGGTGGCACTTAGCCGTTAGGGGTTTTGAACTCTCCACAAGATTGAGAACAACTGCACTGAAGAGTGAGGGCAAATACCCAACACAGAGCCAGCTATGGTTCTCATTTTGGGGTGACACAACCCCCCAAGGGGACACTGGGAAACACGAGAGGATGTTTTTGGTTATTACAGCAACTGGGGCTGCCTCTGGCATTTAGGAGGGTGTGGGCCAGGGACATTAAAAACCTCCTGCACTTTGTAGAACAGTTCTTCACGATGATAAATGCCAAAACTTTAAGGCACACGAGAGTGTGTGTGTGTGTGTGTGTATGTGTTTGTGCGTCTGTGTTGAATGTGAGAGACACTGAGTTCACAGAGTCCCATCCTTTGTTTGGAGGGAGATGGCCTGGTCAGTTTTGGTTTGAGACACTGGAAGTGCAGAAGCACGATGTGGAGGTTTTCCCTGGAAAATCAATAACCTGCTTGCAGACACCTCTTCACAGTGATTTGTCTCAAGTGAGAACACTGGCTCTGTGTGTGTGTTCAAAGCAAATGGTAAATTTATTTACTATTTTCTCCCAGAATCTTCTTGAATATTAATGCAAATCATTGGCTGGGGGCAGGTGCTGAGGGGCTGAGCGTGTGAGTGGGTGCACGAAAGAAGAGGTATTTGTGGAAATGGCATTGGCCAGGATTGACTAGAGGGCAGGGACTTCTTAATTCGGCAGATTCCACATGGTCCACTTGGTGTCCAAAACAAAAACAGATGACACAAACTGGCCATTACCATAATGAATATGAAATATATGTAATCTGATATTAGAGGCAGGGAATCAGCTTTGAACTATAAATGTGTTTTATCCAAATTTCATCGACCACCTGACCTGCCTGCATGGATCTGCTGGTGTTTCTGTGATATTTCCAGCATGTCTTCTCTTTTTTTTTCCCCACACACTCTCTCTCTCTAATTTTGGTTTCTCTCAAGCTTCTAAATGGTGCTCAGTGCTCCAAGGAAAGAATGAAGGAGGGAAGGGGAGGGAGAGAGGAACGGGAGGGGAGGCAGAGGAGGAATGTTTGGGGAAAAAAGCAGCCTGACAAAAAAAGAAAAGAGAAGGAAACATGACCTGAGCTGGTGACCCATGAGATGGGGAGGAAGGGGTAACCGTTTGACCCGTGCTGAACCAAGAGAGGAGTGCGAGCAGGAGGAGGGAAGGAAAGGGGTGGAAAAAACAGCAGAAGGAATTCAGGGGGTGGAGGGAGGAGGGGACACGGAGACACCTTAATACAACTGCAGACAGGCAGCCCGCCCATGGGCCTCCGCAGTCCTCAGCGCAGGGTGGCGGCGTGGATCTGCTGGTGGCCAGGCGTTGGCATTTCTGGCGTCGGGCCGAGCGCAGGGCACAGTCTCTACGCTGCTGCCCTCGCCCTAAACACTGAGGCTCCACAGGGATGGGCAACAGGCGTCTGTGGTGAGGCAGCCGGGGCGGCGGGGCGGTGGGCTGGTGTGCTGGTGCCCCAGCGCAGGCGGGCAAGCGCGGGGCAGCCTGCCTCCTTCCGGGGCGCCCCACCCCCTTGAAGGTGCAGAGTGGACACAGACCAGCCTACCGACCGTGCCGCCAACCCTCCGCTGCCCCACCCCTCCTCCCCCAATCCCGCCCCTCGGAGGCCAGAAAAAGAGAAGAAAACAAAATCTCTGTGCAGAGCCCGCGGTGGGAAAACAGGGGGCAGGGATGCTGGCTTTTCCGGGAGCCCACTGCCCACGCAGTAATTTACAACCCAAGTCCATGACTTAAAAACCAGCTCTGCCAGGGCGGTGCCCGGAAGGCTGGCAGCTAGGGCAGGCTGAGGCGCCGAGGCGGTGGTCCACGCTGGAGCTGTCAGGCCGCGGGAGGCTGGGCCCAGCGGCTCTAGGAAGGCCCGGCAGGTGGGAGACTGTCCGAGTCGGGCGGAAGCCACTTCGACAAAAGGGGAAGGTGATGAGGCGCGCCTTGGGCAGGGCAGGGCCCCACGAGCCGGAGTTGGTGCCCTCCTTTCGGGCACCCAAAAGATTTCCTCAGGGGCGGGATGGGGTTGGGGGCCTCAAGGCCACGCATGCCCTCCCCTCCCCTCCCCATCACTTACCTGTGGAGGGGGGAGGGGGGACGGGGAGGAGAGCAGATAGGAGGAGGGAAGGGCCCAGCTGGCTCCCCTGCTGGCCCCGGGCCTAAGCCGACCCTCAGAAGAGGGCCCACCGTGACGGGGGTAGGGAGCAACCCGTGGGGACAGGCATGGGATGGCAGGCAAGGCCGACAGCTACTCTGGGGGAGCCACCCCCTCTCCAGCATCTCTTCTTACTGTACAACCTAACCTTGCCCATCACGACAGAGGTACCTCATCATTGCCTGCTGCAGGTTTTCACCACAGCTGGCATCCTGGAGGAGAGTGCAGCAAAAAGTCTGGAGCATTGATCTGGAAGGTCCTCTCTGGGCGTGTCTCCAAGCTCTGCCTCATGGACTGGGATTATCGCGTCCTAGAGTTTCAGAGTTCTGTGCGGCAGAAGAACCTGCTGAAATCCCCATCAACTGATTTTTCAAGAGTGTTTATGAGCCATTCTGCCCTAAGCTCACAGAATGCAAAGGTCGCCAGGTGTGGGAGTCTGGTAACATGGAAGCAAAGGACCAGACTAAGGGTCTCAGTCCTGGCTACATTAGAATCAGCTGAGGGAGCTTTAAGAAAACACCAGCGCTGATATCCCACCCTAGACCATTTGAATCACAATCTCTGCCAGGGGTTCAAGTATTTATAAACTCTCCAGGTATGGTGTACTCTATGTACACCATATGTATGCACTCTAGGATGTTCCTTAAGAACCAGTGAGATACTGGTCAACTCCATCAGGCCTTTGTCTTCCACAGTAGATACCTTAGATGTTTGCAAGTTGATTAAAATCAGGTAGCATCATTATGTGGGGACTGACCAGAGACCAGCTGTCCACTTGGATCCTTTGAGTGAAAGAAAAAACATTCTTTCAACTAAGAGAACGACATTGCACTAGTTTATAGGAGACAGTCTGAACTCACCCAAGCAAATAGAACTATAGTTAAATTGCAAGGGTTTTTTTTAGGAAAAACATGGAACATTTAGATTATTGAAGAGTGAAAAATATCTAAGTCAGACATAACATCTGTATCTCAGACTCCTCTAGTTTTTCTGTGTCATCCCTACATTCATCTCATCTAGATCAAAATGCTCTTTTCAGAAGGAATCAGGTCTATATATTCCTCTCATGTGGTTAGTATCATGCTTTTGGTTGTCTGAAAAAAGTTTTCTCTGGGGCATCAAAACATCACTTGGTTCCAGATGGTTCAACCAAGGTTCCAGAAAGTTGAAGGTTCCAAAAACAATTTTTGGCCATTTGGCACCCATTCATATTATTCATGATTTTATGAACTTTCAGCTTTCTTGTTTCTAAACTGAAGATTTCTATTTCTTTAGTGGTAAAAGAGCTGAAGCATACAGCTGTGCTGTCCACAAGGGCCCCCGGCTGAGGGCACAAATGGGATTTGAAATCCAGACCCCTCTGAAATGGCCAAGTTGGACATTGTGGGGTGGGGTGAATGTTTGTCTGTATTCTCATTCACCCACAGGAGCTATATGGGTAAAGAGTTTCTGCTATAGCCTGTCCTCACATATAACCCAAACGGAAAATTCCTCTTTAAAAATGATCAAATCACAAAGCAAAGAATGTTTAAACATTTACCTTGCTGAAATACCTTTCTACGCCCAAGATGGAGCCACTCCTGCCCCAGGGATACCACATCATCCAACTGAAACTTAGATAACTTTCATGTCCCTGTAAACACTCCACTTGACCAGAAATATAATATAGTATATTATACTGTGCTATAGTATATCCAGTCAGCCAGTCTCCAAAATGCCAAGCCAACTCTGGGCTCTATATTATTTCCTTGTCCCTTCTCACCCTAAACAAGGTGGACTGTGTGACTCCAGCCAATCAGATATTTTCTATTTTCCTCGTCCTTATTCTTTATTCTTTACCCTATAAAAGCTTTCTGCCTTCTGCTCCATTTTGCAGTTCTCTGAATAGGCTGCCTGTTTCATGAAGTGTTAAGTAGAGTTTGTATCACCTAAATTGTCTTCTTTAATAATTTTTTAACAACCTATTTAAAGAGTACCCAGTCTTTAAGGAAATCTCTCCAAATCTCTCTTTGCCTATGTTAGAAATACAGCACAGGAAATCATGTCAACATGCTTAATTTTCCACTGAAACAACATTTCCTAGTTGATGTTTTCAGGTTAAAAACTATCATCTTAATGCCCATGTATACTTGAGTGAATTTCACTTTTATCTCAGCCGTCTCCTTGACTGTGAAGAACTGTGATCTACAATGATTAGTGACAAATTATACCTAAGAAACTATATAGTCTCCAAAGCAAGCCAGTATTTAGAAAATTATTCAGTACTATAATGATTAAAAAAGTGGCTTGCTTATTTCTAAAATAGTTACCCCCCCCAAAAAAAAGTAATGTTAGGAAGGGTAACATTTAATGATTGTTGTGAAGATGTTTTAAAAAGCATGAGGTTTTTTGGCCATTTGTTGAAATGCTCTATTTTGGATATATTGGGTTAAATAAACTTTATCATTAAAACCTTTTTTATAAGAAAATAAATAAATATATGAATTGACCCAAATGCTAAAAATTCCTCTCTTCTCATCTTGTTTCCTAACAGATGTAAAGCCAAAGATGCTGTTACTCCGTATCTTAATCCATGGCTTTTTTTTAAAGACAGGTTTATTGACGTATTTCACATAGTAAAATTAAATCTTTTTAGAGTATAGTTCAGTAAGTTTTGTCAAACTCAGGTATCCCATTCCTAGTTATTTACACAAGAGAAATGAAAACTTATGTTCACATAAAAACTTGTACATGAATATTTATAGAAGCTTTATTCATAATCACCAGACACTGGAAATGTCCCAAATGTCCTTTAACTGTTGAGTGGATAAACAAACTGTTCTTTCCAGACTGGCTGTATGATCTTGCGTTCCCATCAGCAATGAAGGAGAGTTCCAGCGACCCCTCATCTTCACTAACACTTGACACTGTCATTAAAAAATATTTTTAGTCCTTCTAATAGGTAGGTAGTTTTAGCTTATTGTGGTTTTAATTTGCTTTCCTTGAATGACTAATGATGTGAGCATCTTTTCATATGCATATTTGGCATCTGTATATCTTCTTTGGTTGATAACTGTGGATTCTTTTAAAAAATTGAGTTTTTTCCTTACTGTTCTGTTTTGAGAGTTCTTTACATATTCTGGATACCAGTTCTTTATCACGTGTGTGATTTTCAAATATTTTCTCCAAGTGTATGGCTTGTATGTTCATTCTCTTAACAGTATCTTCCACAGAGCTCAAGGTTTTAGTTTGGATAAATTTTAGGTCTTTCTATTTTATGTATCTATCCTTTTGTTAGTACTACACTATCTTGTTACTATAGCTTTATAATGTCTTGAAATTGATCAGTGTGAATCCTTTAACTTTGTTCTTCATTTTAAGAATTGTTTTGGGTAGTCCAGTTTTTTGGGTTTTTTTTTTTTTTTTTTTTTTTTTTTGCCTTTCTATAAATTTTAGAATTGACTTGTTGACATCTATAAGAAATCTTCTTGATGGATATTTCCTTGAATCAACTAGGGAGGATTGACATCTTAACAGTATTGACTCTTTTAATACATGAACATGGTAGATCTTTCCATTTATTTAGATCTTTGATTTCTTTTATTGGTGTCTTTCACCAGTGTTCTCAGGATATAGATTTTGCATGTATTTTGTTAGATTTCTATCTAAGTGCTTCATTTTTCTATGTGCTATTATAAATGGTATTTGAAAAGTACACCAAATTCCAAATGTTCACAACTGGCAAATGAAATATGATTGACTGTTGTATGTTGATTTGCATCCCTACTAATCTTACTCATAAATTCTAGAGGGTTGGGGTAGATTCATAGATTAGTTCCAGGAGCTTTTTCTGTAGATTATTTGGGATTTTCTACAAAGACATACTTGTTGTCTGTGAACTTCTTTCCCATTCTGTATTTTTTTAATTTCTTTTTCTTCCCTACTGCATGGGCTAGGACTATAGTGAATAGGAGTATTGAGAATGGACATCTCTGTCTTGCCCCAGCTAGAAGGAAAGCATTCAGTCTTTCTCCGTTAAGTATGATGTTACCTGTAGATTTTGCTGAGAATTTTTTGTCATGAATGGATATTGAATTTTGTCTGCAAACAGTGACAGTTTTGCTTCTTCCTTTCCAATTTGGATTCCTTTTATTTCTTTTTCTTCTCTCATTGCTGTGGCTAGGACTTCCAATACCATGTTGAATAAAAGTGCCCAAAGTGGGCATCCTTGTCTTGGTCCTGATCTTAGAGGAAATGCTTTCAGCTTTTCACTGTTGAGTATGATCTTAGCTGTGGGCATGTAATATATGGCCTTTACTATTTTGAAGTACAGTCCCTTTATTTCCACTTTGTTGAGAATTTTAATCATAAATGGATGTTGAGTTTTGTCAAAAGATCTTCCTCCATCTGTTGGGATGATCATATGATTTTTATTCTTCAGTTTGTTAATGTGGTGTATCCCATTGACCTGTGGATATTAAACCATCCTTGCATCTCTGGAGTAAACCCCACTTGATCGTGGTGTATGATCCTTTCAATATATTGTTGAATTTGGTTTGCTAATATATGGTTGAGGATTTTTGCACCTATGTTCATCAGTGATATTGGCCTGTAATTTTCTCTTTTGTGATATATTTGTCTGATTCAAAGACAAAGATATCTTTGTATCAGGGTCATGCTGGTCTCATAGAATGAGTTCAGAAGTGTTCCTTCTCCTGCAATTTTTTGCAATAGTTTGATAAGGATTGGTGTTAACTCTTCACTAAATGTTTGGTAGCATTCACCTGTGAAGCCATCTGGTCCTGGACTTCTGTTTGTTAGGTTTTTTTGATTATTGATTCAATTTCATTACTGGTAACCAGCCTGTTCATATTTTCTGTTTCTTCCTGTTTCAGTTTTGGGAGATTATACATTTCTAGGAATTTGTCCATTTCTTCTAGATTGTTCATTTTATTGGTGTATTATACATAAGTAATCTCTTATGGTCCTTTGTATTTCTGTGATGTCAGTTGTAACTTCTTTTGTTTCATTTCTGATTTTATTGATTTGGGCCCTTTGTATTTTTTTCCTTGATAAGTCTGGCTAAAGGCTTTTCGATTTTGTTTATCTTTTCAAAGAAAAATCTTTTCATTTCATTGATCTTTTCTATTGTTTGTTTAGTCTCTGTTTCATTTATTTCTACCCTGATCTTCTATGATTTCTTTACTTCTACTAACTTTGGAGTTTTGTTCTTCTTTTTCTAGTTCCTTTAGGTGTAACGTTAAGTTGTTTATTTTTATTTTTGTTTCCTGAGGTAGGCTTGTATTGCTATAAACTTCCCTGCTAGAACTTCTTTGGCTGCATCATCTTTACTCTATATTTGCCTTTACCAATGAGATTTTTCCTTTCATAATTTTCATATTTCTAGTGGTGGCCTTTTCTTTTCCATTTAGAATAGTCCCTTTAATATTCTAGTAAAACAGTTTTGTGATGCTGAACTCTTTTTGCTTTTGCTTGTCCGTAGAACTCTTTATCTCTCCTGCAAATCCAAATGATAGCCTTGCTGGGTAGAGTATTCTTGATTGTAGTTTTTCCCCTTTCCTCACCCTAAATATATTGTTTTACTCTCTTCTGGGCTGTGGAGTTTTTGCCAAAAAGTCAGATGAGAGTCTTATGGGATTTCCCAAGAGCCAGGTGACTGGAAACCACCAACCAGGGGGATGTAATGGGATATCTGGGGTAGAGACTTTTAAGAGGTGGATCTATTGTCATTTGACAATTAAAATAAAATATGACCCTTGAAGTCCCCAAAAGTCTGGAATCTCAGAATTTTACAAACTCTAGGAGGCAAATTGTTTTGACTGGTAGGGATCTATATGTAGTAAGAAAAAAGATTAAAAACACTTCTCTTGATACTCTCTTCACCTCTAATCACTATGTAGTAGCAATTAAGCTGTTCAGTTCTCCATCTGGGAACATGGTAGAATTGCCTTTCTTTTCCCCTTGAGTTAAGTGTAGCCATATGGCTTGCTTTGTGTAATTAGATGTGAGTAGAAGTGACATGTGCTACTCCTAGGTGGAAGTTCAGAGACAATGTATCATCTGCCATGTTTTCTTTTTCCTTCTTTCATAGCAATGGGCACTGTCTAGACTGAGACTGCTGGCTTGGATTCTAGAGTGAGGACACAGAGCAGCGCCCCCAGTTTCTCCTCTACAGACAGGTAGTGTATGTGGAAATACAAGTTAATTTATACCACTGATATTTGGGGCTTATTTGTTATTGCCAGATAAACCTAAGTCATCCTGACTACTACACATGAAGAAGGAGTCATAGATGTTTACTGGATGTTGGATGCTAAGGAAGACTTCAGTATACTTAAATTCCATCTCTTATCTAATTATAATGCTCTCATTTGGCTTATGCAGTCAGACAGGAGTGTGCAGAGGCCATTCTGAGGACTATTTTGTCATACTCTGGTTTACTTCCTGGGCTGAAAGCAGAGTGATTCACACTCACCCCAAATTTTCCTTTGATTCAGGTACATTTTTCATATATATTTTAACTTTCATAATAAGATTCATCTGTTCATTTTCTGTTTGGGGATGTCTTAGCTTGGGCTGCTGTAACAAAATACCATAGACCAGGTGGCTCACACAACAGAGATTTATTTCTCAGAGTTGTGGAGGCTGGGAAGTTCAAAATAAAGGTTTCACCAGATTTGGGTCTTGGTGAGGGCCATCTTTCTTTTTTTTTTTCTTAACATCTTTATTAGAGTGTAATTGCTTTACAATGGTGTGTCAGTTTCTGCTTTATAACAAAGTGAATCAGTTATACATATACATATGTCCCTATATCTCTTCCCTCTTGCATCTCCCTCCCTCCCACCCTCCCTATCCCACCCCTCTACGTGGTCATAAAGCACCGAGGTGATCTCCCTGTGCCATGTGGGTGCTTCCCACTAGCTATCAGTTTTACATTTGGTAGTGTATATATGTCCATGCCATTCTCTCACTTTTTCCCAGCTTACACTCCCCCCTCCCCATATCCTCAAGTCCATTCTCTAGTAGGTCGGCATCTTTATTCCCGTCTTGCCCCTAGGTTTTTCTGACCATTTAATTTTTCTTTTTTCTTTTTTAGATTCCATATATATGTGTTAGCATACAGTATTTGTTTTTCTCTTTCTGACTTACTTCACTCTGTTTGACAGTCTCTAGGTCCATCCACCTCACTACAAATAACTCAGTTTCGTTCCTTTTTATGGCTGAGTAATATTCCATTGTATATATGTGTCACATCTTCTTTATCCATTCATCTGTTGATGGACACTTAGGTTGCTTCCATGTCCTGGCTATTGTAAATAGAGCTGCAATCAACACTGTGGTACATGATTCCTTTTGAATTATGGTTTTCTCAGGGTATATGCCCAGTAGTGGGATTGCTGGGTCGTATGGTAGTTCTATTTTTAGTTTTTTAAGGAACCTCCATACTGTTCTCCATAGTGGCTGTATCAATTTACATTCCCACCAACAGTGCAAGAGGGTTCCCTTTTCTCCACACCCTCTCCAGCATTTATTGTTTGTAGATTTTTTGATGATGCCCATTCTGACCGGTGTGAGATGCTATCTCATTGTAGTTTTGATTTGCATTTCTCTAATGATTAATGATGTTGAGAATTCTTTCATGTGTTTGTTGGCAATCTGTATATCTTCTTTGGAGAAATGTCTGTTAAGGTCTTCTGCCCATTTTTGGATTGGGTTGTTTGTTTTTTTGATATTGAGCTGCATGAGTTGCTTGTATGTTTTGGAGATTAATCCTTTGTCAGTTGCTTCATTTGCAAATATTTTCTCCCATTCTGAGGGTTGTCTTTTCATCTTGTTTATGGTTTCCTTTGCTGTGCAAAAGCTTTTAAGTTTCATTAGGTCCCATTTGTTTATTTTTCTTTTTATTTCCATTTCGCTAGGAGGTGGGTCAAAAAAGATCTTGCTGTGATTTATGTCATAGAGTGTTCTGCCTATGTTTTCCTCTAAGAGTTTCATGGTGTCGGGCCTTACATTTATGTCTTTAATCCATTTTGAGTTTATTTTTGTGTATGGTGTTAGGAAGTGTTCTAATTTCATTCTTTTACATGTAGCTGTCCAGTTTTCCCAGCACCACTTATTGAAGAGGCTGTCTTTTGTACACTGTATATTCTTGCCTCTTTAATCAAAGATAAGGTGACGATATATGTGTGGGTTTATCTCTGGGCTTTCTATCCTGTTCCATTGATCTATATTTCTCTTTTTGTGCCAGTACCATACTGTGTTGATCACTGTAGCTTTGTAGTATAGTCTGAAGTCAGGGAGCCTGATTCCTCCAGCTCCGTTTTTCGTTCTAAAGATTGCTTTGGCTATTTGGGGTCTTTTGTGTTTCCATACAAATTGTGAAATTTTTTGTTCTAGTTCTGTAAAAAATGCCAGTGGTAGTTTGATAGGGATTGCATTGAATCTGTAGATTGCTTTGGGTAGTAGAGTCATTTTCACAATGTGGCTTCTTCCAATCCAAGAACATGGTATATCTCTCCATCTATTTGTATCATCTTTAATTTCTTTCATCAGTGTCTTATAATTTTCTGCATACATGTCTTTTGTCTCCATAGGTAGGTTTATTCCTAGATATTTTATTCTTTTTGTTGCAGTGGTAAGTGGAAGTGTTTTCTTAATTTCTCTTTCAGATTTTTCATCATTAGTGTATAGGAATGCAAGAGATTTCTGTGCATTAATTTTGTATCCTGCTACTTTACCAAATTCATTGCTTGGCTCTAGTAGTTTGCTTGTAGCATCTTTGGGATTCTCTATGTATAGTATCATGTTATCTGTGAACAGTGACAGCTTTACTTCTTCTTTTTCAATTTGGATTCCGTTTATTTCTTTTTCTTCTCTGAATGCTGGGGCTAAAACTTCCGAAACTATGTTGGATAATAGCGGTGAGAGTGGGCAACCTTATCTTGTTCCTGATCTTAGAGGAAATGGTTTCAGTTTTTCACCATTGAGGATGATGTTGGCTTTGGGTTTGTCATATATGGCCTTTATTATGTTTAGAAAGTTCCCTCTGTGCCTACTTTCTGGAGGGTTTTTATCATAAATCAGTGTTGAATTTTGCCAAAAGCATTCTCTGTATCTATTGAGATGATCATATGGTTTTTCTCCTTCAGTTTGTTAATATGGTGTATTATGTTGATTGATTTGCATATACTGAAGAATCCTTGCATTCCTGGGATAAACCGCACTTGATCATAGTCTTTTTTTTTTTTTATTAGTTTCTGCTTTATAACAAAGTGAATCAGTCATACACATACATCTGTTCCCACATCCCTTCCCTCATGCATCTCCCTCCCTCCCACCCTCCCCATCCCACCCCTCCAGGCGGTCACAAAGCACCGAGCTGATCTCCCTGTGCCATGCGGCCGCTTCCCACCATCTATCTACCCCACGTTTGGTAGTGTATATATGTCCATGCCTCTCTTTCGCTTTGTCACAGCTTACCCTTCCCCCTCCCCATATCCTCAAGTCCATTCTCAAGTAGGTCTGTGTCTTTATTCCCGTTTTACCCCTAGGTTCTTCATGCCATTTTTTTTTTTTAAATTCCGTATATGTGTGTTAGCATACGGTATTTGTCTTTCTCTTTCTGACTTACTTCACTCTGTATGACAGACTCTAGGTCTATCCACCTCATTACAAATAGCTCAGTTTCGTTTCTTTTTATGGCTGAGTAATATTCCATTGTATATATGTGCCACATCTTCTTTATCCATTCATCCGATGATGGACACTTAGGTTGTTTCCAGCTCCGGGCTATTGTGAATAGAGCTGCAATGAACATTTTGGTACATGTCTCTTTTTGAATTATGGTTTTCTCAGGGTATATGCCTAGTAGTGGGATTGCTGGGTCATATGGTAGTTCTATTTTTAGTTTTTTAAGGAACCTCCATACTGTTCTCCATAGTGGCTGTACCAATTCACATTCCCACCAGCAGTGCAAGAGTGTTCCCTTTTCTCCACACCCTCTCCAGCATTTATTGTTTCTAGATTTCTTGATGATGGCCATTCTGACTGGTGTGAGATGATATCTCATTGTAGTTTTGATTTGCATTTCTCTGATGATTAATGATGTTGAGCATTCTTTCATGTGTTTGTTGGCAGTCTGTATATCTTCTTTGGAGAAATGCCTATTTAAGTCTTCTGCCCATTTTTGGATTGGGTTGTTTGTTTTTTTGCTATTCAGCTGCATGAGCTGTTTATAAATTTTGGAGATTAATCCTTTGTCAGTTGCTTCATTTGCAAATATTTTCTCCCATTCTGAGGGTTGTCTTTTGGTCTTGTTTATGGTTTCCTTTGCTGTGCAAAAGCTTTGAAGTTTCATTAGGTCCCATTTGTTTATCTTTGTTTTTATTTCCATTTCTCTAGGAGGTGGGTCCAAAAGGATCTTGCTGTGATTTATGTCATAGAGTGTTCTACCTATGTTTTCCTCTAAGAGTTTGATAGTTTCTGGCCTTACATTTAAGTCTTTAATCCATTTTGAGCTTATTTTTGTGTATGGTGTTAGGGAATGATCTAATCTCAAACTTTTACATGTCCTTGTCCAGTTTTCCCAGCACCACTTATTGAAGAGGCTGTCCTTTCTCCACTGTACATTCCTGCCTCCTTTATCAAAGATAAGTTGGCCATATGTGCATGGGTTTATCTCTGGGCTTTCTATCCTGATCCACTGATCTATCTTTCTGTTTTTATGCCAGTACCACACTGTCTTAATTACTGTAGCTTTGTAGTATAGTCTGAAGTCAGGGAGCCTGATTCCTCCAGCTCCGTTTTTCGTTCTCAAGATTGCTTTGGCTATTCGGGGTCTTTTGTTTTTCCAAACAAATTTTGAAATTTTTTGTTCTAGTTCTGTGAAAAATGCCAGTGGTAGTTTGATAGGGATTGCATTGAATCTGTAGATTGCTTTGGGTAGTACAGTCATTTTCACAATATTGATTCTTCCAATCCAGGAGCATGGTATATCTCTCCATCTATTTGTATCTTCTTTAATTTCTTTCATCAGTTTCTTATAATTTTCTGCATACAGGTCTTTTGTCTCCTTAGGTAGGTTTATTCCTAGATATTTTATTCTTTTTGTTGCAGTGGTAAATGGGAGTGTTTTCTTGATTTCATTTTCAGATTTTTCATCATTAGTGTACAGGAATGCCAGAGATTTCTGTACATTAATTTTGTATCCTGCTACTTTACCAAATTCATTGATTAGCTCTAGTAGTTTTTCGGTAGCATCTTTAGGATTCTCTATGTACAGTATCATGTCATCTGCAAACAGTGACAGCTTTACTTCTTCTTTTCCGATTTGGATTCCTTTTATTTCCTTTTCTTCTCTGATTGCTGTGGCTAAAACTTCCAAAACTATGTTGAATAAGAGTGGTGAGAGTGGGCAACCTTGTCTTGTTCCTGATCTTAGTGGAAATGGTTTCAGTTTTTCACCATTGAGGACAATGTTGGCTGTGGGTTTGTCATATATGGCCTTTATTATGTTGAGGAAAGATCCCTCTATGCCTACTTTCTGCAGGGTTTTTATCATAAATGGGTGTTGAATTTTGTCGAAAGCTTTCTCTGCATCTATTGAGATGATCATATGGTTTTTCTCCTTCAACTTGTTAATATGGTGTATCACATTGATTGATTTGCGTATATTGAAGAATCCTTGCATTCCTGGAATAAACCCCACTTGATCATGGTGTATGATCCTTTTAATATGCTGTTGGATTCTGTTTGCTAGTATTTTATTGAGGATTTTTGCATCTATGTTCATCAGTGATATTGGCCTGTAGTTTTCTTTCTTTGTGACATCCTTGCCTGGTTTTGGTATCAAGGTGATGGTGGCCTCGTAGAATGAGTTTGGGAGTGTTCCTTCCTCTGATATTGTTTGGAAGAGTTTGAGAAGGATAGGTGTTAGCTCTTCTCTAAATGTTTGATAGAATTCGCCTGTGAAGCCATCTGGTCCTGGGCTTTTGTTTGATGGAAGATTTTTTATCACAGTTTCAATTTCAGTACTTGTGATTGGTCTATTCATATTTTCTATTTCTTCCTGAGTCAGTCTTGGCAGGTTGTGCATTTCTAAGAATTTGTCCATTTCTTCCAGGTTGTCCATTTTATTGGCATAGAGTTGCTTGTAGTAATCTCTCATGATCTTTTGTATTTCTGCAGTGTCAGTTGTTACTTCTCCTTTTTCATTTCTAATTCTATTGATTTGAGTCTTCTCCCTTCTTTTCTTGATGAGTCTGGCTAATGGTTTGTCAATTTTGTTTATCTTCTCAAAGAACCAGCTTTTAGTTTGGTTGATCTTTGCTATCGTTTCCTTCATTTCTTTTTCATTTATTTCTGATCTGATCTCTATGATTTCTTTCCTTCTGCTAGCTTTGGGGGTTTTTTGTTCTTCTTTCTCTAATTGCTTTAGGTGCAGGGTCAGGTTGTTTACTCGAAATGTTTCCTGTTTCTTAAGGTGGGATTGTATTGCTATAAACTTCCCCCTTAGAACTGCTTTTGCTGCGTCCCATAGGTTTTGGGTCGTCGTGTCTCCATTGTCATTTGTTTCTAGGTATTTTTTAATTTCCTCTTTGATTTCTTCAGTGATCACTTCGTTATTGAGTAGTGTATTGTTTAGCCTCAATGTGTTTGTATTTTTTACAGATCTTTTCCTGTAATTGATGTCTAGTCTCATAGCATTGTGGTCGGAAAAGATACTTGATACAATTTCAATTTTCTTAAATTTACCAAGGCTTGATTTGTGACCCAAGATATGATCTATCCTGGAGAATGTTCCATGAGCACTTGAGAAAAATGTGTATTCTGTTGTTTTTGGATGGAATGTCCTATAAATATCAATTAAGTCCATCTTGTTTAATGTATCATTTAAAGCTTGTGTTTCCTTATTTATTTTCATTTTGGATGATCTGTCCATTGGTGAAAGTGGGGTGTTAAAGTCCCCTACTATGATTGTGTTACTGTCGATTTCCCCTTTTATGGCTGTTAGTATTTGCCGTATGTATTGAGGTGCTCCTATGTTGGGTGCATAAATATTTACAATTGTTATATCTTCTTCTTGGATCGATCCCTTTATCGTTATGTAGTGTCCTTCTTTGTCTCTTCTAATAGTCTTTATTTTAAAGTCTATTTTGTCTGATATGAGAATTGCTACTCCAGCTTTCTTTTGATTTCCATTTGCATGGAATATCTTTTTCCATCCCCTTACTTTCAATCTGTATGTGTCTCGAGGTCTGAAGTGGGTCTCTTGTAGACAGCATATATATGGGTCTTGTTTTTGTATCCATTCAGCCACTCTGTGTCTTTTGGTGGGAGCATTTAGTCCATTTACATTTAAGGTAATTATTGATATGTATGTTCCTATTCCCATTTCCTTAATTGCTTTGGGTTGTTATTGTAGGTATATTCCTTCTGTTGTGCTTCTTGCCTAGAGAAGTTCCTTTAGCATTTGTTGTAGAGCTGGTTTGGTGGTGCTGAACTCTCTCAGCTTTTGCTTGTCTGTAAACGTTTTAATTTCTCCATCAAATCTGAATGAGATCCTTGCTGGGTAGAGTAATCTTGGTTGCAGGTTTCTCTCCTTCATCACTTTAATTATGTCCTGCCACTCCCTTCTGGCTTGTAGAGTTTCTGCTGAGAGATCAGCTGTTAACCTGATGGGGATTCCCTTGTGTGTTATTTGTTGTTTTTGCCTTGCTGCTTTTAATATGATTTCTTTGTGTTTAATTTTTGACAGTTTGATTAATATGTGTCTTGGTGTATTTCTCCTTGGATTTATTCTGTATGGGACTCTCTGTGCCTCCTGGACTTGATTAACTATTTCCTTTCCCATATTGGGGAAGTTTTCAACTATAATCTCTTCAAATATTTTCTCAGTCCCTTTCTTTTTCTCTTCTTCTTCTGGAACCCCTATAATTCGAATGTTGGTGCGTTTAATGTTGTCCCAGAGGTCTCTGAGACTGTCCTCTGTTCTTTTCATTCTTTTTTCTTTATTTTGCTCTGCATCAGTTATTTCCACTATTTTATCTTCCACCTCACTTATCCGTTCTTCTGCCTCAGTTATTCTGCTATTGATCCCATCTAGAGTATTTTTCATTTCATTTATTGTGTTTTTAATCGATGCTTGATTCATCTTTAGTTCTTCTAGGTCCTTGTTAACTGTTTCTTGCATTTTGTCTATTCTATTTCCAAGATTATGGATCTTGGAAATAGAATCTTGGATCAGCTTTACTATCATTATTCTGAATTCTTTTTCAGGTAGACTGCCTATTACCTCTTCATTTGTTAGGTCTGGTAGGCTTTTATCTTGCTCCTTCACCTGCTGTGTGTTTTTCTGTCTTCTCATTTTGCTTATGTTACTGTGTTTGGGGTCTCCTTTTTGCAGGCTGTAGATTCGTAGTTCCCGTTGTTTTTGGTGTCTGACCCCAGTGGCTAAGGTTGTTTCAGTAGGTTGTGTAGGCTTCCTGGTGGGGGGGACTAATGCCTGTGTTCTGGTGGTTGAGGCTCGATCTTGTCTTTCTGGGGGACAGGTCCACGTCTGGTGGTGTGTTTTGGGGTGCCTATTGCCTTATTATGTTTTTAGGTAGCCTCTCTGCTAATGGGTGGGGTTGTGTTCCTGCCTTGCTAGTTGCTTTGCATAGGGTGACCAGCACTGTAGCTTGCTGGTCGTTGACTGAAGCTGGGTGCTGGTGTTGGGATGGAGATCTCTGGGAGATTTTCGCTGCTTGATATTATGTGGAGCTGGGAGGTCTCTTGTGGACCCGTGTCCTGAAGTTGGCTCTCCCACTTCAGAGGCACAGCACTGGCTCCTGGCTGCAGCACCAAGAGCCTTTCATCCACCTGGCTCAGAATAACAGGGAGAAAAGGTAGAGAGAAAGAATTAGTAGAAGAAAGAAAGAGAGAGGGAAAGAAAGGAAGAAGGGAAGAAAGGAAGGAAGGAAGGAAGAAAGAAAGGAGGGAGGGAGGAAGGATGGAAAGAAAAGGAAAGAAAGGAGGAAGGGAGGGAGGAATGAAAGCAAAAGGAAGAGTGAATGGAAGAAGGGAGGGAGGGAGGGAGGAAGGAAAGAAAGAAAGAAAGACAGGAGGGAGGGAGGGAGGAAGGAAAGGAAAAGAAAGTGGAAAGAAGAAGGGTGGGAGGGAGGGAGGGAGGAAAGAAGAAAGAAGGAAAGGAGGAGCGGAGGGAGGGAGGGAGGAAGGGAAGGTAAGAAAAAAAGAAAGAGCAGGTAAAGTAAATTAGAATAAAGTATGAAATATAGTAGCGTTATTAAAATTAGAAAGTAATTATTGAAAAAAAAAAAAAAAAACGGACCGATAGAACCCTGGGACATATGGTGGAAGCAAAGCTATACAGAGAGAATCTTACACAGAAGATTACACATACACATTCACAAAAAGAGAGCAGGGGGAAAAATCAAAAATCTTGCTCTCCAAGTCCACCTCCTCAATTTGGAATAATTCGTTGTAATAAGAGGAGACGGGGGGAAAGTCTTAAATCTTGTCCTCAAAGTCCACTTCCTCAATTTGGGATGATTCGCTGTCCATTCATGCACTCCACAGACGCAGGGCACATCAAATGGACCGTGGAGCTTTAATCCGCTGCCTCCGAGACTGCACAGAGAGATTTCCCTGTCTCTGCTCTCACAGCTCCCGGGTCTCAGCCTTGGACCCGGCCCCGCCTCTGTGCGTAGGTCGCCGGAGGGCGTCCGTTCTTCGCTCAGACAGGACGGGTTTAAAGGAGCCGCTGATTCGGGGGCTCTGGCTCACTCAGGCAGAGGGGAGGGAGGGGCGCGCAGTGTGGGGCGGGCCTGCGGCAGCAGAGGCCGGCGTGACGTTGCAGCAGCCCGTGGCGCTCCGTGCACTTTAACGGGAAAGCCGTCCCCGGGTCTCGGGACCCCGGCAGTGGCGGGGTGCACAGGCCCCCCGGAAGGCGGGGCGGACAGCGACCTGCGCCCGCACACAGGCCCCGCGGCGGCGGGCGTCGGCGTCGGCGGCGGGCGGCGTCGGCAGCGGCGTCGGCGGCGGGCGGCGGCGGCGGGCGGCGGCGGCGGCGGCGGGCCGCGGCGTCGGCGGGCCGCGGCGTCGGCTGCGTCGGCGGCGGGCCGCGGCGTCGGCGTCGTCGTCGGCGGGCCGCGTCGGCAGCGGCGTCGGCGGCGGGCCGCGTCGGCGGCGGGCGGCGGCGGGCGGCGGGCTGCAGCGTCGGCGGGCCGCAGCGTTGGCGGCGTCGGCGTCGGCGGCGGGCCGCGTCGGCGTCGGCGGCGGCAGCGGCGGGCCGCGGCGGCGGCGGCGGCGGCGGCGGGCCGCGGCGACGGCGGCGTCGGCGGCGGCCGCCCACACCCGTCTCTGAGGTCCGCGCCTTACCCGCGGCTCGCGCCTGTCTCCGGCGCTTCCCTAAGCAGCCCTCTTAATGCTCTCTCCTCGCGCACCAGGAAACAAAAGGGAAAAAAGTTTCTTGCCTCTTCGGCAGCTCCAGACCCTTTCCCCGGACTCCCTCCGGGCTAGCCGTGGTGCACTAACCCCTTCAGGCTCTCTTCCTGCCGCCAGCCCCAGTCCTCTCCCTGCGCTCTGACTGAAATCCGATACCCGAGCCTCAGCTCCCAGCCCCCCCGCCACGGCGGCCGAGCAGACAAGCCTCTCGGGCTGGTGAGTGCCTGAGGGCACCGATCCTCTGTGCCGGAATCTCTCCGCTTTGCCCTCCACACCCCTGTTGCTGTGCTCTCCTCCGCTACTCCGAAGCTTTCCCCCTCCGCCACCTGCAGTCTCCGCCCGCGAAGGGGCTTGTAGTGTGTAGAAACCTTCCCTCCTTCACGGCTCCCTCCCACTGGTGCAGGTCCCGTCCCTAGCCTATTGTCTCTGTTTATTCTTTTTTTCTTTTGCCCTACCCAGGTATGTGGGGAGTTTCTTGCCTTTTGGGGGGTCTGAGGTCTTCTGTCAGCGTTCAATAGGTGTTCTGTAGGAGTTGTTCCACGTGTAGATGAATTTCTGATGTATCTGTGGGGAGGAAGGTGATCTCCGCGTCTTACTCTTCCGCCATCTTCCTCCGGGGCCTTGATCATAGTCTTGATCATAATCTATGATCCTTTTAATGTGCTGTTGGATTCTGTTTGCTCGTATTTTGTTGAGGATTTTTGCATCTATGTTCATCAGTGATATTGGCCTGTAGTTTTCTTTCTTTGTGACATCTTTGGTTTTGGTATCAGGGTGATGGTGGCCTCGTAGAATGAGTTTGGCAGTGTTCCTCCCTCTGCTATATTTTGGAAGAGTTTGAGAAGGATATGTGTTAGCTCTTCTCTAAATGTTTGATAGAATTCGCCTGTGAAGCCATCTGGTCCTGGGCTTTTTTTTGTTGGAAGATTTTTAATCACAGTTTCAATTTCAGGGCTTGTGATTGGTCTGTTTATATTTTCTATTTCTTCCTGCTTCAGTCTCAGAAGGTTGTGCATTGCTAAGAATTGTCCATTTCTTCCAGATTGTCCATTTTATTGGCATATAGTTTCTTGTATTAATCTCTCATGATCCTTTGTATTTCTGCAGTATCAGTTGTTACTTCTCCTTTTTCATTTCTAATTCTATTGATTTGAGCCTTCTCCCTTTTTTTCTTGAAGAGTCTGGCTACGGTTTTTTCAATTTTGTTTATGTTCTCAAAGAACCAGCTTTTAGTTTTATTGATTTTTGCTATCATTTCCTTCATTTGTTTTTCATTTATTTCTGATATGATCTTTATGATTTCTTTCCTTCTGCTAACTTTGGGGTTTTTTTGTTCTTCTTTCTCTAAATGCTTTAGGTGTAAGGTTAGGTTGTTTATTTGAGATGTTTCTTGTTTCTTAAGGTAGGCTTGTATAGCTATAAACTTCCCTGTTAGAACTGCTTTTGCTGCATCCCATAGGTTTTGGGTCGTTGTGTTTTCATTGTCATTTGTTTCTAGGTATTTTTTTATTTCTTCTTTGATTTCTTCAGTAATCTCTTGCTTATTAAGTAGTGTGTTGTTTAGCCTCCTTGTATTTGTATTTCTTACAGATTTTTTCCTGTAATAGATATCTAGTCTCATAGCGTTGTGGTCAGAAAAGATACTTGATACAATTTCAATTTTCTTAAATTTACCAAGGCTTGATTTGTGACCCAAGATATGATCTATCCTGGAGAATGTTCCATGAGCACTTGAGAAGAATGTGTATTCTGTTGTTTTTGGATGGAATGTCCTATAAATATCAATTAAGTCCATCTTGTTTAATGTATCATTGAAAGATTGTATTTGCTTATTTATTTTCATTTTGGATGATCTTTCCATTGGTGAAAGTGGGGCATTAACATCCCCTACTATGATTGTGTTACTGTCGATTTCCCCTCTTTTTTTTTTTTGCAATATGCGGGCCTCTCACTGCTGTGGCCTCTCCCGTTGCGGAGCACAGGCTCCGCACGTGCTGGCTTAGCGGCCATGGCTCACGGGCCCAGCTGCTCCGCGGCATGTGGGATCTTCCCGGACCGGGGCACAAACCTGTGTCCCCTGCATCAGCAGGCGGACTCTCAACCACTGCGCCACCAGGGAAGCCCAATTTCCCCTTTTATGGCTGTTAGTATTTGCCTTATGTATTGAGGTGCTCCTATGTTGGTTGCATAAATATTTACAATTGTTATATCTTCTTCTTGGATTCATCCTTTGATCATTATGTAGTGTCCTTCTTTGTCTCTTGTAATAGTCTTTGTTTTAAAGTCTATTTTGTCTGATAGGAGAATTGCTACTCCAGCTTTCTTCTGATTTCCATTTGCATGGAATATCTTTTCCCATACCCTCACTTTCAGTCTGTATGTGTCCCTAGATCTGAAGTGGGTCTCTTGTAGACAGCACATATATGGGTCTTATTTTTGTATCTATTCAGACAGTCTATGTCTTTTGGTTGGAGCATTTAATCCATTTACATTTAAGGTAATTATCGATATGTATGTTCATATTACCATTTTCTTAATTGTTTTGGTTTTATTATTGTAGGTCTTTTCCTTCTCTTGTGTTTCCTGCCTAGAGAAGTTCCTTTAGCATTTGTTGTAAAGCGGTTTTGGTGGTGCTGAATTCTCTTAGCTTTTGTTTGTCTGTAAATCTTTTAATTTCTCCATCAAATCTGAATGAGATCCTTGCTAGGTAGAGTAATCTTGGTTGTAGGTTTTGCTCTTTCATCACTTTAAGTATGTCCTGCCACTTCCTTCTGGCTTGCAGAGTTTGTGCTGAAAGATCAGCTGTTAACCTTATGGGGATTCCCTTTTGTGTTGTTTGTTGTTTTTCCCTTGCTGCTTTTAGTATTTGTTCTTTGTATTTAATTTTTGATAGTTTGATTAAATGAGTCTTGGCGTGTTTCTCCCTGGATTTATCCTGTATGGGACTCTCTGTGCTTCCTGGACTTGATTAACTATTTTCTTCCCCATATTAAGAAGTTTTCAACTATAATCTCTTCAAATATTTTCTCAGTCCCTTTCTTTTTCTCTTCTTCTTCTGGGACCCCTATAATTTGAATGTTGGTGTGTTTAATGTTGTCCCAGAGGTCTCTGAGACTGTCCTCATTTCTTTTCATTCTCTTTTCTTTATTCTGCTCTGCAGTAGTTATTTCCACTGTTTTATTTTCCAGGTCACTTATCTGTTCTTCTGCCTCAGTTATTCTGCTGTTGATCCCTTCTAGAGAATTTTTAATTCATTTATTGTGTTCATCTATGTTTGTTTGCTCTTTAGTTCTTCTAGGTCCTTGTTAAATGTTTCTTGTATTTTCTCCATTCTATTTCCAAGATTTTGGATCATCTTTACTATCATTATTCTGAATTCTTTTTCAGGTAGACTGCCTATTTCCTCTTCATTTGTTAGATCTGGTGGGTTTTTGCCTTGCTCCTTCATCTGCTGTATATTTCTGTGTCTTCTCATTTTGCTTAACTTATTCTGTTTGAGGTCTCCTTTTCGCAGGCTGCAGGTTCGTAGTTTCCGTTGTTTTTGGTGTCTGTTCCCAGTTGCTAAGTTTGGTTCAGTGGGTTGTGTAGGCTGGTGGAGGGGACTAGTGCCTGTGTTCTGGTGGATGAGGCTGGATCTTGTCTTTCTGGTGGGCAGGTCCACGTCTGGTGTTGTGTTTTGGGGTGTCTGTGGCCTTGTTATGATTTTAGACAGCCTCTCTGCTAATGGATGGGGTTGTGTTTCTGTCTTCCTAGTTGTTTGGCATAGGGTGTGCAGCACTGTAGCTTGCTGTTCATTGAGTGGAGCTGGGTCTTGGTGGTGAGCTGGAGATCTCTGGAAGATTTTCACCATTTGATATTACATGGAGCTGGGAGGTCTCCTGTGGACCAGTGTCCTGAACTTGGCTCTCCCACCTCAGTGTCACAGCCCTGACGCCTGGCTGGAGCACCAAGAGCCTGTCCTCCACATGGCTCAGAATAAAAGGGAGAAAAGAAAGAAAGAAAGAAAGAAAAAGATAAATAAAATACAATAAAATAAAGTAAAATAAAAGAAAATAAAGTGATTAAAATAGAAAATAATTATTAAGAAAAAAATTTTTTAAGTAATAATAAAACAAAACAAACAAAAATGGACAGACAGAACCCTAGGACAAATGGTAAAAGCAAAGCTATATAGACAAAATCACACAGAAGCATACACGTACACACTCACAAAAAGGGAAAAAGGGAAAAAATATATATATATATCTTGCTCCCAGAGTCCACTGCCTCAATTTGGGATGACTCGTTGTCTATTCAGGTATTCCACAGATGCAGGGTATATCAAGTTGATTGTGGAGATTTAATCCGCTGCTCCTGAGGCTGCTGGGAGAGATTTCCCTTTCTCTTCTTTGTTCTCACAATTCCCGGGGTTCAGCTTTGGATTTGGACCCACCTCTGCGTGTAGGTCGCCTGAAGGCGTCTGTTTTTCACTCAGGACGGGGTTAAAGGAGCAGCTGCTTCAGGGGCTCTGGCTCACTCAGGCGTGGGGGAGGGTGGGGTACGGAGGGCGGGGCGAGCCTGCGGCGGCAGAGGCCGGCGTGACGTTGCACCAGCATGAGGCACGCCGTGCGTTCTCCCGGGGAAGTTGTCCCTGGATCTCGGGACCCTGGAGGTGGTGGGCTGCACAGGCTCCCGGGAGGGGAGGTGTGGAGAGTGACCTGTGCTCGCACACAGGCTTCTTCGTTGCGGCAGCAGCAGCCTTAGCGTCTCGTGCCCGTCTCTGGGGTCTGCGCTTATAGCCGCGGCTCACGCCCGTCTCTGGAACTCGTTTAGGCGGCGCTCTTAATCCCCTCTCCCCGCGTGCCGCAAAAAAAACAGGCAAGAAAATGTCTCTTGTCTCTTCGGCAGCTCCAGACTTTTTCCCGGACTCCCGGCTAGCCGTGGCGCACTAGCCCCTTCAGGCTGTGTTCACGCTGCCAACCCCAGTCCTCTCCCTGCGCTCCGACCGAAGCCCGAGCCTCAGCTCCCAGCCCCGCCCGCCCAGGCAGGTGAGCAGACAAGCCTCTCAGGCTGGTGAGTGCCGGTCAGCACTGATCCTCCGTGCGGGAATCTCTCCGCTTTGCCCTCCGCACCCCTGTTGCTGCGCTCTCCTCCGCGACTCCGAAGCTTTCCCCCTCCGCCACCTGCAGTCTCAGCCCGCGAAGGGCCTTCCTAGTGTGTGGAAACCTTTCCTCCTTCACAGCTCCCTCCCACTGGTGTAGGTCGCGTACCTATTCTTTGTCTCTGTTTTTTCTTTTGCCCTAGCCAGGTACGTGGGGAGTTTCTTGCCTTTTGGGAGGTCTGAGGTCTTCTGCCAGCGTTCAGTAGGTGTTCTGTAGGAGTTGTTCCACGTGTAGATGTATTTCTGATGTATTTGTGGAGAGGAAGGTGATCTCCGCTTCTTATTCTTCCGCCATCTTGAAGCTCCTCCGAGGGCCATCTTTCTAGCTTGCATATGGCTGTCTTCTCTCACTGTGTCCTCACCTAACAGGGGGTCAGGGCGGGAGGCAAGCTCTGATGTTTCTTCATATAAGGACACTAATCCCATCATGAGGGTCCCATCTAAACCTAATTGCCTCCCAAAGTTCCCATATCCAAACATAATCACAATGGGGGTTAGGACTTCAACAGGTCAATTTAGGGTAGAAATAATTCAGTCCATAACAGGGGAAAATGAAAGGTTTCAAGTTTTTCCTGGATGTGTGGGATCTGTACTGCGCCGGATAGGATACAGCTGCAACTGCACACTTAAAATAGCAGGCTCAAATCTGAGAACCATTGGTATTTTGTTTGTTTGTTTTACAAACAATAGATGTTGTTTATTTCTGGCCTGAGAAAGGGAAGGTTAGATAAGGTTAGGGAAGAATGAAAACCTATGGGGGCCCTGGAGATCACCCCTGTTTTGAAGCAAAGTTGTTTTCCTTCACTAGTTTATGCTTTCAAACATAATCTTAGAAATAAGCTTTCAGGGCTTCCCTGGTGGCGCAGTGGTTGAGAGTCCGCCTGCCGATGCAGGGGACACGGGTTCGTGCCCCGATCCCGGAAGATCCCACATGCCGCGGAGCGGCTGGGCCCGCGAGCCATGGCCGCGGAGCCTGTGTGTCCGGAGCCTGTGCTCCGCAACGGGAGAGGCCACAGCAGTGAGAGGCCCGCGTACAGCAAAAAAAAAAAAAAAAAAAAAAAAAGAAATAAGCTTTCAGTTAGCCTGATGTTTAAATAGACTTTCTTTCCTGGATGGGTGGCATGGATAAGTGTCTTTTTCATATATTTTTAAAGAACCCAGTTGCCACTGCTTAGATAACTATATGGGCCCAGAGGATGATTCACATGCTGATGGTAGTTGTCATTAAGAAAAATAATTCTAACAATAATTCCTTATTAGTACAGTCCTGTAAGTACAATTTACAAAGATGTTTATGTGTATGACTTTATTTTATAACAGCCCCATGCATTAATTAGATGAGTTATTCTGATCCCCATTTTTATAGCTAAAAAGAAATTGATACTCAAATATATTTGACATCTGAGCAATGTCAAAGTTAGAAAATAGTAGATTCACTTTGTGTCTTCTTTCCTCACTGCGATCACACTGGACCTTGTGAAAGTAGACATTTTGGGGGTCTCTACAGACAGTTCTGGATTATTTCCTGTGGTGGGAGGCAGGCCCAATAGAGGTGATTGAAAGTCCATTCCTTATCATCAGCTCTCAGTCTAGCTTACTGTAAAGGCTCAGTTATTGCCTTGATCAACTTTTCAACTGAGCTATTAGTACTTTAAGTGGCCAAATTGCCTTAAGAAAAGTTTCTCCTTTCATTTGTTCACTTTGGCTTTTAGATCCTCTGTAATGATGCTAATAGCATGCATCAAAAAACATGCAGTCTCAGGAATAAGAGAATCAAGGACCTAGAGAAGCTATAAACTGGCAGTGAATGATGGAAAAGTTAGTGTGCTTTTAGTATTATACTAAGTGGAACAAAGCTCAGTGTTGAACACACAGAGAAAGAGAGGTGATGCTGTGACCTCCATGATCATGTAATCAGGTCACGCACTACACAGCTTCTTTTTATTTTTTATGTTGTTGCCACTGCCCTAATACAATGTCACAATAGTTAGGAAGAAGTTTGCAGGACTCTGGAGGTTCACTATTATTATTATGCTGTTACCTGTTGGGCTTTGAAAGGTCACAGATTGTTCTGTGTGAAGCACTAGCTCTGGAGGTTCTGCTGAAATATGAAGGGAGTGTGATGCTCAACCCAGGTCAGAAGAGAGCCTGTGGAAGGGGGAAGGAGGGGAAAGCAAGGTCAGCTTTAGATTAGAGAGGGGCAAACAACCAGAAAAAGTCTGTGGTCTAGAGGTGACAAGACTGCACACAGGAGGGTGGAATGATGTTGCCCATTCTTTCAGCCATTCATTCATTCATTCAAGAATTCTTGGTGAACATGTATTATGGGCAGGGCATGCGGGGAGGGCTGCCAAGGTATGTTCCCCTATTCTCATCTAGTACAATCTTGGGAGACGAGTCATATATTTAAAAAATAAAAACAAAAACAAAAACCTGACCTCACCAAGGAGAATGTGTTTATATTCAGAGGACCCAAGCTCAATTCCAGAAGGGCTTTGAGAGCTTCACAGAGGAGTCAGCGATTTGATGGCCTCCTCGTTACCATTGCAGCCTGATCTGAACCAATCTAGTCACCCTCCAATCCTAAGGTTCTTTTTAGAGTAATAACTGCAGTTGATGCCAAAGAGGTGTGAGGTGGGTGAGGGCTTGCAACTTGCCCACAGCATGACTTCCATGAAATATGGAAGGGAGACTCAGACCACACCCTGCCGCATGTACAGTTATTTATGAAACAAACGTATATTAGCTAGCACTCACCAAATAGTTAGCTTCCTTTTCTGTAGGTCAATAAAGTCCTGGATCTCTCAGAAAACTAGAATCCTCCTGTCTTAGCCCCTTCAGGCTTCTATAACAAAAGGCCACAGACTGGGTGGCTTATAAACAGTGGAAATTTATTTTTCACAGTTCTGGAGGCTGGAAGTCCGAGGTCAGGGTGCCAGTACGATCGAGGTCTGGTGAGAGCTCTCTTCCAGGTTGCAATCTGCTGACTTCTTGTTGTGTCCTCACATGGTGGAAGGGGTAAGTGAGCCCTGTGGTATCTCTTTTATAAGAACACTAATCCTAGTCATGATCTAAGTACCTCTTAAAGGCCCCAATTCCTAATACCATCACATTAAGCATTAGGATTTCAATGTGTGAATTTTGGAGGGACACAAACATTCAGACCACAGCACCTCCCAAAATGGCTGGACACAAGACCATTTAGTGATCAAAACTCAGGTACCATTTTAAGGGTGTAGGTGATAGCATAACTAGATTCTTAAACCCTGTTCAAGCAATAAAGGTATGTGTCTCTAAAGCATTTCAACCAATCCATATATCTTATTTAATTTTTAGTATTCTTATTGAGGTATAATTGACATACATTATATTAGTTTCAAGTGTACAACATAATGATCCAATATTGTATATATTGTGAAATGATCACCACAGTAAGTCTAGTTAACACTCATCACCACACATAGTTACAGAATTTATTTTCTTGTGAGGAGAACTTTTAAGATCTACTCTCTTAGCCACTTTCAGATGTGCAATACAGTATTATTAACTATAGTTGCCATGCTGTACATTATATCCCCGTGACTTATTTATTTTGTAACTGGAAGTTTGTACCTTTTGACTCCCTTTACCCATTTTGCTCACCTCCAGCCTCTGGTAACAACCAGTCTGTTCTCTATATCTATGAGCTTGGCTTTTTTGCTTTTTGTAGATTCCACATGTAAGCGATATCATGTGGTATTTGTCATTTTCTATCTGACTTATTTCATTTAGCATAATGCCCTCAACGTCTATCCATGTTATCACAAACAGCAATATTTCCTTCTTTTTTATGGCTGAGTAATATTTCATACCATATATATATATATATATATATATATATATATATATATATATATATATATATATATATATATATACCACAACTTCTTTAACCATTCATCCACCAGTAGACAATTAAGTTGTTTCTAGGTCTTGGTTATTGTAAATAGTGCTGCAATGAATATGGGTTTGCATAAATCTTTTCCAGTTAGTGTTTTTGTTTTCTTCAGATAAATACTCAGAAGTGAAATTCCTGGATTGTTTGGTGGTTCTATTTTTAATTTTTTTTTTTTTTTTGCGGTACGCGGGCCTCTCACTGTTGTGGCCTCTCCCGTTGCAGAGCACAGGCTCCGGACGTGCAGGCTCAGCAGCCATGGCTCACGGGCCTAGTCTCTCCATGGCATGTGGGATCTTCCCGGACCGGGGCACGATCCCGTGTCCCCTGCATCGGCAGGCGGACTCTCAACCACTGCGCCACCAGGGAAGCCCTATTTTTAATTTTTTGAGGAGCCTCCATATACTGTTTTCCATAGCAGCTGTACCAACTTACATTCCCACCAACAGTGTTCAGGGTTCCCTTTTCTCCACGTCCTCACCAACACTTGTAATTTCTTGTAATTTGTTAATAGCCAGTCTGACATGTGTGAGCTGATATCTCATTGTGGTTTTAATTTGCATTTTCCTGATAATTTGTGTTTTTTAGAATCTTTTCATGTACCTGTTGGCTATCTGTATATTGCAAAAAATGTCTATTCAGATTACCTCCCCATTTTTAAAATCAGAATTTTTTTTTTTTTTTTGCTGTTGAGTTGTATGAGTTCTTTATATATTTTGGATATTAACCCCTTATCACATATATGATTTGCAAACATTTTCTCCCATTCAGTAGCTTGCCTTTTCATTTTGTTGATGGTTTCCTTTGCTGTGCAGAAGGTTTTTAGTTTGGTGTAGTCCCTCTTGTTTATTTTTGTTTTTTGTTGCCTTTGTTGAGGTAACATCCATATATTTTAAATACTTTTAATTTTTACCAATAAAGGCCCATTTCTAATATTTATCATGCTAATTAGCAAGTCACTGTGTTCATAATTAAAGCATCAATTCTGATGTTCATTTTTCTAATTAACAGAGCCTCAGGTATTGATTGTTATTTGGATTGCTGAAGCATGTACAGTAGTCTCCTGAGAGTGTGGTGTTTCTGGTATCTTTTTAGCTGGCCACCCTGAGAAGCTGGATCCTCTGTTAGGGCAGTTGACTGCTCTCAGAGTCAGAGCTTAAGCTAGTCAGCAATTCCATAATGTCACACTGTTTATGCTGAGAAGTATGTTGAATATTTTACTGAGTTGTTTGTTTAGTACTAGTCCACCCCATCCCCACTTTCCTGGAAGTTACCCCTCCCACCCTGCCTCCATCCTCATGATAATTAATATGGCCTTGCTCTCTCAGAACACAGCTGATTATTTCAGGGATGGGAATGATCCAAGTTTGACCAATTAGCTTCCCTTTCCATGAAATGGGGAATTGAAACACAAAGGAGAGGTGGCTTTTTTTGGCTATCTGGGCCCATTCAATGGAAGCCTGGGAGCTGAGGGGTGTTTCCTGCTTTGTGTGTGGCATGGAAGAGCAGAAGCAGCCAGTGTGGAGAAAAAAGGAAGAACAAAACACAGAAAAGGCAGAAAGAGCCTTACAGAGAAGGAAGGCTCTCAGTCTTCCCAAAGACCTTTGAATCATGATTGTGGTGGCCATGAAAACATATTCCCCCGATCTCCTGGTGTGGGAAGCAAAATTGCCTAATGGCTCCAGCCATTGGCCCTCTGAATCCACCAACACACTCCAAAGCCTCCTTCCCATGGGCTGGTCCCTGACAGTGACCATGAAATGCAGGCTTATTCCTACAAGACACAAGACTCATCAACCTGGAGACTTTGATTTGAAGACTCAGCCTGCCCAAGATGTTCTCAGAGCTCCACTGCAGTTGAGGCCTCTTCCTGCCCAACCCTGCTTCCTCCCCATCTCTTTCACAAGTGTCAGAGGTGGATCATGGTCCAAAGGCCCTTTCCTGTCTTCTCCAGCTCCCTCCCCTACTCCTCCTATGGCCATTTCCTCCATTAAACTCTTATACGACTAATGCCACGTTGGCATCTGCTTCTTGGAACCCGAAGTAACACACTGGTTCTAGTCTCTTACTAAGGCCTGATTATATTCCTCTTCTTGAGTTTTATGAGCCATTTCTGTAGTCTAATATTAAATCTCTACTTTTAATCCTTAACCTATGTGATGGTTAATTTTATGTGTCTACTTGACTGGCCATAGTGTGCCCAGATTAAACATCATTTCTAGATGTGTCTGTGAGGGTATTTCTGGATGAGATTAGCATTTGAATCAGTGGACTCAGTAAAGTTGATTGCCCTCCCCAATGTGGGTGGGCATTATCCAATTCGTTAAGGGCCTGAACAGAACAAAGGGCGGGAGAAAGAGGAATTTGCCCCCTTTTTTGGTTACCTCATGCTTAAGCTGAGATATCTCATCTTCTCCTACCCTTGGACTGGAACTTATACCGTTGGCTCCCCTCGTTCTCAGGCCTTCAGACTTGGGCTGAATTATACCACCAGCTTTCCTGGATCTCCAACCTGTAGACAGCAGATTGTGGAATTTTTCAGCCTCCATAATTGCATGAGCCAATTCCTCATAATAAATTCTATCTATCTATGTATCTATCTATCTATCTATCTGTCTATGCATATATCTCCCATTGGTTCTGTTTTTCTGGAGAATCCTGACTAATAAAACTCACATAAAAGATTTACTGTTACTTGCAACGAAAGCAACAAATAGACTTAGCATTTTGCAAAGTTCCATAGGTATATTTTCTCACTTAATTCTTGAATTAACCCTGAGAAGTGTGTATTATTATCACCTTTTTCCAGATAAGGAATAAGTTTTAGAGATTGAGTAGTTTGCCCAGGATCACACAGTGGAAAGGCTAGGATTGGATCCCACAACCTTCAGACTTCAAATCCAATATTCTGAGCCACACTACTTTGTTGGGTGCTACATGCTGAATTGGTTCAAAAGTCAGAACTATCTAACTTGATATTTAAACTTTGCTTCCTAAACCAAACATTCAAATAAGTCTCTTGCCACATAAATCTGTATTTCTTGGGATATTTTGTTGGACTCAGGTAACTCATTGTCCTGTCCTTCTTGACTCGTAATCAACATTGAAATATTCCCCACTCCCTTCATCCTCTACACTTGAAGCCTGTGCCATATAGGAGCTAGAAGATAATTGGCTTCATTCATATTGCAAATAAGAAAAGGTAAAGCTTCAGATTTAATGGCTACCATCTCTCTGCCATCTCCAGAAATAGACCTCATTTATTTTGGTGTCACACTTAGAGGATGCAGAACAAATTACATCTTGTGAGGGGACAGACATAATACAAAATGCAAAAGGAATTACAAAGAGACTTTTCTGCGTTTTGCAGTTCTTCAAGTCAGGACAGATTTGTTGGCTCTATGCAATTTTTTAAAATAGAGATTAAAAAAAATAACCCAAGTAAATAGTTTGGCAGATTACTGAGAAATGCTGTTCTTGAGCCATTGAAGCAAGATTTTTCATTCCCTTTTAACAGCCCAAATTGGATGATAGAAAATATGAAACCACATCTGAGAACAAAGTACAGAATTGCAGCAACTATGACAATGAAAAGCAGTCAAGCAAGAACTGTCCCTTCCTTGGGAGAATTGCCCCAGGCCAGATATAGCCTGCCTACCTGGAAGCCAATGCCCTCCTGTGCCCTGCCTCTTAGCACACAGCCAAGAACTGACTGCCATGGGGGACAGAAGGCTGGTCCCCTTATCCCGAGTGGGGACTGGCTCTGTGGTGCGATTTGTGTTCCAGACCTCTCCATGGGGTCAGGCTGAAGCCAGACTCCTGCTGAGATCACACACTTGCTTAGCTCCTTTCTCTACCTCATCCTGCTTCTCTCATTGCCCATTGTAAAGACCTCCCCCAATAAACCACATCTATAGGAATCCTTCTCTCAAGCTCTGCTTCTAGGAAATCTACTCTAAGAGAGTGGCTTAGAGGAGTTTTATTTTGAAAGAGCTCGAATGCAACCTAGCATCCTGGATACTTTCTTGGACTCTTGGGAATGTTGGAGAACAAGTTTGTGGATGGTGGGAGATCATAAGGGAAAAGGGGAGAGAGAAAAAGGGTCAATACTGAAAAGTGAGAGAAGATAGTGAAGAAAAAAAATTCCTGACTGATTAAAACTTTGTAATATAGTTGATTAGATTCCTAAGAACATATGAACATGAATGTCACTTTTCCAGTGTGTCCCCAAACTGGAAGGTGAGATTATTTTGACAATGTTGCAACAAATACTCTTCTTGGATCTCGAGTCCACCTTTCCCATGCTTCCTGATAGGGCCTTGTTTTTAAAGACTGAAGAAAGGATTTTCTTGAACTTACTTCTAGTCAGATTCAGTAGGGGCTTTCATCTACTTTGTGGAGATTTTGCATTTCTCTAGCTAGCAGCTGGCATTGATTATTTTCCCACATGACAATTAGAGTGCTGGCATCTGTAAAATTATTTGCCATAACAGCTAAAGGAGGATCTAGGATTAGTCATTTCCCTTGTTCAGAACAGTCTGAGAACTACCATTTAAGAAGGACACGTTCTGAGCTCAGGGAGGCATGAAGTTTTTAGGTAGCTGTAGAATGGTTCAACGTATGGACTCTGTGGTGAGCTTCCCCTTATAGGGTTTGTAATGATTAAATAGGATGATACTTCTAGAACACTTAACCCAAGGCTGGCATGAAGTAAATGCACAATAAGTGTCACTCATCATGATGACAGTTCCTGAGCCTTTCCAGCATTGATTCCATGAACCCTCTCTTTTTGCTTCTTCTCTTTGCTCTGTCTAGTTGCTGGTGTTTAGGAGTCTCAGAGTAACCCCTGCTTCTGAGAGTGATACAGATTCTCTGTTGACTCCCAGACTCTTCAACCTTCATTCTTAGATGATTGACTCCATAGGACCCCATCGCAACTTCTGGCCCCAGTTATTTGGTGACCCCCCCCCCCGTTTCCCCCCAGTCTCTGCTTTGGGCAACATGTGCCTGGCCCCCTTATTGAGCAGTTCTTCCCTCTCAGATTGTGATAATTACCATGATCTTACGTGAGAAAAATTTCCTCCTCTTTAAGGTGCTAAGGACTTACATGGAACCCTGTCAGCTGTACTTGTCTTCCCACCCCCTGAGTTGAAGGGAGTGCAGCTGTCTCCTTCTACTTTAGGCGTGGAAAAGCAAGGGCTTGAGAAGAAAGAGTACTATTCCAGTCCTCCTTACCCCACCTTTAGCCTTGGATACCAAAGCAGGGTCTATATTATCGAGTGATCTGTGCATTAGAAACTTGTGTTTGGTGTTAACTTATTGGACTTAATTGCTATTTTTAGTCCTACTTGATTGGAGAGTCATATGCTGTACCAGAAACACCTCATGGTCTGGTCATGGCTCAATGCTGTCTGTTCCTTTGGAGGCCGAGTGCATCTCTTATCAAGACATGAAGAGAAACTTATGGGACACAAATTTCTTGTACTTTGCGCTTTTCTGAAGTACAGCCTGTCATGACAACATGTCAGTGCTTTGTGATTTCAAGAGGTTTGTGTTAGGGGAATGGGAGACTGTGGTGGTGGTCTCTATTTGACCTTTATGCCTGGAACCCTGAACTTCACATTCCCGATCTTTGAATTTCTCCAATTTGCTACCTCGGGGTCCACACTGAGACCTCCTCCTATTCCAGTTCCCCATCACCCTGCTTTGTGTGGGTTGTGGGGATTCTTGGCCTAAAGCACCTTTTTCTTGAGCACTCAACACTACCTGAAAGGGAGTTAGCCTTGGAGCATAAGACAAATAGAAATAGAAAGAAGTCTAGTAGATTCCTTGTGTTCCTTATGAAAAATAATGCAATAATGTTGGGGATAATTTTTGTGGTTTTGCTCTCTCTCACTGTTTTGTTAAAAGACAAAGGGCTGGGTTTTAGCCCAGGCTTCTCCGTGTAGTAGCTAGACCGTGTACATGGTGCAGCACCTAGTTAAGACTTTGGTTTTTCTTCCTTAGAATAGGGACTGTAGCTATCTGATGGAGCTGCCATGAGGATGAGCATGCCTGGCACAGAGAAGTAATCTGATAAATGGTAGACGTTATTGTTACCAACTGCAAAGATTAGTTATAATAAATATCACAGCTGGAATGGGACCTTTAGTATCTAAATGGTTGAAGTTCTCATGAAAGAAAACAGATGTACCAGATACTGCGTTACTTTTCCCATAACTTCCCATAAGGAAAAGGTATTGAGTATGATATGAAATCAATATACCGGCAGAGGAATAAAGATTTAATGTCTAAGCAGTCTTTATTCATGTTTATAGGTTACAACAGATATAAACATATTGCTCACCCTTATTTCTTATGAATCCAGAATTTATTTCTAAATATCCTTTGAGACAGAGGATGAGAAAAGGGAGAGAAACATTGGGATTGAATCTTGTTTAACTTTAGCTATGTTTAATTCATGTTTGTGAATTATTAGTACAATAAACGCTGATTTCATTCATAACCAAGTGGGGCTATTTATGTTCGAATGAAAAGCACATACATTTGCTCACACAAAGCTCTACTGTGAACTAAAAAAATCAGTTTTTATTGTTCAAACAATTGTGCATTAACCGAAGGCTCAGAATGAGGGTTCTGGGAATTGTGAGCATAAACTGGGAATGTTAATGTGCTAGATTTTTTTATATGGTATCATAGGATGGGTTAGGACTTAATAGAGGTGAATAGGCCCAGGAATATTTTCCAATGGCCTGGATGCTGTTCACTTAAGTTTTATTATTTTCCATTGGCGATTCTATAGCATGCAGGAGGATGAGTCTCATCCCAACTTCACAGATAAGGGGTGAGCAGTACCCAAAGCAGCAGCAGCTGTGTTTGTGGGCACTATTCCACTTATAGGTTTGAGAAACAAATAAGTGCTAAATGTACAGAGCCAACAGAGCCAACAGAGCCTTTGGAACTTACCACAGTTTGAAGCTCTGGGAGAATTAAAGAGGGGCCACTGGCTTGGTGCCTTCTCCACAAGGCCAGTTTTCAGAGAATGGCCATAATCTGTATGCATTTTATACTTGTATATATTATGAGACCTCTGTAGGCAAAGAACAGCTTTAAATAACTATTTTCCCTGATTTCTATGAAGAATATTTGTAAATTGGGAAATCTTTTAAAGTTTAAAGAATAAAATTATCTCCTCAAATCTCCTTCAGAGATAACCACTGTAACACCATGATATGAACAAATAACATAAGTAATGTACTTAGTACAGTGCCTAGAAAGTAGTAAGTTCTTAATACATAACAGCTGAAATTGTGTGTGTGTGTATAATTTTTATTTGCGTTATTTTCTTTTTTTCCTAGTTATATGCATACATTTGTTGAATAGGTAAATATTCAACCATATTCACTGAGCACCAGCAACTTTGAATGGGCTAGGGAGAAGGAACTCTACATCAGGGTTGACAAGACACAGTCTTTGCTCTTAAGTTGGTCACAATTCTTGACCAAGAAATAGGCAATGGGTGTTTTGTGTGATGGGGAGGTGACCTGGGTGCTATGTGGAGACTAGCAGGGGCTCCTTAACCTCACTGAGAGCTTTCTGGAGAGACTGACATCCATCCCCAGATATGAAGGATGAACAGGAGCTGTTCAGCCAATGGAGTAGAAATGAGAAAATGTTTCCTGCAGAGAAAACAGTCCATTTTAAGTTCCTAAAGCAGGAGCAAGCATGGCATCTTCACAAAACTAAATGGAATTCTGTGTGGCTGAAGAGTGGGCAGTTGGGATTAGAAGAGATGGTGAGGGGGGCGAGCAGCATGGAGGTGAGACTGGGGAGAGGCAGCAGGACCAGAGAGCCAGGACATTGGAGGAGTGAACAGGCTGATGTCATGAGAGCTTCACAGGAAGCCCCATGAGGAGCTTGGATTCCATCCTGAGGGTAGTGAGGAGACACTGAAGCGAGAGACACAATCAGATTTGTGCTGTTAAAAGAATATGTAAGATCAATGAAAAATAGGTTGCCAAATAATAAATAAAATAATTTAATAACTTAATTGAAAAATAAAAATGATAAAATAACTAAATAAAATAATTGGGAAAGGGTGAGCAGAAAAGCGTCTACCTTGAAATTTTTAAACATCTTTTATTTTTTGGGTAAAAAGTAAATTATAAAGTTATAAAATGTAAAAACTGAATAACACTGAGATCACTGCATAATAAGAGCTGGGATATGTGGCACTTTAAAGTGACATTCCTTGCAAAATTTGCAGCCACAGAAGTATTTACTAGAAACATAAAAATGGAGCGTGAGTTCTGTAGGGTAGAAAAAAAAACCTTTTTGCTACTGAAATTGAGTTGTTTAATAGAAATAAATATTTACTACAAATTTATTGTTGGTAAATAATACCTAGAATTTAGAGTTTAGCTGTAATAAGTTTCTAGAATTGTTCTTTATTGACCTTCACATTCACCTCTGATGTTTAGGGTGTGAGTGAAGAGAGAAAGAAGAGTGTGAGGTTTGGATCACTTTTGAAGGAGGGAAGAGAGCATTTATCAAATACCTATCATGTTCCAGGTGATACAATATATGATATCTTACCTGTAAGGATATTGCTGTCCTATTTCATAGGGGTTAAGGGTCAGAGAGTGTCAGCCACCATCAGGGTCACAGAGCTAGGACGTGGTAGGTTGGCATTTGAATCCAGTGCTGTCTTCCTTACGATTGCTCCTCCTCTTGGCCTCTAAGCAACAACCAAAGTGACGTTTTTCCAAGATACCCCATTCTGAGCCAAGAAAATCTGAGATGAAACAACTTTTCTGCAATCAATAATCCCTACAACTTCCTCCTGCTCTGGTTGATAATCTTGGGACATCTAAAGGCCAGTTTAGACCTAGAGTCCTTTTCTCCTGGACAGCACAAGGGAGAACCTTTCAAGGGAAAGTTGAGCCTGGTGTGAAGAAAATCATAAAGATTTTAGAAAGATCCAGCCTTTTTCCTGGAGCTGCTTTTACTTCCTGATAGCTAATTTATCCAGATAATTGGCCCTGGGCCTCTAACCCTCTAATTCAGCCTGGCCATTTGTTAACACACAGGCAGCCTGGTGGAGCCTGCCGTTGATAGCCATGGGAACCAATCATTCTGTGGCAGGGCTTGGGGTGCAGTGGAAGCATCTGTGTGGACCACATGGGCCTTCTCAGCTTGTAGGATATGTGGTAACTTGGAGCCATTTGCTTTAAAGGTCTATTTGCATTATCAGCAAAGAATATGGAAAACGGCTCAATTTCAGCTGATTACCCACTGAAGTGCCTGGGAACCGCTCTGTAATTTTCATTGCTGCTTGCTGGGCTCTTCAGCAAAGTTTGTAGGCGAACTTAATGGAAGGCATTCAGCCCTGCTGAATGGCAGACAGAGAAGGCACCAGCTTCCTGTTCTCTTTGTTTGAAAGCATCTGTTACCATAACGTAGTAAACAGTTTTTTTAAGCCATTCTGGGAACAGCCATCTGTGAGACACCTCTCCAGTGTAGCCTTAGGTCCAGACTTTGGTTTTCCCACAGCTTCACCCAGAAAGAATTATCTCTGTTATCCAAGGCCAATGAGATTGGCTCTAATAAGGATTTCTAGGAAATGGCTCCTGGCAATCTAGATGGATAAACTCTCCTAACACTAGAGTCAAATAATTAAACTCTAGCCCTGTGGCACAATCATACAATGGCGTACTTGTTAACCACTAAAAAGATGTTGTAGATTCCACTTCTTACACTTTAAGGTGTTTATGAATCATTGGGATCTTGTTAAAATGAAGATCTGATTCAGTAGGCCTGGGGTAAACCTCAGGTTCTACATTTCCAACAAGCTCCCAGGTGATGCCAATGCTGTTGATCCTTGGACCACACTGAGAGTAGCAAGGCTGTAGAAAATTTATAATTGCATGGGAGGTGTTCATGGCTCCAGTAACTTAATTTTTTGTCTCCATCTTCATTGCCTCTGGATAAAAATGCTGTCAGGTCCCTCGTTATTCTGCTCACTTTAGGTTATAGGTAGTCCCCCAATTACTTTAAGTTGCAAGGCTAGTTTCAACATGAAGAAAACAAAGCAACAATCCTTTGTGACCATTAAAGGATTCTGACTAGCTTTAAATGTTCTTACCCCCCTGAGCCTAGATCTGGTGTTGGGAAAGGTGGGTTACCAAAACCATCAGCCCTCCTCCCTTCTGGGTTTCCTGGGAGGAGACAGACTCATGGTGGGTCTGGTGTCTTATTTCATTGATGCCTCAGATGAAACTGAGGCAGGAAGAGCCCCATCCTAACATCCTGTCCAGAGACACAAACACAGATGTTTCAGTGATTGCTTCTGGAGAGTGGAACTGATGATGGGAGGTTGGGGTAATGGACTTCCATTTTTCATTTTATAACCTTTTATAAAGTATATATGTGTGGGTATGTGTGTATATGTAGATATATACACACATACCCACACATATGTATATAGGCACACATGTGTATATACGGACTTACACATATGCATATAAACACATAGACAGTAGACATATAACTCACCACAAACACGTGCCACTTTTGTAAGTAAAAAAAAGACAGAAAAAAGTGACTAACAGAAATAGGGGGTGAATCATCTAAATTCATTAGTAGCTTTCTAATTGTATTTAAGCTACATAACAAATAGCCATAATTAAAATGGAAACTTTTTTCATTGTTGCAAAAATGATTACTTAATAACTTCATTTTTCCTACAAAAAGTATATTCAAATTTAAGCAAAATTGAAGGAAAAATTTCACTGAAAACATGTCCTCCAGGTTCTGTCTCCTTGAGCTATTTAGTGGAGACAAGAAGATACTTTGAAGCCTGTGGCTGTGGAGAGTGAACTCTTTTAGGTTTCCAATTTGTACTGCTGCTAGATTAAATAGAATACTGTAGCCATCACTCTGATACACAGGATTGCACAGAGGCCTGCTCTGTTCCATTTCTGCAGATGTGTTTGATGAGCTGACCCTTGGTTAATGGTCTTTGGGACTGAACTGTCATGTCTTAGAGATGTGCTTCTTTCAAGTTGTCTCATCATTGCGTCATACACCATAAGTGAATAGTTCATTGCGAGGCCCACACTTGAAACACTCACCTGTCAACAACAAAATGCTCTTCATACCTTTTATTTCAACTTTCTCTTGTGTGAGAAACTTATAGAAACCCAGCCCTCCAGTTGGCCCTGAATAGTCTCTCTAGGTAGATGGAGATCAGCTGAAACCAGTGACTGAATTAATGGCTAAAAATACTCCAGGTTTGTGTGCCAGCCTTCAGTGTGCGGGGACATTATGGCTGTGACCTCTGAGAGTAACCCCAAGGAAGGTCAGCCCTCATGGAGGTGCCGAGAGAACAGAATGCTGTGGATGGAACACGTGGGCCCAAAGCCTGCCAAGAGACCTCCCAATAAAAGCCTGCATCTTCCAAATGCTTGCTTTGTGTCCCAGAATGGTGCAAACTCTAAGAACCTAGACATGGAGAATTGAAAGCACTATAGAAGGCTAGAAAGTTACATGTACCCTATTTCATAGAAATAAGGAATCAAGAATTTCATAGAAATTAAGAAATTCAACTATCTAAGCATTATGAATGTGTGTATATTTACGTGTCCTTTTATCTTAAAAATCCACACTTCTCACCAAAATGTATGGGGCCTGACCCTGCTTCCCTTTCTGTGTCACTGCTCACCTGCAGCTCCAGCCCTCTCAAACTCCACTCTGTTTTTCTAGAGAACTTCTGCCACATCTTTGGGGCCATTTTATATGCTCTGTTCCTTGCCTTCTTCCCTCAAGCGCTTCCCCTGGCCACGTTCCACGCATTCCTTCTGTCTCAGCATACTTACCACTTACTCTTGGAAGTCCTGGGGGGCCCCCAGCTGTCCTCCTGGGCTCCGTGCAGCTGCCCTTACCTAGCACAGCCCTCAGCACCTGGCATCCTTGCAGCTGCACTCAGGTGAGGGCGGTAAGCCCGCCAGCCCTGCTCTGAGCTGTGCCCACAACGTCTGGCATAGTCTCACATTTGGCAGGTAAGTGCTCAAAACTGTTTATCAAATCATCAAAGAGAAAAGAACATGGAAAATGAATAGACTTTTCTGAACTAGTAAGGCAGGATGGTGGGTGATTTATTTCCTCACTTTTTCCTATCATAAAAGAAATGTAAAAACACTAATTTAAAAACTATAATCGTACCATATTAACAGAATAATCATTTTCTTATTCCCATCAAGATTTTGTGCATATACTTGTTTTGTATAAATATTATATGTTTTGTTCTGTTTTTAATTATTGTCATTATTACTTGGGATAATAGTATATAAACAAGTTGCATTTTTCTACATAGTTCTTCATACTTATGCATTTGTTGGTTGTCTAATGTATTGAGTTAATATAGTATACTTTTTCTGTCCTCTTAGTTTGTTTTTTTTTTTCTTTGCGGTACGTGGGCGTCCCACTATTGTGGCCTCTCCCGTTGTGGAGCACAGGCTCCGGACGCGCAGGCTCAGCGGCCATGGCTCACGGGCCCAGCCGCTCCGCGGCATGTGGGACCCTCCCGGACCGGGGCATGAACCCATGTCCCCTGCATCGGCAGGCGGACTCTCAACCACTGCGCCACCAGGGAAGCCCTGTCCTCTTAGTTTTATGATTGTATCACGTATAGTGAATTCTCTATATTCAGTGAGGTACAGGATTTAAAGCTTTCTCGTTCTCTTCCAATCACCACTTCACTTTCCTGTCCTTCAGTAACATCTTGGGACGATCCCACAGCTTTAGAGTCATTTCTCATTATTAAAAAATTCTGTCCTATTCAGTTTGAAACCCACTCTCATCTCTCCTCCCTTCCCTCTCTGGCTAGGTCGTGACTTTCAGAATCTGTGGTCTGGAGGAGATACGTTTTGTTTCTTCACTCCTTCTTTCCTGCCAGGGGTGTTGGGTGAGGAGGAGGGTCTTGGAAAGAAGGAGTAAGTTGTACTCTGACCTGCTGGTGAGGGGCAGCAGCCCTGATCTTTGTACTGGCTACTTTGATTGGCTGCTGGGGCTCTGCTGACATGGTTTCTGTGTGTCATGTGATTTTTCTGAGTGTATGTTCTTCACTCTGGTCCCTCTGTCATCCTCTTAGAAAGGAACAGTGGCATCCCTTTCAAACCATGCCATTGGCTCACAACCTCCTGTCTCAGTAGGGCATCCCCTCACTTGGCCACTGGGCACCACAGTTCCTGCCTCTTCCTATCCCTCAGCTCCTTCACATGGAGTCATTTTCTCTTCCACACCCTCCAGGGGCCACAGGAGACTGTGGGGTAGGAGGTCATCTTTTACAAGCACACTATACCCCAATCCCTTCTCACTGTTGTATGAGCTGCTGCAGCATGTTCCCACTCTTGGACATCTCCGGCCATGATGCTGGCCCCAAAGTGGGTCTGCAAATACCATGACTTGGAAACTATCCAGTTGGTGGGTAGATGGCAGTCTCCTCTTGCATACAGGCACCTTCAATCTCTGTGAATTATTCTCTGGAGTCCCAATTCTTGGCAAATGGGGGGAGCACCATTATGGAGACAGGAAATAGTAAACCTCCTCACTATGGACAGTGACTCCCAATAGCCCCTTCCCATTCCCCTCCCTGTGTGGTCGGCTGAGGCCTGGGGTAAGGGGGTGATGGCTGGGGTAGCATCATTTAACATCTGGCCCTAAATGCCTTCTTCTCATTTAAAACCATTATGGGGTGAACATGTTCATTATCTTGACTGTGGTGGTGGTTTCATGGATGTATACATATGTCAAAACATATTAAATTGTATACTTTATGTACACTTTATTGTACATCATTTATTCCTCAGTAAAGCTGTTCAAAAATATTGGGGCAACTCACTGCCTGTTTTGTCCTCTTGAACATTTAGTTATAGTACTGTAAACAATACTGCGTGACCATCATCATGGATATAGGTGTTTTTCTTTCGATGCTTCCTTAAGATAAATTCATAGGAGTTGGATTACTGGCTAAAAGAAAATACACTTTTTATAGCTCTCAATACATATTGCTTTTCCAAAGAATTGTGTCAGTTTCCAACGTAGCAGGAAGTACAAACATACCAGTTTAATAGTAACCTTAAACTTGAGAGTTATTTGTTTTAAAAATGTTCCTAGATATAAAATAGTACATTATTTTTATTTCTTAGATTAATATAAAGGGTAACACGTGTGTGTATGTTTGGTGAATTTTTATTTCCTCTATGAGAACAGCCTGTTCTTATTCTTTATCTATTTGCCTACTGGGATTTTGATGTTCTTTTATTTTGATTTCTATGGATATTGTCCTGAAGTTGTTTGTGAAATAAAACAAATGTTTTTGCCAAAAGAAGTGTTTATTCCCATGGTTAGAATTTGAGGACAAACTGATCAGGGTTAGTGAGACTTGGCTCAGATTTTGGAGGTCTGTCAGCTGCCTCCTCTGGTTTCTGGGAGAAAGGCACTCCTTCTGTATATGCAAATTAAATTGATTTTTCCAGGCAACCCTGTCTGCCACTAGTCCCACAGTCTCCCTGCTTGTTAACATTTCTGTTCTCTAAGTTTTCTGAAGCTGATCTTATTAGAGCTTATTAGAGCTGCATATTTCCTTTCAGGGCATTGATTTTAAACTGGGAGAGTGGTAGAAATAGGAAGTGAGATGGAGTAGTGGTGACAGCATATGTGATTAGAGGGAGGGGATATGGGGATATATGTATATGTATATCTGATTCACTTTGTTATAAAGCAGAAACTCACACACTGTTGTAAAGCAATTATACTCCCAATAAAGATGTTTTTAAAAAAAAACAATCTATGGGAAGAATTCAACGTCCCTGTCAAGGCAGTCATGAAGTTTCACTTATTGTGTTTTGAAATTTCAAATAGTGTAAAAAGTTTTATGTACACAAACAGTATACAAAATGTTTTTATAAATATCAACACAGAGCAGAGAAGCAGAGAAGACTGAGAAACGGTGCTCTACACTCCTTTTCAAGATGGTGGTATGAGTTCATGCTTTAAACTGCTTCACAGTGATGATACATTTCAGCACACACACACACACACACACACACACTCACACCTCAGACACATTCCATGCTCCAAAACAAGCTAAATATCTCTGTAGACAAAAATCAAAATGGAAACATCCAGCCATAAATGGGGCTGAAGTAATAAGCCTGCTGGATTCTAAATCCAGAAATGCCTAGAGTCGGCCTGAATTTGGGTTTCCACTGTGTAGACAAGACCAAGAGCATCCCATGTGCAAATGGATGGCATTCAGTCTCACTGAGTAATACCAGGGGCAAGGGTGGTTCTCACCCATGAAAGGGTGAGAACCCATGAAAGGAGAATGACTGGGCTACAGCTTCTATATATTTAATTTAACACTGACAATTTAAAGGAAGATTTTTGTTTGTTTGTTTAAAAGAATAATTCAAGTAAAGTTATGCAGCTGTAGTGTCTAGAGGAAACAGAGAAGGCAATGGAGACAGAATCTATGCCAGGACAGCTGCTGATTCAATGGCTAAATCTGCGATATCACTCCAAAGTGAAAGCCCTCAGCTGCTGACATAAGACCTGTTCTCAAGTAGAAGCCCCAGGAGCCTGGTGCAGGCACAGCAACACCACTAGAAATAAGGGAGTGAAGAGAGAATGAGAAAATGCTACCCTGGAAATGAAAATAACAAAGTAAGTACATAAAACCAGCTCTAAGAAAGCTACTCAATGAATCAAGAATCAGGAGAATTAATTATTGAAAAAATAAAAATAATTGAACAATCCCCAAAATAACTTTAAAATAAATATGTGTAAGTTATTCAGAGATAAAGGAAGGAATAACAAACATAAAAGTTCTGTGAAATAAAAACTGGCATCAATGGATCAAGGACAAATGGATAAAATAAAGCTAATTTAAAACACCTAGAAATAAAAAATATAATAATTGAGAGTAAAAACTTAATAAATTGAATAAACTCTAGATTGGTACCAATCAAAGAGAATTACTGAATTTGAAAATAGTACTGAAGAATTTACTTAGGAAGATGAACAGAGAAATGAAGAGAGAAAAAATATTAGAGAAATGCTAATTGAAATAGAAGATGGATTGAAAGACCCCACATTTTTTCCCCAAAATGCATCTCATCACAAATTCTGATGAGAGAACTACTACAGGATGTACTTCACTAAGAAAAGTGAGAAACCCAGAATAAAGAAATGGGATGCAAGAAACAGTAATGAGCAAAGAAGTAGATAAAAAATATATTGGTAAATCAAATGAATTTAAGATAGCATTTTGTTTAAAAGCAAGTTGGGAATAAAAATTTACACAGTAAATGCAAGGAGGATGAAAGGGATGAAATATAATGGTTGATGCACACAAAATCATTGCCTTGTTTGGAAGGATGAGGATACTGGGTTACTTTAGACTTTGTTAGATAATATGTAGTTTAATATTTATGTTAAAAGTAATTACCAAAATAAGAGAAATGCAATCTATAGCTTCCAAACCATTAGAGAAGGAAAAGGGGAACAAAGATAACTTTACCAACCTAAGAGAAGAAATGAAAGGACAAAACAAAAAAAAAAAAAAAGAGGAAGATGATACACAGAAGACACAGCACAAAAGAGGAAAAATTAATCCAAATATATCAGTGATCACAATAATTGTTAATGGATTAAGCTTAATCTCTCTAAAGAAAGATAGATTTGATAGAAACAAACAAGAAACATACAGCCAATATCATACTTTGTGGTGAAAGACTGAACACTTCCCTCTAATGATCAGGACCAATACAATTACGTCTGTCTGTTCTTACCTCTTCTATTCAGTATTGTATTTTGGAGGTTCTAGCCAGTGCAACAAGGTAAGAAAAGGGAGTAAATGTCATCTATATTGGAAAGGAACAAGTAAATATATCCTCGTTCACAGACATGACTATTGATTTAGTGGATGCAGTGGAATCTACAAAAAAAGCTACTAGAACTGATTAGTGAGTTTATTAAGTTGCAAGACACAAGATCAATATACAAAAGTTAATTCTATGTTTATATACTACCAATGAACAATATGAAATTCAAATTAAAAAATAATCCCATTTACAGTAACATCAAAAACTACCACATAGAGATAAATCTTTCAAAAGATACTTTAAGATATGTATAATGAAAACTAGAAAATACTGCTGAGTGAAATTAAAGTAGAACCCAATAGGAGAGATACTCTGTTCATAGGTCAGAAGATTCAATATTGTTAAGGTGTCGATTACCCCTAAATCAATCCTTCAATTCAGTGCAATCCCAGTAAAAATCCAGCATCCTTTTTTATTTTAAATTTCTTTTAATTATTGTTTTTGGCAGCATTGGGCCTTCATTGCTGCGCACGGGCTTTCTCTAGTTGCGATGAGCAGGGGCTACTCTTCGTTGTGGTGTGTGGGCTTCTCATTGCAGTGGCTTCTCTTGTTGTGGAGCACAGGCTCTAGGCATGCGGGCTTCAGTAGTTGCAGCACATGGGCTCAGTAGTTGCGGCATGCAGGCGCTAGAGCAACCAGGCTTCAGCAGTTGTGGTGCACAGGCTCTAAAGCGAAGGCTCAGTAGTAGAGCGCACGGGCTTAGTTGCTCCGCAGCATGTGGGATCTTCCTGGATCAGGGAATGAACTCGTGTCCCCTGCACTGGCAGGCAATTCTTAACCACTGCGCCACCAGGGAAGTCCCAGCATCCTTTTGTAAAAAAAAATTAAATTTTTTATATAAATTAAGAAAATACAAACAGCAGCATAGCAAAGTTGGCAGTTGATCAAATTTATAATTATAGCATTTATATCATTATTCATGATTTTATATTTGTAAATTTGCCTACTTGCTAAAATTTCTTTGTAAGCCCCCAAATCAGTACTCACAGTACTTTCATGGTCATTCAAGGACAGATGCAGAGCAACAAAAAATTTGAATTGCCCAAGGCACATGTTTCCAGCTAAAGTCCAACAAGGTGATGCTTTGCCTTCTTGTTTCAGTTCTCGTACTGTCAGGAAGTATCCCTTTATATCTACTTAATGCCATGTTTTTTGTATTTTTTGTGCTCTTCATTCATGATTTCATTTTTAAAATGGTTCCAGGCACAGTCTGAAGTGCCGTCTAGTGTTCCTAAGTGTTCCTAAGTGCACGAAGGCTGTGATGGTCCTTTTGATATCTCAGGCATGAGATATAGTGTTGTTGGCTGCCAGTTCAATGTTAATGAATCAATAATATATTAAATAACGTATCTTTAAACAGAAACATATACAATGCAAAGTTATGTATTGATTGGTGATGAAAATGTTGTGACCAGAGGCTCACAGGAACCTAACCCTGTGTTTGCCTTGGTAAGAATGAATGGTTTGGTATTTGATAATTCAGTGTTTGCAGTGTCTTTGTTGTAACTACCAAAAATAATGAGAAGCGACTGTGTGTGTGTGTGCATGTGCACATACATGCACACAGTGTATAGATAGTAAGCATATAAAAATATAGTTACTGAAAATCTGGAAGGGCAAATAAAATAAATATTTCATGCTTGTCAGAGTGACAAACTGTTTTCAAGATGTGAGGAAATAGCAACTTTCATCCATTTCAGTGATAGTTTAAATTGGTAAAAACACTTCAGAGAGCAGTTTGACAAAACCTAATCAAGTTGAAAACTTACATTTCCTTTGGCTCAGCAATTCTAATTCTGGATACAGAGCTCAGAAATACTCATGTGTGGTACAGGTTTTAGTAATTTTAGTAGGCTAACATCTATTTTAATTGGGATATGGTAAGGACCTCACTAAATAATCTTGACTGTTAAACTCATTGGTGAGTTAAACTACATTGAAGTCAAAGTAAGCAGTGTTCCTGGGGAATCATCCCATGGAAGCTAGTATGTACGTATGTGTAAGATCATGTTATTAATATGGTACAGCGGTTCCGATTATGGCATAGTTTCAGTTTCAAGGGCCCTTTGTATAGTAAATTCTTCACATGAATCCTTTCTCATACTTCTAACACTGGAATCTGCCTGGGGGAGAGTCTCGGAGCTAACAGATGTATTAGATTATCTTTATTTAGAGGAAGTTAGATTTAAAGTACTACTTTTGAATTAGCACATATATTCTTTAAAAATATAATACAAACTAAATAATATATCTAACATATGCAAAATATAAAGATAATAAAAACATGTATTTAAAAATTATTTTATTGAAGTGTAGTTGATTTACAATGTTGTGTTAATTTCTGCTGTATAGCAAAGTGATTGAGTTACACATATATATACATTCTTTTTTATATTCTTTTCCATTACAGTTTATCACAGGATGTTGAATATAGTTCCCTGTGCTATATGGTAGGAACTTGTTGTTTATCCACTCTATATATAATAGTCTGCATCAGCTAATCCCAAACTCCCAATCTCTCCCTCTCCCACCTCCCCTCCTCCTTGGCAACCACAGGTCTGTTCTCTATGTCTGTGAGTCTGTTTCTGTTTCATAAATAAGTTCATTTATATCATCTTTTTAGATTCCACATATAAGTAATATCATATGATTTTTGTCTTTCTCTTTCTGACTTCACTTAGTATGATAATCTCTAAGTCCATCCATGTTGCTGAAAATGGCATTATTTCATTCTTTTTTATGGCTGAGTAGTATTCCATTGTATATATGTGTCATGTCTTCTTTATCCATTCATCTGTTGATGGACATTTGTCCATTTCATATGCTTTCAATTTTATTAGCATAAAGGTGTTTATAATTTTCTCTTATGAGCTTTTAAATATTTGTATCCTTCCTCCATTTCTTCTATTGCTTCTGTCACTTTTTTTCTTGATCTATATTGCCTGGGGGTTGTCTATTTTATTAGTCTTTCCAAAAATACTAACTTAACTTTGTCATTCCCCTATGTTAACTTTTTTCCCAATTCAGTAACTTCTGTCCTTATCTTTATTATTTTACTCTTTCCTTTCTTCTACAGTTTTCCCATTTTCAGATGTTTCCTAGGTTGGATACTGAGGTCTTTAATTTTCAGCCTTCTATCTTTTATAACATAAACATTTACTATCATAATTTATCTTCTAAGTGATGCTTTAGTTGCTCCCACAAATTTTGACCTGTGTAATTTTTGTTATTTTATAATGTCCATTTTTATTTCTTCTTTGACCTAAAAGTTATTTAGAAATATGCTTTCACATTTCCAAACACATGGGCCTTTATAGATATATTTTGATTATTGATTTCCAACTTAATATCCTAATGATGCCAATACTTTGAAATTTCTTGAGACTTGTTTATGGACTAATATGAGGCAAATTTTTATAAATGTCTCAGTGTTTGAAAAGAATGTGAATTCTTCCATTGTTGAATGTAAGGTTTGAAATGTGTCCCACAAAACAAGTGTTAATTATGTGGGTCAAATCTTGGATATACTTACTGAATTTTTGTCTGCATAATTTATCAATTATCATGAGAGGTATGTTAGAATTCCTCAGTATCTTGGTTGATTTATCCATTTTTCCTTAAATGTGGAAATTTTTATTTCTGAATATTGAAGCTATATTTTTTCGAAAATACTAGGCTTTATTTTTTAGAGCAGTTTTTGGTTTACAGAAAATTGAGCAGATAACACAGAGTTCTCATGAACCCTCTTTCTTGCTCTTCCTTGCTCACAGGTTCCCATATTATTAATATCTTTCATTAGTATGGCACACTTTTTACAATTAATGCATCAGTATGATACATTATATTAACTAAAGTCCATAGTTTACAAAGGGTTCACTCTTTGTCTGTGGGTTCTATAGGTTTTGACAAATGTGTAATGTCATGTATCTACCATTACAGTATCATATACAGTGGCTTCACTGCCCTAAAAATCCACTGGGCTACACCTATTCATTCCCTCTCCCCAAACTACTAGCAACTGTTGTTTTTTGTTTGTTTGTTTCTGCCTCTATAGTTTTGCCTTTTCCAGAATATCATATAGTTGGAGCCATACTGTATGTAGCCTTTTCAGACTGACTCCTTTCACTCAGCAATATGCGTTTAAGTTTCCTTCATGTCTTTTTGTGGCTTGATAGCTTCTTTCTTTTTATCACTGAATAATATTCCATTGTCTGGATAGACCACAGTTTGTTTATCCATTCATCTTTTGAAGGACATCTTGGTTGCTTCCAGATTTTGGCAGTTATGAAAAAAAAACTGCTATGAACATTTGAGTACAGATTTTTCTGTAGACAGAAGTTTTCAATTTATTTGGGTAAACGCCTAGGAGCATTATTGCTAGATGGTAAGATAAGACCATGTTTAGCATTGTAAGAAACCGCCAAACGGTCTTCCAAAGTGGCTGTTCCGTTTTTGCATTCTTACCAGCAATAAATGAGAGTTCCTGTTGCTCCACATCCTTGACAGTAAGGGCGTTGTCAATGTTTTGAATTTCAGCCATTCCAGTAGATGTGTAGTGGTATCTCATTGTTTAAATTTTCAATTCCCTAATGACATATGATTTTGAGCATCTTTTCATATGCTTATTTGCTATCTGTATGTCTTTGGTATGTTGTCTGTATAGGTATTCTGCCCATTTTAAATTGGGTTGTTTGTTTTCTTATTGTTGAGTTTTAGGAGTTCTTTGTATATTTTGGGTAATAGTCCTTTATCAGATATGTATTTTGCACATATTTTCTCCCAGTCTGTGGCTTATCTTTTTATTCACTTAACAGTGTCTTTTGTAGTGCAGACATTTTAAATTTTAATGTAGTCCAACTTAATTTTTTCCATGAATTCTGCTTTTGGTGGTATATCTAAAAAGTCACCACAAGACCCAAGGTCACCTAGATTTTCTCTTATGTTATCTTCTGGGAGTTTTATAATTTTGCATTTACATTTAGGTCTGTGATCCATTATGGGTTACTTTTTGTGAAAGGTCTAAATTTGGTGTCTAGATTCTTTTTTTTTTTTTTTTTTTTTTGCATGTGGATGTCTGGTTGTTTCAGCACCATTTGTTGAAAAAACTATTCTTTCTCCATTAGATTGACTTTCCTACTTTGTGAAAGATCAGTTTAATGTATTTATGTGGGTCTATTTCTGGGCTCTCTATTTTGTTTCATTGATCTATTTGTCTGTTCTTTTGCCAATTTCACACAGTCTTGATTACTGTGACTTTATAGTAAGTCTTGAAGTTAAGTAACGTCAGTCCTCCAGCTATGTTTTCTCCTTCAACATTCTGGGTCTTTTGCCTTTACTTACAAACTTTAGAATCAGTTTGTAAACATCTACAAAATAATTTCCTGGGATTTTGATTTGGATTACACTGTATCTATAGATCAATTTGGGAAGGACTGACATCTTAACAACGTTGAGTATTCCTATTCATGAGCATGGAGTCTTTCCATTTACTTAGATCTCTGATTCTTTCATCAGTTTTGTAATTTTCCTCATATAGATTTTGTGCATATTTTGTTAGATTTATTCCTGAGTACTTCATCTTTTAGTACTAATGTAAGTGGTAGTATGTTTTTAATTTCAAATTCCAATTGTTCATTTGTTCATTGCTGGTATAAAGGAAAGCAATTAACTTTTATATACTAACCTTGTATCCTAAAGCTTTGCTGTAATTTCTTATTAGTTCCAGGAGGTTTTTTGTTTGTTTTGTTTTTTGGGTTTTGGGGGGTTTTTTGGTCAATTCTTTGAGATTTCTATATTTGCTCTTTGCATAAAGTTTGAAACTGTTTTGTCTTTTTGGTGAATTGAATTTTTTTCATTATATAGTGACTTTATTCATCCTAGAAATACTTTTTCTTCAAAGTATCTTTACTACTTATGAAAGTAGCTGTTAGATCTTTCACCTAATATATGCTTTTCAGTTTTTTGGTTTTCAACTTTTCTGAGCCTTTATGTTTTAGGTCTGTCATTTGAAAATAGTACATAGCATATCTGTGTGTTTGTGTATGTGTGCACACTTACCAAATATGACAGTGTTTGTATTTTTTTTTTTTTTAAATGTGCCTCAATAAAGTTGTTTTTTTTTTTTTTAATTTTTATTTATTTATTTATGGCTGTGTTGGGTCTTCGTTTCTGTGCGAGGGCTTTCTCCAGTTGTGGCAAGTGGGGGCCATTCCTCATCGCGGTGCGCGGGCCTCTCACTATCGCGGCCTCCCTGCGGGCCTCTCACTATCGCGGCCTCCCTTGTTGCGGAGCACAGGCTCCAGACGCACAGGCTCAGTAATTGTGGCTCACGGGGCCAGCTGCTCCCTGGCATGTGGGATCTTCCCAGACCAGGGCTCGAACCCGTGTGTCCTGCATTGGCAGGCGGATTCTCAACCACTGCGCCACCAGGGAAGCCCCAGTGTTTGTATTTTAACTGATCTATATTTTTTGTGGTTAAGTTCTAATTTAATTCCACTTGGTCATTGGACATACTTTATATGATGTAATCCTTTCAAATTTGTTGATAGTGGCTTATAGTCTATCTTGATAATGTTCTTATACACTGGAAAAGAATGTGTATTATGTTGTTTTGAGGTGGAGTGTTCTATAAATGTCAATTAAGTATGAAATCTCTAAGTATAATTGTGAATCTTTCTGTTTGTCATTGTAGTTCTATCAGTTTTGCTCCATGCATTTTAAAGTTCCATTATTAGGTGCATAAATGTTAAAAATTGTTGTGTCCTCCAAAGAATTGACCTCTTTATGATGATGAGATGACCAACCTCATAATATTCTTTGCTCTGAAATCTACTTCATCTGATATTAATAGTCACTCCAGATTTCTTTTGATTATTATCAGTATGGTACATTTTTCCATCCATCCTTTTAATCTTTGTGTCTTTTTTTAAATTGAAGTATAGTTGATGTACAATATTATATAGGTTATAGGGGTACAACATAGTGATTCACAGTTTTTAAAGGTTATACTCTATTTATAGTTATCATAAAATATTGGCTATATTCCCCGTGTTGTACAATATATCCTTACAGCTTATTTTATACCTAATAGTCTGTACCTCTTAATCTCCTACCCCTATATCACCCCTCTTCCCTCCCCTCTCCCCGCTGGTAACCACTACTTTGTTCTCTATATCTGTGAGTCTACTTCTTTTTTGCTATAGTCACTAATTTGTTGTATTTTTTAGATTCCACATAATAGTGATATCATACAATATTTGTCTTTCTCAATTTGTGTCTTTATATTTAGAGTACACTTCTTGTGACAGCATACAGTACAGTCTTGCCTTGTTATCCAGTCTGACAACCTGTGTCTTTTAATTGGGGTATTCCAAACATTTACATTTAATGTGGTTATTTATATAGTTAGATTGAAATCCATCACTTTGCTATTTGTTTCTCTTTGTCCCATCTGTCCTTTGTCCCCTTTCTTCTCTTTCTGGCTCTTTTTGGATAGAGTATTCCTTATTAATGATTCCCTTTTATCTCCTTTGTTGTTTTATTAGTTATAACTCTTTGGTTGCTTTAGGGTTTATGCTATGCATCATTAACTTATCTCAGTCAACATTCAAAGGATATAACACTTCACATAGAGTGTAAGAACTTTACAATAGTATACTTATGTCTTCCTCTTTAGTTTTTGTGCTGCTGTTATATGCTTTATTTTTACATATAATATAAACTCCACAATACATTGTAATCAGTTTTGTTTAAATAATAAATTGCCTTTAAATAATTTTAAATGACAAGATAAGTACATATTAACCCACATGTTAACATTTTTTGTGTGTCTGTGAATTTCCATCTGGTATTTTCCTTCTGTCTAAAAGACTTCCTTTAACATTTCTTATAGTGCAGGTCTGCTAGTGATGAATTCGTTCAGACTTTGTATGTCAGAAAATGTTTTTATTTTGACTTCAATTTTAAAAGATATTCTTACTGAGTACAGGATTACATATTGGTATTTTTTCTTATAGTATTTAAAAAATGTTGCTCCAGTATCTTTTCATTTATATTATTTCTGAAGATATTCTGTCATCCATATTTTTGTTGCTCTGTTCATAATGTGCCTTTTTTTTTCCTCTGGCTGACTCTAAAACTTCTCTTTACCCCTGATTTTCAGCCATCTGATTATGATGTGCCTTGGTGGAATTTTCTTCATGACTCTTATATGTAGGATTCATTGACATCCTTGAATCTCAGGTTTTATATTTTTTTATCAAACTTGAAAATCTTCTAAATGTCATTTTAAAAAATATTTCTTCTTTATTATCCTCCTCCCTCTTCTTCTTTAGGGATTCAAGTTAACTTATATTATGTTTCTTGAAATTATCCCTCAAATCACCAGTGCTTTGCTCATTTATTAAAAATAATATTTTATCTCTGTTCATTTTGAGTAGTTTCTACTGCTGTGTCTTTAAGCTCACTAATCTTTTTTTTGCAGTGTTTAATATGCTGTTAATCTAATCCAGTATATTTGTCATCTCAGATATCATAGTTTTCATAGCTAGAAGTTCTATTTGGGCTTTTCTTATATTTTTCCTAACTCTAACATTTTTAACACATTGAGTACAATTATAATAGCTGGTTTGCTATCACTATCTGCTAATTCTAACATCTGTGTTAGTTCTCGGTTTAGTTTGATAGATTTTTTTCTCCATATTATAGGTCAAATTTTCCTATTTCTTTTTATGTCTAATCATTTTTGGTTGGATGCCAGATATTCTGAATTTTTCACTGTTGGGTACTGTATGGTTTTGCATTCCTGTGATCAGTATTGACCTTTGTTCTGGCATGCAGTTCAGTTACTTGGAAGCAGTTTTATCCTTTTCAGTCTTGTTTTTAAGATTTTTAGTTGGGGCAGCATTTAGTCTAGGACTGATTTTGCCCATGACTGAGACATGACTCTTCTGAGTACTCTCTTTAGTGCTCTGTGAATTATGAAGTTTTCCAGTTTGACTTGTGGGAATAGGCACTACTCCTCGCCCAGGATGAGCCCTGAGTACTGTTCTAGTCCTTTAGGGTAGTTTCCTGATATGCACACAATGATCCATGTTCCCCTGAATACTCAAGGAGGATCCCTGTGCAGCTCTCTTCTCCATAGTACTCTGTCCTGCCTTTATCTCCCAACTCCTCATAAATTCAGGGAGTCTATCAGACTCTGCCTGTATTTCTCTCTGTGCCACTGCCTGGAAACTCTGAAAGCAGTAAGCTAGAGAAATCATATGGCTCATCTCGTTTGTCATCTCTCAGGGATTGCTCTTTTTCATTTGCAGCTATCCAGTGTCTTAAAAACTATTGTTTATTTTATCCAGTGTTTTGGTTGTTTCAGATGAGAGGATAAATCTGGCCCCTATTCTTCCATCTTGGCTGGAAGTGGAACTCATTTCTACTTTGGTTGATTACTGATATATTTGGAATTTTTTCCTACTGTTTTATTTTATGCTTTCTATTTATCCTGTTTTCTATGTTTTTTCCCTATATATTTCCCCTTCCTTCTTATGACAATAATCAGATATTTCATTTATCAGGTGCTTATGATGTGCTGGACCCTGGGCTATATACTTTGCATACATTTCCTCATTGAATGCTCACAGTGACCCAAAGAGGTAGCTATTATTAATATATGGGGAACTTGAGTCACGAAGATTTTAATGAGCTCTTCCAAGGTTATATATTGGAATTTACATTCAAGTCTTTCTCTAACATCTGTGCTTTTTCTATATAGTACTGTCCTACCACCAGCTGAAAGCTAATGTGACTATTTCCAAAGTTTGTTAATTATGAGTTTGTTATAAAGCAGTTTTTTTTTTTTTGAATGGGAATTGACAGGGAATTGAATGACGACAGTTCAGACTGTGATGATGACGCTCAAAGAGAAAGAAATGGAGTGATTCAGCACACAGGCACAGCAGCTGAAGAACTGATTAATGATGATACTGATTAAAATAGCATTTACTAATCATTGAGGTATTTGTTTAAAATTCAGTTCATCCAAAATGGAGTAATACGCTTCACTTCAGTGTGTAACCAAGCACAAAAACAGTATCAATGTTGAATCTGTGAATGGTTTTCCATTTACTGTGATGTGCTACTGTAAATATACCTCTTCAATTACTTCTGGTCTCTTTGGTGACCTATTCAAATTTGTGTACATTATTGTACATAGAATAAAATTTTCACATTTTTATGAAAAAAAAATTGAGTGGTCAGCGATTGATTGTCTCACTGACCTTTACTTTTGTCGTCTGTGGAGCTAGTCCAGAGTAAATTCTGGCTTCTGTTGTCAAATAATTTGATATAAGCAGAGTAAGTTATGATGTTAGTAACAATATGAAAATACTGTGAACGATTAACCACAAGGTGCCTTTGGGAATGAGCCTATTGATTTGTGGGAGGGTGGATTGTAATAATAACTTATTTAAAGGTATTTTCTCTCTTTGTATGGAAAGCTAATACTAGATATCCTGTAGAAATTATCCCTCTGAATTTGTCTGTTCATTATCCAATTCTTTGAAGGCTTATCCTGACTTGTTGACGGTCCTTGCTTTGTAGCCTAACACAAGCCCAGAAGATACCAGAGAGCAAATGAATAAACATGTTTTCTGCTCTTTTAATGCTAAGCCTTTTCAGTCTGCACACGGTGATGACCTCTTCCATGGGTGAAGAGCAGCTGGGGCCTGCACTCCAGGAATTCTCTTGGCCACTCCATGCACTGCTCTTTGAAATTGTTATAACTGTAGGGCAATTTAGCATTTTAGGAGGTATCCTCTGTCCGCCTTGCCATACCTACCAGTGAAGTCACACAAGATTTTAACAGGAATGTCTGCCATTAAACATTTATTCGGTGACCCTTGAATGTACCTGAGATTGGTAATATGACAAAACAGTAATCCATTAAAGGTAAAGGCAGTGAAATTTCTTTTGAAACAGTCAGTCCAATGGCACAGTGTGTCATGCACCTCATTACTGAGTGTGTTCAAATCTTTTAATTTTATGATATAATTAACCCAAAGCACCTTTCAGAGCAAGGGAAAAATAGAAGGTTCTGAACCAGGTTCAAGTTTCTTAAGTCACTGCTGTGCATTATATTGGGCAGGCATAGCCTTGCAGACAAAGGTGGGAACATGTAGCAAGACCAAAGGCATAAGTCTGCTTCCTACTAGAGCTGTCATAACAGCAAATGGGAGAAACAGGAAGTCTGTACCACATGGTGAAACTTATGCCTGAAAAATCAAACAGATATAATCCATTTATTCCAGGTTCACAAATGGCATGTTAGACATTTGCTGTAGGGAATGGACTTGGTATTTGAAATATCTCTCTCTGAAGAAATGACCGTTTTTTTTTTTTTTTTTTTTTTTTGCTGTACGCGGGCCTCTCACTGTTGTGGCCTCTCCCGTTGCGGAGCACAGGCTCCGGACGCGCAGGCTCAGCAGCCACGGCTCACGGGCCCAGCCGCTCCGCGGCATGCGGGATCCTCCCGAACCGGGGCACGAACCCGTATCCCCTGCATCGGCAGGCGGACTCTCAACCACTGCGCCACCAGGGAAGCCCTGACCGTTTTTTGAGAAGGACTGTTATTAAGAACTCCAACACACCATGCTTCCCACTATAAGGAAAAGATGAGCATTGAGGTGTGCAGACACTGTACCCTCCAGAAGCCAGGGACTTGAGTGAGGAGAAAATGTAATTCTGCATTCAGTAAGCATTTATGGAAGACCTAGTGGGTGTCACGAATTGTGCTAGGTGTTAGGAATGAGAAAGGGATTGAGGAAGATACAAATATTACCTGAAGGTTTGAAGAGAGATATGTAAAAGTGTATATCTGGTGATTGAGTTGTATACAAAGCTTACGGGTGCAGAAGTGTGCAGTACTGCTTGGGAGAGTAAGAAGGCTTTGCAGAAGAGGTGAGGTTTGAACTGAGCTGCAAGGATGCTTAAAAATTTTCTGGAGAGAGAGGGAAATCTGGGATAAGGCAGCAGCATGTCCAAAGGCACAGAGACCTGAAAAGAACCCACAACTCTGCAGGGGTTGGTGAGTAATCTGGTCACCTGTGCTTAAAAATAACTGGAGGAAACCCAAGAGGAGAATGTGGAGGTGAGGGTGGGGAGGAAATTGTCTGCTGTACAAAGGAAATTGGATGTTATGCTGTAGCTTTAAAGTCAGGGAATAGCAAGCTCAGATTTGTGTTTGGGAAGGTAACTGGAGGTAGCATGGAAGATAAATGGAAATGAAAGAGGGACTAGAGCGCACAGACATTAGGAACACACGAGTGCTGAAGTGGAAGATGGTGTGTGCTGTACCCTGGCCCAGGTTGTGCTTGGGTCTTTGCTGCTATTTGATAATGCTGTTTGCCAAAGGACATGGCCTTCGTCCTCACTCACGTCCTCACTCACCTGGCTCCACAACTGGAGGGTGTTCTGGTCTTCTCCTACCTTTTGTGCTTTTACCCAAACCAGGTAAAATCGTGCTCTGCTTGAGTGTCAGACCCACCTACACTTGAATCCTGCCTCTTCCTCATTTCAGCTGTGTGACTTAAGGGAGATACCTTACCTCATCTGTAAAATGAAGTAATGGTACCTTTAATAAATATTGACGGCTCAAATGCTGTAGGTCTGTTCATCCTCATGGCCACCACAGGTCATGTGATCAAGGAAAAGAGTAGTATTGGCTAAGCTTGTGACTCCTTGAAGGGCGACTAAGTCTTACACGTTTTCACAAACTACAATGCCTTCAAGTGAGGGATTTAATCTCTGGCCTACTCTGCATAGTCTGCCATCTTTCATCATTTCACTTTAGCGTGGTATGAGAGATTGCTTAGGGTGACTTTCCTGTGCATTGCTAGATCACAGATTAAATTTTGGAGCCAGAAGTATGTGTAGATATCATCTGTTACATTTTCTCACTCATTTATTTATTCATTCATTCAGCAAACAATGACTGAATGTCTGAATGTGCCAGGTACTGTGCTAATAAGCACAGGCAGAAGTGAATTAGACCAAGGCCCTGTCCTCCAGATGCCTAGAGCCTTTGGTAGAAGTAAGCACATGATTTATAATACAAAGTATTATAGGGAGGAGAAGAGAACATATAGCTGTATTAGGTAGGGTAAGGACACAGAGAGTTCACAAGGAGCTGACCCTTGAGCCAAATCTTGAAAGATAAAGTCCATAAGCATCGGGGGGTGATAGAGGGTCAGAATCCCAGTTATTTTTGACACAACAAAACCCCCAAAAGTTAGGAGCTCTAAGTAACATCAGTGTTTTATTTCTCATGATTCTCTGCATTGGTTGGGCTCAGTGGGGCAGTTCTTCTCCACACGGTATTGGTTGGAATCTCTAATGCTGGGAGCTCCGATGGGCCTGGAAAGTGCAAGGGGGCTTCACTCACATGTTTGTGCCTCAGGTGGGGTGGCTGGAATAACTATGATCTAGCTGAATCTCTCTCTCTCTTTCTCAATTCTGCTTTTTCTCTCTCTCCATTGGCTCTCTTGCCATTATTCCGTGGTCTAATCCAAACTCCTTTACACAGTGACTGGATCCTAAGAGAGAAAAAATGAAAGCTGAAAGACCTCTCAAGGTCTAGACCCAGAAGTCACACAGCATCACTTCTGCTGTTTTCTATTGGCCAAGGCAGGTCATGAGCCAGTTTTGGTTCAAGGAGAAGAAAACAGACTACACCTTTAAAGGGAGAAGTAGCATGCTTGTATAGGGATGGGAAGGACTGTTGATGGCCATCTTTGCAGACAATCTACCCTAGTCAGTCCAGGCAGATGGACCTCTATGCTCACTGTAAAGAAGACAAGGTCAAGGGGGAAGAGGAGGGTCAGTAACCTGAGTGAGGATGATGGTGTGGGACAGAGACACCAAGAAGGCTTACAGAGCCTCGCTGGAGGCCATGCCACAGCCGCAGCAGCAGCACACCCCAGGGGCAGGAGTAGAAAAGACTTGTGAGGGATCAGACCCAGGGAGAAAAGAAATTCTCTCAAGTGACTCAGTGAGATAGTGCAGAACCAGGAGTCAAATCCAAGTCTCCCACCACCAGAAAGTTCTGGGCTTTCTGTGCAGTGTAAGAAGCTTTCTCTGATACAAACAGATCTATAGACTGCTACTCTCATCACTGCTGCATCATTCCTTAGATTGCCTAGGATGAGAGAGAAGGTGAACACAAAGAAAGAAGATATAGATAGGAATTGTACCTTTCTGGATAAGTTCTAGAAAATTCAATTCAACAAACATTTATTAATCTTGCCCAGAGGGGCTCACAGTCTAGAAGGAGATAGACATTCCAAGAGTTAACCTCAGTACAGTAGGACCAGATAGCAATTGACCAATATACTGAGATGGAGCAAGGTCAGGAACTAACATTTGCTTTGTATTTACCATTGAGGGACTATGCCTGGAACTTTATATTTGGAGAGATACTTAAAGCAAGAAAATGAGTTTGGAGATCAGTGTCCCAGACTAAAGATTTTGAGATCATCTTAACCCACAGAGCTTGGACTTCTTGGTTTCTTTCTGAGGGGAAAGCAGTAGGAAAATACTAAAGTCTAAGACTTCAGACTGTCTCCATTAGTACTTGTTTTATGTGTTTCTTTGAGGGCAATGGGGAAGATGGATTGGATCAGTGAGATGCCCAGTTGGCAGACCAGCATCCAAGAAGAAAGAGTTTGAGTGCTTCTTGCCCCATCCAGTGGTTTTTATCCTTTTTATCAGCATCCTCCACACTGAAATGTAGGCATACCATCTCGTTGACAGTGGGTCACCCAACTAGTGATTCTCTGGAGGGGATTAAGTTGAATAGGACTGTTAGAGAAAGCAGGACAAGAGAGTGAAGTCTATAGAGAACCTTTTCACCTTCCCTTGTAGTACCTACTCCTTAGTCCTGGCCTCCCTTCTGCCCTCCTCACAGCAGTTATCCTGTGTTCTGTTTCACCAATTTTTAATGGAGTGCCCATTGTGTGCCAGACACTGCCAAGCACTAGGGAAACAATGGTGAGCAAAATATAGTTTTAGACAAAATGGAATGGTTTTCTAGTTAGGAAGTTATAGGAGAAGACTTTTATTTTGGAAAAAACCTATCTAGTACCCTCTGAAACATGCTATGAAATATATTATCACCTTGTTTTATGTGTGTTTTTTTGAGAGTTTGGTCTCATACCAAAAAAAATTCCTGCAATATACAAAGAACTGGATCTGCAGAATAAAATAATTTGCTTTTTTCCCCCCAGACAAATTGATGGAGATTATTCAACATGGAGACATATTGTGTTGAGTTAATATAGTAAAGGATAAAAGAAGAACTCTTCAGGCATCAAGCCTGAAAAGCATTATCACCTCAGATGTAATCACAGTATCAGGAGACAGTGCTGCAATGTCTACAAAATTATGAGGGAAAAAAATCTATAACTCAAGGATATTAAATCCAGCCAAGTGTTTGTACATATGTAAAGGCATCAGGCAGATATTCCCAAGCACACAAGAATTTGGATAATTCAGCATTTCTGAGTCCTTCTTGAAAAATCTACTTGATGGTAAACTCCAGCCAACCAAGACATGAATCAAAACAAAAGTACTCAGGGATGGAGAAGATACATGGTAGAAAGGCAAGTGAACAACAAATTCATTTAAATTTAGGACCAAAACTACAAATCCTGGAGTCATGAAGTTATTCCCCAATCCTGAAAATTCTGAATATAGAATAGAATGTAAATGTTAAAAATCTTAATAGATTCAAAAGATAAAAAGATAATAATGAATGAAAATTAGGAGGGATAAGTTCTATTTACCTTTCATAGAAGAGAATTAGTTACTAGTAATTGAAATATGAAGTTAAATATACATAGATAAGACTACAATCTTTAAATGTTTTTCATAATCTTATTTTCTTAACCCTAGGGAGTCACTTGAAGAATACTTACCTAAAGACCTGTAGCTTCTTTAGTTTCATTTTTTTTCCATTATTAGAATCAAGTAAAATATAATACATTTGTTTCTAGAAATAATTGCACCATTTTTTTCTGTCTTCTGCCTGTGTGTCATCCAGCTCCAGCTAGGTATGTATGTATGTTGAGAGGCATCTAATGTTCATCTAATATTAATAATTTTTTCCTGGGTAGTGAAGATAATTTTGTTTTTTTATTTGTGCTTTTCTATATTTATTGATTTTTAAATGGCAAGCAAATAGTATTTTCATAAGAACAATAACATTATTGCTAAAATTTTAAAAGAGAGAGAAAGAAAGGAAGAAGGAAAAAAACCAACACCTTTTGATCAGTTATTCTGAGGCACCTGGCAGACATGTGGTGGGGTATGAGAGTCCAAGCTACAGTCTAAGTGTTAACTTTACCTCTCTAGGCCTCAGTGTCCTCATCTGTAAATGGGGTAAATAATAGGACCTGCTGCTGGGGCTCTTGGGAGGAGCAAATGGGAGAATGCCTGTGAGGCACATATCACAGTATCTGACTCATAATGAATTTAATACACGTTAACTTAAAAAATGATAAAATCATGCAATATTAGAATTACTAGGAACTTTAGAGATTCACTTTTAACATTTTACCCATAAAAAAAACTGAAGCCCCGAGAGGTATGCCCAAGATCACATGGCTAGTTATGGCAGAACCTTTGTCTTTTGTAGGTCAGACCCTTGCATATCCCATGCTCTTTGCATGTCCTATGGGAATGAGAACAGAGGCATGTAATATGCAACCACCAAGTGCTTGGGCTAATACTCAAATTACTTTTCATTGTTCCCAGAGCCCACGCCAATAGATTCATCATAGGAGGAAGTACCAATATGCCCACCAGGTTAGGGAGAACACAGCTTGCAATTAAAAATTTGTCCCAGAAAACTCCAGAGTGCATCACACATGTGTGGTTAATTAAGAGGTAACTGCAATTGGCCCTTTTATCCCCATCCAGCAAGAATTATTCTTGTCTTCTTATTTATCTTCTGCCTTGAGATGATAAGCTGAATAGCTGGCTCCCAGTTGTTTAATTAATTAAACTTCTTTTCTGTTCCCATTTTGCAGCAATGAACATGGGCGTCTAGATAGAACCTGCCACTCAAATTTTTTTCTGAGTTGTTGGGAAAAGCCTATTCCATCATTAATATTAATGACAGGGTGGGCATCAAATTAGGAGACCTGCTTGCAATGATTTCACATGCCATTTATACAAATTAATGAACATTAGTGATTCTTAGAGTGGATGAGGTTTTACAAATGGTGGCAAAAAAAATGGGAAAAGTGGAAGAGCATTTCATGAGCAATTTTAACTCAAAATATGACATCAAGAAACAGCCTCCCAGGGAGAGATGTGATTGAGTGTCACTGTGAAATTTGTTGGAAAAAAAGAATTGTCTAGAATTGCCAGCTTCAAAGCCAGAGCAACGATGTTATAATTTCCTGGTGCATTCTCTGTACAATGGAGCAATTAGATGAGTATAAACTGGGCTGGGTTAACACAGTATTCTAAGTAATAGACCCAGACCGTCCAGCTGCCTAAATTGATTAATGATATGCAAATGGAATTTACAGACTAGAGTCATTCATTTTCTTCCTTCAGGCTGTCTCTTTTCCTAACCTCACTTCTTGCTTTAACTATAAAGGAAGAGAAACTATTATGAGCATGAGTTAGGCGGTAAATTACTTTCTCTTATTCAATCTCAGCTTTCTGAGCTATGATTCAAGCCATCAAAAGTCTATCTCCAGCCTATAGAGAACTGACATATTCATTGTTGCGTGTCACTCCTCAAACTCTGCTGCCGTCATTTCAACTAACCTTAATTTAAAATACTGTCTGCATCAGCTAGAACCCCTAACAAACGGAGCGCCTCATCACCATACTAATTGAACGAAAAAAAATGTGCCATGATTTAAATACCTATTGCTTCTTCATTTCCCCAGTCTTCGGCTTCCATTTTGTCAGGCATGAAGCTGGTGATTAAATCTAAGGCATAATTATTAGCAACGGAGGAACTGTTGTCTCATCTTGCAGTTTCCTGACCAGGTGCAAGCTCTCCGCTCCTTACTGAGCATGTCTGTCAGTCTTACGAACAATCCCAGCAGAATAAGTGACTGATTTTCTCTTTATAATCACAAAGGCGCTTTACAGTAAATTGTCACACTAGACCTCTACTTCTGAATGGCATAATGAACCTTTCAGGGTGGTGAGGAGTTTATGTATTGAAAAGGGGTGTCATGGTTGGAACTAGGGTGCTGACGTCTTTGATCAGTACACCTGCCATGGCCTCCTCCCACCACATTGGCCTCTGCTGCTTCTGACAGTTGTGTAAAGCGGGGAAAGTGTTACAAAGCAGGGTGCAGGAAACCTGGTTACAAGTTCCGGCTTTGAGCTAGGGTGAAAAAAAAGCTTGCGCGGGCCTGCAGTCCTGTGTACAGGAGGGGAGTTGCAGTGGAGAGTGATTTACGAGGGAGAAGGCGTACGGGCTGTGTTCAGGAGGTGGAGAAAGAACACTTTAAAGGCACATTTCAGAGACAAACAAAATGAGCCTGATTTACTTTAGATTTGGGTTATTTGAATTTTCGGCATCTGAACAGCTGTACTCGTCAGCCAAGTTATCAAAGAGAGAAGATTACCTGTTTGAGTTTGATGAAAGATACACTTGAAGTGTTTGTCTTCCTCTACCTACCTCTAGAATTAAAAGTTGTAGCTGGTTCCTCTCACTTCTCCAGAAATAGAAGCCCTGGGTTTTGAAAGTCTCTTGTTTTGGAACTTAAAACCCAAGTATCTGCAGACTTGCTATAGTCTATGCTTGTACATTCCAAGTGCTGGGCTTTTGACCATAACAGGGATGATGCACTCCTTGAGGAGTACTTTCCATTACATCTTCTTCTTTCAAAAGCTTTAGCATTACTGATGATCATTTATGTTGACGTTAAAGTAAAAATGTAGAAATCTTCTAAAACCCAAATTCTCACTAGGCAGAGACTTTTCAGACCCCTATGTATATCCATGGATTTTGAGGCTAAATTCATGCTCCATTCCCAAGATGTATTATTCTCCTCCTTTTGAACTGTGAGATTTGCAGATAACTCTCATTTGCAGATATGAATATATCTGATATATGTATAAACAAACACACAAAAAGAACTTTGCCTTTCTAATTTACATTTTAGAAATTTAAGTCCTTGACAACTTTAACATGAGTAGCCTAAGCCTCTGGTGACTAATTTTTTTGTTATTTTAACTACTGGAAGAAATTTATGTCACCAGAGAAGTATAGAGTGTCCACAGAGGAATAGGTCATTGCTGGGTGGTTTTGAGTAAATCTTCCTCCTAAATGAGAATTCAAATACATTAAGCTGTGGATTCCCACCCTCCCCCGAAAGTTTAACATACTGTTTTTAAAGTCACATTTATATCCATTCAGACTTTGAAAAACGATTTCTTCTGTGTCAAATTCAAAGGCAATGGGGCGTAAAACGCCAGAGAAATGGGTATAAAGATGAGAGAGTCCTGATTTAACCACTCATTCAGCATATTTGTTAATCATCTGTGGAAGGAGGGGTCATGACTTCAGGGTTCCTTTCAGCTTCAAAAATCCCATGACTGACTCTCTTAGTGCTTTTCAGAACGGGTAATACAAGATGCCTGCCCTCAGTATGCTTAGAATCTGTTTGCTAATCACATATTGGAAAATATCACCAGGATAAAGAATTCCATTGGCACACAAATATTAATTTTGACTTGGAAATAGCAAGACAATGGCTGACAAATATCCGATGATACAGACAAAGGGTTCACTATGAGGCAGGCTTGAACCAAGGAGAATATATTGTTCTTGTGTGACAATATACAACTTGTGTGACAAAGAATACAGAATCTTCTTTTATTCTAAATGAATATACTTCTTGTAATGGGAAAAGCAATGTTTTCAAAGCTGATCTTAAACTCAGTAGAGTCTGGGATGCATTAGACCTCACTGTAGATTCTCAGCAATTACTGATGACAGTGATCAGTAAATATTGAATGAAGGAAGGAGGAAGGATATGATTAAAACAGTGGCTCACTGAATGTATATTTTAAATAGAGTATATTGTGAATATTTGTGCCTTGAAATGTGCTAAGGTGAACTGAGTACCAATAGATGACTTTGGAGGTTTTTAAATCAACTCTAACATGACAACAAATCTTGTGAGCTTTGTCGATCTCTGCCTCCATTATGGTGGTGCAAAAGTCATCTCATGACACATTACACCATGACAAATAATTTGATCCCTGTTTACGCCTTGAAGAGAATGAAATGTTCTGGCCAGTTGCTGAGGGTGAGGGCCCTCTGAGGAACCACCACCCCTAATCCATCCATCAACCATCAATGGTATGAACCAGAGATGTAGGGAATTTTCCACTTGCCTTTTGGACTTGAGCCAGTTCTAACTGGTCACTCATGGTAGCATCGTTTCCCAGAAGGTTGCCACAAGAGGAGCTAGGGGCAGTGGCCTTGGTTTCCCCAAATGGGCAGTTCCCTCTTCCTCTTCTGGCAGCTTGGACCTCAGTGTTCCTGCAGGGTTTAGGCTTTGCCTACTCTCTGCTGTTCTCAGTGGGGTGGACCTGCCATGTCCCATCCCCAACTCTGCCCTCCTCAGGGCAGGTGGCAGTCAGAAACAGCCCCCTGAGATCTCTCCCTTTCTGGTTACCTCCAGAGGACTCACAGCATTTCAGTTGTTTCCTACTGCTCTTCCCTTTCGCAGAGTCATAGCATGGCAGTGTATTATATGTCAGAATACATATAGGTGTGTGTATATGTATTCAGGTGTAGCTAGCACATAGGACACGAAGACAGGGAAAGATTGCAGAATAGCCTGAGACAATGCAGCAACAAAAGCTCCACTGTGAAAGAATGAGTGAATATGCCCAGTGCTCATGGTCTGTCATGGCTCTGGTTGTTTATATGGAAGGGTGAATGAAAGGTTCTTTGAAAGAGCGGAGATTCATTACTTTACTCCCATTCCATATAATAAATCTTTGTGAAAGAGACAAACTCTGAAAGAGTGAAAGAGAGAGAGAAGAGGGCAGCCAATCTCTTAGGTGTAGGAGGTGTATAGAGAACAGTAAGGACCCCCCTTGCCCCATCTTTGGGTGGGTGGGGGTCGTTTTGCTGACATTCCCCAAGGACACAGAATTGAGGAGGACTAGAGCTGCCTTAGGGAGCAACCCCACCCAGACTCTCAGATCATACTGTTTCCTTATAAAACCAATAAGAGCAAGGTTTTGGAATAGACAGAACTGGTAATGATGGGAATCCGGTCATTCATTCAACAAATATTAGCTCTATCTGTGCTAAAATCCACTTCTAGGGTCTAGGAATATAAGAATGAAACAAACAGCCTCTGTCTCGTATTATGCATGCAACTAGGCAAATAGACATAAATGATAATATTAGGTACTAGTAAGTGCTAAGAACAAAAATAAAGCAGGTGAGGAGAGGAACGTTATGTGGGCAATATTTTAGATAGCAGGGAAGCCCTCTCTGAGGAGGTGACATTTGATTAGAGGCCAGAGCAAAGTGAGGGAGCAAGCCATATAGAGACCTGGGAGCAGGAGTGCCAAGCAGAGGCCCCTGAGGCATTTAAAGAACATCAGGGAGGCCAGCGTGGCTGGGTAAGACTTACCAGGGAATCAGAGGAAGGAAGAAGACTGGAGAGTGCCAGGGGCCAATTAGGAACCATTGGAAGATTTTGAGCAAAGCAGTGATTTGATGTGATTTACTTTTGAAAAAGGCCAGCCTGGTTTTAGTGTGATTAATAGACTATAAAGGGACAGGAGTGTGAACACGGAGACTTGGTAGGTAGTTCAGGAGAGAAACAACAATGGCTTCGTATGGCACACAAAGTACATTGGCTCAACCAGAGCCAATTCTCAACCTCTTCTCCCTTTCCTTTTTCTTTTTTTAAGATTTATTATTTATTTATTTATTTTATTTATTTTTGGCTGTGTTGGGTCTTAGTTGCGGCATGCAGGCTCTTCATTGCAGTGCACGGACTCCTCTCTAGTTGTGGCTGTGGGTTTTCTCTTCTCTAGTTGTGGCGCGCAGGCTCCAGAGCATGCGGGCTCTGTAGTTTGCGGCATGTGGACTGTAGTTGAGGGGCGAGCTTAGTAGTTGTGGCACGTGCGGGCTTAGTTGCCCTGGGGCATGTGGGATGCTAGTTCCCTGGTCAGGGATCGAACCCATGTCCCCTGCATTGTAAGGTGGATTCTTTACCACTGGACCACCAGGGAAGTCCCCTCCCTTTCCTTTTTCTACTAGAAGAGATACAAAACCAAATGCTTGTTGTCCTAGATGCCCTTGCAGCTCACGGTGACAATGTAACATGGTTCTGGCCAATGAGATAAAAGTGGTAATCTGCTGAGAAAGTTTCGGGAAAATCTCTTGTTTTCTTGGCAAGAAGGGTGACTGACATGGTTAATATGGATCCCCTCCCCCACCTTTTCTCTTTATACTGTTCCCTTCCTCCTACCTGGAATGTGGACATGGTACCTGGAAGTGCAGTAGTTAGTTTGTGACCATGAGGCAATAAGCCAGGAATGAAAGAGCAGAAAACTAGAAAGAGCCTGTGTCCTTCATGACATCATTAGGCCACTGCACCAATCCTTGACTGCATACCTCTGGCTATTCTTTACATGAACCTAATAATGACCCTCTAAAGACAAGGGTCAGCAAACTTTCTGTAAAGGGCCAGATAGCAAAATATTTTAGGCTCGGTGGGCTAGATAGTTTTAGTCACAACTACTCAACCCTGTTATTGTAACCATAGGAATATGTAAAAAATGAGAATGGTTGCACTCCAGTGAAACTTTATTTATCAAGTTGGGTGGTAGGCCAGATTTGGCTCAGGGGCCCTACTTTGCTGATCCCTGGTTTAAGCTACTGCAGTTGAGTTTTCTATTACAATACTTTGAACTTCAGCCATTCTTAACTGATACACACAAATCAGGGTGGCACCTATGGAGGTGGCAAAAGGTGATTGAATTCAGACTCTATTTGTTGTCAAGGAAGACACCAAGGTTTGGGGCTTGAAAAACTAATTGAACAGTTGTGCCATTTATTGAGATGAGGAATGCTATGGAGTATTAGGTTGTGGGAAGCAGGTGGAAAGCAATAATTTTGGTTTGGACATGTTAAGTTTGAAATACCTGCTTGACATACAGATGGAGATATCAAGGAGGAAATTGAGGGGAAGGATTGGGGCTAGAAATATAAAGGTAGGAGTCATTATTGAGTAGTTGGAATTAAAGCCACAGGATGGGATGAAATCACCTAGGGAGTGAGTGCAGATAAAGAAGTTCAAGGATTGAGCTCTAATGTATTCTAACATTTAGAGGTTAGGAAGAAGAGAATGATTTAGCAAGGGGCCCTCAGAAGAAATAGTCAGATATTTAGGAGGAAAACCATGGGAGTATGATTTCAAGAATCCAAGTGAAGAAAATATGTTAAGTTCTTTAGAGAGATTGAGTAAGATGAGGATTAAGGATGTACCATTTGACTTGGCAGCATGGAAGTCATTAGGGCCTTGATCAGATAGCTTTGATGGAGTGTTGGAGACAACACCATAATTTGTGTGGGTTCAAAGACAAATGGGAGATAAGGAATCGGAGGCATCAAAATACAGATTTCTTTAAAGAATTTTCACATGAAGATGAGCAGAAAAATAGGCAATAGAAGAGAATTGCTAAAGGGAGATCATGAGAGATTTTTTTACTGTGGGATATTGTGGCCTATTTCTTTTTTAAAATTAATTTTTATTGGGGTATAGTTGATTTACAATGTTGTGTTAGTTTCTGCTGTATAACAAAGTGAAGCAGTTATACGTATATGTATATCCACTTTTTTTAAGATTCTATTCCCATATAGGTCATTACAGAGTATTGAGTAGGGTTCCCTGTGCTATACAGTAGGCTCTTATTATCTATGTTATATATAGTAGTGTGTATATGTCAATCCCAATCTCCCAATTTATCCCTCCCCCCCTTTCCCCCTTGGTAACCATAAGTTTGTTTTCTATATCTGTAACTCTATTTCCGTTTTGTAAATAGGTTCATTTGTACCATTTTTTAGATGCCACATATAAGCAATATCATATGATATTTGTCTTTCTCTGTCTGACTTACTTCAGTCAGTATGACAGTCTCTGGGTCCATCCATGTCACTGCAAATGTCATTATTTCATTCTTTTTTATGGCTGAGTAATATTCCATTGTATATTATACAACATCTTCTTTATCCATTCATCCACTGATGGACATTTAGGTTGCTTCTGTGTCCTGGCTATTGTAAATAGTGTACACTGGGGTACATGTAGCTTTTCTAATTATGGTTTTCTCTGGTTATATGCCCAGGAATGGGATTGCTGTATCATATGGTAGCTCTATTATAGCCTATTTCTATGCTGACAGAAATAATCCATTAGAGTTCCAGTCGTGATAAACTAGATAATTTGGATCTAATCTCCTACTGAGAACAACTAGAAAAGCTGGGGAAAAAATTTAAGTCTGCTTGAAAGCATTAGAGAGCTAAAAAGATAATGAAGAATTACAGGACTGATATCTAGGGAAAGACAAATCTGGGGAAGTAAGCCTAGCATTTGGGGCTGCTTTGATCCTGCTGACATGTGCTGATCTAGAAGAGATGTTTGAGAGGTTGAGCAGTGCTTTTGAAAAACTCATGGTACCAGGAAGACAAGTGAGAGTTCAGCTCTGATACCACCCATCCTGCAACCCCCGGATTGAGACTCTGAAGGACTGTATCCTAGGAGTACAGGTGAAGTGGAAGTAAACCAGTGCTCACATGGGTTGTAGCCTACCTTTGAGTATATTCATTCCTGAGATGGATTAAGATGATGGACTGTTAATACCTACTGAAGACTGACAGAAGAGAATGAAGATCTTCACTAAGAGAAGGTAAAATTATCCAGGCTTTAAATACTTTCTCAAGGCAATTTTTCAAATTGGAATATCTGAAACACAATCAGAGAAAACCAGACACATGAGAAGGCAAAACAAAATAAAATGAAAATCAGCACAAACAACAGATAATGGAAACAGACATACAGTAGCTTTAGATATTGGAATTATCAAACACAAACTTTAAAAATAATGTATTTATAATGTTTAAGGAGACCTGGGAGTTATTTTAAAAATATCATAGCAGGGCTTCCCTGTGGCGCAGTGGTTGAGAGTCTACCTGCCGATGCAGGGGACACGGGTTCATGCCCCTGTCCGGGAAGATCCCACACGCTGCAGAGCGGCTGGGCCTGTGAGCCATGGCTGCTGAGCCTGTGTGTCCGGAGCCTGTGCTCTGCGGCGAGAGAGGCCACAGCAGTAAGAGGCCCGCGTACCACCAAAAAAAAAAAAAAAAAAAAAAAAATCGTAGCAGATTTAAAAAAGAACCAATAGGAATTCTGGAACTCAAAACACAATAACTAAAATGGAAAACTCAGTGAATGGGCTTAACAGAAGACTGTACAGAACTGAAAAGAAAATTATTAAAATGGGGGCTTCCCTGGTGGCGCAGTGGTTGAGAGTCTGCCTGCCGATGCAGGGGACACGGGTTCGTGCTCCGGTCTGGGAAGATCCCATATGCCGCGGAGCGACTGGGACCGTGAGCCATGGCCGCTGAGCCTGCGCGTCCGGAGCCTGTGCTTCGCAATGGGAGAGGCCACAACAGCGAGAGGCCCGCGTACAGCACAAAAAAAAAAAAAAAAAAAAAAAAAAACAAATAAAATGGAACATAGGTCAGAAGAAAATATCCAGAATGAAGCACAGAAAGGCAAAAAGAATGCAAACGCAAAAGAGAGATTAGTATCATAGCAATTATAATGAGAATAACCTACATATGTGTAACTGTAGTTTCAGAGGGGAGAAAAGAAAGAATTGAACACAAGCAATATCTAAAGAGATACTAGGTCAGCATTTTCTAAAAATCAAGAAATACATGAATACACAAATAACATTGATCACAATATATATTTTCTAAAAATGTACATACACCTGGATAACATAGTGAAACTATAGAAAACCAAAGACAAGGAGAAAATCTTAAATCCAGCTAGAAAAAAAATGACAGATTATCTGAGAAGGAGCAACAATTATATAGCTGACATCTCAACAGAAGGAATAGAATCCAGAAAATATTGAAATGGAATATTCAATGTGCTGAAAGAAAATAATAGTCATCCTAGAATTCTATACCCAGCAAAAATATATGTTAAGAATAAATGTGAAGAAAGATATTCTCACACAAAACTCAGAGATGTGTCACCAGCAGACCTACAACAAAGGAAATAATTAAGGTTGTTTTTCAGACATAAGGAAAATGATCCCAGAACATAATTAGAGATGCAAGATGGAATAGAGTGCAATGAAAGTGTTGTCTTTTGGAACTTAACAAGCTACTCATAAAATTTATATGAAAATGCAAAGGGTCAATAATAGCTGAGATACTCTTGAATAAGAGGCCTAGCTCTAACTGAAAAACTACAAAAAATTAATTATTAATTACAAATTTACAATAGTTAACGATTTGGTACTAATGAAAGGATAAACAAATAAACCAATAGGACAGAGTAGAATGCCCAGAATCAGACCTATGCATGTATAGACATTTGATTAATGAAAATAGTGTTACTGACAGCAGTGGGATTAAATGGTCTTTTCAGTAATTGGTTTCTGGGACATTTAAATATACATGTGAAAAAAAAATTCACACCCTACACACACACAAAAACACAATTCAAGGACTAAATAATAAAACATCCACAAAGTAACATAGGAGAGTAGCTTCATGATATTGGAGAAGCAAATATTTCCCAGAGTCCCCAAATCACTAACCATGAAAAATAGATTGATAATTTTGACTACATTAAAATTAAGAATTTCTCAATCACATGACTGAGAGTGAAAGATCAAGCCACTGAGAGCAAGAAGATGTGCGTAATATACATGACTGATAAAGAATTTACATCCAGACTATAGAAAGAATCCTACAACTCAATAAGAAGACAAACAGCTTAGTAAAAATAAATGCGCAAGATATTTGAACAGGTGTTTCATTAAACAGGGTATCCAAACGGTCAATAATTATTTGAAAAAGTATCAACTTTATTAATAATAAAGAAAATTAAATTAAACAATAGAGATACTGCTATACACCCATCAGAGAGATTAAAATTAGAGACTGCCAGTACCAAGTATTGGCAGGAATATGGAAAAACAAGAACTCTCATACACTGTTAGAGTGTAAATTGGTATAGCACAACTACTTTTGAAAATTATTTGGCAGAATTCTGAAACTGAACCTATGCATATGCTTTGATTCAGCTATTCCATTCTTAGATGTATACCCCACAGAAAAGCCTGCACATGTGTGTCAGAGAAATGTACAAGAATCTTTGTAGCAGCATTGTTTATCATAGCCCCAAACTGTGAACAACCTAAATGTCCATCAATAATATAATGTATAAACAAATTATGGTAAATTTCTACAATAAAGTACTATAACATATTAAAATTAATGAAATAAAACTACACATAATAAATTAGGAAATCTCACAAACATATTGTTGAGTGAAAAAAAGGAGATAACCAAAAAATACATGTAGTGTATGACTTTATGCATGGTCCTCTTAGAGAAGGGGCAAGAAAATATAAAATACAGTGTTTAAGGATGCATACATTTTTAGGTGGCAAAAATATAAAGAAAAGTGAGGAAGTTATTATTTCAAAAAGGTGTCTTATGCCAGGTTCCCTGGAAATATACTCAGATGGAGTTTTGTATGCAGAAGATTTATTGGAGAGTGCTCTCAAGAAAAACAGGTGAAAAGGAGTGAGAGAAACAGGATTGAACAGAGGGAGAAGTTAAACTGCGGTACAGTTACAATGAAGACTTTAGCTGATCTACCGGAAGCTGAACTGGAGCTGGGATGGTCTTTAGAGTTATCCCTCACTGAAGCAAGGTGGTTGGGGCTTTGTGCCCCCATATAAATCACTCAGTGCACACAGGCTTCCCCTAGGAACCAGACAGAGCTAGAGTGACGCAAGTCCCAAAGGAGATGATTTCTGGAGTAGGAATACTTCTGGTAGCTGCGGAAAGGAATGCCTGTGTCCTGAAGAAGGAATCACAGCATTCACTACATCAGTATAGTGGTTACCTTTGGTGGTCAGGGTGGGTTAATTCAGCATCTCAATGGTTTCAAGAAAGACTAGGTTTCTTTCCTTCTTTCTGCTCTGCATGTCAGCGTGTTGGCTTTTCCTCATAGGCAGGCTGCTCGCATGGCACCAAGATGGCTGCTACTGTTCTTGCAGACATCAACTTCTGAAAAAGATAAGGACAGGTCACTCTCTTGAGAACTTTTTAAAGGTGAGGGGGATATTCTCAGGAGGCTGCACAGGCTGCACCTCATACTTCACTGGCCAAAACTGTATCACTTGCCCATTTCTAAACCAACCCAAGTGAAGGAGAATGGAATTACCCATGATTGGCTTAGATTAATCAAGGTTCTTCCTCTGGGGTGGGGGTGGGAGTTTAAATCCAGGTTCCCTTGGCACAAATGGCCAACTGACACCTGAACAAAATCAAGGTTTCTTTAGCAGGAATAGCTGTTGGGTAGGAAACCACCCATGTCTGCCAAGTGATAAAACTGAAGATCCTAGACTCATGTCAGTTGAGTGCAAGATGGAAAAAGAGGAGAAAAGTAGGGGTAGCGGGGCATGGACACATCCATATTTACTTCAGCTACCAAGGCAATCATGAATGGTATATGTCTATGGGCTGGACTTCCCCAATTCTTCGACTGGTTAATGCTAGGGTAATCAAGCTGTTTCTTGATATTGTGTTGCACCAAAACAGTAGATGCTTAATTTAAAATATATATTTAGAGCAATAGATTATTTCCACTATCTTCAGCATAACATCCTTTCCTGTACTGCTTATTTAATGCAATTTTGTACCAAATTTTGCCAGATCAATCTACATGTTAACATAGAATAAACATCCAATCTCAAGTCTGTTCAGAGACCAGTGAAACATGTCCACCACATTCTGTTAAGGTGCCACACGGTCAGATTTGAAAGGATCCTGCTGAAGAAAATAATCTACAGACTTTGTTTCCCTGCTTTATTTTATTATGTTGGTAAAACTCTGTTGCCTATTATTTCCTCTGTTTCTGAACACTGATTTACTGATGTGGAACTGAACTAATCAGTTCAAGTACATCCTATATGCCCCCTGAAATAGAAAAGCAATTCGAGGATACACTTATGGTCATTATGTACAGATCTCTTTTTTCTCCCTCAGCTTCTTTCAAAACACATGCTCTATTATATCAAACATGCTGGTAAGTACACTCTAAATAGAATTGAAAATAGGTTAAAATGTATCACTCTAATCTCACGTAATACGTGTGCAATAGTGAAGCCATGCCATTTTCATCATTCTGTACAAATACCACAGAAATTGATTACTAAGAATTAACTGAACTCCCACTGTATTTTAGTTTTCTGTTAAGAACATAGAATTAGGTAGCGTTCATTACCAACAAAGGTCAGTTCTCAGGGAGACTCAAAGTGCTTAAAAATAGTTTAAATCTTTTAGTCATATGGGGTCTTCTGAGAGATACAAATATTGTTCCAAGGGAAATCAGAACAGAAATTTAAAAGAAAAAGGAATAAAAGAGTACCAGATTATTGGGGAGGCCATTTGGGCCATTTAGAGATAGATCTAGATAAATCCTGACCCATCCCCTACTAAGTAGATTTTTAAGAATTGCTTAGCAGAAGTTTTTTTGTGACTACTAAGATTTCATCTTCAAATGACCAAAGGGCTTCTAATTTAGAGGACTAGTTCACTGGTTTAGCATAATGAGCTGCTAGTCCTTTGGAACTAGCAGCTGCCCCTGGAGGCCATCAACAAAAGTACAAATGACCAGGGAAAGGGTGATACAAAGAAAATTTGAAATAGATCTCACCAACTTTCTCTGGACTGGCAGGAAAACCTGAGTCTTGGGAACCTCTGGCAACTACAGGGAATGTCAACACACTGTCGTAAGGAGGCCACTTTTCAGTTGGGTTGTACCTAACCTCCCCTCACCCTGCTCTCCTTAGAACCAGTGTCTCTCTGGTCAGCCTACATATCTGGACTTATGGACAAGGTCATGATTAGAAAAATATAGGTCTCATTCAATGCCATTTCTCTTTCCACATCTATGGAAGATTATACAAATTATTAACGTCCCCTCCTCAGTCCCGAGCTCAGATGAGACCTCAGAGGAATCCTTTGCTCCAAGACCTCAGGTGGGCTCCAATGGACTGGATATTGACTCAAAGACTTTGCCTTATGATTATTATTTTTACCATCTTTATCATTATTAGTATTATAATAACAATAAGCAAGCTGTTTGGGTTTACCTTTTATGTTCTCTTTCCCACCCACTAATTTTTATATATTGGTTGTCTGCAACCCTTTATAAAATTCTCAAACTGTATTTTTGGATTTGCTATTGATTTTACTTTAAGTCATTAACTTGTCCACTTAAAAAACCTCTAATTTCTTTTCCCCATTGACATCTATTTACCCTGCTCTTAGATATCCATGGCTTCTTACTGTAACCTTTACATTTGTCTGCAAAGACACATGTCCAGCCCACTGGGTGCTATTCCTGTGGAGAAAGCTCCATTTCTCTCCCTTCGGTGTCCCACTGGCCCTGCGGTTCTCCTTATCTCCAAAGCCCAAAACTTTTGGCTCAGAGGGATCAGCGCTGCCTGGGAATAGTATGAAAGGCTCCACTTAATTTTGACGGAAAGTGACTGGATAGTTTTGCCGGGCATTCAGGCAGGCTAGAGCTAGAGGCATCATGAAAGAGGAAAAGTATGTCTGTGGCCAACCTGCCATTTGCCTATACAATATCCATTATGACCCTTCTTTCTTACTAACAAGCTCAATTTGCTTTTGGGCAGTAATGGGCACAGCTAAAATGTGCATCTTCTAAGACCACCTCTGGGGGTCTTGTGTCCTTGATGACATCACTGAGCTACAATACAGGCTCTGGCCTGGCAACCCCTATACACTACTAGTTATGAGAGATAAACAAACCTCCAAATTATTTGGATCATGGCAGCACTAGGATCACTAGGGTTTTTCCGTTGCTCAGAGTTGAATGCAATCCTAATAGAGTAGGATTTCCTGATGACCTCAGCACTACTGACATTTTGAACTGGATAATTCGTCCTGGGAGTTGTGGGGTGTACTGTATACTGTAGAAATACTGAGCAACATCCCTAACCTCTGTCCACTCAATGCCAGTAGCACCCCCTAGTCGTGACAACCAAAAATGTCTCCAGACATTGCCAAATGTCTCTCAGGGGGACAAAATTGCTTTGGTTCCTGGAGACAGAACCCCCAAAGGCACAGATGTATGAGTTCATCTATGTACTTGAGCGGTTTGAGTTTATGGTGTTTTTGTTCAAATAGATCATTGAGTATTCGCAATGCAGCATCTAGTTTCCTTTTTACAGCTTCAGTGTTTTATTCTTCAATGTTTTCGGTTTCTCTGTGGCATTTACAAGCTAAGCACTGTCTTTCTGAATCACTGTGCGTTTTCCTTTGTCAGTACTGTTGCCTCTTTTAAAAATTTAGCATAATTATCTTCATTCAAAAAAAAAAATGATTCTGCTTGACTCTCCCCCAAGATACCTCTCTGTCAATTATTTATATTTAATTTGTTAGAAATTTGAAATTTAATTTTTTTGAAATTTAATTTTTAAACCATGAGGAATTATATGTATTTTATAAATATATTTAATATTTATTTGTGAATGTCCAAGAAAAACAACTACATAAATTAAACTAAATAATATTGTCTGTAAGAAGCTCCATAGCTTGATTAATTTCTTGATACAATTCCTGTTCCTGATTCTCTCTTTCTATTGTTAGTAACAACAGACACATTTATCATGTGGTATAAGCAAGAAAGAGAGGATCGGGTGAACCTGAGGTTCTACCTGGGTGGAGGGGCACACAGGTGTGTGCCTTCACAGCAGATGGCACCTTTGGGCAGAAGCAGCGCCGCGACAGGTGGCTTGGTGAGCAGAGTTCAGGCTTTGAGGCTACTCAGCCCCGCTAGGCCTCCGCCAGGGACCCGGTGCATTGAATGTCCAGCATAATTGTATGTAGTGGCCTAGGGGGCAAAGAACACAGTTTGTTGAAATGGCGGTTCTAGAAGGCCATTGTGGCTTTTGTTCACTCTGAGAAAGAGGTTTCAGAACAATGTCCCAGCCTGTTGCCCCACAAAATAGCATCTCTGGTTAGGATTAGTTCCTACATGCTGGTTTCCAGAGTTCCGGAGGTTGGGCGTCCCAATTTTATATTTTTAAAATTATAGACGCAGCCTCCACATAAGGGGAGAAGTAGCCTGTCACTTTCACATATCATCACTAGGTTCCCCAGTTTTACAAAACAAAACATCTGAAAGGTGCTCTAACCTGCCCCTCAAAGTTATTCTTGTCCTCTCCACTGTCTTTGTAATTGAAAACAGAAATTTCTTCTCAGTGCTAAGAGACCTCCTGGTTAAGTTGTACCAAATGGAAGCACATTTTTGTTTCTTGTGAAATTAATAAGGGATTTTCCATCTTTGGGCTCAATTGAGATACCCAAAGCCATGCTAAACAGAATGACTGATAATATTTATTTGTTTAGATGCCATCTGAAAGCATAATGATAATACCCTTGGGAAACTGTCACAAAGAGTAGTCTGTGAGCCTCTGGTTACATGTTTCTTACTAAATAGAAAATAACAGAAAGGTCAGAATAATAATAAAGCCAAACACTTTAAACTGTCACATGTCTACCTTAAGCTAAGATGAAAAAGCATATTGACAGGATATTACTGTTCTTGCAATATAGAAAGAAAAATCTAGAAGTATTACAGAAGTGAAGGTCTAGGATTTCTTTATTTCAGAAATGAGATATGTAGAAAGAAGTAGGAAGAATACTGGGGAAGGGGCTCTTCTTATATGCCTAGGAATGGTCCTTTTACAAGGCAAGGTGGGACATTTTAGGGCCTGGACTCCTCAGAAGGAGGGTTAGAAAGTGCTATTTAAATTTTTGTTGTTTGTTTCATAAACAAAGTTAAAACCATGTACTTGGCCAATCCAAGTCCAAAACGAATTTAGTCTAATTGGTGTTGAGAAGGTTTGGGGAGCCCGATAGAAGCTGGTGGGCATGGGAGCCCATAATTCAAGGCAAGGGTGGACTGTGACACAGGACTTCAGGGGTTACCCACGGAGGTCAAGGGTGTGACTAAGGGTGACCTTAACCACATTACTCAACCTCTGCCTCATAGGATTGAGGGTAAACAAGAACAGGTTGTGTATGTGGAGCACTTAGTAACCAACAAATAATGGATAAATGGAGAAACTCATTCTTTTAGGTTATTGAAATATCTACTGAATCAGAACAACTGGCAGAAAGGTATGGGAATCTGCGTTTTTAATAAGCCCATCAGCTGATGCTGATGCATCTGAGTTTTGAGAGCTATTGGTTAGCCAGATCCACTCCTACCTACAACTGGCTCAGAACCCTTTCTTGGAATCCAGTCTGAAGAGTGAAAGACCAACACTACTGGGAAGTTTCCTATTTCACTGAAATGGATCTGGGAATCTGGAAATGAAATTTGGAAACCAGACTTTCAAGCAGCCGTGGATGATGTGGCTTGGGGCAGTGAGTTTCTTCTCACCCATCCTGTGGGGCCCTGGGATGCAGACAAGGAAAGTGGACTTGGCAGCCTGGCTGCCCCACCCCAGTGGATGGGAAGAGCAGAAAGTCTCTCTAAGATGCTCTAGAGCTGGATCTGTATTCCAGTGGGACACACATGACATGGCTTCTCTGACAAGGGACATCCAGGGTCTGACCTGGGGTCACCCCAGTACCCAGTTCATCCACTCCTGGGCAACTAGGCACTTGGTCTGAGCAGAGTCTGGAACATGGGCTTGCTTGGTTTAAGACAATCCCTGGTGAAAGGAGAAGTACTTGCCTGACTAACTCTTCTCTCTCAAGGAAGACGGGGACCCCACTCCATACTCTCTTTCCTCGTCTAGCTTTCTCCTTCCAGCCCCCTCCAGAAAGGCTTGTTTTAACTGTATCACAGCTATGTTACTCCTAAAAATACTAATTGCCTTCTTAAAAAAGCAATTCTATATGCTAGGCACTGTGCTGGGGATTTTACAAATCTTAGCTCTTTTGTCCTAACAACTACCCTGTTAGGTAAATATTATTCTTATTTAAGATGCGGCAACTGAGGCTCAGGCATGTTAGGTGGGAGCTCGTTCCTAAATGACAAGTAGGATTCCAGCCCAGGTTTCCAACCCAGACCCCAGCATTCTGACCTAGGTCTGTTCTGTTCCAAAGCTTGCGCCTTTTCTTTTTTTAATGTGACAGTGCATCAAATTATACTTATTTCTTGACCTGCTTATTATTTGCCTCTACCATGCAGCAAAATAGCATACATGTGCGTGTGTGTGCATATGCACACACACACATGTAAAATTAAATAATAAATTAGATCTGCCTCTTGGTGTTATTTAATTTTAACACTCGCCTTTATTCATGTTTATTCAAACAATTATCTTGTTTATATATTTTGAACCTAAAAATCAGGATACATTCATCAACAAAGGAGTTTCATTTTTCTTCCTCATTTGTGAATGCATTTATCTGAAGAGACAGCAGCAGGGAAGAATCTTTGAAATTGAGGCTGTTCCAGAAAATCTAGGACAAATAAATGGTTGCTGTAAACTGTCAATACAAAAAATATTAAAAGGACTGTTGCCAGTCATCATTTCTGGTTGCTCAAAAAATGTGCAAAACACAATTTCTCTCTTCCTTTTTGTCATTTATTTATTTTTTCCAAAGGAAAGCATGTATGTGTTTTCTTCCTCAGAAATGAAAATCAGGAGAAAAGGGACAATTAACTACCAAGAAGAATGAGTCAGGGTTGATAAAGACACAGAGAAGCCCAGGACACAGATGGTCATTTCTCCCAGAATTCTCATAAAAAGGGCAATGCATCTGCAGATGCATTGGGATGACTGGGGGTGATGAACTGCAGACACCAGACTGCAGGGGAGAACGGCAGACACAGAAATCAAATGCAGTTTCCTTATAAAGCAAAACAGCAAGGAAATTAATGGCTTATTGAAAACAAAGCAGCAATCTGGTGACTGCTCTCAGGAAAGCCTTTCCTCTAAGCCCAGAGCAAACCAGAAAATCCAATAGGAAGTTTTTATCATTTAATGGAAGGAAGGGTCCATTAGCATCCAATATGCCCAGAGACACACACAAACAGAAATATCCCTTAGATTTGTAATTAACTCTTCGAAGTGCTAAGTCTGCTTTGTCTCCTGACAGTTTAAGGGAGCAGTGCTTTTTTAATGTACAACTTATCAAGATCTACCAGACACAGAGAAACTCTCCAGCCAATTAACATCCTGGGAAACTGCTTTAGTGAAGGAAGGTGAAATGGGCAGTTTAATTACATAGGGGTATGTACCCTTATTTCTCTAACTTCTCAATTAATGGGTCTACAAATAGCTTGAAGGAGACTGATTCAGTAGCCTAACATCCCAGCACCTGTTGAACCTGTTGAACCTGTTGGTGCTGACATTAAAAATAAATGCAAGTTGTGTCTATTGTTTTCCATCTAGAAAATTATTCTCCTATACAAACAGGGCTTTAATTAAAAAGAAAAAAACTATTGGGAACAAAGCAGTATTTAAAGTGATCTCTGTCCTTAGGGGACTGTTTTTGGATTAACCTGCAATGCAAGAGGAAATATAGGGTCCTGGGGGAACACAGATGTACAGGGACCTATAGAATGACAGGATACAGATGCTTTACTGATGAAGATGCAGACAAGATCAATCACTGATTTCACCATGCAATATGAAGATGCACTGACTCGTGGCTTCTCTGGGATTACAGGCTCCAGTGCATTTCACTGGAGTGCAGGCACTTACCTGTTGATGAGAGATGGCTGTCAAGGTTTTAATTTAATATTCTATTTTACCATGTAACCCTGTGTTCAAGGTTCTGTACAGTCTTGAAGAAATAAACCCCATGATTCCATGCTTTTATTCATTGGCAAAGTGGAGATCATTTTCTGTGGCAGTATGCTGGGAACAACTGTTTGCTTCTTTATTTTTATAATTTTACAGTAGCCATGTCACATTTGCACAAATTGGTAATCCAGTTGGCGAGTGTTACAGTTGGCTTTAGGTTAGATCCAATAACCAGTATGTTTAGCTGAGCAAGTACTCACAAGGGGCTCTCATGGTGTGGAGAAAAGAGAACCCTAGCGCACTGTTGGTGGAAACATAACATGGTAAATAAAACAGGCGAAGCCATGAAGGTTTATTAAGCTGTAATATAATTGAAATAAAATATGATAAAAGAGTTCTTGATTTATCTTAAATTCTTGTGCTTGAGAAAAATCTGGCTTACCTAGAAAGGCAGAGAGGGACTTTATGTATTATAAAAAAGGCCTCCTTGGCATGTTGAAGGACTTCCATAGGGCTGTTCCTTCTTATGTCCAAGCACACGTCAAAACATCCAGCTTTCTTTTCCTTCATGTGTCTCTAGCAGATTTTTATCATTTGTTATAAGAGTTGAGAGCTTTTCCCCCCTAACTCATAAATCAAATAAAGCAAGAGGAGAGATATGGGGAGAAGAAGGGAATAAGAGAGGAAATTAAAGAGTAGGATGCCTTGAGATTGGATTAATTAAAAGTGATTATAGAAAAAAAAAGAAAGGGGAAGTAACTTGTACACTTTGCTGTCTGTAATGTGGAAGGCAGGGGGCCAAGTGGTTACAGGATGGGCGGAGGGGAGGAAGAGAAATTTTCGGATGTAAGGGACATCTTGATATTATATTGATAGAAGGAGTTTAACTGCATGGCAGATTATAGTCTCCAGAGGTGGCTGTGAAAGTAGCTTTCATCCCACACGCTCTTCTCTAAGGTGACCTTGCCACTCTCCCACTGAGGGCAAGAGGATTAGGTCTCTTCCCCTTGAATCTGCATGGGTTTATGACTCACTTGTCACCAATAGGATGCAGCTGAAATGATGCTGCCTGACTTCTGAGACTAGGTCATAAAAGGTGACGCAGCTTCCACCGCGTGTCCTGAGACACCTGCTTTTGGAATCTAGCTTCCCTGAGGATGCCACACCATGAGGAAACCCAGGCCACGTGGAGAAGCCACGTGGAGGCACTCCTGCTGACCTCCCCGTCCCAGCAGCAGACATGCGAGTGAAGAAGCCTCCAGATAATCCCGGTTGCCCTGCCGCTGAGCTGCCCCCAGACAGTCAAGGCCTCAGACATCATGGAGCATGAATGAGCCGTGTCTGCCATCCCTTTCCTGACCCACAGAATCCTGGCTGTCATTTTATAACCACCAAGTTTGGGGTCAGCACAAATAACTGGAACAAACAGCAGTTGTCATTTTTATTGGAAATGATTGCCCCTCTTGTCTAACACTATTTTCAAACCTGGGCTTATAATACCCTTGTACCAGAGGAGCAGCCCAAAGTGTGCTCAAGCAAAACCTTCTAATCCTCAGGAAATTTGACTCACTACCAAATGGCAAAGCCCTTTGGATACCTAGACTTCTCAACTCCTTAACAAAATAATGTCTATGTAAAGAAGGTGTTCATGGGTAAGGTGAAAGGCCTGGACAACTTTCAAATGAGAAGGAACATGAGTCAGAGTTGGAATTGACAAAGGCTTAGAATGACCCCAGCCCACCAGCCTGTCAGCCAGTTCTCAATTCCAAGTGCATTTATAGTCTGTTCTTGAATCTACCAATGCGCGGGCACTTACTGACCCCACCTCCTCAAGAGAGCCTGTTTTGCTTTTGGACATCTCAGACTGGTAAAACAGTATTCCTTGCATTGAGCCCAAACTGTCTCGTGGCTTTTACACTTTGGACTTGATTTTACCCTATAAGCCCATGGCTAATTTCTTTTTCAAAAATGTAGTGGGGAATAAATCTATAAAGAATGTTAGATCAAATTGTTTTGTGCAGACAGCATTTAGGTATTGTATACATGGACTTTATCTACCCCCTCCCCCCCAAGCATCTTTTTTCTTTCAGTTTTAATATTTTTTTTATTGAAGTGTTGTTCATTTACAATGTTGCTGAATTTCTGCTGTACAGCAAAGTGATTCAGTTATATATATATATATATATATATATATATATATATATATATATATATTCTTTTTCATATTCTTTTCCAGTACGGTTTATCACAGGATATTAAGTATAGTTCCCTGTGTCATAGAGTAGGACCTTGTTGTTTATCCATCCTATATATAAAAGCTTACATCTATTAACCCCAACCTCCCACTCCATCCCTCATCCAACCCCCTCCCCCTTGGCAACCACAAGTCTGTTCTCTGTGTCCATGATTCTGTTTCTGTTTCATAGATAGGTTCATTTGTGTCATATTTTAGAATCCACATATAAGTGATATCATATGGTATTTGTCTTCCTCTTTCTGACTTACTTCACTTAGTATGATAGTCTCTAGTTGCATCCATGTTGCTGCAAATGGCATTATTTCATTTTTTTCTTATTTTTATGGCTGAGTAGTATTCCATTGTATGTATACCACATCTTCTTTATCCATTCATCTGTCAATGGACATTTAGGTTGTTTCCATGTCTCGATTGTTGTGGATAGTGCTGTTATGAACATAGGGGTGCATGTATCTTTTTGAATTATAGTTTTGTCTGGATATATGCCCAGGAGTGGGATTGTTGGATCATATGGTAGTTCTATTTTTAGTTTTCTGAGGACCCTCCGTACTGTTTCCACAGTGGTTGTACCAACTTAATTCCTACCAACAGTGTAGGAGGGTTCCCTTTTTTCTACACCCCCTCCAGCATTTGTTATTTGTAGATTTTTCACTGATGGCCATTCTGACTGGTGTAAGGTGGTGCCTCATTGTAGTTTTGATTTGCATTTCTCTAATAATTAGCCATGTTGAGCATCTTTTCATGTGCCTATTAGCCATCTGTATTTCTTTTTTGGAGAAATGTCAATTTAGGTCTTCTGCCCATTTTTTGATTGGGTTGTTGCATTTTTTTTGTTGACTTGTATTAGCTGTTTGTATATTTTGGAAATTAAGCCCTTGTTGGTCACATCGTTTGCAAATATTTTTGCAAATATTTTCTCCCACTCTGTATGTTGTCTTTTCATTTTGTTTATGGTTTCCTTTGCTGTGAAAAAGCTTTTAAGTTTGATTGGGTCCTATTTGTTTATTTTTGTTTTTATTTCTTTTGCCCATCCCCAAGCATCTTAACCTTTATAAAGTGTAAAATCCAATGGCATTTAGAACATTCACAATGTTGTGTGACCATCACCTCTATCTAGTTTCAATACATGGACTTTTTTTTAAAGTTATTTTTTTGATGTGCCTCATGGCATGTGGGATCTTAGTTTCCTGATTGACCAGGGATTGAACCTCTACCCCGCCACAGTGGAAGTGCAGAGTCTTAACCACTGAACCACCAGGGAAGTCCAATATGTGGACTTTTTAAGTGTGCTCTTTCTCTCCAGCCTTTTTCATTAAGCTTCCTATCTTTAAGAATTCCTCTTTTCTCTCCAGAACTGTCACTTCAGGACTCCATTGATGGAGCCAAACCAATTTGATAGCAATATGGGAAAAAAAAAATCCTTGATCCCTACCTCACATTCTACTCAAAAATCAATTCCAGATGAAGTCAGCATAGTGGTTATCTTTCAGGAGTGCAGCTTCTGAGAGGTCATGAGAGGCATTCCTGGAGGGCTAGTAATGTTTTATGTCTTGATTTCTATTGTGGTTAATTAGGTGTATTTGCTTTGTAAATGTGCATCGAACTTACTCTTAAGATTCGTGCCCTCTTCCATATATATATATGGTGTATTTTAATAAATATTAAAGTCTGGATATTGGGCATTATATACTTTACACTTTCCTTTATGTTTGAAAATCTTTATACAAAATAATTATTGTGGGCCTATCTGTGCTAGGCAATATGTAGAAAACCAGTATGTGCATGTGATGGTTTGATGTGATGCCATAGATGGGCTGGGTAGTGGGCACATCTGTCCTCTGCAGCCTCTGGAGGAAAAAATCACTCTTATTTTATTGCTTTTTCCAACTTCAACATCTGGTCATATCACCCCTCATTTGTAGCCTTTTCATTGCTTACAGGAGAAAATTTAAAACTCCTCAGCAAGATATATAAAAGCATTCATTTTTCAGTGCAGTCTTAGGTTCCAGATGCATCTGCCCCCTTCAGTATCACATTCCCCTACCCCCAATCCACTCCTCTCCACTGAATGGGCCAGTCATGTGGAAATGCTCCAAGGGAATGATATCTCGGCATCTTGCTGTTCCCTGTATGTTACAATCCCCCCTCACCTCACCTCAGCCTGTCAGGCTCCTACAAAGCATTTAAAGACCCAGTTCATATGTCTCTTTTTCTCTGAAGCTTTCTTGATGCACTCAAGCAGAGTGGAGCCTTCACTTATTTATACTACCACTTTGCCTTATAGTTGCTAAGTGGTATTTTATTAGTTTTATATGCAACATGCATAAGCAACACATTTAACCCTTTTAAGAAATAAAACTATTGCCAATAAGGTTAAAGTCTTCTCTGACCACCTCTCCTAATCCACATTCCCTCCCCTCCCATGTGCCCAGAGGTAACCTCTGCTCTGAGTTTGGTGTGTATCTCTGGGGACTTTTCCTCCAAGACTATGTGTTTCAGAGATCTATCTGTGTTGATACATTTAGAAATAGACCCTTCCTGTTAACTGCTGCATAAAATTCCATGGTATGCATATACCACATTTTATTTAGCATTAATCATGTTGATGGACATTTGGGTTGCTTCCAATTTTTTTCTAGCCCAACAGTGCTGCAATAAACATTTTATTTCTGCATCTTTGTGCACGTATGTGAGCATTTTCCTAGATAGCTCCTGGAAATTGGAATTGCTAAGTCATAGGATGTGCAGCAGTTTTAAAAATAATTCTATCTCAGCTAACTAGACTGTGAGCTGTTATTTTTATTTTTGTAACCTTGAGCTTAGCACAAGGTATGTCATACATGTACCCTAGGACCTGGCAATCTTACTAACTGTAGTAGTGATGAGAGAATGAATCAATGAACGAATAGATGAATAAATCAGTGAATGACTTTCAAGGAAACTGGTTTGGCTCAGCAATTATTGATATGAAAGTTCCAGCCAGAAATGTGAAAACTAATAAGGATCAATTGGCCGGGAAAAAACCCTCTGAAATGATGCCATAAGTGAAGTGGGCATTAAATGCATATTAATAAGATAATTTAAAGGAGATGAAGTAATGAGACTACAGTTTTTAGCGGGCAAGACCCATGCCACAATATCTAACAGGTAATGATGACAAAACCTGGCCTTAGCAATGACAATGCATAAAGCAATATGCCATGGACAATGAGGCGGGTGCTTAATGTCCCTGCTTCTATACTAGTACCTGGAACACAAACCCTGTTCTTTGTGGCTCTAATGCTGGTCATGGTTCCAAGAACAAATAGACATGAGTGGATGTGTTCTCAAATGTTCTCTGATTTTTTACCCTTCCCAGTTGCTCTGTAAACATTTAAAATATATATTACCCAAGAGGATGCTGATGGAAATAGCCTATTCCTGGTTAGGAGTTGCCTCCAGTGGGGGAAGACAGCACACGGAGGGAGGGTACAACGTGCTCCATGAGCACAGCCAGGTACACATTGGTTTTCACCGAATAAGAGAGTCAGGGTAACAGAAAGGCTCAAGTATCCCTGGCCTGGGAGTTTGGGAGTCTCAGGTGCAAAACTGAGTCCTCATTCATTAAGATGGCACTATTGACATTTGGCCAGATAATTCTTTGTGGGTGGCTGTCCTTTGCATTGTAGGATGTTTAGCAGTAACCCTGGCTTCTGCTCAGTGGATGCCAATAACATCCCCCAGTTATGACAACCAAAAATGTCTCCAGACAATGCCAAGTTTCTCCTGGAGACAAAGTCACCTCCATTTGAGAACCACTGCCTTAACTCTACTTTCCTGATTCCTTTAAAATCCTTTAAAGATTTCTTTACAACACTGACATTATTATTTTAACATTGGCCTAGCATATCTCAGTTTACAAGGTCAGTTTTACAATAATTTTCCCAGCCATATGATGTATGGCAGAGGGTTTCCCCATGTACCACCACCAACAATAACTGACAGTGTTTTGGAGATACATATGTGCCCGGCTCTGTACTAAGTGCTTTGTTCTTGTATCATTTAATCCATAAAACAGCCCATTGAGTAGGTACTATTATTAATCCTCATTTTACATTTGAGATGCCGATGCACATAGAGGTTAAGCACCTTGACCCAGGCTACACAGTGCTTGTAAGTGGCAGAGTCAGGATGTGAACACTGGCAGCCTAATTGTCAGAGGCAATTTAAGCAGAGAGATCACCTTTCAGAAAACGTTATTGAATACCTGCTTGGAGCCAGGCACTTTGCAAGGTGCTGGGTTGCAAAGATGAGTACAATTTGGCTTATTGTTTCACTGCCCAATGGGAGAGACAGATAAAAACAAGTCATATCAATACCACGTAATAGGTGACTAAATGAAGATAGGTCCAAAATACGAACACTGAGACACAGAGATGATTAACCCTAAAATTTGAGCTTAAGCACTAACTTTTAAGAATTTGTCCAAGATCGTGTGGTGAATTTCAGGGCTAGAATGCGGGTGCCTGGCTACCCAATCAAAGGCTCTGTTAAACCAGATCTTCCTGCTTGTCACTACCCGTCCCCACAATCAACTCCATCCCTGCCCAACCATATGCTTTTCTGTAACTGAGAGGCTGCTTGGGTATTATCTAACAACTAGAGTTGCACCACTGCAAAGTCCTCTCCAGTAAGGAGAAAAACTAGAGCTGTAGGAAATATGTAGCTGTTAGGGTTCTAGCAAGAGACATGACACATGCAAAGGGTTGAACTCAGTAAAGAGCCTGCCATTACCATTCCAAGCCTCAAGGGGTGAGGGGAAGGGACAGTGTTGCTGGAGCCTGGAGAGAGCTGGGCACCCTAGAGGAAGGGCCAGCAGGTCAGAGTGACTGCTGTGGAGGAACACAGCAAGTGCCAGGGCTGGGGAAGACATGGGGTAAGATGGGGGACCAAACACCCTGACCTCCCTCTCTTTCCACCCTCTGATCTTCTCCAGGCCCCTCCTATCTGGCAAACCCAACCAACAGCTGGATAGCGAGGGAGCCTTGGTGACACCCTGTGTAGGTCTGCTTCCAGCACTCAGGGTAGGGCAGCAAGAAATGGAGAATCAATAGGATTCTCTGAAAACAGAGGATAATCAGCAGAAATGGGCACATATGGGGTGTGGAGGGCTGGGAATTGGCATTGGAGGAAATGTCGCCTGAGACATCTCCAGGTTGGGTCAAGAGTGAAGTACGGTTGAAGGTGGGAGTCCAGGGGGTCACTGGAGTTGAAAGCCTGAGGATTAAAGAAAGCAAGGACACTGCAAGTAAGGGAGGTCAGAAAAAATGGAGTTTTCCTGAAGGCTAGCAACAGTGAGGATCTACTTTTAATTCTCAGGAATGCGCGTTTCCTGGAAATCCTTTGAACGGCGCCTGCTGAGCTGCTCCATGTTGGTGACTGATAAGCTGGTTACATTTGGGATTCAAAGTCAATGACTTTTTCAAGTGGCCTGGAACGAAGCCGCTTGGATTAGTACCAAGCCACAGCTAGCTGCTGCTGCTGCTTTTTAAAAAATAAGCCCCAAGTCCTTGACATGACTTGAAAAAGTCATACTTGTTGGACCACTTCTCTCTAGGTGTGTTTTACTATAGCATTTCTATTTTGTATCTTAACCACTGTCCCTCCCTGAAGGCTGGTTTTGGAAACTCAGAAGCCAAGAGTTGACTGCTGTTTTGTTTGCTTTCTGCTTTCTGTTCCCTGAGGGGGTAGTGCAGAATGTCTAGATGATTGAATGGAGGAGGAAGTAAAATACTGTGAATGAAAAACAAATCCTTTATATCAAGCTATGTTTTTATTCACAGGCTGTTATTAGAAGGGCTACAAAGAATCTTGCTGAAAAAGCATCTGGTCCCAAGCCATTGTCCAGACTTTATCCAGTCCCTTCCCACACTGCAGACAAATCGCACTTCTCCCTCCCCTGTCTGCACTCCGAGCCTTTGTTTATGATGTCTGCTCTGCCCAGGATCTCCCTCCCCTCATCTCTCCTGTTAATCTTCTACCCATCCTTCAAGGCCCAGGTAGGTGCCCCTTTACATAAAGCTTTCCTCAATCCCTGCAGTCAATATATTGTGCTTCTACAATCCCACTCTGTCCTTTGGCCTCCTATGATGGTTATTTGTATGCATATCTTCTCTCTCCCGTAGGGTGTAAGCTCCGTGAGACTGTGTCCCATCCTGTGGAAGGTCTCATCTCTGGTGAGGCTTTGACTCTCATGAGAGTGACCATTTGAGTCCTGTGGTAGCAAGCAACAGAAATGGGCTCTGGTTAGCTTAAGTGAAAGGTGGGATTTAGTGGAATAATACTACTAATCAAAGAATTAGCAGAACACATGAGCCACAAAATCTCTTGAAGGGCAGCTCCAGGGCCCACGAATGGTAGCAGAGGTCAGAGGACCTTCTCTGCAGAGCCCCACTAGGAGCAGGGCTCTACCCTCCCAATCCCATGCTGTGTGCTTTTCAGTTCCCAACTTAATGTTCCTGGGAAGAGAAACTTTACTAGCTCGTTTTAGGCCAGGTGCCCCTCTGGATCACCCATCGTGATGGTCAGGGGCACAGAGTCATATCACACAGAAAATGTTGGGACCACCTCTGTGTATCCAGGGATGGGGGAGGAAGTTGATTTCAAGACTTCAGCAGCTATTCCAGGACATATCTCTTGCAAAGTAGTCAATTAAGGGTGAGTCAAAGAGAATTACAACAAATTCAGAGGCCAAGAATTAAGGCCCAGCTTGGAAGTCATCCTGGTCTCAGGAGCTCTCCCACTATGGGAGTTGGTGCATGTGGGGTGAGACTCTAGGGCTTCCTTTCAGAGGGAGAGACTGTCTATTCATTAAAAAATGTACTATCCCTGGACTTTCTTGGTGGCGCAGTGGTTAAGAATCTGCCTGCCAATGTAGGGGACATGGGTTCAAGCCCCGTTCTGGGAAGATCCCACATGCCACAGAGCAACTAAGCCCATGTGCCACAACTACTGAGCCTGCACTGTATAGCTGGTGAGCCACAACTACTGAAGCCTGTGTGCCTAGAGCCCATGCTCTGCAATAAGAGAAGCCACCTCAGTGAGAAGCCTGCACACCGCCACGAAGAGTAGCCCCCGCTCGCCGCAACTAGAGAAAGCCTGCATGCAACAACGAAGACCCAACGTAGCCAAAAATAATAAATTTAAAAAATAATAAATTAATTCTTTAAAAAGTACTATTCCTGGAGTGTCAGGTGAGACAATCTTGCAAACATTAGCATACTTACATACTACTAATTTTGATTACCTCATTCATTTAAATGATTTTTACATGTGAAATTGTTTTGTACATGAATTTACACTGAAAGGCAGTGAGCACTGCAGAGGCTGTACAACAGATTTTCAATTGGAGCCTCTGATTTCTACCTCTGTGATTTTGGATTTTTCACTTAATGTCTCTGAGCCTTAGTTTCTTCAATTGCAAAATATGGATAAGATAATGCTTGCCTCGGAGGGTTGTTGTGAGGGTTATACGAGAGGATATGGGTGTCAAATTCAATGCCTGTAGTTTCTTTGAAAAATCATAATAATTCTATAACCCCACATATGCATATATTGTCCACTGATTGGAAAAAATACATAAATGACTAAAGGCTACCATGAACTCAGTCATACATTTAAAAGAATTTCTGTTTGAAAAGTAATAGTATGTATAAGCACCAGGTGTTACATTTGTTCAATACATAGGACAATGCTTGGGAACCTTGTGAGGTCTCAGATGTCGTTCAGTAATCTGAGGTCTCTGGGGCTTTGGGGGCTGCAGACCAAGGGTTACTGCCTTGCACAACTCCTAATTTGTTTACCCGTGTTCTTCCTATCTTCTGGCAGGAGCACTTCGGAATTTCTCCTAAGGTTGGGGTCAACCCTCCCACCACCTCAGGGAAGTTGGGAGGCAGAGGCTTCTGCCCTCTTCCCTTCCCTGACTCCCCTGCGGGTAGGGAGAGCCTCACAGCCTCCCCTGTGCTCTTGCTCTCATTCTCTCCGAGCTGCTCATCCACAAGCCTGGGCGTGTTCTCCATGGGGTAAGTTTTCTGAGGCCAAGTCTCTCTGACCCCCAGGAGTGGCCTGCAGCTCTAGGGGTGATCTGCCTACCTTTGCTTTCAGCCTCAGGTCCAAACTGCACTCTCCACCCCAGCTTTACCAGTGAGAAAACTGCCTTTTGGTTCCCGACTGGCTTCTGCATCCAGGTCTGGTAGAAGACGCTGTTGGTGGCTCGTCCATATCTTGTTGGCATGTCCACCCACTGAAGGCTGCTTATTCTGGGCACTTGCCACTCTCTGCCCAAGGACTTCAGTCCATACAGAAGGAGTTAATGTTGGGGAAGCAGCATCAAGCACATTGGAGAGGAGTTGGTGGATAAATTCCTCAACTTACCGCCATCCAGTGGGGAGAAAGCTCATGGACTGAGCTCCAGTTGCCCTCAGTGTAACAGACTTGGCCACACACACTTTGCTTCCTTCCCTCCCTGTCTCATCTCTCTCTACCTACCGCGTTTCCTGGGATCACCTCACAAGAAAATACTTATATTCATATCCTTATCTCAGGATTGGCTTCTGGGAGAGCCCAAACCAAAACAAAGGCTGTGATTAATTGGCTCCCTCAGAACCACATTATTATTTTTTTCTAAACAATTTTGGATTCAAAAATGTTTTCCAAATTTTAAGCATTAACTTAGGGACAGAGCAAAGCCAGCAGAAGGAAATTGACGTTAAAGAAAAAAACCTGTAGGCACTAGCTGATTTATAGAAAGGTACAGAAAGGTAGTAGAAATGAATGATAAAACCAGGCACTTTCAGAGTTGGAAAGAACCTTGTCCATGATCTAATCTTAACTTCCTCATTTTACAGAAATGGAGATGAAAGTCAGAGGTCCCACAGCCTCATCCCAGTGGAACTAGGTCTCATCTGGAGCCTCCCAGCTCTGTGCCTGCGTGCTGCCCCAGACCTCAGGCCACCCGCTGATGTCAGCATTGCCTTCCCTGGGGTCAACCCTCATTTCTCTGTGCATCTTCTTTTGCTCTGCCAGCCGGAGATCTGGGCATGGTGCCGGGAGCTAATGCTATTTGTTGGGTTGTATCAGCTGTGGTCAACTTGCTGTACTCTCACAAAGGACCTGGAACTTCGGGAGATGGACCAGGGTTTGGGAAGGTTGGTGGTAAGCCCACAGTAATCCTATCCAAGGGCCGTGTCATCTCCAGCTCCTGCACCGCTAACCCCTACATCCCAAAGAGCCTTCCGTTCTTCTTTTGGTTCACCAGGTGCCTCCCCCGCCTACAGCTGTGACTACCCAGACCCTGACCTCTACCCTACTCCCTCCCTCCCTCACCCCAATCAAAAGCTTTCAGAAGCTTGTGTTTCCCGCCTGTAACAGAATGTTCTTTAAGCTTTTCTTTCTATCCCCTGAAGCTTTGATGAGCTCTTTAACAGCAGTAATTTATCATGGGTTGTGGGCAGTTTTCTATACATTCATCCAGCCTGGGATGTGGGCTTTATCGTCCTTTTGTGGCTTGATCAGAACTTGAAGATGTCCCTCCCAGCTCACTTTCCTCCTTTCATGCAAACAGTGCCTAAAAGGAAATACATATTCGTGAATGATGCCGTCGCCTCTCATTCAGAGGAAGAAACAAGGAGCCAGAAAGCATTCACTGCTTGTTGTGGGGAACAACTGGGACATTTGCTAGTTAGCATTTTGTTGGCCCTATAGGAAGGTTAATCATTTAATTTGATTTATTGAGTAGTTTTGTGTTTCACCTGTACGCTGAGAAGAAGGAGATGACGAGAGATTTAAAACTTGGTCAGAACTGCCTCTTTTTTTTTTTTTTTTTTTGCGGTACGCGGGCCTCTCACTGTTGTGGCCTCTCCCGTTGCGGAGCACAGGCTCCGGATGCGCAGGCTCAGCGGCCGTGGCTCACGGGCCCAGCTGTTCCGCGGCATGTGGGATCTTCCCGGACCGGGGCACGAACCCATGTCCCCTGCATCAGCAGGCGGACTCTCAACCACTGCGCCACCAGGGAAGCCCAGAACTGCCTCTTAAAGCAGGCTCCTCAGCCTCAGCAGTGTGCACACTCTGGGGAGGACAACTCTTGGCTGTGAGGGCTCTCCTGTGCACTGTAGCCTCCGCAGCACCCCCGGGCTCTGCTCACAAGATGACAGCAGCACCCCCTTCCCAGCTGCGACAACCAAAAATGTCTCCAGATGTTGCCAAATATCTCCTAGGGGGTAAAATCACTCCTGGTTGAAAACCACTGCCTTAGGGTCATCTTATATGGATTGTTCTGATATTCCATCACCAAATAACCTTCTGTTCTATCTCAACTTTTCCCCAGCAGGACTGACCCTTAATTGAGGCATTGCCACTTATTGATTATCAGACATGGTTCTTTAGCTGCATTTGTACCCCCCTATATTTTGATACACAGGCAATATAGCTTATAAATCTATCTGTTGTTAGTATCTCTTAGGTGGGCCCCTCTTCCAGAGGCTAATACACCTCAAGGCCAATTTTTTAATTTATTTCTGAATCTGTAAAACTGATCATCAAAACCTGTACCAAGGAACTTAGGCTGAAAGACCTGAAACAGCAGCACAGAATAACTTGGTCTTACATCCTGAGTGGGTAGGGTGGGCTTAGGGAAACAGATGAGGAGTAATTAGCAAACATCTAGGTTAAAGATCACATACATTCTATCCTGATTCAACAGGACATGTATTTCTACAAACTAATTAGCTTGAATGAGATTGCTAAATAGGGGAACGATGACACTATGACATGGACGCTGTGTTGATTCATGTGTGTCTTTTTCCCAGAGCGGGGGAGCCAGAGAAGAGAGGGACAGAAGATTTAAAACCATCAGCAGGAAGGAAAGAGCCCTCTGCTTGGCTGTGGGACTAGAAGAGCCCTGTCAGCTGTAAAACACTGCATTCGAACAGAAATGCCTATGGTCACAGGAAAAGAAACTGTGGATATAGGTCAGATGTATTTCCACATCTATATGGCTGCACAAATTAGCCAGCTTACAAAATAATATTATTAAAACACGTTTGTGTTTAGTTTAAAACCAGTGACATCCCCTGAAAAACTTTTTCTGAGCTTATAATCAGGTGAATATCCCCCTTTTTTACCTTAATTCTATGTTTCTTCAAGTTACTTTTTCCCTCTGAGCTTCAGCAGACCCCACAAACCATCGTCCTAAATGCTGATAGGTTTTAAATAGATCAACTGCTGAGAGCAGGTCTCCTGATTTACAGTCTGATTGACCATGTCCTGGCATGTCCCGTGTGATGGAACCAGATGGAGTTGGTAGGACCCTGCTTCATGAGGCACAGCTTGAAAGACACATGGGGTGACCTTATTTGGTAATTAGAACAGTCACGTACTCAAGGGAGAGGAGAGCTGCCAATGATCATTTCCAATTCCGGGGCACCTCCTCTGTCCCAGACACAACACTTCTGCAAGTTAGGGGTCATTTTCCCCATTTTACAGGAAATGGAGGCTTGAAAAGAGTAAGTAACTTTCCCAAGGAATACACACTCCAATTTCCAAGCTCTTAAAATTATATGCTATCAATGGATGGTGGAAGCTGTGTATGGGTATATGCAATTGATGTGAGCCAGGATAAAGACTGAAAAAACCATCTAAGGAGGGACTGTCATGGCTGACAAATAGGCACAGTGATGTCACCACATGAGGGTCCTGGTAACCATGAGTACTAGTGATTACAGACTTTTCTACTTTGTTCTATCATTTAGGATATAAGTGAAATTTAAGCTGTCTCTGGCTCTCAGCAAGTCATGCCTTGATGACAAGAGAAAGATGAACCATGCTACAATCTGAGCAGTTGGTGCAGGAAGCAGAGACTCATCCCTGAGGAAACCTGGGCTTCTCTGGGGAAGGTAAATTCACGTCTCTTCCCACCACATATATATTACGATGTGGACAACTCCTGGTATCACCCTCATGTCGGTTTTGCTAAGCATCATGTTTTCCAGTATTATGATCCACATGGTCATAATCTGTGGCCAGGATGCTGCCAGGAGTTGACTGCAGGCAGAGTAGAAAAGTTTCAGACAGGTCAGAAAAAGAGCTTGTCATCTGTGTCAATATGTAAGTAAATCCTTCCTGGTGCCTGAAACACTGCCTGGAGAGTGAACTCTTGGTTATCTGACTTTCTGTTAACCAGAATTCTCTGCAAACTGTCACTTCTGCACATCTGTTCCCCAAATGTGATTGATGGTTATGATGAAGATGCTGCGGGATTTCAGGGGAGGCTTAAAAAAATCACCCAGGAGGGCTTCCCTGGTGGCGCAGTGGTTGAGAGTCCGCCTGCCGATGCAGGGGACGCAGGTTCATGCCCCGGTGTGGGAAGATCCCACATGCTGCGGAGCGGCTGGGCCCGTGAGCCATGGCCGCTGAGCCTGCGCGTCCGGAGCCTGTGCTCCGCAACGGGAGAGGCCACAACAGTGAGAGGCCTGCGTACCGCAAAAAAAAAAAAAATCACCCAGGAATGTTTAAATGAGGTTGGCAAACATTATAGGGCTTAATTCACTTTTTTCTGGGTTCAGATTCTTAAAAATTGGTATTCTAGGGACAAAGCACATACAGTGATTCTCATAAACTACTCAGTGGTAAAAAGGACCTCTCAGTTGGTAGCTTTATTTAAATTTGCTTATTTTAATGTTCAGAAACTAGTTCCAAAGTTCTACTCTTATAATTACAGCCATGAAAGATCAAATTATAGAGTTGTAATAGTGAAGGAAAAATATAGTGATTCCTGGAAGGAAAAGTAGGGGGTTCTCTGTTGTTCATCTTCACTAAGAAAGGGATAAAAATAAAGTACAATTGAAGGGCTGGAAGTATGCACCCTGAATCACTGTGACAAAATGTGGAATTTAAGGGTCTGATGTATAAGCTGGTGCCTTACATATTCATCTGAGTGATGTGCATTGTTTATATTGATTTCTGAATGAATTAATAAAGAGAAACATGACCATGACTACAAAGATAGCTTAGAAGCCAGAATGATGCCTTCTTAGCAAATGCAAATACTAAGCATGAAAATATATAGGGTTAGAAAGAAAATGGTAAAGTATCATTGTATCATTGACAAAGGAGAGTAAGAGCAACAGTCTGCAGCCTCAGGGTTTGGAAGCATAAACCTGGCTTATAACCTTATTTATTTATTTATTTATTTATTTATTTTTTGCGGTACGCGGGCCTCTCACTGTTGTGGCTTCTCCCGTTGCGGAGCACAGGCTTCGGACGCGCAGGCTCAGCAGCCATGGCTCACGGGCCTAGCCGCTCCGTGGCATGTGGGATCTTCCTGGACCAGGGCACGAACCCATGTCCCCTGCATCGGCAGGCGGACTCTCAACCACTGCACCACCAGGGAAGCCCTATTCCCTTATATTTTTTCCCTTATAAACACTGAAAAATAGCTGTGTGCAATAAGATCAGCTATCATAGTTCATCTGAGTCCACTTGCTGTTTCTAGGTCCAACCAAATGGACTGGGGAGTCAGCAAGGTGGGTCATAGGAATGTCTAGAGAGAATCCATTTTTTCTCTTGTGCCGTTTGAATTGGGGTCATGGACTGAAACTTTAGAGGCTCCAGCCGGGACTTCAAGTTTCCAGTTCCACACATACAGAGCTTGGAAGTCACCTCTCCATCCTAACAACAAGTTAAAAAGCTGAACAGACTGAAATAGCGACAGCTCTTCTTGGCTCTGTAAGAGAAGGGAAGACACAGGGCAAACCACTGCCCCCAAGATTGGAGAGACAGGTGAATACCAGGAGTCACAGCTCTGGAGCAGAGACTCACAAGCAGTAATGGCCACAGGAACCAGGCCTGGGGTAGGCAAACCTGAACTGTAATTGGCGAATTGCTGGAGGCTGAGTGTGTACAGATCTGAGAATTGAAAGCTCCTGATGGACCAGTCGTACAGAGACTCCACAGTATTGTGAGATTAACCTCCAGAAGCTTGACCAGATTCCCACAACAAATGTGGGAGAAAAATCCCCTCATGTTTCTGGCAGAGGGAAGGGAAAGGAACCTTTGTGAAACACAGCAGAGCATTCTGTTCTTCTAAACAAACCTGCCCTCAGGAGAAATTAGTTAAACAAAGCCTAACATGTATTATCAGAGTCCAGCTGACCTGAAGGAAGGGAAATACCCAACTCGAGCCCACTCTAGCCATCCTGTTACACCTAAGGAGAGAGAAAAAATTGAAAAACATTTGTGAAGTTCACAGTCCAAAGGCACAGGCTCACTAAGAGACCGAGACCTAATCATAGGACTGTAGAAGCTTCCTTTCCTCCAACACCTCACCACCATATCACTAAAGATCTATTTTTTTTTTAATTATTTTATTTATTTATTTATTTATTTATTTATTTATTTATTTATTTTGCGGTACACAGGCCTCTCACTGCTGTGGCCTCTCCTGTTGCGGAGCACAGCCTCCGGACACACAGGCTCAGTGGCCATGGCTCACGGGCCCAGCCACTCCGCGGCATGTGGGATCTTCCCGGACCGGGGCATGAACCCATGTCCCCTGTATCGGCAGGCGGACTCTCAATCACTGCGCCACCAGGGAAGCCCTAAAGATCTATTTATAGCAGCTCCTTTTGCCTGGTGCATCATGTCTGGCTAGTAAGAAAAAATTACAATGCAAAAAACACAATTTGAAGAGACAGAGCAATCTTCAGAACCAGACAGGCAGGAATATTGGAATTATCAGACCAGGGATTTAAAACATGATATGATTAAGATGCCTAGGGCTCCAATGGGTTAAGTAGACAACACGCATGAACAGATGGGCAATGTAAGCAGAGAGAGGAAATCCAAGGAAAAAAACAAAAGAGATGCTAGAGATGGAAAACACTGTAACAGAAATGAAGAATGCCTCTCATAGGCTTGTTAGGAGACTGGGCACAGCTGAGGAATGACTCTGTGCTAGAGAATGTATCAGTTCAGGCTCCAGCCAAAAGACTTTTCTTGTGAGGCCCCTGGCTTTTTCTTCTTAAGAATGGTTAATAATATTTTCCTCTCTAACAGGAGTTTGGAGGAACAATTAATAATAAATTGTGCAAAAGCTAAGCACTAATCATGAAAAAAGTTTTTCATGGTAACCATTAGCTTTAAGCATGCACTTCTGGCAAATCACCAGAAAAGTGCCACACTTTTATCTTGTTTAAATAATGAAGCACATTATGTGCTCAGATAATGTGCAATAGAGGCATTTTCTTTGACAGAAGACTCCTGGAAAATTTTTATTTAAAAAGACTAGCTGGTTCTGAGTCAGCATATTCCATCATGTGTCTCCCACTGAATGCAGCTATAAAACCTGGAAAGAATGCAATAAGGAGCTATTGGAGGGCTCTGAAAAGTAAGTACTATTTAGAGGAAAATTTATACCATTAAATGCTTACATTAGAAAAGAAAAAAGGTCTTTAATCAATCAACTTTCTCCTTAAGAAACTAGAAAACGAGCAAAATAAAACCTAAGCAAGCAGAAGAAAAGAAATAATAAAGAACAGAAATCAATGAAATTGAAAACTGAAAAACAAGGAAAACCAGTGAAACAAAATCTTGTTTTTTGAAAGAGCGATAAAATTGGTAAGCCTCAAGCAAGAGTGACAAGAAAGGAAGGAAGACGAAGGAGGGAAGGGAGGAAGGGGGGAAGAGAAGAAACAAATTACCATTGTCATTAATTGAGGAAGGGAAATCATTACAAGCCCCACAGACATTAAAAGGATAATAGGCAATATTGTGAACAATTCTACAAATATAAGTTCAACAACTTAGATTAAATGGAACAATTCCTCAGCCATATTGAAATAGATAACTTGTAGTACTATAATAGTTACAGGCCTTCTGAAAAAGAAATCTGCAGGCTGAGATCGTTTCATGGGTAAATTCTATCAAAAATGTAAATAAGAAATAACATTAGTTCTACACACTTTCTTCCAGAAAAAAAAAAGAGGAGGGAATATTTTCCAGCCCATTTTATGAGGCCAACATTAACTCGATACTAAAACCAGGCAAAGACAATACAAGAAAACTACAGACCAGTGTCCTTCATGAATATAAACAAAAACCTCCTCAACAAAATATTCCAGCAATATTCATCAACAAAATCAAATCCAGCAATATATGGAAAAGAACAATATGCCATGGCAAGTGCAGTTTGTCCCTAGAATGCAAGGGCAATTCAGTTTTCAAAATCAATCAATGTAATCCAACAAATTAACAGTCTGAAGAAGAAAAAACACATGATCATATTAATTTTTGCAGAAAAAGCATTTGTAGAAATGTATATCAAAAAAAAGTTAAAATCTGAGATATTATTTAGGCAACCAGCATTCTTTCAAGTGGGATAATATGCAATCGTCTCAGCTAGAATATATTGCTGAAGAAGGAGATTCCACAGATTCCTGCCATCTGTCTCTGTGTGTGTTCACCTTTAAACTTGCTCCCAGAAAATATTCTCTTGTCAACCACTGGATTTGAGACAGTGAGTTACCTTGTCCCAAGCCGTTTGCATTTTAAGTCTTCATTCTAAATATGGAATAAAAGTTTCTTTCTCCTTTTGAGGGACTTCCAGCATTTAGCAGGAAGGAGTTATTTTAGGGACATAGTTCCAGTACCTCTGAAACCACTTATTTAGGCAGCTATTTGCCTATGGATAATATCGGCCCCAGTGATGGCTGTTTGGGAATCTTCTGTTGTTCTCAGCCTTGAATTGTTTTTCTGTCCACTCATATGTATAGAAATACATTAGATGGGGGATCCTGAAAGTATCATGAGTCACAGAAATCTGCATAAATAAGGAATTTTATTTCTTAGGCCTGAAGGGGAAAATAAAAAATAAAGAAGTCTAAAAATATGTGGACTGGATTTTTTCTTGTTTCTGTAAAGAACATTAGTGAGAAAAATGCTTAAATTATATAAGTATTATAGATTAGAGGATAGTATATTATCAATGATAATTTCCTGATTTTGTAATTTATACTGTGGTTATATAAAGAATGTCTTTTTTTTGTTTTAGAAAGATACAGCTTGAAGTATTTAGGAGTAAAGGGAAAGCATGTCTGTAACTTAGTTTCAAATGTTCATTAAAATATATATCTATATATTAATACTTTACATATATATGTATGTATAGAGAGAGGATGATAAAGAAATTTTGGTAAAATATCAACATTTGGAGAATCTGGGTGAAGGGTATTGAGGCATTCTTTGTAACTGCTATTTTTTTATGACTAATATTATTTGAAGTACAAGTTAAAAAATAAAAGAGGCAGAACTCTCCATGCTTTAAGGGCAGAAAGATGGGAAGGCATAAATGCAATCTCTATAATCCTTAGCCATCTGGCACATCTAGGGAGTGTAGGAAGGTCTTGCTAAATGGGGAAGAATTTTAAGAGGAAAGCTTGACCAGTGTATAGTAGAATCTCATGAGTATAAATCTTCTTTTGAGTTAGAAATCAAGGCTCTGAGAGTTTGTGCAACTCCCTGGGCATTGTGGAAATTTGAACTCAAGTTGCTATAGCCATTTTCATCCTATACCTCCAACATTTTTAGTTAAAAGAAAACATTTGGATTTTGTTCTAACATATCCTTTTGGATTATATCAGTTAAAATAATGTGATTTTGACACTATGAATTATATAAGGCACTTGGACCTTTAGAAGTAATGTTGCTTACTGTTGATTTGTGAACATCCATGTAAATAAGTACAAGATTCAATAAGTAAGAATGTTTTACCAGCCCGTCATGGTCTATAGAAATATACTCATAATAAAATGAATGAAATTACTGCTCTCTTCTATGTATCCAACATGTGTTTTCATCCATTTCTAGAGGTGAGCAGTTATTTCTGTGCCTGACTTATTTTCTAGATACTTAGATAAGATAAGTTCCTTTCATAGAATTGACCCTAAAATCTGTTGGGAGAGATTATCTTAAGTGTGCACTCCTTTCAACTGCCTTAGTTGGAACCGGTAGGGACCACTTTCTGGTTAAAATAGATCTCCAACCAATGGCAAAGTGACTCAGGTGCTGATAAATTCCTCATTGATTGCAGCATTTGTGTGTTACCTTGAATCTTTATAACCCATATCTCCCAATCACATCATTCTCATCTATTCACAATGGGCAACATCACCCCAAGCTTTGTATGTAAGAGTCAGATTTATGACTGAGAATATTTAGTTTAACAAATATGTATTGTCTGCTATGTGCTTGGCATTGTGCTAGTTTATATAAAGTGTGTTTATATTAAAAAATCATTTAAAATGGAAAAGAAGAAATATCCTATACCTAGAATGGTAAGTCTCATGTGCCAGCTTCTGTAGATAGAAAGTATAGCCTCGAGTATCCACCAGGTATTTGCCAAGGCTGGAATAGAGGTTTCCATCCAAAGAATAGAAGGCAGGAGGGGGTTACATTAGCAGAGAAGGGATATGGAGCACATAGTCCAATGCTATCATCAACCTCATGGTGGGGGGCATGCAGTGAAGAAAGGGAAGGGAGAGTGGTATGCCCCAGGGATAGTAAAGCTAGAGAAATATTTTTTTTGATAGAAGGCAAAACTTATTTGACTAAGGATACTAAGATTTAAGTAAAATAAGGGAAGGCAAGTAGCACAACAACCCCGGTCACCAATGGAAGAAATTAGGTGAGTTATAGAGAATATTTGGTCCCAGGTGAAACTTGAAACTTTAAGTATTTTTGCTTGGGGAGAAGATTCACTACTCACCATTCCCCACTTCCTCCCCCCCCCCCATAACTAGTTTATTGAAGGTATTTAAGCAGGAAGTGTGACACATGGGTGCCCCAAACAGCAGCTCTTACAGCTATGTCATGAGATTAAACATGGGGAGAGTCGCCTCGTCTCAGCTCTGTTGAAACCACAGCAAGATACATGGGGAATATATTCAGAGAAAGAGGGGAATGACTAGGCTTCCTGTTCCTGTAACATTAGGTTTGCAGGCAGTGTACTTGCTGGATAATGCCTCATGTCTTAAAAACAAAACATAAAAAACTGCTTGGGGCTATTGTGCCATCAGAAAACTATACTTAAACTACGTAATATGTGATTACTGAAAGCTCTCATGGCCATGAGCAGAGCCCTGGCTTGTTTATAGCATCTCTATTTTTCTTATGTTTGTCACAAATTACTCTCATATGGAAATGCATTTTTGATAAAGGTAAACATACTATTTCACCCACAAGAAGGGCTTTATCAGTGGAGCTAGAATTGCTGAGTGGAACTCTAAAATTACTCATACATAGAACTATTGCATAAGTGTAGCCAGAATGCAAACCCAATCACCTGGAAAACGGAAATCACTTGGGCAGAAGGTTCTGCTGCTGTGGTAAGGATGAACCTTTTTCTCATTTCAGCTTTCTTTTCCATTTAGCTTTAGTGCCCATATCTTTGAAAAACTCTGTTAATTAATTTTTAAATCACAAAAATACAATGACTCTAGGTACTTTTCCCAGAGTTGTTTTGTCCCCAATCCCATAAAATTTCCATGTTTGTACATTTTGTGGTCAACGGCCAAATGCAAACTTTAGTTACGGGCAGTCTATGATGCTACAAGGTGAACTCTCTCCTCATTACTTGAGTCAAGCCCTTTTCTCTTTGTTACAGTGGGTTGAAGAAATAAGAGTAGCTCAATCCAAGCCACAAGAGTTCTTAACTTGAGACCTGGGTCTCAATATGCCAGATGGAGGCTTTGATGCCATAGCCTCCTGGGAGAAACCCAGGCCCTTGTTAAGAAACTAACTCCCTAAAATGTCTATCTTTTGTCTTACAGATTGGTTATAAACAAAAAAGCTATTTAAATCAAAATCAATTTTTTAATTTGATTATTGTTACTTATTTTTCCTCATATTTTACTTTTTTTGGTAAATGAAAAAGGAATATGTATGTGCTGCACACTAGAACAAATCAAAGATGCTTTGAATCCATCCCCACTCCTTTAAGTGTAATAAACTTCTTCCTTCGTGTTCAAGCAAAAGTACAAACATAGGATGATTTTTTTCCTCCAAATGAGACTATGTTGCATATATATCGCACTGCAAAAAGTTTCATTTGTTTATCAGTATTACATGGATATTTTCTAGCTATAGCTCTACCTCATTAAAAAAATAGCTGCCTTATAGTCTATCCTCTATATTATGTACTGTAATTTAGTCCTGCATTTCTCTTTGACGGATATTCAGTTTCCATTCTTTTGCCAATAAAATGTTGCACTAAATATCCTTGTGCATAAATTCTTACACGCTCTTACTTTTGTTCCTTTTTCTTAGATTCTCAAATTGGGCTTGCTGAGTCAGTAAGTATGAATGCTTTAACTATTATTAGTAAATGTCTTACAGTTCTTTCCCAAAACATTATAAAAATTCAACTTCAACCATCAAGCTATGAAAGTATTTGACTTACTTAACACATCCTAGAAGTGATTGGGTCATATTACTCTTTTAATTTTTATCCAGATCTGGGACGGGGAATATACCTAATGAGCTTAGGACATCTAGGTGTGCTGAAACACAAGGATGCTTTCGGTGACTAATGGTGTCCTGCCAAAGAGTCATTTAAGCTGGCTTGAAGGATCTCTCACTAACAAAATTGGAATAATTTAAGCATCAAAAAGAATAATAACTGAAATAGGTTGAAACACACCATATAATACATACGTATATATGTATATATTCTTCAATTCCTTCATCAAAAGGCCATCAGGGACACCTGTAGTTGAACAAGTTGAATTTATTTTTCTCATTCACTGCAGCCAGGAAAGACTGTACACCATGGGGAAGCAGGTGAGAAGGGGCAGTGAAGGAGGCATCTCAGGAACAGAGTGAGAAAGAACCTAATATGAACTTTGGGCTTTGGTTGGGCAGCTTGGGGGCAGGCCTAAGGAGTTTGTTCTAAATTGGGTGTTGCCAGAAAGCAGAGGCAATACTATGATTGAATATCTCATAAATGTTATCTACAGGGAAGGCGGACTAGAGCGAGGATAAAGCTGAAATGGCTCAAAAGCAGAAGTCACTCATATTAGCCGCCAGAGGGGAGTGTTTGGTATTTTGTGGGTTGTACGGCAACTTTGAAGTAGCTGTTCTGTGAGATTGTTTATTTCCAAGAATAGAACAGCACAGCTCAGCTGTAAGCATTAGGCCCATCTGTAAGGGCAGGAGGCCTGGCTGTGGGTATCAGGTTATTCTCGGATATCGGGGGCTGCTTGTTTTCCCTGATAGGTAGGCAGGGAGCTAGATGGATATAGAAAAAAAGCCAAATTTTTTGAAGTAAGAAGGAAAAGAGGAACCTCATGAGTCATCCTTGGAGGTAGGTTTTAGACCTACTCCTTCCTCTGAAAATTGCTAACGAAGCAGAAGGAATTAGTGACTTATCCCGCCTTTTCAGTATGTACTCTCTAAAGGTTTCCCCCGCTATCCGAAAGTAGCACCCTTCCTGAGCCGAAATGGCGTTAAGGTGAAGAAGCAATTACCAAAGGACACATCTTGCTAACAGGTGCACAAAATAAATCGAGATCAAGCACAGATGCTCACAGACACAGTTCAAAGCTAGGGCGTCCTGATGCTGAGATGCTGAGCGTAGTTCCAGGGGAAGGAGCTTGGCAGTGCCACCCTCACCGCTCAGGGTGTGTGCTGCCTCTGTAACCACTGGCTGTGAAACACGCTGAATGCTATTTTCATTTTTTGCCTTTTTTCCTAAAAGTGAAAATCTTCTTTGGATCTCTTTCCATTAGCCAAATCAGGTGCTAATATAAGTCTATCAAAAAAAGTGAAGTGGCTTAAAGTGAACTTTCAAAAAGTGGGGAATACCTGGATAGGGACCACCTTAATGAAGAGGGACAGGTCTTAGAGAAGAATTCCAGGTAATAAATGTTGTACAAATGATAAAACTAAAAAATTGCCATTTTTCAACCCATGATGAAAAAAATTCATTCAAGTTAAGATTATCAGTAGATGCCGAAGCAATTTGGGGAAAGGTGAATGGAGAAATGTATGTTTACATGTCACCAGAATATTTGTCATTTGTTCATAAATGACATACTGGTCACAACTGGGAAACACAGCTTTACAGTATAGGATGAGGTTATTGCCATGTTGACCCAATGAACAATCCTAGAACCAGTAGTAGTGGACTTCAGACATTATCTGCCCTCTGATGTGGTGCATCCCCTGCGAAATCTCTTGCCCAAAGTGCTTAGCCTCAATCTAATCAACCTTTAGATACAACCTCAGTTTACAGGGAATACAGCAACAATAAGGAAAGCTACAAGGAAGTAACCCAGGAGGTAGGACATTGTGTGATTCAGCCGGCCAGGCTCTTCAACAGATCACTACCATGGAAAAAAATGATAGGGGTGGGGATTCCACTCAAGGTTAAGAGAGATTCAAGAGACATGATGACCAAATGCAGTAAGTGATCTTTACTGAGTCACACTGTAAGCTGTCAAAGATGTTTTAGGGTCAGTTGAGGAAATTGAAATATAGGCTGGGTATTAGATAACTGAAAGAATTATTGTTAATTCTGGTATAGTATTGTGGTTATTTAAGAAAATAAGATATGATAACAACTACAATAAATTCATTTATCAATATGGGAGGTATAGTATGCCTCTTCATGTGTTCAGAACTTGTATTATGTCCCTCAGTAAGATTTTATAATTTTTTTACATACATGTTAAAACTTTCTTTTTCAACTTATATAGATATTTTACAGTTTCTGTCACTATAAGGAATAGAACACTCCCTCATCCTTACTTTTTCATACCTAATTTAGCATTTCTAGGGCAGACAATTGCTATGGGCTTAATATAGCAACTCAACAACCCTTTCTCATCTATGCTCTTGGAAGCATTAAGAGTCCAAACATGATTGGAAGTAGGGTGTGGAGGAGTGAGGAAGTAAAACACCTTGAAGAGAGATGTTGTTAATAGCATTTTTGATGTATTAATAGACAAATGACAGTTGAATCCTGACAACTAGGAAGGAAAAGTATGCACTAGAAGAAATGAAAAACATACTAGAACTTCCAAATTAATTTGAGAAGGAAGAATAAAAAGAAATAACCCCTGCATCAAAAATAAAAGTTAAAAGTAAAATTATATATTATCCAGAAAGAGGCAAAGTATAAATAGCCCATAGAAAAGGCTATTAGCACAGATAAACTTCTAGTCAAAGGAAATTTTAGAGCTGCAAAAAATTTTAAAGAAAAAATAAGAGGAAATTAAGTAATTACTCAACCATAAGAATTTATGAAAAGAACAACCAAGTAAAACAAACTAGAATATGGTAAATAATAAAGATAAAAGTAGAAATCAACAAACTAGAAAACAAAAAAAATTGTAGAAAGGAAAAATAAAACCAAAAGTTGGTTCTATGGGAAGAACAATAAAATAATGTTCTGTTAAGTCTGACTGAGGATAAAAAGAGCAAGTATACACTATGTGAGAAATGAGAATATGAGACTGAATCCTGGATCCTGAAGAAATTATAGAAATTAAAAGGCAACAGTATATGTAAGTGTAAGGCAATAAATTTAAAAATTTAGGGGAAACATAATTTCTTAGTTTAAAAAATCTACTAGAAGTGATTGAAGAAACAATACAAAACGTGAACAGACCAATAAAGACAGGGACAATAATTTAAGATCATTTATTTTAAAGAACTGGAACCAGAAGTTTTTATAGCTGAGCTCTATCTAATCTCTTTTTTTTTTTTTTCTTTTGCGGTACGCGGGGCCTCTCACTGTTGTGGCCTCTCCCGTTGCGGAGCACAGGCTCTGGACGCGCAGGCTCAGCGGCCATGGCTCACGGGCCTAGTCGCTCCGCGGCATGTGGGATCTTCCTGGACCGGGGCATGAACCCGTGTCCCCTGCATTGGCAGGCGGACTCTCAACCACTGCGCCACCAGGGAAGCCCCTCTATCTAATCTTTAAAGGACAAATCATTTCAATATTTATTTAAATCATTCAGACCACAGGGACTGTAGCATAATCTTCATATTAAAATCTTAAAAACACAGAACATAAATAGGGAAACATAGAACATAAATAGGGAAACATAGAACTATTTCACTTATGAGTAAAATGCAGAATTCCAAAATAGAATGTTATCATATCAAAGAATAATAGTCATGATAAAACAGAATTTATTCTAAAATGTAAGGATAGTGCTGTATTAAGAAATCAGTTGATATAATTCATCATATTAGCAAATTAAAGAACAAAAACTGCATGATTAATAGATACTGAAAAAGATATTTGACTCATTTCAGGAACCATCCTTAGTTTTAAAAAATATGTAAAAAAGAATAGAAGAAAGCTACAGTTCTTAGAATTGAAGAAGACTATACCAAAAACAGGAAGCAAATGTCATTAAATGAGGGAATTTTAAGTCAAGAATAGAACAGATATCTTTGCTAACACTACTATTATTCAATATTATTTTTGGAAATTTTAATGCAATAAGATGAAACAAATTAGCAGTAAACATATAGGAAAATCCAAAAATTATATTTTCATCATTAATATGATTATTCACTAAGAAAACTATCAGAAAGCCAAAATCTGTTAAAATTAATGAAATCTAGAAATTAAATATAATAAATTAAATTGCTATTTTAAAATCCATAACAATTGTCTGCCCTAGAAATGATAAATTAGAAAGGAAAAGGTGAGGGTTATTGAGAGCTTCTCTGGTTCTGCTTTCCTCCTACCCCTCCTTCCCTCTCTCCCTTTCCAGTTCTATCAAAGTATATAAACTTGGAAATATCATTAACTGTTCCCTCACTCTTGTTTCTTTTACAGGAGAGCATATCATTTAAGAGTACAGATAGAAAATCAAATTATCTGGTTTTAAACCCAGGCTTTGCCTTTTGCCAGCTCTGGGAACCTGGAGGGCAATATTTGGAGGTATTTACCCAGGTTTTCTTCTCTGCATTTGTATGTGTGGGTGTATGTGTATGTTGTACTCATTTCACCCTTGCTGCCCTTAAGAGATAGATATTCAGAAATTCAGAGATTCATTTGTTCAACAATGTTTATGGAGCACCTATCTGTGTATAGATACCGATTTAGGTGTCAAAGATACAGCAGTAAACAAGACAGATAAGGTCCCTGCTCTCATGAAGCTGATATTCTAGTGGAGGAAAAATAGCGAGATCACAGATAACTAGATAATGGATAGATACATACATACATAGAAAAATAGTTGGCACATAGAGTAACTAAATAAGAAAAATATCAGATAGTGATAAATATTATACAAAGAATTAAAATATTGTGATAATGTTCCAGTTATCTATTACTGTATAACAAACTTTTACAAAGCTTAGTGGCTTAACAAAACAACCATTCTACTATCTCACAGTTTCGTGGGTGAGAAATTTGGGGAGGGCTCAGTTTCATGAGTCTTCTGCTCCACATGGGGTTGTCCAGGTGATATTCAGCCAATGGCTGGTCTTGTATAGATATTTGGTGCCTGGGAGGGGTGGCTGGAAGTCTGGGATTGTTGTCTGGAGAGCCTGCACATGGCCTGCCCAGCAAGGCAGTGTCCGGGTAGTCAGGCTTCTTATGTGGCAACTCAGGGCTCCAGGTGAGGGTGTTCCAAGAGGCCCAGGCAGATGTTGCAAGGAACCTAGCTTCAGAAGTCCTACAGTGTCACTTCCACTGCATTCTGTTGGTCAGGCAAGTCATTAAAGCCAGTGCGGATTCCAGGGGAAGGAAATTAGACCCTTCCTTTCAAATTAACAATGACTTGGGTGATTGGGAAGGCTGACTGAGGAGGTAACATTTAAGCTGAGAGCTGAATAATATGAAGGATTGGACCCTGAAGATACAAAGAGAAAGCTTACCTACCGGTTGGTCAGAGGAACTAAAGAGTAAGGGCTTGGTGTGTCTGAGAAACTGGAAGTGACTGGGAGGGCAGTGAGCAAGGGGAGCAGTGGTATGAGATAAGTCAGCAAAGCCACGGGGGACCAGGTTATGTAAGATTTTGTAAGCCTAGCTGAGAAATTTGGATTTTATTTTAAATGCTTCTTATTCCCAGAATCTACTAAAGAAGTTTTAGCAAAGGCCAGTCAAATCCGTAGATTCTCTACAGAATTGCTTGTCAGGAAAGAGGCAAGAGCAGAAGCAGGGAGGCTAGCTAAGAGGCATCTGCAGTAGTACAAGAAGGAAATGATGGTGTATGGACCAGTGTGGTTGTAGGGAAGGCCAGACTGAAGATCTGTTTTGGAGGCATTATTGATGGATTACATGATTGGAATTTAGGAAAATCAAAGAATCAAGAAAATCCCCACCCCAAGATAAGTTTTAAGGAGTCTAAGAGCATAAAGCTTCTCAGAGGTACCTTCTTAATTTCTTTCCTTCTTTACTCCATATACTTCATACAATCCATCACCAAGTCCTGTTCATTCTACCTTCAAAACGCATCCCCAATCCTACTGCTTCTCATCACTTTCACCACTAGTCCCAGCTTCCAGCAACGTTCACCTGGGTTAATGTAATAACCTCCTAAGTGGTCTCCTGCTTCTACTCTTGTTCCACCTTGTCAGCTTGCACGAAGTGGTCAGCATGATCTTTTAAAAATGTAAATCATATCCCCTTCTCAAAACTTTTCAACTTCTCTCTCATTTGGAATACAGTGTGAAGCGCTCACTGTGCCCCTGCTGTCCATCAACCTCACTCCCACTCTTCTCCTTCTCACTCTCCTCTGCTAACACTGGCTGTGCTGTTCTGATCACAGGGAGACCACAGCTGCCTCAGGGCCTTTGCACTTCTCGCCCTGTTTGCCTGGACTGCTTTCCTCAGAGTTATTCACCTGGCACACTCCCCAACTTCATTCAAATCTCTCATCCTCAGAGATACTTACTCTGACCTAAGCTCCCTGCCCCCTCACTGTCTAGCCCTTTAACCCTCTTTTATACATATTTATTGTACAAATTACCCACCTGAAGTTATATTTCATTTGTTTATCTGTTTGTTGTATATCTGTTATTTATTTATTATATATCTCATTCATTGGCATGTAAATTGATGAGGGAAGCAGCCTGTCTGTCCTGTTCATTGCTATATACCCAGGGCCCAGGACTGTGCCTGGTATAATGAAGGCACTTAAATAACATTTGTAGAAATGAATAAATGTTAGCTATTATTATCATTATTAATATTATGAGGGGCTTCCCTGGTGGCGCAGTGCTTGAGAGCCCGCCTGCCGATGCAGGGGACACGGGTTCGTGCCCCGGTCCGGGAAGATCCCACATGCTGCGGAGCAGCTGGGCCCATGAGCCGTGGCCACTGGGCCTGCGCGTCCAGAGCCTGTGCTCCGCAACGGGAGAGGCCACAACAGTGAGAGGCCCGTGTACCGCAAAAAAAAAAAAAAAAAATTATGAGTTACTTGCATATCCTCTTGATTTTTCCTTCTAAATGTCTCTGTTCATGCCTTCTTTCCATACTCGCTTGGCAGTCACCACCTGAATCCAGGCCTCTCTCACTCCACACCTGACGACCGGTGAAGCCTTCTTCCTGAGCTTCAGAAATCTAGTTACTTTCCTTCTCCAGGCATCTGTCATGTGATGGCCTGGTCACTCTTTCTGAAACATTGCCTAATTATTTCATATCTCCTTTCTAACAGCATGAAGTCTAATCACTGTAGCCTTGCAGTCATTTCCCTCATAGCTGGTCTCTCTCAATCTTTTGCAGCTTCATTTCCCATCACTTCCTCCTGTGAACCCTTGCCCCCAGACAAATTGCTGCACTTGCTCAAAACTGGTACTTTTCCATGCCTGTGAGTTGACCCGTACCATTTGGCCCATCTATCCCAAACCTTCCCTGCTATTCAAAGTTGGGCTCAAATCTCACATCCATGGGAACTGACTCAGAAGCAAGAATTCTCTAAGTAGTCTTACATTTATTTCCCTCTCCCCCATTTGAACCTTGTATTGGCTCAGTCATATATTATACTGACTACACACTTTGTATATGAATATATAGGTGTACTCAGTCCTACCTTCACAAATATAGAGCCAGTATGTCCAACATGTACACTGTAGCTTAAAGTTTTAACTATTTCCACTTTAGCTTAAGGCTCTCAGTTATAGTCCTGCCCTGTCCCTTATTATGTGTGATTTGACAGATTCTATAATCTCTTCGAGTTTCTATTTCCTTTTCAGTAAAATGGGGATAATAATCTCTCTCTCATAGTGCTGTCATTAGAATTGGATGAGCTCAAATACAATGTTTAATACACAGTGGGCCCCAATTAATTGTTATTATTCCTTTTTGTGTTTCCCACAGTGCCACTTCATAGTGTGGTTTTGATGGCTTTGCAAATAGACAGGGAAATATCTGCAATAGGCATTATACCACCAGCTAGCCTTATCATGCATATTTCATAAAGATTACAGCTTTAAAATCAATGTATATTCCTGGTTCTGCCTTCTTCCTGTCTTGCTTTGGACATTACTGTTTTCACTTAACTTATGACACCTGAGTCCATCTGGGGAGCATTAGGCTTTCCCTAGATATTCCCACCCCTGTGGGAGCACCAATCATGGCATCTTTCCCGCAGTGGGGGAAATAAAGCATGAGGACGGGAGTGAGGATAGGAATGACCACTTTTGCAGCCAGATTTCTGGAAGGTAAATGATTCGAGCAATGTGATTCCAGAAATAAGCTTATCTGAGTAGCATGACCATTCGCTGGGACTGACTCAGGCACACATAATCTAAAGGTCTCTTCTCCATCGTCTTAAGTTGTGGTAAAGTCGTCCCAATAATACTGAGCAAGCTCTTTCTTGGCCTAATGCCCCCTTTTGGTGACGCTATAATCTGTATTTTTATTCCTTCTTATTTACCGTCTATGGTCTCAGCAGTTGAGCCGTTGTCAGAGGTCTTGTTCTGTCCTTCCCATGCTGGCAAATCTGCACAGACAGGGAGATGTGGTACAGAAAACCCTGTGTCATTGTCAGTGGGTTTCACACCAGGATTCAGTCTGCACAGGGGCTGCCTGGCACGTGCTCATAGTCACTGGGCAGGGGAGCTACTGCAGGGCCTTCCCTTTTGACTGCAGCGTCTGTCATGGACAGAGCAGTATCACAGAACTGGTGAGGCGATATTGTTTTCTTATGTTTCCTTCCAACACAACAGAAGTAAGATGGAGGGGTTTTCATTCAGGACCAAAATGATGCAGTCACGTGGATCAATGGAGTCTTAGGAGCAGAGAGCGCACTGGGATGGGGAATTGAGGAGAGCTCCAGAGAGGAACCACTTACAGAGGTACAGGCTGTGTTAAGTGAAGCAAGGGCCGTGCAACACTCCAAGACCAGCAGCAGTGAGAATGCTTACCTGCTAGGCCAGAGTGAGAGAAAGGAGGAATAGTACCCCCGCTTACCGCGGTTTCATTTTCCATTGTCAGCCTCTGTACATAAATATTACATGGAAAATTCCAGAAATAAACAATTCTTAAGTTTTAAGTTGGGTGCCATTCTGAGTAGTGTGATGAAATCTCTGTCCTGCTCCATCCCACCCAGGATGTGTATCATCCCTTTGTCTAGCGTATCTGCCCATTAGTCGCATAGTAGCCGACTAGGTTATCAGGTCAACTATCTTGTGTTCTAATCCACCCTTATTTTGCTTAATAATAGCTCCAAAGCGAAAAGAGTAGTGATGCTGGCAACCCGGATATACCAAAGAGAAGCCGTAAAGTGCACCCTTTAAGTGAACAGGTGAAAGTTCTCAACTTCATAAGAAGAGGAAAAAAAAAGTATGCTGAGGGAGCGAAGATCTATGCAAAGGACAAATCTTCTATCTGTGAAATTGTGAAGATGGAAAGAGAAATTCGTGCTAGCTTTGCTGTCGCACCTCAAGCTGCAAAAGTTATGGCCTCACTTCATCTCATCACGTAGCCTTTGTATGATCTCACATCGTCGCAAGAAGGGTGAGTAGAGAACAATAAGACAATGAGAGAGAGAAACCACATTCATGTAACTTTTATTACGGTATATTATAATTGTTCTATCTGTAATATCTATGTTATTAGTTATTGTTGTCAATCTCTTACTGTGCCTAATTTGTGAATTAAACTTCATGATAAGTATGTAAGTATAGAGCAAAACATAGTATATACAGGGTTCAGTAGTATCCCTGATTTCAGGGATCCACTGGGGGTCTTGAACCGTATCACCCACAGATAAGGGAGGACTACTGTATTACCAGAACCTAGAGGAAACATCCGTAGGTCTAAGAGGGAGGTACCTAAAAGATGCCCTGTCTTCAGTAGAGGTGTCTCTAGCTCAGAGTGACCAGGCAGGGAGCAAGCTGGAAAAAATAAAGACCCCTTCTCCCTCGTCCTGCTATGATAGTGCTTCCCCACAGCTGAACCCAATAGAATGGGAGCCAGATGACAAGGGCCCTGCTGCTGCTGACCATAACATTCAGCTCCTCAGGCACAGAGCACGGTAGAGAAGGGTAGGGCTGGGTCTGCAGGGGCAGGGGAGGAATGTTTAGCATATGGGGATTGTTAGTTTAGGTGTTAGTGGGTCTGATGGATCAGGAGGGCAGGCCTGGCAAGAATCTCTTTGAATGAGTTAATTTAATATTTGGGGCCCAAAGAAAGGAGGACATGACCTTGAATGAGGAGGAAGGGGGCGGGAGATGGAACAGCATGGTGTCTGGCATGTGGTTTCCTGGAGTCCTGCCCATGTACTCAGGTGTGAACGGGGGAAAATGGGAAACACTACTTTAGCTGGTAGGTACATGTTAGCATTAATATGACTCACAGGCTAATTTATAGCCACAGGCTAATGAGGTCTGGAGCAATACAAGTTAGACTGAAATAATTTTTGCACATTGGTTTATGTTTAGTTCTTTTGTACTGTAGTTAGCATGGTAACCTGTCTAAATTTTAAAGTGTGTTTTCCCCCCATCTCTGTTCTATATGTATTTTATAAATTATATCCTTGAACTTATTTTTGTGACATAAACTGCTTTGGTAGTCTGGTGAAACCCCTTCTTAGAAAACTGTTTTTAAATGCATGACAAAAAACATAGGCTCCAAAGAAAAATTTTAATATCAGAATACAGTTATCAAATCTTTTAATGTGATATAAAAAGATATATAGTTTGTTAATGCATTAGATAACAAGATTTGGTGGTGGGTCTAATAAACACCACACTTTGCCATGCCGCACAGCTTGTGAGATCTTAGTTCCCCAACCAGGGGTCGAACCTGGGCCCTCAGCAGTGAAAGCGCAGAGTCCTAACCACTGGACCACCAGGAAATTCCCAAAACACAACACTTTTGAAATGTCATGAGCATAGTACTATTTTGAAGTTTTGGCATCAACTTTAATGTGATGTGAAACTTGTAATTTCTACTGTTGTCAAAGTCAGAGATACCGCTAACATAGCCATGGTCAGTGCCCACCTTCATAAATGAAGGAAATACCAATTTTTAGTTAAAGAGTAATGACAACAGAGATATATTTTTTGCTCTAGTTCACGAACATCCTGAATTCTGTCTACAAGCCTGTTATTAAGAACTCTTGCTAGGATCTCCTAAACCCCCTCACAACTGAAACAAAAACAAAGGCAGCATGAGAGTAAAATTGGAAAATTTTAGATAATGAATCATGGAAAATTCTAGATAATGAATCATGGGCCAGAGAGGAAGAGATGGAGCCACCCCATATTGAGGAGATGAAAAGAATGTTCTAAGAGACTCCAAGAGTCCTGGAGAGCTAAGTCAGCTCCAAGCCTTCCTTGAAGCCATGGCTGTGGAGAACACCCTCCTCCACCCAGGAGGAGCCTGGTAACTCAGCCTGTTACCCACTGGGCATGAAGTCTTTGGAGACACATTCTCTGGTCAATCCCTCAGTAATCTGCCTTGTGCACTCTTCTTCTCACGTGGACCAGCCACTAGAAGAGAGGGCTTGAACATCTTCAGGCTAGTCACGGCCTAAAGGGAAGGTCCTACCCTCTGACCAAAGTTGACAAAACAGAATTTATGTGATATAGGTAAAGATGCCTGGTCTGAAATGAAGTCTAAAGGAGACACTAATGAGAACAGCTGCAGAATATATCTGAAAATTAACCACAAACCCCACACCCCCAGATGGGTGCCAAGTTATTTAGAAGAGTTATAATAGTTGCAGTCAATTGCATACTTGGACACCTCCAGCTTTAGCAATACTACAGGATTCTGGACAGTTAAGCAAATTGTGGGAATAATTTACAGACTGAAGTAGGTGTTATGCTTACAGGAGTGGGCCTGGAAAAGTGTTCTTCTCTCAAGAGTGGAGGCTCTGGCTCTAAGGCAGCTTCCTGGGCTGTGCTGAGCCAAGAGGCAATGAAAAGCTGGCAGATGATACCATTTCAATGGCCTGACCTCTCAGTCACTCTTGTGACCCCAAAGAAGCCACAACTACCTGAAGGGGGAATTGTAATTCTAATACAGTAACAAAGATTGGGCTAGTTCATACATTTAAGACAAAAGTCACATGAGGGCAATGAGAAATGTCGTTTATTACACAGGTCCTAAATTCCTCTCCATTTTTCCTAAGTGCCAGGTGGTCCTAAGAGATGACTGGGAGAAAGGGGGACATGAGGATGATGACAGCATGGTGAGGCCTCCTATCTGGGCCCAACCTTTTTGAGTCCTCATGGGAACATGGGTGAAAGCTGGTCTAATAATAGATATTTGACACCCTACACAAGAGGGAAGAACAGAAGATTAAAGCTCAACTCCTCTAATTTATATATGGGAGACTAGGACTCAGAGAGGTGATTTGCCTGAAATGTGACATTTTAGAATAAATAATACCAGACTAAAATGCAGCTTTTCTGACCTCTGATCATTGTGCTTTTTCCATCATTTAGAAAAAATTCTAAGCAAACCTCAAACACTGTTTATATCTTGGCCTTCATGGCTCAATCTCAGCATTAGAAGGGGAAGTGATGGCTGTGGTCTCTCAGTGATGAAGGATGAAGACCAAACCTGGAATGGGTCAGACCAGATGCCAGAAAGCACAAACCTACTAGGTACACATTTTAAATTGGCTCACTCAAAACCTATTCACATACCCTCTCATGCCTTACTGTACCACAGAAGCTGGAAAGCTAAAACTTTCCTTCCCAGATTCCCTTGCAGCTAAAAGAGACCATGTGAGATGTGGTGAATAAGACATAAGCTCAAGTCAGCTGGTTCTATATCTTCTGCTTCTTCTTTCTCCCTGACTAGAATGTGAACTTGATGTTGGAGGTGTATCAGTCATCCTCAGGATTATGGGACAGGAAGAGAAAAAGCGCAGACCCTTGATGACATTTTGAGGTGCTGTACTAGCCTTGATTTGCTTAAACCCAGACTTCTCACTGAGGTAAATCCCTTCCTTGTGTAAGTCCACATTCATTAAGTTTTATGGTACTTGTGCCAAACATAATCCTAACTTATATTTCAGTCTGTGAGTCAAAAGTGGACTCAAGGATGGCAAATACATGCTAAAACAAATTTCAGTAGGGTGAGTTCATGTGATCATTGAGTTTAAAGCTCAGTATGATATAATACAAGTTAGCGAAGAGATCCAATTAAAGAAGGTAAGAAAACTGTCTAGATATGAAATGCTGTTTGTATGGAGTGGTTTTGAAGGCCCAGAATGTGACCTGTGGATGTGCTTCGGTTGGATAACTCTCCAACATTTATTAATCAAGGCACCATGATTCAAGGTCATCATTACTTCATTTGGGGCCATCTATCCTCATTCCTCTTGTAAAAATAAAATAAAATGGCCACCAGAGGGTGTGGGAATGGAAATACTGAGGCAAAAACATGCCTTCAAACCAGACTGCTCTAGGGATGTTGTCACAGCGGGGTCCAAGGTAGCCTGTGGCCTGTTGGAATAAGAGAGGATAAAATACAGCCTTAGAATAAGGTTAGAACTTTGGTTTCTTGGTCTAATTTCATCCCACTGGAGACAATCATGTTATGAGGTGATATTAGCTGTAGCATTGAAGTTTAAAGAATAATGCTCTTGTGGGTAGGCTGCCATGGGTTTGTGAGTCAGAGAGAATTCTCTGATGGTTTGGTGAGAACAGCTGAAAGGGCATACAGTGTGTGCTTCCTTCAATTATTCCTGAAGGGCTTCTCACTTAGTTGGGTTTAAACTATCTCCACCAGGGCCCATTAAGAGAAAAGAAAAAAAAAAAAAAAGAATATGATTTGAAAAACAGACTTTGAACAATTAAAGTACATGCTTCCAAATGTAAAATCAAGAACTATATTAACTTCTCAAATAAGAAAAAGGGTAATTAAAAAAATAAACTTAGGGGGATTCCTCTCCTAGTCAGTCTTGGTGCTGGAGCTCCTGGTTTAGCTGGTAGAGGATTTGTCAGGATAGATGAAAAGAAAGATGAATGCTCAATGTTGAAGCTGCAGCTGAAAGAGAAGGATGAACTAATTTCCCAACGTCAGGAAAGTTCAGCATTTACAGAAAGCTTTTGCTTCAAGAGTAGATAAATCCACACAAGCTGAACTTCTAGGCTATGATGGTTTGAACCTGAAAAGACTGGAGTCACTACAAGAAGGGAGAGAACCATGTGGTTGATGGGGTCTTCATGCTCCGGCCGGGGGTCAGGCCTGAGCCTTTGAGGTGGGAGAGCCGAGTTCAGGACATTGGTCCACCAGAGACCTCCCAGCTCCACATAATATCAAATGGTGAAGGCTCTCCCAGAGACCTCCATCTCAACGCTAAGACCCAGTTCCACCCAACAACCAGCAAGCTACAGTGCTGGACACACTATACCAAACAACTAGCAAGACAGGAACACAAACCCACCCATTAGCAGCTGCCTAAAATCATAATAAGGTAACAGACACCCCAAAACACACCACCGGAATTGGTCCTGCCCACCAGAAAGACAAGATCCAGCCTCACCCACCAGAACACAGGCACTAGTCCCCTCCACCAGGAAGCACAACCCACTGAACCAACCATAGCAACTGGGGGCAGACACCAAAAACAACGGGAACTACGAATCTGCAGCCTGCAAAAAGGAGACCGCAAACACAGTAGGTAAAGCAAAAAGAGAAAACAGAGAATCACCCAGCAGGTGAAGGAGCAAGGTACAAACCCACCAGATGAATCAAATGAAGAGGAAATAGGCAGTCTACCTGAAAAAGACTTCAGAGTAATGCTAGTAAAGATGATCCAAAATCTTGGAAATACAATGGAGAAAATACAAGAAGGGAAAAACAACAAATAACATACAAGGGAATCCCCATAAGGTTAACAGCTGATCTTTCAGCACAAACTCTGCAAGCCAGAAGGGAGTGACAGGACATAGTTAAAGTGATGAAAGGGAAAAACCTACAATCAAGATTACTCTACCCAGCAAGGATCTCATTCAGATTCAACGGAGAAACTAAAACCTTTACAGACAAGCAAAAGCTAAGAGAATTCAGCACCACCAAACCAGCTTTACAACAAATGCTAAAGGAACTTCTCTAGGCAGGAAACACAAGAGAAGGAAAAGACCTACAATAACAAACCCCAAACAATTAAGAAAATGGTAATAGGAACATACATGTTGATAATTACCTTAAATGTAAATGGATTAAATGCTCCCACCAAAAGACATGGACTGGCTGAATGGATACAAAAATTAGACCCATATGTATGCTGTCTACAAGAGACCCACTTCAAACCTAGGGACACATACAGACTGAAAGTGAGGGGATGGAAAAAGATATTCCATGCAAAGGGAAGTCAAAAGAAGGCTAGAGAAACAACTCTCATATCAGACAAAATAGACTTTAAAATAAAGACTATTACAAGAGACAAAGAAGGACACTACATAATGATCAAGGGATCAATCCAAGAAGAAGGTATAACAATTGTAAATATTTATGCACCTCAATAAATAAAGCAAATGCTAATAGCCATAAAAGGGGAAATCGACAGTAACACAATCATAGTAGGGGACTTTAACACCCCACTTTCACCAATGGACAGAGCATCCAAAATGAAAATAAATAAGGAAACAAGCTTTAAATGATACATTAAACAAGGTGGACTTAATTGATATTTATAGGACATTCCATGCAAAAACAACAGAATACACAGTCTTCTCAAGTGCTCATGGAACATTCTCCAGGATAGATCATACCTTGGGTCACAAATCAAGCCTTGGTAAATCTAAGGAAATTGAAATCATATTAAGTATCTTTTCTGACCACAATGCTATGGGACTAGATATCAATTACAGGAAAAAATCTGTAAAAAATACAAACACATGGAAGCTAAACAATACACTACTTAGTAACCAAAAGATCACTGAATAAATCAAAGAGGAAATCAAAAATACCTAGAAACAAATGACAATGAAAACACAATGACCCAAAACCTATGGGATGCAGCAAAGGAAGTTCTAATAGGGAAGTTTATAGCAATACAATCCTACCTCAAGAAACAAGAAACATCTCAAATAAACAACCTAACCTTACACCTAAAGCAATTAGAGAAAGAAGAACAAAAAAAACTCCAAAGTTAGCAGACGGAAAGAAATAAAGATCATATCAGAAATAAATGAAAAAGAAATGAAGGAAACGATAGCAAAGATCAATAAAACTAAAAGCTGGTTCTTTGAGAAGATAAACAAAATGATAAATCATTAGCCAGACCCATCAAGAAAAAAAGGGGGAAGACTAAAATCAATAGAATTAGAAATGAAAAAGAAGTAACAACTGACATTGCAGAAATACAAAAAATCATGAGAGGTTAATACAAGCAACTATATGCCAATAAAATGGACAACCTGGAAGAAATGGACAAATTCTTAGAAAAGCACAACCTTCTGAGACTGAACCAGGAAGAAATGGAAAATAAAAACAGACCAATTACAAGCACTGAAATTGAGACTGTGATTAAAAATCTTCCAACAAACAAAAGCCCAGGACCAGATGGCTTCTCAGGTGAATTCTATCAAACATTTAGAGAAGAGCTAAGACCTGTCCTTCTCAAACTCTTTCAAAATATGGCAGAGGGAGGAACACTCCCAAACTCATTCTATGAGGCCACCATCACCCTGATACCAAAACCAGATAAAGATGTCACAAAGAGAGAAAACTACAGGCCAATATCACTGATGAACATAGATGCAAAAATCCTCAACAAAATACTAGCAAACAGAATCCAACAGCACATGAAAAGGATCATACACCATGATCAAGTGGGGTTTATCCCAGGAAGGCAAGGATTCTTCAATATATGCAAATCAATCAATGTGATACACCATATTAACAAATTGAAGGATAAAACCATATGATCATCTCAATAGATGCAGAAAAAGCTTTTGACAAAATTCAACACCCATTTATGATAAAAACCCTCCAGAAAGTAGTCATAGAGGGAACTTACCTCAACATAATAAAGATCATAAATGACAGACCCACAGCCAGTATCATTCTCAATGGTGAAAAACTGAAATCATTTCCTCTAAGATCAGGAGCAAGACAAGGTTGTCCACTCTCACCATTATCATTCAACATAGTTTTGGAAGTTTTAGCCACAGCAATCAGAGAAGAAAAAGAAATAAAAGGAATCCAAATTGGAAAAGAAGAAGTAAAGCTGTCACTGTTTGCAGATGACATGATACTATACATAGAGAATCCTAAAGATGCTACCAGAAAACTACTAGAGCTAATCAATGAACTTGGTGAAGTAGCAGAATACAAAATTAATGCACAGAAATCTCTGGCATTCCTATACACTAATGATGAAAAATCTGAAGGAAAAATTAAGGAAACACTCCCATTTACCATTGCAATAAAAAGAATAAAATACCTAGGAATAATCCTACCTAAGGAGACAAAGACATGTATGCAGAAAACTATAAGACACTGATGAAGGAAATTAAAGATGATACCAACAGATGGAGAGCTATACCATGTTCTTGGATTGGAAGAATCCACATTGTGAAAATGACTCTACTACCCAAAGCAATCTACAGATTCAATGCAATCCCTATCAAACTACCACTGGCATTTTTCACAGAACTAGAACAAAAAACTTCACAATTTGTATGGAAACACAAAAGACCCCGAATAGCCAAAGCAATCTTGAGAAAGAAAAACAGAGCTGGAGAAATCAGGCTCCTGGACTTCAGACTGTACTACAAAGCTACAGTAATCCAGTGAGTATGGTACTGGCATAAAAACAGAAATATAGATCAATGGAACAGGATAGAAAGCCCAGAGATAAACCCACGCTCATATGGTCACCTTATTTTTGATAAAGGAGGCAAGAATATACAATGGAGAAAAGACAGCCTCTTCAATAAGTGGTGCTAGGAAAACTGGACAGCTACATGTAAAAGAATGAAATTAGAACACTCCCTAACACCATACACAAAAATAAGCTCAAAATGGTTTAAAGACCTAAATGTAAGGCCAGACACTATCAAACTCTTAGAGGAAAACATAGGCAGAACACTCTATGACATCAATCACAGAAAGATCCTTTTTGACCCACCTCGTAGAGAAATGGAAATAGAAACAAAAATGAACAAATGGGACCTAATGAAACTTGAAAGCTTTTGCACAGCAAAGGAAACCATAAACAAGATGAAAAGACAACCCTCAGAATGGGAGAAAATATTTGCAAATGAAGCAACTGACAAAGTATTAATCTCCACAATTTACAAACAGCTCATGCAGCTCAATATCAGAAAAACAACCCCAATCCAAAAATGGGCAGAATACCTAAATAGACATTTCTCCAAAGAAGATATACAGATTGACAGCAAACACATGAAAGAATGCTCAACATCATTAATCATTAGAGAAATGCAAATCAAACCTACAATGAGGTATCACCTCACACTGGTCAGAATGGGCATCATCAAAAAATCTACAAACAATAAATGCTGGAGAGGGTGTGGAGAAAAGGGAACCCTCTTGCACTGTTGGTGGGAATGTAAATTGATACAACCACTATGGAGAACAGTATGGAGGTTCCTTAAAAAACTAAAAATAGAACTACCATATGACCCAGCAATCCCACTACTGGGCATATACCCTGAGAAAACCGTAGTTCAGAAAGAGTCTTGTACCACAATGTTCATTGCAGCTCTATTTACAATAGCCAGGACATGGAAGCAACCTAAATGTCCATCAACAGATGAATGGATAAAGAAGATGTGGCACATATATACAATGGAATATTATTGAGCCATAAAAAGAAACGAAATTGAGTTATTTGTAGTGAGGTAGGTGGACCTAGAGACTGTCATACAGAGTGAAGTAAGTCAGAACGAGAAAAATAAATACCGTATGCTAACATATATATACAATCTATAAAATAATAAGATAAAATAAAGTTAGGAATATCATGCATTGACATTCCTGGGAAAGCTTGCAGATTGATGCATACTTAAGGTGCCAGAATACATTTATAAAACCTAAGCTGTTACTTCCCAATACTGCAAAACCTTCAGAATTCCATAATGGAAAGGTAGTGTTTCAAAATTGGAACTTTAAAATTATTTGAAGCTAAAAAGAACTTTCCTTGAACTAACACTGAAACAGTTAGAACCAAGGGTACTCTGAAAAACACTTCTGGTGAGCTTATCAGAGTTTGAAAGGTTTGTGAAAACAGCCTTCGGGTAACTCCTGTCAGCTTAATAGAAACAGCAGGAATTCTCTAGCCTCATTTTGGGTCCATTCATTAAACCTGCTCTGCCTTGTGGCTCAGTTAGTTTTCACTTCCGTTGGGTTCCAGTCCTTCTAAGGACCAAAAGGTACTTTGGTCACAAACATGGATTTTCACTTTGGAAAGAGTCCCCTCAATCCTATCATGAGGCCAGATGGAGGGACCAGAAATTTAAGCAGGCACATTCCTCAGCTTAGCCTCAGGTACCTCTGATCCACTGTTCACAGAATCAGCTCCGCTACCTCATCCGTAAAAGTGCACAACCTCTTTTGGAAAACACGCTCTCTCATACATTTCTAGTTGACACATCTTTTGGGAAGGCAATAGGGCAAGAGCTATCACCATTTCAAATGCATGATTTCTTGGACCAAGAAATTCCATTTCTGGGATTCCAACAGTTGCGTCTGAACACATGGGCAAAGATGAATATCCAAAGTTACTCATTGATATATGTTTTGTAATACAAGGAGACAGAGGGAAGAAAAGTCATGTTCAGCAAGAGGGACAGAGTAAATTAATTATCTTCTTTGAAAGGATGTCAGTATGTCTGGATGCAGAGTTGGGTCTAGTCTTTAAGTCAAAGCCATCACACCTAGATGGTGGAGCAGATGATAGAAAGCACCTGGGTCTCATTGACCTAACTGAGCTGCAGAATTAACTTTTAGTAGTGATGCCCTATCTTTGGGCTTCTTATTTTGTGAGATTATAAATTTTCATCATGATTTTAGACAACTGAACCTGATTTCTCTATTACTTTCAGCCAAATCATCCCAAGAGAGCATCCTTTGCAAAGAAAGGTTTGGCAAAATGCCCTGAGATCACGTTCCTACAGGTAAGGCTGACAGAGTCCCATGGCTCTGTATGCACTGTCATACTTTGAGGCCATTCTTATATCTCTAAGAATGGTCTTCTGTTTCCCACATGACCATTTTCCATCAGTTTAAACGAACCCATGGAAGTAACTAGACAAGGTGAAACACCTCACGGAGGCCTGTGTTTCCTGTCTCTGAGACTCAAGAGACCCGATCTGGGGCAGCGAAATCCCTGACTTAGCATTGTTTCTCCCATGGTCCCGTGGAGTTCAGAGTTCTTAGTGTTAGGTCTCAGAATCTGTTCTAGTTACTTCACTCAGAAGAGGATTTATTAAAGGGTAGACTCTTTGAAAGTAAGTGCTAAAAAAGCAGACTCTAGGCTGAGCTTCCAGAAACAACTCCCCAAACTTCATCACAGAAACACATCACCAAGAACGCTGCTATCTTTGCCTCAGTCAGGAAACTGCAGAATCTGGACTCTTCCATCAGGGCCAGTTGCTCCAGACCACACTGCTTCTGTTCTTTTTGGGTCAGGAAGAAGATATTCACAGCTTGTTTCTCTCCCCACATAACTTAGTTCTTTTATAACTCAGGGTTGTTTAAATTTTTTTTTATGTTTCATAATATACCTGGAGAATATGGGACATCTTAATAGTGTTATAACTCAGTTTTGAATCAAGATCTCAAACAGCTGGATCTGAACTAAGTCACACCTGAACCCTAGTAGCAAGTGAGGCTGGGAAACTGTTGACCACATGCCAGCCACTGGAGTCCTGGAAGGCTGGAAGTGTCCTGCAGTGGGTCTCTATGGACATCAATCCACAATATCCACAACCCCAAAATGGAAACGATAGAGCCTCACACCAGAAAAGGAATGGTCTTCAAACTCAACTCTATCAGGAATGAAGATAAGATTCCTCAATAAGCCTGATGGTTAGTCAGTTGTATCACCTGAGGGGCAGGTTGCTCTACACAGCATTTTAACCAGCTACACAAAAGGAAGTCAATACCTTCCTAGAACGTCTGCTTTCAATGTGGTGAAATGTGCTCATATTAAATGTGCTCACAATCACATTTTAGGTTCTCTCCTCAGCAAAATAAGTGTTTTGCTATTGCACAGGTTGTTGTGACTAGAAGCATGGGACTTGAGTTAATAATAATAATAATAACAATTTATTAAACACTGTGGTCAGAAGAACACAAACCCAGTCTCAACTCAGCACTGCGGATGCTATTTTGGAATCTTCAGTTTCTTCCTGCATGTGCAAAGTAGAGGAGAGAATTGGAGCTATTATCAGAATACTTTCAAATTTTAAAAACTATGTTTTCCTACAATTATCTAGACGTTTCAGATAAATTTGGGCGTAATTTTGGTCCAAACAGTCTTTATAATTGCCCAAATTCTCTTGTACATGTACTTCTAGACACTGCTAAAAATATATAGCAGTCGAAGCAGTACTGTCTGTAAACCCTGTTTCAGTTCCACAGAGAAGCTGGGAAAGATATACAGGAATCAAAAAACTTCTCTCAAATGTAATAAAATGCACAAAAATAAGAATAGCAAAAAATAAAAAGTCAGAAGTATCCAAACTAAGGAAGAAGCACAGCCTCATAATGTAACATATTAAAAATAATATCTACAGAGAGAAGATTCTGGAAATTGTAGCTTCTACTTGACTCCTTCAGAAGCAATACAATGGACAAAAATGTGAAGGAATAAAGTCCTGATAAAACTAACTCTACCTCTCATTTAGAGGGTAGCAGGCTGATGGTGTGAGGGATGGGGCTTGGAAATGAAGCTCAAAAGAGAGGTGTCAGGAGTCTCTCTAAATGGTTGCCTATCTCAGTGTGAGAGAAAAACAGATTCATTCATTAGAGATAGGAAGAACTCCTAAGAATTGGCAATTTTTGCTTGTTTATTTTACTAACTAAGAGAAACACAGGATATAAGCAGGGAAGGGACAAATATGATGAATTCCTAGTTTGTCTATTTTTTCATGCCTTTTCCACCCAGGTCCCAGAGGGGAGCAGGGTAGACAAGCAGGGAGAGGAGGGGAGGAAATTACCACCTAAGGCAGCATTTAGAGAAAAGGAGGCTTTGGGTTCCCTGGCATCTGGTGAACAACCTGAAAACCAAAGGCTTTTCTCACTGGGTCAGATACACCCTTAACTATTCAGAGTAAACCTCAGTACAGAACTTTTAACTAAATCACAGAGAAAGTCTTCTGTGGCAAAGTCGCCCAACTGTGAAACCCACAGCCCTGGTTCCACCCTCCCACCCCAGACCCAACTGAGTCCCATCTTGCCACCTTCTCAGACAACAGAAAAGCAGATATAACACAACCCATGAATACAACAGGCCTAAGTTAGGCCTAAGGGGAATCAAAGAAAATGCACTACAAGTAGAAAGATAAATATAAGGCTCAAATAGAGGTTTCCCATATCAAAAAATAAATATCTGAAAATAAAAACCAATAAAATACCAAAAGTAATGGAGAAAAAAAAGTAAAGAAAATCAAGAATTAAAAACTGAGTTCTAATTAGGAACGCTTTTGGCTACAAGTAACAGGAAACCCAGCTAACAGTGGCTTAAACTATGTGGACATCTATTGTTTACTTAAGGAGACATCCAGAGGAAGGCAGTCCAAAGATTAGTTTGGCAGCTCACTGATTTCATCAGTAATCTAGGCCCATCTGGTCTTTGCATTCTGTCACCTTCCATGTATTTGCAATATTGCTCCTCATGACCACAAGATGGCTGCCACAACTCTTAAGATTCACATCTGTACTCAGCAGTATCCAAAGCAGGAAGAGAGGGGGATCACAGCAAAAGATGCCTCTTCCTTTTGAGAAAGGAAACACTTTCCTAAAAGCCCTCAGCTTATTTATCCTGGTATTTCATCAGCCAGAAGTGGATCACATGTTCACCCCTAAACCAATCACTGGCAAAGGCAAAAGAATGATCATAATTCAGTCCCTTGGCTGGAAATATTGATGTCAGAACCAAATTGGGATCTGTTAGCAAAGAAAAAGGCAGGAGTGGCAACTAGGTGGGCAGCCAAAATAACAGCCATTGTTCAATTCGAATTATTCAAATTTGTTATGAGAATCACTAGAAGAAATAAAACAGATCATATACTTTCCAAAATGCCAGAAATAAGATATAAAAAATATCACAGGTCATAAAGCAAAAGTAGAAAACAAAGGAAATGGCAAGGCTCTATTAAAATAAACAAATTAAAAATCCCACAGTATAAAGTAAGATGATAGAATATTACAAATGTATCTAGCTTAACAAAAAATATTACCAGTAAATCAAAACCTCTAAAGAGTCATGATGGAGGATATGGAGCAAACCTTAACTACATATTAACCTGTATCATTAAAGCAGTGTGGTGCTTGTACAGACAGAAAGTTCAGTGGAATAAAACAGAAAGTCCAGAAATCGACACAGATATTTACAGAAATTTATTACTGTATGTGTTAAAGGTAAGCATCCCAAATCTATGGAGAAATTACAGACTTTTCAATAAATGGTATGAGAAAACTAATAGACAATCTAGAGGAAAAGAAATTTGAAACCCAAACTTATTCACCATACCACGGTAAATTCTAGGTCTCAGTGCAAGGAAAGAGAGGAGTAGGGGTGAGAAAGAAAGAAGAAAGAAAGAAATGATAAAAGTACAAGGAAAAGCCAAAACCAAACAAAACATGGGAAAAGTCTTTTTTTTAACTATAGAACAGGAGTTGGCAATATTTTTCTGTAAATGGCCACATCGTAAACTTTTTACTTGTGGGCCAGAGGGTCACTCTTGCAACTACCCAATTCTGCCACTGTAGTGCAAAAGCAGTCAAACATTATGTAAATAAGTGGGTGTGGCTCTTTTCCAATAAAACTCTATTTATAAAAACAATGAAAGGGCTGGATTTGGGCCCTTGAACCATATTTCACAAACCCCTGATGTACCATGTGAAAGGCCTTTTAAACTAAGACTCAAAACTCAGAAGCCACAAAAGAAAAGATTGATACATTCAACTACAAATTAAAAACTTCTACAAGGCAAAAACAACACATTAAGCAAAGTCAAAAGATAAAATGACAAACCACCAATAAATATTTGCAACTCATTTCACAAAGGGATAAAATTCCTAATATATAAAACTTATAGAACTCTCTCCACTATTTTTTCCTCCTCCCTCATTATTCCTGCTCCTTTTCCCGATCTTAAAAGACCTTTCTCTTGACCCCATTTCTCTCATCAGTTACTGCCCCATGTTCTACTCCTCTTTGCAGTGAAACTCCTGGAAAGAATTGTTTCCAAGATCTTTCCTCTCTTGCTCCTTCCTTTAAGCCCTGCCAGTCCACCAAAACTGCTCTAGTCAAGACCCCTACATTGCTCAAGACAGAGGCCAATTTCAGCCTGTGTCCTACTTTACTTTTCAGCAGCACTTGCTGCAGGTATTCACTTTTTCTTCCTTGAAAAAAAAAAATTGCACTTGGATTCAAGAACACCAAACATCAAACTCTTGGTTGTCCTCTACCTCTCTGGTCCCTAGCTCCATCTAGGCTAATTTGCTCATCCCTTCTCATGAGTCAATTTTGACTCACAGCATGACTCAACTTGGGGCTCTTCTTGTCTCTTTCTTAACTTGGTTCCTTGACGATCTTATGTATTATCACAGCTTTAAATGTCACCAAAAGGCAACCACCTCCTGAATTTAAGTCTCAAGGCTAGATCGCTCTCCTTAACTCTAGATTCATACATACACCTGACTTCTCCCCTTGAGGTCTAATAAACATCAAGATCTTACCATGTTTTCAGCTGAGCTTCCAATGCCAACCCCAAACCTAATCTACCTGCAGTTACTTCCATTATAGTGGGAGGCAACCCCAGCCTTTCAGTTGCTCAGGCCAAAATATCTGGAATCATGCTTCTCCCCTTTCTTTCACACTCTTTGCTCTACCTTTAAAATATATCTAGAATCAACTATTTCTCATCTTTCTTCTACTACCACCTTGGTCCTAGTCACCATGATGTCTCACTGGATTACTCGAGTAGCCTCCAAACTGGCCTCCCTACTGCTATCCAGGCCCCTCATCAGGTTCTCAACACTGCAGCCAGAGTGACTCTGTTAAAAATAAGTCAGATGATATCACTCCTCTGCTTCAAAGCCTACAATGACTCTCCAGTTCACTGATGGAAGGGCCAAAATATGTAATACAAAGCCCTATATGATCTTTCCTCTTCCACTCCTCTCTGACCTCATTTTTTATTCTTCTTCTTCTCTCTCACTTTGCTTCAGCTGCAATGGTCTCCTTCCTGATCTTTGAAAATGCCAGGTACATACCTGCCCTAACATCTTTAAATCAGGCTTTCCTCTGCCTCTGATGCTCTGCCCTGTTATTTGCATGGCTCCCTCCCTGGCTTTCTTCAAGTCTTTGCTCAAAGTCATCTTCTCAGTGAGATCTGCCCTGACCACCTGTGATATAATAAGAAATATATTTAGTCTTTGTTCCCGGTTCCTGGAACAGAGTTCCTAAAATCCTTGTAATTTTGAGTGATAAGGGTGCTAGGAGTATCTTTTGTTCTAATATTTGGTCTTTAACCCCAGTTTCTGACACGGGAGCTTCTAAGACCCTTGGAATCTCTGGAGTGAGAAGGGTGTCTTTTGTATGCTAATGAAATGACTGGCTGGGAGACCCTAGATGGCTTCAGGTTGGGGGCTGTCACAGAAAACCAAGCCTTGATTACAGGCTTGGAACTTTCAGCTCCACCCTCCACCCCCACCCTCTGAGGAGGGGAGAGGAGCTAAAACTTGAGCTAACGATTGATCACACCTTTCTGATGAAACCTCCATAAAAACATCCCTAAACTATGGGGTTCAGAGAGCTTCCAGGTGATCACCTGGAGGTTCTGGGAGGGTGGTACATCCAGAGAGAACATGGAAGCCGTGCCTCTTTCCCATACTGTGCTCTATGTGCCCCTTCCTCTGTGTCCTTTGTAAAATCCTTTATAATATACCAAAAAACTTAGGTAAATGTTTCCATGAGTTTTGTGAGCCATTCTACCAAATTGCTGAACATGAGGAGGGGCTTGTGGGAACTCCCAACTTATAGCTGCTTGGCCAGAAGTATAGTTAACAACCTTGGACTTAAGATTGTCATCTGAAGTGCGGGGCAGTCTTGTGAGGCTGAACCCTTAACTTGTGAGGTCTGCACTAAGTCCATGCAGTTAGTGTCGGAATTAAGGTAAATGGTAGGACATACAGTCGATGTCCACTGAGAACTGGAGAATTGCTTGATGTATAAACACCCACACATTTGCTGTCAGAAGTGTGAATAGAGTAAAAGAATGTGTTTTTAAAATTTTACCACCCAACTCTTCTATAACCCTCCACTGGCACTTTCAGTCTCCCTTCTCTGCTTATTGCTTTTCTCCATAGAACTCATTATTCTAAGTATTGGGAGTATAATGGTGAACAAAACATACAACCTTGCTGTCCTGGAGCTTACACTTATGAAATGTTAGAGACTCCAAGCAAATAATAATACATATGACTATACACCTAATTAGACAATGACAGCTATGAAAGGATCTTTAAAGGGAAAGTTTAAGTTTAGGGAACCACACAATGAGGCAAGGTCGAGAGAAACCTATTCTAGATTCAGGGATTAGGAAGAAATGACAAGCAGAGTAAAACATGAAGGATAAGTGGGAGTTGGCCAGCAAAGAGTCAAGGGAAAAGAGAGTGTTCCAGGCAGAGAAAACATATGCAAGGGCCCTTGGGCAGGAAGTAGTTTGGCATATTAAGGACCCTCAAATTGTGATTCACTTAAAATACTTAAGTTCTAAATCAAAGAGAGATTTCTCTTTCTATAGAGAGCCTGAGTAAATATTTTTGATTTTGTGGGCCAGAATTACAATCTCTGTAGTACAGTCTCTGTCATAACTTCTCAATGTTGCCTTTGTAGCAGGAAAGTGGCCTCAGACAATATGTAAATTAATGGGCATGGCTGTGTTCTAGGAAAACTTTGTTGGTGGCAGCGGCTCAAAGGCTGTAGTTTGCCAATCCCTGTTCTTAATTATAACAGACTCCTTTAGAACTCAGTTATAAACCTCAGTTTCATAAAAATATTTATTCTGATCAAGACATATTTATTAGGGATCTATTTAGTGCTAGGTATCATACTAGGGATACAGAAGTAAATTAAAAATGTGTTGTCCTTTCTCTTACAGAGTTAGCAGTTATTAACAAATATCAATATAATAACTAGATAATACATCAAAATTCAACTGAAACTAAGGGCAATTAATGAGAAGTTCAGGGTCCTCTGAGAACTTATAACAGGGGATCTAATCCAGCCCGGAGGACTAGGAAAATTTGAAGTGACATTTCAAGGTAAAACTAGAAGGATGTGTAAGTCTTGGCCATGTACAAAGTTGAGAGATAATATCTCAGAGAGAGAACATGGCACATTGAAAACCCAAGTGGGAAAGGTTATTGAAAGGTTATTTAAGGAGCAGAAAGAAAGCCAAAGGACAGGAATGTAGGGAATGAAGGAGGAAGTTAAGTTAGATAAACCGGGGCTTCCCTGGTGGCGCAGTGGTTAAGAATCCGCCTGCCAGTGCAGGGGACACTGGTTTGAGCCCTGGTTCAGGAAGATCCCACATGCCGTGGAGCAACTAAGCCCATGTGCCATAACTACTGAACCTGCGCTTTAGAGCCCACGAGCCACAACTACTGAAGCCCGTGCACCTAGAGCCTGTGTTCTGCAACAGGAGAGGCCACCGCAATGAGAAGCCTGTGCACTGCAACGAAGAGTAGCCCCCGGCTCACCGCAACTAGAGAAAGCCCATATGCAACAACGAAGACCCAACACAGCCAAAAATAAATAAATAAAAAAAATTTTTTTAAGTTAGATAAACCTAGGAGGTAGGTAAGGCTCAAAATATGTGAGCCTTGCTTTTCAATTTAAGGATTTGGAAAATATTTTGGACTTCATATGGAATTTAGGAATTAGAAAACTAGGAATTTATGTTAATGGAAGCTCTATTTTAGATAATCTAAACTTGAGGCTTGATCAAGATTTTCTGAGTTGGACATATAGCCCTGGACTCCAGATATGAGCCCTTAGCTGGAGGTAGAGATTTCAGACTCATTAGCCATGCGAATAGATGAGTTTTCTTGTTTAGTGTATGCAGAATGGAAGGGTTAAGGCTGGGGCTTGGGGTACAGAAGGAAAAGTTAGCAAAGGAGACTGTGGCCAGTTCAGAGAGCAAGGAAGTAACCCAGAGGAGACCAGTGAAGGCAACAGTGAAGGTAAGTCAGATAACTAGTAAAGGTCCTTGCAGCTTGCAATTAGGAGGGTCTTACTGATGGCAGTTTCAGTCAGCAGATTCAGACAGAACCTATATTGCTGTGGTTTCATGACCAAACAAAAGGTGACGAAGAGACAATGAACAGAAACATCTTTTTTTCCAAAGCCTTACTATGAGACTTCCACTTCTGGTTAAGAAATAAAAAGAGGAACTGGATTTGCCCTCCCATTTGAAACAACTGAAACACCAGACAAAAATACCTGAAACAACACCCAAAACATTCGACATCGGGCAGCAAAGGACAGTGATCTCTTAGAGATGGGAAACAATTGAGGGGAGCCCTACAATTGTCTCAGCCCACTGCCTGAAGAAATTATCCAGGCTGCAGTGTAGAGGGAGGAATTGAAACAGCTAAAGTTCATGCATAGAGTACCAGATAAGAGAGAGAACACTCAAGATCTTCAGAGTGTCCAGCTAAAATACTTAATGGACTGCTGATTAGATCATGCACATGAAGAAGCCACCTGAGACCAGGAAAAGAACTGCACAAAAGGATGAGAGGAAATAGTGTCCAGTGCTCACAAACAGGTGATAGTCCTGTTCCAACAGCCAGAAGGGAAAACTTCACAATTCAGGGGGGCATCAGCTATCAGTTAAAGTAAGAAGAAGGTGCTTGCCTCAGAGTAGGGAAAATTAAATCCAAACTAAAGCCACCTCTGGGCCCACCTTAAAAATCTTAGATGCAAGACCGGAATGGATCAAACTACTCCCAGCTTTTTAAGCTGTGTCCCAGGACAAAGCTCAAAAATAGTTTTAGGACTACAAAAACATCCAACAGACAACAAGGTAAAATTTACAATGTCTGACATCCTTTCCAAAATTATCAGGCAGACAAAGAAGGAAAATGCAAGCCATAATGAGGTGAAAATCAATCAATCCAAAGTAGCACAGAAATGACACCGATGATAAAAGTAGTAGACAGATTATTATTAATGCATATTCAAGAAGTCAGAGAAAAGATTGGATACGTTAAGACATGAAAGAAAGAAAAAGGATCCAAATTGAAATTCTAGAGATAAAAGCTATATGGTCTTTGCAGTGATTAGACATTGCAGAGGAAAAGATTAGTCAACTTGAAGACATAGAAGTAGAAAGTAACCAATAAAACACACACAGGAAAAAAAGAACAAAACATATAAAAACAAACAGACCATCAGTGAACTGTGGGACAACATATACCTACCATACGACCTAGCCATTCTGCCCCTAAGTATTTCCGCAAGAGAAATAAAAGCATATGTCCATGCAAAGATTTGTAACATGTTTATAGAAAATTTATTTGTAATAGTCCAAACTGGAAACAACCCAAAGTCCATGAACAGTTGAATAGATTTTTAAGTTTAAAATATATCCGTATAATGAAATACTACTGAGTAATTAAAAAATGAATTATTGATACATGCAATGACATTGGTGGATCTGAAAATAATAATACTGAACGAAGACAGACAAAAGAGTACATACCATGGAATCGCATTATGACACAATTCCAGTAAATGCAAACAAATTTATGACGACAGGAAGCAGATCAATGTAGGAGGGGAGTAGGGAGAAGCAGGAGGGAGGAATTACAAAGGGACATGAGGAAATTGATTGTGGTGATGACTTCACTGTGGCATTATTTGTGTAAGAATATACCCAATGGAATATTCTAAACGTTTGTAACCTAGTATATCTTAATTGTATCTCAACAAAGCTGCTAAGAATAAACATATAAATACACGATTTTTGAAACAAAATGGTTCAGCTGCTAGAAGTGCCTCTCTTCTTATCAAGAATGGAATCAGAGTTAGAAAGTGTTTTGCTCTAACTTTACCAAAGGCTCTTTCACATATGCATCCCTGAGCAAAGCTGAGAGCCTGGTATTGTGTTCCTGGTATATGTTGGGGTGATGGGGAAAGAGGCAGTCACCCAAGTGAAAGGGATGTTGGTCTTCAAAATTGCTAACACAGAGACATATATACACACACACACACACTCAGGATTGCTTGCTGCACAGTAATTGATATTTAATTCAACGCTGTCAAAACCGCACAAAAACAAAATGTCAGTTTAACAGACTCACTTGTCATTTTAGCATTAAAATAACGTGTAACTTAACGTTTTAATTCCCTAACATGCCTTTTATTCAGAAAGATTCAGACTTCTAGAAGCATTCATTCAGGGAACTTCAAGACCTAGCCCACTACATGAAATTCTGATCCTGTAAAAATAGTTTATGCATCTTTCATATTCATTCTACAGGTTCAGTGGGATGTGCAAATTAATGGTTATTGGTTTTTTTTACCTGTTTCATTTCGATCAGAGCCCGCATTCTCAATCAGCGTTAATCGAACCTATTTGGGACTATGCAACGGCCAGCAGATAAAAGAGAAATTGCTGTTAATTTAACTACCCGGTCGCTTTGGACCAAAATTTTGCGTTCGCGCTTTAAGGAGTATCTCCGAGCTTCAAACTCCGCTCTTTTTCAGCAAACCCAGAAAGTGTCCCGCCTCTGAGGAGTTTTTAGTCGCTACACTCTTTCGGGTACCGCCCGAACGCCCAGCGTTTGGGCGAGCTCTTGGGGAGGGCTGATCTCCACGAAAAACAAGCTGGAAAAAGGGGCGAAGCCAGAGAAACCTATTCTCAGCCCCTGGGAGAAGCGGGGAGTTGGGACCCTCTAGCTCTGGACTTCGGGCTGGCTCCCGGACCTGCTTTAAGCGCAGGAATATCCGGGCACCGAGTAGTCTCCCCCTGAAAACGCGCTGGAGCAGTGTCCGCGCCCTGGCCGCACGGATCCCGGAGAGGCTTCACCAAGTAGAGGATTCGGGTACCCCGAGCCCTGGCGCCCAGCTCGTTGGTAGTCCCGGTGACAGGTGACAAAGATGATCTGGGCTGCTCCTATCTCTGGCAGGAATAGGTGGGGCGTGAAGGAGAGCGAGGTTTGGCCGCCGCGGGAGGGCAGGAACTTTGGCGTGGTCCAGCGCCCTCGGAGCGCGCTGCCTCGCTAGCATCCTGCTAGCTCCCCCTTCCCCCCGGCAGGGCCTGGCGCGGGCGAGTCCGGGTGTGGGTGGCTCCCGGAGCCTATCTCGCGCGGCAGCGGCCCTAGCCCCCTCCCCCTTCAACGGGGGGTGGGAAGCGGCTGGGTGGGAGTCACCGAACGTGATTGCCCGAGGCCCCTCCTGCCGGGGCGAGGGAACGCCATAAAAGGCCCGTTGCGACCTGCTCCGGACACCCCATCCGCCGGCTCTCACCCCTCGGAGAGGCGAGCCGGACTGCACAGCACTCGCGGCCCAGCCACGCCCGCTCGCCAGCCCGCCAGCCACCGTGAGTGCCACGACCCGCTTGCTTGGCGGGAGCGAAGGGAGTGCGGGCGCCTGTGAACTTGCCCGGGGCGCCGTCTCACCTGCAGATCCCAGGGGCGCTGGGAGGGTCGCGCCCCGCTCTCCAACCCCTACGCGCCGGGCTCTCAGCGGCTAAATTCCACTTGCTCCTTCTTGTCCCCTCTGATGGTGCAACTGCCCTCCCCCCGACCCTCCTGGCTGGCTCGCCCCCCTGGGTTATCTTTAGGCGGATAAAGAGGGAGAACACGACCGCATCCCAGAGGAGCTGGCAGTTTCCTCGAGGGTCGCCGCCTGGAGGGAGTTTTCCCAGGCCGCGCTCCCAGAATGAGGACTCCCCGGAGATTGGAAGACGCGCTCCCTGCCGCCTCTCGGGATCCTTGGGATCCGATCTGAGACTGACTGGCCCGGGAGCAGTTCTCTCCCTCCCACCCCCCAGTTGCCCCCCTGAAGTACTCTCAGCCATCACTGTCGAGCTCCTGCAGCCGGGCAGACCAAAAGTAGAAAAGAAGAAACTTCTTTCCTCTAACAGGGGGTTTGGGGAAGAGGGTGGGAAAGGGATAAGTCCTCCACGCAGCGGCAGGAACTTCTAATCTGTTTTTAAAGTGTTTTAAACTGGCGCCGGCGCCTCCCCCAGCTCTGCGCCTCTCACCGCGGGAGCTTCGGCTCTGCTACTTGACCAAAGTTGCTCAGAATTTTCGGGCGGAGCAGCGGGGCCGGGCCAGAGCAGATCTGGACCTAAATCCGCAGGGTGGTGCTCGCCACGCTCCGCTTCCCTCTGCGTGACTGGGTCGAGCGCGGACTGGGGGTGGAGGTGGGGTAGGGGTGGTAGCAGCGGGATGGGCGCGGGGGCCAGAGGAAGGAGGTGCGGAGTGTGTATTCTCTGAATCCCCCAAGCCCCCTCCGCTGCCCATTCGGTGTCCGCAGATGCTGGGTAGCAAGCGACTGGGGCTGTCCGGACTGACCCTCGCCCTGTCCCTGCTCGTGTGCCTGGGCGCTCTGGCCGAGGCGTACCCCTCCAAGCCCGACAACCCCGGAGAGGACGCGCCGGCGGAGGACTTGGCCAGATACTACTCGGCGCTGCGACACTACATCAATCTCATCACCAGGCAAAGGTAGGTGGGCTACGTGGGAGTGACGACTCCGGGACCGCCCCGCTTGCACACCCGGAGATCGTGGGGATCTCAGAAGACAGGGACCTTTTCTTTTTCTTCTTTATATCCCGGGGCAGGACAGTATCGGACACATACTCAGCTATCAGTAAATATCAGGGCACTGAGTACATTCCCTCTGCAACTACAGTCACAAAATCCTGATCCCCAGACTCATGTTCCCCAGGCTGGGTGGCTGGCCATCTCCTGTCACCCACCCCCTTATCTTTTTTGTTCTTAGAGCAGTTGGGGGTTCTGTTTGGAAACCTGGATAGGAAAGTACCCCGTGAAAGGGGTCAGGAGGGCGCCAGGGAGGTGCTGTAGGGAGAAGGGCGAGCAGGGTATTCTAGAAAAACAACAGCACAAGCTAAGGAGGAAACAGCTGGGTCGCCAAAGACATTGCCTGGTTTTCCAGCCTGCCCAGACCGAAGTGAATGACGGTATTTAGGAAAAGACAAATAGGACTATTTTTTTCCCTCCTGTACAGTGTTTTATTGCAGTCTCAGCCCCTCACTTGACAATCCTGCTCCTAATAAGTAGATATTTAGCAAGAAAATAGTTGATCTAACATGGTGAGACTTTACCCATTTCATAGCAGGTGAGTTCTGAAAAGGAAATGCCCACTGGGTACTTTTTTAAGGAGAAACTTACAGTGGTGTACTCACTCTAGGGTGAATCCAGGGATTACATGTAATCTGAGAAATTGTCATTCATCTTTATTCTGAACCCCCAGAAAGCTAAGATGAAAGACCATATTTCACTCTCAACATCAAATCTTAAGCAAAAAATCAAACCCAAACTGTTTTACAAATAACATAGGATTTAAAATTTGTTTCCAAAATTGGTTCATCTTAGTTTTGAATCATTCAATATCTTATTTTAATTACTGAGATCAAATGACCTTAATAAGCTAAAAACAATGAGCTCTTTACAAGCATTAATGTTATTTAACATATTTAACATATTTAAGTTATGTTTTGTAAAATATTGTTTTTTATTTGTTGTTTTACTATAGTCAGGGAATAGTTGGAAAGGATCCAAAGTGGGGAGAATTTATATTTCTTAATTTTTAACATTTTTTCTGTTTCATTGGAAAGCTGTTTCATCCTGAAAATCTTTTTTTAAAGTACCAATATATATAGAATCAGAAATACATGAAAGTGCCAGAATTAAATAGTATTGGTTTATGATCCCTGAAGTCAGATAATTTTCATTAGTGAAAAGCAAAAATGTCTTATATCTTAATAGACTTTTCAGAAAGTTAATTGCTTCAAATTCTTGTTTATGCTATCATACAGACCAGAGAAAAGAACTTTTACAAATTGTTTTTTTTCTTCTAGGAAAGCCTTTATTAGTTATTTAGTCTGTTAATTATAGCATACAGTAAAACTTATTTCTCAAAGATGATTGCTGTAAACCTTTACTATTGTATAAAGCTTTAGTATTTCAACATGTTTTTCTAGGCATTATTTTCTTCAGTCTTTACCTCAAAGCTTTGAAGTGAGTATAATTATATCCATTTTACAGATCATGAAACTAAGAACATTTCATGAAAACCTTTTTTTAGGGATGATTAAATTGGAGCCCTCCTCCTATAGATCTTTGGATGTTGTCACAACTATCAGCAGTCAATGTGATCTTCAACACCCTTGATGAGAAAATAAGGGAAAGGGATGAGATTCAGGTTAGGTGGGAAGGAGTTGGTCCTGAAGCAGTTTTCTGTCTCATCTTCATATAAGTTCCATCTTAGAACTACTCAGAGGCTTATAATCTGCACCCATCACCTCCATTCTGTACTCTTATCATCTTCCCACCGCACACGTCCACTCATACGCACGTTTGTATTTTTGAAAATTACATTTGTGAACATACGTTTTAATTTGGCATAAATGGTACTGTGATATCATTCTCTTTCCTCCCCTTTTCGACTCAGTTCATGTTCTAAAGCTATATACTCCTGGTTCATCGCTTCCATAGGTATTCTAGAGCATTGATCTACCACATTTTATTTATACAGTCTCCTAGGTCAGTGATTCTCAACTGGGGCTGACTTGATGCTTGCCAAGACACTGGGCAATGTCTGGAGACATTTTCGTTTGTCATAGTGGTGGGGTGGGAAGGTGCTACTGGCATCTAATGGGTAGAGGTCAGGGAAGCTGCTAAACATCCTACAATGCCTAGGACAGCCCCTGACCACAAAGACTTATCCCACTCAAAATGTCCGCAGTGCCAGGATTGAGAAACTCAGCCCTAGACTAGAGTTTCTCCCTCTTGGTCTCTCATTGTTATCACCTGGGAGCTTTTAAAATATACTGATGCTGGGCTGTAATGGCAGCATCAGTATATTTAATGAACTCGTGAATCAGAATCTCCCCATGGGGGGTGGAGCACGGGGCTGGGCTTTACAGTGATTTTAAAAGCTCCCCGGGTGATTCTAATATGCCGTCAGGTTTAAGAATCTTTTCCCTAGAGACGCTATCTTTGAAAGTTAAAGCATTGTGGAGAAGAAGGATAATCCAGAATTAATTAGAGCTGGAAGAACAGTCATCAGTGCTGCTCTGGGGTACCACTTTCTGACTGTGTAAATTCTGCTGTTACAGACTTAGGTTCTCTAATGGTAAATAGGAGAAAATATTCTCCAGTTCTTTAATTCTCTGAAGTATGAAGAAGATAAATGAGTTAAGGTTGCCCAAGAGTTTTAGCATTAGTAAAATCAACTGATGGACAGAATAAATACATATAAGCAGCAGACTGCAGCCTGATACTACAACTCCAGAAAATCTTTGAGGAAATCTTACAATTGATGGGGGCAGGGGATATGGCTTTGTCTTTGCATCCCTTGAGTTCCAGCAAAGGAGCAATAATAGGAAATATTTCCCCAGAATTTAGATTTAATTGTGCTCAATAGGCAGTTAGCATATATCCTCCATCAGCTTTGTTCTGCTGTTTTATCTGTTAGTTAATCAATCCACGCCAGGCTTATTTTTCATTTGTGGAAAAAAGCGGCTGCTGATGTCCAATGCCCTTTCTGAGAAAGGGAAAAACATACTCCTCAGAAAATACAATTTGGTGTAGACTTGTCACTTTCAAAACATTGTGACTTACACTGGATATTCATCAAGACTCTAATCTAAGCAGGAGTTATGATTTTATTTTTACAAATGGGAGAACTGAGATTCAAAGACACAGGTGAGTCTAGAACTTCAGTCTGATGAGTTTTTCATAGACCTGTTTCTGAAATATCATCTGGTCTGTTAAGATTTAAACTGATATATATCACCAGAACCGTAAGCCAATTAGCTAATTATGGAAACATTTAAAATCATACTTTGATGTATTTTAATTTATTTCCTGTCACCTAGTTATAAAACTATACATATATATTGTTTGTGATAATATAAAAAGGCAAGAATTTGACTAGGAATTTTGGTTGGGTTATATAATCTGCTAAGTTATCTATTAAGTATTTAAGCAAAATTTAATTGTATATATAATTTGAAATCATATTTATGTTTCTGTATCATGTATGTTTCATTCACCTAGATTACTCGTTAGCAGATGATCAACTGAAAATAACTTTTATATTTAATACCACAAATCTTTTCTTTTCCGAAAGGTTTTTATGGTTCCTCCAAACTTGCTTTAAAGGACTTTTACTCTCCCCCACCCCACCTTTTTTTTAGATACGGAAAACGATCTAGCCCTGAGACACTGATTTCAGACCTCTTGATGAGAGAAAGCACGGAAAACGTTCCCAGAACTAGGTATGAAAACGCTTGTGTGGGGACATTATTGCAGAGTCCAGGTACCCAGGAGAGGGAAATCAGAGAGGGCTGCTGGGAGGAGGCGTTTGGAATGGGGTCTTCTAGACCAGGTAGGATTTGGACAGAAAGAGGGGTGGAGAACAGAGCAGGGAGGACCTTTCTCTTCACACACTCATTTGCAAATCTCTAAACTGCTGTGAGGTAATATTTTCTGGCTCAAATTATTTGATGCTCCTTTGAAATTTTAAATATGAGTGACTTTAACCTCAGAAATTACTCTATAGAAAATTTCTCACTGGCTTAGATTGTGGAAGCATAGGGTAAGCAGCCCATCTCTACATTGAAATGACGAACTCTCCATCTTTGGCTGAGGTCATCTTTAGTTGTTATACCCTATGTGGAGGATCTACGCATCCTAGGAAATGCCCCTTCTGGTTCTCACTCCAGTCTTCCTGGTTTTACACGAAGCTATAGATAAATCGAGGGGTACTCCTGCTTACTTTGTGACATATTTTAGTTCAACTGATGTCACATCATAATTTATCGCATTCAATGAATGAACAAGAATGACATTATTCTTAGGGCTTGTCTGGAGCCTTGGGGCTTTCTTGGAGTGTGGACCTGCCTTAGGAAGGGTGCCCTCTAATATCTAGGTGTCAAACATTGGGCTGGGGTCCTCCTGAGCGAAGACTGTGAGTGAAAAGATGCCTGGTCCTCCTCCGTTTCCATAACTGACTCTCCTGTCCCAGGCCCCCTGCCCCTACCCACCAGTAAGATCACATGGCATATGGTTTATCCAGTTCTGTGCTAGCTAGCCCGCCTTAAACCCAGAGCTCTACAACATCAAGAACCAAGTTCCCCAGAAGAGGTCACTAGAACACTTGCTCAGCACGTGTGACTGGCTTGTCACTCTTCATTGGGTTCTCCCTAGAGGATGAGCCAATGACCCTCTGAGCCACCCGCCTCCCCTCCCACCCTCCCTCTGTTCTCTTGTGAAATGGCCAGCCAGGGTGAAGGTGCAAGTCTAGAGTTGTCAGGTTTGTTCTCTCTGAAGGAAACAACAATTTGGACTGAAATAAAACTCCAGTGCTCTTGTCTCTGGCGGTACCAGCCAAGGCTTGAACATCAAATGCAAGGGAAGCAGGTGGAAAACTCATAAGGGTGGTTTTTACATACTAAGCAATACATACTTTTTAATGTTTCATTGATAGGCATATGATGTTTGCCACCGTAAAAAGTTTGGGAAATGCTATACCTACTTAGGGTTAGAAATATATAATCATCCAGACCGACTTATAGTCTTGCTGCTGCTCTTTGTTTTGTGGCCATGCATCACACGGTTGGTGCATGAAATAGAGTTAATTGTACTCTGATTGACAGCCTCAATCATGTGCACTTAGAAGGAGACAAAACTTGACAGCCTTTAAGTTGCCTGTGAATGCTATTTTATTTAAAAGCGTTCTTTATAGTCTAATAAATAGCACCTTACTACATAAAAAGCCTTGCAGGAAAACACAGGAAGCATATTCAGAGTTGAATAACAGTAAGTTTTTTTTACAGTTTCATGTGGTTCCTGTAGTTTTGATCTTCAGAAATATTGCAGGGTTCTTTGCCTTCTTTGATAAATACAGAGCCTTTTAAATACTCCCTCTGAGATTTGCCTGAGACTCCCGTTAACATGAGTGAAAGCTACTCAGCTGGGTCTCTGTACATTATGCCACCGTCTCCCGCTCTGATATTCTACATGGCTTCCTATTTAGAATGCCAACAGCAGACTTTTCAACAGCTTCTGATCATCTTTCAGTTCAGAACTGAATGTCTCACTCTTGCAAGGCTCCCAGGGAGTTGGGAAGCTTCTCTTACGTGCTTTGCTTCTTGTGTTTGACAGGCTGGAAGACCCTTCTGTGTGGTGATGGGAAATGAAACTTGCTCTCCGGTCTTTGCCTATTTTTCAACCCTTATTTCATCCTGTAAAACTAGAGTCTGCCGGTCCTCCCAATGCATGCAGCCCCTTTGCTCACCTCTGCAGAATTTCCTTTTGTCGACATTGTATATATGTGCGTTTAAATAAAGTACCACGCATTCAAAAGTGTATGCTCCTCAATGCAAAGTCTGCTGTTGCAGTAGTAAGAATTATTTGAAGTTATTCATTAAATCACAATCTCCCTCAAGTAGCAGATTCAAGGTTTGTTTCACCAATATTAAAACAGTGCCTATGGAAGATATAAAGATATGATTTATGACGACCAAGACTCAGCTGTGGGGGTTGTGTGTGTGGGTGTGTATGAACAACAGACATATTTGGAAACACAGAGCAGGGCAATGCTAATTTCTAACAATTTGCTGAACTTTTTCCCCCATTCATATGGAATTCTTGCTAACCTTGTTAGCCTATGCTGTCAGCAGAAAGGACTGATGTCTAAAGGAACTTTCTGCAAAATGTCCTGTATCTCCTCTGTTGAATACAGTAGTCACTAGGTACATGTGGCTTTTGAGCACTTGAATGTAGCGAGTGCACATAAGGAGCGGAGTTTTACATTTTAGTGTATCTTAAATAGCCATGTGTTTCCAGTGGCTACCATATCAGACAGCTCAGATCTACACATTTACTTAGGCCACCACTCTTAGAATTTGAGTCATAAACAGAAACACACTGAGTAGGAGGATTATCTTTTCACACAACATGGGGTAGGATAATTTAGCTAAAGGTTATTAAACTTCCCCTCTCCTTCACTTATTAAATAAGTACTCCTTCCACGTACTTATTTGCATGGGCTTAGTATTAGATTCTTATGTGTAATTTCTAAATCAAAGGAAATGGGCCTCATCCTATATTTGTACTTTGAACCACACCGTAAAAAATATGCACAAATATTTTTATGTGATGTCTTAAAACTGCTTACAAAAACCATGTACACACCATGACTTAGGGAATTGTATGGTATACAAAACCCTGCCCACAGTGCAATGTGGTCTCAAGAATCAATCAGAATAGCAGCTTCATTCCATGTAGGGGGAGATAGTAAAAGAGAACAGAGGAGGAACAGCCAGAAGCCTCTACTGGCCAAGACTAAAACTTAAGAAGCCCTTTGAATTCAATACGCTCAAAGCTGTGATCCACTGTTTCAGAGGAAGAGATACCTCCTCCCTGTCTAACAGGAGGTGGGCAGGAGGTGTTACAGGATCCATGAAGGGGCACCCACCCCAGGCTGGTGAGACTGGAGGAGGCAGGCCAAACGTCCTGGAGCTGCCGGTGCTTGAGCGGAGATTTGAAGGCAGAGTACCAACTGCCAGATGAAGAGTGTAAGGTAGAGGACCTGCAGGTATGAGAGAGCAAGACATTTTGAGTAGTTTTTAATTATTCTTGATTCCTAGTCTTTGAAATTGACTGTGTGCTAGGCTTGGACCACTGGGTTACTATTCTAAAGGGAGAATCCAATGTGGGATGAAATCAAGTCCCATGGCCACCCCCAACCCTTTTCTCCCAGGCATTCCCTCCCCTCAAGTCCCACCTGTTCTTCCTATAGACTTGGCTCTGGGGGAAAACCAGCCCCTCTAACAATATTATTCATTTGGCCAAATCAAGACTCAGCTTCTCAGCCTGAGAGTTCTTAGTCATGAGCTTATGGACAAACTTACAAGTTCAGAGAATAAATGTTTTAGGGTTGGTTCCACTCCCTAATTCAGGAAGGAGGCACCGCACTACCGCTTTTGCAATATTTTAGCTGCCTGAACACCTTCCAGCTTCTTTCCCCTGCCAGATAAGGGTCTGGACAGAGGAGCAGATATAAAGAGAAGGAAAGGTCAGCACTTGGTTGGGACTTCCACACCATGGTATGAATCTTCTTCCCACTAAGCAAAGATGGCTGTCCGAAGGTAGGCCCACACATAGCCTCCTCGTGCCCTGATGGCAGGAAAGCAGATATGAGGGTAGATAATTGTTCCCTCTTTCTTTCTAACACACATGCATTATGCTTAGATGGTTACTTATTACTGTGTATACAACGGAAACTGTTTTTTCTCCTCTATGCAGAACATTGGAATCAGTTACGATGTCATCAGAATTCAACAAATACATTTTCCATCATCATAAAAGAAAACAGCCTTTCGAGTGAGATGTTTCAGTGGAATATTCTTTTATTGTGTTTCATGGGTAGGAGGATTATGATAGTGTCACAACTAAATTATTGCCTTTTCTTCTGCCTATTAGAAAAATTAGCACGGAGTGAAATCACACAGAATCTTTTTCTCTTTTTAAAATCGAGTGGAATAACATTAATTGTATGTCATCCAGGCTCATTTTTTAATGTGCTAAGTAAGAGTTATCAATTTAAACTTGTTCTAATGCTGCAGGATTGAAACACTTTGCAATCACGGGAACAGGATGATGATGCGGATAGTACCTGCCTTGTTGCCTGACACATAGTAGGTGTGCAATGAGGGACAGTGCAGCCTGTAGTTGACTGTGATGACTGGGAGTGATCCCAGAGGAGCCAGCACCAATGCAATGTTTGGTGAACAACCTCAAAGGATTCTCTGTCATCCTTTCAGGAGGTGTAGGTACCATTGATGCAGGGCCTTGACAAAAGTACAGGAGTTTATTTAACCACAGCTTCCTGATGCTCTCAGAGTTGTTGGTTAATAGACTAATTTCTAATCATCTTAGAAGTTCGAGTCATCTTAAATTACCTTTAGTATCGACTTCAAAAAGAACTTTTATTTCAACCTTGAATATTGTGGTCCCCAAATTCTCTGAAATACCTCTAGGTCACTAAAAATTTTTTCCCTGGCTTTGAGTTTAATGATAATTTTGGAGTTCTCACAAATTGTTAACACTTACATTGCTAATGTGTTGACATATTACAAGTCTGTCATATTGGCATATAACACATCTTACTAATGTATTGACTGTACTTTGGGGTGACTAATTTGTCCTTAGGCAGATTATTTTGATATTTAAACTTGTAAAGGGTTTGAGCCTTTAAAAAAATGTTTTATCTACAAGACACAGATTTCTCCAATCTAGTCCTAGTTTCAGAATTCTTCTTTTTCCTAGAAGTTAATTGAATTTGAAACTTGACTTTTTCAGTGTATTTATTTGAAGTCTGACTTGACTCATTAATTTGGCTGCTATACTATGATATTATGAGGCAATTTAAAGTTGAAATGAGAACCTCTGAGTAGAATATAAAAGTATATTCTACCCTTTCTGCTCACTCAGTAACACCTTACTATTTGAGTATTATCTACTAGAGAGAACAGCATCGTTCAAATGATTTTTCAATTAAAGTTTACCTAGAATAATTTGAATTTTATTTATTGTGATTTCTTCATCTTTTCTGTCACTGGCAAGTCTTTTCAAACCACAGTGACCTGCCAAATTAACCAGTCTGTGAATTTCAATGCAAGAATAAGCAATGTTGGCAGAACAAATTTAATATACTCATTCCTCCTAATAGACTGAATTATTGACCAAGTTATAATGGAGCCAGCTGATCTCTGATGAGTTTCTAAAGTCCAGAGGATCTTATCAATTCCTGAGACATTTATTGAATAGTCTCTCTGCAACAGGCACTCTGCAAGGTTCTAAGAGTTGTATAAAGATGAGTGAGACAGTTTCTCTGCTTTTAAAGGCCTGCAATTTACGAAGGAGATAGACATATGCTTAAGCGATTGCACTATAAGGCAGATCATGATCAAGGTTTAAACAGAAGCATAAAACAAGTGCTATGATAGAACAGGGGACACTGAAAACATTTCCACAGGGGTGTGTAGGGAGAAGGGGTGTTATTAAGAGTGGACCTTGGTGAATGGCAGTTCAATAGGTTGCTGTTTACTAATGCGGATCTCAAGGTCATTATTAACTATGTTATATTCCTAGAAAAGAGGCTGTGCAGGTCCCCAAGCAAGCTCCTATTGGGATTCTGAGATAGCTCTCTGGGGGAGTGGTGATTGGCCATCCATCTCGGAGTCAGCATTGATTATCTGAGCTGATATGAATGAGAGGTGGGACGAGAGGTTCAAGACCGTGGAGAGGATAGGAGAGCTTCTGACGTTCTGTTAATGCTCATCCTCCACCCTGAAAATGAGGGACTCGTTTGGGCAACAACGGGAGAAGAGTTAAGTACACAAACCTAAAAGTACCATGTTTTTGGAAGAAGTGATATTCTAGGCAGAGGACAGGCTGCATTGGGGTCTAGGTGACAAAGTGTAACAGAGGAGATATTTCTCTTTTCTCTCACACTCAGACCCCAGAGTAACATCAGTACCCAGGGGCTCAGGCAACTGTCGGAGATCAAGTGCTGAGCCCAGCAGTGCAACAGGGGAAACTCTAGCACTCAGCAGAGCTGGCTTCTCACGAAGGGCTCCTGAAGTTGTGACTGACACAGGCAGATCAGTTTTGGGGTGTTGGACTTGTGGGGTACCCGATCATTCTGGTTTTCCCAGGACTTTCCCAGCTTTAGTACTGAAAGTCCTTCATTCTGGAAAACCCTTCAGTTTCAGGCAAACCGGGGCAATTGGTCACCCCACTTGGGAAAGAAATCACTATTTGTGATCGTGTTTTAAGGGAAAATATGCTCTGAGTGCCAAACTACTTTCCAAGTGAGCATCTCAACCAGCCACCAGCATTTACACACCTGACTACAAACACCCAACTTCATGCTATTTTCCTAATTGACCTCACAGTACACCGTTCTCTCTAGATAACTGTAAAAGGTGAGTTCAAAATATTCCCATGATAGAAAAAACATCAGCTGTGAAGACATTAAGAATGTCTTGTAATTTCTAGACCAGACACTTTCTTATTCTAACGTTATGAGCACACTGGTTCCGTGAATGCCTAAATATTTAATTTCATGGGTAGTTAACTATAAGAAAAATGATTTCAACTTGAAATCTTAAATAGCTATTTGCCTTCTGAAGTTATAAGTTTTGCAGGTTTTGTTTTTTGTGATAAGAAATAGGATATGAGAGAGCTAACATTTGTTGAGAAGCTGGTATAAACTGGCCCTTTATTTACTGTAATTCTTTTAATCCTCATACAAAACATGAGATGCAAGTATGGCTTGGCTACATCTTACAGATGAGGAAACAGGTACAGAGAGGTGAAATGAAACAAGGCAACAAAGCTGGTAAGTGGTGGAGCTAGAACTCCAACCCAGGCCAGTTTGACTACCTCTGGGGATTTTAAATCATTATATTATTATTCTCTCAGTAAAATTCTACTCTGCTCTTTAATTTTATATAATCACTATGGTCATAAGGGGCAGGTAGGTAAAAAGTGCCAAGGGAACATGATGTAATGTTAGTTCATGGACTATATAAGGTTTTCTTTTTTTTAAAAAAAGTGAAAGTTTTTTTCTAATTTATTTGAATAATACATTTGAGGGTCTTGGTAAAAACATAATTTTGCAGCCATGTTCCCTGATATTTGGCTCGTGAATTCGGGTGATATGCTTGGAAGAAAGGAAATGTTATCTACGTGTGACATGAGAGTTTTGCGTGAAAGGTTAAATACCAAAGCTGAGCAGTGTACTTGAAGGTGTTTGAGCTCTCAGCTCGGAAAAAAAGCTGAGAGGTACAGGAAAGGTCAAGAAAGCCCTGTAGTGGATGCTGTGCTGTGCGCCCACATCCACCCTTCAGGACCGAGGCGCTCAATTTCCTAGGAGATTTGGCGAATACTGGCGCTCAGCTGAGCTGCTCATTGAGAATTATCCTCAGCTGGGGAGAGCTGTTTAGCCCAAGGTCCTACCTCCCCGCCCCGCCCACGACCTCTCAGCAGATAGATATAAAGCCCAGCCCCCTCGCCCTAACTTGGGATAATTCTAAAGAGCCATTCCAGCTCCAGAACTCCAGGTGGAAGCCTTTGAGGTGACTGTATGGTGGTTCCCTCTGTCCAACCACAAGCGCACTCCCCAAGGAACGTCCTGCCTGCAAATCTCCATCCCAGAGACCTTTACCAGGGACCAGCTTGAGGCACTCCGGCCCTGCTGAGGCTGATGGTGAACCCAGGTGAGAGAACGGGAAGCAGGGCTGTTATTTGGCGTGAATGCGGCCGCTCTCTGCCGCGCTTGGAGGGCCTGGCCTACAGAAGGAGGGAGATAGTGCGAATTTTTGTGCTTGTTCACTCTGCATGGAGCTGATTAAAAATTCATTTAGGCAGCAGGGAATGGTGGAGCCTTTTGGAGCAGCAGTGTTGAGTCAGTAGCGAGGATGTTTGCTAAAGAGCATATGTTTAGGGATCAATGTCTTTCAACTGACCAATAGCTTAAACTGTTTTCTAGGGCATAGGAATCAGCACTACCAGCGATGTAGTAAAATTCCTGTCTTTCACCTGTATCGATTACAGAGCAATGCCCCATCTTAACATACTGTAAGAAAAAGCTGAGGAAAATTCACAATAAGGTAAAAATACCAATTTTTATGTATTATTAATTTATTAGAATAAAACCTCAATTCAACTATCAATTGGCAAAGATGAAAAATGATAATATTTAATATAGATGAGACCATGAGGAAATGGTCACTGTTATAGAATATTGTAAAGATTTCAATTTTCTCCCAAATTAAAGTCAATGAAATACTGGTTACAAACCCCATTGGGATCTTTATAAGCAGATTCTAAAATTCATATGAAAGAAAAAACAAAAAGAATATAAAAACTTCTTTTGAAAAAGGACAAGTAAGGACTTACCCTACCAAACATAAAAATTTAAAGTATAAAACTATGGGAAAAACATAAAACTAAAGAAGTGAAGAGTGTAGTATTTGTGCAGGAAAAGACCAACTGATCAATGATACAGAATAGAGTGTGAAGGAACCCCACCCATGGATGGATGGGAGATTGTTACATGACACAAATAGCATTTCATGTCAGTAGGGAAAAGATGAGCCATTCATTGGATAATTTTATGTCAGTTGATAAAATTAAGTTAGTTCTTTCCTCACAAAAACAAACAATAAAATAAATTCTAGGCATTAGTTGGATAACAGTCTAGAAAGGGCAAGATGGTAAATATTTTCACCTTTATGGGCTGTACAATTTCTGTCACAAATAGCAGCTTTGCCCCTGTGGTGTAAAAACAGTCATCAGCAATATGTAAACATTCAGTGTCGCTGTGTTCCAATAAGACTTTATTCACAAAAACAGGCAGCAGGCTGGATTTGGCAGTAAATTAAAAGACCACAGCATTAAAAAATATATATGTACACTATAACAGACAATATAGGGAAATTTGTTATAGCACTGGTGTGAGAAAGGCCTTCCTCTAAGCAATACACAAATTAAAAGGATTAATTGGAAATACCCAGTTTGGGCAAGAATGCGGGGAAAGGTTTTTAAATGCATTCCTTTTGGGCCATTAATTCCATTACAAGGAATCTATCTTATAGCAAAGATTGCATCCATACACAATGATAAATCTACATCTCCATAGACCTGTGTATAGAAAAAGCTAAAAATTAAGCTACATGTTTATTAACAGAGGTTTAATTAAATTCTGGTATATCTATACAATGTCTAGCATAGCATGGCATAGCATAAAAAGAATAAGGTTGTTCTGTGTGTACTGACATGGAAAGATAAACTTGATACATTAAGTTTAAAAAAAGCAATTACCTTCTGGAGTGTATACAGACAGTCCCTGACTCACAATTTTTCGACTTTACGATGGTGTGAAAGCATTCAGTAGAAAACATACTTCGAATTTTTGAGTTAAGATTTTTCCTGAGCTAGCATATGTGGTACCATCCTCTCACGATGCTGAGCAGGGCAGCGAGCCGCATCTCCCAGTCAGCCACGTGATCGTGGCATTAAACAACCCATACACTTACCTCCATTCTTTACCGACACAACCATTCTGTTTTTCATGTTCAGTACACTATGCAGTAAATTACATGAGATAGTCAACACTTCATTATAAAACCGGCTTTGTGTTAGATGATTTTGCCCAACTATAGGCTAATGTAAGTGTTCTGAGCATGTTTAAGGTAGGTTACGTGTATTAAATGCATTTTGACTTAATATTTTCAACTTAGGATGGGTTTATCAGGATGTAACCCCATCATAGGTCAAGAAAGATCTGTAGTAACATCTTATTTTTGTAGTAAGTAATGTGTATCGTGTTTGTATATGTATACATACATATATATGTATGTATATATGTATACGTACATAATTCTAGAAAGATGGACATCAAATTGTTTACCTCTGAGAGCAGGGTAGGTGTGGAGTGAGTGACTTCACCAGTGTACTTACACCCTTCTATATTGTTTGAATGCTTTAGTGAGTACACATTAGCTAAATCTAAGAAAGAAAGGTCTTCTGACAGCCTGTGTTAGGAGTGCTGAGAAGTGCAGCATAGAATTAGGGAACTCTGTGGTCACTTTTCTGGGGATAGAGATGAGAGGAGGGAGGGTGTGTAGCTGTCCTGTGGGTCTTGGAAACAGGCACACTGTGTGCTGTGCTTAAGGCCATGTCATAGGCCTCTGTGGGGTAGGGGCAGACATCCCCCTGGGGATGCTGTCCCATGGATGGGAGACAGTAAGGATGAAATGGGCAGAGCATGCCTTGGTCCATAAGTAGTTCTCCTCACTGTGTGGCTTTCTGCCCTGGGACAGAACACTTAGCCGAAGGCTGCTGAGAAGACTCCTGGCTGGAGTTAAAGAAGATAATGGATGTGTAACCTAAATATGACTGTCGCCTTCATGGCCCATGCTCAGTGCAGTTTCTCATGCAAATTAACAATGGCCCAATTAAAAAGTCTTGAGAAATACAAGAGATCTTTTACTGTGGTTGTCCATAAAGTGGTGGCATAAGGGTTTTGCAGAAGACTTAGTGGAAACCCACCTTACCTTCTTCCCTCATTCATGGCAGCTGCTGAAATCTCGTTTCCTCTGTCTTGTTCACGGAGTACCCTCACAGACATGTGGGTCTCGCATTTTCTTCACTCTTCTCCAAACACTTCAGCTTACACATGGCACAGGTCCACAGGACTTGGAATCTGTCCATATTAGGAGAATCATATCCCCACGGAATCTGGTGAATAAAAATCTGCACCTCATTTTACCACTGGAATCTATCACCCAGTAAGTATTCATCAGGTGTTGATTGGAAGTACTTTTCCCACATTATAGATTTTGGATTTTCAGTGAGAGTGAATTAACAGGTGTATCAGCACAGATTTCACCCAGAGTATAAACTAAACTCACTGACTGCCTTGATTAGAGTGCTCTATGCTGGGTTTATTGAATGTTCCTTATTTTTGTGTTCACATTTGGCATAACATTCAACTTAGTGTCCAAGTCTCTTTCCTGCCTCTCTTGTCTGTCTGATGCAGTTCCAGTTTCTAACAAGAGGTGCTTGTATACTAGAAGGGGCAGGTACCCTTCTATTATACTAAAAAGGGCTCCTTGTTTTTTTTCAGAAAAGTGTTGAAACTTTCAAGTGGCTTCATGAGTAGGATTCTGCTTGGAGCTTTAGCTTTCTCTCTCCTCTCCTCATGCTACTCACAGTTCCTCCAAACTCACCACGCTGGTCCCTCTAGCCTGAACATTACCCCTCCTTCATCCAACTAACTCCTATTCAATCAGTGGGTCACAGCTTACCTGGCATCTCTTGCAGTAAACTGGTACTTCTGTTGACACTTATCTCACTGCATTATAACTGTCTTTTGTGCCTCTATGTCCCCCCACTAGAGAGTGAGTTCTATGAGGATCAAGATCATGTCTGTCTTGTCCACTGATGTATCACCAGCAAACAGCGCAATGCCTGGCACGCAAAAGACGGTTGATAGGTGCTTTTCGGATGCTCAAAGACAGAGGTGCCTAGCTTGAGTAGCTTAGGCAATCTTTATAGATCCTTCTTTTTTTCAGTTGAGGTATAGTTGATTTACAATGTTGTGCTTGTTTCTGGTGTACAGCAAAGTGATTCAGTGAAAAAAAAAAAATATATATATATATATATATATATATATATATATATTCTTTTTCATATTATTTTCCATTATGGTTTATTACAGGATATTGAGTATAGTTCCCTGTGCCAAACAGTAGGACCTTGATGTTTATCTATTTTATATATAGTAGTTTGTATCTGCTAATCCCAAACTCCTAATTTATCCTCCCCTTTCCCCTTTGGTAACCATAAGTTTGTTTTTTATGTCTGTGAGTCTGTATTTTGAAAATAAGTTCATTTGTATCATATTTTAGATTCCACATATTAGTGATATCATATGGTATTTATCTTTGTCTTTCTGACTTACTGCACTTAGTATGATAATCTCTAGATTCATTCATGTTGCTGCAAATGACATTATTTCATTCTTTTTTATGGTTGAGTAGTATTCCACTGTATATATATACCACATCTTCTTTATCCATTCATCTGTCAATGAGCACTTAGGTTGCTTCAATGTCTTAGCTATTGTAAATAGTGCTGCTATGAACATTGGGGTGCATATATCTTTTCAAATTATAGTTTTCTCTGGATATATGCCCAGAAGTAGGATTTCTGGATCATATGGAAACTCTATTTTTCGTTTTTTAAGGAAAGTCCATACCGTTTTCCATAGTGGCTTCACCAATTTATATTCCCATCAATAGGGTAGGAAGGTTCCCTTCTCGCCATACCCTCTCCAGCATTTATGATTTGTAGGCTTTTTGTCGATGGCCATTCTGACCAGTGTGAGGTGATACCTCATTGTAGTTTTGATTTGCATTTATCTAATAATGAGCGATGCTGAGCATGTTTTCATGTGCCTGTTGACCATCTGTATGTCTTCTTTGGAGAAATGTCTGTTTAGGTCTTCTGCCCATTTTTTGATTGGGTTGTTTGTTTGGGGTTTTTTCGTTGTTGTTGTTATTGATTTGGATGAGCTGTTTGTGTATTTTGGAAATTAAGCCCTTGTCGGTCGCATCATTTGCAGATATTTTCTCCCAGTCTATAAGTTGTCTTTTCATTTTGTTTATGGTTTCCTTTGCTGTGCAAAAGCTTATAAGTTTGATTAGGTCCCATTTGTTTATTTTTGCTTTTATTTCTATTGCCTTGGGAGACCAACCTAAGAAAACACTGCTACGATTTATGTCAGAGAATGTTTTGCCCATGTTCTCCTTTAGGAGTTTTATGGTGTCATGTCTTACCTTTAAGTCTTTAAGCCATTTTGAGTTTATTTTTGTGTAGGGTGTGAGGGAGTGTTCTAAGTTCATTTATTACATACAGCTGTCCAGCTTTCCCAACACCACTTGCTGAAGAGACTGTCTTTTCTTTATTGTATATTCTTGCCTCCTTTGACAAAGATTAATTGACTGTAGATGCATGGGTTTGTTATAGACTGTTCTTTATGCACAAGAATGCTCCCATATATCTACCTTTTCAGCTTTAAATTCAGCCTATGATTAAATCTGAGACCAGAAATTATTGTCACAGTTAAATTACTTTAAATTAGCCCTCTAATTTAGCCTCTGTGAAAAACTGAAAATATACTGAATGTCTATCAGTAAAAATATGATTGGATCAAATGTGAAGTATTCATGCTTTGGAATATCCTACAACTCCTAAAGGAAAAAAAATTAGAACTATATGTACTGACCTGGAGGGATATCCATGATATATTAAGTGAAAAGGGCCGATTGCAAAGCAGTGTGTGGATTGGGATGTGAATTCTTTTTTGTAACAACCCAAAAAAATGGAAAGAAAGGGGGAAAAAACTCATATAGGAATATGTATGTTTGTGTATATGTGAATAAGCAGATTGGTGTGAATGGATTCTTGTCATACTGTTGACCTTGGTTACTTCTGAAGATCAGCACTGGGGAGATGAAATGATGAATTTTACACCTTTGTAACATTTGGTGTGCAAAAAGAAATATGTATTATTTTTATTTTTTAATCCAATAATTAAATCCTAGTTGCAAGTACACTGAGGTTGTGGTAGACCCCAACATTTTCACAAAATACTGTATATCCATGCTTCACAAACTTTAGTGTACATGAGGATGACCTGGAGGTTTGTTAAAACACAGATTTCCAGGCCTCTCACCTTCAGAGTTTGACTCAGCAGATCTGGGGTCAGGCCTGAGAATATGCATTTTTAACAAGTTCCCAGGAGATGCTGATGCTGCTGGTCTGTTGTCTGACTTTGGGGAGCACTGATGTGTATCCAGTTTCCCTAAAGAGAGAGACGTCAAGGGGACCTTCAAGGTACCTGAGAAGGACGGAGACTAGACAGTTTTCAAGTGTGATGCTTGAGTACCATAAGTGGTGGGGAAAATATACTCATTCTGTTCAGTGGTACTTAACTACCTCCTCAGAACCTGCACAGTGACTCCCAGAGCAGAAGCTCTCCTACATGTAGCTCAAAGACATTAAGTGTGGGGCTGATTTTGATGATCCATGTTCAGAGCTTTGCTGTGTCTTTCCACAGCCTTATTGCTCCATATTCCTATAGTAGGCAGTTGCTTCCCTGCTGGCTGCTTGAAACGAAGCTTTGCCTTTGTGGGAGTTGGCAATACTGCAGGCCCTTAGGAAGACAGCAGCATGCCTGGCTCCCTCTGGCCTGAGGGACTCAACAACCATTGACTCAAGGGTCTGTGAGAGCTGCTGCATGATGGGAGCAAACGGTGTCATGAACAATCTGTTTCCATTCTCTTAGATAGCTTGTTTGGTGGGGCAGACAACAAAGCCATTAAAGAAGACCTAAAATTGGGGTGGCAGTTATTGAGAATTTCCAGAAGGAACCCGAGGGATCAGCCAGCTCATTAGAAATTCATTGAATGCACCATGCTCTCTCATCATCTCTAGGTGCCTGAATAGCCATATAGGCAAGTGGTTCAGACTTCAAGCTTTGACGTTAACATCAGCTTGATTTGGAATCCTAGCTCTGCCCCTGCCTAGGTGTGTGATCCTGAGCAAAGTACTTAATATTTCTGAGCCCCAGTTTCCCCACCTGTAAAAAGAGTAGAATAATATTTGCCACAGAGGATTGGCATTGGCATTAAAGGAGAAAATGTTATATGTAAAGATCCTAGGTACTTTTTGTAGTCATCATTATCATCATCATTACAATATTTCATTGATTATAAGAAACACATTTAAAAAATTTTAACATCTCTGAAATCAGGAAGCATCTCATAATTGCTGTTGGCCAGGCAGCTGTTGTTATGTAATAGTCATTGTCTGTACATCAAAACTTGCAAAATGAGCATAGGCAACTTGTAAGAAAATCCCAGAAACTGTAGTGCAACTCTCATCTAAGAAATGTAGCATCACTAATACTCTCGGTGGCTCAGACTCAGAGATGATATTATGGTGAAAAACATGGACAGTGATGACTAGAAGATGAAAAATGATTTAGGAGAGTTGAATTCTCAGTGGGGGAAAAGGTTTTAGGAATACCATTATGGTATTATCCAAGGTCCAGCAGGAACCAAATAGTATACTCTAATTGGGGAATTGAGGAGAGTTTAATAAAGGGGCACTTTACAAAGGTGTGGGCAGGGTATAGGACAACCAACAAAGGATAGTGAAGTAGCTCTGGACCAGAAGAATAGAGTTCAATTACCACCCGTTCGCTTGAAGGGACAAGGAGAGCGAGTGGTTATTAGACCCCTGAGAAGGGAGCTGTATGGAGAAGGGGGCTGGTGGGAGTTATGGCCTTTGGTTGAGGGAAGGGGCTGGGAAGGGAGGGAACTGGAAGAATAAACACTCCAACCTTATGGACCTTCCACCCTCTGACCTCCCTCTGGTGCTGCCCACTGGTTAAACTGATGAGAAGCCAAATGGGAAGAGCCCTTGCATGAAGTCCCTGCAGTTCAGCCTCCTGGGGCTCAGAGCAGGAGGGAAAAGCACAAAGGGTGAATCGGAGGGTGAAGCAGGAGATGCCCACACACTAACTAATGTATTCCTAGCGTTTTTCTTTCTATGAATATATATAATACATGCTTTTTAAATCTTTGTAAGTATATCTAAAAGATCTCTTTCAGTAGATATAAAATAAAGATTTTAAGGAACAGAAAGAGAGCTTCTATTTAGCTGTGGGACCTCCAAAGCCTAAGAAAGCTTGAAAATCTTATCTTCCAAAGCCTAAGAAAACTTGCAAAATCTTATCTCCTCTCACACCCTCAAGTCAATTCCAGGTAGAGTCTACATCTAAATGTAAAAGGTAAAACCACAAAGCATTGAGAAGCTAACACTGGAAAGTATTTTCTTCATTTTTGGATAATCAAAGACTTCTTTAATAGGACACAAAAAGAAATAACAGGAAATGAAAATATTTGTAAACTAGACTACATTGAAATGAAGAACTTTGGTTTCTCAAAAAGATTATTAAGAGAGTGGAAAGGAAACCACAGAGTGAGAGAGGTTATATGCAACACATATAACTTATGTGCAGAACATAAAGAATCCTAAACAATCCTAAAACAATGGATCTAATAACCTAGTAGAAAAAATGGGTAAACAACTCCAACAAGTGGCCAATAAACATATTATATGGCGTTCAACCTCCTTAGTAATCCAGAAAATACAAATTTAAACTCACAACAAGGATTAGAACAAAGTCACCAGCTGGACAAGACCAAGCATGAGCAAGAATGTGGCACTTTGGGAAATCTGTACACTACTGGCCAAGTGTAAAGTGCTATAACCACTTTGAAAAACTGTTCAGCATCACATAGTAATGTTGAATGACAGCATCCAGCAATTCAGCTACTAGACATAAACCCAACAGAGAAGTGTGCATATGAACTCAAAAGATAGGAACAGAATTGTTCACAGCAGGGAGATTCATAATGCCCCAAACTGGAGGTGAGTGGTTCGAGTGGGGTACACAGAGGGTCCATGTGGTACTGGTAACATTCTATGGCTCGATGTGGGTGATGGTTACATGAGTGTGCTCACTTTGGGTTAATTAATTGAACTGTACACTTATTACTTGCATATTTCTTTTTCTGTCTGTAGATCATAAGTCAATAATACAGTTTAAAAATAAAAGACTTTATAAAAGCTCATAGGAATTAGATATAAGGAGACACCAGGTAAAGGCTGATTTGGAAGGGGAAAGTCTGGGATTCATGTAAATGAAATTCTATTTTAACCCCAGAAGCACTGACTGTAATAGATCATCATGTGCTGCTTCCCGACCCAAATCTGAAAGATCATGTCCTGAAAAGAGATGGTTATAGACTTTAAATTTCACTCTATCATCCCTGTCCCTTCCCAACCAGGCTGAAATTAAAGCTTTATTAAAAAGTGAATTCATTTAATATAACTTAAATTGACTGGCTTATCTGTCGAGGCCAGACTACATTTCACAGCCCTTCACATACCAGCAAGTGCATATATAACACTTTGTTCTTTGCTGTTCCCGAGGTCTAAAGAGCCTGCACATGAACAAAACAAATCTATGATACAAATTCAGAGTATGGATAATATAAAACCAATGGACAAAAATTACATATTTTAACAATTTCTAAATAATGTTATATACCTAATAGCATAATTTGAGGAACTCAACAAAGCGACAAAATCCATTAACATTCCTATTAGTCCAAAGCAATCTCCCTTTCTTCAGGATGCCTAACATATCTCGGCACAATTTAAGAGTCACCACAGTATGAAAGGCAGAGTCCAAAACTCTGGATGCCAACCAGACTCATATCAAGATTCAACGCAGTCAGAGCCTCATGCACGAAGAATTTTCTCTTTTGCTTCTAACTTGATCAGACCACTAGTCCACCCAGCACATGAGAACAAAGCAGCCAGTAAAATATAGGAAGTTATTGTACACAACTCAGCTCGAACCACGTGGACACTGGGGAAGGAGCCGCCTGTGGTCATTGCAAAGTGCAGGTGGTTCTCTGGGTCAACAACCAGCCCCACTGAGCACCCACTTCATCCAGCACCAGACTCGCTGCTGCCATTACAGAGAAGAGTAAGACTCAGTCCCTGCCTCAAGAGTTCATGGTCATTCATTTATTCTAGAGAATTTAGAAACTACATAAAAGCAAATTGAATAAAGCTAAAATCATCTCTATTTTACCACCTAGAGAGCATGTTTTTACAAATGTACTTCCAGTTACAGACAACACTGCTACAGACTGAATGTTTGTGCCCTCTTACCCCACCCCAAATTCATGTGTTTAAATCCTAACCCCTAATGTAATGGTATTAGGAGGCAAAGCCTTTGGGATGTGATTAGGTCATGAGGGTGAAACCCACATGAATGGGATTAATGTCCTTATAAAAGAGGCTCCAGAAAGCTCCATTTCCCTTCTTCCATGTGAGGGCACAGCAAGAAGGCAGCCTTCTATGAATCAGAAAGCTGACCTCACCTGACGCTGAATCTGCTGGCACCTTGATCTTGGGCCTCCCAGCCTCCAGGGCGGTGAGGAATAAATTTCTATTGTTTATTAACCACCCCGTCTATGGTATTTTGTTATAACAGCCTGAATGGACTAAGACAAACACACACACATAGTTTTTTCTTTTTAAAATCAAGACATGCTCATACTCTATATACCATTTTGTAATCTGCTTTTTTCAATTACTGTTTGGTAACCATCTTCCTACTACCCTAGAAGCTGCATATGGATGGAACCGTGTCTCACTTGCTCGTTACTGAATACCCACACCTGAAAGAGTTTCACTCATCAAGCATCATTTTCTCCAATCTCTTTTTTTTTTTCCTTTACAAATGCTTCAGAAACAAAATGGGAAAGATTGTATATTATTACTTCCCTTAGGAAAGCGAAATTTTACAGTTTCTTCAAAAGCTTTCTATGGTTCTACAGTCTTTTAGAATGGTCCTTAAATTTACTCTAAAAATATACCTTTTCCTAAAAACTTTTTTTAAAATTTATTTTATTTATTTATTTTTGGCTGCTTTGGGTCTTCGTTGCTGCACGCAGGCCTTCTTTAGTTGCGGTGAACGGGGGCTACTCTTCGTTGCGGTGCATGGCCTTCTCATTGCGGTGGCTTCTCCTGTTGTGGAGCACAGGCGCTAGGCACACGGGCTTCAGTAGTTGTGGCACATGGGCTCAGTAGTTGTGGCTCGTGGGCTCTAGAGCGCAGGCTCAGTAGTTGTGGCTCATGGGCTTAGTTGCTCCGCAGCATGTGGGATCTTCCCAGACCAGGGCTCGAACCCGTGTCCCCTGCGTTAGTAGGCATATTCTTAACCCCTGTGCCACCAGGGAAGCCCCTAGATACTTTTTTAGTTAGAAAAAGAGGAAGGTTTCTTTGTCAGCCCTCTCCTGCTCCAAGACGCTCAGGGCTGTGCTTGAGAGTTTGGGTGCTGACAGGACAGGGGCTGAGTTCACTTCCAGCTTCACCCTCTCAAGCCCTGTGATCCCTCTTCAACTTCTTAAGGAAAAGAAAACTCAAAGTAGGGCTTTCTTCTTAGATCTGTGGTAAGATGAAGTGAGCTAATGTTTGAATAGACTTAACAGTGCCTGGCATGGATAGTACTCAATACTTTCCCGGTATTTTTTCTTAGCTGTTGCTGCTGCTACTGAAGAGACTAAAATTCCCTGAGGCAATTTCTACGCTGAGGCTGGTATTACACAGAAGTGCTTTGCTCTAAAAGCATTTCTTTTAAGTTATCTCTGTATTTCAAAATTGTTATCAGTGGAATATATAGAATTGATAGTACGTACAGTAGGCTGTTGGGTCTGTGTCAGTCCCCACTTGGGAACGGGTTCCCTGTACAGTGGGGAGGGTACGCGAGGGCTCTTAGCTGACCCCGGAGCTTCTGCCTCAGACTGCTCGGGGTGCCCTTTCCTCATCATCACACATTTAGTGACTCTTCTGAAATGTTAAAAAGTTGTAAGAAAAATGTGTATCAAGTGTGGCAGAATAAAGCTATATGTTCCTCACTTCATCTGTATTAGTAAAATGTCATGCATTCCTTTGTCCTTTTCTGTCGGTAAAATTGAGCCCTGCAGGCCTGCTGTTTTTTGCTTAGAATGTTGACTAAGGAAATTTCAGAGCCTGGCCTTAAAAATGAAAGTCTCCATAATGAACAAGAGGAGTCCTAGGAAGAGATGAAAGAGATTGCCCTTCTCTTTTTCTGTAGAGGGAGAGAGATCTTTTTCCCATGAAACTAGTTCCAATCATCTAATTTGGTAAAATGCTATCAACTGAGAGCTTTAACAAGAATTGCTTTTGTGTGTTACCAGCTTATTTTCTTCTTTTATCAAAAATCTGCCCTTGAAAAATAATATTAACAAAGGTGTCTTGTAAGAGTCCTAAGACTTAAAAATTTGGTGCCATGACCTGCAAAAATGCGGTGCCTGTGATTCTGTGACTCTCCCCTGCCCCCAAGATCCATACTCTTCCTTTCTGAGGCCTGTCCTGGCCCCCAGGAGGCTGAGCCCCATGGAATGCATCCCCTGGCCTCCCTCGTGGGTGCCCTTGTTGGCTTTGGCCAATATGAGAGCCTGGACTTTGGTGAGGCAAGCACAGTCCAGCACAAAGTTTAAGGAGGGCTTCACTCTCAAGTGTGACCCTGCTCCCCGTGAGCCTGAGGGTGAGGTCTCACTGGCCTGCCTCACCCAGGGGTTAAGGGGCAGGGCATTCACTCTCCATTCCCTCCCTGCTTTGGGCTGTTTTTGGCCCTGCCAAGGGAAGGACATCCGGGGAGGCTCTTCCAGGGCTCCAGCCCTCCCTGGGCTCACCTGCCCCCCCAGCCCTAGAAATAGAAATGTTTTCCCACTATTGCTGGTCTCTGAGTAGCCCAACTTTCCTCCATGGTTCTCTTACCCACACTCACAGCTTTATAAGTAGTTCCTTCATTAAAGTCTCTTAAACCATCTGAGTTGGAAGTTATTTCCCACAAGGATGCTAAGCCATTAATCTTTTACCAAAAAAAAAAAAAAAAGTATTTCTGGTTGTTTATCTTACTTGATAATTTGTTGCTCTGATAACAATGTTATGATTGATAGCTCAGTATCCTTGACTAGTAAAAATAATTAAAATATGACTGTCGGGGCTTCCCTGGTGGCGCAGTGGTTGAGAGTCTGCCTGGCAATGCAGGGGACACAGGTTCGAGCCCTGGTCTGGGAAGATCCCACATGCCGCGGAGCAACTAGGCCCGTGAGCCACAACTACTGAGCCTGCGCGTCTGGAGCCTGTGCTCCGCAACAAGAGAGGCCATGATAGTGAGAGGCCCGCGCACCGCGATGAAGAGTGGCCCCCGCTTGCCACAACTAGAGAAAACCCTTGCACAGAAACGAAGACCCAACACAGCCAAAAATAAATAAATAAATATTTTTTAAAAAATAAATAAATAAAATAAAATATGACTGTCAAATCAGAAAAGGAACAGAAAAGAGCTTAAAATTCCATGCATTTATATGATATCTTATTTTAATTTTAAACATCCAGAGTTTTGTCCCACTTAAACAAATGACAGGGAAAAAATGTAGTGAAAACTGGGAAGTGTGGATGGAGGACAGTGTTTAGGAAGCAAGTATATTTGTGCCTGTACAAAAACTGCCAATAATGGCAAATTTGGGTTTTTTTGAGAGTCTCTGTCTCTATCTTTCCTGACTCTTCAGGGTCTATTCTATGATAAGGGGACAAAGAGCCATTGTTATGTCCAGAAGTTGAGGTGCATGTCTTCAACTAATGCTGTGCAAAGCATATTTGGGAAGAGGCATTATTTGCTGGAGAGAAACTCCTTGTAGGGTGTGTGATGGGGGAGGTAGCTGCACAGCAATTCCTCCACTGACGCAACTCCCTCCCCTGAAAATCACAACCACTCAACTGCTTTGCCCTCTGGGGAGCTGTTTAACAAGTCATGACTCTCAACCAGCAAAGCACAGCAAAATTCAGTGTGTCCACATTTTGAAAAGGTATAGATTTAGTTTTGTGTGATTGAAAAGGACAGAGGGTGAGGTGAGGAAATCACTGCTCTAGCTCTGGGCCCGACACCTCTGCCCTGCAGGTTTGTCCCCCTGCACTCCGGATGCTATTGTTTAACCACCCTACCCGGTACTTGCCAACCAAAGGATGCAGTGGAGCTCACATTCATCATTCGTCTATTGGAGAGTACAGTATAGAACTTTGAGGACACTGCGTTAGATAAAGTGGCTTTCAGAAGCCATCATTTCTAAGAGTCTCAGTTCCATTTAGATAGCAAAATAGTTGTAAGTTTCCTGTGAGAGGTTCCACGGCTGCAGAGGCACTGAGGTATTGATTTACACTTGTATGGAACTGGACTAGTTGTTGATATGAAAAATGTCAATTAGTGTTATAACTGCTCTTTAATTTGCATATTCTGTTAATTAACTTTCTCTTCGGGAGTGACCAGATTTGGAATATGGGAGCGAGAGAACAATGTAACCTCAGAGATAAAAAAGATTTTAAAGGGTTTTGTTTTCCCCAAACACCATTCTGATACTGAATCTCCTCCACCTTGTCCCTACCAGGGGTCTTTCTACTTTTGCCTGTACACCTCTAGTGATTTCTCTGTAGAGTAGGGGATGGTACTAGTACTCAACCATTCGCTGGGTACTATGTGCTAGGTATTCTTTATACCCTGTAATCACCCTAGCGCATAAGTACTGCTATTGCCACTTTATAAATGTTGAAACTGAGGTTCAGAGAGCTTAAGAAACTTGTTCTTTAAAACAAGTATGTAGACTACAATTTCAGCTCAACATATAAAAACTTGGAAGTCCCATTCTAACAATAAGAAAAAGCTGAACAAACTGAATATCAATAACTTTTCTTCGATTCATCAGAACACTGAGTTCATAGGTCAAACTGCCACCCCCGGGACTTCCCTGGTGACGCAGTGGTTAAGAATCTGCCTGCCAATGCAGAGGACATGGGTTCAAGCCCTGGTCTGGGAAGATCTCACATGCCACAGAGCAACTAAGCCCATGAACCACAACTGCTGAGCCTGCGCTCTAGAGCCTGCAAGTCACAACTACTGAGCCCACGTGCCACAACTACTGAAACTTGCATGCCTAGAGCCCATACTTCCCAACAAAGAGAAGCCACTGCAATGAGAAGCCCGTGCACCGCAACGGGTGCCCCCACTCAAGCAACTAGAGGAAGCCTGCGTGTAGCAACAAGGACCCAATGCAGCCATAAGTAAGTAAGTAAGTAAATAAATAAATAAATAAATAAAAACTGCCACCCCCAAATCTGGAGAGACAGTTGAACACAGAGCTTACTGCTGAGATATGCTTACTTGGAGCAGAAGCCAGTAGAGCCATAAACTGGTGAGAACTCTTAAATGGTAATTTTGAGAACTTGCTGGAAGCTGAATGTGGACTTGCTTGAAGGTGATAAACTGCTGGGGGCCACAGTTTTAGTGGGGGCTCTGCTCTTTATGTGGACTTTACATCCAGGAACCCCACCAAGTTCTCAAGGTGAAGATCAGAAAAAGATCCCCTTGTGGATCTGTTAATGGAAGAAAAACCATAATTACTGTGAAATACACTGAATGCATTCTCCACAATACACTCTAGGAGAAGACACGTCTCTGCTGAGCCTTGTCTCTCTTGCCTGAGCCTTGTCTCAGCCAGGAGAAGGGCATTGCTCCCACCCAGCTCCCTCTTTCCCCCCTATTTTGCCTAAGGAAAAAAACCAAACAAAATCAGAAACAACAACCATAGGTCACAGGGATCAGGCCTTCAAGGAAATAAATTGGGACTGCTATAGCCAGGAAAGGGAATAGGGGGCAGGGAGAAACACTTGTGAAGGTCACAGCCCAGAAACACAGGCCTACTAAAGGAATGATATTTAATTTGAAGATTACGGAATACTACCTCTTCTCCACACCTTAATACGACACCAACAGGGTTCCAGTATAATAACAATGGATTATAGCTGAAAGAGCTGGAAGACACAGACTAACTCTCTCCTTGGGGGAATATTTAGGGAAACCCAAAGTCAACAGAGGAGAAAAAGCAAGGAACATGAGGAGTTTGAAGCCTCCGGTACCTATAGCTACAGAAAATATTAAACACAGCCCAACTTCTAGCCATATTAGCATAAATCCTCACCCTAAGGCCTGTTTACCTCAGTTTCTATTTTCCAATGAAACATATCTGATACTCAACAAAAGATTCCAAGTCATCAACAACTCCTACAGAACACCTACTGAACGCTGGCAGAAGACCCCAGACCTCCCAAAAGGCAAGAAACTCCCCACGTACCTGGGTAGGGCAAAGCGGAGAGATCCCCACACAGAGGATCAGTGCCGAGCGGCACTCACCAGCCCAAGAGGCTTGTCTGCTCGCCCGCCGGGGCAGGCGGCGCTGGAAGCTGAGGCTCGGGCTTCGGTCAGAGCGCAGGGAGAGGACTGGGGCTGGCGGCGAGAACTCAGCCTGAAGGGGGCTGATGTGCCACAGCTAGCCGGGAGGGAGTCCGGGAAAACTCTGGAGCTGCCGAAGAGGCAAGAGACTTTTTCTTCCCTCTTGGTTTCCTGGTGCGCGAGGAGAGGGGATTAAGAGCGCTGCTTAAAGGGGCTCCACAGACGGGCGCGAGTCGCGGCTGAAAGCGCGGAGCCCAGTGACGGGCGTGGGACGCTGGGGCTGCTGCTGCCGCCACCAAGAAGCCTGTGTGCGAGCGCAGGTCACTGTCCACACCGCCCTTCAGGGAGCCTGTGCAGCCCGCCACTGCCGGGGTCCCGGGATCCAGGGGCGGCTTCCTTGGGAAAACGCATGGCGCGCCTCAGGCTGGTGCAACGTCACGCCGACCTCTGCCGCTGCAGGCTCGCCCTGCACTGCGTGCCCCTCCCTCCCGCCCGGCCTGAGTGAGCCAGAGTCCCCGAAGAGGCTGCTCCTTTAACCCTGTCCTGTCTGAGCGAAGAACAGATGCCCTCCGGCGACCTACATGCAGAGGTGGGGCCAAATCCAAAGCTGAGACCCAGGAGCTGTGAGAACGAAGAAGAGAAAGGGAAACCTCTCCCAGCAGCCTCAGAAGCAGCGGGTTAAAGCTCCACAATCAACTTGATGTACCCTGCATCTGTGGAATACATGAATAGACAACAAATCATCCCAAATTGAGGAGCCAGGAGTCAGTGCTGTGCCTCTGAGGTGGGAGAGCCAACTTCAGGACACTGGTCCACAAGAGACCTCCCAGCTCCACATAATATCAAACGGCGAAAATCTTCCAGAGATCTCCATCTCAACACCAGCACCCAACTTCACTCAACGACCAGCAAGCTACAGTGCTGGACACCCTATGCCAAACAACTAGCAAGACAGGAACACAACGCCACCCATTAGCAGAGAGGTGGCCTAAAATCATAAAAAGTCCGCAGACACCCCAAAACACACCACCAGACGTGGACCTGCCCACCAGAAAGACAAGATCCAGCCTCATCCACCAGAACACATGCACTAGTCCCCTCCACCAGGAAGCCTACACAACCCACTAAACCAACCTTAGCCACTGGGGACAAACACCAAAAACAACGGGAACTACGAACCTGCAGCCTGCAAAAAGGAGACCCCAAACACAGTAACATAAGCAAAATGAGAAGACAGAAAAACACACAGCAGGAGAAGGAGCAAGATAAAAACCCACCAGACCTAACAAATGAAGAGGTAATAGGCAGTCTACCTGAAAAAGAATTCAGAATAATGATGGTAAAGATGATCCAAGATTCTATTTCCCAGATCCAAAATCTTGGAAATAGAATAGACAAAATGCAAGAAACAGTTAACAAGGACCTAGAAGAACTAAAGATGAATCAAGCATCGATTAAAAACACAATACATGAAATAAAAAATACTCTAGATGGGATCAATAGCAGAATAACTGAGGCAGAAGAACGGATAAGTGAGGTGGAAGATAAAATAGTGGAAATAACTGCTGCAGAGCAAAATAAAGAAAAAAGAATGAAAAGAACAGAGGACAGTCTCAGAGACCTCTGGGACAACATTAAACGCACCAACATTCGAATTATAGGGGTTTCAGAAGAAGAAGAGAAAAAGAAAGGGACTGAGAAAATATTTGAAGAGATTATAGTTGAAAACTTCCCTAATATGGGAAAGGAAATAGTTAATCAAGTCCAGGAGGCACAGAGAGTCCCATACAGAATAAATCCAAGGAGAAATACACCAAGACACATATTAATCAAACTGTCAAAAACTAAACACAAAGAAATCATATGAAAAGCAGCAAGGCAAAAACAACAAATAACACACAAGGGAATCCCCATCAGGATAACAGCTGATCTCTCAGCAGAAACTCTACAAGTCAGAAGGGAGTGGCAGGACATAATTAAAGTGATGAAGGAGAAGAACCTGCAACCAAGATTACTCTACCCAGCAAGGATTTCATTCAGATTTGATGGAGAAATTAAAACGTTTACAGACAAGCAAAAGCTGAGAGAGTTCAGCACCACCAAACCAGCTTTACAACAAATGCTAAAGGAACTTCTCTAGGCAAGAAACACAACAGAAGGAAAAGACCTACAATAACGAACCCAAAGCAATTAAGAAAATGGGAATAGGAACATACATATCGATAATTACCTTAAATGTAAATGGACTAAATGCTCCCACCAAAAGACACAGATTGGCTGAATGGATACAAAAACAAGACCCATATATATGCTGTCTACAAGAGACCCACTTCAGACCTAGAGACACATACAGACTGAAAGTAAGGGGATGGAAAAAGATATTCCATGCAAATGGAAACCAAAAGAAAGCTGGAGTAGCAATTCTCATATCAGACAAAATAGACTTTAAAATAAAGACTACTAGAAGAGACAAACAAGGACACTACATAATGATCAAGGGGTCGATCCAAGAAGAAGATATAACAATGGTAAATATTTATGCACCCAACATAGGAGCACCTCAATACATAAGGCAAATACTAACAGCCATAAAAGGAGAAATCGACAGTAACACAATCATAGTAGGGGACTTTAACACCCCACTTTCACCAATGGACAGATCATCCAAAATGAAAATAAATAAGGAAACACAAGCTTTAAATGATACATTAAACAAGATGGACTTAATTGATATTTATAGGACATTCCATCCAAAAACAACAGAATACACATTTTTCTCAAGTGCTCATGGAACATTCTCCAGGATAGATCATATCTTGGGTCACAAATCAAGCCTTGGTAAATTTAAGAAAATTGAAATTGTATCAAGTATCTTTTCCGACCACAATGCTATGAGACTAGATATCAATTACAGGAAAAGAGCTGTAAAAAATACAAACACATGGAGGCTAAACAATACACTACTTAATAACGAAGTGATCACTGAAGAAATCAAAGAGGAAATTAAAAAATACCTAGAAACAAATGACAATGGAGACACGACGACCCAAAACCTATGGGACGCAGCAAAAGCAGTTCTAAGAGGGAAGTTTATAGCAATACAATCCCACCTTAAGAAACAGGAAACATCTCGAATAAACAACCTAACCTTGCACCTAAAGCAATTAGAGAAAGAAGAACAAAAACATCCCAAAGTTAGCAGAAGGAAAGAAATCATAAAAATCAGATCAGAAATAAATGAAAAAGAAATGAAGGAAACGATAGCAAAGATCAATAAAACTAAAAGCTGGTTCTTTGAGAAGATAAACAAAATTGATAAACCATTAGCCAGACTCATCAAGAAAAAAAGGGAGAAGACTCAAATCAATAGAATTAGAAATGAAAAAGGAGAAGTAACAACTGACACTGCAGAAATACAAAAGATCATGAGAGATTACTACAAGCAACTCTATGCCAATAAAATGGACAACCTGGAAGAAATGGACAAATTCTTAGAAATGCACAACCTGCCAAGACTGAATCAGGAAGAAATAGAAAATATGAACAGACCAATCACAAGCACTGAAATTGAAACTGTGATAAAAAATCTTCCAACAAACAAAAGCCCAGGACCAGATGGCTTCACAGGCGAATTCTATCAAGCATTTAGAGAAGAGCTAACACCTATCCTTCTCAAACTCTTCCAAAATATAGCAGAGGGAGGAACACTCCCAAACTCACTCTACGAGGCCACCATCACCTTGATACCAAAACCAGACAAGGATGTCACAAAGAAAGAAAACTACAGGCCAATATCACTGATGAACATAGATGCAAAAATCCTCAACAAAATACTAGCAAACAGAATCCAACAGCACATTAAAAGGATCACACACCATGATCAAGTGGGGTTTATTCCAGGAATGCAAGGATTCTTCAATATACGCAAATCAATCAACGTGATACACCATATTAACAAATTGAAGGAGAAAAACCATATGATCATCTCAATAGATGCAGAGAAAGCTTTCGACAAAATTCAACACCCATTTATGATAAAAACCCTGCAGAAAGTAGGCATAGAGGGAACTTTCCTCAACATAATAAAGGCCATATATGACAAACCCACAGCCAGCATCGTCCTCAATGGTGACAAACTGAAACCATTTCCACTAAGATCAGGAACAAGACAAGGTTGCCCACTCTCACCACTCTTATTCAACATAGTTTTGGAAGTTTTAGCCACAGCAATCAGAGAAGAAAAGGAAATAAAAGGAATCCAAATCGGAAAAGAAGAAGTAAAGCTGTCACTGTTTGCAGATGACATGATACTATACATAGAGAATCCTAAAGATGCCACCAGAAAACTACTAGAGCTAATCAATGAATTTGGTAAAGTTGCAGGATACAAAATTAATGCACAGAAATCTCTGGCATTCCTATACACTAATGATGAAAAATCTGAAAGTGAAATCAAGGAAACGCTCCCATTTACCATTGCAACAAAAAGAATAAAATATCTAGGAATAAACCTACCTAAGGAGACAAAAGACCTGTATGCAGAAAATTATAAGTCACTGATGAAAGAAATTAAAGATGATACAAATAGATGGAGAGATGTACCATGTTCTTGGATTGGAAGAATCAACATTGTGAAAATGACTCTACTACCCAAAGCAATCTACAGATTCAATGCAATCCCTATCAAACTACCAATGGCATTTTTCACAGAACTAGAACAAAATATTTCACAATTTGTATGGAAACACAAAAGACCCCGAATAGCCAAAGCAATCTTGAGAACGAAAAATGGAGCTGGAGGAATCAGGCTCCCTGACTTCAGACTATACTACAAAGCTACAGTAATCAAGACAGTATGGTACTGGCACAAAAACAGAAAGATAGATCAATGGAACAGGATAGAAAGCCCAGAGGTAAACCCACGCACATATGGTCACCTTATCTTTGATAAAGGAGGCAGGAATGTACAGTGGAGAAAGGACAGTCTCTTCAATAAGTGGTGCTGGGAAAACTGGATAGGGACATGTAAAAGTATGAGATTAGATCACTCCCTAACACCATACACAAAAATAAGCTCAAAATGGATTAAAGACCTAAATGTAAGGCCAGACACTATCAAACTCTTAGAGGAAAACATAGGCAGAACACTCTATGACATAAATCACAGCAAGATCCTTTTGGACCGACCTCCTAGAGAAATGGAAATAAAGACAAAAATAAACACATGGGACCTAATGAGACTTCAAAGCTTTTGCACAGCAAAGGAAACCATAAACAAGACCAAAAGACAACCCTCAGAATGGGAGAAAATATTTGCAAATGAAGCAACTGACAAAGGATTAATCTCCAAAATTTATAAGCAGCTCATGCAGCTCAATAACAAAAAAACAAACAACCCAATCCAAAAATGGGCATTTCTCCACAGAAGATATACAGACTGCCAACAAACACACGAAAGAATGCTCAACATCATTAATCATTAGAAAAATGCAAATCAAAACTACAATGAGATATCATCTCACACCAGTCAGAATGGCCATCATCAAGAAATCTAGAAACAATAAATGCTGGAGAGGGTGTGGAGAAAAGGGAACCCTCACACACTGTTGTGGGAATGTGAATTGGTACAGCCACTATGGAGAACGGTATGGAGGTTCCTTAAAAAACTACAAATAAAACTACCATATGACCCAGCAATCCCACTACTGGGCATATACCCTGAGAAAACCATAATTCAAAAAGAGACATGTACCAAAATGTTCATAGCAGCCCTATTTACAATAGCCCGGAGATGGAAACAACCTAAGTGTCCATCATCGGATGAATGGGTAAAGAAGATGTGGCACATATATACAATGGAATATTACTCAGCCATAAAAAGAAACGAAATTGAGCTATTTGTAATGAGGTGGATGGACCTAGAGCCTGTCATACAGAGTGAAGTAAGTCAGAAAGAGAAAGACAAATACTGTATGCTGACACATATATATGGAATTTAAGAAAAAAAAATGTCATGAAGAACATAGGGGTAAGACAGGAATAAAGACACAGACCTACTAGAGAATGGACTTGAGGATATGGGGAGGGGGAAGGGTAAGCTGTGACAAAGTGAAAGAGCAGCATGGACATATATACACTACCAAACGTAAGGTAGATAGCTAGTGGGAAGCAGCCGCATAGCACAGGGAGATCAGCTCGGTGCTTTGTGACCTCCTGGAGGGGTGGGATAGGGAGGGTGGGAGGGAGACGCAAAAGGGAGGGGATATGGGAACATATGTATATGTATAACTGATTAAATTTGTTATAAAGCAAAAATAAAAATTAAAAAAAGGAAACAAACAAACAAATAAACCAATCCAAAAATGGGCAGAAGATCTAAATAGACATTTCTCCAAAGAAGACATACAGATGGCCCCAAAACACATGAAAATATACTCAACATTACTAATTATCAAAGAAATGCAAATCAAAAATACAATGAGGTATCAACTCACACCAGTCAGAATAGCCATCATCAAAAAGTCTACAAACAATAAATGCTGGAAAGGGTGTGGAGAAAAGGGAACCCTCCTACACTGTTCATGGGAATGTAAATTGGTACAACCACTATGGAGAACACTATGGAGGTTCCTTAAAAAACTAAAAACAGAACTACCATATGATCCAGCAATCCCACTCCTGGGCATATATTCTGAGAAAACCATAATCTGAAAAGATACATGCACCTCAATGTTCACTGCAGCACTATTTACAATAGCCAAGACATGGAAACAACCTAAATGTCCATCGACAGAGGAATAAAGAAGATAAAGATAGATATCTAGATAAAGAAGATGTGGTACATACATACAATGGAATATTACTCAGCCAGAAAAAAGAATGAAATAATGTCATTTGCAGCAACATGGATGGCCCTAGAGACCATCATACTAAGTGAAGTAAGTCAGATAGAGAAAGACAAATATCATATATTACTCATATATGGAATCTAATTTTAAAAATGATACAAATGAACTTATTTACAAAACAGAAACAGACTTATAGATATTGGAAACAATCTTATGGTTACCAAAGGGGAAACGTGGGGGGAGGGATAAATAAGGAGCAGTGGGACGGAGAAGCGGAAGGAGGAGTCAAGAATCTCTTCCTTTTTAGGAAAGGTTTCTCCTTCATTTGGTGCAGCATGTCCTCCATCAGCTTCCTGAGACTAAACGCAAGGAAATTTTGTGATATTCGATTTCTGGAAAATGTCACGTTTAATTGGTAGGCTGAGCAGGAAATTTTAGGTTGGAAATATTTTCCTTTAGAATCTTGAAGGTATTCTAGCCATCACCTTCTGACTTCCATTATTGCTGTTGAGAAGTCCAGTGGCATTCTGCTTCTTGATCCTTGGTGCAAAACCTGTTTTTTCTCTCTGAAGTTTCTTCTCTTGTTCCTAGAGTTCTGAAATTTTATGATGGTATGCTTTATTTATTGTGTTCGGTTCTCTGGTAGTTTGTTCATTGTTGATACTTGTATGCTTCAGTTCTGAGAAATTTTCTTGAATTGTTTCTTTGGTGATTTTTTTTCCTTCCATTTTCTTTTTCTAGGATTACTATTATCATTTTGGTACCTGTTCTCTATGTGCCAGGCACTGTTCTAACCATTAACAAATAATAACAATTAATCTTTCTTGCAATCCTATTTTCCATTTCTTTAACCTTTTGCTCTATTTGGGGGGAAGATTCCAACCCTTCTTTTCAGCTTTTCATTTCCTATGTTTCAATTTCTAAGAGCACTTTTCTGCTCTCTGAATGTTCATTTTATTTATTTTTAATTTTACTTTATTTTATTTTATTTTATTTATTTTTGCGGTACGTGGGCCTCTCACTGTTGTGGCCTCTCCCGTTGCAGAGCACAGCCTCTGGACACGCAGGCTCAGCGGTCATGGCTCACGGGCCTAGCCGTTCTGCAGCATATGGGATCTTCCCGGACCGGGGCACGAACCCGTGTCCTCTGTATCGGCAGGTGGACTCTCAACCACTGCGCCACCAGGGAAGCCCTGAATGTTCATTTTAAAAAGAGTACCCTGTTCCTATTTTGTAAATGCAATATTATTATTTGAGAATAGGCTTCATTTGTTTTAAAATTTTTTTCATTCCGCCTAGTTTCTGTTTCATCCTAGCTGCTTTTACTTTCTCTCATGTTAGAGATTCTCCTCAAATATCTGACAATTTTTGCCTATTAGCTGAAATTTAAGAGTGAGATATTCAGAAGCTAATTCAAAGCTCTCTGCACTCGAGTTTATCATGTGTGGTCTTCTTGGTAGGATGAGATGGAAGGCTATTTCATTTGGGGAACAGTTTATATCATTATCTTTAGGTCTTTTCTTCAGGCTGATTACATTCCCGGAGAGGGCACTCCTAGTTGCTTGACTGGTTAGAATATGAATACCCCTGGTTTCCAGGCATTATCAGAGCAGAGTGAAGGAACAGGGCCATTTAGTATGTAACCTTTTACTTAATTCTCTTGTTTTCACTATATACCTCTGCCCTCAACTATTCGTAGCATCCTAGAGACCCTCTGTTTTACCCACTCCAGAGAATAAATGTTGAGTCTTTACCCAGAGTTAGGGATTGGCAGTCACTTAGCTACGTGAAGGTGGGGAAAGAAACTGTAAGTCTAATTACTTCTCAAACAGACACTGAACCAATTCTACTAAGTTCCACCTTCCCTCCCACTTCCAGAGGTACCTGATGTGCCCAGCACCTGGGCCTCTGGAGGTTCTGCAGTGTATACCAGGTTGCATCTTGGCTTTCCTTCATCTTCTGATGTCTGCTGAGGCAGATGCTTTGTTGCTGATGTCTCCTCTCCTGTGCTCTTTGTCCTTATGGGTTTATACCTTTAAAACAAACCATTTACTGTGATTTTATTGCATTTGGCAAGGACACATAAGTTTAATCTGTCTGTTTAACAAGAAGCTCTGTGTAAACTTTTTATTGCAGCATTTTATAGAGGTCAAAAATTGAATCTACAACCAGACCCTCCAATTAAGGTAATTATGGAATCCACTGTAGTTCCTCCATACCTTGGGGTACTAGATAATCATGGAATGAATGAGTTATATCTATTCCAAGGCATTTGAAAGATTTACATAATGTATTATTAAGTGAAAAGCAAGGCCCAGAAAAATGTATAAAATATGATTTCACTTAACAAAATAGCAAAATCCCTATAAGCATAAATATATATTTATAATAATTTTATGTTAAATTTGACTTCCCGATTTGGGGTAGGTGGAAGTAGGGAGAGGCTGAGGGAAGTGAGCACAGAAAAAAAAAGTAAAAGACTAGAAGGAAATAATTGTGTTTATAACAAAATATCAATAGTATGTTTAACATCCTATTAATGCTGCTTTACCTATATATTTGCAATTTGCAGAGAGATATATGAACACGTGGTTACTGAAACGTTAACAGTGATTTACTCTGGATAAGATTATTTTTGTATTTTTCCTACCTCTTTCTGTACTTTTTTTTTTTACAGTGAGTATGTATTATGTAAATAACATGGAAAAAAATCTTTAAAAACAAAAGTTCAGAACTACCCAAAGATGTAAAGATCTACAAGTAGAGGTAGCAGAGTTTATTCCCTGAATAGTGGATAAAGGTAGAGGCATTGCAGTCAGAGAGATCCAATTTCAAATTCTGGCTCTAATATTAACAAGACTACTTAGTATACGTCTTAAGAGAAAGGATTGCCTGGGGCTTGAACCCCAGTTCCACCCTTTACTGGCTGTGTGATTTGGGCAACACACTTAACCTCCTTGTGCCTTAGTCTCCTCACCTGGAAAAAAGGGATAATGATACTAATGCCTCACATGTTGCAATGGAAATTAGAAGAGTTAATATCAGTACTTGGAAAATGGTCAGAACAGGGCCTGGCATGTAGTCAGTAATACAGATGCTTGATTTTCCTCTCTTTTTTCTGGTTTTAATTCATACATATTTTGTATGATTCCATTTTCTCTCCACTTAGTAATATTTCTGTATTTCACTTTTTCAGTGGTTGCCCTAGAGTTTATAGTATACACTTTAAACTAATCTAAGTCCACTTTCAAATAACACTATACCTTTTCACATACAGTAAAAGTAACTTAGAGTCTTTTTAACTTCTTCCATCACCTGTGGCATTGTTGTCATTCATTTCAGTTATACGTATACTCTAATCACCTAATATATTGTTACTATTATTGCTTTAAACAGAAGGTTATCTTTTAGATCAAGCAATTCTCTTATACTCTTCCTTTCTTTATGTAGATTCAAATTTCTGACCTATATAATTTTCCTTCTGCCTGACGAACTTCTTTTAACATTTCTTACTGCTTTAGACTGAATGTTTGTGTCCCCCCCCACAAAAAAACTCATGTTGAAGCCTACTCCCCAGTATGATATTTGAAGGTGGAGCCTTTGGGAGATTATTAGACCATGAGGGTAGAGCCATCATGAATAGTATCAATGTCCTTATAAAGGAGGTTCAGAGAGCTTCCTCACCCACTTCTGCCATGTGAGGTTACAGAGAAAAGCTGGAGGTCTATAAACTAGGAAGTAAGCCTTCGCCAGAAGCCAAATCTGCTGGCACCTAGCCTGTGGGACTCCCCAGCCTCCAGAACTGTAAGAAATAAATTTCTGTCATTTATAAGTCACCCAGTCTATAGTATTTTGTTATAGCAATCCTAATGAAAAAAGGCACTTACAGAACAAGTCTGCTGGTGAGGAATTCCCTCTTTTTGTTTTTCTAAGAAAGCCTTTCTTTTTTTTTTATAAGATTTTTTTGATGTGGACTATTTTTCAAAGTCTTTATTGAATTTGTTACAATATTGCTTCTGTTCTATGTCTTGTTTTTTTTTTTTTTTTTTTTTGCCACAAGGCATGTGGGATCCCAGGTCCCCAACAGGGGTCGAACCTGTACACCCTGCACTGGAAAGTGAAGTCTTAAGCACTGGATGATCAGGGAAGTCCCAAGAAAGCCTTTATTTCTCCTTCAGTTTTGCAAGATTTCACTGGATATAGAATTCTAGGTTGGCTATTTTTTTTTCAACATTTTAAAGCTTTCGCTTCACTCTCTTCTTATACAATTTCTGATAAGAAGTCTGCTGTAATTCTTATCCTTGTTCCTCTATAAATAAGATGTTTTCATTTCTCTGGCTTCTTTCATTATTTTCTTTGCCTTTGATCTCTTCAATTTGCATGATATTCCCAGGTGGTTGTTTTTTGTTTTGTTTTATATTTTCCCTGTTTGGTTTTTCTGACTTTCATTGGTCTGAAATTTGGTGGCTTTTATTAATTTTTGGAAATTTTTCAGCCATTATTATTTCAAACATTTCTTCTTCATTCTTCTCTTTCTCTGCCTTCCAGTATGCCAATGATGTGTATATTATACTTTCTGATACTGTTCCACAGTTCTTTGATGTTCTGTTCTGGTTTTCTTTTTCTTCATTATTTTTCTCTTTGCATTTCCCTTTAGAAAGTTTCTGTTGATCTATGTTCAGCTCACCTATTTTTTCCTCAGCCATGTCAAGTCTACCGAGGAACCCACCAAAGGCATTCCTCATTTCTCTTATAGTATTTTTGATGTCTAGTATTTCCTTTTGATTCTTTCTTAGACTTTCCATCTCTCCTCTTACATTACCCATCTGTTCTTGCATGTTGCCTGCTTTTCCTACTAGGGTCCTTAACATATTAATCATAGTTATTTTAAATTCCCTGTCTGATTAATTCCTACATCTATGTCAAAGCTGAGTCTAGTTCTGATGACTGCTTTGTCTTTTTGGTTAGTGTTTTTCCTTGCCTTTTGGCATGACTTGGAATCTTTTTTTTTTTAAATTTTTTAATTTTTTAATTTTTTGCTTTATAACAAATTTAATCAGTTATACATATACATATGTTCCCATATCCCCTCCCTTTTGCGTCTCCCTCCCACCCTCCCTATCCCACCCCTCCAGGAGGTCACAAAGCACCGAGCTGATCTCCCTGTGCTATGCGGCTGCTTCCCACTAGCTATCTACCTTACGTTTGGTAGTGTATATATGTCCATGCTGCTCTTTCACTTTGTCACAGCTTACCCTTCCCCCTCCCCATATCCTCAAGTCCATTCTCTAGTAGGTCTGTGTCTTTATTCCTGTCTTACCCCTATGTTCTTCATGACATTTTTTTTTCTTAAATTCCATATATATGTGTCAGCATACAGTATTTGTCTTTCTCTTTCTGACTTACTTCACTCTGTATGACAGGCTCTAGGTCCATCCACCTCATTACAAATAGCTCAATTTCGTTTCTTTTTATGGCTGAGTAATATTCCATTGTATATATGTGCCACATCTTCTTTACCCATTCATCCGATGATGGACACTTAGGTTGTTTCCATCTCCGGGCTATTGTAAATAGGGCTGCTATGAACATTTTGGTACATGTCTCTTTTTGAATTATGGTTTTCTCAGGGTATATGCCCAGTAGTGGGATTGCTGGGTCATATGGTAGTTTTATTTGTAGTTTTTTAAGGAACCTCCATACCGTTCTCCATAGTGGCTGTACCAATTCACATTCCCACAACAGTGTGTGAGGGTTCCCTTTTCTCCACACCCTCTCCAGCATTTATTGTTTCTAGATTTCTTGATGATGGCCATTCTGACTGGTGTGAGATGATATCTCATTGTAGTTTTGATTTGCATTTTTCTAATGATTAATGATGTTGAGCATTCTTTCGTGTGTTTGTTGGCAGTCTGTATATCTTCTGTGGAGAAATGCCCATTTTTGGATTGGGTTGTTTGTTTTTTTGTTATTGAGCTGCATGAGCTGCTTATAAATTTTGGAGATTAATCCTTTGTCAGTTGCTTCATTTGCAAATATTTTCTCCCATTCTGAGGGTTGTCTTTTGGTCTTGTTTATGGTTTCCTTTGCTGTGCAAAAGCTTTGAAGTCTCATTAGGTCCCATGTGTTTATTTTTGTCTTTATTTCCATTTCTCTAGGAGGTCGGTCCAAAAGGATCTTGCTGTGATTTATGTCATAGAGTGTTCTGCCTATGTTTTCCTCTAAGAGTTTGATAGTGTCTGGCCTTACATTTAGGTCTTTAATCCATTTTGAGCTTATTTTTGTGTATGGTGTTAGGGAGTGATCTAATCTCATACTTTTACATGTCCCTATCCAGTTTTCCCAGCACCACTTATTGAAGAGACTGTCCTTTCTCCACTGTACATTCCTGCCTCCTTTATCAAAGATAAGGTGACCATATGTGCGTGGGTTTACCTCTGGGCTTTCTATCCTGTTCCATTGATCTATCTTTCTGTTTTTGTGCCAGTACCATACTGTCTTGATTACTGTAGCTTTGTAGTATAGTCTGAAGTCAGGGAGCCTGATTCCTCCAGCTCCATTTTTCGTTCTCAAGATTGCTTTGGCTATTCGGGGTCTTTTGTGTTTCCATACAAATTGTGAAATATTTTGTTCTAGTTCTGTGAAAAATGCCATTGGTAGTTTGATAGGGATTGCATTGAATCTGTAGATTGCTTTGGGTAGTAGAGTCATTTTCACAATGTTGATTCTTCCAATCCAAGAACATGGTACATCTCTCCATCTATTTGTATCATCTTTAATTTCTTTCATCAGTGACTTATAATTTTCTGCATACAGGTCTTTTGTCTCCTTAGGTAGGTTTATTCCTAGATATTTTATTCTTTTTGTTGCAATGGTAAATGGGAGCGTTTCCTTGATTTCACTTTCAGATTTTTCATCATTAGTGTATAGGAATGCCAGAGATTTCTGTGCATTAATTTTGTATCCTGCAACTTTACCAAATTCATTGATTAGCTCTAGTAGTTTTCTGGTGGCATCTTTAGGATTCTCTATGTATAGTATCATGTCATCTGCAAACAGTGACAGCTTTACTTCTTCTTTTCCGATTTGGATTCCTTTTATTTCCTTTTCTTCTCTGATTGCTGTGGCTAAAACTTCCAAAACTATGTTGAATAAGAGTGGTGAGAGTGGGCAACCTTGTCTTGTTCCTGATCTTAGTGGAAATGGTTTCAGTTTGTCACCATTGAGGACGATGCTGGCTGTGGGTTTGTCATATATGGCCTTTATTATGTTGAGGAAAGTTCCCTCTATGCCTACTTTCTGCAGGGTTTTTATCATAAATGGGTGTTGAATTTTGTCGAAAGCTTTCTCTGCATCTATTGAGATGATCATATGGTTTTTCTCCTTCAATTTGTTAATATGGTGTATCACGTTGATTGATTTGCGTATATTGAAGAATCCTTGCATTCCTGGAATAAACCCCACTTGATCATGGTGTGTGATCCTTTTAATGTGCTGTTGGATTCTGTTTGCTAGTATTTTGTTGAGGATTTTTGCATCTATGTTCATCAGTGATATTGGCCTGTAGTTTTCTTTCTTTGTGACATCCTTGTCTGGTTTTGGTATCAAGGTGATGGTGGCCTCGTAGAGTGAGTTTGGGAGTGTTCCTCCCTCTGCTATATTTTGGAAGAGTTTGAGAAGGATAGGTGTTAGCTCTTCTCTAAATGCTTGATAGAATTCGCCTGTGAAGCCATCTGGTCCTGGGCTTTTGTTTGTTGGAAGATTTTTTATCACAGTTTCAATTTCAGTGCTTGTGATTGGTCTGTTCATATTTTCTATTTCTTCCTGATTCAGTCTTGGCAGGTTGTGCATTTCTAAGAATTTGTCCATTTCTTCCAGGTTGTCCATTTTATTGGCATAGAGTTGCTTGTAGTAATCTCTCATGATCTTTTGTATTTCTGCAGTGTCAGTTGTTACTTCTCCTTTTTCATTTCTAATTCTATTGATTTGAGTCTTCTCCCTTTTTTTCTTGATGAGTCTGGCTAATGGTTTATCAATTTTGTTTATCTTCTCAAAGAACCAGCTTTTAGTTTTATTGATCTTTGCTATCGTTTCCTTCATTTCTTTTTCATTTATTTCTGATCTGATTTTTATGATTTCTTTCCTTCTGCTAACTTTGGGATGTTTTTGTTCTTCTTTCTCTAATTGCTTTAGGTGCAAGGTTAGGTTGTTTATTCGAGATGTTTCCTGTTTCTTAAGGTGGGATTGTATTGCTATAAACTTCCCTCTTAGAACTGCTTTTGCTGCGTCCCATAGGTTTTGGGTCGTCGTGTCTCCATTGTCATTTGTTTCTAGGTATTTTTTAATTTCCTCTTTGATTTCTTCAGTGATCACTTCGTTATTAAGTAGTGTATTGTTTAGCCTCCATGTGTTTGTATTTTTTACAGCTCTTTTCCTGTAATTGATATCTAGTCTCATAGCATTGTGGTCGGAAAAGATACTTGATACAATTTCAATTTTCTTAAATTTACCAAGGCTTGATTTGTGACCCAAGATATGATCTATCCTGGAGAATGTTCCATGAGCACTTGAGAAAAATGTGTATTCTGTTGTTTTTGGATGGAATGTCCTATAAATATCAATTAAGTCCATCTTGTTTAATGTATCATTTAAAGCTTGTGTTTCCTTATTTATTTTCATTTTGGATGATCTGTCCATTGGTGAAAGTGGGGTGTTAAAGTCCCCTACTATGATTGTGTTACTGTCGATTTCTCCTTTTATGGCTGTTAGTATTTGCCTTATGTATTGAGGTGCTCCTATGTTGGGTGCATAAATATTTACCATTGTTATATCTTCTTCTTGGATCGACCCCTTGATCATTATGTAGTGTCCTTGTTTGTCTCTTCTAGTAGTCTTTATTTTAAAGTCTATTTTGTCTGATATGAGAATTGCTACTCCAGCTTTCTTTTGGTTTCCATTTGCATGGAATATCTTTTTCCATCCCCTTACTTTCAGTCTGTATGTGTCTCTAGGTCTGAAGTGGGTCTCTTGTAGACAGCATATATATGGGTCTTGTTTTTGTATCCATTCAGCCAATCTGTGTCTTTTGGTGGGAGCATTTAGTCCATTTACATTTAAGGTAATTATCGATATGTATGTTCCTATTCCCATTTTCTTAATTGCTTTGGGTTCGTTATTGTAGGTCTTTTCCTTCTGTTGTGTTTCTTGCCTAGAGAAGTTCCTTTAGCATTTGTTGTAAAGCTGGTTTGGTGGTGCTGAACTCTCTCAGCTTTTGCTTGTCTGTAAACGTTTTAATTTCTCCATCAAATCTGAATGAAATCCTTGCTGGGTAGAGTAATCTTGGTTGCAGGTTCTTCTCCTTCATCACTTTAATTATGTCCTGCCACTCCCTTCTGACTTGTAGAGTTTCTGCTGAGAGATCAGCTGTTATCCTGATGGGGATTCCCTTGTGTGTTATTTGTTGTTTTTGCCTTGCTGCTTTTCATATGATTTCTTTGTGTTTAGTTTTTGACAGTTTGATTAATATGTGTCTTGGTGTATTTCTCCTTGGATTTATTCTGTATGGGACTCTCTGTGCCTCCTGGACTTGATTAACTATTTCCTTTCCCATATTAGGGAAGTTTTCAACTATAATCTCTTCAAATATTTTCTCAGTCCCTTTCTTTTTCTCTTCTTCTTCTGAAACCCCTATAATTCGAATGTTGGTGCGTTTAATGTTGTCCCAGAGGTCTCTGAGACTGTCCTCTGTTCTTTTCATTCTTTTTTCTTTATTTTGCTCTGCAGCAGTTATTTCCACTATTTTATCTTCCACCTCACTTATCCGTTCTTCTGCCTCAGTTATTCTGCTATTGATCCCATCTAGAGTATTTTTTATTTCATGTATTGTGTTTTTAATCGATGCTTGATTCATCTTTAGTTCTTCTAGGTCCTTGTTAACTGTTTCTTGCATTTTGTCTATTCTATTTCCAAGATTTTGGATCTGGGAAATAGAATCTTGGATCATCTTTACCATCATTATTCTGAATTCTTTTTCAGGTAGACTGCCTATTACCTCTTCATTTGTTAGGTCTGGTGGGTTTTTATCTTGCTCCTTCTCCTGCTGTGTGTTTTTCTGTCTTCTCATTTTGCTTATGTTACTGTGTTTGGGGTCTCCTTTTTGCAGGCTGCAGGTTCGTAGTTCCCGTTGTTTTTGGTGTTTGTCCCCAGTGGCTAAGGTTGGTTTAGTGGGTTGTGTAGGCTTCCTGGTGGAGGGGACTAGTGCATGTGTTCTGGTGGATGAGGCTGGATCTTGTCTTTCTGGTGGGCAGGTCCACGTCTGGTGGTGTGTTTTGGGGTGTCTGCGGACTTTTTATGATTTTAGGCCACCTCTCTGCTAATGGGTGGCGTTGTGTTCCTGTCTTGCTAGTTGTTTGGCATAGGGTGTCCAGCACTGTAGCTTGCTGGTCGTTGAGTGAAGTTGGGTGCTGGTGTTGAGATGGAGATCTCTGGAAGATTTTCGCCGTTTGATATTATGTGGAGCTGGGAGGTCTCTTGTGGACCAGTGTCCTGAAGTTGGCTCTCCCACCTCAGAGGCACAGCACTGACTCCTGGCTCCTCAATTTGGGATGATTTGTTGTCTATTCATGTATTCCACAGATGCAGGGTACATCAAGTTGATTGTGGAGCTTTAACCCGCTGCTTCTGAGGCTGCTGGGAGAGGTTTCCCTTTCTCTTCTTCGTTCTCACAGCTCCTGGGTCTCAGCTTTGGATTTGGCCCCACCTCTGCATGTAGGTCGCCGGAGGGCATCTGTTCTTCGCTCAGACAGGACAGGGTTAAAGGAGCAGCCTCTTCGGGGACTCTGGCTCACTCAGGCCGGGCGGGAGGGAGGGGCACGCAGTGCAGGGCGAGCCTGCAGCGGCAGAGGTCGGCGTGACGTTGCACCAGCCTGAGGCGCGCCATGCGTTTTCCCAAGGAAGCCGCCCCTGGATCCCGGGACCCCGGCAGTGGCGGGCTGCACAGGCTCCCTGAAGGGCGGTGTGGACAGTGACCTGCGCTCGCACACAGGCTTCTTGGTGGCGGCAGCAGCAGCCCCAGCGTCCCACGCCCGTCACTGGGCTCCGCGCCTTCAGCCGCGACTCGCGCCCGTCTGTGGGGCTCCTTTAAGCAGCGCTCTTAATCCCCTCTCCTCGCGCACCAGGAAACCAAGAGGGAAGAAAAAGTCTCTTGCCTCTTCGGCAGCTCCGGAGTTTTCCCGGACTCCCTCCCGGCTAGCTGTGGCACATCAGCCCCCTTCAGGCTGAGTTCTCGCCGCCAGCCCCAGTCCTCTCCCTGCGCTCTGACAGAAGCCCGAGCCTCAGCTTCCAGCGCCGCCCGCTCCGGCGGGCGAGCAGACAAGCCTCTCGGGCTGGTGAGTGCCGCTCGCCACCGATCCTGTGTGCGGGAATCTCTCCGCTTTGCCCTACCCAGGTACGTGAGGAGTTTCTTGCCTTTTGGGAGGTCTGGGGTCTTCTGCCAGCGTTCAGTAGGTGTTCTGTAGGAGTTGTTCCACGTGTCTGTTTTTTTTAACATAGAGCTGCGTGAGCTGTTTGTATACTTTGGAGATTAATCCCTTGGCAGTCACTTCATTTGCAAATATTTTCTCCCATTCTGTGGGTTGTCTTTTCATTTTATTTATGGTTTCCTTTGCTGTGCAGAAGCTTTAAAGTTTAATTAGCTCCCATTTGTTTATTTTTGTATTTATGAATCTTTTAAATACTAGAATCACACTCAGTGTAGCAAGATGCTCCCACTGTTAGAGAGGGAAGCAAGAGCATTGAGTGAATATCAGGTTTTCATCTCATCCTGACCTCACAGTATGTACTTAGTGAATAGAATAGATGGAAATGTTACAAAGTCTCTATCTCTCAATCTCTTCTCTCCTTTTCTTCCCTTGCCCCCTCCCGCGCCACTCCTCAGAGGAGAATTTGCTTTAGTTAAACATGAGTATGATGGCTGTTTAGTCATACCACATTTAGACAAAGGGTCAAGAGTGTGCAGATTTCTGAAACCTGAGATCAGAAAGGATGTTTAGAAGGAGACATTCCTTCAAAATAAGGTCGATTAACTTACAATCTATTATCTTGGGAGATTCAGGGCTGCCCATTTCAGCAACAGGGGAAGTGTCCATTGTAATCCAGGTCTGTCACAGTTTAATTGCATGTCTACCTTGGGAAATTATTGGGTGCCTAGATCTGCTCTTTGCAGTTACTATACATCATTGCCCCTGTGTCTCATAAGGTTTAGAAGAGACCAGGTCAACAGGAAACTGGAGTTTTAGAGTCCCCTAATGTAAACAATGCCAAGGAGAAGTCATTGCTCCTCCGTTGCCTCTCCTGGCTAGCAGCCCTTAGGCAGGAGGAGAACTCACCTTAAGAAAGGAGAGTCAGTGGGCTTGTCTTCCATGACAGGGAACTACAAAAAGAAAACCAGGGTGTATTGAAGGGTGTGACACTTCTAATCGCGCTATGACATTAGACAGTGCCATATTGTTGTGTGTCTAATGCACTTGGTAACCTGATTTGAAAGAGGTGTGGGCAACTGTAGCATCTATACTCATCACTACAGTAAGAAGATATTATTTTTAATTCAGATATCAGGACCTGAACCAAGAATAGATGTACAAAATAGTAAGCCAGCCTTCTGGTCCCTGCACAGGTGACCTTTCCAGAAAGAGACGCAGGCTATTGAAAGAACAATGCCTGTCTCTAAATGAAAACTGGACTTATGTGGTCTTTGGCTGCATGATGAAAGCACTTAGGTTCAGTAATTTACAGAATTAAATGAGTGCTCATATTCAAGAGCTTTTAGTAGTAATGCTACAATTAAATCACCAATGTTTCAGCAAAGCATTAAAAAAAATCTTATCCTTAATTCAATTTGACCTGTTTAGGGAGATTTATTTAGCAGATAAATGTTGTCCTGAAACCAGACAAAAGAATAAAATAAAATCACACTTGTGATCTCTCGCATGCTAATATTAACTTCTTTCATATATTTTAAACGAAGCAATAGACTTTGTACTGAAATCTAAAACTACACTTTTAAATATACTCAGGGCCTTTCACTGTACAGTTTAGTGGTTTCCAGGACTTACTGATCTCATAATGTCAAAACAAATTTCTTTTTTTTCTTTACCTCAAGGCACTTAATCTTCCATTAGAGGAGATCAGTTACCAAAATTGACTATAGAGAGCTTTAAGGCTGAATTAAAATTGTACCAAATAAACAATTGTGTCATTTATATTTGTTAGAGAACAGTCACCCCCTGGCTTATCCTGCTTGTGCTTCAGGGACCAGGAGTTAGAGGGCAGTTTTTCTAGTGGAAAGTTTTTCTAGTGGAAGTTTTTAATCAAACAGTCATCTCCTGTCTAAGCTATCTTGTTGAAACATGACATTTCTGACCCTGGTATCATCATGGGAATTTGAAAGACAATATAAATTTGTTTTATATTGTCAACATCCACTCATTCAGAGAGATTTTATTTTTCAATAGTGCTCTCATTCAGAGAGATTTTATTTTTCAATAGTGTCAATGTAGGGAAATAAAAAGGAAGCATAAAGTACAAAAAGCACTTAGGCCACCTTCTCTGCTTTTAAAGTCTTTGTAAAATAGACCCAGGCTCCTTTATTTGTAGTGACACTCAGTATAAATTACCTTTTGGTATTTTGGCTTCAGGAATCGGAGTATAGGGCTTTTCCATTTGGCTTTCTCTCCTCTCTTTTTTCTCCCAAAAAAGGACCTGATGAGGCATCTTCTCTTTATTCTGTACAAATCTAAACTCTCTGAACAAGCCAAACTCAGGCCGTGCTGTTAACATGTGGTTTTAGGAACTTACCTGGTTGGTGGAGCAGCTGCACAATTTATTTGACAGAAGTCGGAAGCAGGAAGGGGTGTTTTGCTCAGGGAATCATTTTACATCCCACTTGGGGAGTGGCTTACAGTTTCAGCTGTTTAAACTATTGCACTGGGCATGGGGCAGCACCTTCTAGCCAAGACGCCTCGAGGATGGCTTCAGCAGGAGGAGAATCCTGTTCCAGCCTCAGAAAGCCATCCCAAGTCAGAGAAAGGACTAGTCTTCTGTGTTGTGCCCAACACAGCTACTTGGAGTCTCCTGCCCTGCTCACACTTGCACTCGAGAGCTGGGAGAGAGGACACATTCAAGAGACTTTATTTTCTGCCTTCTGTCTTGTCAAGTTTTGCCAGCTTAGACAGAACCTTAGGGCTCATCTTGTTCAGACCTAGACTCTGCTCAGAGAGAAGATTGCATCCAAATTAGACTTTCAGCTTTAGCCCTTTTCTGAGCATCAGCTAGATCATCAGGAATCCACCTCCTGAAATCATTGGGTCTACCAACATTTCCTGAGCCTTTGCCTTGGTGCTATACACAGCTTAGTCCTAGGGCCAGGAAGATGAGTATGACCCATTTTCTCTCTCTCAGAGCGGAGGTAATTAGGTATGATTTAGCCCAGGGGGTAGCAATATACAGCCAGTAGGCTAGGCCTGGGTGGCACAGAGTCGTGCTCGTTTGCTTATGTATTTCTATGGCTGCTTTCATGCTACAGTGGCAGAGTTGAGATAGAGACTGCATGGCCTGCAAAGCTGAAAACATTTACTATCTAACCGTTGACAGGAAAGTTTACCAATGCCTGATTTAATTCCTCTCCCTTTGGGGTTTTATTAAGAGCAGTGATTAGAAACTAGTGGCTGATAGGTGAGGGTGCTTTGGCAAGGACCATGTTTCGTAAAGCAGAATCTGAAATGCATCTAGGAGATGCTCATGATTCTTCACATGCAACACATCCTAAACCCAGCCCCCTTCATACTGAGGCTACCTCTGTAGCTCCTGAAGATGTTTGAATTTGACAGCCTTGATTCTGAGCAAGACAAAGTAAAGAGTGGCTCATCTTCACTCAGCTTCAGTGCTGAGCCTTGACATAGGGACATTTCTTTTTTACCATCAGTAACACTCCCATAACAAAATCTTCAGGTACTGATGGGGTTACAGAAGGAAGGGAGTGCAGAGTCTACTTGACACTCTTTGACTCCAGCTACAGGTATTTACTAGTCCTCCAAACCTGGAATAGCACCCAGCACCAAACAGGTCCTCTACAAAATTGTTGAATGAATCAGTGGTGGAAAGAAGTGCAGAACAGAGCAGATAATTAACGTTGCTTGTTAATTGGCCAGTGAACAAGTTGAAGTTACCTCATCGTGTTTCCCATAAATTTTTAAATACTCATTTTAATGTTGTAAAAACAGCCTTTTTGATTAGAAAATTAACCAACCAAATGAAGAAGTCCCTGTAGTTTGAACAAGTAATATAATAGTTTCTCCACTTGTCAAAGATAACAGGTACATTATGAGACTCAAAGAAGATAATCTGGTAGAGAACCCAGCATGGGACCTGGCACATGGAAATTTTCAATAAAATTGTTTTCCTTTCTTCCATACACTGAATGGGCCCAGTCTTCCAGAACCTTCCTTCTGGGGAAAAAAAAAAGAAAAAGAAAAAGGAATCCTTCAAATTTCTTGCAGCCTTATTATGGACTTTGTGGAGTTTGTTCCTCCTCATTGCCCTGCAGACAGAAACACCTTCAGCTGGCCCTTTAGGCACTTCAGTATCTAGATGCTTTCCAAAGGAGATCAAGACAGACCCACTTTATATTTTACTGCATAACGAAGAGTTTCAGTGTGTTCTGGTGTGTTTAATATGTAATATAATAAAAAGGACTTATGTGTCATGTCAAGGGGTGGAGCATAAATGATTATAACAAGGGAAATGGAAGATCAGATGGTATAACCTCAGCTGACAGCAGAATCAGCATGATTAACATTCTCAGCTAAAATAGCTGGCATTCAAAAGCATCCTTCCAGCCTTTCCAAGGAGCTGAGAACATGAACTGTTTCATAATGAGAAATAACCAACTTCATTTCCTGAGTGTCCCAAGAAAAAAGGGACAGTTCTTAAATTTTCAGAAAGATTTTAGAAGAAAACTACTTGACCAAGGGCAGAATGCAGCTTCATAGACCTTTGGCAAATCACACACACACACACACACACACACACAGTACACTGTTCAGAAAGACAAATAGTTTTATATTCAACCCTGACCACTGGTTCTATAAACCACTATTGCATGCTGTGTCATTAGTGTGATTTGTTGTTCAAAAGGTCTCATCCCTAGAAGTGGCAGACTCAGGGGCTGCCTTATGACTCTTGTGGGCCCTACCTACGTTTGCCTTCGTGGGCCCCTTCTTCCATAAAAAAAATTTTAAATATATGATTACATTGGTTTAAAGATGAATATAATCCAAGCTGATTTCGATTTATTTTTTTCTTCTAACTTTAAAAGCAATTAAAGCATTTTCACAGGCCCCTAAAAGTATCGTGGGCCCTGGGCACTGTGTGTATTGTGCCTGATAAGGAAGTCAGCCCTAGACACACTTAGACAAAGGCAACATATCATATCCCTTAGCAGCCAGCAAACACTAACAAGACTCAATGGATGCCATTTGTACTGCATTCTAAAAGTCTGATCCTTAAGGTCTGATGATTGAGTCCCAATGTGTCAGTGGTGGTCAAAGGTAACACGAACCATGTATGGTGTCTTCCTGCCTGGATGGATGTTACATTTATTACCATGACATGGCAATTGTCCTACCCCTAAAACCATCTCCTTGTCACTCATGCACAGCCATCCACTTTTTCCACTCTGTTGAAGGAGCAGAGTGGATTAAAAATGAGGATGATAGAGGGTAGGGAGTACGGCTGTCTGCACGTTGCCCCCGGACACTGGTCTTTCCACTCTCCAGGGATAGGTTGGAGCTAAGGACTGAAGAATCTGACCCAGAACTATACCCTACACACCAGAGACCACTCCTTCTCCCATGGTGACTCAGCCAAGGAAGGCAGCAACCTGAATATGATGTTGGAGTGACTGGGCGGCGCTGGTCTGTTTTTCCTAGCAGTTGTCCACTTCCCAGAAAGCCCCACTTTCACTGGCGTGAGTCACAGACGTGACTGCTGAGTGAGGACCGTGAGGCCAGTGGAGCGGTGCACACCGTGACTCATTGCATCCAGGTTACAAAGTCTGTGCCATGGGGCCTTCGGGTTAGGCGGGAGCACTTCAGAAAAAGGCAAAAGGGAAGCTCCCTTTCAGTGGTCAGCGAGGATAAGAATCATCCTCTGATTCCAGGCCAGTCCTTGCTTTGGAAGTTAGCATAGAATCACAGGCACAGGGCCTTGGTATGAGCTCTACCTGACGATTGCCCTAGGAACCAAATGATTTCATGTGATCCAAGAAAGGAGCAAGCGTTTCACTATAGCCTCATCTGGGCCATTCTTTGAGCTGCTTGTGTGTGTGTGTGTTTGGTGGATGTTGGGAGGAGGGGATTTATAGTAAAAAGATTTCACTAATTCGGAAGGGTGATTAATTTTAAATTAATAGAATGTCAGGGAGATCAGCATATCATAATTCTGATTTCTTTACCAGAAGCTGACATCTAAAAGGAGAGAGTTAAGATAAAGGGATAAACAGAAAATACTCTCTTTAAATGATTTATGGAAACATGAACCAGGGAGGGGAATGGGAAAGGCGATTGTGTCAGACCTAACACAAAAAGCAGTTGTGCAAATCAGTTTACTTCACCACGTAATTTGTGGAGCTATTGTTGAAGGTATCTGTGTTTGAATAAGAGCTTGTCTCTCTCATCACCCTGCTTCCCTTGCCCAGAGCCTAGAGTGAAAGCACAAACTTTTACCTGAGCGATTATAGCCTGTTGTCATGGAAACTACCAAGAGGCACCGAGTTCAGCATTAAGACTTCACTGCAGGATCACAGATAGGATGAAGAGCCAGTGGGTTTAAATAAGAGACTCGCTAATTAATGGAGCACCAGGGGACAGCTTAAAGAGAAAATCACACAGTAGATAAACCCAGGTTTTCAGGGCTCTGCAAAGGAATGATGGCCGTCCCCAGAGGGCTGTGGAAGTGAATGTTTTCTCTCTCCCCTGCGATCTGGCCCATTTTGGGTCTTCGGAGGCCAGTTTGCCCTGACTCTGCAGTGAGGAGGAAAGAAAGCAGGTGACTGAACTTCCCAGCCAGTTGAATGCAAGACGTGCAAGGGCACCACTAAGACTCTGAGGCATGCTGATAGCTTTCCCAGCCCCTCTCTCAGCCCTGCGCCTGGGTCTCTGGCTGGGAGGTTCAGGTTCTTGGAAGGAGTCACTTCCGGGGAGCTGGCACTACTGCCCTGAAGGGCCTCTCCCACACTCACCCCCCTCACAAAATACCAAGGCAGGGCCCACATGGGTCTCCTCCCTGCCATCCTTGCTCCCCAGCCCACTTGCAAGGCCGTCTCTTGACCAACTAACAGATACGCAGAAGTATCTGGTCTAGCAGAGTCTGTGTGTAAAATCTGAAAACACCGCTGTGTGCCCATCAGTCCACAAATACCAGCTGCTTTGAGGGGAATAGGAAAATCATTATCTCACCAGTCGCCCATTTGAAAACACTTCACAGCAAATGAAAGATTGATTTGGTCATTTAAAATGCATCAAATTTCATTCCCCAGTTGCTTTCTGAGTGCTGTTTACTGAACTGGGTGCAGTGAAGGTTGCTCAGGTAAATCAGGCAGAGCCCTCCTGTCAGTTTGTCTGCCTCACGTGAAAGAAATAAGCCTGAGATGCTTGGTGAGCAGTCGCAACAGTATACCAGCCTCCTCCTCTGTGTCAGAGGTGACGTCACCCTGAGACGAGGCTCACTGTCTGTGGCTTTGTGCATTCGCGTGGAGCAAGTAGTGTTGAATCTGACCCCTAGAGGTGTAGGATGCCACTCAGCTGGACGCAAGTTCTGCTGAGTCGATGCCTGGGGGTTAGTGGGGGTGAGGCAGGGGCCAGGCAGTGCATGGTGATCGCGGGAGACCGCTCCAAGCCTATTCCCTTGTCAAGCTTTACTAACGGGGGCTGAGCATGTATCTGTGACATTCGAGACCTGTGATATTTCAGCTCAAGCTTAGGGTGCCACTGTGGCCTGGGCAGGGATTTGGACCAGCTGGGGCATGGCCACAACAGTGCAAAAGCATCCATCAGGCTGCCTTGGAAGAAAGAGTCCCATGGTGATCCTATGTGGGAATAACCAAAACAGCAGTGGTGAGGGACTGACCAAGTGACATAGCAAGCAGGACTAAGTCCTCAGTTGTTAAACAATTTGGAGTAGAAGAGAGGCCTCAATGGTGAGATAACAGACTTTCTGCTAATATAAACGTGGGTACCCAGCAATTAACTGGATAAACAAAAAAGTAACAGCCCACATCCTTATACTGGCCGTTAGCATCTCTCTTACACTTTCCTCTCCCCGACCTCGTTCCTTGTCAACCTTACTCTACTCACTCAGCACCAGGCAAGCTGGCCTCTTTGCTGTTCTTCAAACATTCTTTCACCTCAGGGCCTTTGCACTTGCTCATCCTTTTGCCTGAAATGCTCTTCCCCAGGAGGTCCTCCCTCATGACCTTATAGCACTGCCTCACCTCCAGTATTCCCTCTCTTCCCATTCTTCTTTGCTTTTTTCATCCATAGAACTAATCACTACCTCTTACATATTTACCAGTTTGTTACTTCTTACCCCTATCGGAATGTATGTTTTACAAAGGCAGGGGCTTTGTTTTGTTTCCTGCTGTTTCATCAGCACCCAGAATTGTGTTTGGTCCATAATAGTGCTTCACAAACATTTGTGGTTGAAGGACTTGTGAATCTCTTGGTACCACAAGTTGGAGGAATGCATTCATAGACATTATGAAGAAATACTAATATAAGGTAGAAGTTAAATACCATAAGTGAGCCAGGTATCTAGAAGAAGGAAAGAAGATTCCAACTGAAGGAACTCCAGGAACAGTTCCTGGAAAAGGGACCATTTGATCCTTAATAGATGAGTAGGATTTGGAATTTGGGGATGGGAGAGAACTTTAAGTGAAGGACATAACGTGAGCAAAATGAAGTATTAAGAACAGCTTCTTTTAAGTTTGTTCTTTGACCTCAGTATATTAGTCAATGTTTTCAGTGCCTTTTGCCATGGAAAAAATACCAAAATCAACTGGATGACATAGATGACATAACCCAGATTTCGATTCAAATCTAAAACAGGCTTTCACTGAGGTTTACTGTTGAGCAAAGTTAAGGTTGCTTTTTATTTTATTGATACCCTTGGATTTAATTCAAATTAATGAAGATAATATGTTGCATAATAATATTAACAGCAGTAATTTATTGCTTGCTACAAGCTGGGCACTGTGCTAATCATTTCATATACAGTGTCAACCCTTTAAACAGTCCTGTGAGAGGAGCACTAATATTCCTTCCCATTTACAGATCAGAAGACTGGGGCATAGAGATATTAAGTAACTTGTTTAGTTTCACATGATAAATCCAAAGATTTCAGCATATATCTGTCTGATTCTAAAGCCCATTCTTATGTTAAAAGTAAAAGGAGTTAATTCCTAATGTAATAAAATAAACAGAATGCAAAAAAAAACATAAAACACAAAGAACAGCTCCTTTTAGCTAGAGCAAGGGAGTACAGAAAAGAGATCAGTGGATAAGATAGCCTGAAATGTAACTGAATTTAGAAACTTAAATTTTGAAGGGCCTTGCTTTCTGGTTGCTCCATTCTCTAGAAAATAGTGAATTCCACTTCTTTAAAGCCCATAATGATACACCAGGGACTGATATGTAAAACAGTTATAAACGCAGAGCCAGTCAGGTAGAACAAGTGGGGAGCAGGCATCCCAGCCAACACACCCACTCCCATCTCTGTGAATCCCTAAGGCACTGTAAAATCTGAAAATCTGAAAATCGCTGCTCTATAAATCGGGAGCTATTAGAGGTGTTTGGGCTGCAGAAAGGCTGGATTAGAGCTATAATTCAAAAAGATGAAGCTGGTAACCAGAAGACAAAGTGGAGAGGGAAGGAACGAGAAGCAGGAAACCCAATTATGAGACTCGACACAGACTATATGGGAGGTAATGAAAGTCCTGAGTTAGATGGGCCTGCCATGAATCATGAATTCAGGAATTAGGGCTCTGGCAACATGGAAAGGTGACCGTGGGGGAGAAATGCAGGATTGGCTGTTAGGGTTGAAGAAATCTACTCAAATCTAGTTGTCCCAAGGGGCACCGTAAGCTCAGGCTTGACTCACACCTGTGCCAACATCCTTAAGGTGGGAAGATCTGAGCCTCTGGCAATGCTGCAGGTCATGTAGATTTCACCTTTCACCTGGTTCTTCCCGGTCATTCTGTGTAGGATCCAAGCCTGCACCTTGGGGTGTGGGAAATCAAGAAAACAGATGCAAGAGGTAGGGAAAACGTTGGAGCCCAAAGACTAAGGTCTCTAGCTTAGCTCCAGACTGCTGAGTCCAGTGGAGAAAATGACACAGCTCTGTGTACAGGCACCACTGAAAGGAAGTCTTTGCCTTGTTCCAGGCCATGAAATTTCTCATGGATCCCTCATCAGTTAATTCTCCCACCACTTTGACAAGCCATCAGTACTCTTTGAGCCCCTGCTTCACCACCTTGCCTCTCATTTTCAGTAGGTAGCCATGTTTGTTGTTTCTAGGGCTGTTTGTTCTTTTCCAGCCCAGTGTTTGAAATACCACCTTGATGGTGAAATTCTAGAATATATACTTCTTGCCATGACCTCTTGTCCGTGCTTCAAAATCCTCACCTTTTACATCCATTGAATAGCCCATGGACATCTCAAACTTGGCATGGCCTAAACAGAACTTGATTTTTACCTTCAAGTCTATTCCTCCTCATCTCTTTCCCCATCATAGTAAATGGCAACACCATCCACCCAGATACACTAGCTTGAAACCTAGAAACCATCCTTGATTCCCATCCATCAGCAGGTCTTACCTATTCTATCTCAAAATACATCTCCCTCAAACCCAGCCTCTCCTCTTCATCACTAAAGTGGATAAAGTCACCACCTTATCCAAGCCACCATCATCCCACACCTGGACCACACATACACCCAGAATCTCCTAATGTCTCGTTGTCAGTCCTCTCTACCCTCTACCTTCCCCTCCATTCCCTACACCCAGACTTCACCATTTAACCATCTTCATCTTAATTCACCTCTTAGCTGCATTCAACACTATTAGCCACTTCCTTGTTTTTGAATTTTTTCCTCTTGGATTTCCAAGATATATCAATCTCCTGGTTTTCTTATAACGGTTTGGCCCACTTCTTGACTGTCTGCTTTTCAGGATCATCTCTTTCCCTGGCCATTAAATATTAGCACTACCCAAGGCTCTATCCTAACTCTCTCCTCCTTTTCCCCACCCTACTCCCCATGATCTCATTAGTGCCCACACATCAGCTATGCCAATAACTCACATATTTATGTCTAAAAGCCTGGAAATCTCCTTTGAGCTCCAGACTTGTCTATTCAGCTGGTTCCTTGACATCTCTTAGATGTCTCATAGTTATCTTAAATGTATCATGTTCAAAACTAAACAAAATTCAATTCCTGCCCCAAACCTAGATCTCCTCCAAGGCTCCTAAGCCCAGAGAATGGCCCCATAATCCACCCAGTAGTACCTGCCAGAACCTAGGAGTCACCCTTAACACCTCTCTCCCTTGTCCTCTCCCCTTGTCTGTATATCCAATTCAATTCAAAATGAGGAGACCCCTTCCCAGCCTGGCCAAATGTCTTAAGCTCTCTGTGCCTCTGCTTCCTCACCTGTGAAACTGGTTTTGTAATAAAAACCTACCTCCTGGTGCTATGAGGACTAACTGAGATAATATATGTAAAGCACTAAAATGGTACCTGACACATTAAAACAACATTCCCCAACTGTTAGCTATGACTTTATGCAATTTGTCACTAAGCCCTATCAGTTTGGTCTCCGAAGTTAATTTTGAATCCATTCACTTCTCCCCACCTCCACCTTTGTCCCGCCCCCCAACCCCCCACCCCACCCCGCCCCAGCCCAGGCTATCACTGTCACTCACCTGGATGCCTGCAGTGTTGTAGCCTCTTAACCAGTCTGCCCTGTTCCCTTTGCCCAGCCCCTCCATAAAATATCTTCTCCTCACTGCAGGCAAAATGACCCTTCAACATGCAGATCTGATCCCGTCTTACCTCCTACCTCCTCTTCCCCACTTTTCACATGTTCAGGGACTTCCCCCTGGCTTCAGGATAAATACCAAACTTCTTGACACGGCCCCGCACGTTTCAGACCCATCGCCCTCTGCAGCCTCACCACGCATGCTCCGCACTGTCTCTCACGCTGCGCTCCACATGTGAAACTCCCATGGGCTCTCGTCCGTTCCATGTTCACTCCTGCCCAGGGTATTTGCACAGGGCATTCATTCTGCCTGGGAACCCTTTCCTCCTTTCCCACCCTCTTCTGCTAATTAAGGCTCCAACTCATCCTGAAAATCTCTGCTCAAGAACTGTGCCTTCGGGGAAGTTTCTCTCTCCTGACCTCCCTGACCCTCTCAGATCCCCATTATGTGTCCTCATGGCATGGGACCCCCCTCCCTGCAGCACTCGACACAGCTGCCCTGCTCCAATTCCTTGTGTGGTTACTGGATGAGCTCTGTTTCCCCTCTGGACTCTGAGTCCCATGAGGACATAGAGCATACCTGCTTGGGCTCCCCCCTGCCGCCGTACCCCTTTGCTTGGAGCATATTGCCCAGCAGAGAGAAGGCATTCCAAAAATGCTTGCCAGACGGGTGTGTGATGATGAACAGTCACGGTGAACTCTTAAAATCACACTGGAAGGAGGTGGCTCCTGGGACCTCGGCACGTGCACACAGCCAGCTGGTGCTCCCTCCCAGCACCAACGTGCGTCCTTCCCGGAGTTGGTCAGCTGTGGGGCTTGCTCACCGCTGGGTGTGCCGGAGCCTGCAGACTCGGGATCCTGAGGATGAGAAGCAGTGTAGGGGCTTTCTCCATGGGCTGGTCGAGGGTCTGGAGACAGCATTGAAGGAGGGCTGGGCAGATGTGATTCTGGAAAGGGTGTGGACACACAGGACTCTACTATTCACGGCCCCATGTGACTGTGCCTGCACGCCCTGGCCACCAGGGTGTCAAGGAGGAACTGGGCGTGGTTGGCAGAATCCTCCTATCATTCCCTTACTCTCTTTATAGGTGTGTCATATATGTATGACTCCTTCAATAATATGAGGTTGATTTTCCCTTTCTTTTAACTTTATAAAGAACATCAAACTCTAACTTAAAAGTCAGAAAAACACAAATACTGTATGTTATCACTTATATATGGAATCTGAAAAATGAAACAAATGAGTGAATATAACAAAATAAGAACAGACTCACAGGTATAGAGGATAGAATGGTGGTTACCAGTGGAGAGAGGGCGCAGGGGAGAGGCAGGATGGGGGTAGGGGTTTGAGAGGTACAAACTACTGTGTATAAGATGGATAGGCTACAGGGATGGATTGTACAGCACAGGGAAATATAGCCATTATTTTGGGATGACTTTAAATGGAGTATGATCTATAAAAATGTGTCACTGTATTGTACACCTGAAAATGATATTGCACATCAACTATACTTCAATAAAAAGATAGATAAAATAACTTTAAAAAAAAAAAAGTATTGAACTCTAAATATTCTATAACTTTCTGTATTACTTTGTTAGGATTATCATTAAAAATACCCTAGTTAAGCCTGGGTGGCTTAACTAACATAAACTAATTTTCTCACAGTTCTGGAGGCTGGAAGTCCAAGATCAAGGTACCAGCAGCAGATGTGTTTCTCCTAAGGCCTCTCTCCTTGGCTTGCAGATGGTACCTTCTCACTGTGCCCTCACATGGTCACCTCTTGATCTGTGTGTTGCCTGTGTCCTAATCTCTTCTTTTAAAGAAAGCAGTCATATCAGATTAGGGTCCACCCATATGACCTCATTCTATTTTAATTACTTTTTTTAAATTCCTACATCCAAATATGGTCACATTTCAAGGTACTGTGTGTCAGAACTTCATAGGAATTTTGGGAGAACGCAATTCACTTCAGCTCATAACACTTTCTCTTTGCATTTTATGATATGTCTCTGATAGCTGTCCATACCAATTCATGCCGTATGTTTTTTTTACTGCTGTGTAATATTTTGTCATATAACTATACCAAAATTTATTTATTTGTTCTCTGGATGGACATTTGAATTGTCTCCAGATTTTTGTTTTAAAAACAGTGCTGCTCAGGGATATCAGCTCGGTGCTTTGTGACCGCCTGGAGGGGTGGGATAGGGAGGGTGGGAGGGAGACGCAAAAGGGAGGGGATATGGGAACATATGTATATGTATAACTGATTAAATTTGTTATAAAGCAAAAAATAAAAAATAAAAATAAAAAATAAATTAAAAAAAAAAAAAAAAAACCAGTGCTGCTTTGACCATTCTTGTACATGATCATGGCATATATACTTAAGTATATACCTAAAAGTGGATTTTCTGGATATTAGGGTGAATACATCTTCTGTTTTACTAAATAATGTCAAATGGAAAACACATTTATGATAGATACCCTATATGTTATGGAAATTTCCTTCAGTCCTAGGTGTTAAATTTTTTAAAATCCTGAATGTTTTTTGAATATAATTGAATGCTTCTTCCTGTGTCTGTCAATTTTATTTAACAAATATATAGCAGATGCTATGAGTGAGGCACTGTGCTTACCAGTTACCAGTTCATTTCCTGGCATGATCATATTATTCTTCTTGATTCTGTTAATATGGTGAAGAGCATTAATAGGTTTTGTAATGTGAAATTACCCTTGCTTTTCTAGAATAAACTCTACCTGGTCATGACGGATTGTCCTTTCATGCATCACAGGTTTTGGTTGGCTAATATTTTACTAAGTATTATTACATCTATGATTACGAGGCAGATTGGCCTGTAACTTTCCTTTCTCACTTTGTCTTTGTCTAGTTTTCAATATCAAAGCTATTGTAGTCTCAGAATAATGCTGGTGGAGGAGGCTCCCTTTTTTGTTGTTGGGAAGAGTTTGTATAAGATTGGAAATTATCTGTTCCCCTACATTTTGGTAAAGCTAATCTGTAAAACAGACCTGGTGTTTTCTTAATTGTTTGAGAGCTTCTATATATGTAGTTTTTAATTTTAATTTTACTTCTTTAAACATTCCTTATGTCTTTCAACATATTAAACATATTTTTGTGTAGTTTTCCTTTTTTAAAAAAAACTCTGTATAGAGTATAAACTGTAAACATTCTGTAACTTGCTCTTTTCATTTAAAATAATGTCTGTGAGAGTTATCCCTGTTAATTTTCCAGCAATTCTAATGTTTTCATTCTTTGAGGTCTGGTTTGATTTTTTTTATTGCTTCTGCTGATTTGGCTCCTGGAGTCTTGTTTCTTTGTATTTTTACTGTGACATTATCTTCACTGGAACTGAATCTGGGGGGATTCTTAGAGGAGTTGCAAGTGCATTTCTCCTGAAAGGATTTCTGTTTGTTTCTGTCAGACACCTGAGGATTCAGATCCATTTCAAGATCTCACTTTGCAGTTTTTTCAGCCAAGCCACTAGCGTGAATTTGAATCTGAAAGCAGCCTGCTGGTCAGCCTATGGTCACAAGTTCTCAAAGGACCTCTTTATTCCTCCTTCACCCAGAGCCATGGCTGAGACAGAAATATTTCTCTCTCTGCCTTTGTGCAGTGGAATTTTTCTAGGTCACTCTTGCCTTGGGTTTATAGATCGTTGTGGTCAGAACTTTACGAGGGGTCTCTGCTCACATTCCCCACCCAGGACCAGGCTTGATCCCCTGTCTACACTGCCTGTGGTGGGTAACAGGGAAGCTCTAGGCATTAGGGTTTGGCAGATGCAGTGCCGTGTCAAGGAGTTTGGTATTTATCCTAAAGCCAAGGGGAAGTCCTTGAATATGTGAAAAGTGGTGAAGAGGAGGTAGGAGGCAAGATGGGATCAGATTTGCATGTTGAAGGGTCATTTTTTTTTTTTTTACATCTTTATTAGAGTATAATTGCTTTACAATGGTGTGTTAGTTTCTGCTTTATAACAAAGTGAATCAGTTATACATATACATATGTTCCCATATCTCTTCACTCTTGCATCTCCCTCCCTCCCACCCTCCCTATCCCACCCCTCCAGGCGGTCACGAAGCACCGAGCTGATCTCCCTGTGCTATGCGGCTGCTTCCCACTAGCTATCTACCTTATGTTTGGTAGTGTAATATGTCCATGCCACTCTCTCGCTTTGTCACAGCTTACACTTCCCCCTCCCCATATCCTCAAGTCCATTCTCTAGTAGGTCTGTGTCTTTATTCCTGTCTTACCCCTATGTTCTTCATGACATTTTTTTTTCTTAAATTCCATATATATGTGTTAGCATACGGTATTTGTCTTTCTCTTTCTGACTTACTTCACTCTGTATGACAGACTCTAGGTCCATCCACCTCACTACAAATAGCTCAATTTCATTTCTTTTTATGGCTGAGTAATATTCCATTGTATATATGTGCCACATCTTCTTTACCCATTCATCCGATGATGGACACTTAGGTTGTTTCCATCTCCTGGCTATTGTAAATAGAGCTGCAATGAACATTTTGGTACATGACTCTTTTTGAATTATGGTTCTCTCAGGGTATATGCCCAGTAGTGGGATTGCTGGGTCATATGGTAGTTCTATTTGAAGGGTCATTTTGCCTGCAGTGAGGAGAAGATATTTTATGGAGGGGCTGGGCAAACAGGGCAGACTGGTTAAGCGGCTACAATACTGCAGGCATCCAGGTGAGTGACAGTGATAGTTTGGGTGTTGGGGGATGGGGGGCAGGGCAAAGGTGGAGGTGGGGAGGAGTGAATGGATTAAAAATTAATTTAGGAAACCAAATTACCAGATTTGGTTATAAATTGGATAAAATCACCAGGAATAAATATTTAGCCAATTCGTAAGGAATGGTTGAAAGTAAAGTATCAGGTATAGAGATACTAGTTCTATGCAAAGAGAAAGAAAGCAGGAGCAGCAATATTAAAGTCAGACCTCGAGGAATTTAAGATTGAATGTCCTAGATGAGATAAGAGGGACACATAATGAAAAAGTCAGTATTTAAGATAACCTTATGTGATCTCATACGAAATCAATTGACAGATTAGAGCAGGCACACATTAACAGAGACCAGCAACTCTTGGGTAATTCAATCAAAGTTCTGAAGGAAACAGAAGAAACTCAGCACAGCTAGGATACCAAGAAGCAGCAACATCCTCTGAAGATTCTGGAAGCTACCTGACCCTCACAACCCTCTCCAACAGGTGTGCAGCTGAAGATGATAGCATCAGAGGGAGTGAGGACACTTGAGCCTTTTTGGAAGTGTCATCGTCCAGGGTCAGTCTTTTATACACAAGCCTGGAGCTGAGCAGCCTGTGGCTGGACCTGTACTTAGGGTGGAAACCATCAGACCTCGATTGGGACGCTTCTCAGGGTTTATCCTTCCCAAAAGCATTGCTAGAGCTTAGCACCCAGTATAATCAGGCCTGTATAAACTTCTTACTCATCATTCTCTCGCCTCCCGGAGATAACACAGCTTGGTTCAAACACATTCCTAAGAAACTTTTAGTAGAGCTAATGATATCATTTGTTCAGGTGCCTGAAGTAAGATAAATATTCTAAAATTGCCCCAATTATAGCAATAAATGCCTAGAAATGGAAATGAGGGAATAATTTCACAAAGATAACACAAATTATAAATATTTAATAATGAATTCCACAAAGAAGACCCAGGAATTACATGATTAAAACTGTAAAATCTTGTTGAATACAAAATAAGACCTGAGTAAAAAAGAAAACATACCAAGTTCTTAGATGAGAAAATATTTCTAAAATTAATTTTTCAAATTAATTTATAAATTTAATATTCCAATTAGAGTACCAATAGTTTTTTTTCTGAGGGAGGTGGGCTGGGAATTGAAGAAAAAATTTCAGTGTTTGAATAAAAGGATAAATCCCCAAGTATAATGTAGGGATAAATCCCCAAGTATAATGTAGTTATGAAAAGTATGAATAACAAGAGTCCTGTGGGGAACTTGCCTCATTAGATATTAGAGCATACTTTAAAATAGAACAAGATATATTAGAAACTTGATCTTAGCCAAAAGGTCAAGAAGGGATAGAACAAGATATATTAGAATGTAAAGCCACTGTGATCAAATCAATATATAAATGGATCAGTGTGACATAATGATAAGGAAAAAAAAATCAGTGGAACACAATAAAGATTCCAGAAATAGATGTCAGCGTGTTTGAAAAATTAACATATGACAAAGATGATGCATCCACTAAGGGGATTGAATTGGCCAGTTGATTATTGATCTAGAAGAAACTTATTAAGAATAGAAAAATAAATTACAGGTGGCTAAAAATTTTAATGCTTTAAGAAAAAACAATAATAGTCTTAGAAAAAAATAATACTTCATGTACAATTGAGGGGATAAGAGAGAACTTCTTAGCCAATACTAAGTCTAGAAGCTAAAAACAACAAATATTTTTGACTATATAAAAAATAATATTTTGCTTCAGTGAAATATAACATAAAGTCATTAAAAACCAAAAAAATTGAAAAAATATTTACAATTTAGAGATCAGACAGTTAATATCCTTACTATAATAAAGAGATCTTCAAAATGTCAAGAAGAGGACAAATAGCATATTAGTAAAATGGGCAAGGGAACAAACAGTTCAAAGAGAAAGTCTAAATAGTAAGCAGATGGATAAAAGATGCTCAACTCACTATAAAGTACCAAAGTTTATATATGCACACACATATGTATACATGTGTGTATATATCTACATATATTCATCAGACAGGAAGAAAAGAGCAACATAATGGGGTACCTTTTCCCAGGAAAAGGGTACTCTCATATATTATTGGTAGAAATATTAACCAATATGAACTTTCAAAAAAATCTTCAAGTAAAAAGTACATATATATTTGCTCAACCAGTTCTACTCCTGAGAATATATCCTGTAGAAATATTAGAATGAATATATAAGGATATATGTATAAGATTGCTTATTTCAACATTGTTTGAAATAGCCCAAAAGAGGAAACAAAGTCATCATATGATAGGGGAATGCTTAATATATTGGAGCTGTTAAAAAGAAAGAATGATAGCTATAATATTAATTGACATAGGGAAATTTTTTTTAAAGATTTAATTTTATTTAAATTATTTTATTTATTTTTTTGGCTGCATTGGGTCATGTTGCTGCGTGCGGGTTTTCTCTAGTTGCGGCGAGCGGGGGCTACTCTTCGTTGTGGTGCATGGGCTTCTCATTACGGTGGCTTCCCTTGTCACGGAGCACAGGCTCTAGGCGTGCAGGCTTCAGTAGTTGTGGCCCATGGGCTCAGTAGTTGTGGCTCGCTGGCTTAGTTGCTCTGCAGCATGTGGGATCTTCCCGGACCAGGGATCGAACCTGTGTCCCCTGCATTGGCAGGCTGATTCTTATCCACTGCGCCACCAGGGGTGTCCCAACATAGGGAAATTTTGATGAAGCTTTCATGAGGTATTTATTGAATAAGAATACCAAGATGCAGCAAAAGTTATACATAAAATATCAGTTGAATTTCATGATACCGTGCTTTGAAAACAATAAGGAATACCTTATAAAGGTATGTATAAATGTATGTGTTTATAATATATATGAATATGTATCACATACATAAATATATGTGTACATAATTTGTACATAAATATATATACATATATACATTAATATATACACATATATTGAATGTATGATGTATGTATAGAGAAGCCTATGTACTAGATTAATAATTAGACTTCCTTGGGCTAGAGTGGAATGGGAGCAGTAAAGAGATGATCCAGTTTGGGAAGGACAGTCATATCAAGTCACTTTTTGGCTTAAAAAACCCTTTAATTATTACTCATTTAACAAGGACAAAAATACAAAGTCCCAGATTGCTTTATCCCTGGGTACCTCTTTAGCCTTGCCTTCCCCATTCTTTCTTCTACCTTGCTCTACTTTAACCATTTTAACCTTCTGAAAATTCCTAGGACGTGCAAGGCTCTTTACCACCTCAGACTTTGTACCTGCCTTTCCCTATTCCTGGAAGAAACTTCCAGGACATCTGGCTTCTTGTTTTCTAGATCTCAGCTTAAAAGTCACCACGCAAAAATGCCCAAATGCCAAACTTAACCACCCGATTCTTATTACAGTATACTGTGTGTTTCCTTCATAGCACTTTCACAACTGGTGATTATTTTGTTTTTTTATTTGTTATTTACATAGTGTCTGTTTCTCCCCTTGGGATGCAAGCTTCATAAAGGCAAGGAGTTTGTGTGTTTGGTTCACCACTGTGTTCCTGGCACCTAACACAGTAGATGCTGAATGATCCATCTCCTTCACAGACAAAGTAGAATCCATCAAGTAAAAGCCCATTAACTTTCTGCTCACTCCTCAGCAACACCCACACCCATCCTGCCTCCTACAAGTGAGGCAGCCTACCGTGAAATGGGCCCACCCTTTGCTCTCCCTTAGGGACCTCAGTCCATCAGTGATTAACCTCTTTTCTGTGTCTTCACTTTCTCCGTCTCTGATCCTTTCTCCTGCATATATACACGTGTGCTCAAGTCCTTCCCTTTCTAAAAAGAGGAGATAAGAGGGGATGAAAACATTTTACTTCTTTCTCATAAAATGTACTGTGTGTTGAAGAATCCCCATAAATCTCAAGCAAGATAACTAACAACAACAACAACAAAAGTGCACCTAGACTTACAGTGAAACCACAGACCGTCAGAGACAAAGAGAAAATCTTAGAAGCAACCAGAGAGGAGAACAACAGGTCGCGGGCAAAGGAGCAACAATGAGATTGACAGCTTCCTTCTCAACAGCAACAGTGGAAACCAAAATACATTGGAATACAGTGGTTTGTTATTAATTATTTACTATCTGAGATAAGACAATTGCCGTCTTAGTTAGGACTCCATACCTAGCGAAAAGATCTTCCAAAAATGAGGATAAATAAAGACATTTTTAGACAAGCAGAAATTGACATTCTTTGCCACCAGCAGAAAATTTGAAGAATTTACTTCAGGGAGAAAGATGGGAACAGAAGATAGTTCTGAGATGCCAGAGGAATGAAGAGCACAAAAGTGAGATCTAGATACAGAAATGATAGATGACAGAGGTGGCATCACAAATCAGTGAAAATCAGCAAAGAAAAGATGGTCTTTTCAATAAATGGACTTGGAAAAATTGAATTACAAAAAAAAAAAAATCAAAATTGGACCTCTCCCAAATAACATACATGCAAGATTGATTCTAAGAAGATTAAAATCCTAAATGTGAAAGGCAGAACAATAAAGCTTTTAGAATGTATTATAGAAACATAATTTCATGACTTTGGAGTAGGAAAGTGTTTTTTTACAGAAGAACCTACAAAAGAAAAGAGCTAAGTTTGAGTATATTAAAATTGAGAAGTTCTGTTCCTCAAAAGATACCATATAAAGAAAGTAGAAAGACAAACCACAGCTTGGGAGATGATATTTACAACACATGTGATAAGCAAAAGACTAATGTCCAAAAATATAAAGAACACCTACAAATTAATAAAAAAGATAACCCACTATAAAATTACACAAGTGACTTGAATAGACATTTCACAAAGAAGTCTGTAGTAAAAAAATATATGGAAAAGGTACTGCTTCATGACAATATCCCAGGAAATGAGTATCTTCCTGGATAAGAATAGAAGGTGGTACATGAGGACTCTCGAGCTCTTTCTCCAACCTCAGATAAGTGACTCCTGCATTTCAGGACCAGGTCCTTGCCTCTGAAATGTGCTTGGGGTATTAATGTTTAGAAGATGAGCTTCAGAAGAGGGACCTTGTTCAAGAAAGAAGCCATTATTAAATTTTGCAAACAGATTATGATTCAGCATTTATGAAATTTCTTAGCAGATTAATATGATTTTTACTTAGTGAAAATATGGGGTTAACTTTATCCTCAACAAAATTTGAGGGTGCTGAGCATAAGAGCTCAAAACTTAAACATTTTAATCTGATGAAGGCATTATTATTTCCCTATCCTCTGCCTCTCTCTCCCATCTCCTGTCTCATCTCATATTCATTCTAACCACTCCCATCTCACCCCGACTCTGATCTGTCTACACCTCTACATTTTACAATATTGTTTGCAATTTTTGATGGATTTTTCTCCAATTCATAACGAATATTATTGGAAGAAGAAAATCAGCACAAAATAAAATAGTAGCCCCAACCACGTGTGATAAAATTTTTTACTAAAAATTGATAGAAATCATATTTTTGTCAAAATTCAGATCTATAAAGTTTAAGCTGGATGGATTGGATTCAGTACAAATAATGGCCTCAGAAGGAAACTATAGTTTTGCCTTGGCAAAAACTGTAAAGAGTAAAATTTGATAGGAACACAAACTCAGTCAATGAATCACATCTTTGCTACAAAAGTTTCTCTTTAGAAATGGATTGATCACATTGCAAATAATATTGGAAAAATTAAAAAGAAGGAAAAATGGAAACAGTATATCTCTTTTGTACAGAAAAACTGAAAATTAAGTTAGTCCCATATAGTTGACTCTGAAAAATACCGTATCATTCTGATTAAAATATTTTATCCAGATTATCCTAAACATCAGTAGTTTAGTGAAGTATGTTTTTTCCATGGAATACTGAAATTCATCCTTATACATAAAAGTAGCTATAGTCTAGTATTTTGTAAATAGAAAATGACAAATGTTTGCTAATTACCTAATGTCGATCACTAATACTTACTGATATGCCACACAGTTTTGCAACTAACATTTATTGAGTGCCAGCTGTATATTCCTCTGTGTGATAGACACTAAGAATACAAAGGTACATGAGGCAAATTTCTGCCTGAAGGAATTTACATTTACAAATTGAAAATATAAGCTTAAAATTGGTACTTTATTTGATTCTATTCATAAATTATTTTTTTAATGCACAAGTTTGAAGATGCCACTTGTAAATTATTTATTAATTGCTCTGCTATAATATCATCTTTTCAAGGCAGTGTCCTCTCCTGAATTTTCATTTATTTAAACACATGTGCAAGGCTTAGAAATCAGTACCAAAAACCGCTAGAGCATTACACTCAAAATATGCAGTTAGCATTTTACATTCTGTAACAGCCTCTCCTTAAATTAGCCTGTCAGAGTTAGTTTACCCTGTCAGTCCTCCATAAAGTCAAACCATTAGTTTCCTCAACTGTCAGTGTACATATCACTTTCAGGATAAATCTATCAAATAAAACCTGACATCTCCCAGGCCTTGCCATCATTAGAAGGTGATTAATGTGAAAAACTTCCATTCATCTTAAACACTCCCCTTTATAATTCAGTAATTGGATCAAAGATAGGGGATATTGTGTTAATGGGCAGAGCAGTCTGTTTCCCAGGCAGCTCCTTCAGCTCCTGAGATATGGGGTCTGAGACTCCCCCAAACCATTCCTAGCTTGAAGCTTTGACCAGAGTCCCCAGCTGGACTTTTGCCTCAGTACTTCAGTACTCTATGGTGATTCTCCATGAATCTTTAAGTTCGGGATGAATTAATTTGGCCTGCAACAATCAATTAAGCTCCCAGGAATCAGTTCTTTGAGATTTTTTTTTAACATTGTATTAAATACACTGTAGTCAAGTGTATTTAATACAGTGTATTAATAAGTACATTTATTTATTTATTATTTATTTATGGCTGTGTTGGGTCTGTGTTGCTGCACGTGGGCTTCCTCTAGTCACAGTGAGTGGGGGCTTCTCTTGTTGCGGAGTACAGGCTCTAGGCCTGCGGGCTTCAGTAGTTGTGGCACACAGGCTCAGTAGTTGTGGCTTACGGGCTCTAGAGCTCAGGCCCAGTAGTTGTGGTGCACGGGCTTAGTTGCTCCGTGGCATGTGGGATCTTCCCGGGCCAGTGCTCAAACCTGTCCCCTGCATTGGCAGGTGGATTCTTAACCACTGCGCCACCAGGGAAGTCCCTAATAAAGTATATTTAATACACTGTATTAAAGAGCTTAAAGGTTTATATCAGATTCCCACTCTTTCACTGCCCATAGGAAATACAATTCCTTCATAATCTGGCTCCTACCCAGTTCCGCATCCTCTTTTAATCTCTCCCTCTGTCTCTCTGTTTCTGTCTGTCTCTCTCTGTGTCTCTATCTCTGTCTCCCCACTCCAGCCTCATTGGCTTATTTGCAACCCTTAAAATATCCTGCTCTTTCCTTCTGTGAGTCTTTGCATTTTCTCTGCTGAACTGGTCTTTCCCCCAATCCTCACAGTTTCTCCTCTCCAACCTTCAGCCTTCTTATTAAAGGTCACTTCCTCAGGGTCACTTAACCCTAAGGAAGGTATGTTGTCAAGTACTTCTCCTTCATTAGCACGATTGTCATCGCTTATTTGCTTGATTATCTGCTTAATGTCTATTTCCTTTCCTTTAACAGCAGACTTCATAAGCACAGGGAAATGTTCTGGCTTTTCACCATTCTGTCACCATAGCTTAGTACACGCAATGGCCCGATGCACACAAAATGTTCAATAAATATCTGTTAAATTGCAGTGGGCTCGCTCTCTCTCTCTCTCTCTCTCTCTCTCTCTCTCAGCTGCTTTTAAATTTCCTCTATTTTCATTTTTTGGCAATTTGACTGTCATGTGTTTGGATACGATTTTCTTCCTGTTTGTAGTTTTTTGAGCTGCTTGGATATGTGGGTTATTATTTTTCATCAAATTTGGAAACTTTGGGAGCATGATTTCCTCAAATATCTCTCTTCCTGCTACTCCAATTACACACACGTAAGATGGCATCATAATATCCCACAAGGCACTAAGGCTCTCTTCCTTTTTTTTCTCTCTACGCTCCAGTTTAACTAGCTTCTGTTGTTTTTTTCCTTATACAGAGTCTAATCTCTCCTTCAGGGCACTGTTTACCCTTTGAAATCTCTTTTCAACTCACAGGTCTCCAAGAACTGTTCTCAGCCACACCTTATAGAGCCATTCCCTTTGCTGTGTGTCTTAACATTTGGTCAAAGACTTAAGAGGACTCCTACACACGCTCCTGGAATTCCTCCTTTGCTTAGCTCCTTCCTTTCTGGTATTCTGCCTTATAAAGCTCCAGCTGCCTTAGCATCCCCAAACTCTGATCTCTGCCTACTCAGCTCAGTGCAACTTCCATGCTCCGTTCATGCTCTCCTTCTCTACACTGTGTTCCAGAAAGGTCTTCCACACAGACCGGGTGATCAGGAGACTCACTTCATGTTTTCTCTTCCCTCAGGAATCAGAGTTTTGCTCTGCCTTTTATCCAGTGTCTGAAAGTCACTGATATTGTTTCACATATTTTTCCAGTTATATAGTTGTTGACTGCAGGAAGACTAATCCAGCACCAGCTACTCTGGTTGCCCCATCTCATCTAAAATAAAATCCAAACTCCTCGCCCTGGTTTAGAAAGCCCTATAGAACCTGGCCCCTGCCCACTCCTCTGACTTCATCAAGTATCTCTCCCCTCTCTCCCCACCTGTAGCCTCAATACTGGCCTCCCCTCCATCTTCAGATACAGGAGCACCTCCTTACCTTAGGGCCTTCGCCCTGCTGTCTCTGCTGTCCTCGGTGCTCTACCCTCTGACCTTCACGTGATGGTCTCTTGCTTATCATTCAAGTTCACCCAGATTAAAGTATCCACCCAGTCACTGTCAGAGCTACCTGTTTTAATTATTTGCAGAATGCACATCACATTCTGATATTTTTGTTCCTATATTTCATTTATTTTATTCTTGGCTTATTTTCTGTCTCCCTTAATTAGAACAAAGTATCCATGAGGTCAGGGACCTTTTCTGTCTTGTTTACTGCTGTATCTTCACTGCTGGAACTGTGCCTAGCCTGTGGGAAGCTCTTGATAAATATTTCTTAGGTGAATGGATAAATGGCTAAAACCCATTTTTCTTCTTCATTGCTTCAGAACTTTCTCCCAAATTATCACCAATTTCAATGGACATATTCAATCTCATATAACATAGAGGTGAAGAGGAGGAAGATGGTAGTGATAATTCCTGGACACTGAACTTTACATTCATTATCTCATTTAATCCTTATTACAAACCTGTGAGGTATCTGCTGTTATCATCAGTATTGTAGATAAGGAAGCAGAGACACAGAGAAGTTCAGTGCCTTTCTGAGTGTCTCACATCTCATCATTTTATCCACTCCCCAGAGTTAACCATCCTGCCAGACTTCCCAGAGTTGCTGTTGTTCAGTCTCTGATTTTTATTTCCCCATGACTGGAGCTGGGTTTACACCGCCCTTGAGATATACCCAGGTCACTCTAGTCTCTAGCACCGAAACATCATGTACCACATCTGTTGCCTATTACTCTTCTTTGCCAACAAAAAGCCCATATTGTGCTATTGTATCCAACCCTCATGTTTCTACTGTAGCATAAACACGCTTAGCCAGCTGTTGCTAATGCTTTGTAATGCTTATGACAACTCTACTGAGAACCCCTTCTTAATGAAGCAGATGGTGTAAAGTCAGGCAGGCAAGTGGAAATATAGTGACGGAGCCCAGGGAGGGGGTGTTGGTCAATGCCAGTTCACTTTTTGGTTTTTTTTTTTGCTTTGTTTTGTTTTAAGATTTGAATCTAAGACAGGTCATATGCCTGTGTTCCAAAGGAAATGTAAGATCTGGGATACAGGGTTAAAAGGAAAGAAGTTTGGGGAGTGGGAGAACAGTTAGAAACGTTTTACAGAAGTGACCCAGGAAATCAGCAAAATAAATATGTTTCTCCAAAAAGCAAATGGAGATCGAGAACAAAAGGCATCAAATAGAGGTAAAGATTAAGGGGATACATAGGAAGAATGATAATTTTCCCAGAGGGAGTAAATGACATATCCAATGCCAAGGCTAATAATAAGAATATTATTGTTATTGTTATTAAATGAGAAATGCAGTTTTGAATAATGGAAGGAGAAAAAATTCAAATCTCAGATCCGTTGCTTACAACCTATGACCCTGGGCAAGTATGGTCCTCACCCTCTCTGAGTTTGAATTACACTTTGGGTAATGAACCCTTCCACAAGATATGAAAGAGGAAAACAAGGACCTACTGTATAGCACAGGGAACTATATTCAATATTGTATATAAACTATAATGGAAAAGAATCTGGAAAAGAATATATCTATATATATAAAGATATATAAATAACTGGATCACTTTGCTGTACATGTGAAACTAACACAACACTGTAAATTAACTATACTTCAATTTTAAACATGGTTTTTAAAAAAAGATATGAAAGAGGGAGATTTGGAATAGAAGATGGTTACCTAAGGGACAACATCTACAATGAAGCCAGTGAAAAGGTTCTCCCACAAACCCCAAAACACAAGTAGGTGAAGACAAGCCTCCATCACTTACAAAGCCTGCAGGGTATCAGGGGTTGTGGTGGGTTGCAGGAGGAGGAAGGAAAGAAGGAAGCATCAAGTGTCCAATAGGCTCGAAAACAGGAGAAACCCCATCACAGCCAAAGTGTTCCCATACCGCAAAAAAAAAAAAAAAAACTTTACCTAATCTGAGCACCTGCTTGCATCCACTTGTTTGTGGAAAAACTAGGTAAGCTTAAGAACAAGTTATTTAAAATAATTTGCATACAGGAGGTTAATTACACCAGAAAACAGGATATCTTGGCTACAGATAAATGTTCCCTGCCTCACTTTTGCCATAAGCTCCACAAAAGAGAGAGGGCTGCGATTTTAATTAGGGTGCTTTGGGAAAGGCTCCCTGAAAGAGGATATTCTGGCAAATATGTGTAGGAGGTGAAGGAGTGAGCCCTGGGGAAAAAATTCCAGGCATGAGAATTCCTGGTACGTCAGGGAACAGCAAGGTGGTCAATGTTGGGGGGCAGAGATTGAAGTTGAGAGAGGCCATGGGGCTCAGTGCAGGGCCTTGTAGGGCCTTTGAGGACTTAGGCTCTTACTTTAAGTGTATGGGACCCCACTTGCGAGGTTTTGAGCAGAGGAATGCCATAATCTGAATAATGTTTGAAATGGATCATTCTTACTGCTATGTTAGAGTTACTAACCAGACTGTGGATGTCAAGTGTGGAAGGAAGGAAACCAATGAGAAAACTCCTGTAGCTATGAGAGAGGAAGATGAGGTTGCCCACGTCAGCTGGCAGTGATGACATTGGTGAGAAGTGGTCAGATTCTGGATATATTTTAAAGGCAGAACCAATAGGACTGGTTGATTTATTAGGTGTGATGATTAAAAAGAGAGGATCCAAGGATGGCTACAATGTTTTTGGCCTAAACAAATGGAAGGATAAAGTTGCCATCAACACAGACAGGACAGACTGTGGCTGGAGAGTGTTATGGGTAGAATTGTATCCCCCACACCCCGGAAATTCATATGCTGAAGTCCTAACTCCTAGCCCCTCAGAATGTGACCTTATTGGAAATAGGGTGTTGCAGCGCAGGTCCAGCGGCCATGGCTCACGGGCCCAGCCACTCCGCGGCATGTGGGATCTTCCTGGACTGGGGCACAAACCCATGTCCCCTGCATCGGCAGGTGGACTCTCAACCACTGCGCCACCAGGGAAGCCCAGACTAGTGTCCTTTTAAAAAGGGGAAATTTGGACACAGACATGTCCAGGGAGAACATTGTGTGAAGATGAAAGCAGAGATCTACAAGCCAGGGAGCACCCCATATTGCCAGCAACCACCAGAAGCTAGGAGAGATGAGACAGATGCTCTGTTACAGCCCTTAGAAGGAGCCAACTCTGCTGACACCTTGATTTCAGACTTCTAGCCTCCAGAACCATGAGACAGTAAATATCTGTCATTTAGGCCACCCGGTGTGTGATACTTTGTTACAGCGGCCCAGGGAACTAATAAAGAGGGGTTTGGAGGGAAGCGAGGATCAGGGATTTAGTTTGAGCCCCATTAAATACAAGATGCCTATTGAACATCTAAGGTAGGTCAAGGAGGCAGCTCAAAATTAAAGTCAGATGCTCAACAGAGACGTCTGGACTAGAAATTTGTTTTGCAGATTATTAGCATACTCATGGTATTTAAGCCATGAGATGAGTGAGATCTAGAGATCCAGAGAGCGAGTCTAAACAGAGAGAAAACGAGGTCCAAGGAGGAGTCCAATCAAGGTTAGAGGAATAAGGAAGAACCAGCAGAGGAGACGAAGAAGGAGCCACCTGTGCAGTAGGTGGGAAATGAGGACTCTGCAGTGTCCCAGAAGCTGAAGGAAGAAAGGGTTTGAAGGATGGTGCAGAGACAGACTGTGTCAAATACTGCTGGTGGGTGAGAGGGTAACAGAGAATCGACCACTGGTATTAGTAATATGGGTGACAGCAATTTTAGTGGAAAACCTACTATGTATCTAATTGCATAGATTAGATAGATCCAGAGGCAAGGAATTATAGACAATTCTTTCTTATAAAGGAAAGAAAGAAAATGAGCATTAACTGGAAATGAAAGTGGGTTGACAGAGAATATGTGTGTGTGTGTGTGTGTGTGTGTGTACGCACACTTTAGTTTAAGACGGGAGAAATAACCCTACGTTTTTATGCTGGTGGAAATAATCCAGAAGAGAGGGGAAAATTCATGATGCAAGTAAAAGGAGGAAGAATGGCTGGAGTCATGTATTTCAGTAGATGAGAGGGTCAGGGAACCGGTGCAAAGGGGAGTGTTGTCTGTGGATAGGAGTATGGAGGCTTCTTTTACAGGAACAGGAAGGAAGGCAGGTATGTGGAGTCTAGGAGCTGGTAGGTGGGTAGATGTGAAGGAAGGCTTACCATTAGTAAAACCAGGAAATCTCCGGAAGCAATGCCTTCCAATTGCCTGGAACTTCTGGGTAGGCATAAGGGCATAGAGTAGCTTTTGCCATTCAAAAGCCATTCCCTGCCTTTAGATTCCAGAGTCCTTTCCACTGACAGCCGCTCAAGCAAGTCCATGTGTCTAATTAAAAATATGGATTTTCCGATGTGAGTTAAAGCCAAAATATAGCTTCAAAATTTGCTTGGCCAAGTACATTTAATAATACCTAAATGCTCTCATGTGTTAAATATTCATCCATTTTCTCCATAACTGCTTACCATAAATATTGATGATGGCCTAACTTTGAAAATGGCTGTGTACACAGGAGAATATTCACGTGTGTCTCATTGATTTTCCTGACAGGACCAAATGGAGCAGGTAAGCCAATTTAACACAACCAATTTCCAATTTTGCACAGACTGAATAGGAGGAGGGCCATGGAAATGAATAATCAATCTTACTACCATTATTATTAATAATATTTAGCTCACATACAGCTCCTTCCATCTTCTAAGCACTTCTCCAACATTAAAAAATGTATTCACTAACACTCAAGGGAGGCATTTCTGTAATGGGAAGGAGAAGTCAAGAGAGACGTACATGGCTGCCTAGGGCTAAGGAATAAGTCGGTGCCCTGGTGCAAAACAGGATAATCTTCAGTGAGTCCTGGTCCCCACTGGATTTCCTACCTCCTTAAATGTTGGAGACATATTGCAAGCCCAGGAAGCAAGTCTCATTTCCCAATCTTAGTTTTATAAAATGTGTGTTCCCCATAATAATAAGAACTGCATAATAAAAGCTACTGTATTTTGAACACCTACAATGTGCTCAACACTGCTAAGTGTTGGAGATTGGAAAAGAAAAGAGACTCTGCCCTGGAGAAGCTGACAGATCAGTGAGGGAGAGGGAGACGTGATGGACCAAACTGTATGCAGTGAGATGAAGCCGTTCCTGAGGTAAACAGAGAGGCACAGCCTCCCAGAGAAGGACACCCAGCACATCATGAACACCTTCGCTGAGAAGGTGATGCTTCTACTGGGTGATGAGAATGGGGTGAGGGATTTGAGCAGGGGAGACAGCCATTGTAGGGAAAGGGAACAGCCTGGGGAAAGGTGGCCTGGAAGAGCTCTGTGTCCTCTGGAAACTGCAAATACTTCAGCCTGACTGGAGTGAAGGCTGCCTGCCTGAGAGGAAAATAACGTGATGCCAGAGGAATAATTGCCGAGGCCTTGTGTGCCATTGCAGCAGGTCGTATTTTCCAAAGATGGTTCTATAATAGCTCCCATCTCACTTGTTCCTCTACCATGTGACCTGCCACCCTCTTCCATCTAGATGTGGATTGTGTCCCCTCCCCTTGTATCTGCATGTACAGTGGATGGATGCTCTGTGACTTCCGAGGCTGGGTCAGAGAAGGCAGTGCCACTTCTGCCTTATCCACTGGGCCACTTGCTTTCAGAGTGCTCAGCCACCAGCCACAAAGTCCAACAAGCCTGAGGCCACCATATTGGTGCTCAGGCCACCAGGCTACATGGAGAGGCCATATGTAGTTGCTCAGGTCAGCAGCCCCCGCTGAGACCCTAGCTGACAGCCAGCACTGGCCTCCAGACGTGTGAGTGAAAACACTTCCAGATGATTCCAGCCCGCAGCTGTCAAGCCACTCCCAGCTTTTGCATCTTCCCAGCAGAGACCCCAGACGCTGTGGAACCCAGGCAAGCTATCCCCATGGTGGACCGTCTACATTCTGACACATGGAATCCACGAAGCATAGTATCAATACAATGGTTGAAATTTGGGGGTGGCTTGTTATGGAGCAACAGTAACCGGAACAGCTGCACTGCAGGCTTTTTATTCTCAGAAAATGGAGAATCACTGAAGGATGTTAAGGGGAAGGTGATGTCATCAGGTCTGGCACTGAGTGGCAGGACCAGGGGGATCCTGTTTGAAATGCAAAGACCAGCTGGTTAGCGGTTTCTGTGTCTCAGGCAGTTGGATCATTCTTCTCGGGTGAGTCTGGGTTGTCACCTTTTTCCGTCACTGTTGATTAATTTTGTCAGTCACATGCCTCTCCCTCTAGCTCAGTGATTCTTGTTCCTGGCTGTACATTAGGATCACCTGGGGAGCATTAAAAAAATCCCATTTCCTGGGCCCCACCCGAGATCAATTAAATCAGAATATCTGGAGAGGTGGGACTCTGACAGGGGTATTTTGAAAGCGTCCCCAAGTGATTCTACTGTGCAGCTAAGGTTGAGAAGCACGGAGTGAACTGCTTACGGACCATGAGGGCTGAGCTGGGGGAAGACAGTTCCTGTGGTAAATGTGAAACTCGGTTGAGAACTAGAATTACCCATTGCAAAATGTTGTTATACTCTCACACCTTGGTAGAAAAAGAAGTTTCTAGACGCTAGACTCTGGTTACTGTAACAGACCAAAGCAGAAGTTACAGCCCCGAGGCCATATTATGAAAAATATATGCATTCCTGAGGGTGAATTTAGGCAGAAGGGAACGCTGAGGCTTTCTGATCATGAGGCTTGTTTATTTTCAACAGAGAGCTCCTTTCTCTAAAACATAGCTTCCCCAGCATGGTTTGATGAAGCATCTATTCCAACAAACTATTTTCTTTTGCTCTGACATTGGCCCAAACAAAAATGGATCAGTTTCATAGTCATAGCGCATGTCTAGAAAACTGAATAAAAGAATGAAGAAAACCTCCCCCTTGTGTTGCATGAATATGGAGATGAGAGGGCACGTGTGTGCAGGTCCAGGGTCTTAATACTGAAAAAGTGGATGGGCAGGATGGTATAGAAAGGACTGGGCAGAGGAGAATGAAGTTATGAATGCTTGCTGACCTTGAGCAGGCCACCTGCCCCTGCTGGGCCCCAATTCCCTCAGCCATGTAAGAAGGTAGGATGATCTTGAGGTCTCCTCCCGAGCTTGAAACTATGAGTCTATCATTCGGTACCAGAAACCTCTGTATTCTGTTTTGTAATTATCATTCTGCCCCAGACTAGCAATGAGTCCTGTTACGTGGCAGCTCATTCCTCTGTGTATTAACCATGTGGCTTTTTAAAAATTGAAGTATAGTTGATTTACAATATTATGTTAGTTTCAGGTGTACAGCAAAATGATTTAATTATTTACATATATATTTTCAGATTCTTTTCCATTATAGGTTATTACATGATATTGAATATAGTTCACTGTGCTATACAGCAAATCCTTATTGCTTATCTATTTTACATATAGTAGTATGTATTTGTTAATCCCATACTCCTAATTTATAACCATGTGTTTCTGATGCTTTGAAGACCCTTGGGGAGACTACCCCTCCAAGGGCAAGCCAATTCCTGGAGATGAAAAGGGCTTACCTGCCAGCATGCCTTTCATATGAAAATAAACCAATCCAGAGCCCACACCCCAAACACCTCCTTTATCAGACCTCATAAGTCTCACACGCTGGACCACTCGCCACCTGCCCCGATCACCCCAGGACCAGGTAGCAGACAACTATAACTAAAGCGTCTATGAACCAGAGCCTCCTGAAATTATTCAAACTAGCCAATTCTCAGCTCTGCTTACCCTGCCGTGCCTGTTCCCCCCTCAGAAACCACAATAAAGGCTCTTGCCCACGTCTGACCCTCACTCCCTCTGCCTCCTGACTGACCTGGTTCTGCCAGTGTGCCTGCCCCCTGCTCTTGGGATCTGGGAGTGCTAACAAGCTACCTTTGCAATGGCAGTCAGCCCCTGATCTGTTGGCTTTGCCATACCTGAATAATAGCAAAACCTCCATTTTAAAACATTCTGACCAGAGCATTCTCCTTTGTAAGTCACAGATGAGAATGGCAGCCTTCCTCTCAGTGTTTCTGAGACCAACCCCTGATCCCAGTGACACAAATGCAGTCCACCAAAGCATGTATGCTTAAAAATTATAGCAGCATTTCAGACCAATACATAAAAGCACCTTTCGGGGCTTCCCTGGTGGCGCAGTGGTTGAGAGTCCGCCTGCCGAGGCAGGGGACATGGGTTTGTGCCCCGGTCCGAGAAGATCCCACATGCCATGGAGCGGCTGGGCCCGTGAGCCATGGCCGTTGAGCCTGCGCGTCCGGAGCCTGTGCTCCGCAACGGGAGAGGCCACACAGTGAGAGGCCTACACACCTCAAAAAAAAAAAAAAAAAAAAAAAAGCACCTTTGAAGTCTGCCTATTATGATGGGCTGGTCCAGGCAGCCATTCCCTCACCCTTAGATCTGTGCAGATTGGTAAGGAAATTGTCCATGGTGTTACAGCTGATTGGGATAGAAACTGGGGGAGTGAATACAAAGCAGTCCTTCAGTGTGACCCAGCAATCGGGGTAGCGTTGCATCAAAGAAATCGACATTAACCCTTCCAGACAAACACTCTGTGCTCCACAGTATGTATTCCCATTATCACAGCAGTTCATTATGCCTTGAGTTTGGTAATGTTTCCCATAATTTGTATCATAATGGTGCGCTGCTATTATGTGAGAGGGACCTACAGTCTCATCTCAGCTCCCCATTTTCATAGCTCACACAGCAGGCTTAATTTCACAGCTTTTAGTTTTATTACATTCAAATACCAGCAATTGATTGGGGGGGAGGGGAGAGCCCCAAATTGATTGGAAATATCTCACTGCAAAAAATCCTGAAGGAAAACTTGCCACTTTGTAAAAGGTCGCCAGATAAATAATTGCCTTCTGAATGGGGATGATTGCTGTTGCCATTTAAACCTCAGCAGAGGTCTAACATGCTTTAATACTTTTGCTAAATGCCGAGAGACAGCGGCACCATCAGACAATGAAAGCTCAGCAATTGGGGCCCGAGTCACAAGGCTTTTTCTTTTTCTTCCCTTTTTTTATGCCTAAGATGAAATGATAGGCACTTCTCAACTTTGAGCCTCCCTTTCTGCAGTGATCATCATTCTATCCATGGGAACACAGGTGATTAGGGTCTTAGTTCCTACTGCTGACCCGCATTGCTTTTACTGCAGGTGTTTCTCATTCCTTCTCTCACGCCGTCTCACCTTCACCAACATGGGAGAACAGTTGTATTCACCAAACGACGGGACCTTTCTAGACCTTCCTTCTGGTAAGTGGCTGCTATGGACTGACTCGCATCCCCCCAAATTCGTATATTGAAGTCCAAACCCCCCAGTGTGACTGTATTTGGAGATGCACCCTCTAAGGCAACTGTCTGAAAGCCAGGAGGAGAGCCCTCACCAGAGCTCAGACCCCGCGGGGCCTTGTTCTTGGTCTTCCCAGCCTCCAGAACTGGAGAAGATTAATTTTTGTGGTTTAAGCCACACAGTCTGAGGTATTTTGTCATGGCAGCCTGAGCTGAGTGACACAGTGGCCTCTGGAGGAGAGGAAGACATTTCTCACTTCTCCACTGGGCAGGCCCTCACGGCCAGGAGGGACTGTGGGCACAGATTGCCGGGCAGAGGTGCAGGACGATTTCACTAAAGAGGCTTTCTGCCTGCAGAGAGGGAGGCAGTCATGCCGGTCTCCAGCCCCTCAAGTAGAGGGGATGGGCGAGGATGGTCAAGGGCATGGGACCACATCTATAGAACGGGTCATGTGCAGAAGCTCTTGTTATTAAGTGTTGCTGTGTCTGTGTGAAATGGTCTGACTTTTTGCAAGAGTTCTTTAAGTCACAACAAGGGAGAGGACGTGTCATCACAGGTGTATGTTTATGTAATAGGAGTTAACCCAGGCATTGGCAGAATTCACTTTCCCCTTGAAAGCTGGTCCTAGAATTATCTAAAAAAATGGTTAGTCAGACTCACTGGTCAATGACCTCTCTGGATGCTGTAGGTGTTTCTCTGCTCTGCTAAATGGAGTAGATCCAGCCCAGGGTCACCTGGTAGATCTTTCTTTAAGCTCTGATGCTCAAGGAGCTCCTGATCTAATCTCAGCCTATAATCAAGCAGTGTGAACCTGCATGTCCCAGAACTGAAACCTCAGCCTCAGAGGCATGTCTCCTGGGCTTGGAGTTGAATGTCTAATAATCACATGTGAGCTCATTGAGAATTTTTAACTTAGCTTATGAGAAACTCCTGATTCTACCACACAAAGCAAAATAATGTGTGTGTGTGTCTCTCTTAATTCATTTCTTTCTGAAGAAAGATGCAAGATGTAGAAACCATCTTTTAGTAACCCAGCATTTCCAGAGCACCCACTCTGAGCTAGGTGCTTTATATAGTAGAAACTAACATTTATTGAGTGTTGTATTAAGATCATTATATGCATTACTTTATTTAAGCCTCACAGTGACTTCACAGGAGTGTGTTATTATCTGCCATTTACATAAAAAGAAACTGAGCCTTTGAGAGGTTTGGTAACTTGCCCAGATCATAAAAAGTAACAAAATCAGCCTTCAACCTAGGTTCCCCTGGCTCTAATATCTGTGTATGGCCCCTGTATCTCATTAATCCTCAGGTAACCCTATACAGCAGGGACCATACCATATTTCATGGACCAAATAAAGTTGCTTACTCCATATCACACGATTGCTAGTAAGAGAATCAAGCCTTACCCAGATCCAAGTGGCTCCCAAGCCCATGCACATTCTGTGACACAGCAGGTGACCACAGCATGGCACACACAGAAAGTGCCGCAAAACAGCGCCCCCCAAATTTTAATGTGCATTACCATCTACCCAGGGATTCTACTCCTCAGTATCTACCCAAGAGGAATGAAAACATATACCCATACAAAGGCTTGAAAGCAAATGTTCTTAGCAGCATTATTCATAATACTCAGAAAGATGGGGAAAAAATGTCCATCAACTAAAGAACAGATAAACAAAACTGGGTGAATGCATACAATGGAATGCTGTTTGGCAATAAAAAGAAACAAAGTGCTGATGCATGTACAACATGGATGAACCTCAAAAACGTTATACTAAGGGCTTCCCTGGTGGCGCAGTGGTTGAGAGTCCGCCTGCCAATGCAGGGGACACGGGTTCGTGCCCTGGTCTGGGAAGATCCCACGTGCCGCGGAGTGGCTGGGCCTGTGAGCCATGGCCACTGAGCCTGCGCGTCCGGAGCCTATGCTCCGCAACGGGAGAGGCCACAACAGTGAGAGGCCTGCGTACCGCAAAAAAAAAAAAAAAAAAAAAGGGCTTCCCTGGTGCCGCAGTGGTTGAGAGTCCGCCTGCTGATGCAGGGGACACGGGTTCGTGCCCTGGTCCAGGAAGATCCCACATGCCGCGGAGTGGCTGGGCCCATGAGCCATGGCCGCTGGGCCTGCGCATCCGGAGCCTGCGCCCCGCAACGGGAGAGGCCACAGCAGTGAGAGGCCCGCGTACCGCAAAAAAAAAAGAGTAAACGGGCAGGCAGGCCTTCAAGATGGCGGAGGAGTAAGACATGGAGATCACCTTCCTCCCCACAAATACATCAGAAATACATCTACATGTGGAAAAACTCCTATAGAACACCTACTGAACACTAGCAGAAGATCTCAGACTTCCCAAAAGGCAAGAAGCTCCCCACGTACCTGGGTAGGGCAAAAGAAAAAAGAAAAAACAGAGACAAAAGAATAAGGATGGGACCCACACATTTGGGAGGGAGCTGTGAAAGAGGAAAAGTTTCCACACACTAGGTAGCCCCTTCACTGATGGAGATGGGGGGTGGCAGGGGGAAGCTTCGGAGCCACAGAGGAGAGTGCAGCAACAGGGGTGCAGAGGACAGTGTGGATAGATTCCCACACAGAGGATCAGTGCTGACCAGCATTCGCCAGCCTGAGAGGTTTGTCTGCTCACCCACTGGGGTGGGCAGGGGCTGGTATCTGAGGCTTGGGCTTTGGAGGTCAGACCCCAGGGAGAGGACTGGGGTTGGATGCATGAAGACAGCCTGAAGGGGGCTGATGTGCCACAGCTAGCCAGGAGGGAGTCCGGCGAAAAGTCTGGACCTGACTAAGAGGCAAGAGACCATTGTTTCAGGGTGCGCAAGGAGAGGGGATCCCTTCCCCATCTGCCCACAGAAGGCAGAGCACAGCCAACACGAGCTCCAGAGATGGGCGCAAGCCACAGCTGTCAGCTTGGACACCAAACACGGGCATGAAATGCTAATGCTGCTGCTGCAGCCACCAAGAATCCTGTGTTCAAGCACAGGTCACTATCCACACACCCCAGGAGCCTGTGCAGCCCTCTATTGCCAGGGTCCCTTGATCCAGGGACAACTTCCCTGGGAGAACACATGGCACACCTCAGGCTGTTTCAACATCATGTTGACCTCTGTTGCCACAAGCTCGCCCTACATTCCAATTATAACTACCGTACCCCTCCCTCCCCCTAGCCTGAGTGAGCCAGAGACCCCAAATTATCTGCTGCTTTAAACCTGTCCTGTCTGGTATGGAACAGGTGCCTGAGGGTGACCTACACGCAGAGGTGGGGCCAAAACAAAAGCTGAACCCCAGGAGCTGTGCGAACAAAGAAGAGAAAGGGAAATTTCTCCCAGCAGCCTCAGGACAGCAGATTAAATCCCCACAATCAACTTGATGTACCCTGCATCTGTGGAATACCTGAACAGACAATGAATTATGCCAAAACTGAAGCAGTGGACCTTGGGAGCAACTGTAGACTTGGTGTTTGCTGTCTGTGACTGATTTATTTCTTATTTTTATGTTTATATTAATATAGATTTTAGTGCTTGTTATCATTGGTGGCTTTGTTTACTGGTTCAGTTGCTCTCTACCTTTTTTAAATTATTTTTTAATTTTTTATTTTAATAATTTTTTTGTGTTATTATTCTCTTTTCTTCCTTTCTTTTTTTCTCCCTTTGCTTCTGAGTCATGTGCCTGACAGGTTCTTGATGCTCCGGCCTGGTGTCAGGCCTGAGCCTCTGATGTGGGAGAGCCAAGTTCAGGACATTGGACCACCAGAGACCTCCCGGCCCCATGTAATATCAATTGGCAAGAGCTCACCCAGAGATCTCTGTCTCAACGCTAAAACCCAGCTCCACCCAACAGCTAGCAACCTACAGTGCTGGACACCCCATGCCAATTGACTAGCAAGACAGGAACGCAACCCCACCCATTAGCAGACAGGCTGCCTAAAATCATACTAAGTTCAGAGATACCCCAAAACACACCACCAGACGTGGCCCTGCCCACCAGAAAGACAAGAACCAGCCCCACCCACCAGAACACAGGTACCAGTCCCCTCCACCAGGAAGCCTACACAAGCCCCTGAAAAAACCTCACATAGTGGGGGCAGACACCAAAAACAATGGGGACTACTAACCTTCAACCTGTGAAAAGGAGACCCCAAACACAGTAAGTTAAACAAAATGAGAAGACAGAGAAATATGCAGCAGATGAAGGAGCAAGGTAAAAACCCATCAGACAAAACAAATGAAGAGGAAATAGGCAGTCTACCTGAAAAAGAATTGAGTAATGATAGTAAAGATGATCCAAAATCTTGGAAATAGAATGGAGAAAATACAAGAAACCTTTAACAAGGACCTAGAAGAACTAAAGAGCAAACAAACAATGATGAACAACACAATAAATGAAATAAAAAATTCTCTAGAAGGAATTCAATAGCAGAATAACTGAGGCAGAAGAATGGATAAGTGACGGAAGATAAAATAGTGGAAATAACTACTGCAGAGCAGAATAGGGAAGAAAGAAAGAAAAGAATTGAGGACAGTCTCAGAGATCAGTGGGACAACATGAAATGCACCAACATTCGAATTATAGGGGTCCCAGAAAAGGAAGAGAAAAAGAAGGGGTATGAGAAAAAATTTGAAGAGAGTTGAAAACTTCCCTAACATGGGAAAAGAAATAGTCAATCAAGTCCAGGAAGTACAGAGAGTCCCATACAGGATAAATCCAAGAAGAAACAGGCCAAGACATATATTAGTCAAACTATCAAAAGTTAAATACAAAGAAAAAATTAAAAGCAGCAAGGGAAGAGCAACAAATAACATACAAGGGAATTCCCATAAGGTTAACAGCTGATCTTTCAGCAGAAAGTCTGCAAGCCAGAAGGGAGTGGCAGGACATAGTTAAAGTGATGAAAGGGAAAAACCTACAACCAAGATTACTCTACCCAACAAGGATCTCATTCAGATTTGACAGAGATATTAAAACCTTTACAGACAAGCAAAAGTTAAGAGAATTCAGCACCACCAAACCAGCTTTACAACAACTGCTAAAGGAACTTCTCTAGGAAGGAAACACAAGAGAAGGAAAAAACCTAAAAAAACAATTAAGAAAATGGAAATAGGAAACATACATATTGATAAGTACCTTAAATGTAAATGGATTAAATGCTCCAACCAAAAGACATAGACTGGCTGAATGGATACAAAAACAAGACCCGTACATATGCTGTCTACAAGAGACCCACTTCAGACCTAGGGACACATACAGACTGAAAGTGAGGGGATGGAAAAAGATATTCCATGCAAATGGAAATCAAAAAAAAAAAGCTGGAGTAGCAATTCTCATATCAGACAAAATAGACTTTAAAATAAAGACTATTACAAGAGACAAAGAAGGACACTACATAATGATCAAGGGATCAATCCAAGAAGATATAACAATTGTAAATATTTACGCACCCAACATAGGAGCACTTCAATACATAAGGCAAATGCTAACAGCCATAAAAGGGGAAATCGACAGTACCACAATCATAGGGGACTATGATTGTAGTAGGGGACTTTAACACCCACTTTCACCAATGGACAGATCATCCAAAGTGAAAATAAATAAGTAAACACTAGCTTTAAATGACACATTAAACAAGATGGACTTAATTGATATTTATAGGACATTCGACCCAAAAACAACAGAATACACATTCTTCTCAAGTGATCATGGAACATTCTCCAGGATAGACCATATCTTGGGTCACAAATCAAGCCTTGGTAAATTTGAGAAAATTGAAATCGGCTTACCTGGTGGTGCAGTGGTTAAGAATCCACCTTCCAATGCAGGGGACATGGGTTCAAGCCCTGGTCTAGGAAGATCCCATATACCACGAATCAGTTAAGCTCATGCGCCACAACTACTGAGCCTGTGCTCTAGAGCCCAAGAGCCACAACTACTGAGCCCTTGTGCTACAACTACTGAAGCCCATGTGCCTAGAGCCCATGTTCCACAACAAGAGAAGCCACCGTGATGAGAAGCCCACACACCTCAACGAAGAGTAGCCCCTGATCACCACAACTAGAGAAAGCCTGTCACAGCAATGAAGACCCAATGCAGCTAAAAATAAATTAATTAAAACACAAAAAGAAAATTGAAATCGTATAAAGTATCTTTTCCAACCACAATGCTATGAGACAAGATATCAATTACAGGAAAAAAACTGTAAAAATACAAACACATGGAGCCTAAACAATTCACGACTTAATAACCAAGAGATCACTGAAGAAATCAAAGAGGAAATAAAAAATACCTAGTAACAAATGACAGTGAAAACATGACAACCCAAAACCTATGGGATGCAGCAAAGGCAGTTCTAAGAGGGAAGTTTATAGCAATACAATCCTACCTCAGGAAACAAGAAACATCTCAAATAAACAACCTAACCTTACACCTAAAGCAATTAGAGAAAGAAGAACAAAAAAACCCCAAAGTTAGCAGAAGGAAAGAAATCATAAAGATCAGATCAGAAATAAATGAAAAAGAAATGAAGGAAACGATAACAAAGATCAATAAAACGTAAAGCTCGTTCTTTGAGAAGATAAACAAAATTGATAAACCATTAGCCAGACTCATCAAGAAAAAAACAGAGAAAACTCAAATCAATAGAATTAGAAATGTAAAAGGAGAAGTAACAACTGACACTGCAGAAATACAAAGCATCATGAGAGATTAATACAAGCAACTATATTGCAATAAAATGGACAACCTGGAAGAAATGGACAAATTCTTAGAAAAGCACAACCTTCTGAGACTGAACCAGGAAGAAATGGAAAATATAAACAGACTGATCACAAGCACTGAAACTGAGACTGTTCTTAAAAATCTTCCAGCAAACAAAAGCCCAGGATCAGATGGCTTCACAGGCGAATTCTATCAAACATTTAGAGAAGAGCTAACACCTATCCTTCTCAAACTCTTCCCAAATATAGCAGAGGGAGAAACACTCCCAAACTCATTCTACAAAGCCACCATCACCCCGATACCAAAAGCAGACAAAGATGTCACACACACACAAAAAAACTACAGGCCAATATCTCTAATGAACATAGATGCAAAAATACTCAACAAAATACTAGCAAACAGAATCCAGCAGCACATTAAAAGGATCATACACCATGATCAAGTGGGGCTTATCCCAGGAATGCAAGGATTCTTCAATGTACACAAATCAATCAATGTGATACACCATATTAACAAACTGAAGGATAAAAACCATATGATCATCTCAATAGGTGCAGAAAAAGCTTTTGACAAAATTCAACACCCATTTATGATAAAAACTCTCCAGAAAGTGGGCATAGAGCGAACCTCCCTCAACATAATAAAGGCCATATATGCAAACCCACAGACAACATTGTTCTCAATGTTGAAAAACTGAAACCATTTCCTCCAAGATCAGGAAGAAGACAAGGTTGCCCACTCTCACTGCTATTATTCAACATAGTTTTGGAAGTTTTAGCCATAGCAATCAGAGAAGATGAAGAAATAAAAGGAATCCAAATCGGAAAAGAAGAAGTAAAACTGTCACTGTTTGCATATGACATGGTACTATACATAGAGAATCCTAAAGATGCTACCAGAAAACTACTAGAGCTAATCAATGAACTTGGTAATGTAGCAGGATACAAAATTAATGCACAGAAATCTCTTGCATTCCTATACACCAATGAAAAATCTGAAAGAGAAGTTAAGGAAACACTCCCATTTACCATTGCAACAAATAGAATAAAATACCTAGGAATAAACCTACCTAAGGAGACAAAATACCTGTATGCAGAAAACTATAAGACACTGATGAAAGAAATTAAAACAATATGATCAGATGGAGAGATATACTATGTTCCTGGATTGGAAGAATCAACATTGTGAAAATGACTATACTACCCAAAGCAATCTACAGATTCAATGCAATCCCTATCAAACGACCAATGACATTTTTCACAGAAATAGAACAAAAAAATTGCACCAGCTATATGGAATCACAAAAGACCCTGAATAGGGAAAACAATCTTGAGAAAGAAAAACAGAGCTGGAGGTATCAGGCTCCCAGACTTCAGACTATACTACAAATCTACAGTAATCAAGACAGTATGGTACTGGTACAAAAACAGAAATATAGATAAATGGAACAGGATAGAAAGCCCAGAGATAAACCCACACACGTATGGTCACCTTATCTTTGATAAAGGAGGCAAGAATATACAATGGAGAAAAGACAACCTCTTCAATAAGTGGTGCTGGGAAAACTGGACAACTACATGTAAAACAATGAAATTAGAACACTCCCTAACACCATACACAAAAATAAACTCATAATGGCTTAAAGGCCTAAATGTAAGGCCAGACACTGTAAAACTCTTAGAGGAAAACGTAGGTAGAATATTCCATGACATAAATCACAACAAGATCCTTTTTGACCCACCTCCTAGATAAATGGAAGTAAAAATAAAAATAAACAATGGGACCTAATAAAACTTAAAATCTTTTGCACAGCAAAGAAACCATAAAAAAAAGATGCAAAGTCAATCCTCAGAATAGGAGAAAATATTTGCAAATGAAGCAACTGACACAGGATTAATCTCCAAAATATACAAGCAGCTCATGCAGCTCAATATCAAAAAAACCAACAACCCAATCCAAAAATGGGCAGAAGACCTAAATAGACATTTCTCCAACTAAGACATACCGATTGCCAACAAATACATAAAAAGATGCTCAGCATCACTAATCATTAGAGAAATGCAAATCAAAACTACAATGAGGTATCACCTCACACCAGTCAGAATGGCCATCATCAAAAAATCTACAAACAGTAAATGCTGGAGAGGGTGTGGAGAAAAGGGAACCCTCTTGCACTGTTGCTGGGAATGTAAATTGATACAGTCACTATGGAGAACAGTATGGAGGTTCCTTAAAAAACTAAAAATAGAACTACCATACAACCCAGCAATACCACTGCTAGTCATATACCCTGAGAAAAGCATAATTCAAAAAGAGTCATGTACCACCATATTCATTTCAGCACTATTTACAGTAGCCAGGACATGGAAGCAACCTAAGTGTCCATCAACAGGTGAATGGATAAAGAAGATGTGGCACATTTATAGAATGAAATATTACTCAGCCATAAAAAGAAATGAAATTGAGTTATTTGTAGTGAAGTGGGTGGACCTAGAGAGTGTCATACAGAGTGAAGTAAGTCAGAAAGAGAAAACCAAATAGTGTATGCTAATACATATATATTGAATCTAAAAAAAATGGTTCTGAAGAACCTAGGGGCAGGACAGGAATAAAGACACAGATGTAGAGAATGAACTTGAGGACACGGGGAGGGGGAAGGATAAGCTGGGACAAAGTGAGAGGGTAGCATGGATATATATATACACTACCAAATGTAAAATAGCTAGCTAGTGGGAAGCAGCCGCATAGCACAGGGAGATCAGCTCTGTGCTTTGTTACCACCTAGAGGGGTGGGATAAAGAGGGTGGGAGGGAGATACAAGAGGAAGGGCATATGGGATATATGTATACATATAGCTGATTCACTTTGTTATACAGCAGAAACTAACACCTCATTGTAAAGCAATTATACTCCAATAAAGATATTAAAAAAAAAAAGTAAATGGGCATAAGGGATCTTATTGGGATTTTAAGATGAAATGTTTTAAAACTAATTTATGTTGATGGATACACAATTTGCTAATTTCACTAAAAATTATTGAATTGCACACTTGAAATGGGTGAATTAAATGTTATATAAAATATGCCTAAATTAAGTTGTAAAAGATATTTTAATGTGCTATTGAATCATCTTGGGATTTTTTTTTTTTTTCAATACGTGGGCCTCTCACCTTTGTGGCCTCTCCTGCTGTGGAGCACAGGCTCCGGACGCGCAGGCTCAGCGGCCATGGCTCACGGACCCAGCTGTTCCGCGGCACGTGGGATCCTCCCGGACCGGGGCACGAACCCATGTCCCCAGCATCGGCAGGCAGACTCTCAACCACTAAGCCACCAGGGAAGCCCCCATCTTGGGATTTTGTTAAACTGCAGATTCTGAGTCAGTAGGTTAGGGGTGAGGCCTGCATTTCTATAAAACTCCCAAGTGATGCTGATTCTATTGGTCCAAGGTTCACATTTTGAGTAGCCAGGAGACAGATATCCAAATTCCTGCTTCTCCAATTCAACCAACCCAGACAGATTACACTCTTACTTGGGCTTTGTTTATGAAGATGGAGTATGCCAATGTTCTCTTTCTTGATTCCTCATTTGCACTGGACCATGTCATGATTGTACCAAACCCTAAATAAAAAATTTTTATTTTTCTCCATCCTCTTCTATGTTAATATAAGCCAGCAATTCTCCATATTTTGTGTGCATCAGGTTCACCCAAGGAGCTGTTTAATACGCAGATTCCTTCACCCACCCCTGAAATTCTGAATCTGTATATCAGGACTAGGAAGTCTGTCTTTTGAATAAGCACCTGAAGTGCTTATTCAAAAGACAGATTTCCTAGTGCTTTAAAAAAATAATTTACAATGTTGTGTTAGTTTCATAGTGATTCAGTATTTTTTCAGATTATATTGATTATAGATTATTACAAGATAATGGGTATAATTCCCTGTGCTACACAGTAAATCCTTGCTGCTTATCTAATTTATATATAGTAGTTTGTATCTGTTAATCCCATACCCCTAAATTGTACTTCCTACCTTCCCTTTCCCCTTTGGTAACCACAAGTTTGTTTTCTATATCTGTGAGTCTGTTTCTGTTTTGCATCTACATTTGTTTGTATTATTTTTAGATTCCCCATATAAGTGATAGAGTATTTGTCTTTCCCTGTCTGACTTATTTCACTAAGGATAATAAGGATTTCACTATTTCACTAAGGATAATATTCTGTAGGTCCATCCATGTTGCTGCAAATGGCAGTATTTCAGTCTTTTTAATGGCTGAGTAATGTTCTATTATATATATAAAATCTTAATCCAGTCATCTGTTGATGGGCACTTGGATTGCTTCCATACGTTGGCTATTGTAAATAGTGCTGCTATGAACATTGGAGTGCATGTATCCTTTTGAATTAGTGTTTTCGTTTTTTCTGGATATATACCTGGGAGTTGAATTGCTGGATCACATGGTAGTTCTGTTTTTCGTTTTTAAAGGAACTTCCATACTGTTTTCCATAGTGGCTACACCAATTTACATTCCCACCAACAGTGTACGAGGGTTCCCTTTTCTCCACATCCTCTCCAACGTTTCTTATTGGTGGATTTTTTTAAATGATAGCTACTCTGACAGGTGTGAAGTGATACCTCATTGTATTTTTCATTTGCATTTCTCCAATAATCTAAAATTGGTGATGTTGAACATCTTTTCATGTGTCTGTTAGCCATCTGTACGTCTTCTTTGGAAAAATGTTCATTCAAGCCTTCTGCTCATTTTGATTGGATTGTTTGTTTTTTGATATTGAGTTTTATGAGCTATTTGTATATTTTGGATATTAAGCCCTGTCAGTCACATCATTTGCAAATATTCTCTCCCATTCCATGGGTTGTCTTTATGTTTTGTTGATGTTTTCCTTTGCTGTGCAAAAGCTTTTAAGTTTAATTAGGTCTCATTTGTTTATTTTTGCTTTTATTTCTTTTGCCTTGGGAGAACAATCTAGAAAATATTTCTGCGATTTACGTCTGAGAATATTTTACCCATGTTCTCTTCTAGGAGTTTTATGGTGTCATGTCTCATATTTAAACCATTTTCAGTTTATTTTTATATATGGTGTGAGGGAGTGTTCTAATTCCATTAATTTACACATAGCTGTCCAGCTTTCCTGGCACCACTTGTTGAAGAGACTGTCTTTTCTCCACTGTATATTCTTGCCTCCTTTGTCATAGGCTAATTGACCATTAGACGTGTGGATTCATTTCTGGGCTTTCTATTCTGTTCCACTGATCCATATGTCTGTTTTTGTGCCAGTACCATGCTGTTTTGATTAATGTAGCTTTGTATATTGTCTGAAGTCTGGAAGGGTTATGCCTCCAGCTTTGTTCCTTTTCCTCAGGATTGCTTTGGCAATTCTGGGTCTTTTGTGATTCCATATAAATTTTAGGATTATTTGGTCTAGTTCTGTGAAAAATGTCATTGGTATTTTGGTAGGGATTGCATTAAATCGGTAGATTGCTTTGGGTAGTATGGCCATTTTAACAGTATTAATTGTTCCAATCCAAGAGCATGGGATATCTTTCCATTTCTTTGAATCATCTTCAATTTCCTTTATCAATGTTTTATAGTTCTCAGCATGTAAGTCTTTCACCTCCTTGGTCAGGTTTATTCCTAAGTATTTTACTTTTCTGATGTGATTTTAATTATTTTCTTAATTTCTCTTTCTAATAGCTCATTGTTAACTGTAATGAAATGAAACAGATTTCTGTATATTAATCTTGTATCCTGCTACTTTGCTGAATTCATTTACTAGTTCTAGTAGATTTTGTGTGGAGTCCTTAGAGTTCTCTGTATAGAGTATTTTGTCATCTGCAGGTAGTGATAGTTTTACCTCTTCCCTTCCCATTTAGATACATTTTATTTCTTTTTCTTCTCTGACTGCTATGGTTAGGATTTCCAATACTATGTTGAATAGAAGTGGTAAGAGTGGGCATCCTTGTCTTGTCCCTGAACTTAGTGGGAAGGCTTTCAGCTTTTCACCATTGAGTATTATGTTGGCTGGGGGTTTGTCATAAATGGCTTTTATTATGTTGAGATATGTTCCCTCTATACCCACTTTGGTTAGAGTTTTTTTTATCATGAATGGATGTTGAATTTTGTCAGATGCTTTTTCTGTGTCTAAATGAGATGTTCCTGTGGGTTTTGTCTTTCCTTTTGTTAATGTGGTGAGTCACAGTGATTGATTTGTATGTTGAACCAGGCTTGAGACCCTGGAATGAATCCAACTTTATCATGGTGTATGATCCTTTTTATTTATTGTTGGATTCAGTTTGCTAATATTTTGTTGAGGATATTTGCATCTGTATTCATCAAAGATATTGGCCTATAATTTTCTTTTTGTAGTGTCTTTGTCTGGTTTTGATATCAGGGTGATGGTGGCTTCATATCGTTAGAATGAATTTGGGAGTGTTCCCTCCTCTAAAACCTTTTAGAATAGTTTTGTAAGGATAGGTATAAGTTCTTCTTTGTATTTTTGGTAGAACTCCCCAGTGAAGCCATCCAGTCCTGGATTTTTATTTGCTGGGAGTGGTTTTCTTTTTTTTTTTTCCATTACAGATTTGATTTAACTTCTAGCCATCAGTCTGTTCAAGTTATCTGTTTCTTCTTGACTCAAGTTTGGCAGACTCTATGTTTCTAGAAACTTGTCCACTTCTTCTAGGTTGTCCAAATTGTTGGCATGTAACTATTCATAGTATTCTCTTAGTGCTTTTTCTATCTCTGTGGTATTGGTTATTATTTCTCATCTTTTATTTCTTGTTTTGTTTATTTGAGTCCTCTTCTTCTTGGTGAGCCTTGCTAAAGGTTTATCAATTTTGTTTAGCTTTAAAAAAACAGTTCTTGGTTTTATTAATCTTTTCTATTTTTTTTATCCTACTTTATATATTTCCTCTCTGATCTTTATTATTTCCTTCCATCTGCTGACTTTGGGCTTTGTTTTTTCTTCTTTTTCTAATTCTTTTAGGTAGTAAGTTAGGTTGTTTGAGATATTTCTTGTTTCTTGAGGAAGATCTGTATTGTTATGAACTTCCCTCTTAGAACTGCTTTTGCTGCATCCCATAGATTTTGGAAAGTCGTGTTTTCATTTTCATTTGTATTGAAGTATTTTCTGATTTCCTCTTTGATTTCATCATTGACCCATTAATTTTTTAGTAGCATGTTGTTTAGTCTCCACATGTTTGATCTCTTCCCATTTTTCTTTCTGTAGCTGATTTCTAATTCCATACCACTGTGGTCAGAAAAGATGCTTGATAAAATATATAACCTCTTAAATTTGTTGAGCCTTGTTTTGTGACCTAGTATGTGGTCTGTCCTAGAGAACATTCCAAGAATGAAAAGAATGTCTATTCTGCTTTTTTTTTTTTTGGATGTAGTGTCCTGTAGATATTAAGTCCAACTGGTCTTAAGTAAGTGAAACCCCAATGGAGGGGAGTGCTGAAGTAAGTGAAGCTCATGTGCTTATAGAGGTCTGATGTGCTACCTGTGTAGGCATCTGTGGCTCTGCTCAGATGCAGCCCAAGATAGCATCTTTCCTCCTCTTGTGGTCATTCCAAATCAAGTGCAAGGTTGTGGCATGGAGTGGGTAAGGCTGGAGCTTTTGCTCAGCTGTAACTGCGGGTCAGGGTTTTGTAGGTTATGGGAATTGAAGCAGCCTGCACTGCCATTAGAAGTCTGAGCTACTTCTGGGGCACTATTTGAGCAAACACCAACACTGGCTGACACTGCCCCACCTGGACCACCTCCCAGGCCCCTGAGCTCCCTCTGCATTCCTAGATCAAGTCTTTTCTCAGAACCTGTCTGCCCTAGGTCTAGTGCCAAGCTGTGATGTGGAGTGGGTAGGGCCTGAGCCTTCACTTGCCTGGGGACTGGGGATCATGGAGTATTGGTCGCAGGGGTTCTAGTGGCTGCCCTGCTATTATTAGAGGTCTGGACTGCTTCTGTAGTGTTATTTGAGTAAGTTCCAACAGTGGCTGCCACTGCCCCACCTGAACCACCCCCCAGGCCCCTGGCCCCGTCTCTGCATCTCTAGATTGAGTCTTTTCCCCAGGACCTGGCTGCCCTAGATCCTGTGGCAAGCTGTGGTATGGAGTAAGCAGGGCCGGGACCTTTGCTCAGTTCAGATTGGGAAACATGGCAAGGTGGCACCTGCTAGGGCAGACCTTGCTCTACCCCGTCTAATGGCAAGTCAGCACCTTCATACTCCTCACAAGTGGAGTCTTGGCTTCTCTAGCCTTTCTGTCTGTCCCAGCAGTTCTCTAAGCAGACAAGGGGGCTTGTGTCCTCTGCATAGGACCCCAGGACTGATGCCCAGTCTGTGGCTTGACCCACTCACTCCCCAGGGCATATGTCTGCCTGTGTGGTCTTCCTTTCCTCTGAGTCCCCTCCCAGGGGCACAGGTCCCAACCCAATGCTTTTTCTCCCATTCTCCCAGATTATGTGGGAATCTTTCTTGCAGCCTTGGTTGTATAGGAATTCTTATGCCAGTTTCCAGTTAGTTCTCCAGGAGAATTGTTCCAAGTGTGGACGTATTTTTGATGTGTTTGTGGGGGGAGGTGAGCTCCATGTCCTCTTACTCCACCATCTGGACCCCCCTCTTCCAGGTAATTCTTATACAAGTGGTTTAAGAATTATCCTTTATAAAATGCTAACCTAAACCAGCAAGTTCAAAAGAAATATAATGCAAGCTTATATATAATTTTTAAAATTCTGGTAGCCACATTTTAAAAAGTAAAAAGAAATAGATGAAATTAATTTTAATCATATATTTTTTAACACGCTAGATACAGTGTGTTATCATTTTAACATGGAATTGATATTTAACAATTTTTGCACTAAGTCTTTGAAATCTAGTGTGTATTTTTAACTTACTATACATCTCAATTTGAATTAACCACATTTCAAGCACTCAATTTTGGTTGCCCCTGCAAACCTACTGAATCATAAATTCTGGGGGTGGAGCCCAGCAATTTATGTTTCAACAAGTCCTCTAGCTGATTCTGATGCTCACTCAAGTTTGTGAACCACTGATCTAGGCTATTGGTTTTTTTTTTTTTTTTTTTTTTTTTATTATTATTATTTTTTTTTTGCTTTATAACAAATTTAATCAGTTATACATATACATATGTTTCCATATCCCCTCCCTTTTGCATCTCCCTCCCACCCTCCCTATCCCACCCCTCCAGGCAGTCACAAAGTATCGAGCTGATCTCCCTGTGCTATGCGGCTGCTTCCCACTAGCTATCTACCTCACGTTTGGTAGTGTATATATGTCCATGCCGCTCTTTCACTTTGTCACAGCTTACCCTTCCCCCTCCCCATATCCTCAAGTCCATTCTCTAGTAGGTCTGTGTCTTTATTCCTGTCTTACCCCTATGTTCTTCATGACATTTTTTTTTCTTAAATTCCATATATATGTATTAGCATACAGTATTTGTCTTTCTCTTTCTGACTTACTTCACTCTGTATGACAGACTCTAGGTCTATCCACCTCATTACAAATAGCTCAATTTCATTTCTTTTTATGGCTGAGTAATATTCCATTGTATATATGTGCCACATCTTCTTTATCCATTCATCCGATGATGGACACTTAGGTTGTTTCCATCTCCGGGCTATTGTAAATAGGGCTGCTATGAACATTTTGGTACATGTCTCTTTTTGAATTATGGTTTCCTCAGGGTATATGCCCAGTAGTGGGATTGCTGGGTCATATGGTAGTTCTATTTGTAGTTTTTTAAGGAACCTCCATACCGTTCTCCATAGCGGCTGTACCAATTCACATTCCCACCAGCAGTGCAAGAGTGTTCCCTTTTTTCCACACCCTCTCCAGCATTTATTGTTTCTAGATTTTTTGATGATGGCCATTCTGACTGGTGTGAGATGATATCTCATGGTAGTTTTGATTTGCATTTCTCTAATGAGTAAAGATGTTGAGCATCCTTTCATGTGTTTGTTGGCAGTCTGTATATCTTCTGTGGAGAAATGTCTATTTAGGTCTTCTGCCCATTTTTGGATTGGGTTGTTTGTTTTTTTGTTATTGAGCTGCATGAGCTGCTTATAAATTTTGGAGATTAATCCTTTGTCAGTTGCTTCATTTGCAAATATTTTCTCCCATTCTGAGGGTTGTCTTTTGGTCTTGTTTATGGTTTCCTTTGCTGTGCAAAAGCTTTGAAGTTTCATTAGGTCCCACGTGTTTATTTTTGTCTTTATTTCCATTTCTCTAGGAGGTGGGTCAAAAAGGATCTTGCTGTGATTTATGTCATAGAGTGTTCTGCCTATGTTTTCCTCTAAGAGTTTGATAGTGTCTGGCCTTACATTTAGGTCTTTAATCCATTTTGAGCTTATTTTTGTGTATGGTGTTAGGGAGTGATCTAATCTCATACTTTTACATGCCCCTATCCAGTTTTCCCAGCACCACTTATTGAAGAGACTGTCCTTTCTCCACTGTACATTCCTGCCTCCTTTATCAAAGATAAGGTGACCATATGTGCGTGGGTTTACCTCTGGGCTTTCTATCCTGTTCCATTGATCTATCTTTCTGTTTTTGTGCCAGTACCATACTGTCTTGATTACTGTAGCTTTGTAGTATAGTCTGAAGTCAGGGAGCCTGATTCCTCCAGCTCCATTTTTCGTTCTCAAGATTGCTTTGGCTATTCGGGGTCTTTTGTGTTTCCATACAAATTGTGAAAGTTTTTGTTCCAGTTCTGTGAAAAATGCCAGTGGTAGTTTGATAGGGATTGCATTGAACCTGTAGATTGCTTTGGGTAGTAGAGTCATTTTCACAATGTTGATTCTTCCAATCCAAGAACATGGTACATCTCTCCATCTATTTGTATCATCTTTAATTTCTTTCATCAGTGTCTTATAATTTTCTGCATACAGGTCTTTTGTCTCCTTAGGTAGGTTTATTCCTAGATATTTTATTCTTTTTGTTGCAATGGTAAATGGGAGTGTTTCCTTGATTTCACTTTCAGATTTTTCATCATCAGTATATAGGAATGCCAGAGATTTCTGTGCATTAATTTTGTATCCTGCAACTTTACCAAATTCATTGATTAACTCTAGTAGTTTTCTGGTAGCATCTTTAGGATTCTCTATGTATAGTATCATGTCATCTGCAAATAGTGACAGCTTTACTTCTTCTTTTCCGATTTGGATTCCTTTTATTTCCTTTTCTTCTCTGATTGCTGTGGCTAAAACTTCCAAAACTAGGTTGAATAAGAGTGGTGAGAGTGGGCAACCTTGTCTTGTTCCTGATCTTAGTGGAAATGGTTTCAGTTTTTCACCATTGAGGACGATGCTGGCTGTGGGTTTGTCATATATGGCCTTTATTATGTTGAGGAAAGTTCCCTCTATGCCTACTTTCTGCAGGGTTTTTATCATAAATGGGTGTTGAATTTTGTCGAAAGCTTTCTCTGCATCTATTGAGATGATCATATGGTTTTTCTCCTTCAGTTTGTTAATATGGTGTATCACGTTGATTGATTTGCGTATATTGAAGAATCCTTGCATTCCTGGAATAAACCCCACTTGATCATGGTGTATGATCCTTTTAATGTGCTGTTGGATTCTGTTTGCTAGTATTTTGTTGAGGATTTTTGCATCTATGTTCATCAGTGATATTGGCCTGTAGTTTTCTTTCTTTGTGACATCCTTGTCTGGTTTTGGTATCAAGGTGATGGTGGCCTCGTAGAATGAATTTGGGAGTGTTCCTCCCTCTGCTATATTTTGGAAGAGTTTCAGAAGGATGGGTGTTAGCTCTTCTCTAAATGCTTGATAGAATTCGCCTGTGAAGCCATCTGGTCCTGGGCTTTTGTTTGTTGGAAGATTTTTTATCACAGTTTCAATTTCAGTGCTTGTGATTGGTCTGTTCATATTTTCTATTTCTTCCTGATTCAGTCTTGGCAGGTTGTGCATTTCTAAGAATTTGTCCATTTCTTCCAGGTTGTCCAATTTATTGGCATAGAGTTGCTTGTAGTAATCTCTCATGATCTTTTGTATTTCTGCAGTGTCAGTTGTTACTTCTCCTTTTTCATTTCTAATTCTATTGATTTGAGTCTTCTCCCTTTTTTTCTTGATGAGTCTGGCTAATGGTTTATCAATTTTGTTTATCTTCTCAAAGAACCAGCTTTTAGTTTTATTGATCTTTGCTATCGTTTCCTTCATTTCTTTTTCATTTATTTCTGATCTGATTTTTATGATTTCTTTCCTTCTGCTAACTTTGGGATGTTTTTGTTCTTCTTTCTCTAATTGCTTTAGGTGCAAGGTTAGGTTGTTTATTCGAGATGTTTCCTGTTTCTTAAGGTGGGATTGTATTGCTATAAACTTCCCTCTTAGAACTGCTTTTGCTGCGTCCCATAGGTTTTGGGTCGTCGTGTCTCCATTGTCATTCGTTTCTAGGTATTTTTTAATTTCCTCTTTGATTTCTTCGGTGATCACTTCGTTATTAAGTAGTGTATTGTTTAGCCTCCATGTGTTTGTATTTTTTACAGCTCTTTTCCTGTAATTGATATCTAGTCTCATAGCATTGTGGTCGGAAAAGATACTTGATACAATTTCAATTTTCTTAAATTTACCAAGGCTTGATTTGTGACCCAAGATATGATCTATCCTGGAGAATGTTCCATGAGCACTTGAGAAAAATGTGTATTCTGTTGTTTTTGGATGGAATGTCCTATAAATATCAATTAAGTCCATCTTGTTTAATGTATCATTTAAAGCTTGTGTTTCCTTATTTATTTTCATTTTGGATGATCTGTCCATTGGTGAAAGTGGGGTGTTAAAGTCCCCTACTATGAGTGTGTTACTGTCGATTTCTCCTTTTATGGCTGTTAGTATTTTCCTTATGTATTGAGGTGCTCCTATGTTGGGTGCATAAATATTTACAATTGTTATATCTTCTTCTTGGATCGATCCCTTGATCATTATATAGTGTCCTTCTTTATCTCTTCTAGTAGTCTTTATTTTAAAGTCTATTTTGTCTGATATGAGAATTGCTACTCCAGCTTTCTTTTGGTTTCCATTTGCATGGAATATCTTTTTCCATCCCCTTACTTTCAGTCTGTATGTGTCTCTAGGTCTGAAGTGGGTCTCTTGTAGACAGCATATATATGGGTCTTGTTTTTGTATCCATTCAGCCACTCTGTGTCTTTTGGTGGGAGCATTTAGTCCATTTACATTTAAGGTAATTATCGATATGTATGTTCCTATTCCCATTTTCTTAATTGTTTTGGGTTCGTTATTGTAGGTCTTTTCCTTCTGTTGTGTTTCTTGCCTAGAGAAGTTCCTTTAGCATTTGTTGTAAAGCTGGTTTGGTGGTGCTGAACTCTCTCAGCTTTTGCTTGTCTGTAAAGGTTTTAATTTCTCCATCAAATCTGAATGAGATCCTTGCTGGGTAGAGTAATCTTGGTTGCAGGTTTTTCTCCTTCATCACTTTAATTATGTCCTGCCACTCCCTTCTGGCTTGTAGAGTTTCTGCTGAGAGATCAGCTGTTATCCTGATGGGGATTCCCTTGTGTGTTATTTGTTGTTTTTGCCTTGCTGCTTTTAATATGATTTCTTTGTGTTTAATTTTTGACAGTTTGATTAATATGTGTCTTGGCGTATTTCTCCTTGGATTTATTCTGTATGGGACTCTCTGTGCCTCCTGGACTTGATTAACTATTTCCTTTCCCATATTAGGGAAGTTTTCAACTATAATCTCTTCAAATATTTTCTCAGTCCCTTTCTTTTTCTCTTCTTCTTCTGGAACCCCTATAATTCGAATGTTGGTGCGTTTAATGTTGTCCCAGAGGTCTCTGAGACTGTCCTCTGTTCTTTTCATTCTTTTTTCTTTATTTTGCTCTGCAGCAGTTATTTCCACTATTTTATCTTCCACCTCACTTATCCGTTCTTCTGCCTCAGTTATTCTGCTATTGATCCCGTCTAGAGTATTTTTTATTTCATGTATTGTGTTTTTAATCGATGCTTGATTCATCTTTAGTTCTTCTAGGTCCTTGTTAACTGTTTCTTGCATTTTGTCTATTCTATTTCCAAGATTATGGATCTGGGAAATAGAATCTTGGATCATCTTTACCATCATTATTCTGAATTCTTTTTCAGGTAGAGTGCCTATTACCTCTTCATTTGTTAGGTCTGGTGGGTTTTTATCTTGCTCCTTCTCCTGCTGTGTGTTTTTCTGTCTTCTCATTTTGCTTATGTTACTGTGTTTGGTGTCTCCTTTTTGCAGGCTGCAGGTTCGTAGTTCCTGTTGTTTTTGGTGTCTGTCCCCAGTGGCTAAGGTTGGTTTAGTGGGATGTGTAGGCTTCCTGGTAGAGGGGACTAGTGCCTGTGTTCTGGTGGATGAGGCTGGATCTTGTCTTTCTGGTGGGCAGGTCCACGTCTGGTGGTGTGTTTTGGGGTGTCTGTGGACTTTTTATGATTTTAGGCCACCTCTCTGCTAATGGGTGGCGTTGTGTTCCTGTCTTGCTAGTTGTTTGGCTTAGGGTGTCCAGCACTGTAGCTTGCTGGTCGTTGAGTGAAGCTGGGTGCTGGTGTTGAGATGGAGATCTCTGGAAGATTTTCGCCGTTTGATATTATGTGGAGCTGGGAGGTCTCTTGTGGACCAGTGTCCTGAAGTTGGCTCTCCCACCTCAGAGGCACAGCACTGACTCCGGGCTCCTCAATTTGGGATGATGTGTTGTCTATTCATGTATTCCACAGATGCAGGGTACATCAAGTTGATTGTGGAGCTTTAATCCGCTGCTTCTGAGGCTGCTGGGAGAGGTTTCCCTTTCTCTTCTTTGTTCTCACAGCTCCTGGGTCTCAGCTTTGGATTTGGCCCCGCCTCTGCGTGTAGGTCGCCGGAGGGCGTCTGTTCTTCGCTCAGACAGGACAGGGTTAAAGGAGCAGCCTCTTCGGGGACTCTGGCCCACTCAGGCCGGGAGGGAGGGAGGGGCACGGAGTGCGGGGTGGGCCTGCAGCGGCAGAGGTCGGCGTGACGTTGCACCAGCCCGAGGCGCGCCGTGCGTTCTCCCAGGGAAGCCGCCCCTGGATCCCGGGACCCCGGCAGTGGCGGGCTGCACAGGCTCCCGGAAGGGCGGTGTGGGCAGTGACCTGCGCTCGCACACAGGCTTCTTGGCGGCGGCAGCAGCAGCCCCAGCGTCCCACGCCTGTCACTGGGCTCCGCGCTTTCAGTCGCAACTCGCGCCCGTCTGTGGGGCTCCTTTAAGCAGCGCTCTTAATCCCCTCTCCTCGCGCACCAGGAAACCAAGAGGGAAGAAAAAGTCTCTTGCCTCTTCGGCAGCTCCAGAGTTTTCCCGGACTCCCTCCCGGCTAGCTGTGGCACATTAGCCCCCTTCAGGCTGAGTTCTCGCCGCCAGCCCCAGTCCTCTCCCTGCGCTCTGACCGAAGCCCGAGCCTAAGCTCCCAGTGCCGACTGCCCCGGCGGGCGAGCAGACAAGCCTCTCGGGCTGGTGAGTGCCGCTCGGCACCGATCCTCTGTGTAGGGATCTCTCCGCTTTGCCCTACCCAGGTATGTGGGGAGTTTCTTGCCTTTTGTGAGGTCTGGGGTCTTCTGCCAGCGTTCAGTAGGTGTTCTGTAGGAGTTGTTCCACGTGTAGCTGTATTTCTGGTGTATCCGTGGGGAGGAAGGTGATCTCCGCGTCTTACTCTTCCGCCATCTTGAAGTGCTCTAGGCTATTGGTTTTTGAACTTGGCTGCATGTTGAAATCACCTGAGAAAACAAACAAACAAACAGAAACTGCTTATGCGTGGGTCCCAGTCTGAGAAACCATGATTTTTTTTTTAAAGCCTTCTTGATGATTCTAATATATAGCAAAACGTAAAAACTCACTGTTTCTCATAGATGCCTCCTTTACCTTTAGCTTCAAAGTCAGTTTCTGTGCCCCAACATCATCTTCCTATAATATTTCAGTCTCTTCTCACCAAACTCCCCATTTGCAGGTTTCTTCTTTATTCTACCTTGAGTTTTTAGACAAAAGGAATCTTTTTAATCCACTTCTGCAATTCCTTTCCTAAAAGGGAAATCTCTTTTCAAAGTGCACATCTTTTAGCTCCTCACCCGCGATGGCCAGTCCCAAACTGTTGGTTTACTCAGCAGCATTAATGTCTTCACCCCACTTCCCACAGCCCCCGAGGACCCCTACTCACCTGGGAACACTAGCCCACTCCTGGCTCCCTCCCACTCCCAGTGTAGCGCCAGGGCTTTGGACACTTAACCCGTGACTTTTCATTGAACTCTAGCTCCCCCTTTCCCTGTATTTCAGAGGAATCCCTGAAAGCTCAAATCTTCCCCCCAAATCTCTTCCAGGGAAAGGGAGCAAGGAGAGAACCTGAAGTCAGGAACCCTTTTTCTCGAGCATCGCTAATAGTTTCATTTCTGGTAGATTTCCATTTCCCTCACCCTTGAGTTCTAGCAGGTCACTGGAATGAGGGTGAATCTTTGGGAAGGCCAAAGATTTGAGAATTAAAAATCCAGGCATACTCCCATGTCATAAATCGTTAGTGAGAAAGCAGTTGCTTGGCATGTGTGTGTGCAGCCCACACCAACAACATAGGTTGTGTGTTTATGCACATGTAAATATACATAGTTGAAGCACCCTCTAGTGGAACACCTAGAGAAGATCGCATTTTCCGGAGAAACTCACCCTCCAGAAAAAAAACAGAGTATTTTGAAATCTTAATGTGACCAGAGCATCATGAGAAATGAGATCATAAGTCTGCAGCATCTTCATAGTCATGGCAGGATACCAGGGGCGCTGGATGAGTCAAGTGACTGCCAGGTCCAGCTCAGTGAGGAGGGGGCATGGGCTAAATCAGCCTTTCTTAAAGGCCTCGTATGGAGGCCTTCATTCCCTTCGTGCCAAAGGTGTAGAAAAGCAGTTTTAGGAAGTTACAGCTGTTGCAAAGGAAGATTTTGTAGATTACCATGGAGTTCCTTAAGTTCAAGAAGCTGCCCGTTCCCATTTCAAATCACAGGACAAAGATGGATAATTCACTACTGAGATAGCCAGACTGCTGTCAGGAAGAGAATATATTGGATCCTTAACCTACTTTTTTACTCTAAATAAATTCCAAATTAAAACAGAAGAAATAGAAGGAAACAGTGGAGATTACATGAGAGTGGTGAACGCCTTGACAAATGAAACCTCAAAGCCATAAAGCCATAAAAGAAACTATTGATAAATTTTATGACATAAATTTTATGACAAAAATAAAATTTTTCTGCATGGCAAAAAAAAATGCCATGAAAATATTCAAAAGATAAATAACACACAGGGAAAACTTTCAACAGATAGCACAAAGGGATAATTTCCTTACTGTATAAGGTGTTCCCACAACCCATAAGCAAAAGACTGACAATGCGATAGAAGAAATGGGCAAAGTATCTGAACAGATAGGTGAAAGTAAAGAAAAGAAAATATTAAGCACTTAAACATACACAGTGATTTTCAGTCTCCTTCACAATCACTGACTTCAAGGTTGCAGAGTAGGATCACACATTTGAGTAGGGCAGGCACGGGGAAGCAGGCTGAGTGATATGTGGGGATGAAGAGTATACATCAGTCCATTGTCTGTGAAGAGCAATTTTGCAATAGCTGTCAAAATAAACAGTAGCCATACACATTGACCCAGCAAATCCACCTGTAGGAATTCACCTTACAGATATGCTTGCAGATGTGTGAAATGATGCATGCGTGAGGGAATTCAAAGCAGTATGGTTTGAAAAAGCAAAATCCTAGAAATGCTCTAAATGCCCATGAATCAAGGACTAGAGAAATAAAGCATGACACAGTCACACAACAGAATCCTGTGCAGCCGTGGGCTCCTTATTCCCAAGAGTGAGGCAGCTTGGTGTGTAGAGATTGGATGGCTCTTCCAGATACATGAAGTGAAAAAGCAAGGTGAAGTGAGGATGTTGAGGATTTTCCATCGCACTCCATTACTTGTTTTAAAAATGAGGATCCATGGGAGAAATTTTTCTTAGTTCTTAGAACCAGCTAGTGATTTTTTTTCTTATGTTTTTGGTGTTGATGTCATTTTGTTTTATTTTTAATTCAATGGTTTAAACTTATCATAGAGGGAATACATGGATACAATAAAAGAACAAACTGTTAGTTTTTATGTTATGGACACAATAGTCACGTAACTGCTTGTGTTTTCCCCAGTATTAGCAGCTAGAAAGCTCAGAGCCATGTTAGTAGCCCACCTCTCTGGATGTACAGCATCTTAAGGGATGAATATTTTGTACTAAACTAACCCCTGGCTATTTCTTCTAATCTTATTTTCCTAAACCATTATTTTACATGTACTATAATAAACTTCTTCAAATTCATTTTCTAATGAGGTAGGCATACTTTTAAAATAATAATAAAATAAAGCACAGTGAAGGAAGGAGTGTATATTATGCTACCATTTGCATTAAAAAAGAATAGTGCATATGCTCATATATGCATCAAATGTCTCTGGAAGGATAGCAACTTTGGTTACCCGAAGGGGCTAGGGAACAGAGGTGAATGGAATCTTATTAATAAGTCTAGGTTATTTTGTATTTTAATTTTATGCCATATACATATTTTTTAAACACTTTTAAAAGTCCTCCCCTTTGCTCTAAAGAGCCACCCAGTTTCTGCAAGCACCACTCATGTGGTGCAACTGTTTTACCAATAGGAAGAGGTATATGCAAAGGAGACATTGACCTACGCTCGCCCAGAGTTTCTGTTGCAATGTGGACTGCCTGGTTCTGTTTATTGTGCCAGAGCTGCTGAGATGTCTATAAATACTCCTACTGGGCTACAGAGAATGAAAATTTGGCCCATCTCCCATAGTTTGCACTTTAGAAAAAAGCAATTTGAGGTAAATATGATTTTTTCCCCTGTATTAAAAGTGAGTTCTTAATAGGAGAAGCATAAGGGCATGATGAGTTTACTACGGGATGAGGCTTTCACTTTCATTCTCTAAGCCTCACATCCGAATAAGTCCCCAACAGTGATGAGTCTATTTTTAAGTCAGGTTTACTGAGGTCTAACTTATATATAGTAAATTTCACCTTCTTAAGGGTATAGTTCAATAAGTTTTGACAAACACACATAGAACATTTCCATCGCCTCAAGAAGTTCCCTCTTTCCCCCTACAGTCAAACCTTCCCACACCCCTCATTTGGGAACATGTTTACACTTACAGAAAGTCTGCCAAGATAGTACAAGTCTTTCACCTCCTTAGGCAGGTTTATTCCTAGGTATTTTATTCTTTTTGTTGCAGTGGTAAATGGGAGTGTTTCCTTAATTTCTCTTTCTGATTTTTCGTTGTTGGTGTATAGGAATGCCAGGGATTTCTGTACATTAATTTTGTATCCTGCAACCTTACCAAGTTCATTGATTAGTTCTAGTAGTTTTCTGGTGGCATCTTTAGGATTTTCTATGTAGAGTGTCATGTCATCGGTGAACAGTGACAGTTTTACTTCTTCTTTTCCAATTTGTATTTCTTTTTCTTCTGTGATTGCTGTGGCTAGGACTTCCAAAAGTATATTGAGTATGAGTGGCAAGAGTGGACATCCTTGTCTTGTTCCTGATCTTAGTGGAAGTGCTTTCGGTTTTTCATCATTGAGTATGATGCTTGCTGTGTGTTTGTCGTACATGGCCTTTATTATGTTGAGGTAGGTTCCCTCTATGCCTATTTTCTAGAGAGTTTTTATCATAAATGGGTGTTGAATTTTGTCAAAATCTTTTACTGCATCTATTGAGATGATATGGTTTTTATTCCATAATTTGTTAAGGTGGTGTATCACACTGATTGATTTGCATATACTGAAGAATCCTTTCATCCCTGAGATAAATCCCACTTGATCACGGTATATGATCCTTTTAAGATGCTGTTGGATTCTGTTTGCTAGTATTTTGCTAAGGATTTTTGCATCTGTGTTCATCAGTGATATTGGTCTATAATTTTCTTTTTTTGTGATATCTTTTTCTGGTTTGGGTATCAGGGTGATGGTGGCTTCATAGAATGAATTTGGGAGTGTTTCTCCCTCTGCAATTTTTTGGAAGAGTTTGAGAAGGATCGGTGTTAACTCTTCTCTAAATGTTTGATAGAATTTGCCTGTGAAGCCATCTGGTCCTGGACTTTTGTTTGTTGGAAGATTTTTAATTATGGTTGCAATTTCATTACTTGTGATAGGTCTGTTTATATTTTCTAATTCTTCCTGGTTCAGTCTTGGAAAATTGTACCTTTCCAAGAATTTGTCCATTTCTTCATGGTTGTCCATTTTATTGGCATATAGTTGTTTGTAGTAATCTCTTATAATCCTTTGTATTTCTGCAGTGTCACTTGCGATTTCTCCTTTTTCATTTCTCATTTTATTGATTTGCATCCTCTCCCTTTTATTCTTGATGAGTCTGGCTAAGGGTTTATCAATTTTGTTTATGTTTTCAAAGAACCAGCTTTTAGTTTTATTGATCTTTACTATTGTTTTCTTCTTTTCTATTTCATTTATTTCTTCTCTGATCTTTATGATTTCTTTCCTTCTGCTGACTTTGGGTTTTCTTTGTTCTTCTATCTCTAGTTGTTTTAAGTGTAGGATTAGATTGTTTATTTGAGATTTTTCTGGTATCTTGAGGTAGGATTGAATTGCTATAAACTTCCCTCTTAGAACTGCTTTTGCTGTATCCCATAGGTTTGGGGTCATCGTGTTTTCACTGTCATTTGTTTCTATGTATTTTTTAATTTCTTCTTTGATTTCTCCAGTGATCTCTTGCTTATTTAGTAGTGCACTGTTTAGCCTCCATGTATTTGTGTTTTTTACAGTTTTTTTCCTGTAATTGATTTCTAATCTCATAGAATTGTGGTCAGAAGAGATGCTTGATACGATTTCAATTTTCTTAAATTTTCCAGAGTTCTCATATACCCTTCACCAGCTTCCCCTAATGTCTACATCTTACAGAACATGGTACATTTATCAAAACTAAGAAATCGACATTGGTAAATTACTGTTAACTCAGCTAAGACTTTATTTGGATTTCACCAGTTTTTTCACTGGCATTTTTCTGTACTGGATCCCACCCAGGAGCCCACCTTGCATCTGGTCCATCTGTCTCCTTAGTCTCATCTGTGACAGTTTCTCCATCTTTCCTTGTTTTTCATGGCCTTGACACTTTTAGTACCAGTCAGGTATTTTGTAGTATGTTCCTCAGCTGGGGTTTGTCTTCTGTTTTCTCATGATTAGACTGGGGTTAAGGATTTGAGGGATAAATACAGAGGTGAAGTGCCCTTCTCATAGCATCATATCAGGGAACATGATGTCCTCATGACTTCCTGGTTGATGTGACCTTGAGCAGTTTTCTCCACTATAAAATTAATTTTCCACTTTCCATACTCTCTTTGTTGGAAACAAGTCACTAAGTCCAGCTCATACTGAAGGGAGGGAATTAAAGTCCACCTCCTAGAAGGGGACATATCTACACATATTATTTGTCCACTGCCCCCTCCAGGCCAGTCTTTCTCAGTGAGAACCTGGTAAGGTCCATGGAGAAAAGTGCACTCCCATTGTAACTGCAGCTGCGTGGGATGCTATACTCTCATCCTAGTCCACACTTGGCATGGCAACCATTTAAAGTTTTAGCTGAATTCTTATTCACTTGTGTGACCCTGGCATCTCTTCCACTCACACTGCACAGCTGAGCCAGTGCTTCCCTCCCATCTCTCCTTGGAATGCCCTATCTTTTCTTAGATTTAAGGCTATTTGGTTGCCCACCTGATCTGCCCACAACTTCAGATCTCTAATGGTTTCTAGAAGAATTATAATTTTGTTGTTTATCAAGGTTTTACCTGTTAAAAAGGGTGACGTTCTCTTCAGTTTTCTATATCCAAGGTGGAAGCAGAACTGTATGTAATGAATATGAAAAGAAATCCTCTCTCCTCCAAATGGAAAGTGAGATCTAAAGGCTTCACATCTGCTAGGACCTCAGAGAGCATCCTTGATTATGTGACTCCCAGTTAGGCCAGCCATTGGCAGATATCCCCTTGCACATCGAGGCCCGTGGCTATCCTGGGATCGATTGGAGTCATTCCAAGAATGAATGATGAAGGCCAAGTCGAAGCAAATGTTTCTAAAGCCTCTCCCTCTAGTAGTATCCCTCACTCATTCCTCACTTGCCCAAGGCACCCTCCAAGTATCCCCATTTCTTAGGTCTGCCGTGACTCCCACCAACTGGGATCATGTACTCCCTTCCCAGCACCTGGGGATACCCCAGACCCTCTTGAACCAGTGAGAAATGTGAGCAGATAGTGGTAGTTGGTGGTTGCAGCAGTGAAAGCCCAGCCATCCTACCCATAGGACCCAGGAATTCTAACACCACACACTTAGGTCTCTGAAAGTTTCATTCATTCAACAACTAGCAAATACAGTAGGAATTATGTGGCAGAAACTGTGCTGAACACTGGATATGCATCTAGCCACCCCCATAAGAACAACTTAACATTTATTTGTCTACAAGGAGAGGCTTAACAACAAGGATCCTTGTGTTTTAAGTATACACAATAACCTTCATAGTACCTACCCCTGGTATCTGAATGAGCCATTATGAAGTTTCACTTGACCCTCACAACAGCTCTGTGAGGTAGATGAAAGAGAGAAACTCAGAAACGTTAGATATTTGTCCTACAATTGCACTGTTAGTATCAGAGCCAGGTTTTGAGGTCTTCCGAGTCCAAATAATGTTCTTACTGCCTTGATGCATTGCCTGTCATGCTTGAATCTATCAGATATGTGATAAAAAGGCATAACTGTTTGAAACCAAATGTATCCTATTTAAATCAAAAGCACCCCTACCAAGAATAAAAGAATAGTCTGTCCAAGAGGATTGGGTTTAAGTGCTTGGATTCAGGTCTAAATTTATATCACTCCATCCAACAGCTCTTTTCTAATCATGGCACTCTTACTGAAGCTCAGAGAGTGACCCCTGGACCCGGCAACCCAAACTATCTGTGGGTGATAGCAGCTGGCATCTAAGCCCATTATTACCAGCTGAGAGGAAGGTCCTCTGCTCAGTTTCTTAGCAGAGGAGAAAAACCCCAATTAGGTTTACAAAGAATGTTTTGAACCTTCTCAGGGAGTCATAATTAAGGAACAACAGTGCACATCAAGTCCAGGCTTCCACATAAGCACAGATAAATTGTCTGTGGCCTCTGCAGGTGCCACTCTGTACAGCCAGCCCTGGAGACCTCAAATCTAATCTCCCTGAAGTCCCCGGAGTAAGTGCTCCTCCAGGCATGTTTGAACTTCAGAGGAAACCCAGGTGAGCCAATTTCATTATTCTACAGCAAATTTACCCAAATACCAGATAAGCAAGACTTTTTTGATTCAGTACTTTGTGCACTGGAGCAATAGAGTTACTGCTTGTTCATTTCACCTGGTGGGACACTTTTTGGAGTTTGCTTTAAAAAGAAGAGGCAAGATTGCCTTCTTGGGAAAAAATAAATGAGGACAAGTCAATTTCTTGACTTTCACGTAGAGGAGTAACCATAGATTCAAAGATTTTCTCTATTATTTAAAACAAACAAACAAAAAACAAGTTCTCCGTGGTCAGGCTTCATCTTTGGGGATGGATAGTGTATAATCCAGGAGGCTTTTCAGCAAAATGGATTTGCCAACTTTCAGTGTTTGTCCTGAAGAAAACATTCACTGAGTCAAAACATGACATTGTAAAATCAGGAGAATGTGTCAGCCTTCCCTAAGGTAATGTCACAACATCTTGACAAAACATATGCCACAATAAAATTATATCAGAGCAAAAAAAATGAATGGCTATATTTGTTGGTATGTATTATACACCTCCGCCTAAACTTCAGTTCTTCTTACTAGAATGAAAACTTTGCAAATAAAATGGGAGAAATAAATTGCTCCCAATGAAAGAAGAATTCCTGAAACATTTATTTCAAGTAGAGCAGAATATCTTTATAACCCAATACTCTATTTCATAGGTTTATATGGGCCATGACTTAAACCCTATGCCCCTCATCATAATTGTTCTACACGATGAAAACCCATACACTAAACTGATGGTATTTGTAAGGAATGTGTTTGGAATCCCTTTAGAATCCTAAATTCGTAAGCATGGAAAAGTTTGAAAGAGTTGTATGTGTCCTGTGTATATTTCACAACACAAATGAAAACCCCAAATACAAGCAATGAAAAAATAGAGCTTCTCAGGTTGAATGGAGGTGGAGCAGAGAACACAGAACCCATCTCTTCATTCTCCTTTTTAGTAGACAGTTAATCCCTATCCACACCCCTTCTTCCCTCCCTCCTCCCCTGCTACCCACCACCCACCCAACTGACAGTCCCTCGGGCACCTCTAGGAAATTTGGGGGCAGTGTGGAGCAACTGCTTGAATGCAGCTGCACTAACTGATACCTATAAAAGCAGTGTTATATTTATCTGCCAGCAAGGATAAATGGCCTCCCTCTACTTGATTTCTAGGAAGAAGTAAAGTGGGCTGCAGTTCTCTGCCCAGATTCATGTTTGATGTACTATTGCCTTTAAAGACTGTAATAAAATTGTCATAGTCATTTACTCACCTCCGGGGCAGTCCTCCTTATCCCTTGAGGATTTTAGCACCTGATTCACTCTCTCCCCCAACTCTATCCCTGATACAATTCTTAGTGACTTCAATATCCAAATAGAGTATTCTCCTAAAACCTTGACTTCTCACACTTGACCTTTGTTCCTCCAGTGATTTTCCACACCCCACAGTCAGCCATCTGCTCCCTTGGCCATGCCCTAGGTTGAGTCCTTGTCCATAAGTGCCCACCCTCAATCATCTCAATCACGGTCATCCCGCTGTCTGGCCACCATCCCCTATTTTTCTGTCTCCCTCACAGTTATTCGGATACCAATGGTTCTCCAACCCTACAGACCCCCAGTCTATTGACCCTAGTACTTTTTACAGTCACTCTACCTCTTATGTCCCGAGTTTCCTCCTTCCTCAGTTTAGATTCCTTGGTTCATATTTATATTCATTCCCTCACCCCTGGCAAAACACAATTCTGGTATTTCCAGATGTAGATTTTGTTATTATTTGGTATGGTGAGGCCAACAGATGAGAAGAGGACTGCCCCTGAAAAGCTGATGTGTTACTCACAGATCCCAGGAAGAGGGGGCATACTGTGCTGAGGATGTGACGGGGGTGTCACACAGGGAAGCACCGGGGTCAGGAGGCAGAAGGAGCGAGGGGGAAGCAGGGGCAAGAGCCTTTCCCGTGGTTTCCACAGGAAGGAACAGGTGAGCCAGAGCAAGCAGGTTTAGAATAGGCTAGTTTGAATACTTTCAGAGGGCTCTGGGGCAAAGGGGCTGTCCCTGGTTGTCTGGCCCTGGCCCTGGGGTGATTCGGGCAGGGGAATGGTGCCCAGAGTGTGAAAGCCAACAGAGGATGTGGTTGAGAGTGTGGGCTCTGGATTGGTTGATTTGCACACAAAAGGCCTGCTCACAGGAAAGTCCCTTACTATCTCTAGGAACTGGCAGCCCCAGGAAGGAAAATCTCTCCAGGGTCAGCAAAGTCCCAGATGTCAAATTGTCAGAAACATATGACTAATGCATCTGGTTAAATGCATTAACCTTTGCTTACTTCTCACCAGCACCCAAGCAGCTGGGTGGGACTAAAGCAAGACACACAACTGTGCTGATTGGCCTCACTGTAAATGGGTGAGGATAAAACTAGCGGGGTCTTGTTGCCCCACTATATTGACCTAGTTGGCTCACTGTCCCAATCTCCTGGCTCTTTTAAGGCTCTTCCTCTCTTCTCAAACATCTAACAACTTCTTCCCCACTTTTCTCTCTTTGCGTCTTCTTTCACTGAGAAAACAGAAAGAATCAGAAATAAATTTCCACATGCTCCCACCACCAGAACCACCTGTACCCACCTCCTCAACTTCCTCTCCTGTTAAAACAGTGAGCCCCCCGGGGTAAGCCCTCTGCTCCAGCTCTCCCTCCCACCCTCTCTCCTTCTCGGAAGGTAGCTCTTTCAGGTGTAGCCTCTCTCGCCCGCATCAACAGTTGCATCCTCTCTTCTGGATCATTCCCATCAAACACAAAGAGATTGTAATCTCCCACCTGAGAAAGGAGAGACCTCTCTTCACTCTACAGCTTCCTCCAGATACTGCCTCGTTTCTCTGCTCCCCTTTACAGTAAACTGTCCTAAAGAGTTTTCTGTCTACTTTCTCTGTTCCCATTCTTTCTTGAATCCACTCAGGCTCTTGCTCCCCTTCACTCTGCTAAAACTGCTTTTATTGAGGTCTCTAATGACCTCCATCTTGCCAAAGCCAGTGGTAATTTCTCACTAACCATTTAATTGAACGTATCAGTGTTATTTGACAGTAGATCATTTCATCCCCCTAGAGATACTCTCTCAGCCTCCAGGAAACCATCCTCTCTTGGTTCTCTTCCTACCTTATCTTTCCCACTCTAAACACTGGAGTGTCTAAAGCTGAGTCCTCAGACTTCTCTATCTTCACTCTTTCTCTAGGTGATCTCATCCTCTAGTGGCTTAAAATTCCATCTGCATGTTGATGCATCCAAAATATCTATCTCTAGCCCAAGTTCAGTCTTGTCTATCCAACTACCAAGTAGACCTCTCTACTTGGATATTTAAAAGGCATCACAAATTTAACATGTTCCAAAACAAATCCTTATTTCCTTCTGTTCCTTCTGTCATCTTCTACATCTTAGTTGTTGAACTCTAAGCTTCCAATTGCTCAGACCCAAACTTTGGAGCCATCCTGGATTCTTCTTTCTTCCACACCATATCCAGGCCATGAGTAAATGCTATCAGCTTTTCTTTTTAAATGTAGGTAGAGTCTGACCACTTTTTACCCCCTCCAACTGGTCCACACCACCATCATGTCTTCATCTGTCATTTCTCACCTGAGTTATTGTACGAGTGGCTTAACTGTTTCGGTTTTTCTTCCACACCTGAATTGTAGCACCATCACCCTTCCACCACCCTCCTCACCACCATATCTGGCCACACCCCAGCCCTGGTTCCAGTCCTGGCTTCACCAGCAGCAGGGGATGTAACCTTTGACAATGACCTTCCCTTCACTGGGTCTCTCTCCTCATCTGTGATACAATAGTGAATTAGGCTACTTAGGCTTCTCACAGCTTGAATATTTTAGGTCTTCTGTTTATCACACACTGACCCTTTAAAGTGTTAAAAAAGAAACCCGTTTATGCCTGGGGAGTCTAATTTAATGCTCCCACCTGATTTACATTCCTGGGCCTCTCATAGTACCCTGCACCTACCTCTACCGTGTTGCTTTTCACATGGTCCCATAATCCATGTTTCACTTGAGTGTCTCCCCTCATGGGACTATGAACCCCTTTAAGGCAAGAAGCCATGTCCTAGCTGCCTTTGTGTCTTTAGCACCCAGCACAGTGCCTGGTACATGGTAACACTCAGTAAACGTGCATTATGTGAATGAACAGAAAGCAGAACACCTCCAAGCTGGGGATAGAGAAATGAAGATAACAGAGATAGGCCCCGAGGGGATGGGAGCAAGACGAGGATGCTGAGGCAAAAAGCCAAGTCCATAGTGATGAGTTTGAAGAAGAAAAGGGGTGGGGACGCCCCAGGGAAGCATGAGACACAGTGGGGCCTGCTGGGGTGTCACTAAGGTGCACTGCAGAGCCAGCCTGAGCTCAGCCCCAGGAGAAAGGTAACTCCCTGTCTTTGAGGAGCTAACTAGCTAGTTGGGCAGCTAACTCATATACGGACTGGAAGCCATTTAAAATTGTACCAGATGGCACATGAGCAGTATTCAAGTGCTGAAGAGTGTAGTACAGATTATTAACACTGTAAATTAGCCAGGGAGAGATTGATGTGGGCTGGAGCCTATTCTCCTACTCAGCTGAAGACAAGTCTATGCCTCATTCCAGTTTTTTTTAAGTCTGCCTGTAATTTCTTGTGTTGATGCCCTTGTGAAGCATACAAGGCTTTCATGCCAGAATCACAATGGCAGGAATTCAGTGGACCTAGTTCCAAAGGCTCCCGGTTTCCTTTCAGTGAAATGTGTCAGATGTAGAAGTTAAGAGGTTTCACACACATGTTCACAGCCACAAGTCCTCCCCTGGTAATATGGTTGGTAAGTGGCAGTCCCCCTCCCATTACACCTGCTTGGCTAACGTTCCATGAAGTCAGGAAATGTGTCTGTCTGCTCAGTGCTGCTTCCCTTTGTGTGGCTTTTGCCCGGGAGACAGTAGCTGCTAAATGAGATTTCTGGAAAGAATGACTGAAGAAACCTCAGGAGCATGTGTTAGAGGTGGGAAGATTTGCAACTAATTGACTTGTGTCTGAAATGTCTAAGTATCCAGGCAGAAATGTTATTTACATGTAAGGAAATGAGTTATTTATAGGTGAGAATTATTTAGGAATTCCCCCATTTTCTTGGAATTTGGTTTTATCATGTAGTATTGTCTTTCCTTTTCTTTTTTTAATGTGGTAGGAATCACAGATGTGGTCTAAACTCTGTCCACCACTGGGGTTCAGACCCCCCTGGACATGTCTGGTGAACCTATGGGGAAGGTCTGCCAGAAATTGACTAGCATGATGACTGCAGAGTCTCCAAGGGGAGGACTCTTCCTGAGAAGAGGCAGGGGCAGGTTCTACGAGGAGAGAGGCAGGAGGAAAATGGGCTTCATATACAAGGAAAGGAGATGTGTACATGTGGGGTGAAGAAGTATAGCTGACCATCAAAGTAAAAACGGAAAGGGCTGTTTCGTTAAAAACACTCTGAGATACTGGTAACTAACAGCTCAGCTTGATGCCCTTCTATACGGTGACCTTGGAGAGAGAGATGCTGATATCTAGTGGGAACATGAAGAAGTAAGCCAGATGAGGAGAGAGGAGAGGCGTGGCTGATGCCACATCATAGCCTTTTATAAGCACATAAATACAGTCCTTGGTAACTACCAGGAATGTTTGGGAGGGTCTAAGGTCTGCATGAGAAGACAGAGAGCCAATGAAATATAGGTAATTACCAATAGCACTCCTGGACAATGCCTACAGCTGTAGATTAGCAAGGAGAGAATATGAGATACTTAAGAGCCCAGACTCTGGGGTCATAATGCTTGAAACTCTCTAGTTGTATGACCTTGGACAAGTTACATAATGCTCTGTGACTCAGCCTCCATAACTGTAAAGTGAAAAAAATAATAGTACCTAATTCATAGGATTGATGTGAAAATTAAATGGCTTAATATACGCAAAGCTCCTTAAAGAAGGTCTGGCAGATAATTAAAAATGGTGGTTGTTTGTATTATTACAGTAGTTGTATTCCTAGAGACATGAGGAAGAGACAGTTCAATGATGATTCCTAGTATATTCTCTGTAGAGGAGTGTCCTCATGGTAGTTTCCTCCCTTTGAAAGGTGGAGCCTATTTTCCTCCTATTGAATGTGGAATGAACTCAGAGATTTGCTTCCAGTGATTAGAATGTGGTAGAAATGATCCTATGTGATTTCTGAAGCTAGGTCGTAAAAGGAATAGCTTCCACCTGGCTCTGACTTTCTTAGGTGGCTCACTAACTCTTTGGGAAGCCAGAAGTCATGTCTCAATGACAGTCAAATAGTCTCTAGAATGGCCATGTGGGGAGGAACTAAGACCTCCCACCAACATCCCAGCACCAAGTGCCACCTGGGTCAGTGCACCATCTTAGAAACAGATAACTCAGCCTCAGGGAAGCCTTCAGATGAGTGCAGCCCCAGCTGAGAGCTTGACTACAACCACCCAGCTAGGCTGCTCTCAAATTCCTGGCCCACAAAAACTCTGACAGGTCATAAATGTTTATTATTATTTTAAGCCACTAAGTTTTGGGGTGGTTAGACAATGAATACAGTCCTCATTAACTTACTGTTGTATTGTATTGTATTTTTCTGCATAAACTGGCATGAAAGTGGATGTAAAACTGGGTTTTTATGTAACTGAGTTTTCAATATTAGAAGACAGTTTAATTAAATATGACAATAGTTATAATTTTGGAGATCATTTTGGCTGCAAGTAATAAAAATGCCTAATTAAACTGGCTTAAATTCTCATGCACCTATTGCGTCCCATACTTAGAAGCCCACCAATAGTGTGGGCTCCAGAGCTGATTTGTTCAAGGGCACCTGCTGCATCACCCTGCGATTCTCTTGCCCCTAACCTACCCCAGTGTCAGTCTCATCCTCATGCTGAGTAACAGGATGGCTACCATAGTTCCAAACCTCACATCAGTGCGTGCCAGCATCTAAAAAAAAAGTGTCACTTCTGGGAGCTAACCCAGAATAATGAAGAAGAATGTTCCTTGATACATCCCATTGGCCAAAATTGAGTCACAGGCGTGTTAATGAGTCATCGCTGGGAAGAAAGTTGGGATTACCCACAGGTCACTCAGGGCCACCCCTGCAGTCGGGGGTGTCAGCTTTCCTCAGGGCCTCTGGGCTGGATGGGAAAGAGTTGGGCAGTTAAACAACTTAGAGGCATGTTAGGAAGAAGAAAGGAGAGATCTGTGTTGGAGAGGCCACCAACACAGAGTTTATGTGAGGTGACTGAAACAAACAACAGCCATTATAACTTCCAGTTCCTTAAAGAGACGTGGAAAGAAAATAGCTAATAAACTTCTGCAAATCTTGATGACAACACATTCTATGATGTTCCCACAGGCTTTACTTTCTAGTTGAGGTTTTCTTTCATCACTGGTCATTTTTTGTTTGTTTGTTTTTATGTAGGATTTTTTTTTTTGGTTACAGAATTTAGAATTTAACAAATACTTCAGATTATTAAAGGCATTTAAAGCTTCAGTAAAGCTCTCAGCTTATTTATAGGTCACTTTGGGGAGGAGAGGAAGGCCTGGAAGAGGTCTCTTCATAACACAGGTTAAAATATGCATTCTTTTCTGAGCCAGAGCGACTTCATGCAGGGCCATTCTTCATGTTATTAGGTGGCCTTTAATATCTTTGAATTATGGCATAATTAGGAGCCTGAACCTTACTCTAATGTTTATAGCAGCACTTTGTCAACTTGGGTTTCAGATCATATACAAATTTTGACACTAGAGGGAGTGCATAATGCATTACGGAAAGAAAAAGCATATACCTAATAAATTCAAGGTAGAAATGCAGAGTAGCAAGACAAGACCTTCATTATATTCTGCCCTCCAAGCCCCATAACATCACTGGAGGTCTCTTTCCCCCTTGTAGCTATAGCTGAATTTGTAGGAGGATGGTAGGTTGCTTGTATTACTGTAGAAAGAATGCTTTATTTTAGAGTCTTACCAGTGTTTTTATTTTAAAAAGAGACATGTTATGTCCTACTTCTCATATGCTGAATGGCAAAATTAAAATTATTCCTTGCTGCTTTATTCTGTTTCTGCCTTGGTCAACAGAATGAAGTAATCGTATTTTGTAAATGAAAAGACCAGAGGTTTATTCTTTGATTACAAAAATGTAGTTTAGTCTTCTGAAAGTCAGGGAAAGCATCCTTTTTAGCATTCAGCTTCATCCTTCATTCCCTTACTAAAGGTGCCACTCTGATTATTTAACAACTAATGACAATTAGCAACTCATATTTAAGGAATTTCTGTTTCCTAATGCCAGAAGTCTCCCATGCTCTAACAAAATGGAATGCCTAAATGGCTAAAAACATGGAAATGATTGCAGATAGACTGAGCTATTAACATAGCGATGAAGGGCTGGTTAAAACAGTAAATGACTGCTGCCATTTGGTGAGACTCAACTACTCCTGAAAAATGTGCTAACTGCCATGTGCTTTTCTATAAGCTTTTTGTGTATTCATTATACATTCCACAGTTAACTTAAATCCATCTTGTACTCACATCCATCTTTGAGCTACCAGTAAAATGTCTCTTTAATGGAAATTAAAATTAGAAAAGTCTAAAATAAAAAGCAAGCTCATTATGAGAAATCCTGGACTCTATCCAGGTGGGTGAAATGACCCATACAAAGGAAACATCCAGAACTACATTATTCACTTCTAAAGGACCAAAACACGTCTCTGACTACAGCCTATTTGTCTAGACTTAACTGACAGACTTTTGGTTAATGACATTTCACCATAATGGCTTTTGAAAAGTGAAACCAGTTTTCAGGCAATGACTTCTTTTTTGAATTTTTGTTTCATTCAAAAATACACTAAACACACCCTGAGAAGTGCTATTTCAACATTTCAGTTTCAGTCAAAAACACACTCATCCACTTATTCAGTACAAAAGCTTCTAGTTACCATATATCATGTGGAACAAATTTGAATTGTGCCCCATGTTTGGATGGACACGAAATGCTTTGCCTTTGTGTGCACACTGAGTGACTGGGACAAGAAGGTAGCAGCTTCTGTGGCTCCTCGGTCTGTGATGAGCATGCACCATTTTCACACATCTCCTAAGCCTCTCACCTTTATATTGTTGTACAGGTGTTTTCCTGTGCTTTAATTTTAATGTTAAATGCAGTTTGAGTGCACCGCTGAGCCCCAGAAACGTTGCCTGGGTCAATCACCTGACACCCCACCTTCAATGCCCTGCACCCCTCTCCACCACCAGCGCCTACTAGCAGACTTCTCTCCCTCCTTTAATATTTCATTACTTTTTATCTACAAATTGCATCTATTTTCACATTGTTATGTATTACTTAGATAACTTTGTCTTTATCATTCAACTGAAATGTTTTCATGTGGGCTAGTGAAACGTGCTTAGGTGTCTTGGATTGGGGTGAAATTAATCATAGTTTTTTCCATTAAGACGAGCTGAAGCACTTTTTCATTTAACAGCTTTGTACTCAGTGGCAGAGTTTCCAGGAATGCATTAAAGATGTTAAGCAAGGATAGATGTATATTGAAGCACAGAGCAAGCATTGGGTAAGTCTGTAACCGTGGAATTTCCCACATTCTACAGGGGAACAGGTGGTGATCCTGGGAGAGATCAGACTAAAACCACTCTGTGTTAGTGTTCAGTATTAGTATTAGTAATAGTGGCTCGATATAGCAGGTGGTTTCCAGAGTTTCTGGAAATTTTGGGGGGGAAGTGGGGAGGTGCATGGGGCAAGGAAAATATCTCCATCCAGAATCTATTGGTAATTCAGGAGGTATATAGATTATCTGACCATCCCCATAGATATATCTGGTGATTTTTAGAAATGATTTCATATTTCTTTTTACCCTTTACAAGGATCAGGCAGCAACTTTGTTGGTGTATTCTGTTTCTAGACTACGATTTAGGTTAAACACTGAGTTTATTTGTGTAATTTTTACTTATAAAAATTTCTACCCTTTGATAGCTGAGTACCATTGTTTCATATATCCTGTGCACAGAATTCAAACCATTTATGGAAAATCTTCCAAGGAAATTTTGTATCTAAGTGCAGGCTGGTTAGCGTTAACACAATTTTAGGAATCCAATATGGCATGATCATTTATCCTCAGATCTCCTGTTGTGTTCAAAATGCTATACATAAGATGGAATGAATACCCAAACAGTAGAAAATATTCTTTACCAGATATCTTCTGGGGGAAATTGTTGTTTGAGATGTTAAGGGAAACAACGCTATTTTCAAAACACATCTAAATTCTAAAGACATCTGAGATTGTGCCTTATCTAGATCTGCAAATGAAGAGGTTGAAAATAAAGCGCAACTCAGTTGTTCTGTTCATGAAAAATTAATCAGTAGTGGTGAAGAAAAGTTTTTATTGACATAGAAAGGTGTTTACAATGTACTGCGAAGTGAAAAAATGCAAGTTACAAAACAGAATTTGCATTCTTTTAGGAAGATGTATGTTGGGAAGGAGATATAGCAAAATGTAAAAATGTAATAATCTCTGAATAATAAAATTACAGGTACTTTTATCTTCCAACTTACATGCATTTTTTAAAGTTTTTAAACAATGAGTATGTATTACTTGTTTGATGTCTTATATATGAAGTTTAAAAAAGTCCAATAGATAGTAATAGCTTGATGCCCACTTTGAATAAGGTTTAGACCAATGAGTAAGATTTATTGAACCCAGAACACACAGAAATGCCTGGGGGGAGGGTCTGGGGGTGGTGACCCTCTTTGCAGAAAAGGGTGAGAACAGTGACCAATTAAATCAGAATATAGTAATGGTGGGGGGGTGGACAGAGCATTGTTTTTGTTTATTTGTTGTTAAGTTCTCTAGATGATTCTAATGTGTAGTCAAGGATGAGACTCATTAGTTCAACTTTATTGGTCAACATTTATGATAAGATTCACTAGCAAATATTACCTCTATAGACTCCCATTTTGACTTCTCCCTAAATTCTTGAATAGTGCCTAATTTAGAATCAATTCAGATTAGCAAACGTGTTGATTTCCTACTATGTGCCAGTCACTTGCTAGGTAGTTGAAGATGAATAAGACCCAGTCCCTGCCCTTACAGAGCTTGCACCTGAGTGAGTAAAAAAAAAAGACTGTAAAAATTAATAGAAACCTCAGTTAAAATAGAGTCAGGAGGCCAGAAGGGGGCACTCTCATGCAGAGCCCAACAGGAGGAAGAAAGACTTCCTCTTCTGGCAAGATCTTGGCCAATGAGAGACTGTTACAACTCAGCCAAAGAAAAGCCACTATATTTCAAACTCCTCCAGTGGACTCTGTTTGCCATAGCCCTCCTAACTTCCTTTTCCCTTCTATAAAAGAGTTCTCCTCTCCTTTTAGTGGGGGACTTGCATGGGCTTTACATTTGGCTTGCCATGGTTGCAGACCCTGAACTACAATTCTTTGCTGATCCCAAATAAACCCACTTTTGCTGGAAAAATAACTGGCAGTCAATTTGTTTAAGGTCAACAAGACTGTAAATTAATAACTTCAATATAATGTCATTGGTTATTGATAGAAGCACACACATGGAGAACTGTGGGGTGTGGACAGAGACATTCATTCTGGGAGTTTGGGGAGGTCTCCCTGGAGGAGAGGATCATGTAGTGTCCAGTTAGCTCAATCCCCTCAGAAGTTAAGTGCCTGGTCCAAGATTATAGAGCCATATAGGGGCCAAATCTGAAACAGAGCCTTGTGATCTCACACCTAATCCTATACCATTCACTGACTTTGACAAATTGGGGCAAAAGGCCTGACACAAGGATGCAGAGAACACCCTCTTTTCCAGAATGTCCCCTTGAAATAAACCACCAAGGCATCAGCCTGGAGATATTATTAGTGAAGGCAGCCCTCTCAGGCAGTTTGACCTGGCACAAAAGTTGTCAGATTAATGGCATTAGGAAATTTGCAAATCAAATGGTTCATTACTTATGATACTATACTTGCAAATAGGATTATGTTGATTAGGCACTATAAATAGCATTTTAAAGAGACTCCCTCAGGGCAGATGGGGCTGAAATCTTGCTAGTCAGGCTTTTAAAGTAAGAGTTTTTGAACTGCTAAACAGATGAAGCCCTGGGGTCAGAGATTAGCGGCCCAGTGTGGTTTCTGAGAGCCAGGATTCTGCTCGTGATTGCCTGTTGTGACATCTTTTCACCAAAAGATGAAATAGAGGAGATCAATCGATGAGAGAACCATCACAAGGTCCTCCGGTCATGCCAGAATAGAGCCAGTGCTCCAGCCTGAGCCAGGCGTGACTGCACTGAGCCACTGTCCAGGCCAGGACAACTGAATCCCCAGGGGAGTGAGGGCTGGGTGAGAGTGAGCTCAGAGGAACACCTGAAGGCTCTGAGCACAGTTGCCACTCTTGTCAGCTTCACAGCACATCCCTCTGCATAAACTTGTCTTATTATATAATCTTTTGCCCTCCTGTCTCAAGAAGTCCAGGTAGTCTTTACGAGACTAGACATTGTCCCTTTTCCAAAGTATAGACATCATATGGTAAATACTCAAAGAAGATGGCATTACTTCACCTGAGTCCAAACTGGCTCTATGTAAAAAAATTCCAAGTTTGCTGCTTGCATTCACTGTATGCCATTCTACTTGAAAGTCAGGCTGGGAAGATCTCTATTAGTGAGATTATATTTTCTAAATTTTTTTTTTTTTTACTCCGCTACCCCAAAGCACTTCTTTCTTCCATACAGTAAAGTCTGAGTAAATTAAACATTTGGAAAAGACTACATTAAATTAAAATGTGAATTAAGATATTCTATTACTTTTAAACATAGAAATAAGTACATCATTAACAATGTTTCCCCATATAAAATTCCTGGCAAAGTTGCTTTAAAAAATAAAGAAGGGTAATTTAAGATCTACATATCAAATGTGAAGAACCAGAGCTGCTTATTTTCTTAAGCAAGCTAAGCATGTCCCCTAACATTCTCTATGTCCTATTAATGTGCCTTGTAAGGTCTCTCTTTACAAGTAACCAAAGGTAAATGTAATCCTCTCTGTCCAAATTCTTATGAATTCTAAGTCGATATAATCCTATTTCACTGTAAGTCTTTTCTCCTCCACATTTTATAAATGTGCCTATAGCCCCACACCACCAAATCCACTTAACAGATATGGAAAATGTATACTGTTGCTAATGAAGGTTTACATCATCTCAGAGTTGTCATTCTCAACTGTCTCCATTTGCTTGGGAACTCATTCAGGTAGAGTGATATCCTTTCAAAACAAACTCGAAATGGCTTAAAAACTTACAGGTAAGACATGACACCATAAAACTCCTAGAAGAGAACACAAGCAAAACATTCTCAGACATAAATTGTAGCAATGTTTTCTTAGGTCAGTCTCCCAAGGCAATAGAAATAAAAGGAAAAATAAACAAATGGGACCTAATCCAACTTATAAACTTTTGCACAGCAAAAGAAGCCATCAGCAAAATGAAAAGACAACCTACAGACTGGCAGAAAATATCTGCAAATGCTGTGACCCATAAGGGCTTAATTTCCAAAATATACAGCAACCCATACAGCCCAAAAACCAAAAAAAGAAAAAAAAAAGAAAGAAAGAAAAAAAGAACCCAATCAAAAAAATGGGCAAAAGCCCTAAATAGACATTTCTCCAAAGAAGACATACAGATGGCCAAGAGGCACATGAAAAGATGCTCAACATAGCTAATTATTAGAGAAATGCAAATCAAAAGTACAATGAGGTGTCACCTCACACCAGTCAGAATGGCCTTCATCAAAAAAATCTACAGATAATAAATGCTGGAGAGGGTATGGAGAAAAGGGAACCCTCCTACACTGTTGGTAGGAATGTAAATTGGTGTAGTCACTATGGAGAACAGTATGGAGGTTCCTTAAAAACCTAAAAATAGAGTTACCATATGATCCAGCAATCCCACTTCTGGGCATATATCTGGAGAAAACTCTAATTCAAAAAGATACATGTATCCCAGTGTTCATAGCAGCACTATTTACAATAGCCAAGACATGGAAGCAACCTAAATGTCCACTGACAGATGAATAGATAAAGAAGATGTAATATACAATGGAATATTACTCAGCCATAAAAAAAGAATGAACTAATGCCATTTGCAGCAACATGGATGGACCTAGAGATTATCATACTAAGTGAAGTAAGTCAAACAAAGACAAATATCTTATGATATCACTTATATGTGGAATCTAAAATATACAAATGTACTTATTTACAAAACAGAAACAGACTCACAGACATAGAAAACAAGCTTATGGTTACCATAGGGGAAAGGGGATGGGGAAGGGATAAATTTGGAGCTTGGGATTAGGAGATACAAACTCCTATGCATAAAATAGATAAACAGCAAGGTCCTATTGTATATCACAGGGAACTTTATTCAATATCTTATAATAAACTATGATAAAAAAATGAAAAAAATCAAAAATATATATAACTGAATCACTTTGCTGTATACCAGCAACTAACACAACATTGTAAACCAACTATACTTCAATTAAAAAAAAAAAAAAAAAAAAAAGGAGGGCTTCCCCGGTAGCGCAGTGGTTGAGAGTCCGCCTGCCGTTGCAGGGGACATGGGTTCGTGCCCCGGTCTGGGAGGATCCCACCTGCCGCCCAGCGGCTGGGCCCGTGAGCCATGGCTGCTGAGCCTGCGCGTCCGGAGCCTGTGCTCTGCAACGGGAGAGGCCATAACAGTGAGAGGCCCGCGTACCACCAAAAAAAAAAAAAAAAAAAGACAAAATCTTCACCTGTCTTTAGCTTGCTAAATGTGTGTTTGGGCAGCTTCCTTGAAATTGCCTAGCATTATATGCCTTATGTGAAGGTGTAGCCATCAGATTTACTTAAACCTCATACTTGCAGCTTCTAAAGACACCACCTGGGTATCAAACTGAAGACAAGTTAATCATACCTTTTGTTGTCGCTCAGGAGTCTGTACGCAAAAGTGTGGTTATTTATCTTCGGCTTAAGAAAGTTAACTTCCTTCATTTGCTCAATGGACAGAAGACAGTGACCAACTATTCTTGCAAGCTGTTGGAAACAAGGCTGGAATGTAAATTGCCATGTGAGGAATTGCAGGTAATTATATAGAAGAATGTCCCATGGGAAAAACATACTGGAGTGGTCTAACCAGGGACAGTTTGGCATCTCCATTACTAGAAAGAGTTTTAAAATATCACAAGAACCCATTAATCAGGATGGTTTAGTTAGAAACCAGTCTGGCAACAAGGAGAACAAGACGGACTTTCAGTTTTCCCCCCTTCCTTTTAGAGAATTATAATTAAGGCCTGTTGTGTTACTATATACACATCTAGATCTTGCATGGAATATCCTGTTTACAAAAACAGGAATGAACCATTCTTATTTGCAGGGCACTGAACCAAACACAGACATAATTTTTTGTTCACTAAACCAAAAGTTTTAAATAAAACATTTACTGAAGCAGACTGATCCACTATTGTTCTCGCTTAAAACTTTTGAACTGGAATACCAACATCTTCTGAGTTAATCCTAGACTGAACTAATAGTTAAATGTATGTGAAACTCTCCTGTGGGTTACTTACAGATTATTTATATTATGTATAATGTCTTTATATGATCTGGACACTGTCTTAAGAAATGATATATCTAGCATGACTAAAGATAAAATCTGTTTTATAAATACATAGGGTAATTATAAACAAATATAAATCCATGTTAAACTAGCCATCATGTTCTAGTGAGCCTGGAAGTCTAAGGATATATTATAGGTCAGCTGATATAGAGAAATAAAGGTTAGCCCCCAGCTCAGCATCTACCTTCCTCACTGTGGTTTAAGGTATTGTATTAGAGATGCTAATTTCCCCCCACCACTTTCCCATCTAAGAGAACCTGACTCACTCCCAGCCCCAGCTGCCAGATTTGTCCATTGCAAACTTGCCCTGAACCACAGCTATTTGGGCCAGTCAGAGCACACCCCTGAGACACAGAGAAGCACTCCACAGACCAGACTGAGCCATCAAACCCTCTCTCTCTCTCACTCCATTTGATCTAAGAAACACAGCAGCCAAGTTAGAGGGTAGCTGAAGCACACTGACAGTGGAACACTGGTGTCATTGTCCACAAATCAAGGCTCATGAGGGCCCTGGGGCAGCCCTGGTGCCTGAGTCCTGAGGACACAGTTTTCTTTCAGTTTCCAGGAAAGTTGTGGCTTTCTAATAAAACACTTTTACCTGAGGTACTTTAAAATGGTTTCTGTTCCTCACCTTTCAGGTGCTCTCTGGGCTCCCTTGCTTTCTCACGTCTGTCCCTACTCCCCTTGGTGGTAGAACTGGAAGAAGGGTCCCCATCCTATTTAAGAAGGAAAGAGAAGGCAAGAGCCACAGAAGTAGTGTCCTATCCCACGGATAAGCAGTGAGGCCTCATAAAGGAAGACAAGCCATGGGGTCAGAAACAGAGGATGTGGGAGGCTTCAGGACCAAGCCTGTGAACGATGCGCAGGCCTTAGGGGCCTGTTATTCTGCAGTGCCATCTGCACGGTGTGGGACAGGCCTAATGGATTAAAGCAGTGCTTCTCAAATGTATATAAGCACAGTAATCACCCAAGGATCTTGGTAAAGTGCAGGTTATGATTCAGAAGGTCCAGGGTGGGACCAGAGAGTTTGTATTTCTAACAAGCTCCCATGTGACGCCAAAATGTGGCCACAGACCACACATAAGTAGCAAGGGTGAGAAAGAGCTGGGCAGGATCGAATCATGCAACAACAGTAAAATAAACAGTAAATAGCAATAGGCAATAAAATAGCAATAATATAATGTAAATAAGTAAAATGAAGTAATTAACCATAAACAACAATAAAAGGATTCCCATCATCAGATGGTGATAGGAAATTACAAGATCTCAAGATGATGGAATTTCTGGACCTAAAGACTCCCTACACTCTACATATAGCATCAATGATTTTTGATATAGTTGGTCACTCCTTGGGGCTGAGAGAGAAAAGCACTAGAAGCTGGTTGTGAGGAAGTTAGTGATGGAGACTGGATCCCCTGTGTTCCATCAGATAGGAATGCAAAGTTTAGAGTGTAGTGCTTGGCCCCGTGTATAGACCACAAATACAAGCCCTTCTGAATATATAGCTGCTATGTGAAAATTAAACTTGGGTCATACCAAATCTATGCTATATATTTAAGAAATAAGTTGCAAAGTGTCCTTTAATCTCCCTTTTCTGCTAACCATAATTTAGCTACATATCTACTTGTAACAGGGACTCCTCTTTCTTTGATCAGTCCTTCTGGCTACATTCTTAAAAGAGAAGAGAGCCCATTGGTACTGGCCAGTGGAGCTCTGTGATGGGAAGAACAGCTCAGGCCTGGAAAGTTTGGTTCTTGCTACTGAAAGTCTTTCTGTTGTGTGCAACTGAGGAGAAAGGGGAGATGCATTTGGTTCCTTTCCAACTCAGTTTAATCCCTGACCATGGAATATATTAGTGCAGATCTTAAGTCTGGGAAGCCTTCTTTTTATTTAAAGCACACACACTGTTGGAGGTGACAGTGCTTTTAACCATGCAAATATTATGAAGCTCCCAACTTAGTTATGGCTCAGTTAACCTAAAGTAAACTGAAAAGCCAGGCAGTGAGGAGCTCTGTGCTTTACTGGGAGAATGCCATACGATGAATTTCCTTTTAAAAAGTTCACTCTGTGTTGCCTTTATTTAGTGATTTCTCAGTTAATCGTCAGCTTTAACCCTTCTTCAACTGCTCAGTTAAGTAAACATCTGATTCAAGAGGGTAAACTGTCTTTATATTTTTATATCATCTGCCTCTATCTGCCTCCAGAGGAAGGTAAATGAATTCATTCATTCATTTATTCACTGATGCTGGATCAGGACCAGTTGTGGGTGTATGGGTGTTACAGCAAAGGACAAAACAGATAAAGACTATTCTCACAACACTTGAACCTTCTAGATGGGCAGAGGGAGACAGAAAACAAAATAGGAATATGAAATCACTAAGAATATGATAAATAATATGATGAAAATGAAACAGGATGATTTGGTAGAGAGCGAATTGGTGGCTGGTTTAAACTATATGGTCAGGGACATTTAAGATAAGACCTCAATGATAAGAAAGAACCAGCCCTTACAAAGATGGGGAAAACAGCTAGGGTGAAACCATTAAGATGAAAATGCACTTGACATTTTTAAGAAATAGAAAGAAAACCAGTGTGACTACGAGAAAAGAGGAATGGAATGGGATGGGGTTAGAGAGAAGCTGGGAGCAGATCATGTGCAGCCAGGTAGGCAGCCCAGAGGAAGAAGTAGGGTCAGATCACACAGGGCCATGGTCCACAGAGACCACAGAAAGTGGGGACCAGATGGTTTCAGGTCATGGTCATGGTAAGGAGTTTGGATTTTAGTCTAAGGAAGCTGGGAAGTCGGTAGAGCATTTCAGTCAAGGGCTTGACATAATCTGATTGATGCTTTTAAAAGAACATCCTGTGCAGAAGAATCCCAAATAATTTATGTAGACACTTCACCCTCAAGAAGGTGGAGCACAGCTCCCCATTCCTTAAGCATGGACTGTGCATAATTACTTCCTTCTAAAGAGTACAGCATACAAAGGAAGGGGGATGTAACTTTACAGTGGACAGACCTGGCAGACACTGCCTCCCTCAGCCAGGTGATCAAGGTCAACATCAGCAGCAACAGGTCATGTTAATAGCATGTTCGTTCACCTTTGTGGTCTTCATCCTCCAAATCCATAACCCAGCCTAATCATGAGGAAAACATCGGACAAATCCCAACTGAGGGACATTCTACAAAACACCTGACCAGTCCTCCTCAAAGTCATCAAAAATAAGGAAAGTCTGAGAGACACAAACGCAGCCAAGACGAGCCTAAGGAGACGTGATGACTAAATATACTGTGGTGTCCTGGATGGGATCCTGGAGCAGAGATAGGACATTAGGTAAAAAGTAAGGAAGTCTGAATAAATGTTTAAAATGCTGCATAAATAATGACTCATTAATTGTAACAAATGTACCATACTAATCTAAGATGTAAGTAATAGGAGAAATTCAGTGTGGGTTAGTATATGGGAACTCTGTACCACCGTCACAATTTCTCTGTAAATCTAAAACTGTTCTGTATGGAAGCTTTCTTTCTTTCTTTCTTTCTTTCTTTTTTAAAAAGAGCATGCTGGCTGCTGTATGCAAACTGGACTCTAGGGCATAAAAGTGGAAGCAGATTCTAATATCCCCTATGTTCTCGAAAACTAGCATTCTCTGTATTTTAAAAAGGAATTGCAGATATAAGAAAGAAGAGTTCATACCCGTATTTCCAATTCAAATTCAGGACTACAGAGCTTTTACATAATCTTCTCCATCTCAGGCTAATCGGAGCGTTGTTCCCTACAGAAATAAATGTTACAAGGCAAAGCCTTCTGAATTCTGACATTTATGGAGCCCCCAGAAAAAGTGCCAGCTCCATGCCTGATCACCCCAAATGAAGCCTGACTCATATCAATAACCTCACCCATACCAAGTTCTTAATTTCAAGGCCTCATCCTTAAAAATGAATGAATAACCAAGAATTTTGACACATCTAAGGAAAGCCTTCAACATGAAAGAAAGAGATCAAGAAAAACAGAGGGAAAAATGTATGACAGCAGGAGGAACATATAATTCAAGAAGCAAGAGAGAACTTAGAGGAAAAAATAATTATTACCCTGAGACATTTGAGAAGATATTACATCATTAAAAGCCAACAGAATGCTATGAAAGAGGAATGGAGAAAAATAAAAAGCTCTTAGATAAGATCATTAAATAAAGAGTTAAGTAAAGGAGTTCAAAAATAAAATTAGAGTTCCGTCCCAAAAAGAAACACAAAAAAGAGGTGGAAAACATAAGAAAATAGATAACATCTATAGGGTTTCAGTCTAGGAGACATGACATCAGATTAACAGGAGGCCAAAAAGAGAAGAGAGAAAGCAGAGGGGAAGAAATGATCAAATGAAAAATATAAGAGAATTTCTCAGATCTGGAGGATAGGGGTGTTCATATTTGAAGGATCTACCGAGTGTCCAGCACAATAAAATAAAAAACATTCACAGCAAATTGTGAAACCTCAGAACATGGAGTTTAAAGAGAAGATCCGAAAAATTTCCCAGAGAGAAGCTTTCATAGGTCATATACAAAGAAACAAAAAGCACACTGGTCTCAGAATTTCTCATTAAGTTAGAAGACAATGGAGAAAGGCCTCAAAAGTTTTGACAAAAAATCATTTTCACTGATCATTGAAGACCTAGCCAGACTATCACTCAAGTGGGAAGATAGAATCAATTAAATTTTAAACATACGAAGGCTTGGGAATTTCTATCCCACAGTACTTGTCTTACGAAATTACTTGAGGATGTCCAGAACAAAAATAAAAGAGGGGAACCAAGGAGGAGGAGGCTGCACTGAGACCTCAAGTGGGCCTGGAGATGCCGTGATAAATGAAACACAGGAGTAAGGATTGTAACTATGGAATAGCAAGAAATTTTGATCCTAGAACCAATATTAAGTCTAGATAACATGGATGGGCACCTCCTGCTCCCCTTGTATACAAGACTAAAAGTCAGAGGACCTGAGTTTTAGGGTCCCCTGACTAAGCAGATTCCTTATTCTCCTGGGTGCTGGGACCAATGAACTTTAAACTTTCATGAGAAACAAGGAACACACTGAGGTGGGGGGGAGGGGAGGGGGTTCACTTACACCATTGTGTGTCCTTAATCTTGTATCTTATGGACATCCTTTGAAAGGATACTAAACTGAAGCAAAGTAATCTTGCCCATTCCAAGTTGTCATCTTTCCAGGCCTTGAACCTGGGCTGGTCTTTCTTGTCTGTCCTGCCTTACACGAGACCCAGACAACAGTGGATCCAACCCAGGGGAGTAATGAAGGGAGATCCCAAGTAAGACAACTGTGTAGTAGGCCTAAGAATAGGCAGTCCAGTTTCTAAGAGCAGGATGAAGAACTCCAGGAGAGAGGGGCCTTGGGGAAAATGAGTATCCACAGGATTTAATGCTATCCATGAGAGTATGGAATTGGTTAAGAAAATGATAAAGAAGACTCCCTGAAAAACGAAGAGGAGTGGGGAGAAGTTACAAATGGTGCATTAATTATAGGTAACATTTATGGAGCACTCACTTTAGACCAGGCACTATTCTAAACACTTTACTTTTATTAGCTCTCTAATCTTCATAGCAATTCAGAGATTGGTACTATTATTATTCCCATTTTAGAAAATGATGGAGCTGAGGCACAGAAAAGATTAAAAAGAACTTGCCCAAAGCCCACAGTTAGTGAGTGGCAGAGCCAGCATCAAACCGTGGCAGTCTGGCTCCAGCACCTGAGCACTCGAAATACTGCCTGAGAGCAGAAACACAATCATCGTGTCCCACCCGGCTGTGCTGTGAACAATATTTACCTAAACACGACAATGAAAGCACTGTTTCTTGATTTTCATTTCTTAGTATCAAATATAAACATAAGCCTAAACATGTCTTCAGTTAACAACGTAAAATTAAAGTACAAGTGGCAAAGTTGGGAAATAGAAAAGTAGGTCAGAAGAGGTGAAGAAAAAGGTAGGGGTGCTGTTATCTTCATCATACAAAATAAGGAGTTGAGAGCTACCATCTGTAATTGCATTTGTTTGTTGTCTCTCCTGAAACTCTAATGTAAGTGGCGATCTCATCTGGCTTGTTCACTGCTGTATTTCCAGCCCCTACAAGAGTTCAAGGCATATATCAGGCATTCAATAGATATTTCAGGAATGATGGATGGTTGAAAGAAAGAAGGAAGGAGAGAGAGAGAGAAAGAAGGGAGACCAGGAGGGGGAGGGAGGCAAGAAAGAAAAAGTCTTGAGAATAGTTTATTTAAATTTATAAAGGTAACTGATAGAGGAAATAAAAATAGTGATAGAATTTTATTGGGAGGGGCTGAGAGTGTGGATATTGAAAGTCATCTAAATCCTAATCTATCACAGCAAAAAGTCAATAAAGAGTATATTTGATAAATTAGGAAATAGTGATATAGGCATATTATTAAGAAAAAATAGTAGATAAATGCAAAAAGAACTAAAAATAAGAAAACTTATGTGTTAAAAGTACCTGTTTTGGGCTTCCCTGGTGGCGCAGTGGTTGAGAATCTGCCTGCCAATGCAGAGGACACGGGCTCGAGCCCTGGTCCGGGAAGATCCCACATGCCGCGGAGCGGCTAGGCCCGTGAGCCACAATTACTGAGCCCGCGTGTCTGGAGCCTGTGCTCCGCAACAGGAGAGGCCGCGATAGTGAGAGGCCCGCACACCGCGATGAAGAGTGGCGCCTGCTCGCCGCAACTAGAGAAAGCCCTTGCACAGAAACAAAGACCCAACACAGCCATAAATTAATTAATTAATTTTTTTTAAAGTACCTGTTTTTAGATGGAGGGTGTGGCTATTGAATGGTGGAGCAGGACACTATTGATTTCATTATAAGGCCATCCATATATTTTTTTCTGTAACTATGTACAAGTATTATTCTGATTTAAAACAAAATTTAGAAACAAATATAACCACAATATTTGGGGCTCTTCCAATACCTTTTCACATTAGTTTGACTTTGATCAATCAATCAATTCTATGAAATGTTTCAGGTAATTAAAAAAAAAGATGTAGCCCTTTTTCTGTCCAAAATCAACCCCATAACCCTCTGCTCTGGTAACATCTCCATCAATTAACCTCTCTCTCATCTTCAACCAGGTTCTTTTCTCCTGACTTTTTCTTCTCAACTTGTAAAACCAAAATTTTAATAGCTCTCTCCCTGCACGCCTTTCCCTCTACCTGTGATTCTGTGACTCTCTTCTCCTTCCAAGCTGAGCTTGAAAAGTAGTTCTCACTGCCTCTACTTCTTCGCCTTCCATAGTGCTCTGATCAACCCTTTGCTGTCCATGCCGATTTTCCCCTAATTTTGCTCCCATGAAAGTTGCCAGACCTTCCAGTTGCCAGATCCAGAGGACGGTTCTGGGTCCTTTGCTTTCTTGACCTCTCTGAAGCACTTGACACCACAACTCTCAGTCTCCTTAATGGGACTCTCTTCTGTTCACTGCCCTTTTGTAGGTATTGCATTCTCCATGTTCTCTCTCTGAGCATTGTAATCGCCTTTATGGGCTCCGTGACCCGACATATATAAAATGGCAGCCCATCCTATGTCTCTTGTCATGACCTATTCCCGTGAACTGGTCAACTTACTCTTACCTAATCACCAGTCTAAGTTTCCTTTGCCCATTTTGGCTCTAAAGGATAGGTTTTGGGGGTAGCTGTGTGCTTAAAGCTCTCTCTTCTTGCAACTACTCCCACTCATAACCCCTCCTGATAGATGAACATTTGCAGTTGATTTGATGACAGGGAACCTAACTTTGAACCCCAATTAAGTGAAAAGTCATCACCCTCCAAAAAATTCTATTCTCATTTATAAACCTGTTACAAAACTTTTACTCAATTATTATATTCTAAATTTCCTCAATAAAAATGTATTTTCTCACTTATTTTATATATTTAAAAAGGGGACATCAAGCTATATTAAGTGACCCAGCCCTGTGGCCACAGCTGATAGGACCAAAGGCAGACATCAGACCCAATATGGGCTAATCAAATTCCTTTCCTGGGATTGGTGCTATAACAAGGCAAAGCCTGGAGCTGGGGCAAGTTTAAATTATGAGTAAATTGTGAAGTCACGTCTGGGGTTTTCAAAAAGTTAAGAGCAGGATTCCGGAACTAAACTGCCAGGGTTCTCACCTCAGCTTTACACACTAACTGTGTGACCTGGGGAAGTTGCTTTAACTCTCTCTCACTTTATTTGAGCCAACTTAACTGTATTTCTGTTACAGGCTCTTAACAAGTGCTTATTGATAATGAGGATTATAGTTGGTATTTTAGGGGTTACATTGAAGTTCTCCATCTTGGTGATTCAAAGACACATTGTAAGATAAAATTTGGGAGAAAATTCAACTTCTAATGAGATTATCCATCTGTGGAAATAGCAGACCTTGGATCCTCCTCTGAGAAGTCAATGTGCGTTTTAACAAGTTATTTTCTTCTGTCAAATGGGGATGTTACATGCCCAGGGTGCTCGACAGACAACTCTCAAGATGGCAGAGTGTTAATAGTAATAGTAATAATAATAATAACAAAAGCAATCATAGCAAATATTTATTTTATGCTTATTTTGTTCTCACCACAACTATGAAGTTGGCACTATTACCATCCCCTTTTACACATGTTGCAACTGAGGCACAGAGAAGTAAGTAATTTCCCCAAGGTCACAAAATTAACAAGTGGTGGAACTGAGATGAGAACCCTGGCTTTTTGGTTCTGGAATATCTGCTCCTAAGTCTTAAACAGCAATCTATCCCACAAGTCACTTTACAGCATAAAGTTAATTCCCTCAAGGATCAGAGCACATAGCCATGGAGCGCTGTTTTGGAGACATGGGCCTCAGTCTTAATCTGAGGAGTCTTCCTGAAATAGAGAAAGTGAGAAAAGTAGTTAAAAGTTTAAACATGTGTTATTGACCATGAGGAAGATCGCACAAGAATGTTAATAAGTCTATTCCTACTTCTGGAACAATACTGCTGTGTGTGTGTGTGTGTGTGTGTGTGTGTTCTCGCACTACGTTAATAAGCAGACAGTGGTGACTTTAAATTCCAAGATCAGTTAATGCATTAGTTAGAATATTGGCTAAGCTGATATAACAATGGAACCTCAAAATACATTCACTTAAGAGAGAATTTCCCTCGCACATAAAGTCCAGGTATACATGGTGCAAATCCGGTAGGAATACTTTGCTTGGCTCAGCTCTGCTCTGTCTGCCACCCTCTCAACATATATAGCTTCCATTGCTGGGTTCACCATCTCTCAGACAGCAGAAATGAAGAAAGAAAGTGGGATTCATAGCCAGTTCTTTTAAAGGCAGTTCTTTTAATCACCCAGTAGTGATGTACTTTAATTCTGCTCACACTCTATTGGTCCAAAAAGTCACATGAGTACATCTAGTAGAAGGGAGGCTGAGAAATGGAGTCTTTAGTTGGATGGATGGCTAAACACCAAACTAAAAGGATTTGGGGAGATATTTAAGAATCTACCACTATACAATTATTACTTTATTTAATGGTCTTCTAATAATCACAGCAAGATTCATTTATCTGTTTAATTCTTATTATGATTAATATTAGGGAAGAAACCATGTTGATTTTAAAGAAGTTGACAAATAAAAATGACATAACCAAGTATAAAGTTTAGAGATTTCATCTTTATTAGAGGACCTTTAAGTGTGGAGATTATCTTTGGCTGTGTCTCTGCAATTCAGTGATTTTTTTTGTGTGTGTGTGCTTCCCTGGCTGCTGTTTCTCATTGGCTCCACAATTCCTGGCTCTTCTCTGCCAGGGCTATCCAGCCATCTGGATCCAGCTGGAGGGAGAAGCAGCAGGCAGATCCAGGGGAAAACTTCAGAATTTTACAGGAGGTTTTGATTAAAGTTTGGAAAGAAGTATTCATTCCTTCACAGCAGATGTCTTTTTTTCCCTCTCATTCTGCTAATTTCTCATTGGATGTTCCTTCATTCCTTAATTTAATTTTATTTCCATTTTTAGGGTGCCTGTTTTTTCTCTATGGCCATTTTCATGATCTCAATCCCTCAGTCATTTGGGATCTTTTTTCTTCCCAATTTCACATTCCTTTATCCATTCTTTCTGCTCACTTATTCATTCATTATCCATTCTCCCACAGCTTTGGTTACCATGATGAATTTTATTAATATTCCTTTCCATTTCCTCATTTCCTTGCCCATAAAATGAATATCTCTGATTTACTGTGTAATCTTTTCTCTCCTTCACTACTTTATTCCCCATCTCATTTGTTACATTTCCTCACTCCTCATCCATTCTTCATTGCATTTTACCCATTAGTTCATTCATTCCATGTCACTTTTTGCACACTGGCTTATCCCTGCAATTAATGCTCATGTGCTTTTTGCTATTTTCTCATTTTATACTTTCTTTCCCCACAATCCTGAGCTTAAATTCTTTCTACACCTACCTTTTGCATTCTACTATTCATTCTCTCAGCTTTTCATTCACCCATCTGGAGTATAACCATAAAGTAATGTCATAAATTACCCTTTTAAAAAAAAAAGAGCTGAGGTTGGAACTTATTCTGCAGCCAGCTGTGACATCCCCTCTTCCTCACCCCCAGTCCTTGCCCTTTGCTGGGCAGATCGTGTTCACGCTGCCTCCTAAATGGATCACAGTTCTGTGCACCTGTCCCGTCCCACTGCTGTTGCCTTCTGTTCTATCTCAGCTTGGGTCTTCCCCGAAGCAGACCCTGAAGTAAAGATTTGGATACAAATAATTTGGAGTTTTTTGTTTGTTGGTTTTTGCTTTATTTTGATAGTGGGAAAGTGAGACAGGGAAGAAAGGAAATGTAATAAAGGTGCATTAATGAGCAGGTTACCACTGGGGGATTTAGAGCCAAATCCCACTGGGGACTTCTTGAGCAACTATATGGAACACACCTCAGAATGATCCCCCTGAGGGAGGGGGAGTCTGAAGAATTATCTTCCACTGCCCATCCCACGTTGGTGAAGGTGGTTCCTGGGGCATTATCTCTCCTGTGCTTCCATCCTGCCCCGGGAGCTGCCAACGGGCTCTCCGAGAGAGAGAGTGTCCTCTGCTCTGCCCCGGGGGCCAGAGCTGTTTCAGCCTGTGCAGGATGGTCGTCAGGGGGCTCAGAGGACCTGGCAAGGCCCTGGCAGACTTGGCCACATCTGCCCATCAAGATTCCTCCCCACAGTGCTCCCCCCACTCTCCCTTCCCTTCACCCATCCTCCTCAACACTTATATCCATGCTGGAAACAAGGAAAACCTGGCAGAACATTTGCCAAACTGTTAGCAGTGGTTATTTTGAAGGAAGATATGTAGGTGGAAATTATAGAGGATTTTAATAATCTACATTATATATGTTCTTTTTATTATAAGGAAAAAATATATATATATATTCCCCATCTCATTTTCTGTGTTCAATATCTTTTGTATGTCTCCCCTTTTGTCCAATTCTGCATCCCCTCATCCGTACTAAACCGCCTATGAGCTTCCTCTTCTGCCTTTTTTCCACCTCTTGATTCATTTTCTTTCTGTTAGATCACTCTTCTTTGTTACCTTGTCTGAGTTTTTTGTCCATTGTGCAGCTGTGTTTCCCAGTTTCCTGATTTATTCTCTTCTGTTTGGTATCGAATCTCCCTCCTCTTGTCTCAAGTCTGTGACCACCCCTCTGCTCTCATGTAGAATTTGAGAACAGAGAGGCAGCTGCTAAGTGGCCCACCCTGCTGTGGCTCCCTCTCCAGTTACACCTCACTTTCTCTCTCCTCCCAGATTTGCACCTACAGCAGGCCCCTAGAAACCATAAAGCCAGTTATGAGCAGGAGGCCCAAGGACAGCTGTTGATCCTGAAAAGGGTTTTAATTTGTCTCTGTCTCATTAGCTTAATGCTGATGCTGGCAGCCCCCTGGCTGCTGACGAAGCTTGGTGACTTTCTTTTCAACTTGGCCTGAGGCTCCTCAGGTCCAAAGATGAAGCTGACATTTCAGGCAACTTTCCCTTGGTTACCCTGGCCCTTTGTGTCCACTCACCAAGGACCTTCATTCATCCCTGGGCCTACAGTAATTAAAAGCAGGAGGCGAGCTCGTCCTCATTGGCTAGCCTCTCTCTGTGAATCGGCATAACAGGCAAAATCGAGTATATAAATGCTTACAGGGCAGGAACCATCTCTTAGTATAGGGTTTGCTTTGACGACTGAGCTGAGAGAATTATCCACCCGACATGTGCTGCTGCGAATAGGAGACCAGAAGCTAAATCATCATAAGTTGCTTTTAAAATTGACCCCAGAAGGTGATTTATAACTAAGAAAGACACAGAGCTTGAAGACATGTTTTTCTTTTTAGTAAATGATTTAAGTTGCCACATTTGAAAAACAGGGGTTGTGTCTGAACTTGGTCAAGTTAAGAATCTATTCAGGCAGAGTGTAGTAGGCAAATCTCTGACTGGTAGTGACGCCCTCTCTTGGTCTGAATCTCAATTTCTTGGTATTTCATACCGTGCCTTGTGAACTTGACCTCATGTGTATTTACTGTGTTTAATGATCTTAATGTCCCCAGAGAGTGAGCAGTGGTGACTCCGGAAAACCTGCTGAGCTGGGAGATACACAGGTAGTTTTGCCTGGACTCTATTTGCCTGGTATTCTAGGTTCAAAGTGATCAGTTCTGGGTTTCAGGGAGTGATCCAGCTCCTGGGCAGAGGTCGACAGGGTGACCCACTCCTGTTTAGGCCACCTATTTAAGATGACACGAGCCTGGAACTTTGCATTTCCTCCCACTCCTCCAGAGCCTTTAGCAGTCACTGTCCATCACTAGCAGTCCTCCTACTTCCCTCCTGGGCACCCATTCTCCTCTTGCTGCCTCTAGGCTACTCACTCTGGCAAGCATCTTATCCATCCATCCATTCAAACAGCATTCATCAGGTGCCCACCGTGCATCATGAACTGGGCCGTAAGGACCTAGAGAGGTATAAGTCTGGGCTCCCACCTTACAGGAACTCACAAGGCAGGAGAGACAGACCTGAGAAATAGGTGGGAATCCCAATCAAGGAGGGGGCTACTGTGTTTGGGGGCCCAGAGGACAGTGTTATGGGTCTGTGAGGCCAAGGGTGCAAGGAAACTCCAGAGGCTTCCCCTCCCATAGCAGGTGATCTTCTTAGTGATCCAGCTCCCAAACAAGCTGCCAGCATCCTGAAGGCAGAGGTGTGTGTGCCCTGTTCACAGGACATCCCCAGGGCCTGGCGGGTATCTTGCACAACAAGCAGCACACAGTAGGTTTTCACATTTATTAGTGAGTAAATCAATGTGGTAGCTTTTGAGTTGGGCCTTAGAGGACAAAAAAGAGTTCAGTAGGTAACAAAGAGAAATGGTTCATTTATTAATTACTTTGCTTTATTTAAATTATTTAGGTATTTGAATAGCCAATATATTCACATAGTTCAAAAATCAAAACAATAGGGGCTTCCCTGGTGGCGCAGTGGTTGAGAGTCCGCCTGCCGATGCAGGGGACACGGGTTCGTGCCCTGGTCCGGGAAGATCCCACATGCAGTGGAGCGGCTGGGCCCGTGAGCCATGGCCGCTGAGCCTGCGCGTCCGGAGCCTGTGCTCCGCAACGGGAGAGGCCACGGCAGTGAGAGGCCCGCGTACCGCAAAAAAAACAAACAAACAAAAAAAATCAAGACAATATAAGAAGACAGACATTAAGAAGTCTCAGTCCCATCCTTGTCTCCATCTATTCCTTTCCCTACCCCATCGTACCCCTCTCCTGCCCACTGTGAGTTACTTTTTTATTGAGTTTTATATATTATTCCAGTAAAACCATATACAAATACATATATAATCTTATTTCCTCCCCTTTCCTCACAAATGGTGGTATACTCAAAAACTGTCCTGCTGCTTTTTTTACTCAACAGTATATCCTGGATATCTTTCCTATCGGTATGTTGAGAATGACCTCATTCTTCCTGCAGCTGCATTGTATTCCATGGTATAGATGCACCTTACTGGAAAGGTCATTTAAGCACCTGCATGTGAGAGGTGCTCCTTCTCCTCCCTTCCTCCCCCATCTCTGCATCAAAACTTGCCCCCCGAACACTGATCTCCTTTAATTTAGTAAGCCAATTTGGCTGACTAATTGAATAAGCCAGTTATATCAGTGCATTCAAAAGATGGAAATTTGTTTATATGTATACTGTGTAAAATATGCTTTTAGAGCAAATGTCCTATTTCAGAGACATCAACTCCCAAAGGAAGTAAGCAGTGGAGCATCTTCGTACAGGGACTGTGTGGTGTCTGCAGGTCATCCATATTCTCAGAAGGGTCTCTCCTTGGGCTGAAGACACAGCAGGGGCTCAGCTCACTAACTGAGGAGGAGAATTGATTCCCACGGCCAATATTGCAGGTTTCACAGGCTGCTGCTGAGAGATCTATTTGAGGCAGCCCCATGCACACCCTCTCTGCCCACAGGTGCAACCCTGGCTGGTGTGAGGGTAGAGAGTCAGTGCCTTCTGCACCATTCTACCCCAGTTGTTTCAGATTGTCAGATGAACTGTACCAGTATTCCCAAGTAAACCTTGTGTTCTCCCTTAACTAAAATCATTCTTAACATTAAACCAGATGATTTTAAAGGGAACAGCATATTTGATTTTTCCCTAAGACAGTTCCTTCCAGCCAGAGTGCTGAGGTGCGGCACGTAAGATGTGAAATCTGTGAGAAGGGAATAAGGCCAACATGTTTATGTTGGTGATTACTGTTGACTTGTTTTCTGCTGTTAGTATTCTAGGCAGCTCCCCTGCTTTGTGTGACTGCTATTTTCAGCCATCTTTTATCCAGGGTTTCTCCTCTCTTAGCAATTTTTTTTTTCATTCCCACGGTTCGGAAGCTCAGGTATCTAATTCTTCTTGCAGAAGAATGTGTGTGGGCTGTGTTTGTATGTGTGAAAAGACCAGACTCTGCTGGCTGCCTGTTTGTTTCAGTTGTTTTAATGATGACTGTGGATTGTTACAAAACTGATTGGTCTGCAGCTTCTGGATGAAAGTGAGAACAGCCAGCATGAGCACACTGGCTGCTGTATAGCTGCTCATTCACCCCATTCAGAAGTGGCTGGAAAGTAGATGATGGCCCGGCAGGAGGATAGTTGGAAGGTTGTAACCTACCCTCCCCCAAATCAGGGTGGGTTTTGAGCCTGTGTATTCTCATTGGAGAAGGACTGAAGTATGATAGGCAGCAAAGAAAAACAATTGTTGTTTCAAATATTAATGGTGGAAATCCTCTTCAGGAGGACCTTTTGTTGCTCTGGATTGTCCATTTAGATATGAAAAATGAGGCTCCCGGGCAAAATACAGAAGAAGAAAGCAGAACAAAGACAGGGCTACATTGCTCTGAAAAGAGAAGAGAAAAAGAAGGGAGGTCACCCCAGGGATATCATGGTAGGGGGCGAGAGGCAGAGGTAGGCTGAGAAAGTCAAGGCCAGCAAGGCATCCTGGGAGCGGAGATGGCTGAGGAATGGCTAACAGCCAATTGTGAGTTGTTCTCTGGGCTGTAACTCCTCTGTGTGTTTCCTCCGGAAGCCTTCTGTAAAATCTGCTACAAACACAGCCTTGCTTCAGTGGTGCTGTGGGGAAGGAGGGCCGGGGTGGGAGGAGGGTGCCTTTCACTTGGGAGTTTTATGATCTATTTCAGGCAAGGAAGGCAAGGGGAGAGAGGTTAGAGTGATCTTCCTGCTTCTCCCATTTTAGACAAATTGCTTCAGCTTAAGACGTTTCATACGCCAGGGTACCGTATTTTAGGATGGCATGTCCTGAATCCCATTAAAAGCAAGAAATGAAACTTTTATATATACATACAGCTAAACTTAATTTCTGTTTCTGTTTGGAGTTCTGTGCATCTCAGTCATTCAGTGTATCTGGGCTTGCATCTGAGCTGGGAGGTGGAGGGTGAGAAGAGAGAGGTATATATAATGGCAAGGTCCCACTGGGATCGTACTACCTTTTGCCCTTGGAGGGACACCCAGTTTCCCTCTGACCTTTGGTCATCCGTCATATGTGTTGGGGAGAGTTGTCCTGCAGTCCCCACCACAAGGCCTCTCCAGGTCCACTCGCTCTGAGCCCCTCCAATGTCCACACAGTCTCAGGAAACTTTTGCTCCTTCTGGGGCAGGACACCCTGTGGATCTGCTTAAGACCCTTCACCACCTCTGGGCCACTGTTTGGTTCATGCAGACCATCCCATTCCTGCATCACACTGAGGTCCAGAGAGTTGAGGCCCATCTCTTAGAGTAGACACACCTGGGAATGAGGCCACAGACCTGCCCTGTCATCAGCTCCCTCAACCCATCTGGGGTTTTATTTCTTCATCCCAGTCGGAAGAGGAGCAAAGCCCCAAGTATCCTATCTCAGGGACCCCCACGTTCTAAGCCCTCCTCTCTTCCCCTCCAATGATGCAACTCTGTGCTTCCTCTCAGGAACCCACACTCTTACATTATCAGATATTCTCCCAGACCTACAGGGCCTAAACTTCTGAAATTCAAAAAGGCTGCTTTTGTACTGCTGGACACTTCCTCCCTAAGGCAAAACCCAAGTGACAGTATCACTGTTTCAGCCATCAGTACCCATCTCGGAGAGTTCATTGGGAGTCACCTGGCAGGTTCCTCTTCGAACACCTCAGTTCAAGGTCACAAAAGTAGTGCTCCCGGGGCACCATGAGCTGAGATAGTGATGGGATGTATAGAAAGCGTTTGCAATTCAGCCTCTTACTGAGAATGAGGGTGAATTCTTTTTTCATCAAAGCAGAATGAATCTGGCTTCTTCTAAAGTAATCCCGTCCTTGAGTAATCAGGTGTCTTCTACATTACGAACTTTTATATTCAAATCAGAGATTCTGAAACTGAGGTCATGATCTCCTTGAAATTATATGCAAAATTGTCTAGGTGCCTCTTTTCTGACATAAGCATCCATGGGATTTTTAAAAAATGAGATTTTTCCAAAGAATCTGTGACCCAGATGAGGTTAAGAACTGTTGCTATAAGCCAAGATCACAAATCTATTTCCCCTTGACTCTCGTGCATCCCTTTGACTGAACTTTGAAGTTCAGAAAATAAAGATCTATTTGAATGAAAAGGATCATTCTGTGCACTGAACTAAAGCCTTAAAAACCCAAATTTTATGTCTGATATCTCTTCCCACAGGTTCACCTTACAATGGCACCTTACAGTTTTGAGGGAAAGCTAGATGTGACATCTGTCATCTCTTGGTCACAAGGGCTAGACACATGTCTGCCTCTCTTCACTGTTCAGGGTGCATGCTTCCTGAGGCTGTTCATCTCACCTTCAATCACAGTATGTGAGCAGCTGTGCTCCCCTGCTTGAACTCCCTCAACTTCCCTTAACATAGATCTTTGCAGAGCATAAACCTCTTTAATGTGCATTATGTCATTTGACCCTTAACACAACTCTATGGGGTAATAAAGGGCCCCACTTTACAGGTACAGAAGGAGAACTTAAAGAGCATAAAGACTGGTCCACAGTCCTGCTGGAGTTCATGCCCAGCAGAGTGCTGACCACAATTCTTTCAATAATTGCCTTTAATTAAAAAGCAATTACAAGACACTCAGTTTTGTTTTTATGCTCTGTTAAGGACTAAATTGTCTTCCTTCCGAAGTTCATATGTTGCAGTCCCTGACACCTTCCCCTGACCTCAGAATGTGACCTCATTTGGAAACAAGGTTGTTACAGATGTAATTAGTTAACATGAGGTCATACCAGAGTAGGGTAGAGTCCTGATCCAAAATAACTGGTTCCTCATAGGAAGGGGAAACTTGGACACAGATATGCACACATGGAGAATGCAGTGTAAAGATGAGGGCAGAGATCAGAGTGATGCTTCTACACACCAAGGAATGACAAAATTGCTAGCAAACTATCAGAAGTTAGGCAAAACACACGGAACAGATTTTCTCTCAAAGCTCTCAGCAGGAACCAACCCTACGAGCACTTTGACCTTGGACTTGCAGCCTCCAGAACTGTGAGACAATATATTTCTATTGTTTAATCCACCCAGTTTGACATAGTTTGTTACAGCAGCCCTAGCAAACTGATACACACTCTATTCCACAATTTTCAAAAATTAAATAAAAACATGAACCCTTGTTTGGTATAAGATATTAAAACAATGCAGCAATACGTGGACTAAAGTGTAAAATCCCCACTCATGTCAGTACATCCCCCTCCCAAAGTAACATGGTTATATTAGGTATTTATCCTTCTAGAAATTTTTCTATGCATTTACATGTATATTTGTAGAGATTCCTATAGGTATTTTTTTAACATTTTTATTGGAGTGTAATTGCTTTACAGAGTTGTGTTAGTTTCTTCTGTATAACAAAGTGAATCAGCTATGTGCATACCTATGTCCCCATATCCCCTCCCTGTTGTGTCTCCCTCCCACCCTCCTTATCCCACCCCTCTAGGTGGTCGCAAGCACCGAGCTGATCTCCCTGTGCTATGCAGCTGCTTCCCACTAGCTATCTATTTTACATATGGTAGTGTATATATGTCCATGCCACTCTCCCACTTCATCCCAGCTTACCCTTCACACTCCCCATGTCCTCAAGTCCATTCTATGTCTGTGTCTTTATTCCTGTCCTGCCCCTAGGTTCTTCAGAACCTTTTTTTTTTTTTAGATTCCATACATACGTGTTAGCATACGGTATTTGTTTTTCTCTTTCTGGATTACTTCACACTGTATGACAGACTCTAGGTCCATCCACCTCACTACAAATAACTCAATTTCATTTCTTTTTATGGCTGAGTAATATTCCATTGTATATATGTGCCACATCTTCTTCATCCATTCATCTGTTGATGGACACTTAGGTTGCTTCCATGTCCTGGCTATTGTAAATAGAGCTGCAGTGAACATTGTGGTACATGACTCTTTTAGAATTACAGTTTTCTCAGGGTATATGCCCAGCAGTGGGATTGCTGGGTCATATGGTAGTTCTATTTTTAGTTTTTTAAGGAACCTCCATACTGTTCTCCATAGTGGCTGTATCAATTTAGACTCCCACCAACAGTATAAGAGGGTTCCCTTTTCTTCACACCCTCTCCAGCATTTATTGTTTGTGGATTTTTTTGATGATTTCTGTGCATTAATTTTGTATTCTGCTACTTTACCAAGTTCATTGATTAGCTCTAGTAGTTTTCTGGTAGCGTCTTTAGGATTCTGTATGTATAGTATCATGTCATCTGCAAACAGTGACAGCTTTACTTCTTCTTTTTCCAATTTGGATTCCTTTTATTTCTTTTTCTTCTCTGATTGCTGTGGCTAAAACTTCCAAAACTATGTTGAATAATAGTGGTGAGAGTGGGCAACCTCGTCTTGTTCCTGATCTTAGTGGAAATGGTTTCAGTTTTTCACCACTGAGAACAATGTTGACTGTGGGTTTGTCATATGGCCTTTATTATGTTGAGGTAGGTTCCCTTTATGCCTACTTTCTGGAGAGTTTTTACCATAAATGGGTGTTGAATTTTGTCAAAAGATTTTTCTGCATCTATTGAGATTACCATATGGTTTTTATCCTTTAGTTTGTTAATATGGTGTATCACATTGATTGATTTGTGTAATTGAAGAATCCTTGCATTCCTGGGATAAACCCCACTTGATCATGGTGTATGATCCTTTTAATGTGCTGTTGCATTCTGTTTGCTAGTATTTTGTTGAGGATTTTTGCATCTATGTTTATCAGTAATATTGGCCTGTAGTTTTCTTTCTTTGTGAAATATTTGTTTGCTTTTCATATCAGGGTGATGGTGGACTCGAAGAATCAGTTTGGGAGTGTTCCTCCCTCTGCTATATTTTGGAAGAGTTTGAGAAGGATAGGTGTTAACTCTTCTCTAACTGTTTGATAGAATTCGCCTGTGAAGCCATCTGGTCCTGGGCTTTTGTTTGTTGGAAGATTTTTAATCACAGTTTCAATTTCAGTGCTTGTGATTGGTCTGTTCCTATTTTCTATTTCTTTCTGGTTCAGTCTCGGAACGTTGTGCATTTCGAAGAATTAGTCTATTTCTTCCAGCTTGTCCATTTTATTGGCATATAGTTGCTTGTATTAATCTCTCATGATCCTTTGTATTTCTGCAGTGTCAGTTGTTACTTCTCCTTTTTCATTTCTAATTCTATTGATTTGAGTCTTCTCCCTTTTTTTCTTGATGAGTCTGGCTAATGGTTTATCAATTTTGTTTATCTTCTCAAGGAACCATCTTTTAGTTTTATTGATCTTTGTTATTGTTTCCTTCATTTCTTTTTCATTTATTTCTTATATAATCTTTATGATCTTTCCTTCTGCTAACTTTGGGGGTTTTTTGTTCTTCTTTCTCTAATTGCTTTAGGTGTAAGGTTAGGTTGTTTATTTGAGATATTTCTTGTTTGTTGAGGTAGGATTGTATTGCTATAAACCTCTCTCTTAGAACTGCTTTTGTTGCATCCCATAGGTTTTGGGTCATTGTGTTTTCACTGTCATTTGTTTCTAGGTATTTTTTGATTTCCTCTTTTATTTCTTCAGTGATCTCTTGGATATTAAGTAGTGTATTATTTAGCTTCCATGTGTTTGTGTTTTTTACAGATTTTTTTCCTGTAATTGATATCTAGTCCCATGGCATTGTGGTCGGAAAAGATACTTGATATGATTTCAATTTTCTTAAATCTACCAGGGCTTGATTTGTGACCCAAGATATGATCTATCCTGGAGAATGTTCCATGAGCACTTGAGAAGAATGTGTATTCTGTTGTTTTTGCATGGAATGTCCTATAAATATCAATTAAGTCCATCTTGTTTAATGTATCATTGAAAGCTTGTGTTTCCTTATTTATTTTCATTTTGGATGATCTGTTCATTGGTGAAAGTGGGGTGTTAAAGTCCCCTACTATGTTTGTGTTACTGTCGATTTCCCCTTTTATGGCTGTTAGCATTTGCCTTATGTATTGAGGTGCTCCTATGTTGGGTGCATAAATATTTACAATTGTTATATCTTCTTCTTGGATGGATCCCTTGATCATTATGTAGTGTCCTTCTTTGTCTCTTCTAGTAGTTTTTACTTTAAAGTCTATTTTGTCTGATAGGAGAATTGCTACTCCAGCTTTCTTTTGGTTTCCATTTGCATGGAATATCTTTTTCCATCCCCGCATTTTCAGGCTTTATGTGTCCCTAGGTCTGAAGTGGGTCTCTTGTAGACAGCATATGTATGGGTCTTGTCTTTGTATCCATTCAGCCAGTCTTTGTCTTTTGGTTGGAGCATTTAATCTGTTTACATTAAAGGTAATTATTGATATGTATGTTCCTATTACCATTTTCTTAGTTGTTTTGTGTTTGTTATTGCAGGTCTTTTCCTTCTCTTGTGTTTCTGCATAGAGAAGCTCCTTTAGCATTTGTTGTAAAGATGGTTTGGTGGTCCTGAATTCTATTAGCTTTTGCTTGTCTGTAAAGGTTTTCATTTCTCCATCAAATCTGAATGAGATCCTTGCTGGGTAGAGTAATCTTGGTTGTAAGGTTTTCCCTTTCATCACTTTAAATATGTCGTGCCACTCCCTTCTGGCTTGTAGACTTTCTGCTGAAAGATCAACTGTTAATCTTATGGGGATTCCCTTGTATGTTATTTGTTGCTTTTCTGTTGCTGCTTTTAATATTTTTATTTTGTATTTAATTTTTGATAGTTTGATTAATATGTGTCTTAGTGTGTTTCTCTTTGGGTTTATCCTGTATTGGACTCTCTGTGCTTCATGGACTTGAATGACTATTTCCTTTCCCATATTAGGGAAGTTTTCAACTATAATCTCTTTGAATATTTTCTCAAACCATTTCTTTTTCTCTTCCTTTTCTGGGACTCCTATAATTCGAATGTTCATGTGTTTAGTGTTGTCCCAGAGGTCTCTGAGACTGTTCTCAATTCTTTTCATTCTTTTTTCTTTATTCTGCTCCCTGGAAGTTATTTCCACCTTTTTATCTTCCAGCTCACTTATCCATTCCTCTGCCTCAGTCATTCTGTTATTGATTCCTTCTAGAGTATTTTTAATTTCACTAATTGTGTTATTCATCACTGTTTGTTTGCCTTTTAGTTCTTCTAGATCCTTGTTAAATGTTTCTTGTATTTTTCCCTTCTTTTTCTGAGATTTTTGGATCATCTTTACTATCACTACACTGAATTCTTTTTCATGTAGGTTGCCTATTTCATCTTCATTTATTTGGTCTTTTAGGTTTTTACCTTGCTCCTTCATCTGTAACATATTTTTTGGTCTTTTTTTTTTTTTTTTTTTTGATGGGTGGTGTTTTATTCCTGTCATACTGGTTGTTTTGCCTGAGATGTCTAGCCCTGGAGTTTGCAGGCAGTTAAATAGAGCTGGGTCTTGGTGCTGAGATGAGGACCTCCGGGGAGCCTTACTATGATTGATATTCCCTGAGGTCTAGGGTTCTCTGTTAGTCTAGCGGTTTGGACTTGGAGCTCCCACCACAGGAGCTCGGGTCCAACCTCCAGCTTGGGAACCAAGATCCTTCAAGCTTTGTGGCACAGTTAAAAAAAAAAAAAAGAAGAAGAAGAAGAAGAAAGGAAGGAAAAAAAGGAGCAGTACAATATCAAAGAATAAAAAACAAAATAAAATTGGAAAGATAAAAAATATATTAGGAAAAAACAACTATAATTGAAAGAACTGCAACAAGGTAAAATAGAACCACAGCAGAAAAAAGAAAAAAAAAAACAAAATGGGGAGTGGGGAGGCAACAAGCCAAAAGGAGAGATCACTAACAAAGTATAAAGAAAATTAGAAAAATAAAAGATTTATTAGGAAAAATAAAAACATAAAAGAATCAACAACAATGAATCAACAAGGTAAAACAGAACCCCAGCATAAAAGAGGAAAAAAGAAAAGAAAAAAAAAAAAAAGAATAAAAAGCCTTGGCTATGGGGTTGGAGTTTGGGGAGGGTGGAACTTAGGCAAGGGTGGGGTTTATGTTGGGGTGGGACCTAGGCAGGTGGGGTGGTGTCATTTGAGCGTGGGGCAGGGCCTAGGCAGGGCGATATTCAAGCGTGGAGCAGGGCCTCTGCTTAGGATCTGCGCACAGAAGGGGAGAGACAGCACATAGTAAAGAGCGCCTCTGGAGTGTTGGGTTCTGCAGTTTGGAGTTAGGGCCCTGAATGAGGGTGTGTGGGTGGGGTTTAGGCCTAGGGCATTGGAGGGGGTTTCCGAGTGTAGAGGTGGGGCCCTGGGTGGGGGTGTAGGGGCAGGGCTTGGGCTCTGCATGGCAGGAGGGAGGCTCCCAGGGCGCAGGATTAGGCCTGGGAGCCCAACAGGATTCCCGGTGCCTAAGTGGACAGGGAAAACACTGGCCCCATTCCCTTCTGTTACTTCACACCCTCCCCCACCATCTCCCCCAGGGTTTCCCCCATCGCTGCTGGACCCCTAACCATGGGTGGGTCCCTCTGGGTGTAGGAGCTCCTCCTCTCCCCCAGCCACCCCTTGGGGTGCCGGTCCTAGAGGTCTGGCCTTTACTTTTGCTCCCCCTTCCCTCCCTCCCACTCCCTCAGGACCTGGGTGGCTGGAGGGGGCCTCGGTGGGCATAGTATCAGGCCCAGGATCTCAACAGGTTCCTGGGGGCCCAAGTGGGCAGGGGAAACCTGGCCATGCTCCCTTTTGATCCTCTGCCCTCCCAGTGGTTCCCCAATTTCCCCCTTGGGGCGTGGGATCCCTTCCCCTACCCCAGCCGCCCTTCAGGGGCGCCAGTCCTGTCCCACCTCCACTTCTCCTCCCCCTTCACTCGCCCCATGCCCCATGTCCTACCCAGTCACCTGGGGTTCCTCCCGTCCCCTTAGGTGTCCGTGGTCCCCCACCAGAGCCTGGTAGGTGCCCTATTTGCGAGGAGATGCGAATTTTGCATCCTCCTAGTATGCTATCTTGACTCCACCCCAAGATTTCCTATAGGTATTTTTAAACCCAGTGTTTCTGACTCTGAGTTTCCACTACCTATTATCTCTTTCTCTCAGATACCTGAAAATATGTTTGCTGTTCTACTGGTTGTTAGTTAGAAGTGTTCTTTTACTTCAACAACTCGTTGAAGTTTGTGTGTGTGCGTGTGTTTATGTGTGTGAACAATCATTTTCAGAAAGAGGAAAAAACTTAAAAGAATCTCCTTGAGTCAAAGTATACACATTGGAAAAGCTTTTTGAGATTGAAAAAATAGATATACTTGCTCTGCCTTCATCCCACAGCCAGGCACTGGGTAAAAGTGGGAATGCAAGTTTTGTGAGATGGTTTCCACCCAGCTCAGAGGATAACCCACACTCCCACATACACACAGTGGTAGTTGTTTACCCACGAAGATCTGACTGGCACCCTCCAAGTTCCACCTGTTTCACCTGAAATATACTTTTTCCCACTATTGAGACAAGGTGGCTCTCCCTCCTTCTGTCAACTCAGAAATTTCTTTTTTAAAACACAGAAAAACAAAAAAACAACCCTATCTCCAGATGGCCATTGTTGCAGAGAACATATGGTGCCTGGGAGGAGAGAGAGAACCTTGGGCTCCTCCAGCCTTTTCCAACAAATATGCGGACGAGGAGTCTAGAATGCTCAATCTGAAGGAGGGAGGGGAAGCTCAAGGTCTGCAAGGTGAAGTCACCAGTCACATCCTGCAGTATTGGAGACTGTTCCCTCACCTGGTGTTCCTTCCATCTCACTCACCACGGTCCTTAGAGTACTTCATTCCTTGAGCACCAGATGAATGCGGCAGCCCTGCATAATAGCTGAGGCTGAAAATATTTCACTAACTTTGAAGCTGTGGAAAATAAAGCAGAAGAGAGAACCACAGAACAGGAAGCTGAGGCAGAGAAGAGGACCCTGCATGGAGTCCAAAAGGAATAAAAGAAGAGAAAGGAAAATACAGAGAAGCAGTGGGGGGTGGCAGGACAGGAGGAGGGGATGACCAGAAGGGGTGTGGACAGAAAGAATCTTGTCCTACTGTGTAACCAGGCTCCAAGGTTGGCCCCCATGATGGTTAATTTTATGTGTCATATTGGCTAGGCCATGATATCCATATATGTGGTCAAACATTATTCTAGATGTTGCTGCGAAGGTGCTTTTTTGATGATATTAACATTTAAATCAGTAGACTTTGAATAAAGCAGATTGCTCTTCATAGTGTAGGTGGGCCCCATCTAATTAGTTGATGGTCTTAATAGAAAAAGACTGATCTTTTGCTTGGGAAACACAAGCAAGGAGAAATTCTACCATAGGCTGTCTTCAGACTCAAACTGCAAGTCTACTCTAGGTTTCCAGTCTACTGGCCTACCCCACAGATTTTATAGTTGTCAGCCTTCACAACTGTGTGAATCAATTCTTTAAAATAAATATCTCCTCTCTTTCTCTCATTCTCTGTCTTTCTCCCTCTCTCTCTTTCTCTCCCTATCTCTCGCTGCCCCTACACACACACACACACACACACACACACACACACACACACAGTATTGATTCTGTTTCTCTGGAGAACCCTGACTAATGCAGCCCCCAGCAATACCTCCCCTCCCTGTATACCCATGCCACTCCTCACATCAAAAAAAGGTCTTGTTTCTCCTATTGAATCTGAGCTGGCGCTGTGATTGCTTTGAGCAGTGAAATGTGACAGATGTGAAATTCTGCGACTGCTAAGTCCAGGCCTTAGGAAACTAGGAACTTCCACTCCCTTCCTCTTGGAATGCTTACACTTGGAATGTTCCCACTTGGAACATGCTTTGAAAGATCCCAGCCACACAGAGAGATGATGTGGAGGAGAACCTAGGTGCTCTGGTTGATAGCCCCCATTGAGGATTCAGCACCATCTTGGATTTTTGAAAACCAGATGAGCCCTCAGATGACCGTGGCTCCAGATGACATCACATCAGGTGGAAGAACCACCCAACTGAGCTCAGTCAACCCATGGGCATTATGAGAGATAACAAAATTGATGTTGCTTCAAGCCACAACAAACTGCAGTGGGGCTGGTTTATTACATAGCAGTAAACAAGCTGTCTTAAAAGTTGGCCTAAGATAGACACTTTTTCTACTAATAACTGTTTTTCTGGATGGCTTTGTCCATGCCTCATAAGAAGAGAGAAAGTCTCCAGGAGAAAGTTTGCCCTTATTTTCAAACCCAGGATTGCCCTTTCCTAGGTCTTCAGGCAGCTACAGCCAACCATGCCAGGGGCCCAGCTAAAGAAAATCACACTACCACACCTTTGCACTTGAAGTCAGCAGCTAAAAACTGCTCCTTCAGCTTTGGTTTCTAACAGCCAATGGTTTGTTTATTAGCAAATAAGAAAAGTGGCCCCACACCTTTTAGCATGTAGAACAGAGTGGTAGTGTTGCTGGGGTGGAAGCAGAAACTTTGCAAGGGAGTCGTCTGAATTCACTTCACTGTTATTTTCTTGAGAGGAAACTGGCCTTAGTGTCTTCCTTGCAACATTATATTTCACTGCATTGCCCAAGGTCATTATCAATCCAAACCACAGTGGAACTAGGCCGAACTGCTCATAAACTTCACTTTATGACCTACCACAGGAATGTCCTCCACCTTTCAAGAAGGAGGTTCATTCCAGTCCTATTAGAAGTTTGATGATAAGACCTAGCACTTATGTTAAGACTTTTACAACACGGATTTAACTTAAGAGAATGTAAGAAATTCACAGACATACTACCCAAAGCAATCTACAGATTCAGTGCAATCCCTATCAAACTACCAATGGCATTTTTCACAGAACTAGAACAAAAAATTTCACAATTTTTATGGAAACACAAAAGACCCCGAATAGCCAAAGCAATCTTGAGAAAGAAAAATGGAGCTGGAGGAATCAGTCTCCCTGACTTCAGACTATACTAGAAAGCTACAGTAATCAAGACAGTATGGTACTGGTACAAAAACAGAAATATAGATCAATGGAACAGGATAGAAAGCCCAGAGATAAACCCACACACATATGGTCACCTTATCTTTGATAAAGGAATCAAGAGGGTACAATGGAGAAAAGACAGCCTCTTCAACAGTGGTGCAGGGAAAACTGGACAGCTACATATGAAAGAGTGAAATTAGAACACTTCCTAACACCATACACAAAAATAAACTCAAAATGGATTAAAGATCTAAATATAAGGCCAGACACTATAAAACTCTTAGAGGGAAACATAGGCAGAACACTCTATGACATCAATCACAGCAAGATCCTTTTTGACCCACCTCCTAGAGAAATGGAAATAAAAACAAAAATAAACAAATGGGACCTAATGAAACTTAAAAGCTTTTGCACAGCAAAGGAAACTATAAACAAGATGAAAAGACAACCCTCAGAAAGTGAGAAAATATTTGCAAATAAAGCAACTGACAGAAGATTAATCTCTAAAATAGACAAGCAGCTCATGCAGCTCAAAATCAAAACAACAAACAACCCAATCCAAAAATGGGCAGAAGACCTAAATAGACATTTCTCCAAAGAAGGTATACAGATTGCCAACAAACACATGAAAGGATGCTCAACACCACTAATCATTAGAGAAATGCAAATCAAAACTACAGTGAGGTATCATCTCACACCAGTCAGAATGGCCATCATCAAAAAATCTACAAACAATAAATGCTGGAGAGAGTGTGAAGAAAAGGGAACCCTCTTGCACTATTGCCTGGAATGTAAATTGATACAGCCACTATGGAGAACAGTATGGAGGTTCCTTAAAAAACTAAAAATAGATCTACCGTACGACCCAGCAATCTCACTACTGGGCATATACCCTGAGAAAACCATAATTCAAAAAGAGTCATGTACCACAATGTTCATTGCAGCTCTATTTACAATAGCCAGGACATGAAAGCAACCTAAGTGTCCATCGACAGATGAATGGATAAAGAAGATGCGGCACATATATACAATGGAATATTACTGAGCCACAAAAGAAACGAAATTGAGTTATTTGTAGTGAGGTAGATGGACCTAGAGTCTCTCATACAGAGTGAAGTAAGTCAGAAAGAGAAAAACAAATACCGTATGCTGACACATATATATGGAATCTAAAAACAAAATGGTCATGAAGAACCTAGAGGCAGGACGGGAATAAAGACGCAGGCCTACTAGAGAATGGATCTGAGGACGCAGGGAGGGGGACGGGTAAGCTGGAACAAAGTGAGAGAGTGGCATGGACATATATATACTACCAGATGTAAAATAGATAGCTAGTGGGAAGCAGCCACATAGCACAGGGAGATCAGCTTGGTGCTTTGTGACCACCTAGAGGGGTGGGATAGGGAGGGTGGGAGGGAGGAAGACACAGGAGGGAAGAGATATGGGGATATATGTATACGTATAGCCGATTCACTTTGTTATAAAGCAGAAACTAACCCACCATTGTAAAGCAATTATACGCCAATAAAGATGTAAAAAAAAAAAAAAAGTAGACAGAAAAAGCTGTCTACTGCTCCTGGAGATGTGCTAACTGCAGAGAACATTCATTCATGCCACAAATATTTTTAAGTATCTACCACGTCCCTGAGACTGTGCTAGGTACTAGCACAGATGCACCAGTTATGGTCCCTGCAATCACAGAAGTTGAAGGCTATATGGGAAAGAAAGACAACACCATGGTGCTCTAAAGATTACAATAACTTCATCAAACACTGGTCTTTAGGTCAAAAAATAAAAGCATACATTTCTGGGAACACTTGGGAAAAAAAAAAAAGAAATTCACAGACTCTCACTGCAACAGCATCTAAAAGTTATATTCTACATTCAGGTGTGCAAAAAAAATGTAGTTTATTTCCCATAAATAATGACATTCTTCAGGCCTACCTTATTGATTAGTTGGGGATCAGGGGAGTGTTCAGAGTCCGAACTTGCTACAATGGATGGCAACACAGCTGGTTGAGTTTAAGCCATCTCTCTTACTGTCTTAAATGACTCCATTTTCCCCTTCTCTGGCTCTTCTTACGGAGGAGGTGAGGAGTGTGCATTTTGCATGACCTGAGGGCCCGTGTCCACATGGGGAGCTTCAGACTCTCACTGTTCTCCTGGGGAGTGGGGCCTCTGGTCCCATCTCTAGACGGATGGCCACAGTTGTGTGTGTCTGGTTCCAGACAGTTTTCCTGGTCATGAATCCTCCAAGCTGCTCCCTGGGACATGCCCACCTCTGTGCTCCTATTTACCAAAGCCTACAGGACCTTCTGACCCCAGCAGCCTCCACAGAAGGAGCTGCCCCAGCTCATCTGTGAGGCGGACTTGCTAGCAGTGTTGTAGTATCCTGCCCTGCCATGTTGGCAGTGCCTGGGCGCAGGTCTTCTCCTAGAGACTGGCTGCCCCTGTCCCCCTCCCCCAGAGGAACATGTCACTAGCCGTGACCTCAGATTCCCTTACATCTGGATATTTTGACTATAGAACCCGTGGAGGACCCACTCATAAGGGCACATTGAGATACACGTGCCTCAGCTCCCCACCCACTACTCTATCTCAGACTCACAATTGACCAGGGCTGGAAGGAGTATGTTTTCTACTATCGCTGTAATTAGTTTCTCTCTATGCCATAGAACAGGAGTTGGCAAACTTTTTCTGTAAAGGGCCAGAGAGTAAATATTTTAGGCTTTGTGGGCCATATGGTCTCTGTCACAACTTTTCAACTCTACTGTTGCAGTGTAAAAACAGCCATAGACAGTATACAAATGAATGTGATTGTGTTCCAGTAAAGCTTTGTTTGCAAAAACGGGAGGTGGGCGGGATTTGGTCTGTGGGCCATTGTTTGCCAACCCCTGCTGTGGAAGAAATCAGTTGAGCTGAGTCTTCCAGGCATAGCTTCTGATAAGGAAAAGTGTGGTGGGTGAGAGATAGTCACAGTTTTGGGGTTTGTTTGGAGTTTTTTTGACACCGTTGCCATCAAACTGTGGCTCTGTGAATCTTCACTTTAAAAGCCCATAACTGCTTTGACCAACAGAATATGGTGGAAATGGCAATGTGCCTTTGCTAGCTCAAGAGACTAGCAGATCTCTTTCTGTCTCTTGGAACCCTCGCTCTTGAAACCCTGAACTGCCATGTAAAAAGTCCAGTTACCCTGGAAAAACTATATGGAGAGGATCTTAGATTACACAGAGATGAGAAGGGTGCAGTGGAGCCCAGCCTTCCAGCCATCCCCACCAAGACAACAGGCACATGAGCAAAATTGTCATGGATTGTTTAGGAAGCCCAGCTGAATTCCACCAATTGCCCCCCACCTCCCACCCAAGCCATAGGAGTCAGAAGAATCACCCCACAAAGCCCTTTCCGAGTTCATGACACACAGGAATGGTTGTTCTTTGAAGTCACTAAATTAGGTGAATTGCCTGAACAGATTATGGATGAAAATTCAATGGATTAATTCAAAAATATTATTCTTTTTCCACTTAAAATCTAACAGTCACTAAATCTCATTGTTTCCTCTTCTTGGTAAATACAAGGTAAAGCTTTAAGCAATTGATTTCTTGTCTTACATATCAGAGCATGAGAAGATTAAATTTTCCTACCACAAAATTCCAGCCCAAAAATTCTGGAAGGAAACATGAGCGACTCAGATGAAACAGTAATTGGTTTGGGACATGAGGGTACGTTAGCATTGTGTTTGACAAGGATTACATTTTTACTGCCGTGAAGGGGCTTGTATCTTCCTTGGCACAGTTATGCAATCCCCCAGGGCTGCACACAGGACAGGACGTGTCTATTCAAGCATCACTGGAATAAACAGGATTAATGAACATGAGGCCTTTCTCCCTTCTCTCTGTTTTTTGAGAGGGGAAGATTCTTGCTTTGTGGGTATGCCAGCACCTGGACTTTCCTTTTTGGTGCAGAATCTGGGTAATGGACAGATTTTCCCAAGGAGTATAATTAGAGTGAGAGTTCCCAAAGCATCTTTGTGGGGAGCGTAAATGGAGGCCCTAGGGTTGGGGGTGGGACAGGAGGTGGAGAGAGAATAGAGGAGCCATGTGGAGGGGAGGGAAAGCGTGGATGGGAGAGAAAGAAACAGATTGTCAGCCACTCTGTGCCACCTCTGTGAGTGGGAGACGCTGTGCCGGGTGCATGTGGGGGAAGAATTTTATAGTGGGCAACTGGGAATGGGGAGTAGATTGATGGAGTAGCAGCTGCTGCCTGTGTGGAAAACAGTGGCAGAGAGCAGAGAGAGGATTGTTAAAAGATTTGGCTGGACATTAAGAATTTATCCCCACCTCCATCTCTTTGGTCTTTTTTCAAAGGCTAAATGGCATTGAAAATGTTTGATTATTATATGTGCCTATTATAAACCAAGGCGTTTTCTTTTTTTCAAAAGTATCCTTTAGAGGAGAGGAATTATAGCCAAATCCCTGTGAAGTTTCTCATATCTGGGGCTTTCTTTCATTTACTTTATTTTGAACAGCTAAGTGCTGTTTGGGGAAGGCACATTGGCCTAAAAGATCTCCATCAATGCTGTTTTTCAGTGATTCTGAAAATCTGGAAATTCCCTGATGGAGTCTAAGAAAGAAGCAAAAATATTAACTACAAATTTAGTTGTTTATTTCTAGGGTATCAGCTCATAATTGCAATCAGTGATATTCATTGTCTATAGAACATCTTTTATAGATCTTGTAAGTCTTTTATAAATCTTTAAATAGATGTTCGTAGGTCTTTAAAAAGCAAAACAGTACATATATATGTTATGGAGATCAAACATAAACACCAGCAAGGTGACTAAAAAGAAAAACAAGAGATCTAATATTATAGAATGGGTACTTGCTTCTTGAGGTAACATTTCCAGGGAGAGCATCATTCACAGAATCAAAAAGAACTAATTCTCCAGTAACTTAGATGGAAATAAAGATGATGCACTATGAAATACTGTGGAGAGTGGTTCAAAAAGTAACTCTAGTCATGTTTTTAGTGATTTTTCTTATAGGGGAAAATAAGGGGTTTCCTTTATATCTCAGGTTGTTTTACTTGGGGACATGGAGATACATGTCAATTTCTTTTGTGCTTCTCTGCTATTTCTTTCAAATGACACTGCACATACACTGAGCCACACTGTGTCCCAGTTATATTCAGGCTTCACAATACATTCTTTAAGCCCTGTTGAAATAAGCAAAAATAGCTTTTGTCTAAATTTCATATATGTTTCAAAAGAAAATGTGGTGTTTAGAATCTTTGTTATCCCCAAATACTTGTTTTTGCATTTCTCAACATGCACAGATAATTTCAGAGAAAACTCAAGGTGAATCTCAGAGTTGATAATCACATATAATTGTGCTTCTTGAGATTGACACATAATTTTATAATATTACTTTAATTTGCCAAAGGAGAGGGTAGAAAAGGAGCTGGAAAACTTTCTTTAATCCTTGTGTTGATTTGGCATAAGAAGTTATGGTTAGAGTTATCTCGTTTTCTCTCGTTTCGGCTTTGATCTGAGTAGAAGTCATGAATCAGCAAAGCACAGATCAGATCTGACCCACAGACTTGCTTTGTTTGGTTTACACAATGTTTTTTGTTTGGTTTAAGTTTTTAACATTTCTCTTTAGATGAGGTTCACCATAATCACCACTACTCCTTACCCCCTGCTTGCTTTAGTCATTTATATTATCTTACTGGTCCCTGTGGATGTTTTTTTTTTTTGTTTACTGGTTTGGTTTTTTTGTTGTATTTTGTTTTGTTTTTTTGCAACCTTTGGTGAGAGTTTGTAGAAATTAGTTACATAAGTTGGCCATAAAACCTACAAAGCAATTTGTTTATGTGTCAGTTGCTTTATCATTTCTGGATTTACTATCAAGTGGCCTCAGAAGAAAAGAGGGAGCATTTGGTTGGCTCTCCCTGTGGCTTTCTTAATGTTATGCTTTTAGTTTACTCGTAAGTTTGGACCTAAAAATAATATTGGAGCACCCTGGTTGCCACGGATGGTACTGGATTATTCCTTCTGAACAAAGACTTTTAGCGTTGGAGGAGTATGAGATGTAGGTTCTCAAGCTCACAAACAACACTAAACTTGAAAGAAAAGTCTGTTGCAACCGTGAGTAAAGCTTGATTCAGGCATTTCAAACATCTCTTGAGGACCTACTACCAATCAATAGTATTTTCCACCTTTCAGCATTTATTGTGCATTTCTTTTTCCCATTCTGTAGACTAAACAAATAGACTACAAAGAGAAGACTTTATTTTGAGAAGACCATGTCAGTCACATTGGCATCTACCGGAAATGGTATTCCTGTGTGTTAGAATACCTTATAAGTCTCTTTTCATTTTTCTAGAAAAAAAAAATCTGGGTATCAGTAATATGTGTTTAAAAATAAAAGCCAGCTGCTCATCACACATTCACAGCTTCCTCCCCTGCCCTCCCTGCTTCTTTGCCAGGCATACAGGAAGTCACATTTTCAATTTTCAATTTTATCTTGCTTTTTAAAAATCTTCTACTGCAAAGCTTTTCTGTTTAGATGGATCTGGTGGCTGGAAGTGGGTATTTTTTTGCCCTGACTCGCTAAATAAGAAAGGTATTTATCCACTTTACCTTTTACCTTTGGACAAAAGGTATTTATCCAACACACTGTCTATCTAGCGCTTTTCAGACCAGAGGGACTAGATAACACATACATTCTGGAAGACTCACATGCTATTCCACCAATTAATAAAATGACATTTTAGGCAAACACGTTCTCTTATCTACTTTATTTTAGGGGAAAAATACCTAAGATATTAGATGTGGGTGGTTGATTGCAAAAATGGCCCCAATTCTCTACCTCTTCTCATATCCAAGCCCTCTGCAAAGTGACTTTTTAGCTCCTCCCATCAAGAGATAGATTTCATTTCCCCACTCTTGAACCTGGGCTGGTCTGGTGACTCTCTTTGGCCAACATGGCAGAAGTAGTGGTGTCCCAGCTCTAAGCCTAGATCTCAAGAGACCTTGTGCTTCCATTCTCTCTTGGAGTCTTGCTGCTGTCATGAGAACAAGAATGAGAGAACTCATGGAGCAGAACCAAGTTACCCTGGCTGAGGCCATTCCAGATGAGGCAGCCCCCAGCCCACCTGCCAGCTGGCCACGGATGCATGAGAGACACCAGCCAAACCCCGCCCCATCAGCAGAACTGCTCAGCCAACCACAGACTTGTGAAAACTAATGAAGAGTTCTTTTTTTTAAAACAATATGTATTGAAGTATAGTTGATTTACAACGTTAATTTCTGCTGTACAGCAAAGAATATGAAAAAGAATATATATATATATATATATATATATTCTATTTCATATTCTTTTCCATTATGGTTTATCACAGGATATTGAATATAGTTCCCTGGGCTATACAGTAGGACCTTGTTGTTTATCCATCCTATATGTAATAGTTTGCATCTGCTAATCCCAAACTCCCAGTCCTTCCCTCCCCTACCCCCTCCCCTTTGGCAACCACAACTCTGTTCTCTATGTCTGTGAGTCTGTTTCTGGTTCTTAGATATGTTCATTTGTGTCATATTTTAGATTCCACATATAAGCGATATTGTATGGTATTTTTCTTTCTCTTTCTGACTTACTTTACTTAGTATGATAATCTCTAGGTCCATTCATGTTGCTGCAAATGGCCTTATTTCATTCTTTTTTATGGCTGAGTAATATTCCATTGTATATATATACCACATCTTCTTTATCCATTCATCTGTCGATGGTTGCTTCCGTGTCTTGGCTATTGTAAATAGTGCTGCAGTGAACATTGGGGTGCATGTATCTTTTCGATTTGTAGTTTTGTCTGGATAAATGCCCAGGACTGGGATTACTAGATCATATGGCAAAAGAGTCCTTGAAACACTCTGTTTTGGGGTGGTTTGTATGTGACAGTAGCTATTTGATACACTTCCCCATAAAATAGGCATTTTGGCATATATGGATGTATATCATAAAGAACAGGAGCATAGATGTAAGTGCCACTACACGGTAGTTTGGAATTTAGTGTCATATTCACCATGTTCAAGTCCAGCTATATCACTACAAAATGGTTGACAAATTAATTCCTCTAAACTTTAGTTTCCTCATGGAAACTAAGGAAAACTAGTACATTACAGGGCTATTGTAAGGATTAGAGATGATATACATAAAGTGCCTGGAAAACAGGTGCTCAATAAATGAAAATTACTAGTATGCTTATGTATACATTTGAGGTTATGTGACTTGTAACTAATAAGTTTCACCTTCCTGGAGCCCACAGATTATGAGCAATACATGTATAACTATTAAAGTGGTCTGTGTATCTGGCCCTCACAGGGAGGCCTGTCTAAAGCCAAACTCCTCCAAGTAACTTTCTTCTAGCAATATCTCAAGGTGGTTCTCCTTGGAGGTCTAGAAATTATCTGGCCCAGACCTTCACTCTCCGTCCCCCACTCTTCACTTCTGCTGGACTTTTGCTATGGTTCAGTGTCCCTGCACTGTCCTTGCCCTGCCTTCCTGGTTTGTTGCTATTGTTTGCTTGTTCCTCTGGGGTCTTCATGACTGCTGACAAGTTGACACTATTACTGTGGCTTGGCTTCTCCAGCCATTAGCTCTGTCTTGTTACTCTCTTTATCAGTATTTTTAGCAGGTTCTCATGGCAAAGACTGGCTAGATACTCATCAAACCCCTTTCTCTCTCTGGGTACATAGCTGAACTATATTTTCCAGTCCCTAATATCTGTTGGGGACCATTTTTATTAAAATTTTGTTGCAGAATTTATGTATAAATTCCAGGATAAAACAAGGGTGCACCTTCTCCATGCTGTCTTTTCATTCCATGGTTAGCTGGTTGGAAAAGATAGACTGGAAGACAACAGTGGCATAAGGAATGACAAAAGTCCTAGATGGAAAGAGCCTGGATCCCTGTGTCACCACTTGGAAGGGAGCCACCTAAAAGAATGACCTGACTAGGAACATCTGCATTAGTCGTTGGATCAGTTACAAATACATTTTCATTATGTTAATAAGTCTCTGAGATTAGAGGGGTTGTTCGTTACCATCGAGTAGCCTAACATATTCGACGAATACAACTCCCAAATTTTATAGCCCTATTTTCTTTGTTTATTAAGGTGCTCCTACCATAACAGCTTTACTTTGTCTCGTTGCTTCTGACAGAGTCTTTGCACCTTTAAGCCCGGGCAAGTTGCCTAGAATTTGGGTGGAAAGAAAATATAAACTAACTCAACAAATATGTATTGAATGCTTACCATTTGCTAGGTATTGGGCTAGGCACGGAGGTTGGATAGATGAAACACAAAAAGAGCATCACAGTGCCTCACTCAATGTTATACTTCCCCAGGACTGACGTCTGATGTCTACCTCCTCTGCTCCCAATTATAAATTCCCTGGATACTGCAAGAAGGGCAAGAAAAAGGGTTTTCTTCCTCTGCTTCTCCTTCACAAGTCTCAGTCCTGAGGCTACAGGGCAGCGCCATCATATCTTATTACATTACCCTCCTAGAAGACCCATTTGAGGCTTCTTAAAGAAGACACCTCTTTGCTTCCCCTTCCATTCCACAACTTCAGAGGTGACTAAGGCAATTAGGAAACGCCCATAAACATCCTCACTGTCGATATAAAATTTCAATGTCACAGTATTTTTATTGTTGTTGTCATTTATTCTCCTGCAAAAATGCCAAGAAAGATGGATCACAAGATTGTGAATCTATGGGTTTCACCCTAACATTGTTTACAACCTGGAATGTACCTGGTTATTAAAAATGGGAAAGTAAGTAATTGGTAAAATGATACTTAGCTTTATTTTCCACTGAAAAAGATAAGACACTTGGTTAAAGAGAGAGACTCTTTGACAGAGGAAAGATGAGGTTGATTAAAAAAAAAAAAGTCCCAGCGGTGATACTTATTTCAGTCATAAAAAAGTTGCATTCCCGGGCTTCCCTGGTGGCACAGTGGTTGAGAGTCCGTCTGCCGATGCAGGGGACACGGGTTCGTGCCCCTGTCTGGGAAGATCCCACATACCGTGGAGCGGCTAGGCCCGTGAGCTATGGCCGCTGAGCCTGCGCGTCCGGAGCCTGTGCTCTGCAACGGGAGAGGCCACAACAGTGAGAGGCCCGCGTACCACAAAAAAAAAAAAAAAAAAAAAAAAAATTGCATTCCCAATTTAGCTTCATAGTCCTGAAACATTTCTCCTTCCAATGCTTTTGGTTTTTCATCTGCCACTAAACAACATGTTGCTGTATAATTAAAGAGTCACATTTGGGGGGTTTTCAAGGATCTTTGTGTATTAGTTGGATGGCATTTAGGGCCAGGCAGCAAGGTGGTTCAGAAAAACTTCAGTTTATATTTGCCTGTTGAAAAATGTTAAAAGGGCTTTTTTTGAAACCAAAGGTGTCTACTGAGTCCAGAAAGAATCAGAGGAGCCACAACAGCTGGATGCTATAAAAGCCTCAGGATTGGAACTCATCCTTCGATCATTTCACTAACCATACATAGAATATTCAGCAAAGGGATGTTTGCCATGGAACCATCATCTGTTTCCCAGCTCTGCTGTGTCTGACAGTAAGTGAGATCGGCTTGCTTTGATACTGAACGTGTTGGATGGAAATAATTAATTCTTAGTCTGTATAACTAAATCATTGTTTCACCTCTTTTCCCAGCTTTAAGCGGGTTCCCATGGGCCATCCGCTGCGCCTGCGCACAGGGCCACGCACATGCTCCCTGTGAGCTGTCAAATCCCGTCTGCCAAAAGAAATCTGCTTTACAGATTTTAGATGGGATTTAAGATACTAAACAGTGTTCTTCAGTGAACAATAACGAGATTCTAGTAACAACTTGATTTACAGACTAAATGTGACAGATGTGACTAATCTGGTATTGATAATACTACAAAATATAATAAAATTCTATTTTTAAAATAGTGCCAGTTGAGAACCTTTCTTCCATGTAAACAGTTCAAAGTCTTTTAGTGGAGAAGTAACCCTGTTTTCTGATTATGCTGCAATTGGCACGAAATATTTCACTAATGAATTGAAAGCACTACATTTTTTTTATTGAGTGTTAAAATTTTTTAAAAGACAAAAAACCTAAAAAAAAATTTGGAAGCTGAGCAAAGATAGCAAGACTAACTTTATTTTTATAATTCTCTGAGTATTGAGTTCAAGAACCTAGTAGCTAGCACAGAGCTTGCCTCTCAACAAAGATCTGTTGGGCCAAAATCTTTAAATGTTTCTTCAACTGAAATGTCTGTTTTATCTTTAGCCTGACTTTTTATCTGTGTGGAATGTTTCTCTCTGGCAAAAGTACTATATTCTGACACATAGTTCTTTTTTCTAAGTACTAAGTTACATTGCTCTTGGAGTTTTCAGACTTTGAATATACCCCATGTGGGACATTTCAAATGGCGAATGGAATTCTTATGCCGCTGGAAATTCTAAACTACCTGAAAGAAAATTTGTTTCTCTAACTCATTTTCTGTTCAGCCATAATTTTTTTTGTCAGTGCTGAGATAAATTCAACTGCAGTAAATAAATTGCTCAGTTGATATTCTCGTGTTGCTGCCTTTATTTTTCTTATGACATTCTGGAATTCTTCTGTTGTTAAAAGGAAAGAAAACTCAGTTTGGTGCCTGTTTCCTTTTCCCTGACTTGATTTTAGAAATTAATGAGAATGCTAATGAAATAGCAAAGAAAATAAAAAATTAAAACAAACCAACAAAATGTTACTGTATAAGCAAATCTGAGACCAAAGAATGAAAAAAAAAAAGGAAAGAAAACTCAGAAGGATGTACCCTTTGAACTAAAATGTTAATAAGAATATATGCAAACAAAAAGAGAGAAAATAGAAAACAGAAGGAGAAGAGTCAAAAGATGCTTTGATATAGACATAGCAAAGATCTTGTTTTGGAGCCTTCTACTATAGGGTTAAGGTATTCTGGGGGCATCTGTTGAATGAACAGGACAGGTGGGCCTCACTGAGGCCTTTGACGTGCTTGTTAAGAAGCCTCCTGGAAAACAATGATAATTCTGTCAGTCCCTAGAATTAAGAAACACTGGACTCTTCTGAAGACCAGGTGAAGGGGATAATCTGGGGGGAGGGGAGGTTTGAAGAGCTCTTTAGAGAGAACTTATCCTAAGGAAAGAGGAATGTTTAAAGAGACCTTTAAGTAACCATTGGAATAGGATGGTGCTATGGTCTGAATGTTTGTGTCCCCTCATGATTGGGGTTAGTGCCCTTATAAAATAGGCCCCACAGAACTCCCTAGCCCCTTCTGCCATGTGAGGACACAGTGAAAAGACAGCCATCTGTGAACCAGAAAGAGGGCCCTCTGCAGAACCCCAGAATCTCCAGAACTGTGAAAAGCAAATTTCTGTAGTTTATAAGCCACCCAGTTTATGGTATTTGTGTCACAGCAGCCCGACAGTCGAAGGCAGATGTGGACTTGTAACACAAGACAGGAACTGTGGCTTGAATCTACACCCAGACTCACCTTCAGATCCGTGTCTGAGTCTAGGAGGAAAAAGCTGATCGAAAACATCAAGAGTTGCTTCTCGAGAAACTGTGAAGGGCACAGCTGTACTGCTTTGGAACACTCTTTTGAGGAGGGTTTCAGTTTCTCCCACATTCCTATAAAATTATGATGTGACCTCAGCACTTGACCACCGTAAGAGTGGACACCTGTGGCCAGCAGAGCAGCCCAGAGCAGTGGCCTGTCAGCTGGGGGTCAACGTGCAGTGAGGGGCCAAGTGCAGTGGCCACAGGCCTAGAAGATGACTGCTCCTGGGGGATGGAAGGAGAGTGGGGGGAGGGCGTCCAGCAAGTCCCATGGTCACCAGGCCACAGTGCACAAGAGGGACACCTTCTGGGGATGCCCAGTGGCAGTGGGGAGTGGGAGGGTGGCTTCTCAAGGGACCAGAGGTGCCACATAAGCAGGTGAAGGCAGTAGGCCAGCAAAATGTAGGTAGAGAGACGAATATGGCCCCAGAGACGGCTGAGGCCTAGAGACACTTGGGTTAGAGAGAGAAAAAGGGATCCTGAAGGAGAGATCTTCAGTTTCACTTGTGGATTTCAGAAGAGGCAGAGCTGGGATGTTAAGGTAGGTCTGGCTGCTTCTAGGCCCTGCTTTATTCATCACTAAGCATTACTGCTTCAAACAAAATTATTAGTGCAACATGTGGCCCCAAGCCAGGCCCTGAGCTTGAATGTCTTATTCTACCACATGAAAGAACAAGGAGTAAAAATTCATCCTTTAAATAATGAAATCAAATCTGTGTGAAATTTTTTTAAATTATTTACTGATAATGTCAAGATATAGGAAAGCTATTTGTGCTGGGAATTGATCTGATAGAACAACAAAATAAAGCAGATCCAATAGATTCACAGCCGCTGATGCTGGGAATTGATAGAAGTGACCTGACTGCCTGGCGTCCAGGTACCCCTCAGTGGCCCTCCCCACCAGAGCTGACACAGCTGACCCCACCATCAGTGGTCAGTTCAGGCCTGGTCTCCAGGCTACCCCTTAGATCCCACTGGGAGCTTTTAAAAATCACGGGAACTCTGCCTGCACCTCGGGCTAATTACATAAGCATCTCTAGGTGTGGGACTCGGGCTTCAGGAATTTTTAAAGCTCTCCAGGTGATTCCACTCTGCAGTCACAGCTCAGAACGCTGCTCCAGGATCTCCTCAGACCTTGGGAAGAAGGGCTGAAGAAAGCTTTGCCCAGCGTCGTGCCCTGGGACCAGTGACCGGGCAGCCCGTCTGGAGGCTCACCTCTTCCCCGGCCCCCGACAACACGCCGTGCAGGGGTGCCTGGCCCACGTTTGCAGATGGGTCCACAGGTGAGAGGGTTGCTTTTTCTAATGGGATCTTTATAACACTGTTGTCTTTGCGCGGTGATTGTAGATGGTCATAAATATCTAAAAGTGATATTCTGAGGTGCTTTTAGTCCCATGGCACTTGCTGTGAAGCCTCCAAGAAGTCACTGTGCCTCTTTCTCCTCTCAGGCACGAGCTTTATTGCAAAAGGGCCAGTTCTGTTTCTGTTTCTTTTGACTGCAGCCTTCTGCTGACTCATGATACTGTTTATTTTGTTTTATTAAATATTCTTTTTTTTTTTTTTTTCTTTTTGCGGTATGCGGGCCTCTCACTGTTGTGGCCTCTCCCGTTGCGGAGCACAGGCTCCGGACGCGCAGGCCCAGCGGCCATGGCTCACGGGCCCAGCTGCTCCGCGGCATATGGGATCCTCCCAGACCGGGGCACGAACCCGCATCCCCTGCATCGGCAGGCGGACTCTCAACCACTGCGCCACCAGGGAGGCCCTAAATATTCTTGACTATGTTAAAATTGTTGAAACATACACACACACACACACACACACACACACACACACACACACAGCTGGCAGCCATCCAGCTCAGCAGGGGGCCGGGGCAGAAAGCTGGACTTCTGCCTTTACCTCCAGACCCAGGCTCTGTCTGGTACATCAGTTCTAATTACAGACACCCTCCTTGTTCCTTGAGTCTGAGTTCCTGTTTTAATAACCTGCTTCACACTCCAATTCCTACTACTTTGGGCTTTATCTGTCTCCCTGAACCAGAAGTCTACCTGCAACTGTTATCAAATTGCCTCAAGCCTGCAATTCACAGACAGCTGTTCCTAAAGCCTTCACCCGTTCCTACATCATGCTTTGCGGTGCTTTGCACACCAAGCACACACTCTTGCTTGTGGCCATTAGCTGCTGGACTGGATCATTATCCACCTTGTCCCATATTCTTCCTCGTTCTCGCCATGGAGCTTGCCTCTGCTCCCAGCCCTGTCCCACACCGTCGGCCCTTCTCCATCCATCACCTCACTGCACTTAGTAGAATCCTCTCATGACCAAGCAGGAGCACTTACCAAAAGCAACCAGTCACTGGCTCTTAGGTATTGATATATTTCATCCCCCCAAATTGTCTAGTGGTATTTGAAATGCTTTTTAGAATATATATGTAAGTTATGTGCTTCCTGCTCAACAGATCAATAACAGAAAATCTATATTTAATATGATTAAATACATGTTCATTCATTCAATAAATGTTTTACCTGCTAGGCACGATTCCAGGGATGAAGGCTACAAGACAGACCAGATTCCTGCTCCATGGGACTTACATTCTAGTTAGAGGAGACAGACATATAAAACACATTTAAAAAAATACTGTTGGGCCTCCCTGGTGGCGCAGTGGTTGAGAGTCCGCCTGCCGATGCAGGGGATACGGGTTCGTGCCCCGGTCTGGGAGGATCCCATATGCCGCGGAGCGGCTGGGCCCGTGAGCCATGGCCGCTGGGCCTGTGCGTCCGGAGCCTGTGCTTCGCAACGGGAGAGGCCACAACAGTGAGAGGCCCGCGTACAGCAAAAAAAAAAAAAAAAAAAAAAAAATACTGTTGAAGAATGCTAAAAATGGTACAGATGAACCGGTTTGCAAGGCAGAAATAGAGACACAGATGTAGAGAACAAATGTATGGACACCAAGGGGAGAAAGCGGGGAGGGGGGGTGATGAACTGGGAGATTGGGATTGACATATATACACTAATATGTACAAAATAGATAACTAATATATAAAAAAAGAATGCTAAGTGCTATGAAGCAAATAGAACAGGGCGAAGTGATAGAGACTTTAAATTAGATAGTTAATAAGGTAATTATTGAAGAGGTGGTTAAAGCGTGAATGATAGAAAGGTCTGGGAGAAAAGTGTTCCAGACAGAAGGATGAGCTAGGACAAAGGTCCCATGGTGGCAACAAGCTTGACATCATTGGGGACAGTAAGAAGGCTATGGAAATGGGCGTGTAGGGAAGAGTGGGACCAGGTGAAATCAGAGAGGTTGTCAGGGTCAGATAGGGTAGAACCTTAATACCAATGTAAGGAGTATAGATATTATTCAAAGTGTCATCAAAAGCCATTGATGGGATTTAGGTACAGGCCTGAAGTGATCTGATTTACATTTGTAAAACATCACTTGGATTGCCAGGCAGAGAACAGATTATAAAGGGCAGGAATGGAAGGAGGGAGACCTGTTTAGAAGGGAAAATATATCAGTCTGGATACATTTGGCTTGGCTTTGACTAGTGGGTTATAATGCAGATAGAAGTGGATGGATTCAGAATATATTTGGGGAAGGAGTGGATGTCAGGAGGGGTCAGAGGTATAGGAAAGTGATGAAGCAAGAACAGCCTGTAGATTGAAACTTAAACATATGGTTAATTCTTTTAATGTGAAAATCTTTATTTTGACAAATAAGTACAGTATAAAAAATTGACCTGAAAAGTTAAAAACAACTTTAGAACACTCCCTAACACCATGCACAAAAATAAACTCAAAATGGATTAAAGACCTAAATGTAAGACCAGACACTATAAAACCCTTAGAGGAAAACATAGAACACTCTATGACATAAATCACAGCAAGATCCTTTTTGACCCACCTCCTAGAGAAGTGGAAATATAAACAAATGGGACCTAATGAAACTTAAAATCTTTTGCACAGCAAAGGGAAACATAAACAAGACAAAAAGACAACCCTCAGAATGGGAGAAAATATTTGCAAATGAAGCAACTGACAAAGGAGTAATCTCCAAAATTTATAAGCAACTCATGCAGCTCAATATCAAAGAAACAAACAACCCAATCCAAAAATGGGCAGAAGACCTAAATAGACATTTTTCCAAAGAAGATACACAGATCGCCAACAAACACATGAAAGGATGCTCAACATCACTAATCATTAGAGAAATGCAAATCAAAACTACAGTGAGGTATCATCTCACACCAGTCAGAATGGCCATCATCAAAAAATCTACAAACAATAAATGCTGGAGAGAGTGTGAAGAAAAGGGAACGCTCTTGCACTGTTGGTGGGAATGTGAATTGATACAGCCACTATGGAGAACAGTATGGAGGTTCCTTAAAAAACTAAAAATAGAACTACCATATGACCCAGCAATCCCACTGCTGGGCATATACCCTGAGAAAACCATAATTCAAAAAGAGTCATGTACCACAATGTTCATTGCAGCTCTATTTACAATAGCCAGGACATGGAAGCAACCTAAGTGTCCATTGACAGGTGAATGGATAAAGAAGATGTGACACATATATACAATGGAATATTACTCAGCCATAAAAATAAATGAAATTGAGCTATTTGTAGTGAGGTGGATGGACCTAGAGTCTGTCATACAGAGTGAAGTAACTCAGAAAGAGAAAAACAAATACCGTATGCTAACACATATATATGGAATCTAAAAAAAAATGGTTCTGAAGAACCTAAGGGCAGGACAGGAGTAAAGATGCAGATGTAGAGAATGGACTTGAGGACATGGGGAGGGGAAAGGATAAGCTGGGACAAAGTGAGAGAGTGGCATGGACGTATATACATTACCAAACGTAAAATAGATAGCTAGTAGGAAGCAGCTGCATAGCACAGGGAGATCAACTTAGTGCTTTGTGACCACTTAGACAGGTTGGGATAGGGATGGTGGGAGGGAGACCCAAGAGGAAGGAGATATGGGGATATATGTATATGTATAGCTGATTCACTTTGTTATAAAGCAGAAACTGACACACCATTGTAAAGCAATTATGTTCCAATAAAGATGTTAAAATTAAAAAAAAATTTTTAAGATGCCTCTTAGGTACCAATCACTGAATAATCTGTTACACCCTCAATTTACTGGGCAGTTTCACAGCAAATAGAAAAGCATAGCATCCCTACTCTTTAACAAAAATCTAAATAATGTTTGGTAGGGACAGTGGTGTACTCTGCCCATCAAATAATGTCGTCAATACTATTCTATTTTATTATTACTACTTTCAACAAATTGGCAGAAGGCACTTTGACAGTCATTTGGTGTTCCACCCACACATGTAACCTGGCTCCCGTGTGATTGCAGAGTCTGTCAGTGGTGACGTGAACAGGAGCTGGGGCAGCGTCTGTGGGGAGAGCCAGATCTCAGTCCTCTCACATTTCATCCTGGCTGCCGACAGATCTCCCCTCCGTGTAGGGAAGGGAATGTCTGCTGATGTCCTGCTTTCTTTTTCCACTCCTCACCCTGACATGACCTTGGGAATACAGCTCCCTGAAGCAAGAGTTCTTCCCACTCTGCTTTAGAGTATTCAGGCTCCAACTATAAGGTATTGATTAAAGCATGGACTTGCTTGTGTTCACATCAAAGACGTTTTAGGTGTAAAGATTGGTGGGAAGTAAATTATTGCTATTTTTCCTGAATTACTATTGTAGACATTTTGAAAATTATAGTAAGGAAAATGAGTATCATTCTTGAGTGATACCCTTGTCCTTTTCATGTATTTTCTTTATACACACACACACACACACACACACACACACACACTGGCACATATTGTGCTTTTATAAAATTGGAGGTTTCCTGCTTTTTTCACTTAACAATTTATCATATGCATTTTCTCATATCACTCCTTTTCTAAAACATGATTGTTAATGACTGCAATCATATGCCTGTCCCATAAAAACATCATTGAACATAAATCTTTGTTTATGCATCTGATTCATTTTTTTATTTTTAAATTAATTTTATTGATTCCTAGAAATTAAATAACTAGGTCGAAAGAGAAGACATTTAAGGCAAATTCCCTGCCAGCAAAGTTAACGCTAGTAATGATGACAGCAGCTGTTTGAAAGTGCCTGTTTCACCACAGCCATTTTATGAATGGATATAAGATGTTCTCATGTGGGGGAAAAAATAGAAAAAATGACACTGGTGTATTTAATTTAAAGTTTTTTTTTTTAATTTACAGTTTTAGTCTTGAACACCTCATATGTCCTTTAGCCACTATCATGAATTGGCATATCAGTAATTTGCCCATGGTTGTATTAGGAAAAGTTTATTATTGATTTATGAAGGCCCTTTATATAATAAATGAAATCCTTTGAAAGTGATATAATTCGAAACACTTTCCTAGTTTGTTCCTTCCCTTTTAATTTTTTTTTTTTAATCATGCTTTTTGAGGGAATTCTGCATCAAAAATAGCAGATATTTGGGAGTCCAATCTGAGATCAAAGCCTGGCTCTGCTTCTTACTAGCTGTGTCTTTCAGATTATTTAGCTTCTTTAAACCTCAATTCCCTATTTTTAAAATCAATGTAATACCACCAATGTGATAAATTTATGGTAAAGAGTAAATATAATAATAGTAATAATCTTAACATTTGTGTCAGGTATTATATACTCTTTTACATGGTGCATTTATTTTTAATTTTATTGAAGTATAGTTGATTTAAAATGCTGTGTTAATTTCTGCTGTACAGCAAAGTGATTCAGTTACACATATGTGCATTCTTTTTCATATTCTTTTCCATTATGGTTTATCATGGGATATTGAATATAGTTCCCTGGGCTATACAGTAGGACCTTGTTGTTTATCCACCCTATATATAATAGTTTGCATCTGCTAATCCCAAACTCCCAATCCTTCCCTCCCCTACCCCCTCCCCTTTGGCAACCACAAGTCTGTTCTCTATGTCTGTGAGTCTGTTTCTGTTTCTTAGATATGTTCATTTGTGTCATATTTTAGATTCCACATATAAGTGATATCATATGGTGTTTGACTTTCTCTTTCTAACTTACTTTACTTAGTATGATAATCTCTAGGTCCATTCATGTTGCTGCAAATGGCATTATTTCATTCTTTTTTATGGCTAATATTCCATTGTATGTATATATACCACATCTTCTTTATCCATTCATCTGTCGATGGACATTTAGGTTGCTTCCATATCTTGGCTATTGTAAATAGTGCTGCAATGAACATTGGGGTGCATGTTATCTTTTCGAATTATAGTTTTGTCTGGATATATGCCCAGGAGTGGGATCGCTGGATCATATGGCAACTCTATTTTTAGTTTTCTGAGGAATCTCCATTCTGTTTTCCACAGTGGCTACACCAATTTACATTTCCATTACACGGTACATCTTGTTTAATCCTCAAGACAGCCTTATTAGGAAATCTTCTGATATTAAGGCATATTACTTATGATAGAAAATGCACATTCAGGGCTCTGGGGAGTCCTATAGTAAAAACAACCTGGTAAGCTTTGTTTATCTCAGCATCTGCCAAACTTATTTAATCACAGAAACTCTTTTTTCAGGCCATGAATATTATACAGTACTGGCATTTCAAGGAGAAACTTATTTTAAAATTTAATTTTATTTTGAGATAATTGCATATTCACATGCAGTTTTAAGAGATAGTACAGAGAAATCCCATGTGCCCTTTACCAGTTTCCCCCAGTGACAACATCTAGCATAACTGTAGGACGGTATCACAACGAGGACATGGACATTGACGCAGCCAAGATTCAGAGCACTTCCCTCACCACAAGGATCCATCCTGCTGAACTTCTACAGCCATGCCCACTTCTCTTCCACCCATCCCCTTTTCTTTATATCTTCTATTTCTTTGCTGAGCCTTTCTATTTTTTTCATTTGTTTCAACCATAGTCATAATTGTTCTTTGGAGCATTTTTATCCTGGCTGAGTTAAAATCTGTCAGTTAATTCTACCATTTCCATGATACTGATGTCTTTTTTCATTCTGCTTGTGATCTTTCTGATTCTCGGTATGATGAGTGATTTTTCAAGTACACCCTGGATATTTTCATATTATGTGATGAGACTCTGGATCTTACTTAACCTTCTATTCCTGACTTTTTCTGGCCCTGCTCCAGCACGGGAAGTTGGGGGGCACTGCCTCGTTTGCCAGATGAAGGGAGAAGTCCATGTTTCCCGCTCAGCTTTCATTGACACTTAGGGAGGTTGGGGGACTCCTCGTTACTGCTGGGCAGAGATGGCAGTTCAGCTCCCACATGTGGTCCCACTTGGGGGGGAGGGGCGGGCGGTTGACAACTCATTACTGCTGGTGACGTAGAAGCCTGGCTTCACTCCCACTTCTTCTGACACCATCCCTGAGGAGGAAGAAGGTGCCTCCTTCCAGCCAGGGGGAAATGCAAGTCCAGGCTCCCGCATGGTCTCCATGGACACAGCAGGAGGGTGGGAGATGGGGGCAGCTCATTGCCTAGTGAGATGAAGGTCCCAGCCCCTGCTTGTCCTTCTCTGACAGCACCCCAGAAGGGGCGTTAAGGTGCTCATTACAGCCTCTCAAGAGTGAAAGTCTAGGCTCCCCACACAGCCTTTACTGGTGGGAGTGAGAGCGGGGCCACAGTTTTTCCTGTGCTCTTGGCTAGAGGAGAGTGGTTACTGTCTAGAAGTTTTTTGTCCTGCGAGGCTGTCACTTTCCTGCAGCTTTGACTAGAGACAGCAAGTTTTTGCTGGGATCCTTTTGGTCTGCGTCTGTTGGCATTTCTAGATGGCCGGCTTCTTTAGCTCCGAATCTGGAATATACAAGGTAAAAAGAAACCTTAGGAAACTAACTACTGTGTCATCCCTCAGGTCCCATGCTCCCCTAGGTGGTCTGCCTTTTCTCTCCACCTTTTCAGAGTTTTGTTTTATAAATAATGTCCAGGGTTTTTAGTTGGAGAAGTAGGGAGGAGGAGTAGGGCAAAGCATCTTTGCTCCGTCTTCCCTGAAACAGAAGCCTTTCCAGGGCACGTTTTGAGAAACGCTCTTTATCATGCTTTGTCATTGAGTTGCAACATCCCAACATGTTCAAAGTACTTTGTTACTTATAATGGATAAAGCGTCAAGGCTTGCAAATGATTTACTCTTTGATAGATCAGCGAAGGTACAAGGTTATCCCACCTTTCTGGTAGTTTTTGTAGGATAGCCAACCACCCCAATACTTAGCAGCTTGAAACAAGGACCACTGATTTAGCTCATGGCGGGGCAGAAATTTGGGCTGGGTTCCACTAGGCACTTGAATGTGTCTGTGGTCTGCAGCGAGTCAGCTAAAGCCCACTCCTTGGCTGGGTTCTCTCATATCTGGGGCTCCAGCTAGATCACTGGGCTGACTCAGGGCTGGTAAACGTGGTGTCTCATCCTTGCAGCTCACACAGGTATGTCAGAGATCCAGCAGAGAAAGCAGAAGTGGGTGTGGCCTCTTGAGGTCTAGGCAAGGCTCTGGCGGTCACTTTTACCTCACTCTCATGGCCAAGCAAGGCATAAACCAGTCCAGATTCAAAGCGTGGGGGAAATAGATTCCATGTGTTGATGGGAGAAGCAGCAAAGTCACTTTATAAAGAATGTAGTTTACAGGGGGAAGGGTCAAGAACTGTAGCCAGTTTTCCAATTTCTAATATCCCCATAATAACGTCTTCTCAGCTTGCATTTTCTAACATGTTTTCTTAGTAGGAAAAAAGTTGTGGCCAGTAGTTGCTCATAACCACTGGATAAACTCTTGGGAAAATGTCCCATGTATGAGCGTCACTGGTGATAGCAGGAAACAGCTGATAGCCAGTCAGGGTGACTCACCTAAAATGCAAATCCGATCATGTCACTCGTGGACTTAAGACTCGTAAATGACTTCCCAATGTCTACAAAGAACTCCAAACTCAGCATAACCCATAAGGCTGCCCGTGTCCTCACCAGCCTCCCACCTCTGGCTCTACATTCCAGTATACGGATCTGCTCACTGCTCCCTTGCCCCCACTGTGTTATTCCAGACTTTGCCCTACCCTTTGTGCTATTTCTTCTGCCTGCAGTACCCTTCCCCACCTGCTCCTCAGCCATCTTCTGTCAGGCTAGCTCTCCCTCCTCTGTCCAGGCTTAGCATATGGGTCATGCCCTTGAGTGAGGCTTCTCTGCCCACCCCTTTCTCACAGGCTGGATTTATTGACTCATCTCTGTGCTCAAAACGTGCCTTGTGCATCATGCTAATTGAGCACTTGTTATATTGAAATTTTTCATTTTTAAGTCTGGCTTCCCCACTAGACTGTGAATTCCTCCAAGACAAAAAGCCTATTCTCACTTAACTTTGTAGCTGCAGTGCCTAGCACAGTGCATATAATACTGAATAAATAATATAGCAGGTGGTGGTGGTACCCCCGTCCATATCTCTGGGGCCTTACCACTTTCCTATGCTCTGAGTGTGACTTCCAACTATTGTAGGCTCATGGCAATGCTAGCTGTTCTCAAAATAATTCACTATGCATGTCTTCAGATAATAAGAGGTGGGGCAAGATGCTTCTATTTGAAGATGATCTAAAAAGAAAATAGAGTGATTTTTATACGCCTCGGCAAAAAAAAAAAATGAACTTATAATAATTATTTATGGGGTGAGGCATGCTTCACCCCATAAACTTGGTTTTAGTGGTGAAGAACTCAGCTTTGGAATCAGAGTGATCTGTGTTCAGATCTCCTTCTCATTAGATATTCAACCTAGACACAGAACCCAGCCTCTAGTTAACTTCGTCTGTAAAATGGAGCTAATATAACTGAGTCGCTGTGAGAATTAAATGATATAATCCTTGCAGACTGCATAAGCACATAGAAAACTGTTATGATTGTTTTTGTTTTTAGAATGGTTATGGCTAGAAATTTACAAATCTATACATAATCTGAAAAGAGAATTTTGCAGAGGTCATACAGTGAAAAATCAAGGCTGTTCATTGTAAACCTGGAAAAGTGATCTTGCACAGATTTACAAAAAGGCTAACTTCTTACATTTCAGAATGTCTAGGACCTATTGATCTTTGGCCCTTTTGCAAGTTAAAGGTATTGAGTGAAAGGGAGAAATTGGTCTCTAGAGTTACAGTTTGGTGGAGTCTCTGTAGGAGAGGGTGTGGTGTGTGTGTGTGTGTTTTAAATAAGTGGAAACCTCTGCTAAATGCTCTGTAAACAAGCTTTGTTGGATTAGCAGAACCTGCAGAAAACATGGTGACTGAAACCAGAACCATCAGTAGGCTGTAGTTTTCAACCCTTCCTAAAAACCTCATGTAAAACAGATCTCACCAAAGCTGCTCTGTTGGAAGGGGGAAGAGCATGCGCACTCTGCTTTCCCTTAATTCCCCTACCCCATCCACACCCCTCCATGTGAGTAAAAGGAACTGGGAGACCTGAGTTCCAGACCCAAGCATCCCACTTCCCTGGCTATGTGTGATCTTGAACAAGTTCCAGCCTCTCTGTTTCCAGCTGCCTCATCCATAAGATGAAGAGACCTTGTGGTGCCTTCCAGTCTATAGCTATGATTTTCAAAGTCTTCCCATCAGCTTTTTTCTGGAGCTCCCTCCAGCTTCTCTGAGTTCTGGAAGCTCCACATTTGGCCTCTGCCTTTGGCAAGGACTGTGCTTTTCCCTTATCCAAGAAGGAGTCAGAATTTTCAAAGTAACTGATACTGTATCTAGCGCCCTAGATGAGATTATAGGTTGTCCCTGCCAAGTCTGCATTGAGGTTTGGGAGAAATTTTAGGAGAAATAAACACTGGGAGCTGCAGATGAGGAACTAGTGCTAAGAATGCAAGGGGCAGGCTTTCTGTGAATGATGATAATAATGTTGATGCCATTAAACAAGCTACAGGCATATCTAGGTAACAATCAGCACTAATTGTATTTAAATCTGCACCTCAGACACTTTTGCTACAGTATAAGAACAGGGATCCTCAATTTTGATTTAGGATTTAAAATTCCAGATGCCCCCTTACCCCTACCCCACAGACACACAGAAATTTCAAATTCAGTTGATGTGGGTAGGGCCTAGTTTTTTGTATTTGGGGAATTCTGAAGTCAGCCAAGTCTGAGAATCACTGTGTTTAGAGAGCTAATGTGCCTGTCTGCTTCTTCCTCAAGGCAGACATTTGCATATACCCATCAAAAGCAAATAAAACTGAAATGCTTTTATCATTTACCTGACTTTTTTTTTTTATTCACTCATGAATGTTTACTGAGCCTACCTCATGCTGATTCATAAAGGGAACAATTGCTTTTCACTAGGAAAATCAAGAGTGTATCAAGAATAATTTTTTTACAGGTTTTTTTTTCAACTTTATTGGAGTATAATTGCTTCACATTGGTGTATTAGTTTCTGCTTTATAACAAAGTGAATCAGTTATACATATACATCTGTTCCCATATCCCTTCCCTCTTGCGTCTGCCTTCCTCCCACCCTCCCTATCCCACCCCTCCAGGCGGTCACAAAGCACCGAGCTGATCTCCCTGTGCTATGCAGCTGCTTCCCACTAGCTATCTACCTTACGTTTGGTAGTGTACATATGTCCTAAATCCAGCTTTCAGTGACTGTTGTTACTGTTTCAGTATTACCTAACCCTGCTCGGCACACAACAAAGTTAATATTTACACTGTTTACAAAACAGTTCAATAAGTACTGAAACCACGGCACACAGAAGAGAATTTGCTACATCATGATCTCGTTTGAATTCTCTGATGGCGGTTCAGTGGTCTGTGTGACAGAGTTCAGGGACTTTGGACTATCTGAGCTTCAGACTTTCCTGGATCGCAGCTTCTAATCTTCAAAAATGTGACTTAAAAGAAAAACAAAAGAAAAAACTTTGGGGAAGTGGAATACTATCACTCCTGCTCAAGTGTGTTCCCTGGCACTGGAAACCTTGTTTACTTGCTCTCCAAAAAGGATTGTCATCCCTGGTTCCAGCACTGTGCTTCCAGCAGCTGTCCCTAAATGATTAATGCAAGCAGGCAGAAACCTCGGGTCATTCCTAAATTGGAGAACTACCTGCAGATTAACACACTAGCTTAACCTTGTTTGACTGGGATTGAAGATTTTCTCAGATATCTGTCTGACATCACCGAGGGGCTAAGGCTGGACTTATGCTATAGCATACCTCTATCAGTGCTGATTCAATCACTCATTTGCTTAACTCAGTCAACAGCCCTGATTTCCAAGTGATACTTCTTAGAAGACTGCAGAGTGGCCTCAGAAAGCAATGGCTGCTCTCTTCCCTGCTACTAAGATCAAGAAAACTGAGTGTCAGATATGGAGAATTTCAATGAAGGAATCTACTAGTTGCATCGTGTCTGTATTGGATCCTGTCTGGGTTTTCAAAGTTCGCCTTTTCTGAAACACATAATATCTCCCAATTTTGAAAAAGAGCACTCAATAAGTGTTTTTAGAAGAAATTAAAATATTTATTCTTTTTGCTTCAGTAATTCCAGTCCTGGTGCTTTATAATCTGCCTTTTCCTCTTCCATGCTAGAAGAAAGGAAGGAAGGAAAGAAATATGTTACACATATAGATGCGCTTCAAACAATACTGAGATTGGTTAACTAAATTGTTATATGTCAGTTTGGTGGGCTATTATAAACTTGATTATGAGCAGTATAGAATAGCATGAAAGTGCTAATGTTTGTGTGAAAAAAAGCAAAATACAACAATACATCTATACTGCACATTGTAAATGAATGTATATGAATAAAAACTAGCAAGAAATATAGAAAATAAAAAGTTGATATTTGGTAGTTGTGAAATACTGAGGGGTTTTATTCATTTTCAAAATGTCCATGAATGCTGTTACAGTATAGTTTGTGCAATAAAAAAGTAACATTATTATCTCCTTTTTACAACAGTTTAAATGTTCTCTTATAAGATGCCTTACTAGCTCCATTTTACAGTTGAGTTCATTGCCCAAGGTCACTTCAGCTGGGCTGGATTCTGACTCCTGAGCCCCTTCTCTTAAGCACTATGCTATGTGCTGCTTCCTGTAATTTAAGTCATATTTGTGGGTTATTACTGGGAAGCATAAAAGGCAAAAAAAACAGAGAAGAGAAAAAAAGGGGAAGAGAAGAAATAAAAGAGACCTATGAAGAGTAATGTCAGAGGAAGGACCCGGGCCCCCTGGTTAGCTACCCCGCCTCCATCACCCTGTCAGTCTCTCCACCTTCGAACTAGCAGTCATAAAATGTGCCTGCATCCACCGTGACATTTGGTGGACAAAGACACCTTGCAAATGTAAATGCCAAATGTGCACAGTAACCACTCAGAGATGAAAGGTGAGTAGAGAAGCTGAACTCTCCGGCTAAAGTGTCTGACACTGATTTATTGTTAAGCTCAGGAAGACCATAAACCCAACACCCATTCGACTGCACACTCAAGATGGCCTGTCACTCATCACACTTGGGACAATCAATTTAAGTCTTCATTTAAATATCTCCCTGGAAGAGAATCTCTGGAAACAGGACAGATTTTCAGTTACCCTCAGCAAGTGAATTCCCATAATACGCAGGACCGTTTCTGGAGGTTTGCAACTACTTAAATAAGAACTGATAAATAAATTCCATACGAATTTATCACTGCTAGAATGCTTTACATTAGCAAGGGGACTGCAAATTTGCTTTGTATTAACCTAATGAGCAGAATTCAGTAATTGAACCAGACTTGGAAAATGCCTGCCCATTAGGAGAAGCACCAAAACTTTTCCACTTGGACTCTGAGGCCCATCCATTAGTATGACTGCACAATGATGAAAATGTATCTAAGTATCTAGTTATGTCTTCAGTTATATTTGTGACATGCAAACTGGGTTTCCCTGCCAGAAATCTGAGAGTCGGACAGTTTGTGACTGCCATGGAGCTAAATTCATAAGCTATTTTTTTTAACTAAAATTATTAAGGAAAGCAGAGAGGAGTAGAGTAAAATTAAGTTGAGGACTGAAGGGAATACAGCATAGTGGTTAACAGGGCAGCTTTGGGCATCTCTCTCTCTGCCACTGGCTAGGCACATGACCTAGAACCACTAGCAGTCCCCTCATTTGTCAATTAGAGATAGCAATAACCCAGTTGCTTTGAAAATTAAATGAGAATTTCCACAAAAGTGCTTAGAAGAGTGCCAATCACAAAATAAGTGTTCAATAAATTATTGTTAATGCTTTCATCTGGAAATAAATTTAAATGACATTTATTCTATCTTCTCTTAGCAACAATGGATTTATTTAACCTTTTGTGACTTGATAAAACCTTTAAGACTCTGATGTAAAACCATAGTCTATTTCTCAAGATAACTGCACATGTATATGCACTAAATATTTTGCAACTTTAGGCTCAAGCACTCTCTGGAGTCTAAAAAGTTCTGCTCTCATCTATCTTTTCATTCTTCCTTTCTGTTATTTTTAACTTCTGTGGTTCTCCATATTTTACCACTGCCTAATTAGTCTTCCTTAATGGCAGCTTCCGGAAGTAAGAAAGCCAAAGCTAAACCTATCATGTTTATAGTTAAGGTTTGAGGAAATTTCAGATCAAGGTAATCAGGCAATCAAAAAATTATAGGCAACTCAACGATAAGAAAACCAACAACTCGATTAAAAAATGGGCCAAAGACCTCAACAGACACTTCACAAAAGAAGATATACAGATGGCAAATAAGTATATGGAAAGATGCTTCACATCATATGTCATCAGGGAAATGCAATTAAAACCACAATGAGATGCCACTACACACCTATTAGAATGGCCAAAATCTGGAATACTGACAATACCAAGTGCTAGTGAGGATGTGGAACAGCAGGAACTCTCATTCATTGCTGATGGGAATGCAAAATGGTACAACCACTTTAGAAGACAGTTTGGCAGTTTCTTACAGAACTAAACATACTCTCACCATACCACCCAGCAATTACACGTATTGTTATTTGCCCAAAGGAGCTCTAAACTTATGTCCACAATAAACCTGTACATGGATGTTTATAACAGCTTTATTCATAATTGCCAGACCCTGGAAGCAATCAAGATGTCCTTTAGTAGGTGAATGGATAAATAAACTGTGGTACAAGCAGACAATGGAATACTATTCAATGCTAAAAAGAAATGAGCTGTCAAGCCATGAAAAGACATGGAGGAACCTTAAATGCATATTAATAAGTGAAAGAAGCCAATCTGAAAAGGATATATACTGTATGGTTCCAACTATATGACATTCTGGAACATGTAAAACTATGGAGACAGTAAAAAGATTAGTGGTTGCCAGGGGTGAGGAGGGAGAAGGATGAACAGGTGGAACCCAGAGGATTTCTAGAGCAGTGTAACTACTCTATATGATACTATAATGGTGGATACATATCATCATACATTTATCCAAACCCTGAGAATATACAACACCAAGTATGAACCCAAATGTAAACTATGGACTTTGGGAGATAATGTTGTGTAAATGGAGTTTCATCGATTGTAACCACTGTACCATTCTGGTGGGGATGTTGATAATGAGGGAGACTAGGCAAGAATACGTATGGGGAGTATATGGGAAATCTCTGTACCTTCTACTCAATTTTGCTGTAAACCTAAAACTTCTCTACAAAGTTAAAGACTATTTTTAAAACTTACATACTGTTTAAGGCTTATTAGCCCCTTTCGAAAAGAGTTGATAGTATAGAACTCAGAACACATTAGCTCTTAGTCACTGTATTAAAAATTACAGTTCCATAACCAGGACAGTTCTCAGAACATATTTAGACTATGAGGTTGATGCTGAACTCATTATCTTCAACAAATTCAGTCCTCTTCCTGCATTTTCCATCTTGAATTGTTGGGTCAATCATTAATTCATTTACCCATTCAACTATAGTAAGTCCTGGAAAGGAATAGGAGAACAAATCAGACCCTACCCTCAGAAGCTTAAAGTCTAGAGGAGAAAGATAGCTAAACAAATGAAGGGTTTTGAAGGCTATAATGAAAATATGTACCAGATTGGGTAGTGGGGTAAATTGGATAATTTTTCCTAGGTATTCCATCTGTCCATGTAGCTTGCTTTAGCCAAGGGCTTTTTTTTTTTTCAATCTTCAAAATATTTTATTACGAATTACAGTACAGGGATTATAGAATGTTTCCTGTTGTTCTCTAATACATACATTGCTGAATGAAACACTGCTAATTCCTGGCAGTCTCCCACATGACTATAACTTCTATAATAATTTCAACCACTTAGAGTTACAGAAGAAATCTCTAACAGGCAGTGGAGTGGAAACGGCCAGACACTGTGGCCAGTGGGCTCTTGACTGGTGAACAATGACATTGTTTTCTCCAGGGGTTGAAATCCACATCTATGGCTGACAACCCACCAAAAGCTGGGACCCAAATTTGTACAGAGACAAGATAGAGTGGAGAGAAAACAACACCCAACAACCCAGAAGTCACTACATCTTATTCCTGAGTTTTAGCTCTCAGCTGCATCATGCAGGAAAATGTCACTTTTCTTCTGGGGATTATAGAATTCACGTCTCCTTAACTAGTTGTATCTGGAAGCATATGCAAATATGTTTCCACTGTGATTGAAGCAACAAGCTGACATCAGTTGATCTGTTCCGAAGCTTTTAGTTTTGCTCTGGCACCTTTATCCTCAAAACTGAATCACCCATCAGATCCCACAGTTGCAAGGGTGTCATGAACACCCTTGGAATGTGATTCCATTTACCAAGTAGGTGTCCTGAAATGTGAGCAAAATGTGAACAAAATCTTTAAAATCAAAATCTTTAAAATGCAACCACATGTTTCATCTAGGCCTCTAACTTACATTTCTTATACCTGCAGAAGAAGAGCATCCCCCAGGGAACAGCTGCTTCTTCAGCCTGGGTCCTGAGTGAAGAGTCATGTGAAGCAAACTGGAAGTCAACCTACAGCCTAGAGCAGAACTATTGCCTACCCCTCAGCACTCATGCAAATGAGCAAGAGGTGAGTGTTTGTCATTCTAATTTGGAGTTGTTACTGCAGCAAAACCTGACTGACACTGATGGGCTTAAAGGAGAGCATGTTTATTTCTACCTGAGCATCTGAGAAGAAAGTATAATTAAAAAAAAAAAAAGATTTTGAAAATCTAAGGATGCTAGTAGGTTGGTATGGAGATTATACAGGTTTTGAAGCAAGGTACAGAGATTGAGATTTCTGGACTGGTAAGGAAAGACCTAAAATAACATGCTAAGCAGTTTGTGCCATAGTCTGTAACAAGGGACCTTTGCAATAATTTTAAAGAAAAGGGGCCAGATTTGCATTTCAAAAAATTACTTAATTATAATGTGGTTATATAGAGGATGTTTAGAGCTCTAAGGTCAGTAACAAAGATATTAGTTAGACGATTAAGATAGTCTGGGTGAGATGCCTGGAGCTTTGCAGTAGGGCTGTCATATGGTGCAATATAGCAACCTTGAGTAGCACCAGAAGGGGGAAGGGGGTGATGTGAGACATGATAAGGGGGTACCATTTCAAGGACCACGACACTGATAAAATACAGGAAGTGAGATACAGGCAGGCAGGAATGAAGAATGGCTCCCAGATTTCTACCTTAGGTGACAGGGTAGATGGTAATGCCTCTAACCAGTATAAGACGATGACATGGAAGAGGGAAAGGCAAGATAAATCATTTCATCTTGGACATGCTACGCTGAGGTTCCTTTGGGACACCCAGGTGGATATGCCAACAAAGGGGTCTGAATTAGAAATGCTGCTGTGGAAAGAAGAGGATCCTCCACGGAATGTGCCTATAAAGGGGACTGACAGGCCCTGGAGGACACTAACGCTCAGGCAGTGAGAAGCTGAGGACAAAAAGCCCACGGAGGACACAGAGGTGGCATTGTCAGACACAGGTCAGGAAAAGCTGAGAGGCTAGCATCATGGGAAGGAGTGTGAGCATGAATGCACTGATTCTTCTTTTCACTAAAACCCAAGGTGTCCCTCCAAACTGAGATGGAAGGTCGCCTCTTTGCAAGAAAAGGACCCTTCACCAGCCAGAGTCACTAAAAGCCACACAGAGAGAGAGGGTGACCTGTTGTCATTCAGAAAAGCAGCCACTGATATTCACAAGAAAAATAATGAGGTGGCCAACGCAGCACAATGGGAAGAGGGCACAGCCCTTCCATACTCAGAGAGTCCTTGGCTCTGCTCTGGCCATGACTGTATTTAAAATGCTGTTTGGAAGTCAGGCTTCATGTGCCAGGGACTTTCATCTTGCACAGAACCATGTGAGAAACTTCAGGCTGCTGAGCAAAGACGAGGAATTAGGGTGTCACTGATTCTCAGCTTGTCAGAGAGGGCAAGCCTGGAGTCAACATCAATCAGTTCAGTCATTTAAATACATGACCTTGGCCAGGTTTATTCATTCATTCAATTATCTGTTACTATTTTCCCATTACTTACTTTGTGCTAGATATTATGCTAGCAATAGTGAACAAGACTGACAAGTTTGCCCTGGTGGGATGTTTATTCTGGTAGGAGAAGTGGCCATAAATTATGTCAATAAACAGATAATATCTAACTGTGACAGTTAGACATTAAGGAAGTAAATAGGATGATGAGCTAAACCAGTGGTATGCTTCAGAATCACTTGGAGAGCTGTTAAAATACAGATTGCTAAGACCCACCCACCCCCATTCCCAGAGATTCAGCGGTCTCAGGTAACAGGGATGCTGCTGGTCCAGGAATGACACCTTCAGAACTTGTGAGATAGAGCAACTAGGGAAGGTTTTTTAGAAAATAACAAATAACACGTAGGTGGGCTTTTTGCATTCCAGGTACTAGTTTAAATGATTTGCCTATGTTACCCCATTTAATCCTTTTAACAACTTTGTGAAGGAAGAACCAATAGGGGGTGCCCATTTTAGAGAGGAGAAAACAGACACAGAGATGTTAAGTGTGATGCCCAAGGTCTGAGCCCCAGGCAGCCTAGCCACAGGGCTTACCTGCTGTCCCTCCCTGCGCACTTGTGCTTTCAGGTGGGGGACAGCTTCTCCTAGCAGGTGGTGTTTGAGCTAAGACCTACTGGATCAGAATGAGGAGCCAGGCAATGAGCTGGGGGGGAGAGCTTTCCCAGTCAGGAAATGGCAAATGTAAAGGACAAGGGGGTAGAAAAGAGCTCAATGTGATTAAAGAGAGTAAAACGGTCATGTGACTGGAGTTAGAAAGAGAACAGTAGTGTGACAAAAGGTTAGAGGGTGAGGCAGAGGATGGAATCAAATGGATCCCTAGAGACCGCAGTAAGAAATTTGCATTTTGTTTTAAAAGCAACAGGAAGTAAAGAAGTAATTTTTTAATTAAACATTTTATTTTGAGAGAGAAATGTAAATTCATATGCACTCATAAGAAATAATAGAGGTCCTGCATACACTTTACCCAGTTTCCCTCAAATGGTGACATCTTGTAAATATATTGAACAATCTCACGACCAGGATATTGCCATGGATAGAGTCAAGATACAGACAGAACATTTCCATCACCACAAGGATGCCTTATGTTGCCCTTTTATAGCCACACCTTCCCACTCACGTTCTTCCCCTCTCCACTCCATCCTTAATTCCTTACAACCACTAATCTGTAATCAACTTTTATAGTTTTGTCATTTCAAGAATGTTATAGGAAGTTGGCTTTTTTTTATTCAGCATAATTCTCTGGCGAGTCATCTGGTTTGTTTTGTGTGTCATTTCATCCTTTTCATTGCTGAGTAATATTCCATGCTAGAATGTACCACAGGTTAACCTGTCACCCTTTGAAGGACATCTGGGTTGCTTCCAATTTTGACTTATTACAAATAAAGCTTCTATAAACATTCATGTACAGGTTTTTGTGCATCTTCATCTTGCTGGGATAAATACACTGGAGTACAATTGATGGGTCATAAGGTAGATACATATTTAGTTTTTCAAGAAATTGCCCCAAACTGTTTTCTACAGTGGCTGTTCCATTTTACATTTCCGTCAGCAATGTATGAGTGGTCCAATTTCTATACATCCTCACCAGAATTTGGTGGTGTCACTATTTTTTAAGGTAGCCATTCTGATAGGTGTGTAGTCTCATTGTGGTTTTAATTTACAATTCCTAATGACTAATGGTGTTGAACATTTTCTCATATGCCTATTGGACACCTGTATATCTTCAGAGAATTATCTGTTCATGTCTTTTGCCTATGTTCTAATTGATTTGTTAGCTTTTTAACTCTTAGGTTTTGAGAGTACTTTATATATTTTAGATTCTAATCCTTTGTCAGATACACGCTTCACAAATGTGTTCCCCACTTGTAGCTTGTCTTTTCATCTCTTAACAGGGTTTTTCACAAAGCAACTTTTTAACTTTTATAAAATCAAGTTTATTAACTTTCCCTTTCAAGGATTATGGTTCTGGCGTCAAGATTATTACTCTTTGTCCACCCCAAGTTCCTAAATATTTTCTCCCATGTTTTTTAAAAGCATGCTAATTTTAAGTTGTGCATTTAAATCTGTTATCCATTTTGACTTAGCTTTTGTGTAAGGGGTGAGGTTTATGGTGAGGCTCATTGTTTTGCTTATGGATGTCCACTTGCTCCATTTGTTGAAAGAAGCATCTTTCCTTCATTGAATTGCTTTTGTACCTTTGTCAAAAATCAGTTGGGCATATTTATATGAGTCTATTCCTGGGTTCTCTATTCTGTTCCATTGATTTATGTATCTATCCTTCCACCAATACCACACAGTCTTGATTCATGTAGTATCTAATGTCTTAAAATTGGATAGATTGATTCCTTCTCACACTTTATTAGTGTTTCTCAAGATTATTTCCTTTTCTTTCTCATATAAATTCTTGAACAATCTTGTCTATATCTAAAAATCTTGCTGGAATTTTGGTAAAAATTGGGTTAACCTGTATATTAATTTGGGGAGAACTGTTGTCTTTATCACGTTGAATCTTCCAATCCATAAACACTGTATGTCTCTCTATTTTTTAATTTCTTTCATCAGCATTTTATGGTTTTCATTATACAAGTCCTATACATGTTATCTTAGATTTACATATAAGTATTTCATTTTTGTTTTTGAAAAATTGTAAATGGTATTAGAATTTTAATTTCAGTATCCACAAATTCATTGGTATATTGAAATACAGTAGATTTTTGAACGCTTATCTTGTATTCTGCAATGTTGCCAAACTCACTTTTTAGTTCTAGGAAGTTTTGTAGATTCCTTGGGATTTTCTAAGTAGATTGTCACGTCATCTGCAAATAGGGACATTTTTATTTTTTCTTTCCAATCTGTAAGACTTTTCTTTCCTTTTCTTTCCTTATTATGCCAGCTATAACTTCCAGCACTATGTTAAATAAGAGTGGTGAGTGTAGACAACCTTGCTTCATTTCTGATCATAGGGAGAAAGCCTTCAGTCTCACTATTGAGTATAATGTTAGCTGTAGTTTTGGAGATTTTTTGATAAATGCTCTATATCATGTCGATGAAAGTTCACCTCTATTCCAGTTTTTCTGAGAGATTTTATGATGAATGGTGTTGAATTTTGCTGAATACTTTTTCTGCATCAAATGATATAATCCTGTTGTTTTTCTTCTATATCCTGTTAATATGGTGGATTACACTGATTTATTTTCAAATATTGAATCAGCCTTGTGCCCTAGAATAAATTTCACTTGATTATGGTGTATAATTCTTTTATATGTTGCTAAATTCTATTTGCTAATGTTAAAGATTTTTATTTCTATATTCATGAGGGATATTGGTCTATAATTTTCCTTTTTTGTGTACTATCTTTGTCTGGTTTTGATATCAGAGCAGATACCAGCTTCAAAAAAATGAATCAAGAAGTTTTTTCTTCTCTCTATTTCTGAAAGAGATTGTGTAGAATTCGTTGTTAATTATTCTTTAAACGTATGGTAGAATTCTCCAGTGAAGCCACCTGGGTCTAGAGATTTTTGTCTTGAAGAGTTTTTTAATCACAGTTCAATTTTCTTAATAGTCATATGGCTATTCAAATTATTTACATCATGTTGAGTAAATTGTGCTGGTTTATGGTTTTCAAGGAATTATTTTGTCTAAGTTGTCAAATTTCTGTGTGTGAAGTTGTTCATAGTATTCCCTTATTATCCTTCCAGTGTGTGCAAGGTCTATAGCAATATTCCCTGTTTCCTTCCTGATCTGGTAATTTTTTGGTCAGTTTTTGTAAGAAATGTGTCAGTTTTATTGATCATTCAAAGAACCAGTGCTTTGTTTCATTGATTTTTCACTATTTTTTATTTTCAATTACATTGATTTCTACTCTGATCTTTATCATTTTAGTCCTTCTGCTTGCTTTGAGTTTATTTTGCTCTTCTTTTTCTAGGTTCTTGAAGTGGGAGCTTAGATTATGGATTTGAGACTTTTCCTTTTTTTTTTTTAATGCATGCACTTAGTGTTATAAATTTCCCTCTCAGTACTGCTTTAACTGTGGCCCACCAATTTTTATACGTTGTATTTTCATTTTGATTCAGTTCAGTGTATTTTTAAAATTTCCCTTGAGACCTCTTCTTTGACCCATGGGTTACTTAGAAATGTGTTGCTTAGTTTCCAAGTATTTAGAGATTTCCCTGTTTTACTGATTTCTGTTTTGATTCCAATGTGGTCAAAAAACATACTCTGTATGATTTCAATTATTTTAAATTTGTTAAGGTTTGCTTTATGGTCCAAGATATGGTTTGTCTTTGTATATGTTCCATGGACACTGCTATTGCTGGGCAGGGTCTTCTGTAAATGTTGCTTCAGTCCTGTTGTTTGATGATGTTGTTGCAGTTCTATATCCTTACTGATTTTCTGTCTAGTTATTCTATTAATTGTTGAGAGGCATATTGAAGTAATTGTTGATTGGTCTTTTTCTTTCACTTCTATCAGTTTTGTCTTCATATAGTTTGCAGATCTCTTTGGTGCATACATACTTAGGATTGCTATGTCTTCTGTATGGATTGACCCTTTTATCATTACATAATATCCTTCTCTGTCTCTGGTAATTGTCTTCACTCTGGAGTCTATTTTATCTGTTATTAATATAGCCACTCTTGCTTTCCTTTGATTATTGTTTGCGTGGTATTTTCTTTCCCATCCTTTACTTTTACTCGCCTATATTTTTATATTTGAAGTGAGTTTCTTGAAGCCAGCACATGTTGGGTTGTGTTTTTTCATCTACTCTGCCTATCCCTGTCTTTTGATTGATGTATTTAGACTGTGTGCATATAATGTAATCATTGATATGTTAGGGCTGAAGTTGGCCACCTAGGGGAAAGGGGTTCTTCCTGTTACTGCAGGATGGGGATGGGAATGGGAATTCTGACTCCTTGGTGGTCTCCACTGACTTTGCAGAGGGAATAGTTTAATTACTATTGGATGATGGTGAAAGTCCTGACTCTCTATTAGGCCTCTCTGAGGCCACTCTAGTAGGGAAAGGGAGAGGCCCCTCATTACTGCTGGGCAGAGGTAGAGGTCCAGGCTCATTATGTGTTCTCCACTGACATTACAGGAAGAGTGAGCCTCATTACTGGCTTGTGAGCATGAAGGTCCCAACTCACTTCTTGGCCTCCTCTTGTTACCCAAAAACTAGGTTCACCTCTCGGTGGGTGTTGAGCCACAAGACACAACCAAGCCAAAGATCAGGAGAGGGAAGGATTTATTACTGCAAGTAAGGAGAACACCTGGCATCTTTCCCAGAACAGTGTCTTCCTGAAGAGCAAAATCGGGGAAATTTTAAGCCAGGGGTACCTGCATATTCATGAAGGGGCTTGAGCAGAGGAGAATTCAGCATAGAATTGGGGCAAAGGTTTACAGAATCCAAGCTTTAGATGATTGAAGTCACAAGGGTCAGAAAAGGTCAATGTCATCATCCCTTAGGTTCCAGCTTATCTGATGGTCGAGTGCTTCAGGCTAACCTTTACCACTGAAACAGAACCAGAAGTCTTTACAACTGACATATTATTTTTGCTATTATTACTTCTCTTGCCTAATAAAAAGATCATTATTACTGAGACCTGTTCAAGGGCAAGTAGTGTGGCCAAGTTTAGATCACAAAATGGCTTAGGCCTAAAATGGCTTCTCTTATGTCAAAAAGCTATATCTGGTTCCTTACCTCCAGAGACCCTCTACCCTATCTGTTTACACTCTGACACCAGTGCGGGAGTCAGATGGCCCTGGGGAGCACCCAGTTTAGTGAAGGTGGAAGTCTAGGTTCCCACTTGGCCTTTGCTGACGTGGGTGGGGTGAAGTCACAATTTTGTTTCTGTGACGTTTGGCTGGAATAAAGTAGTTATTATCTAAAAGATTTTGTCTTGCTAGACTGTCCTTTTCCTGATCCTTATACTAGAAAGAGTAGGGTTTTGTTGAAACTTTATTATCTGCTTCTGTTGGCATTCGCAAATGCCAGCTCCAAGTCTGGGATAAATGGGACAATAAGAAAACTCAGGAAACACCACAAGGTCATTTCTTGGGTCCTAAGGTCTTTTGCCAATCTGCTTTCTTCTCTCCACCTTTCAGAGTCTTTCTATGTTTGTTTTATATGTAAAGTCCAGGTATTTTAGTTGTACTCGTGTAATAATCGTGTTTTTTATTTTCTGTAAATTATGATGTTTTGACATCTTAAAATACCTTTCTGGCTGGGGAAGGACTGCCCCTCCCTGTGCTGGTCATTCTTAGAGAGCAAAGTTGGCCAGGAGCAGGCCTTTGAAATGCAAATTAACCAATCCAGAGCCCTATCTCCTCTCTGAGGCCTGTGTACCACAGGAGGCAATATCTTTCCAGGGCCAGGAGTCAGACAACTAGAGACCATGCCATAACCCAAAGCCCCCTGAAATTATTCAAACTAGCCAGTCCTAAACTCTTTACTTTGCCCTGCTTTGCCTCTGCTGCAGGAACCCCAATAAATGCTTCTGGCCTGTGCTCTAGCCTCACTCCTGCTTCTGTGTCCTGACCAAAAGCAGGCCTCTTGTTTCTAGGGGAACCATAAGTAATAGTCCACTTTTTTTTTCAATGGCATTGACTACTCGGTCACCTTTATAAATTAGGACCCGGGCACAAAACAGCTCTGCAGGAGGGAAGTGGCAGAGTATGTCTATTTCATCTTCCCCAGAAGCAGCGAAGGCTGAAATGATTTTAAGGCAACTAGCCTGATTTTTGTAACCTCTCCCTTGCAAACACCTTGCCCTATTTTGCGTCATAGCACTCATTTGGCAAAACTGGTTCATCTCAACTCTCACCATGAGCTCGTGGCCAATCCAATCCAACTATCCACTACCCTGTGGTTTTGCAAGAATGCAGTTGAATCTGTGTGGCGTGGAGCACACAAGCACACTGACTGGTCTCATTTTCCTTGATGACTGCATATACTCCTTCCTCTGTGTCCTTAATACTGCCTACAATCCCACTGCCTTTCCCTAGGCCATTCTACCAGCCTCCATCCTTACCCAAAACAGTTACCTCACAATTTTTCCTTTCCCCTCAAGCCTCTCCCATCTTGTTCTCAGCTGCAGAGCCTGCTCACTCATGTGGTCATTGAGCTTGCTTCCTACATCACTGAGAAAGTTGAAGCAATCTGAGGAGAAGCTCCCCAAATTCCTTACTGTATAGCTCCTCCCCTACCACAGCCTCTGTACTCATGTATTCAGTCTTCCTGCCTGTTGCTTTAAATGATCTAACCTGGGTTTCCATATTAGTCATATCTTGATGAATAACAAATTACCCCCAAAACTTAGTGGCTTAAAACAATAAACATGAATAATCTCATGGGTTCTGTGGGTCAGGAATTAAGGAGTCACTTAGCTAGATAGTTCTAGCTCAGAGCCTTTCATGAAGTTGTGATTAATGTGTCAGCTTGGGCTGCAGTCATTTGAGGCTTGGCTGGTTCTAGAGGATCTGCTTCCAAGATGGCTCACTTATATGGCTGTTGGTTGGAGACCTCAGTTCCTCATCACATGGGCCTCTCCAAAGGGTTGCTTGAGATTCCTCACAACATGACAGCCAGTTGCTTCCAGAGTGAGTGATCCAAGAGAGAGCAAGAGGGAAGCTACAGTGCCTTTTATAACCCAGTCTCGGAAGTCACACACCATCATTCTCTTTGTTAAAGCAAGTCACCAAGTCCAGCCTGTATTCAGGGAGAGGAAAAATTAGGCTCCCCCCTTTTGAAGGGAGATATGTCAAAGTATTTGTGGACATGTTTTAAAAATCACATTATATAAAGGTGAATCCCTCCGTTTATACTCAAAGACATCAGTCCAGCAGTTGTCCCCCCTTCTCCTATACCAGCCATTTTTACATCTCTACTTGATCATCGCCATTATTGTGCAAACATGTTGTTATTTTCCCACCTTAAAAAGAAAAACTTCCTTCAGGCACACTGTAATTCTTTCTCACCTTTGCACAAAACTCCTCAAAGGAGCCGCCATTAGTCTCCTCTTACTCTCAAGCCCACATCGATCAGGATTTCTTCCCCAACCATTCATGAGAATTGTCTTGTCAAGTTACCAAGTCAAGACCTCACCGTTGCTAAATTCAGTGATCGGTTCTGAGTTCTCACCTTACTTGACAATCAGTAGCAGTGATCACTCTCTCCTTTTCCATACATTTTCTTTTGGCTCCTAGGTCACTTCAGTCTCTTGATTTTCCTCCTATCTCATTGTCTGCATCTTCTCAATCCCCTCCACTTGTTCCTCTTCTCTCCAACTTATTAAAGCTGTAACATGCCAGTTTTAGGACCTTGGTCCTCTTTTTTTCTCTAACTGCACTCACCTTCTTAGTGATCTCATATAATCTTATGGCTTTAAATACCATCTATAGGTCATGACTCACCAATTTTTATCTGCTCTGCAGACCTGTCAACTGAATTCTTTTTTTTTTTTTTTTTTGCGGTACGTGGGCCTCTCACTGCTGTGGCCTCTCCCGTTGCGGAGCACAGGCTCCGGACACGCAGGCTCAGTGGCCATGGCTCACGGGCCCAGCTGCTCCGCGGCATATGGGATCCTCCTGGACCGGGGCATGAACCCGTATCCCCTGCATCGGCAGGCGGACTCTCAACCACTGCACCACCAGGGAGGCCCTCAACTGAATTCTTGACTCACACACCAGACAGCTTATTCGACATCATCTCCTCTCAAATGTTTGATAGATATCTGAAATTCAACATGTCTAAAGCTGAGATGTCCATCTCATACCACAAATCTACTTTGCACTCAGCCTTCTTCATCTCAGCTGATAGCAGCTCCATCCCATCTCCACTGTGACTCAGGTCCTTCATGTCTTTTCTCAGAGATCACCTACTCATTGAAGCCTATCCTGACCACACACTGTTTAAATCCTCACTTCTCCTCAACCTTACCCTGCTTTATTTTTTCTTTTTACCCCATATAGCATACATCATCCTGTAACATACTATGTAATTCACTTAATTATTATGCTTATTATGTTTCTTCCCTCCACAAAGGTGATGGTTTTGCTTTGTTCACAGATGTGTCCCAACTGATGCGTTTGCTTTGTTCACTGGTGTCCTGTACCTGTGTGCATCTAGAAGCATTCATATCACATAATATGTGCTTAGTAAATACTTAGTTACTGAAAACATTTTGCTTATATATTTTTTAAAAAGGCCTCTCCTTTTGCTACATGAATATGGATTGATGGGGGTAGGGAGAAAAGGTATATCAGGAATGTTTTCACCTGCAAATAATAGGAAAATAATTGAACCACTTTGGATTAAAGAAATGAGTTATTTTTCCACTCAGAACATGATGTCTGAAGGTGTGGCTTTTGTCTCTAGTGAATCAGAGCTAATGTCTCTGTGATTCTGGTGCTTTTTCTCTTATACTCATAAATGGCTGCAGCAGCTCCAGCCATCAAATCTACATTCTAGGCAAGGAGAAAGAGAAGGCAGATGAGGTGTTACCAGCTATCAGGTCAAGGCTTAGGCAAAGGTGGAGATGGAGAAATGCAAAAAGCCTGGCCATATATTTTTGTCATGGTTTGGGGAGGTGATAAAGAAAAGAATGATTTTTTTTTTTTTAAGAGAAACTGTGTGAATGGTGGAGCCGTTTACTGAAGTGATTCAAAATCAGGGAAAAAGATGTCTGGAAAGAAAAAAAAAATCAAGGTCTCCAATTTGAACATACAAATTTGGAGTTGCTTGCCCATCATCCAAGTGTAGATGTCAAGTAGGCAGTTGGATATATAAGTCTAGTAGTAATGGGAGAGTTTGGGGCTGGAGATATACATTGAAGAGCCACGAACGCATGGATGGTATTTAAAGCCATCGTACTCAATGAGATCACCAGGGAATATGGAAGGAGAATGTCCAAAATTGAGCCATGAAGGAAGGGGAGAAGGAGAAAGAGCAAAAAGGCTAAAAAGGAAAAGAAAGGGAAAAATCAGGAAAATGTTGTGTCATTGAAACGTGAGAGCAGAACATTTTAAGAGGAAAATTACTTAACCTTTCAGAGTCCCAGTTTTCTCATCTGTAAGATGAGGTGAAGAAGAGTAGGGTGTTTATGAGGATGAAATGCTATAACATATGTAAATGCCTAGAAGTTTGATTTACTGTGATAGGCACACAATGTCTCTTCCCTCCCTTTTGGGTAGCTTCCTCGGTAATGTTACCAGACCCATGGGAGGAGAGAACATTCCAGGAAACCTTCTTATATTCCAGCAGTGTATGTTGACTCAATATGGTAAATAGCCACTTGTCTGGGAAATAGTTATGCAGGATGAATAGAATAAATATTGATTGTGTTTTATCCTGGTATCCATACAGCTCAAGGACAAAGGAGACTCAGTACGTGAATTTTAGAAACAGTAAATGTGCTGCTCATATTTTCAAGTCTGTATTTTTAATGAATGAACACTTTTCTTGATGAAACAATGAACCAATCATGTGTAAAGAAATGACATAATCTCTATTCCAGGGCAGCATTAAAATGTTTGTGAGTGTATGTGTGTGCTAACTTGTCTTAAGGTAGTTGACACAGTTGGTTTCATAATGGTGTTATGAAGTCATTACTACAAGACGACTTCTTGCTCCAGTACCACCCATTGAACTATTGTCCACCCAGCAGTGGATCAGTGGTGAGCCCATCACCACTCTAGGAGACAATAAAAACTCAACTCAAAGAAGACATACTCTACCTTAGAGAGTGCATTTAAAAGCTGTGCTCTACCTTCTAGAGAGTGGATACAGAATATACATCCTCTTTATAAGTTAAGGCCAGGATTAACTGCTAGGACCTCTTCATGCAGTTATACCTGCAAGTGTATTTGTGGATGTATCTATCTGCCTGCCCAGGCAAAGTAAATTCATGGTATCAAAGGAGTACAAGCCCACCTTGATACCCGGAAAGATTTACCCACTTCGAGTCAAGTGAATGGGAATCAGAATGGAAAAATCAAGGGACTATAATCTGAAGTGAGAACAATATTGGGGTTTGTTTTATTTACAGTGATTCTGAGCTCTTGGAGTCAAACATTTTTTTCTCCCTTTTGCTCTTTTTTTGCACCTTGCTTTGAAACCACTTTGGACAAACCAACAGTAATAATCAAATGGAGGGTTTAAACAAACCCATGTAAAACTAGTCTGATATTTGGGGTTCCAGGTACCTGAGAACTGTGCACCAACACAATATACCAGCTTCCTTTGCCCTTCATGAGTGAATGACTTATGTATAGACTTCAGGGGATGTAGTTGAATGGTTATAGGACACACTTTAAACTTGTTTTTAGGACTTCCCTGGTGGTGCAGTGGTTGAGAGTCCACCTACCGATGCAGGGGACACGGGTTCGTGCCCTGGTCCGGGAGGATCCCACATGCCGCGGAGCGGCTGGGCCCGTGAGCCATGGCCGCTGAGCCTGCGCGTCCGGAGCCTGTGCTCCGCAAGGGGAGAAGCCACAACAGTGAGAGGCCCGCGTACCGCAAAAAAACTTGTTTTTAACAGCAAGGAATGTATACTGGGCTGAAGAATCCATCTTCCAGCTGCGTACAGCCATTTTTAAAAAATCACTTTTTTATGCAGCATCCCTGGAAAGTCATCCATTTACCCAACAGAGGGAGCAAGGGCTCCCGCAAGGAAGCATTTCATTGCTCATGGAACACATACTGGAAGCACTCTTCCGTGGTTTGAAAACCTTCATTCTGTTGCACCCTTCAAATCTTGGCTGGTGAAGACATGGCCTAACAGAGTGCATTCCCAGAGTCTTGCTGGCAGTACCGACAAAATGAAATGAAGAAGCCAGTAAAGCTATACTGCTAGTATGTGGAGCTCAAGAAACCCTCATCAGAAACTTAATGTTTGTTAAGTGGGAAGGGAAATAAAAGTATCTCCTCCAGTGCCTGCTGAAAGCATAATGATTATTCTGGCAGACTTTAAAGTTAGTTACAAGTTCCATTTCATATGCCCCCTTGAGAAAGAAAACTGAATGCACAAAGCAAAAATTCTGATTGGGAGCAAGATTTTTGCTGCTGGTTCTCCTTTTCGGCCCATGTGAGCCAGTGGAAAAAGAGCTAATATTAACTTTTTTCTCAGTGCCCATGGGAGGCATTATGAGCCCAAGTGAGGTCCCAAATGGCAAGGCGTTGGCCTTGAAAGTCCAAGCTAAGCACTAGTCGGGTGCTTGGAGATGGGGCTGGCAGAAGCTCAGGTCGACAATGTTGTTGGAAGCCTAAGTTGAAACTTAGATTAGAAGAGGCTAAGTGACCCGCCTATGGACCAGGACTAGATTGAGGGGGCAGGGCGGGGGTGAGGACTGTAGTCAGACAATAAGAGTTAATTCTTATTGGGTACTAGCTATACACTAGACATTGTACCAAGTACATTACACCAATTATCTTTTTATTTCATAGAGGTTAGTTACTACTATTTCACTTGGTTTACATATGAAGAAACTGAGGCTCACATAGATGAAGAGTCTTTCCCAAGGTTGCCCCTGCAGTGAGCAGAGAAGCCAGGACTCAAGTTCCAAAGCATATGACTCCAGAATTTGGCCTCATCATATGGTGCTAGATCAGGCTGCTGGGACACACACAGCAGCTGAGTTCCTCAATTGTGAAGTGACAATGGCATCCTCCTCTTCTCTCCCCTTCTTCTTCCTTCTGCTGCACTTCTGCAGGCCTGGCCATCACCCAGGCTCAAATGCTGACAGTGGGAGAACAAAAGCAAGCAGGACAGCAAAGAGAGTCAGTAGATGGGAAAGAGATAGGCAGTGCAGGGCCCAGGGAGAGGAAGGACCAGGCTGCCAGGAACATGACAGCTGATGGGCAGGAGGAAAACACACCTCACCTCCCATGTTGGCTCTTCAGAAATCTGTTCACTTTAACTTTGAGAGAAATATAACATTTTTCTCTACAGTTGTTGAATTATTTCATCAAGAAGTCAAAGTAATGAAACTAGGACAGGATAATAGTCAAATAGTGAGTCAAAATCCATATTATGAAATAGTATATCTAAGAGTTTATTTTAAATTGGTATATTGGGACACAGAAAGGAAAAAGTTATAGTTAATATAGTTTAATATGTTGCAAATTGTTTACTGCCTTCAAGTTTTGGAAGGGCTAGCCAGTGAAGGAGGGAGCTGGTTGGTTCTGTGTGGCTCCCAGAGAGGCATTAATTCCTGTTAATTCTAATAGAAAAGGCTGTCCATCAGTGAATCTCCCCTTCCCACCCCCTCCCCAGCACAGCAGGGACTCTTCATCACAGGGCACAGTTAAGCAGAAGCTAGATCATTGGTTAAAATTTAGTTGTAATGTGACAATTTTAAATTAGTATTTAAAAATACTAATGCGTTGGCCTCATTCCGCAAAATTCTAATTTAATTGATTTGGGGTATAGTCCTGACACTGCAGTCTTTAAAAACTGTCCCTCTCCCCACTTCCAGTCCTGGTGATTCTAATATGCAGCAAAGTTTGAGAACCACTGAGCTAGATTCTCATCAGGGATGCTGGAGAACAGATATCCACTCTGAGTAGAGGATTAGTCCAGATTCTCCCCCACCTCTTTCCCTTCTAAGATCCTAATTTGCTAGCTAAGGCCCTTCACTGTGTGTTTATTGTTTATGATGGCTATCAATAATTTTATGATCAATTATTTGTGAAAGAGGGTTACCATTTTTAACGTGGAGGAAAGTAACAAGCTGCAAGCAACAAAAGACCACATCCACTATATTGGATTCCTTTCTCTTCAGAATTATGTTCAAAGAAAAGAAGCTAAGAAAATGCCTGATAAATTTAGAATGCTATTAATCTGAAACCACCCCTCTTCCCTGGCCCTATATCCTTGCACACTTTTATGAGAGTTTCTGGAGACTAATAAGAACAGTGCAATGGATACACTTGCATCCTGAACATCCAATCTAATTGTTTCAAGAGAAAAATGAATTTGGATTTAGAAGAATTTTCTAGAGGAAGAAAAGAGTAAGGGGTATGCCTGCTGGTTGAAAAACAGAAGAACCGTCCTGTTTCAGTCTGCACTTGATATGCCTGCCACCTGGCATCATTTTTCTCACTCCTAGACCTAAGTATCATATTTGGCAGAAACTGTCAGAATCCCTTCAGAACGCAGTCTGATCTTTACACAGGGTCTGAACTAATCCCACAAAGGGACTTACAATCATGATTGCCAGTGGTCTGTTTAAAGACAGAAGTACAGGACTGGTATCAACATAACTGTGTCCAGTAGACATGAAAAGATTCAAGGAGTATAGCCTAGTGGAAACAAGCTCTTGGCCTGATTTTTGCCTGCCATGATCCTGTAGCGTGACTTTGGACAAACTATGTCCCCCTGGTGCTTCAGTAACCTTAGAAGTTAAACAAACAGAGAAATGCTGACTCACATCAGAGGGATCATTTTGAAGCCAAGAAAGACTCCTAAAGAGGCTCTGCCTTAGTAACAGAAAAAACTAAACTGAGATTTCATGATCCTAAACTAGAATCCCCAGAACTTTTAACTTCATACAGCTTTGTTTCCTGCTGCAGGAAGGACTGTGACAGAGAGTAGAGCTGAAGTGGAGTTATTCAACACTTGTGCACAGGAAAATCCTAAAGCTTGATGTTTGGGGATAAAAAAAAAAAAAGTATGAGAAACTGCACTGTTCCTCTGTGGGTTAAGAGTTTAATATGTTATACTGATGAAAAATCTATCTCAAACTGTTCATGTTGAACTTGTCAAGCAGCTTTGGCAGGAGCAGAATGGATTGGCAGACAGACAACTTCCTCATGTGCAGGGGTAAAACCATTTAAGAACCTCTGAGCCTAGAGTGGAGAAGGATGCCGGGGAAAGAGGAAGAAGATCTGAGCTCTGAAACGCCCACTCCTATATGAAAGTTAATCTCTATGGCCCCTAAAATGTTGAAATCACCTCCTCAGGCAGGTGATGATAATTGTCAAGAGCAGAAGGTAATTGTTGATGAACCATCCACCAGCCTCAGAGAGCAGCAAATGATGGGGAAACCATAGGGCGGCTGGGAAACAGAAGAGGGTGAGCCATAGTACCACTTATCAAAGAAAAGGGATCATTCCCAATCCTATTACAAGGAAATAAATGAAAACAACATTTATAGTAGGAGATTATGGCACATGAAACCAATTGGCTAAAGAGGATTCTCAAAGATAGAGGGAACTTTATTGAGTGTATTTTCTTAAATGATGATTTGGAACCTGATCCATAATTTCTACCTTCTCTAACTCTCCTGCTATCCTGAGCAAAAGATCTCTGGGGAATACCCATCTCTCACTCTTATTTGAAAGTTTCTAAATCTACTCACTCCATCTACCTGTGTCTATGGCCCGCTTGAACACCCCACTCTGGTAGCCACACCAGGATCTTGATATGACTCCAAACTATTCCACCACTGAGACTTTGAACTCTGATCACTTCCCAGCCATATCCCCTTAGGCAAGTAATTCCCTCTTTCTCTTTGCTCTTACTGTACTTGCCTGTTGAGACCTCCTAAGACTTCAGTATATGTATTGTGAATCCACCCATTGTCCCAGACCCATCAGTTGTCTGGAGGCTCTACTTCCTTTCTTGCATACTCCAAATTATATCAAGATGGTTCAAGAATAAAATACCGGAGAATAAATTTAACCAAGGAAGTGAAAGACCTGTATTATGAAAACTAATAAGACATTGATGAAAGAAGTTGAAAATGACACAAACAAATGGAAAGATCTGCCATGCTCATGGATTGAATGAATTAATACTGTTAAAATGACCATTCTATCCAAGGCAATCTAGAGCTTCAACTCAATTCCTATCAAAATACCAATGGCATTTTTCACAGAACTAGAACAATAATTCTAAAATTTGTGTGGAATCACAAAAGACACTGAATAGCCAAAACAATCTTGAGAAAGAAGAACAAAGCTAGAGGTATCGTGCTCCCTGGTTTCAAACTATACTACAAAACTACAATAATCAAAACAGTATGGTACTGGCACCAAAAAAAGGCATATAGATCAGTGGAACAGAGAGCCAGAAGTAAACCCATGCTTATCTGATCAATTAATCTATGAAAAAGAAGGCAAGAATATACAATGGGGAAAAGACAGCTTTTTCAATAAGTGGTGTTGGGAAAACTGGACAGCTACATAGCTGTCCAATGGGATCAAACTGGACTACTTTCTCATATCATATACAAAAATAAAATCAAAATAGATTAAAGACCTAAATGTAAGACCCAAAACCATAAAACTCCTAGAAGAAAACATAGGCAGTACACTCTTTGATATTGGTTTTAGTAATATTTTTTTTTGGATATGTCTCCTCAGGCAAAAGAAACAAAAGCAAAAATAAACCAATGGGACTACATCAAACTAAAAAGCTTTTGAACAGCAAAGGAAACTACCAACAAAACAAAAGGGCAACCTATTGAATGGGAGAAGATATTTGCAAAGGATATATCAAATACAAAATCAAAATTTTGTATTTTGATATCCCCCCAAAATACAAAACTCATATAACTCAATATTAAAAAACACAACAACAACAACCCAATTTAAAAATGGGCAGAGGACCTGAATAGACATTTTTCCAAAGAATACATACAGATGACCAACAGGTGCATGAAAAGGTACTTAACATCATTAATCATCAGAGAAATGCAAATCAAAACCACAATGAGATATCACCTCATACCTGTCAGAATGACTGTCATCAAAAAGCCAAGAAATAACAAGTGTTGGCAAGGATGTGGAGGAAAAGGAACCCTCCTGCACTGTTGGTGGGAACGTAAATTGGTGCAGTCACTATGGAGAACACTATGGAGCTTCCTCAAAAAGTTAAAAATAGAACTACCATATATGATCCAGCAATTCTACTTCAGGGTGTTCATCTGAAGAAAACAAAAACTGAACCATAAAAAAAGTATGAAATCTTGCCATTTGTGGCAACATGGATGGACCTACAGGTTATTATACTAAGTGAAATAAATCAGAAAGAGAAAAATACCATATGATTTCACTTATATGTGGAATCTAAAAAACAAAATAAATTAACACACAAAACAAAATGGAAACCAACGCTTAGATACAGAGAACAAACTGGTGGTTGCCAGAGAGGAGGGGGCTCGGGGGATGAACGAAATAGGTGAAGGGGATTAAGAGTTACAAACTTCCAGCTATAAATGTCACGGGGATGTAATGTACACATAGGGAATATAGCCAATAATGTTGTAAAAACTCTGTGTGGTGATGGATGGTAACTGGACTTATTGTGATGATAATTTCATAATGTATAAAAATATCAAATCAGTATGTCATAAACCTGAAACTAATATAATAGTATTATATGTTAATTCTAACTCAATAAAAATACATACATAGATTTTTAAATTAAAACTATAACAGCTCATCTAGTCAACCTCTCCCTTTCAGTGACCCTCCCTTCTTCTACCCTTTGACCCCCTCTCATGAGCCCTGCTCATCTTCCTGCTTGGACAAAAAATAACACAAACGTGTAAAGCTCAGCCACCACAGTTTCTGGTTTCCAGCTTCTGCTGGGCTCTCAGTGCTGCTCGGCAAGTTTGCCTGCCCTGTTTACCTCTCACAGCCATCTCACATCCCCAGTGCTCTTGTCAAGCTCCTCTATTTCATCCTCAACCCAACCCATCTACTCTCCATGGATAACCTAGCTCCCACTCCACAGAGAACAAGAAATGCAAATCAAAACCACACCAACTTCCCCCTCGTCTGGGAGGACAAAGGAACCTTCCTGGAGTTTAGAACCACTGTCTCCTTCCCTCTGTGAGGGAAGGAGCTTGTCCCTCCCTTTCCCCTGGTTTCTTGCTCTCAACTTCACACCTACTCAAGACTCTCCACTCTTTCCCAACAACAAAAGAACCACCACCTTCCCTCCAATTCAGCAGGCCCCTCTAGTTACGCTATATCTCTTCTTCCCTTTCCAGGCAATTGCCTTTAAAATTATTAGTATGTTCTTTGCTTCCAGATCCTTACCTCCCATTTGAGGCTTGATCCACAGAAATGTGACTGCTGTCCACTCCACTGGAACTGCTCTTGCTAAGATCACCAATGACCAACTTCTAGATCTGAGGGATAGTGTTCAGTTTTTATCTCACTGAACTTATTTCACTTTTTTGAAGCCTTTTTCTCCCTTGACTTCAGTTAGCTCACTCTCTTTGGTTCTTCTGAATCCCAGACTGCTCTCATGCCTTAAACATTGCAGCTTGCTAGGATCTTCCCCTCTTTACAGGTCCCCAACCACTGCCCCTGCTTCTGCTAACACCTGCTCTTCATCTCTCCTCCATGAAACCACCACAGTGGTCTTTCTTATCCCAAAGCCGATCATGTCACTACCATACTGAGAATTCTCTAGTGCCTCCCCAGCATACACAGGATGAAGCCTCTTCTTGTTGCTATACCCAGGGCTCCAGGAAACTTGTCCAGCTTCATCTCTTTTTCTGCTGAAAGGCATCCTGTGCTGCAGCCATTCTGAAAAACTTGCAAGATCTTGAATAAGAACAAAATATGATAAATATTAATTAAGTGACATTCAATAAGAGGACATTCTAACAGGAATGACTTACAGAAGGTTTGACTTATGTCTCCTTATCTTAATATTATTTAAGATTTAAGTGATTTATTTTCTCCAGAAAGGCTTTTCATACCTTTTTGTTTCTGCATACTGTTTCCTCTGCCCAGGGTGGTCCTTCCCAGTTGGTGAATTCCTCAACCTTTAAAATCAAGCCTAAATTCATGTCATGTTCTCTACAAAGCCACTCTTCACTTGCCTCTTTCTGGTCTTTCCCTCCTGGTACAGTAGACTCACTGGCTTCCTCTTTTATCCACAGCATCTTATAATACTTCCTCTGTAACACTTGTCCACCTGCGTTGCAATGTTTTATTCAAGCATCCATTTCCCGCACTGGTCTGAGAGCTACCTGAGGGCAAGGATAATGTCTTAATCATCTTCAAATCCTCAGAACCAGCCCATGTCTGATACACAGCTGGCTGGCTGGATGATGAATTTCATTCGGTTAAACTGTAAGAAATTGCCATTTTTATAGGCTCTCACTGGTCAAATACCAGCAGTTTCACTTATTGGCATAAATATTTTGTCTTTCTTCATGCAGCTGAAAGCACCTGACAAGCATTGTGTACTTAATCCTGGGGAAAATCCTGTAGGGTAGTATGAGAAATCATGGTCGTCATTTTATAGATGGTTCGGTGGGTTGGTGGCAGAAGTGGTGATGGAACCAGATCTTTTTACAATCATACCCCTCATCCTAGGGTCTATGGTTCTAGATTCATGAAATTCTAGAGTGAGAAAGAAATTCAGAGGCTTACCTGCCTGGCAGCTCCAGGCAGCAAGACACATACATTATCCTTAATGGCTTTCTGTCTTTCTTATCATGTGTCTGGAGTTGAAGATGGTATGCTCTCTCACAATAATAATTTAATATTTTCTCTCACACCCTCACCAGGCAGTCCATTTCTAAGTCATCTCTCTCTCGCTGCAATATGTCAATTTCTGACTTTATGGAGATAAAGCAGCTTTGATGTACCCAGCTTATAATAACCCTCCTACTACTTATAGCCACTTCTTCTCCCCTCAGTTTTATTTTACTCCCGAAAAAAAATCCCTTCTCCTTTCAACTCTATTCATAGGACCTTCACATAATTTTAATCAAAAGGTTTCAGGGTCTTCCATCACAACATTTCCCAGTCTCATTAGACCATGTTAAAAATGGAGCACACATTAACATCCTGCTGACCTAATGTTCAGGGGAATAAAATTTAGGAAACTGGGCTCCATGGTGTTTGCACATCCCTTTTTAAATATGAAGATAAAAGCTAGATGTGATATCCTTGTAAGGGCATCATTTGTATCACACAGTATAAAGATAACTTCCCAGCCTTGGCAAGGCCATATTTCTGTTTACATATTCATGATTGCAATTGTCTCTTTAACCACAGACTCATAATGCCACCTCATACTTAGAGCATACTTGTGCTTTTATAGTCTTGAATAATAATTGAGCTTTTATATTCTGTCTTGCATAATAATTGAGTTAGGGTATATTTATTTTGTATGCTGTCTTCGTTGGGTTCTATCATCCAATTTTTTCTCTAATTTTTCTCATCATTTTAAATTCTATCCTTCTGAAGTCTTAGTATCCACCCCCATCCTGTCACCCCCTACTCCTCCAACCCTGAGAATTGGCGATACCTACAGATTCAATTAGGATGCTTTCAAACATATTGCTTTCAAAGTCAATTTTCTTTTATTTTTAAATATTACATAGCTTGAGTTGGAAGTTTCTTGATAAGTTTCAGCAGGCACTTTTTTTGCACACTTGCTATGTGTTTAACCCTGTGCTAGATCCTGTGACAGCTTTTAGAGCTCATGGTCACTGTGAAGACGTTGTTCATCCACACAAGTAATTGACTAAGAATAGAAGCTATTTTCTGATCAAAAAGATAAAGGAATAATAAAGAAGTAAGTGCCCTGTAAGTCAAGAAGAAAGATGTCAAGATTGGACTTGATTTATGATGTGAAAGCCTAGGAGAATTTAGGTGTTTAAAAATAGTAAAGAGGTGGTGAGATGGACCGCAGAAGCAACAGCAGATGCAGATATGGGCATTAATGGCCTCTTGCTCTGGGGGCTACACACTTGGCTCATTAATCACTTATAGCCCCTATTACTCTGTACTGCAGTTAGCTGTGTGTAAGTCTGACATCCTCTCTGGTTTACAACTACAATGATAGCAGAGACCATAAGGAACTCATCCTTATTCGAATACTCAATGAGTTTAAGAGTGCCTGGTCTATAATACATTTGCAATAAGTATACATTTAGGATTTTGTTTTAATTGGTTCTAGTGAAAAAGCAAGTTAATATAAGGCATGGTGATTGAATTCCAGTTCTGGAGGCCTCTGAAAGGCAACTGGGCCATTTCAGCTTCATTGGGTGGGAGCTACTGAAGTATGAAATAGGAATGACAAGATAATGTGGTACTTGGGGAATTTACCCGGCAACAGTGTTCAGAATGAATTAAAGGAGGGGAAGGGGGGAATTGAAGGAAACTATTGTTAACTCTGCCTATCACTCTCTCTCATCTCATTCAAACTTCTACAAGGATCTTTGGAATCTCATTATATTCAAGCCCCATTCACTCCACAGCTTGTTCTAACCTACCTTCTGTTCCCACTTCACAGTACTTAACTACTCAATCTCTCTGCAGTATTTAATGTCATTAACATTTTATCATTTAAAACCAGCTTTATTTTTAAAAATTTTATTAGACTTTATTTTTTAATGCAGTTTTAAGTTCACAGCAAAACTGAGCAGAAGGTACAGAGATTCCCTATCTACTTCCTGTCCCCACACATGCAGCTTTTTGTTTTTTAATTACATAATTATTGTGACAAATTTAAGCAATACTTAAAATGCAAAGAAGAAAGTAAAACTTAACCCAAATCTCCACTTCCAGAGATAATCACCATTAACATTTTGGTGAACGTTCTCCCAAACATCTCTCTAGTCTACGTCTATATGTACAAGCAGATGGCTATGTGTATAGAGATTTACATAAATTAGAACACATAATACTCATCTGTCAGTAACTTGCATTGCTTTTCCTTAACAAAAAGTATAATTGTCAGCAAGTGTAAATTTGTGTAATTTTGGATAGGGGCATAGTCCTCCAGTGACTCTGTGTACTACTATTTGTATGACACACTCCCTAGAGGATGAATGTTAAAGTTTGTTTTCAGTTTTTACTGTTATTCATAATGTTGCAATAAACATTTTTATCTTTTTTGCCAGTTTACCATTATTTTAGTAGACACCCTCCTTCCTAAAATTCTCTGTTGTACATTGTACATTCTTATGACCTGTCTCTATTCCACTGGCTCTAATTCTTCCTGGTTCTCCCACCTGTCTGGTGGTTTCTTCTCAGCCTTCCTCATGGGTTCTCTCCCTGACAACTCTTCAAACATTCATGTATAACTGGTCTTTATCCTTGGCTCACTCTTGCCTCCATTCTCCATCCTTTTTCCAACCTATCTCATTTACTCTCATAGTTTACCAACCACATCCAGATGGACAACTACAAATTCAAGATCTCTATGCCTGACATCTTTCCTGAAATTCACATAGATATCTGCTAGCTGCTGCACCCGGACATCTCAGCTAACTCAGTGCAGCCAGTAGCTTCACTCCACCCTCAAACCCACTTCAATTCTTGTTCATTTAGACACTTCATACAAATGCTTGGGTGGTCATTTCTTACTCATTCCTCTCTGTCCTCATTCTACATCCAGTCGACCACCAAGTCTCTGAATTCTGCCTCCCAAAAATTTCATGAAATGCCTTAAAATATTTCTCAGGAAGCTACTGGAGGATATTCCACACCAAGACAAGGGAGTAAAACAAGTAGAGGAAGATATGCTAACCAGGATACAGGGGCTCCAAGACAGGAGGGAGGAGAAGGGGATTCCCAGAATGATGAGGACAACAAGTTCCAGGGCAATCGCTATTCAACAGCCCAGGAAAGAAGCCACCAAAGGGGGAGTAGGATGATGGAGGATTCCTGGAGAGATGCCTCCAAGAAAAGAGTCAAACTGCTGGAACATGTGATGTGTTGGAACACACTGGGAGATATTATTTCAGTTTGGCAAAGGTTTTGGGATGGATTAGCAACAGCTTCATAAGCATAAATCTGTGTAATTTTTGATAGGGGCATAGTCCTATCAAAAATATATAGCATATACTTTTTTCTGTGAGTCTGTCGCTAATTCATCCCAAAACTATATATAGAGAGAACTGTAATCACTCAAAGCTACATGGCTCAACTCTGAATGATAATTCCATAATCACAATATTGTCAATGCTGAATATTGATTTAATTGAATACATGGGTATAACTTTACTGGAAATATAGGATAAAGAAAAGTGTTCTGTGTATGTTTGGGGAGAGGAAGGACTCTAAGTGAGCCTGTTTCTTAGCTTCCATTTTAGAATATGAATAAATAACATTTAAAATTGAGAAATCAAGAAACAGCACTTAAAGAAAACAACCAGGAAAGTTGACAGGAGTTGCCTAAGAAAAGGAGGAACAGGAATAGGGAGAAATGGGATGGGAAACTCCTGTTCTTATCATAACCTGGTAGTGTCATTTGCTTTTTTAAAATAGATATATGCATTACTTTGACTTAGAAAAAAAATAGAAAGAAAGTTGGGAAGAATCCAAATATGTATCAATAGATAAATAGTTAAATAAAAAATGTTTTATACAGTAGAATATATACAGCTTAAAAAAAATAAGGTAGATCTATGGGAGAAGGCAAAAGTGTCCAAAATACATTGAAAAATGAAAACTACTAGTTACAAAATGATGGTATTATCTGATTTTCACCCCCCTGCACCATGAATAATAGGTCATTTACATAATAAAGCAAATCAGAGGAACTGTAATCAAACCATTAATGATTTGGGGGTTGGGGGAATGAAATTTCACTTTTCCATATTATATGTTCAGCAATGTTTGAATTTTACATAAGGAAAATGTTTTGTTTCCGGTTACAAAATTATACCAAACAGATGTTTCTCATATCCATTATGTCCTCTTCATTCCTAATACCCCTGCCTTGAAAGCTCTTAAGTGGCTTATTGGCAGCCCCAGAGTAAAGTTCAAGCTCATTAGGATGGCGTTTAAGGCTTTCTAAGGAGGACCTCGGCTGAGGTGTCCTGCCTGGACCTCAGCCACTTCCTGCCTTGTGTTATGGGGACTGCTTACACAGCATTCTTGGGCTTGTCCCGCTCCGCTCTGGGAGACCACTTTCTGTACCACTGTCCCTCCACTGACCCACTCTCTACCCCCATCAGCCTCCAGCACAGTCTGGGCATCTCCTGCCTGCTTCAGAAAGCCTCCTCTTAACCCTGAGCTGGGTTGGGGTCCCCCTTCTCTACCCCTGACAGAGACTTATGCATGATTTACCTGAGGACATTGTACAGAAATGATTATTTTCTGTGCCAGCCTCCTGTCAACTAAACTATTAACTCCAAAAAAACAGAGGCCATGTTTTATTCATTTCTTCATCCTCAGAGCCTAGCGTAGTATCTGGCATCTAATAAACATTCAATGTATGTTTAAGTTAATTGAATAAATCAGGCACTAGTTGCTAAAAATCTGTTATATGTCCACTTGGGTTAACCATCGCTATTAATCTCTACTTTAAAGGCCAGAACGCTTTGAAAAACGTCTGTGTACTGGCATTCTAAGTTGTGGGAAAATGGAAAGGGAGCAGGTACCACTGTCTTCGTGCCAACCTTCATGTGAACAAAGCAGCAATCACATGCGAACTGTGGAGAGGGTGTGGGCAGACCATCTGTGATTGCAAGTGGCAATGCTCACTCTTTGTTGCCTGTTGCTTTCCTGGATCTGAAATCCTCTCCTCATGGCACATTTGCCACCCAGATGTGACATGCTCCAGAAGGATGCCTTATCTATTCACTGAGGGATTTTTTAACCAGTTATGCATCCACTCAATGGCAATCTGATTCAGCACTGATAGGCCTAAATTCTTTTTATGGTAGTAAGGACATAACCAGTGTTCTTCCTTAAGTCCAGGTAGAATCCATCTATAACCATAGTTCCTCAACTTTCACAAGCCTGTGGACTTAAATGGAGTCCCATTATGGGTAATATTCCAGATTTCACTGACTCTTATGCCTACCTTGACTTAAATGGAGTCCCATTATGGGTAATATTCCAGATTTCACTGACTCTCATGCCTACCTTGACAGGCTACTGAGTGTGTCCCCCTATGCCGGGTAGCATTCGGAGTCTTCAGGCGGTCTAGCACTCACATGTGTCTTTCCTCTAACTCTGTTCTGGCTGCCTCCCTAACTCACATCTCCCTCCAGATGGGCCTTCCCCAGGAAGACAGGCTCCAGAGACCATGTCACATGGATCCCTGCACTGGCATATGGTTACAGGGGTCCCAGATCATGGCTGCTTGGGCTGCAGTGTCATAGAGCTTTTAGTGAAATCGCTCATTTTGTTTTCCCTGTTCTTCCAACTCCCCACCTACAAATAAACCTGGGTCCTTCTTACCTTGAGATAAATTTGCTCCCAAGAGGATCTATGTTCAAAATATATCCAGAATCCAACCACTTCTCACCACTCTCACTTGCTACCACCTAGTGCAAGTCACTGTCTCTCTCATTAGATCACTAACATCCTAACTGGTCTCCCTGCACTCATCCTTCCCCCTCCAGTCTATTCTCAACATACCAACCCAGTGTTTCTGTTAAAATCTAAGACAGATCATGACACTCCTTTGTTCAAAACCTCCAATGGCTCCCATCTCACTCTGCATAAAAGCCAAGTTCCTCCCCTATGATCCTACCAACCTCATACTATTCTCCCCCTTTCTCACTCTTTCACAGCTGTATTGAGCCTCTCTCATTTGTTACACATCTACTGTTAGAATCATCTCCTAGAACTTCATAATCTCAAAGATATAACTATCAAATATTTTAGATTTGGAATTTTTTAAATATTATGTCTTCTTGGTAAAAATAGAACATATTCAATCAGTAAAATAAATAAGTCCTAGATTTAAAATAAATAATGGATTAAAAGGAATACCTATAAGGCACTCAGGTAGAAATAATGGGGCTAAAAGCTAAACTTTTAAGTATATATCTTGCTTTGATTTGAGTTTTGGACCGTGTAAATATCTTGCATAAGTATAAAACAATTTTTAACATCCATAAATAAAAGTAAAATAAAACAGTAAATTTAACTGTATATCTAATTGGTGGCATAACCACATAGAGAAAAAATTTTCTGAGTGGTTTTAAACATAGTAACTTATTGTACCCCTCCCTAGTGGAATATACCCTAGTAACAAAAGTAACTGCATAAAAAAATCTTAAACTGTTTTCAGTATTCTTATTATCGGTGATAGTCTTGGTATCCCTATTCTGAGAAAGCTGTATGTATATTACAGAGTAAAACAAAACTAGAAGTTATACTGATGTAATTGAGAATCAATTATTTTTAGCCTTAAGTAAAAGGAGATACAGATATTAGATTTATGAGATTATGTAAAAGCACTGTAGTCCTGAAACAGAATTACAGGTATTAATATGAGCTCATGATATATTTTATCTTTAAAATAAAAATCATATTTGCTGGCTCTGTCCACTGAAAATAACCAATCCAGTGGCATTGAGCATCCCTATTCCTCAGATTGTGGTCTCTAGATACCATTTCCCAATAAAGGAATCAAGGTTCTTGGGAGGTAAGGCTCATTTCCGGCCTAGAATTGAAAAGTACAAAATGGGCCCAGAATATCTTGCCATAACAGGTAACTCAAAATCTGTCAGTGACCATCAGAGTCATAGCAAAAGGTGTCAGGAGCCGACTTCAATAAGGAAAATAAGTGCAATGAGCTCAAACACATCAAGTATGTTTTTAAATCAATGTGTTCAAAATTATACTAAAATAAGAAAAATCTTATTGGCTACTTTTGGAGGATGCTTGGGAGCCAACTCATTGCTTGGAAAACTGGTAAATAAAGGAAACTAATTAAGTTTATCCTTACTTTTCTATAAGAACTATACCTCAGGAAAACTAAATAATTAATGAGAGAACATTACTTTGTGTACAACTGTTTTAGTTATGAATAAAGAAAGAATAATAGAATTAGAATATTTTCATTGTGCAACTTTTAATGAATTTATAGATCTAGTCAATAATAATCATAAAAGATAACCAGAAATTAAGCACTGCCCAATGGAAAAACACAGCACTATCTATAAGTTAGTTCTGACCAAAAAAAAGAAAGAATCTAAATCTAATCAAGCATCTAAATCCCACTACCAATTTCTAAGAAATTCAGGGAACCAAGGACAATATTAAATGAACCACAGTGATTACACTTAGCAAAAGTCTAAAATTTGGAAAACTCAGAATAAAAAAAGAAAATATGTCTTCTTCAAGGAAATTTCAAGGAAAAGAAGAAAGAGGGGTAACATATAGATAAAAGGGGACATAAGAGACATGTGAACCAATTGCTGTGTAAGAACTTTATTTGGATTCCAGTTCAAACAAATAAACTGTTTAAAAAATTTTAAGATAATTGGAATAATGTGAACACTAACTGGGTTATTGATGATAATGAGGAACTGTTAAATTTCAGGGTGTGAAAGTAGTACCATGGCTTTGCCTTTGAAAAGAGGCCTTATTTTTTTTAGAGATACATTCTGAAATATTAACAGAAGAAATTATATGACATGTGGGATTTGCTTCAAAATAATCCAGAGTAGGTATTGTGGGTAGAGATGTAGGTGAAACATAATGACAAGCTACCAGTTGATAACTGTTGAAGCTGAGTGACAGGTATTCTGAAGTACCTTATACCATTCTTTCTACTTTTTCACATGTTTGAAATTTTCCATGAAAAAAAAGTTTTTTTAAAAATAGATAAGTACATGTTATCAAAGAGAATGAGTCTGTTCTCAAAGACATATTTGTACATCCACATTCGTATCAGCATTGTTTCCAATAGTCAAAAGGGGGAAGCAACCAAATGTTCACCTGTGGATGAATGCATAAACAAAATGGGGTGTAATACGATGGAATATTATTCAGCCTGAGAAAGGAAGGAAATTGTCACACATGCTCCAACATGGATGGATCTTGAGGACAAATCCTAAGTGAAATAAACCAGCCACAAAAAGACAAATAGTGTATGATTTTCACTTATATGAGGTATCTAGGGTGATCAAACTCAGAGACAGAAAGTAGAATGGTGGTTACCAGGGGCTGGGGTGGGGGAGGAAGAGTTGTTTAAGCAGTATAGAATTTCAATTTTGCAAGATAAAAGAGTTCTAGGGCTTCCCTGGTGGCGCAGTGGTTAAGAATCTGCCTGCCAATGCAGGGTACACGGGTTCGAGCCCTGGTCCAGGAAGATCCCACATGCCACGGAGCAACTAAATTTGTGCACCACAACTACTGAGCCTGCGCTCTAGAGCCCGTGAGCCACAACTACTGAGCCCATGTGCCACAACTACTGAAGCCTGTGTGCCTAGAGCCCATGCTCCTCAACAAGAGAAGCCACCACAATGAGAAGCCCACGCACCGCAACAAAGAGTAGCCCCCGCTCGCCACAACTAGAGAAAACCCATGAGCAGCAACGAAGACCCAACACAACCGAAAATTAATTAATGAATTAATTAGAAAAGATAAAAGAGTTCTAGAGATTGATTGCACACCAATGTGAATGTACTTAACACTACTGAACTGTACACTTAAAAACAGGATGGTAAATTTTATGTGTATTTTATCACAGTTAAAAGTAAAATATTTTTGGGGCTTCCCTGGTGGCGCAGTGGTTGAGAGTCTGCCTGCCAATGCAGGGGACTCGGGTTCGTGCCCCGGTCCAGGAAGATCCCACATGCCATGGAGTGGCTGGGCCCGTGAGCCATGGCTGCTGAGACTGTGCATCCGGAGCCTGGGCTCCGCAATGGGAGAGGCCACAACAATGAGAGGCCCGTGAACCACGAAAAAAATAAATAAATAAATAAAATATTTTTTTAAAAAGAATGAATCTACACCCCAATGTTCATAGCAGCATTATTTAAAATTGCCAAGATATGGAAGCAACCTAATTGTCCATCAACAGAAGAAAAGATAAAGAAGAGGTGGTACATATAAACAATGGAATACTACTCGGCCATAAAAAAGAATGAAATTTTGCCATTTACAACAACATGGATGGATTTAGAGGGCATTATGCTAAGTGAAATGTCAGACAGGGAAAGACAAATACTGTATGATATCACTTATATGTGGAATATAAAAAGTACAACACACTGGTAAATATAACAATAAAGAAACAGACTCGCAGATATAGAGAACAAACTAGTGGTTACCAGTGGGGGGAGGGGCAGTATAGGGGTAGGGGATTAAGAGGTACAAACGACTATGTATAAAATAAATAAGCCCGCCCCAAGGGTATATTGTACAACACAGGGATATAGCCAATATTTTATAATAACTATAAATAGAGTATAACCCTAAAAATGGTGAATCACTGTATTATATAATTATATAATATTGTACACAACTATACTTCAATTTAAAAAGAAAAGAATGAATCTGTACCATAAAGGTTCTGAGAGAGCAGTACTGCTAAAAAGGAAATTATATGACAGTCTTAAGTTCACAGAAGAAGGAAAGAAATAAACTTAGATGGAGTTTGGGTATTTACAGAGGGGACAAACATTGGAAGCCCATGGAAAAGCAGTTGAGTTATGGGGGGAAGAGAGGTACAGAAAGCCTGTGGCCCCATAACACCTTAGCGTCTATAGACACTTGTACTGGTGTATTTGGAAACCAGAGTAATGAGCGACATGTGCTGGGAACCACATTGCCTCACCGGTGCTGACCCTGCAGTGCCTGGAGGGCGGGTCAGCAGAGCTTGTTCTCCTGAGGACCTTTGTAGTTTGATACGGACTGGTGGCTCCTGAGCCAGCTCTGTACCTGATTCTTATCCCAACCTCTTGCTGTCACCTGCTAAATGTCAAGTCTCCCTGGAAATGGTGGACTGGGTAAGATAGGAAAGATAGGGAGTTAAAAATTGCCTTTAAAGTTGCTGGCTTAATTTTAACATCTTAACTTGACACATGAGCTTTAACACTGAAATTTCTCCCAAAAGTTGATAAATAAGCTTTTATACATAAATACTTTTTTAAAACATCAAGCATTCTGTTAAAAGATACTAAAATGTTAAGGCCAAGAAAAGGGTACTTTATATAATTGGAAAAAGGAGACTATTATACAATACCCATTAACATCTTTTAAGACTGACATGTAGAAAATTTTTATACAATGTAATTAAAAGGAAAAAATAATGCAGGTTAAGCATTAGGACTAAAAAAGGTGTCAGCGCTGCTTGTGAAAACGTCACGGTGTACTCTATGTTCAGAACAAGTGTTTAAAACTAATGAACAAATGTGTATTCGAAGAGATTTGGTAGCTGAGAAAATTGAAAATGGATTCCGAATTATTTCTATTCTAGGTCATCTCTTCTAGGTCCCTAATGAAGTTAAATAGTGCAACTAAAATAGTAATTTTAGTTGGATGACTAGAAGATTGTTTTGTTTTGTTTTGAAGTACACCTTTGCTGCTACAGCAGTTAATTTGGCTGAAAAAGAAGGGGTTGACTGAGGAATATTCAGAAATGAACAGAAGTATTAAAAATAATAGATAATGACTAAAAAGTTTTGAGGGGGCTATAGCTGCATATCTTTTTTTAAAATTAATTTATTTGGTTGCGTTGGGTGGGTCTTCCTTGCTGTGTGTGGGCTTTCTCAACTTGCGTCGAGCCGCGGCTACTCTTCGTTGCGGTGCGCGGGCTTCTCATTGCAGTAGTTTCTCTTGTTGCGGAGCTCGGGCTTTAGGTGCGTGGGCTTCAGTAGTTGTGGAATGTGGGCTCAGTAGTTGTGGCTCACGGGCTCTAGAGCACAGGCTCAGTAGTTGTGGTGCACGGGCTTAGTTGCTCTGTGGCATGTGCGATCTTCCTGGACCAGGGATTGAACCCACGTGCCCTGCATTGGCAGGCGGATTCTTAACCACTGCGCCACTAGCTGCATAGGGAAGTCCCAGTAGCTGCATATCTTTAATATATTTTAATGGAATATTTTTTAATATCATCAGTTGTTCATATGTAGTCAAAATCTCTACCTCTGTGCTATTTTATTGTCAGTGCCAGACTATAAGAGGCTGCAGAATGGTTCAGGCCAGTGAAGGAACTGCATGGAGGTAGCTCTCACAAGGCAGGGGCACAGGATGGGTCCAGGACAAGGACAAATTATAATGATCAAAGCAGAGTAAGGAGGAGGAACATATCCTATGCAAGTGACAGCCAGGCAAAGGATCTGGAACCACTTTAAGTGCCCTTTCTTTGTATTCCCCTGCCACCCTCAGTAAACCTCAAACATTGCTCTAATGGACATACGATCACAATTATTGGCTCATACTAATCCACTGTCTCCTAAAGACTATAAGCTTCTTAAGAATTGCCCCCTTAAATTATTCTACTTTTTAATTCTAGCCCTCGACACAGTCAGGTATATAGTAGGTATTTAATAATTGCTTCTGGTATATCTAATTAAAAGATTGAATGAATAATATCTTCCAAATATACATTCTTTGTCCTAATTTTTTTTTTTTTTTTTTTACGGTACACGGGCCTCTCACTGCTGTGGCCTCTCCCGTTGCGGAGCACAGGCTCCGGACACGTAGGCTCAGCGGCCACGGCTCACGGGCCCAGCTGCTCCGCGGCATGTGGGATCCTCCCGGACCGGGGCACGAACCCATGTCCCCTGCATCAGCAGGTGGACTCTCAACTGCTGCGCCACCAGGGAAGCCCCCTTTGTCCTAATTTTTATTGTGAATTCAAGACTCATATTTCCAATTGGGTGTAGGACAACACCAGCTGCCTGCTCCACTGGTACTTCAAACAAATCCAAACTCAAATTCACCATCTTTCCCTTCCCACCCCACATAAACCAGTTCTTCCCCCCATTCTTCCTATTCCTCTCCTTAAGTAAATCTTAAAGATTCAAGCAGGCAGAGTTTAGACCAGATAACAAACGTCCATGAAAGAAATGTATTTTTCTAGCCTTCAATCTAAACAGACTGACAATACGGAAACAAAGGAGACCGCAACAATAATCTCAAACATTGCTAAGAAAAGGGTGTGTGTGGATTTCTCTCCCAGACTTTCGTTCCTTTAGGAGTCTGCCCTGTCCACGCCCATGAACTTCTGTTGGGGCTGTCAACCACCTCTTGATCATACTGGCCAGTCAGTCTTACTCCAGGGACATGGTGTGTGGAGCAAAGACACACAGTCAGACAGTTGAAGCCAAGTCACTCAATAACCCAAGCATTTCTCAAACTTTTGGAGCTGGCCTGAGTACTGCTCTTCCCAACATCTGGGGCTACCCTTCTTCTATTAAGTCTGTGAGCCCCCATCCCAGCATCCTTTCAATAAATCCTTTTTACTTGCTTCAGAGTCTATTCCTGCAACCTAAAATCAAGGGACCTCAGTACAAAGGAGAATTGAAGCATACTCAACTATAGTCTCTGATCTTTTACGTTGTTTTCAAATGGCTAAAGATAGGTATGAAAGTTCTATGATGAAACTCGGGACTAGATACTCTAAAAGGGAATAATAGGTCTCACAAAGAGTGGAGGAAAGAAAACTCTGCCTGAATTTCTCTCTCTCTCTCTCTCTCTCTCTCTCTCTCACACACACACACACACACACACACACACACATGCACAAATCTAAAAGAGAAAGAAAGGAAGAAACATCTATAGAAAACATTGTGAATATCAAAGAGTATTGGGGGAAGTCCTGGAAGTCCTCATTTTTAAAAGACATGCACAAAATGGAAGAAGGGCTTAGAATCAAGGCCAAATGCAAAAGGTGCTGCATGAATAGGATCTCAAAGCTCAGGTCAAGGAGAAGCTTGTAGGAAATACTGACATTTCCAATTGTGCTTGGAAGATGGGAAAAGAGAATGTAAAGGGGGAAAAAATGAACATTTGTTGAGCAGTTACTGTGTGTGAGCCTCTGTTCTAGGTATTTTACATAGACTGGCTCATTTGTTTAACAAAAAGTGTGGGTGGTGAGGGATGTCTGAGGAAATTAGTATAACCCTATAAAAAGAGTTTACTTCCTCTAAACTAGAGGAATTATAATGTCTCATCTGTAACCTGACACAGGCTGAGTAAACAAATATAAATGAAGGCCATTCACCATATGTCTAAATATTTAAAAGTTATAAGACAAGCTTTGCTCATGCCCAGCCCAGGTTTCCACGCAGTTCTCCACAGCCATCCTGGGGATCTGCCCTTGAAACCCAAAGGCTGAAAGTCGTGCTGTCTCCTACATGGTGACACAGATCTGCTGGGGGCAGCGACAGGATGCAAGCTGGTCCTGAGCCCAGGAGCCCAGGGCAGGTACTAGGGTAGGGACCTGATCACCCCAGTCACCACCATTGCAGGGAGTCCAGCAGACTAATTCCCTAATACACAGCCATGCTTTTCCAACCGAGGTAGTTCTAAGTGCTTCCCAAATCACTCCTCAAAGGAACACAGTCAGCTGGGAAGCCTGGTCGCCTAGACACCCGCTTTGGGGTATTTGAAGAAGCCAACATTAAACAGAGCAGCCCAGATCTTTCTCTGGTTTCCAGACAGAGGCCATGATTTTCTCCTAATCAATACCCGCTCTCATACCCACTACCCCATCAGGCTCTGAGTCCAGCATCCTCCATCCTCAGGTGAGGCTGAGGTAGGGTCTAGTTTCACACATGTGTCCCTTCCCAGAGTTCCCATTTAATCAATCAATTCCAAACTTTGAAAAATTTTTCTTGGGAGACATAAAGGGGGTAAAAGTTTTTCTGTATTGATGTTTATGACGTGTGGGCCCTTCTTGATAGGTGTGATGTTGATAGTGTTTATATACATAAACCTCTTAAAATGTAGCATGAAGGGCTTCCCTGGTGGCGCAGTGGTTGAGAGTCTGCCTGCCAGTGCAGGGGACACGGGTTCGAGCCCCGGTCTGGGAGGATCCCACATGCCACGGAGCAACTAGGCCCGTGAGCCACAGCTGCTGAGCCTGCGCGTCTGGAGCCTGTGCTCCGCAACAAGAGAGGCCGCGATAGTGAGAGGCCCATGAACCACGATGAAGAGTGGCCCCCGCTTGCCGCAACTAGAGAAAGCCCTCGCACAGAAACGAAGACCTAACACAGCCAAAAATAAATAAATAAATAAATAAATTAATTAATTTAAAAAAATGTAGCATGGAAAATTGAATACACCATATAAATATAATCTGATCAAGGCAATATAAATATATTGGCACTATTACTTTCCATGATCTTGACGCTGTTCTAGCTGTGCAGGCCAAGACGATTAGCTTTTTTAACAGTCACATCACATTGTTGGCTCATATTAGGTTAAGAATTAATTTAAACTCTTAGGTCTTTTTCACAGGAACTCCTACCAAGCCAGTTCTCACCTATTCTGTAACTGATGTTTTGACTCTAAATGCAGGATTTTACATGTATTGCTATTACGTCTCACCTTACGACCTTTGAATTTTCTCTCTTTCGTTTGTAGTGTTTGCTATCACTTCTATACTTCTATCATAGGAAATGTTAGTAAGCTTATATTCTATCTCTTCATTCAGGTATTTGGTTAAACAGGAGGGTAAGGAGGGTAAACAGCAGATATAGAATCAATGAGAATAGCTTAGAGGTAGCAGGTCGCAACTCAGCTTTTCTGAAATGTTGTTTTTAATAATGAGTTTCCCAACAATGAAAGGGACTTCTTAGAAATACGGGGAAAGAGCTCAAGCAAAAGTCAAATGACCCTCAGCAAAGGAGGCTATAGAAAGAATTTTTGGATATGTGGACTTCTGAGGACACTTCTAATTGCACGATTCTGTGATTATATGATTCTAAGTCCAGAGTTATAGGGAAATATCTCAGCAGTCCTTAAGCCCATCTCAGATTCCTACAGGAAACTTTCCTATGCCCCTAAGCTCACATGATGGCTCCTCTAAATCCCTACCCCCACTCCATTCCTTTTACTGTTCTGGTCATATTCTACCTGTTATTATAGTTGTTGGCATCAGGGTCTCATTTCACCATTAGATTCTTGCATTTAAGAACTACACTTTGTTTATCTTTATTTCTCTTGCACCTGTAGAGTCCGATTTGTAACCGGCAGGTATCAAGTTGAAGGTAGGAAAAAAAAAAGTGTAGGTTGCGGCTGTGATTTAGAGTTCCAGTAGCAAGGGGAAGCTTGACCTTTGTCCCCCCCCCACCCCGTGACTGGGCGTCCCCTGAAGGCAGAGGCCATAGTCTATTCCTACTCCTCAGAAACTAACTGTGTTTAACGCATGATAGACAGTATTTGTGGAGTGATGAATGAGTTGACAATTACTCCAGGAAGGAATTCACTTTACTCTGTTTTCTGGGAGGATTACAAGAGGAGAGAAGAGGGAGAGGGTGTGGGGAGACTGAATGGTAGAATCTGACATCCTTTTGAAAGCACAACCTATACACCAAGGCCTGAATTGTCCTAATTGTCCTAGGAACTCATCCCTAACCCTGGCTTCAGACTTCCCAACTCAGAATAACCCTCTGATTAAAGAGCCCCTGGTCTCTAACCCCTTCCTCCTACTACCCTTTGGATCAAACCCATTTTAGATTAGGCTTGCCCAATTTAGCAAGTAAAAACACAGTACACCCAGTTAAATTTGAATTTCGCATAAACAACAAATAATCGTTTTTAGGTTCAGCATGTTCCATGCAATATTTGGGACATACTTATGGTAAGAAAATATTTGTCAGTATGTGAAATTATAATTTAACAGGGTGTCCTGTATGTATATTTTCTGGCAGTGCTATTCTGGGGGCACACTCTGGATTTGCTTTCCATACAAACTGCCTTTTCCTAAGCTGTCAGTGGGCACATGCCCTCAGTCTCATCCCCTTGCACACCATTAAATCCAGGCTCGTGGTTCATACTGTGGGAGTAACATCAAATGTCAAAGCACCATTCATTAGCGGGCACACAGTATTTGATGGAACTTCTGATCCAATGTAGCCCTTGCTCTCAGATGAGAGAGGGAACAGAAAGAAATTGAGTTCCTTTCCTTAGTTTTCACAGCAAGTCATGGTCAGAGGCAGAATTCTGATCTAAGGTTCCGAATTTGGAGGCTCACTGAACTATGTTGCTCCCTCTCTGTTGAGGACTTTATTCTCTTACGTAGTCCTTCATCTCTTATGAGTCTTAAAATTGCTTGAAAATTCTCAGGGGGATGCAGCTAAAGGTTGGGAAAGGGAGAAGCAATGGCATTGTTAAAAGGAAAGCATCTATTACACAGAAGCTTTGTAGCAGGCAGCTTATATAACTTAAGATATCTGAATCCCGCTGGAGCCCACCTTAGCATCAGTAGGCTAATTCCAAAATGTTCTTTTAGACAGCACCCGAGGCAAGAGAACAAACACAAATGACTTTCTCGCTGTCTGCTTGTGTGTGTCTCTGTCTTGTTCTTGGCTTTAGAGAGATTACAAAGGGAGAAAGAAGGAAAGAAGAAACAACAAACCCATTGGTTGATTTTTTTTCCCTAAGTCTCTTAAACATTCTGAGTGAAACTCAAATGGCTTAATTTTTGCAACTTTTTTTTGTGCCAAATGATTGGGCGTTTGATGCCTTAACCCTACAGCTCTCTCTCCAGCTCAACCAGGAATGAAATTGCCTTTCAGTAAAACCACCTGCCCTCTATACATTTGGACATCTTAAAATACACAAAACTCAAGACCTATCTTTTATCTAGACTCTGAGTACGTTTTCTTTGGGCTGGTTTCCTTATAGAGGATGAATCATAAAATATTACTTATTATTTAAAAACTGGTCTCCAGTTGGTCCAGTTTTATCCTTTGCCTGGCTCATCATTCTAAAACACACTGGTATGCAAACAGGTTATTAGCTTCTTAAGCTTCTAGCTGTAATATTGTACAGGAGACATTCCACTTTGTAGCAAAGCAAAAGAGACATAACCTCCACATGAACGTACTAGAAGTGTGCAGATAGAATTGAACCAATTTTTATTTGTTGGCAACTGTGCTGTAATTGTCTGAACTACAGTACTTTATGAAACCTATTGAAGACCCAGGACATGGGAAATGTCTAGGAATTGTACCAGAAGATCAAGCCATAAGCACTTGTCTTCTGTGTTAAGTATTGAAGTATAGGTACCAACCATGATGCCAAGCCCCCAAAGTGCATCATCTTCTTAGAGTGAAAATATTTCAATGACTTTGGACTAGACAGCTGGAAATACCTTCTTCGTTTATGTACCAATGTACATTGACAGATAAAGTAGGTATTGTGGTATAATGATGAGAGCAGCATTTTGAAGTGTAGGCTGACATTTTTGCATTTCTGCCTGGAAGGCAGCACGGGTCAGAGGAGCCTGACTTCCCAGCTGAGAGCCCCTCTGAGCAGGGACCATTTGGGGTCAAGGTCATGCCAGTGTGTGTGTCTCAGAGTTCAAGATCTAAATAATCATATCTGAACGGTCTTAGATCATACCCCATTTTGGAAATAGATTAACAATATTTAATATTAATGAGGAAAGAATTAAGACATTCTTAATATAGAGGTACGTGGAAGCTTGGACGCAAACAGTGTAGGTTTCTAAAAGGTCTGGTGAGAATAAGACCTCAGGCAGAGAAAAAACGTAATGTTTGTAAATTAGCCTGGCTAAATGAAGAATTTCTATTCAACAGCCCGCTGGGGGCTGTGGGACAAAGGGAAACTGCATGATGAGCTCCAAATCGCTTTTCTGCTGAGTCTCAAGAGGCAAAATAGAGCAAAGTTGGGGCTGCTGAGGCTGCCATGCTTTCAAAGAATGACTTCAAAATGGACCCTCTGGTGACAGCTTTGTCAAAGAAGAACGATCAGATGCACTTAAAAATGAACATCTCCACTCACATGTTTTTGTGGCTATGGCCAAACCTGTCCTGTTCCTGCTTACAGATCAGCAAACTTGAGGAAGGGCTCTCTCAAAGTAAGAAGCAGTTATATTTTGTATCCACTGAAGGTAGATTTGTATGTGCCTGTGAGTACAATCTAGTCGGCAGAGCACGACACAGCCGGTATCAGGCAAAATGAACACAGAATACAGATGTGGGGCTGAGCAGGGGCTATAGGTAGAGCTGGACTCTGATATCACCTCCAGAAAGAAAATGTTGGCAGCATTCTTCATGGTTTTATGTTTACACAACTCAGCTCAGGGCATATTGATTTTCGGGTTGTTACACCAAGCAATCAGGGAAATAAAAATCTAAGCAGCACAAGAATCCCCTTCTGGGTAAGATGTTTTAGTTTGCAAATTGCTGTGAGACAGGCTCAAGCTGAGCCAAATCTTACGATGTTGTAGGGCTTTCCACACCACTGTGCCTTTTCTCCTTCTAAACCCTGGCTCCCCGGAAAGCTGGAGGAATGTCTGCCTGTGAAGGCACTGCACTTGGCAGGAAGCAATCTTAGGCAGGACCAGCACCTGTGGACAGCACTCACTGTAATTGTGTGAGATCCACTGATCTCAAGTTCATCTGGGGGTCTGTCAGAAGCAGGATAGGTCCCTCACATTGCTATTCCATCCTTGCCAAGACAAATGCTGAATTGTTTGTTTTCTTCGAATGATATCCTGAGTGCTTAAAACTCCACGATGAAAACAAATTCCCCCATGCTGGGTTCAGCTCACACATAGCAAGGTATGCCATCTCTTGGGACCACTACTCTTGCCAACAGAAAATTAAAACCAATTTGGCTAGATCATAAGGAGCCACAAACATAACTCTTCTTTCTTCATTTGCCAGGAATTTGATGCTCCCACAGGGATGAAAGTGAGGCATTCAGAACCATTGTGAGAGAAAAAGAGTTAAGGGAGAAAGCATGCTATTTCATTTTCTTTTCACTGAAGAATTGCGATACTTAATTCAGTCCTACACCAAAAAAAAAAAAAAAAAAGATTCATGGAGTGAAAAGGTATACAAGTTGTGCTTGCTACCAAAAACACACATCCATGGGGCTGAAGAGACATAGAGGTCCCACATAACAGAGTCTAAGTCGGAAATATTTTGAGTTGTAAAATGATTTTTGTTTCCATGTGCTTTTAATAAAGGCCTTAGAATTTTTTTAAGTCTGAAATAAAGGTGACCCAATGAATGTCAAATGATAGAGATTTGAATTAGGTTGTAATAGTTTGTATTTACTGAATGCCTGCTACATGCCACATGTGCCCTAAGTGCTTTGAATGTATTGGTATATTCTTAATCCCGCTTTACAGATACAGAAACTAAGGAACAGAGAGGTGTGTAACTTTCCCAAGATCACACACCTAGCAAGTGGCAACACCAGAATTTAAACCCATGCAGTCTCCAGGTGTGGCCAAGATGACAGAGTAGGAAGACCCTGAGCTAAACTTCTCCCACGGGCACATCAAAATTATACTATTTACAGAGAAACTATAAGAATGACCTGAAGACTAGCAGAAAAGATTTTTCCATGACTAAAGATATAAAGAAGGAACCATGGGCTTCCCTGGTGGCACAGTGGTTGAGAGTCCGCCTGCCGATGCAGGGGACGCGGGTTCATGCCCCGGTCCGGGAGGATCCCACATGCCGTGGAGCGGCTGGGCCCGTGAGCCATGGCCGCTGAGCCTGAGCATCCAGAGCCTGTGCTCCACAACGGGAGAGGCCACAACAGTAAGAGGCCCACGTACCGCAAAAAAAAAAAAAAAAAAGAAGGAACCACAATGAGACAGGTAGGAGGAGCAGAGATGTGGTACAGTCAAGACCCACACCCCCAGGGAGGTGATAATCACAACAGGAGGATAATCACAACTGCAAGGGTTCTTCCCAAGGAGCAAGGCATCTGAACCTCGCATCAGGCTCCTCAGTCCAGGGTCTTGCACTGGGAACATGAGCCCCCAGAATGCCTGCCTTTGAAGGTCAGCAGGGCTTGCATATGGGAGAGCTGGAGGGCTATAGGAAACAGAGACTCAGTCTTAAAGGATTTTGCAAAATCTCACATGCTCTGGGTCCCAGAACATAGGCAGTAATTTGAAAGGAGCCTGGTCAGACCCACTTGCTGATATCCAGGAGCCTCCTGGAGAGACAGGAGGTAACTGAGACACCCCTGGGGACACAGACACTGGCAGCAGCCATATTGCAGAGCTCATTCTACCACAAGGACACTGGTGATGATAGATGCTATTTGGGAGTCCTCCTTCTAGCATATTAGTGCCAGGGGCTTACCTGCCCACCAGCAGGCTGGTACCAACTCCAGGACCCCCTGGGCTGTGCAGCCAGTTATGCCAAGAACTCACCCAGCCTACCAGCACCAGCCCTAGGCCCCCTCAGGCCCCACAGCCATTCACCTTGGGGCTCAGCCCTGGCCACCAATGGGCCAGCACCAGCCCCAGGATCCCCCAAGCCACATGACCAGCAAGGACCCAGCTTCACTCACCAGTGGGCCAGGAGCCACCACACTAGACAGGGCTTGGCAGCCAATTGGACCAGGGGCCAGCCCTGCCTACCAGCATGCCCACAATAATTGGCCAACCACAGCAGAAGGATCCATGAAGCCCACATGGGGGCAGCCCTGGATTATACAGCTCTGATGACCAGAGGGGAATGTGCTAAGGGGCCCCACAGGACATCTGCTATGTAAGCCACTTCTCCGAGATTAGGAAACATAACCAAACTTCCTAATACTTAGAAATGAACACAGAGAATTGGGCAAAATGAGGAGACATAAAAATATGTTCCAAATGAAGGAACAATACAAAGCCCCAGAAGAAGAACTAAGCAAATTGGAGATAAACAATCTACCCAATTAAGAGTTAAAGGTAATGATCACAAAGATGCTCGATGAACTCAAGAGAAGAATGGGTGAACACAGCGAGAAATATAACAGAGTTAAAAAAAAATAAAGAAGAACCAGACAGAGCTGAAGAATACAATAACTGAAATAACTGAAATTTAAAAACACACTAGGAAGAATCAATAGTAGATTAGATGTTACAAAGGAACAGACCAGCAAACTGGAAGACAGAGTAGTAGAAATTACTACTTTTTTTTTTTCAAAAAAAAAAAAGATTTTTTAAAAAATTAGAATTGTTTAAGAGACCTTCAGGACAACATCAAGCATACTAACATTTGCATTATAGAGGTCCCAGAAGGAAAAGAGAGAGAGAAAGGGGCAGAGAACTTATTTGAAGAAATAATAACTGAAAACTTCCCTAACATGGGAAGGGAAACAGACATCTAGGTCCAGGAAGCATAGAGAGTCCAAAAAGATGAACCCAGAGAGATCCACACCAAGACAAATTATAATTAAAATGACAAAATTTAAAGATATAGATAGATAGATATAAACACATGCACCCACACAATGGAATATTACTCAGCCATAAAAATTAATGAAATCTTGCCATTTGTGACAATGTGGATGGACCTAGAGGGTGTTATGCTAGGTGAAATAAGTCAGAGAAAGACAAATAACATATGATTTCACTTATATGTGGAATCTAAAAAATGAAAAACATAGCAAAACAAAATCAGACTCATAGGTACAGAGAACAAACTGGTGGTTGTCAGAGGGGAGGGGGATAGGAGATGAGAGAAATAGATGATGGAGATTAAGAGGTACAAACTTCCAGTTATAAAATGAATAAGCCATGGGGATATAATGTACAGCATAGGAAATATAATAAATAATACTGTTTGGTGACAGATGGTAACTAGACCCATCATGGTGATCCTTTTGTAATGTATAAAAATATCAAATCACTATGTATACACCTAAAACTAATATAATATTATGTCAATTATACTTCAGTAAATAAATAAATAACCCATGCAGTCTTGCACCAAAACCTGTGCTCTTAACTACTAGATTTTATTACCTCTCAGAAGCCCTTAATCTTATTTTTTCCACTCTGGCAGATATAATATGATACATACAAAACACAACATTTTAAGGTGTCCTCATTTTTGGACACCCTCCCCCTCTATTTTACAGTGAAATCAATTAAATAGTTCCACACACTTTTATTTTTATCATGGCATCTGTTAAGGTACTTATATATGAGCAATGAAATCAGTCATTTAAAGACTTTCAATAATAAATGCACCTAATATAACTATTTAATTGAACATTTTTTAAAGACCTGATTTTTTCTCTAGACTTTTCCTCCCAAGGTAATATTAATAAAGTAAGTGGATACCACTAAAGAATAATATAAAGACATTGTATTCTATTGTTAAATATAGAAACTAAAACATACAATTTAATGTTATTAATATGAATAATGTTTTTGCAAATTCTACTTGCATCACTGCTCTACCTTTGATTCAGGGATCATAACTCTTTTGTCATTAACAGATATGTTCACAGAATCATTTTTGCTCTCCTGCAATGCAGATATAGATGTACTTTACATATGGCCTTCATCTACCCTTGCTTTCTTGCTTGCTGAAATTTATTCATGGGTAAAATTAAAAAATAGAAGTAGCTATGATCACAGTTCCACAGTCGTTTGTAAGAATGACTATAACAGCATATCAGTAACTGTCAAAAGAACTCATATTAGAATGGAAAAGAATGGAGCAACATCATTATAAGCATAACCTTAAATTAGCTCCATTTATTTTTTTTCCAATTTTATTGAGGTAAAATTGACATACAGCACTATATAAGTTCAAGGTGGACAGCATAATGATTTGACTCATATACAACGTGAAATTACCACAATAAATTTAATGAACATCCATTGTCTTGTATAGATACAAAATAAAAGAAAACCAATTTTTCCCTTGTGATTAAAAACTCTTAGGATTACTCACTTAACAACTTTCATATATAACATACAGCAGTGTTAATTATATGTATCATGTGGTACATTACATCCCTAGTACTTATTTATCTTATAACTGGAAGTTTATACCTTTCGACCACCTTCATCCAATTCCCCCTCCCCCACCTCCCACCCCCACTTCTGACAACCACAACTCTGATCTCTTTTTCTATGAGCATGTTTGTTTGTTTGGTTTTGAAGTATAATTGCCTACAATACTGTGTTAATTCCTGGTACATAGAATAGGGATTCACTATTTCTGTACATTTTTAAATGATCCCCCCAGGCCACCTGGGCCTTGACATTCCTTTTTTTTTTTAACATCTTTATTGGAGTATAATTGTTTTACAATGTTGTGTTAGTTTCTGCTGTATAACAAAGTGAATCAGCTATATGATACGTAATCCCCATATTCCCTCCCTCTTTTTTTTTTTTGTATTTTCATCACTTTAGGGTTTTTTTTAATATCTTTATTGGAGTATAATTCCTTTACAATGGTATGTTAGTTTCTGCTTTATAACAAAGTGAATTAGTTATACATATACATATATCCCCATATCTCTTCCTTCTTGCATCTCCTTCCCTCCCACCCTCCCTATCCCACCCCTCTAGGTGGTCACAAAGCATGGAGCTGCTTCCCACTAGCTATCGATTTTACATTTGGTAGCATATATATGTCAATGTTACTCTCTCACTTCGTCCCAGCTCACCCTTCCCCCTCCCCATGTCCTCAAGTCCATTCTCTACATCTGTGTCTTTATTCCTGTCCTGCCCCTAGGTTCATCAGAACCATTTTTTTTAAGATTCCATATATATGTGTTAGCATATGGTATTTGTTTTTCTCTTTCTGACTTACTTCACTCTGTACGACAGTCTCTAGGTCCATCCACTTTACTACAAATAACTCAATTTCATTTCTTTTTATGGCTGAGTAATATTCCATTGTATAAATGTGCCACATCTTCTTCATCCATTCATCTGTTGATGGACACTTAGGTTGCTTCCATGTTCTGGCTATTGTAAATAGTGCTGCAATGAACATTGTGGTACATGACTCAGTTTTGAATTACGGTTTTCTCAGGGTATATGCCCAGTAGTGGGATTGCTGGGTCATATGGTAGTTCTATTTTTAGTTTCTCTAGGAAACTCTATACTGTTCTCCATAGTGGCTGTATCAATTTACATTCCCACCAACAGTGCAAGAGGGTTCCCTTTTCTCCACACCCTCTCCAACACTTATTGTTTGTAGTTTTTTTGATGATGGCCATTCTGACTGGTATGAGGTGATACCTCATTTTAGTTTTGATTTGCATTTCTCTAATGATTAGTGATGTTGAACATCTTTCCATGTGTTTGTTGGCAATCTGTATATCTTCTTTGGAGAAATGTCTATTTAGGTCTTCTGCCCATTTTTGGATTGGGTTGTTTGTTTTTTTGATATTGAGCTGCATGAGCTGCTTGTATATTTTTGAGATTACTCCTTTGTCAGTTGCTTCATTTGCAAATATTTTCTCCCCTTCTGAGGGTGGTCTATTCATCTTGTTTATGGTTTCCTTTGCTGTGCAGAAGCTTTTAAATTTCATTAGGTCCCATTTGTTTATTTTTATTTTTATTTCCATTCCTCTAGGAGGTGGGTCAGAAAGGATCTTGCTGTGATTGATTGATGTCATAGAGTGTTCTGCCTATGTTTTCCTCTAAGAGTTTTATAGTGTCTGGCCTTACATTTAGGTCTTTAATCCATTTTGAGTTTATTTTTGTGTATGGTGTTAGGGAGTGTTCTAATTTCATTCTTTTACATGTAGCTGTCCAGTTTTCCCAGCACTCAGAACCCTCTCATTTTACAATTATTAGCCACTTATTTGCTACATATTTTATAATTTGTCACAGCACATCGGTGTGTCCTGACTTTACAGTTAAGAATAGCTGAACTGCGGGCTTCCCTGGTGGCGCAGTGGTTGAGAGTCCGCCTGCCGATGCAGGGGACACGGGTTCGTGCCCCGGTCCAGGAAGATCCCACATGCCGCTGAGCGGCGGCCCGTGAGCCATGGCCGCTGAGCCTGCACGTCCGGAGCCTGTGCTCCGCAACGGGAGAGGCCACAGCAGTGAGAGGCCCGCGTACCGCAAAAAAAAAAAAAAAAAAAAAAAAAGAATAGCTGAGCTGGACAAATTTTGCCACAGTCCAGTTCAGCTATTCACTCATTTACTCATTCATTCAACAAATATTTACTGAATACCTCCCATGTGTCAGGATCTGATTATCCCCTGGAGGCATGCTCATCAAAAATTGAGTTCTCTACACCTTGTGCTCCGTAAGAATGTTCTATGTGTTGAATGATATCATTTTTATTAAATCGTTCGTACCTCTAGCTTTCAGTTCTCTTTCCTAGCATCCTCCCACCCAAATGACTGGCTTTCTCCAGGAGAGCACAGTGGAAGTTAAAAACCTTTTTATCGGGCCTCCCTGGTGGCGCAAGTGGTTGAGAGTCCGCCTGCCGATGCAGGGGATACGGGTTCGTGCCCCGGTCTGGGAGGATCCCATATGCCGCGGAGCGGCTGGGCCCGTGAGCCATGGCCGCTGGGCCTGCGCATCCGGAGCCTGTGCTCCGCAACGGGGGAGGCCACAACAGTGAGAGGCCCGCATACCGCAAAAAGAAAAAAAAAAAAAAAAAAAACCTTTTTATCTTTGTCCAAAGCAACCTCTACAGATTTTGTTTCCCTCCTCGATAAATCAGCTTAATAATTTCAAAATCTCAGTGATAAAGCATCGTGAGACTGGTGCTCACTGTCACTTGTCTCTGTTTGTCATCAGCACACCAGAAAGCCGAACTATCTTGCCTGTCATTGCTGGGAAGCCGATGGAGCAGAAATGAGCAGGGCTGATCACCGTTAGTGGAAGGAATCAACGTTCCTAGTAAGAGGCAGACAACTTAAGAAATGATTCAAGGGCTTTTCACTCCAAAAAAAGAAAAAAAGGTTAGTGGCCATTGACTTCTGATTCTAAAGTTCATTTTGGCTACAGGGAAGTCAAAGTCTAAAGTCAAGGTGGTGAACCCTGAGAAAAAATTATACAATAGTTCTATCATGACTGTATTCCAAGTGCCATAATTAGAAACCTCTGAAAGCCTCTCTCTCTCCAGCTATGAATTTTTAAAATATGATGGATTTATTCTACTTGAAAATAACATTCTTAAAGGTAAAAGACCCTTAGGAAATCCTAGAACAGGAAATTATCCAACCTCTACAAGGCAATTAGCTGTCCATCAAAATATATTATTTTACTTTTCATTAAAAAAACTTCATTGTTTACATGACTGCATTGAATTTTTATGAAGCCCATAATAGAAACTTCCTGACTCACTGACAGAGCTTGAATTGATTCAGAAAATGCTGTGATAAAAATCTCAGCTTGGCATTTTTGGCTTCCTTATAGAGGAGAGGATTTCAGCAGTTCTTTAAAACAAATCCTAAAAATACAGTCCATCACTCGAGAGCTTGGGTTTTGTTTTTAGCCATCCTGTATCTAGGTTTTCTTCTGTGGTTAATCATATAGTGGCATTCTTTGTTCTACCTTGAAATAACTGGCAACAATGCAAATCACAACTGCAAAATTCATTTAACAGATACCATGGAGCAAATGAATCATGGGACTATTGGGAGATGGATTTTTAACTTGTTACTGAAGCACAAAACAAGACTTGTGTCTAAGCCAGCAGCCTTTTTTTTTTTTCAGAGCTGATGTGAAATGTGTTCTCTCTTATTGGCAATGAGCCACAGAGGTTGGGGGAACTGGTGTGGTTTAATTCAAAGTCACCTGAAGTCTTGTTTGAAGTTCATTAAGGCAGTTGAATTCAATTCCACAACATTTACAGCGCTAAGTCATGTGAGGAGGAATGTGTGCTAAGGGCTGGGGAAGGCACGATGATGCTGAGACACCGGCACACCCCCTCAGAACTCAGAAGCCTGGCATCCCCAGCAGCATCATTACAGAATCTTTTTCTAATTGGCTTCAGTGATCCTAAGAAATTTACTAAACATTGAACTACCTCGAAAACCAAAACAAGTCTAAACAGCCTATTTCCTGGAATTTCTGGAACCTATATATTCTAGATCAAAACTGGGAAAGGAGAAGTCAAGTAGTCAACGTACCATTCACTTTGGAAACCCTTTTCTCACACATCAGTTTTTATAGCTATGTGATTTTTATGCCAGTGTGTTTTCCCTCTGATAATTGACTAAGCTTTGTTAAACTTATTTAGATTTATTTAGACTGAGTTAATTTCATTTTTTAACCTAAGCATTCCATTTTTTAATTAGAACTTTGAAGTGTTCATTTTTAATTCTCTCTCACTCCTGTCATTTTTTCAAAGCCTAATAACAGTAGCTAACATTTATTGCACTTGCTCTGATCCCAGAACTGTAAGAAGCACTTTAATACACTACCTTACCTAATCCTCACTATATCCCTATGAGGTAGATATGATTACTATCCCACTTTGACAGATGGTAAAATAGAGGTTTAGTTAATTAAGTAACTTGCTCCAAATGGTACCACCACTGAGCAGCCACAATGGATTTGAACATTGGTTTATTTCTTTCCTCCTCAACTCACTCCTTCCACATTATCCATCTATTTCATTCTCCATCCTTTCAGGCTTCAGATTTATTTGCTTCCTTTACACCTTTTTCTCCACATGAACCAACCAGCAGAGCCCTTCCTTGGATTTTGTGAGTCACAAGCTTCTGCCCAACTCTGAAGTCTCCAGACCATAATCCATCATTGTCTACATTAGTGGTTCTCAACCAGGGGTGCTGTTGCTACCCTGGGGATGTTTGGCAGTGTCTGGAGACATTTCTGGTTGTCACAGCCAAGGGTGGGCAGGTGCTACCGTCATCTAGTTGGTGGAGGCCAGGGATGCTGCTGAATATCCTAACAATACACAAGACAGGCCCCCACAGCAAAGAAGTCTCCAGTCCAAAATGTCAGTAGTGCTAAGGTCAAGAAATCCTGATCTACATGATACACGCATTGTTTACAATAGGCTCTCTTCTGTTGTGAATTATATGTTTTTGACATCCCATCTCACTAACTAGGTTACCCATTGGAACTAATACAGTGCTTCCATATCCCCAGTGGCCTAGAACAATGCCTTGTCCAAAATAGGCACTTAACAAATATATCAGTACTGATGAGTCACTCTTCTCTTCATTCACTCACTTCCATCACTGTTTATTGGATATCTGAGAGTAAATGTGAGAAATATAAACATGCCCTCCCTTCAAGAAGTTTATAGTCTAGAGGGGAACTCACACCATAGAACAAGTGCTGCATGCTGGGGTGGAAGATGTTTGGGGGCCAGGGAAGGCACAGCAGGAGCAAATAACCAGAGAGGATAGGGTGGTGAAAGAGGCTTCCTGGAGGAAGTGATGATTAAACACACACCTGAAGGATGAGTAGGAGTTAAACCAGTGAAGAGGAGAATGATCTAGGCAGGGGAATCAGCATGTACAAAGGCCAAGAGATGAGAAAGCAACACAAGAATGAGGTGGGCACTCAGGCTGCAGGGGGCAAGTAAAAGAAAATGAAGGACCTCAAAGCCATGTACAAATGTTTGAATTTTATGTCAAGGATAATAAGAAGTCATTGAACGGCTTTAAGCAAAAGAATGACAGGATCTATTTTGTTTTTAAAAAACCACTCTGGTTCCACATATGTCATCAGGGCAATGCAAGTTAAAATAATAATGAGATACCACTATGCATCTACTATATGGCCAAGATCTAAAATACTAACAACAGCAAATGCTGGCAGGGATGTGGAGCAACAGGAATTTTCATTCCTTGCTGGTGGGAATACAAAATGGTACAGCCACTTTAGAAGACACTTGGCAGTTTCTTACAAAACTAAACATATGCTTACCATATGATCCAGCAGTAGCCCTTCTTGGTATTTGCCCAAAGGAGCTATAAACTTATGTCCATACATAAACATCCACATGGATATTTATAGTGCTTTGTTCACAATTGCCAAAACCTGAAAGCAACCAAAGGTCCTTCCAAAGGTGAATGGATAAATAAACTGTAATATATCTGGACGATGGAATATTATTCAGTGCTGAAAAGAAATGAGCTATCAAGCCATGAAAAGAAGTGAAGGAAACTTAAATGCATATTACTAAGTGAAAGAAGCCAATATGAAAAGGCTACATATGATATGATACAATTATGACACTGAAAAAGGCAAAACTATGGAGACAGTAAAAAGATTAGTAATTGACATGCATTGGGGGTAGGGGGATGGATGAATAGGTGGAGAACTGAGGCTTTCTAGGGCAGAGAAACCACTCTGTATGCTACTATTACAGTGAATACATGTCACTATACATTTGTCCAACCCCACAGAATGTACAACACCAAAATTGAACCCTAATGTAAACTATGGACTTTAAGTGATAATGATGTGTCATGTCAATGTAGGTTCATCAGTTGTAACTGATGTACCATTCTCATGGGGCGTTTTGGTAATGGGGGAAGTACACATGTGTGGAGTCAGAGCGTATATGGGAAATCTCTGTACCTTCTACTCAATCTTGCTGTGAAACCAAAACTACTCTAAACAAATTCTATTTAAAAAAAAAAGAAGAAGAATGACTCTGGATGCTGTGCATAGAGATGGGCTGAGAGGTTAATAGATAAATAGTTATGACAGTCACAGGGAGGAATTTCTTTGGGGCCACAAAGTGCCCCTACAACTTGATGTTAAAGTTTTGAAAAGTGTGAGGGATGACTGAGGAATCCTCTAAATCCTAATCAAGGAAGGTGATTACAATACATAAAAGTTGAAATCTTTTCAATTGTATTACACCCAGTCTGAAGAAAGACCACATTACTACAAGGGCATGTCAGCCTGGGGGCTAAAACAGTAGGTGCAAAAAGAGTGAGCATTTAGCAGTGTGTCTTCAGCACCAGCATCCAGACTTGGACATGCAGCTCAACGGTATAAATTAGTATATTAGTCTATAATAACTCGATGACATTAGCTGTTAATTTCATCCTGCCTAGCAGACATTCAATAAATATTTGTTTGAAGTGAAATGGATTAAATTGGATTCCATGCTCACCAAACAACTTTCTGATCTTATCACAATTTGGCTTTCTGTGAATCTTTTCTATGAGCATAAAATGCACTGGTGAGCTGACACAAACTTTCTAGTCTGTTTTACATTTCTACTTTTGCCATAAATGATTAAGTTGGCATTATGATTGATGTATCTACCTCCTTTGTGTTTGGTCAGTATAGTGGACACTTAGGGTGGTTTATCCAGAATCCATCTCCCCTTCCCCCTTCAATCAGTAAAGCTTTTTTCCATTTAGTTACCTATCCCTCCATCATGTAGTGCAAATGCTTCTGGGCTAACTGACCCCACCTCCAGCTGAAGTGAGCCCTGACTATCTTAAGTCAATCATCACACTTAACTGGGGCCACAGTGATTAGTTCAAATGTTGGTACATGACCTAAACCAGTCTAAGTGAAATTCAAGAGTCTTTCTTATAAAACTGGGACAGAGATAATCTCCTTCCTGATGATAAAGAAGAAAACATGTGGCTCCTGGACATGGCTGGGAGCCAGTTTGCTAATGTGATGGTTAAGTTTATGTGTCAATGTGGTAAGGCTATGGTGCCCAGTTGTTTGGTCAAACACCAGTCTAGATGTTGCTGTGAAGGTATTTTTTAGATGTGTTTAGAGTTTAAATCAGTAGACTTTGAGTGAAGCAGATTATCCTCCAAAGGTGGGTAGGCTCATCCGATCAGTTCAAGGCCTTAAGAAAAAAGACTGAGGTACCCCCAAAAAAGAAGGAATTCTGCCTCCAAACTACCTTTGGACATAAGACTGAAACATCAGTTCTTCCCTGGGTCTCCAGCCTGTCAGCCTATCCTGCAGATTTTGGACTTGCCAATCCCTACAAAGCCATAAAATAAATTCTCTTGACAGGTAGGTAGGTAGGTAAATAGATAGATAGGAATGTCTCCCATTGATTCTTTTTCTGTCGAGAACCCTAACTAGTACAGCTACCATCAGGGAACAAAGAAGACATACAGAAGAGAGAAGAGCCAAGACAATTAAAAGGGACATAAGCCAGAGCCTGGATCAAACCCAGTCTGAAGCCCACATGTAACAGTTAGGATGATTTCAGCTGCAAGTAACAGAAAACCCAACTGCCTGAAACAATATGGAAATGTATGATTTACAAAGTAGAATTCCAACGGTAGAACAGACTTCTGGCCCGGCAGGTCAGTGATGTCATCAAGGAACCAGGTTCTTTTCTTTTCTCTGCTCCACTCTCCACAGTGCCTCATCCCAAACATGATACCCTCATAAGTATTGGCTAACATTGATAACAATCAGAGCTACCCACTTCCTCCTTCTCATCCAGTGGAAGCGATTGGATTTCCATGATTATGTCTCTCAAAAGTAAAGATGATTCTTCCTTCACATCACATTAGTCCAGATTGGCATAGGTTTGCCCATAGCTGAATCAATCATTGTCAAGGGGTCAGGAAGAGGGAGGATTATCCTGATTGGCTTAAATTAATCAAGACCAACCCTCAGGGTCTTGTTAGTCCCTCAGCTTACACTGCTGCTACACAATGAGGAGAGATGGAATGAACGTTAGGCAAGCAACGATAATGTCTACTGCAGAGCCCAGTTGCTGTATTTTCTGATATTTGAGCTAACAAATTGCCTGTTCAAGCCATTTTGAACTGTAGTTTTAGTGATTTACTACCAAAGTTACCTTAACTGTTATAGCAGCCATTGAACTCTTCCTCAAGGCCTGATGGCCTCTGAACATCCTGACAAAATCAACTTCTGGGCCTTCAAGTTTGAAGACTAGGCCCTAAATCTTGGTCAGCTCCCTGGGCAGTACCACTCTGAGGCCTTGTTTCTTTAGTCCACATGTCTGCACTATCTGCACCCTCCCATAGCTCATCCTACACCTAAAACTCCCTGGGTCTGTCCCTCACCCATTCATTAGCATCCTCTGAGTGCTAGACTCGTAACTAACCATGACGAGGCATCCCTTTCTCCCTGACCCCTGACCATCTCTCCTGTCCTATGTACAAGTCATCAGTTCAGGATTTTACCCACTGCCTGCTTCCCTTGGTGCTATTACTTGGTTCCCAGAGGAAAAAAATAATATTATCTGTTACCTTACTTCAAACTGGGTGAGATGCTTTCTAATTTAAGTCTTATAATAACCTTAAGGAAATGGTATTAAAATCTTTATTTCACAAATTAGAGAACTGTGTCTCAGGAAGATTATATAACTTGACCAGAGACATGCTGCTAGGAAGGGATAACAAACCCTAGTTGGTCTCCTCCCAAGTCTACATTTTCTCTACCACACCATGGAAGATCACACTGCCCTCATCTGTGACTGAATTTTGTTATCCCAGTTTGGGTGTGACCCTTGCTGGTGCTTGACAGTCCTTCTAGTTCATCTTTGATGGAGTCCCTATCATACCATTCATAGCTGTTATTCCAGACCATCTTTCATTCCTCATGACCCTAATTGCCATGTTTCCTGTCCACGGAGTGTGGGGGAACCTCTACATCGCAGAGAAATTTGAGCTCATCTGACCTAAGCCCTGTTATGTATCCATGACTTCAACTCAACCCATCACATCTTTCCTCCTGATCTCATCTACAGTCTCAGAAGTCGAGATCCATCTTCCCTGTAATGCTGTCTTAATCATTCTTTGAATCCCCTTCCCACTTCCTGCAATGAGCCCCTCTTTATCTACCATCTTTAATTCTTGTTCACTGGCCCTTTCCATTACACCTTGAAATATTCTAAAAAGCTAACAAGGTATTAATTGACCCTCCTGGACCCTTCAAGTTCTCATCAGTTCTCTTCTCTGACTTCTGCTGCAAAACTCTATCTACCCATTCCTGTATTTATCCCTCAGTATTTGATTTATTTTAAACCTTCCACCCTACCCTACTATTAACATCCTCCCACACAAAAAGAACTCTCAAGGAAGTTAAAAATGACCTCCTTCTTCCCAAGCCATCGAGTCTTTTCAGTACTTCATCCCTTAACTGTCTGCAGCATTTGACACTACAATCCACCCACTCCTGGAAATTTGGCCTCAAATTGATTTTTTTAAAACATCTTTATTAGAGTATAATTGCTTTACAATGGTGTGTTAGTTTCTGCTTTATAACAAAGTGAATCAGTTATACATATACATATACATGTACATATAACTGTATACATACATATACATGTATATGTATGTATACAGTTATACATACATATACATGTTATGTATATGTAACAGTATACAACTGTTACATATACATAACAGTTATACATATCAGTTATACAGTTATACATATACAGTTATACAGTTATACATATGTCCCCATATCTCTTCCCTCTTGCATCTCCCTCCCTCCCACCCTCCCTCAAATTGATTTTTGTGACAGTGTTTTTCTTCCATCTCTCTTACTACTCCTTGGCCTCCTCTCTTGTCAGGCCCATTTCCTCCTCACCCTCTCCTCTCTGACCACCTGATCCACTCCCTTGTCACTCCCTCCATGGGAAAGTGCATCTGTTGTTATTTTCCAATCACATCTTTGTTGGTTTCTAAAAGTGCATCTCCGACCTTTAATTTCAACTACCTCCAGTAAGGCCTACCTATCTGCCCCCAACTCATGTACAACTCAGTGCATCCAAGCGTAATTTATTGTTTCATTTTCCAGAACTGCTTCTCCTTCCAACTACTGCATTTATTGACAATGTGTGGATGCCCAGGCCAAAAATCTCAGAATCATCTTTAATTTTTGATTTTCTTCTCTCCTCCCTGTTTATTCAGTCACCACAGTCTTCTTTTTTCCCTTTAAAACTTATCAAAAATGTACCTTTTTCTCTCTAATTATTGTATTGCTAAGAAAGCTGTTTCTCCCCGCCCACCTCCCTGCCTCCAGTCTCCCTACTCCTTACCATTTCATTACCTAACAAGGTCCTCTAGTGCTGCTTTATGTCCTATTCAAGAACACACTGTAGTTCCCTCTTGTCAGCCATAGCAAGCCCAAGACTTGCAGCTGTTGTCAGGGGCTTCTCTGATGAGGTCCTGCCAATCTCTTCTCCAGTTGGATCTGTCTTTCTGAATCTCACATCCCAAAATATCAATATAATCTGGCTCTGCAGTGGAAAGACTGCTTATTCTGTAAATGAGCTGTGCAGGGCTAACCAAACAACTTTATTGCAAATGTTAAAGATTTATTGATTTTCCCAATTAGCAACTTGCATTTATTTGATTCCTTCTGTGTACCCAGATGCTGTGGAAAGCAGGAAGAAGTAGTAAACTGAGTCCTGTCCTTTAGCAATTCACCATCTAGTGGGAAAAAGAAAGATGAGTATTTACAAACAATAATCACTCCATCAAAAATAGTGGTTTTTAAAAATTAACCCCACAGAACAAAAATTATCCGTCACAAAGGTTATATATGCATATATTACATACATTTTAAGAAAAATTCTAACATTACAGAAGTATGTAAAATAAATGTTGAGACCCCTGCTGTTCCACTCTCCTAATTCTCATTTAGTAAGAGTAACATCTTAATAGATATCATATAATACATATATATATACACACACATATATATATATATGTTTGATTACTTTAACAAAAGATAGCATTGTACTATACATATTATCCTGCAATATTTTCTCACTTGACAATAATGTCCTTCGATAATATACCTGATTCTTTTTTTCAATGGCTGCATAGTATTCTTTTGAAATCAGCAGTCCCTTATAGTTAATCATCTACCTCTCTTACCTTCCTTTATCACAAAGAATGCTTCAACAAGCATTCTTCCACACAGTTTCAGTGGTATGCTGGTAAATGTTTTAACAGTTAGCTCTCTGAATTTAAAAAGAAAAAAAAAAAGTAGCCCTGCTTTGTAACATCTGCCAATATCCATGGTGTAAATACTCTTCACTATTGATGATTTCAAGCTACCAAAGTGACACCAGAAGGCAGAGTTAGAAAGAGAAGTGCAAAGCAGCTCTCGCTAGCCAGTCGGGTCTGCTCCAGCATACCACAATATATTTTATTACGCGTATTCTTTTGAGTGTTTTACAACACAGGAAAACAAGATATTAAAAGGCAATTATCACCTTGCCAGACTGGGGAAACAGAACTACTTTATTAGCTATAAAAACGTTGAGGGCTTCCCTGGTGGCGCAGTGGTTGAGGGTCTGCCTGCCAATGCAGGGGACATGGGTTCGTGCCCCGGTCCGGGAGGATCCCATATGCCCGTGGAGCGGCTAGGCCCGTGAGCCATGGCCGCTGAGCCTGCGTGTCCAGAGCCTGTGCTCCGCAACGGGAGAGACCACAACGGTGAGAGGCCCACGTACCGCAAAAAAAAAAAAAAAAAAAAAAAGTTGAACCATGAATTAAATGCATTCCTTTTGGATTCCAAAGAAGGCCCTTTATCTGTTACCTTAAATAGATTCTGTTTAAAAGCCAAGGAAATTTCAAAGCATTCCTTTTTATTTTGCCACCTGAGAAAATCACTTTAAGGAAAGTAGAGTGAATGTATGATTAAATATATTTTAAAGATTTAATAGGAATCCAATTAAATACACCAGTTAGTATATTCAGGCGCAAACACACATGATGAGAAAGTGCTGACCTTTCCTGTTTGGGACACTCATATCAGGGCTGAATTACACACAGGTGCACAAAAGAACCACCTCAAAACTGAAGCTGCATCCGAATCACCTGGAGGGCTTGTTAAACAACTGTTTGCTGGGCCCCGCCCACTCAGTTTCTGATTCCTTAGGCCTAGGGTGGAGTCAAGAATTTGCATTTCTTTCACATTCCCAGGTGATGCTGAAGGTACACCTCTCCTGGAGACCTTACTTGGAGAACTACCGCCCTATTGGAAGAAAAGCCCAGAGGATATTCTTCCCTACTCTGGTATTGTAGAAATTTCTATCAAATTTCTGTAGCTAGAGACTTTCTCCTGTTAAACCACAGATAAATTTAGAAATATAGTAAGCTGAGTTCTTATCAGTAATCAAAGCATTTGAGAACAGGTTTAATAGGGGAGTGGAACAAATTCCTTGTTACAGAGAGAAAAACATGCTGAGATTGGTTTTCTGAAAATGAAGGGCATGGTTAATGATTGCTGTTAGTGCTTATAGAAAGGTTAAACTTTCAGAGTTGTATCGTTAGTTAAGGAGCTCAAACTTCTCATTCACAGACATCTGAGTATGAATACTGTCCCTGCCACTTAATTGACTATGTAACCTTGAACAATTATCTCTGCCTCAGTTTCCTCATCTGTAAAATGGAGGTCATCAGGGTAATAGTTACCTTATAGGGTTATTGAGAGGATGAGATAGGTACTGGACCAAGCATATGGGAATCACTCAATGAGTATTGGCTGTATTATAAATTAGAACTCCAGTTCTTTATTAAGAAGAAAGCATTCTTTGGGCAAGTAAATTTGGGAAATACTGAGTTAAAGTAAGTAAGTTTCTTTGTTGCCGGACTTCAAGGTACTTTTTATAGGCCAGGGCACACTGTGAATCCTCCAGAAGAGCGTATAAATAGTGTTTCCAAGGGTTATTTAGCCACAGAACGTTTTTTTGTTTTGTTTTGTTTTTTTGGGTTTTTTTTTTTGCAAGCAGAATTTTGAGCATAACAATTTTGATAATAATTTTTTACTTATGGCAATAAATCAGTATTTCTTGACTTATATATACAACTGAAAGAAATTGGCATGTGGCCCCAGTATATCTACACCATAGAGGCAGGATTGGGATGGAGCAAAAAAAATTCTTGTTACCCATAAGAATTTTCTACAGCCCTTCTGAAGTGATAACATTTCCTCCATCTATTCCTTTATCCTTGCCTGCATTCAATATTTCCAGCAAATATTTATCAAGTGCCTCTAAGTAACAGGCACTGTGAGTACTGGAGATTGAATACTGAATGAAATACAAACAGCTCTTGACCTCATGGAGTTTACCTTCTAAAAGACAGATAATACATAAATAAACAAATAAAAATATAATATGTCAGATGGTGATAAGTACTATGAAAAAAATGAAGTGGAGGAAAGGGAAGAAGAAAATATGAAGGGTGGTGGGCCATTTAAGCAGAGACCTGCAGGAAATGAGGGAGCAAGCTATGGGGACATGAGAGGGGGAAAGTCCAGGAAGAGAGAAGTAAGTGCAAAGAAATATCATAAGAGGGGAGCATGGCGGTGAAGCCCAGTGAGTGAGTGAGAGAAAGAGAAGCTAGAGGTGAGGCTGGAAGGGTTACAGGAGGTCACACAGGGAACACTGTACTAGCTATCTTTTGCTGCATAATAAATCACCCCAAACTGGTGGCCAAAAATGACAATGACTTGTTATTCCATCCCATAGTTTCTGTGTGTGCGGAATTTGGGGGTGACTCAGCTGAGCAGTTCTGGCTTGGAGTTCCTCACAGGCTGGGCCTGGAGGATCCACTTCTAAGGTGGCTCAGCACACAGTCAGCAAGTTGGTGCTGGCTGTTACCTGGGATGCTGGGTTCCTCTCCATGTGGTCTCTCCATGGAGATGCTTAAGGAGGGTTCCGCACAGTGGCTAGCTTCCCTCAGAGAAAGCAATCAAAGAGAATGGGGCAAAATTGCAATGCCTTTTATGCATGTCACACACAGTTTTCTACATGGGGGAGGGGCATTATAATAAGGGCATGAAAATCAGGATATGAGGATCAATGACAGTCATCTGGGAGGCTGACTACCACACCATTTTAAGGTCTTTAGCTTTTAATTTGAGTGAGATGGAGAGTGAGTGGAGGTTTGGGGCAGAAGAGAAATATGGTGTAACTTATGTCTTAAAAGGATTGTTCTGAGTGCTATGTTGAGAATGGACTATGAGGGGATGGGTAGCAAGGATGGAAGCAGGTGGGAGTTGGGAGACAATCTCAGTAATGCAAGTGAGAGATTATGATGATTTGGACCCAGATGGTCATGATAAAGGTAGTGAGAAGTGGTCAGATTCTTCTGGATATACTTTGAAGTTAGATTCTACAGAATTCCTGAAAGATCAAATGTGGGTTGTGAAAAAAGAAGTCAAATGTGACCCCAAGGCTTTTGACCTGATTGTGCATCTTTTGCCCTCTGCTATATCCTGGCACCAGGCCTATCTCTTGCCATGAAAACTCATAGAATTAGGAGGGGGAGCTGCCAGGGCATTGACAGAACATTATCCAAAGACTGTCTCAATGACATTAATTCAATATCCCAGCATTTTGCGCAAAAGGATGCAGGTGTCATTTGAAATGAAATATAACAACCAAAATTGTTGCAAATCATTAAGAAACTTTAAGGCACTGTGGGTGTTCCAAAAACTATGGCTAGGCTAATTATAATCTCTCTGCCCCAACTCCCCTACCTCGTTGCTTCTAGATGACAAAAAAAGCTTTACTTTTAATATTAATATTTAAATATTACTCTACTTTCTTGTTTTAATTCCACATTAACAGAAAGATTCCTGGAATCTGTCAGCAGTAGAACATGTCCAACCACTACACAATTTTAAATCATCTTTCCTTGCTTTATAATAAAAGCAATGTTTATTTAAAACTTTTAACTTTTCCAAGCATTAAAATATTGCTCATTTGATCTGATGTCAGAATCTTTATGCTGAATATTCCAAATCACTGTGGATATCAGCACTCTGCATAACACTGTTGGAGTTACAGATCATATTTGCAGCTTAATTGCCTGTGAATTGACCTATTTTAAACTAAATATGTCTTCTCTTAGGTCCTGAGTTTTGGGGTCCTTGAAAATTTGCAAAGCAACCTTACTCAAGTCTTCTGGGACTCCATGTTTAGTTAACAGATCACGCCTTTGCAAGTGCTGTTATTCATTCATTTATTCACTTGTTCATTACATATTGATTTCACATTACATTCAAGTCTTGTGCTCTGTGCTGGTGACTCAGATGTGGACAAATCCTTGACCTTAAGGAGCTAACACTGTACTGGAAAATACAGACGAAAAAATAGACAAGGTGCTACGGTAGAGTAAGGACAGGGCACTGTGGGAACACAAACAGGGCCCCTGCCCAGTCTTGAAGAATCAGAAGAGGAAGGTTATGAATAAGCCAAGTCCTCAGCACAGAGATGGGTGCAAAGGTGCTCCAAGAGAGAACCTGGCATGGGAGTACATAGGAGACGTTCAGTGAACATAAAACGCAGTGCCGTGGGGAACCACACAAGCCAATTCAATAAGGTTGAAGCTTAAGGTAAATTGTGGAAAGTAAAAAGACATCTAGTGAGGTAAGCTGGTACCAGCCCAGGAAAAGCCTAAAATTTCCAGGACCCTATAGTTTATCCAGAAGCAATGAGGAACGGTTACAAGCAGGGCACCACTAGGAAAGTTGGTGTTTTGGAAAGATCACTTTGGCCACAGTTCAGAGCATGGACCTGAGGTCACTCCCTGCTGAAGCAATTGTTTGGTATCCCATTGCTCTTACAAAAAAGCTAGAATCCTTAATAGGGTTCACAAGTCCTCACTCAATCAGGTCCATTGTTCCCAACTACTTTCAACTCCATCTCTACTTCCTTGGGTCTTTCAATTCCAATAACAGTGAATTTTCTTCCACTTCTTCCGAGGGATCAAGCTCTTGTTTTCACTTGTTCTAGAACTCCAAAGTGGTTGTATTCTCTGCCTAGATAGGACTCATCCATTTCTGGCTTATTTATGCCTTTCATTCAGACTTCAGCCTAACCTTCACTTTCTCAAGGATATGTTGCTTTACCTCCTTGACTAAATTAACCCCCCCACTACACAATGGATACCCCCACTACACCCTGTATCTCTCCTCTCATTACACTTTACTGAACATGTTTATTCAACGCCAGTCTTTCCCACCAGATTGAACTTCTCCTTCCCACCTCTCTTATTAGTCATGGTACCCCAATCACCTAGCATCATTCTGGCTTAGTGTATCACTCAATCATTGTATACGGAATAAATGAATGATGGCAAGAGACAGTTAGGAGGGGTGTGTGAACTAAGGAGGTAGAAAGAAAGGATGGATTTGAGTCTTAAGTGCTCTGAGTGACTGGACCTGGAAATTAACTGAAAATAAGGGGAAAGAGTTGGGTGAAAGGGCAGGCCCTTGTGTGTCTGGTTCTCCATTGCATTGCATGAGCATTGAGTGGTGCCTGGTCCCTAGTAGGACACCCAATAAATATATGTGTCAAATGAATGAGGTTGGTTGAGTGGAGGCCACTGCTTCAGGTTTCCAGCTTGGTCTAGTGTGTAGCTCCGTTCCCTGAGAGAGAGAAAACATGAGTCAATTGCTTGTACAGTCAGGGCTTCAAATAGCATTAATCAGCTGTTTGCTTTTGAAGAGACTATACAAGTATTCAAAATGACTTTCTCTCAATAGAAAGGAAAACAGAACATGAGTGTGTGTGAAATATTACTGGGCTGTATTCAACTTAGCGTTTATATTAGTATTCTAATTTAAATTTTAACCAGTTATTTCCACTAGAATTATTCATCTGATTTCAGTTTCTGGTAAAGACAAGCTATGATTTGGGGTGAGCTGCTTCTGAACATTGTGGTTGAAAATTGCAAAGAAATTATTTCCTTTCTCTTAGAGGGGAAGGATTACAGAGATTCTTTGAAAACTTCTCTACTATAACCAGTTGTGCATCTGTTAACTTCAAAAATGTAACACACAAGGTTTCCATTTGAGGTGATGAAAAAGTTCTGGAACTAGATAATGGTGATGGTTGCACAACATTGTAAAGGTACTTAATGCCACTGAGTTGTTTACTTTAAAATTTACATATATGTAAATTTATATTATGTGTCTTTTTACCACACACACAAAAATTTAACACAAAACATGTGTTTCCCAGAATCAAGAGTCTGACCACCTTATGCAGCTTAGATATTGTAGAAATGTAAGATTCAGTCCACTTGTGAAATGCTTCTGAAAAGCACAGCAGCACAGTGCTGTGGATATTTTTTCCAGAAAGAAGATTTGGAGCCCAGTGTCTGAGAAAGGAATGAAATCCAGGTTGTGTGTGACATGACTTTGAACTTAAGAGAAAGAGAGTCTAAGTAATAACAGAAGACAATTGTTTCCCAACATATATAAGAAAAGTGCTGTCCTTGATTCTCTCCCTGGCTAATTCTATTTGCTTCTCAAGAGTTGTATTCTTAGAGAATGTGAACTCCCAACGCAATTGTGTGCTTAAGAAATCCAAGGATGTGGTCCTTACAGTAGTTTTCAGCTTGCTCACCAACAAGAACACATTTATTTATTGTTTTCCTTCAGGAATTGCACACTTGGAAAGATAATATCTATTAAACAATATCAAGCAAACTTCCCTTGCTAAATAAAATTAATTCACTTTCTATTTTCTACTTATCAGTGATATAATACATGTATACCTATCCTCCTGTGTCTCTGATTAGCAGGAGGGAGACAGTGTTACCATAGTCAGTTGACAGAACTCCAGTAAAAATAAAGAACTGACTTTCAGGCTTATCTGCCAGCCTTTTCATCTATAAATGCCTTTAGACATTTTAAAATATTGAAAATTCATTAGGTTCTTTAAAATACTGAGAAATAGCTTGGGCTCTTCCATTGGTACCTTCCAGGATCTCTAATAAGGAATCACAACTTGAATAATTAGTGTTTATATCAGTGTATCTCAATGGAGAGGAGGCAACCTCCTTACTCAGGCTTATCAAAATCACCTGAGGGACTTTTTCATGCTACCAGTTTCCCTGAGCCCCTGCAGAGAAACTGGTACCCCCTCTGAGTAGGGGCAGGTGGATGAGGATGGTTTTTTCTCGAGAATTACTACTGCTATAGTGAGATGCTCTTACCGATGACAGTATATTGTACTTTTCAAGTGTATGAAGGCCAAGAATGGTAAGAACCAAACACTGAATTATATAGGCCTTCATGTGAGACTTTCACAGCAAAACAAGTTTCTAATGGCAAATCATTCTCATTGCCTGGACTGAACAACATGGGCCAAGAAAAAATACAGAAAGTGCTCTAACAAATTTATGAAAAAAAATATTAAACTTCCAAAAAAAAAGAGTAACAATAATAGACAATTCATAGGAGGAGAAACTAAAGTTACTAGCAAAAATGGGGGGAAAAAATGTTTCGACCTGACTAGGAACTGAAAAAGGTAAAAATGTAAGCTGCACTGCAGGCTTGATTTCTGCTTCCAACCAAGATGGAGTAACAATGACCAGATTTATCCTCACACCTGAAGCAACTGAAAAATGAACAAACTATAGGAAATAATGATTTGCAAGACAGTGGACATCAGTCAGTGAGGAGAGTGATTCCTGAGAGATGGAGAAAAATGAGGTGAGTCACATGATTGCCCCACCTTCTGCCTTGAACAGAGTTTCCAGGCCATGGCTTCCCTGAGTTGAAAGATGGATCAGAGAGTTTGGGAAGACTAAGGCATTTAGAATTTGCAGGATAGAGTCATGAGATGGGGAAAGCTACACAAAGAGAGAACCCCAGAAATCTGTAGAAATAGGGTCTCCATGAAGTCTTTAGCTAAGGACCGATCAGCACGTGCATGTGAAGAAAACACCAGAGGCCAGAGAAAGAACCTCCTGGTAGGACTGAAGTAGACAGTGCCTGGGGCTCACACAGGGCCTGTCCCACCAGCCAGACTGGAAAACCTCATGATTCACAGGACATGGTGAAGTATTCAGGAGGGTTCTGCCTCACTATTAGGGATTTAGTCCTTGAATGAACACTGGACTGGTCCCACCTAACAAATCTTAGAAGCAAGACCCAAAAGGATCAAACTATTTCCTAGAACAAACCCCAAGACCATTACATAAATACAAAAATATTTACTAGTCATCAAGGTAAGATTCATGTCTGGAATTCAATCAAAAAATTAAACAGACATGCAAAAAATATATATATAACAATGGGGGGATAAATTAATCACACAGGTGATTAATCTAAGACAGATGGTAGAATTTGCAGCTAAAGACAATAAAATAATAAATTATAACTATATTCTGTACAATTCCATATAAGTAAAAGTTAAATAGTGACATAGAAGACATAAAAAAGATCTATATCAAATTTGAGAGATGAAAACTACAATGTGTGGGAATAAAAATACACTGGATGAGATGAACAGCAAGTTAAACATTGCAGAAGAAAAATGCTAGTGAATTTGAAGACACAGCAATAGAAACTCCCAAATATAATGAGAGAATAGAGAATCAGAAAAATAAACAAAGCATTGGAGAACCATGGGACAACTTGAGGCAGCCAAATATACATGAAATTTGGGTTCCCTAAGTGGGGGGTAAGGCAAAAAAAAAATTGCTGGAAAAATAGCCAAATTTTTTTGAAATTTGATGGAAACCCTCAGAAACACCCACAGATCTAAGAATACCAATTAACCCCAAGCACTAGAAATATAAAGAAAACTACAACCAGGTATATCACAATAAATTTGTTCCAAACCAGTGATGAAGAAAATAATCTTAAATTCAGTCAGAGGAAAAAAAAAATCTTACATGCAGAAGAAGAAACATTAGTACGACAGCAGACACATCACTGGGAAAAAGTGAGAAGACAGTAGAACAACATCTTCAAAATACTGAAAGAAAAACACTATTAACCTAGAATTCTATACCTAGGAAAAAGTATCTTTCAAAAACAAAGGCAAGATTGGTTCAAGATGGCAGAGTAGAAGGATGTGCGCTCACTCCCTCTTACAAGAGCACTGGAATCACTACTAACTGCTGAACAATCATTGACAGGAAGACACTGGAACTCGCCAAAAAGATACCCCACATCCAAAGACAAAGGAGAAGCCACAATGAGACGGTAGGAGGGGCGCAATCACAGTAAAATCAAATCCCATAACCACTGAGTGGGTGATTCACAAACTGGAGCACATTTATACCACAGAAGTCCACCCACTGGAGTAAAGGTTCTGAGCCCCACATCAGGGTTTCCAAACTGGGGGTCTGGCAACAGGAGAAGGAATTCCCAAAGAATCAGATTTTGAAGGCTAGTGGGATTTGCTTGCAGGACCTCAACAGGACTGGGGAAACAGAGACTCCACTCTTGGAAGGCACATGCAAAGTAGTGTGCACATCGGGACCCAGGAGGAAGGAGCAGTGACCCCATAGGAGACTGAACCAAACCTACCTGCTACTGTTGGAGGGTCTCCTGCTGAGGCAGGGGGTGGCTGTGGCTCACTGCAGGGACAGGGACACTGGCAGTGGAAGTTCCAGGAAGTACTCCTTGGCATAAGCCCTCCTAGAGTCCACGATTAGCTGCACCAAAGAGCCTGTAGCCTCCAGTGCTGGGTCGCCTCAGGCCAAACAACCAGCAGGGAAAGAACTCAGCCCCACCCATCAGCAGACAAGCTGATTAAGGTTTTACTGAGCTCTGACCACCAGAGCAATACCCAGCTCTACCCACCACCAGTCCCTCCCATCAGGAAGCTTGCACAAGCCTCTTAGATAGCTTCATCCACCAGAGCGCAGACAGCAGAAGCAAGAAGAAATACAATCCTGCAGCCTGTGGAACGAAAACCACATTCACAGAAAGGTACACAAAATGAAAAGGCAGAGGGCTATGTACCAGATGAAGGAACAAGATAAAACCCCAGAAAAACAATTAAATGAAGTGGAGATAGGCAACCTTCCAGAAAAAGAATTCAGAATAATGATAGTGAAGATGACCCAGGACCTCAGAAAAAGAATGGAGGCAAAGATTGAGAAGATGCAAGAAATGTTTAACAAAGACCTCGAAGAATTAAAGAACAAGCAAACAGAGAAGAACAATACAATAACTGAAATAAAAACTACAATAGAAGGAATCAATAGCAGAGTAACTGAGGCAGAAAAATGGATAAGTTTTCTCTTTTTCTTCTGACCTGGAAGACAGAGTGGTGGAATTCACTACTGCAGAACAGAATAAAGAAAAAAAAATGAAAAGAAATGAAGACAGCCTAAGAGACCTCTGGGACACATTAAATGCAACAACATTCGCATTATAGGGGTCCCAGAAAGTGAAGAGAGAGAGAAATGACCAGAGAAAATAATTGAAGAGATTATAGTCTAAAACTTCCCTAACATGAGAAAGGAAATAGCCACCCAAGTCCAGAAAGTGCAGACACTCCCAGGCAGGATAAACACAAGGAGAAACATGCTGAGACACATAGTAATCAAATTGACAAAAATTAAGAACAAAGAAAGATTATTAAAAGCAACAAGGGAAAAACAACAAATAATATACAAAGGGACTCCCATAAGGTTAACAGCTGACTTCTCAGCAGAAACTCTACAAGCCAGAAGGGAGTGGCATGATATATCTAAAGTGTCAAAAGGGAAGAACCTACAACCAAGATTACTCTACCCGGCAAGGATCTCATTCAGATTCGATGGAGATATCAAAAGCTTTACAGACAAGCAAAAGCTAAGAGAATTCACCACCACCAAACCAGCTCTAAAACAAATGCTAAAGGAACTTCTCTAAGTGGGAAACACAAGAGGAAAAAAGGTCCTACAAAAACAAACCCAAAACAGTTAAGAAAATTGTAATAGGAACATACATATCAATAATTACCTTAAATGTGAATGGATTAAATGCTCCAACCAAAAGACACAGGCCTGCTGAATGGATACAAAAACAAGGCCCATATATTTGCCATCTACAAGAGACCCACTTCAGACCTAGACACACAAACAGCCTGAAAGTGAGGGGATGGAAAAAGATATTCCATATAAATGGAAATCAAAATAAAGCTGGAGTAGCAATATTCATATCAGATAAAATAGACGTTAAAATAAAGACTGTTACAAGAGACAAGGATGGACACTACATAATGATCAAGGGATCAATCCAAGAAGAAGATATAACAATTATAAATATATATGCACCCAACATAGGAGCACCTCAATACATAAGGCAAATGCTAACAGCTGTAAAAGAGGAAATCGACAGTAACACAATAATAGTGGGGGACTTTAACACCTCACTTATACCAATGGACAAATCATCCAGACAGAAAACTAATAAGGAAACACAAGCTTTAAATGACACAATAGACCAGATAGATTTAACTGATATTTATAGGACATTCCATCCAAAAACAGCAAATTACACTTTCTTCTCAAGTGCATATGGACAAATCATCCAGACAGAATGGACAAATCATCCAGACAGAAAACTAATAAGGAAACACAAGCTTTAAATGACACAATAGACCAGATAGATTTAACTGATATTTATAGGACATTCCATCTGAAAACAGCAAATTACACTTTCTTCTCAAGTGCATATGGAACATTCTCCAGGATAGATCATATCTTGGGTCACACATCAACCCTTGGTAAATTTAAGAAAATTGAAATCATATCAAGCATCTTTTCCGACCACAATGCTATGAGATTAGAAATAAATTACAGGGGAAAAAAGTAAAAAATACAAACATATGGAGGCTAAACAATACATTACTAAACAACCAAGAGATCACTAAAGAAATCAAAGAAGAAATCAAAAAATACCTAGAGACAAATGACAACAAAAACACAACTATCCAAAGCCTATGCTATGCAGCAAAAGCACTTCTAAGAGGGAATTTTATAGCAATACAGTCCTACCTCAAGAAACAAGAAAAATCTCAAATAAACAATCTAACCTTACACCTAAAGGAACTAGAGAAAGAAGAACAAACAAAACCCAAAATTAGTAGAAGGAAAGAAGTCATAAAGATCAGAGCAGAAATAAATGAAATAGAAACCAAGAAAACAATAGCAAAGATCAATAAAACTAAAAGCTGGTTCTTTGAGAAGATAAACAAAATTGATAAACCATTAGCCAGACTCATCAAGAAAAAGAGGGAGACGGCTCAAATCAGTAAAATTAAAAACGAAAAAGGAGAAGTAACAACTGACACCACAGAAATACAAAGCATCCTAAGAGACTACTACAAGCAACTGTATGCCAATAAAATGGACAACCTGGAAGATATGGACAAATTCTTAGAAAGGTATAACCTTCCAAGACTGAACCAGGAAAAAATAGAAAATATGAACAGACCAATCACAAGTAATGAAACTGAAACTGAAACAACCAAAAGTCCAGGACCAGATGGCTTCACAGGCGAATTCTATCAAACATTTAGAGAAGAGCTAACACCCATCCTTCTCAATCTCTTCCAAAAAATTGCACAGGAAGGAACATGCCCAAACTCATTCTACGAGGCCACCATCACCCTGATACCAAAACCGGAAAAAGATACTACAAAAAAAAAAAAGAAAATTACAGACCAATATCACTGATGAATATAGATGCAAAAATCCTCAACAAAATACTAGCAAACAGAATCCAACAACACATTGAAAGGATCATACACGATGATCAAGTGGGATTTATCCCAGGGATGCAAAGATTCTTCAATATATGCAGATCAATCAATGTGATACACCATATTAACAAACTGAAAAATAAAAATGATATGATCATCTCAATAGATGCAGAAAAAGCTTTTGACAAAATTCAACACCCATTTATGATAAAAACTCTCCAGAAAATGGGCATAGAGGGAACCTACCTCAACATAATAAAGGCCATATACAACAAACCCACAGAAAACATCATTCTCAATGGTGAAAAACTAAAATCATTTCCTCTAAGATCAGGAACAAGACAAGGATGTCCACTCTCACCACTATTATTCAACATAGTTCTGGAAGTCCTAACCATGGCAATCAGAGAAGAAAAGAAAGAAAAGGAATACACATTGGAAAATAAGAAATAAAACTGTCACTATTTGCGGATGACATGATATTATACATAGAGCATCCTAAAGATGCCACCAGAAAACTACTAGAGCTAATCAATGAATCTGGTAAAGTTGCAGGATACAAAATTAATGCACAGAAATCACTTGCATTCCTATATGCTAACAACAAAAGATCAGAAAGTGAAATTAAGGAAACAATCCCATTCACCATTGCAAGAAAAAGAATAAAATACCTAGGAATAAACCTATCTAAGGAGGTAAAAAACCTGTACTCAAAAAACAAGATACTGATGAAAGAAATCAAAGATGACACAAACAGATGGAGAGATATACAGTGTTCTTGGATTGGACGGATCAATATTGTGAAAATGACTATACTACCCAAAGCAATCTGCAGATTCAGTGCCATCCCTATCAAATTAGCAATGGCATTTTTACAGAACTAGAACAAAAAAATCTTAAAATTTGTATGGAGACACAAAAGACCCCGCATAGCCAAAGCAGTCTTAAGGGAGAAAAAGCAAGCTGGAGGAATCAGACTCCCTGACTTCAGACTATACTACAAAGCTACAGTAATCAAGACAATATGGTACTGGCACAAAAACAGAAATACAGATCAATGGAACAGAATTGAAAGCCCAGAGATAAACCCACGCACCTATGGTCAACTAATCTATGACAAAGGAGGCAAGGATATGCAATGGAGAAAAGACAGTCTCTTCGATAAGTGGTACTGGGAAAACTGGACAGCTACGTGTAAAAGTACGAAATTAGAACACTTCCTAACACCATACTCCAAAATAAACTCAAAATGGATTAAAGACCTAAATGTAAGACCGGACACTATAAAACTCTTAGAGCAAAACATTTCTCTTTGACATAAATCACAGAAAGAGCTTTTTTGACCCACCTCCAAGAGTAATAGAAATAAAAACAAAAATAAACAAATGGGACCTAATGAAACTTAAAATTTTTTGCACAGCAAAGGAAACTATAAACAAGACAAATAGACCACCCTCAGAATGGGAGAAAATATTTGCAAATGAATTAATGGACAAAGGATTAATCTCCAAAATATATAAACAGCTCATGCAGCTCAATATTAAAAACCAAACAACCCAGTCAAAAAATTGGGAAGAAGACCTAAATAAACATCTTTCCCAAGAAGACAGACATACAGATGGCCAAGAGGCACATGAATAGCTTCTCAACATCACTAATTATTAGAGAAATGCAAATCAAAGCCACAATGAGGTATCACCTCACACTAGTTAGAATGGGCATCATCAGAAAGTGTAGAAACAACAAATGCTGGAGAGGGTGTGGAGAAAACGGAACCCTCTTGCACTGTTGGTGGGCATGTAAATTGATACAGCCATTATGGAGAACAGAATGGATGTTCCATAAAAAACTAAAAATAGAAATACCATATGACCTAGCAATCCCACTACTGGGCATATACCCAAAGAAAACCATAATTCAAAAAGACACATGCATCCCAATGTTCATTGCAGCACTATTTACAATAGCCAGGTCATGGAAGCCACCTAAATGCCCATCAAGAGACGAATGGATAAAGAAGATGTGGTACAGATATACAATGGAATATTACTCAGCCATAAAAGGGAATGAAACTGGGTCATTTGTAGAGACGTGGATGGGCCTAGAGACTGTCATACGGAGTGAAGTAAGTCAGAAAGAGAAAAACAAATAACATATATTAACACACATATGTGGAATCTAGAAAAATGGTACAGATGAACCGGTTTGCAAGGCAGAAATAGAGACACAGATGTAGAGAACAAACATATGGACACCACGGGGGGAAAGCGGGGGCAGGGGGTGGTGGTGGCAGGATGAATTGGGAGATTGGGATTAACATATACACACTTATATGTATAAAATAGATAACAATATGAACCTGCTGTATAAAAAATTAAATTTAATTTAAGAAAAACTAAGGCAAATTAAAGATTGTTTAAGATATGAAACAATAGAAAGGCTAAAAGAATTAATTAGCAGGAGACCTACGCTACAAGAAATGTTAAGAAAGTCCTCAGGCAGAAAGAAAATGATACCAGGTTGAAATACAACAGAATGAGGAGATCTAAAATGGGAACTGTGTGGGTAAGTGTAAAAGGTTTTTTTGTTATTACTTAAATCTTTTTAAAAGATATAGACTGTTTAAACAAGAATGATAATAATGGAGTATGGGCTTATACCATTTATACAAGTAAAATATATGGCAATTAAAGCACACAAGTTGGAAGGGGAGAAATGGAACTATAATATTGTTTCTTATGCTACATATGAAGTAGTATATAATATCACTTGAAGGTAGACTGTGATAAGTTAAAATCAGTAAGAATATGGAAAATTTGAACAATACCATTACCAACTTGACCTATTTGACATTTCTAGAATATTCCATTAATGTTTTATGATGAAGAGCAACATAGAGAGCAAATACACATTCTTGTCAAGTACATGTGGAATATTTACCAAGTTAGATCATTTTCTAGGTCATAAAACAAATCTCAATAAATTCAAAAGGCTTCAAAAAGTTTCAAGTCATACTCTGATCACAGTGGAACTAAAGAAGAAAACAAAAATACATCCTCGGAAAATCTCCAAATGTATGGAAACTAAATAACACACTTCTAAATGACCCATGGGTCAAATAAGAAATAAAATGGAAACCTTGAAAGTATTTTTCATGAAATGAAAATGAAAATACACATACCAGAATTTTTAGGATTCCACTAAAGCAGTGCATAGGAGGGAATATATAGCATTTGTTGTAGTGTTTAGTGGAAAATTTTAACCTATATTAAAAAAGAAAAAAAGTCTCTAATCAGTGACCTCAGCTTCAACCTTAAGCAATAAGAAAAAAAGGAAATTAAATCCAAAGTAGGTGGAAGAAAGGAAATAGTAAAGATTAGAGCAGTGATTAATTAAATAGAAATTGGAAAAACAATAGAGAAAAAGCCATAAAACCAAAAACTAGTTCTTTGAGATGAATAAAATTGATTAACCTCTAGCCAGACTGATCAGAGGAAAAAAAAAGTTGCAAATGACTAATATCCAGAATGAGGAAGGTGGTATTTACTACAGATTCTAAAAATACCAAAAGAATAATAGGAGAATATTATGAACAATTTTATGCCAGTAAATTCAACAACTTAGATTAAGTAGACAAATTCCTTGATAGACACAAGCTATTAAAGCTTACCAGGAAGAAATAGATAACCTGAATTCCTCTATATCTATTAAAGAAATTACAATTATAGTTTAAAAACATTCACACAAAGAAAACTCTAGGCTCAGATGACTTCTCTGGTTAAATCTACCAAACATTTAAGGAAGAAATAACACCAATTCTACACAGACTCTTCCAGAAAACATTACATTAATACTAAAACCAAACACATTACAAGAAAAGAAAACTATAGACTAATATCCCTCATGAACACAGATGCAAAAGTTTATCAAATTGAATCCAATAAGTTTTTTTAAGAAGGATAATATATCATGACCAAATGGGGTTTATCCCAGGTATGCAAGGTTGGTTTAACATTTTTAAATTTTTTAATGCAATTCACCATTTAAAAAAATGGAAATAAAACACTTTGATCATCCCAAAAGATATGCAACAAACATATGGACAAAATCCAATACCCACTTCTGATTAAAAAAAAAAAAACTCTCAGCAAACTAGGAGTAAAAGAGAACTTCTTCAACCTGATAAAGGGTGTCTATAGAAAAACCTAGAGATAAATATACTTTATGGTGAACGAGTGATACAACCTAAATACTCAATTATTGGGATGATTAAAATAATCACCATGCATCCAGTAGAACATTTTAAGGGTATTAAAAATCAGGTATTTAAAGAATATTTAGAAGCAAAGAAAATTGTTTATGGTATAATGCTGAATGAAAAAAAGACCTATATAAGCACATGATCCAATTGTGTTAAATACAGAGAGAAAGTAAAATCAAAAGGACATAGTATATACATGTTAACAGTGATTAACTCCTGCTGGGGAATGGAAGAATGATATTATTATTAATTTTTTCTGTATATACTTTTCTGCATTTCTAAGTTTTTCTATCTTTAAAGTTAGGAAAATTAATGTTACTAACTTTTAAGAAAAAACTGACAAATAGTAGAGTGGAAAAAGAAAAATAGGGAAATTTAATGACTCCAAATTTGTATCTTCAATCAGTTCCCCTCAGCCTCTTCCAATATTCACAACTGGATGTAGCTCTTCTCAGATAGCTACAGATATTGAAATTTAAGAGGTCCACAATTAATCTCATGATCTTGTTTAATACAGTTACCAACTCATTAATTTATCTATTCAACAAATATATTGAGTGTGTATGTACTATGTGTCGGGCACTGTAGTAGGCAGTGGACATACAGCAACAAATAAGGTATGGACCCTGCCTTCAAGAATCCTCTGACAGGGCTTCCCTGGTGGCGCAGTGGTTGATAGTCCGCCTGCCGATGGAGGGGATGCGGGTTCGTGCCCTGGTCCGGGAGGATCCCGCGTGCCGCGGAGCGGCTGGGCCCCTGAGCCATGGCTGCGGGGCCTGCGCGTCCGGAGCCTGTGCTCTGCAACGGGAGAGGCCGCAAAAGTGAGAGGCCCACGTACTGCAAAAAACAAAAGAATCCTCTGACATTGTGATGGAGATAGGCAATCATGCTTGTATTGCAGAGTAAAATGTAAGTGTTACATAATGGGAATATGAACAAGGTGCCACAAAACTATAGAAGAAAAACAATTAACCTAGCCTTTGGTGGTCAGAAAAGTCTTTCTGTAGCAGAAAATATATGAACTAAGTCACAAAGGATGAGAGGAATTAGGCAGGTAGCATGTAGTAACTTATCCAGGAAGAGATCTGTTTACACAAAGGCCAAGAGACTCACTCAGAGAACTGCAAGCAAACACTTGAAAATATAGGATCCTGATCATAAAAATCCTTGAAAATCATCAAGGAATTGGGACTTTATTCTATGGCAATGAGAAACTATTACAGGCTTTCACTAGCACCAAGTACCCATACATTCATGCAGTTTTAGATTCTGAGAAGCAAAGCTTCCTCTCCTTCTAACACCCTACTATTTTTGAGTCCATTAAGTAGGGCTAGATGGCTCATAAATGGGTCAAGTTATCAGCAGAGTGTGCCACCATTACTGGCCTCTGCCATGTTGAGGGTAATGGTAACTGTGCCAAAGATCTGTAATGTCACCACCTGCTTTGGGGCACACGTCCCTGTTGATCACACTAACCTCTGATGCATTCAACCTTATAGTAGCTCTATTGCTGGACAGTCTATTGTGAAATGAAAGAGAAAATTTCTCCCCTCCATGTGATGCTTTGGTGGGAGAGGGAGGGTTATCCTCACAGCAGGGTGGTCCGAAGATGTCACAGAATTTAGCAAGACTGCTTTGTTTGTTTGTTCACATGGCCATTTTGTCCTGGGAAACACTCCCACCACAGAGCGCTTGGGTCAGAAAAGTTTCAAGTAACAGCTATCGTTATGTTCCCAGCACAAGTGGCTGTCTTCAAATGCTTAGAACCTACTGTGGAGTCTGGATATTTATGCCAGACTCTTTCTTCCATCAGGTGGCTCTCTCTCAGGTAACCTTTTCCTCATTTTGATTTGGCTTGTTTTAGACATCCAGGGTCTACCATATGGGATATATCTGAATGTAACTTGCAGAAACCCTCTGAATACTTTCCCTAGCAGTTTCCCCAGCCCCCTTGGATGAATAGAGCTAAATAGATACCAGAAATTAGAAGTGGAGGGGACTCTCCTTGATCCAGGCTGCATCTGTGTCTCGGCTATGGCCCAACCAGGACACAAGTTGATCCTTACACAGTGAAAAGTATAAAGGTTACAGATCAAATGCTAATAATAGACAACACTGTGCAGTGGAATTTAGGGCGATATTTTTGTTCTAGTTTCTTCTTTTCATTTTCTAAGTTGTTTCTCAAAGACCATAATTACTTGTGTAAGAAATTTTGTAAAAATTAATAAGTACTACTATGATCAACAAGGAAAGGGTGGGGTGGGTATCGGTGAGGAGTGGGGGAAATAAGCACTCTCATATAAGTTAGAAGGGAGTGCCTTTTCTTTGAGAGCCATTTGGCAATAGCAGTCAAATCTTTGCCACGCTCTATGACCATCAATATATATATACCAATATATCCTGCAGATATATTCCCTTAAAACTGTACAAATAGATGCATAGGGATGTTCAAGGCAGCATGGTTTGCAACAGCAAATAACTGCAAACATCCTAAATAGTCACCGACAGAGAAATGATTAAGTAGATTTAGATACATCTATATCAGGGACGTGGTGCTAAAAATAATGAAGGAGATCTCTATCTACTGATTTGTATTGTATTCAAGATGTATTGAGAAAAGGTAGGTTGCAGAATAGTTATATGTAGTGTGATATCACTTGAGAAAGATGGATAGGTGGATGAATAGATAGATTGATAGATGACATGATACATTGATAGATAGGTAGATAGATAGCTAGATAATTTGAATATGCATAGCAAGTGTCTGGAAGAATTCAGAAGGATGTTGTGACTTTTTACTCATCATCTTGCACTTTTTATACAGTGACTCATTTGTACTCACCCCATGGACCCTGAGTTCAGGCCAGTATTCTCCAAGACACCAGGTCTTTTCATGAACACTTACACATGCTGTTTCTTCTACCTGAAGTGCCTCCCATCTCCTCCATCCTCTCACAAACTCGTTTTTTTCCAGTAAGGGTCCAGCTCCATGTCACCTCTTCAGATGCTGTGTTTAGAGCTCCTACCCTGCTTTCATTATCTGTTAGCACTTTCCACATCTTAACGTCTTTTTTTTTTTTTAACATGCCTGTTTCCCTCACTAAAAGGGAAGCTTCTCAAAACAGGAAACCCATGACTTTTATTTCAGAACCTAGGTTTGTATTTCAGAATCTAAAGCCATGCCTGGTACCTAATAAATACCTGCAAAATGTTTGCTGTTAAAAAAAAAAAGAGTGACCTTTCTAAATATGAAAGTCTAACCTCCTAGAAAAAAGGAATTAGCCTCAGCACCCTAATCTGTTTATAAATCTGGAACTTCTTTTAAAATAAATGCCCATCTAAGGAAAAAAGAAAAAAAAGCCTGAAAGTCAGGAAGATATTGAGGTCTAATATTATTGAAGTAAGGTTTAATCAAGATGGATGCTTTGAATTAAGTGAATATCTTGAGTAAATGTTCAGACTTAGTCATTACTTTAAAGAAATTATTTTGTGTTAAATCTCAAGAATCATTTTCCATTTCAGCTAATTTCTCAACTTTTATTTATCTACATATATATATTTATTTATATATAAGATAAAGATACAAATGACTGGATTTTATTGGCATTTATCATTTCTAATTATAGATCTTATTTTTAAAAGAAGCATATAATCACAGCTTTGGTTAAAGGTTATATATCCTGTGATCCTTTCTTTTAAATGTCGAAACATCTATTCTTGTCTTGTTCTCTACTGTAGTTCAGACATTAGGAAAGGGGTGATGAAAGGAGCAAAATTTGATTGACAGCAAACACAAATGTTAACCAACCCTCCCCAAAGAGACTACAGTGAAATGTGAATAATGATATATAAATCATAATAGAAAGTGAAATGAGTCAGTTTCCACATATGGTATGTGCCGCTTGGTTTCCTGAATGCAGGAAGTGTTGGGATGATTGATGGGTATGTGTTGTGTGTTGTGTGGATCAAAGTGAAATGTCTCAGTCACCTCTGGCTTTTACAAATCACAGTGGAGTCCTTTTGTAATGCTAATAATGCAGTGATACAGATAAATGACAATGGGCCCTGAGATTTCACTGGACAGTTGTGATTTCATATATTTTGTCCAATTGACCCCTGAATATATCTTCCATACCATATGTCCCAACTTTTATTTCTGAGAACATAGCTTACTGGAGTTACAAACTAAATTAATACATAGTTTTGAAGGATATTGTTTTGTTTGGGGAGATAAGATTAGATCTGTTCTATTAAGTCTTCTAAATAAACTGTGGGACTCTTCTGTAATAAAAAGTGACCTTCATGGAAGAAATGGACTGTCCACAGATGACGGTCACTCCTCATCACTGCATATACCCTTAGTATTTAGTACCATTCCTTACACAAAATAGACTTTCAGTAAGTATTGTTGAATTAATTAAAAGACTGGAATTAAGGAGAAATGTCTCAAATCCACAAAGTGAAATTAATCTTCTCTTCTAATACTACTCTCAGCAAATGGCATTTGCTGAGAGGTGATAAATTTCTGGGGTTGTCATATATCTACTAGGACTTAGGCATTCGGTCCTGCTCAACTCATTTCAAAGCCAGCAGAGAAGTGCTTGGAATTTCAACATACCAACACCCACAAACTCTGCCACCCACTTCCCACCCTGCTCACTGGGCCTCAAATAATTTCTTTGATACTCCATCCTTTTGCTTTTGTGGCATTTGTCCTAGAAATTAAAAAGTGTCTTTGTTCATGCTTTTATTTGATTTCAAAATTCAAATGTCTGGCATGGGGAAAAATATTGCTGAAAGTAAACTTTCTCTGCTTTGTCCCTAAATAACCCAAGGAAGAAATAGGATCAGCCGAATGTGACCTTTGACTTGTCATTTCTTACAAAGAAATCGTAAGCTTCCTCTGAGTTCTGGAAATGAAGAAAATTTTGGAGTGAAGATGTGTAATTGAATTTTTTTTTAACTTTCTATCATGATATGCAGATTTGAAAACTGTTTCACACAGCAGCCCAGGGGATCTCTTTAAAAATCTGATCACAGCTCTCCACTGCTTAAAGCTTTTCAGTGGTTTCCCATTGACCCAACAATATTCTCAACTTCTCACTGCAGCCTTGAAAGCCTGTGTGTCCCATCCCCATCCAATTCACTGGTCTCATCTTACACCCTTTCTCCTCAGCCTGTGCACCCAGCCAGAGAAACCTCTTGCTGCTAGACATCCTTCTGCTAAAACCTCTGCCACCACCTCCAGCCACCTTCACGCCTTCCCCTGGCTGACTCTTCAGCCTTCACCTCCTCACATAAAACGCTTTTGTTTCCACAGATTAGCAGTTTCCAATGCATCTAGAAGTTTCCCTTCACAATTTCTATAATGTCTGTCTTCCTCACTGAATCGGATATTCTCTGAAGCTGGGGATTGTGCCTAACCTTGGCATTAGGGTGTCTTTAACTCAAGCGAAGTGCTCAGCACATAGCTGTGTAACAATGAATGAGACAATACTACTGCAGATGAAATACTAGAAACAATCGGGGTTTGGATGTGATACTTCTGTGTTTTAATCTAGATCTAAGTGACGGACAAACACTAAATAAGATTTTTCATCTGCCCATGACTCAATGCTTAAAGTCACAGTTGACTGAAAGGGGCTAAAGTCCTTGAAGCTGTGAAAAACAACAAACCAAAATAAAAGAATAAAATCCTCCTTTAAAAAAAATTTAGCCGTTGTCTACCTGCTGAGAACCCACAGACTTCAGCATTGCTTTTTAGTTTTTATTTAACTTTATGATGAGCTTAGTCACTTTAAATATTTCAGTATTTGGGGGATGAAGGAGAGGAGGGAAGTAACACTCTTCAAAGTGAATGTTGAGTCTCACTCACCTTGAACCAAAGACAGCTAGGTCTGTTGGGGACACAGCAGCCACACATCTCTCTGTGGGTATGGCTTCACCCACGGCTCTTACAGAAAGCCATAGATCTACCTGCTAGTCTGTGCACTCCTAGGACAGGAAGGGTTGGGACATTTGGTCTTTGTATCCATATGACTATCAAGGAAGCACATGACAAATGCTTGGGGAATAGTTTTTACTATACTGTATATCTGTTTCTTAATTTAAAAAGTATATATAGCTTGTGTGAGTAATGTATATATAAAGCATATATATCTGTATGTATACCTTATATAGTAACAGTTTATCAAGATAGAATTCACAAACCATACAATAGATCTATTTAAAGTATGTAATTCGAAGGTTTTTAATATCTTCATAGAGTTGTGCAACCAGTATCTCAATCAATTTTAGAATATTTTCATCACCCTACAAAGCAACCCTGTATAGATTAGCAGTCACTTCCCATTAATTTTCAACCCCCCAGCCCTAAGCAACAATTACTTGACTTTCTGTCTCTATAGATTTGCCCATTCTGGACATTTCATATAAATGGAATCATACAATATTGTGTGCTTTGTGACTGGCTTCTTTCATTTAGCACAGTGTTTCATGATCCATCCATGTGGTAGCATGTATTAGTACTTCATTCTTTTTATAGCTGAATAGTATTCCATTGCATGGATATGCCACATTATATTTATCCATTCATCAATTTATAGACATTTGGGTTGTTTCACTTTTTGGCTATTATGAACAGTGCGGCTCTGAACATTCATGCACATGGTTTTGTGTGGGCCTATGTTTTTAACATGTCTTAGATATATGCCTAGGAGTAGAATTGCTGGGTAATATGGTAATGCTATGATTAACCTTTTGAGCAACTGCCAGACTTTTCCAAAATTGCTACACTATTTTACATTCCCACCAGTCATGTATGAAGATTCTAATTTTTCCACGTCTTCACCACTACTTCCTACTGGTTGTCTTTTTGACATCATTCTACTAAGTATGAAGTGGTATCTCACTGTGGTTTTGATTGGTTTTATTTCTGATGGCTAATAATGTTGAGCATCTTTTAATTTGTTTTTTTCTTTGCCATTTGCATATCTTTTTGGATATATCTATTCAGATCCATTGCCTATTTTTTAACTAGGTAATCTTTTTATTGTGGAAATGTAAGAGTTCTTTATATATTCTACATACTAGTCTTTTATCAGCCACATTATCTGTAAATATTTCCTCCCAGTCTTTTCACTTACTTGATGGTATCCTTTGAAGCACAAAAGGTTTTAATTTTGATGAAGTCCAGTTTATCAATTATTTATTTTGTCACTTGTGCTTTTGAGGTCATATTTAAGCAGACTTTGCCTGACCCAAGGTCACAAAGTTTTACTTCTAGATTTTCCTCTTAAGAGTTTTATTTGTAGCCTTACATTTAGGTCTTTGATCCATTTTGTGTTAGTTTTTGTGTATGGTGTAAGAAAGGGGTACAACTTTGTTCTTTTACATGTGGATATCTAGTTTTCCCAGTACCATTTGTTGAAAAGACTATCTGTCACCATTGAAAAATAGTACCCTTGTTGAAAATGAATTGATCACAGATGTGAAGGCTTATTTCAGTACTCTCAGTTCTATTCCATTGATCTATATATTATTCTTATGCCAGTTCCACAATGTCTTGATTACTATAGCTTTGTAATAAGTTTAAAGTCAGAGAATGTGAATTCTTCAACTTTGTTCTCCTTTTTCAAGATTGTTTTGGATATTCTGGGTCCCTTGCATTTTCATGTGGAGTTTAGGATCAGCTTTCAATTTCTGCAGTTCACTTTGAATTTTGAGAGGAATTACATAGAATCTGTAGCTCAGAATCTGAATCTGTACTTCTAAGAGTATTGACATCTTAGCAGAATTAAGTCTTCTGCTCTGTGAACATAGAATGTCTTTCCACTCAGTCTTCTTTAATTTATTTCAACAATGATTTGTAACTTTCAGCATATAAATTGTATACTTTTTTCGTTAAATTTATTCCTAGGTATTTTATTCTTTTCAATTATATTGTAAAGGATATGGTTTTCTTGTTTTCTTTGGTTTTATTTCAACTGTTGTATAGGAGAAAACTGGAATATAAAACCAAGTGTCCAATGGTGTTATTGTTATTCTTCTAAAATTTTTATGATTTTTTATTGTCCAAAAATCTATACCCTCATAAAAAATAGAAATAAAACTCACTGAAACTGAATGCATTACTCAACGAGAAGAACAGAACCACTGGAAAAGACCAATTTTTCTTATTATTAGATAAGATCCTAGAATTCTAGTGACTAGGTTACAAAAATTAAAAGAGGCCATGATTTAATTGTTCAGAGATAGAATGGGCCACCTCAGGAATGATGACTCAACAAGAATGATTAGAGACAATAAGTCTTTTTCAACTTCTAGATTCTACCCTATTCATTAGCATGACCTGAACAAGTATTTCCCTGGACCCCAAATAAATCCTCTACAAAATAAGAGGATTGGATCAAGAGATCACTAAAGTCCCTTCTAAAAATGTTCCTGATGATTACTTTATTAAATTTAAATGACAAAAAAATTAATGGCAAATGGTCATTTCTCCCCCAGAATAGGCACAGTCTTCCAAAGAAAGCACTGTGCAGAGGGTTTTTCTCTCTCAAGGTTATATGCTAACGCTTTCCCATTATATATGATACATGTGGTCAAAATCCATAAGTATACTTTGGGCTTCTTTCCTAATTTTATCTACATTTTCTACAAACTATGTATTTATTTTGAGCACCAATGTTATATCTCCTTCCTTATTGCTCACTTTAGTGTTTAAATATCTTTGGTGTCCAGCTTGGCCTCTGACTATTTTCCAATTCAGAACACCCTGTGGGGAAGGCAGGGTGGACTACTGCCTAAGTATTGATAGTAGACTGTGATATCTAGCAGAGAGAGTCTCAGTTCCTAATGTCCCTCACTTGTTTACCAATTCCAGAAAATTGTTTACAAAGGACCGAGATAACATTGAATACAAACAGGAAACATGTTTGACTTTAAATTTATTGTTAACTGGAAGTGCATTTAGGTGAAATCCTTTAAAACTGTAAAGTATAATAAAAATAGTTTTTAAGGTACACAAAAACAATAATAAAGTCTAATAATAACTTTTAACCATTAACTGTAGACACATTGAGCATCTGACATGGAAGGTAGTGAAAACAAATAGCAAAGAGGGGGCAGAATGGACATCTGTGTGATGGGGGAGGTTCATGGAAACAAGCAAAATATATAGGCTGAGGGTCCTAAAGATAATCTTTGACTAAGAAACCAATTTGCCTAGGAGACTAGATAGATAGATATGTAGGTAGGTAGGTAGATAAGTAAGTAAATAGATAGAGTCTCCTAGGCAAATTGGTAAATTTAAATTATAATGTATTATGTTATGTTATATTATTTTACTTAAGCAGTAGTCCACCCTGCCTTTCCCAAAAGATGTTCTGAATAAGAAAATAGTCAGGGTCAAGTTAGATACCAAATGTATTTAAATGCTAAAATAAGCAATAATAAAGGATATATATATATATATATATATATATATATATATATATATATATACACATACATATTCTTTATTTATTTATAGATACATATTTCATGAAGATAATATTTATGATTGTCTACTATATGCAAGGCACTATTCTTGACCCTGGGGGTATAGCAGTAAACAAAACAGAGGTTATATTATATTATATTATATTATATTATATCATATTATATTATAGTGGGAGTATAATGTTATATTAGATTTTACTGACCACAGCACCTAGCACAGTGCTACATCCTCTGATTCTAATGTGGAATGTTATCTGTATCAGTCAGGGCTTGGTGAGGGGAGCACAGTTCCCTAAGTATTATGGAAGAAGAGACTTCATAGAATTGACCTAATACAATTGTGAAGAGCTGGGGAAATGAAGGTCTCGTGGTGGATTTAGTCTAAGACACCAGACTCCTGGCCAAGAAGTGGAGCTGACCGGAGGCTACTGCCTTTGTGCAGCTATTGCCTCTGCAAGCTTTAATCGGCCTCTGGTGATGGCCCTGGGGTAGCTGTTGGCCAGCAGTTGGAAAGAGGAGCCAGACCAGCTGGAACTGGCCAGGCAGTTTCACATCAATCCATCACTGATCTGACCATGACATCCAGCAGAAAGTAATGGCCACCCCATCACTTCTGCTTTCCAGCCTTGTGCAGCTTAACTAGGTTGACACAGCACAAAACTCCACACCTGCCATCAAGATAACAGTATGTTGTATGGATGTATCTCAGGGTCGTCTTCATGATTCCTACCTCCAGATGTCCACACCTTTGTAAAATACCCTCCACCTGAGTGCAGGTGGGACTTGTGACTTGCTTCTAATCAATAAAATACAACAAAGGTGACGGTCGTCACTCCTGTGACTATATTATCTTACGCAAGACAGTCTTAGCAGACTGGAGTGAGAGAGACTCTCCAGCTAGCCTTGGAGTAGCAAACAGCCATATGTTGTGAGCTACCTGTAGCAATCATCCCTTGCAAGGAGCAGGAAATCACGAAAGAAAAGTCCATCGCAAATTCTCACTTTTCAGCTTCTAATGGCACCTTTCTTGTTTCATCCTAGTACAGGGCTTTTCCTTCTTGGCACTATTGACATTTCAGGCTGGAGAATTCTGCGTGTGGGGAGCTGCCCTGTGTATTATAGGAGGTGCAGCAGCTCCTCTGGCCTCTACAAACTAATGCTATTATCTCACCACTCTCCCCCAGTTATGACAACCAAAAATGTCTCCAGACATTGCCAAATGTACCCTGAGGGGTAAAATTGCTCTGCTTGGTAACCACCATTCTAGTGTAAGAGCTATGGTAGCACTAAGCTCTGTGTAGCCAAAGGGAATTCTTAAAAAAGAGAAAGATAAGCCTTGGGCACAGTTAATTCACACACTAGAAAATCTATTTTCTAACCACACACCTTCAAAAGTCAAAGCTGGTGCTTGCAGCCCTAGGTCCAATGGCTTTTTCATTTTGCTTGCCAGCTGATAATGAAGAAAGTGCTCATGTGAACACATTACAAGTAAAATTTGTTTGGGAGAGAAAACTATATTTTTAACAATGCCTGTATAGGCATTTGACTCAAGCATTAAATAGCACAGTATAGATGTAAGTTTTATTCCAACAGCTCCTGTTCTGTGGGAGAATCTATGAAAAGACAGAACTTGGGAAACTTTTTATAAACAACTAATTATACAGTAGATCTTTCTGAAATATTTGCTTGGAGTTCCAGAATCCATTCTCATCATTATATTTTGGTATAAATTGTCGTGCTACATTAACTATTGTGGCCCAGGTAATGTGATAGGATATTAACGCTGATATGAAATCCTAAGCACAGAATTATTTTGAAACAGATGCCCAAGATATAGTGCTATTAGCTTAACAAGCCCTCTGGTAATAGAGCTTTTTTTTTTTTTAAATAAAGTTGACCAAAGTATGGATGAATGAGTGACTGAATTCATTCTTGCAACCTGCCTTTCTTGAGAAACTACTACACATCAGGCACTGTGGTCATTGCTAAAGACATAATAGATAAGGGGAGAGATTTAATGGTTAAGGTTACAGGAATGCCAGGCTCCTTGTTTAATGGAAGAGACAGAAGAATAGATGAATGAATAGGTGTGGTATTATGATAACATCATGCATAGGGCACTGGGGTAGCAGGGAGAGAAGGCACCTAACTCAGCACGGAGATCACCGAAGTTTCCAGTCAGAAGTAAAGAATTTATTTGCATCTGTCAAGGGAAGGAGCTAGAAAAGTGTGCTCCAGCATAAAGAATGACATGAGTGAACTTGAGAACTGTGATACAAAAGGTGTATCCAAGCCGTCGGAAATGAGTCTGTGGATTTCACACAGGGCTGTGACATGGTGGCAATTTGCCACCATGGAACAACTAGTTCTGGAACAACTAGTCTGATTGGAGCACGGACAGGACCTGGACAAATCCTGAGTCAGGAAGACCGTTAGGCAGCTAAGGCACAAATAGTGTCAAAGATATTCATGAAAGCTAGCACGGAGGCAGCAGAAATGGCGAAGAGAGGATTTGGGCATGTTCTCGCCTCCTGGGGGTGGGTCTGTAAAGAGCCTCCCTCTCAGAAAGGGAAGAAAGGCAGAACGAGTTAGCCTACTTGGGTTCTGCAGGAGGCGATACACATATACAACAGTCCTACACATCTTAAGTACTTAGAAATACACATCTAGAACACGTTCCTAAATGTCTTAAATAATTACTCATATGATAGAGAGTATAAATTTACTATCCCCATAAGAAAAGATGTCGTTTGGAGGACATATTCATTAAGAAGGAATTATCATGCTTCATGAAGTCCATCTGTCTGCGATTGTCAAATGTTGCCCTTTCTCTGAGGAAAATCGCCAATGTAGACACGCATGTACACCACACTTCATTTTTCTCTCCTAAGTCTAGTTTGTAGACATCATTCGGTATAGCAAACAATAGGTAATCTATTTTATACATTCGTGCCTAATAAAAATTGCTGGATTCAATTATATTTCAAGTGGCAGAGCAATAACATAAATGGGGAAAGTAGCAAGATTGTCAAATGAAGTAGGCAAACACAACTTTTCAGGAATATACTTATTGTGGATGTCAAGGTGCTCTTCTGCTAAATAAAAATGTTGTTTAGGTATATCATGCTACTGACTTGGCACCAGTTTGTAATTTTAAGCGAAGAGTTATTCCTCACCCATTTCAGGCCCAAGAAATGGACTCATTTTAAAATGATGGGAAGCAGAGAAAGAATGTGATAGCCTTGCTTATATAAATATAGCCCTGAAAGATTCAAGCATTTAGAGTTGGTTTGCCCAGAAACCACTAGAGCTATATTTACCAACACCTAAGTCATTAGAAATGAAACACATTCTAGATCAAGCCTGAACTGGCAGAATTGCCCCACTTGTTTCTATTTTCAAGTTATCTGGGCTGATCTAAAGTTTAAATACTTTTCAAGCTTAATTAGATGAAACACTTAAGTTATACAAGCATTTAATACTGAGTTGGAAATTGAAAAACAGATACTATGAAATCCCTAGGTAAAAAGAAAAATCAAGCAACATCTGCAAGTCCCATTTCTCTATCACTTGGGATGGATGTGTTTATACAGATCCAAATCTTTAAATAACCAAACGCCTCTGAAATGATTTTTTTTTAACTTTTTGCACAGTATTGCTGATCTGTGGAAAGGCCTGAAGATCCTCACACAGCTGTTGTCAAAGAATGATTTGTGAAGGCGTCAGGAGGAGGTAGTACCCACTACAGGTGTTCCGATTATCGCTTCTTAGAATTTGGAAACTCTGGGAAGGTAGGAGAGCTCATGGGGCTGTGCCAGCATCCAAAGAGTGCTTGCTATTTTGGTGTGAGTTTTATAGGGATCCATTTATGAAGATTTTTCTCCCTGACATTTAGCAGGGCTGATTTATAGTCATGAGAAATGAGAGTGATTTTAATAAATTACGGGAAAATTATAGCACAGTGACTTACACTCACTCAATGCACGTTGCTGAATGAATACATGAGAGCACCCCTCCCTCCCAGTAAAGCATAAGAAACAGAATTTTAAAACTGTAAGAAGCTTTAAAGATCATCTATCTTGGGGGCTTCCCTGGTGGCGCAGTGGTTGAGAGTCCGCCTGCCGATGCAGGGGACACGGGTTCGTGCCCCGATCCCGGAAGATCCCACATGCCGCGGAGCGGCTGGGCCCGCGAGCCATGGCCGCGGAGCCTGTGTGTCCGGAGCCTGTGCTCCGCAACGGGAGAGGCCACAGCAGTGAGAGGCCCGCGTACAGCAAAAAAAAAAAAAAAAAAAAAAAAAGATCATCTATCTTGGCATCCCATGGCACCCACAGATACCCAGTTTTACAGATGAATAAACTGAGACCCGGGGACTTTAAATAATGTGCCCAAGGTCATACAGTTAATTTAGTAGTGAGAACAAGAGATGCCAAACAAATAAGAGGATATTCATTTATTTGCTCATTCACCAGGGAGTCTGCTAACTTATTTACTTTTATAGATCACTAGGGCCTTCCTTTAGCCTGCACATTATAGGTACTCAATAAAGCCCATGAAATTCATTCATTCATTGTTTATTCATTCATTTGTTCATTCATTCAGTTAATCTTTATCTGAATACCTACTCTGTGCCAGGTATCAGGTATATGATCATTTGGATCATTTTCTCCTTCAAATAAAATGTATTAGAATCAAACACATATTTTCATTTTTTGAGTAAGAATTAATATTCCTATGTCAAATCATATCATTAGCCTGTCTAGTACTACACTCTGCCCCCAGCAGGATCTTCTAGCTGGGATTCTTGTAAGAAAGTTGAATCTCCCCATCCCACAGCTTATTTAGCCCATTATGCAAGGCTGCACGCAACCATGAGGTCCTCGACTGACTTACTACCTCAGGCTGTGGGTTAATGCTCTGTTTCATGAGATTTGACTACCCTTGTTATGGTGGTTTATATAACCACAGATGTTCCCTGGTAACTGCAAAAGAATCCAGCTCATTCAAAATTGCTATAATGTTAATTCCACGAACAGCTCACTAAATTCCATGGTAATCATAAAATAGAATGTTTCTGTTTACCATTGTTATTTACGGCATGTGCCCTTTGATGTCATTACTTTTTTCTTTTATCCATCTTCCCTTTTTAATTTGATAAGTATTCATCCCTGTCCAGTTTCCACCTTTCAAAGATCAGATAGCCTAATTTAACACTTTATCGTCATACATATTCTTGCTTATAATAACACAGTTTTTATTTCAAACATTATTAAATACTTTTCATTTGACATTGTAGCATTTCATACTGCATCCTTGTGAGATTACCACAAGCAAAGAGGTTTTATACTTCTTTGCCCTGAGTCATATGCTTCATTTAGGTTAACTTCCTATATCAAAGATAGCTTAAAACATTATAAAAAAGAATTCTATGTCTGTCAAGATGATATTAATCACTACACTTTTATTCCCTGTTAACCAGTAGTTCCCAAACTCATGAGAATCACCTAGAGGGCTTGTTAAAACACAGATTGTTAAGTGGAAGCCACCCAGTGTCCACTGATGGATGAATGGATAAACAAAATGTGGTACACCCATACAATGGAATATTATTCAGTCTTAAAAAGGAAGAAAATTCTGACACATACTACAACATGGATAAACCTTGAGGAAATTAAGCTAAGTTAAATAAGCCAGTCACAAAAAGACAAATACTGTATGATTCACTTATTTGAGTTACCTGGAGTAGTCCAATTCACAGAGACAGAAAGTAGGATGGTGGTTGCCAGGGGCTAAGGGGAGGTGAAATGGAAAGTTGTTGTTTAATGAGTATAGAGCTTCTGTTTGCAAGATGAAAAGAGTTCTGGAAATGGATGGTGGTGATGGTTGCACAACAATGTGAATGTATTTAACACTAGTGAATGGTACACTTAAAAATGGTTAAGATGGTAAATTTAATATTATGAATATTTTATCCCAGTTAAAACAGACACACACACAGTCCCAGATTGCCAGACTTTTGCAGAGATACTGATATTGTAGGTTCAAGGTGGGGCCTGAGAATCTGAATTTCTAACAAATTCTCAGGTGATTCTGTTGCTACTGGTTTGGGGTCTATAACCTGAGAACTGCTGAGATACACAAAGTTAGTGACAGCTCTAGAAGTTCTATATAAAAAGGGTTTATGGGTAATAATCTGTTGTAAGAAAGATGAGGGGATTTGCCTTTCCAGTTTTCATAGTGAGCACACTGCCTTCAGACTGCATGTTTATTTGGAGAAGCTTTAATGGGACAGCTGAAGAAAAAGAAACCTGCTGCCCACACCTCTGAGCCACCCCTTGGTGACACAGCTGTACCTAGCTAATTGCTCAGGTCATCTCATAAATCCTAAGTGTAAAGGGGAAAATTAAAGAACTTGACATTTTTGCACTTAACAGATACAATCTCTTTCTTTAATTTTACAGTGTTTCTTTTAAATTGGAAAAGAGCAAGTAGGCATTTTTTAAAAGAATAGAGGAAAATATGAAACATTAATCAAGTGAAGAGCTATATGTTGAGTACCTGGGCAAATTAAGCGTGAAGCAATGTGATAAGCTCTATCGAATTAAAATTCCTAATACTCCCTGGGGTGTGGTAGAACAGCAGTCTCATCAACTGCTGTAGGAAGTGCATACCACAAATACCCTGGAAAGATTTGACCATATATGTCGAATATCCATATCCTTCCACCCAGTAATCCCACTTACAGAAATATATCCTAAAGAAATAAAAATGTAGAATATCAGAATACTTACCACAACATACCACTTGTGGGAGTATAAAATGCCATAATCCTGATGGAAGGAAATTTGGCAATATCTAACAAAATTACATATGCATTTACCTTTGACGCAGCAAGTTCTAAGTCCTATCTCAAAGGTACAGCAGCAAAAATATTAAGACACATGCACAACACAAGCCTATTAATTTCCGTATATTTACAACAGGAAATGTTTGGAAACAACCTAACTGTCCATCAATGGGGGACTGATTAAAGAAACTAAGGAACATTCACACAATTGAATACTATGCAGAAGTAAAAAGAAATGAGGACTGTCTTGATATAGTATATTACATGGGGATCTCCAGGATATATAATATAAGTGAAAAAAGTAATGTGCAAAACAAAAACAGTGCTACCCTTTGTGAGATAAAAGGGTGTGTGTATATATATTTCCCCCTTTTTTGCAAAAATTAATAGAAGAATAAACCAAACACTAGTACAAATGATTAGTCATCAGGGAAAAACAAAAGTACAGTGGGATACCTACAAGAACAGATAATATTACTAAGACAGAAATTATCAGTGTTGGCAAAGATGAAGAACAAATAAAACTCATACACTGCTGGATGAAGTGTAAATTGGAACATCCACTTTTAGAAACTCTTTGGCAATATATACGAAAGCCTGAACACACACATACCACATGACCCAGGAATTCTACTCTTGGGAATGTACCCACCAGCAATACATATGTGCCCTAAGATGCATATATAGTATACCATAATTTATTTATCCATTTTGCTGTTGATGGAGAAAAGAGTTTCTAGTTTTTAGCTTTAACAAATAATGCTTCTTGAACATTCTTGTATGTGTCTTTTAATATAATAGAATACGTTAACAGCAATGAAAAAGTGAATACTTCTGCACACAGCAACATGGATGGATCTCATAAATAAATATATTGTTGCATTATCTTATTTATATATAGTTCTACATATGGCAAAACTAACCTAGTATCTGAAGTCAGGAGAGTGGTCGTCTCTGGAGAGAAGAGTGACATAGGAGTGGAAAGGGCATAAGGGCAATTTCTGGGGTGCTAGAAATATTCTACACTGTGGGTGCATGGGTATATTCAGTTTATGAAAAATCATCAAGCTGTATGATCATGATGTGAATATTTCACTGTATGTATAGTACACTTTTTAAATGATTTAAAAGCATAAAATTATTAAATCTAAAGGGAGGGAGGAAGCAGGGTGGAGGAGATGGCTGGAAAGCAAGACCTTTCTGAATCTATCTTGTATAGTTTTGCCTTTGGAATCAAGGACATGTTTTACATATTCAAAAAATAAATTCAATGAAATAAGAAAAATGTACAGATGCATGTATTAAACGGAGGTAATTTAAACTGTGTTTTCTCAGATGTTAAATAAATTCTGAGGTAGATAGGTATAGATATAGATAGATGATAGATGTAAATAGATATAGATATATTTTTAAGGGTACTCTATGGCAAGCTATTCTTTCAGTACTTAACATAACTCTGAAAATGAACAAAGCCAAGTCCTCTGAAATGCTAGAATGATAATTCTAGATTTGGTCTAACAGCTTGAAAAAAAAGTGATGAATGCTAAAAGCTCAAAAGCTCAAGCTGTAGGGAAACAAAGAAGGAAGATAGAAAAATGAACAGCTGGAAAAGCACTGGTTACTATCCAAAACAAAGAGATGTACTGCGGTTAGGCACATACTAACCTAATGGCCTTTGGAATTGACAAAAATGTGTTTGAGAAGCTGTAACATCATGGCAGGTGGCTCTGTGAGCTAAGCAGTAAACTAAATGCCCAGACAGAGCCCCCATTCGCTTGGCCTTGGCTGAGTCAGTTCAGAACATTTAATACTGACAGCTGCAGAACTGTGCAAAATGGTGAGTAAAAAGCAAACAAACAAAATGGTCAAGTGGTTCATAACTGTTTTCTATTATGAACTTTAGCAGCTCCTTCCAACTACCTCATGCCCAAGATTTTCCCAAATGGTCCTAAGCTAATGGAGGTGGGAGGATACTTGGAAGAAGCCTAGAATCCTCATCTTGGGGAGAGGCTAGAAATATAATTGTGTATGCAATAAGCAATCTGATTTTAATCTGTAAAGAATTCTGACCCCCAGTGGATCTTATGCCATAAATGGGGTCAGAAGTTTGAACATCTTTCTAGTTTGGGAGTTCACATATAGCTCTGCACCTTACTAATTTTGTGACCTCAACCATCTCTTCAATCTTTTTGGACTTCAACTTTCCTCATCTGTAAAATGATAAGGAGCCCTGTTGGGTTGTTCTAAGATTAGATCAGATAAGGTACACGATGTATTTAGCACAGTGTAAGTATTTAAAACCAGCTAACATTACCATGCTACCACACTCTATCTTTTCCTCATGCATTACTAACTAGAAAAGAAGTGAGTGGAATGGATTAACAGTTATTCACCACCTATTATGTGCTAGATGCCTCACTAAACATTTAAATAGTATAGTATAATTTTTGTTTATTTTATTTAATCTTTGCAAAACTCTCATGAGGTTACCAATAAGGTAATGATGTTCACAGCTCCTATGTGGCAGCACAAGGATTTGAGTCCATGGTTCTCTGACTCCAGAAATTACTTCTCTGTGTCTACAAGAAAGTAATCATCAGGATGAAAAGAGAGCCATATCAGGGGGATAGTCTGTGACTGCCAGGAAAGCATTGATTAGTCATTCATAAAATAGCTCAAACACACACTAAGAACTAAGCAAAGGGCTTACTCCCTCTTAGAATAGACAGAGACAGTTCTCTTTGGAAGATGGAGGCAGGCTGAACTGGACAATGTGTAGGCAAGTTGAAGTTGGTGACCTACAGAACAGTGCCTGGTACAATAAGTGAGTGAATGAGGACATTTAATATGGAGAAAATGTTCTTCAGTCACTGTACGTCCTCTGGATGAAGCTGAGGTCAGAATTTAGGGGGCCAGGGAAAACAAGAGGACTTAGACCAATGAACATATATTCTAAACCAAAGTCAGGGATCATAGAATAAAATATTAAAATTGTCCTGAAAAATCCAAGCAAGACTAACAGTTGCTGTAATTATAAGAAGTAGGTGAGCTCATGTTGATGTTGAGAGCTCAAGGCTGGACAAGGGTCATAGGTGGAGGAGGAGAATATGAGTAAGGCATAGACCAAGGAAGTTCAGACTGGGCAATGGAATGAACAGAGAGGGAGGAAAATATAGACTAAGCAGGAAAGCACAATTAGTTTTCACCTATGGATCCCAGGACAGTGGCTGTTGGCCTACATTTCTGGTTTTAGGTAATTAATGTAATAAGAGTAGGTATTGTTTCATGAAACTTTCAATGTATGCTCTGGATCACATTATAAAATGTATTTTTTTTACTATGGGCCATGAAATCTCCTGCTTTAGGGAATTTGGGACCTACTTGAAAATTATACTCCTGTTAATGGTAGTTAGGGAAATAAGCTACAGCTGTTCATTAGGAAAGACCCATGGTCCAGATATGCCTCAAGGGGCAGCCTTACCTTGATAAAATCACCGTGTTCCAAGGTCTATTTCACCATTCCATGGGCAAAGGAATTTGATTGTGCTGCCCATGAAGAGATGTCCAGTATCTTAGGACTGACTCATGTATTAATATGCAAAGAGAAATATGGCTACATGAAGCTATTTTGATTATGAGACATGAGAATGTGGCTTGGTGCACATTGAATCAGAGTAACAGTAATTAGATTGATCATGTAAGTGGTAGTGATATCTGGGTGTGAAACTCTCTCTGGTAATAATAATTAATAACAGCTAGCATTTATTGAGAGCTTACTGCATGTCAGACATTGTACTCAATACTTTATATCTCATTTAATCCTCACCCTGAGATTTTTCACTGAGGAGATACACCTGCCAAGCAGATGGCATGTTGATGTCAATTAGTCAACCTACCCTTCTTCTGAACACTTGCTAACAAATTGTCTCTTTGACTCCACCTTACAAGACTGCTAATCTTGCTTGATAACACTGTTCCCACACTTGCCTAAACAACACTCCTGAAGTCCCTGCAAGGAGCATCAGTGGGCACACAAGCCCTAGAATAACATGGAGAATTTTCCAGAGAATCAATCTTCCTTGATTGTAAACAATTTCAAATATTTTATATGAAACAAACTGGGTATATTATGAAGCACAATACAAAATTTGAATGAATTGTAATTTCATCCTTAAAGTAAAAATCTTGATATCTCTCTTTTAGGGTACTTGGTGGAAAAGTTTTAAAATCATAGTCCAAGGGCAGCACAAAGCAGCTGAATGGGCCTAAATTTCCTGAATTATAATCACATATTTGCCACATTTCCTACTGCACTGCCCAGCTCACCTTGACTGAATTGGGTGGTTTAAATTTCATGAGCCCCATATTGACAATTAGCTCTTAGGTTCTGTCTATAGATAGCTAATTTTATCCAGTAATATTTTTTTCAAAATTAGAATGTATTTTCTTTCTCTGACTTAAAAAGGAATACAAATTTATTGTAGAAAGTTTTGAAGATATAGAGACACATAAAGAACAAATCTTTAAGCGCCTTAAACTCACCAATATGAAGGAAATAAGATTGTTAACATTTTAACAAACAAATATTTTTGAGTATCTGCTATGTGTCCAGCAACTATCGTAAACTTTGGGGCTACACTGTGAATTAGACAAAGTCCTTGCCTTCAAAGGCATTCTACTTCTTCATTCTTATAGATATAGATGATAGAGATAGAGATATAGAAATATACAAGTATATTTTTATAAGGCTGGGATACTATTCACATTCTTTTATTAGGTGGTTTTTTATTTAACAGTATGTTATAAACATGATTTTATTTTATTACACTTTCATCTACACCATAGTTGTTAAAAGCTGCCCAGTAACTTAGGGACACAAAATTTATTGTCTAATAAACCTCCAACTTATTGTTAGAGTTTAGGTTGTTTTCAATTTTTCTTTCTTATAAATATACAAAGATGAATATTTTTACAGACAAATTTTTGTGTATATCTATGATTATTTCCTTTGGATGAATTCTTTTCAGATCAACATCATCTTCTTTTGGGGTCAAAGACCATGCATATTTTCATGACTTTTAATGCATTATCAGAAAGAGTTTTACCAGCCTGTATGTTCAAAAGCAGTTTATGATAATGTCTATTTTCTCATACCTCAACAACATTATGTATTATTAGAATTTTTAAACCAATTTGTAGGTGAAAATTGGTTTCTTGTTTTAATATATATATTTTTAAAATTTCTCATGAGATCAAAAACTCATTGGCTTCTGCAGTTCATCTTTTGTGAATTGCCTTCTCATGTCTATGCTTTGGCCATTTTTTTATTGGGGGTGGCTATTTTTTTTCCTCTCTTATTTGTAAGGGGTTTTCCTTTTAAATAAAGTATATAATGACTTTTTGTCTGCCACATATGGTACAGCTATTTTTCAGTTTATAACTTGCATTTTAATTTATTTACTGAGTTTTGATGTTGAAGAGTTTTAAAATTTTATGTGGTCGATAATTTCATTTTATAACTTCTGGCTTGTAGCTTAGAAAGGCCTCTCCCACCTCAACACCTACTACCTTTTTAATTCTTTCTAATTCCAAAGGATAACATCACAAAATGTGTTGGACATATTCTGAATATCTCTCAGATTTGAGGGAAGAAATATGATCTTTCAATTTTCAGGAAAAAAAACTTGGGGGGAGAGAAGGGTCATAGAGAGAGAAGAGGGGTAGGTAGTGCTTTGAGACATGCATGTTACTGTACCATTTTCTTCCCAGAAAGCAACTAGACTCTAATCCAGTGGTCTTGGGTAGGGCCCAAGAATTTGCATTTCTAACAAGTTCCAAGGTGAAGCTCATGGCTGCTCTAGTCTATAAAAATAGGTGAGAACACTGGAATTCCTTAATATAACAACCAATTTGAATTGATTTACTTCATCCTTTTTCTAATCTAATAACTTTCACTAATATGACACAATAAGATAAATTTAAGAGTCTGAGCAAATTTTCTCTAGTGTACCTGTCCCCACTTAGCAGTCCCCACTCAAGACCTGGACAAATGAGAAAGACTGTATCCAGACACTGAAATTCCAGAAGGTCTCCATGGCTCCCTGAACACCTGAAATTCTCCTGAGGTCACTGGCCCACATCTGGTTCTGACTGAGCACTAGGAGAGGGTCCATTCTTTTCTGCTTTGGTAACTACTTTGTAAAAATCTCTGTGGTGAATGGGATGTCAAACTCTTCTCTGAGTTACAAAGTGGGTTTTTTTCCTTTTTAAGTAGCAAACCAAATTCCCATGTCTGAGATTTATATTTGTTTTAAAACAAAAAATATTATGCAAATCAGACCTCAAAGCCAGCTAATACCACCATGCCTCTCATCCTCATCATCCTTATATAAATGCAAGCTCCCAAGGGCTTAATCTTCAATCCTCCCTTCTCTGTGCTTCCTCTCCAAAGACTGCTTTGCCAGGGCTGCTCACTTTCGCCATCATTTCCATTATGTTTTTCTGAAATCCTTTGTTCTACCCCCAGATAAGCTCTTCTACATCCTTCCATGTTTTTCCCACAGCTGGGAGTCATCCCAGACCCGTTCCTCATTCCCCACATCCAGACACAAGATCTAGAAGACCATGTCATCTCAACATCTCTCAAACCTGTCCATTCTTCTAATCCCTGTTGTTATTACCTTAATTCAAACCCTTAGGATCTGTCCCCTGGAAAGGCTACGTGGTACAGAAATGAATACACAAATGATTTGGTATCAGAGAGACTTGTTCTTGACTCACATCCACTGCTTATTAAAGGCCTGACACTGGAACAATAACTTGACATTTCTGAGGCTTCCTCCTCTTTAAAATGGGAATCGGCTCCATCTCGCAGGCATACCTTGTGGGTTAATAAGATAGCGTATGTGAGAGGCTTAAATGCTGCTCCACCCACTAAGTCTTCAACAAATATGGGTTTCCTTCCCTACTCAGTCTTTAGTTCTTTGATTTTGATCAGTGTTTGCTCATGGGTCCCCTGTTCTCCAAAAGAACACCCACACTATCACCAGAGAAGCCTTCCTGAACCAGAAATCTGCTTTTCTTTTTTAAAGCAATTAGGGTCTTAGCATTGCTGGCAGGACAAAGCCACAGCAGAGGTGCTCCAGACACTGTCCTCCATCTGCCTTTACAGGCTCATCTCCTTTGTTTCCCCCTCTAGATGCTTCCTGAAGTGTGCACACTCCTTATAACACACCCAGCAGCTTCATGCCTTCCTGACTTCCCAAGTCTGGTCCCCATGGCCAGTATTCTTCTCTTTCCCCAACCCTTTTCACCTGACAGCTCCTTGCTATTTATTCCTTAAGCCCCACCTTAAGCATCTTAAGAAATTTTCTCTGAATTATTTACACAATTGATCTTACCTCCCTTTTTAAATCACTACTATACTTCATATAAAACGTGATTACACCCTTTATAACATAGTAATATGTTAATTATTTGTATGTCCATTTTTCTTCCAGACTGAGGTCATTGAGAATTGAGATCACATACTAGGTATCTTTATAGAGCCAAAACCTAACAAATAGAACCATTAACTTCAACTCTTCTAGACCTCCTCACACTTTGTATTGCATACATTAAAATGAACTCACATCACACAATTAATATAACTCTTTTGCTATGATATTTTGAAAGGATTTTATAATTTTGCTTTTAAAATTATTTAGCTACAAATGAGTGGTTTAATTCTCAAAAGGCAATGGTTTCTAGGCAATCATTAAGCATAATCATAATTCTCCCAAAGTGGGAAATCTGACCTAGAAATTACTTTTAAATATAATGAAATACTAAATTAACAATAATATTTTGCAGATATTTAATAAAATACTCATTTTACATTTTGTCATGTTTTTTCTTTTCATTTTTTTGGAACCAGTAGTGAACTTTTTCAGATCTCAAATATTTCTATACTGCTGAAAAGTCTGTGGGCCAAAAGGACTGTTCTTATGGTATGTAATCAATACAGTACTTCTGCCAATACATACTAGGTGTTAAATAAAGAATAAGTATTTTGGTGAATTAATAAATAGCTCTGTGCCTTTTTTATTTTTTGCTACCATTTAGTTAGCCTTTGCCATGTGCCTGGCCCTGTGCTGTTATTCATATATATATTAACTCAATTGATGCTCACCATCATCTCCATTTTTATAGATGGAAGCACCTGATCCCTAAGGATATCAAGGAACTTATCTACTCAGTGCAGTGATGGCAGAGCCAAGATTCACTCTAAGGCCATGTCTCAACCACTACACTATATCATCTAAGGCCATGTTTCAACCACTATACTATATCAATCTGACTTACAGCTTCCTTGCCCATAAACTAAAGATAATTATATATTTCTCAAAATACACATATATGAAAATGAAATGAAAAGCGACTAGCATAGTACTTAGAACATAGTTACTATACAATAAATAATTTAAATAGTTCGCTAGGGACTGAAAATAATTCTCCTATGCTGAGATAACAGTAGGAGTGCTCAGAACTCCTATTATGTGCTCCCATAGCAGCTGGATTTTTCCTAAGGAGCACCTGTGTTGAATCTAATATATTTGCTTAATTGTCTCCCTGTCTAGACCATGAGCTCCATGAGGACAAGAACCATGCCTTCCTAGTCACCTTCATACTCAAGGTCCCAGCATATTATCTGACAGAAATATTAGCTACTTGAAATAAATATTAGTTGAATTGGTTAATTTAGTAAGCACCTACTTGGTGTAGATAACTACCAGGAAAGAAGTAGAAATCAAGTCTTTTGCCCACAAGTAGCCTATACTCTAGTTGGGTTAAAAAAAATCATAGCACAGTATTTTCTTCTTTTTTTTTTTTATTAGTCTCTGCTTTACAACAAAGTGAATCAGTCATACATATACATCTGTTCCCACATCCCCTCCCTCCTGCGTCTCCCTCCCTCCCACCCTCCCCATCCCACCCCTCCAGGTGGCCACAAAGCACCGAGCCGATCCCCCCACGCCACGCGGCCACCCCCCACCATCCATCTACCCCACGCCCGGCAGTGTATACACGTCCATGCCTCTCCCCCGCCCCGTCACAGCCCCCCCCATATCCCCAAGCCCACCCCCAGTAGGTCTGTGTCTCTATTCCTGTTTTACCCCTAAGTTCTTCATGACATTTTTTTCCCTTAAATTCCATATATATGTGTTAGCATACGGTATTTGTCTTTCTCTTTCTGACTTACTTCACTCTGTATGACAGACTCTAGGTCTATCCACCTCATTACAAATAGCTCAGTTTCATCTCTTTTTATGGCTGAGTAATATTCCATTGTATATATGTGCCACATCTTCTTTATCCATTCATCCGATGATGGACACTTGGGTTGTTTCCATCTCCGGATAGCACAGTATTTTCAAAGCAATATGTACTCATAATTTGTATAGTAACATCTCATAAGACCTTGCTGCTTTTTCTATTCATAGAATCCCATAAAGGATATAATATGAAAAGCATTGTCATAATTCTGCTAATATTCTTGCTAATATTCTTTTAGCATACTAAGATATCGTTAAGATGTAAGAAGAGGACAAAAACACATCAGGCCCATAATGATATGCAAATGATATTGATCTAATCAGTCATGTTTGCTGCCATAAAGAAGTCCACATGATTACAAAATATTTCACATATTGTGTGAACATTATTATAGACTACATCATCATCATTAAACACCCATCTGTGTGAGGCACCCCGCTAGGTACCATGTAAAATGCTTTAATTAAACAAGTACAATCTCTACACTTTGAGAATCAAATTTACTCAAATAATCCTCTCTTAAAAAAAGTTCTCTGATACTCTTAAAGTATTAAATTTAAGGAATAATTTAAGCAACTGGATCCTATTTTATTGACACTTTCATTAATTTTCATAAATTATCAAGTGTACAAGGTAAATCCTAAAGAATACGGATTCAATCAAGCTTTCATTTGTCATTTATTAATTTAAACTAGATCTGGTTATTTATATTTATACTGATTTTTATATAGTCTTTATGAGGACTCAAGACTTTGTCATGGCTTTCAATTTTATTTCTAAATTTATCATTTGATTTTCAACTTATTTTATGGCATCCTTTTCTCCAAATAATGTCATGCAGTCACAGTTTTTAGTCTTTTGATGCAGTTTCTGTCTTGCTGTAATGGTGTATTTTATTTTCATTCCTCATATGGTTTAAACTTTTAGATTTAAATCTTCAGTTCATCTGGAATTTATTTTTTGGAAGATACTTTTTAAATGTTTTGCCAATTGGGGCTTCCCTGGTGGCGCAGTGGTTGAGAGTCCGCCTGCCAATGCAGGACACACGGGTTCGAGACCTGGTCTGGGAAGATCCCACATGCCAGGGAGCAGCTGTCCCCGTGAGCCACAATTACTGAGCCTGCGCATCTGGAGCCTGTGCTCCGCAACAAGAGAGGCCGTGACAGTGAGAGGCCCGCACACCGCGATGAGGAGTGGCCCCCACTTGCCACAGCTAGAGAAAGCCCTCGCACAGAAACTGAAGACCCAACACAGCCATAAATAAATAAATAAATAAATAAATAAATAAATAAATAAAGAGCATGGTTCCCTTAAAAAAAAAAAAAATGTTTTGCCAATTATCTTCACACCATTTTTTTCAAACTTTATCAATTATAAGTAATAACTTTTGCATTCCCAAATTTCTATATATACGTGGATCTATTTCTTGACTCTTGGTTCCATTCATTTATCTATTCTTTCTCCAATGCTGTATGTTTAAATTACCATGGTCTTATATCTCAGTTTCTGGTATGACACATTTTTGTTGCTATCATGAATAGGATATGCCCTTTTTCAGTTTAATTTTCTATCTTGTTATTAGGTCTGTGGAAAACCAATTGCATTTTATAAGTTTTGATCAGATTTGACTATTTTCAAGTCTTTCCTTTTAGTTCTGTTAGCTCTTTTAGTTGATTATATTTGGTCTTTTTTCAAATTTATTAATTTATTAATTTATTTTTGGCTGTGTTGGGTCTTCGTTTCTGTGCGAGGGCTTTCTCTAGTTGCGGCAAGTGGGGGACACTCTTCATTGCAGTGCGCGGGCCTCTCACCATCGCGGCCTCTCTTGCGGCAGAGCACAGGCTCCAGACGTGCAGGCTCCGTAGTTATGGTTCATGGGCCTAGTTGCTCCACGGCATGTGGGATCTTCCCAGACCAGGGCTCGAACCCGTGTCCCCTGAATTGGCAGGCATATTCTCAACCACTGTGCCACCAGGGAAGCCCTATCTTCGGTCATTTAAAGAGACAATTTCATCATCTGTAAATAATGATAACTTTGTCTCTCTCTTCCTGTATTAATACCAGATCTCTTTTCTTTTTTATTCTCATTGCACTGGCTAGAACTTCCAGATAAATGTTTGACAATAGTAGATACAATGGAAAATTTATCTTCTTTGAGAGGAAAGATAATCTAATTAAGAGCATTCTTAGCTCTTAATTATGCACTAGAGATAATTAGCAAATGGCCATGTGCTCTTCTACAACTATTGTGAAAATAATAGTAGTCATAATACTCTCTAATGCTCTAATACATAATACTCTCTTCTCTGAGCAAGCAACTGTATCAGGCATTTCATAGGTTTAATTCATAATCCTTAAAACATCCTGCAAGTTAGGCCTATTACACCCATTTTGCAGAAGAGGAAAGGAAAGTTCTCATCTACTGAATAACTTACCCAAGGTTACCCAACTCATAAGTAGTGAATTCAGAAATATAACCTAGAGCTTTCTGATTCTAACCTCTTCTTTTGTACCATATTATCTGCATTATATAAATAGCATAATGACTTAATTCTGAAATATGTAAATGGAAATATTTGATTGGACAATTGGTGTAGGTTGCAATGATACACTTCAATATATTTTAAGTAAGTATTCAAGTTGTGAGAATTATATATTGACTTAGAATGAGATAAATTATAGTCATCACTTCTTAGTTTAAAAAAAATTGAAATGAATTAACCTGGTAAGTGTTAAGTACACACAATTAGTATCTTCATAATTATTTACCTAACTGTACCATATAAGCATATATTGATTGTATTGTGCCTTAACATTTAATAGATGCATAACTTCTCCCACAAACAGATTATGTGTGTCAGAAATCTTGATAGAAACCCAACTCAAAAAGTGTCTCATGAATTTATGTAACCAGAAACACCCAGAAGTAAGGCTGACCTCAGGCATAACTAAATCTCCCTTTTCTGAGTTTCTCCAAGTGTTGATTTGAGGAAAGAAAAAAAATTATCTTTCTCTTTGCTGTAATATATTTTTTTAAAAATCCAAAATTTTCTTGATTTAGGTAATATGCCTACTTCTTGGACCAATCACTGAGAGGATGAAGTCCTCTGATTGGCCAGGCTTGGGTCACATGGCCACTCCTATGATTTGAGAGTGTGGGAAGCATACCGTGATTAGCAGCCCCACCAGAATCCAGTGCAATGAGTAGTGAGGGAGACATTTTCCCAAAGGAAGAGAGGGGAAGGAATACTGGTTAGATAAAAATAATAGGCATCCCCATCATCAATTGTAAGCTCTTCTAAGTCAACCAAGTCTCTTTCACCTAGTTGTATTCCCTCATAGCAACACACAAAGTGGTAGATAGAAGACATTCATACAATGTAAATACAGACAGACAAAATACACATGCAAATAATTGAATAGATTCAGAGTCAGCCATGAACCTCTGTTGAAACAATTGCATTAGCATATAGGACTTGATTATGTTTTCTCCCTAAGGTAAAGAAACATATGATGTATGAATCAAAGCCTTTCCTGTGTCACCTGGTGGGTTCTCTGAAAGGTGGACTCTGAGACAGTTCAGTGTAGGTATACTTGGATGAACACCTGTGAAAGGAAGGCAAGTAAGATTTGGCAGAGGGAGAAATCAATGTGGGACACAGGCCTGAATAACAGCCTCAGCTGTCCCCACGGTAGACTCTGGAGCTAAAATGGCCTCTCAGACTTGCTACATGGGCTGAAGTGGCTGGGCCTTTACATTTCCCTGCCCCATCTGTCATTTAACGTGGACCAACCTGTGAAGGGCTTGGGGCACATCTTTGGGCATGTGGGTTTTCTGCAGCTGACGTGATCCCCAAAGGACTGACAGCTGGAGTTCTTCTGACAGCTCTTCTGCAGCTGGGGCAACAAGTCTTTCCTTAAAAGCAGATTTGGGGAGTGCATCTCTACAGCCATCATGTTTTCTAAGGAAATTGAAGTTAACTGACAATGAGGAAAAGAACTAGAGTAATAATTTTTCAATGCTCTACTGTAGCCAATTTATGTAAGTTGTCTTTTTTTTTTTTTTGCGGTACGGGGGCCTCTCAGTGTTGTGGCCTCTCCCATTGTGGAGCATAGGATCTGGACGCGCAGGCGCAATGGCCATGGCTCACGGGCCCAGCCGCTCCGCGGCATGTGGGATCTTCCCGGACCGGGGCACAAACCTGTGTCCCCTGCATCGGCAGGCAGACTCTCAACCACTGCGCCACCATGGAAGCCCTATAAGTTGTTTTTTAAAAGTATTTCATTTACTCTTAATGTTATTCTTTCCTGGTAGGGAAGTGGATTTACACATAGCGAAGCTGAACTGATGCTCTCCATTCCTTTTTCACTTAGTAAGTCCCCGTGCTACAAAACTATGTCACTGCAATATGTTGACAGCTAAATAATGACCGTGTACTACTAAATGAGTAAAAGAAACTCTTTTCTTACTCTTTTTAAATGTGTTTTTTATTTACTATTTTGTTTATCACTTTTTTATTTCTTGAAAGACAAGTTCAGAAAAATGTGCACTTTTCTATAATATAGTTCTACTGTAACAAAAACTACAAACATAGCTTTTCCACAAATCCTACATTGTTAAAATATGCAGTAAGTTTGAAAATCATGGTGATGAGTCTGAGTTAAATAACATGTTATGGAGAACCCTTAATTGTGGTGACTTGCACTATAATTCATTCCGGTTGAATTGACCTGAGAGTTACAAAGCACTCTGTGTATGAAGTGTGGGAACGAGCAGGAGCTTTGCACTTGAACTGACTTGAACACTTCATAGTTATGGAGTCTTGGGCAGGTTAATTTAACCCCTCTTCACTTGTTTCCTCATTTGTAAAGTGGCGATGAAAATAATGACTCAAATAGGATATAAAGGACATAAAACACTGCCACATAGGCATGAGTGCAATAGATAATTGTTATTATTCACTATTATTACCAAAGCAGGATTTTTAAAAGACCTGGTCTTTCATATTTATAAACAGCTGATATTTTAAAGAGGAATGAAGTGCCCTTTACTCCCTACCATGAAGATGGCATCACTTTAGAATGGACCATCGAGTTCCTGGATTTTTTTTTTAACAGACAAAACAGTTTGCCCTGACTATCCCCAAGACAGACAGACAGACAGACAGACAGACACACACACACACACACACACACACACTCTCTCTCTCTCTCTCTCTCTCTCTCTCTCTCTCTCTCTCTCTCTCTCTACTTCATCTTTGTTCCCAGGCCCCTGATCCTGATCATGTTTCATTCATTTGTGTAACAAAAGTGTCTTAGGGGCCCTACTATGCACTCTCTTCACTTGGTTTTGCCCTCAAGTCTGCCTTCCAGTATTCTGGAGGAGCATCAGACTCAGAGAGTTTTACCCTTTGCTTTTGTGCTTAATGGCTAATTCAGACACTCTTTTTTACTATAATGCCATAAGACTCCTCATAAAGACCTCTGCCCTCCAGGACTTCATGCCTCTCTGCCTATCCAATGAGCCTAGGATACCATATTGACACCATATATATTCACAATCTTTAAATTTTTTTCTGTTTTCATATATTTAAAAATCTACTTTTGATGCCTGAGTAAAACTATTATTTTTTTTAGCTCGTATATAAATAGGAGAGCTGGAATTTGGAAGCCAGTTTGAAATGAGACTCCCAAAGGGTTAATTAGATATAGCAGCTGGCTGCTGTCTGTTAAACTCAAGTAGCTCAATTAGGGTCCCTGCCTGAAATCTGATTGCCCTTGGAAGAGCTTCTCAGCTGTAGCTTGTATATTCAAGAGTAAGAGTTCACTTCTAATTAGCAACATTTTTTTCCACTTAATTAGCTTTAATTTTAGAAGTCCACCAACTAACAACTTTATCTGTTTCAATAAATGAGCCCCTACTATGAGTAGTATTTTGCCAAGCATTCCTGTACACAGCACCCTGGATTCTTATCTGCAAGTAAGTAGGAGATGGGGCTGGCAGTTGTGGTGAAAAGAGTGTTAAGATAAATGTTCAAAAACAAATGATGCTATTGTGAAGCAGAATAGATAAAGGGCTGTAAGAGATAAAATGTTACAGGAATTCAAATGAAAACAGTTGCCTCTGTTTAAGGTGGAGAAGATAAATTGTAGTGGAAAAGGAGGATGTGAGATGGGCATAAAATCTTGGATTTGGGCCAGCAGAGATGGGAAAGGCATTCCTGCCAAAACAGAGGGGTGGAAATGTAAAAGTGCAAGATATGACTGATGTGTAATATCCCCACATGGGGGCGGGGGAGTCTTGAAGATTTTTGTGAATGACCTTGTGAATAGAGTCCCATAGGCAGTGAGGAGGCAGGGATGATATGACTGACATCTGGCATTCAGATGCACATGGGACTGGACAAGGAGACTTTCTGTAGGGCCAAAGGAAATGAACAAGAGAACCCACTCCTATGAATGATATTGAAAAGGCAAATTTCAAGGGACCTGGGTGCAGGCTGTATCTGTTAGGGAGAGGGTAAAAGAGGCACAAGGGAAACCTGCAGGAGGGATAGAGCAGGGGCGTAGAAGCGATACATTTTATTTTAGATGTTAATTTGAGCTGTGAATGGGTTATCCAGATGGAGATATTCAACAGGAAGTTGAAAACATGCCTCAGGGGAGAGTAAAACTGTAGATACAGATGTGGAAGCACTGAAGATAGAACCCTAAGGGTCCATGAGATTCTTGAGAGAAACAGTGGTCTCTTCTCTGTCTACACTTTCTCCCTCAAAAATCTCTTCCATTCTTAAGTGGAACATTTTCATTTAGGAAGTGGGAGAAGATGACACAAGTTAAGAGGGCAGAGAAGGAATAATCAGAGAAGTAGAAGGCGGTCTTGGGTTGTAAAGTGTCAGGGAAATAGAAGGAAAGGAGAGGTTTAAAAGGTGGAGAGGCTAACCTCCTCAGACACTGCAGAGAAGTTGGATTGCTTGAACACTAAGCAAAGATGCACCCTGCCACGATTCCATTGTCTGGTTAAGACTCCTGACATAGCATTTATCAGGTGATAATTTAATTGTTTATTATTCTCCACCATTAGGTAAGGGTAATTTGGTATTGTTAATTGTTTTATTACCAGCATTTACCACTGATAAATGAGTGAATGAATGAACAAACAGGAATGAAAATGTCAGTTGTGGCAGCACTAAAGCCTAGTTTCAGTTGAGAGGTGAGTGTGGAAGCCACATTCCAATGCCTAGAGTACATGAATGGTGGAAAGGACAGGGAGATCAACCGAGATATACAGGCTGTTTTTAATTTTTGTAAGAAACAACAACAAGAAAAAAACCCCAAACATGCAAATTCTTATAACTGTTGGCTTTAATTGTGGTGACTGAAAAAACATGAACTGCCCTTGTGTCAGGGAATGTTCTTTCTGGTGGGCAGGAGAAAGTGCTGCTAAGAATAACATTTCTGTTTATTTTGAGATTGTCTGTTAACCTAGTGGGACTTCAGAGAGATTTAGATTACAAGTAAGCCTCTGACAGATATCTATGAAAGCTAGATTAAAACAACAATACACACAATCAACTGTGGTCCAAGGGCTTGTAAACCAGTGCCAGTTGGAATGCTCAGAGAATTGGGAACAGTGATCTTTAGGCAGCCAGGTGAGACTAATCTGGGGAAGCTTTAGGAAGGAGATAAATTTAAGTTGTTTTGAAAGGGAACTATTCTAGTCAATTGGCAGAGTCTTATAGCACAGGATTAGGTATTTTAATTTGATTACTTGAGGTAATTTGGAGCCACCCCAATATTCTGAGAAGACTTGGTATAAAATGTTGTTTTGAAGATGACTCATTTCAGTAGTTTTTAACTCTGGCTGTATATTAGAATTACCTGGAGAGCTTTGAAAAATCCTGGTGCCTAGGCTATGGGGCAGAATGGTGAAACCTAGAGTTGGGACCTGGCTGGCAGTGTTTTTTTTAATGTTTTTTAATTTATTTTTTGTTTTGTTTGTTTGTTTAAATTCTCTGGATTATTCCAATAAACAGCCCAAAGTGAGAAGTACAGCTCTAAGTGTAGAGAAAACTGCAAGCAAGTGAGAGAGAGAGACTAGAATTAGAAAGGTTAGCAAGGAGGCTGGAAATTGGTATCTGACCTAGCTTTGTGAACAGAGATAAAAGGGGTGAAGCTAAATAAAGTATTCTGGAGGAAAGCTTGGTTGGACTTTGTGGTGCATGTCAGTTGCAATTTTTCATAAAGCTATATTCCAGGAGCATTGCCGATCTTATTATGATGGATTAGTTGAAAAACAAACAGGTAGGACATGCTAAGATTTGGGGCTTTTATTATTAGCAAAATTCTCAATTTCTAAAGTGCCAAAGCAACTCAGAAGAGAGAGAGAGAGAAAAAAAAATCATTGAAAGTATAGAAGATTTTGTTTATATTTGAAGGCAGAAATAAAGCCAATGATAGATGCTCTGGAATTAAGAATCAAAATTCAGACTTTAAATTGAGTTACAGTTAGGAGAGATATTGGTCTGTGGCAAAATTATGATCCTTTTAGAGTAACCTTAAAGAAAATGAAAAGCCAAACCATTAAGGACACTAAAAGGAGGATTCCCCATCGTTTTCAATCATAACATTCCACTTTCTTGGAACAAAGAATTTGTAACAGGTATGGGAAATGGATGGGTAGTGTCTCAGAAATGATGACCTCTCAGAAAGGTGGGCTGGCAAGCAATGATGAGAATTCCAAAGTTTATATTAAATCATTTTAAATTTATTCTGGCATGTCCCACCTTTAAAGTTTAGAGGAAGGGCAGAATGTTGTAAAGTGGCATTATTATTTATAAAAGGTAGTGTTTTATAATATATCGTATTTGATAAAATATAGGCACTGAAAGAGAAACTTCACTGCCAAGAGCATCCTGAAGACAAGCAATTGAAGGCAGGTGTGGAGCAAAACCATTTTTTTTCTGGCTCTGAGGATGAGGCTGAGTCTTACAAGCATGGTAAGTCTCCATGTAATAGCTTTCATTAATTAAAGAACAGACTTGGAACTGTAAATGAAAGGTAATTGTTCCTATATTCCTGCTCCCAAATGCTGGGTCCCTGGTACATGCAGGGATAAGGGAGTTGGCTAGGACTGGTCCCAGCTGTAAGTCTGGGGGGGAGGACTACATGTTGTGCTTTGAGGGGCAGAGACTCCCCTATCTCTCCCTCCCCAAAACTTCCTCAGTAAACTTCATCCTATTTTCAGGGACTGGGGGTGGAGTAGAGGGTTAGTACCTTGCTTCCAGAAGGCCCTCGAGAAAATAAAAGAAACACACCAGAAATGACACTCATCCCCTCTCCCTCAGAGGAGCTCAGGGCACTCCCTGGGTAGGAGGGGGTGTCCTGAGGTTGAGCGTCAGAATGAAGAAGAGAATCGAAGTCCGCAGGTCTGGGTAGGGTGCAGCAGGGATGAGCCATCGGGTCTCCCGTGGGAAGCTAATGGGTCTGGGAAGCAAGGAGGAGGAAAAGGAAGACCTGAAAGTTTTGCTGATTCTCTGAGAGGAGAAACCTCATTCTTCCCTTCTGCATCTGCCTTGCCTCACTCTTGGGCATGGGGCACTCTCTACTTCATTTCATCCAGCTGGCCTGACTATGAGGGAGTGGGGTGGGGGGCTCAACATGTGTCCACAATTACTCTGTATCCCTTAGTACATTCAGGTGTCCTTAAATGCTTCCCATTTCCCTTCCTCAGGTTTGCTGTTCCAGGAAAGAAGGTTCTAAATTAATAGGCTACAAACTCCCCCTGCATGTTGGTTTGCAAAATTAATGATCCTAACGGAAAAGTAAATTAATCTTTGATGCTTGGTTGAGGCTAAGAGAAAAATCACTGTTTTGGGGGCTGGGCCTTCTTAATACACCTCACCCAAAGTATTCTCTCCCTCCCTTCTGTGCTAACCACACTCACAGAAATTGGGTGGCCGAGGGCTGTTGGGGGGGCAGGGGGGCTCTGGAGGGGACGGACACAGTACAGCTTGAAACTCCATCTCTGAATCCAAAGGGCCATGTTGCAAACATTTATCAAATGCCTGGTTTGTGCAGAACAGTGCAACTGTGCCCAAGAGAAGCCAGGAAAGGCTGCATAGAGGAAGCCACCTGACGTGATGTTCCTCCCATGTCAAGTTTTACTTGCACTTTCTACGTTCACGGTTTGAAAAGACTGCAGTATACATTTTGTAAAATGTAAAGAACACGTTCATAGTTTCTTCAGTTTTCGGAAGAACAGCTTTGCCAAAAGCCCCCATCACAGGTCTGAGGGGTCACAGATCTCTTGGGATTAGGTAGATGTTAAGGGAATCAGAAGTTCTGATTGTCTTGCTGTGTTTTTCTAGCCAGAGCCTCTGCTGCACTGCATTGCTCAGTTTCTTTCAACTGAAAAAGTACATCTGCGCTCCTGTCAAAACGTATCATCTGTACACCTGGTCACTCATCCCAGGTCACCAAGCTCTGGGCAGAGTCGAGGTGGAAAGGATGGCAGTCCCCATTTCCGAAGTCTGGGAAGGCCAGATGTTTGGGAGGATCTGAACAACTGGTGTCCTGGGAGTGTCCAGCAAAGCCGGCCCCGGGAGTTCCACGGGAGACCCGGGGCTATGAAAAGAGCTAGTGTCCGTCCATTTCCTAGCGTGTGAATCAGCCGGGTTGGGCCTTCGGGAGAAAATTCGTGAAGGACATCGTCAGAGCTATAGAACCTGCCAAATACACGTCAGAACTAGGGGTGTGAGTGTGAAGGGGGAGGGGGGAGATTTTCAGAGGCTTTTCTTCGAGGTCTATTTATCCTTTGTGCCCCACGACTGGTGGGCTCTTAGAACGTAAACTCTTGGTAAGGGTCGGGAGGAGCCTCTTTCGAAAACGCCGTGTGGGGGGGAGTACCTTGCTCATCAGTAAATGCTGAATGACAACGGCAATTTCGATCTGGAAGACCCGGCGCGGATTGGGTCTGGTGACCCTCTCGCGGGCGCGGCTCGGGGCCAGGACCGGGGAGACCCAGGAGAGGCGGCGGGGTGCAGGCGGCGCATCTGGCCGGGACGCCGCCGTCTGCGGGCGCTCGGAAGGGGCTCCACCTGGTCGCCGCGCCGCGGCCGGAGAGGCGGGGCCCGGCTTCCCCGAGGCGGCGGCGCCTCCTCGCTCCCGAGCGCGCACTCCCCGGCGTCCGGCGCACGCGCGAGGCTGGGAGGGAGCGCGCCGCGGCGGCGGCGGGAGCGGGAGGGGAAGGAGGAGGAGGCGGCGGAGAAGGGCGGCTGAGGGGAGGCTGGCCGCGCGCGCGGTGGTGGCGGCGGCGCCGGCGACCTGAGCCGGGCGGAGTGGAGAGCGACGGAGGGGGCGGAGAGAGAGGGAGGCGGAGGGGAGTGAGAGCCGCATTTCCAGTTCCCAACTACGAGTCCCGAGTTTGTAGATGGGGCTGCTCGGCGGCGTCTGCGGCTGAGGAAGAGCAGCGGCGGCGGGAGGAGGGGAGCGACGGCGGCGCGGAGGAAGCCGAGGTGCGAGCCGGTGAGTTGCCGGGGCCCCCACGTCTCTTGGGTAACGGTCTCGCCGCGCGCCGAGCCGGCCGGGGGGCGCCCTGTTGCTTGCGGCTTCGCGCCACGCGGGGACCCTGGCCCGCCCCGCCCCCTCGGCACCTGGGCTCGGGCGGGCGGCGGGGGCTGCTCGGCTCGTCTCGCGCGGGAGGGGCGCGCTCTGCGGGGCCCCCGGTCCCCGGGCTGCGGGCGTGCGGGCTGGCCGGCCGAGCGCGGCAACGTGTCTGGCCCATGCTGCCGGCCGCCGCGCCCCGCTCTCCGCCCGCGCTCTCCGGCGCGGCCCGGGCGGGGGCAGGGCTGGGGCTGGGGGTGCGGGGCCCCCTCCGAGAGCCGGGCGCGGGCGCCTGCACCCTCTGCGGAGAGAGTGGCGTTAAAGCATGAATGGAGAGCCGCGCCGGGGACGGCGGTTGCCGTGACTGACACCTTCGGAGTCGGTTCCCAGTGGGGGCGACTCCGCCGGCCTTTGGATGCCTCTCGAGCTCCGAGTTCTTGGGTGAGGAGGCTTTCGGCGAGTACTGCTGCCACTTCCGAGGCACGAGACTCCAGTTGCTTGGCCAGAGTGGTTTTGGGCCGAGCACACGCTGCTCCGGAGGCGTTTGTGGCTGAGGCAGTGCTTTCCGATTCTGAGTACGTTGGTCTGGAACCAGAAAGGTGCTGGCTTTTTTTGTTTGTGGGTTTTTTGTTTTTTTTTTTTCTGGCTTTTTTGGCGGGGTGGAGGGCCAGGAGCGAGTCGATGGAGGGATTTTACGGTCGGCTTGATGACAGGATGTGGATTGGTTGGTGGGTGTTTTGGCAGAAGGACTTTTTAACACTTTCTTGGGAGTTTAGTCTTAATCTCCCCAGCTCCTGGGATTACGGCTCGAGATTACATCCATTCAACTTCCATCAGGTGGGGTACGTAAAAGGGGGTGGGGGCAGGCGAGGAAGGTAATTGAAGGCTGATGGGGAAGCTCAGAAAATTCTCCGCATTACTTATAAACAGCTGGTTAAGGTCAAGCTAGCCACGTTGTACTCTTTTTCAATGCCTTTGGGGACGGTTGAAATTTTACTTTGTGTTTCCTGACTTGGTCTTCTTGTTATATGGCTCGGAACAGTGGAGGTGCGTTAAAATCGCTCTTCAATGGGAGTATGGTTTAGCAGCCATTTCTTCCAGTGAAATCTTTCAGATGGTCGTTGGGAAACTTCCGTATGCCGAATATTTTAGGAGAGGTAACACGCTGTTAACCAATGCGGAGATAGTTGCAGTACGCAGGTGAAAACAACAGACCTCACGGTATTATTGTATCAGGCCTGATTATAGTCATGTCTTCTGAGGCCTGATTACAGTAAACAAAGAACTTTTGTGGGTTGTGTCATTTTGAGGTCATCTGTATCTGAAATCTATCATGTATTTAAATTCATGTTTAAATAGACGTTTGCACAATGTATTACTCTTTAAGGTCTATGCTTCTTTTAGTTTAGACTAGGGTTACATAATATACAAGTGGCAACATTTTTAATAGCTCTGTTTTTGTCCTATAGAGATTGCACACTAAATATCTTTATGCAAAAAAAAAAAAAAAAAAAAAAAAACATTCCGGGATGTGTGTGTGTGTCCTTTTCTAATTGATGCCACTCAGTTGCTTTTCCACTTGGAATTTCAAAGTGAATTTTTTCTTTTTTTACATTCTAAATTAAATGAACACTAGAAAAATTAGGGGCTTAAGCAAGTCTGGTAGCTCTATATAAGACAGCGTCATTTTTTGTTGTTCTGTAGGCCAACTGTTGGATTTTTTTTTTTAACGAATCATATTTTTCTTAAACATTCATGGGAGCAGTTTGCATTTTTCCTGAGTCTCATTTAAGGCTGAAATTGTTCCAGAAGACTACACAGCCTGCTTCTCTTTCTCCTCCCCCCACCCCCTCTTTTTAGCTTGGGATAACCAAGAAAATCATAATTGTGAGACTCCATGTATGTTATCTATATTCTGCTTTTAAAACTGAAGTTGTTTGAGTATTTACCATCCCTTTATATACTTTACCATTTAATAATAGATGGTCAGCAGAAGACAACTGAGATTTTAATTAAATGCCCTTCACTTTTTTTGACATCCAAGCTTTGTTCAAAGTAACATCAGAAAATTATTGCAAGTTACAAATAATACAGGGTTAGTGCTGGTCAAAGGCTACCTAATTACAAAAACACCGAGAAAATAAATATTAAAAGAGGCAAGAGGAGCCGTTTGTACTTTTTATGTCCCTTGCTGTATTATAAACTACCTAGTTCTAGGTGGTTTTTTTAAAAGAGTGTCTTGCAAATTAGACATTAGGTTTTTAGCACTGGTTATAATTTTCTTTAACAAGGTGGTCCATTTGGTAAGTGACTAAATTTGTATCAGAACATCACTTCAGGTAGATGTAGTTAACTTGCAAGGGATGTGCTCGTATTTATTTCTGGGGGAACGAACACCTGCCCATTAGATAAAACAAATACTGGGCTGAGGATATCATTAAATTATTCCTAAAAAATTGTACTGAGAAAAAAACCTATAGATTCTTTCCTTCCAAAAATAGTGTTCACATTTATGATATCATAAGAGCAGAAAAGCATACGAGGTCTCTTCACTGATATGGTGCTAGTATTGAATTAAAGATTTGATTTCTTCAAATCTTTAGTTACCAGATTCTGCATAGATTACTTTTGGTCAGTCTCAACAGAAGCTGCGATCATTTCCCAACTCTTCCTGTTATTTGTATGTGAGACCACTGGGGGGAGACTTTACAATTTAGGTTGACCGTATCCCTCCCTCCCATACACTGCTACTAATCATCCCTGAGCACTTTGCCAAACCGCTGGAAATATGTTGAGGAGGATGCCCTCAGAATCAAGTCTTGATCAAGGTGTCTAAATGACTTTTATTTCTTTAACTCACACCGCACTCAAAAAGTACCTCTTTTTATAGATTGTGTTATTAACAGTCTACTTTTTGGTTACGTGGGCTAACTAAATATCTAACATAGTGAAAGATGAGATTCATGAATACATTAGAGCTTTCAAAGATCTGACTTTACTGATATTAATCTTAGAAGCAGTGCAGGTTTAATTACTTGCTTTGCATATATAGATATTAGTTGTCTGGAAAGATCTGGAGAGAACACCATCTTATGTGAGCTGTACTGTATCCAAACCTCTTAAAGCTGATTGTTCTCCTAATTTAAAAAGCTTTCAGAGGAAAAGATATTGAAGCATCCTTTGTACCTAATTTTTATCACATAAGGGAAGTTCTTCCTTTATCATAATAATAGAGATAAGATCGAAACCCACAACTTTGTTGACCATTAAGCTGTAGCTATTCTCAAGAGGTACAATAAAGTCAAAGAAGTCTAGTTTCCAGTTTTCTCTTCTGACAATATTTAACTTTGTTAACGTCCAATTCAATAATAGTGAACTCAGCAAAGGATGTTATTTTTATAGCAGCTTAGAAAGGACTTAAGTTTTAAAGTTCTTCTTTAAGACCTTTGTGCAATCTTGATCATAGTATATAGATTCATTCACAGTATAATAAGTAGTACAGAATTTGAAGTAGTTTCTACCATCTTTCCTAGTTTCTTTTTTTTTAAGATGGCTTTGCATTTTTTTCTTAAAACATTTCATAATCCTCCAGAAGAGAGATTTTCTGCTCAGGAAATGCTCATTCCTAGCTAACCTCAACATTGTGTTTAATACTTGGGTAGTAGTTTCTAAAGGTCTGTAAAGTTATCACTGATGCAAAGCAAAATGAGAATTAAAGACAATGTAGTGAGTTTTTCATAAAGCTGAAGTTATTTTCAAATCCTTTCCTCTGCCTACTAGTTCCTATACATGATCTGATTCCTACTTACTTTACCAACTTACACTTTTTCCTCTTAGGTCAATTACTCCATTACCACTTCTTTATCATTCCCCTTTGTTCACTATATTCCATCTATACTGCCCTTCTTTTTTCCCCTCAGAAATGTCATGGCTTGTTCCTGACTTAGGTCTGTTCCTTCTGCCTGGAATTCTCATCCTAAAACACGACACAACTGGCTCCTCATCATTTCAGGTTTCAGTTCAATTACGTTCTCAGATGAGCGTTATTATCTAACCACCCTGTCAGAATGGCACCATCCTCATTTCCCTGTATCCCATTACTTAAATTTTTTTTCTGCAAACTGTTTATCATATCTGAAATTGTACTTTTATTTTATTTGTATACTCTCACTAGAATGCAAGGTCCATTAGAACAGTGATTTTTTTCTCTTGTTTAACAGTATATGCCAAGAACTTAGGCTTGTTCCTGGCACACAGCTGTCATTAAATATAAATATTCCTTTTTTTTTTTAAATTTGAGGTTCTATCCCTCCTGAGGCTTTGGTGTTAAAATGTTCCTTTATGAAATGATTTGAGTAGATGATAGTTGTAGTAAGTAGGCCATTTTTGGCTGTAAGTAATAGAAATCCATTCTAACTGGTATGAACAAAAAGTGAGATATACTGTAAAGATGCAGGAGAGTCTAAAGGAATCCAAGGGTTCGGACTCTGGGACTCCAGTGCCAGCAGGATACACTTCATCTCTTCTCTTTACTATTCACTGTGCATTTGCTTCACGTCTTCTAATGCTGTAGAGGACCACTTCCTAGTCCTCGTAATAGATGGCCACCAGCAGCTCCTAAATTTTCCCTGCACCAGCCCAGACAACAGGAAACAGATTCATCCAGCACCCATCCCTCGCCTGTTCAACAAACTATACCATGTTATTAGAACTTGTTTGTACTTGCTGTAATCATGTGAAATAGGATTGGGCAGTCAACCCAAATAGGTGCCCCAGTAATAATTCATTTTCACCCTTGACCACCCCCCCCAAAAGGCTGGTTTCCCCTCTCTTAAATTTTGCTGCTATATGTAGTTGGAAGATTTGAAAAGCACTGTCCTGGGTTTATATAAAAGAAATGTCCTTTTATGGAAGGAATTTACCATTTGGTTGAGGATAATATATACATGAAGGAAAGAAACAAAGTGGCATGAACTGAGGAAAATATTTGCAACTTGTATTACAGACAAAAAGCTAACTTCCTTAATATATGAAGAGTACCTGCAAATTGATAAGAAAAAGACCAACTATAAAGTGGGCAAAGATCATGAACAGATTATTCACAGAAAAGGAAATTCAGATCGTTCTTAAACATATATATCAAGATATTCAACCTCACACACAATATAAATATCAAAAAATTTAAACTATGAGATACTATTTTCACCTATTAGATTGACAGATCAAAAAAGTTTGATAGTACATTTAAAAATATTTTATATTGGAGTATAGTTGATTAACAATGTTGTGTTAGTTTCAGGTGTACACAGATTCAGTTATACATATACATGTATCCCTTTTCAAATTCTTTACCCATTTAGGTTCTTACAGAGTATTGAGCAGAGTTCCCTGTACTATACAGTAGGTCCTTGTTGGTTATCTGATAGTACTTTTTTTTTTTTTTTTTTTTTGCGGTACGCGGGCCTCTCGCTGTTGTGGCCTCTCCCGTTGTGGAGCACAGGCTCCGGACGTGCAGGCTCAGTGGCCATGGCTTCGCGGCATGTGGGATCCTCCCGGACCTGGGCACGAACCCGCGTCCCCTGCATCGGCAGGCAGACCCTCAACCACTGCGCCACCAGGGAAGCCCCTGACAGTACTTTTGAAGAGGATAGAGGCTAACAGATGATCTCACGCATTGCTGGTGGAAGCATATATCAGTAGAATTTGATGTGATTGAAATTTCTGAAGATCACTAAGGTAAAAAGAACTACCTGGGAATATGTATAAATTGGTGTAGCTTTTTATGGGAGAGGAAAGAACTAACTTATTTACCTGAACACTAACTTGTGTTGCTTTATTTTTGGCTTTAATCATGAAATATACCCAGGCTAAGGTAAAGCCAGCAAGATTCTAAAAAAAAAAAAAAAAAAGGGCTTCCCTGGTGGTGCAGTGGTTGAGAGTCCGCCTGACGATGCAGGGAATACGGATTTGTGCCCCTGTCCGGGAAGATCCACATGCTGCAGAGCGGCTGGGCCCGTGAACCATGGCCGCTGAGCCTGCAAGTCCGGAGCCTGTGCTCCGCAACGGGAGAGGCCACAACAGTGAGAGGCCCGAGTACCGCAAAAAAAAAAAAAAAAAAAAAAAAAAGATTACACACACACACACACACCCGCCCCCCAACACACACACAAAGGAGATTTTTTTCAAAGGATCATATTCAGTTCCCCTTTCCAGATAACCTTTTCTTCTACCCTAGTACTGGTGAAGTTTGTCTAAATCACTGAGATTTCCATATACTTTGTATCTTTTCAGAGCCTTGTACTTTGTTAGCTACTTAGTAACACTTAAGTAAAGATTGAAGTGAACAGGGCTTAGCTTATTAGCTTTTTATAGCCACTTCATAATTTTATGCTTTTGGAAATCTTTTGTAAAAAATGATTTATAATTTCACTTAATATATGTACTTCAGATTTTATTACAATAAATGGTCATAGAACACTTTTATAAGTTTATTATATATTAATGGAACTTTTACATGGTTACTTTGTTCCATGATATATTGTTAGATCTTAGTTGGGTGGGGAAAATGTTGTGGAAAGATGGGGGAGGGCAGCTGAAATTCGTGGACCTTTTCTAGAAAAATTCGTGAGAAAGCGTGAGGAAGATGACTGAGCAGATCAGGGCCACATGCTTCGGAAAGGGAAAGTAAAGAGTGAGGGATTTATAGAAAGTCTGTGGTGGAACCCAGAGGGGCCACATCTTGGGAGAAGTTTCATCCTAGGAAAGTGCTGTTGATTTAGTTGAATGCATACTTTGAGGATACATTATATTCTTCATGAGACTTTAATTCTGTAGGTCTTTTGCCATGAATTGGCTCTGATACAGGGGTTCTCTACCTGAGTGGGTATCAGAATCCTTTAGAGTTATCCCACACCAAAGGATTCTAATTAGTAGGTCTGGAGTGGGGCCAGAGCATGTTTATATTTTTTAAACCCCCAAGAGCCAATATTTGTAAAATAATACATCCTATAAAATATTCTTTTTAACGACTGAATCAGTCAGCATAGCTTTTATGGTCCTTTACCATTTAGATAACTAACCTCAGAAGGTCTGTCTCACCTTGGTCTCTACTTTAGCCAGATTGATAGCTCTACAAGCATCTAATTGATTTCGATTGCTCACTTTCATGCTTTCCCCTTCTTTGCCCCCTTGTTTCTTCTCTGCTAATAAATGTTTAAGCTTGCCTCCCCCAAGAAGCTGTCTTTGGCTGGCCTCATCCACCATTTATCTTTTCAGTATAGGACAAATTATAACATAACACTGACATAGCTGGTAGGTACACATCGTATGAGGGGCTGATTCATGTGTTTTCACTCCTGAGTCTTGTGTATGTATTCCCCTGTTTTACTGTTTGAACATCCTTATTTTTTCCTCTTGCTGCCAAGAGCTTGGAGCTTAGACATAGTTGGCTTAGTATCGATAATGGCATCAACAATATATTTGAATGCTTACTATGTTTCAGGACTTTGCTAAGTGTTCTCCACGCATTATCTCATTTGCTCATCAACAGTTTTTTAAAAATCAAAAACCCTTTTCTGATTGAGTTAGTTTCCTGTGGCTGCTGTAACAAATTGCCACAAACTTGGTGGCTCAAAACAAAAGAAGTTTATTCTCTCACCGTTTTGGAGGCCAGACGTCTGAAATCAGTATCATTGGGCCAAAACAGGGTGCTCCCTGCAAAAGCTCAAGAAAAGACTATGTCGCTTGCTTCTTCTGCAGTTGCTGGTGGTGCCAGAATTCCTTGGCTTGTGGGTGCATCACTCCAGTCTTCAAGGGCAGAATTTCAAATCTCCCTCAGCTCTGTTCTTCTCATCACATTTTCCTGTGTGGGAGAGAAGGAGAACTCTCTCCTTGCCTCTCTCTTAAGGACACATATGAGGCCCCCCCTATTGTTCCAGGGTAATCTCCCTGTCACAGGATCCTTAACTTAATCACAGCTACAAAGATCCCTTTTGCAAATAATGTGACATTCACAGGTTCCAAGGACTAAGACATGGATATCTTTTGGGGGACCATTTTTCAGTCTACCACTGTGATAATTCAGATGGTCCAGAAAAGGAGGGCTGGTAAAAGTCTTCTTGCCCCACCCTCATTCCTCTCTTTCTATATCAGTGTTTCTAAGCTAGAGACAGTTTTGCTGTCCCCTCAGGGACATTTGACTGTCATAACTGGGAGGAGGTTGCTGTTGGCATCTATCAGGTAGAGGCCAGGGATGTTGCAGACAATATACAGGACAGGCCGTCCCTCACAAAGAATTATCCAACCCAAATATCATAGTGCTGAGGCTGAAAAACCTTGTCCTAAAGGTAGTTTACGACAATAGTTTCTTGTATATAATTCCTGAAAAAAAAATCTTATATTAGCACATATGATGAGTAAAGCCCTCTGATGTGATTTGATTATGTCTGGTGGTAGTTTTTGGTTGATTGAAAGTTGATTTAAGTGAAGAGTCATAAAAAATGACTCAATATACCTGAAATAACATTTTCACTTTCAAAATATAAATATATGTGCATGCACCAATCTTTTCTTTGAGTATGTATCTTTTGACTGGAGCTCTGGGTCAACATTCTTATATAAACTTGTGTATTATCACCGATCGTAACTTAGGAGCAAAAACTTAAAAGTTTGTGAAGGAATCTGAGTGTAGGATCCTTGTAGTGTTTTGTGACTCCTGAATTGTTTATACCTGTCTTGCTTACACTTAATTATACAGCAATTTGGATTTTTTGTTTTCTTGTTTTGTCACTTGCTTTCTTTGGGTCTTTCCAAAGCATTCAACTTGGTTTTCATATGAAGAATAATAAAACTCTCATGGTCTTGTATCAAATACAACATATATGTATTTATATATATATAGGATGTGTGTTGCACGCACACGTGTATGTGTATAAAGAAATCCAATTTTGTACAGAAAAGAATGGCTCTCTAAGATATTGCAAGTACATCTTCCAGTTGTAGCTCATTTAAATAGCTTCTCATCTGGTGATACGGTGAGAGCTAATGTCACAGTTACTTCCAGATTTTGGGAAGTTTTAGAAAATTTTGTTTTAATACTATAATGACAGAGTTTATAAATTATATGATATTACCATAAATACTTTATTGCTGTTACCATCTTAATGCTTGAGTTACTTTTCATTAACTGTAACAAATATTTGGAGTTTCGCTTACTAGCAAAACATTTTCACTGTTTCTTATATAGTGAAATGATACAGTTTCTTGAAACTGGGTACTTTATTATTTTTTTACTCAGCAAGGCAAGAGAGTTAGCAATATGGGTTGTAATTCCAGTTTTTCCAACTTCCAGCTCTTTTACTTTGTTCAGGACACAGAGCTCTGTGTGGTATAAACAATACGCTTGCTGGCAGAGATTATGGTGTTACTACTAAACTAAATATACCTTATCTCTAAAATAGGGATTATAACATCTACTTTATAGGATTGGTGTAAGATTTTAATTGGATAATATATGTAAAGTGTCTAGCACAGAGTCTGGTACAGTAAATATCAGTATCCTTTTCTTCTCTTACTGTTTGGTACAGTGTTATGTGTACGGTGGATAATATTTGTTGAACAAATATGTCTTCAGTGCCTTTGCTTGCTTCATACGTTCACTTTTTTCTTTCCAGTGTAAGAGCTATGTCTGTTAGTAAATATTTTTAAAAAGAATTTTGCTTTTAAAGTAGTCCAGTAAGTTATGTGCTGTTGACTAAAGTTAATAAGTCTTATTTTTATATGACATTTCAGTGTGTTTACAAAGGCAAGTTAAATATTGGGTGGAAAGATGACTATGTTACCTCAAAAATCCCTTCCAACGTAATCTAAAATTTTCATAAAATTCACACAATCCTGAGTTTTCCTCCTGCTTTCCCCCTAAAATCTAAAGAAGTAAGTAGTGTTTGAAAATGTAGCACTTTGTTTGGAATGAAGAAAGTGACCATACTTATAATATGTTCATAATGGTCCATTTATCATGTAATAGGAATTCTTTAGTATTTGGAATGAGTGTTGCTGTCTTCAAGTGGATTTGTCTTTTTATTTTACCTTGAATATGTATTTTTACATACATATAATAAAATGTTTTACGGGAAGTTTCATTTTACATAAAAACTATTTGCCTTTTTATTCATCTATTAAATATCCTGTCTGGGACTTTGGTATAAGAAACTAGGGTAGCTGAGTTAAAGAAATGTAATTCATTGAAGTTGCTTATTTTAGAAACTAAATGATGTTCATGCGTAACTTTATATAAGTTGATTCAGATGGGTTTTTTTTCTTTTTCTTTTTTTTTTTTTTCTTTGCGGTATGCGGGCCTCTCACTGTTGTGGCCTCTCCCGTTGCGGAGCACAGGCTCCGGACGTGCAGGCTCAGCGGCCATGGCTCACGGGCCTAGCCGCTCCGCGGCATGTGGGATCTTCCAGGACCGGGGCACAAACCCGTGTCCCCTGCATTGGCAGGCGGACTCTCAACCACTGCGCCACCAGGGAAGCCCGATTCAGATGTTTTTAATTTTCTTTTTTAAACTAGTATTTTGGAATGGGGGATAAATGAAAAAAAAAATTAAACCACGTTTTTAAGAAGGTTGGAACACCCTGGGAGGCACATGGGCAAAGCCATCATAGTATGCGCTTACCATTCTTAGCACTGGGTTCTTAAAAACCCAAGGTAGAGAAATTTTCCCTGAAGGAATTTAAACTGTTGTGGGGGAAGTAGGATTAAGGAGTCTGAGATTGTGAATGAACCCTTAAAAACCTTATAAACTTTTAATGTCCTCCCAGTTAAAACAGTAAATATATCAAACAAATTATCAGTGACATTTTATGCAATTCAGTTTGGAGATACTGGGTACTATACAACTAGTTTCCATTTACCACTACTTCCTTGAAAGAAATGTTTCAGGATTTCCAGTCTTGGGGTAGGGGGGGACAGGAAATGCTTCATAAATCCTAAGAAGCATTTTTAGGATGTCTTATTCAGAGCCTTTCTTATTTTCACTTAAAGATTACTAACTTCAACTTCTGTTTCTAACTGTTGTTTTAGAGATAGCCTAACTTGGATATTTGAGGTAAAAGAATAAGCTTTTAGTAACCTTTATTTAACTCACTCAGCTCGCTATAGCCAAGTGGGTATTTATAGCTCCTTTCGGTCCATGGTAACTTCATGCCAGTTCATGTCAGAACATGACATAGTGGGACACTGACTTGGCTCTGATTGTCCTTCCATTCTCATCTCTGTTCTCTCCTTCCCAACAGACTGTGATTCTAGATCGAAGGCTGGAAATTTGTTTTGTCTCTGTTTCTATCTCTTTTAGGAGTGCCCAGCAAGTATCTTCTACTCTGCCATCTCTTTATTTCCCTTCCAAACCTGCAGTTCCCTCTCTTCCAAAATATCTCCAGAAATAACAGCTTAGAATTTGTTACACTGAAGTAGAAATCTTTACCAAAAGTAAATCGGTGTATATATGTATATACTGGAATTTCACATAATATAAAAGTTACTTTATATCGCTATTTGAGGGAAGAAATGGTCTTTGTGTCCCCTCAGCCAAGCATTGTCCCATGATTTTAGGCAATGCTTGATATTTATTATTGAGCAAATTAGGAAACCTCAGAAATTAGCATATAAGTAGTGGTTTATCATGTGCAGCAGACTGTAAGTTTTGAGATAGTTTAAGAAAAGAAATTCTTATCTGTAGGGAGGGACTTGCTGCTCATTTGATTGGATTAATTTTTGAAATAAGTCCTAAGATGCTTTTAGCTCTAAAACTTTGATTGTAAAAAAGCAAGAAGGAGGGGCTTCCTTGGTGAAGCAGTGGTTGAGAGTCCGCCTGCCGATGCAGGGCACACGGGATGCAGGGCACACGGGTCCGTGCCCCAGTCCGGGAGGATCCCACCTGCCGCGGAGCGGCTGGGCCTGTGAGCCATGGCTGCTGAGCCTGCACGTCCGGAGCGTGTGCTCCGCAAGAGGAGAGGCCACAACAGTGAGAGGCCTGCGTACCGCAAAAAAAAAAAAAAAAAAAAAGCAAGAAGGGTGCCATCAATTGATTAGGTATTGAATAGCCAAGAAAAAAAGAATATTGTTGGATGAGGTAACATGAATGAAGGCATTTGGGTGGGAATGAGGTAATGTGGTTGTAGGTATAGGAAGTAAAAAGATCAATGTAGTCAGGACAGAGTTTGTATTAGAGAATAGAGGAATTCAGTTGAATAGATGGAAGGCTAGATTTTTAAAAGAGATATTTAAGCATTTCCAGATGGCAGAAAGCCCTATTTTTCTAATGCAGTATTGTCATTAAAATGTTTTAAGGTGATCTGTGTGATAGTCTTATGCTGAGTGGATTACAGCAAAGAAGTGAATAGTAATAGAAGACTTGCAGTGGTAATTTAAAGGTGAAGCAGGGAGAGCTTGGAAGACAGGTGGCAGAGAGAATGGGGAGTATAAGATGAATACAGGGAAATTGTGAATTCACTGTGGCTGATCAAATGGAATATAGAGGTATTTTTCAAGGTAGTTTTCAAGGGATTCCTAGGCAAAGGACAGTCCCTGGATTTTCAGGGTTTGGGGATCTTTTCCCAAGATAAGCCCTGTTGTTTTAAAGGTTCATTTAGGTTCTTATTTTTAAGTAAGTTGCTACATTCCTTAGCTTTAAGCAGGCTGTTCTCAACTATATTTGACCCTTTTTATTATTATTAAAGGATAGAAAAGTTCTTTTGAGACCACTTACCTGGGTATTAATTAGTAAGTCAAATTTCATTTGGACCAGCATGATATACTGTTAACTTTCAAAGGAAGAGTATTTACCATAATGATGATGGAGGCGCTGTGGCATGTTGTCCTGGAGGGGAGGGACAGAGAAACTAAAAATTAGGAAAAGGGGAAACTTAGAAAAGCAAGATGCTGATAGTACTGATGAAGATGATAAGAATATTAAACCAGGAATATTAAATTTTAAAAGCATTCAAATGCCTGATAAACAGTTAAAACAGTGTTAGAAGTTGTGGGGAAATATGAGAAGTATGTGATTTGATTTTTATTATCAGAAGGCATATATAAAGAATGGTCATGGGCCTTCCTCTCTGACTTTTTTTTTTAATTCATCAAAAAATCATATAGTAAATACCTCTTGCAACCATGGTCATACTTTCTCTAGAAAGCCAAATTATTATGAGACATTTACTGGGTGATCTACATTCTCTAGAAAGCCAAATTATTATGAGACATTTACTGGGTGATCAAGAAAAGTGAGGTGATTTTGATGCTAGAAACATCAAACTTTATTAGCTTGGTTTGCATTGTATTTCAGTGTATGTTGTGTAATTGTGTATATTGTATTTCAGTGTAATCAATGTATATTCTAAAATATACCACTGATTCTTTAAGGGGGGCAGTTTTGCTTCCCACGGGATATTTGGTAATATCTGAAGATTTTTGGTTGTCACAATTTGGATAAAGGTGCTTATTAGCATCTAGTGCTTAGAGGCCAAGGATGCTACTAAACAATTCATAGGACGGTCCCCCATAACAAGGGACCAAAATGCCAGTAGTGCCAAGATTGAGAAACCCTGGAATATGGAGTAGGCAAGTTCTTCCCGGGGAATTTTAGAAACCTGGTCAATTTATTATTTCCTTTTTTCTAGATTTGACCAGGTATTGCCTTCTGTTAATGCACTTTCTTCCCACAGCTTACAATACACTTGATTGTCACTGTTTTCTTTATTGTGTTCTTATCCTACGGCTATATCTTGGATACTTTGATGAGACAAATATTTCCAAATAACTTCGACCTGTCTTCTCTTAGGGTGACATTTTTCTGCTAGGCCTATGTATCTTGTGTTTCCTTTTACTAATTTAATTCTTGAGGGATCACCCTATTTTCAAATTCTGAGGGCCTCTTGATACGATTTCTTAAGTACTTTCTTTTGTAAGAAGGCTTTTTCATGTGCTTCAAGTTCCAGGTCTGGGTTGAGCTAGTTCTTGAGTCCAGGTTTTTTTTTTTCTGATGATGTTTGTATCCATTCTAATATTTTCGTGCAAGGTAATTTTTTTTCTGATAATATTTGAAACTGTTGTAATCTTTCTATTATACAAGTTCATTTAAATGAAATGTTTAACTCCTAGAAAAACCATCTAGGAGTTATTTCTTTTAGAATAATTTTATCCCTGCTTATAGATAAAGATTACCCTACATAAAACAGTTGCATATAAAAAGGTATTTTAAAAGGTATTTTAAAAGGTATTAGAATGGTTTCATAATGATAAGTGAAAAATATTAGGAACCGGTTTATTTTTTTCCTTAACATACCTCAGTTTGATGTTCATCTAAACATATTGGCCATTTAGTAAAATATAAGTGCAGTATGCCTGTGTGTACAGTTGACCCTTGAATAACGTGGTGGATGGTGGGGTGGAGGGGCTGATAGTCTGTGGATATTTATCATTGGCCCTCTGTATCTGTGGTTCCTTGGCACCTGAGGGTTCAACCAACCACGGATCGTGTAGTACTGTAGTATTTACTATTGAAAAATATCCATGTGTAAGTGGACCCACACAGTTCAAACCCCCATTGTTCAAGGGTCAGCTGTACTAGCTACTCGGTGTACAGGAAAGGAATAAGGAGGGAAAGCAAAAGTATAAAGAAACTATGTAGTAGTCAGGATGTGATGGATCCATATTGTGTGTGTGTGTGCTGAAAATTTGTCATCTTTGAGAAGCGAAGTTCTGCAGTAAGTGTAGGGTTTTTTTTGTAGTAAATATTTTCTGTCTACTTGTAGTACACATCACTTATCTCTTAATCTTCCATTTGCATCTGTGCAAATGTTTCATTAATTGACCTTCCATCAATCTAAAACGGATCTGCCTCACTGATAGATCACTTGTTAAAAAGAGGCTTTCATTGGCTTGTTAAGAGACACATTCTGGAACTGCACAGCGGAACCATCCTACCCCACCACTTCAAATGTGCGTAGTTATTGTTTTGAGTCTTGACTCCTTCCTTGGGCTTCTGTCAGCCGTGGAGAGCACTGCAGTTGCAGCTGCTGCCTCACAAAAGAGGTTTCGGATCCTCACTGCATGAGCACACAACCAGCATCGGTAAGTCTGTTTTAATTCAGGAGATACTTTGGCTAAAAAATATTTAAATGCTGGAAGAGACTGCTCTTCTGAGTCTAGGAATTGTAGGGTAGTCTGATGCACTGCTTTTATCCTTGGTGTGCTGAACAACCCAGTTTATCTAAAAGGAGAGATTTATGTTGACTGATGAGCAGGACACCTGTACCTCCCATTACTTGTTTATATAAATATATTTTTAATTTTTAAAAAATACTAATGATAAACAATTAAAATAGTACAGAAGGATGAATGTACAATGAAAGTTTCAAATTTTCTGTTCCCAGTTTTACTTCATAGAGTTATTCGTTGATAATAGCTTCAGATTTAGTCATATCAGTAAAGTGTTTCTCAACAATTGCTCTTTGGCATTTTTGGCAGTACTGTGCTTTGTCTTGTGGGATTGTGCTGAGCACCGCTTAAAGTTTAGTGCCCCTGTTCTCTACCACAGCCATTGGAGCATCAAAGATGCCCTCACACATTTCCAAGTGCTCCTGGGGAGGGGAGCGGTACTTATCCTGGGTGAGAGTTTTGTAAATTTTAAAATTACGCTGTGTGTCTTAGAAAACATGTGTCTATTTTTTCAACTTTACCCAGTAACTATTGACTCTACTATAAAAGAAGAATATTTTGAGCACACATGCACTTCTCAAGGGAGGCCCAGAAAAAAATCCACTTGAGAAGAACTGCGCTAACCTCTGATGGCTTAGATTACAACATTTATTCAGTCTTACCTGCATTCCTTTATGATAGTATTACTCTTGTGTTTTCAATTACCTATCTTTTTTTTTTTCTTTTCTCATGAGTGTTTTTTGTTATTTTCGAATTGTGAGCTCATGCTTGGCAGGGTTTTATTCAATGGATTCTGTGCAGCCTGGTTAGGGGACACATTCCTCCAGGGAAGATTTGCTAAGGGTTTTCTTTGGCACCTGTGTAATTTCTCAAGCTTTCTTAAAAAAGCTTGGGGTTTTCTGAACTAGGTAGGTATATAGAAACCCTGGATCCTTGAGAGTAGGCTGTGGTTACAAATTCTCAGGTGGTATTTGCCCCCAAATACAGAGTTCAAGCTGAAAAAGGCTCATTTCCTCATTGTCTTCCTTGGCCAACAGGGACATCTTTGCCAGGCCACTCTTTTACCAGGTGGGGCTTAGTCCTGTAACGTCCCTGATCTATATGGAGGGGTCTAATTGGCAATTCCTCTTTTTGAACAGACCAAGGCCTATACTGCTGCTTCTGAACTAGGTACTGAAATCTGAAAACACTCCATGCAGCCATGACTCAAGCACATGCTTACCAGTTTGTTTTTATCCTCTTCATGTTGGCCCATGAGGAGTTTCTTGAGGACTTACTCTTGTACTTGAGAGGATGTTTTTGGTACTTTGGTTAGCATTCCTAGGCATTTTGTGAGAGAATTACTTTAGATTTTCAAGTCCATCTTTTTGCTAGACATGCAAGCCTCTTCACCAGCTTTCTGACTTCTAGTATTTCCTAAAATTTCTGGTTTCTAATCTTTCATTTGTCTCCCTTCTCACCTCTAGTACTGTTGGTGTTCTATTCTTTTTAAAAAGCATGGATTCTGTCATTTCAGTGGGACCTCAGGAGGGAGACAGTGTAGGCATGTGTGCTCAGCCTTCCATTGTGTCTGGAAGCTTATCACATAGTTTTTAGATCTAAGCCCATCGATGCTAACTGACCTGAAGAAAAATAAATCTCTGTAAATGCCTTTTCATTTAACTGTGACTTTTTTTTTTTTTTAAGTTTGAGCTTAAAGAGCTTGATGTTTGGCTATAAAAGAGGTGAAAGGACAGGGATGGAGGATGAAGTTCAGGCCATTAACTGTGCAGTTGAGCAAGGCCTTCCTGGTGTGGGGAGCAGTGTGGGGATCTTACCATGAAGTCTAAATATATAGGGCAAAATTACATTACAACAATGAGAAACTACAATTTTTTAAATTACATGCAATAAATGTTAACTGCAGTATGTTTAGCATAATAATAAAAATTAGAGTTCAAAGATAAATAAGATGCCATTTCTGCCCTCAGAGAACTCACTAATTTTGTGGTAGAGATAGACATGTAAATGCAAATACAAGCATTTCTCATTATTCATTTTTTGTAGTAGTTTTGTTCTGTAAGTTCTCTGTGAACACTGAATTAGGGAGTACTGAGCCATTGTTTCTAGACTAAAAGAGGGTTAGGTTCCTACAAGCCTCTGATCACATTTTCATTAACTGGTCAATACATAACCTTGCTTTATGTGTGTTTCTGTTTAAAGACACCTTGATAGATATATAGATATATATATATAGTTGATTCATTAACATTGAATGGCCAACAGCACTATAATTTCATGCCTGAAGGAGGCTCATCAGACACTTACATTTTCTCTGTAAGGCACATCACCCTACTTGTTTGTGCTTAGGAACAATGGACAGCACTTAAGCACTATGATTGGGAGACATTTCAGACAGTGAAATCACCATGAAAAAGCACAAAAATTTGAAAAATGTGACACTAAATAAACCATGAAAAGGATACTTGTTTTTGGTGTGAGAGCTGAAACAACAAGGTGGAGTGTTGCCTAATTGGACCTAAGCTGGGGATGCACACACTGGGCATGTTGTTTTTGCTGCTCGTGTCTGCATATGACAACAAAAGCACTGTGAGTATTGACTTTGAGGCTTAAGGTAAATTTTAACAAGTGGATGAATTCATAAATACAGAATCCGTGAATAATGAGGATCAACTGTACTATTCATTCAGTAAGAGCTGTATGTTCTAAATCTTCTAGGATGGGTCAGGAAAGGCTTCATTTGAGACTATTAAGATAAAGTCACAGCAGTATGAAGCAATAGGTTTATGGATAGCAAATGGCTTGGTGTAGCTGGAATTAAAAGGGCCCCGTTAAGGGGGAGCAAGAGAGGATGTTTGAACAGTTAAAGGGGGGAATATAAGGTCCTTATGCCTCATATGGCCCTTATGCCATGTTAAATAATTTGAATTTTATAGGTGGTGGGGAGCCAGTGAATGATTTTAACCAGGAGGAAACATGGTCATATTTGTATTTTGGAAAGCTCACTCTGATGGTGGTATTGGGGATAGATAAAGTAAGAAAAATAAGTAGAAGGTGTTAGAAGTTAAGGTGAGAGAGGATGAGAGTATGAACTAAGGAAGTGACAGTGGAGATAAAGAAAAAGGGATGTGTTTGTAAGATATGCAAGACAACAGATTGAAAGGTCTTGGTGGCAGATTAGGTAGCAGGAATAAAGGAAATTGAACAGGTGTACCTGGGTGCCATTAATTGAGATAGGGAATACTGGAAGGTGACCAGCTTTAAGAAGTAATTTGATGAGTTTTGGGCATGTTGAGTTCATTGTGTCTGTGGGATATCTTTACAGAGATTAGGCAAGAAAATATCTGAAGCCCAAGAGATAGAGCTTTGAGAGACATTAGCATATATTTGTTAATTGGTTGATGAATATCTGAATGCTGTCCTGTGTCAAAGCACTGTCCAGTGCTGGATGAGATAGAACAATGAGTGAATTTCTAGCAAGGGAGACAGACAACAAGCAAAGATACTTTCAGATGAGCCCTAGGATGAAAACAAAACTGATAGGAGGGAGAATGACTGAGGATGTGTGTGAGGGAGAGGAGCTTCTTTAGACTGGGTGTTAGGGTTCACTTTCTGGGTGACATTTATACTGAAACAAAAATAAAGAGGTTAAGGATATGCATGTGGGTATCTGGGAAGATCATTTCAAGCAGAGAGAACAGAAGATGGTAAAGATGGGAGATGAGAAATGGGAAATAAACTGGGCATGTTTGAAGAACAGAAGAAAGGCTGGTGTGACTAGAGATGAACGGACCATGGGGAGAGAGTTGTAGCAGATGAACTCAGAGGGATGCGCGGGGTGCCAAGTCATGAAGGCTCTAGGTCATGGTCAGGAGTTCGGATGTTTTTCTAAGTGCAGTGGGAAGCCTTTAGACGGTTTTAGTGCAAGAGTAACAAAATCTGTTTATGTTTTAAATGATGGTTCTAGCCAATCTGGAGAATATTGTTGAGAACTAGAGTGAAAGCAGGGGAGCAACTGAGTGACTACTGAAGTAAATGAGCAAGAGATGGTGGTGGCTTAGAGTAAAATGATAGCCGCCAGGGGAGAGTTGGATTTTGAGTCAGTTACTTAAGATTATGTACTTTTCTTCTATTACCACCATCATGGCTGAATTTAAAAACCACTTTACCATTGGATCTGTTTTGAATTCTACATATTTTTCTAAGTGCATGTAAAAAATAAGTGTTATCTTGAAAAAACTACCAATGAAATTTACTCTAAAATAATCTAGTTTGGGGGATACTAAAAAAGATTCAAATTTGCATATTTAATACAATCTGGCAGTGATGCTAAAGTCATATTTCATGTTTATTAGTGCTTACTGTATAAAAACTTTCAGACAATTCTGTTGGTTCAGTTATAATACTATGTATTTTCTTATAAAAAACCAATGGAGCCTTAAACTGCTTTATTAATTAGTGCTTAGGTCAGTAAAAATGTACTAAAAGCAGGGCTACTGCATTGTGAGAGCAAATTAGGAGCAGCACTATTTGAGCTGTTTAAAAAAAAAAAACTCTAGATCTAGCTTTTCTCAGGATGAGCTCTGTACTTTAACAAGGATGCTTCTGGACACAGCATGGAGCCAGGACAAGGGTGGGGAAAGATTAGAGATCAGTAGACCAGTTAAGAGGCTTTTAAAATAGTCTAGACAAGAGAAGATGAAAACTCTAAACCAAAGGTCAGAGGCTGGAAATTGTGATGAGGATGAATTTTTGAGACTTTTGTGTAGTAGAATGAGAAGGATTTGGAGAATTTGATGTCTAGGTTAGGGAGAATTTTAAAAAATCGGATGATTCTGAGATTTTAAGCTTTGGAGACAGGGTGGATGGTGATGTCATGATAACAAGAGCTAGAATCTCTAGTTAGGGTGAGTGACTAGTTTTGAAAATGGTAAATTGAAGGCACCATCTTTGGGGTTCCCGGGGAAAGTACAATATGTTAAGAAGGCAGTTGGGGAAAAGTGACTGCTGTAACTAAGATTTGAAAATCATATTCAGATAGAAACTGGTTGAAGCCCTAGAAGTAAATATCATTCAAGAAAAGAATGAAGATCTGAGGAACACCAACAGGAGTGACAGCCTGCCCTCAGGCAGAATGTGGACAGAATATGTGCTTGATTTTTCAGTTAGCTTGTTCCTAAACATAGTTAGGAAGTTTGAGGAGAGGGGTGGCTAGGGAAGCCAGATAGCAGAGGCTGAATGGGAAGGTGGAGAACTGAAGAAAAGATGCCCAGGGTGAACTACTCTTTGAAGAAGCTTAGTAGCTGTGATGGGCAAAAGGAGAGAGAGGAGGGTGTGACTTAAGTGAATGGGGGGCTTCCCTGGTGGCTCAAGTGGTTAAGAATCCCCCTGGCAGTGCAGGGGACACGGGGTTCTAGCCCTTGTCCGGGGGGATCCCACATGCCACCGAGCAACTAAGCCCGTGCACCACAGCTACTGAGCCTGAGCTCTAGAGCCCGCGAGCCACAACTACTGAAGCCCATGCGCCTAGAGCCCGTGCTCCACAACAAGAGAAAACACCGCAATGAGAAGCCCGTGCACCACAATGAAAAGCAGCCCCCTCTTGCCGCAACTAGAGAAAAGCCTGCACACAGCAACAAAGACCCAATGCAGCCAAAAATAAATAAATTTTAAAAAAGTGAAATGGGGTTCAAAATAGAGATTTAAAATATCATTACTGAAAGATGAGGAAGATATTAAAACAAAAATGTGGGAGTTATAAATGAAGAAAAAATACTGAAGTTACAGGAGAGGGATAACCCATGGGTCATGGTCCTACAGTGGGTGGGGGGACTTGATTCATCACACAGACAGCAGCTTTGTAGAGGACTAGGGGCATATTTTCTTGTGAGATTTGAGGAAAAAGAGGTAAGGAATGGTGCTGATACAGTTGATTCTACAAGTGGAGGGGAATTTCAGTAAATCATAAATGATAGCCTCTTTTTCTTTCCCTTCTGACAAAATCATCTGCTGACTAGGGTAGTAAATGTTTGAAATAGAGAATGTGAGAGAACCAAGGGGCAAGTAATAGAAGTGTGAAGCAGTATTTGGGACTTTGCTGATTTGGGGGGAAATAAGGAAGTTTGAGCATATTGAAAAAGCTGGGGATAAGAATAGGAAGGAGGGCACTGAAAGGAAGGAAAGAGCTGTGGAAATCAGAAGTGAGGGGAGATGAAGACAAACTTGATTCCCAGATAATTTTGTCTAGGGCTACATTTATTGAAATGAGTGCAGACAAACTGTACCCAGGCTAGTGGGTGAATCTTTTCACTAAGTCTTAATGTAACTACACCATTAATGCAATTTTATCAAACCAAAGCATATGAAGGAAATTCTGTTAAAGCAGAAAACTGTCATTACAGAAAAGGACTTGTAAAAACTTTCTGCAGTATTTGAAACAATATTTTTATGTAACCTTTTAAACATTTATGAGAGACACAAATTACCATATTTCTAGTTCATTTTGTTACCAGTGTTCTCAAAACATTGTATCCAGCTCCTTAACTGCTAGAACTGAAGGGCTGGCAAGGATACCCAGTTGTGTCTAGTGTTTATGCTTGCCATAAGGAAAATTGCAATGAGAAAAAGACTAAAATAGTACCAGGATTCAGTTGTCATTTTATCTATTTAGAATGTTATTTCACCACTTTGAACATATTGCGTGTTCCTCAAGTTTCTTACAACCAGAAAGTCTTCCAAATAAGAAATGTGAGGTTAAAGCCTAAAATAATCTCTTCATTTTGGATAGGATATAGCTGCTCTCACCGAGGTAGGACTTCTTTGGGCTTTCTAAATTTCTAAAACTTTTAAAATAATTAGTAAGGCTATTCTATGCAGGGTTTCCATCTGGACATATAGAGTGAAGTTTTCTAATATTGTAGATTATGTTTGACATTCCATACATGGACTTCCTATGTGGGGAGACTGTGTTCCCCTGTCTTCTTAACCTGAGCATTCCTGCCCAGGAGACCTAGTTGAGTGGCATTATACCTTGGAGAAGAGAATGTTTCCTTCTTCTTTTTCACTGTTAGTAATATATATTGTGCTTATTTTTAATGCAGTGCCTTGTACTTTTATGTAATGTTTTGCTCAGTGCTTTAAAGGCTGATATAAGAAGAAGTGAACAAAAGCCTGAGAGTGTTGAGTGAGATAAGAATATTCGAAATTGATAGCTAATTCTAGTAGCTTATAAAATATTTTTACATTGAGAGATCTGTGTCATTTTAGTATAACAGTACTATAATCTGAATTGTATTTGATTACAAATCAGTGATTTTTGAGCCCCAGTTCCTAGTTGGAGTGGAATTAGTGGTATGTGAATTAAGGAAAATGATTTGGGTTAAAACTAGATAAACATGCCAGTAAATAGAAGAAGCAGTTTTATGATGAATTAAATAAGATTGATTAAAAAGTTTCCTTTTGTTAAAGTTATATCTGTACACTTATGAATGCAGAGAAAATACATAGCTTTTGAAAATTAAAAATATTCTTTATAGGTTTTTAAAATATTGATTTTAAATGTTATATTTTAATGGAATGTTTTACTAAAATACATTTCATATCATAATATATACAAAGAAGAATTTAATGAAGCATATCATCCAAAGATGACTTGGTGTTTCCAGGCTTTTTCGCCTTCAAAGAAAAAGTCCAATTTGTTTTTAACTCTGCAAGAACAGTTGTAATTCTGATCTTTCTGTGTTCAAATCGGTTACTGTTTATACACAAGAGGCATATTTTTTGGTAGGTTTTCATATTAAAATTGTTAATGCATGTACAGGTCAAAGACTGTCTTGCTCTTTATCTCTATTTCTTGATGGCTAGAGGCTACTACTTTGAACTTTTTAGCTGATTCTTTTGTCACTGAGCTCCATATCATTTATGGTATGCTTATGTGGCTGATTTCTTGATTGTTCAGTTTTAACTGTTACGGAAGATGAGGATTTAGCTCTTTTTTCCACTCTACCCCCTACTTTCTCTATATATATATACATACACACACTTCTCATCCCTCAATTCTCCCAACATAATTATATTAATATTTTTATTAAATCAGTATTTATTAATTGACCCATTAGTAAATTGTAGTTACCTTTTCCATTCCTATGTTTTTATTTTCTTGGAGTTAATAATTGTTTGCTGAGTTTTCCATATATACTGCTTATCAATAATTCAACCCCCCAAATCTCTGCTAGTTTTTTTTTTTTTTTTTCTTTTTTTTTTTGCGTATGCGGGCCTCTCACTGCTGTGGCCTCTCCCGTTGCGGAGCACAGGCTCCGGACGCGCAGGCTCCGGATGCGCAGGCTCAGCGGCCATGGCTCACGGGCCCAGCCGCTCCGCGGCATATGGGATCCTCCCAGACCGGGGCACGAACCCGTATCCCCTGCATCGGCAGGCGGACTCTCAACCACTGCGCCACCAGGGAGGCCCTCTGCTAGTTTTTTAATTCACCTTTCAGTATGTTTATTCAAGTTTATCAACTTGATTTTCTTGAAGAGGTTGCTCCTGGGACCTTCTCACTGTCCAGGATAGACTCCTTATTCTCCATACCTGATACACACTTGTCACCATCTTCCTGAGAGTCACTTTTGCCTTTCTCATGGATTGCGTCTTCTAGTTCTTTTATCGCATATCTTTCCCTTTTCTATTTTGCCCCTTTGTTACATGCTCAGAGGGCAGCATGTCTTTTTTTTTAATCTTTCTAAGAAAAAGTGTTTGTGGTAGAGTAGTTTTATGAAACCTTATAAACAAGTCTGAAAATTAATTTTAACTGTCCTCACGATTGATAGTTTGGCAGGGTAAAGAATTTTAGGGTGGAAATGTTTTTAGATGCATCATTTCATCATCTTTTATTTTTAGATGTCATCATTGAAAAGTTCAAAAGGAGTTTGATTCTTAATTCTTGACATGTGATTGTGGTTTTTTTCCTTCGTCTCTAGTGTTCTGAAATTTCACAATGATGTGTCTTAGTATACCTCTGTTTTCATCTGTTTCACTGCGTGCTGTATGCCCCAATTAGTCTAGCAACTTACCGCTTTCAGTTCTGGAAAATATTAAGTGTTTCATTAATGTTTTTCTCCCTTCTGTTTTGTATATTCTTCTTCCTAAATAATTCCTCTTATTTAGATGCCTGCTATTAGTCATCTGACTTTTTTCTCTTCTGTCTTTCTACCTCTAAACTTTTCTACTTTTTTTGGTATTTCCCCAAATTTATCTCCCATGATTTATATTGCATTTTTTATTTCTACTTTTGCATTTTTATTTTAGAAGCTCTTTTGTTTCCCCTGGATGTTCCTCTCCTACAGCAGTCTTGTTCTAGTTTGATGAATACAATGTTTTCATATTTCTCTGAGGATTTTAATGATTGTTTCCTTCAGCCTTGAATAGTTTTATTATTACAAGTAGATTTTACCTGTTTGTTTATTCTGGTCTCTGTCACTCAGCATCTGAGATCCCAAGGTTAATATCAGTAGCTCATTCTTTTTTCTTTTCTTTTTAATAAGCATGACTTTTAATGCATTTAACATTTATGTACCCTTAGGAACATAAAGAATCAGGTTTGTTTTTTTCCTTTCCTTAAAAAAATTTTAACCAAAAAAAAAAAAGTACCCAGTTAAAAACAAGTAAGAGTAGAAAGAGATATATAATGAGAAGTCAAATTTTCTACTTCAGATCTGTTTCCCACGTCAACCACTATTAGTATTTTCTTATATATTCTTACATATATATAAGCACACAAAAGCATATATAAATATGTAAGTGTGTGTATTACTCCTTCCCCACCTTCTTTTCTTAAACAAATCGGAGCCCAGTATACTCACTTTTTTTTTTTAACTGTAGATGTTTCATTTCTGTAAACATGAATACAGCCCATTCTTTCCACAGGTATATATATTATAACTGAGCATACATACTATGAGTATATATATTATGACTTATTTAACCAGATTATTTCTAGTCTTTTGCTTTTATAAACAATGTGGCATTGAAAATCCTTGAAGATACATACTTTTTAATTTATGTAGAAGCTGCCCCATTGTGTACCCCCAACTCCGTTACCAAACAGAGTTTTTGACCTCTGCATTTCTCTTTGGTTACCATTAGTATCTCACTGTTATTTTGATTAGCCATCCTCTATTTAGTTCCACTGATCTTCCCATTTCTACCTGAATGAGTACTACCCTGTTTTGATTAACACAGCCTTAAAATACATTTTAATGTCTGATAGGTTCAGTCTCCTTATATTTCTCTATAAAAGGATCATTTAAAAAATATTTTTAGGACTTCCCTGGTGGCACAGTGGTTAAGAATCCCCCTGCCAATGCAGGTGACACGGGTTCGAGCCCTGCTCCGGGAAGATCCCACATGCCGCGGAGCAGCTAAGCCCGTGTGCCACAACCACTGAGCCCATGCTCTAGAGCCTGTGAGCCATAACTACTGAGCCTGCGTGCCACAACTACTGAAGCCCACATGCCTAGAGCCCGTGCTCTGCAACAAGAGAAGCCACAGCAATGAGAAGCCTGTGCACCACCACAAAGAGTAGCCCCCGCTGCCTGCAACTAGAGAAAGCCCGTGCGCAGCAACGAAGACCCAATGTGGCTGAAAATAAATAATATAAATAAAAAATAAAATAAAAAAATTTTAGGACATTTCAGATTGCCTTAATGACAGACTGACCAGCACAATATAGTTAAGCTCTCAGTATATAAATCCATCACAGACCTTGGAGATATTGCGGGTTTGGTTCCAGATCATCACAATAAAGCAAATATCACAAGGTGAGCCACATGGATTTTTTGGTTTCCCAGTGCATATAAAAGTTACGTTTATACTATACTGTAGTCTAGTAAGTGTGCAATGGCATTATGCCTACATATCTTAATAAGGAAATACTTTATTGCTAAAACATGCTAACCATCATCTGAGCCTTGAGCAAGGTGTAATTTTCTTGCTGGTGGAGAGTCTTGCCTCGATGTTGATGGCTGCTGACTGATCACGGTGGCCGTGGCAGTTTCTTAAAATAAGACAGCCATGAAGTTTGCCTCATTGATGGACTCTGCCTTTCATGAACCATTTCTCTGTAGCATGCAGTGCATTTGACAGCAGTTTACCCACAGTAGAAGTGCTTTCACAATGGGAGTCAGTCCTCTCAATCCCTGCCGCTGCTTTATCAACTAAGTTTATATAATATTTTAAATCCTTTGTTGTCATTTCAACAGCCTTCATAGAATCTTCACCGGGAGCAGATTCCATCTTAAGAAACCACTTTCTTTGCTCATCCTTAAGGAGCAACTCCTCATCCATTAAAATTTTATATTTGTAACAGATAATGAAAAAGTTTGAAATTTTGCAGTTACCAAAATGCAACACAAAGACACAAAGTGCAGTAGCTCATTCTTAACAGTAGAGAACTAAAACCATGGAACTCTGTTGGCATGTATGGGCTTCACTGTAGCCATTCTGTGACTGGATTGTTTGGGGGTAATGCCTGATCTTGATGTCTACGTCTTTCCGCTTAGGCTGGTCATATTCTCTAGAGAAGACTCTTCATATCTGCCTGGAGGGTAAAGATGTGAAGGGTAAAGGCTTTTGATAGTCAAGAGGGAGAAACAGGTGGAAGGTTTGTCTCATCATTCAATAATCCCGTTTTCCATATGATTTCGTTGTCCTTTGTCCAGTGACACTTCTTACCTTACTCTCTCCAGATCAACCCCTAGTTTTCAGTCCTGCATGGGTGAGGGTGAGGGGCAGCAAGTACCCTGCAAGGAGGGTGGGGTTGAATTATTGATAAGTAGTATATATGAAAAACTAAGCAAATAAATATTAACTTCAAGAAAATAAAAATACAGGAGTGGAGAAAGGTAACTTCGGTTTACTAAGGGATCAGCTCATGAACACTGACCTAATGTTATCTGAGTCTCCTCATTGTAGTTCCCCTCGTACCTTGGGCTGCTAATTCCTCAGTCTTTGGAAGATTTTGTTTTGTAAATGAAATGATTTTCTGCTTTTCCTGTAGCTTGTTTAGAGTTTGACCTCTTGGGTCTGCTAAATCAGTTAATCCTTTATTCCTATGTTTTACAGCTTCCAAAGTCAATTTATCTCTAATTCTCCACATCTTTGTGCCTTTAAAAATAAAATAAAATTACACACACACATCTTTGTTACATTTTAGAGAGATTTTAGGTGAGAGCAAAAATAGATGAATTCAGTTTATTTTAACCTGGAAATACTGATATTTGTCCTCTTGAATAAAAATATTTGTTCATTTTACTTTTATTTTTGTATTTAATATTGTTTCAAGCTTGGCACTTAAATTTGTCAAATCCAAATATGCCAAAATGTTGGAGCCTGTCAGAGAGAAGGGTTTCTGCTTTCTAACCATGTTTATTTTTAATTTTTAATTATACCTTGGGTAAAAGGGTCTGTGTTGAAGAACACCCTTCAGCTTTCCCTTCCGAAAGAAGATTGTTTGCTCTAAGAGACACTACAGCTATCCATGCTTTGCTTCAATTTGAATTTTTCTTTAGACCTCTTCATTGTTAACACAAGAAATTAACAAGAGTTGGTTCCTTTGGGTACTGGTGCTATTTCAAACTCAAAGTAATCCCCAGGTGACTTTGTATTTTACTTTGGTATGTGTCAGTTGTTGATTATACAAACTTTTATCCCCAATCAGAGCTGAAAGCTAGGTAATATAAAGGAAAAATAATTCAGAGCGTTAGTTAAACACTTATTAAACATTTGTTGAGTACCTATTATATACAAGGCTCTCTACTGGGAGCTATAATGGAAGAGAAAGCTCTTGTTCTTGGAGAGGTTATCACGTAACAAGGAGAAACAGGGAACAAATATGAAATAATGAATGCTGGAAAACCATTCTTTCTGCTTGTTTAACCAGATGTTAGTATTTAAAAATAATTAGGAAAATAGGAAAATTAATTATGAATGTATGTATTCCCTTTGGATCTTGACTTCGTTTTTTAGACATTATAATCTTTTTTTGGAATTATGTAATGTGGAGTGACATAATTAAAATCTGTACCTGTTATCACTCTTCCTTCAGCATTTCTTGAATTCTTGATAATTGTTTTTAACCCTAAAAGATTACTTTAAGCAAAGAATATGAGAGAAAAAAGAAGGTCGGTAATTTGCCAAAAAAGGAAATGTTTTATATTTAATATATTTTTTTTCTTCAGATTTCAATACATACATTTGATTCCATGACTGTTTTATCTTTCACAGTTCAGGGAGAAAGAGAGAATAAAATAGAGTGGTGAGAGAAGTATCTTAACCCACTGTTGGTCTGTAGCATCCAGCATCCCTGACTTCAAAGAGTTTCTAATGACCATTTCTGACTATTAACCTGGAGTTTTATTTCAGTCATCTGTTGTTCTTGCATTTATTTTAGTCATCTGCTGCTCGTGAGCATGTTAGTACTGGCAACTCATTTTCTTCCATCTTCCTGAACTTTGCAACTGCTTCCAAGTTTCACAAGGATATTTCTGATTCCATTACTGTGTCCAAACACTTGGCATGGCAGTAGAAATGATGAGAGATGGCTGGTGTTGACCAGTAGAAATGTGTGGCTACTATTTCAGGGCTAAAATCATAATAAAGTTATACTGCAAAGTGGCAAGACTGGGACTAGGAACTGCGTTTTCTCATGCCCAGTGTTCTCTCCAGTGACCAAACTGAATTGTTTCATGAGTTTTCTTCATATCTGCCACTTGTTGAAATGCAAGCCCTCAGTGACAGAACTCATGTCATCATACCCCTGTGCTTTTGGCCAGTCCCTTGCAAAATGTTCTGATTTGTTATCCTTTCAGTCGCTTGGACATTTCCCTTCTTTCTGTTTAGGGAAAATATTGAGAGTGATTTGTAGAGGGATCATATATGGGAAATAATCTGTGATTACAGCTGGGAAAGATGAGCATGGTTTGGGGCCAATCATTTACATTTATTATATGTAAATATGATGTACATATTTTTTTTAACTATTGACTTACCACTGGTCAGTGTCTTAAATTTTGGGGCCTCATCTTTAAGATGTATAAGAGGGTATAATACTTATACCCTCCAGCTTATGGCAATTTTTTGAGACTGAAATGGGATAGAAAATGTAGGAAAATGTAATAACAGTGGTATGCAGGCTTGATTCAATGATGGAGGAGTTGTAAAGAGTAAGGGATTTAAGACTTTTATACTGACAACACTTGATGGCTTTGATTAAATTAGCGTGTGTGGGTGTGTTATATGAGCAGAAAAGCCTAAAAGAGCTTTTACAAAAGGGGCTCCTTAAAGCAGCAATAGTAAGAAATTCTTCCTTAGTCACTTAGTACAAATAGAAAAGATGGTCTATTTTGTCATTTTACAGTTGTGAGAGTAATACAGTATTATAAAAGAGAAGAAGCCTGATAAATATTTATCAAGAATCAATATAGAAAATCTTAGTCATCTCATACCAAATACCCTGGAGCTACATGCAGAAATTACAGTTTTCATTGTGTGTGTGCATGGCTAACAGTGGAAGGTAAGTTGTTTTCATTTATTCCCCCAGTGGCTTGGAGGCTTTGTTTTGAAATTTATAAAGGTCGTGATTAAGGTAAAAATGGGAAAAAAATATCTGATTTGTAGAATGAACATGTAAAAAATTAAGAGCAACTGTCAGTGAGTTTCATTCATTGTAATGCTTAACTCTAGGCATTAAAATAGTCTCATCACTTAAAGTGCTCTTGTTAAAATTATGAAAAGGTATTATTTAATGTGACATGGACTGAAATGGCTTACTAGGAAAGAAATCCATGATAAAAAGTACAAACTAATACATAAGGCATGAGGTATTTAAGGGATGAAGTGTTCTATATAAGGAGATTATCTTTGGAGAGACAAATCCATGACTTGAGAAATGAGGCTAAGCATTTTTACCTAATAAAATCTTGTATATAAGGCTACTTAATTTTATTAGGTAAGGTGGTTTCCTTTAATCCTTATAAGTCTGTACAGAAACCTCTAGGAACCTTCATGATATTGACTCTCCAGATATACAGTTCATAGTTTGAGCAGCTCATTTGTTCAGTCATTGTTTTGTTACACAGGTATGCATAAATATATTAATTTGGTAACAATTTTAAGATATTACCAGGTAGAGCCAAGAGCCCTTTTAACTAACCCTTCTTTCAATCTCTGCTCCTTCCCCAGGGGTAATACCTGTTATACTTTGCTTTATATCTTTCCAGACCGATTCCTGTATATTTGCATATTTGTACTTGTGGAAAAGATAAAGTTTTGTGTGCTTCATTTCTCTCTATATGGCACAATACTATCTTTATGACACTTGCTGTTTTCCACGGACAAACGTGTTTTGGAGGGTTTTACATGTGAGTGCATATAAAATCACGTTCTTTTAACGGTTGCAGATTATTCATAGGATGGGGATTTAGGCATTCCCCTGATGAGGAACATTGAGGCTATTTCTGTTTTTCCCATGTTTTCCAGTAACATCACAATGAGCATCCTAAAAAGGTGCCTCATTAGAAGCAATATTACCAATTATCATGACGATCTTTCACTTGATAATAAGTTGTGATGATGAAGGTTTAGTAGAGTTAAAACTTTGATTTTTCTTTTTAATTAGAAACATTACTTGAATTCTGGTAATGGTGGCATGAAGAGGCTGGCAGTTCCCCTCTGCAGAAAGTAAATAGAAAACCGGACAGAATTGTCAAAAACATCCATTTAGGGGTATTGGAAATTGACCAAAGGTAGTTAAAAAAACTTGATCTTGCACAACTGTTAGGGCTTGGGGTGAGAACAGTGTGAGTCTGTGGCCTTCTGGCCTGGGCCCTTCCCAGATACCTCCTCAGGCGTGCCCTGCTGTCCCCACCCTCCTCAGCTGATGAAAACTGAAGCTTTACCAGCTTGGGACTAGCTGAGAAACCCAGCAGCTTTGCTGCCAAAGAGGTGGCCGTGGAGAAGTAACTTGATTCAGGGAAGGGAGGAGTGAGAGGGGACACAAAAACCTGTGGCTTTGCAAGTACAGAGTGGTGGGTCCGGATGGAAAGAGAGGGAGAAAACCTGCTGCCTTGCTAGCTCAACGCTGTGGACCTGGTTTAGGGTGAGCAGTGGACCAGAAGAAATTTAATAGAGAAATCCCAGAAATGAGAGAACCATAGAAGGGCTGAGGTAAGTTCTCCATACAGCTCTGGTTGACTGGAAGCTACATATGTGAAGGGGAGACCCAAGAGAGGGGAGACCCAAAAAGTTCAACCCAAAGGAGACTAGAGAACTGGCTGCAGTGTTGAATGCATTCCCCAGTCTATACACAAATCAACTGGCAGAGGCTGGACATCTTACAGGCTTGAGATGTTTGAGCACAACCATTGCCCAGGTCATTGGCTGACCATTAAGCTATACAGACACAGGCACACCCACTAGGAAGCCAGGCTAAAATATAAAAGTAAGAATTAAAAAACTGAACAGAGACGTCCCAACTGCATACAATGTAGGGAAACTGATTCTTCAGTTCAAGTCCAGATGAATTACTATAAAAGCCCCAGCATCTCTGAAAAATAAAATAAATTACCATAATATATTAAAGGTTCAGTTTTCAAACAGAAACTGCTGGACGTGGAAAAAGAAAAAATAAAACCTAGGAAAACGTGACACAATCACGAGAGTCAGTGGAAACTGACTGTGAGTGGGCTTGATGTAGGATTTAACAGAGACTTTGAATTGGCTGTTTTTAATATGTTCAAAGAATTAAAGGACAGTATATTAGCAACACTTAACAGAGAGTCCCAATAGAGAAACAAATTAGAAAAGAAGAATGAAATAGAAATTTAAGATTTCAAAAGTACAATAATTGAAATGAATAGGATAAGATTTATTTATCCAATAAATCTGTTATTGGATAGGCTCAATAACAGATTTGAGATGTCAGAGAAAACTTGAAGATCAATGAAAAGTACTCCAAAGAAGAGAGAGAGAAAAAAAAATATTGTGAAAAGTGGACAGAGCCTCAGAGACCTGTGGGACAATGTCAGACATTTCAACATAGATGTAATGAGAGCTCCAGACAGAAAGGAAGGAGAGAAGGGACAGAAAAAATATTTGAAGAAATAATGGCACCCCCCCCCGATTTGGTGGAAAATAGTAAAAAGGGTTCCAGTAAGATGGAGTAAGCACACAATACCCCGTCTCTTCCACTGAATGCAGCCATAAACTGGACAGCATACAGGAGTAGCTATTTGCAGACTCTGAAAAGTCAATAGTATCAGCCGGGTTAGAGAAGACAACCAGAAATTTAAGTACCATTGAATCAACGGTGAGTTTACTGTTCTTTTGTTTTGTTTTGCTTTGTTATCCCTGGACCTAACCCCAAACCCTAGAGCATCAGAATGCACAGCTAGAACTCCAAAAACTTGCTGGTTCTGGTTTAAAGAGCAAGATGCTCAACAGGAGTGCAGAGATCAATCAGTCTCTCTCTTCCCTCTTCCTCCCTCTTCCTCCCTCTTCCTCCCTCTTCCTCCCTCTTCTCTCTCTTCTCTCTCCCTCTCTCCCTCTCTCCCTCTCTCCCTCTCTCCCTCTCTCCCTCTCTCCCTCTCTCCTTCTCTCCTTCTCTCCCCCCCCAGCCCCCAGGAAGTCCTTTGGCAGCATTGTTGAAGCAGCTACAACAGCTAAGGGGAGCATAACTAAAACTCCAAAACAAGAAACCTTCCTCTTCAATTGGAGGATTGTAGTTCCTGTCAGGTTTTTTTTTGTGGGTTTTTTTTTTTTCCCCTCTGTTCTCTGGCTGCCTGAACCAGGTCATGAGCCCATTTATAGCAAGTACACTGCAGAATGGATTAACTTATGCCCCAGATTTCTGGAGGATCAGTAAAGAACATCCCAGAGAACCCAAAATGCCAGGCAGATTGCAGAGGAGCTTTGGCAAGAGACTTCTTAAAGTTGTTATGCACTCCTAGGCTCATCCTTGAGAGGTGCATATGTGGATCTGACCCTAAAGAACACATACAGATGTTTAGTACTGAAATACCAAAAGACCACCAACTAAGTCCCAGACTGGCTAGTAAGTGGTACATATATGGGACTGATCAAATAACACTGCGGAAATTTTGAAGTTTACTGGTTTCTTATAAAGTTAAATGTACACTTACCATGTGATCTAGCAATCCCATTCCTAGGTATTTACCTAAGAGAAATGAAAACAAGTTCACAAATAAGGGTGCAGATAAGCATGGACAGCTAAACTAAAATGGCACTGGTACCTTACAGGGTCAGAATTTAGCTGAGTCAATTGCTTGCTGAAACAAAAATATCAACTCTCTCCCTAAGATTTCAACAAGACAGTCTTTATTTATTTATTTATTTGGATGCGTTGGGTCTTCATTGCTGTGCGCGGGCTTTCTCTAGTTGCGGTGAGCGGGGGCTACTCTTAGTTGTGGTGCGTGGGCTTCTCATTGTGGTGGCTTCCCTTGTCGCGGAGCACGGGCTCTAGGCTCGCAGGCTTCAGTTGTTGTGCCCCACAGGCTCTAGAGCGCAGGCTCAGTAGTTGTGGCACACGGGCTTAGTTGCTCCATGGTATGTGGGATCTTCCTGGACCAGGGCTTGAACCCATGTCCGCTGCATTGGCAGACGGATTCTTAACCACTACGCCACAAGAGAAGTCCAGCAGAGTCTTATATTATTAAAAATGTACAACATACAGTCCCAAATTCCTTGGCATATGGAGAACCTGGGAAACCTTAACTCAGATGGGCAAAGGTAATCATGAGACACCAATACTGAGATGACAGAGATGTGGGAATCATCTGAGAAAGATTTAAAGCAGGTTTTATAAATATGCTACAACAATTAAGGGTGAGCTATCTTGAAATGAATGGAAATATAGAATGTCTCAGTAAAGAAATAGGAAAAAGAAAAACCAAATGGGAAATTTGGAACTGAAAAACATGATACCAGAAAACCTACTGGACAAGCACAAAAGCAGGATGGAGATGACAGTCCATGAACTTCAAAGTAGATCAGTAGAAATTTATCCAAATTGAAAAACAAAGAAAAAAATAGTTGAAAAAAAAAGATAATGAGAAGAGCTCGAGGGACCTATGGGATGATACCAGGTCTAACGTTATGTTTCATGAGACACTGAGAAGGAAAAAAGAAAGAATATGTACAGAAACAAGTGTTTGAAGAAGTAGTGGCTGAAAACTTCCCAAATTTAGTTCAAGACATTAATTTGTAGACTCAAGAGGTTCATTGAACCTTAAGAGGCATAAGCCCAGTGAAATCATGCCCGGAAACAACATAATGGAATTGCTGAAAACAAGACAAAGAAAGAAATACAGAAGGCAAAAAACAGAAAACCAGTAATAGAGTAACTATTTGAATGAATGTGGATGTCTCATCAGAGACCATAGAGGCCAGAAGGAAGTGAAACAATATTTTAAACATACCAGGGGTGGGTGTAAATCCAGTGAAACTATTCTCCAAGAACCTGCTGCTTTTTTTTTTTTTTTTCTTTGAGAGGACTTCTCTCTGAAAGCATTTCACATAATAGAAAATTGTTTCTAAGTAAGAGTGCCAGGAAGTTACACTAGCTGCTTTTGCAAGGCATTTACTTAGTTCATAGTAGGAAGATTGATAAGTTCATTTAAAATGGTAGTTCACTTTCCTTTCTGAATTAAACTTGTCATCAGAGGATGACAGTACAAAGTGGGTCAGTTAACATTAAATTAGAGGGAAAACCCAACTATGTTCATTTAAAAAAACCATTGTTTTTAAGGTGGGAAAATTGTAATAAATTGCTGTTTTCAAGATTCATTTTTCACTGACAATTTAAATAACAGTAGTCACGATGAGAGATGGTTGAAGAGATTGAATTGCAGAGTGTTAGGTAAAGCAGAATATTTAGCATTTATATGTTTTTAGTAGATCAGTCATTTAAATTTATTGTATAACCTCATGAGTTATATCAATCTCATTTCTTTTTTTACAGATAAGGAAATAAGTATGTAGTTAAATTTTTCTTCAATGCTATAATGGAGAAAAAGATTAAAATTCAGAATTTAGCTCTGTTTTAATCACTTTTTGCTGCACATGTTCTCAGCATTTATATTGATATGTCTTTATGAGGCAATTCATTATTATTATAACAAATAATGAAATGAGGACCTCTTAATGGAGATGTAATTGATACAACCTGTTTATAAAGGACGGTTTGACACTATCTGACAATTGAAAAATCACATATCCTTTGATCTAGCAATTCTACTCTTAGTATTTACTTACTAATGATGTGTATGTAACTATGTATGTGTGTATAATTATAGGTGTTGATTGTAACACTGATTATAACTGCAAAAAATGGAAGCAACCTGTATATCTTTCAATAGAGGACAGACTAAATAAATGTTGATGCATCCATATAGTGAAGTGCTAGATATAATGAAAAGAATGAACTCCAGTATGGAAAGATTGCTAAGATATTTTATTAATAAAACAATCATTCATGTAAATAAAAAAGAATATATTCAAATACAGGGATAAATTTTGCTGGGACGGCTAGAAAGAAAATCTCTTTGGAGAAAATCAATTTTTATATTTATTTTAAAATATTTCAATATAATTAAACTGCCTTTCACCATGCATGTGTGTATATACACACATATACACATTTGTATATATATACATGTGTAAATATATATTGAGTTTTTAAAAATAGCATATGTAAAGTTTTTTAACTCATTTTTCATCAAAACTTTGACATTGTTACTCCATTATCTTCTGGTATTAAATATTACCAGTAATAAGTGGCATGGAAGTCTGATTATTGTTACTTTTACAAACTCTTTTCTTTCTGGAAATATTCATCTCCCCCTTTTTAATCCTCAACATTTTGAAATTTCACTTAGGTGTCCAGATCTGGGTCTTTTGCATTCATTCTGAAGTTTTGTTTGTCATTTAAATTCAGAGACATTTTCTATATTATTTCTTCAACTATTTCATTCCCATCCTTGTCTCTGATCTTGTCCTATGAAACTCCTGATGTGCACTGTTGGATTTGATTATGTATTTTAAGTGTCTCATATTTTTCATCTTCTCCTCTTTGTTCTGCATTTGGGAGTTTACCTTGACTTGATTTTCCAGATTAGCAGTTTCAGCATTGTCATTCTATCATTTAGTCTGCTGTTTGATTTTTTTTTAAATTTGACAATATTGTTTTTAACTGCCAGTAACTTTTTCTTCTTTTCTGGTTGCTCCATTATCTGCCTCTTAGCAGCCTGTTCCTTTATGAATGCAGTAGCCTCTCTCATATCTTTGAGAATGCTAATAAAAATTAAAAATTTAAGTTCTATTCTCAGCATCATCTGTTTCCCCTGTAGTTTAGTTTGTTCAACTTTGTCCCTTGTCACTGATGTTTTCTTCAGATGTCTGGCAGTCAGTAATGGTTGGTTTATATTTATATGAAGGACTAGGTTGCTTAATACAGAATATACCTCTGTTGAGGACTTCCTCTGTAGTTGTATAGGCTGTCCCCCCACCCCCCAGCCCTCTGTCTGGAATGGCGGGCTTCTCCTTCAGATATCTAGACAGAGAACTAGTGAGCAAGTTGGGAACCCTCAAATAGCTAAATTAAGAAGGAGGAGGAATTTACCCTGGCATTGGAACATATTGGTACAAGGCTGTAAGTTGGAAGAACAGAAGGGGAGAAGGCAGGGCCACCCCTAGGAGTGTTAGGCAGTGTGGTGAGGGGAATTTTTTGGTTATCAGAAAACCTGAGGAACACTGTAGGCATTTGGTGGAGAACAATCCTCTGCAAAAAGGATTATGCCAATAGTCTCCTGTTTGAGAAATACTGCTTTAGAGCATTCACTGTGGGATAGTCTCCCTTCCCCCTCCCCTCCTCATCTAGTGTCTGTTGTGAAGAACCAGATGCACCTCAGCCTCTCTGCTCTTTGTTTAGGCCCCACATACATGTAAGGAACCCTTCCCATGCAAGACATGTGCCCACTGTCTCTGGAAAGAACTCTGTGGTACTTAGGCCAAAAACTGTGCCCTTGTGTATGGGGTTCCTTAATTGCTATGAGTGGCTGCCCATCCACTCACTGTGCCTGCCCTTTTCTTTTGTTGGCTCCAGGCTTAGATTTTCTCTAGGAATGCTTTGGGAAATAGAGCTCCATGTTTTGTTTCAAGGTTTTAAACATTGATCATAAATTTAAGATTTTCAGTAGGGTGAACTGTTTGGTTCTTTGCACTGGGATGCCTTCCACTGGGTGTCTCCCATTTTATCATCCCACCACTCCCATCAAAGAACCAGTTAACCTTTTACTCCTTTCCAGTATTCACTCAGTGTTAATAATGCACTAGAAGGTATTGTTGCAGGAGTTGCCACGTATTACTTAGTTGCAACAACCCTGTAAGAATAGGTAACTATTGCCGTTCCCCATTTAACAGATGAAAGAAACTGAATTGGAGAGGTTAAGTCATATACTCAGGTTTTCAGGACGAGTTAAGTGGTAGTGTCCAGGCCTTTAACCACTATGCTATATCACTTAATTCTCTGATTCCTTCATAGTGTTCTTATCATCATGCTTTATTCATTTGTTTACACATTTTGGTCTACTCTGCTAGATGTAGTTTTTGGAGGAAAGATAGTGTGTCTCTATTTTCTTCAGCATCAACCATCATGCCTGGCCTATAAGCACTCGGCTAATGTTGAGTAAGTTAGCTGAGCACATTTAAAGTTTAACTTTCTTCTTTGATTCAATATAACTAAACTAGAATTTCGAGATACTATTTTGAGAACTAAGGTATTGACTGCATATTGTCATTTTATAGAAAACAAGTGTTTTTATTGACCTAACGATTTAGATGAACTCTTGCTGTCAAATCAGTCACACACACGAGTCATGTGTCAAAATTTTATCATAAAGAAACCTAACTTGATCCAAATTTTTTTTAAATTTTTATTTTATATTGAAGCATAGTTGATTAACAGTGTTGTGTTAATTTCAGGCGTACAGCAAAGTGATTCAGTTATACATATACATATATCTATTCTTTGTCAAATTCTTTTCCCATTTAGGTTATTAGAGAATATTGAGCAGAGTTCCCTGTGCTATTCAGTAGGTCCTTGTTGGTTATTTTAAATATAATAGTGTGTACATGTCAATCCTAAACTCCCAATCTCACCCTTCTGCCCTGGTAACCATAAATTTGTTCTCTAAGTCTATGAGTCTGTTTGTTTTGTAAATAAATTCACTTGTATCATTTTTTTAAGATTTCACATATAAGCGATATCATATGATATTTGTCTTTCTCTGTCTGACTTACTTCACTTAGTAAAATAATCTCCATGTCCATCCACGTTGCTGCAAATGGCATTATTTCATTCTTTTTAGTGGCTGAGTAATATTCCATTGTATATGTGTACCACATCTTCTTTATCCATTCATTTGTCAGTGGACAGTTAGATTGCTTCTTTGTCTTGGCTGTTGTAAACAGTGCTGCAATAAACACTGGGGTGCATGTATCCTTTCAAAACATGTTTTTCTCTGCATATATGCCCAGGAGTGGGATTGCTGGATCATATGGTAATTCTATTTTTAGTTTTTTAAAGAATCTTCATACTATTCTCCATAGCAGCTGTACCAATTCACATTCCCACCAACAGTGCAAGAGGATTCCCTTTTCTCCACACCCTCTCCAGCATTTATTGTTTGTAGACTTTTTGATGATGGCCAGTGTGACTGATGTGAGGTGATAACCTCATTGTAGTTTTGATTTGCATTTCTCTGATAGTTAGCGCTGTTGAGCATCTTTTCATGTGCCTGTTGGCCATCTGTATGTCATCTTTGGAGAAATGTCTATTTAGGTCTTCTGCCCATCTTTTGATTGGGTTGTTTGCTTTTTTGATATAGAGCTGTATGAGCTGTTTGTAAAATTTGAAGACTTATCCCTTGTCGGTAGCATTGTTGGCAAATATTTTCTCCCATTCTGAGGGTGGTCTATTTGTCTTGTTTATAGTTTCCTTCGCTGTGTAAAAGCTTAATTAGGTCCCATTTGTTTATTTTTGTTTTTATTTCCATTACTTTAAGAGACAGCTCACAAAAGATACTGCTGTGATTTACGTCGAAGAGTGTTTTGCCTATGTTTTTTCTCTAAGAGGGTTATAGTATCCAGTCTTACATTTAGGTCTTTAATCCATTTTGAGTTTATTTTTGTGTATGGTGTTAAAGAATGTTCTAATTTCTTTTTTTTTTTTTTTTTGCGGTACACGGGCCTCTCACTGTTGTGGCCTCTCCCATTGCGGAGCACAGGCTCCGGATGCGCAGGCTCAGTGGCCATGGCTCATGGGCCCAGCCGCTCCGCGGCATGTGGGATCTTCCCGGACCGGGGCACGAACCCGTGTCCCCTGCATCGGCAGGTGGACTCTCAACCACTGCGCCACCAGGGAAGCCCTAATTTCATTTTTTTACATGTAGCTGTCGTGTTTTCCCAGCACCATTTATTGAAGAGACTGTCCTCTGTTGTATAGTCTTGCCTCCTTTATTGTAGGTTAATTGACCATAGTTGCATGGGTTTATTTCTGGGCTTTCTGTCCAATTCCATTGATCTATATTTCTGTTTTTGTGCCAGTACCATACTGTCTTGATTACTGTAGCTTTGTGGTATAGTCTGACATTAGGGAGCCTAATTCCTCAAACTCCATTTTTCTTACTCAAGATTGCTTTGGCTGTGCGGGGACTTTTGTGTCTCCATACAAATTAAAAAATTTTTTGTTCCAGTTCTGTGAAAAATGCCATTGGTAATTTGATAGGTGTTGCATTGAATCTGTAGATTGCCTTGGGTAATATGGTTATTTGGACAATATTGATTCTTCCAATCCAAGAACATAGTATCTCTTTCCATCTGTTTGTGTCATCTTTGATTACATCAGTGTCTTATAGTTTTCGGAGTATAGGTCTTCTGCCTCCTTAGGTCAGTTTACTCCTAGGTATTTTATTCTTTTTGATGTGATGGTAAATGGGAGTGTTTCTTTAATTTCTCTTTCTCATCTTTTGATGTTAGTGCATAGAAATGTAAGAGATTTCTGTGTGTTAATTTTGTATTCTGCCACTTTACTGAATTCATTGATGAGCTCTAGTAGTTTTCTGGTACCGTCTTTAGGATTTTCTACGTATAATATCATGTCATCTGCACACAGTGATGGTTTTACTTCTTCTTTTCCAATTTGGATCCCTTTTATTTTCCTTCTCTGATTGCTCTGGCTAGGACTTCCAAAACAATGTTGAATAAAAGTGGTGAGAGTGGACATCCTTGTGTTATTCCTGACCTTAGAGGAAATGCTTTCAGCTCTTCACCATTGAGTATGATGGTAGCTGTAGGTTTATTATATATGGCCTTTATTATGTTTAGGTAAGTTCTCTCTATGCCCACTTTCTAGAGAGTTTTTATCATAAATGGGTGTTGAATTTTGTCAAAAGCTTTTTCTACATCTATTGAGATGATCCGATGGTTTTTATTCTTTAATTTGTTAATGTGGTGTGTCACACTGATTGATTTGTGGATACTGAAAAATCCTTGTATCCCTAGGATAAATCCCACTTGATCATGGTGTATGATCCTTTTAATCTATTGTTGGATTCTATTTGCTAGTATTTTGTTGAGGATTTTTGCACCTATGTTCATCAGTGATATTGGCCTGTAATTTTCTTTTTTTGTGGTATCTTTGTCTGGTTTTGGTATTAGGGTGATGGTGGCCTCATAGAATGAGTTTAGGAGTATTCCTTCCTCTGCAATATTTTGGAATAGTTTTGGAAGGATAGGTGGTAACTCTTCTTCTCTAAATATTTGATAGAATTTGCCTATGAAGCCATCTGGTCCTGGACTTTTGTTTGTTGGGAGTTTTTTAATCACAGTTTCAATTTCAGTTCTTGTGATTGGTCTGTTCATATTTTCTATTTCTTCCTGGTTCAGTATTGGGAGATTGCACCCTTCTAAGAATTTGTCCATTTCTTCCAGGTTGTCCATTTTATTGGCATATAGTTGCTTGTAGTAGTCTCTTATGATCCTTTGTATTTCTGTGGTGTCTGTTGTAACTTCTTTTTTTTCATTTCTAATTTTATCAGTTTGAGCCCTCTCCCTTTTTTTTTTTTTTTTTGATGAGTCTGGCTAAAGGTTTATCAATTTTGTTTATCTTTTCAAAGAACCAGCTTTCATTTTCACTGATCTTTTCTATTGTTCTTGTCTCTATTTCACTTATTTCTGCTCTGATCTTTATGATTTCTTTCCTTCTACTACCTTTGGTTTTGTTTGTTCTTTTTTCTCTAGTTGCTTGAGGTATAAGGTTAGGTTGTTTATGTGTGATTTTTCTTGTTTCCTGAGGTAAGGTTGTATTGCTATTAAGTTTCCTCTCAGAGCTGGTTTTGTCGCATCCCATAGGTTTTTGGATCGTTGTGCTTTTGTTTTCATTTGTCTCCAGGTATTTTTTTATTTTTCTCTTTGATTTCTTCAGTGATCTAATAGCTGTTTAGTAGCATATTGTTTAGCCTCCACGTGTTTGTGTGTTTTACAGTTTTTTTCTTGTAGTTGATTTCTAATCTTACAGTATTTTGTTGGGAAAAGATGCTTGATCTGATTTCAATTTTCTTAAATTTACTGAGGCTTGCTTTGTGGCCCAGCATATGATCAATCCTGGAGAATGTTCCATGTGCACTTGAGAAGAAGGTGTATACTGCTGATTTTGGATGGAATGCTCTATAAATATCAATTAAGTCCATCTGGTCTAATGTGTCATTTAAGGCCTGTGTTTCCTTATTGATCTTCTGTCTGGATGATCTGTCCATTGATGAAAGTGGGGTGTTAAAGTCCCCCAGTGTTACTGTGTTACTGTCGATTTCTACCTTTATGGCTGTTAGCATTTGCCTTATATATTGAGGTGCTCCTATGTTGGGTGCATATATATTTACAATTGTTATATCTTCTTCATGGACTGATCCGTTGATCATTATGTAGCATCCTTCCTTGTCTCTTGTAACATTCTTTATTTTAAAGTCTATTTTGTGTGATATGAGTATTGCTACTCCAGCTTTCTATTGATTTCCATTTGTATGGATTACCTTTTTCCAACCCCTCGCTTTCAGTCTGTATGTGTCCCTAGATCTGAAGTGGGTCTCTTGTAGACAGCCTGTATATGGGTCTTGTTTTTGTATCCATTCCATCAGTCTATGTCTTTTGGTTGGAGCATTTAATTCATTTACATTTAAGGTAATTATCGATGTGTATGTTCCTATTTCCATTTTCTTAATTGTTTTGGATTTGTTTTTGTAGGTCTTTTTTCTTCCCTTTCTCTTTTGTTCTCTTGTGATTTGATGACTAACTTTAGTGTTGTGTTTGGATTCCTTTTTTGTGTGTGTGTATCCATTGTAGAATTTTGGTTTGTGGTTACCATGATGTATTGGTATAGCAGTCTATATATAAAAAAGATTCTTTTAAGCTGCTGGTCTTTTAATTTCAAATGCATTTCCAGTAGCCTGCATTTGTGCTCTCCTCTTCTCACAATTACTGGTTTTGATAACATATTTGTGTTCAGATGTTTTCCTACCTTTACTTGATGTTGCCTTTACTGGTGAGCTTTTCCATTTAATTTTATTGTTTCTAGTAGTGGCCTTTTCTGATTAGATAAGTTCCTTTAGCATTTGTTGCAAAGCTGGTTTGTTGGTGCTAAATTCTCTTAGCTTTTACTTGTCTGTAAAGCTTTTGATTTCTCCATCAAAACTGAATGAGAGCCTTGCTGTGTGGAGTATTCTTCGTTATAGCTTCTTTCCTTGCATCACTTTAATATATTGTGCCTTGCTCTTTTGGTCTGCAGAGTTCCTGCTGAGAAATCAACTGATAACCTTATGGGAGTTCCCTTGTATGTTACTTGTTGCCTTTCCCTTATTGCTTTTAATATTTTCTCTCTGTTTTTACTTTTTGTCAGTGTGATTACTATGTGTGTTGGCGTGTTCGTTGTTGGGTTTATATTGCCTGGGACCCTGCATTTCTTGGACTTGGATGACTAGTTTCTTTCCCATGTTATGGAAGTTTTCAGCTATTATTTCTTCAGACATCTTCTTAGGTCCTTTCTCTCTCTCTTCTCATTCTGGGACCCCTATAATGTGAATGTTGGTGCATTCATTGTTTTCCCAAAGGTCTCTTATATTGTCTTCCTTTCTTTTCATTCTTTTTTCTTTATTCTGTTCCATGGCAGTGATTTCCACCATTCTGTTTTCCAGCTCACTTATCTGTTCTTCTGCCTCAGTCACTCTGCTATTGATTTCTCCTAGTGTATTTTTCATTTCAGTTATTGTATTGTTCATCTCTGTTTGTTTTTTAGTTCTTCTAGGTCTTGTTAAACAGTTCTTGTATCTTCTCAATCTGTGCCTTCATTCTTTTCCCAAGATCTTGGATCATCTTCACTATCATTACTCTGAATTTTTTTTTTCTGGTGGATTGCCTATCTCTACTTAACTTAATTGTTCTTCTGAGGTTTTAGCTTATTCCTTCATCTGGGACGTATTCCCCTGCTGTCTAATTTTGTTGAACTTTTTGTGCTTGCAGTTTCCGTTCTGCAGCCTGCCGAATTGTAGTTCTTCTTCTGCTGTCTGCCTTCATCTAGTGGATAAGGCTTCTTCTCTCTCGTTGCCAGTCCCCCAGGCTGTGAAGACTGACATGGAGCTCAAGACTTTCAGTCCTGTGGGAGAACTTCTCTGGTATAATTATTTTCCAGTTCATGTGTTGCCCACCCAGTGGGTGGCCTACCATCTTTTTGTTGCTTTGTCTTTGGATGTAGGGTATCTTTTTTGGTGGGTTCCAGAGGTTTTTTTTGTTTTTGTTTTTATTTTTGTCAATGGTTGTTCAGCAATTAGTTGTGATTTTGGTGGTTTTGTAAGAAGGGGTGAGCCTTCTACTCTGCTGTCTTGCTGGCAAGTCAATCGAAATTTCAATTTCAGTCCAGTTTTCTGTACCATTTCCTGGAAATGTATTTAAAAATTTTTTTCCTGCTGTATTGAAAATACATTAGAAGTAGTCCAAATGACTTAGATAATTCCTTTAAATTTTTGCTTAAATATTTCCAAATGCACACAGAATAAGGTTTTGTTTTTCATTTTCTGAATATGCAAATTATGCAGTATGGTTCTGTCAAAAAAACTGTTATTCTATCTACAACGTATAAGAGCAGAAATAATTTTTAACATCTTATGAAAACTTAATTTACCTGTCATATTTTGATTGGGGATTTCAGTTTGTTGAATTAAATGGGAGTGAATATACCACAAATGTGATTACAAAAGGATTTTTAATACTGAAATAGACTCTAGTCCTAATTTATTAAAAACAGTTCATTTAAGTACTTATAGTTCTAAAACTGGGAAGAAATGCTTTTGTAAAACAGCTCTAGAAAGCTTTTGGAACAGAATATATGTGGGTAAATACCATTCATTTTATTAAATTTGTCTTCTTACTGATCTATATTGTAGAAAGTTAGAAATGTATTTATATGTAAGAAGTTCTGTAAAAGCTTGCCATTTTAGTAGACTAAGCATTGAAAGATACCACTTCTATCTTTGTTGCTTGTTATACAATTTGTGGAAAGTTAATAGCTTTAAGATTACTGCTTTGTAACCCATACCACATTTCACTGATTCCAAGTATTATACAGACATTTTATTTATAAATAACAATATATAATTTGAAAACTATTCTTCATTTTAGTAACAGAAATATATTACATTTTTGTGACTGACACTCTATTATTGAGGACTTGTGATGTACCAGACTGTGGGCTAGTTGCTGGGAATATAAGTTTGAACAAGACAGATAAGATTTCTGCACTCATCAGACCTAAGAGTTTAGAAAGAAAATCATACATTAAATAAATAACAAAATATTTAATTACAGGTTGATCAGAGTTATAAAGCATAGACTACTACAAAAGTATATATTAGGAGAATTTATACTAATTGGTGCTGCCAAGGACATAGAAATTGTGCTCCTGAAGGATGCATATGAATTAGGTACACCAAGGTGGTGGTAAGTTGCGGGGAGGACTTTGCATCAGGACAGGGGAAGGATTGGTGTGGCTAAAGCTACAAAGGGTGGTGCAGATTGTTTAACCTAGTAGTGTATTTTAAAGGCTCATTGACCATAAAATTTACATTTTAATTAATTCCTTGTAGGTGAGATATATATCACTGATAAGAAATCTGTATTATGTAGGAAGCTCTTGTATAGTCTGAGCAAGAAATGATGATGACTAGGACTCATGTTATTTGATTCCAGAAATATTTAGGAGGTAGAATCTACTGCTTCTTTGCTCCAAGTTAGTTTCTATTCCTACCACTTACATACTTTCAAATATTTTTGCTATTTTTTGGTCCGTTTTTCTTCCTCTTTTGCCATTCTCTTTTTTCTTGTGGGTTTTCCTTTTTTAACCTTTATTAATACTTTGCTGCTGTTTTAATAGAGATTCTAAAGGGAAGGACTATAAACTCAAGTAGTCAATCTACCATATTTAACTGAACCCTACCTCCCACTGATTTGAAATGTCACCTTTTGCATATATTAACTCCTATTTAGTTATTCAAGATTTCTCTGTTGCTGTCCCAGTACTGCACCAGTTTAATTTATAGTGTTTTTATACTTAATAGCACAGGCACCTCCTTTACAGTTATGCTTTTCTCCAGATGTATTGGTTGGTTTTACGTATTTTCTCTTTCAAGTAAATTTTAGAAAAACATTACCCCAAAATCCTGTTGGGATTTCTTTTTTTTTTTCTTTTTTAATTTATATTTATTTTTGCCTGCATTGGGTCTTCATTACTGTGCACGGGCTTTCTCTAGTTGCAGTGAGTGGGGCTACTCTTCATTGCAGTGCCCGGGCTTCTCATTGCAGTGGCTTCTCTTGTTGCAGAGCATGGGCTCTAGGCCTGCAGGCTTCAGTAGTTGTGGCTTGCGGGCTCTAGAGTGCAGGCTCAGTAGTTGTGGCGCACCAGCTTAGTTGCTCAGTGGCATGTGGGATCTTCCTGGACCAGAGATCAAACCCATGTCCCCTGCATTGGCAGGCAGATTCTGAACCACTGTGCCACCATGAAAGTCCCCACCCATTTTCTGATTGGGTGGTTTTTTGGTTTTTTTATATATTGAGTTGCATGAGCTGTATATTTTGGAGATTAATCCTTTGTCAGTTGCTTCATTTGCAAATATTTTCTCCCATTCTGAGGGTTGTCTTTTCGTCTTGTTTATGGTTTCCTTTGCTGTGCAAAAGCTTTTAAGTTTAATTAGGTCCCCCCCTTTTTTTTTCATTACTCTAGGAGGTGGGTCAAAAAAGATCTTGCTGTGATTTATGTCATAGAGTGTTCTGGCTATGGTTTCCGCTAAGAGTTTTATAGTGTCCGGTCTCACATTTAGGTCTTTAATCCACTTTGAGTTTATTTTTGTGTATGGTGTTAGGAAGTGTTCTAATTTCATTCTTTTACATGTAGCTGTCCAGTTTTCCCAGCACCACTTATTGAAGAGACTGTCTTTTCTCCATTGTATATCCTTGCCTCCTTTGTCATAGATTAGTTGACCATAGGTGAGTGGGTTTATCTCTGGGCTTTCTATCCTGTTCCATTGATCTATATTTCTGTTTTTGTGCCAGTATCATATTGTCTTGATTAATGTAGCTTTGTAGTATAGTCTGAAGTCAGCGAGTCTGATTCCTCTAGCTCCATTTTTTTCCCTCAAGATTGCTTTGGCTATTCAGGGTCTTTTGTGTCTCCATACAAATTTTAAGATTTTTTTGTTCTAGTTCTGTAAAAAATGCCATTACTAATTTGATAAGGATTGCATTGAATCTGTAGATTGCTTTGGGGAGTATAGTCATTTTCACAATATTGATTCTTTTAATCCAAGAATATGGTATATTTCTCCATTTGTTTGTGTCATCTTTGATTTCTTCCATTAGAATCTTATAGGTTTCTGCATGCAGGTCTTTTTCCTCCTTAGTTAGGTTTATTCCTAGGTATTTTATTCTTTTTGTTGCAATGGTAAATGGGATTGTTTCCTTAACTTCTCTTTCTGATCTTTCATTGTTAGTATATAGGAATGCAAGAGATTTCTGTGTATTAATTTTGTATCCTGTGACTTTACTAAATTCATTGATTAGCTCTAGTAGTTTTCTGGTGGCATCTTTAGAATTTTCTATGTATAGTATCGTGTCATGTGCAAACAGTGACAGTTTTACTTCTTCTTTTCCAATTTGGATTCCTTTGATTTCTTTTTCTTCTGATTGCCGTGACTAAGACTTCCAAAACTGTGTTGTATGATAGTGGTGAGAGTGGACATCCTTGTCTTGTTCCTGATTTTAGAGGAAATGCTTTCAGTTTTTCACTATTGAGAATAATGTTTGCTGTGGGTTTGTCATACATAAGGCCTAATGTCTTTTTAAAATAGTAGATTTTTGAAAGCTTTTTTAATTTCTTCTATTATGATCTGTTTTAATTTTTACTTTTTCCTAAATTTCAGTAATTGACATTTTCCTAGAAAATCTCTACTCGACTGGATTTTGCAATAACATTGTTCACTGTGTTTTCTTTTGAATCTTCTTCATGCCTGCAGTTATTTTCTCAGTGCATTCCTAAGGTTATTTGTGTCTTCTCTTTTCTTGATCAGACTAGCCAAGTATCAGTCTCTTTTTATTGGACCTTTGAAACAGCCAGCAGGGATTGATCAAATCTATGGGTTTTTTTTTCTTCTTGGATTAATTTCTGCCTTCTGTTTTAATTCTTTCTATTTTTGGATCTCCCATTACCTTGGAAATTTTGTTCTTTCATGATCCATAGCAGGTTTCTCATACTTTGCCCTTTTCTAGTGGGAAAATTCTTCGGTTTGATCCCTGATGTTCCCACCCACAACCCACCCTATGATTTAACCTTTTTCTTTCTTTTGTTCTTTCTTTTCTTTTGTTTTAATCCCCTGGTAGATAGTAAGTCTGTTTCTTTGGCAGTTAATATTTATTTGTTGAATTTGATGAGTTGCATTCACGCTTTTAGTATTCATGTGTAGTGATCCTTGATGTGTAGTGATCATATTTGTAATTGAAGGGTCTAGATTAAATATATTAAATTTTCTCCAGTTTAAATAGGAACCCCATTTGTATGTCATTGAATCTGGCTTCTGATTAAAGAGTCCATCCTCCCGTAATTAAGGAGGAGGAGTGGAACTTGGAGGAAACTTACCTTCTGAGTTTTGGGACTTTCCTTTCTTCCTGGAATCTCTGAGTAAATTGGGACACTTCCCTGCTTCTCTGGCTCCAGCTCAACTTTGCAAGGTTCCCACTACAGAGAGCTTCCTGTTTCATATATTAAGCATTCACATACAAGAGTTGCCTTTTGGTAATCCGTGTCTGAGTGGTTATTATAGACTTAGTTAATTTTTTAAAATTAATTTATTTTATTTATTTTTTGGCTACATTGGGTTTTCGCTGCTGCGCACGGGCTTTCTCTAGTTGCAGTGAGTGGGGCTACTCTTCACTGCAGTGCACGGGCTTCTCATTGCAGTGGCTTCTCTTGTTGTAGAGCATGGGCTCTAGGCACATGGACTTTAGTAGTTGTGGTTTGTGGGCTCAGTAGTTGTGGCTCGCAGGCTCTAGAGTGCAGGCTCAGTAGTTGTGGTACATGGGCTTTGTTGCTCCGTGGCATGTGGGATCTTCCTGGACCCAGGCTCGAACCCCTGTCCGCTGCATTGGCAGGCAGAATCTTAAATACTGTGCCCAGGCAAGTCCCAGATTTAGTTTATGTTTTAATATTTTATGACGTTAATTCTCTCTCACTGCTCTTTGTTGTAATTTTCTCATATTGTTTATTTTTTTCATATGCTTTTAGGATGATTTAGTTAAAAAGGACTGTTGTATTTTTTTTGATAGTTAATGTTATTAGATAACTAATTTATAAGCCAGTGAGTTGGCTTGTGAGGGGCAATTATTTCTTCACCCTGTCCCATAATATCCCAATAAACGTGGGAGATTGGGATTATGCCAGGTGTTCGAACGTTATTAATTTTATTCATGACGGAGTATGGAGTAAAGGTGTTAGGGCAGATCCTTGCATGCCTGGGAAGTTATGCTAATGTTTGACATCCTGGTGTAACCGGAGCACCAGGGTGGGTTGTTCCACACTCACCCACCCCCTCACCTAACCTCCTCACCAGTTCCTGTCTGCTTTTCCCACCTGTCAACTCTGGGACTCCCTAAACCCAAATAGTTTCCATTCAGAAGGGGAAGATATGGAAAATAGCAAGTCCCCTCACCCCAGCTCTCACCTTTGGAATTAAATAGCCTGGAACGGGGAATTAAATAGCCTGGAACAGGGCAAGTGAACTAAGTGAGGACTTTTTGACAGTAAACATTAAGAATAAGATCTGAATTCAACTCCAGAAAAGAGTGCTACCAGGGGAAAATCAAGTCTTAGCACATGTTCTGAAACTGCCTGTAAAAAAGGGCTAGGGAATGATCCTCTAGGTATGAGCTCTAAGAGCTCTAGACTCAAAGGGGCTTCAGCTGGCCCACTCTGGGCCTGCAGAACCAGATGACCTGTGGGCTGCCTGGCAAGCACACTGCAGTGTGTCTGTCTCTGTCTCCCATGAGGTCCTTCAGTTCCATCGCAGAGTACTCCCCAATGTGTTATACAGTTGAACCTTGAACAACAGCACCCACCCTCCACACAGTGGAAAATCCCCTTATGCTGTCTCCACAGTTCCGTGTTGGCAGATTCAACCAACAGCAGATGATGAGTACTGTAGTACATGCTTACTGACGATAGTCCACACATACGTGGACCTGAGTAGTTCATATCCATGCTGTTCAAGGATCCACTGTAGTTGTCCTTAAAGCTCTTTGGTTTGAGGAAGTGTTTGGCATGTTTACTCTTCTGACTGTAGAGGAGGTGTGTCACTTGATGGCTGTTGGGAGACTTCAGGAGACTGGGTTAGGTCTTTGGCTGATGACGGAGGTGTTGCTGAGAGCTCCCACTTTGAGCTTTGACCACAGGGCCAGCTCAGTCAGGGCCCCCTGTTAGCACAGGTACTCTCTCCGGCCACAGACCCATGTCCCATGGCAGGCTGTCTTAGCCATCCAGCAGGGTATCAGTGAAGGGCTTGCAGACACCCTTGAAAGGATTACTAGTGTTTTGGAAGATCTAGCAGATAGGAGCCAAAAATCTTGCCCATTAAGGAATAGGGATGCCAGCCTTCAGCTCGAAGTGGGTTTTCAGAGGCACAGATGGTGTCCGTAAGTTTCATCCTGTGCAGGTAGTTGTAGCAATTCTGACTTCCTTGGGTTTCCAGCTATAGCAGTCTTGGACCATCCTCCACAAGGAGTCAAGGTTTGTACTTGATATCCCAAAGTCTGGACAGTAGAATATCAGTCTCCTATTTGAAGATTTTGGGGGCACGTACCCCTCAGGGACATGAGGTCCCCTTCAAGATTTCATTGCGAAGCTCATGATTTACTTCTTCACAAAAATAAATGGCAGTAAAAATACCAGATTCCTGTCGACCTTCACCAGCACAACATTCACTCCAGACTGGCCTCCTTAACCTGTGTAGAGCTGCATCAGTTTACCCCACTGCCCTGCCTCCTCAGCCCAAGTTCCCTGGAGCTCCCCAGCCAGGCCATTTCCTTAGTGGAGGGAAGACCAAGCCAGAATTGGCCTGAAAACATGGTTATATAGGGGGTCTACTGTATTTTTATTAAAGCTCCATTAAATATACCAATTAGTTTGGGAATGTTTGGCAACTTTATAATCTAGATTCCCTTTTCAGGACATGGGGTATTGACAGACTTACTAGTTTATAATTAAATTTCATATACTAAAGAATCAGTAACAACTTACAGAGGTCTTCAAAATAACCAAGGGTATATTTCACAATCTCTGCCACTTTTCTTCCCACTTAATTAAGCACAGATATAAAAATTCAAATGCCGCAAGACCAATATAGAAGATACAATTTTTTTTAAAAAAAATCTTCAGTACAGGGCTTTCCTGGTGGCACAGTGGTTGAGAGTCTGCCTGCCGATGCAGGGGACACGGGTTCGTGCCCTGGTCCGGGAAGATCCCACATGCCACGGAGCGGCTGGGCCCGTGAGCCATGGCCACTGAGCCTGCGCGTCTGGAGCCTGTGCTCCGCAACGGGAGAGGCCACAACAGTGAGAGGCCCGTGTACCACCAAAAAAAAAAAAAAAAAAAAACTTCAGTACAACTGGAAATTTGAACACCAGCTATATATTTGATGATACTAAGTAATTACTGTTATTTTGTTAGGTGTGCTAACAGTATTGTTACATTTTAAAGAGTCCTGATCTTGTAGACATAAACACTGAAATATGACATCTGGGATTTGCCTCAAAGTTATGTAGGTTAGAAAGTATATGGGGGTATGAAACAAAATTGGCCATGAGTTGCTAATTGCTAGAGCTGATCATTGTTGGGTGTGTTATTGTCTTCATTTGTGTATGTTTGGAATTTTCCGCAATAAAAATAAAAATAAAGACATACATAGAATCTCAAAGGAAAGAAAAAAGTACTCATGAAAAGTAGAGTTAACTACGTTTATAGCCACAGGGTAAGAATACTTCTACAGATTGTTGATTCTGTTGTTCCCTGCCCAGAGTACACTTTGGACTTCAAGCAAAATTATGAAGTATACTTTGCTTATATTCTTTATTTCCTAGTGTCTTCTTTCTTCATCTTACCTCAATATCAGTTTTCCTTCTGCTTGCTGTAAATGCACATTTTTCTCCTGTTTACCTCTTTACTTCCAAAATTGTCACTCATTTGTACATACTGAGAAGGAGACCTAAAAATGAACCTGTTCCAATTAAAGTGCGACAGAAAAATACTTGGGAGAGAGTTCAGGGTTAGAAGTCAGGGAATAGTTCTGATATTTGAGCATTTGGAAAAACTGATAGAATTGGGAGAAGTTTGTTGGAACATTTGGGAAAAAACTTGTAGGAGTCCTATATGAAAAACACTAACTGTTGATTTTATTTTAAAAATTGCCAGTCTGGGGGCTTCCCTGGCCGTCCATTGGTTAAGACTCTGCACTTCCAGTGCAGGGGGTGCAGGTTCAATCCCTGGTCAGGGAGCTAAGATCCCATATGCTGCATGGGGTAGCCAAAACAAATAAATAAATGAAAATAAATAAAAATTGCCAGTGTGGAGATAGGGGGAAGTAAAAGCATCACAGTAGTACTATTCTAACAAAAATAAATAATGTATAAAATGGGTAAATCAAAAAGCAATATTAGCACATTACCCAGAAATACAGCTGTGATTAAAAGAAACAACAAATTCAAAGTAGTTGCTTCTGTAGAATAGGATAAGTTGGGAAGGAGGCTGACAGCATGGAACAGAGAACTGCTGTATTTCATTATAAGCCACTTGGTAATACAATCTGACTTTTGACAACGTTTTATTTTAATAAAAAATGAAAATATTAAAAACAAACTGAACTATTAGTAGACTTATTCTAAAGAAGCATCAAGGGAAAATAAAATTAATAAAACTAATCTGAATAAAATTAATGCTATGATATTGAATGAAGTAGGGGTCTAGCTGTACCTTCTTCATATGCATATCCAGTTGTACCAAATTCATTTTTTGAAAAGACTGTTCTTTCTTCCTTTGAATTGTCTTGCCACCCTTGTTGAAAATCTAATGACCGTAAAGTGGATTTATTTATGGACTCTCAGTTATATGTCTTTTTTTTTTTTTTTTTTTTTTTTTTGCAGTACGGGGGCCCCTCACAGTTGTGGCCTCTCCCGTTGCGGAGCACAGGCTCCGGATGCGCAGGCCCAGCGGCCACGGCTCACGGGCCCAGCCGCTCCGCGGCACATGGGATCCTTCCGGACCGGGGCACCAACCCGCGTCCCCTGCATCGGCAGGCAGACTCCCAACCACTGCGCCACCAGGGAAGCCCAGTTATATGTCTTTATGCTAGTACCACACAGTCTTGATTACTGTTGCTTTTTAGTCAGTTTTGAAGTAAGTGTGAGTCTTCCAGCTTTGTTCTTTTTGAAGATTGTTTGGCTATACTGGGTTCATTGCATTTCCCATATGAATTTTTGTATCAGCTTATATAACAGTTTCTACCAGAAAGGGCGAGGGGAGCTGAGATTTTAATAGGGATTGCATTAAACCTGTAGATCAATTTGAGAAATATTGCCATCTTAACAATAGTAAGTCTTCTATAGAATCCATGAATATGGGTATCTATTTATTTAAGTCTTCTTTAATTCTTTCAATGATGTTTTATAGTTTCACTGTAAAAATCTTACAGTTCTTTTGTTACATTTATTTCTAATGATTTTTATTGTTTTAATGCTATTATAAAAGGAATGGTTTTCTTAATTTCATTTTCAGATTGTTCATTGCTAGTGTATAGAAATACAATTGATTTTTGTATTTTGATCTTCTATCTTGCAACCCTACTGAACTCATTTATTTAGTTCTAATAAATCTTTTGTATATATTCCTTAGGATTTTCTATATATGAGATCATGTCATCTGCAAAAAGAGATAGTTTTAGTTATTCATTTTTCATCTGGATGCCTTTTATTTCTTTTTGTTGCCTAACTGCCATGGCTAGACCCTCCAGTACAGTGTTGAGTAGAAATGGCAAGAGTAGACATCCTTGCCTTGTTCCTGATCTATGGGAAAGCATCCAGTCTTTCACCATTAAGTATGATGTTAGCTATGGGTTTTTCATAGATGCCCTTGAGGAAATGGAAATTTCCTTGTATTCCTAGTTGAATGTTTTTTGTTTTTGTTTTTTATCATGAAAGGGTATTGGATTTTGTCAAATGCTTTCTCTGTGCCTATTGAGATACCATGTGGTTTTGTTTTATTACTACAGTGTATTACATTGATTGATTATCATATGTTGATAAACCACCCTTGCACTCCTGGGATAAATTGTACTTGGTCATTGTGTACAGTCCTTTTTCATTCGTTGCTGGATTCAGTTTTCTAGTGTTTTATTAAAGATTTTTGCCTCTGTACTTGTAAAATATTGGCTGTAGTCTTCTTGTGATTTCTTTGTCTGGATTTAGTATCAGGATCTCACAGAATAGTTGGGAAACGTTCCTTCCTCTTCTACTTTTTTTTGGAAAACTTTGTGAAGTAATGGTTTTAGTTCTTGAATTCACTGGTGAAGTCATTTGGTTCTGGGCTTGTTGGAAGTTTCTTGATTAATCTTTTTTTTATTGCTTTTTTATTGCTCTATTACAATTTTATCTTTCTTCTTGAGTAATGTTTTTAAATTTGAAAAACAAAAAACAAGTATAAGGTTCTAAGTATGCATTATATAGTCTGGTAAACCCCAAATTGCATGTAAAAACCTATCCCGCGGCTAATTCATGGGAAGTCCACTTGAAATTTCTACTGTTGAACAATTCAGTTCTTTAAACGTGACTTTTCAAAAGAGTGTTAATTGATAATGTCTTTTCACTTGAATTATTTTATAGTTGTATTCCGTAATAGCTTGGAATTTAAGGTTTGCTTTTTTTTTTTACTATTGCTTTTATCTCAGCAGCAATGCAGCAAGTGTTGGATAACCTTACGGAGCTGCCCTCATCTACAGGAGCAGAAGAAATAGACCTAATTTTCCTCAAGGGGATAATGGAGAATCCTATTGTAAAATCACTTGCTAAGGTATATTGGTTTATTCATAAGATAACTAAATTATTTTTTTTTATTCTTTTTACAGAGGTCTTTTCAGATTACTGTTTTAGAACCTGGTTAATATACCTTAGGCTTTGTTAGCAAATAGTAACAGTTAACAGTTAATGAGATCTTACTGTACACAGAAGTTAGACCACTTTTGCCTTTTCTATGCTGACTTTAAAGTTTTAGGGAAATAATAACTGAACAGTCATATTATAATGGAGGTCTGTGGAAAAGATTCTGGTCCTGTCTCCGTTTTCAGCAACAAGGTACTGACTTTCTTCTTTTACATTGGACCATGTACCTGTTTTTTCATTTCAGTTCTTGACTTCCTATATATAGTACTTTTTGAAATCTTGTTTTTTCTTGGTAACCCTGACATTTTGAGTCTGTTTCCATAATCAACTCTCTAGTAATCTTTTTAACTCATCCATAAATATATTTTTACAACCATTTTTGGCCCAGTTTCATTTCAGTTATACTATTTCCCTGTAATAATTTTTGTAAATGTCACTAAAGCTTAGTGTATTAACTGTTTCACAACCGTGCTCTTCCATTCTTCAGATGATTCTTGCTTTCAAGAACCTGTGCCATATACCCTCTCTGACTTTTTCTTTTCTTCCCTTTTATTTTTCTTACAAGATACTGAATATAGTTCCCTTTGCTATACAGTAGGACCTTATCGTTTATGTCTCTGACCTTTTCTTCATGTAACTATCTTGTCATTCCTAAAATGTTGATTTCACCCTCTCCTGTGATCATTTTTTAGCCATAGTCTCTTACTTGTCTTCTTCTAAGAGTTCTGAAAAATCATACTTTTTACAAAGTGTTCTATTAGTAGGAGTGAGTTAATGATGCAGATTCTTCATTTTATTCATCAGTGTAATCATTCTAAGGTCATATGACATAAAAGCTTTGGTTTCTAAGTAGAAACTTATCCACTTGCATATCACCTAACTAGAATTTTTATTTTAGTCATTTTTGATTGTAGTCTTTCAAAAATTTATTAGATATTCCTTTAATAATAATATATAAGATATGATTTTCCTTCAGATACAAGCTTCTTGTCACAAATATCAGTCACTATACTGTGTTGAGATAAAGTAATAGTTTCAGGGTCTGTTGAAATAAGTAAGGGCTGTTTAAGCCTGTTAATTAAATTGCTCGCCCTGAGCTCTTATTGCTACTTTAAAAGTAGTGTTTACTTCTCCCTTGATATCATACTTACTGTTGGTTGTCAGTTTTTTATTGCCAGTGTATCTATTACACCCCATCCCCATGTTTATTTAATTTACAACTTTTAGATGTAGATTTCAAAACTAGATAATATTATGTAAGGCATCTTACAATGTGCTTATTGTTTATAAGGGTTTTTAAAATATACTGTTTCATCTTTGCAACAACTTTATGAATTGAAAACTAAGTTTTAAAAATAGAAAAATTATTTGCCTAGGGTCACTTAGCTAGTAAATGACAAAAATATTTAGGCCAGATCTTGTTTCTTCAAATTCTGTGCCGTTTCTACCACAGCACAAGCTGTGTTTGTGTGTCTCTGTGTGTGTGTATTCCTAAGAATTTATGTGCGTAAAAAATTATTGGCTTTTGTGTCACTGATATTGGCCTTTCAGAAGATTATCTTGTTCACTGTTCTTAACAAGTGAAATGGCTGGATGACTTTTGCGCAGCTGAAGTGCTACTGTAATCTTTTGAAGATAAAATTGAAATTAGGAAGAGAATCACCCAGTAGTATCCAACATTCAAGCAGCTTCTCACAAAATAAAAGCAATGGTAGTTGGGTATTCCTTACATTGAAGGCACAGAAATCCCAGGAGGAAGGGAGGACCTTCTTCCAGGAAAGAGAAAATAAGTCACAGCAGGCCAACACTCCCAGCACAAGTAGGGAGAAAAATGGATAAATTGCTGAGGAAACAGCGAGCCAAACATTGCTAGACCTGTGGAAAGGCAGGAGCATGTGACTAATAATCATGAGGAAAACAACAGAAGCAGTCCCATAGATGACCCTTTTATTAAAGTTTATAAACAAAGATTTTTAAAGAACATATTTTTTTAAGTGATACCTTGTTTTTGGAGGCTTGAAAAAATATTTATTTATTTATTTGTTTGTTTGGCTGCACTGGGTCTTAGTTGCTGCGTGTGGGATCTTTAGTTGAGACATGCGAACTCTTAGTTGCGGCTTGTGGAATCTAGTTCCCTGACCAGGGATCAAACACCGGCCCCCTGCATTGGGAGCTTGGGATCTTAGCCACTGGACCACCAGGGAAGTCCCTAAATAGCATTTTTTTTTTTTTTGCGGTATGTGGGCCTTTCATTGTTGTGGCCTCTCCCGTTGCGAAGCACGGGCTCCGGACGCGCAGGCTCAGCAGCCATGGCTCACGGGCCCAGCCGCTCCGCGGCATGTGGGATCTTCCCAGACCGGGGCACGAACCTGTGTCCCCTGCATCGGCAGGCGGACTCTCAACCACTGCGCCACCAGGGAAGCCCGCATATTTTTAGTAGAAGAAAAAAGCGGGAAAAAATGAAGACATTTAAACTATTACTAGAAAATAAGAATCAAAAACAATCAAATGGTTATTCAGGGACTCAAAAATACAATATCTGGTTAAGAGCTCATTTGATGGGTTTAATATTGGGTTGGCAAAAAAGGTCATTCGGTTTTAAGTAAAAATAAAAGACACATTTTTCATCTTCACCAGGAATTTTATTGAACAACATATTTGTTAACCGAATGAACTTTTGGCCAAGCCAATAGAAGATTAAACACAGCAGAAAAGAAGATTAGTGAATTTGAAGACAGGTCAACAGAAAACATCTAAACCGAAATTCATAGAACAGTATGTCTGGAAAAGACAATATATGAGGCATTCTCAAAAAGATCAAATACACATGTAATTAATATCCCAGAAAGAGGGAGAAGGGGCATGGGACAGAAGAAATAGTTCAAGACACAATGGCCAAGAATTTTCAAACCTAATGAACAACAACATCAACTGATAGATTCAAGAAGGCAGGTGAACCCCTGGCAGGGAAAATACAAAGCAAAACATTCCTCAGAATATCACAAACTCCTGAAAATCAAAGATAAAGTGAAAATTTGTAAAGCAACTGGAGAAGAAAGACACATTAAGGAGAAACACTAAGACTAATGGTTAGCAATAAAACAGGAACTATGGAAGTCATAACAGAGTGGATTGAGATCCTTAAAGTGCTCAAAGAAAAACACTGCCAACCTCAAATTCCCTTTTCAGGGCTTCCCTGGTGGCGCAGTGGTTGAGAGTCCGCCTGCCGATGCAGGGGACATGGGTTTGTGCCCCGGTCTGGGAAGATCCCACATGCCATGGAGCGGCTAGGCCTGTGAGCCATGGCCTCTGAGCCTGCGCGTCCGGAGCCTGTGCTCCGCAACAGGAGAGGCCACAACAGTGAGAGGCCTGCGTACTGCAAAAAAAAAAAAAAAAAAAAAAAAAAATCCCTTTTCAGCAAAAGCGACCTTCAGAAGTGAAAGCAAAATGAGGATTTTCATTTCAGACAAAATCTGAGAAAAATTGTCTCCATTTACTCAACAATAAATGCAAAAGGAGGTTCTTCAGGCAGAAAGTGATAAAATAAAGGGAACATTAGTGAGTAAATATAAAATAATACTGATTTTTAAGATGAAATAGTAGTGTCTTGTGGCATTTATAGCATGTATATAAATGAAATATGTGCAGATGATATACCAAAAGGAAGGACTTAGTGATTCAGACAATTGTAAGATGCTCTCATTATTCAGGAAGTGGTAAAAGTAATGTCTTAATGTCTTAAGTAATGTCTTTAATGTTGTATAAAAAGTCAGGGATGCGGGGCTTCCCTGGTGGCACAGTAGTTAAGAATCCACCTGCCAATGCAGGGGACATGGGTTTGAGCCCTGGTCTGGGAAGATCCCACATGCCACAGAGCAACTAAGCCCACACGCCACAACTACTGAGCCTGTGTGCCACAACTACTGAAGCCTGCACACCTAGAGCCCATGCTCTGCAACAAGAGATGCCGCCACAATGGGAAGCCTGCGCACTGCAACCAAGAGTAGCCCCCACTCACCGCAACGAGAGAAAGCCCACGTGCAGCAACGAAGACCCAACACAGCCAAAAATAAAATAAATTTTTTAAAAAGGGATGCATATTGAGATCTCTAGGGTAGCCACCAAAAGTAAAATTATAAGAATGAATAAATTCCACCCAAGCTGTAAGGGAGAGAAAATAGACTTGAATTACCCTCACTCCAGAAACTAGAAAAGTTAGCACAAAGGTAGAGGGGGGTGACCATCTTCAGACATGGGACAACAGGCAGCACAGGATTGTGATGCCTGAGAGAAAGGAAAGAAATGAGGTGAGCATTATGAAACTGAGGGTGGTTTCCATGCTGCAGTGCAGAAAGAAGAAGCACAAACAGCCCAGCAGTCTTAGTAGAGCTTGGCATTTGGGGAGGTGGAGGTGACTGGAATTTGTGTAGCAGAGTATCAGGGAGGAGGAAGCTAAGTAGATTTGCTTAGGGGTGCCCTCAAATCTCTGGCTGAGTGCTGATTGTGCATATGTGAAGCACAGCTCTAGAGTCCAAGGAAAGACCCACTGGAAAGCACAGTAAGCCAAACAACTTCCAGGGCTCAAAAGGGATGGAGAGTAGTTTAGTTGGCATTCCCACCACCCTGAGTGGAAAGTCCTCATAACATGCGGGACATTGGGCAGAGTTCACACTCGGTTTGTTATAACAGACCTAGGAAACTAGTACAGATTACAGCAAAATCAAACTAAAAATTAATAACAGTTATTCCCCAAATCCCCAAATATATGGAAATTAAACAGCATACTTCGAAATAGCCATGGGTCAAAGGAGAAATCACAAAGAAACATAAAAAATATTTTGAATTGAATGAAATGAAAATACATGTCAGAACTTGTGGGGTGCAGCAAAGCAGCGCTTAGAGGGAAATGCCTATATTAGAAAAGAACAATATTTAAATCAATGATCATGTGTACACCTTGAGCAAATAGAAAAAGGACAAATTAAGCTCAAAATAAGCAGAAAGTAGTAAATAATAAAGATGAGTGAATATAAAAAAGACAAATAGAAAAAAATCAGTATAACTCTTAGTATATTAATACAATTGGTTAACCTCTAGCTAGACACAAATTATCAGTATCAGAATGAAAGAGAGGACGTTGCTACAAATCCAACAGACATTGCAAGAATAATAAGAAATAAGAACAACTTTATGGTGGCAATAAATATGATAACTAGATGAAGCTAATTTCTTGACAGATACAAATGACTAAAACCTAGATAAGAGTAGATAACCTGACTAGCACTATATCTGTTTTTTATAATTGAATATTTGCAGTTTAAAACTTGAAGCTCCATGGGCTTCCCTGGTGGCACAGTGGTTGAGAATCTGCCTGCCAATACAGGGGACGTGGGTTTGAGCCCTGGTCTGGGAAGATCCCACATGCTGCGGAGCAACTAGGCCCGTGAGCCACAACTACTGAGCCTGCGCGTCTGGAGCTTGTGCTCCGCAACAAGAGAGGCCACGACAGTGAGAGGCCCGCACACCGCAATGAAGAGTGACCCCTGCTTGCCGCAACTAGAGAAAACCCTCACACAGGAACGAAGACCCAACACAGGCAAAAGTTAATTAATTAATTAATTAAAAAAAAAAAAAACTTGAAGCTCCAGCCTAGATGGCTTCAAAAGAAAATTCTGTCAAACATTTAAGGAAGAAATAATACCAATTCTACATGATTTCTTCTAGAAAAAAGAAAGAGAAGGGAACATTTCCAATTTTGTTTTACTCGTCTTGGTGTTACCCTGATAACAAAACCAGCTAAAAACAGTTCAGTTAAAAAGAACTACAGAATAGTATCCCTCATGAACATAGACTTCAAGTTCTTAAGAAAATATTAGCAAATCAAATCTAGCAACACACAAAAAGGATAATACCTCATTACCAAGTGAGTTTTGTCTTAAAAATACAAGCTTCTTAACATTTGAAAACCAATAAATGTCACCATTTTAATGACATGATAAGCAAAATCATTTGATGATGTTCATAGTTGTGGGAAAAACATTTTACAAAATTGAATATCCATTCCTGCTAAAAACTCAGCAAACTAAGAATAGAAGAAAATTGCCTCAACCTAATGAAGGGCATCTATGAAAACCCTACAGTTAACATCGTAATTCATGGTGGAAGATAGAATGCTTTCTAAGATCACTTCTGTTCAACTGTTATCACTTCTTTTCGACTTTGTACTGGGAGTCTTTGCTAGAGCAAAAAGGCGAGGAAACAAATAATAAAAGGCATACGGATTGAAGAGGAAAAAATTAACTGTCTTTATTCAAGGATGACATTATCATCTATGCCAAAAATCCTAAGAATCTACCGGAAGGAAGAAAAAAAAAGAAAAACCCTCTAGAACTAATTAGTGAGTTTAGCAAGGACACAAGATAAAAGAATAATCTATATAAATCCATTGTATTTTTATATACTAGCAATGAACAATTGGAAATTGTAATTTACTGAAAAAGAAATAAATTTTTAAAAATATGTGCAAGACCTGTACACTGAAAACTACAAAACATTGCTGAAATTAAAGGCATACATACATACATAGGGCCTAGCCGCTCCATGGCATATGGGATCTTCCTGGACCAGGGCACGAACCTGTGTCCCCTGCATCAGCAGGCAGACTCTCAACCACTGCACCACCAGGGAAACCCCTCAATAATCTTAAAATGTTAATTCTCTGGAAACCGAGCTAAAGATTCAGTATAATCCCAGCCAAAATTTCAGACTGACAAGATGATGAAGGACCTAGACCAGACAAACAATTTTGAAAAAGAACACAATATGATCTCTTCCACAACCTGATTTCAAGGATTACTCTTGTCCTACAGTAATGAAGACAATGCAGTATCAGCATACAGATCATTGGCACAGAATAGAGTCCAGAAAGAGACTACCACTTACATGGTCAACTGATTTTTGTTAATAGCGCTATGATAATTCAATGAAGAAATGATAGTCTTTTCAATATATGTTCCTGAAACAATTGAATATTCATATGCAAAAAAATGAACATTATCTTTTTCCCCACTCTATATGCAAAAATTAGCTAAAGATAGATCATAGATCTAAATGTAAAAGCTAAGACTAAAAAAATTCTAAAAAGACACATAAGGGAAAAACTCCTTGTGACTTTGGATTAGAGAAAGACTTCTTAGATAAGACATAAAGAGCATAAGGCGTAATGAAAATTTTGATTAATTAGATTTCCTCTGCAAAAGACACCATTAAGAAAATGAAAAGGTGAGCTACAGACTGGAAGAAAATATTTGCAGAACATATATCCTAAAAGGGAAGCTGCTCATTTATTGGTGGTAGCAGTGCAAAATGGTATAACTACTTTGGAAGACAGTCTGGCAGTTTCTTACAAAGCTAAATACAGTGTTACCATACAATCCAGTGATTGTGCTCCTTGACATTTACCCAAGTGAATTGATAATTTGTGTCCACACAGAAACAAACACATGAATGTTTATAGTAGCTTTATTCATAACTGCCAAAACTTGTATGCAACCAAGATATCCTTCAATAGGTGCATGGATAAACAAAGTGTGGTACATCCATAAAATGGAATATCATTCAGCAATAAAAAGAAATAAGCTATAAAGCCATGAAAAGAGATGGAGTAACCTTAAATGCTTATTGCTAAGTGAAAGAAGCCTGTCTGAAAAGGCTACACACTGTATGATTCCAACTATATGACATTCTGGAAAAAGCAAAAGCTATAGAGACAGTATCAAAAAAGTCAGTAGTCGACAGTTTGGGGAGTATAAGGGAGGGATGACTAGGTGCATCACAGGACATTTTCAGCAGTGAAACTATTCTGTATGATACTTTTAAGGTATATGAGTGACATTATGCATCTGTCAAAACCACTGGCACTGTACAACATAAAAGTCAAAATCCATGGAAATGTGAACTATAGGCTTTAGTTAATAAGGGTGTATCAATATTGGCTCATTAATTATAACATTTCTCACATTAATACAAGATATGAATAAGGGAAACCAGGGGTAGGGGAGCAGATATGTGGGAATTCTCTGTATTTTCTGCTGAGTTTTTCTATAAATCTAAAGCCTTATTAGCTAAAGTCCATAGTTTACATTAGGGTTCACTCTTTGTGTTGTACATTTGATGGGTTTTGATGCATGTATAATAACATGTAATGTCTTTTTTCTGGTTTTGGTATTAGAGTAATGCTGGCCTTTATAGATTGAGTTAGGAAGTGTTTCCTTTGCCTTCTAGAAGAGACTATAAAGAAATGGTATAATTTCTTCTTTAAATGCTTGGTAGAATTTACCAGTGAACCCATCTGGACCTGGTGCTTTCTGTTTTGGAAGGTTATTAATTATTGATGTAATGTCTTTAACAGATATAGGGCTACTCAGATTATCTGTATCTCCTTTTATGAGTTTTGGTGGATTGTGTTTTTCAAGGAATTGGTCCATTTCATCTAGGTTATCAAATTTATGTGCATGGAATTGTTCATACCATTCCTTCATTATCCAAGACATCAGTAGTGATGGCCTCTTTCATTTCTGATATTAGTAAATTCATGTCTTATCCCTTTTTTCTTAGTTAAGCTGGTAAGAAGTGTATCAGTTTTATTGATCTTTTCAAAGAACCTGCTTTTGGTTCTTTGATTTCATGTTTTCAGTTTCATTAATATCTGCTCTAAATTTTATTATTTTATTTAATTTGGATTTAATTTGATCTTCTATCTTGAGTTTCCTAAGCTGAAAGTTTAGATTATTGATTTTAGATCTTTCTTCTTTTCTAAATATGCATTCAGTGCTATAAATTTCCCTTTAAATACTGCATTCACTGCATCCCACAAAATTTCATAAGTTGTATTTTCATTTTCATTTAGTTCAGATTTTTTCAAAATTTCTCTTGAGATTTCTTCTTTGACTCATGTCTTATTTAGAAGTGTGTTGATTTGTCTCCAACAAATGTTGCTGGGATTTTTATTATACTTTTTATAATCTTTATTCTTATAAACTTGTTAAGGTATGTTTTATGGCCCATACTGTGGTTAATCTTGGTGAATGTTCCATGTGAGCTTAAGAAGAATGTGCACTCTACTGTTGTTGGATGAAGTTGATTGATGGTGCTGTTCAGTTTAACTCTGTCCTTTCTGATTTTTCTGCTTGCTGGATCTGTCAGTTGCTGATAGAGGAGTGTTGAGGCCTCCAACTACAATAGTGGATTAATCTGTCTCTCTTTGAAGCTCTATGAAATTTTTCTTCACATATTTAGATGCTCTGTTGTTAGGAGCATTTACGTTATAGATTGTTATGTCTTCTTTATTATGTAATGTTTCTCTTTGTTCCTGATAATTTTCCTTGCTCTGAAGACTGCTCTGTCTGAAATTAATATAGCTACTCCAGCTTTCTTTTGATTAATGTTAGCATGGTATGTCTTCCTCATTATCTTTACTTTTAATCTACCCGTGTCTTTATATTTAAAGTGGGTTTTTTGTAGACAACATGTACTTGAGTCTTATTTTCTTATTGTTTGGTCTTCTCTTTTCTGCCATCTCTGTTTTAATTGAGCATTTTATATGACTTCATTTGTTTCTCCTCTTTTAACTTATATCAGTTGTATTTTTTTAAAAGATTTTAGTGGTTTCCCCTTGATTTTGCAGTGCACATTTACAGCTAATCTAAGTGCACTTTCAAATAACACTATATTACTTCACTGTAGTATAATAATACAGTAGTTACGTGAAGTAACTACCTCATAACAGAGTATTTCCAATCTCTCCGTTATAGCAGGCTGTCAGTCATTTCATTTATCCATAAGCTGTAATCATCAAATACACTGTTGCTGTTATTTTTGAAGAGTTAATGTACTAGATTAATTAAGAATTTTTTAAAAGATTTTATTACTTTCATGTATTTTTTCTCTAATGCCCTTTTCTTTACGGAGAGTTGAGTTTTGAACCTATATTCCTCTCTCTGAAGAACCTCTTCTAACATTGTTTTCAAGGCAGGTCTACTAGCAACAAATTCCCTCAATTTTTGTTTGTCTGACAAAAAGTCTTTATTTCTCTTTCACTTTTGAAGGATAATTTGACTGTATAGATATAATTCTAGGTTGGTAAGTTTTCTTCATTCTACACTTCTTTCCTATCTGAATGCCTTTTATTTATTTATTTTCTTTTTTTTCTTTGAAACTTTCTTCATTGGTTCTTTTTTATTTATTTTAATTGAAGTATAGTTGATTTACAATTTTGTGTTAATTTCTGCAGTACAGCAAAGAGACTCAGTTGTACATATACATTCTTTTTTATATTCTTATTTGGTTTTCTTTCGACTAATTGTCCTGGCTAGAAGATTCAGTACAAATGTTCAATAGAATGATGAGAGCAGACATCCTTATCTTGTTCACAATCTTAGGGGAAAAGCATGTGTTAAATATAATATTATTCACTACTAAATATAATAGTAGCTGTGGGTTTATACTTTCTGTTCTAAAATTTGATTTTTTTTGCATATGATTCCATATCAGTACCTACAGAGAACCTTCATTCTCTGTAAAAGTGGCATAATATTCCATTGCATGAATATAACAAAAATTTTTTAGTCAAACTTCTGGTAGATATTTAGGTGACTTTTTCACTTACAAGTCATGCTGTAATATGCAGTCTTGCTACATGTTATTTTGCATATGTATGTATATCTCTAGGATAAATCTTAAAAGAATCATTGTAATTTTGGTAGATATAGTCAAACTGCTCACTCGTGTGTTCCCACCAGAAAAGAATGTGTGAGAATGCCTGTCTTCTGCCATATTCTCACCATCATGGTATGTTACCAGAATTTTATCCTTGCCAATCTCATTTTTTAAAAAAAAGTATTTCAGTGTAGTTTTAGTTTGCACTTCTCTTATCATGAAGGAGGTTGTATATCTTTTCATATGTTTAAGAAGTATTTGAATTTCCTTCTTTGTGAATTTTTCATATTCTTTGCCCATTTTCCTTAATGTGTTGCTGATCTTTTTCTTACTGGTTTATAGAAATCCTCTCTCTCTCTCTCTCTCTCTCTCTCTCTGTGTGTGTGTGTGTGTATTTATATATATGGAAATTAACCTTTGGTCTGCAATATGATTCATAAGTATTTTGACCCTAGTTTGTCATTTGTATTTTGACTTTGCTGATTTTTGACAAGAAGAAATTTTAAATGTTCAATTTTAAATGTTCAATGCAATTTATTTTATTGGGCCTGTTTTTGTTTGTTTAAATTATAGCTTCCGGATTTGGCATTATATTTATGTCTTTCCCACTCAGTGATTATAAAAAGATTCTTTTATATTTTCTCTGAATACTATTAAAGCCAAGCTTTTTAAAAAGCCCTTTCTCCTTTTAAAAAGTATAAGATTCCCATTTTTAGTTTTTTGACATCTGTGTGGGTCTCCTAATTCTACAGGTATCTCTGAGAGTGGCTTAGCTCCCTGAGTGCCTTGAGATATAGTTTATCTAATCTAAGAATTTGAACTTTTTTTGGTTAACTAAATGACAAGTTCTTTACTCATTAGAGAATTCAGTTCTAATTTAGTTACACTTATTTCATCCATTTTTTTCAACAGAACAGATCTCATCCTTTTTGGTATTATGTATGCAGAAGCAAAATAAAAATTGAATTCTCCATTCTCTCTGTCTCATTTCTACTTTCTGCTCAAATTCTTATTTTTTGGTTACTTGTGAACTTCTCTTTATCTTTTTTCAAAAGTCTCTAGAATAAAAGAAGAGGATGTCTCTTGACCACAGTCAATCTTATCTCCTATTTACTTAGCTTTTTCAAGAAATACTTAATGAGCAACTACAATATACTTAACCATGTTCTAAGAAGACAGAAACAAAATTAATGATATTTTTGTTTTTAAGGGAGAAAGATAAGGTTACTACACATAATCGCAATTCCATTATCATTACCAGTTATCTGTCACTTATAGTGCATAACTTTTGTTAAAATTTTTTGTTTGTTTGCAAGCATAGATGGACTGTGCTTGGGTAAAATACCCAGAAGTTTTGAAAGAACTTTTCTTCTCTGCAGTTCATTTTTCTAAAGTGCAGTGGTGAATAGGATTCTCAGAACTGGACATACAGAGGGCTTAGGCTATATTTGTATCAACTCCAAGTCTACAAAGCCAGTCATGGCATGTTCTTCCAAGCACTTGTGGCAGGTGACATATATTTTTATTGAGTTGTGCTAGCTTTCTAATAATGCTTTTTCTTAAAGGAAGCAAGTCCCATTTATTCAAATAGCATGTGATTCATATCTGTTTCTCTGGTCCGTTTTCAGTATTTCCTTTGTCTTTTTTGTTTGTTTGTTTGGTTAGTTAAATTCAAGTTGGTACTTGCCTCTTGAAAGCTACTAAATAAATTCTGACTTTAAAGTGAATAAAGGTCTCAACTTCTTTCACATTATCCTAGAACTTAAAAAGTTACATATTAACAAATATGGACCTGTATTTGCTTTCTTGGAAAAACTAAAATTGATCTTGATTGAACCCAACAATATCTCAGAAATTAATTTTCTTATTAATTATAACTGCAGTTTCACTTAAAAACTTTTTCTTCCTCTGAGAATTTATGTATTGTGTGGTGAGATTTTTTTTCCTACCATAAAACCAGTCTGTACCAGGTTTTTGATGTGCAAAAACCTTCAGGTATATTTGTTTTTATAGCATAATCTGCCCTCCACTTGACTTCCTCTTTCTCTCTTGCCATCAGTCTTTCCACATTCCCTCCTGTTCTCTCCGAATTTGGGAGCAATAAGGTAAGTGAACATAGAAAGGAGGGGAAGTGTATTAGAGTTTTCAAGTCAATGATCGATTCTGTTCCTTTACTTTTCCCAAAGACTTGAATTTAATCAAAGTCTACCAATATGTAAAGTAACATAGGATATTGTAGAAACTATATTGGCTTAGTACCTGAAAATTTTAAGCCAGTCATTATCTGTTCCCTGGAGAAACAGGTGATCTTTATAGCTCTTTGAGCAAACAGGTGAAAGTTGAAAAGGGTGGGTGGTATTCTTGAACCATAAGAGTATAACTTAACACATCTAGACTGGAAGAGCCATGCTAAGAAGCAACAACTCAACTAGCAGTCAATGAGAGCATATATCACACATTTAAATGAGTGAGAGTAATGCATAATGTTTTAGATTAAAAAACTGCAAGATGATGATAGAGTAGCTGGCTGTATAGTGATAAAGTTGAATAAGCTTTAGTATGTAAGAGCTCAAGCCTTGATGTTGGACTACCTGACTTAGCCACTTACCAGTAGTGTGAACTCAAGCTATTACTCTATCTCATTTTGCATCATCAGTGTCTGTGTCTATAAGGTAAAGATGATAATAACATACCTACCTTTGCTGAATACACACACACAATCTCATACTGTGCTGAGAATATAGTTCCTGGCACAAAACAAAAGCCCTCAATAAATGTTAAAGTTCTTTTCTTCCTTTTTTTTAAGATTTCTTATGCTACCATAAGAGTATTAAAAGTATTTGCAAGGTTAACGATGCTACATTAGATTTATTAACAACGAATATTTGTATTAAAACAATTAGCAATTCTAGCTTGTTTTGTAAGGGTTAAGTAATTGTGTACATTACTTTTTTTCCCAATGGTGATAATCATTCCATGATATATGTTGAATGTCTTCATCATCCTGTCTTTATTAGGCTCATATTACACTTTAAGAAAATTATAGATTTACCTATTCTCACTCTTTGTGGCATTCTCTAGTCTTCTTAATTTTTTTCTTATCTAAATCTAATACAAACTCATTCCTCTGTTTAAATTACATTTGAGGGCTTCCCTGGTGGCGCAATGGTTGAGAGTCCGCCTGCCGATGCAGGGGTCATGGGTTCGTGCCCCGGTCCGGGAAGATCCCACATGCTGCAGAGCGGCTGGGCCCGTGAACCATGGCCACTGAGCCTGCGCGTCTGGAGCCTGTGCTCTGCAACGGGAGAGGCTGCAGCAGTGAGAGGCCCGCGTACTGCAAAATAAATAAATAAATAAATAAATAAATAAATTACATTTGGTCTTTTGACATTTTTCTTTGTTTTATAACAGTTATAATTTCTTCTGTATCAGTTTATTTTCGTATGACTTAAACTTTCTTTTTCAGAGGTGTTTCTTTAAAATGTTGCTAATGTATAGCCCCTCTCTTCTACTTAAACTTATTTCAATCTTGTGAATTACCTGGAAAAATATATTTAAATGTAAAAATGCATTTTTAAAATTAGAAAGTGTATCATTTAGAAGATGACATACAAAAACCAAGATTGTTAGATGGCTCATTAACAATTTTACATTGATACATGTGAAATGATATTTTTGTTTAAATAAATATAATTTAAAAATAAAAAACATTAGAAGATGTGTTAGAACTCTGAAGGATCCACTCTGTATGGTAGAAATAACATCTAAAGTATTATAGGGATAAGTTAAAGTTTGATACTGTTGCCGCTTGAAATTTGGATTTTTCGTCACTTACTGGATAGAATCTTAAAATGTTAAGTGTGGGATTTGTCATCTTGCATGTTTTCATTTATAAACTAAATCTTTATAGTTATGCTCTACCTGTCTTCAAAATCGGACAGCAACCATTTATCAGAAAAACAACACTTAAAAGATAGAGACTGCTTAGTGTTCATTCTAAGTCTGAATTTAAAACTCTGCTTTACTCCCACTATTAAAGGATAATTAGGACTACGTATTTCCTGTGACAGTATGATTCGTGGTTCATTTTCTGTGGAAAAGGTTGTGAGATTAAAAAAAACAGATCAGCATAAGATATGGAGACATAAGGAGATCATTCCCCTAATGAGATCATATGGTCCTTCAAGGCTCAGTTCAAGAGTTGCCTTTCCTGAATTGCCTTTTTCTGCTGAATTTTCAAAATTGGAAAATGGTAGCTTTAGCATTATCATTTGGGGTTCTCAAAATGATTTTCATTATTTTTTAATGACAATCCATATAATGATTACGTTCCTATTTTTTATTTTTATTATGCTTAATCATTTAATAAAGCATAAACAGTATCATTTAGAGTTTGAGTCTGGACTAGAAAGTCATTAGGAAATTCTGTCAGGTAGGAAATATAATACATTTTTTAAATTATCATTGGCCTATTCAGTTTTTTCATGGTTTAGTTATAAAAATGTGTTTTCCATTACTTTTAGGGTAGGAATAGAGGCCAAGATTTATTATATTACATGATAACATTTACTCTGAAATCTATATATTACCTCTCATTGAAAGATTTGGTTGCAATGAATCAAACCTTCAAGTAATATCTTTTAAAACTTTCTTTATAAAAAGGAAACAAATCAAGAAGAAAACCGCGGTCTGGAGCAAAACAGTGTGTATTATTATTTTAATATACTGTTGTCTTTTCAGGCTCACGAGAGGCTAGAAGATTCAAAACTAGAAGCTGTCAGTGATAATAACTTGGAATTAGTCAACGAAATTCTTGAAGATATCACTCCTCTAATAAATGTGGATGAAAATGTGGCAGAACTGGTTGGTATACTCAAAGAGCCTCACTTCCAGGTAAACTTTCCCTATTGCTCTTCTTTCCAAGTCCCCTGTATTCCCAAAATATTCTCCTTTAGTAGTTAAGTTTCAGTTTAAGATGATGTTTTTTTAAAGATTATTTAGGGCCATATTTTGCAAATTACAACTTAGATATTTTAATATCCCTTTCTGCTGGGACTATGTAAACAGACACACATACTATACAGATGTATAGGGTCTGTCACAGAAATACATCAGAATGGATTTTTCTTTGTGTAATTAAAAAACAACAACAGCCCTGCTTCACCATCACACCACATGCTGGGGACGTTTTTCTCCCTGTGATAGTGCATTTTTCTTCCTCACTACCACTGTTTCCCAGCCCTCCTTGTGACCAGCTGTATACATTTTCAGTATTGCTTCTAAGACTGGGGTGCAGTTGATGACCTTGGAACTAAAGAGAGCTGTATGATGATAGAAACTATGACATAGCATACTTTCCATAGGTAAAAAAAATTAAAATAAATGCAATTTAAGCACTTGTCTGTGTAGGTGAAGAGTTAATCAGTTTACCAAAGAAGAATCAGTTTCAGAAGAAAAGGAGGTCGAGGAGACTTCTTATAAACCTGTAATTCAGACAGTGTGGTATTGGGGCAGTATTAGAAAAATAGAAACCCCAGAAATACATCCACAGACAAATGGCAACTTGATTATGACCGAGATACTACATTTTAGTGGAGAAAGAATGGACTGTTCAATAAATGGTCCTGGGATAAAGTGTCACCTGCTTGCCATTGCACATCTTAGCATTAAAAATCAAATGGCAACACCCCTTTGCTTTTTCTCAGAGACTTTCTGTGACTCTCTAACAGTGTTACTGCAAAAATTATGTACATTTATAGGGAGATGGTTCCTACGTAAATCTGTATCTTAGGTGCAAAAAATACAAACACATGTCAAAGACACCTTTGTGAAGAGGCCAGTTAGTTGAGGCCTTATAAGGCATACTAAGTTATTTGGACTTTATCCTGAGGACATTGGGAAACTTTGGCTTGGGATTGCAGCGGTGGGTGGGTGGTGGTGGTTATTAAATAGGGAGAGGTCAGATTGTGGAGCCAGATGGTTTTGTACCAAGGCAAGAAGTTGTGACGGCAGTACAGATAGTGGGAAATGTGAGGATTTTCAAGTTCTAAGCAGCAAAATCAATAGGGCTTAGTGAGTGGTTACATGTGACAGCTGCAGAAGAGAAATGTGGGAAGTTGATAAGGACAGGATTTCTGACAGACAATTGATGGCATCCACTCTAGGAGAACTGTTTTGGACATGTTAATGTTAAGATAACTGGCCATATTAAGTTTGCAGTACCTTAGAAGCATCTGGTAGAGTTTTCAAGCGTGCTATATTTTTTATATGAGTATATAAAATTTAATGCATAAATTTATATAAAGTTTAATAAATACGTAAAATTATGAAATGGCAACAAGTAAAAATTAAGACATTGCATTTTTACTACCCAATCCACTACTGTACTACCATAGTGCATATTCCTCCATACTTTTTCTAGGCATAAATGTACATACATGTTTTTTCCTTTACTGATTGTGATCATTTTGCACAAGCTATTTTGTAACTTACCCTTTTTTTCAGTTGTTGATTTCCACTTTTTTATTTCAGTGGACCTCTGTCTCATGTAGTACACATTCTATATTCACACATCACACATCTCCATTTCCCCAAAAATATTCTTTATAGCTGCTTTGTGCATATGAGTTTTCAACCTAGGTCCATGTGTGGCATCTGGGTGGACCATCCCTTTTTCCCTTGATTATGATGTTGACCCATGGAAGAGACCAGGCCATTTTCCTGCAGAATCCACTCCCTGGATTTATCTGGTTGCTTTCCTGCTGTGTTGTTTAGTTATCCCTTCTATTTCTTATAAACAGAAGTTTTACCTAAAAGATGATTCAAATTAATTATTTGGAACTAGAATGCATCTTAAGTAAGGTGATACAACATAAATTAATCTACATCAGACAACGTATAATACCTGGTTGGTCCATCACTCTTGATACTGAGATTAGTCCTTGATTAAGAGCAATGACAGCCTGATCCTACCCTTGAAAGCCTTTCCACTAGGAAGTAATCTAGTATGTTATTATTCTAGCATTATACAAATGCTGTTTCCTTTTAACCATTTACCTACTGACAAACATAAATTAATAATCCTTGCCTGAATCAATATTTTCATTAGAGGTTGCAAAATGACATTTTTCAAATTCTCTCATTCTATATTTATTAGCTGGTGTTCTTATATAAAGTAGAGCTTTTCCTCATCAACTGAGCTGTTTAGTTAACCTGTAATGCATTTCCTACTGAAAAGTTAGGGAAATGCTAGATTCTTTTCTTTACCAACTTTCAAAGTAAAGAATTGTTTAAAATAGCAATCTCAAATGGTAACAAAGGAGGTTTCTTCAGTCCTGTTTTTTAAATAGCATTGTGGACTTAACGGAGTTTTCATTAATTCAGTATGTTTCAATCCTCTACAATCCTTAGTTTTGTTTTGTTTTGTTCTGATTTGTCAAATTATCATGACTTTGGCCAGTTGTAGGCAAATTTTTAGTATATGAATCTGAAGCTCATGAGAGTTCTGGACCAAGGGAGTTCTCAGTGTATAAGCAGTGGTTCAAGTCACAGGAGTAGATAATATTGCCTAAGAAGAGTATATATGGTAAAAACTAAGCAGCCCAGATTAGTGATTTGAGTAACTTCCAGCATTTATAGGAATAATACTTATATATGGATTTGTGAATATTTTTCTTCAGTCTCTTATACTATTTTCATGAAATGACCAAAAATTACCAATTAAACCTGTATACTGATTGCTTCTGTTCTGAACCTGTTGACATTTTCCCCCTTTTATTTTGATCTTTTTTTTTGTTTGAATTTGCACTCCCACCATTCAAAAAAAATTTTTTAATTTAGGTTTAAGCTGAGTATACACAATTACAGTATAAATGAAAAATAAAAATAAATATAACCCTCCAAATTATAAGAAATTCCTAGAAAGCTAGATCAAAGTCATCCATGAAGATAGCACATATACAGTAAATGTAGGAGGTAAAAGTGTATTATATTCAGAACCATTACTGGCTCTTTTTCCCCCCCAAAAATGTAAATTTTATACCTTTATTAGTAATATGAAATTTCCTATCACTGATATAAGATACTAATTTTTATTCACTGGATATCTTTTTAAGATATCCAGACATTTTGTACATGTGAAAAATATGTGGTGTTGCTAACAACAGGCTTAGGATAAAATTTACAGTCCTTGCCATTTGAATTTGTATGATAACTAACAAATAGGAATTGATAAATATTGAGTGATGGTGATGACAGTGGTGGCAATGAAATTCATTGCCTCTATTGCAGCACACTTGGACATCTAGGTTCAGTTTCCATTAAACATAAGGCTTTAAAAAAAAGTCACAAAACTCTTATCAGTCTCTTCAGATCTTTTAAAACAAGGAATACAGGGCTTCCCTGGTGGTGCAGTGGTTGAGAGTCCACCTGCCAATGCAGGGGACACGGGTTCGTGCCCCGGTCCGGGAGGATCCCACATGCCGCGGAGCGGCTGGGCCTGTGAGCCATGGCCGCTGAGCCTGCGCATCCGGAGCCTGTGCTCCGCAACAGGAGAGGCCACAACAGTGAGAGGCCCGCGTACTGCAAAAAAAAAACAAAAAAACAAACAAACAAAAAAAACAAGGAATACAATATTGTTTGATAATAAGTAAAATGATACATGCTTATGTGTCGTAAAAAGATTCTGTGCTTGATTTAACTCATATTTGGGAATTTAATAATTGTGCCTTGGAAATTTTTAGTACTCTACTGGGATAATGAACTAAGTTATATTTTAATAACTTATTCCATCTGTAATTAATAACCACAGGCTGTTTTGAATCCTTCTAGTCACTCTTGGAGGCCCATGATATTGTGGCATCAAAGTGTTATGAGTCACCTCCATCAAGCCCAGAAATGAATAATTCTTCTATCAATAATCAGTTAATACCAGTAGATGCCATTCGTATTCTTGGTATTCACAAAAGAGCTGGGGAACCACTGGTGAGTTGATAAGTCAGTGCCCTCTTAAATCTGAAATCTGACATACTTGTGGCTGAGTCACTACTCTCTATCTCATTTTTTTTCTCTTTCATAATTTGTGTCATTATGAAAACTTTATTCATGTTTGTTTTATCAGTCTTTTTTGGCCTGTGTATAAAGTACACAGCTGATGCTCCCTCAACTTGATTTAGCATGCAAAATTCAACCAAAATTAAAAGTTAAACTGAAATAGAGGTGAGAAGAAGTTTGCCGATGAGTAGCAAAAATTTCAAAAGATAACTATTTTTTTCCAATACCCTTTGAAGAAATAAACTCAGGTTGCTTACTATAGTATCAAAACACAGAAGAAGGTTGTTATGAAAAATTGAAGTTACTATACTGTACTCCAATAAAAATTAATTAACAAAAATTGAAGACGTTGGTAGGACTCTATAAGTAATGAAGTTTACAATTTCCTGCTAACATGCTCACCTCTGGGCTCTGACTATAAGAACAGTGAAGTGGAAAAATGAGAAAAGCCGGGAACAAGGCCATCAGAATGCACAAATACGTTTTCTTGCTCCTTCAAGCTTCCTTTTATCCTGTGGAATGCAACCTAATATATGTTTCATTTTCAGAGTTACCCTTACCATGGAAGTCCTTTTTTAAGGGATGGTATATGTCAGCGGTCCCCAACCTTTTTGGCACCAGGGACCGGTTTTGTGGAAGACAGTGTTTCCATGGGGTTGGGGGGGATGGTTCAGGTGGTAATGGGAGTGATGGGGAGCAGCAGATGAAACTTTGCTCCCTCACCCGCCACTCACCTCCTGCTGAGCGGCCCGGTTCCTAACAGGCCATGGACCCCTAGTATATGTTGTCACAGTTGCACATGGTTTAATGAGATTAAAGTATTGAGTCAGGAGAGAACATGGGAAAAGTAGGAATGATTCACTTACCTACTTTTGGAATTATTTTATTATACATACATGTTCATGACTATTTAAGATTTCTTCTTAACAACCTAAAATCAATAATTCCATTCCTTATTTCCTTTAGGGTGTAACATTTAGGGTTGAAAATAATGATCTGGTAATTGCCCGAATCCTTCATGGAGGGATGATAGATCGACAGGGTCTGCTTCATGTGGGAGATATCATTAAAGAAGTCAATGGCCATGAGGTTGGAAACAATCCAAAGGAATTACAAGAATTACTGAAAAATATTAGTGGAAGTGTCACCCTGAAAATTTTACCAAGCTATAGAGATACCATTATTCCTCAACAGGTTAGTAATAAAGTTCTTGCTAATATTAAGAATGCTTTTATTTCTTTAATCACACTGTTGGGTAGAGCCACCAGTTGCTACTTTTTTGCTAAGGAGAAGAGAAGAGAAAAAACTATCTGGTTTAATTGTTCTAAAGTGCCTTATTTCATCATGGGTGAATTTTTGGATTTTTAAACAATATCATCTTACTATTCAAAAGGAATTAGGAAAGAAATCTCTTTGTGAACACCATGAACCCTAGCATTTCAGTAACCTACAGCTAGGTATGAGAAAAACCATAAAGCCTTTTAGTCATTAATCTAGCAAATGTTTTTGACACCTGTTATGTTCCAGGCTGTGTGAGAAAATAAGCATGTAGTCCTGATCACCTCTAGCTAAGTGTTCCTGTGATGGGCTAAATAGAGAATGAGGCCAGAGAGAGAGGATGGGTCCAAAATGAAAAGAATCTTGAACACCTGATTTGTACGCATTTGATCTACATTTTGTAACTAATTTTTAGGTAAAATAGATTATTAAGCAGAGGAATGTTTTAATGACAGTGATCATCTAACCTCATTATGTTGAGTGAATTTCAAAAAGGAGAGAGATGAGATCGTGTAGTCAGGAAGCAGATTTTTGAAGGTGTGGGGTAATTTGTGAAAGGCAACTCTAATGGAAGGCTGTGACAACTGCTTTGGTTCAGATACCTGTGCCACCACTTAGTAGATTATTCTCTCTGTGCTTTGTTTTCTCATCTGTAGAGTTGGGATATTTCTTTTCTTAAAAGATTGTTGTAAGGATCAAATGAGTTAATTCACATTAAGCTCTCACAGCAGCACCTGGCACATCCTGAGTGCTCAGCAAGTAGCTGCTGCTATTGTTGTGATGCTGGCGATGAGGTGGTGGTGTTGTGACTGTAAAGAAGTGGTAAAGAAGGAAAAAGTAATAAAGTAATGGCAAAGGAACAGTTGACAATTATGGTAAGCATATTGGAACTGAGGAGAGAGAGGGTTGTTGAATCTAGATACTGAAGACATAGGAAATATCAATGTTTTAGATGCCTTTAATTATTCAGGTTTATTTCATAAATTTATTATTTCATGTGTGAATAAAATTATAGGTCTTTTACATAAGGTACTGCCAGTATATTTTATTTTAATATTGATAATATAATTTAAAAGACTAGTGTTTATATTTCCATACAATTCTTTGAAATAAGGTGCGTTGAATACCTGCTTTATATTCTTTGGAGGATAAGAATAGTCAGTCATGAATTTTAGTATGTAAATTGGATTTCTGAAAATACAGAAGCTTATAGTGAACTTTGGTTCAAATGAAGGGTAGAGACCTTGCCTTCAAGGAAAAGAATCATGAAAGAACTGGTGTTAGAAATTAGACATTTTAAATAACTAGTACCTCTCAGACTACCTTTTTTCCTCAGTTGACACCTGAGTAGATTGGAAAAGTAGAACTTAAGATTTATGTACTTATTTTTAAATTATATATTAGTTGTGATAGTTAGAAAGATTTTTTTTCCCCCTGTGGTTCACACTTCAGAATTCCTACCAGCTCACCTTGGCTATGATGGACTTTTATGGGAAAAAGTAAGTTTTGTGATATTAGTAGCTAGGGCTTTGGCCCAAATTCCTTTGTAGGTTCTGCACCTCGTGAATTGTCTGAATGATGTGAAATGCAAGGGTATTTAGCCCTATCTTAGGCATACATTTTTGTCCATCTTGTGCCTTCTCAAACTCTGCTTTTTATTTAGCCTTCAGAACTGGGAGAGGGCATTGAAATGGGGAAGGAGAGGCCTTCCATCCAAGCCTGAGGCAGTCTCAGACCTATCTTACCATAAAAAAGAAGACTCTAACATGAAGCCTTCCAACAGGAGAGAGAAAACACAGCCAAACTGGGACATTTTTAAAGTGAGAGGGGGAATGATTACTAATTATGCTGGAATACAACTGTCCTGGGCACACTGTGGTCCTCTTACGAAGAGACACTAATGGGAATCAAGGGCTTTCAGCTTTTCCAACTCTGCCCCTCTTTCACTCACTGGAAGCTCCACCATGTAGTCCTGCTGGGCCTGTCTTAACTCTTTCTCTTATTGCCGTGAGAGCAGATGGAAGCCAGGAAGTCTCCATACCAGGGTGCTGTTTTTCAAAGCATGGTCAGTGGATCATCTTTATCAGTAACATTTGAGGTGCTTACTAAAAATCCAAAATCTTTCATGAGACCTAAGAATCTATATTTTTAATTTGAAGATCAGGATGGGTTAGAAGTTGCAACTAATTCTGAAGTTCTCCAACTTACATGTATGTTGGGTTTCCAAAGGCTGTTTAAAATTCCATTTCTTTATTTAAGGCCAAATTGATGGGAGTTCTCTCTTTGAGGCCATTATGACCCAGGTGCCAAAAATGTTATGAAAAGAAATTACAGTTTTATTTCACTCAAGGATATACATGTAAGAATTCCCAGTAATATATTAGCAAATGAAATTTAACAATATATAAAAAAGATACTACAACATGTCCAAGTTGGATTTATCCTATGTATGCTAGGATAGTTTCGTGTTAGAAAATCCATATATGTAACCAAACACATTAACAGATTAAAGGAGAAAAATATCAGTAGAGAATTTGATAAAATTCAATACTTATTTATGATTTTTTTAAAAAAAGATGACTAAATTAGGAACAGGAAAGAATCTCCTTAATCTTATTTTTTTTAATTAAAAAACCTAAAACATTCTCAATAGTTGACTGTTAGAAGCATTTCTCTTTAAAATCAGGAACTGGAGTCTAAGCTGGTCTGCCTGAGACTACTTGAGTGCCAACCCCAGGCCCCTGTGAAGCCCACTTTCCACCCTAAGATGAGAAAAACCCACCATAAACCAAGAGAACTTGCCAAACTTCAGGCATAATTGTGAGGACAAAAAGGAACCACCCTCAGATGATATATAGAGTAACAGATGATATTACAAATATCTGTTACCACAGATGATAAAAAATCTTCAGTTCTCCTTAAAGAAACTAGGAATAAACAGTATCTCTGACTTTTTTTTAATTTTTTTATTTATTTTTATTTTTTTTTTGCTTTATAACAAATTTAATCAGTTATACATATACATATGTTCCCATATCCCCTCCCTTTTGCGTCTCCCTCCCACCCTCCCTATCCCACCCCTCCAGGCGGTCACAAAGCAGGGAGCTGATCTCCCTGTGCTATGCGGCTGCTTCCCACTGGCTATCTACCTTACGTTTGGTAGTGTATATATGTCCATGCCGCTCTTTCACTTTGTCACAGCTTACCCTTCCCCCTCCCCATATCCTCAAGTCCATTCTCTAGTTATCTCTGACTTTTAAAGAGGTAAATATATTTGCAAACCAAGAAGTGATGATCCACCTTAACAGTCCTAACGCTCAGAGGTCTCTGGCAGCAAACACTTTTACCATTACCAGCCATGCTGAGACAAAGCCCTTGACCGAAAGGTCACCCCAATCTTAGACCAGCTTGGTGTCAACAAGTTTTCAAGATCCTGGCATAAGCTGGATGGAAAAGCTCCACTTGCTATTGGGGAGGAGGGTGATCTTGTTCAGAATTTTGATGAGGCTTCCAACAGTGAAGCAAAGGGAATTGACCACTTCTTTAAAAAAAAAAAAAAAAAAGTTCAAGAATTTTGACTCCTAAAAAATTTTGTTTAGGATACAGTGAAATATCGAAACCTGTAATATTTTAAATTCTGAGGCTCTTGGACACTGATGCTTTTAAAATTATTGTTTACACAGTTATTTATTTGCAGTTAATTAAGCCAAAGAAGCCAGAACATAAAGTTTTAAAACAAGGATTAATAAAGTCATTGCTTTGTTAAAAAAATTCAGAACTAGAGAAGGATGTTCATTAGCGCCACTTATGTTCAGTATTTTATGGAAAGTTCCATAAGTGCATGAAGAAAAAAATAAATTAATTATGGAAGCAAAAGACTTGGAAATGAGAAAATAAAATACTGTTTTCAAATAGTAAGATTTTTAATTTGAAACCCCCCAAACTATAAATTATTAGAAATCATTTAGCAAGATACTTGAAAATAAGATTAATATACAAAAGTCAGTTGCATTTCTATATGCCATAACTAAACATCTAGAAATTAACTAGGACATTTATAATAGAGTCAGAGAATGTCACATTTATGTTTAGGAATAAATCTGACAAAAATATTCAAGACCTCCATGCACAAAAAATTAGTAAGATCTAAGTAAACGGATATATCGTGTTCATGGACAGGAAGACAATATTATGAAGATATCAGTTTTCCTTAAATTGACTTGTAGATTCAGTTCAATTCCAGTGAAAATTTCAGTAAGTTTTTTCATGGTATTTGATAAGATGCATAGCCAAGACACTTTTGAGGCAGGAAAGCAGGAAGAAGGGGCTTATTATTAATGTGTAGGAATTAAGATTGGTGGTATTATTGGCTTAGGACTAGACAGAATGAACAATGGAAGAGAGAGTTCAGAAAGAGACCTACACACATACATTTCTTTGATATCTGACAGAGATGATATGTCTTTCAGTGAGAAAGACTATTCAATGAATGAAATTGATTATTCACGGGATAATATATGAAACTCTACATACACAAATCAAGTAAAAGGGGATAACATGATCAGTAAACATATGAAGAGATATTAAAAGTCACAATGTGAGATACCATTTTATAACATTCAGTTGGCAAAAAATGTAGCTGTGAATATAGAGTACTTCTTCTACATTGCTGGTGGCAGTGCAAATTGGTGTAACCACGTTGGGAGGAAAAAGGTTTAGCATTATTAGGGTTGAATGTTTACATATACTAAGACACATAATTTCTTAGAGCAATATGTACAGCTAGAAACATGTTAACAAGCATGTCAGTTCCCCAAAAGAGTACATGCACAGAGCATGATACTATCTATTTTAAGTTTTAAATAACCATATATATATACTTTTACAGATTACATATAGGTTTAATAAAACTATACAAAAAGGAAAGCAAGGAGTTTGTGGACACAAGATTCAGGATGAGGGTTACCTTCATTGTTGGGAAGCGAGGGTGGTGGGATGGAATGGAATGTGGGCAGGAGGACCATGTAGGTTTCTAGCCTCTGCTTTGAGTGGCAAGCTCATGGCTTTTATTATATTTTTAAAACTAACAAAATAAAAAAATAAAAGCAGGCCTTGCATGAACTAATGACTCAAATGTAATGTAAATTAAGAATTATTAGTAGTATGATTTCAGAGCAGCCAGGTTAATAAATTTTTTTAATGTATTTTTTTTAACAGAAGCTTAAATTTGTGGCCCATATATGGTTATTTACCATACATAAGTGTGAACTGCCCCTGAAAGCTTTTTAAACCAAATATATAATCTAGTTTCCTTGCTGATCTCAAAATATGTTGTTTGTGTGTGTGCATTTGAATAGGCTGAGTTCATACATTGAAAATCTTTAGAAAAAGAACATTCTCCCTTAATTATCTGTTACTATTGTAGAGAACTTCTTAGCAACTCTGATCACTGCATTCACTACCTTGTCACTTACTCTGATGTGTAAACTCAGGTGGACCTGAAACTATGGTTTGAGACTGAGAGTGTGTACGCAGCACTTGTACCATGTTCAGCCAGCACATTCCCAAACGAATTACCAGCCTCCTTCTGATTTACGACAAAGGTCATGATTGGAGATGTTTCTCCAGCCTTTCATCCATTTGATGATTTTTCTGCTGCTGCTAATTACTATCCTTTGCATAGGCGCAGCACACTCCCGTGCAATATTTTATTTTGTCAGTACTTTGACTAGTTTTAGCTTTCCTTTTTAAAGGTACCTTTGAGGTAAAGTTTGTATAAATAGCATATACTTAAAGCCTACAGTTAATAAATGTGGACATATCTATTATGTACCCATGAAACCCTCAACACAGTCGCGACAGTGACAGTATGTATCACCCCCAGAAGTTTTCTTGGGTCCGCTGTAATCCTCCCCGCCTGCTCCTTACCCACAGCCCAACCTTCATGCCAGGCAAGTACTGCTCTGGTTTCTGTCACTATAAGTTAGCTTACATTTTCTATATTTTTATATAAATGGATTCGTACAAGATGAATCCTTTGATTTTGCTTTTTTTAAAAATCTGACTTCTTTCACTCAGCATAATTATTTGGGGATTTATGCATGTTTTTATGTGTATCAGTAGATTCCTTTTTATTAACAAGTAGTATTCTGTTGCATCGCTGTACCACAGTTTGATTATCCACTAACTGGCTAATGAACATTTTTGTTGTTTCCAGTTTGGGGCTATTATAAATAAAGATGCTATGGACATTTACATGTAAGTCCCTCAGGTAAATTACCTAAGAGTTGAAGTACCGAGTCATTTGGTAGGTATATGTTGAACTTGTAAATGGCCATACTGTTTTCAAAAGTGGTTGTACTGGGCTTCCCTGGTGGCACAGTGGTTGAGAGTCTGCCTGCCGATGCAGGGTACACGGGTTCATGCCCTGGTCCGGGAGGATCCCACATGCCGCAGAGCGGCTGGGCCCATTAGCCATGGCCGCTGAGCCTGCGCGTCTGGAGCCTGTGCTCCACAACGGGAGAGGCCACAACAGTGAGAGGCCCATGTACCGCCAAAAAAAAAAAAAGTGGTTGTACTAATTGCATTCCCACCAGGACTATAGGAAAGTTGCAATTACTGTACATCTTCACCAGCATTTGGTGTGGTCAGTCTTTATAATTTTAGCCATTCTAATAAGTGTGTCATGGTGTCTCATCATGATTTTAATTTGCATTTCCGTAATGACTGCTAATATTGAGCATCTTTTCATGTGCTTATTTGCCATGCTATGAATACATTGGTGATGTCTTCAAATCTTTCATCCATTTTTTATTGAGTTGGTTTTTTCCTTATTATTTAGCTTTGAGAGTTCTTTATGTCTTGATACAAGTACTTTATCGAAATTATGATTTACAAAGATTTTCTCCAAGTGAGAAGGGGCTTGTCTTCATTCTCTTAACATTGTAATACAAAGAGCAGACATTCTTAATTTTGATGAACTCTAATTTGTCCATTTTTTTTTATGGATCATGCTTTTGTTCTGTGTGAAAAAATCTTTGTACAACACATGGTTATAAAGATTTTTTCCTATGTTTTCTTCTAAAAGTTTTATAATTGTATACTCCACATCGGGCTCTGTGATCCATTTACACTGCGTTTTTATGTAGGGTATAAGATATGGATCAAAGCATTGGTTTGGGGTTTTTGTTTTTGCATGTAGGTATCCAATTTTTCCAGTTTCTTTTCAGTTGTTAAAAAGAGTCTTTCATTAGATTTGGACATTTTTTGATTGTTATTACTTGGAATATTTTTTTCTGTTCCTCTGTTACTCCTGTCCTTTGGTGACACCAGTCATACATGTTAGGCTCCTTGAAGTTGTCCCATAGCTCACTGATACTCCTTTCATTTATTCAGTCTTGTTTTCTCCCACTTTTTCATGTCGGACAGTTTCTATTGCTTTGTCTTCAAATTTATTATTATTTTTTCTAAAATGTCTAATCTGTTTATCATACCCAGTGTACTTTTCATCTCAGATATTTTTGTTTTCATCTCTAGAAATTTGAATGGAACCTTTTTATATCTGCCGTGTTTCTACCTAACATGCCGAATCCTTCCTCCAGCTTCTTGAACATATGACTACAATATGTAAAGTTAAAAATAACTATTTTATTGTCCTTGCCTACTAAATCAGTCCCATTTGTCATTTCCAGGTCACTCTTAATTGGTTCATTTTTTTCCATATTTTAGGTTGTATTTTCCTGCTTATTTGCATGTCTGGTTATTTTTGATTGGCTTCCAGATATGAATTTTACCTTGCTGAGTGCTGGATATTTTTGTATTCTTAGAAATATTCTCAGGTTTTGTTCTAGGATAGTTACATTATGTGGGAGCAGTTAGATCCTTTCAGATTGTGCTTTTTAAGCTTTGTTAGGTGCAACCAGAGTAGGATTAAGTCTAGGGCAAAACCCTTCCGAACACTGAATGCTCCATGAATTATGAAGTTTTTCCACTCACACTGGTGATAACAGAAACTATTTCTGACCCTTCATGACCTCCTGATATTGTTCCCCATAATGCTGATTCTTTACCTGATCATACTCATGACATGCACTGATCAGTATTCAGCTGAATGCTGGAGGGAGTCCTCTAGTTCTTGAGCCCTTTCTCTGTGTAACCCTTTCCTCACTGTCACTCTGTTCTGTGCACTGTAACCCCCTTGATCTCCCTGTCTCTCAGCTCATCTCCTTAATTTGGAGACCACCAGGCTCTACCTAGAGTCCCCCTTCCTGGGTTACAACCTGGAAACTTTCTGTGCAGTTAATTGGGGCAATTGTGTAGTTCATCTTGTTTATTTCCAGTTTTTAGGGATCACTGTCTTTGTTGTCTGATGTCTTGACAAACATTTCATATGTTTTGTCCAGTATTTTAGTTGTTTCAGTTTAGAGGGTGAGTCCTTGTTACTTCTCTTAGTCAGAAGTGGGAGTCATTTTATCTCTACTTTCATTACCATAAGAATTTAATTTTTGAATAGGTGAATCATTCCCATGGTTCTAGAAGTCAAGAAATAGGAATATGTATTCAGCTGAAATCTCCCTCCTAATCTACTACCAGTCTAGTCCTCACTCCCTATTGTTAAACAGTGAAGATTGCTTCCAATCTTTTGTGATTAGGACATATTCAATTGTTAATAGTCTTCTACATAAGTCATTTTGCACATATCTGAGTAACACTGCTGTTGAACACATTCCCAGAGGTGGATTACTAGGTCAGAAGTTTTTTGCATTTATAATTTTGATAGCTTTGCTGAATTGTCCTCCCAAGGGATTAAACCAGTTCTTCCACCAACCTGTTAGGACTATGGGCCAATAGGCATTTTCCTATCTACAGAATGTTATCAAATATTTGGATTCCTGCTAATGTGACAGGAAGGAAATGTTATTATAATATAGTTTTAATTTGTATTTCTACTCTGAGTGAGGTTAACATCTCCTCCTGTATTTAAAAGCCATTTGTACTTTCTTTTTTCTCTTCCTTCTACTTTAGATTGTTGGTCACTCAGTTCTGTTAGAGATAAGAATATGAGATTGAAATATATTAGCCGGTTGTATTTAGTAACTTCTTAATAACCAATGAACAGTTAACATCCATAGCCTATTAATGAAACACTTTAAAATGTACTTAATAAAATACAGTTATACTAAATCTAGTCAAAACTCTGTGATTTAAAGGTCATTACAAAATGTTTAGATCAAAGGTCGGGTTCATTGATTTTTCAGACAAATTTTCAAAGTTCAGAGTAAAACTAGTTTAATCTGAGTTTTTGAGCTTGAGAGTAATGTTCCAAAACTAATTTGGTTAATGAAAAAATAAAATTGCTTCTTCCAGAAGTCTTTTACATTGGAGAGATGTGGTTTGTTTGACAAATAATATTTCCAGAACAATTTGATGAGAGTAGGGAAATGAATATTTGAAACTTGGACTAACTCAGAAAGTCTGAGCCTTTTGTTACAAAATATATTCTGTCCCACAGATAAGAATAATAAACACATTCATGGTTAGATGACAGGATCCTCTTACTATTAATCCAGTGCAGCTTTCTTGAGAAGTAAGGAGTATCCAAGTATTTTTACAACTTTGCATATCCATCCTTCTTCTCTGCCTCATCTCAAACGCCTCTAACTTTTGCTTGTATCATTTTCAGGTGTTATAGCCTATGGACAATTAATTAGGGAAGTAGTTGCTTTACCAAATGAGTGAAGTAAAAATGGGCCAGTAGTTTGTTTGTATTTTGTTAATTTATTATCAGTTTAAAGTCTGGCTTTATTTATGCAATGAAAAATGTATTTTTAGAGTTGCATCAATATGGAGAGGCATCCATCACACGTCCGTCAGGTATGATGTCATTCCAGGACATTCTCTGGTACTCTGTTTTTCTGTCTTATCAGCCAGCTAAATTTACCTTAATTACACTTAATCATTTTGGGTTTTTTCCATTGCCAAAACATTGAGCTGCATGCCATTGTCAAGTTAGCCAATTGTCACATTTTAGCGATCTTAATACTGTTTGTATGCCTGCCTTTGAGATACTTCTAAAATTGTATATCAGGAAAAAAATTATTGGCTTACTGATTTTTTAAGCATTAATATTTAGCCTTTCAAAAGTTATTGAAAATATTCTGAATGCTTTGTATCAAAATCATCTAGTTGTAAGTAACTAAAATTTTGTCATGTTCCCAAATTTAGTTATTTTTAAATTATTTTAATGTGCATCTATCACATTACATTTTAGTACACTAATAATGTAATATATCTGCTTGTGTTATTTGAATATCTTGTTTGGTTATATTTATAGAAGTATGATAAATAGAAAAATAACATTGTTATTTTGACTAATTATGTGCTTTCCTGCTTGCTAGTTTACCTGCTGATTAATACTAAGTCAGTTCCTTAGCAGATAAAATTTGAATTTCTATAAATATGCCTGAAAAAAGTCTGTATTAAGAAAGTAATTGCTCTGAACTTGCCATCAAATACTGAAAATGCTTAACTTAATTAGAATTCAAATTAAAATTAATAAACTAAATATTTTGGATATTGGAGATCATAACTAATAGTGGTAACTGACATACTTTTATTAATAAAACAGATTTGAAGGAAATTTGTGTGGTTAAATGAATTTAAATTGGAAAATAATTTCAAGGCTTTTTCAGTATTTGTCTTACAATTAATTTAATGCTGATCATTTACATCAAAGCAAGATGATTCCAGAAAAGTATTTTCCACACTAATTTTGGCTAGTGTGAATCTGTGTGATTAAAAATATATGTTATTACCAGGGATGAAAGTGGGTAGTATTTTGTTTTTTGTTTTTTAAGTTTAATAAATATATTTCAGGTCTGATTTCAATATGAACTTTTAGTATGTAATTTTTGCTTCAGGAAACTTTTAAGAAGTCAATCCTATTATATCTGAAATACATGCCTTAAATCAGCTGCATATATTAATTCAGAATGTTAATTAGAAAGTAGCATTTACTTGCATAAAAATTACGCAGTGTTGGTTGGAAAATCACATGAAAAGATTGGGAGAAAGAGTAAGGATGGTGGAAGAAAACAATTGTCAAACTCCGTTGATTTACAATTAGAAGTTAAAAATAGAAACAAAAACTTAATGTAGTACTAACATTTATTTCTTATTTTCTTCTCTGATACCAAATTATTAATGTTCTAATAATTTTATACTTATTTAAGGAAAACAAGTTCCTTAGTTGAAGTGCTTAATACATTGTCAGTTACAATTAAATCACAGTGCTTTGAAAAAGATTTCAGAAATCCCGTGACAAATGATACATCTCTAGTATTTTTAATTGTGCTGTGTTTTAGGTATTTGTGAAATGTCATTTTGATTATAATCCATACAATGATAACCTGATACCCTGCAAAGAAGCAGGATTGAAGTTTTCAAAAGGAGAAATTCTTCAGATTGTAAACAGAGAAGACCCAAACTGGTGGCAGGTTAGTATGCTTCTCAAAATTTCTTCAACTGCCTTTTTATTTTTAATCTTAGATCTGGCCAATATCTGAATATTCAGGAAGAAGGTATTAGCATTTGTTCCAATGATTTTTCCTGCATGAACAGCTCCTGCTTCATGGCTGCTAATTTTGTGGACAGAAGACCAAATTGAGAGGGAATTTGTGAGTAGCTGTTAATAAATGCAGAATTAACTAGCCTGTGGTGCTCTTCCTTTGGTTTAGAGACTAGACCAGTCAGTTCTTCCACATGTGATTACAGTAAAATATAGTATTGGGTAGGAACAACTCACTTGGGGGTCATCCCTTTTTAGTGTTTGTTCCTCTTAACTAGGAGTCTTTTACTGTAGGTAGAGTAATCTTCCTCTTGTCTCCTCTATGTATACATTCACGACAAATAAAACGTAATTTCTTAAGGTCTTAAATCCATTTGCCCACGTCTTCTCAGTAATTGAGAAATGAAGGCTTGCTTTATCATCCGTGTTGTTTGGTCTTGGATTGAAATCTGTGTGTATGGAAAGGGATGTGTGTTATCACTGTCTTTCCCCCCTCCATTTTCCAGAAGATGTGCGTGATGGTCTTCCTTTTCCTTTCCACTAATACAGTTTTCAGAAAACTCTAGCATAAGTAATAAGTCCGGTTTTGTAATTGTTCACATCGACTAGCAACCACAGTATTCAGAACTGGAGAAACAAAGTCTAAAATCTCTTAAACTGTAAAAGCAAAAGAGAGTCTCACTAAGGAACAAAGTGTGAAAGAAAAGGACCTGGTACCTAGCACTAAGTTCTGAATTAAATGGAGATATTAGTAACTCACATTAGCTCTAGTAAGTTATATTGACTTCTAAGGGGGAATGAATTATAAGAATAAGAACAGTCTTGCTAATATGTCCTTAAATTTAAATTAAGACATTATGATGTATAAGGGCACAGTGTGGTGAGAGAACTAAGAAATGAGTAATTTAAATGGAATCCATGATTTCAAGAGGTTTCCACTGAATTTCTTAGAACTCATCTAAAAAAATCTGCTTTCTGTGGCAGTGTCCTTTTTAAAACTTTCCCAGTTTTCTCTTTTTTCCCTTCTCTGTGAATGCCATCTCTTAGTTTTCTCTTCTAACCCTGTCACCATTATCTATCTCAATCTCTTCCTGCATGTTTGTCATCTATTACTCTAATTGTATTTTTCAGGATTTTAATTGCTAAAAATGATACTGGATTTTTCTGTGCTAGCTGTAAGGATAAAGTCACTAATGTTGTGGGATAAGCTGTTAGTAGCCAGTTCTCCAGCCACTATTTTGAAATAGCACTTCTTTGGGTTTCATTTTAAGTTAGTTTGTTGACAGTAGGTGAGGTTTTACCTATTTTAAACTTACTCCCCCTCAGGATATTCAGATTCCTGGTAGCATGAACTAAACTCTCCACTCTGTTCTCCCAGTGCTGTCTCTCTTTTTTTTTTTCCCCATTGATTTGGCCTCAGGAAATACCAACGTAGTAGGATTATTGGATAACAAACACCTAACTAGGTGCCAACACATAACAGCATGTATTCCTTTATTCTCACTAGTTTAGTATTATAAATAAAAAGTTTTAGTAATTTAAAGAGCCTGTATACCTTTGTATTTTGGTCTAAAAATTCACTACTAAATAGCACCCTGGTTAGGTACCCATTGATTCCTTGGTACTAAAGTGTTTCAATATCCTGACAATGCCATGGATTTAAATATCAAGGTCAGTTTCTTAAGATCAAATGTGATTTTTTTTAACTGACTATTGCTTGTCCTACTTATTAGAATGTGGTCTCAAATTTTGATCACTAAGATATACAATTCATTAATTTGATTCTAGGCTAGCCATGTAAAAGAGGGAGGAAGCGCTGGTCTCATTCCAAGCCAGTTCCTGGAAGAGAAGAGAAAGGCATTTGTTAGAAGAGACTGGGACAATTCAGGTGATGAACCCGATACAATAAGTAACAAGTTGTCCTTTGTGGCCACCTTTCTTTGCCTCTTTCATCTGAATTAGCTGATGAATTTATTTAAAATATATCTAGAATTAATCCCTCTCATCTGCTTTAGTGTACTGCTCTCAAAAGTAAACTTTTTGTTCCCTTTTTGCCACCTGCTGGTATTGTATCAGAATTCAGTGGCTCAACTCACCCCTGCCTGCTTCTGCTTTGTAGGATGCAACACTGGGAAGATAATTCTCCCACCCCTATAGAACACCACAGGGCAATGTATATAGTCTGACATACTGTTTAAGTTATATTTGCCTTGTCATCCTTCAGGACCTTTTTGTGGAACCATAAGTAGCAAAAAAAAGAAAAAGATGATGTATCTCACAACCAGAAATGCAGGTATGTTTTAAATATATTTTTGAGAAATCCAAGTGAAGTATGAAATAGCTTTATATCATTACTCAGTGTGGCATACACTCTAAATGTATAATTTTAAATGAATTCACATTAGTACCCAGCTGCAAGGGACTGCCATGTGAACACTTGGTACAGTAATATACAGGCATTATTTAAATCCTGATATATATACTTGCACTATCACTAGTGTGCTTTATTTTATACTCATAGTTTATAATAAAATGAATTGGTTAGGATTTATGCTTGTATTAATGAAGAAACAATGTGACAATTGAAACTATTGGTTCAAGAACTTTGATATAAACTTGTGTCATTTCTACAGAACAGAATGCCTTTATAAAGATAATAAAAGAGTTATGATTAAGGGCAACCATATTCTGCCATAACATTGTCCATAATACTTTTGGAAAAATAATACTGGACCAAACAAATCTTAGCCTGATGTAGTAGGATTCTTTCTTAAATCTTTTAGACTTAAAGAAAGATAAATATGACACCTACCACAGTTATTCCTTTCAGTTATAAAGGCTGATAGGAGTGAAATGCAGCTCTTACAAGGCTCTGGAGGCTTCAAAAGAATTGATAATTTTAAAGTGCTTTCTTGACTTCAGAGCTACCTCTATATTGGTAATAAACTAAATAGCACATTAGAAAGGAAATAATCTAATAATGTACTATAATAATAACATTATAATGGGAAATTAGACTCTCCCTTAATCTATTGTGGAGAAATTGTGCAAAGAAAGTGTTGCTGTTAAGATAATAACCTAAGGAAGAAGTGTTATTACTATAGATTGAGAGTTATAGCCATAATAATAGGTAATATAATATTTCAAATCCTCTGGCTTTATTGTTCATTAAATATATATTCTTAAAGCTTTCTTGCAAAATGGAAAATTTCTAATTTTCCCATTGATCATAATTTTGGAGTGTGTTTCTACTGAAAATAGTTAAGACCCAATATTTTATTTTATACATAAATTTAGAATCTTAATATTTAAATGTTAGTATGTTGTCTATATGCATTTTATTAATCAAACTAATATTTGCAGAGTTCACCACACAGTATTTATTCATTTATATCATTGGAAGGGGATACTCATTCTATGAAACTTATTTAAGCAGCCACTCTAAGTGTACTGCTATCCTCCATATTTGATACTCACTTTTTAGTGGAATAGATTACATAAACTAATTTGCAATTTGATTATATTAAGTAATTATTTCTACTGATGAATTGATAAGAAACAGGTTTTAAGGGATAGATTATCTGATAAGGATAAATTAAGGGTATTTTTCTAGTTTTGTTAGACAATTTTTTAAGGCAAATGAATAGAAGCAGGTGTTTAAATCAGGGTACAAAATAATTTATTGTACTTTACCAAATTTATTTTTAAAAATCTGTACTAAGTCAGTACAATTCAAGTGATACTTAACTATCAAGACAACTAAGCCATTACTGAACAGAATAGCAGAGGTTTTTCATCCATATAAAAGATAACTGAGGGACTTCCCTTGTGGCACAGTGGTTAAGAATCCGCCTGCCAAGGCAGGGGACATGGGTTCGAGCCTTGGTCCAGGAAGGTCCCACATGCTGCGGAGCAACTAAGCCCGTGTGCCACAACTACTGAGCCTGTGCTCTAGAGCCCGCGAGTCACAACTACTGAGCCCACGTGCCACAACTACTGAAACCCACACACCTAGAGACTGTGCTCCACAACAGAAGAAAACACTACAGTGAGAAGCCCGTGCACCACAACAAAGAGTAGTCCCCGCTCGCCTCAACTAGAGAAAGCCTGCATGCAGCAACGAAGACCAAATGCAGCCAAAACTTAATTAATTAATTAATTTAAAAATAATAATAAAAATAAAAGATAACTGAATGTGATGTTTTCCCATTTCCTTACTTTTAGAATTTGATCGTCATGAAATCCAGATATATGAGGAGGTAGCCAAAATGCCTCCCTTCCAGAGAAAGACATTAGTATTGATAGGAGCTCAAGGTGTGGGACGAAGAAGCTTGAAAAACAGGTTCATAGTGTTGAATCCCACTAGATTTGGAACCACAGTGCCATGTAAGTTTTCCGTTTCCTTTACTATTTAATTGGAAAGAAGGAGTGGGGGTGGAGCGGATTATTATTATTTTATTCCCAAGTAATTTCTAATTATGCCAATGAAAATGAACAAGCAGATGATATTGAAAAACTTGGCGACTCTACAGCTGTCTTGAAATAGCATTGTGGGCCCTGTCAGCTGGCTGCCTGGTGGCAATTGCTTCTCCAAACTCTTCAATCCAGAAGTGTTCATTAAATGCAAGTATTAAGAGTTGTGGCAAACTCAGCATTAACTTTGCATTTTCTTGTACAGTTGATGTGTATCTGAAAAGTTGTAGTTTCACCCATTTTCATCCAGCGGGGGAAAACTTCTGGATCCTCTGACACTCGTGATCTGGCTTGTAGCTTTCAGTCCTGTAAGGTCCTAAACCTGATTTTTGATAGCACAGCAAGAGAGATTCCTCTTCCAGAGCAGGCAGCATTAATGAAGGTCACATTTATTTATATACAAAATACAATAATACGGATGGGAAAAATAACCATTAAATGAACCAGACACTCATTTTATGATCTTTGTGTTCTTTCTCTATTTTCATATTTACAAGGAAAGTTAAATCATGTCAGAAGCATGCTTGATGAGAATGGAGTTAGAGCAAGGAGTTAAATACAAAGGTATATTAGTCCTTATAATAAGGCAGTGATAGCATTCATTTTGGAGATATATGAGCCTTTACTTGTGGGAACTTACATGCGCTCTCCCCTGAACACAAGCCAATATTGCCTTTATAAGTCCCCTTTCTGTGCTTCCATTGCTGACCAAGCCCCCTTTAGATTAACACAGAATTTCTGTAGGTATTTTAATGCCTTTAAGCTTTCCATGTCAAATCTTAGCCTAACATCACTCCATCTCTTTTGGATGAGTTTTAGAGTTTCTCTGCTTTCATCCAGTATGCTTTGACATTTAGTTCTCAGTGAGTAATCTTATTGCTAACATTTTTAGGGGTGTATTGGGGCAATAACGCTGTCATTGTCCTCATGTGCTGTTTGTAATCCCTTCAGGGTAAGACTTGGAGTTCCATTGTAGGCACTGTAAATCACTAAATCAGACAAATCATAGTTAAGTAGTTAAAATAAAAATCTCACTGTGATCAAAGTATTTTAAGTATTTTAATTAAAGTTTTTCATTTTTATCAAATTAATACATGTAGCATATTTTAATCAAGTAGTTCTTAAAAATATGTAATGAAAAATAACTCCATTTTCCTCTACCCCACCTCTGGCCTACTTACCAGAAACAGTCACTTTTCAATCTTCCTGCTATTTATTTTGTTAGTCTTCCATATTTCTTAATAATGTCTTCATTCTGCTATTTCTTGTTCTGTCCAGTGTAGGCCTTACCTCCTGACTTCCTGAGTATCCTCCCAGCATAAAGATAGCTCTAGTTTCAGTTAATTCAGTTTCACTTTCTTGAACAGCCTCTTCCTCTCCCCCAACCCAGCAATTTCTAGAGTTCATTTTTTTCTTCCCCTCTTTATCTTATGTGTTCATGCGTATAGTTTTGTATTAAACCAAAGAACCTCTTATTTAGTAAGTCATGCTTTTTTCTTGGAGACCTCTGTCCCACAACCCTCAGTCTTCCTCCTTCAATGAGGGTACACATTCTCCACTCTGGCTGCCCCACGTTCACATAGGGATGTTTCCCTTTGTTGCTGTCCTGGGTTGAAGCTATTGTTCCTGGGTCCCATTCTTTTTCTTTCTTGGTTTATTGCCTTGTTTTGCTACAGCACATGCCTTGTAACTTGACAAAAAATGCTGTATGGGATGTAATTTCTGCATCTTTGTATTTGAAGTTGTATATTTTTTTGTCTTCTATTTGATTGATTATCTGAGAATAGAAAGTCTAGATTGTAAAACCCAAAAGATGTTACTCTTTAACCCAGTTTTGTTAAGAAGTCTAATGTCATTCTAATTTTTGTCCTCTCATACATGACCTGATTTTTCCTTCAGTCTTTTTATTTTGTTGGTTTTCATTATTTTATAATTTAATAATGATGTGCCTTTGTGCGCATCTATTTTTGTTTATTGTGCTGATGATTAGTGAGCTCTTCAGACTAGAGATGCATGTCATTCAGTTCTGGGGAATTACTATTTCTTGGATGATTTCTCCCTGTTTTCTCTATTCACTTTTTCTAGAATTTCTATTAGCTGGATATTGAACATCCTGGATTCATCTCCTCAGTCTCTTACTTCTTGAAATCATGTTGTCCAACCCTTTATCTTTTTATTCTACTCTTTAAAAGATTACCTTGAGTTCTTTATCTTCTATCTCATCAATGTTTTATCATAAGTAGTCATATTTTTCATCTTAGGATTATTTTCTGTTTCCTGTTTTTTCCTACAGCATCATCTGTTTGTGGGAGCTATCTCTTCTGTATCTCTAAGAATATTAAGTAGTGAGTGTAATTTTTTTTTTCTATAGGATGATAAAAAGGTTCTGGAGATGAATAATGGTGATGGTTGCACAACAGTGTTATTGTACTTAATGCCACTGAATTGTGCACTTAATAATGGTTAAAATGATAAATTTTATGTTATGTATATTTTATCATGATTAAAAAACACTAAAAAAATTAATTGTGTTAGCTTTTTAATATTCCAGCATATAAGTACACCATGCTTTACTGTTATCACCCATTTATATGGTTTGGGTAGCTTTTTTGTTATAAATAAAGAGATGATAAAATGTGTATACATAAATCTCAGATGTAAAATTATTAGACCAAAGGATGTATAGAGAGATTTATAAATTAGAAGTATTAAATACATTTATTTCAACTTCTTGATTTCTTCATGCCAAATTAATTTCCAGAAGAGGTACTATTTTACCTTTCAAGACTTATTTTTAGTAAAGATTCGAGTCTGAATTTTTATATAGAAAGATTTATGTATATCCATACATTGTCAAGTATCACTTCTTCATATAATGTAGGTGTGTTTTACTTTTCTTTAAATCATTCATATTTATATAGTGTTTAGTTTGTTTTAAGCCTCAGAAGCAACACACACAAAAAAAATACTGATGAAGTGTGACAAGTTTGCCTAACTTTTGATACACAGTCTTGTGCTACACATTGTCTGGTGGGCTGGTTGGGGAAGTCTCATAGGGAAGGAAGTAAATGCTGGTGTTGGATTAAATTGACTTAGTTTTCTCTTTATATTGTGAAATGGTCCTAAAATAAAATATAAAAAATTATTAACCCAGGTGGACAAGCTACCTTATGAATCATGTTTTCCCTTTAATATATCTTGGGATAGTTAACAAATAGAATGCTACTTTGTTGATTATTTCCTGACTATTTGAAGAGCTACTAAAGATTAGAATTTTGCCTATCAATCACAAAACTTAAATTCTAAGCAATCGCATTACTTAGTTGCTTAGCATATAAGCCTAAGGAATCAGCTGTAGTCAATCCACCCTGTTCTAATTTCTCTGTTCTAGAAATGGAAAGGGGCTTAATTATGTGCCAATGTAGATTTCTTTTTTGGGTCTTCACTAGAGAATGGTATTGTCGTTAAAATTCACTTGTAAACTAAAAACATTTCACCAAGAATTTAAGATTCCCTCCACATGTTGGAGGTAGTGGGGGGGGGCAGTGTGTGTGCCTGTACATATTTATTTCAAGCAGCACGTTCCTGTATATGGTTTCACTGTAGTGCCTCCCCAAAAGTCGTACTCTTCTAAAATTATCTTTACAGATATTAAGCCAAGTCCTAGTATGTATGTATTTGGGGAGTTTAAAATTGCCTTAGGAGTTTTATCATACCACCTTTGGTGAATAATCCCAGAAACCTTAGAGATCACACATTTTTTAATATGAAAAGCCATCATAGCATCTTGAAGCTCTTTAAGTGACTTTATAAATCTCTCCACAATGGTCTGGAATGAGCCAGAAAACAGCAGGGGAAAAAGGGAATCCTCTTGTACATAATAATCTTATTTATGAATTAGACCCTTATTATTGAGCTTGAACTTAAAGATTTTTTCTTATAAAAGTTTTCTTGATGTGTTGTGCTTATTTCAAATAGTCAAAATTCTGTCAGTTTTTCATCTGATTACTTTGTAACTTTAATTGCATGTGGTAATGATTTTGTCAGATATTCTGCATGTATAAGTACTTGATTAATAGAAGTAGAATACTGTTTTATATCTAATCTAGGCAAACTCAGATTAAGGCTAAACTTGAAAATAACACACACACATACACAAATTACTTTTCTTCCTAGGGAGTGCTAGCAAGTTGGCAGAGAATACCTAACTCTGCAGCTCTGCAACAGTTTGAAAAGTGATAATCGTCCACTCCTAGCACGGCCAAGTTGCAAAGGAGTTGTATGTCTCTAAAATACCTGACAAAAGGATGTTTTAAGTTTTTGACTTGGTCTCTTCTCTCTCATTCTCAGAATACTTCAGGTCAGAGTAGAGAAAGTTACTAGACCATAATAACATCCAGGTGGCTAGGTCCACGGAGGTGCAACACAAAACAATTAGCATTTGGGAATGTTAATTAGAAGGAAGCTAGAAGAAAAGTTTGGTGCTGGGGCAAGATAAAGGATAGATAATTTATGGGTAAAACTACACTTCAGAAAATTGATAATACCAACTAAGAATAGAATTTTGCTCATCTGTTGGACACTTAATTAGGAAATGTTCAAAGAAGTGTGAAGAAAGGCTGTAGTTGATATTCCTTAAGGAGAAGGGGAGTGCTGGTCAGCTGGAAAAGATGTTCACTTGCAATATACCTCACACTTATTAGCTCTCACCATAGTTAAGAATTTAACTTCAGGGCTCTGCTTCTAGGTAAATAAATATATTTTGAGTTTCAAACTGACTTTATAAAGCACATTTTTGGGATATAAATTGTATATTGGAGACTACCTATTAAAACATTCCTAATCAGGGGTCAGCAAACATTTTTATTCAAGGGCCATGTATAGTAAATATTTTAGGCTTTGCAGGCCATCTAGTCTGTGTCACAACTATTCCGCCATTGTAAAACGAATGAAACCATAGGCGATAAAATGAATGAACATGGCTGTGGTCCATAAAACTTTATTTACGAAAATAGGAAGCAGGCCAGATTTGGTCATAGGCCATAGTTTGCCAACCCCTGCACTAAATGGAAAAGACTTAGGCTACCCTGTGCCTTTTAGTTTGTTTTTTAATAGCCTGCACTGTCTCTGTACAAATTCTCAACGCTATTTTATTTAGTTACTTCACGGAAACCAAGGGAAGATGAAAAAGATGGCCAGGCATATAAATTTGTGTCACGATCTGAGATGGAAGCAGATATTAAAGCTGGAAAATATTTGGAACATGGGGAATATGAAGGAAATCTCTATGGAACCAAGATTGACTCTATTCTTGAAGTTGTCCAAACTGGACGAACTTGCATTTTGGATGTCAACCCACAAGTAAGCTGCATGATTCCAAAGCTATTTTTTAAGTTTTATTTCCTGTGGAGTTTTTGTTTCTTCTTCAGATTATGAGGGTGGCTCTTTCCCTCTATTACCTGTGATGATAGAGAACCTTATTATGCATCAACAACTAGTTAAGTAAATCTCTGATCTATTAGCCAACAGAGGCATGGATAGCTATAGAAGCTTGATAGAAGTTTAGTATTTATTTATGTGCTTAAGTAATATATAAATGCATGTGTTAGGAAATGTTAAATTTAAAATTTGAACAAGGCTGAAACATAAGGAATAAAAATTAAAGTCACACCCCTTCCACCCAGCACACACCCACCCACTCACCATTCATTTCATTCTCATTCCATGTCTCCCTTATTGACCCCTTCTCACCATTCTACACTCAACCCAATGGGTTTTCTATTTTTGTTATTGTTTCTCTTATACATAAATGGAAAAATTCTATACTGATTCTTTAACCTTTTTTCATTAAACAGTATTTCTTGAAGATCTTTTCACGTTAGGTACTGTAGAGCGTTTTTTGTTCTTTGTAATTGCTGCATGGTATTTCATAGTGCAGATATATATTTATTTATATAACCACTCCAATTAATGGACACTGAAATTATTTCTGCTTTGTCAATATTAACAGAATTCTACAATTAACATGGAAAGCATTTACATCATTCTGGATGATTTGGGGATCATTAAGTTTAACACTTTCCTTGGTTCAAGGGTACCAAAAAGTAGTGAGATTGAGGTCAGAACAAAATTTAATGGATCACTATTTTAGGAAAGTACTGTATGGAATCAAAGGGATAGAAGGGAGTGGGGGCGGATAGCAAGTATTAAATTATGTCCTTTATCTTGAGGAAGAGGGCAGATGGACTTTGATTATTTAGTATAAACTAAAGGGTAACATAATTCAAATTCTAATCCTGTATAAATTGGTTTGTAATTGTTCTTCTACACAGGCCCTGAAAGTGCTGAGGACATCCGAGTTCATGCCCTATGTTGTGTTTATTGCTGCTCCCGAACTAGAGACGTTACGTGCCATGCACAAGGCTGTAGTGGATGCTGGTATCACTACCAAGCTTTTGACGGTAAGCAGTTCTTTTCAGGCTAACAATACTATTTTCCTCCTAAAATTGTTCCTTTTTCTTTTGGGCATGTTTAATTCTATCCATATTTATGAAATAAACACACTGCATAAGGTGTTGGAGAATAAAAATTTGTTCCCTAGATGTAGTTAGGATTTGGAACAGTATTGCTTTTACTTAGAAACCATTGTTCACTCTATTTTAAAACCAAAGTTTATTCCCCCTATGTAAATGAAATGGGCCAATGTTAAAAAGTGCATATTAATCTAACTCCCTCATTTTACTAATGTGGAAACTGGTCCCGAAGACCAATAACAAGTATGTTCATCATAAGGTTTACTATTGGTAGAGTTAGGTGTTCTGACTTTTAGTTGTTATGTGTCTTTTTCTCTTGTTCTTCCTCTCTTTTCTCATGTTACGGAAAATTTTAAATATGTACAAAAGAGGGAAGAAATGAACTCCCAAGTACCCATCACTTAGCTTCAATAACACATGGCCAATTTTGTTTCATTTAGACCTCTCTTCACTTCCTCCCTTACCACGAGTTATTTTGAAGCAAATCTTTGATATCAACCATAAGTACTTTAGTATTTATCTCTAAAAGATAGACTTTTTGGACATAACCATAACACCATTAGCATATCAAACATTAGGAAGAGCAGCTTCTTCTCAATATCCTCAATATACAGTCTGTATTTGAATTTCCTCAGTATTTATCTTTTTTTTTTTGACAAGTTTGTTCAAATCAGGATCCAAGCAAGATTAACATGTTGCATTTACCCGTTGTCTTCTAAATCTTTTCCCCCCAGCTTGAGGTATAATTGATACACCATAAACTGTACATGTTGAAAGTATACAACTTGATAAGCTTGGGCATATGTATATACCCATGAAGCTACCGCAGTCAAGATAACAGGCATGTCCCTCGTCTTCATAAGTTCCCTTGTGCCCCTTCAGAGTCCCTCCCTCCTCCTTCTACCTCTTCCACACTATAGGTGATAAGCCTTGAGATCAGGTAGTTTTAATCCTCTGTTCTTTTTCAGGTTGCTCCATGTCTCTACTGAACTTTGTGAATATCTGAGATATAGTTATCAATGTTTTTATATCACTGTCTACAAATTCTAACGTTTGCATCACTTCCGGATTGGTTTTGACTGAATGACTTTGCTCCTCATTATGGGTCTTACTTTCTTCTTTGCAATCCTGGTAATTTTTTATTGGATGCCAGACATTGTGAGCTTTTTCCTGGGATGCAGTTATGTGGAAACAGTTTGTTCCTTTCAGATCTTGCTTTAAAAATTTGTTAGGTAGAACCAGAGCAGTTCTCATTCTAGGGGCAATTATTCTTCACTACTGAGGCAAGACCCGTTTGAGCACTCTCCCAGATGGCCCATGCGACATGAGGTTTTCTGTTCTGCCTGGTGGGCATGGGTACTATTCCTGGCTCAGAAAGAATACCTCTCATCCTTTCTGGTGGTTCTTTGGCGACCCTGGGTAGTGGTAATGTGCACAGATTGGTATTCAGCTGAATGCTGGAGGGGGACCTTTACATATCTCCAGAGTTCTCTCTCCATACTGCTACTCTATCCAGTATTCTGTCCTGCAGACTCCTGCTACTTTGTTCTCCCTGGGCTCTCAGCTCTGTCCCAACTTAGAGTCCAGGAGTGTCCTCCTGGGCTCCACCTCACTGTGTTGCAGCTTGGAAACTCTTTCAAGCCAGTAACCTGGGGTAATCGTAGGGCTCACCTCATTTGTTTCCTGTCTCTCTGGAATGCCTGTCTTCCATTACCTGATGTACAGTGTCTTAAAAAGTCTTGTTCCATACGTTTGGTCTGTCTTAGTTGTCAGGCAGGAGGGTTAGCCTGCTACCTGTTATTGCATATTAGCTGGAAGCAGACCTCTCCCTTTAGACTGTTTTAATGTGTAAGTCTTCACTGCCTCCCTCCCCTCTCTTTTAACCTTCTAACTTAGTTGTTTAAAAAAAACTGGGTCATAGAAAAAATGGGGCCTGATCTGTAAAGGTCCTCAGTAGCTCTTTACCTAATGATCTTAGCAATTTTTATTGATCTTTGCCTGGCTCAGTTAATTTTTTAGGAATTGTGAAGTGGTGGTTTTCCAAGTTTGTCATTTGTTCTGCATTTATAAACTAGAATTCTTCTAAATAATAACTTTTCCTTATCAACTAGTTGATGACTCTGAAGTAGAGTATATATAGGAAAGTCAGAACATAATGCTTGATACTTCCCCTTTAAGGGTCAGTTTTCAGAATAATGGGTTTGTTCAGTAACAGTCTCCAGAGGCGACAGGTGACCAAATAAGGTTTGTGGTTTCTTTAGTTTCATCATGAGCACATGGATTTAAACTTACTTGATGTGTTTTACTCTTTTGCAATTATTATTCTTAGTGATGTTCAAATTGCCCCATCTTTGACCAACAGGGGCTTAAGTTGGCCCTTGAGACCTATTTCATGAGCCTAATCATCTCAGATAGCTTCCTTGCTATATGACAAATGCTCCAGGCTCATCCTGTACATTTTCTATTCCAGGCCAGGAATCAGTTACTTCTCCAAGAAGCTCTGGTTCCTTTTAGAGTAAATGGTATTTTAGGACCGTAATACTAGGGGTGCACATTGTCGCAAGATTGATCATTGTTTCTAGCTAAATGCACCTTTTAGGTAGACAGAACTAGTTTGGTTATATGCTTTTCTGTTTGTATGTTTGAAGGAAACTATATCATGAATATATATTGATACTTCCCAATCAAATGCAGGATTACAGGGTTTTATTTAACCTCTTTCATATATATAACTCCATTCTCCTAGGCTGAGTATCCCAGTTCTCAAAAACACTGGGAGTGTTAGAATATAGCACATAATTGCTCATTTGATTTATCTCACAGTACACACACTACCGTCTGAAAATAAATGTACAAATACTACCAGGTATGATTACTGTGAACTGTCTCTTTCTCCTTAGGGTTTATCCCACTAAGTATATACAGTCAAATCAAATCGCTGTGTTTTATTTTTTTTATTAGTTTCTGCTTTATAACAAAGTGAATCAGTCATACATATATATCTGTTCCCACATCCCTTCCCTCATGCATCTCCCTCCCTCTCACCCTCCCCATCCCACCCCTCCAGGCAGTCACAAAGCACCGAGCTGATGTCCCTGTGCTCTGTTGCATCTGCTTTCTTTTTTTTTTTTTTTTTTTTTTTTTGCGGTACGCGGGCCTCTCACTGTCGCAGCCTCTCCCGTTGCGGAGCACAAGCTCCGAACGTGCAGGCTCAGCGGCCATGGCTCACGGGCCCAGCCGCTCCGCGGCATGTGGGATCCTCCCAGACAGGGGCACGAACCCGCGTCCCCTGCATCCGCAGGCGGACTCCCAACCACTGCCACCAGGGAAGCCCAAATCGCTGTGTTTTAAAGTCACTTGGAATACTGTCTCTCTGTGTACTTAGGTCAACTATTACTCTATGATGTTTAAATTGTCCTGTCTTCAGCTAAGAGGAGCCTATTCATCTTGTTTTCTGAGTCTTTTTAACAGAACCCCATAAACTTTGATGTGCTTCCTGGTATGACGAGCTGCTCCAGGTTATCCTTACACATTTCTTGGCCCAGATCTGGAACCAGCCTTACAAAAGGCCTGGTTCCTTTTAGTGGGAAATGGTATTTAGAGATAATACAGATACTAAAGGTGTGCATTCAACTTAGTTTGTCATTGTTTCTAGGTCTTCCCAGTGGCCAGATGAAGGAAATATATTTTCCCCTTTTGGAAAATACACATCATTAATTCAGTTTGATAGTTCCAACTCACATTTTACATTTTTACTTCTTGGACTATGTTTATCTTTTTTTCCTCCTATGCTGAAAGTCTTGGTTCCTGATGACATTAGCATAATTTCTGACTTTACATGTATAAACTAAGCACATACTATATATATAATTTCTGAGTAACAATATTAACAGTACGATTATTGAAAAGTTTTAAGTTTCAGACTTAAACTTTTTTTAAAAAATTGTTCTTCTGATATATCTCGAGTATTATTTTATTTTAAAGTCGCTAAAATAATTATTTTCTGTGGTTAAGGCATCAACTTGAAGCACAGATTTGTTTCATTTTGCTTTTGCTTTTTAGGTATTGCTCTTTTTTATTTGAATTTGATTTTGTTGTAATATAATTCTATACGTTTTCATAGTTCCAAAGTAAATCTTAAAAACAAACAAACAGGGGCTTCCCTGGTGGCGCAGTGGTTGAAAGTCCGCCTGCCGATGCAGGGGACACGGGTTCGTGTCCCGGTCCGGGAAGATCCCACATGCCGCGGAGCGGCTGGGACCGTGAGCCATGGCCGCTGAGCCTGCGTGTCTGGAGCTTGTGCTCTGCAACGGGAGAGGCCACAACAGTGGGAGGCCCGCGTACCGCAAAAAAAAAAAAAAAAAAATCTAGCTTTTCCCTATCCTCTCTACTCTATTACCTCCTACCCACATAGGTAGTCATTTTTACAGTTTTTTTTTTTAATACAAGCAAGTATGTATGTGTATCCTCCCTCCCCCATTCCTTACATAAAAGGTAGCTTATTACATACAGTAGTCTGCCTGCGTTTTTCACTTACTAATATATTCTGGAGATCATTCTAGAGCCATACATAGGGAGAGATTTTTTAATTCATTTTTCCATCTTTATGGTATACTCCATTATTGTTACAGGATTGTTAACTGTCAAAAAAGAACTTTTTTTTTTTAACAAGACAAATTGCTAATGACTGTACTAGGTAAGATTTGTTTACAAGTTGAATTGTGGCCTGTTTATACATCTATAATAAAAGATATTTTAGTTGTTTCAAATTGATTTTGAAATCTTAGTGAAAATATTAACTATAGTACTAGTATCCCTCAGGCTTAGTTGGGAACCCATTTCTCTCTATATACTTTCCTTTAGGTGTTTTCACCAAATCCATTAACTTACATATCGTTGTTATGCTGATGATTCCTAATTTATATGTAGATAACCCAGACCTCAGAGCTCCAACTTATATAACCATTACCTATTTAACGTTACATCTGCACTTGGATGTCTCACAGACATACTTAACGTGTACAAACAAAGTAGAATGTTTTGTTTCCCCTCACCAATATCGTGTCCCCCCCCAACTCTGCATCTTCTGCAACCACCAATTTATTCAAGCTAGAAACTCGAGCTATTTTTGACTCATTCATATTCCTCACTTTTCATATCCAGCCCATCAGTTAATCCTGATGATTTTATCACCAAAATATATTTCTAGTCTGGTGTCATTTCCATCTCCTCTGCCACCATCATAATCCAGAGGTGTCTTTCCATTGCATCTTGGTCCTCCATGACCTAGCCTGGGCTATCTCCACTTATTACCCACCCTCCCTAAGCCTCCATCCATCTTGGTCTTTCAGTATCTTAAACACATCAGGGTCATTTTCCTCCTGAACTTTACATTGCTATTTCCTCTGCCTGGAATGGTCTTTCTCCCACTGTAGTTCTCAGTTTAAATGTCATTTACTCAGTTTAAATATCATTTATTCATTTGTAGAGTCTTTGTAAGCACTCTAAAGTAGATCTCTTAAAATTCTTTGTTCCTGGTTGGTTTCTTTCATAGTATTTATTACAACTTGCAGGTTTTTGTTTATTTGCCCTTTATTTGTCTCCTCCACTGGAGGGTAGGAGCCCATTCTCTCATTCATTTTTATATCCACAAATTATGAAATATAGTAGATGCTTTAATAGGAACTCAGTATTTGAAAAACATGTAGACGCATTATGAAATTTCAAAACACTTGCAATTTAATGAAAAGCTTTACTTGCTCATGCAAAACCCAATACTTATTTATTCCCCCACATTGTGCCGAAATGACTAGAAATATTTTATGAAATATAAACAGTACTAGCTAAAAAAATAGATAAAAGTGTGTGTGTGTTGTTGGGGGTGGGGAGCATGGACAGGCAGCCTTCAAAATACATTTCTGAGATTCTTTTTCTTAGAGAAAGGCAGCAAATTTGGCTTTGAGCTTAACAGCCACTGCAGGTTGGGTTCCATGAGTTACAGAATCCATACGATAAAAATACTTTGAAAAGGGTGATGCAGTTGGGCTAGAGACCAGTCACCTACAAGAATTCTTTTATTACTTTGGGTTTCACTCCAAGATATTGTCAGCAGTCTTTTAATCAGGAATCTTACCTTAGTATCAGTGAAACAGAAGACACAGAATACTCATAAATTCAAACACGAGTGCCAGCTGGAAAGACTAGGATATGAACAGATGGTAATGTCTTTTTTAACAATCTATATAGATTAGATTTTGAGGATTAGTATCAGAATCACAACAAACAAATATCCAACCTACTTATTTCACTTTGAGTTGGTTTTGAGCAATTAAATATACATTATGTAAACTTTTCCTTTTAAAACTCTTTGACAGGACTCTGACTTGAAGAAAACAGTGGATGAAAGTGCACGGATTCAAAGAGCATACAACCACTATTTTGATCTGATCATTGTAAATGACAATCTAGACAAAGCCTTTGAGAAACTACAAACTGCCATAGAGAAACTGAGAATGGAGCCACAGTGGGTCCCAATCAGCTGGGTTTACTGATGATTCAGTAAGGTTCACAATTAAAATAAAACTTTCAAAAAGTGACTGCAACAAATAAACCTTCTACTGAGAAAATACATGCACAGATAGAAGATATCTGCCAAGTCCAGGCATTTTTATTGTGTAGATTGAGGTACCAGTACACTATTCTGGATTTTTATAGAAAATGTGGTTGGGAAGGTGTACTAATATATAATTTATCTTAATTTTTCTAACTTTTTATGAATATCTTTCTATTCATATCACATAAAGAAATGCGTTGAAGCATTTTGTATATGTTTTGATTTAGTACCCTTGCCTTTTTCATCAAAGGAATTTTCAAATCATTCACTCTAACATTGGTCTCACATTTTCACTGTGATAATGAATACTTGAAATAGTTTTGTAAAGCTGTTATTTAGTTCAGTATTTAGTGAAGGGTCAGCTACTCTTATTAGGAGAAAATAATGGTTTATTGGCCTTCTTTCCTAATATGTATAATTTCTTACAGAAGCAGAATTTTAATGTCAGTGCTACAGCTAGTCTACTACCATCCAATACTGACATCAGGAGTCTGCTCAATGCTACATAGTTTCATTATTACAGAGATGTATGGCTATCCACTTTAATTTACACAGCTATATTAGTTTTTTCCCTTCATTCTCTCTCTTGTGAAAAAATGAAGAGCAATACTTTGCACTCTCATTTGTTGCAGTGACGGGCTGATGCTTCGTTAACATGTACACAGCAAGCAAGGCCGTGCTGGCTGAGAGAGTGCCTTATCCTGCAAAACCTACAGCAAAATGACTCTGAAAGTTGATTTATTTGTACGTGTAAAAGTTTAACTGACAAAAATGAACCTATTGCTTTATACAGTTTTTTTATTAGGATATGGTCAGCAAATGTATCATGCCTCTGAAAATTTCTGTGACACTGAAAAATGCCTCCAAGTTTGCAGTTGGGGGGTTTTGTGAACAATCAGTGTGCTTTTGAAGTGTGATGTGATCATTAGGGTATTTTTTCAGTTTGTTATGTTGTGAACTGAATTCACTGAACAATTTATGAAATTTGGAAATAATTGTCAGCTGTTTTATCTCAATATAATATATACATTATATAATATGTACATTGTATGTATTATATAATATATATTAAATAATGTATTATATATTTTTTACATTTCTGTTAGGAAATGTACTTCTTTGTTTAATGATTGGGAAAACAGTTCTCCGTCTTTAGATGCATTAACATATACAAATTGCCAAAATTAATCTCAGTATATTCTTTTAGGATCCTTAGATGGTATAAATTCTTCCTAAAACATATTCAGAGATGCAGGTCATCATTAAACTAATTTAGCCATATTTTATACTGCTGCTAGCTTTTCACATAAACAGTATTCACACTTAAAGGGTTAGGTGCTTAAATACTGGTGGTCATCTTTGTCTGGTGCTAGGCACCAGACACCTGGCTGCTGAATTTGTTTTCCCCTCACCAAAGCTGTCACACAGAATGTGGCCGGGAGGACTCAGAGGGAAGAGAAAATACATGGCATTAAGCAGCATGCACACACTGTCCTTCTTCACAATGAGACCGAACACCCAAGTTGCTGTATGGTTAAGATTGGAAATCCATAGTTGTTTTTTTTAATCCAGCATTTCATATCCAGAACACAAATTCATGTTCTTTGTCCTAGGATAGGAAATTGGTGGCAGAATGGATCACACCCTTTTAATAACTTTGGTAACTTTTAAATCACATATATTTACATCAAATTCTTGGCTTCTCAAAGCAACATGAATCAAAGCACAGTGTCGAGATGATGTCCCAGGACTTAGTGTCTCAACACACTGTAAGCTTTAAGAGAATTTTACTTCCACATTCTCAGGAAATGTGCTGTCTTCTGCAGTGTGCCTTCATGCTGCTGCGTGGAGCCTCTTTGGAATCATTGTAGCAGCTCAAGAAGTTTATACACAAAATATTTCACCCATCTTGACACAATAGAGATGATTTTTACATCATATATATCTTAAGCCTTATCATATGGTATAAAATGCACATTATTTAGAAAACAGACTACACTTAAAGGAATTATTTCTATTATAAATGGTATTCATGACTAACTACTTAGTTAATATGAGATTCCTCCTAATATAAAATGGAACAGTGCAGTTGATTTCATTTCAGTCGAGACGCCAGAGCTGAAGAGAATAAATTTAGAAAAGTTCGTTTATCTCAGTAAAGAGTCATTGAACTTGAAACTCAAGTCCCATCTGGGTCTGCAGGAACCAGCAGAGCTCTGCTGGGGCAAGGAGTCCCAGAGGCTCTGGGATCCTCCTGAGGCAATGAGAGTATAGTTGTGATGAACGAAATGTGAACTTCTCTTGTAGGAAAGGTCTAAGATAATTAGCTTTACTAATGAGAAAACAGTTTAAAGTGATGTTGAACAATTGGTAATAGTTACAATATACATGCACGTGCATATGCTTTTGGGAAACAATGTGCCAGTACACTAATGCACCTGAGGATTCCTTGTGGACAGGTGAGTATCCACATTCAGCATTCAGGGCATGACTATTTATATACAGCTAAATATTATATATATTTTTTATTTTTAAATAGACAAATACCCCATATCCATAGAGTTGATGTCCCTGGATAAATCATTTAACCGTAAGTAGTAGAATATATGTGATGCACTCAAGTAGAATTTTACTTTTATTACAGCCATGCCTCGATTATGCAGTCTCAATTTCTGTTTGATATTTGGATAGTATCAAATAAAATACTATCCAGTACATCAGAACTTTGTTTACTTTTGCCAAGTCTAACCATACCATTGCTGAAGATAGCTTTCTAAAGTAGAAATCGTATCATAAACCCAGTACAGCAATAGTAGCCTGAACCCTAGATTCTAGAATCTAGTAAATTTAATATAATAGCTTATAAGGACAAGTTTTCTTTAAAAGAGCAAATTGGATATTAACACAAATTTAGAAAATAATGCAAATTAGCAATAAAATATGTTAGTGTAGCATTATAGACTGGCCAGATACTAACTGCTTTGACCGTAATATCCCAATGATAGTAGTGGATGATCCTTGCTTTAAAGATTCATTTAAATTTGTACTTATTTTTATGGATAACAGTAAGTGTCATGATCCAGTAATTGGGGTTGATTTTTATGATGGATAGCCATGGAGTTAGGTACAATTATTTTAAATTTGTAAACACTGAACATAAAAGTTTTGAAAATTGGTCAAAATAATGACCTACTTAACATTGTACTTACGCGGCTTCTGAAACAACACCCCGTTTTCCAGAAATCACAGGCTAGGGAGCCAATAATTTTATAGTAATGAATCTTTATACTAAAAATGGAAAAAGCAATCCTGAAGTTTTATGTGTATAGATAGCAGGTCATTTTTTAAACGTTTGAGTCACCATATATAATATATATATATTATATATATATATATACACACATACACACACAGCTGTGTGTATAATATGTAAAATTCTCCCCAGATACATGAATAGTAAAATCTGTTTACCCATGTAATTATAACTAGTGCTCTTACATTTTTAATTACTCACAATTCTTAGACATTATGAAACTTTTTTTCACATTGTTTTCATAGGCTCTGGCTTTACCTTGAGGCAGATACTAATCCCCTTTCTGAAAAATATATTTGGAATTAATCTCATAAAATTATTATAACTTAGTTTCCTTAGGGAAAAAGGATAGAGTCCTAGATGGAAGGCTCTTGGGAAATACTTATTTAAACCTTCAAATGAGTTTGTGATATGGTTCAGGCTTAGAGATTATGGTACCTGTCCTCCTCTTGTTTCATTGGATTTGTTGTGAGAATTCATGTAATAACATCTGTAATGGATTTGGAGTTCTTGGGAGAAATTCAGAATTTTAAATAATAGGATTATTGTATATAGTACAAGTTATTATTATTCACAGACTTTTAAGAATACAGTCGACTAGTAATTCATGAGTTTTTACATATACATTGTGTATCTGCGGAAGATAACAATTACATAATTTTTTTAAGGTAAGATTATTTTTTAACTGCATTTTTGTTAGCTTCAAGTTTTATTCATTTTTAATATTTCTCATAATTTATCATGTTACTTTGTGTGTTCCTGGAATGATTTAATGCACAGAATCAAAAATGAGTCCTTAAAAACACTAGAAAGTGAAGGAATGATATCTCATTTCTAAGGTAAGAATTTAAAAGCATGGTTTGCACTACTGCAATACACTGTACTGCTTTCTTTAAAATAGTCTCTCTTTTGATAAAAATAGAGCTGGTGTACTTCTGGCTGAGATCCTAATTCTGACTCTTGACCATGTGACCTTTGATAAAATTTATATCTCCCTTTAGTTTTAATATTACACTTGTTAAATAAGGCTAACTTAATATTTGTCTTCACCTTAAATTACAAGAAGTAATTTATAACTCTGATGTGATAAATGCTAAATTGGAAAATCCTTATTAAGCTACTTTATCTGTTTATTCACTTACCCTGAGGTTGCTTATCTTTTAGTTCTTTTAAAATGTACCTCTTTTGGAGGTAACATAGTGATTGGTGCACACCATTCAGAAATTCTACCTTCAGTTTTAAAGCAGCTCTGAGGATGCATTGATAGTTCCAGCCTGGAAGAGGATGTGTTCTGCTCTCTTAGTGGTCCTGGTCAGGAGGTCTTGAGTTCAGAATCCTACTCTAAGTCCAAACCTTTAGCAAATCCTTGCTACCTTGACCACTCACAAGTCAAACAAAATTTAAGTAGGCAATCCACAATTTAAGTAAGCATCCGAAGACACTCTGATGTTTGCCCCTTATAGCTGCCCTACCTTATGCCTGAAGTTTATCACTGCAGCCCTATTGTTTAGTGTAAGTTTAAAAGGCATCTGTTTCTTTAAAAGGGGAAACACATTCAGTTAGGTCCAGTTAGGGGATGTTGAATCCAACATGAATGCATTTTAGATTTGTTCTCTAATTGCTTCAGGGTCATTGGCTGATACTGTAGTGCTATGATAAATCTAACTTGCCTCCACATGCCAAAGTCGGTCAGAAGTGACAATTTTTTTTTCCCTACCAGCTTTTACTGTTTTCTAATCTCTGGCACAAACCGAATGAACACATCTACAGGTAATGTAAATGCCACTTACAACTTGACAGATTAAATGCCTCAATGCTTGCAAACCTGTCTTGAGTCCCATTGAACAGGTATTGTCACTACCACAGAGTAGAAGCCAAAAGGTCTTATTTTAAAAGTTGGAGATAGATGTCTTCACTGCACTTCAGCAACAGCATGCCAGGTGTAGAAACATACAAATATGACAAGCCATGCCTGAAATTTGACCTTCCTCACATCAGTCAAGGTGGCCTGGCAGCTTGGAGGAAGAGGGAAACTCCTCTGCTATGTATTACTAACCCAGAAGTTATTAGCAGTTAAAATGTGTGGTTCTCATCTTAAATAGGAGAGGCAGGCAGTGGTATGAGTAACCTTACTTTGGAGACATAAACCTTGTTCTGGTAAACATGGTCCAACTGAGAGATGCCTTAGTCTTTTCAGTAAAACCTGATTTGAGGAACAGCTGATCTCCATCTGTAACTGAAAATACAAGATAAATATTTTCTTTGGCTGTGTCCACTTTAAAAAACAGCTGCTGACTCCTGTTTTTTCAGTAACATTGATTTTTAAGAAAGTGGTGTCTTGAATTTTGCTATAGAAGAATGAGCACTGGGGTTCAGCAGCTGGTATAATTTCCATGTTATGTTAGCTCTGTTAGAGCCCATGATGAGAATTGGATGTGAAGACTTTGGGGGACTTTTTTTCCATCTCTCTTGGTGTATATTTATTTTGAACACATACGCTTGCTCCTTTTAACCTCTGGTCTTTGAAATGATTGTAGAAGAGACCTTTTTTGTTTTTGTTTGTTTTTTAATGGAGGGCAAAATGCTTGTTAGCAACCAAAATATCAAAGCTGAACAAGCTGCCAAAGTAGGTTTCTGGTGAAAAAGTTTAAAAATAAAATTAATTGCTACTGCTTTCCTAGTAACTGTATTACTAGTTCCTGTATAAAAGAAACATTATTGCTGTCCTTGTATAAATAAAATTTTCCTGCAGTACAATTAAGTATTGATTTCTCAGAAACTGTCCCTATAAATATTTCTTTTCACATTATTTCCATATGTTGTCCAAAATGAAAGTTACTGAAATGTCCAATCTGTGAGATTGCATACTCCTGGTAAAATATTTTTGTATATGTAAAGAAATAAATATTTAATATTGGGAAAATGAAGTGTTTCATTTATAGGTAGAACTAAGGCTTGGAGATAATACAGAGAGTATCAGATTAGCTTCACCAATTTCTTTTAAATGCTAATAGTCTTTGTTAAAAGCCTCTAACGTTATTTTAGATTTTTCCACCAAAATAGATCAATTTTTCACCTGCCTCCCTCTTTTCACAAGGAAATCCTAATTATTGTTTCATCTGTCCCAGCCCAAAGACTCCGTGGCTTTCAAAGACGACTTCCTCAAGGAAAGATTTCCAGAGACAGGGAAGGTTAAAATACAGGATCAAGAAAAGACCTCTAAGCTTAGATGGCATGGAATACTAGGACCATTTCCCAGCTAGCCAAGAAAGAGAAACCCTGGTGGGAAAGACAGTGCCTGCTGTGGCACACAGCTCAGCCCTGAAGCCTGCGGTGAGAAAGGGAGGTGGACCCACCAGACTGGCCAAGGGATGGAGGCGTGAATGTGGGTGAGTGCAGGAAACCTGTTTCCATAAAAGGTACTTTGGCAACTCTTTCCCAAGCTAGTTTCCAGGATTCTATACCTCATACTTCAGAAATTGCTAGTCTAGTGTATTTCTGGTATTTCCGAAAGAATTAGTCTTTTAATTGAAGTATAGCTGCTTTACAATATTGTTAGTTTCAAGTGTACAGCATAGTGATTCTGTATTTTTACAAATTATATTCCATTATAGGTTATTGCAAGATAATGGGTATAATTCACTATGCCATACAGTAAATCCTCACTGCTTATCTATTTTACATACAGTAGTTTGTATCTGTTAATCTCATATCCCTAATTTGTCCCTCCCCCCTCCCCTCTCCCTTTTAGTAACCACAAGTTTGTTTTCTATGTCTGTGAGCCTGTTTCTGTTTTGTATATACATTCATTGGTATTATTTTTTAGATTCCACATGTGATATATAACATTTGTCCTTCTTATTTCACTAGGCATAATACTCTCTAGGTCCATCCACATTGTTGCAAATGGCAGTATTTCATTCTTTTCTATAGCTGAGTAATATTCCATTACATATATATACACATCTTTTTTTTGAATTTTTGAATTTTATTTTTTTATACAGCAGGTTCTTATTAGTTATCTATTTTATACACATCAGCATATACATGTCAATCCCAACCTCCCAATTCATCACACCACCACCACCACCACCCGCCACTTTCCCTCCTTGGTGTCCATACGTTTGTTCTCTACATCTGTGTCTCTGCAAACTGGTTCATCTGGACCATTTTTCTAGGTTCCAAATATATGCATTAATATATGGTATTGGTTTTTCTCTTTCTGACTTACCTCACTCTGTATGACAGTCTCTAGATCCATCCACGTCTCTACAAGTGACCCAATTTCATTCCTTTTATGGCCGAGTAATATTCCATTGTATATATGTACCACATCTTCTTTATCCATTCGTCTGTTGATGGGCATTTAGGTGGCTTTCATGACCTGGCTATTGTAAATAGTGCTGCAATGAACATTGGGGTGCATGTGTCTTTTTGAGTTATGGTTTTCTCTGGGTATATGCCCAGTAGTGGGATTGCTGGTCATAATGGTAATTCTTAGTTTTTTAAGGAACCTCCATACTGTTCTCCATAGTGGCTGTATGAATTTACATTCCCACCAACAGTGCAAGAGGGTTCCCTTTTCTCCACACCCTCTCCAGCAATTGTTGTCTGTAGATTTTCTGATGATGCCCATTCTAATTGGTGTGAGGTGATACCTCCTTGTAGTTTTGATTTGCATTTCTCTAATAATTAGTGATGTTGAGCAGCTTTTCATGTGCTTCTTGCCATCTGTATGTCTTCTTTGGAGAAATGTCTATTTAGGTCTTCTGCCCATTTTTGGATTGGGTTGTTTTTTTAATATTGAGCTACATGAGCTGTTTATATATTTTGGAGATTAATCCTTTGTCCGTTGCTTCGTTTGCAAATATTTTCTCCCATTCTGAGGATTGTCTTTCCATCTTGTTTATGGTTTCCTTTGCTTTGCAAAAGCTTTGGAGTTTCATTAGGTCCCATTTGTTTATTTTTGGTTTTATATTCCATTACTCTAGGAGGTGGATCAAAAAAGATCTTGCTGTGATTTATGTCCAAGAGTGTTCTTCCTATGTTTTCCTCTAAGAGTTTTACAGTGTCTGGTCTTACATTTAGGTCTCTAATCCATTTTGAGTTTATTTTTGTGTATGGTGTCAGGGAGTGTTCTAATTTCATTCTTTTACATGTGGCTGTCCAGTTTTCCTAGCACCACTTATTGAAGAGACTGTCTTTTCTCCATTGTGTATCCTTGCCTCCTTTGTCATAGATTAGTTGACCATAGGAGTGTGGGTTTATCTCTGGGCTTTCTATCCGGTTCCATTGATCTGTATTTCTGTTTTTGTGCCAGTACCATATTGTCTTGATTACTGTAGCTTTGTAGTATAGTCTGAAGTCAGGGAGTCTGATTCCTCCAGCTTCATTTATTTCCCTCAAGACTGCTTTGGCTATTTGGGGTCTTTTGCGTCTCCATACAAATTTTAAGATTTTTTTGTTCTAGTTCTGTAAAAAATGCCACTGGCAATTTGATAGGGATTGCATTGAATCTGTAGATTGCTTGGGGTAGTATAGTAATTTTCACAATATTGATTCTTCCAATCCAAGAACATAGTATATCTCTCCATCTGTACACCACATCTTCTTAATGCAGTCATCTGTTGATGGGGACTTGGGTTGCTTCCATGTCTTTGCTATTGTAAGTAATGATGCTGTGAACATTGGGGTGCATGTATCTTTTCAAATTAATGGTTTCATTTTTTCCAGATAGTGGGATTGCTGGATCACGTTAGTTCTATTTTTAGTTTCTGAGGAACCTCCATACGGTTTTCTGTAGTGGCTGCACCGATTTACATTCCCACCAGCAGTATACAAAGGTTCCCTTTTCTCCACATCCTCTCCAACACTTGTTATTGTAGGCTTTTTGATAATAGCCATTCTGACCTATTTGAGGTGATACTTCATTGTGGGTTTGATTTGCATTTTTCTAATAATTAGCAGTGTTGAGCATCTTTTCATGTGCCTATTGGCCATCCCTATGTCTTCTTTGGGAAAATATCTATTCAAGTCTTCTATCCATTTTTTGATTGGATTTTTTTCTACGATTGAGTTGTATAAGCTGTTTATATATTTTGGATATTAACCCCTTGTCGACAGCCTCATTTGCAAATATTTTCTCCCATTCCATAGGCTGCCTTCTGTTTTGTTGATGGTTTCATTTGCTGTGCAAAAGCTTTTAAGTTTAACTCAGTCCCATTTGCTTATGTTTGCTTTTATTTCTTTGGCCTTGGGGGACTGATGCAAGAAAACAGTTATGCTTTATGTCAAGTCATCCTTTGGTATGCATGGTTGGGCATCCATGGATTATACAGTGCTGCAGTATTTATTGAAAAAAGTCCCCATATAAGTGGACCTGTGCAGTTCAAACTCCTGTTGTTCAAGGGTCCAACTGTGTGTGGTTCATTCTTCCATCTAATACTACTTGTCAGTTTTCTACCACTGCAGTAACAAATTACCACAAACTTAGCAGCTTAAAATACAAACTTATCATCTCAGTTCTGTAGGTCTGAAGTCCAACCCAAGTTTCACCAGGCTAAAGTGAAGTTGTCTCCCAGGCCCTGCCCTGGCTCTTACCTGCAGGTCTGGAGGAGAATCTGCGTCCAGGCTCTTGCATGTTGTTGGTGGACTCCAGTTCCATGCAGTTGTAGAATCGAAGTCCCCACTTTCTTGCTGGCTGTCTGACCGACTGCTCTCTTGTCCTTGAACTGGCCCGCTCTGTCTTGAGAGCCAGTGACAGCACTGAATTCTTCTCATGCCTCATCTTTCCAGCATTTTCTTGGGCCAAATCCCTCTCTCACTGACCCTTCTGCCTTCTTTCTTTTAAGGCTCCACCCAGATAATCCAGAATAATCTGTCCATCTCAAGGTCCACAACCTTGAGTTTACCAGGTTCTAGGGATTTATTAGGTCATGAAACACATTTTAGGGGCCATTATCAGGCCACACCACACCAGCTAATCATGTCAGCATTTCTTCCTATATCCATTTATGAAACAGAAGTGGTTGTGGAAACATCAGAGTTAAGGTGGTGGTTCTGTTCTAGGAAATACTACTGTATTTACTATCTGATTTCTAGGTGTTCTGGGATACTAGAACTTGTTTCCAAATCTAATTATTAAAAGTAGTATGGTTCTGGATCTCAAGCAGTAAATCAACATACATTCAAAATTAATAATATTTAATGATGAGGAAACTAGTTAGTTAGAAGAACCTTTTGGAGGCCCAGTCTCACCCTCACTGTAGTCCAGCACTACTTACTACCTCACCCACCAGATCCCAATGGGGGGGTCTGCTGTAGCAGCATAAGGCTATATCTTTTTTTTTAACATCTTTATTGGAGTATAATTGCTTTACAATGGTGTGTTAGTTTCTGCTTTATAACAAAGTGAATCAGCTATATGTATACATACATCCCCATATGCCCTCCCTCTTGCATCTCCCTCCTACCCTCCCTATCCCACCACTCTAGGTGGTCACAAAGCACTGAGCTGATCTCCCTGTGCAGCTGCTTCTAGCTATATCTTTTTCAATAGCTAATGTCTAAAACACAGTCCAGCAGGATAACTGGCCAGTCTTAGACAGATTGCCTTAGTTGCTGTTTGATGTAACCCAAACTTCCAGCACTTGCTTAGGTGATGGCATCTTTTTTTCTGTCTTAAGCCTATCTTTAGTTTTTGATGTTTTTTGTTGTTATTTTTAAGACATACACAATTCTAACAGGAATAGAAGGGTGAACCACTCCCCCCAGTGCCTCTTGCCCCAACCTCTAAATCCTTTCCTGTTTCTTGTGAACTCTTAAATGAGAGTTCCCATGCACTGTGATACATGTATATCTTTTTCACACAAGTAGATTCATATCACACATTCTGTCTGTAGTATGTTCTTTATACTTATTTCAGAAAACCAGACAAGAGGCATATAGTACCACCATCTTAACACAACTATCTTGACTTTTGCATGTTCCTTTCCAATTTGTGAATAAGGTGCTTACTTTCTACATTGTTGCCACCACTCTGTGTCCTTTTTTTCTTATATATCATAAGTATTTACATAATTTTGTCTCATTTTAATAGAAGTCATGAAAGGGTTATTTCCTTCATTTCCTCCTTATTAAACATTCATTAAAAGCTCAAGTGCAGAAAGGGAATAAGTAAGTGATGCTGAGGTAAAAAACAGGTACTGAGTAACATAGAATGTTTCTAACAACTGCTTACCCTCCTGCTCCTAAAGTAAGAAATTCTAGCAGTAGGTCTCAGCAACTTCTTGCTAAGGGGAAAGCAGAAGTGGCTTCAGAGCCCCAATGGCATCAGGAGACAGTCCAGGCTATTAATAGGAGAAGGATAGGAAAGCAGAATAAAGAAGAGAAATATACACAATTCAAAGTTTCCTTTTTACAAATTAAACATCCAGAATGCATGGGAAATCCACACATTGCTCTAGACATAGGATTGGTACATTCATCAAAGCAGGGCAAAGTCAAACTGGATATAGCTTGACCCTAAGGAAAGTGTCCTGCTGTTAGAGTCTTCTGCTAAACAATAACCTCTGTACTCTAGTGGCATTTACAGTTCATTTTTCAATCAATCACTGCATAGCATACAGCACATTCAAAATGGAGCCTTCTAGGAAGAGAAATTCCTCCCCACAGCATTCAGAAATTTTTGGATCAAAGCATCAGCCTCATCTATTTTTAACAGGAAGTGGGAACTAGATGGACCCATTTTTCTGCAGAGAAAAGGTCTGAATGTACTCTGGCTTACAATTCTCAACCCTCCTCCAGCTCTTTATGTGCTGGGGTCTAACATGGACACTGGGTTACCAGCACAAGAGGACCTCCTGTGAAAAAGACACTGTACACAGAGTACCTGGTGGCTAAATTTGAGGCGATTCATATGCAAAAAGTCACCACTTATTAAACTGTTCAGTAAATTCATCTCCTAGATCAACCTTTAACGTGGTGATCTAAGCCCCAAAGGCAGTATCTTAATGATGCTGAAGAATACCCAGGCTTGGCTGATAACGCGTACAGGCAGACCTCAGAGATACTGTGGACTTGGTTGCAGACCACCGCAGTAAAGCGAGTCACACAAATTTGTTGGTTTTCCAGTGCATATAAAATTTATGTTTACACTATCTTATAGTCTGTCACGTGTACAATACGTGTACAATAGCATTATGTCTAAACAATGTATATACCTTAATTTAAAAATACTTTATTGCTAAAAAATGCTAACCATCATCTGAGCCGAGTTGTAATCTTTTTGCAGTAGTATCATCAGAGATCACAGATCACCATGACAAATATAATAATAATGAAAATGTCTGAAATACTGGGAGAATTATCAAAATGTGACACAGTGAGCAAATGCTGTTGGAAAAATGGCACTGATAGACTTGCTCGACTCAGGGTTGTCACAGACCTTCAATTTGTTAAAAAAAAAAAAAGTGCACTACCTGCAAAGTGCAATAAAGGTGTACCTGTAATCCACATATGACACTGTTACTGTGCTCTGCCCAAAGCACCGAGTCCATTCAGGCTTATATAAAGAATCAGTGGGAAAACGTTAGGGTCCTTCCGGGTGGCAGCTTTCACAGAAGGTTGCAGTCTCTCCAGGTTAATGTCAGCTGAGGCAAACAGACGCTGCACGATCCCAAACCTTTCTGTATCTTTCAGTGGAGCCAAGACTGGGTCTTCAAGATCAGACACACCATCATCAGACAGAGCACGGAGCCGAAATGACACATGTAAACAAATCCACCAAAAAAGGTGATAGAAAATCGACATCATTGGATAATAATGTTAGCACATCTGACTAATTATGGGGGGAAAATTAAGTTGTTTACATTCCCCAAATAGAGCAGGGAAAACCCTTAAGCTGTAACAGGATATATTTGGCCCAGGCCAGGACCTGCACTTCGCCTGGAGTCCTCTGACCAAATCCCTACTCTCTGAACTCTTATCTTCTACTGGATCCACTAACTCCAGTAGATTAGAAAGGTCAGAATATACCTTTCTTAGACACACAGTGTGTAAGGTTTTTTTTATTTTATTTTAATTCACCTATTAGAATGTCTTACATGTCTGCATGAACCCCTCAAAGGTTAGGTACCATGGTTTATTTAGTGATGCTTCTTTGCCTTAAGAACCTTTGCCCTTGCTCTTCCTTCCACCTGTGACATCCTTCCTCCAGAGCTCCCCGCAGAACCTTCCTTCTCATCTCTGAGCTGTCGGTTGAAATGCCACATCAGAAGGGCCTTTCCTAATCCTCTCTCCATCCAGCCACTGGCTCCCCCCATATCCCAGCCACTATTACATTATTTTATTGTCTTCATATGCTTGCTGTATCTGAAATTATCTTCCTGACATTCCCTGTTTACTCTGTTTATTAAAACCTAAGCTGCCCAGGAGAGCAAGGACCTGGTCCGTTGTGCTTACCTTATACCCTGCCTAGAACATCGACCCTCAGTTGAACGTTAGTTCTTCAGAGAGGTCACATCAAACAGTGCTCTAATTGTAACTGCTCAGAACCTGTGAAACTTTGCTCTTAGGGTCTTGAGCAGTGCCTCTGACACAGTTGTTTTTAATCTTTAGTAATTACAAATTTGCCAGTAGATTTGAATTTTAAACAGGCACTCAGAACCAGATCAGATTAATAATGTAGAGAGTAAAATTTAAAATAAAAAATGAAGACTTATAAGGTATGCATGAATTTTAACTGAATCTGAAGGGAATCCAAAAGAATTCCAGACATGCTCTGAGCACTGATACTCTTTCTTACTAAAAGTAATAAGCAACTTGTCCCAGGGGCTGAAGTGCAGCACTCATTTGCATATAAAGGAACTCATGGGTCTGTTATCACAATCAGCCTTACAGATCTACACCTTGTAGATTCACCCAATGCAACTCACACAGTGTAACCACAGGTGTCCCGTTACCACGTGGCCTAGACTGTAAATTGTAGATGGTGCTTTAGAGAGTGGATCTGGCCTGCTTCTTTAAGCATGAGCACCACATCCGGTGATTTAAGAATGAGCTCCACGGGTGCAGCACAGCGGGCTGTGTCCTGGGTCTGGTGGAGAAGCACCCAGCAACACCCTGCCTTCTTCTCTGAACATCTGCCAACCCCAAGTGCCCAGAGGCACTTCTCGGTGTAAGAGAGATTACAGTCACCCAAGGGGGGGGGGGTGGTGGTGAAATTAACATTCCCTCCAGATGATTCTAACTTACTTTCTTACCAGCTCTTTCACCAGTTTGCAAATGTGTTTGTGTATCTGACGCTGTTCTTTCAAAAGCCCTTCAGCAAGCCTCTCAACGTTACTCTGGCCACCAGACAAGACAAGACAGGCATGCAAGGAGATATTTGTACCCTGCTCTAAGTAAATACCTATAAGAAACATAAGATACCCAAATTCCTTCAGGAGGCAGGAGCCTTGCGGTCCTAACAAACGTTGTTATGAGCTCTAGGGGAGATTAAAGACCTTCCTGAGTGTCTTCACATAAAGAAAAATTACTTCTTTACGTTGAGCAGCCCACAAAGGCAAACAGATGACTCTATGGGTGGGTAGTTTTGCACCAAGGTAGTATACCAGCTGTGCTGGGACTCCAAGTGCGTCCTAATGGCTACTCCCGGAACACCAACAGAGCAGAACTTGGAAGCAACCCAAAGATCAAGTCCTAGAGCAGACCTGCAGGGAGGATGACAACTAACTGTCAGCTGGTTGGGAGAGGGAGTTAGTTAGCTAATGCAGTCTCAGCAGTATTTTCTTTTTTTATATACTTCCTGAATGCGGTTGATGACTTTGTAAATACATGGTGAGGGCTGACTTGGGAAATGCTAAATACTTAGTTGCTGCAAAAGGGAGCTAAGCTAGAAAGCAGAGTTACTGTCGTTGCAGACAATTATATAATGATACATATCGTTTCCATGACCAAACTGCGCCATCAGCCTTTACCCTCAGCTGGCCGCACCACAGTGGCATGCTGGCTCATTTTCAAGTAGTTCAGTTTTTGTGGTCAAAGTACAGGAACACAGCATTCCTCTGCAGAGGTAGAATCTGCTTTCGGTTGTGAATGACATCTAAACTGCTCCTTGGAATGAAGCCTTGCTGCAGTCTCTGGATGTCTTTGCTATGCCAAGAAGTGCCAAAGGCACTAACTACAGTGCTCAAAGTTCCCAGAGTAGATGCATAACAAACTGCAGGGTCCTCCAGGCAGTCTACCCCAATACCTGCTTCCCAGATCTGGGGGCAGAGCTCTGAGCTTTGGTCCTTTGGGTCTACATAGCACGCTGGCCTCAGCCCTTAGTAACCAGGCCTCAAAATAACAGCTGGGTATCCTCTGCTTCTCTGCCCTAGGCTGAGCAACACCTGCAGAAGCTACAACAGAGGAGCTGCCCCAGCCTACTGACGGTTCCTTCTATTGATGACCCAGTTTGTAATTTAAAAAGGAAAAGCTTAACCTTGACTTTCAGGGCTAAGCTCATCATTACCTAGCTCTTGCTCTTGCCATGGCATTTCCTGAGGGCATGAAGCTAATGATATTCTTAGGAGAAAATGAAACGTCTCCCTGAGACAAAGCAGTCCTCTTGAGTACCTCCCTGCTGAATTTGATGCAGAGCTGAATCAAACTGGTCCAGCCACAGAACTGCCATTGCAAATAATGTGGTGTCAGGCCCCTTCCCTGCAACACTGAACCAAGCCTTGGCCAAAATTCTCTCCAAAAAATGCAAAAATCATGAGATTTGGAGTATAAATATAAGGCTTGAGTCCTAGCCCTGCTAGCAAGTTCTTCAAATAACTCCTTTCCCTCTGAGCCTTAGTCTTCCTATGGGGTGTGTGATGTGGGCAGGGTGTAAAAAAGAGAGAGATTGTAATACCTGTTTTAACCTATTTTGAAGGGCTGTTGTGGATGAGAAAGCCTAGTGAGTTTTATCAGCTGTTAGGTGTCCATCTCCTCATCACTTCCCTGTTGCTGCCCATCCCCAGGTCCTCTCTGGGAGGTTCTTACCAGATGGCACAGTGTAGGAATAATCTGGAGCTTACAACAAGTGCCCAGCAGAACTGCTGCATTATCTGGCATTTCTGCAGGAGAAAAAAAAAAAAAAATCAGTCACCATCAAAAAGCACCCATGGAAACAGAGCCAGCCCCCAAGCTGTACCTAATTTATATATCATCTACCAGTCGGGCAGAGGATATGCTCAGTAATTGTAGAATAAATGAATGAATGGGGCTAAACCGGCAGCAAAGGCCTTTTAGAAAATAGATGTAGGGACCAGGTAACCAGCTCTGTGTTCACCAGAGGATATTTCTTACATGCAATTTGCCAATCAGAAAGAACGGTACAGACTCAGGGAAAAGTGAATCAGCATGGAAAAGTAGAAAGAACCTGGGGTTTGGTGACAGAAGAGCTATGTTTGAGCACCACTAAATACTTGGGAGCGACCTTGGGTATACCTCTCTCAGCACGTTTCCTCATTTGCATACTATAGATTTTCTTTTTTTATAAAGGGTTATACCTAGGTCACTAATCATTTGGGGGAGAAAGATGTAATGTGGTCTAGTCAAGGGGTAGCACAGCAGACCTCCTGAGCCTAGGACTGTGCAGGGCCCCCTGGCCCACGGCTAGCTCAACACAAGGGTACCAATGGCAGAGAACATTGGCACAGAGCTCTATAAGGCTGGGGGCTGCCCCAGATGGGTCCTGCCAAGCCCCAGGAAAAGGAAATCCAGATCAGTGTTAGTCAAAACCAGTTTTAAATACCTCCCAAGGTAGAACAGATGCAGTTGCTAAAAGGACCCAATCCCTTGGGATACAACCTTTGCACTGAAAAGGCAAAAGAGAAAAGAATCGTCTGCTCCATCATCTGGCACAGGGAACACTCAGGAACCCCCTCATCTCCTGCATTAATTAGCAGCCTTATTTATATAAATGGCAGCGTGTCACTGAGGCTGTGGCCCAACAGAGCCCAACGAAACACGGCCTTCTCCCAAGAGCAGAAGGCTGCTAGGGTGGTGGGGCAGCCCCGAGGTCTGAGCCTGCCAGAGAACCCCCTAAATTGCGTTTAAATGTGCTTTTGTCTCCAGAGAGTCCCCACCGTTTTCAACAGATCCTCAAGGAAGCCCGGTTCCCAAATCAGGAAGATGAAGATGGTAAAGGTATGGGGCCTTGTGGAAAGATCCACAGGGCTGTGAAGGGCAGGGACAGAGTCCCCTGGGACCTGATGTCCTGGCGGAGCTACCGTCACAAGTCATCTCACCCGTTCATGTTTCCATTCCTCACTTCTCAGGTGACTCCCAAGTCCATGTAATCATCATCATCCCTTAATTCTTGTAAAGACTTTACTTCCATGTTACTCAATGGTCATTCACTACCTTGAGCATAGGGCTAGGGACACAGCTCTGCTTTACAGCGCTTACCACCTAATTTCACTGCTTGACTGTAGTTCCCTTGAGGGTGGGGATGATGATTTTCTCCTACCTCAGCATCTAGCAGTGCCTAAAGCACAGTAGAGGCTTCTTCAGCATTTCTGGAATTGAAATGATTTCTTTCGATCTTTCATATTCTCACTATTTTACAAATGAAACCTGGGAAGTTCATGCTTAAGGTCACAAAATGGTAGGGGAAGTGTTCCAGGAGATAGGCTAGATGCTGAGACTGAAGTGCTTTAAACAGGAGGAGGGCGGTTCAAGATGGCACCATAGGAAGATCCGGAACTCACCTCCTTCCGTGGACAAACTGAATCTACAGCGACATATATTTCCTCTGAAGAAACCCCAAACTACCTGAGTGACTCCCATACATCAGGTGAACAAGGAAAAAAAACCCATGGCAGCAGGTAGGAGAGGCTGAGCCACAGTCTCCCTGTAAACCCCACACCCCTGGTGCAGTGACCCACAATCAGGAGGGAACTCAAAGCCCGAGCTTCTCCCTGTGGTGAAGGATCTGAACCCCACCCTAACTTCTAAGACCACCAGACAGACGAGCCCCCCAAACATCTGGCTTTGAAAACCAGTGGGGCTCACATCCACAAGACCCACAAGCCTATAGTGAACTGAGAAATCATTCTTAACGGGCTTGCACGGGGACTTACCCACTCCTAGGACCCAGCACAGAAGCAGCTGTTTGAAAAACCCCCATACTCTCTATGAAAGAGGCTTATTTGTTATCATAAAGCATCGGCTTGGGGGTAGGCGTCTAATTTAACACACACCTAGGGACCTGCTGGTGTATTCTGGGGACCGAGGCCATCAGACACCATCTTTGCACCCTCCCTCTGCCACACTTCAAAGCACCAATATTTCCCAGAGAAGGGCTATGACACATCTCTGGTGCCCTTGTTTTTGTGGCTGCCACCCAGGAAACACCCCTTGATCATCTGGCTCTCATAGCCAGCAGGGCTTGCATTCCTGGGTCCCTCGGGACTGTAACAATCAGACTGTTCTTGGCCAGCTACCACCCCCAAGGCACTGTCAGACAGCAAACTGAAATACACCCCTAGTCTTTCTGTGAAAGAGGCCCATTTGCTTGGCCTGAGGGGCAAGCTTCTGGTTTGACATACGTCTAGGGGTCTGCTCTCGGAAAAGAGGCCAACGGATGCTACCTTTGTGCTCTCCATCTGCCTCATTCCAGGTTGCTGGTGTCTCCTGGAAAGGAGCTTATACAATCGTCTGGCTTGTGATTTCTGTGACTGCCACCCAGTGACACTTCTAGGTCACCTGGCTCTACTGGCTAGCAGGATTTACACTGTGGTCTGTATATACTTGTATACTTTAAAAACTGCTGCCTGAAGGTCTGGCTTCTAATCAGCCTAAATCTAGGTGCTGACTGAGATCCTCTTTGGGGCACTGACAGGTGTTGACAAACCCTCAACTATTGGGAGCCACTAAAAATAGGCTGCTTGGACAATCACAAAGGTTTGAGAGACAACAAAGAGCCAGGGTGAGGTTGAATAAGGTCCTCTCTTACATGAGACCACTCCCTCACGTGAGAGGAGATTATTTTACCTTCTGCATGGAAACAAACACAGAGTGTCAAGGAAAATGAAGAAACAGAAATATGTTCCAAACAGAGGAACAAGATAAAAGCTCAGAAAAGGTCCTGAATGAAAAGCATGTAAGTGATTTATTTGCCTGCTAAAAGAGTTCAAAATATCATACAAATGCTTAATAAGCTTGGGAGAAGAATGGATGAACACAGTGAGAACTTCAACAAAGAAAGAGAAAATATAGGAAAGGACCAAATAGAAGTCACAGAGATGAAGAATACAATAAATGAACCAAAACAGACACTAGAGGGGTTCAACCACAGACTAGATGAAGCAGAAGAAATGATCATTGAACTCAAAGACAAGGCAATGGAACTCACCCAATCAGAGCAGGAAAAAGAAAAAAAAAGGTGAACAAAGTGAACACAGCTTAAGAAACTATGCTACAACATCAAGCAGACCAACATTTGAGGTAAAAGACCTGTACACTGAAAACTATAAGACACTGATGAAAGAAGTTGAATAAGACAAATAAATGGAAAGATATTTCATGTTCATGAATTGGGAGAATACTGCTACAATGTTCATACTACCCAAGCTACAGATTCAGTGCAACCGCTATCAGAATGCCAATGGCATTTTTCACAGAAATAGAACAAACAATTATAAAATTTGTTTAAAACTATAAAAGATCCTGAAGAGCCAAAGCAATCTTGAGAAAGAACAAAGCTGGAGATATCACATGCCCTGATGTCAAATTATATTATAAAGCTACATTAATCAAAATAGTATTGTATTGGCATAGAAACAGACACATTGGTCAGTGGAACAAAATAGAGAGCCCAGAAATAATCCCATGCATATATGGTCAATTAATTTACAACAAAGCCAAGAATATACAAGGGAGAAAGAACAGTCTCTTCAATAAATGGTGCTGGGAAAACTGGACCACTATCTTACACCATACAGAAAAACTAACTCAAAATGGATCAAAGGTTTAAACATAAGATCTGAAACCATAAAATTAGAAGAAAACATAGGCAGTAAGCTCCTTGACATCAGTCTTGGCAATGATTTTTTGGATTTCACACCAAAGGCAAAGGCAACAAAAGCAAAAATAAGTGAAACTACATCAAACTAAAAATCTTCTGCACAGCAAAGGAAATCATCAACAAAATGAAAAGGCAGCCTATTGATGGGGAAAGAAATATTTGCAAATCATATATCTGATAAGGGGTTAATCCAAAACATATAAAAAACTCATACAACAACTCAGTAGCAAAAAAAAATCCAATTTAAAAATGGGCAGAAGGGGCTTCCCTGGCAGCACAGTGGAATCTGCCTGCCAGTGCAGGGGACACGGGTGTGAGCCCTGGTCCAGGAAGATCCCACATGCCACGGAGCAGCTAAGCCCACGCCCTACAACTACAGAGCCTGCGCTCTAGAGCCCGCGAGCCATAACTACTGAGCCCGTGTGCCACAACTACTGAAGTCCACACACCCTAGAGCCCATGCTCCACAACAAGAGAAACCACTGCAATGAGAAGCCCACTTGCCACAGCTAGAGAAAGCCCGTGCACAGCAATGAAGATCAACGCAGCCAAAAATAAATAAAAAATAAATTTAAAAAATTTAAAAAATGGGCAGAACATCTGAATAGACAGTTTTTCAAAGAAGACATACAGATGGCCAATAGGTACATGAAAAAGTACTCAACATCACTCATCATCAGGGAAATTAAAATCAAAACCACACTGAGGTATGACCTCACATCTGTTAAAATGGCTATTATCAAAAAGACAGGAAATAACAAGTGTTGGCAAGGATGTGAAAAAAGGGAACCCCTGTGCACCGTTGGTGAGAATTTTTTAAGTCTACTCAAAAAATTAAAAGTCTTACTACCATACGATCCAGTAATTCCACTCCTAGGTATTTATCCAAAGAAAATGAAAACACTGACTTGAAAAGATGCACCCCCATGTTCATTGCAGCATTACTTACAAAAGCTAAGATAGGGAAGCAACCTAAGTGTCCACCAATGGATGAATGGATAAAGGATATGTGGTACACACACAGAGGACTATTATTAATCAGTAAAAAAAAGAAATCTTGCCATTTGTGACACCATGGATGGACCTTGAGGGCATTATGCTAAGTGAGATAAGTCAGAGAAAGACAATGTATGATCTCACTTATATGCAGAGTCTTAAAATAAAAAAAGGCTCATAGGGCAGATTGGGAGGGGTGTGTGTGTGGGGGTGAGTAAAATGGGTGAAGATGGTTAAAAAGTACAGACTTCCAGCTATAAAATAAGTCACGGGTATGTAATGTGCAGGATGGTGACTAGAGTTAATAATACTGTACTGTATATTTGAGAGTTGCTAAGAGTAAATCTTATAAAGTTTATTTTTCTTGTGATGAAAACTTTTAACTATGTATGGTGATGCATACATAGTTGAGACATATATACAAATATCGAATCATTTTGTTGTACACCTGAAGTTAATTTATATACGTGTCAATTATATCTCAATTTTTTTTAAAGTAAGTGCTGTAGAAAAAACTAGTGTTATTATTTAGAAAGCTGGAAACAGGCCTCAAAAAGGGGCCATTTTCTGTTCTAGCACCTTTCCCAGATTCTAAGAAAACTGTTGTAGGAGGAAAAGGCCAACTCAGAAGGGCCAAGAATAAACAAGAGCATTAGTGAAAGAGCTTACACCAATCCGAGCTCCACAGTGACTGACACATAAATGAGATCTCAGTTCACAGAGATGCAGAAGAGTACTGTTGGTTTAGAAACAGGCTGCAGATATTTTCAGCTGCACTTAAAGATTTCACTATCCCTGAGCTTCCAGCTCAGACACAGCAGGTAAGTCTCATGTTATGTGTCAACCCCAAGTGGCTGCCTGTGTGCAAGGCTGCAGAGAATTTGAGGCTGTGTCCAGGCTCAGGAAAAAGGGGACTGTGGTGCATTCACAGTGTTGGCCATGTGTTACATATTTGACATCACTGATCCAGCCTATTGAGATTAAAACCGATAGCTAGTGGGAAGCAGCCACATAGCACAGGGAGATCAGCTCGGTGTTTTGTGACCACCTAGAGGGGTGGGATAGGGAGAATGGGAGGGAGGGAGATGCAAGAGGGAAGAGATATGGGGATGTATGTATGTATATAACTGATTCACTTTGTTATAAAGCAGAAACTAACACACCATTGTAAAGCAATTATACTCCAATAAAGATGTAAAAAAAATTTTTCAACAAGTAATAGGGTATGTGAAGAAAGGGCTTCTCGCAAGCTAGAGAACTCTGGCCTGTAGATTAGCTCCTGATAGAATGCCTGTAATTAAACTCTCTGATATACCAATTAACACTGGGAAAAGGTCTCCAGTGGAGTTCCACAGGGCTGTCTTATGTCCTATCCCAGTCAAAATGTTTACCCATGACTTGGAATAAGGCATAGAGTGTACATTCACTGGCATAGGGAGCTGGGAGAGGCATTTGCTCTGATTAATTGTTTAAAAATTGGAGATTCCTGGGCCTTTGTTCCCATGTGGTGCTGGGGAGGAACTCTGAATGTATCAGGAGTTCAGTGCCCTGACTAACGTCACCTTGAAGGGAAGTTGTGGGGACTAAGACTGGGCTGCCTTGCCAGGTCTTGCCTTTCTGAGAAGGAAGTGAAAGCCCAGCTTCCTCATACAGAATGACCACCTTCTGGTACCACACACCCTCTGGCAAGGTGTGTTCTGGATGGGAGTTGGCAAAGAAGTGTCAGGTGGGGTCCACTGCTCAATACTAATTGGATGGCCAGGATGCATGTGGAAGTTGTGGAGCTGCTGGGCCCAGCAACCTAGTGCATTGGGATGCTCTCTACAGCCTCCCTGCCCTAATGGCCACAATGCTGCACTTGGGGTAGAGCCATAAGTTTGCAAAGAGGAACAAGAGGATCAGAAGGAACGAAACACTGGAGGAGAGAGCAGTAGCCAAATGAAAGCCATGGCCACTCAGCACTGCCAGGCAGTAAGTGTGAATCACTGGCTGTGTCTGGGGAAATTGATTTCCTGTGTTTGTGAGGGAGTGTGCCCACAGACAGCCCTCGCTGGGGGAGGAAAGGGAAGTCCTCCCTCCAAGAGAGTGGAGGAGGCTGGCAGCAGACAGGCCTCCTTCATACTCAAGTCCGTGACTTCACGGCAATCCTGTTAACTTCCTCAGTCTTCCACTGCTTATCATCCCTGCACTGCTTTAAAGGGAGGGAACCTTATGTACCAAATCGTCCACAAAGTAAGCAAAGTAATTTCAGGGCAACAGCATTTCTTCCCCTTTTTTTTCCATACCTGCTAGCGCACTGACCAAGAAGTAGGCCGTAGAAAGGAGTTTCTGGTTGTGGACCACATCCTCTGGGCCTGGACACTCGCCCTGCACACTGTACCCCACTAGCCGCAGGAAGGCCACGAGGTCCCGCTGCTGTGAAGGCTTCAGCTTCCCCAGCACTGCCAATGAGGGTGACAGGCTGCTGACTATGTCCTCACACTGTGGGGAGAGATGTGGGGGTGGGGAAGAGAAAAGAGACAGATCTAGTAAAGCCACAGGCCAAGCTGGGCACAACACAGGCCTCTGCCCCATGACACACAACCCTTGTTGTGAGATGGGGAGTGGTCCCCCAAATACAGGTCCACCTGGAGATTCAGAATGAGACCTTATTTGGCATCTTTGCAGATGTAATTTAGGTAGGGATCTCGAGATCATCCTAGATTGGGGTGGGCCCTGAATCCAATGGTGGGTGTCCTTTAAGAGACAGGAAAGGAGATGGCCATGTGAAGACAGAGTAGAGATTTGAGCAATGTGGCCACAAGCCAAGGAATGCCAGGAGCCACCAGAAGCTGGAGGAGGCAAAAAAGGATTCTCTCCTAGAGCCTGTGGGGAAGCATGGCCCTAATGACACCTTGACTTTAGACTTGTGGCCTCCAGAATTGTAAGAGAGTAAATTGGAGTTTGTGGTCATTTGTTACAGCAGCCCTAGGAAACTAATACACCCTTCTATTCATCACATCGACTACCTTTCTGCAGTTAGAAAACTAAGGACCTGGGAGAAAGAAAAAAAAAAAAAAGAAGCTTTAGGGTTAAAAGGAGGTGGGGAAATTTTAAACACCATTTTATCCCAGCTCAAAGCCTTATCCCAAGAGATCTAGCCTGTCCACATCTCCAGAAAACCATGCGGAGACACTACCTTGAGATGCCTCCGGTCTTACCACTTGCTCCAGAACCAAGAGTAATTCTTCATCAAACAGGACCGCCTGGAGGACGTCGTTCAGAGCTCTCTGTTGCTGCTCTGGCAGCTCCACAAAGGGATGGAAATTCCTCTCCAAGAACAGAGTGGCTGTGAAAGCAGCAGAACATACCCAGTCTCGTGACTTATCTCAGAACGAGGACCAGTAACTCTTGCTTTTTATAGCTAATTGTCCTCTGTTCTTTCATAAACACTTCCAGCTGCACAGTCTTGGAATTCAGAAATAAAGGACGCATTAAATACCACCCTGCATGTTTTTCACTAACCAGTCAAACTACTAAAGGAAGAAAGAAGGAGGGAAGGGAAGAGAGGGAAGGGAAGAGAGGGAAGGGAGACAGAAAGAGACAAAAATACAGACAGAAAAGAGGGAAGCCAAGTTTTGTTTCAGACTTTATCTTCCTGCTGACTCACTAAACATTAAGTCTAATCAGTTATTTTCTGGAAAAGTCATTTAGAATTATTAAATTATCAAGGCTGAATTACTAAACATCAGGACTTTTACAAACCTTTAGAGTCATTGTGCAAATTCCAAAATAACATTCTTTTTCATATCTTTCTAATACACTACAGATTTTGCATCCCTTAATATTAAATGCATGCTTTTCAAGGGGCTGGCACAATTTTCATTGGGCAAACACAGATACTCCACTTTCTCCATTCTTCTTCACCCGTCCTGGAGAATGGGTTAGAATCCCAGCTGGATTACTAACATCCTCTTCAGGATGCTTGAGCCTCTCCCCTTAAAATCTTCCGTTTTCATTTTAAGATAGTCAAAAGTTTCTAGTAATTTAAGCCCAGTGGGAATTTAAAAACAAGATTTGATAAACCAAAGCTTTCATATACAGGGATGCAGACCAATACATAAATGCACCCTCCGCTGATGTTAAATTCCAGACAACAGTTATACTCAAAAACTGCTCTATAAACACAATTAGTTCCTCGCCAGCCCCAGCCTGGAGAGAAGGGCTGTCCTGGCTGATCTAGGGTCCAAGTGCACAGAGGTGGGTGCCCACCCTACTCCTGCCTAAACTACCCAGCCTCCCCACTCCATGCCAGGCTGACTGGAATGACCAACTTACAGGGTGGACTGGTGGGTAAGGAAATTATAAGAAAGCTCAGCCTGTCTTGTCACTTCCCTGTAGTGCAGTTCAAGGCTGTAGCACCACTGCTGATGTGATTCTAACCTGTGACATTGACATCGCTTAAGTGGCAGCTGAAAATCACACCCAATGACCCGGAGGGGGCCTGCAGCCCTAAATTAGATGGGAAAGCCTTAAGATTGGGCCTTCACTGCCAATTCTGTCAACATTGATACAGAAACAAAAGCATCTATATTCTGGTCTGGGACTCGTTGAAGCCCCACTGATGAGTCTCTCCTCTTACCCTCCAAGCCAGAGACATTCTGAGCTGGTCCTAGCTCTTTTTCCCTAAGCTCTTAATTATTCGTTTCTCTTTTTCCTTGTCCATCTCCTCTTCCACTATATACTGCACTCCTACTAATTCCTGCCCTACCCCCTACAAGAAACTTTTTTAAAAAACACAAAATGCTGTGGGGAGCGAAAGGAATTGCTGCAGGCAAGTCACAGGTACTGCCCTCCTCCTCGCTGGATGCCTTGGCATCACATGGCTTCATGCCATGTGGATAAGGGCCTCCAAGAGAGCATTTTGCGATGGTAACGAAGCATTGCCTGCCTTGGCAATGAAGCCTGGAATAAATGAAACAAATGCAAAACTTGGGTTCTCTCTCCTTGCTGCTGACTAGCTCTTCTTTGTAGTCAGCAAGACTCCTGTGGTTCAGATGAAAGAAAATGTTAGGCCCCTAACTCTTCCCCTCCTCAGCCTCCTACCCCTTCCTTAAAACAGGCCATCCAAGACCTGAGGTTCCCTAAGATCTGACCAAGGTGAGTCCTGATGAGTGAATTAGAACTGATTCAGGCACCGTCCTGTCTGTCCTCAAATGTTTTCCATGAAGTCACTAAGGAGTCACTGCTTCTGAAGGGCGCATCACCTCCTGGGGTACAGCACTCAATTACCCAGCAGCTCACCATGCCCCAGCCTGCTGGCAATACCTTGTTTTAAAACACTCAGTGGCCCATCCGAGGCAGGCAGCCCTTGCCCAGCATCTGGCACGTCCCAGAACGCAAACTCTCGTAAGGGCAGGAGGTCCAGGAAGGCAGAGTCACTTCTCCTCTCCTGCTCGAAGCCCCCGTGCTTCCCTTGCAGGAGACAGAATTCTGTAATGCGGGGGAAAAGGACAAGCTGCGCATTAGGGTCAGCCTTGTTGGCACATCCCAGACCGGGCTTTACCTAAATCAAGCAGGGCAGGGGGACATGTCCACCCTCTTCCCCATACACCCACTTCCTACACATTATGCTATTTGACCAAAACTCAGCCACTTCCTACAAATACAGGAGAAAGGTTGTTCTTAACATAAGGTTCTTTGAACAGGCAGGAAGCAACCTTTCAAACATCAGAAGTACTTCCTTAGCCTGACTGGAACAAACCAACTCCAACAAACAACCCACCATATTTAACTGAGAAAATTGGAATTTGATTAATAAATCTGATTTGACTGAACTGATACAGAATTATTGACAATATATTTAGGTGCACAAGTGGTTACGTGGCTCTTGGAGAGTCAGTTATTCTTCATAATAAACTATTTTCTGCAATTATATGAACGAACCTTACAAACGTGTTGAGAGGAAAATCCATACACAAAAGAATATATTCTATATGAATCTGTATGAAGAGACTAGTCTTTTTTTTAAAGCCTTATCTTTTAGAGATATTTCAATATTTATAGACAAAATAATATAATGCCTACAATTTGCTTCAAAACAATTGAGTAGGGATGGAGAGAGGTGGGAAAGTTATAGATGAAACATGAATTGCCCTAGTTATTGAAGCTGGATGGTAGGTACATGGGGTTCATTATATTACTATCTGTAGTTCTGAACGTGTGTAACTTTCCATAATAAAAAGTTTTTAAAAATTATAAAAAGAAATGCCCCTTAAATATTTCCATATTTGAGGGCCCAACTAAGGTAACTAAGTTGTAGGTAAAAATGCAACAGTGTGTCCTTGCTAAGTAAAAACTGTGTGAACTCAAGAATGAGGGTTCTCCTCTGACCCACCTCCTACAGTAATAAAAATAAAAACAAAAAAAACAAGTGGCACCTAATTAAACTCAAAAGCTTTTGCACAGCAAAGGAAACCATAAACAAAAGGAAAAGACAACGCCAGGATGGGAGAAAATATTTGCAAACGAAGCAACCAACAAGGGATTAATCTCCAAAATACACAAACAGCTCATACAACTCAACAACAAAACAAACAATCCAATCAAAAAATAGGCAGAAGAACTAAATAGACATTTCTCCAAAGAAGACAGACAGATGGCCAAAAAACACACGAAAAGATGCTCAATATTGCTAATTATTAGAGAAATGCAAATCAAAACTACAATGAGGCATCACCTCACACCAGTCAGAATGGCCATCATCAAAAAATCTACACACAATAAATGCTGAGAGGGTGTGGAGAAAAGGGAACCATCTTGCACTGTTGGTGGGAATGTAAACTGATACAGCCACTATGGAGAACAGTATGGAGGTTCCTTAAAAAATTAAAAATAGAATTACCATATGATCCAGCAATCACACTTCTGGGCATATACCCTGAGAAAACCATAATTCAAAGAGATACATGCACCCCAATGTTCACTGCAGCACAATTAACAATAGCCAAGATGTGGAAGCAACCTAAATGTCCATCAACAGATGAATGGATAAAGAAGATGTGGTACATATATACAATGCAATATAACTCAGCCATAAAAAATAATGAAATAATACCATTTGCAGCAACATGGATGGACCTAGAGATTGTCATACTGACTGAAGTTAGAGAACAAATATCGTATGATATTGCTTATATGTGGAATCTAGAAAGATGGTACAAATGAACTTATTTACAAAACTGAAATAGTTACAGATGTAGAAAACAATCTTATGGTTAACGGGGGAAGGGGGGAGGGATAAATTGGGAGATTGGCATTGACATATACACAGTACTATATATAAAATAGACAGCTAATAAGGACCTACTGTATAGCACAGGGAACTCTACTCAGTACTCTGTAATGACCTATATGGGAAAAGAATCTAAAAGAGTGGATATATGTATCACTGAATCACTTTGCTGTACAGCTGAAACTAACAAAACATTGTAAATCAACTCCAATAAAATTTTTTAAAAGAATGAAGGTTCATTTTATTCTATTTATTCTATTTAATAATAGATAATAATAATTATTCTATTTAATAATTTGTGTACAGGCTATGGAATGAGAATGTGGCTGAGCCTAGTACTTGCATGACATGTGAAAGGCATGGGTATTAGCACGTATTTTCAATTGCTGTGGACACTAATGACATCCATAACGACAGGATGGCTGTCTAAAGACAAAGAAAACAAGCTTTCCTTTACTCACCCGAGGACCCACCCACACTCCTAGTCATCCAGGATGCCCCTGGCTCACTCCATCCTATGCACCAGGCACCGAGGTGGATAAGCGTGAACTGACCCCCAGGGAAAGCTCCCCAAGGACAAGGACCATGACCATTAACACAGCCTCAAATCCTGCCAAGAGCCCTGTGGGGCTCCTAACCATATGTTGGGAGTCCAAGACCCTAGCACCACTCTTCCTTTACACATATGCACAGCCCCCCTGAAGGCACTGCCAACTCCTTCCCTCTTTGCAGCATCAAGCCCTGCAAGGAGCCAGAGATTCAACAGGACCACAACCTAGGCCTTGACAGTAAGTGTGATATGAGTGGAAGAGGCGGACAGGTCACTGAATCCAGAGTGGCAGGTGTGGAGAAAGAAGCAGAAAAGGATTCTTGGACGAAGCAGTATCTAAGTAGCCCCCTAAAGCCTGGTAGGAATTAGCTGGGCCAAGAGGCAGGGAGCACACTCCAGAGGCTCAGGATAAGCGAGAGTGGAGGGTTCCCAGACGGTGGGTTAACCCGGGCTGGATCACTACGTTGGGAGGCGCTGGTGATGAGAAGCAAGGCTGGACACGACGTGCCTGGAAGGGCAGACTTTATCTTGGGACAAAGGGAGCCTCAGAAGGGTGTCTGAGCAGGTGAGTGAAGTGACCAAATATGTTTTTTGTTTTTTGTTTCTTTTTTGCGGTACGCAGGCCTCTCACTGCTGTGGCTCTCCCGTTGCGGAGCACAGGCTCCGGACGCGCAGGCTCAGCGGCCATGGCTCACGGGCCCAGCTGCTCCACGGCATGTGGGATCTTCCCAGACCGGGGCACAAACCCGTGTCCCCTGCGTCAGCAGGCGGACTCTCAACCACTGCACCACCAGGGAAGCCCCAAATGTGTATTTTTAAACAATCACATCAGCTACAATGCTAGGATGGGAAAGATTCAAAGCAGAGGAGCCAATTAAGAGTCTGTGATGGGAACGAAGCGGGGGGTGCCGGTGTCGGCCTCTGGACCTGCAGAGAAGTGCACAGACCCGGGAGGGTGGGAAGCACAGGTTCACGTCCACAGGTGCCCAATCAGAAGTTCGTGCTGAAAGGACACTGGTAAATGCCTAATTCGACAAAGCAAAGGCTAAAGTTCAAGACAATAACATGATGTTTCTGATTGGCCATAAGGGGGGGGGTGGTCTGTTGGCAAAGGGAGGGATTGTGGCTGAGAGAACCCCTCGTCAAGGACGGGCTCACAGATGCCTCCCCCAAGGGACGCGGAGGGAGTGGCCTCCTCTCGAAGTTTCAGAGGACAGCCAGGATCCTCGTCAACTGTACTCCCACCCAGAAGGTGGGAGGAGAGATCAAGCAGCCTCTTAAGAGCCCTTCCAGCCCCTGTAGGGCTGTTTATGAAGCCGGATCAGAACGCTCTGCAGGAACAGCAACAGAAGACAGAGATGGGGGGGCTTCCCTGGTGGCGCAGTGGTTGGGAGTCCGCCTGCCAATTCAGGGGACACGGGTTCGTGCCCCGGTCTGGGAGGGTCCCACATGCCGCGGAGCGGCTGGGCCCGTGAGCCATGGCCACTGAGCCTGCGTGTCCGGAGCCTGTGCTCCGCAACGCGAGAGGCCACAACAGTGAGAGGCCCGCATATCGCAAAAAAGAAAAAAAATAAGACACAGAGATGGGAAAAAGCAGCAGAACTGGCTTAAGAATCAGGCAGTGTGTCACACGAACAAGGGCCTGACCACCAAGCTGCACAGGCAGGGCAGGCAGCAGCAGGAGAGGGCAAAGGAGAGGGCTTCCTAGGCCAGGGTGTGGGAAGGGAGCCAGAGGAACCCTGAGAACTCCCCAAGGCACCTCTGGCTCAGCAGCACAAAGAGTTTATTTTCAAGACAGCAGAAGCAAGCCAAGATAAAAGGCTTGAAACTGAAATGCAAACAGGAGAGCCTCGCCAGGCAGGCTTTGTCTTTCCAACCCCATCTGAGAAAACAGACGGCCCCTGTGGGAGCGACAGGTGCCCCAACAGAACTGCATGCAGGGCAGAGCACCTCCACCTCCTCGGAGAAACAGGGAGGGGCTCCCGGGGGCCCCAAAGCCTAGAATGGCAACCCCAGCCTGGCCCCCAGCCACCAAAGGGTCCTCAGAGCACTCATGGGCATCCTCGGTGCGGGCCAAGCTTCCCAAGAGCCTGACAAAAGCAACACCTCGACCACCAATCCATCTGGACAGGATAACCAAGGCCTCAGCAGCCTGGGCTGGAGTCACACAAACCCACGTGGTCACACAGCTTATCACACGCTGATGACAAAAGCTGGAGGGGCAACTTAATCATCTAATAGGCAGTTTGTTCAGTGGATGGATAGTCTTTCAAAGAGAAAGAATAATCATCATGCCCAGGATGACACAAATTTGGAACCTTGGACCTGAAGGATGCTGGTCACGATTCTTGGGATTCCTGGTATCCCATGCGTCCCTGGCCCACCCCTAGACCAACTTCCTACAACTGGCACCTTCACTTTTGGTCTCCCCCCTGAAACACAGGCTGCTCTACATGCGAAACGAAAAAGGGAGGGTCGGTGATTGCCCTTCACGTCCCTTGCACACCCGCGGGCTTGTCCACTGTCCCATAGGACAGTCAGCATTCCAAGCGCCCATGGTTGTAGGTGAACGGTGGTACCTCGCGTGGCCGAGTGAGCAGAAGGCTGACTCCCGGAAGACACCCGCATCCCTGGCCTGGTCGCCGCCACCTGACAGAAAACAGCTGGGGGAAGGGCAGGAGGCAGCCACAGACATGTATGGCCCGTCGTGGCGCCCTTTTACAATGTTCTCATCATGGAGAATTGAAAGTGCACAGGGATGCAGAGAGTAGTACAGGGAGCCTCCGCACATGCATCGACCAGCTGTGATGACCTCCCCCACCTCTACCCACCACACACACACCTCACTCTCCGCCATCGTGCTTGAAGCAAACCACAGACATATTTCCATTTCATCTGTGAAGAGTTCACTGTAAATCTGTAAAAACTAAGATGACGCTTTTCATAAACATAACCACAACAATGTGACCATACCCAAAAAAGTTAATTATTTATGATGTTACATATATTAATTCATGTCCCCAAGAAGCAGTCAGACAGTTTTCTTGGGTTTGACACAACCTTTTCCTGGGAAGAGTGTGAGGGAAGAGCCGGGAGTATCTAAGACAAGCCACACCAACTATAAAACCCTATTTTCTCCAAGTGATGCAGTGACCTCCCGGCTTTGAACACACTGCTGATCAGACAGCAAGGTCAAGTGCAGCTTTTTGGGCTCCCTACAGGGGACGGGAGGTAAGATGATCACAACGATGACAGTATTATTAATAGCTAAGGTGAGTACTTAACAAGCCACCGCCGTACCAGGCACTTCACACACCTCATCTAACTTGGTCCTCACCGCAGCCCTGTGAGGGAATGTCTTTCCCCTCCCAGACACGGGAAGCTGAGGACCAGGCGGCTTCAGCAAGCTGCCTGCGACCTCACAGGACCCCGGGCACTGGGGCTGACGCCCAGTCCATCCGACTGCAGAGCCCACGTTCTTCGCCCTGTGCCCTGTCGGTGAAGCACGCCCCACACCGACATCTGGGCATTCCTCACCAACACCCTCCCACCGCGGCCCTCCGTCTCACTTGTCGTGAGACATCCCCAAACTCTTCCGATCTCTCTTTCTTCTCAATCCCCAGAGCAGAGGGGGATCCTCTACAAGTGTGTGCCTTGGGAGAAGATGGGGTGTCCCTCCGCGATGGCTCAGCCGCCTCCAGAGAGCTCTGAGCTGAGGCGCACTCACCGAACTGGCCGTCTGCTCTCACGTACAGCTCGATGACGCCGCAGGCGATGGTGGTGGGAGCCGGGATTTCCAGCACCACATTGCTGTCTCTGATGATGTTCCCATCCTCCGCCGCTGACACCTGTGGGCGAGGGCGCATGCTCCCACCTGTGCGCTCAGGCTCCCCCAGGCTTCTCCTGCCCCCATGTGGCCAGCCTAGCGCCTGTGCACAAAGAGTGCCAGGCAAATGCCCGTACAACGGAGCAGAAAAAGGGACCAGCTGGCAGGGGTCAGGATTTAATCCTTCTCAGCCTCATGATGTCCTACACGTATTCCAAAGTCAATGGCCAACCTGGTGGCACAAAGGCGAGATCCCAGTTTGGGATACAATGAAGTTAGGTCTATGGTGCTGAATAAAGAAGACAGTAAACAAGATAACTTCCCATTTCCCTCATGGAGGATTATGGAAACAACTCTGAAATCCTCAGAAAATCCTCAGTGGTAAGAGAGCCTGACTAGGAGAACCTAGCTGAGAGCAAGACCCCCCGAGCACTGCCTCCTGGACCTCGTGGATGGCACACTGTGCAGTCAGATAAAACCAGGGGAGACGCACAAGGATGAGAGAAGGGTGGGCAGGAAACGCCGAGTCAGGCACCAAAGCTCTCTCCTTCCAACCCTGTCACAAATATGACCCTTGCCCACCATGGCCTGCAGAGGAAGATGAGAAGCTATTCGTTGCCCAAGTGCTGGAGATCAGAGACATCTTTAGCAACTTGATCCTGGTCACAGTGTGATGCCAGCTGGTCTCCTGACTCCCAGGCAGGCTCCAGGCCTTTGGTGGGGGTCACCGTGGATAGAAACATCGGCAGGGCCAGTGGAAGCCATCTCCCATCAGGCCTCATCACTCTGTCCGGCCTGCCCACCCCAGGGAGAGTCCAGCCCCGGACCTGTATCTCCACCTCCTACATACAACTTTTCTGGGTCCTCTAGTATAATTTGAAAGTTACCCCAAGAAGTAAATCTCTAAGAAAAGAATATCGGGCACCATGGCAAGCTGGAGGGGAGACAGTCTGGGGTTGCAGCCTCCTGTCCCAGTTCCGTTCCACTGAAGCTCAGGGATCAGCTTGGTAAGACTGTCTGTAACTTAATCCAGAAGCATCTGTGTATGTATATAAAGACATATGTACAGATCTTTACCTTCCCTAACTCAATCCATTAGGGATTTAAGGCAGCTAAAGCAAAGGAATCATTTTGAGACCCTTGGCTCTGAGGGGCTCTAGGGGTCATCTGTGCATCAACCTAGCCAATGCTCATTTGACCCATTTTCTTTTGGGAAAGCACCTGATCCAACCCTGCATGGCCCATCCAAGTGTCCTATCACCCCGGCCTTGGGTTTACTTCAGGAATGAGCACGGACTGGGATGGTCCAGTGAGTGCCAGCCCTGAAGCACTCTTTCCACTGGGGATGAGGTGGGAAGAAAGCCAGGAGCTGCCTCCCCACAAGCTTATATGAGAGGGAATCTACCCCAGGGAAGGCAGCCACAACCTTCTCTTGAGTCCTGGATCCAGAGGTGACTGAAGCTAGATCACCCCAAATGTTTCAGTTACATAAGCCAATAAATTCTTTCTTGTTTAAACCAATTTGAGTTGGATTTCTGTTAACTCACTACAGAAAGAATCCTGACGAATGAAGACCCCACCCAAAGAGGCCTCCGTGGCCTCTGACCCGGCACCTCCACCCGCTGGGTGCGCACCTGCACGGTCTTGGTCTGGAACCCCACCATGCCACCGCACTTCTCCTCGATGTGGACGTGCTCGGATATCACGCACTTCCGCGTCGTCACTATCTCCTGTGTCAGGACACACAGGACCTCATTCCTCCTCCCCAGCACCTGCCGCAGCACTGGGTTCCTCCGATTTCTTGTTCTGAGAAAGAAGAACGCCCGCGAGTGGCCTCGTGCCTCGGGGGGGATTGATGCAGCGTGAAGTTTCGCCTCTCACACAGCTGGCGGCTGAGGAGCAAACAGGCGACAACCAGCATCGTTTATCTTCCAGTGATGAGAGAGGGGGCAGTTCATCCGGAAAGGCAGAAACCAAAGTCTCCCAAGGCCACCTCAGAGCTGCCAAGCCTCCAGAGAAAGGCTGGACACCGGGGGGCGGGGGGAGGCACCTGTCAAACAGGAGCAAGAAAGAAACCCAGCGGGCATGGCAGCTGCGGTCCATCGGCCCACACCGGGGACTCCACCCTGTCATTTAACCAGAGGCTGCGGGACCACAGACATCACAGGTGTGGGCAATAAACACAGGATTACTCTGGGGGGAATGCTGACCAGTGCTTTTCACAGAGGAGAAGGGAACAGGCTTGAAGCACGAACAGCAAGGAAAAAATTGGACTTGAATTTAAAAGGTACTTTTTAATCTGTCTGTCCAGGAAGGACATGTAATCTCTTAGAAGGGATTTTACATCATTTTACAGATGGGGAAACTGAGGCCAGTTAGGCGTGGCCTGCCCAGGTCACCCAGCAGAGACTTGGGGCTCCCAGGTGGCTCCTCTGGGGAACTTCAAGAACAAGGTAAATTTCCATCTACGGAAGATGATTTGCTGCTTAGAAGCAAACGATGAAGTGCCCCCTCTGGAGGTCTTGTTCCATGCTGTGAGTCTATGGAGTGGACACGAAGAAAACCAAATTAGAGTTAGTGTCAGCACAAGAACAATTACAGTGTTCATCCTGTGCTTTTTAAACAATCCCAGGTTAGTTACCTTGAAAGCTCACCACCATCCCCAACAGTGGTGGTCACCCCGCCCCGCGGGCAGACGCAGGTTCTCCAGACTTCAGCAAGCATCCCCACAACAGAGGCAAGTAGCTGGAAAGGGCCCGTCTCCACGTAAAAAGCTGCCTGGGGTGGAAACAACCCGTATCCAGAAACAGATGAGCAGATAGGCCAACGTGGTCCATACACACAATGGGACCGTATTCAACCGCAGAATGGAATAAAGCTGACACATGCTACAACACAAACGAACCTTGAAGCCATTATGTTGAGTGAAAGAAGCCAGGCACAAAAGGACAAATATTGGATGATTTTACTTATATGAAATAACTAGACTAGGCAAACTTAGAGCCACAGAAAGTAGATTTGAGGTTACCAGGAGCTGAGGGAGAGAGTATGTGGGGTTCTTGCTTGACGGCTACAGAGTTTTTGTTTAGGGTGATGAAAAAGTTCTAGAAATGGATAGTGGTGATGGCTGCATGACAGTGTGAATGTACTTAATGCCACTGAACTGTACACCTAAGAATGGTTAAAATGGCAAATTTTATATTTTATCACAATAAAAAAAAAGTGAAGACAGGAAAGACTTTTCAATCTCAGCAGTGGTCAAAGAAATGCAAATGATAACAATGTTTCACACATATTAAATAAGTCATAAAGATAAATTGACAACAACAATGAAATCTGGCTACAAACTTAAAGAAATGCGTGCACGGGAAACCCAGAGGATAGTACACGTGTGATCAGGAAAGGTTTCTAAAACGAAATCTCCAGGTTCAAGGAAATCTTCCTACAGCTAAAGCATGCATGGGAAACCCAGAGGATGGTACACCGTGTGATCGGGAAAGGTTTCTAAAACGCACCTCATTTTTCATCTCCTGGTGCTCGGGTTCGCCATTGCAGCCACTTTACTAACAATCTCCCACCTTAGGAGAATCAGCACCTTTAACCTCCTGTTTCGTACAGTTTGCAATTTGTCCAGAGGATGAACGGGAAGAGGGGGAACCAATGAGAGACTAGCTCTAGGTGTTTGGACGGGCACATGTCACTCTAATTTCCAATCAGGAAGAAGAACTAACCAAAGGCTCAGTCTGCCCCCCGGAACCAGAGTAGGGCCTGAAGCAATCCTGCGGTTTTGCGGCCAGCTCCCAAAGGGCTGGACCCAAAAGAACACATCTGGAGGCGAGGGCAGGGGAGTACACACTGAATGGGAGAGAAGAGCGCCCCTTCCTCACCCAGCGGAACTGCTGCTCCCCCCAACCCCGTTCTCCCATGAGATCACCTGCCTCCCACGTGCCCGCAGCTCCGTGTAACACAGACATCTGCAGTCAACGTGCAGGTGGGTCCCAGCTTCATCTCCTCCTCGCTGGGTCACTGCCTCTCATCTCTGAGCCTCAGTCTGCACATCTGTAAAGTAAGCGCTGGCTACAAGGCTTACCTGTAGTGACCCACACTGTACCCGTGTGAAAATGTTTCTTTCCTTCCACTATTGGCAGGGAGGCCAAATCAAGTTCCCTATCCAGGCTGGCCAGAGATATGGCCACAGTTTTCAGGGGAGCCTTCAGCCGGGGAGCAGACCCTCCAAGCAGCTAAGAAAACAGCTACCCGGATACAGGCCAGGAGTTCCTGGGGGAGGAGAGCAGGCAGGAGCTGCCGGAGGCAACAGGTGGGGATGCACTAGGAAGCGTGGCTCCACACCCGGCACGGCTGCCAGGGACCAGGCTGTGGGCCAGGGACGCCAGCGGGAACAGAGGCTCCTCTCCTAAGGTACCTGAAAGCTCCCCAGGCCCAGCCCTAATGAAGCTGCCTCCTTACCAGTCTGAAGCTTTAATTTCCATTCTCTTTACTTCTAAGGCTTGGAAAGCCAAATGCAAACCAGACAGAAGAAACCCAGAGAAGACTTTTAAAACTCTAACAATATCCAAAAGGAGGGACGCAGTTTTCTTTCCCAACACATAATGCAGCCCCCAGGACCCCTCCCATAGAGACAAGGGGAGGGCATGCTTTCCGAGCAGACCCCCATCCCAAACTCATTCACTCCACAGATAACTGGGTCCTATTATGTTCTGGGCTAAATGCTGGAGATTCTCAGTGAGCAAGACCAAGGTGATCACTGTTGCCATGACCCTCCTGTGTAATAGCCCTTGATCATAACATGTCCTAGAGGAATAGGGCTTCAAATGGAGTTCTGATAAGGCTCTTCAAAAAGTAATGTGCGTCATGACAGAGTAGGGGCAATCAGCTCTTAACCTGTCTTCCATGGAGAAATTATGAAACTACAAGGGCCCCAGGGGATGACTAGTTCTGAGGTAGAAAACCAGTTTCATCTTGAATACCACCTCTGATGGATCCATCAATGATCGCTGCCTAGCTACTGGGAAAGGATTCTAAGACTGGGTCTAGGCAAGGAGGCAGTGAGCAGCGAGGAAGCCATGACTGACTCGCAACATCTGCACAGGCCTGGGAGGGGACGTGGTCCTGATCACCCGGATCTAATCCAGTGTCTGTGCTCAGAAAGGGAGACTGCGGCCCTCAGAGGTCACAGACTGGCCTGGATCCCACGGCACACATCTTCTGACTCTCAGACCAGTGATCTTTCCACTACACTGCTCTAAAAACTGACGGCAAGAGGCTAGGGTACAAAGGCACTCTGAAGAAACCGTGCAAGACTGCAGGGGGTTTGTTCCACCATCTCTCCAGGAACAGAGATTGGGACATTATAAAGAGCCCAAAGATGGTGGCTGGCCTGATACTGCAAAAGTATTAAGCAAGAATTACTAACCCACAGAAATGCAGCTATGTACTGACGATTAAGGCTTTAGCAATTTCGGTATTTCTCCTAAAGGGTTTTGATTTATTGGCTAACACTAAAGGAGAAGTGTGTTCGCAGACCAGCTGTACAGTGGAAAAATTAGAAAGGCTGTGGAGGTTAGGTCCATGCACGTTGCTTGTAAACTTGGCTTTGCTCTTCTGACACTTCATTAAGCAGCAAAGTCTGCTTCTCTCTCTTTTTTTTTTTGCGGTACGCAGGCCTCTCACTGTTGTGGCCTCTCCCATTGCGGAGCACAGGCTCCAGACGCGCAGGCTCAGTGGCCATGGCTCACGGGCCCAGCCGCTCCGCGGCATGTGGGATCCTCCCGGACCGGGGCACGAACCCGCGTCCCCTGCATCGGCAGGCGGACTCTCAACCACTGCGCCACCAGGGAAGCCCAGTCTGCTTCTCTTTTGATAGCCAGCCTCCTCTAGTCTAGAGACCTGGCAAAACACCCCACCAAGGCCGTGACTAGAGTTTAATTTCGGTGACCACCTCCTCAAACCCTGAAGCACGTGCCTCTGCTTCTTCCACTGCCTGCTTATCCCCCCGGGGGACAGTCCTTGCCCGGTTAGAGTCTGTACGCTCTCAGAGTGGGCAGGGGAGGGGGGAGCACTTCCACCACGTCCGTTTTGTTTCTGCAGGCACCGCACTGAGAACGGGGGGCCTGGAGGGCTCTGACACCCCCTGAGTGTGATGAACCACTAGCTGCCTCCCCCGATTTTGTTCAGGTTTGGGAGCCTGGTACAAGGGCGTGGAAGGGGTAGCCCAGACCCACAGATGAGTCTTGGCCCTTCCTGGTAACTCTGCTGTTCTGGTCAGGGATTGGGGAGGATGGGCCATCCGTGGCAATTCTGGCCATTGAGACTTGAGGAAAAGTCTGCTGGGGGTTCCTGGGAGGCTCTTTCTCTCTCTTAAAGAGAAGCACAAGGAACAGACTACTTTTCTGCCTCTTGGCTTCATCTGCAATGCAGTCATTTGGGCACCAAAAGGAGAACTGGGCAGCTGGGACAATAAATGCATGGAGACTACCACAAAGGGGTTCCACGGGGCCACTGAATTAACCAGCCACCGGGAACCTCAGGTGAAGGTGACCCACCCTACCTGGGGAGGTTTTCTTATGTGAGGTAATAACAGATTTTCTTTGCAACTAAAGACACTCTAACTGGTCCATGAAGTTACTGTCACCTTTATCTTACAGAGGGACAGAAGCAGAGAGAGCTCGTAAGCCAGTGACCCAAAGGCACACAGCTGACCAGGGCCAGAGGGAGAATGCAGCTGGGCCTATCCAACCCCGAAGCCCTATGTCTTTCCATCTTCCATCTCCCTCCTTGACTTCCTCTGGGCCCTGTACACAGAAGGTGCTTCATGTGTGCTCGAGAACGAATAAGCAGCCTCTCTACTCAACCCTCCTGGGAAAGCTCCCCAGAGACTAGCAGCGGATCCTCTTGGAAACCCAAGCAGCCACCACCGGCTGGCTCCTTCCCGCCAACAAAGTCTCCGTTTCAACCATAAAAGGAACTTCCCACACACCCACCAGAGATGATCGACCTGGAGCCGGAGCCAGGGCCAGGAAGTCTCTAGAAACTTGAGCTGCTCTGCCCTGGGGCTCCACTTCCACATGGTGAGGAAAACCCTGCTCTGTGTCACAGGGCTATGACTTCAGGACTGTAAACTGCCTGAAAAAAATCAAAATCAGGGCACAACGCTAACCACACATTATTAGCAAAGCGACGGGGTCACCCTCACCTCTGTGCACACCGCCGTCTATTCAATCCCTTATCTCACTCACTCAAAACCAGGGAGAGAAAGGAGAAAAAGGACTAAGCCATTACAGCCTTTCAGCCTTTCAGATGGAGTAACTAATTCACTGCCACCTGCAGATGCAGCAGGTCTGAGAGACGATAAATGCGAATGAGGCTGATGCAGGGAGTTGAGCTCACGCGGGAGCCTGTGGGCCAGGTTTTGCCTTTCAAGCTCTGTGCATCACAGCTGGATGGAAAAATCACGTGTTTTGTGGACCTGGGCTTCCATCTCGAGTCCAGGCAAATTAATTATCCTCTGCATCTCAGATGCAAAATGAAGATGAACCAAGTGTTCTTCCAACCCAATGGTGCTGACTGTACTGCAGGCACCATGTGGGTGCAAAGGTGAGCAAAAGAGGATGTTCCAGGAGGGACACAGACACGGAATCGGGCAGTTATGACAAGCGTTACCCCACAACGGGGTTGGTGCCCCCGTAGGGAAACCGTGGCGTGACGTGGCTGCTGAAGGAAATGACAGCACATCTGAGTTGCTGGGCAGGTGAAGCAGAGGGACGGAGTCTGCGTGTGGACTCTGTGTGCCTGTGCGGATGGGAGTGACGGAGCCTTCAGACAGGGCTAGGAGGTGAGAGAGCCTGGGGCGTTGACGCCCGGGATTGAAATACGTTCAGGCGACTGGCCTGGAGTGTGTGAGGGGAGGAGGGCGTGGATGTCATCCCAGGGCAGTGAAGAGCACAGAAGGGCACATGCCAGGCAGGGACACCACCCGATGGGCTGCCGTGCAGAGAATCAAGGGACCAGCCGGGAGACTCCTGGGACATCCAGGTGAGAGACGGTGGAAACCTGCACCAGGGCACTGGTTGTGAGGCTGGGGCACTGGGAACAAGCAGGACAGATATTCAAGAGGCAGAATCAACTAGCGGGAGACTAGGTATGGGAGGGAAAGGAGGGAATGAGCCCCGTCTGATGCTCAGATTTCTGGCTGAGATAATTGGACTTAATGCTGCAGCAACCGGCACCTCAGAGGGAGTCGGGCAGCAAAGCGGGTATAGAGACAAGCAGCTCAGTGATGGGCGTCAGACATGATGTGAAAGCCCTGGTGGAATAAACATCTGCTTGCGTGAACTCTAATTCCTGACTCAGTCCAGCCAACACAGTTTTGTATCAATACATCACATCTTGTCAATTTTAAAACACACATGTTTTTCACATCTCTGAAATCAGGATGTTTTTCAAATGACATGGTTTAGTTGGCAGTGTTCTTTCTTAGTGGTACATAAAATAGTGGTGCTTCTTACGATGGATGAAATCTTGGATTTGACGAAATAATGTCTATCAACCTTAGAAGAAAATAGTACGTGAATGTCTCTCCTTATGACTTAAATCCTACCTAGCTCCAAAAAGATCTGAAGTAGCCTTTCACAATAAAGCTCGTAGGACAGGATGATTTCTGTAAAAAGACAAAAACTACTCCTGGGATTGAATACTGGAAAGAATGCTCAGAAGGCCCTCTCTCCCACAAGAGGGGTTCAGCTCAAATAAAAACAATGGAAGGTCAAGCAGCCTTTTAGAAGCTCCCAATCCTAAGAACTAAAACCCAAACCAGGAGACAGAATAATCTAGGGGAAAAAATTTTAAAGCAGCAGTAAACTGACTGACTTTCAGACATCACAGAGATGGGTATGGCCTGGGGGTCTCAGGAAAGACATCTTTTAAAAAGAGTGGATTCGGTGGGGCCTTGAGAGCTTCACTGTTGTTCTTCCCAAAAAGAATATGACGAGAGACAGGGCCCATTAATATGTTACTGATATTGCTCAAGAGCTTCTTACATCTTGACTCGAGAACTGAACAAGCATCTCCTGTGACAAACGAAACATTCCGAGAGAACAGCCTACGTGCTTTCCAGACTTTTCTGAGGCACAGCACGTGCCTGGGTCCACTCTGCTGCCACAGGCAGGAACCAGAGCCTCTCTGACTCACTGAAGGTAGTGAGTCCTTCCATGGTGGGGTTCACGATGCAGACCACACGGCTGCCTGCCTCCCCTCCACAGACGAACGAAACAAGGGCTCCAAGACGTCAGCATCAGAAACCCCAAGGGCTTCACTTAATTTCTCTTCTGAAACTGCCTCTCCCACCCCATCACCAAATGCTAAGTTACCCCTTACCTTCCCACAGCTCTGACCTTTCCCAGCTTCTGTAAACAGGCTCTGTTGGGGGCTAGTCAGAATAGCAATAATTATGGAAGTGTTCACACTAATAGCTACAATTTTTGAGAACCTGCCATGTGCCATGCTTTGTTTATATGCCCTCATTTAATTCTCACATAAACCCCTTGGGGACAAGAATCCCGTTTTAGTAACAAAATCCTGGGCGGTGAAGGCAGAAAAAGATGGTTCCTATATCTTGGTTTTAAAAAAATAGATCTTTTTTAAGCCAGGAGTTGGGGGGTGGTTTATTAGTGTTTGTTATATACTTCTATATTTCCACAACAAATTTTTTCGTTAAAAAAATATTAAGCCTGAAGTTTACTAGTCAGCCTAAAAATACCACCAACACTAACACCAAGAGAAGAGCAGGAAAAGGTGCTGATTGACACTGATACCCCCAGACCCCGAGATGCCTTCACCTAGTTTATTTTGACTACTTAAAGGCTGCCCCTGGGGAGAAACAAAGAAATAAGAGAATAAGCAAAAGACCAAGATTCAGGAAACTCTTGTTCTCCAAGTACATGTGGCCAGAGGTCTTTAAATTGTTAGGCACAAAATCTATTAAAAATAATGGTGTCACTGGTCAGAATGGGCATCATCAAAAAATCTACAAACAATAAATGCTGGAGATGGTGTGGAGAAAATGGAACCCTCTTGCACTGTTGGTGGGAATGTAAATCGATACAGCCACTATGGAGAACAGTATGGAGGCTCCTTAAAAAAACTAAAAATAGAATTACCATACGACCCAGCAATCCCACTGCTGGGCATATACCCTGAGAAAACCGTAATTCAAAAAGAGTCATGTACCACAATGTTCATTGCAGCTCTATTTACAATAGCCCGGAGATGGAAGCAACCTAAGTGTCCACTGACAGATGAATGGATAAAGAAGATGGGGCACATATATACAATGGAATATTACTCAGCCATAAAAAGAATTGAAATTGAGTTATTTGTAGTGAGGTGGATGGACCTAGAGTCTGTCATACAGAGTGAAGTAAGTCAGAAAGAGAAAAACAAATACCATATGCTAACACATATATATGGAATTTTTTTTAAAAAATGGTTCTGATGAACCTAGGGTCAAGACAGGAATAAAGACACAGACAGAGAATGGACTTGAGGACACAGGGAGGGGGAAGGGTAAGCTGGGATGAAGTGAAAGAGTAGCATTGACATATATACACTACCAAATGTAAAACAGATAGCTAGTGGGAAGCAGCTGCATGGCACAGGGAGATCAGCTCAGTGCTTTGCAACCACCTAGGGGGGTGGGATAAGGAGGGTGGAGGGAGATGCAAGTTGGAGGGGATATGGGGATATGCATATGCATATAGCTGATTCACTTTGTTATAAAGCAGAAACTAACACAACACTGTAAAGCAATTATACTCCATTAAATACGCTAAAAAAATAAAAATAAAAATAATGGTGTCAGAGAAGGACGTGAGCACACCTCCTCTCATGAAAACACCAAAATCACAACTAACTGCTGAACAACCATCGACAAAAAACCACTGGAACCTACCAAAAAAGATATCCTACATCAAAAGACAAAGAAGAAGCCACAACAAGACAGTAAGGGAGGCATAACTGCGATAAAATCAAATCTCACACCTCCTGAGTGGGCGATCCACAAACTGGAAAATAATTATATTGCAGAGGTTCTCCCGAAGGAGTGAAAGTTCTGAGCCTCACATCAGGCTCCCCAGCCTGGGGGTCTGGCATTGGGAGGAGGAGCCCCCAGAGCATCTAGCTTTGAAGGCCAGAGGGGTTTAATCGCAGGAATTCCACATGACTGGGGAAAACAGCAACTCCACTCTTGGAGGGTGCACACAAGATCTTGTGTGCACCAGGACCCAGGGGAAAAGCAGGGACCTCATAGGAGCCTAGGCTGGATCTACCTGCTGGTATTGGATGGTCTCCTGCAGAGGTGGGGGGCAGTTATGACTCACTGCAGGCACAAAGGCACTGGTTGGCAGTAGTTCTGGGAAGCATTGGCGTGAGCCCTCCTGGAGGTGGCCATTTTCTCACCAAGACCTAGCCCCACCCAACAGCCTACTGGGATGCCTCAGGCCAACCAACCAACAGGGGAGGAACACAGCCCCACCCATCAGCAGACAGGCTGCCTAAAGTCTTCCTGAGCTCACAGGTGCCCACTAAACACACCCCTTGAAACAGCCCTGCCCACCTGAGAGACGAGACCCAGTTCCACCCACCAGTGGGCAGGAACCAGTCCCTCCCATCAGAAAGCCTGCAGAAGCCTCTTAGACCAGCCTTATCCACCAGGGGTCAGACAGCAGAAGCAAGAAGAACTACAACCCTGCAGACTGTGGAACAGAAACCTCAATCACAGAAAGTTAGACAAAATGAGATGGCAGAGGAATATGTCCCAGGTGAAGGAAAAAGATAAAACCCCAGAGGAACAGCTGCAATCTACCCGAAAAAGAATTCAGAGTAATGATAGTAAAGATGATCCAAGATCTTGGAAAAAGAATGGAGGTACCAACCAAGAAGATACAAGAAATGTTTAAAAAAGAGCTAGAAGATCTAGTGAACAAACAGAGATGAATAATACAATAACTGAAATGAAAAATACACTAGAAGGAATCAATAGCAGAATAAATGAGGCAGAAGAATGGATAAGTAAGCTAGAAGACAGAATGGTGGAAATCACTGCTGCAGAACAGAATAAAGAAAAAAGAATGAAAAGAAATGAAGACAGGGACTTCCCTCGTCGTCCAGTGGTTGACTCCACACTCCCAATGCAGAGGGCCTGGGTTCAATCCCTGGTCAGGGAACTAGATCCTGCTTGCAGCAACTAAAAAGACCTTGCACACAGCAATGAAGATCCCACATGCAGCAGCTAAGACCCAGCACAGCCAAATAAATAAATAAATATTTTTTTTAAAAAACAGAAAAGAAATGAAGACAATCTAAGAGACCTCTGGGACAACATTAAATGCACCAACACTCCCATTATTGGGGTCTCAGAAGAAGAGAGAGAGAAAGGGCCTAAGAAAATATTTGAAGAAATAATGGCTGAAAATTTCCATAACATGGGAAAGAAAACAGTCCAAGTCCAGGAAGCGCAGGATCCCAGGCAACATAAACCCAGGAAGGAAAATGCCAAGACACAAAGTAATCAGATGCATTGCCCAGGACGAGGCAAGTCGGGTTCCAAGCGCAGGGCCGGAGTGGCCTCCCCAGAGTCCTTTGCACGGCACCTGGCGGCAAAATAGCTGCCCAAGGGAGACGGGTGGAGCCTCCAGGCCAGGAGGCACCAGGCCCCGCACGCAGTGGTGGCAGCGAGAGCCGATGGGCTGAGTCAGGGCCCAGGACGTCACCCGAGAGCGGGGATGATGAAGTGTCAGGCAGAGGTTTGAGCCCAGTGTCGGACGGTGTGAACTTGTTCACCAACAGCAGCAGCTTCCTGGAGCTGTTCAAGTGAAAGATGGAGGAGGAGCAGCAGCAGTGGCAGGAGGAGCCACCCCCAGGCTCACAGTGACCCGACCAGCCGGCCACTGCCGCCACCACAGGTCCTGGGGATCTGAAGAGGAAGGGCAGCCCAGGCCCCACGCTCAGCTTCATGGGCAAGTGCAGAGGTGGGAACAAACTAGCCCTGAAGACAGGAATAGCAGCCAAGAAGAAGATGGAGAATGAGGTATTAACAAGTAAAGGTGATGCATGGGCCAAGTACATGGCAGAGGTGAAAAATTACAAAGCCCCACCAGTGCAGAGATGATGATAAAACCCAGCACCTGATGAAATGATCCCCCCTCCCTGCCTGGCCAAGGCCTGGGACTCTCTGCGATGTACATAACTATGTAATGCAGCAGCAGCACAGCAGCCTTTTTCCCCCAAGGACTTATATACAGAAAGAAACCGAGATTCTTCCCACAGCTGTGGATGATTTTCCAGGACTCTTTTTTACCTTGAGCACTTGCCTCCTGAGACTTCACAGAACAGTGGTCTACTGTCCCCTCTCTTCCCATCTCCTCCCTCTTTCTGATTCTTTCTGTCTTCCTCTTCTCACCCTCCCCTCCCTTTAGCCATCACTTCTGGGAAGTAAAGAACTTGACTTAGTGCTGGTAAAAAAAATAAAAAAAACAGAGAGAGATACATAGTAATAAAACTGACAGAAATTAAAGACAAAGAGAAAATATTAAAAGAAACAAGGGAAAAGCAACAAATAACATACAAGGGAATTCCCATAAGGTTATCAGCTGATTTTTCAGCACAAACTCTGCAGGCAAGAAGGGAGTGGTACGATATACTTAAAGTGATGAAAGGGAAGAAACTACAACCAAGAAGACTCTACCCAGCAAAGCTCTCATTCAGATTTGATGGAGAAATCAAAAGCTTTACAGACAAGCAAAAGCTAAGAGAGTTCAGCACCACCAAACCAGCTTTACAACAAATGCTAGAGGAACTTCTCTAGGCAGGAAACACAAGAGAAGGAAAAGACCTACAATAACAAACCCAAAACAATTAAGAAAATGGTCATAGGAACATACATATCGATAATTACCTTAAACGTTAATGGATTAAATGCTCCAACCAAAAGACACAGGCTTGCTGAATGGATACAAAAACAAGCCCCATATACATGCTGTCTACAAGAGACCCACTTCAGACATAGGGACACATACAGACTGAAAGTGAGGGGATGGAAAAAGATATTCCATGCAAATGGAAATCAAAAGAAAGCTGGAGCAGCAATTCTCATATCAGACAAAACAGACTTTAAAATAAAGACTATTACAAGACACAAAGAAGGACACTACATAATGATCAAGGGATCAACCCAAGAAGAAGATATAACAATTGTAAATATATATGAACCCAACATAGGAGCATGTCAATACATAAGGCAAATGCTAACAGCCATAAAAGGGGAAATCAGCAGGTGTTAAAGTGAGGGACTTTAACACTTACACCAATGGACAGATCATCCAGACACAAGATCAATAAGGAAACAGGCCTTAAATGACACATAACACCAGATGGACTTAACTGATATTTATAGAGCATTCCATCCAAAATCAGCAGTATACACTTTCTTCTCAAGTACAAATGGAACATTCTCCAGGATAGATCACATCTTGGGCCACAAATCAAGCTTCGGTAAATTTAAGATAACTGAAATCACATCAAGCTCTTTTTTGACCATAACACTATGAGACTAGATATCAATTACAGGAAAAAAACTGTGAAAAATACAAACACATGGAGGCTAAACAATGTTACTGAACAACCAATGTATCACTGAAGAAATCAAAGAGGAAATCAAAAAATACCTAGAGACAAATGACAACGAAAGCACATCAATCCAAAATGGATGGGATGCAGCAAAAGTAGTCCTAAGAGGGAAGTTTATAGCAATACAATCTTACCTCAGGAAACAAGAAAAATTAAAAATAAACAACCTAAACTTACACCTAAAGCAACTACACAAAGAAGAACAAACAAAACCCAAAGTTAGTAGAAGGAAAGAAATCAGAAAGATCAAAGCATAAATAAATGAAATAGAGACAAAGAAAACAATACAAAAGATCAATGAAACTAAAAGCCCGTTCCTTTTTTTTTTTTTTTTTTTGTGGTACGTGGGCCTCTCACTGTTGTGGCCTCTCCTGTTGCGGAGCACAGGCTCCGGACGCGCAGGCTCAGTGGCCATGGCTCACGGGCCGAGCCGCTCCGCGGCATGTGGGATCTTCCCGGACCGGGGCACGAACCCGCGTTCTCTGCATCGGCATGCGGACTCTCAACCACTGCGCCACCAGGGAAGCCCTAAAAGCCCGTTCTTTGAAAAGATAAATAAAATTGATAAACCTTTAGCCAGACTCATCAAGAAAAAAAAAAAAAAGAGAGGGCTCAATTCAATAAAATTAGAAATGAAAAAGGAGGGATTTCCCTGGTGGCACCATGGTTAAGAATCCACCTGCCAATGCAGGGAACAAGGGTTCGATCCCTGATCCAGGAAGATCCCACATGCCACAGAGCAACTAAGCCCATGCATCACAACTACTAAGCCTGTGCTCTAGAGCCCATGAGCCACAACTACTGAGCCCGTGTGCCACAACTACTGAAGCCCATGCACCCTAGAGCCCATGAGCCACAACTACTGAGCCCACACTCCACAACAACTGATGCCTGCATGCTCCAGGGCCCACATGCCACAACTACTGAGCCCGAATGCTGCAACTACTGAAGCCCGTGTTCCTAGAGCCCATACTATGCAACAAGAGAAGCCACCACAATGAGAAACCCACACACCACAACAAAGAGTAGCCCCTGCTTGCCACAACTAGAGAAAGCCAGTGGGCAGCAACAAAGACCCAAAGCAGCCAAAACGAGAAAAAGGAAATCATAAAGGAGAAGTTACAACAGGCACCACAGAAATACAAAGGATCATGAGAGACTACTACAAGCAACTATACGCCAACAAAATGGACAACCAAGAAGAAATGGAAAATTCTTAGAAAAGCAAAACCTTCCAAGACTGAAACAGGAAGAAGTACAAAATATGAACAGACAAATTACAAGTACTGAAACCGAAACTGTGATTTTAAAACTTCCAACAAACAAAAGTCCAGGACCAGATGGCTTCACAGGTGAATTCTATCAAACATTTAGAGAAGAGTTAATACCTATCTTTCTGAAACCCTTCCAAAAAATTGTAGAGGAAGGAACATGCCCAGGCTCATTCTATGAGGCCAGCATCACCCTGATACCAAAACAAAAGCTACCACACAAAAAGGAAATTACAGAACAATATCACTAATGAACACAGACTAAAAAATCCTCAAAATACTAGCTAGCCAAATCCAACAATACATTAAAAGGATCATACACCATGAACAAGTGGAAATTATCCTAGGAATGCAAGGATTCTTCAATATATGCAAATGAATCAATGTGATAGACCATATTAACAAATTAAAGAATAAAAACCATATGATCATCTCAATGGATACAGAAAAAGCTTTTGACAAAATTCAACACCCATTTACAATAAAAAAAAACCTCCAGAAAGTGGGTATAGAGGGAACCTAGCTCGACATAATAAAGGCCACATATGACAAAACCACAGCTAACATCATTCTCAATGGTGAAAAGCTGAAAGCACTTCTGTAAGATCAGGAACAAGATAAGGATGTCCACTCTCGCCACTTCTATTCAACAAAGTTTTGGAAGTCCTAGCCCCAGGAATCGGAGAAGAAAAAGAAATAAAAGGAATCCAAACTGGAAAGGAAGAAGTAAAACTGTCAGTGTTTGCAGATGACATGATGACACAGAAAATCCTAAAGATGCTACCAGAAAACTGGTAGAGCTCATCAATGAATTCAGTAAAGTTGCAGGATACAAAATTAGCGCACAGAAATCTGTTGTATTTCTATCACTAACACTGAAAGATCAGAAAAAGAAATTAAGGAAACAATCTCACTGACCACAACTAGAGAAAGCCAGTGGGCAGCAACAATAAATCACATCAATATCTTTTTGATCTGTCTCCTACAGTAATGGAAATAAACACAAAAATAAACAAATGGGACCTAATTAAACTCAAAAGCTTTTGCACAGCAAAGGAATCTATAAACAAAACGAAAAGACAACCCTAAGAATGGGAGAAAATATTTGCAAATGAAGCGACCGACAAGGGATTAATCTCCAAAATATACAAACAGCTCATGCAGTTCAATATTAAAAAAACAAACAACCCAATAAAAAAATGGGGAGAAGACCTAAATAGACCTTTCTCCAAAGCAGACATACAGATGGCAAAGAGGCACATGAAAAGATGCTCAATGTCACTAATTATTAGAGAAATTCAAATTAAAACTACAAAGAGGTACCACCTCACAACAGTCTGAATGGCCATCATCAAAAAGACTACAAACAATAAATGCTGGAGGGGGTGTGGAGAAAAGAGAACCCTCCTACACTATTGGTGGGAAGGTAACTTGGTAAAACCACTGTGGAGAACAGTATGGAGGTTCCTTAAAAACTAAAAATAGAACTACAATATGATCCAGCAATCCATCCTGGGCATATATCCAGAGAAAGCCATAATTCGAAAAGATATATGCACCCCAATGTTCTTTGCAGCACTATTTACAATAGCCAAGACATGGAAGCAACCTAAATGTCCATCGACAGAGGAATGGATAAAGAAGATGTGGTGTGTATATATATATATATACACACACACACACACACACACACACACATATACACGTACACATACACATAATGGAATATTACTCAGCCATAAAAAAGAACAAAATAATGCCATTTACAGCAACGTGGATGCAACTAGAGATTATCATATTAAGTAAAGTAAGTCAGAGAAAGACAAGTATATGATATTGCTTATATACGGAAGCTAAAAATAATGATACAAATGAACTTATTTACAAAACAGAAACAGACTCACAGACTTAGAAAACTTATGGTTACCAAAGAGAAGGGGGGGGATAAACTGGGAGTGTTCAGGATTGACATATACATACCACTATATTTAAAATAGTTAACCAACAAGGACCACTGTAGAGCAAAGGGAACTCTACTCAATATTCTGTAGTAATGTAAATGGAAAAGAATTTGAAAAAGAATAGATATATTTATATATATATAAGTGAATCATTTTGTTGTACACCTGAGATTAACACAACATTGTAAATCCACTATACTTCAATACAAAATAAAAAATTTTAAAGAGATGGTGCCAGCACTGAATTGAGCGCAAATGTAAACAGAATCATTTCAAATTATCTGCTGGGAACTTCCCTGGTGGCGCAGTGGTTAAGAATCCGCCTGCCAATGCAGGGGACATGGGTTTGAGCCCTGGTCTGGGAAGATCCCACATGCCACGGAACAACTAAGACCGTGCACCACAACAACCGAGCCTGCACTCTAGAGCCTGCAAGCCACAACTACTGAGCCCACCGGCCACAACTACTGAAGCCCATGCACCTAGAGTCCATGCTCTGCAACAAGAGAAGCCACCGCAATGAGAAGCCTGTGCACTGCAACAAAGAGTAGCCCCCACTCGCCGCAACTAGAGAAGGCCCACATGCAGCAACAAACACCCAATGCAGCCAAAAATAAATAATAAATAAAATTTTTTTAAAAAAAACAAAACATCTGCTGGCCACAGGGAAAGATAACAAGTAGAAAAGACCAGTTCCAACTTTGCTGCATGGTTTTTTTGTTTTGTTTTGTTTTGTTTTTGTTTTTTGCGGTACGCGGGCCTCTCACTGTTGTGACCTCTCCCGTTGCGGAGCACAGGCTCCGGACGTGCAGGCTCAGCAGTCAGGTCTCACGGGCCCAGCCGCTCTGCAGCATGTGGGACATTCCCGGACCGGGGCACAAACCCGTGTCCCCTGCATCGGCAGGTGGACTCTGAACCACTGCGCCACCAGGGAAGCCCGCATGGTTGTTGTTTTTTTCAAGAAAGAGATAGGCCCCCAAATCCCTCCCCTCAAAATACTCCTAAATAAAGAGTTGATGGCACATCGAAATTTCACTCAGGAGAGCTATTGCGGTAACTTTAGAGGTCAAATGTGGGCCATAACAAATAGGAGCATTTAAATTTTTTCTTGTGTGTAAAAACTTGTACAATTTGTAAATATTTAGATATAGTAAGACTTTGCGGGTGTAATTTTAAAATAATTTAAATAATTATGAAGGTTCATCATTGCCATACCATTGCTTGCATGATATATTAGTTTCATATAATTTATGTTAGAATTCTTAATGAAGAACCAAACTTCTAATTATCATGTATTCATAGAAAAATGTAATTTTTTCTTTACCACAATTTGCCTTACAATGAACCAGAGAATAAAGTGGGATCTGCCTGTACCATAACACCCCCCCTTAACCCCTAAACAGTCAGGAAAGCACAAAATGGCACCATCTCTGGAAATCAGCTGAAACCAAGGCCCTGAACTCAAGGGGAAGGAACTGATGTGTGCACTCGGAGTCCACTCACTTCTACATTTAGCCCAGAGAAAACCCTCAAAGATCCTCTAGCCCAACTATTCCACCTATACCTGGCAGGGACAGAAGCGACCTAGCATGTCTGCAGAAGTTATTTTCCAGGAATAAACTTCCTCAAACCCTAGGAGATTAGAAGCAATAATCAGTGGCAGAGATGGGGAGGGTGTGGCAGTTATACTTAAAGCATTGACAAATGGCAGCTGACAATGGAAGACAAGGTGGAAAAACTAAAGAGTTTGTCTCAGAATAATACTGGATCTAAGGAATAAAACATGAACCTGAGTCATTATGGAAAGGTCTTAGCCTGTTTTCCATCAAGAATGTTTTAAGATAAACATAGAGCTCTCATTCAAAGGGGTCATGTCCAGGTGTCTGGAAAGTTAAGTCCTGTGGTCCTATGGATTGCCTTCATGCTCAGCAATGCTACATAACTGTTATATATGAACGCGCCTGTTTTATCAAGGACAGATGAAGTTTGTTTTTGAGATGTGCACACGTCTCACTGACAATAAGACAAATACTTTGAATTCCGAGGGCTAAAATAACTTGTATACAGATGACAACTTATCTAAATGACCTGAAATAAAAATGATGGCAGATATATATACATATGTATATGTATAACTGATTCACTTTGTTATAAAGCAGAAATTAACACACCATTGTAAAGCAGTTATACTCCAATAAAGATGTAAAAAAAAAAAAAATGATGGCAGATAAGCCCTCGAGAAAGACAGTACTTAAGCATTACTAATCACCACCCCCAAGGCTACACGTGTCAAACAGCCAGCCTTATCAATCTGATGATGTTGTGGGAGTCCAAAAACAGGCAGACCATGTAGATTAGAATTTATTATTCCAGCGTGAAGTAACAAGAATGTTAGTTTTACATGATCTCCATCCTATGGTCAAGTCTTCCTCCTCTTCTCTCCCCTGTTGCTCAACTTTACCTCTTAGCAACAAAACAAGGAAGCGGTGACTCTGTGATAAGATACCTCTTCCATTTCTAGACTTTAAATTTGTTCTTTACCATGTTCCTGGTGTTGCCCCTACCCCTCTTCCCCTACCCAGGCCATCCTTTCCCAATCACCTGTAGAAAGAACAGAATGTCTAAACTCTCCCCAAGTGATCTCATGCCCTCGTGTGGGCATCTCCAGGTGGGCAGACCAGCTATTCACACGTGCCTGTTCAGGACAGCGCCTGCAACACTGTACACTCCCTAGGTACCCTCACTGGGGACCCAGATTCATGCCTCTGCCTTTATATCGTCTGCTATAATTTTAACTATTTTTATCTCAGCCAATTCCTTTGCTTCACAGTCACTTCAAGAATCACGTAGAGGAAAGAACAGAAGTTTTGGAGCCAGAAAATCCTGGGATGAATATCAGCTGCAGCACCCAAATTGAGCTCCGGGACTGAGAACAAGTCACTTCCTTCCCTGAGCCTTAAATCCTCAAACCTAAAAAGAGACAGCTGTGCAGAGTAAATGAGATGATGTCTATAAAGTGCCTGGCACACAGTAGGTACTCAGCAGATGCCTATCTCCTTCCCCTCCCTCTCTCCCCCTTATAACTGCTGGCCCTAGCATCTTTCTCTGAGACGACTTCTCCCCATATGCTTCCTATTGGCACTATCTTCTACACCTGAATCACGAAGAGTGTTTGAGAAACCTATAACGGGAAACGTGATTATAGAGCATTGCCAAACTGTGGTTTTTCAAATAGAAATAACAAGACTGCAGAATAGGATTACGCTATAGAGGGCTGTCTGAAGACTGAGGGAACAGCCAGCCCTCCTGTCCCTCTTCCCCCATATTTGCCAGACTTAGCAAATAAAAATATAAGACCTCCAGTTAAATTTCATTTTCAGACAAACAACAAATATCTTTCCAGTGTTGTAGTGGAGAAGGAAAATGCCTCTCTAGCAAAGAAGGGCGGTAGAGAAAAGATAATTAAGGTCATGACTATCAGAGAAAGAGGTGGCTGTCCCTTCCATCTGGTGTCACCAGAGAGCTTAAAGTTCTCTGACCGAGAAAGGGAATTCCTGCCTGAGTCCTAACTCAGTAGAGTCCTGGAGTTCTAGAAAGTGCCAGGAGGCAATAGTCAAATAACAACCATGGTCTTTCAACTCCATTAAGCATCAGCTTAGTGGAGAGGTGAATGGGTTTTGAAGACTTCAGTTGCCCAAGCATCCTCGATATCTGTACAAAATCCACCCACCAAATGTTTGATACATGAGTTTTATGGTATTTTTTTACTCATTAATTTTTAAACATTATTTTATTCAATGAACAAACCTATTTTATATTTCATATAATCCTAAGAACATTGGAAAAGAGGAGATAAGCTACCTATACTTAACACAAGTGAGTTTTCTCTTAATTTATTTGGGTTGTCATTTTCCATTTTAAAAGAAAAAGGGTGATAAAATTACACATGAAAATGCACCTATGTTACTGTACAAATGGAAATATCACCTCTTGTCAGAATTACTACAATAACCTCTCAGTTGGACTCCCAGCTCCCACCCATCCAGTCTCTCCTCAGCCCAGCGGCCAGAAGGATCCTTCTAAAACATGTCAGATCCAGTCACTTCCCTTCTCAAAGTTTTCCAGTGGCTTCCCACCTCACTCCGAGGAAGAGTTAGTCTTTCCAGTGGCCTGCAAGGTCCTACAGGACCTGCTACCGTTCCTTTACCCCCTCTGACCTCACCTGCCCTTGCCCTGTTTACTCAGCCCCAATCACACCACCTCTGCCTACAGCCTTCTTGCCCAGGACACTCCTATGCTCGCTCCCATCCCCAGGTTCAGGTCTTTGCTCTGATGCCATCTTCTCCAGGATGCTTTCTCTGGTCACCTTTTCAAATCATAGCCCCCATTCCTGGCACATTCTATCCCCCGTCTCTGCTACATTTTTCTCCATTCCAGAAAGCACCATCAACCTACTATATATTTCACTTAGTTGCATGTTTTGTGTCTCTCCCCTCTAGAATATAGGGCAGAAATGTTGGGATTCTGTTCACTGCAGCATCCCCAGCATGTAGAACAGTATGTGGTACATCATAGGCCCTCAGCAAAATTACTTATGGAATGTTGAATAAACATAAGGTAAAAATAATGAGGTATTATCATTTTACTGGGGTAAAATGTATTCACTGAAATCTAAACAATGAATAAACGTGGGGTTTTCTTTAAGACTTCAGAGTTAAAAACCAGCTCTTCCCCTGAAGCCCCCCCCCACCTGCTTTCTCCTTTTCCTAATCAGAAAATCATAAAGAGCCAGGGCAGAAGGGGGATTTTTCTACTTCTGATATTAATATTCAGAAATGTAGGACAGAGCATTCTCACTGTTGGTATTTTATAAATCGTATGATTTCTTTAAAGTACACATTTGTCTGAAGTAACATCCTTTTAAAATGCTTCCCAAGTCTCCCCTCTCAGGCTAAGAACAGTCAACGTCCAGACTAAAGGATGCACTGCTCATCAAGTTTCAGCACATGGGCATTCGGTAATGTTTGCTGATTGGCCAAGATCCCAATGTCACCCTTCTAGCCAACGCCCCACAGAACGACCTTTCTTTCTTTCTTTCTTTTTTTTTTGCGGCACACAGGCCTCTCACTGTTGTGGCCTCTCCCAGATGCGCAGGCTCAGCGGCCATGGCTCACGGGCCCAGCCGCTCCACGGCATGTGGGATCTTCCCGGACCAGGGCACGAACCCGCATCCCCTGCATCGGCAGGCGGACTCTCAACCACTGTGCCACCAGGGAAGCCCAGAACGACCTTTCAATGAGAGACATGTCAAAATCCAAAATGCCAAGCAGAATTCCCATTACCTCTCCTGGGCAACTCCAATGAGCTGCTGCAAGTCCACCTCCTGCTTCCTCAGGGTTCCAAACGAGGACTGACTCTCCACGAGGCCTTTGACACCAATGTTCAGCTTGACCTTCCCCAGTGCCGTCTCCAGGGTCCCACTCACATGGTTTTCAAACTTGCCCTTGTACTTCACAAAGTCCGACTCCACGACCACTACAGTGAATGAGACATGCAGAGGAATCTAATGACAAAACGGCCACCTCTGTGCCTCGGGTCACCTAGCTTTCCAATCCTGCAGAAACCTGTGGGAAACACGAGGTCTGCACCCAAAATGGAAAGCCGGTGGCCGCGCTGTGTGTATGGGCAAAAGAACCTGGGTGCTAAGAGCGTGGCATGCCCTGGTGGCCAGGGACTCTACTGGACACTTTTTTGTTTTTTCATCTTTCAATTCCAATATACACACATATAGACAAGTGCACAAAAAGTATCTATAGAGTTTCATGAATAATTTTAAAGCAAACATCTGTTTAACTACTATCCAGGTAAAGAAATAGGACATGTTAACTATGTGCTTTTCCAGGATGAAGGAACTAGATGAGGATGACACCAAAGCACAGAGAAGATAGCAGCCCAGCACCCTGCCCACCCACCCAGGGAGTGGCCTGCCTGATTCAGTATCTGGCAGGTCAGGTGCCTGAACCTGTCCTTGGGCATCCTCCCTTCTCACTGGTGGCCTTGGAGAACACTCCCCTGGCCTTCATTACCATCTCCATTGAAACAGTTCTCCCCATATTTACCTGTTTATATCTGACCTCTACCCAGTCTTTCAATACCTTATCAAGCAATTCCTTATCTCTGTGTTCCTGATAAAGTCAGTGGGCATGGCCTTCCTCCCTGCTTCAAACACCATCTTGGAACACACAAGCTCCAGACTCTCCATTCTTCCTTCCCGGCTTCCCAGACACTAAGAAAGATGCCCCCACCCAGCTGGTGTCCCAGCTTCAATCAACTCCCCTGGAAACTGCCACACTCCTCATCTGGTCATACCAGGCGATTGCTATCAGATTGCCTTCAGGATCTGCCCTTTTTTGTCTGAACACTAAAGATAAATATCTGAGGATCTCAGACATGAACTGCTAGCCTTCACATGTCTCCAGATTTCTACTGTTCTCTTTTTTTTTTTTTTTGCTGTACGCGGGCCTCTCACTGTTGTGGCCTCTCCTGTTGTGGAGCACAGGCTCCAGACGCACAGGCTCAGCAGCCATGGCTCACGGGCCTAGCCGCTCCGTGGCATGTGGGATCTTCCCAGACCAGGGCATGAACCCGTGTCCCCTGCATCAGCAGGCAGACTCTCAACCACTGCGCCACCAGGGAAGCCCTACTGTTCTCATTTTTAATTGAACCAAATACTACCATAAAAATGGTCTCAGTCACCATCATTCAGGAAGGTTACATTGAGAGTCTCTTAGGAACTTCATACTTGGCCCTTTCCATTTTCCTGACCCAAGGCTCTCCTGGGCTCCTGGCGGTACTTCATAAGGGATTCAAATCCAACTGGAGTCTGAAACGTTTCTTTCCATCCAGCCACTGCCCCCAACACCTGTATTTCTTTCACCCCAGGCAACAAAACGTATACCTCAACCAGGGTTAATGAGAATTAATCACCATTCATTATCTGTGAAATTTGCAAAGTAGAGAATCATCTCCATGAAAAATGAGAAGCTTATGAAAATTCTCCTAGTCACATCTTGAGAATACAAACACTCTGGGAAGTGCTTTCAGAAGCAGCATATAGCAGCTGTTAAGAGCTCAAGATTTTATCACTAGTCTAATATACCTAGCTGGGAGACCTTGGGTAACATCCATCACCCTGAACCTTAGGTTTGTCATATATAATTTGGAGATAATTAATAATACCTACCTGATGGGTTCTACTGGAAGTTGATGTATGTAAAGCATGTAATACAGAGCCTGGAACATAGCAAGTGTTCAATCTATCCACTGGGTTTGGGCCAAAGCAACATCATTTCCTGATAAACAGGACAGTCCTAGATTGTATAAAGTACTACACAGACAGAAATTCTACCCTTAGATCCCAGTTCCGGTCCCAATCAGGCTTATTACCCCTCCTGAAAACTCTGACCCCAAAACTGGATCCCACAGCAGGTAAGGACAATCAAGACTGTCTGTGTACTGCAAAATGCCACACTAGACACACCTCCGAAACAGACGTCATTTGTGCACACGTCTGCATTGAGTTATCCACTGCTGCAGGTGGAAGGGAAAAGTGAGGAAGCCAACAGGCCATCGGTAGGACAACCAAGTCACCACCCTCCAACCTCCGCACCCCTGGGCAACATAACACTCCAGTGTTGTTGCCAGGGGCAAGAATAACAAAGGTGAGGCATCATGAATCTGCTCAGAAGACAAAGTAGAGGGCACCTCTCATCACAGCCCTAACAGCAACAGGACACAGAACCCGGCATGAGCTCTGGCCTCAGATGATGAGCATATGTTGGACTTCCTAATCTGCAGGGACTGTAACTGGCCTGACCCATCTAACAACAGCTCTCAGGACACCACCAAAGAAGCACCTCAACAGCACAGAGCGGTGAAATTCCAATTACTCAGGGGTCCATGGTCTGTTCTGTGATTTTTTTTTCTCTTGCCTTTCCTTATATTTAGTTATTACACTACTCAATAAGAGTTCTACCAGACATCCAGGGGAAAATATGACATAAAATTAATATCAATTCACTTGCCCATTGCTTGACAGCTCTGATAATGAGCCTGGCTGAAGAAAGTATTGGCTAGAATGCTGGGCTGGAAGAAAGTTAGGAGATTTGTCAACTCATATTATCTCCTCTATCACTTTTTCCCTTTAAGGGAGATGCAATCACAACATTAGAGAACTTTAGGGCTGAAAGAAGACTCAAACATCATCTAGTCCAATAATTAAGAGCTGATGGTGCTTTCATATATCACCATGTTCCAAAAAGTAGCATAGGAATAAGTACCAAAAGTGTTCGAAAACTTCCCAACCTCTGGTCCAGTAATTCTATCTTCACAAATCTATGCCACCCCAATGTTCATAGCAGCATTATTTACAACTGCCAAGATATGGAAGCAACCTAGGTGTCCATCAACAGAAGAATGGATAAGGAAGATGTGGTATACACACACACAATGGAATACTACACAGCCATAGAAAATAATGAAATTTTGCCATTTGCAACAACATGGATGGACTTGGAGGCTATTACACCAAGTGAAATAAATCAGAGAAAGACAAACATTGTATGTTATCACTAACATGTACAATCTAAAAAATAAAACTAGTGAATATAATAAAAAAGAAAGACTCACAGATATAGAGAACAAACTAGTGGTTACCAAAGGGAAGAGGGAAGTGGGGGAGGGGTAAGACGGGGGTAGAGGATTAAGAAGTACAGACTGCTATGTCTAAACTAAATAAGCCACAAGGATATATTACACAGCACAGGGGATATAGCCAATAGTTTCTAATAACTATAAATGGAGTATAATCTATAAAAATTTTGCATCACTATATTGTACACCTGAAACTAATATAATATTGTAAATCAACTATAGCTCAATAAGAAAAAAGGGAGACCTTCAAGATGGCAGAGGAGTAAGACATGGAGATCACCTTCCTCCCCACAAATACATCAGAAATACATCTACATGTAGAACAACTCCTACAGAACACCTACTGAACGCTGGCAGGAGACCTCAGACCTCCCAAAAGGCAAGAAACTCCCCACGTACCTGGGTAGGGCAAAAGAAAAAAGAAAAAAACAGAGACAAAAGAATAGGGATGGGACCTGCACCAGTGGGAGGGAGCTGTGAAGGAGGAAAGGTTTCCACACACTAGGAAGCCTCTTCACTGGCAGGGACAGGGGGTGGGCAGGGGGAATTTTCAGAGCCACGGAGGAGAGCACAGCAATAGGGGTGCGGAGGGCAAAGCGGAGAGATTCCCGCACAGAGGATCAGTGCCGACCAGCACCCACCAGCCTGAGAGGCTTGTCTGCTCAACCACCAGGGCAGGTGGGGGCTGGGAGCTGAGGCTCGAGCTTCAGAGGTCAGACCCCAGGGAGAGGACTGGGGTTGGCTGCGTGAAGACAGCCTGAAGGGGGCTAGTGCACCACAGCTAGCCAGGAGGGAATCCAGGAAAAAGTCTGGACCTGCCAGAGAGGCGAGACCTTTGTTTCGGGATGCGTGAGGAGAGGGGATCCCTTCCCAGTGTGCCCACAGAAGGCAGAGCACCGCCTGAAAGAGCTCCAGAGACGGGCGCGAGACACGACTATCAGCTTGTACCCCAGAGACGGGCATAAACTGCTAACGCTGCTGCCGCTGCCACCAAGAATTCTGTGTGCAACTGCAGGTCACTATCCATATCCCCCAGGAGCCTGTGCAGACCGCCACTGCCAGGGTCCCATGATCCAGGGACAACTTCCCCAGAAGACCACATGGTGCGCCTAAGGCTGTTGCAACATCATGCTGACCTCTGCCGCCACAGGCTCACCTCGCATTCCAATTATGACTACCAAACCCCTCCCTCCCCCGGCCTGAGTGAGCAAGAGAGCCCTAATCAGCTGCTGCTTTAATCCCTTTCTGTAAGGGTGAGTAACAGACTCCTGAGGGTGACCTACACGCAGAGGCGAGGCCAAAACCAACCCTGAACCCCAGGAGCTGTGAGAACAAAGAAAGGGAAAGTTCTCCAGGCAGACTCAGGTGCAGCAGATTAAATCCCCACAATCAACTTGATAAACCCTGCATCTGAAGAATACCTAAATAGAAACGAATGTTCCCAAAACTAAGGCAGTGGACTTTGGGAACAACCCTAGACTTGGGGTTTGCTCTCTGCATCTGATTTGTTGATGGTTTTATGTTTATCTTAGTTTAATATTTAGTGCTTATTATCATTGGTGGATTTATTTATTGGTTTGGTTGCTCTCTTCCTTTTTTTTTAATATATATATATTTTTTCTACTCTTTCTCTTTTTGTGAGTGTGTTTGTATACGCTTCTTTGTGTGATTTTTGTCTCTGTAGATTTGCTTCTACCATTTGTCCTAGGATTCTGTCTGTTTTTTTGTTTTTGTCTTTTTGTTTCTTTTTCTTTCTTCCTTTTCTTCTGAGCTGTGTGGGTAACAGGGTCTTGGTACTCCAGCCGGATGTTGAGCCTGAGGCTCCAAGGTGGGAGGGCCAAGTCCAGGACACTGGACCACCAGAAACCTCCTGGCCACACGTAATATCAATCGGCGAGAGTTCTCCCAGAGATCTCCATCTCAACACTAAGACCCAGCTCCACCCAACAGCCAGTAAGCTCCAATGCTGGATGTCCCATGCCAAACAACTAGCAAGACAGAAACACAACCCCACCCATTAGCAGAGAGGCTGCCTAAAGTCATCCTAAGTTCACAGACACCCCAAAACACACCACTGGATGCAGCCCTGCCCACCAGTAGGACAAGATCCAACCCTACCCACCAGAACACAGGCACTAGTCCCCTTCACCAGGAAGCCTACACAAGCCACTGAACCAACCTCACCCTGTGGGGGCAGACAGCAAAAATAATGGGAACTACAAACCTGCAGCCTGTGAAAAGGAGACCCCAAGCACAGTAAGTTAAACAAAATGAGAAAACAGAGAAATATGCAGCAGATAAAGGAGCAAGGTAAAAACCCACCAGACAAAACAAATGAAGAGGAACTACACAGTCTACCTGAAAAAAAATTCAGAGTAATGTTAGTAAAGATGATCCAAAATCTTGGAAATAGAATGGAGAAGATAAAAGAAATGTTTAACAAGGACCGAGAAAAACTAAAGAGCAAACAAACAGTGATAAACAACACAATAAATGAAATTAAAAACACTCTAGAAGGAATCAATAGCAGAAGAACTGAGGCGAAAGAACGGATAAGTGACCTGGTAGATCAAATAGTGGAAGTAACTGCCTCAGAGCAGAATAAAGAAAAAAGAATGAAAAGAATGAAAAGAATTGAGGACAGTCTCAGAGACATCTGGGACAACAGGAAACGCACGAACATTCAAATTATAGGGGTCCCAAAAGAGAAAGAGAAAAAGAAAGGGTGTGACAAAATATTTGAAGAGATTATACTTTAAAACTTCCCTAACATGGGAAAGGAAATACTCAGTCAAGTTCAGGAAGTGCAGAGAGTCTCATAGAGGATAAATCAAAGGAGAAACAGGCCAAGTCATGTATTAATCAAACTATCAAAAATTAAATTCAAAGAAAAAATATTAAAAGCAGCATGGGAAAAGCAACAAATAAAATACAAGGGAATCCCATAAGGTTAACAGCTGATCTTTCAGCAGAAACTCTGCAAGCCAGAAGTGAGTGGCAGGACATATTTAAAGGGATGAAAGGGAAAAAACTACAACCAAGATTACCCAGCAAGGATCCCATTCACATTCAGTGGAGAAATTAAAACCTTTATACACAAGTAAAAGCTAAGAGAATTCAGCACCACCAAACCAGCTTTACAACAAATGCTAAAGGAACTTCTCTAGGCAGGAAACACAAGAGAAAGAAAAGACATACAATAACAAACCCAAAACAATTAAGAAAATGGTAAGAGGAACATGCATATTAATAATTACCTTGGGGCTTCCCTGGTGGCGCAGTGGTTGAGAGTCTGCCTGCCGATGCAGGGGACACGGGTTCGTGCCCCGGCCCGGGAGGATCCCACATGCCGCGGAGCGGCTGGGCCCGTGAGCCATGGCTGCTGGGCCTGTGCGTCCGGAGCCTGTGCTCCGCAACGGGAGAGGCCACAACAGTGAGAGGCCCCCATACAGCAAAAAAAAAAAAAAAAAAAAAAAAAAAAAAAAAAAAAATTACCTTAAATGTGAATGGATTAAATGCTCCTAGCAAAAGATACACGCTTGCTGAATGGATACAAAAACAAGACCCACATATATGCTGCCTACAATGACCCACTTCAGACCTATGGACACATACAGACTGAAAGTGAAGGGATGGAAAAAGATATTCCATGCAAACGGAAACCAAAAGAAAGCTGCAGTAGCAATACTCATAACAAATAAATTAGACTTTAACATAAAGAATGTTACAAGAGACAAGGAAGGACACTACATAATGATCAAGGGATCAATCCAAGAAGAAGATGTAACAATTATAAATACATATGCACTCAACATAGGAGCACCTCAATACACAAGGCAACTGCTAACAGCTATAAAAGAGATCGACAGTAACACAATAATAGTGCAGGACTTTAACACCTCACTTACACCAATGGACAGATCATCAAGCAAAAAATTAATAAGGAAACACAAGCTTTAAATGACACAATAGACCAGATAGATTTAAATGATATTTATAGAACATTCAATCCAAAACCAGCAGATTATACTTTCTTCTCAAGTGTGCATGGAACATTCTCCAGGAGAGATCATATCTTGGGTCACACATCAAGCCTCAGTAAATTTAAGAAAACTGAAATCATATCAAGCATCTTTTCTGACCACAATGCTATGAGATTAGAAATCAATTACAGGGAAAAAAACATAAAAAACACAAACACATGGAGGCTAAACAATACGTTACTAAATAACCAAGAGATCACTGAAGCAATCAAATCACTGAGGAAATCAAAAAATACCTAGAGGCAAATGACAATGAAAACACAACGATCCAAAACCTATGGGATGTAGCAAAAGCAGTTCTAAAAGGGAAGTTTATAGCTATACAAGCCTACCTCAAGAAACAAGAAAGTTCTCAAATTAACAATCTAATCTTACACCTAAAGGAACTAGAGAAAGAAAAACAAACAAAACCCAAAGTTATCGGAAGGAAAGAAATCATAAAGATCAGAGCAGAAATAGAAACAAAGAAAACAATAGCAAAGATCAATAAAACTAAAAGCTGGTTCTTTGAGAAGATAAACAAAATTGATAAACCATTAGCCAGACACAACAAGAAAAAGAGGGAGAGGACTCAAATCCATAAAATTAGAAATGAAAAAGGAGAAGTTACAACAGACACTGCAGAAATACAAAGCATCCTAAGAGACTACTACAAGCAACTCTATGCCAATAAAATGGACAACCTGGAAGAAATGGACAAATTCTTAGAAAGGTATAACCTTCCAAGACTGAACCAGGACGAAATAGAAAATATGAACAGACCAATCATAAGTAATGAAATTGAAACTGTGACTAAAAATCTTCCAACAAACAAAAGTCCAGGACTAGATGGTTTCACAGGTGAATTCTATCAAACATTTAGAGAAGAGCTAACACCCACCATTCTCAAACTCTTCCAAAACCTTGCAGGGGAAGGAACACTCACACACTTATTCTATGAGGCTACCATCACCCTGATACCAAAACCAGACAAAGATACTACAGAAAAAGAAAATTACAGACCAATATCACTGATAAATATAGATGCAAAAATCCTCAACAAAATACTAGCAAACAGAATCCAACAAAACATTAAAAGGATCATACACCATGATCAAGTGGGATTTATCCCAGGGATGCAAGGATTCTTCAATACATGCAAATCAATCAATGTGATACACTATATTAACAAACTGAAGAATAAAAACCATGTGATCATCTCAATAGATGCAGAAAAAGCTTTTGACAAAATTCAACACGCATTTATGCTAAAAAACTCTCCAGAAAGTGGGCATAGAGGGAACCTACCTCAACTTAATAAAGGTCATATATGACAAACCTAGAGCAAACATCATTCTCAATGGTGAAAAACTGAAAGCATTTCCTCTAAGATCAGGAACAAGACAAGGATGTCCACTCTCACCACTATTATACAACAGAGTTTTGAAAGTCCTAGCCACAGCACTCAGAGAAGAAAAAGAAATAAAAGGAATACAAATTGGAAAAGAAAAAGTAAAACTGTCACTGTTTGCAGATGACATGATACCATCCATAGAGGATCCTAAAGATGCCACCAGAAAACTACTAGAGCTACTCAATGAATTTGGTAAAGTTGCAGGATACAAAATTAATGCACAGAAATCTCTTGCAAATGATGAAAAATATGAAAGAGAAATTAAGGAAACACTCCCATTTACCACTGCAACAAAAAGAATAAAATACCTAGGAAGAAACCTACCTAGGGAAACAAAAGACCTGTATGCAGAAAACTACAAGACACTGATGAAAGAAATTAAAGATGATACCAACAGATGGAGAGATATACCATGTTCTTGGATTGGAAGAATATTATGAAAATGACTATAATACCCAAAGCAATCTACAGATTCAATGCAATCCCTATCAAAATACCAGTGGCAGTTTTTACAGAACTAGCACAAATCATGTCAAAATTTGTATGCAGAAACAAAAGACCCGAATAGCCAAAGCAGTCTTGAGGGAAAAAAACGGAGCTAGAGGAATCAGACTCCCTGACTTCAGACTATACTACAAAACTACAGTAATCAAGACAATATGGTACTGGCACAAAAAAAGAAACATAGATCAATGCAACAAGATAGAAAGCCCAGTGATAAACCCATGCACATTTAGTCAACTAATCTATGACAAAGGAGGCAAAGACACACAATGGAGAAAAGACAGCCTCTTCAATAAGTGGTGCTGGGAAAATTGGACAGCTACATGTAAAAGAATGAAATTCTAAATTCTAATTCCTAACACCGTACACAAAAATAAACTCAAAATGGATTAGAGACCTAAATACAAGACAGGGCACTATACAACTCTTGGAGAAAAACATAGGTAGAACACTGTTTGACATAAATCACAGCAAGATCTTTTTTGATCCATCTCCTAGAGTAATGGAAATAAAAACAAAAATAAAGAAATGGGACCTAATGAAACTTCAAAGCTTTTGCACAGCAAAGGAAACCATAAACAAGACAAAAAGACAACCCTCAGAATGGGAGGGAATATTCGCAAACGAAGCAACAAAGGATTAATCTCCAAAATATATAAACAGCTCATGCAGCTCAATATTAAAAAAAACAAACCATCTAATCAAAAAATGGGCAGAAGACCAAATAGACATTTCTCCAAAGAAGACATACAGATGGCCAAGAGGCACATGAAAAGCTGCTCAACATCACTAATTATTAGAGAAATGAAAATCAAAACTACAATGAGGTATCACCTCACACCAGTTAGAAAGGGCATCATCAGAAAATCTACAAACAACAAATGCTGGAGAGGGTATGGAGAAAAGGGAACCCTCTTGCACTGTTGGTGGGAATGTAAATTGATACAGCCACTATGGTGGTTCCTTAAAAAACTAAAAATAGAATTACCATATGATCCAGCAATCCCACTACTGGGCATATACCCAGAGAAAACCATAATTCAAAAAGACATATGCACCCCAGTGTTCACTGCAGCACTATTTACAATAGCCAGGTCATGGAAGCAACCTAAATGCCCATCGACAGACGAATGGATAAAGAAGTTGTGGTACATATATACAATGGAATATTACTCGGCCATAAAAAGGAACAAAATTGAGTCATTTGTTGAGACGTGGATGGATCTAGAGACTGTCATACAGAGTGAAGTAAGTCAGAAAGAGGAAAACAAATATCATATTTAAATGCATGTATGTGGAACCTAGAAAAATGGTACAGATGAACCGGTTTGCAGGGCAGAAGTTGAGACACAGATGTAGAGAACAAACGTATGGACAACAAGGCGGGGAAACCGCGGTGGGTGGGGATGGTGGTGTGCTGAATTGGGCAATTGGGATTGACATGTATACACTGATGTGTATAAAACTGATGACTAATAAGAACCTGCAGTATAATAAAACAAACAAAAAAACTAATACTAAACTTTCTTTGGGTTATTTGTATGGAAATATGTTAATATAAATGTTTCAGACATTACATGAAATTTCTAAAAATCTTATATATTCTGGTAATAATGTTATAAGTCATAATTCTAGATATTACTTTAAAATGTATATCTCAGAAATAACTAAATTTCCTTGTCAATTGCATTATTGTGAAATTTCATCAAATCTTTAACCGTGGTCATTTTTAAGTTTTTTGTCATTTACAGACAGTTCTGGGTGTACTCTGATGCTTTCACAAAAATGTTCCTATAAAAGGGTTTCATCTTCAAGGAATTCATGGAAAAGACTCTGACAAGTACAGGTTTCTGGTAACTGAGTATACTGCTGAACTGAATGAATAAGCATTTTCAGAACTCTAATGGAAAACTAATGAATTCATAAAAGTGGTTACAAAAGATCAAGATGAAAAAAAATTAATTACATGGGACTGAGTGAACTGATGAGGATGATTATAATTTTTGTGACTTTGTTTGAATAAAAAAAAGTAATCCCACAAGGACTCATAGGCAAAAAGTATACAAATCAATTTTCATTGCAAAGTAAAGGAGCTGTTACAGTATTGGATTACTGGACTGAATGTCAATATTATGACACAGTGTGAGTGTGTTTCGTGTTCGGTAATTGCAATCGTTGTTGCTTTTGTTGTGGTCATCCATTTACAATGCTTGGTGTCAGTTTATTTATCTCTTGTAAAAATAAAATACAGTGTGTGTGTGTTTGTGAGTTGTGGGGAAAAAGAAGAAAAAAAATTCTTTGTTATTACATATTTTTCCTACTGATTAAATTTAGAATGAGATTTTAAAAAAGAAATTGAAACTGTGATTAAAAGTCTTCCAACAAACAAAAGTCCAGGACTAGATGGCTTCACAGGTGAATTCTATCAAACATTTAGAGAAGAGCTAACACCCAACCTTCTCAAACTCTTCTAAAAAATTGCAGAAGGAAAACTCCCAAACTCATTCTATGAAGCCACCATTACCCTGATACCAAAACCAGACAAAGATATTACCAAGAAAGAAAATTACAGACCAATGTCACCAATGAATATACATGAAAAAACCCTCAACAAAATACTAGCGAACAGGGGCTTCCTGGTGGCGCAGTGGTTGAGAGTCCGCCTGCCGATGCAGGGGACACGGGTTCATGCCCCAGTTCGGGAGGATCCCACATGCCGCGGAGCGGCTGGGCCCGTGAGCCATGGCCACTGAGCCTGCATGTCCGGAGCCTGTGCTCCGCAACGGGAGAGGCCACAGCAGTGAGAGGCCCGCGTACCGCAAAAAAAAAAAAAAAAAAAAAAAAAAAATACTAGCAAACAGAACCCAACAACACATTAAAAGGATCATACACCATGATCAAGTGGGATTTATCCCAGGAATGCAAGGGTTCTTCAATATATGCAAATCAATCAATGTGATACAACATATTAACAAATTGAAGAATAAAAACCATATCATCATCTCAATAGATGCAGAAAAAGGTTTTGACAAAATTCAACACCCATTTATGATAAAAACTCTCCAGAAAGTTGGCACAGAGTGAACCTACCTCAACTTAATAAAGGCCACATACGACAAACCCACAGCAAACATCATTCTCAATCGTGGAAAACTGAAAGCATTTCCTCTAAGATCAGGAACAAGACAAGGATGTCCACTCTCACCACTATTATTCAACAGAATTTTAGAAGTCCTAGCCAAGGCAATCAGAGAAGAAAAAGAAATAAAAGGAATACAAATTGGAAAAGAAGAAGTAGAACTGTCACTGTTTGCAGATGACATGATACCATCCATAGAGGATCCTAAAGATGCCACCAGAAAACTACTAGAGCTACTCAATGAATTTGCTAAAGTAGCAGGATACAAAATTAGCACAGAAATCTCTTGCATTCCTATACACTAATGATGAAAAATCTGAAAGAGAAATTAAGGAAACACTCCCATTTACCACTGCAACAGAAAGAATAAAATACCTAGGAATAAACCTACCTAGGGAGACAAAAGACCAGTATGCAGAAAACTACAAGACACTGATGAAAGAAATTAAAGATGATACCAACAGATGGAGAGATATACCATGTTCTTGGATTGGAAGAATCAATATTATGAAAATGACTATACTACCCAAAGCAATCTACAGAGTCAATGCAATCCCTATCAAATTACGAATGGCATTTTTCACAGAACTACAACAAAAAATCTTAAAATTTATATGGAGACACAAAAGACCCCGAATAGCCAAAGCAATCTTGAGGGAAAAACATGGAGCTGGAGGAATCAGACTCCCTGACTTCAGACTTTACTACAAAGCTACAGTAATCTAGACAATATGGTACTAGCACAAAAACAGAAACATAGATCAATGGAACAAGATAGAAAGCCCAGAGATAAACCCACGCACCTATGGTCAACTATCTATGACAAAGGAGGCAAGGATATACAATGGAGAAAAGACAATCTCTTCAATAAGTGGTGCTGGGAAAATTGGACAGCTACATGTAAAAGAATGAAATTCTAAATTCTAATTCCTAACACCGTACACAAAAATAAACTCAAAATGGATTAGAGACCTAAACACAAGACAGGGCACTATACAACTCTTAGACGAAAACATAGGAAGAACACTCTTTGACATAAATCACAGCAAGATATTTTTTGATCCATCTCCTAGAGTAATGGAAATAAAAACAAAAATAAAGAAATGGGACCTAATGAAACTTCAAAGCTTTTGCACAGCAAAGGAAACCATAAACAAGATGAAAAGACAACCCTCAGAATGGGAGAAAATATTTGCAAATGAAGCAACAAAGGATTAATCTCCAAAATATACAAGCAGCTCATGCAGCTCAATATCAAAAAACAAACAACCTAATCCAAAAATGGGCAGAAGACCTAAAGAGACATTTCTCCAAAGAAGATACACAGATTGCCAACAAACACATGAAAGGATGCTCAGCATCACTAATCATTACAGAAATGCAAATCAAAACCACAATGAGATATCACCTCACACCGGTCAGAATGGCCATCATCAAGAAATCTACAAACACAGGACTTCCCTGGTGGCAAAGTGGTTAAGAATCCGCCTGCCGGGCTTCCCTGGTGGCGCATTGGTTGAGAGTCCGCCTGTCGGTGCGGGGGACACGGGTTCGTGCCCCGGTCCGGGAGGATCCCACATGCCGCGGAGCGGCTGGGCCCGTGAGCCGTGGCCGCTGAGCCTGCACGTCCGGAGCCTGTGCTCCACAACGGGAGAGGCCACAGCAGTGAGAGGCCTGCGTACGGCAAAAAAAAAAAAAAAAAAATAGTATCCGCCTGCCAGTGCAGGCAACACGGGTTTGAGCCCTCGTCCAGGAAGATACCACATGCCACGGAGCAACTAAGCCCGTGCGCCACAACTACTGAGCCTGTGCTCTAGAGCCCAAGAGCCACAACTACTGAGCCCACGTGCCACAACTACTGAAGTCCGTGTGCCTAGAGCCTGTGCTCCGCAAAAAGAGAAGCCACTACAATGAGCAGCCCGCACACCGCAACGAAGAGTAGCCCCCACTCGCCACAACTAGAGAAAAGCCCGTGCACAGCAACAAAGACCCAACACAGCCATAAATAAATAAATAAATAAATAGTAAAAATAAAACACTCCCAATCTAAAAAAACATAAAAATCTACACACAATAAATGCTGGAGAGGGTGTGGAGAAAAGGGAACCCTCTTGCACTGTTGGTGGGAATGTAAATTGATACAGCCACTATGGAGAACAGTATGGAGGCTCCTTAAAAAACGAAAAATAGAATTACCATATGACCCAGCAATCCCACTACTGGGCATATACCCTGAGAAAACCATAATTCAAAAAGAGACATGTACCACAATGTTCATTGCAGCTCTATTTACAATAGCCGGGACATGGAAGCAACCTAAGTGTCCACTGACAGATGAATGGATAAAGAAGATGGGGCACATATATACAATGGAATATTACTCAGCCATAAAAAGAAATGAAATGGAGTTATTTGTAGTGAGGTGGATGGACCTAGAGTCTGTCATACAGAGTGAAGTCAGACAGAGAAAAACAAATACCATACGCTAACACATATATATGGAATCTAAAAAAAAAAAAAAATGGTTCTGATGACCCCAGAGGCAGGACAGGAATAAAGATACAGACCTAGAGAATAGACTTGAGGACATGGGGAGGGGGAGGGGTAAGCTGGGGCAAAGTGAAAGAGTAGCATTGACATATATACACTACCAAATGTAAAATCGATAGCTAGTGGGAAGCAGCTGCATAGCACAGGGAGATCAGCTCAGTGCTTTGTGACCACCTACAGGGGTGGGATAGGGAGGGTGGGAGGGAGACGCAAGAGGGAGGGGATATGGGGATATATGTATACATATAGCTAATTCACTTTGTTATACAGCAGAAACTAACACAACATTGTAAAGCAATTATACTCCAATAAAGACATTAAAAAATAACAAAAATTTTTTAGAAACAAAATTTTAATTAAAAAAAGCATCTATGCTAAAGCAATTGCTTAAAGGAAAAACAAAAACAACAAAAATTCAGATAACAATATTCATTGCAGCCTTATGTATGAAGCACTAAGTTGGACTGGTTAAGCAAATTAGGGTGCATACACACTGTTGAAAACAGTACTAAGAAATATTTAAACCCAGGAAGGAAAACATATAAGGTTAAATAAAAAATAAGTGAGGAGTATATAAAAATTATATGTAGTATGTTTCCAATTTTGTTTTTTAAAAATTAGATGCAGAGAAAGAAAAGATACAATCCAAGTGTTAATGGGAATTAACACTTGATGGAGGAATTTTTGTTGATTTGTTTTCTTGCCTTTCTATATTTTATAAATACTCCTCTGTAATAATGAGCCAAACCCCCCATTTTTGATGTTTAATGTTTCAAGCCCACCACCCCCTCTTTCCTTTCTGTTACACATCTGGGCAATAGGGTGAGAAACCCCAGGTGCTCCCTCCATTGGCACCAGCAGGAAATTGAAACCTTGTAAGCCCCAGCCTACATGCAGAAAGAACCCTCACCACACCTCCTATTCACTAGAGAAGCTGAGCCCATCTCTTATCCCCTCCTTCTCTCTAGCTATTTTTGGACCAGCCTTGGGAACCTGCCATGCTGTCCCCAGAAAATCTTCATTATGTGAGTAATAAAACTTTTTGCACCCTCCTGATGGATACGTGGCATCATCAAACTCAACACCAAACCAAATTTGGGGAGGTAAAACCAACCCACTTATGCTGAGGGGCCACAACATCTACAAATGAGCATGTTGTACTTTTAAACCAAAACTGCAATATTATTTCTTAAATATTAAGCTATAACTTTTCATGTCAGGCCTGCAGAATTTGCTCATTTTACGGAAGGATATGTTTTTAAAACAGTAGGCAAGAAACAGGAGAATTGATTATAAGGTATCACCTTAGAGTCACTCAAGACAACATGTGTCTAAAAGAAGAATCATCTCCTGTTCTGGAACTAATTGTAGAATATAACCAAAGAAACATACCTGGACTCAGAAACTGGTCTTCTGTGAGTACATCTCCCAGGGTGACAGATAAAAACTGGTACTTGGGTCTCTGCCAGCACCACAATCTCTTTTTTTTGGTCACCAGACTTAGAAGTTGTAATTTATCAGAGTCATTCAAGTTTGATACTGTGATCAGGTTACCTCCAGCATCGACTTCTCTAAGAAAATTCCTTGTTGCTTTGGCAAACATTTTGAGAGCTCCAGATTACCTGAAAAAAAATATATAGGAAGTTGTTATTTCGTGACTTTTTTCTAAAATTACCTTATTTCTCCCTAGTATCAATCAGTACATGAAAGAATACCTTCTCCTTAGAGAAGCCTCTAGTTTGAGTTCAGCTGATGTCTAAAAAATCAAATTGAAATACTGAAAGAGAATATGTATATAAATCAGGATAGGCTAGGTTATGCCTCCAAATCTCGGTGGCGTATAACCAGTTAGTGCTCACACTACACGTCCAAAATAGGAGGACAGGAAGGCTTTGCTCCTCGTAGCCACTCAGGGATCCAGGCTGAAGGGGCAGCCACCATCTTGAATATCATGTCATCAGCCAACAGGAAAGAGAGTTCTGAAAAGTCTCACACCAGCAATTAAATGCTCTGGCCCAAAACTGACACACGTCACGTCCACTCACAATTTATCAGAACTAGGCAGATGGCCTCAGCCAACCACAATGGTCAGGAAATACAATCCTACCAAGTATTTGGAAGGCAGAGACCTGGGAATATCTGTTGAACGGCATACTGACTACCCCAATTTGTATCTTACTTATGGCCACTTCTTTGAAGGGTCAAATGTGCTTTTTCTCTACACTGTGTGACGTCCCCTGTTCATAAATGGGAAGTGACTAGCTATTACTTTTAACCCCAGAAATGAAAGCCCAGTCACTCTTCAGCCAGAGGGAAAAAAAAAGAAAGAGACATGTTGGAAGATATAAAAGTACTACATTCAGTGGAAGATGTATATACTATTCAATAAATGGTGTTAGAACAACTGGCTAAACATCTGGAAAAAAATAAAGTCAGATCCCTAACTCATGCCATACACAAGAGCAAATCCTCAATGGATTAGAGTGTTTTTAAGGAAAAGTAAAACCATAAAGTACTAGAAAAGAATACAAACAAATATTTGTACAACTGTAGGATGAGAAAGGCCTTTAGGAAGACAAATGGCAAACTGAGAAAATACTTATAAAACAAAGAACCAGAACATTTAACATATACAAAAAACTTTTACAAACCACATCAAGTTTTAAAAATACTGCAGTAGATACATGGGCAAAGGTTATAAACAATTCACAATATATAAACTGCTCATAGCTGTACATATTCATATGAATATACACATATGTGCACACACACACATAATCATTATTACTCAAAAAAAGCACAAATTGAAAGATTTTTTTTAAACTATCTATAGTCAATGGTTAAAATGTCTAATGCACAAGAACTGTGTTTTATTTATATTTGTATCCTGGTGTCTGGCAGTCACATAGATAACAAAATCATAGAATTTAAGAGCTGAGATAATCTTAGATGTTAATTAGTTCAACCCACTTTCTTTACCATGAACCTTCTCAAGGGCATAAAAAAAAATTGTTTTACTATCACTAGTTCTTCTCTAAAGTACCTTTTCTTATATTATGGTATAGCCAACTAACCCTGTTCTTATATCAGAGCACTCATTTATTCATTTATCAAAATATTTATTGAATCGGTGTACAAGGCAAGATTTGGGACCAGCAAGGTCCAGGAGACATGGTTTTGTGTAGATATGCCCATCACCAATTCTTGGACAGACTGAGAGTTGCCCTGCAAGCTCTGGGACTGGTTCCTGCACTGGACTGCCAGGTTCTAGAGAGGGGAAGCGCAAAGGATAAGGATGAAGAAGGCTCAGTCCTGGTCCTGAAGGCCTGTGCCTCCTCTGGGGGACCAGGGCAGCAGGAGCCACTGGAGGGGTTATATAGGGAGCAGTGTGGTCAGAGCGGTCACTTAGAAAGATCTTCTGGAGGCAAAATAGGAAACCAGCTGGAAGGGAACAATTAGACAACACACAATGATGCTGAACTACGTTGGTGGTGTAAGGGTAGCAAAGATGCTGGTTTGGTGGTTTCCCCAGAAGTCTGGTTGGATGTGAAGGTGCTGATGACAGAGAGGAGACTCCCCAGCTTGGCCTGCAGCTAGCTCAGGCCTGGGTCGGCTGATGAGATGGAGATGCCAGCTACCAAGAGAGGGATCCAGAAGGAAGCAGGCTGCTGGGGACAGTAAGACAGTAACTGCTGAGAGTGCATCTAGGATAAGGTGTGAGGTTTATTTTGTCAAACACAAGGAAAGAACTTTTAAACAAAATAAGGTCTCCCAATGACCTGGGGGATTTTACCCTGCTTGTCCAAGAGAAGAGCCACAGCAGAACCTGCCTCAGTTCACCATGGTTATCAGGATCTCCATTTTTATGGTTTCTATTCTTTCCTGGGACAGCCTGGAAGGGAGTTCACTAACTTGCCTTCAGATTAAACAGGTTTCTGAAGAAGCCAAATCAGGCTTGCCATTAAAAAATAATAAAATAACAAAACCCAAACCCATCTGCTATGGGCAACGAAGCCTTAGTAATGACACCAATCCTCCCCAGAGGGATTAGAGGATGAAGAAAGAGAACTCCTAAATTAATTTTTAGTTTTCTTTTTCAATCTAGCATCAAATATGGCCTCTTGACAGTGTAGGCTGCTTTAAAAAGAGTTAATGGAAGTGGCTATTGCTTTGGATGTTTTTATAAGAATCAGGTTTATTCAATCAAGGAACTCAGAATATTCTCCTTGTGAAGGTAAAGTTAGAGGCTTTTTTTAAAATTACTATGGTTGAATACACAATATATTTACATGGCTCTAATATCTAAACTATGGAAAAATATACACACCGAGAAATCCCATTTCTACCCAGGTCCCATCTACCTTTTCACCCCTCTCCCCTTCAGGTATATCACCTTCCTGTTTCTTTATACAAATATAAGTAAAAAGGAGTGTACACACTTTTCTGCATCTTACTTTCTGTCATGTGGCAATATATCCTGGAGATCTTTCCATGGTTAGAACCTTCTGCATAATACAGCTTCATAGTACCCTTCACATGGATGTACCATTGCTTATTTAACCTGTCCAGTATTGCTGATCACTTGGGTAATTTCTAAGTTTTTATTATTATAAAAATGCCACACTAAATACTGCTGAATGTATGTCTTCTTCCTACATGGGCAAGAGTATCTGAAGGGAGATTTCTAGAAGAGGGATTGCTAGACCAATGGTAAATGCATCTATAATTTACAGGTTGTACCATTTTGCAGTCTCACCAATAAGGTATGAAAGTATCAGTCTCAGCAACAGAGTATGGTATCAATCTTTTGTATCTTTTTTCAGCCTCATAGGTGAGAAATGGTATCTCAGTATAGTTTTCTGTTTTTTTGGTGGGGTCGTGTAAATCAGTTGCCAATATCTTTTGTTTTCCTTTTTTTAATTAATTAATTAATTAATTTTGGCTGCATTGGGTCTTCGTTGCTGTGCATGGGCTTTCTCTAGTTGAGGCGAGCGGGGGCTACTCTTCGTTGCAGTGTGCGGGCTTCTCGTTGCAGTGGCTTCTCTTGTTGCGGAGCATGAGCTCTAGGCACGCAGGCTTCAGTAGTTGTGGCGTGCGGGCTCAGTAATTGTGGCTCGCAGGCTCTAGAGCGCAGGCTCAGTAGTTGTGGAGCACAGGCTTAGTTGCTTCGCAGCATATGGGATCTTCCCAGCCAGGGCTCGAACCCGTGTCCCCTGCATTGGCAGGCGGATTCTTAACCACTGCGCCACCCAGGGAAGTCCCTCAGTATAGTTTTAAGTTATGTTATTTTAATACAAGTGAAATCAAGCATCTTTTGTTTAAAGCCTTTTTATATATCTTTTTCCTAACTGTTTGTGTCCTTAGCCCATTTTCTATTGTTTTTTTTCTTTATTCCTAGGATCTTTCAACGGAATAGAGAGATGAGCCAAAGTACAATATACGCTAGAAATTTAATACAATACAGTTTATCATGTGGCATTGGGAGCCAAGAAGCTGTTGTCTGACTCTCAAACACCTAAAGTAACTGTCCAGCCAGGAAAGATTAAATAAAATGCCCAGGGCCCACCAAAGGATCTAGAACCCAAGTTGCCTGTCACAGACAAGCACAATAATGTCTCAAGTAGAAGTTAGACTTCTGATTCAAATTTCCAAAATGCTCCAACCTGGAAGTAGACGAAAATGGCCTCATGAAAGACCAAGCTCAAAATGCTCATGGCCTAAAACCCCACTGCACTTCACAGCTGTACCGAAGATCCTGGGCTCTCTCATTTGGGGCCTGAAGAATTCCATTAGCAAACAGTTCCTACTTGTCTGCCTATGTGGCTTCCCAGCTTGAAGCAGATTAGAACTCAGAGAGCCAAAGTGAAGGTGGTAAGGATATACAAGCTTGAATGAGACTCCTGGACAAAAGACATAAGAGGACGAGACCACGAAACCAAGACAACAACACAAGGACAGAAGAGTACATGGTCAACTGGGACCACTGGCTCCTGGAAACAAAGACTCGTAAAAATAGTTGCCAAGGTAATGATAGCATAAGAAGATACTACAATCACTTGTGTCCATCCTCAAGACAGATTCAGTGATGGAATGATCACATCTTTGAGTTGCAAAGGACCCACTTCTTCCTAATACCCAATTCAGGATTCTTCTCTGGGGCAGCTCTAGTTGATCATTGGGCCTCTGCGTAAATAGTTCTAGGAAAGAAACCTGAACATTGAAATCCACTAAAAGGGCAGGGGAGGGAGGCGGGGGGCAACTGTATATCGAGTACCTGCTGTGTGCCAGGTACTGGGCTAAGTCCTTTCTACACATTTCCTCATTTAATCTCCATGATAACCCTGAGTAGGCACTGTCCATATTTTACAGATGTGGAAACTAAAGTTCAAAGATGTTAAGTAACTTGCCCAAGATAACAAGAAAAAAAGCAGCAGCCCTGACATCCAAGAGCCTGCCTGGTACCATGAGCTAGCCCTGGGGTTGCTGGCACTGGCCTGGTGTTTTCCTGGAGAACATGAACATCACAGAATGTCAACATCTGGCAAGGGCACTCTGTGGTCATGATAAATCAAGACCAAAACAAGACCTCTCATAGTCTTATCTGACCACAGACAAAATATGAACACTGTCCAAACCACAAAAATGACCAAACACTCCCACCATCCCCACCAACTCTAAACACAAGTGACTGCGGTTCTCAGCCAACCACAGTTTTAGCCTCACTCCTTTCAGATAAGATTTATGAAGATACTCCAGAGAATTTCCCTCACTTTCTGACAGCACCCAATTCAGAGCAAAGTCCTAGCTCCTTAAACTCTCCCCCAAATCGCCTACAAGCCCAAATCCTGTAACTCCCTTCTGCACTCAGTTACGGAGATGCCCAGGGTTCCCCATGGAGCGAAGTCTTCCTCATTCAGCAAGCAATGATCCATCCCCTTCAACTCCACCTGTGTTCCCAGAGGTCTTTGACTAGAAGGCACTGAATGTCAAGTAGAGAAATAGTGCTGAGCCCAGATTCCAAACGAGGTCCACCTGCCTCCCAAGCCTGAGCCCTGAACCACCCTGCTCTGCCGACTCCGCAGTCAGGTTTTGTTTGTTTGTTTGTTTGTTTGAATTTGGACTACATATAATTTGTTTTGTAAAGTAAGAAAAGGTGCTCAAAAGGGTAAACTTCAGTTATGGTGGAAGCAAAAACCATGGCTATAAAACATGTTATTTCTTCATTATCTAGGAAAATGAGACACCGCTGTTAGTACTTGTCTCCTAACAACTTCAGCACATTTTGAATTTCGTTTTCTAAATAAAGTGAAATTGAGTCTATTAAATTAAAACAGAGGTGTCATCCTTCTGTATCTTCCGGTGCTTACAGCCCAGTACCTTCATTTTTGTAATAAGAAGGCAAATTAAAGACAAGGTACTCCATCATTTCTTTCTAAAATAAAAATCTGAAATAAAAAACAAATGATCACAAGACAGGCATGAGATTGAAAAAGGAGTCAGGGCAAGGCAGCAAAGGCTTTTAGGAAGTGGAGTGGCTAACAGGAGACTGATTAAGAATAAAGAATCCTCTGGTCCCCTTGAGGGTTCAAAAAGAACAAAAAGAAAAGCACTTCTGGAAACCATAAGGCTTCCTCCTAAAGCAGGCGAGCTAAGGGCAGCAGCTGGGGGCTTGGGCCGCATTTCTCAGATCTCTCTAATTGCCTGGGCTCACCTTCTCCCGGCTGTTTTCCTTTACGAGAAGAGTTCATTGGCGGTGGCTTTGGAAAACGATTAATTTACTCTACATTTATTCAGCTGTTTCTCTGACCTAACAGCAATATTTCATTCCACTCTAACTAGACTATCTCTTAAAGGCATCGATCCCAAGGCATCCGTCCCTCTGAACAGTCCTCTGAACAGAGCAGACTCTCAATGAGAGGTTTTTTTTGAATACTCTACAACCAGCGCCTTTCTAAGACCGCCCTCTGGTCTTTCCCGGTCAGGTGCAGATGGGAAGGGGTCTGGGATCCGCACGTTGAGGCCCCGTGAGCAGCGGTGATGTCATCCCACCCAGGCCGAAAACTCCCAAGGGGCTTGGCCTCCTCCACAAGCTCGGGGCCCAGTATCCCGTACCCCAGGGATGGGGAGTTGGTCCAGCCCAGAGAGTGAATTCCAAGCCGGCCCTCGCCTTCCTTCCACGCACATAAAACGCCCCAGCGCCCGGCCACGGACAGCCTAGCGCACCCGGAGGAGAAACCGGAAGACAAAGAATGAAGAAGTGGGGAGAGGGCGCAAAGGGTCGGGGAGAGGACAGTAGGTACCCACTGCCCTAGCAACAGCCAGGGAAGGAAGTGGCAGTGGGAAGGGGGAGGAGAGGGGATGGGAAAGGGGTCGGGGGGACAGAGACGGGGGCTGGGAACGCGGACGAGGAGGGGACGCCATGGGGCCGGCGGTCCAGCTGCGGGCAGCCCACCCATTCGAACCCCATAGGACTAAGGGGCAGACGAGAGGGTGTCCCCTAGAGAAAGAGCCGCGCGGGCTCGGCTCCCCAAGGTCAGGGCCGGATCCGGAGCCGAGCCAAGCCGAGCCGCCCGCACTTACCTCCCTGCAGCCTCGCGCCCCGCGCCCGCAGCCTGCCGAGTCTTAGAAGCCCCGCGGGTTGGGCCGGGCCGGGGCGGGGATCTCGAGGGAAGAGGGCGGGCGGCGGGACCTTTGATTCGTCCCCGCCCCCTGGAGCCGGGCGGGGCGGCCGGAGGAATGAGCTCTGAGAATTTGCGCTCAGGAGTATTGAGTTCTTCAGCAGGGCCTGGAGCGAGGCCCCCATATGCTCTGGGCATATCCTTAGGTTAGTTACCCCACCTCCTTATATTTTTGTCAGTAAAGCTGTCCCTGACTATTCAAATTAAAAGTACAGCCAGTCCACCACCCTACAGGAACACACCCTAGTTCCTCGCTGGCTTTATCTTCTTTGCACTAATCACCATCTGATAGACTATACACATCATACTTATTTCATGCATTATGTTTCTCTTCCCTAGAATGTCAGCTCCACGAGGGGAGGAGCTTTTGTCTCTTTTGTTCACTATACCCCGCAACCAGCATAGTACCCGATGGATGGATGGTTGATAGTAAATAATTGTTGAGTTAATTAATGCATCCTCTTGTTTCTCCTACTAGACTGTAGGGGTCTCACTCATCTTTGCAGTACTTGGCACAGGGTAGGTGAACAATTAATTATTGGTTGTTGGATGAATGAGTGACTTGAAATGGTCAAGAGAGAGAGGTGGTCCCCTTTTGGTCCCCTGCCTGGCCGAAGAGATTAGACTGTCTTGGCCCTGTCAAGAGACTTACTAATCTATACTATTGCTTCTCTGTCCTCAAAATTATACAGTGATGACTCTGACTTGTTACAGAGATTATTGTCTCCTGACCTTGGCCATTAACCTCAAGAACATCCTTATAAGCAGCATGTTCATGAAGTTCCCACCAATAAGCCCAGCCCTCTGTCTAGGTAGGTAACCACTTGTAACTGAGAGTACCTGAGATTTTTGGTGCAACAGTTACTCAATGGCTTCAAATTCTTCGCTTTATTTTTTTGTCCTGTCCACTGGCTTTCAATTAAATGCTTGAGGAAGATAGTATAAGATCAGCAGCTAATATTTATGTAGCACTTTCTAATTACTGTCACCAAGCATGGTTCTAAGTACCTTACATGCATTGATGGATTCATTTACTTCTCACAGCAACTGGTTGGAGGTCCAAGTTACAAATGAGTAACCGGGGGCAAAAGATGGGAAGCCCACCCACCTGAAAAGAGAGCCAAGATTTAAACCCAGACCATTTGACACTGTAACAGAGCAGGATCCTATGGGGCCTTCCCGGAATAGACCCCCCCAACCCTCTGCTGTAGCTCCTCTCAGCAGTACTGAAGGAACAGTATCTGATGCACATTTCCTGAGTTGTTTTACAGATGCCTAAACCACCACCAGATGGAAGAAATTAACTACATGATGACCATGACCAGACCTACTGGCAGCTAAGGATTGATAATGTTAACCCCTGTGACACCACCCTGTTACCTCACCATCACATACCCTGGAACACCCCTCCCTCACCTGGCCTTTAAAAATGCTTTGGTGAAACCCATTGGGGAGCTCGGGTGTTTTGAGCACTAGCTGTCCTGAACTCCTTGCTTTGGGCCCTGAAATAAACACTGCACTTTCCTTCACCGCAACCCAATGTCAGTAGTTTGGCTTTACTGCGTGAGAGTGAGCGGATCCAAGTTTGGTTCGGTAACAACACCATCTGAGCTTTAAAACCACTGGACGGTACAGACTCTTCAGAAAATAAGAAACACAATAAGAGTTACCCCACCAAGCAGTGTTTGACCATGTATGTGTTGGGAGAGAGGGATGAAATGTGTCTAGGAAAGTTCCCTCCGTCCCCTTCCCCATGGCTACGTTTCCTGTCCCTGATGGGTGGAATCAGGATTCTGGCCCAGCCCAAACTGAGAGTCTCAACTTTTCTGTTGTATTTTTTGAACAGTTGTGCTTATTATTATTATTATTATTATTATTATTAAAGTATTTGAAGACTTCAGACAGACAAATGCAAGATGGGAATTTTAGCCCAACTAGGAAAAAAAATGAATAAAAAGATAACATCCAACCCCAACGCTCTCACCCCACTGTAGGTGTATCCCTTTAGGAAAACAGAGCTATGACAGAATTCTGCAGGAGATAAATTGGGGTGGTCATAGTGATGGAAGTGTTTGCTTTTAATAAGATTCCCTCTGTGGACTATGTTTCAACTTATAGAACCCACTGAAACACATCTATGGGGGTGTTGTGTATTTCCTACTCTTTTCCCAGACCCTTACTGAATAAGCAACTTGTAAAGGTCAGCAAAAATTGATAAAATTTATTACTGGGGTGTATTTCATAAATGAACATGCTAACAAACCGTCTCTGCATGGCTGCTGTTAACTACTTCCAAGTTCTTTGGGAGCCACTTTTGAAGAGAGAGACCTGCACTCTTTTAGATAAATAGCCTCCATGGTGGAGAAATAACACACAGGCTTTGGATCGGTTAGATTTGGGTCAAATCCAGCCTACCACTTACCGCTGAATGACCTTGGGCAAATTTTTAACTTCCCATTTAAAAATTGCCTATAGAGAGATTAAAAGAGAAGATGTACGAAAAGCACTCAGCACATAGTAGACCCTAAATAAAAGTTCATTTCCTTTCCTTCACTAATTACTTTTTGGTTAATGTCACTTTTAAGTTGAGCCTAAAAATTTTCACCTACGTATAATTTTGTCTTTTACCATATTGACTGCTTCCCAGAGGAACATCGCTACTAACATAACTTAAAATAAAATTTGGCATACATTGATCTATATTTTTAAACCAATTTAATTTACTTCCCTGAATCCTAAAAGTGGTTTTTTTTGCAACTGGAGACTGCATTGCCAATGCATATTATCAATTACCACTCTAAAATAAAAAGCTTAAGGAAGGTTAAATATGGCCCAGAATTAACAGCCCATTTCTTTCAATGTCCCAACCATCTCTTATTCAATTGCAAGGTACAGATACAGACAGAAGAAGAACTGAAATTTACTTGTTGGCCAGCAAATGATCAACCAAAATTGTCCAAATTTAAAGTCTCAAGGCAAATATGATTAGACAAATAAGGAAATAAAGTAATTTGTTGTTCAGTTATTATTTACAGCACTACAAACTACCCTAAAACTTAGTGGCTTGAAACAACAATCATTTTATTACATCTCACGATTTTGTGGGTCAGGGCTCAGCTCAATGATTCTTCAGTATCATGTGGCATTGACTGGGATCACTCAGCAGAATTTAGCTAGTAAATAGCCTAGTCTGGAAGGTCCAGGATGGATGACTTCACCCACATGTCTAACACCTTGGCAGGGAGGGCTGGAAGGCAGTGCTCAGCTGGGGTTATGAACCACACCCCTTACATGTGGCCTCTTTATCATGATGATCTAGGGGAAGTCTTACGTAGAGGCTCAGGGCTCCAAAAGCAAGTATTCCAAGAAACAAAGCAGAAGCTATGTCTTATGACTTAGGGCCTGAAAACCCAGAATGTAACTTCCACAGCAATCTATTGTTGAAGCAAGCCCAGATTCAAAGACAGGGGAATTATACTCTACCTCTCAATGGGAGAAAGAGTGAAGAGTTTCCAGACATCTTCATTCTACTATACTTGTTTTTATGAAAGAGAATGCCATTAAATAACAATAATAAACAAATAATAAAAAGTTAGTTTAAAAGAAAAAAACAACTCCTATATTTTCTGTTCATTGTTCACGTAGAAACACATACCATTGCCAGCATAAAGGAGATTTGCAATGAAGACTGGCAGTCATCTACCAGAGGTCAGGTTTCTAGAAACATTCAGGAATAACATTATTGCTGCACAAGTTTTTCTCACCCCATTATCATTATACTTAAAGATTACTCAGCGTCCAAGTTGCTATCCCCAGCATAGAGAAAGGCAAAGTCCATGCATCTGACATTTTGTTAATTTAACAAATACTTATTTAGGACCTACTATGTCCCAAGCACTACATTAGAAACTGGGGATATACTGGTGAGTGAGGGAAACGTGGTCTATGCCCTCATGGAGCATGGAGACTACCTGGGAAGGCAGACAGATAAACACTAAAGAGGAAGTGTGGGAAGTTCCATGGTCAGATGCTACGGGAAGGCTTAGCTAGAGCATGTAACGTGGTGAAGGAGGAAAGGTAGCCAGGTCAAGGAAAGGCAATGGGTCAGGGTAAGTGAACTGCCAAAACAAATAAAACCTCACATTACAATGGCTCAAACATCACAGCAGTTTATTTTTTCTCAGTGAACAACCTAAGGTAGTTCCTGAGTGTGGGAAAAGGAGGTCAGTCTCTGTTCCTTCAGGAACCAACCTGGAGAGGCTCTGCCATTTGCAATTCAAGGCCGCCAAGGATGCCAGGCATTGGCATCTCCAGAAAGCTGAGAAGGAAAGAACCTGGAGGCTCCCTTGTGGGAGAGTTTCATGGGCCTGGCACTTTGCCTGTGTACCTTCCTCTGCCTAGAAATCAGTCCTGCTCATCACAAGGGAGGCAGGAGGATGTAGTCCTGGTGCCCAGGAAGAAAGAGGAAATGGGTTTCTGAGAGCAGTAGTGGGCTCAGCTTCAAAATGCTTTTAGAGGACAAATAGGCATTGGACAAATAGGTATAGGACAACCTCAAAGCTTTTATAAAGAATCCCAGGTCTTCCCTGGTGGCGCAGTGGTTGAGAGTCCGCCTGCCGATGCAGCGGACACGGGTTCGTGCCCCAGTCCGGGAAGATCCCATATGCTGCAGAGCGGCTGGGCCTGTTAGCCATGGCCACTGAGCCTGCGCGTCCGGAGCCTGTGCTCCGCAACAGGAGAGGCCACAACAGTGAGAGGCCCGCGTACCGCAAAAAAAAAAAAAAAAAAAGAATCCCAATTAGGGGACAGCTGAACTGTTTTTAGTTTAAATCATTTATTTTTGGATTATATAATGCATACTATGAAAAAATTAAAACTTTTAAAATCCTGTGCCGGGTTTAAAGGATATCTAAGAAAACATGGAGAAACTGGTGATAGAGTGGGGGAGGGATACTTTATCTTTATTAGTGATACAACTTCTTCTCTGAGTTTTAAGTGGAGGGGGAGAGTGGGAATTGAATACACATTTGTTATTTGGTGAGGTCCTTAAAAAGGCTAATTGCAATGGAAAAAACAATTTGGCAAGAAAAAAAATATCTTGGCACCTGATTCAATCTTGACTGATTGCTAGAAGCACCCGTGCAATAAATTTGTCAGCCTGAATGAGGAGAAAACGGCTTCAGAAGTTCAGCCCCTGCCACTCCCTGGGCACCTTTGACACCATGAAAGATTTTACATTCTTCCAAACTGCTGGTAGAAGTGGATTTTTTTTTCTAATAGCATACTTTGAAATCTTCAAGCTTCTCTTTTTGTTTTCCAGATGACCTGCACCTGTCACCTCACTGCAAGGCTGGGTTTCTCTGAGGAATCTAGACAGCCAGTAGGAAATGGATACACAGGGACTTCAGAATTCAAGTAGGCTTGCCTTCTGAAAGTAAATCCATCTTCCTCTGCTAATGTTCACATATTAAAAGCAATAAAGGGGCTTCCCTGGTGGCGCAGTGGTTGAGAGTCCGCCTGCCAATGCAGGAGACACGGGTTCGTGTCCCGGTCCGGGAAGATCCCACATGGCGCGCAGCGGCTGGGCCCGTGAGCCATGGCTGCTGAGCCTGCGCGTCCGGAGCCTGTGCTCCTCAACGGGAGAGGCCACAACAGTGAGAGGCCCGCGTACCGCAAAAAAAAAAAAAAAAAACCAATAAAAACATCAACACTGTGATGGTTAATTTTGTGTGTCTACTTGACTGGGTTAAGGGATGCCCAGATAGCTGGTAAAACATTGTTCTGCATGTGTGTGTGACGGTTTTCTGGAAATAGATTAGCATTTGAATCTGTAGACTGAGTAAAGAAGATCACCCTCACCAATGTGGGTGGGCATCATCCAATCTCTTGAGGGCCTGAATAGAACACGAAGGTAAAGGAAGGGAAATTTGCTCTCTCTACCTGAGTTGGGACATCCATCTTCTCCTGCCCTCAGACATTGGTGCTTCTGGTTCTCCAACCTTCAGACTCAGACTGAACTATACCACTGGCTTCCCTGGTTTTCCAGATAATAGATGGCAGATCTTGGGATCCTCAGTCTCCATTATCATGTGAGCCAATTCCTATAATAGATCTCCTCAAATAAAGATATAATCTATATATCTATATATAGAACCAAACAGAACCAATAGGCTATATCTCTGTATATCTATATAGATATAAAGAAAATTTTTCCCAGAAAATTTTATATATCTATACGGATATATCTGTCTGTATATCCGTATAGATATATCCTATTGGTTTTGTTCTCTGGAGAACCCTGACTAATACACACACTGAAAACCAACCAAACAGGCAAATCCCAGAGTCACTTAGGTGGCTGATTAAGACTTGGCAGTTTCATGATTTTGGAGCTGGCACAAGCACTAAGTTTGGGTCCCAGCTCTGCCTCTTACTTGCACTTACTACTCCTCCAAGCCTCAGTTTTCTCATCTGTAAAGTGGAGCTGATAACACCTAACTCACATGATGACTGTGATTCATCTGGCACCCAGTAGATACTTGAAATGGTAGCTGTCCTTATTTTCAGGTTCCTTGGAATTCCATTCCATTTTACAAACATCACTGAGTGCCCACTATGTACCTGAATAATGGCATTCTCTGCCGTTAAAAAGCTCACAACTACTAGAGGAATGACCTGCTGAAAAAGTTTAAAAAGAAGCCAGTAATTCTGACTTGGGAGGGAAAGTTGTTGGGAAATGTGTCCTGGAAAGACTAGCCTTTGATCAAGGACCCTGTGGCAAATGATCCAGAAAAGAACAACAAACATCTTTGAAATCTCTCTAGATTCCATTTCTCATTGCTCTCTCCTCACCAAAAAAAGCCCTGCCCACACAGGGTAATGACAAACATTCCCCCCAGCTATGAAATAAGCCTCACATTCTAGAATCAGAAATATGCTTGAAATGTAGATATCCCTAAAGGAAGTCACAGGTAGATGAGACAAACAATCATGTTAAAGCATAAGTGTTAGCCACAGCAATCAGAGAAGAAAAGGAAATAAAAGGAATCCAAATTGTAAAAGAAGAAGTAAAGCTGTCACTGTTTGCAGATGACATGATACTATACATACAGAATCCTAAAGATGCTACCAGAAAACTACTAGAGCTAATCAATGAATTTGGTAAGGTAGCAGGATACAAAATTAATGCACAGAAATCTCTGGCATTCCTGTACACTAATGATGAAAAATCTGAAAGTGAAATCAAGAAAACACTCCCATTTACCATTGCAACAAAAAGAATAAAATATCTAGGAATAAACCTACCTAAGGAGACAAAAGACCTGTATGCAGAAAATTATAAGACACTGATGAAAGAAATTAAAGATGATACAAATAGATGGAGAGATATACCATGTTCCTGGATTGGAAGAATCAATATTGTGAAAATGACTCTACTACCCAAAGCAATCTACAGATTCAATGCAATCCCTATCAAACTACCACTGGCATTTTTCACAGAACTAGAACAAAAAATTTCAAAATTTGTTTGGAAAAACAAAAGACCCCGAATAGCCAAAGCAATCTTGAGAACGAAAAACGGGGCTGGAGGAATCAGGCTCCCTGACTTCAGACTATACTACAAAGCTACAGTAATCAAGACAGTGTGATACTGGCACAAAAACAGAAACATAGATCAATGGAACAGGATAGAAAGCCCAGAGATAAACCCACGCACATATGGTCAACTTATCTTTGATAAAGGAGGCAGGAATGTACAGTGGACAAAGGACAGCCTCTTCAATAAGTGGTACTGGGAAAACTGGACAGGGACATGTAAAAGTATGAGATTAGATCACTCCCTAACACCATACACAAAAATAAGCTCAAAATGGATTAAAGACCTAAATGTAAGGCCAGAAACTATCAAACTCTTAGAGGAAAACATAGGCAGAACACTCTATGACATAAATCACAGCAAGATCCTTGTGGACCCACCTCCTAGAGAAATGGAAATAAAAACAAAAATAAACAAATGGGACCTAATGAAACTTCAAAGCTTTTGCACAGCAAAGGAAACCATAAACAAGACCAAAAGACAACCCTCAGAATGGGAGAAAATATTTGCAAATGAAGCAACTGACAAAGGATTAATCTCCAAAATTTATAAGCAGCTCATGCAGCTCAATAGCAAAAAAACAAACAACCCAATCCAAAAATGGGCAGAAGACCTAAATAGACATTTCTCCAAAGAAGATATACAGACTGCCAACAAACACATGAAAGAATGCTCAACATCATTAATCATTAGAGAAATGCAAATCAAAACTACAATGAGATGTCATCTCACACCAGTCAGAATGGCCATCATCAAAAAATCTAGAAACAATAAATGCTGGAGAGGGTGTGGAAAAAAGGACACACTCTTGCACTGCTGGTGGGAATGTGAATTGGTACAGCCACTATGGAGAACAGTATGGAGGTTCCTTAAAAAACTAAAAATAGAACTACCATATGACCCAGCAATCCCACTACTAGGCATATACCCTGAGAAAACCATAATTCAAAAAGAGACATGTACCAAAATGTTCATTGCAGCTCTATTCACAATAGCCCAGAGATGGAAACAACCTAAGTGTCCATCATCGGATGAATGGATAAAGAAGATGTGGCACATATATACAATGGAATATTACTCAGCCATAAAAAGAAACGAAATTGAGCTATTTGTAATGAGGTGGATAGACCTAGAGTCTGTCATACAGAGTGAAGTAAGTCAGAAAGAGAAAGACAAATACCGTATGCTAACACATATATGTGGAATTTAAGAAAAAAAATTGTCATGAAGAACCTAGGGGTAAAACAGGAATAAAGACACAGACCTACTTGAGAATGGACTTGAGGCTATGGGGAGAGGGAAGAGTAAGCTGTGACAAAGTGAGAGAGAGGCATGGATATATACACACTACCAAACGTAAGGTAGATAGATAGTGGGAAGCAGCCGCATAGCACGGCGAGATCAGCTCGGTGCTTTGTGACCGCCTGGAGGGGTGGGATAGGGAGGGTGGGAGAGAGGGAGACGCAAGAGGGAAGGGATATGGGAACAGATGTATATGTATGACTGATTCACTTTGTTATAAAGCAGAAACTATTAAAAAAAAGTATAAATGTTGATATCCTTTCTGGATAGCAGTTTGATCAGGCGGTTGTAAGATACACAGGAGGTGTACAAAAAGGAAACCACTATTTTGCAACTTTGCTACTTTTAGTTTAGTTAGAAGAGTGGGGCACCAGGTTCTGATATCTATAATTGCTACATTTTTTTGAATGCTTACTTTGGGTCCAGCATGGTCTTTAATAAACATTATTTCATCGACTCTTTGTACAACTCTATAAAGTATTATTATCCCTGTTTTACAGATGGAAAACAAAACAAAACAATCCTCAAGAGGCAGCCTACAAGTCTGGCACAATTGATACTAGGATTTAAGGTCTCAGGTCTCAGTCCAAGCCTTAACTTTTGATTACTGCCTGACAGGTGAATTTTGGGAGAAGTCAAACATTTAAACACAATCCTGAAAGTTCAGCTTTTCACCTTCATGCTAATTAATTTTCACTCACTCAAAACAGATAGTTATTTCTTCTGTTCTTGAAGGCTTTCTGGAATAGTGATTCCTAAAACAACCCCTGCAATCCAGTGTAATGATTTCTATTACCCTGATATTAAAATATATTATTTTTATGCCTTCTAGAAATCTCTTTTTCTAAGAAAGTGAGGAAGTTTGCTTGGGCTGGATTTTCAAGGGAGGAGGAAATTGTAGGGACTTCCTTTTGTTCCTACTAAAGCTTTTGTCATTTCTTCTAAAATTGCCACAAAACAGTCATTATAAGGCTAAGAAATCTGAGATAAAATTGCATTTAAAATCTTTTATTATCCATAATATGCACAAGAACCTAAAACATTTTCTCAGATCACAATTTAGAGGCTGATTTCCTCTTTTATGTGTTGTCTGACAATTCTCCACTATTAGGGAGTCCAGAAAAAATGCTTTTGATGGCTCTTCAGGCATGTTTATATAATACTTTATTAAATGCCATCTGCTTTTGCTTTATTAATGTTTTATTAAGGACCATGTGGCTGTTGCTAGATCATATAGACTCTCCAGTGAGTCAGTTCTCACCTCTCAATAAATTATCAAGAGTCATCATTAGCATAAAAGATGAAATCGGGTAGTGGAAAGAGGAGGAAACCAGGACACCTATGTCCCAAGGCTGCCCCTAACTGGTGCTGTGGTCAGCATGGTCCCTCTACCTGTCTGGGCCCATGTGTGTCACCTGGAAATCAAAGGTTGCACGCAATCTCTGAGATGACTTCAAACTTTAAAATTCTAGGTCAAAAGCTCAAATGCAGTGCTGTGGGCCAAAAACCCCAGGAGCATGGGGGAGGGCATGTAAACACCTTCCTGGATACAGCCTGGACAAAGAACTGGTAAGATTTAGGACAGGTGGGAGAGGGACCAGCATATCCTCAGCCAGGTGGAGACTTCTGTAAGGTCTGGGGCGGGAGTGGGGACCTGAGATGGGAAAGACAGGCTGACAGCAGATGAGGGAGGGCTTTTCCTGACGATGGGAAATTGTCAATTACATCTTTTCTCCACATCATTTTTTTCCCTTCTTGTCCTCAACAATCTATAGTCCTTGGGAGCCAGCCATTCAAATAGGTCTAGGCAAACAGATTGGTCTCTTTAGTGCTTTAAACATCACGCTTAAAGCAAGAGTTTCCCAAATGGTGCAGCATGCAGTTGACAAGAGGACCTAGAAATTGAAGCCTTTGGCCCTGGAGATGTGAGTCACTCACTGGCTGGTTCTTGTATGAATACTTTTATTTTCTTATTTTTTAAAAAATTTTATTGGAGTAGAGTTGATTTACAATGTTGTATTCATTTCTGCTGTGCAGCAAAGTGAATCAGTTATACATGAAGACTTTTATTTTCTAGGTGTGCCATGATATGACAAAGATTGGGAGTGCTACTCTAAAGCAATCTTATCCACCAAATGAATTTGCTTAGCTAGTGTTACTTATCAGCAGTTCAAACATAAACAGCATTTGTATTAAATTGTTTTTATATACTAATATATAAAACATACATTATATATTTACATCTACAAGATGTAGACCCCATATCTATTTTCTTGCACTTTAACCACATATGTAGATTGTTGTTTGGTTACTGGGTTCTTTTCTTGAAATGACAAATTAATAGGGAAATAAAGAAAATATATGTGCTGTTTGCAGTCTGGCACGTAAGGAGCTTGAAAATCACTACTGCATCCTAACAAGTAAAAAGCTGAACAAAGTGAAAAATCAACAACTCTTCTTAGATTTGCTAGAGAGGTGAGGCCATAGAGCAAAATGGTATCTTGGAGAGACACACATGCAGGAACAAAGAACCAGTGCTGAGGTAGGAAAACCTGAACTGTAATTGACAAATTGCTGGAGGCTCAGAGGGGATGAGTCTAAAAGTTAGAAACTTTCCAGCACCGGTGAGTTTTACCTCTAGGACCTCTACAAGGTTCTCACAGTTAATATCAGAGGAAAATCTCCTCTTGCATCCAGAAGGGGGAGGGGAAAAATTCTCATTTTAAAATTTACCACTGCATCCATTTCTTCTTAAGAAGGTCTGTCTTCAAGAAAAACTATTTCACCAAAGCCTAACCTATTGAGATTTTATCAAGACACTGACCTGGAGGAAGGGAAATACCCAACTTCAGCCCACTCTAGCCGCCCTGTCCTACCCAAGGGAGGAGAAAGAAACTGAGATACACTTGTGCAATCCCAAATCCAGAGGCTCACTAAGGGTCTGAGATCCAATCACAGTCTCCCAAGGCAAAGGAAATAAAAGCAAAAATAAACAAATGGGACCTAATCAAACATATGCTTTTGCACAGTGAAGGAAACCATAAATAAAATGAAACAACAACCTACGGAATGGGAGCAAATATTTGCAAACGACGTGACTGGTAAGAGCTTCATTTCTAAAATATACAAACAGTTCATACAGCTCAAACAATCCAATCAAAAAATGGGCAGAAGACCTAAAAAGACACTTCTCCAAAGGGCACATACAGATGGCCAACAGGCACATGAAAAGGTGCTCAACATTGCTAATTATTAGAGAAATGCAAATCAAAACTACAATGAGGTATCGCCTCACACCGGTCAGAGTGGCCATCATCAAAGTCTAAAAATAATAAATGCTGGAGAGGGTGTGGAGAAAAGTGAACCCTCTTGCACTGTTGGTGGGAATGTAAATTGGTGCAGCTACTATGGAGAACAGTATGGAAGTTCCTTAAAAAACTAAAAATAGAGTTAACATATGATCCAGCAATCCAACTCCTGGACATATACATGGAGAAAACTCTAATTTGAAAAGATACATACACCCCAATGTTCATAGCAGCACTATTTCCAATAGCCAAGACATGGAAGCAGCCTAAGTGTCCACAACAGATAAATGGGTAAAGAAGCTGTGGTATATATACAATGGAATATTACTTGGCCATAACAAGAAATGAAATAATGCCATTCGTAGCAACATGGACGGAACTAGAGATTATCATACTAACTGAAGTAAGTCAGACAAAGACAAATATCACGATATTACTTATATGTGGAATTTTAAAAAATGATACAAATGAACTTATTTACAAAACAGAAACAGACTCACAGACATAGAAAACAAATTTATGGTTGCCAAAGGGGAAATGGAGGGGAGGAATAAATTAGGAGTTTGGGATTAACAGATACACATTACTATATACAAAACAGATAAACAATAAGGACCTACTGTACAGCACAGGGAACTATATTTAATATCTTGTAATCACCTATACTAGAAAAGAATCTGAAAAAGAATATATATATATAACCGATATGTATATATCCAAATCACTTTGCTATACACCTGAAACTAATATAATATTGTAAATCAACTCTACTTTAGTTTAAAATTTTTTTAATTAAATAAAAGACTGAGATCTAATCATAGGTCTATAGAACACTTTCCTTCCCTGACACCTTACTACCACATCACTGAAGGCCTATTTACTGCAGTTTCTTTACCCAAGACATACATCATGCACAGCCTTCAACAAAAAATTACAAGGCATACTAAAAAACAAAAACACAGGGCTTCCCTGGTGGCGCAGTGGTTGAGAGTCCGCCTGCCGATGCAGGGGACACTGGTTCGTGCCCCGGTCCGGGAAGATCCCACATGCCGCAGAGCGGCTCGGCCTGTGAGCCATGGCCGCTGAGCCTGCGCGTCTGGAGCCTGTGCTCCGCAATGGGAGAGGCCACAACAGTGAGAGGCCCGCGTACCGCAAAAAAAAAAAAAACAAAACAAAACAAAAAAAAAACAAAAACACAATTTGAAAAGACAGAGTAAGCATCAGAACCAAACTCAAATATGGCAGAGATGTTGGTATTATCAGACCTGGAATTTAAAACAACTATAATTAATATGCTAAAGGTTCTAATGGGTAAAAGTAGACAACATGCAAGAACATGGATAATTGTGATATAAAAAAAATTTTTGGTCTTGTCCCTGGCTCCTGGCACAGAACTTGTAAAACTCTTGGAATCTCCTGGGTCATGATGGTGTCTTTGGTGTGTTAATAAAATGACTTTTGGCTGAGGGATGCCTAGATAGCTTCAGGATGGGGGCTGGGCACCAGAAAGACCAAACCATGTGATCAGAGGGCTGGAAATTTCAGTCCCATCCCTGACCTCTGGCAAGGGGAAGGGACTAGAGATTATGTTCAATCACCAATGACCAATAGTTTTAAACAATCATGCTTATGTAATGGAACCTCCGTAAAATCCCAATAAACAACAGGGTTTGGAGAGCTTCCAAACACATTGAGGTGCTAGGCAAGTGGTGCACCCAGAGAGGGCATAGAAGCTTGGTGCCCCTCGCCTCATACCTTGCCCTATGCATCTCTTCCATTTGGCTGTTCCTGGGTGGTGTTCTTTATAATAAACTGGTAATAGTAAGTAAAGTGCTTTCCTGATTTCTGTGAGTTATTCTAGAAAATTATCAAACCTGAGGAGGGAGTTGTAGGACTCTCCAAATTTGTAGCCAAGTCAAACAAAACTGTGGGTAACCTGGGAACCTGATACTTGTGACAGGTGTCTGAAGTGGAGACAATATTGTGGGACTGAGCCCTTAACCTGTGGGGTCAGTGCTAAATCCAGGAGTTGGTGTCAGAGTTGAACTGAATTATTGGGCATCCAGTTGGTGTCAGAGAACTGGAGAACTGGTTGGCATTAGAAAACACTCCTGAAAGTACCTGATAGTAGTGTAAGCAGAGAGATGGATATTCTAAGAAAGAATGAGAAAGAAGTACTAGAGATCAAAAATGTTGTAATAAAAATGAAGAATGCCTTTGATGGACTAATTAGTAGACTGGACATGACTGAGGTAAGAATCTCTGAGCTTGAGGATATGTCAATAGAAACTTCCAAAGCTTAAAAGCAAAGAGAAAAAAGACTGAAAAAGAGAAAACTAAATATTCAAGAACTGTGGGACAATGAAAAAAGATACCAGAAGGAGAAGAGAGAAAGGGCCAGAAGAAATATTTGAAACAATAATGACTGAAATTTTCCCAAAATTAATGTCAGATATAAAACCACAGATCCAGGAAGCTCAGAGGACACCAAGGCAGATAAATGCCAAAGAAACTATACCTAGGCATGTCATATTCAAACAGCAGAAAATCAAAGAGAAGGGAAGAAATCTTGAAAGATGAAAATATAAAGCATGTTAGATAGTGGTACATGCTAAGGGGAAAAAATAAAGAAGGGGCTAAGGAATTGTACTGGGTGGGAGGGTGGAGGGGACGGGGGTTGGGGGGCAGGGCGAAGTTTGGAATTTTCCATGAACTGACCAGGGAAAGAATCCCTGGATAGGGGAGCTTACAGTCAAATTACTGTGAGCTCTTGAATTCATGGTGGACACATTAATAATGCCTTTCTTTATTTGGAGACTGTAACAGGCTCCTTGGTGCAGTAGAAAGGGTATAACTAGGCTGGCATCATGTTCTGCCACCCACTGACTGTGTGAGCATGGGCAGGTTACCTGATTGTCTGGGCCTCTGTTTCACATCTACAGCTGAGCTTCTTCCTAAAGGACCTAGATCTGCAGGGACCCCCCTGTCCCCAGCTCAGGGTGGCTGCCCCGTGCCTATCTTCAGGTCTCAGCTTAAACTTCACTTTCTCTTGGCAGCATTCCCCAACCCACAGGTTTAGTAAGGTGTCTCTTATTTAGTCTCATATCTTCCTTCATAATAGTTTTCTCAATTCTGATTAATTAGTTGGTTGTGTAACTATTTAATGTCTGTTTTTCCTGCTGGGATGCAAGCTCTGTAAGAGGGAGAGCCATGCCTGTCTTTGTTCACTGCTACATCCCTAGCACTTCTCACAATGTCTAGCAGAGTAGGTACTCCACAAGTATCTTTTGACTGCACAGATGAATAAATGAACAGTCGAGTGGTTATGAATTAGAGATAATTCTAGGTTAAGTAATTGGCACAGTGCCTGGCATATATTTGGTGCCTAGTAAATGATAGCTGTTGATTTCATGGACATATTTCTCATCAGATGTTAGTAGTTTCCACAACTAACTTGGTTTTATGTCTTTGCAAAGGCTGTTGGGATTTTTGGGATGGGTTTCTATATAGTTCAGTAATTTTTCAGAAATACAATCACTAGAACTTAGAGAAGGTTTTTGTTTTGTCTTGTTGGTTCTTTGGGGTTTTTTTTTTCCCCTCTGGCCGGTTGCTTCTCCTTCTATATGGTAATGCCTCTTTTACCTATGAAGAAGCCATGAGATAAGACTTGAACTTCAAAGATGAAGAATCTAATTGCCAGGACTTGGATTATTTCAAGCAACAAAACACCCAATAACTTTTAAGGACCTGTTGGAATGGGGAGGGGCAGACATACCAGGTGCTGGCTAGGTTATGGGATTGCATTGTCATGGAACACCAAGCTTTTCACCTGAGCTGCCTTCCTGGTCTGAGAGGCTGTAGGTGGAAATGGTGTACAAGATAGCACTCAGCAACACCGTATGCTTTTCTTTCTCCCACCTTCATTCCTGAAGGGTCTGTCCTTGGTCTCCTGGAAACTCATCCATGACAACAAAAATTTTTTTCCTTCTACAGGCATACTTTGGAGATATTGCAAGTTCAGTTCCAGATCACTCAATAAAGTGAATATTGCAATAATGCTAGTGACACGAACTTTTTGGTTTCCCAATTTGTATAAAAGTTATGTTTACACTATATCGTAGTCTATTAAGTGTGCAGTAGCATTATGTCTAAAAAATGTACACACCTTAATTAAAAAATACTTTCCTGCTAAAAAAAATGCTCACTACCATCTGAACTTTCAAGAAGTCATAATCTTGTTGGTGGAGGGTCCTGCCTCAATGTTGATGGCTCCTGACTGATCAGGGTGGATGGTTGCGGAAGGTTGGGGTGATTGTGGCAGTTTCTTAAAATAAGATAACAATGAAGTTAGCTGCACCGATTTTCTCTTCCTTTCATGAACCATTTCTCTGTAGCATGCAATGCTGCCTGATAGCATTTTACCCACAGTAGAATTTCTTTCAAATTTCTTTCAAAACTGGAGTCAATCCTCTCAAACTCTGCCACTGTTTTATCAGCTAAGTTTATGCACTATTCTAAATCCTTTGTTGTCACTTCAACAATATTCACAGTATTTTCGTCAGGCGTAGATCCCTTCTTAAGAAACCACTTTTTTTTTTTTGCTCATGCATAAGAAAATAGCTCCTCATCCGTTAAAGCTGTATCACAAGATTGCAGCAATTCAGTCACATCTCCAGGCTCCACTTCTAATTCTAGTTCTCCTGCTATTTCCATCACATCTGCAGTTACTTTCTCCACTAAAGCCTTGAACCCCTAAAAGTTATCCATGAGGCTTGGAATCAACCTCTTCCAAACTCTTGTTAATGTTGATATTTTGGCCTCTTCCCGTGAATCACAAATGTTCTTAAATGGCATCTAGAATGATATATTCTTTCCAGAAGGTTTCAATTTACTTTGCCCATATTCATCAGAGGAATCACTATCTATGGCAGCTACAGCCTTATGAAATGTATTTCTTTTTTTCTTTTTTCTTTTCTTTTTTTTCTTTTTTTGCGGTACGCGGGCCTCTCACTGTTGTGGCCTCTCCCGTTGCGGAGCACAGGCTCCGGACGCGCAGGTTCAGTGGCCATGGCTAACAGGCCCAGCCGCTCTGCGGCATGTGGGATCTTCCCGGACCAGGGCACGAACCCGTGTCCCCTGCATCGGCAGGCGGACTCTCAACCACTGCGCCACCAGGGAAGCCCAAATATATTTCTTAATGAAACTCAAAAGTTGAAATTACTCCTTGATCCATGGGCTGCAGAATGGATGATCTGTGAGCAGGCATGAAAACAACATTAAACTCATTGTACATCTCCATCAGAGCTCTTGGGTGACCAGGTGCATTGTCAATGAGCAGTACTATTTTGAAAGCAATCTTTTTTTTTTTCCTGAGCAATAGGTCTCAACACTGGGCTGAAAATATTCAGTAAACCAGGTTGTAAACAGATGTGCTGTCATCCAGGCTTTGTTCTTCCATTTATAGAGCACAGGCAGAGTAGATTTAGCATAATTCTTAAGGGTCCTAGGATTTGTGACATGATAAATGAGCACTGGCTTCAACTTAAAGTCACCAGCTGCATGATCCTCTAATAAGAGCATCAGCCTGTTCTTTGAAGCTTTGAAGGCAGGCACTGACTTTTCCTCTCCAGCTATGAAAGTCCTAGATGATTACCTTCCTCCAATAGAAGGCTGTTTTGTCTACATTGGAAATCTGTTTAGTGCAGCCACCTTCATTAATTACCTTAGCTAGATCTTCTAAATAACTTGCTGCAGCTTCTACATCAGCACTTGCTGCTTCTCCTTGCACTTTTATGTTATGGAGACAGCTTTTTTCCTTAAGCTTCATGAATCAACCTCTGCTATCTTTAAACTTTCTTCCGCAGCTTCCTCACTCTCTCAATCGTCATAGAATTGATCAGAGTTAGGGCCTTGCTCTGGATTAGGCTTTGGCTTAAGGGAATGTTGTGGCTCGTTTGATCTTCTATCCAGACCACCAAAACTTTCTTCAGCAATAAGGCTGTTTCACTTGCTTATCATTAGTGCAGCCACTGGATATGCATTTTTAATTTCTTCAAGAAGTTTTCCTTTGCATTCACAACTTGCTGTTTTGTGCAAGAGGCCTAGCTTTCGGCCTATCTTGACTTTCGTTCGACATGCCTTCCTCACTAAATTTAGTCATTTCTAGCTTTTGATTTAAAGTGAGAGACATGTGACTCTACTTAAACACTTAGAGGCCATTGTAGGGTTATTAACTGGCCTAATTTCAGTATTGCTGTGTCTCAGGGAAAAGGGAGGTCCAAGGAGAGGGAGAGAGATGGGGAAATGGCCGGTCGATGGACACACATTTATCAAGTTTGCCATCTTATATGGGTGCAGTTTGCAGCACCCCAAAACTATTTTAAGAGTAACATCAAAGATCACTGATCGCAGATGAGCATAACAAATATAATAGTGAAAAAGTTTGAAATCTTGCCAGAATTACCAAAATGTCACACAGAGACACAAAGTGAGCAAATTCTGTTGGAAAAATAGTGTCAATAGACTTGCTTGAGGCAGGGTTGCTGCAAACCTTCAATTTGTAAAAAGCACAATATCTGTGAAGTGCAATAAAGTGAAGCACAATATAACCAGGTGTGCCTGTATTTTCTTAAACTCAATTCAACTCAGGCACTTATACACTCTTGGGTATAAACAAATTCAGCATTCAGTCTTATGTTTCTGTTTAAATCATTTGAGCTATAATTCTGTTTTATGATTTAGACATCTCCAGTTATATAGCCAGTACCTGAAGCAAATTGAAAAGAAATTAAGTTGGATAGCTTAAGATAAAATGCCATTATTATTCTTTCATATTTTAGTGCAAATCATAAATCCACAGATCCGTGGCCTTCATTTTAATATAGTTTATGACTAATTCATTTTAATTATTCATAGTTGATGGCAATTCATATTGTTCTTCCATTTGCTGATCTGTAATAGGTTCTTATTTTCATATATTTTATGGAGACTCTCAGCTTTAGATATACTATGGAGATCTAAAGAATTTTTAAGACCAATTAACAGTCATAATTGCTGTCATTTGTCACCAAGCTCCCTCTCTTGCCCACCTTTATAAGAGCCTTTCTGTGTCTTCTAAAATAGTGATGGCATGGGCCCTTGGGTTCCAGAGAGCTAGCATATATATATGAAAATATCCTTTGGAAGAAACTTTCTAGGAGCTAGCACTCTCCATCCCGTTGTCAGCTATGGAAAGCTCTGTGGCTGTCTCCTTCCTGGGGTACCAGAAGGCTCAAATGCCATAACCACACCTTCCCTTGTTCCCAGTACAGCCAGGTCCTTGCTTTTTTTCATGGCTTCTAATCCCTTTTTATCTGTAATTTCCCCATGTTTACATAGATGTGTCTCTCTCAGATCCACAAATCCTTTGGAAAGTATGTGAGGTCTAGCTTACAAAGAGTCATCCTGCTTTCTTTAGGAGAGGAAAAATCTGTCTTTCTGAGACACTCTTGCCTGGTACTAATCTGAGTGATGAGGGACTGGCAGGCCCCGTTCATCCTCCATCTCCTCCGTAACTCCACCAGGACTGCTGCAAAGAAGCCATCTCTCCCTGTTATCTCCTGGTGGCACCACTCACTTGCACTTAACACAAACAGGATCATGGTCACCTGCTTGACATTTTTTCTTTTACAATGTGTATTTCACCTGAGCCCTCAAACTAGAACCAAGACCACCCCCAAAGATTTCATGCATTTCCCAGGACTTAAATCTCATGCTCACCTGTAGCTTTAAGAGCCCAGGTCTGCAAACTCACTATGCTCATCTAGTCCATCCTCTCTTTGGAGGTGATGCAACAATGGAATGCAGCCTCTGCCTTTCATTTACACAAATACTACCCACACAAGGCATATGTGTGTGGAAGATGTTCCTGAATGCTTGGGAAAACAGAAAGTGTTTGTAAGAAAGCAAAACAAGCAACTAAAAATTATATAATAGGTGGCCCTGGGATTTTGCCATCTCTGTGGTTTGTCTTCTGCCAAGCCACACTCTTGGATTGTCATTTATCACCCCCAGTGTTTTATCAAATCAGTTTTCCCAATGAAGACACGTTACTTTCCTAAGTGGAAATCCGATACCAGGTTTTATGGTGATTTTTTTCTCATCCTGTTACAAAATGTGACATGGACACAATATTTTCTAACTCTCTAGTAAGTCTAAGAAGGCAAAGACCTTCATTTACATTTCTTAATAACTCAGGAGAAGGGAAGAGGATGAATGTTGACCATCTGTTGTGTGTTGTGTTGAGATGAAATAATTTACTTAAAAATCACATTGCTTAGAATGCAAAATCAACATAAATTTGTGAAACGACCAGAATTCCCTAATATTTCAAGCTCACAAAGGGCTACTAGGGACTCCTTGACATTGCTGCCTCCAATTGCTGCCTACCTGCCCTGACCTGCCTCTTGGAATCTTTGCTAAGGATGCATGGTGGTGAGGAAGAGTGGCTGGTCATGGTGATTAATTTCACCATGGTCATGGTGCTGGTTATGGTGATTAATTTCATGTGACTAAGAGAGTGTTCATCATGATGATACTGAGAAAAGTGAAGTCTCAGAAATGGGAAGATTGAAAGGCTTGAGTCAGACTTTAATGAGCCATGAGCCAGTGCCTGCGTATACTTGTTGCTTAACTATTTGTTATCAAAAATGTCAAACCTATACCAAATAAGATATAGTAGTATAATACAGGTCCCTGTATCCATCATCCAGCTTCAATAATTATCAACTCATGGGAAATCTTGTTTCATCTATATCTACTCCTTGCTCCACAACCACCATCATTTCATTTTAAAGCAAATCACAGGTTTTATTTGATAACCAGGTCTTCACCACCACACTAGGATTTGCTTTTATGTCATGTAAAATTTCAGTTAAAATTTAAACATGAATAAATCACCTTAACTGAAACCTCCTAGATCAGATATAAACAGCTGTTCTATTACACAAATGAACTTGATGAGATGGCCTCACTTTATCATTTCTTAGGTCACTATTCTCACCTCCTGCCCCAAAGATCATTTATTTCCCAAACCAATCTGATGCCAATTGTGTCCTTTTATTTCTGAAAAGGCCAGAGATTCATCTGTATGTGTGATATAGAAATGTGTATAATGGAAATAATGCTAAAAAGTTAAAAATTATATGCCAAAATATTAGCACTATTTTCTTGGGGTGGTACAAACTCAGGAAGTTTCCATTTTATTCTTTCCTTTTAGCTTATAATTACTTATTTTCTGTTGGTAAAAGTAATGTATTACTTTTATGACTAAAAAATGAACAAAAACATCCACCGTGAGTATAAATTTCAAAGAAACTTTTATGGAAAATAACACATTTGCCTTCCCTACACAGGTTGAACTCTTGAGGATAAATGGAAAAAACATTTTCACCAGTCAACAAAATTTGGACACCCTGAAATTGCCCACATAGGCAGGGCCTTGAAATCTGGCCCTGCATATTACCTGAACCAAAACCCATACCCATGACTGCACCCAGGCTTTTAGGGTTGCTTCAGGGAGCGGGAAGCAGTGTAGGAAGTGTAGCTGAGGAATTGAACAACTGGAAGTCTGGTGGTTTTAGATGGCTCTTAGGGACAGAGGGTAGGGTATTTGAAACTAGGGCCCTCCTGGGAAAACAGACATGCAGAGAGTTCCTGACTCCTCTTGGGGCCATCGCTGCAGGTGACGTCATGGAGGAGCGAGGTCATAGTTTGCCTGTGAGCCTGAACTCCTCTGCTTCCAAGAAGCTTCCCCTCCCTCTCCTGAAACCCCCCCCTCCATCATCAGATCAGTTCAAGTGTCCTTTGATATGAGAGTAGTGTCTCTTAGTGTGACCAAAGGGGATTAAATCCTAATGAGCTATATTTATTGTTCTCATTTAGTTTACCTTAAAGGAAAAAGTTTATGAAACCAAACTCCATTTTCTAATTCTTCTGCGAGGAACATATATTGTGTGATTTTAAAAAAAGAAAAACAAATCTACTTTGCCCTTGAATCTACTCCAGCTTACCTTACGATCTCCATAAAGGCTTCCTCTAAAAGGCTGAGTATCAAAAAAAAAGGGGCAGAGTGGGGGGAGAGAGAGAGGAAAGAATGTGTTTATGCGTGTGTGGATGTGTGTGCGTGGATGTGTGTACACGTGTATATTTATGTTTGTGTGTGTTTACGAAGGGGTGTTAGCACGGACTAGTCAGCAGGTTTCAAAAGTCACTTCCCATTCGGAAAGGGAACGAGAGATCCAAGGAGAGGGACCAGGTTAGAGCTAGAAGTCAGTTAGGTCTCAGCCTCCCCTGAAGCCCCCATTATGAGAGGTTGGAACCCAGACACAGGCAGTCCCACCATGGGCTCCAGAAGCCTGGCTAGGAGCTCCAGACCTCAGCGTCAGACCTCAGGCTGAGCAACAACAAAAATGTGGTCAACAGGCTCTTTAGACCAAATGTATTTGTATTAATTCAGAGATAGGATAGGGTGATGTAAACAAAGAAAAGGGTTTGGGTTTTGTTTTTTGTTTTTTGCTAACAAGAGTTCAAGTAGATGGTCCAGAGCTGGTGTAGCAACTCGACCGTGCGGGGCAAGCAACTGTCCAGTTTGTCCAGGACTGGTTCCTGGTTTGTGGGATTTTCAGTGCTAAAATCCAGACAGTTCTGGGCAAACCAAGACAAGCTGGTGACCCTAGGTGTTGGTCCCAAGGTCCACTGACCTTGTTGGCTTGCCAACATGCAGTTTCCACCTTGAGGTGTAAGAAAGCTGTTCCTGTTTCCATCATTCCATCCATATGCAGCCAGCAGGGAAGGGAGACCAGGATGGGGAGGGTACATTCCTTTCATTTTAAAGGCATATCCCAGAAGCTGCACATAACACTCTACTCGTGACATTTCAGTAAGAATATAGTCACGCAGCCACAACTAGCATGAGTCTGGGAAATGTCATTCACTGGCTAAGCACGTGCCCAGCCAAAGCTTCTATGATTTTGGAGTAATAGGAGAATTAATTAATATAGGCGGGACAGCTGGCAAGCTGGACAGATAATACTTCAAGATACTCCCCAGACTCCACAATCCCTAGTTTCAACATGGTTCTTTCTGCATAAATTGTCACACTGGTACAGTGTGACCCTCCACCTAGGCCTCCACCAGGTGGACTAGGGCTGGACCTATGACTCCACTGCAGTCAACTTACAGTGTTGTCAGCAGCAGATGACATGGCTGACATGACAGCCTTACCCACTGGGATGTGACACTTTTCTAGAAAAACTGAAATGTAGATACATTAAGTTGTCAGTTGCAGAAGCTGAAAGATATCCAGAGAGAAATTAAGCAGCAGAAGCTATGAACAAACAGAAGCCATGACAGAGAAAAGATCATCTGATAACAAAGTTGTTGGTAACTGCAGAATGGCAGACATAGTGGCAGAGAGGTACACAGGAGGGGGATTAACCTGTCCTTGTGCAGGAAAAGATAATCTTATTGATAGAAGTAGGTGGGATTCTGAATAATCTTCTAGTTCCATAAATATTTATCAGTTTCTGGAGGCCCAGCAGTAAGGCTGCTCCAACATTCCCTGTGACTCCTTAATTTCAGTTCCCACGTTGGGGAAGTGATAAGTAGTATGTTGTGTTTGTGTGTGTCTGTGTCAGAGGGGTGCCATTAGCGTGCAGTCAGCTGACAAAAAACCCAAAAAACTAAAATGGCCTAACGAATAAGGACACCTGTCATCTCACATATCAAGATGTGCACAGGTAGAGCAGTTTCAGGGTGGCTAATTCAGAGACTCAGTGACATCATCTACAGCCCAGCCTCTGTTTGCCACTTCTCACTGCCATCCTCAGCCCCCTGGTATTGCCCTCAGGCTTTCTTCTTCCTGGTTTCAGGTTGACTGTAGAAACAATCCACACAACAGTTCAAGGCTGGAAAGGAGATGGCCTTCTCCTTAGTCCCTTTCTGTGGAAAACATTTCTCAGGCTGCCAGCAGATTTCTTCCCACATCTCATCCCAAGCCCATTCCTAAGTCAGTCATTGGCAGGAGGAGGAATTGCCATATTGGTTTAGTCTGATTGAGATGCTGGGGCCAGGGAAGGGGCTTGGCCTCCCTTCAAACACAAGGCTGTCCATATCTGAACAGAATCAAAGTGCTGTTTGTAAGTAAGAAGGAGGCTAACGTGGTGGCTTTGGGAAGCAAACTACAGTGTCCACTACAAGAGAGTTGAGAGGTCAGCTGGTTCTTCTGGCTGGCCTCATGGGGCACCTCACACCTTGTGAAATCACATTTAAGGCCTCAGTGTTACAGGTTAGAAACTGAATTTTGCCACCTGACACATTCTGTAGTACTGATCCACCCTAACCAAAGGTCAATTTACAAATCAGGATATCAGTGTATTGATTAGTAGTGCAAGATGCACAAATGTCTCTCCAATGGCTGGAAAGCTCATGTTTACCACCCAGCACAGAGCAGCTAAGTAGCCAAATTAATATCCCCAGAGTTTCTTGGTTGTACATAACATCAAAGCACAGAATGCAGAGGGTTTTCTGCCTTTCTCTATCTGTGTCCCATGCTTTCAGGCTTCTTTTCCATGACACATGACCTTCTCTTTGGCTGGAATACCCTTGTTGTCCTTCTCTGCCTAAAAACGCCCAGTCAAACCAAGTCCAACGTCACGTCTTCTGTGAAATCCTCCCTGACCCCCTTCCCAATAGAACCAACTCCCTTTAATAAGTTTCCATACGTGGTAAATATTCATTGTAGGTTATTTCCTTTCTCACCATAGTATTATTCTTAGTCATCTTTCTCCCTACTCGACGGCACCTAGTAGTACCTAGAAGACTGGTTCTCAGACCTTTGTGCATATAAGAATCACCGAATCAACATAAGACTTTGTTATTAAAAAAATCATATTCTCCATCGACAGAGGAATGGATAAAGAAGATGTGGTATATATATACAATGGAATATTACTCAGCCATTAAAAAGAATGAAATAATGCCATGTGCAGCAACATGGATGGACCTACAGATTATCATACTAAGTGAAGTAAGTCATACAGAGAAAGGCAAATATATCACTCAGTGTGGAATCTAATTTTAAAAAATGATACAGGGCTTCCCTGGTGGCGCAGTGGTTGAGAGTCCGCCTGCCGATGCAGGGGACACGGGTTCGTGCCCCGATCCCGGAAGATCCCACATGCCGCGGAGCGGCTGGGCCCGCGAGCCATGGCCGCGGAGCCTGTGTGTCCGGAGCCTGTGCTCCGCAACGGGAGAGGCCACAGCAGTGAGAGGCCCGCGTACAGCAAAAAAAAAAAAAAAAAAAAAAAAAAAATGATACAAATGAACTTATTTACAAAACAGAAACAGACTTACAAATATCGAAAGCAAACTTATGGTTACCAAAGGGGAAATATGGTGGGGAGGGATAAATTAGGAGCTTGGGATTGACATATACACACTACTATATATAAAATAGATAACCAACAAGGACCTACTGTATAGCACTGGGAACTATACTCAATATTCTGTAATAACCTGTATGGGTAAAGAATCTGAAAAAGAATGAATATATGTATAACTGAATCATTTTGCTGTACACCTGAAACACAACATTGTAAATCAACTATACTCCAATAAAATTTTAAAGTCAATCAACCAATAAAAAGAGAAAAATGCTTAACAAAAATGTATATTCTCAGGGAGTGTGACTTGGTAGGTCATGGATGGGGGCAGGAATACACATATTAAGATGCACCTCCGGGCTTCCCTGGTGGCGCAGTGGTTGAGAGTCCGCCTGCCGATGCAGGGGACACGGGTTCGTGCCCCGGTCCGGGAGGATCCCACAGGCCACGGAGCGGCTGGGCCCGTGAGCCATGGCCGCTGGGCCTGCGCGTCTGGAGCCTGTGCTCCACAATGGGAGAGGCCACAGCAGTGAGAGGCCCGCGTATGGTAGCACGGGGTTTAGGCCACATTTGGGGAAGCACTGGCCTAGGCCATGATCTTTCTTGCAATTATTGTTCTAGTGACGGGAAATGGCTATGTTCCAGGAAGAAGACCTCTTTCTCAAGTATACTGAATGGGTGGTAACAAAAATCTTCCTCTCCAAGGAAATTAACAAAATCCCCAGGACTTTCCGCCCAAGTCAGTACGTATGATGGGCGGGTCCTGGACAGGGAGTTAGGGGTGTAGAGCTCAGCTCCAGGAAGCCTTCTAAAAGGTGCAGATGCTTGAGCTGAGGCTTGAGGGGGAGAAGGTGTGAGTTCGGTAGATGTGGTGGGGGAGACGTTTCTCTAAGAGGAACAGAGTGTGCAAAGGCTTGGGGATCTGAGACTACAGGCAAATCAGTAAAACAGGGGAGAAGAGGGCATCCAGGGAAGTGAGGAGAAGTGAGGTGTAGAGTAGTCAAGGGCCAGTACATTTATTATTCATTTACAGCACCGTATAATAGTAAAAAACAACCACTTATTGAGCCCTTATTCTCCACTAGGCACCATAATAAGCAATTTACATATTATGTACAGCTTAGTGCTGTGTTTCTCACACTATTTGGTCTCAAGATTAAATATGCTCTTAAAAACTGTATGCTCTTTAAAAAACTTCATGCTCTTAAAAATTATAGAGAACCCCAGAGAGCTTTCATTTATGTAGGTTATATCTACTGATATTTACTGTATTAGAAGTTCAAACTGAGAAATTGAGAAATATTAATTCATGAATAGTATGGAAAATAAACCATTATATGTTAACATAAAAACATACTTTTAAAGAAATACAACCAGAGTCTCCAAAACAAAAAAAAATTAGAGGGAAGAATAGCATTGCTTTATATTTTTGCAAATATCATTACTGTCTGGCTTAAAAGAAGACAGCTGACTGCTCATGTCTGCTTCTGCATTAACCTTGCACACTCACGTCATGTAGCTTCTGAAAGTCCCACTGTACACTCAAGAGAAAGTGAAAAAGGCAAAGAGTATCTTAACATTGTTATGAAATTATTTCAGACCTTGCCCAGGGGCTCCCAGACCACTTTCTGAGAACTGCTGGTTTAGAGGCTGAGAGCATTTGAATCCTGGCTTTATCGAGTTCGAGATTGTGACTGTTAGCAAGTTCCTCAGCCTAGGTCTCCACTTCCTTCTTGGTGATGCAGGGACACTGAGGGAGCCTTGGGGACAGTGATTAGCACAGTGTGAGCCATCAGTAAATGGCAGCAACCGGTGATCCACATGACATTGCTTGGGGGAGAACTCCAGTGCAGAACTGAGAAAACACCAGAGCCAGGCTTCAAACCCAAGTCTCTGTCTCCAAAGGCTGGGCTTGGGACCACAGTGTTCCATACACACAATGCTGAGGTGTTCTGAGCAGAGACGTATTGTAATGAGATTAATGTTGTGACCAGAGCTGAGAAAAGTCACTCTGGTTGGGGCTTAAAGGATGGATGGCGAGGAGTTGGGACTGCGGACAGAGGCTCCATCCGGCCAGGCAGGAACCACTGAGGGTCTGGCTGGAGAAAGGGCTGTGGGTAAGAAGGAGGGACTTCTCAGGTGGACTGGGCAGGACTCAGGTCCCACGAACGTGGGGATGAGGGAGGCGGAGAAGTCTAAAATCTCTCCTGCATTTTTCACTCGAGGAATCCCAGTAACTATGTGTGGCCACATGTTCAGAGTGTTGTCAACCAGGGGAGCCTCAGGGTCCAGCACTGGTCACATAGGCATGGAGCATCCACATGGCTGACCACAGTTACTTAGTTTCCAGCCCTTCCAGAGGTCAAACTGATACAGTGTAGCCCAAAGTCCCCACCATAACCACATTTTTACTATAAACTATCTGGCATGGCCCAAGGTCCCAGGTATATAAAAACACTCTTATCAGGAAGGATATTCCAAGGGCTTAGAGGGGATCTCCCAAAAGATGGTCAAGGTCCAGCCTTTTCTGTGTTCAAATTGCAAGGTTTGAACAACCCAAGCCTGCTGCATTACCCTCTACTGCACTCGTATCCAGCTGCCTGCTTAAGAGGACTCTCAAAAAAATTCACCACCTAATTTTTTCACCAGAGCACCCAAATCTGCTCTGCCCATAGTCTTCCTTATCTCAGTTCATGGCAACTTCATCCTTCTAGTGGCTCAGGCCACAGACTTAGAGTCATCCTCGACTTCTCTCCTCCCACATCCCAAATCCAACTCTTTGGACAATCTTGTTGATTCTACCTTCAAAGTATTTCCAATTTCTTTCTGCTTCCCTCCACTACTTCCACTCTGGTCTGAACCTCCACCATCTCTCTCTGGATGAGTTCAATAACCTCCAAACTGGGCTCCTTGTTTTTGCCTGTGACCCCTACAATCTCCACCAGGCAGCCAGAGGACCCTTTAAAATCATAAATCAAATCATGTCATTCCTCTGCTCAAAACCCTTCATTGACTTTTAATCCCATTCAGTAAAAACCAAAGTCCTATGACCCCAAGTACCTCCCTGCCCTAATTCTGATTTGCCATCCTCTCCCCCACTCACACTTCTCCATCTGCACTGGTTTCCTTGCCTCAAATGCACCAGACTCACCCCTGCTTCAGACTTGTATTTGCTATTGAAATATTCATCTTCCCTGCCCACAGTCCTTGAGGATTTTCCTCCACAGCACTTTCACATCTGTCACACCACACATCTGTTTATGAGCTCATTGTCTCCACCCCTGGCCCCCACCCTCTGTCCCAATAGACTCTAAGCTCCACAAGAACAGAAACTTAATTTTTAAAATCTCCCTGTATTCCCTGTATTGTTGGCTTGATGAATGTGTAGGCAAAGGACCATATCAATAGGCTTTGAAGCCTGTTGTTCACTCTTGGATCATTTTGATTTCACAAAACATGATTCAGAACCTGATAGTACTTTCTAAATAAGCAATGTAATTCTGCCATATGGCCAAATATTTCCCATTTTCAGGATAGAATATAAAAGAATAATTTAGGGCAGATTCTGAAATCTGTAGGTAAGCTCCGTGAGGGCCCCAGCTCCTGCGGGGGCGGTTACAACTTCCAGCTGTTGCTGATATGCCTTAATCCTGCTAATAGCCCTGCAAGTAGCCCTTCACTTAAATCTCCTGAGCTATGGAGCTGGATTCGCTTGCCTGCAGGGACTCCAACTAATTAGTCCATAATAAGAAACTCCTGATTGGTGTCAACTAGGACCATGATGTCCTGATTTGCTGGTCACTGATGGACATTATATTAGTGCAGGTATTCCATCAGTATGACTAGAAAATAATACGACTGAGTTCCTAAACTAAAGGCCGAAAACTCGTACCTTCAAATTTCATTGCCTCCTCAAAGTCAACACCTTAGCATGCTTTAATATCTATTCCAATAATGGCCAGCACGTTAAAATGGTCTGAGGTTGCCTTTTAAGATTTCCTTTAGTGTTCGTATTATTTGGAATAATGTCAATCCTTCTTTGATGGCAGATTTGATACAGATCAACAGGCAATATCATATACATATATGGAAATTAGCAATAATTTCACGATGTTTATGTGCAAATGTCACTAATTGCACTCAAAATGTCTTTTATAGCTTGTTTTACTTTTCTTTTAAGCCAGGATCCAATCAAGGTTCATGAGTTGCTTTTGGTTGTCTCTTTAGCGCTTTGGGGGAGGCAGAGATGTGACCTTATGTGCGTTGGTGCTCATGAATATTTATTGATTGATCAAAGAACATTTCTGCCTATTCTTGAGATCACAACATGGCAGCACAGAGAGAAATTTAATAACAATCTGTTCATTTGATGTTGGGGCCAAGTGAGATTTGCGGAGGATAAGTGACCTACACAAGTTCTCATCATTAACTACAATTAGGTTCCCAAGTCCCATCCCAGGGTTCTTTTCCTGTCCAATGAGCTCCCTGTGTCAGCTTCAAAGACCTAAGGAAACCTTTGGGACTAAAATTAGAGAACAAGTTCTTGGAAAGGAAAAGGTTGTTGGGATCACATATCTCATTCTGTAGCAGAAGGAGCTGGGTTTTGAAACACGTCAGGCATGCACCCATATTCCCACTCTATTAAGGAGTTGGGAGGGTTTGGTCAAATTGCTTAACTTCTGGTCCTCAGCGAACACTTCTGTTAAATGGGGATTGCCTAAATGGGGTTGTGGTGAGGCTCTGGTAGTGAGTTTGCAAAATTATCACACACTATAACTCAGAAGTGAGAGAAATGCAATTCTTTCATCTTGTCAGTAACTGATCTGGTCTTCCTCACGAGCCCTTCACCTATTGGTTAGCAAGAAAAAAATTAACTCAAGGTCCAATGTTGTTTAGTCTAAATAGGTACAGAATCTCAGTATGGGATGATGAAAAAAATTCTGGAGATGGAGAGTGGTGATGGTCGCACAACAATGTGAATGCACTTAATGCCACTGACCTGCACACCCAAAAATGTACAAACTTCCAGTTATGAGATAAATAAGTACTGGGAATGTAATATACAACATGATGACTAGAGCTAATGCTGCTGTATGGTATATTTGAAAGTTGTTAAGAGAGTAGATCGTAAGAGTTCTCATCATAAGAAAAAAACATTTTTTTTTCTTTTTTGTATCTATATGAGAAGATGGATGTCAACTAAACTTAGGGTGGTGATCATGTCACAATATATGTAAGTCAATTATGCTGTACATCTTCAGCTTACACAGTGCCATACATCAAACATAAATAAAAAATTTTTTACCACAATAAAAAATTACAAAAAAAAACCTTAGTCTAATCTGATAATTTAGAAAATCTGCTCTGGTAATTCTCAGTCACTTCTGGAGACATGGTGAACCTCTTAGATTTCCCAGGCTTGGCCTCCGTTTCCCTCACTACACTGTGTTTGGATGTATGGGGAGGGGACACTGGAGGTGGAAGCTTATGTGACCCTGCCGCAGAGGTAGAAGAGTGGGGTCCTCGGGCGTGATTCCCTCGGCCCCCTTGGATGCCTGGGCGCTGCCTGCCTCTTCTCCCCACCCTTGTCTCATGGCTCCAGGCTGAGGAAACACCAGGTATTGTGACACATCAAAACATTTCATTGTGACACTGGTTGGGTGGTCTAACTGGCTTGAGTCACCCATGCCTCCTCTCCCCCCTCCCCCAGACTCCCCTGGCCACAAAGCCCTCTCCTTCCTTCACTGGCTCTGTGATTCAGCCCTCCTCTCAGGCCACGTCTGCAGTGTGGTTGAGCCCCGTCACTTCTCCCCTCATCACATGGGCATCCTCTTACCACATCCAAGAGCCCTCTTACGCACTGCAGTTTCTCACTGACCCACTGGCTTCCCAGAAGACTGGAAGCTTCTCAAGGAGGAAGGCCATGTATTGCCCGTGTCTGGGACCATTCCTGGCTCAGTAAATACTTTTCAAAGAAAGCATCCATCACAGCAGCTGCTACTCGCTCCCTGTCTGCAGGCCCTTGTTAAAGCATCAGTCCCCACCCTTTCTGGCACCAGGGACTGGTTTCGTAGAAGACAATTTTTCCACAGACGGTTGAGGGGGGTAATGGTCCAGGTGGTCATGCGAGCAATGGGGAGCGGCAGAGGAAGCTTCCCACGCTCACCTCCTGCTGTGCGGCCGGTTCCTAACAGGCCAAGGAAGGTACTGGTCCGGGACCTGGGGGTTGGGGACCCCTGTGTTAAAGTACCCACGAGTGTCAAGGCCCCTAACTTTACATCTCAAATAAAGCACAAAAGCAATGAGCGAAATGTCATGAAAAGAAACACATAGTTCTTACCAACATGCCATTTTCTAAGTCCTAGAACAATCATGAAATTGAAAGTGGTGTTCCTGCTCTGTGGTGAGCAAATGCTGGTCAACAGACTGTGTGAGGCTGTCTGGGTCTGAACCACCCAGAGGAAGTGTGTAAGTGTGTGTGTGTGTGTGTGTGTATGTGAAACCCCCCAGGACATCAGCCAAATTTGAGAATTGCTGCTTAAGCTGACATGTTTTTCCCAGTCTGATACCTGTTTAAACTATGGCATTTAATAAAGAAAAGAGGCTGCCCTTAACTCATTAAAAGTGTTACAACAGTAATATCATGGAGAACCAGTTTTTAAAAAGCACAGTTAATCATAATTCATCCTTGGTAAAATAACTGGAAGCCAAAATCAATTCTATCCTCTCTAAAAATAATTGGCCCTGAAGCCTATTTACTTACTGAAAATTCATCTGAAAGCTCAGACGTGCAGATGCCGGTGAATGTAAGGTCCAGGTGCTTGTTTCTCTGTTGGCCTGGGGCCTCCTCCTGCATTTCGGGGCCTGTACCCACTTGAGTTCAGTCACCAGGGAGAATGGCAGCCAGAGGAGACCGAGGTTGGGAGATCTCTTCCTGACGCTGGACTGGATTTTCTGGCAGAGGCCAAATGTCCCTCCACTACAGCTCCTGACCAACCTTCCCTCCTCGGAGCTCCAGCTCCTGCGGGGGCGGTTACAACTTCCAGCTGTTGCTGATATGCCTTAATCCTGCTAATAGCCCTGCAAGTAGCCCTTCACTTAAATCTCCTGAGCTATGGAGCTGGATTCGCTTGCCTGCAGGGACTCCAACTAATTAGTCCATAATAAGAAACTCCTGATTGGTGTCAACTAGGACCATGATGTCCTGATTTGCTGGTCACTGATGGACATTATATTAGTGCAGGTATTCCATCAGAATGACTAGAAAATAATACGACTGAGTTCCTAAACTAAAGGCCGAAAACTCGTACCTTCAAATTTCATTGCCTCCTCAAAGTCAACACCTTAGGATGCTTTAATATCTATTCCAATAATGGCCAGCACATTAAAATGGTCTGAGGTTGCCTTTTAAGATTTCCTTTAGTGTTCGTATTATTTGGAATAATGTCAATCCTTCTTTGATGGCAGATTTGATACAGATCAACAGGCAATATCATATACATATGTGGAAATTAGCAATAATTTCACGATGTTTATATGCAAATGTCACTAATTGCACTCAAAATACCTTTTATAGCTTGTTTTTCTCTTCTTTTAAGCCAGGATCCAATCAAGGTTCATGAATTGCTTTTGGTTGTCTCTTTAGTGCTTTGGGGGAGGCAGAGATGTGACCTTATGTGTGTAACTGAGATCCAGTGCGTGCATAACACCATAAATATATGAACTCACTCGAATGGGACTTCAGGGAAGGTTAAGTGTTTGGGGCATTGCAAAGGACACAAGTTGGGTGTGGGAGATGAGTCAGCCATTCCTAAGAGCCATTAAATCAGTGTGACTAATCGGCATTTTCCTTTTTCATGTTAGGACACACAGAAAATAATATTTCCATGGCATGCTGGGTTGAACAGACAGGGCTTCTTTGGGGGCTGTCTGGGGCTCTAGCTGCCTCAGGTCCCCTGTGCCAAAGGCTGGGGGATCTACATTTGTAGTACACCTTGGAAATGTTCACACCAAAAGTATGGTAACTTTTGCCAAAGGTTCCAGGCTTCTTTATGTTCTGGGGTATTTTTTATTTCCAACCCCATCACTTGAGCTAATCTTGTGTGTTTCTCCCTCAGCAAAGTCTCAGCTAGAGTCTTGCTCTGTCCGTTCAGCAGCCACATATGCCCATTAACCTGGAAACACAACGACAGGAGCGGCCTTTTTCCATGTTATTTATTCACAGTCAACGAGGGGGAAAAACAAATTAGTCAGAGCTTTTGGGGGAGGCATAAGGGGATGCGTGGAAGGCTGGGATTTTAAACAGAAAATAATCTTATAAATGGTTAGATGAAAGATTTACAAATATCCATTAAAAAAAATAGTATCCTCTGAGGGTAAGAGAGGAAGATAAAATCATCATGAATCAAATAAATTAACAACTCCTCATCATTGCATTCCTCAAAACCAAAGTCTCTGAAAATGGTTTGCATTTCAGACTGCTGCAATTTGCAGACTTATGTGATGTATATATATCCAACACAGAAAAATAAAGACAAACACTAAGCAACAGATTCATACAATGTAGGGAAAATTGAGCACATGAAAATAGCTATCATTTGGTAGCAAAAATAGAGGTATGACAATGTTAATATCAAAATTAAAGACATTCAAATAAATTATGCCAATACATTGGAACTATTATTCCTAAGATCATAAGAACAACTGCTTATTGCTCCTACTCATAACTAAAAGCTCTGAGGAAATCCTATGATAGCTGGAAGGCATAACTTACAGAGTATGCAGTAGACCTACAACAAGTTTCAACAGCCAAATAAAAACTGTATACTTTATCATTTTTCTTTTAGGGTTGACATTGTTAATAGTAGGATAAGACCACTCATCATAAATCTGGAGAATACAGATGAATAGCACCGCGAAGCCCAAGCCAATGATTTACTGGAAGTAGTTAAAAGTAAAATGTGAAAAGCAGCAGCCCAAATGAAGCAAATATATTTTTTTAAAAGTTGGTTTGTCTACTTTTCTCTCCCAAAGAACCTCACAAGAAGCACAGGAAGCCATGGGGGCTTTCTGGGCATTCCGTGAGGACCTGATACATAACGGACGGTTGTCCTAAAGTGAACTCCACGTGTAGTACCAGAACCAGTCTGGTTTCTGGGAGGTGAATGGCATGGAGGAGCTGCACTGAGACTTTGATTATTGAGTTTGACTCCAGGAAATACCAGCCTAGGCTTTGGGGCCTGGGGAGGGAGTGACCTGCTGCCAGGCTACCCTGGAGACAGTGGCTCCTTCCTGAAGCATGTCCCGCAGCTTCGGATAACTGGCAGGGGGAACAGGAATACTGAAGTGTAACGTGGCTGACTGTACAAGGTCCCATTTCCAAGAACAGCTGTGCAGTTCACCATACATTTGGGATGGGATGATAGGAATAAAATGGAGGTTACAACATGTACCTCAAGTGATGCAGTGATCGGCATTATGCAATCGGGAGATTCAAAATCCAAAGTCAATTCTACCTCAATTCTTCCCAAACAATGCCATGTTTCTGTTTTCTTCATCCTAAGAATATAAAATGTCCTTGAGATACAAATTAGGTGAGAGGATGCTTTTGAGAATAGAGACTGAAGGAAAAAAGAAGCCATTTCCCCCTCAAGGGAATTTGAGGATTATAATAGGATGCATCACCAAGCTGCTTAAATTTCAGAAAAGCCCTTTATAGATGTTGGTACTAATAGACTTTAAAATTTGCATTCATATTCAAATTCAGCCCCACTCTCATCTCAAATAAGATGACTACAAAGGTGATATTTGGTCCCTTGATCCTCGTGATTACAAAATGAAACATAAGATCAACTGAAATAACAGCCTCAGGACAATTAAAGACTTTCCAAAGACTGCATGACAAAGCTACGTCTACTCAGGCTGCATGTTTTCTTTCTGTTTTTGTTTTGAGCCAGCCCCTGGAGCAGGCCTATAACAGTCAGTATTACTCAAGTTCTACATTTACCTTCACACTGTGAAAACTAGATTTGTTTTCCCCTGGAGTACCCTTAAAATCTACAACCTGCTTCTTCCCGTCTGTGAGCAGAATTTAGATACATGCTTGAAAAGAAAAGAACAAAGCACATAACCAAAGAATCTGATTGGGTCAGTTAACTGCTTAGAAATGGAAATGATATTCGAACTGTGTTCATCTTGACGTCTTGATACAATGGAATGGATGAAAGCAATATTTAATGAGTCGTGTATTGTTTTAAAATGCTAGTCACTTGCAGATTCCAAAAGGCTACTGACCCACTTTAAATAACTCTCCATTTTGAAAGTGCAGTACTCTCCAACTAGTTATTTGGTGTGACACTGAAAAATCATGCATTCTTTTTTCCATTATTTATTCTACTTTTCACTCATAGCATTCTCTGAAATTATTTAAATATCTAAAAATGTTTTCTGGAGAAATCTTTTTACCACACCATTTTACTTGATATTACATAAAATCGTCATGGACTTTAGAGGAAAAGGCTTCAAACTTAGGCTTTGGTTTTAAGGTAATCTGGGCAGAAGTTAGAATTGCTTTGATCACACAATTCAACTACTGAACAAATTCTATTATAGTAATTGGAAATAACACATTTAAAAAGGCGAAGTTTCTCCTTTCAGTAGTTATAGTGTGTATTATTCAAGACTGCTGCAAAACTCACAGAAGAGTGATATGAGTAAGAAGGAAGCGTAGGAAAGCGATAAGACACTTAAAGCTTTACCAGGACACAACACAAAGGAAGAACATGAACATCAATTCTCTACATTTGTCTATAAGGCAGGTGGTCAAACTTTTCATACAAGATCTAAAATATGGTGCTTATTGAGAGGTAGAAAATACCAAAACGGTATTTAAGAAAAACATGTTGAATTATTTAAAACAATCAGTTACTTTGCTAAACTTTTGGAAAGTCAAACTGCCATGTTGAATGCACCTATGTTTTACACTAAATTGGGACATTCCATATTCAACAGAGATGTGGTCAAACAGCGGAGGAGGCTAGAGGTGGGGTGGGAAGCAGAAAACAGTTTCTTAACTTGTAATGGATTCAGCTCTCACTAAGGAGAAATTTCCTACTGTCCGCCTGGGATTTCATTTTGACATTTAATTAACAGGGGTTTCTCGGATTATCAACAATTTTTCTGAGTAACGGTACAATTGCATATAAGGCAATGAAACTATAGGGAGGGATGAGTTCGAGTGCTTCCTCTTTGAGAAGCTGCCATATCCATCTTATATAAAAACATACATCCCACTAATCGTATACCATTCCCCCAAGCACTAAAACGCAAATGCAAATATTCTTCAGACTCCAGTACCAGCAGAATTGTTCTGTGTGAGCAATTCAAAAGCTGTCTGAGGCAAAAAGATATCTGAGCTACCAAATTAAACCTGGGTAGTGGGGCTTCCCTGGTGGCGCAGTGGTTGAGAGTCCGCCTGCCTGATGCAGGGGACACGGGTTCGTGCCCCGGTCCGGGAAGATCCCACATGCCGCGGAGCGGCTGGGCCCGTGAGCCATGGCCGCTGAGCCTGCGCATCCGGAGCCTGTGCTCCACAATGGGAGAGGCCACAAAAGTGAGAGGCCCGCGTACCACAAAAAAAACAAAAAAACAAAACAAAACAAAAACCTGGGTAGCTTGCACACAGGTGAGTAACCCTTCGTATTCTTATTTCTTAATGCACCTGGGAAAGATGGATTTTTTTTCCAACATAATTTTATAAGGCATACATTTAATTAGAATTTTCCTAACCTTTGGAAAATTAGTGTTAAAGCTTCTTTTGTAACCCACATGTTAACATTCAATCTTTCATTTTTATTAAATAGTTTATATATAAAAAGAAATATCAAGGTGTTCTACATTCATATAAACAATTGTGATAACATTTGAAATTGTAAAGAAACCTACTGAAGAAAATATATACTTAAATACAACACTAAGCTAAGAAGCACAAGTGATCATTCTAGATGATATTGTTTAAATATACAGACACAGGTTTGTGGCTTCAGAAAGCAAACACGGGAGAAGTACAAAGGTGTATCGCTCTTTCCTCTTTTACCACAAGACAGGATGGTCCAGTTTGGAAAAACCAAGATCTTTCCTAAGTTCCAAGTAGGTGCCACTGCTCACCCAAGAGTCATCGCTGGATTTCCTGTGAAAGTGAAAGAATTTGCTGAAGGCTTGTGACAAGACTGTCATAGTCTCTGTCTCCTTTTCACCCCGTTCCTCCCCCGCCCGTCCTCCCCAGCTTATCACTGGCACCTGCACCCCTGTCCCTGTGGTCCAGTACTGGACCAGCGAGGGAGCAGGAAGCCTGGAAACCGTTTTGCTACTTCTGACTTTGACTTCTCCAACTTAGAGGCTGTGAGAAATGGGTGCTTCTGAGAGAAGTGGGTGAGGGTAGAGTCTGTCGTACAGAAAACAGGGCTGGGATGACAGCCACCACCTGGGGTATGGCCACGTAAAAGTTACAAATCAATCACGTTGTTCAAATCAAGTGATCAATTAACAGTAAAAAGGAAAGGTACTGGAAGGAATTGGAATCACAGCCTGGAGTGAATAGCCTTGGTTCACTATTCTATGCATAGATAATATATTACATAGATCTAAATTCAAAAGGTACCAAAGAGTGGAGAGCTGAATGTTTTCTTCCTACACCCAGCCTCCCAGTTCTCTTCAGAGACAATGATCTTAGCAGCTTCACTCAGAGAAATTCCACGTGTGTGAGCATGCATGCATGCACACTCACACTCCACTCCTCTCCTATTTTTCATTCAATGGTAGCCCTGGATGGTCTCCCACCCCTTGAGTTTTTGATATAACATATATATTACAGATCCTTTTCCATTGTCACAATAAGGTCAGCAAACTACAGCCCAAGGGCCAAATCCAGCCTTCAGCCTATCTCTGTAATACCATTTTACTGGAACACATCATGCCCATTCATTTAAGTATTGTCTATGGCTGCTTGCACATTGCACAGCAGGGTTGAGTCATTACTACTGAGGCCTCATGGCCTGCAAAGCTCACAATATTCACCATTTGCCCTTTGCAGGAGAAGTTTGGTGACTCTGGCAAAAAGGGCTTCCTTTTTTTCTTTTTAAACAGGTGCGTGATAGTCCATTGTGGGGATGGACCATGATTTAATAAGTACCCTACTGGTGGGCCCTGAGGATGTTGTTTTCAACCTCTAGCTATTATAAACAAAACATATGTTATTTTGTATGTGCAAGAGATTAGTTATATTAAAAATTCCTATAAATTGAACTTCTGAGTCAAAGAGTATGCGCACTCGTAATGTGGACTGATACTGTCATATGTTTTAGAAACAAAAGTGAGGAGTGCCTATTTTTCCACATTCGCAGGAACATAGATTTTTATCACAATTGTTTCTCTATTCCAATAAAGGGATGTGTTTCAAATAAATCGATCTGCATATCAGATACTTTACTATGAAACAAAGACGACTATCGCTGCCAGAGCTGTAGTTTCCCCTTGAAATTTCCAGTGATGTTTTCGTGGCTCCTCAGTGAGTGTCAACGGAAACGTCCAAGTCCCCATGCTCCTCTGTCATCTCTGCCAGCGTCTAACTGGAACAGTTCCCGGACTGCTACTGCTGAACAATTCTCACCTTTTCTCACAGTTTTACTTGCCACATCTAATACTCTGATAATTTTACAGACAATCAAAAGTAGAAAGAACTGCAGCTGTGTTCAGTCCTTGTCCATTCCAGACGTAATTCTTACGTGGTTACACTGACAGCCCAGATAACATTTTATATTTCGCATTTACATGTTAGTTCACTTCCCACAGAGATCCACAGACTATGTGAAGTCATTTTTGAGGTTTTTACATCAGATCAAGTTGATAAATCTCCTTATCTAGTTCCTGAGACAGTCTGGTTATCCACAATTTTTAATGATCCTAAAAATACTTTAATGAACCTCTTTAACAGATATTACCAAAATCAACTGATCAGTCTGTTAGTCTATCCATTTACCTATCCCTTGCCTTTATAAAAAAAATAGTAATTTAAGGTGTCTTATTTTTTAAATGTTTAAATGAAGTTATGAATATTCTGGGATAAAACTCTGGCCTACTAATCTTCAATCACTCATATTCTGAGTTTGTGAAATGATCAAAATCCACATCAACTTTAGGGGAAAGGACATAAGACTCTGGGGATAAAACATAACTTGTTGCTATTTTGCTGTTTTGGAAATATATAATTTTATTGATGCAGCTGATAGATTAGTTGCTAAATCCTCCTAAAAGTGTTTCTGTTGCCCATTAAAAAATAATAACAACCAAAAAATCCCTGCAAACAACAACAAAATCCTGAAAAGAAGACTTGGGGGAATAGGTAGGGCAGGAGCTGGCTGCTTTTCTACCTGTGATTGTTCTGTTGCTGATTTTTAAAAAAATGAACAAACTAAAATCCCCTAAAACCATATCAAGCCCTGGCCTGTAGTCAAGAGAGCCAGCCCCAGTCTGGTACATTCCACTGGGTCTTTCCACAGATCACCTATGTCCCCTGGGCCTTCGTTTCTTTGCAGTTAAAATAAAAGAGGGGGTGAAGGGCGGATGATCTCTGACGCCCCTTCTAAATCTTTCAGTCTGTTCTTAACGAGGCCCTCCTAGCAAGCTACTTTTAAAATAATACTAAGTGTTCCAAATTCAAGCCCCAGTATATTGGAACTTCTGCAATTCAAGAATTAGATTACTTGGAAGTTCTAGTTTGGTGAAGAACAGGGTGATAGCTAATTATCTCCATCACTGTGTAGAATCTACCCGTTTGGGGGACCAACCTTAGACAAGGCTTGAATAAGCCGGCCTGGTACTGGGAGCTGGGTTTGGTTGGTCTCGTTGCTTCTCCCACAAGCACTTACTGAGCACCTCTCTGCAAAGTCCTGGGAGAGGCCCTGGGAGAGACCAAGGAACGCAACAAAGGAGGGCTGAGCGGGGCAGCCTGGGGGCAGTGTCCCCACAAAGTCGGGCCTTCACAGAGGAGGGATGTCACCACTCTGAAGCAGGAAAAGGGCTGAGAACACTCTCTTGTGGGGAGAGGACACCCCTGTCTGTTCTCTTCACATCAGAAGCATCAGGCATCGCCAGTGCCTGCCAACAATGACCCACACGACCCCAGCTGCACACATACCTGAAAAACCGAGGCTGGTGCTCCACCTTATTTTCTTCCAAGACCCGCCGCCTTTCTCTCTGCAGCTGTTCAATCCTCTGCTTTTGTATTTCGGCCTCTTCTAAGCTCCCTTCTTCTAGAAACCTGAGGCATTGAGGAAAAAGATAAAGGAATAGGAACACCAAGGAAAGGTAACAATCGTTACTATTAGAACTGCATATGCGCAAGACTGGATATTCAGAATACTCTCCTATACATAAGCCCCCTCCTCAACCCTTAAAACATTATTTGGAGGTAATGAGGGAAAATATTGTGTTCTGAATTGGTGATACAGACATGGTTCAAAAAATTGTATCTATGAAAAGGAATTTGGGGTAAAATCTTGCTCTCTCATTCCCGTCTCCAGTTCTACCTGTTTCCTCCCCATCCCACCGACATTCAGGCCCCCCACCGCAGGTAATCCACCGTTACCGGTTTCTTGTGCATCCTTCTAGAGATTCCTGATTTGTATATAAACACACATTAATATATATTTTTACCCCCCCTCCCTTTTAAGAACATAAACGGAAGCAGGTGACACATACTGTCTATACTTTGGTATCTTGTTTTACTTTTTACTTAACCATATATCTTGGAGCTGATTCTTGGTAGTATACAGAACTTTTCACTTTTCATAGATATATAATATTCAATTGTGTGGATATACCTGCATTTATTTAAACAATTCCCTATTGATAGACACTTGGGATGTTCCCAATTTTTTACTGTTAAAATTAATGCAGCAGTGAAGGACTGTATATATCTGTCATTTTGCACATGTGTTAGTATATCTCTAAGGAGACAGTTCTAGAAGTGGAATTGCTGGGTTAAAGGGTGAGTCTGTAATATATCTATTACCAAACTGTCCTTTATGGGGATTATAGCAATTTACATTTCCACCAGCAATGTTACTGAAGTGCCTCTTCCCCGTAGCCTCAGAGTGAATCAAACTTTTGAGTCTTTGCCATCTGATAGGTAAAGAAATGGTATGACAGCGTGGTTTTAAAATTTTGTGGGTTTTTTTGAGTAAGACTGAGCAGCTTTTCATATGTTTAAGGGCTACCTGCATTTCCTATTTTGTGAACTGTTCATTTCCCTATGTCTATTTTTTTTTTTAATGGATTGATCTTGATTTCTAGAACCAATTCATGAAGTGAGCTGCAAGTATAGATTTCTCAGTCGCTAATCTTTTGACTCTGGGTATACATTTTATTTACTTTATCATGAAGAAGGGTGCTGGGTTTTTTAAAAATAAAGTCAAATTCTATCAATTTTATTTTATTTTTTGCCTTCTTGGTTTTGAGTCTTAATTAGAAAGGCCTCTTAGGCTCCTTTGGTGGCCTGGGAGACGTTACCAAGACTTTTTACAAAGAGTTTCACATCTCTGGAGATAAAGATCTGAAAAAAATCCTTACCTTTGGTCTGGCCTGAATCGAGTGTCAGTAGGTGGTAATAAAGACTTTAACAATGGATCCATTTCATTTAATTCCAGTGCAAACTGTGTGAAGCCATAATATTGCTCATAGCCTTTTGGCATGGGATCTAAAAGAAAAAGAAATCATTCATCTCTGACTTGCATTGCATTCACATCACATCTTAATTCCTTCACCTTTTTCATCTCAGACCAGCTACAATTTTTCTCTCTCAGCTCTAAACCCTTCCATTTCTATTAAAATATTCTGGCTCACAAAGAGGTGCTGAATTTTTCTCTATAAATTTTCTTCTCTATAAGCTTCCTTCTACCTACAAGCATAAGGTCTTCTTTGTGTGGTCCTATAGCAAATATATTAAATACCAAGAAGTTTCTATAGAATTTAAGTTATAAAAATAATTTGTTACTAAAATAAACATGTTAAAAAGAACTCTAGGTCCATTTTTCCTGACTAACAAGACTTTCACTCTAGAGAATCAGTTTTTCATTTAAGAGATGTCAAATTCTCCTGAAACTCTGTCTAGTACCTAGAATAGTGTTGGACCCATACCAAGAGGTCAATAAATATTATTCTTTACTTCCAGTCCTGCTCTTCTTTTCACCAATACTTGGCCCCTCCAAATCTTACATATTTTAATTTTAAACCACCTCAGCAGAAGCCAGGAATAGAGATGGGATTATAATGGCAGAAACACTGCCAGCTGGAACCAAAGGGGACAGAGAAAATGGGACTGAATGAAGCAAGGCTGCTGGACTACTGTTATTTTACAGATGGAACCAGAGAGCTACGCAGCTGGAAACATGCATTGCCTTCAAGAAAAGGGAGGAATTCTCTGAAGGTGATTCAGAGATCATCAGGCTGCCACTCCCACCACAGGCCCAGACTACACAGATTCAGGGGGCAAGGCTGCCTCTACCGCTCAAATGGCCCGGCCGCTGTGCAGCTTCAACAAGCCCGGCTGCCACCACCCAGAGCCTTGGGGGGCTTGGGAGCCAGGCAAAGTCCCAGTGGTCCCAGAGGGTGGGGCATCGAGCCAATGAGGATGATCTCCAGTTTTTAGATCAACAGCATTTGCCGTGCTAGGTCTTGGACTCACTTAGGACCTGTCATCCCTTTCTTCTTTCCTCTTTCTCCCTTTGGAATGGGAATGTCTATCCTATGCCCATCCCACCACTGTGTTTTGGAAGCACATTTTGGTTTCACAGACTCACAGCTGGAGAGGATGAATCATACCTCAAATCTCACCCGTACCTGATTTAGATGATATTTGGATGAGACTTTGGACTTTAGAGTTGATGCAGGAATGAGTCAAGACTTCTGGGGCTGCTGGGGTGGAATACACACATTTTGCACGTAAGAAGGACATGATTTTGGGAGGCCAGGGGCAGAATGTTATGGACTGGATGTTTATGTTCTCTCAAAATTCATATGTTAAAGCCCCACCCCCAGAGTGCTGTCTTTGGAGATGAGGCCTCTGGAGTAACGAAGGTTAAACGGGGTCAGAAGGGTCGGCCCTGATCTGGCAGCCAAGCCACGAAGAAGACTCCCACCAGAATGCGAATGTGCCAGCACCCAGCCTCCAGAACTGTGAGCAAATGAATTTCTGCTGTTTAAGCCACCCAGTCTGTGGTGTTTGTTACAGCAGCCCCAGCAGATTAATGCAGGCATATTGCCCTAACTTTAATTGTTAACTTTAATTTAATTGTTAAGTGCATAGCACATATCCTAATGCTTTAAGCCATTATGAAGGTTTGACTTCCTTCCCCCTTTTCCCCCCAGCTGCTTCAAGCACTTAGCATCACTGTACACTCCCCAGGGGATGAATCCAGCTAAAAGTCAAGCTAAAAATACCCAAATTTACGTATTGGATAAATCAAATGTAGACTAAGCCAATCCACTCGTAGCCTTAGCTCTAGCTGTCCAAATATATAAATGCTTTCCACGACTTTTCTGAAGATCCATTTTCTGAAGATTCAGAAGTCCACTTTGTCTAATTCTAATTCTCTGGGGATCCTAAGCATAAAAATAATAGCAAACTTCCTACTATGCCTTCAAAAATCCAGCCCAGTCTCCCAATCACCAGAGTGGAGACAGTGGTTTTTCTTGCAGACAGGCCAGTGATGCTCACAGCCAAGGCAGAGACATAAAGTCAATGAATAACAACAGCAGCAACAAGAATAACAGCTTACACACTGTTGTCAAGGTACTACTTTAACACCCAGAGCTGATGGTAGTTCTCATCTGTGATACCTTCTTTAAGCAAAGGAGAGCAAGGGTCTCATTCATAAAATGCCATGCGTGCCCCTGAACCTCTGAAGCTAGGAAGGCGGCCATGGTGCCAAGTCATTCTAGCTTCGTGGCAACCTCTGCGACGGTGGAAGATGTGGCTGCTACCCATTGAAAGAGACATTTTTGCTCGCCCACTCTACAGTCATCTCCCTTTCTTACTTGCTAATAGCAAACTCATCTGTTTGGGTGTCACTGTACACTCCCTAGGGGATGAATCTAAACTCATCTGAATCTCTCCTGCCGACCCAGTTGCCCAGGATCGGTTAAGGGATGGGTTTGGACCCACTTCAGGTTGATGAGATATGAAGACACATTTACTGCAAGATCCTAGGAAATATTTCATTCCTGAGAAAAGACAGTTACAACTGAAGAAAGCTCTTCTGTCCTCCCTTCTCCCCTGCTTAGTGAGCTGTCACAGGGGGATAAGATATTGAATCGAGGCAACCATTTTGCATCCATGGGAAGAAACACCACCACCATATTGGAAGTGGCAGATGGGCCCTCAATGACCTGTGTTCTTGACACAGGTAACCTGCCTGTGTAACAACCCTGGGGCCACCCCCTGCCATTTGTTGTTAAGTGCATAGCACATATCCTAATGCTTTAAGCCATTATAAAGGTTTGACTTCCTTCCCCCTTTTCCCCTCAGCTGCTTCAAGCACTTAGTATCCTTCTAGAATTACAGGAGAGACTGGAGTGGCTTATGGTATTGGGAGAGTCTAGGGGACCCCTAACTCTTGTAGGTCATTCTACTTTTCCAGTAAGAATTTTCCCTGTATCTTTGCTCTAGAATGACTTCTTGTACCTCACTGATACTCTTTCACAGTGCCCAGTATAGGCGAAGGAATGATGTGTGTTGACTGGAAGGCAGAGTGACCACAGATTAGCAATGGCTTTGTTCTGGAATTAAGAACCCAGGACCTATCAACCCAACAGAGGTGTTGTTAAGCTTGAGGATGAGTCTGAGATATAACTAGGTGAATGAAAGATGGGCCAGTAGCTCCAACATAATTCAAAGCAGGTAGAGGCTAGATACACCGAATGGACACTGACGCCCACCCATGTGCGGTTCCTCTGGCCACGTCCCGCCTCCTTTTGCTTGGGGCTGATTAACCAGATACTAACTTGCTCTCCAGATACAAGTGGATGAGGAGGAACCACCGCAGTAGATGCTCTCATGCCATTTCCCAAATAGCCGATGCACTGCTTTTCCACTCTTGTCAAATACTGTACCTTCAATCTCATGGGCATTAGTGCTCCAGTATTTTGCCTAGGAGTCAAATGAGAGTCATCTGTTTAGTGTTTTGGGGTCAATTTATTACAGATATTAAGAGGAAACAAAAGAGGAGAGAAAAAGTACCATAAGAATGATTCTATGCTACATATGGTTTGCTGGTTCTGTTTTTTTTTTATCATACTTTTAATTATTTAATGAAAAGTAAAAAGCTAGCACTTTACAGTTTGTAACTCAACCACCAACATTTGTGTAAGACAATTTTTTTCGACTTTCACTACATGCATAGTAGAAAGGAAAGGCTCAGTTCTCACACATCCACCAAGCAGGGGCTGGCCCTTAGCACTCCCTCCGGAACAGCTATTTCCTGGCTGTCACTGTGGCTCTGACTACTGCAGTTTAAAAGAAATGTAACTCATGTAATTTTTTCTCTGAAGGAACTAGACAATTCTTCGTAAACCAACGAATTTTTTTTTTTTTTTTTTTTTTTTGCGGTACGCGGGCCTCTCACTGGTGTGGCCTCTCCCATTGCGGAGCACAGGCTCCGGACGTGCAGGCTCAGCGGCCATGGCTTACGGGCCCAGCGGCTCCGCGGCATGAACCCGTGTCCCCTGCCTCGGCAGGCGGACCCTCAACCACTGCGACACCAGGGAAGCCCACCAACGAATTTTTTTAACCAAGCTTGTAAACCCATCAATTTTCAGTTCCTCCTATTAGTTTCCGCCCCCCACCCCCGACCAGATCTGTTCACCTAACTTACAGGAACCTTATACAACCCGTATTCCCACTATGAATTGGTCCTGTTCTGAGACCAACTCATTTTGGCTCAGCCTTGTGCGTTTTACATATACAGTACCACACTGAAGCCAGCAGAGGGAGCTCTAACTCCCTAGTGTTGATTTTTTAAATTCTCCCAATTACCTGGCTGCCCTAAAAATCTCTGCAAAAGACCAGAAGGCATTACTCCATAAATCAAAAAATCCTACTACTATTTTCAGCCAAAACAGAATCCACATTTGGAAACCAATAAAGTTGAGTGACATTTCCAGGCCATATCTGGTAGACTGGCTTCCCCATGCCGACCAAGTCTGTGGTAAAAACAGGAGCAAGGGCAGAGTACAGCAGTACCCCAGAGCTGAATCGGAAAGGTAACAGTGAGTTCTCTAGTCAGGTAAAGATGGGGGACAGGGAGACAAACACTGCCCAGGCTCTTCAGTTTATCCTAAAGCAGGAGTCAGACTTCCTCTTTAGAGATATTTGCCAACAAGTCCAATGATGGGAAGCCACAGAGGGAGGCAGTCATGTTCCACAGGCAACGGCTGCCTCTGCTTTCAGATTCTCTTTCAACATCAGAGGCACGTCCAGTGTTCTAATTCTGTTCATCTCTCATCGCTATGAAAATTTGTTCCCTGGTCCTCAGTGGACGAGCACCAAGTGGTTGGTAGAAATGGGAGTGGAGCACGCTTCCTTGGGGAAAATTCTGAGAACAAGGCAGCTCTCACCTGGATTATCTATCTATCTATCTATCTGTCTGTCTATTTACCTATGTATCTATCTCCCAGTTATATATGTCCCTGCCCCAGGTTGCCTTTGCTTCTTTTTGTAGAGAGCTTAGATGAAGCTTTCACGGCAGGGTCATTTGTATTTTACGCCAAATCACTACCAGCTTTATGTCTGTCTACAACCCAGTGTGACTTATAGGATGTAATAAGGATCCCCGCCACCTCTCCACAATGTCCCCCACCCGCTACAAGTGGTGCAGAGAGGTACCGTGTGAAATTCCACAGTTAGAACCTCATCTTTTGGCTTATGATTTTGATCTTAATTAAATGCAAGTATTCCTTGAGGAGGGTAGCACTTGAAGGCCATTTTGTAACATGAGAATTTTAAGGACATGAGGAAATTTCAGGAGGAAGAGAAGTTGGGGAGAGGGCTCAAGTCAAGGAATTTGGAAAGCTGGAAAGGTAAGCAGACTATTCCAGGCTCTCTGCCCCAGGAGAATCTGTGAATGTCCATGAGCCTCTGCTGTGTGCCGGGCACCACTGCCAGGCATTGGCCACAGCAGTGGGCAAGACAGACCAGGCTTCTGCTTTTCTGGAGTCAGGAATGGCAAGGAGGGTGTGGGGAACAGAAAAGAAGCAAGTAAAGTAACAGCGAGCAAGCTACCTGCAGATGGTAATGAACACTTTGAAGAAAATGGAGTATGATAGAGGGTGACTAACAAGGTGGATGGAAGGATCTGGGGAGAGGGGCCCGAGCAGAAGGAAATGGAGAGAGAAAAAGAAGGACAGTGCAGCTCGAGGATGGTGAGCAAGAAAGGGAACAAGGGGTGGCAGGAGTTGAGGTTGGAGAGGAATGAGGGTGGTGTGTGTGTGTGTGTGTGTGTGTGAGTGAGGGGTGGTGGGGGTGAGGAGTGCAGACTCTGTAGGGTCTCATGGGCCATTGGAAGGATGCAGGCTTCTGCTCTGAGAAAGATGGAAATTGTCAGAGAATTTTGGTCAAAAATGGCATGACTTGCATTTTTAAAAATTGTGGTTAAACATATATAACATAATATTTATTGTTTTAACCATTTCTAAGTGTATAATGGAGTGGCTTTAAGTACATTCACAATGTTGTGTAACCACTGCCTTATTATCTCCAGAACTTTTCATCTTCCCAAACTGAAACTCTATACCCATTAAGTAATGACTTCCCATTCCCTCCAGTCCCCAGCCCTTGGCAACCACCATTCTACTTTGTCTTTATGGATTTGGCTGCTCCAGGTACCTTATATAAATGGAATCATATCTGTCCTTTTGTGTCTGGCTTATTTCACTTAGCATAATGTGTTCAAGGCTCATCCGTACTGTAACATGATGACATGTTTCAACAGGGTCCCTCTGGCTGCCACACTGAAGACAGACCATAGGGGAGTAAAGGTGGAAGGAAGGAGGCCAGGAGGGGCCATGGCCCTGGTCCAGGTGAGAGAGGTGGGGCTGGGACCAGGGAGCACCTGGCATTGCTTGTCTACTGGAACAAAAGTGAAGGTGACAAACTTCCCAAGACACCCTGTGCCCTGAGGCCCAGCTCTGCTGAGGCCTGTCCAGCGCCACAGCTCACAGGCCACCCAGGTTACCTTTATAAAGTTCACTTTGCAGTGGCAGGAATCATCATTCAGGTTCTTGATAACAATCTCTCCATAGTGCTCGATCCACCTCTGCCCACTTAAGATGTTATGGATGCAAGAGGTCACTTTGTTCCACTCAAAATGATCTCCAAAACTAAAGGAAGAAGAAGTGAAAGTAACAACTACCAGAGCAGCCAGCAGCAAATGCAAACAAGCACTGCTATTTAAAAAACAAGTCCTGTAATGAATTACTCATTCCTTCATTAATGGAACCAACACCGATTGAGCCGTGCTGGGCAGTCTAAGAGCTTTCACCCTCTCAGGAGGCTGGGAGGTGGGTGAAGGTCAGACCCTGGAGGCTGCCAGAGGCTCCACTAGAAGCTGGGGGTCTCCTGGAACTACCCACTCTGTCCTTTGCCAGAGGAGATGTGTCGAAAGTCACCAAACTATGAAAGGAGAGTGGCAAGGGGAGGGTAGAGGGGTTTTCCACAGTGTGCTCTCTACACACATACATATATGTGCACACACATGAATGTGTACATACAGGCACACACATGCACATATATACTTATGTATATACACGTGTAGGTGTGTATATTTAGGGACATATGTATACAGGCAGATCTCGCTTTATTGTGTTCTTTACAAGTTGAAGGTCTGTGGCAACCCTGTGTAGAGCAAGTCTATTGGCAGCATTTTTCCAACAGCATTTGCTCCCTTCATGTCTGTGAAGTATATAAAACATAACTTTCATAAGCAATGGGAAACCAAAAATTTCATGTGGCTCACTATATTGTAATATTTGCTTTATTGCAGTGGTCTAGAACCAAACCCGCAATATCTCTGAGGTGTGTCTGTATACATACACACACACATATATGTTTTACACATTAATCTTAAGATACATATATCTTAAACCTTTTACAATGAGAAGGTATTCAGATATGACTTATGGAGTTAAATAATAATTATGAGGATAATGGTAACAAGACCAAACACTTAAATGACACGTAATATGTGCCAATTACTATTTTAAGTGCTTTCCGTAACTGCTTAACCTTCACAACAGTCTTATGAAGTAGATGGTTCATTATCCCTGTTTCATAGATGAGAGAACTGGTGATCAGAAAGGTTAAGTAACCTGCCCAAGGATTTGCAACTAGTAAGTAGTGGTGTGAGCACATGAGTCCCAGTAGCCCAGTTCCAGAGGCCATAATGATTACCATTTTGCTTTATGAATAAGTATCAATAATCCCTGAAGATCAAGGCCATAGCTTTCTTAAAAAAATTTTTTGACAGTGAGGCAGGACAACAGTGCTAAAGAAATATTATCATTCTTAATTGTGTTAGAAAGTAGAAATGTATTTTTTAAAGCCCCTACTCGGGAACTTTGCTGTCTAGGAAGCATTTCCATTAGAGAGAACAAAAATGTGAGACTGTCAAAATGAAGAACATTTGAAGCTACTGTCAAACACATTAACAGAAAAAAACACACTCAGCACCACGGGGGACAATGGGCATCCTGTTCCTAAACCTTGGCCCTAAATTCTATAAAGTTCCTAACCATAGAAGGAGAACTTACGCTGGCAGAGTCACATGGGTTGTGCCAATGGGAACAATTTCCATGGATTTGCCCCAGAATTTGTTCTTCCATCTCATGTCTGAAATGAAATAATACCAAATATTACATATTTAGCAGGAGAGCTAGGTAGATCAAAGCGTTCTTAGACTGGATAAATGATCAATCACAATATAGGACAATCTCTTCATAATAAAATTCATTATTATTCAATATAAGTAGCAACTGAGTATCTGGAACAGAATCAGAGAAACTAAAATTATAAAGTCCCTCCCTTGGAAGAACTCACAGTGGGAAAGGCATACAGAAGTGAAAACAAGTAAGGCCCCCCAGAGAGGCACGGGCCATAACTGGGTATGTTGTAAGGTGAAATGGAACCAGAGAAGGAAAGCCCAACATGCTTGGGGAAGGCATCAGAAGAGGCTTGTCTAAAGGGGCCGCTTAAACTGGGCTTGAAGAATAAACAGTTCACTAGGTAGAGAAAAAGCAGTTTAAGGCAGAAGACATGAGAAGACACGAGAGAACAGGGTGTGGTTCTGTCCTCTGGGTCTCAGACTGTTTAGAGAGAAGAGTAGAAAAACAGCTTGAGTGCAAAAAACAGCAGGCTCTACAAGCTTGGCTAAGAAGTCTGATTTGGGTGCACTGGGGGAAATAAGGTTTTGTTTAGACAGAGAATTGATGTGATGAGATACAGACTTTGCCAACATAATTGGCAGCAGTATGGAGAATGGAACAGGAACAGGAGAGATGAGAAGCAGGTGACCTGTATGCTCAAGGGATAAATGAGGATGAAGTGAACCAGGACAGGGGCGGTAGGGATGGAGTAGAAGGGAATGATCCTGGAACCATTAAAGAAGCAGAGATAAAACTGGGTGACAAATTAGATGCAGATTGTGAAAGACGGGGAGAATTTGTGGATGACCTCAGATTCTTCCAACTTGCATGAATGGTAGTGCCATCAGGGAGACAGGGAATAGAAGAAGAAGGGCAGAGGCAGACGATCCCTCTGGCTGCTGGGTGACAATACACAGACCATAGGGGAGCAAAGGTGAATGCAGGGAGGACAGTAGGGGGTCATGGCTGTGGTCCAGGAGAGAGGTGGGCTGGGACCAGGAAGCTCCTGGGCACATATTACATGATTCTATTTATATGACATGTCCAGACTAGGCAAACCCATAGGGACAGAAAGAATATCAGTGGTTGCCTAAGGATGGAAGAGCTTGACAGAAATTGGAAGGCGGGGGGGTGGGGGTGGGGAGCCATTAAAAGGTGGGAAAAGAGGTTTCTTTTTGGAGTGATGAAAATGTTCTAAAATTGATTGTAGTGATGATCGTACAGCTCTGTGAATATATGAAAAACCACTGACTTGTACCTTTTAATTAGGTGAGTTGTATAGCATATGAATTATATCTCAATAAGCTATTACCCCCCAAAAGATAATTGGTTGTTTAAAGCAAATTAGTAACAATGTATGACAGGGTTTATAACATATGTAAGTAAAATGTTTGTCCACAATAGCAAAGGTTGGGGAAGGGGAAATAGAAGTACACTTTTGTAAGCTTCCTTTGCTATATGTTAAGTAGCATAATATCACTTGAAAAGAGACTGTGATATGTTAAAGATATACAATATGAATCTTAAAGTAACAACTAAAAAATGAAACAAAGAAGTACAGCTAATAAGGCAACAAAGGATATACAATGGAATCACAGAAAATAATTAATCCAAAAGAACGTAAAAAAAGAAGAAAAGAGGAACAAAGAACAGATGCAACAAACAGAAAACAAATAACAAGAGGCCGGATTTAAATCCAACTATGTTGATAATCACAATAAATGTAAGTGATCTAAACAACCTAATCAAAAGGCAGAAAAATGTCAAAGTGGATTAAAAAAAGCAAGATTTGGCAGTCGTGGGCTTATGGAGACATGGGATTGCCCAGGAAGAAGCTAATGAAGAAGAAGCAAAGGGAGTGGAGGAGAAAACTCTGACTGATGTAAGGAGCACACAGGACGTACTTGAAGAAGACCCCTCCCATTACCTAATACCTAACTTAAAAAAAAAATAATAAAGTGCTAACAAGGTCAATGACACAGCAGTTAGGAGGTTAGAGATCTTATGGGAATTATTTCCAGAGGGTTTCGGTGAAAGAGAAGTCTCCAGTCAAGCTTCAATTTTAAACTTTAGTAGCAAAGACTCAGAAAGGAAACCATGGTACTTGTAACCTAAACTGGTAATATTGCGTCCAGAGAGAGAAACTGGATGGCTACGAACTGGAATGGGGGAAGGAAATTTTTTCACAAAATACTCTTTCTTATCTTTTAAATTTTATAGATGCATTAAAAAAAGGCAGTGTGGGGCTTCCCTGGTGGCGCAGTGGTTGAGAGTCCGCCTGCCGATGCAGGTGTCACGGGTTCGTGCCCTGGTCCGGGAAGAATCCCACATGCCGCTGAGCGGCTAGGCCTGTGAGCCGTGGCCGCTGAGCCTGCGCGTCCTGAGCCTGTGCTCCACAACGGGAGAGGCCACAACAGTGAGAGGCCCGCGTACCGCAAAAAAAAAAAAAAAAAAAAGGCAGTGTGGCAAATCAGGTGTTAACCAGTTAGCAGAGAAAAATCTTTTAAAAAACTGACATGTAAAACAAAAATAAATTTAAAAATAAATAAATAAATAAATAAATAAACTGACGTGCTCATTGTTCAAAAACCTGGGATGCTCAAATTTTCTTTCTATAGCACCTTCTGATTTTGGAATAAATAATTTAACAAAATTAATTAATCCATTTAGGAAATATTTGCAGCCTTATTTATTCTTCAGAGCAAGCCATCCCTTCCCAAATTCAAAATATAATGAACTGAATACAGGAACAACCCCAAACTGAAAAAAAGTCAGCAACGTAAAATTTCAGAAATAAAATTTAAAGCTTTCAAAGGCAAAAGAACCCTCTGCTGTCTAGAATCTGATAAATAACTGTAAATATTTAATGTCTTGAAATACATGAGGCATTTCAAATGGCCATGGAATGCACCATGGAATGCGATAAAGGAAAAATTATAGCAATAAACAATGGTGGTGGCCCAGACAAAGACTGAGGATTTTTAAGGAAGAGAACAACTAAATTATCCTCCAGAATCTTGAATTATGAAGTCGACAAATGGCAGTTATTATTCAGAGGTGAGAGGCAAGAACATCAAGTGGTACAGTTTCTTCCAATAAGGCCCAAGTCCAGGGCCCACTTTTTTTTTTTTTTTTTTTGGTGGTACGTGGGCCTCTCACTGTTGTGGCCTCTCCCGTTGCGGAGCACAGACTCCGGACGCGCAGGCCCAGCAGCCACGGCTCACGGGCAGGGCCCACTTTTGATCTTAACAAGCATTTACAGTAGTTCCTGAATAAAATAAATTATACCATTACACAAAATGACAGAAGTCAAATATATGAGCACATTACCTTGCCAGAAAACAAAATTTCCAGACTCAGCGTGACATGCAGAAATAGGTGGATGGTGGCTGACCTGATGGAAACAAAGGCGAAAAAACAAAAAATTAACTTTTGTGTCTCATGAAATCCATTCTTTCTCCCTTGCACTGAGATGTAATAAAATTGCAGCGTCTTAACTGAATGGAAACTTGTTTAGTTTCCCTTCAATAAGTCTGTCCTCAGGAGGGTGCTCCTGACATAGTCAGCTCTGTCTTGCTCAAATTTGTCAGGAAATCCCTGTGAATGGAAGCCTCCAGAAGCCTGGGGAAAAAGCAGCCAAGTGATGAGTGATGAGGGTAGAGACGTGTTTTGAAAGACATGAAAACAAAAGCAGAGATGCAAGCGCTGCCCACTTATAAATCATCTAATCTGACATTAGCTACCAAGGTCAAAATCAGTGCTATTCTGAAAGTACCCACAAATGTTTTAATTAAGATGTCAAGTAGTAGAACCTTTTAAATGTTACGTAAATATTCCTAAGCAACACACAAATGCTCTTTGGCTCAGCAGATTTTACTCTTTTGAAAACTCTGCATCACATAGTCCAGCCACTTTTTAAATCACTGATGAGAAGACGAATCCAAGATAGTTTTTTTTTAAAAAGAATGTTTTTATAAAAAAAAAAGAGCTAAACAATTATGGAAGAAATGTTAGTCAACTGCTAAGAAAAAATTTTTGTTCATTCTTTGTTCATAAAAATATCTTGAGTAAATATGCAATTACATTCTAGAAAAGAGAGTCCCGTGTAACAGAGACAGTAGCTCATTTCCCTGCCTTTTATCACTGAGGCCATTACTTCTGCTTTATTCACTAATGAAGAAGCTAAAGAGAAAATGACTCCTCAGTTAATTTCCTCATTATCTCAGTAACATGCAAGGCACGAGAGCAGTATATGTGCTGTTATCATAATTCGGTATTAGTAAAACCAGAGGAATGCTGCTAGTGGCGTTTACAGAAATTTCTCTGACTTAGCTGGTTCTTAGCAAAGGTATCTTACACTTAGGGCATTTGGGCCAAAGCCATCATATTACACATGAAGAGGCTGAAACTAGAAAGACTAAGTAACAGTAATGTTTCCCAAACACACTGATAGGGAAGAAGTAGAGGTGAAACCCAGCATTTTTGGTTTACAGATGGTTTTCAAAAAAGTTTCACACACAAAAGATCCTTAAGCAGCCACACCCTGTTTTCAAACATATTTTATGAAGAACTCAATATACTCAGAGCCCGGTTTGAGGTGAACAGGTGTGGCAGGAAGTGGGGATGACCAATCCACAACCACTCGCCTTGCTCTGGACCCTGGACTGCAGTGAACACGGAACAGTTTAAGAACCACTTCTGTGGCCCTCCTCCAGGTGGAGAACGGCAGGGACAGGATAATCGTGAGTCACGCCACACACACGTTCAACTGATGAGAGTGCAATGGTACCAGCCTGGATCGGAGAAAAGTAGGGACAAAGATGCCAACAGGGCAGGCATCTTTCAGGTCTTGATGAACATAAATCCCAGATCCAATATGAGGTGGGAAGTGCACATTTACCGTCCCTTGATGGTCTTAATTCTCAGAGGCCTCTTGAGAATGTGAGCCCCCTCCCCGTGCCTATGGGCTTTTCAGCTCAAACACTGACTTAGAAACCTCACTCCTAAAATGCAACTCTCTGCTTTCCTTCATTGTCTTCTTTTTCAACCCAACCCCCTGAAGATACTTTATATCACAAACCGCTACACCCCTGTTTTCCCTTCTTTTCCCACTAGCTCTCAACAAAAACAGTGGAGTTAACTTTTAAACCTCAGGATCATATAAAACTAAACTAGGGCAACACAATACCAACCCCTCACTTCTTCACTCAACCTGCCCTATCCACCCCCCAGTGGAGGGGAGAGGAGCTATGGAATGTTCCCCTGCCCCATAATGTAGGCATGTTTTAAAGTAGATTATTATAAAGTAGATCATATTCATTCCCACAGAAATTATGTAGTAAAAAATGTAAAGATCACAGCCTTTATCAAGAATTTGGCATTTTATAAGTCTGGCTAAATATAAACATCAAAGCAAAATACAATATATAAAAACTATAAACTCTTCTGTAATAATTTAAAATCCCATAACACAAGGATAAATATACTGTCCATATGAATTATAAAATAAAGCCTATCATACCATAAAGTATACATATGTCCCATAAAATGCTAATTTGACCTTTTAAAATGATTGTGTCAGGTTAATGAATCAATGCTTAACAAAGTGCCTTTAGATGGGGTCCAAGGGATGTTTTCTGAATGCATTAGTCTCAACATTGAAATATCAGTGATTTCGCTTCTTTCTTTCTGGCTTAAAAAGGCCTTTGGGAGTGATTTATTTGGTGCACATAGCTTTTCAGAAGTTTACAGAGCTTTCCAGGGAAATTAAATTGATGCCTTATTTTTCTTTGATATATTTCCTTACAACAGGTTATTTATTCATGAAACATTTCTGAAGCCTCTGCCATGTGCCGCATGAGTGTCAGAGAGTGAGGGAGAGCTTCTGGAGTCCCACAGATCTAGAACCTAACTGTGCAATATCATCTACTAGCTGTATGACCTTGAGTGTGTTTTAAAAACCCTCTGGGCCCCAATTACCTCATCTGCAAAATAGGGCTAGTACCACTGACTTTGCAAACCCAAAAAGATAACACATGGAAAGTGCCAGGATCATATGCTGGTATGGAGTAAGCAGAGATTAAATTTTAACTTTTTGTCATGAGTGGTATTTCCACTTAGCTCTCACGGTCACCTTGTGCCTTCACTACCCTTATTTTATTAATTAGGAAACGGGTTCTTTCCAGTGAAGAGCCTGCCCAGTGTTACACAGTTAATCAGTGATGAGGGTAGTGTTTTAAACCCAGGTCCTCTGACTTCAAATCCAATGCTGTTTCCTGCGATGCCTCAGCTGCTCCTCAATGACTGCTCTCAAAGTTGGGCTCTGGTCCCTCCCCAGAGCCTCGGCACACCATTAAGGTCCCATCTCATGGATACTTGGAGAAGGAATCATCTGAGTCTGACCTTTCCAACCTCTCTCTCATTTATTTCTTTGTAAAATGAGGTCTGAGAATCCCTCTGGCTTCAAAATGCTATCACTCTAACATCTGTTTTCTTTGAATCCTAGCATCAGAGGCGGCAGTGGATACCAGCCGACTGGAGAAGATTCTGTTAAGTCTTTGATTAATTTTAATACCCATGGAAAGGGGTAATTCACAGTTAATCATTTAATCTTTGTTGACGGTAATCTCTCTAAAATCTACTGGAATAGAGAATGTGCACAATTGAACCTGTGTTTGCTAGTACGGGATTTGGTTGAGCTTCTCTTCTCATTACATTGTAACCCAGGCATAGAAAGGCACTAGATTTTGAGTCTGAACTGATTCAGCCCCGCAGTAGACACTGTCTGTTAGCCTGCTAGCTAAAGCCACTTTAGACTAGCTCTTTAGTATCTCTCTCCATCACTTCCTCTCTATTCCAATCAAATAAGAGCAATTTCTGACTGGTAAGGAATCTCAAACATTCAGGAAATTAGTTTACATGGTTTTTATTGTGCAAATATTTATATGTATCTTTTTTCTACAATCCCAAAGTCAATGAGTTCCCATGGTAGTTAAGAATTCTTGTAAGTTATTTGTATATCTGAGGTCTTTCTTCACCCTGACCTAATCATTTGTGATTTATGCTTTGAGAATGTGCTTTATATGAAGTGGGTGGTAAGGAGAGGAGAATATGGGTCAAGAGTGCATTTCAATATGTGTGTATTTTGTAGGTTTTTCTTCTTCAGATTTAGAAAAATAAACCCTTAAATACATCAATTCTGCAGCTGTCCAGAGACATAACTATAGAGTCCTCCTAGTTCTGGACGGGTCTCTAACCATGAAGCGCTGCTCGTGGAAAAGAGAACAAGTGGCAAGTCAAAAATCACCCACAGAGGGGACCAAGGAATTCATCAAACATTTGCTGATTGCCTGTGATGTCTTAGTCACTGCAGATACAATGAGAAACAAAAGAAACAAAAATCTTTACCCTCCTGGAGTTGACATTTTAGTGCAGAAGTGGGTGAGTCAGACTATTAAACAAATAAGCACATAATTTGTCAGTAGTAAAGGAGAATAAAGCAAGGATGAGGATGGAGGATGGCAGATGGTGAGTGGAAGTATCATATCAGACAGGGTGGTAGGGGCAGGACTCTGTGATAGAAACCTCTGAGACTAAGAGAAATAAGGCAGTTAACTACACAGATAGCTGAGGGAAGTATGTCCAGGTCAGAGGACACAGCCACAACCCAGGGCTGACAAATGCCCGATATATTTTAGGAGAAGCAAAAAGGCCAGCATGGGGCTTCCCTGGTGGCGCAGTGGTTGAGAGTCCGCCTGCCAATGCAGGGGACACAGGCTCGTGCCCCGGTCCGGGAGGATCCCACATGCCGCGGAGCGGCTGGGCCCGTGAGCCATGGCCGCTGAGTCTGTGCATCCGGAGCCTGTGTTCCGCAACGGGAGAGGCCACAGCAGTGAGAGGCCCGTGTACCACAGACAAAAAAAAAAGAAAAAAAAAAAGGCCAGCATGGCTAAAGCTAAATGAGTCAAAGTGGGAGGAGGCATGATATCTGGGGGTGGCATCTTGCAGGGCTTTGTGGGCCATAGCCAGGACTTGGAATTTGATTCCAAGTGCCTGGGAAAATCGTGAGAGCAATCACTCTGGCTGCTGAGTGCAGAATTGGCTATGGAAACAAGGGACCAGTTGATGAGTCTATCGCAACAAGCCCAGTCATTGATGCCGATGGCTTGGGCTTGGTGGCCAGCACCAGTGGGGTGGCAGTGAAAATGGCTGGTTTTGGAAGGAAGATCCTAGGATTTGCTGATGAATAGGACGTGGATTATAAGAGAAAGCTATTAAGGAGGATGCCAAGGATACTGGCCTGATTTTGGGGAAAATACAGTTGCCAATTATTTTCTCTTTCCCTAAGTTCAGAGTTAAGCATTTATTTGATAAATACATGGTTTCTTTAAAAAAAAAAAAAACCAAAAACTACATTAAATAATGACTTGACCTAGAAATGCAGAAGTACTGGTTTAGTCACCTTACAGTTGATTTACTGCTTATTTTATTTGAACAGCTTGAATTTCCCCTGATAATGTCTTTAAACAAGCTGCCACTTTAATCAGAAGTAAATAACCCTGACTACTAGTACATGAAAGAACTATTCAGACGGGTGATGTGGGTGTGCAACAGTGGGGGCGGGGAGTGATAAGTATGGTATTTTTAAATCCAGCCAAGAATAATGTTCGTTCAGAGTTCTGATGAGTAACAGAAAAGGAAGAAGGGCTGAACCCATGAAGCAAAAGATAAAAGGCTTCAATTGAATCTCTTACCTTTTAGTAACTCAATAACTGCTCAGCTTTTCTGTCAGAAACTCAACAGTAGTGGCTGGGTGGGTAAATGGTGAAAAGGGCTTGAACAGTGACCTGACAACTGAAGTTCCAGGTAATTAGGAAAAGCCCCTTTTAGACAATAGCTTAACTGCTTATCCTTTATAGACACCAACTTTTGTACTTTTGTTCCCAAAGGTACAAAACAAAGAAGCAAAGCAAACTGAAATGAGTTTTCTGACCCGTCCAGTCCCTGATGAAGCTCCACCCAGGCTGCCCGAGAACCAAGGAAGAAGAAACTACCGGCAGGATCCTCGGTCCCTGACAAGGGAAAGGAAGTCCTTTCCTTCTGGATTCCCTTGGAAAAAAAGGAAACTCCTCCCCTGAGAAGGTGGAACAGTCAGAGGTTAGCACATATGACGGGAATGTTTATGATTGATTCCTGAATATTCCTTGTTCACAAAGGCCACTGCCCAGCCCACAATGGGAGTTGAGAACAAAGTCCTACGTGAGTTTGGAGGATGAAAGGTTTATGTGACAATGAGAGGCAAAATCCCATAGTCTGAACAGTGTACAAAAGGCTGTTTTCACATCGGCAGCTGATGACTCCGGCAGCTCTAAGCACTAAACCCACACAAGAGACACCAAAAAAAGGTGAGGGAGACAGGATGCTGGAATAGAAACAGAGGGTGCAGCTGAGGGCCACTGGAAGGTGCTGATGGGCCTAGGCGTCAGTTTCCTCACCTGTAACTGATCCTCACCCCACTTGCCACACAGGGGTATTGTGAAGATCAAATAAGGTCCTGCACAAGTTTGAAAAGCATAAAGCACCCTGAAAGCATAATACTAGTTAATTGTTAGGAGGAAAACTTGAACAGCAAATGCTTTCTCTCGTTTCTGACTGCACGAGTCATTTTGCTCCTGCATTTTTGGGTCTTCTACATGAGATACAAGGTAAAGGGGGCAAGCTTCCACATAGCTGAACTCTGCGCAGTAGTACTTACTTCAACTTCCTTGATCACCGACGACTCCAAACATCCCCATACCCACCAAAACCACAAGCCACAAAACCTAAGGGCTTGGAGGAAAGGGATAGACATCACTTTCCAAATCACCTGACCCTGCTGTCTAGAAAACTCAGTAGAAAAGCTGAGTTAGCTTTGTTTCTTTCCAGGTCCTTTTACTTGGAGATATGATTTCCATCAATGTCCTCCTTAGAATAAAATTCCACCCCAAAATCTTAATTCGGGGTCCTGTTCAGTTTATTATATTAGTCATTCAGCAAGCTCTACTTATTGTAGAGAGATACAAGAAAGCAAAGAAGCCCCAAATTCTGAAAGCGGAAGCCCATCACCTACACCTAAATAGACAAGGGTAGAGTCATGCTGTCTCTGTAACAGAACATCTCCTGGGTCAGAAGCGGAAGGAGCCAGACTGGCAGGTACCAGCATGAAACAGAATAAATGCTCTGGCACTCTCTTTAGATGCGTTAAATTAGAAAGCCTTCATGCACAACGGGTCGCCAGGCCAGCATAACCAACAGGGGCGAGAGAGGGAGTGGGGGAGGCTGAATTGATGTTTCTCCTGCTGGTCAGGAAAGGAAGGCCCCGGTCAAAACCCTTTTCACTTCTGTGGCAGTGGACAGCCTGCCACACTGAATTAAATAGCCACCTCTCCTTCTCACTGTACACTTATGTGATGACTACAATTCTGTCTTCCTAAGTAGCCTATGGGGAAAGCATCACTGGTCAGGCTGACCAAAGGCATCTGGTCCCCATGGCAGGTCTACTTTTCATGCTAAAGGCATATAGTAGCATTCTGGTTTACATATGTCTCTTATAACCTTAGCTAGTGTGATTATGTCCCTGAGAGGCTCATCCATTCTCAGGTATATTTAAAGAATCAACTATCTAGCCCATAAGGCTAAATTCAAGACAGATGAAGTGGCTCCCTCATGATCAGGACTGGTGGTATCCCCATGGTGAAGCCAGCTGTGAGGACTCCTGGGTGCCTCATGGCTGGCTTTGTGTCAGAGACTCACCAGTGACATTATGCCACCTTCAAACCACTTGAATCAGCGCAGTAGATATAGCACATCTTATTTCAACACTCCTCTAAGTGTTCTTAACACTGTGTATTAAAAAGCATTTTAGGGCTTCCCTGGTGGAGCAGTGGTTGAGAGTCTGCCTGCCGATGCAGGGGGCATGGGTTCGTGCCCCAGTCCGGGAAGATCCCACATGCCGCGGAGCGGCTAGGCCCGTGAGCCATGGCCGCTGAGCCTGCGCGTCCGGAGCCTGTGCTCCGCAACGGGAGAGGCCACAACAGTGAGAGGCCCGCGTACCGCAAAAAAAAAAAAAAAAAAAGCATTTTAAAAGTTGCCTCTAAATATAAGAGCAATAACCAGGTACTGAATGTGCTTTACATATCAGTGTGTTATTTCACTTAGCCTTCCTGCAACCTATGAGCTAAGCATGATCATTCCTATTTTACAGATAAAGAAACAACTGAGTTTCAGAAAGTTTAAGTAGCTCATACAAGGCCACACACAAAGTGGCGGGGTTAGGATTTTAAAGCAGGTCCATATTACACCCGGCACGCCCTATGCTACTAACAACGACCAGACCTCTTTCTTGCTTATTTCCCTGAGATCCATTTCATGGAACTAAAGACTAACTTATGTAATGCTCTTTCTGTCTCTGTGCACATGCGCCCAGGAGCTCTGCTTTCTCTCTCCCGGCCACCACAGTGGAACTACGTGCAGATCCTGAATCAGCCCTGCCCCATCAAGGGCTTGTGGGATTGAAGCTCAGCTTTACACAAGCTCACGTTACTACTCTTTTCTTTTACCTATTCATCCTGTCCTGATCGTCTGCTGTAGTTTGGAGCTATATTTGGCCTTTATTTTTTCACATGAGTGCATGTAATACCATGGTAACCAAATTATATTTTCATTTATTCACATTCCATTTTAGATTTAGTATTTAAATAACCCAGTTGAATTTGAATCAGATTATCTTACCCTTTAACTACTGATTTAACCCCCTACCGCCCCAATATCAGTGTTTAATTTCTCGTTTTAGCTGCTAACTGGAAAGCGATTGAAAATGTGCTTTGGGATTATTGTATAGTCATTTTCCTTTGAGTTTCAGAGAATGGTGCTCATAATTCACAGTTAACACAACCACCATCTTCGTAAGTCTCTCAGCCACACCACCCTCCCCTTCCTACTCCCATAATACCAGTCCACTGATAAAGAAGGCAGCAAGATAACAGAAGGAAAATAATGTTTTAGCAACCCATCCCTTCTTCCTCAGTTTTCTAAGAATTGAGAGGCGAGAAATGTATCAATGATGTTTCCTGTTCCCAGGCTGACATTTAGGGATATACAGAGGGTAGACATAATCAGGTGCTGCCTTAACCAGATGGGAGAGAAATGCTCTTTATTTTCAGGCAGGATGCACTCTATTTTATTTTTATTTTTTTATTTTATTTTTTTTTTTTTTTTTGCTGTACGCGGGCCTCTCACTGTTGTGGCCTCTCCCGTTGCGGAGCACAGGCTCCGGACGCACAGGCTCAGCGGCCATGGCTCACGGGCCCAGCCGCTCCGCGGCATATGGGATCCTCCCAGACCGGGGCACGAACCCGTATCCCCTGCATCGGCAGGCGGACTCTCAACCACTGCGCCACCAGGGAGGCCCCACTCTATTTTATCTAAACAATTCCTTACTGACAGAGGTTTTTGATGTCCCCAACATTCCACTAGGGCAAACCATGCTGTCATACGTCAATAATGACAACAAACCTTCATATAACACGTTATACTTCAAGTATAAGTGCTCTAAGTGCTAGTGAGAGGGAGAGCTGAGATTTGAATCTAGGCTGGCTGACTCCAGAGATACTGTACTTGAATATTATTCTCTGTTAACTCAGTTGGGAAGGGTCTTGTGGAACTTCCTCAGGGAACTCAAGCTGCATAAGCATAAGGTATGTCCATCCACTGGATGAGGGACAGGCGTTCTTGTCTGCCCCCAGTTCCCACCCACTGCAGTATCCCAGCACCAGGAACAGTGACAGGCAGGTGGTATCGTCTCAAGAAATATTTATGGATGGAATGAATAAAAACACGAATGAAGGATTCCTCTTAAATCAAAATCAAGAATAATGTGTTTACTTGGTGCTGCCCCTCCTGATGGGGGTGCTCCTGCTCTAAAAGGATGATTCAGCAAGCTAGGGTGCACACTTCCAATCTCTAAGTTGCAGTTGGGCAAATGCTTCATGCTTTAAAAGTCCCTCCCCACACACTAATACCACAGAAATCCACCCACTGGAGTGAAGGTTCTGAGCCCCACATCAGGCTTCCCAACCTGGGGATCGGGCAACGGGAGGAGGAATTCCTAGAGAATCAGACGTTGAAGGCTAGCGGGATTTGACTGCAGGACTTCGACAGGACTGGGAGAAACAGAGACTCCACTCTTGGAGGGAACACACAAAGTAGTGTGAGCATCGGGACCCAGGGGAAGGAGCAGTGACCCCACAGGACACTGAACCAGACCTCCCTGCTAGTGTTGGAGGGTCTCCTGCAGAGGTGGGGGGTGGCTCTGTCTCACCATAAGGACAAGGACACTGGCAACAGAAGTTCTGGGAAGTACTCCTTGGCATGAGCCCTCCCAGAGTCCCCCATTAGCCTCACCAAAGAGCTCGGGTAGGCTCCAGTTTGGGGTCGCCTCAGGCCAAACAACCAACAGGGAGGGAACCCAGCCCCACCCATCAGCAGTCAAGCGGATTAAAGGTTTACTAAGCTCTGCCCACCAGAGCAACAGCCAGCTCTACCCACTACCAGTCCCTCCCATGAGGAAACTTGCACAAGCCTCTTACATAGCCTCACTGATCAGAGGGCAGACAGCAGAAGCAAGAAGAAATACAATCCTGCAGAAGGTGGGGAAAAAAAAAAACTCATTCACAGAAAGATAGACAAGATGAGAAGGCAGAGGGCTATGTACCAGATGAAGGAACAACATAAAACCCCAGAGAAACAACTAAATAAAGTGGAGACAGGTAACCTCCCAGAAAAAGAAATCAGAATACGGATAGTGAAGATGATCCAGGACCTCGGAAAAAGAAGGGAGGTCAAGATTGAGAAGATGCAAGAAATGTTTAACGAAGACCTAGAAGAATTAAAGAACAAACAAACACAGATGAACAATACAATAAGTGAAATGAAAACTACACTAGAAGGAATCAATAGCAGAATAACTGAGGCAGAAGAACGGATAAGTGACCTGGAAGACAGAATGGTGGAATTCACTGCTGCAGAACAGAATAAAGAAAAAAGAATGAAAAGAAATGAAGACAGCCTAAGAGACCTCTGGGACAACATTAAATGCAACAACATTCGCATTATAGGGGTCCCAGAAGGAGAAGAGAGAGAAAAAGGACCCAAGAAAATATTTGAAGAGATTATAGTCAAAAACTTCCCTAACATAGGAAAGGAAATAGCCACCCAAGTCTAGAAAGGGCAGAGAGTCCCATACAGGATAAATCCAAGGAGAAACATGCTGAGACACATGGTAATCAAACTGGCAAAAATTAAAGACAAACAAAAATTATTGAAAGCAGCAAGGGAAAAATGACAAATAACATACAAGGGAACTCCCATAAGGTGAACAGCTGATTTCTCAGCAGAAACTACACAAGCCAGAAGGGACTGGCATGATATACTTAAAGTGATGAAAGGGAAGAACCTACAACCAAGATTACTCTACCCAGCAAGGATCTCATTCAGATTCCATGGAGAAATCAAAAGGTTTACAGACAAGCAAAAGCGAAGAGAATTCAGCACCACCAAACCAGCTCTACAACAAATGCTAAAGGAACTTCTCTAAGTGCGAAACACAAGAGAAGAAAAGGACCTACAAAAACAAAGCAAAAACAATTAAGAAAATGGTCATAGTAACATATATATCAATAATTACCTTAAATGTGAATGGATTGAATGCTCCAACCAAAAGACACAGGCTTGCTGAATGGATACAAAAACAAGACCCATATATATGCTGACTACAAGAGACCCACTTCAGACCTAGGGACACATTCAGACTGAAAGTGAGGGGATAGAAAAATATATTCCATGCAAATGGAAATCAAAAGAAAGCGGGAGTAGCAATACTCATATCAGACAAAATAGACTTTAACATAACGAATGTTACAAGAGACAAGGAAGGACACTATATAATGATCAAGGGATCAATCCAAGAAGAAGATATAAAAATTATAAATGTACATGCACCCAACATAGGAGCACCTCAATACATAAGGCAACTGCTAACTGCTATAAAAGAGGAAATAGACAGTAACACAATAATAGTGAGGGACTTTAACACCTCACTTAACAACAATTGACAGATCAATCAAACAGAAAATTAATAAGGAAATACAAGCTTTAAATGACACAGTAGACCAGATGGATTTAATTGATATTTATAGGACATTCCATTCAGAAACAGCAGATTACACTTTCTTCTCAAGTGCACATGGAACATTCTCCAGGATAGATCATATCTTGGGTCACAAATCAAGCCTCAGTAAACTTAAGAACATTGAAATCATATCAAGCATCTTTTCTGACCGCAACACTATGAGATTAGAAATCAATTACAGGGGAAAAAACATAAAAAACACAAACACATGGAGGCTAAACAATACGTTACTAAATAACCAAGAGATCACTGAAGAAACCAAAGAGGAAATCAAAAAATACCTAGAGACAAATGACAATGAAAACATGACGATCCAAAACCTATGGGATGCAGCAAAAGCAGTTCTAACAGGGAAGTTTATAGCTATACAAGCCTACCTCAAGAAACAAGAAAAATCTCAAATAACAATCTAATCTTACACCTAAAGGAACTAGAGAAAGAAAAACAAACAAAACCCAAAGTTATCAGAAGGAAAGAAATCATAAAGATCAGAGCAGAAATAAATGAAATACAAATAAAGAAAACAACAGCAAAGATCAATAAAATTAAGAGCTGGTTCTTTGAGAAGATAAACAGAATTCATAAACCATTAGCCAGACTCATCAAGAAAAAGAGGGAGCGGACTCAAATCCATAAAATTAGAAATGAAAAAGGAGAAGTTACAACAGACACCACAGAAATACAAAGCATCCTAAGAGATGACTACAAACAACTCTATGCCAATAAAATGGACAACCTGGAAGAAATGGACAAATTCTTAGAAAGGTATAACCTTCCAAGACTGAACCAGGAAGAAATAGAAAATATGAACAGACCAATTACAAGTAATGAAATTGAAACTGTGATTAAAAATATTCCAGCTAACAAAAGTCCAGGACCAGATGGCTTAACAGGTCTATTCTATCAAACATTCAGAGAAGAGCTAACACCCATTCTTCTCAAACTCCTCCAAAAATTTGCAGAGGAAGGAACACTCCCAAACTCATTCTATGAGGCCACCATCACCCTGATACCAAAACCAGACAAAGATACTACAAAAAAAGAAAATTACAGACCAATATCACTGATGAATATAGATGTAAAAATCCTCAGCAAAATACTAGCAAACAGAATCCAACAACACATCAAAAGGATCATACACTATGATCAAGGGGGATTTATCCCAGGGATGCAAGGATTCTACAATATATACAAATCAATCAATGTGATACACCGTATCAATAAATTGAAGAAGAAAAACCATATGATCATGTCAACAGATGCAGTAAAAGCTTTTGACAAAATTCAACACCCATTTATGATAAAAACTCTCCAGAAAGTGGGCATAGAGGGAACCTACCTCAACATAATAAAGGCCATATACAACAAACCCACATCAAAGATCATTCTCAATGGTGAAAAACTGAAAGCACTTCCTCTAATATAGCATTCCTATATACTAAAGGTGAAAAATCTGAAAGAGAAATTAAGGAAACACTCCCATTTACCATCGCAACAAAAAGAATAAAATACCTAGGAATAAACCTATCTAGGGAGACAACAGACCTGTATGCAGAAAACTATAAGACACTGATGAAAGAAATTAAAGATGATACCAATAGATGGAGAGATATACCATGTTCTTGGATTGGAAGAATCAATATTGTGAAAATGACTCTACTACCCAAAGCAATCTACAGATTCAATGCAATCCCTATCAAATTACCAATGGCATTTTTTACAGAACTAGAACAAAAAATCTTAAAATTTGTATGGAGACACAAAAGACCCCGAATAGCCAAAGGCAGTCTTGAGAAAGAAAAACGGAGCTGGAGGAATCAGACTCCCTGACTTCAGACTATACTACAAAGCTACAGTAATCACGACAATATGGTACTTGCACAAAAACAGAAATATAGAACAATGGAACAAGATAGAAAGCCCAGAGATAAACCCATGCACCTATGGTCAACTAATCTATGACAAAGGAGGCAAGGATATACAATAGAGAAAAGACAGTCTTTTCAATAAGTGGTGATGGGGAAACTGGACAGCTACATGTAAAAGAATGAAATTAGAACACTTCCTAACACCATACGCAAAAATAAACTCAAAATGGATTAGAGACCTAAATGTAAGACCGGACACTATAAAACTCTTAGAGGAAAACTTAGGAAGAACACTCTTTGACATAAATCACAGCAAGATCTTTTTTGATCCACTTCCTAGAGTAATGGAAATAAAAACAAAAATCAACAAATGGGACCTAATGAAACTTAAAATCTTTTGCACAGCAAAGGAAACCATAAACAAGACGAAAAGACAACCCTCAGAAGGGGAGGAAATATTTGCAAATGAATCAACGGACAAAGGATTAATCTCCAAAACATACAAGCAACTCATGCAGCTCAATATCAAAAGAAAAAACAACCCAATCCAAAAATGGGCAGAAGACCTAAACAGACATTTCTCCAAAGAAGACATACAGATGGCCAACAGGCACATGAAAAGCTGCTCAACATCACTAATTATTAAAGAAATGCAAATCAAAACTACAATGAGGTATCACCTCACACCAGTTAGAATGGGCATCATCAGAAAATCTACAAACAACAAATGCTGGAGAGGGTGTGGAGAAAAGGGAACCCTCTTGCACTGTTGGTGGGAATGTAAACTGATACAGCCACTATGGAGAACAGTATGGAGGTTCCTTAAAAAACTAAAAATAGAACCACCATATGATCCAGCAATCCCACTACTGGGCATATACCCTGAGAAAACCATAATTCAAAAAGACACATGCACCCCAACGTTCACTGCAGCACTATTTACAATAGCCAGGTCACGGAAGCAACATAAATGCCCATTGACAGGCGAATGGATAAAGAAGATGTGGTACATATATACAACGGAATATTACTCAGCCATAAAAAGGAACGAAACTGGGTCAGTTGTAGAGACGTGGATGGATCTAGAGACTGTCACAGAGAGTGAAGTAAGTCAGAAAGAGAAAAACAAATATCGTATATTAGTGCATATATGTGGAACCTAGAAAAATGGTACAGATGGACCGGTTTGCAGGGCAGAAATTGAGAGACAGATGTATACAGCAAATGTATGGACACCACGGGGGGAAAGCGGCAGGGGTTGGGGATGGTGGTGTGCTGAACTGGGCGGGTGATTGGGATTGACATGTATACGCTGATGTGTATAAAATTGATGACTAATAACAACCTGCTGTATAAAAAAATAAATAAAATAAAATTCAAAAAAAAAAAGTCCCTCTCCACTACAACTTTCAACAGAAAGGGCTCTGACAATGCATATGGCCAAACAAGCCTCAGCCTGGCTAGCGCATTTATGCCCACGTGTGGCGGAGATGTTTCAGTAGAAGGAAACTGATCCCTCTCTTTATGTGTAAAGGCACTGTAATTATCTCAGTTGCTTTGAAGCCAGTGAAAGGTGGAATATAAATATTTCAAAAGCACATTTAATGGGAGGCATAAGCAACTTCTCCCAACAAACAAAAAGGGTGTATACCCACCTGTTCTGAAAAAAACTGGAAGCCCTTGTCCTCACGAATACACTCATACGTTTCTCCAAGAACTGGATTAAAGGGCTTGCTCCCAGCGCGGAAGTAGCTAGATGCATATGCGGACACGGCGAAGGCTGCCACGTACACCTAACGAGAACGGAGAGAACCCGGTTATTTCTCCATCACCAAGAAATTTATTTTTACGAACAAAGACATGAACAAAATAAAACCTCTCTTTCTCTCTTTACAGTTTATCTCAAAAAGCCAAAGATTTGTCCCTGGTTTAAAGACACCCAAACTGACTTTGGTTTCAAGTTGTAGGTTTAAATAGTGTTCATTTTGGCCCAGGACGAAGTGGACCAGACCTTTTCAGATTGTCCATTTGGTCTGATGCCTACAAGTGGGAAGAGGGTTTCAAGATGGTGAGTCAGTCCCTCTAAACCAGCCACTATCTGAGAATCCTGAGGTCGTGCTAAGGCTTTTGAGGAGGAGAGGGACGAAGAGTATGAAAAAAGCTAAACTTCTCTCAAAATTCAGGAATAAGCCACAGGGAACTCTGCTCAATACCCTGTAATAACCTAAATGGGAAAAGAACTTAAAAAAGAATTGATACATGTGTTATATGTGTAACTGGAATCACTTTGCTGACACCTGAAACTAACACAACGTTGCTAATCAACTCTACTCCAATGTAAAAAAAAATTCAGGAATAGCACCCTAAGTTTAATCATTCACAATTTGATATTGTAGAAACCAAAAAAACCCCTCATTTTGACCAAAGAAAATCTGTGGGAGTCATTTCCTGAGCCTGGAACAGAGCACAGTGCCTTTTAAGAAGTTCTGCTTTTCTGAGAGGAAAAATGAAAACTCAAAAAGGAAAAGGAAGGAAAACTATAGGTGAACACGAAATGAGAAAAATCCTTTAATGGCCCTGGCTGTGAGGGTCTCAGCATTTTCCACAGTTCCCCTTTCAGGGCACCAAAGAGCCACAGTACAGGCACACCTCGTTTTATTGTGCTTTGTAGAAACTTCGTTTTTAATAAAGTGAAGGTTTGTGGCAACCTTGCATCAAGTCTATTGGCACCATTCTTTCAAGAGCATTTGCTCACTTCATGTCTCTGTGTCCCATTTTGATACTTCTCACATTATTTCAAACTTTTTCATTATTAATATATTTGTTATGGTGATCTGTGATCAGTGATGTTACTACCACCACTCAACGAAGGCTCTGGTGCATTGATGGTTAGCATTTTTTAGCAATGAAGTTTTTTTTTGTTTTTTTTTTTTTGCGGTATGCAGGCCTATCACCGCTGTGGCCTCTCCCGTTGCGGAGCACAGGCTCCGGACGCGCAGGCTCAGCGGCCATGGCTCACGGGCCCAGCCGCTCCACGGCACATGGGATCTTCCTGGACCGGGGCACGAACCCATGTCCCCTGCATCGGCAGGCGGATTCTCAACCACTGTGCCACCAGGGAAGCCCCAATAAAGTATTTTTTAAGTTAAGGTGTATACCTTGTTTTTTTAAGATATAATGCTATTGTACATTTAATAGACTATAGTATAGTGTAAACATAAATTTTATATGCACTGGGAAACCAAAAAATTCATGTGACCCACTTTACTGTAACATTTGCTTTATCGCAGTGGTCTGGAACCAAATTCGCAATATCTCTGAGGTGTGTCTGTATCCTTTTTGGTCTTTTGAGGGGCAAGGGGCAAAAAATTAAACCTAAGTAGCAATAGCAAATTTTCCTTTCTAATACAGAAGAATAATCTCAATATTTCCTCTTCTCAGCTCATTTCACGAAGTTTCTTATATTGGAAAAAAAAAAAAGCAGTGTGCCTTTCATAAATGTTCACCAGTCACATAACTTTCAACAGCCTTTTGAAAACTGGTCCCACCTTACCACCTCACAACACTCTATAGCTGCTGGAGAGCCTATAAAAATCAATTTGCTGTGCTCAATTCAGTCTGTTCTTGAAACTTGGGTATGTGTTCCTCTCTTTGCTTCCTCAGATGTCTGTTACCTGATAAACAGCAAGGTCACACGTCTACATGGAATGCTGAATCAACCCTGAATCACCTTCACAATTTAACATATAACATATTTATAAAAGAACCTGGTATCATTCATGATGTAGGGGGAGAAAGGAGGGAGGGAGCAGGCAAATCAAAGCATCCTCCTTGTGGGCTGACAATATGAGAGAGAATCTCTGCAGGGGTAGAGCTAACCTTCATACTCAGAGCAATGAACACAATCCATGGGCTAGGTTCATCCTCAATTCTTACCTGAACTTTCCCTTCCTAATGTACTGATGCCTTTCCTCAAACTTCTTCTCAAGGTCAATGACACCACTCAATCAGCTGACATCCTAAGGGTCTCTAAATTGCTACAAGAATGAAACACCTTTTAAGAATGCTTTCATCTTCAGAGCCAATCACTTTCTTTAAAGAAAAGTACTGTCCACGAATGATAACTTTTAACACTTGCCTTGGCAGCTATTTGCCTCCCTTTGTTCACAGAAATTCTCTGGGGAAGAGTAACAAAGAAGACAAAAAATAAACAGCTTGTTTTTCTCTCCTACTCTGATTATCATTAGTATCAAGAAAGAAAATCTCTTTGATGGGAGAAGTCCCAGGAGACACTATGGGATGAGACGGGATGTCTCTTTCAACCAGTAGTTAAGATTTTCCCTTAATCCTCAAATCACTGAAGAAATTGAAGTTTTAATGAGGGTTTAAACTGCAGAATGTGTACAATTTAGAAAACAATGGCGTCCTCCAACAGTGAGACAGTGATGTATAGCTGGGTCCCTGAGGCTAGGGGCGTGCTGTCCCACTTAACCAATCAGCAAATGTCTAGGGCAGAGATGCTGCATTTGGCGGGAAGACACTCATGTCCCAGCATCCCACACAAACAATGACCTTTCTGTTGAGCAGGTAACATACCAGGAGGCAAAAAGAGGAAGAGACACTCAGTTTTGAAGAACAAATAGCCACAGTCACAGAAAGGGCTGATTTGGCTACAGTCTTGTCACTAAGGTACCCCTAACCCCATCCCCACAAGACAGGGGAAGGATGAGAAATACTTGGAGACCCCTACATCAGAAGCCCCATCACTTGATTAGAATTGATACTGAGTAGAAAACAGAAGGTTAATCTTTCTAGGATGAGGTTTTTTTAAAAAACTTATTCTATAAAATAAGAAGTATATATGTGGGATCAACTATACTGATAAAAATTAATTAAAAAAAAAAAGAAGCGCGGGGGGAGAAGAATCTTTCTGATGTGAAACCTGTGAGTGAATGATATTTTCTAAAAATTTAGGGGCTGATAGGACAATTCCAAAAATAAACAAAAACGTTCTCAAGGGAAATTTACCCTGGATGAAACAAAACAAAACAAAACAACCAGCTCCAAAAATTAAGTTCTATCCACTCAGGGTAGTAAAATACTCAGACAGCCCTCAAGACATGTCTTCCAGCCAGGCAATATCAGAACAATCCCATGTAAGGTTCTGGAGAAAGAGGAAGCCCGAAACCACAGAGCAGAACTACCCCCAGGCCGCAGCTGTCACAGGGAAGCCGTGCCCAGTGGCAATTCCTGACCAGGTGACTGAAAACAGCCAGACGGAGGGGAAGTGGAGGTGGCTGGGAAATGAACCTATCTGACAGGCAATCCAGATGGGAACCGGAGGGACAGGAGCCCTGGCTGTGCCCATCTTGGCTCTGCTGGGTCCTGTGAGTGGCCACCGTGCCTGTGGTGCTCACCATCCTCTCCAGGGCACTGGGCGTCTGGGCAGCCTTGTCCAGGAGCTCACTGTACTCCAGCTCCTCACACAGCCTCTGCAGCGTGTTGAGGGGCTCATTGAGTTCCACTGGCATGGCCACCTTAGACAGGTCCTTCCCGATGTTAGTTCTCAGGATGTTCCACAAGCTGACGTTACCGGACTTGGGGCACGGGGCTGGCAAGCACGTTCTCCTTTTGGACTTGGCTTCCCCTCCACTTTGGAGAATAGGCCCTGAAAGGGAAATAAGCCTGGTTGCCTTATAAGGATTTTCATTTTATTTTACTATTAAAAAGGAAAAAAAATCCACCTTACTGAGCAAGTACGCCATGATACTATTAATCTCAGTTATCCAGATTATGGCTGAAGTCAGAAAATAAAAAGAATTCTGAGCAGCTAAATGAAGTATCAAAAATTATAAGCACTAAAACTCACGGACTTTATTCATGGGGAGGTCTTCATACTCCTAATCAAAGGGTAGTTCCTCATAGCTTATATGCACTTAGAATAAAACTGGAAACTGGATTGCTATGCCCAGAGCAGGTTACTTTTAAACTCTTTAAACTCTTTTTAAAAGCACTTCAACACTTTGTTGTAAAGCAGAGACTAATTTAAAAAAAAAAAAAAAAAAAAAGCACTTCAAGTTCTGATAAAAACTTTTAAAGTCTTTTAAAAAAATCGTTTCCAATTCTGGTAAAACAATTGTGTTTATTATAGGAAAATTATAAAGGAAACAAAAGTCATCCATTATCCCACTACCCAGAAAGAGTAGCCATTTATATTTTGGAGTATTTTCATTTAGTGTTTTCTCCATATAGCTGACAATGTTTGTATAGTTGAATGCTTTGCTTAATCAGTTAACATAAATATTTTTCCATGCTATTCAAAATTCTTCTAAAACATCATTTTTTTTTTAATTAATTTATTTTTGCTGTGTTGGGTCTTCATTGCTGTGCGAGGGCTTTCTCTAATTGTGGCAAGCGGGGGCCACTCTTCATCGCAGTGCGTGGGCCTCTCACTATCGTGGCCTCTCTTGTTGCGGAGCACAGGCTCCAGACGCGCAGGCTCAGTAGTTGTGGCTCACGGGCTCAGTTGCTCCGTGGCATGTGGGATCCTCCCAGACCAGGGCTCGAACCCGTGTCCCCTGCATTAGCAGGCAGATTCTCAACCACTGCGCCACCAGGGAAGCCCTAAAACATCATTTTTAATGACTGTAAAACAATTCCATGCTATGGATAAGCCATAATTTATTGAATCATTCATCTGTTGTTGGACTTTTAGATTTCTTTCAATGTTTTGCTAAAAAAGTAGTGAATATTCATATTCTTAGATATTTAATTATATCTGATTATTTTCTTAGAATATACAGAAGTGGGAATCATATGATCATACTGCTCTTCAAAAAGGCTGTATCAGTTTCCCATTTATCAGCAAGCATATATTAGTGTCCATGTTCTGAGACCATTCCAGGCTTGTCAGCATTCGCTCTGAATTCTTGGCAAATCGTTAGGTGGACAGCGCTATCTCCTTGTTTTAACCTACATTAAAAAAATTCCTTGTGTGTCTGGAATGCTTTCATGAACACTTCTTCTTTTCTGAATTGTCCGCTTTCCTATTTATATATTAAGACATAATCTTCTGTTTTTGTATTTGTTTTACAATTTAATCCCCATTTGACATTTATCTTTACATTTGGTCTATGCAGTTTTTTAATGAATGAAACATTTACATCTTAGGTTTTTACACCTATCAATCTTTTCCTTTGTGACAACTTCCATTACCTCATGCTCTGGAATTCTTTTCCCACCCCAACATAGCCTATTTTCAAATGAAATCTTTTGCATTACGTCAACATATGAGAAAGTGGTATTTTATTATAAAACCAATCACTCTGAATAATGAGGTTGCTTTGATGAACAGGAGAATATGAAAGTGAGGTCATACTTTGAAGTCTCATGTTAATCTAAGCAACCAATTAAATTCTGAATTTGTTTTAATTGCTCAACACAGGCAAAAATCAAGTAAATAGCTGCAAATGATGACAGTCTTTAAAAACAGCATTCCATGTAATCTCAAAATACTTTATTTGTTACACTAAATTTTGAAAGAATACTATACTACTACTACTAATAATGGCTAATACATACATAGCTTTTACTCTGTGACAGCTTTTCAAGAATTTTACATATATTATCTCATTTATCCTTTGCAACAACCTCTTGAGATAAACAGAATTATTGTCCCCATTTTACAGATGAAGAAACTGAGGCACAGAGAAATTAAGTAACTTGCCCTAGAACACATAACCAGTGAGTGGCAGGGCTGGAGTTAACCGAGGAAATCTGGTCCCTGAATCTATATTCCTAACCACTGAACCTCCACACAGCACCTATCAGAGTGACAGATCCTATTATGTGCCTACTGATTTGGGTGGGGGGGATAAATTAATAGGAAACATTCTAAATACCTACCATTTACTAAGGGCTCAGAGAAATTCTAGTGTGGTAATTTATCAAGACCTGGATAAATCCTATTTCCTTCTGTAGGCAATACTGTGTCCTAAGATGCAAAGTTTATTTCTACATACAATTTTTTCAGTAGAGTACTGATGTGCAGAAATCTAATCTTCCAAATACTGCCAACGAAGAAAGCTAGGTTTGGCCCAGTGTTTGTTCAAGCTAAGAAAATATTGGTCAGTAATCTAGCAAAATGGCTGTGGAATAAGATAAGAGAGAACCAGCCTTCACCTCTTATATGCTTTTCCTGGCTGGTGTCAACTCAGCACAGCTGTGGTCTTAGGTTCGGGGGCAAGTCCTCTGTTCCCAACTTCGACCTCTGAACCTCTATACCTCTGTTCCTCTTGGCCCCCTCCCTAATGCCTCAAACAGAAGGAGGACTTCAGCATTTGTTCGTCTTCTTCATCCACAATGAGAGTTCCCATTTAGTATGTGTGTGTGTGTTGTTTGCCAAGGGAATAAGTGATGCCTCCTCATTTCTCTTTCAATTCGCCTCCTTATTTTTCTACAAAAACAAGTAGTGCATGAACTTGCTCCTATATTACTGGTCTTTGCCTTTAAATCACTGGTTCTCAGACTTTTCCACCAAAGGATTAATCTCTCCAGAAACAATTCAAGGAAGATACAGAGCATAATGAGCTTCTGACTTCTAGCAGGTGTGATGCTGAAAGGATACTCTTTCAGAGAACAGTAAATTTACCTGCCTTTTTTGTAGTCCCCCAAAGAGTAGGCTCTTTGACATTCAGATAACAACTCATCATCATCGTATTTCACATACGTACTGAGCTGGCAAGCACTGATACATCAAAAAGGAACTGACATGGTCCTTGTCTTCCATGTAGATATAAAAATATGTGGTGTTCTGGCATAGATAAATCTAGAGACCCCAAGCATGCTGAGTACCAAGACTGGGAGTATTTGATGCTGCAGGACTCATATAGAGACCTGTCCAATGGGCAGATTCTTCTTAAGGATAGGTCACCTTCCTAAACAGGCTTCAGTCTGCTTACTGAACGCCTAAATCAGAGCTGTTTGGAGATAGCAGACATTCCAGGTACCCGCCACGGTTCCAACTAACATTTCCTGGGCATCATTTTCAGTCTTGGGATCAACCAGTAATAAAGGGACATCTCAGGGTACCTTAAGCCCTACCACCACAGGCGGAGCAGTTTGTTACTCTCAAATGTGTTATCTTGAAGAATTGGAAGCTAAATTACCGCTTAGAGCAGACCTTTTACATTATAAGTGCTATTGAATTCCTAAACTATAAAAACCACTAGAAACCTAAAGGAAAAAAGCTATATTCTAATATGTTTGCAGAGAGAATGTTGAACCAAATAAGGAACATCTGTAGTATTAATTTTTGATATTTATATGATAATTGGTATAACCTTACTTTATAAAATAGAAATTTGCACTAGCCAACAAACGTATTTGAATGAATAAATTTTTCACATGTGAGTGCCATGTTCTACCTAGATTATAAAACTTTGAGGGTGGGGACCATGTCTTAAGTTTCTGATGTAGAACTTGCTAAGTTCTCTGTTTGCAGCAGGTACCCTATGTATGCTTACCAGTATTCTGTAAAGATCCAAACACTCAGAGGTCAAGCAATTTAAATCTTACCCAAAGTCTGTCTCTCATTATCTAAATCATTACTGAGATTATCTAAGGAAAGGTTGTCACTTATGTCACTGACATATGAATCATCTTCAGAAATCTATGGGAAAGAAGAAATAATATACATTAGAGTAGACAAGCCAGATTTCATAAAGCCTTTACTTCAAATGATCAAATATTTTAGACCACACATTATAAACCTATAGAAATGATTTTGGATGCTGTTTTCATAAAGGCCCATACACCAGTCTGCCTAGGGGATGTTCACAGAAAATATGTTATTAAAATTCTTATACATTCTTGATTCATTCTCACAAGGAAAACACATGTAAACCCCAGATTTTAGTTATTATAAAAATTCTTATTAATTCAGACTGCTTTTTCAGAATTTGTTAGCGTTTGACTAGAAAGAGTTACAAATTGTCTTTTAACTATTTGTGAATAAAAGTATCTTCTATGGAAATTAATAGATAAAAAATATTAGTATTTCTATACCGAAGGGGTAAAATGATCAGTACTCACACTCAGAACATAATTGTAAATTAATTATAACAACCATATTATAATAACTATAATAACCATAATTATATTATAAATTACTATAGAGCAAATTCAATGATGAGAAAATATACAAGGTGTTAACTTCTGACCCTGTAGTGGAAATAATACATTATCAAACAGCTAATAGTCAAAATCAGTAACCTATAATTGAAAAGAGGTATAACGAACCAAGTAACAGAAACCAGGATGTGCCCAACACCTACTTTCATAATCTTTTTTCCCTAAGATCTTATATCTTTTTATGCTTTTTGAGGTATGAGTTATAAGAAGATCCTCAGAATGTAATGATAAAAAGGAGACATTGAGTTTAGTGTTTCTAAATATGGGTATTTACTGAACGGGTAAAGCAGCAAGAGATTTGGAGGCACCTAACTGAAAACAGTGGTCAAACCTCATTTTCTGAAGAGCTTGGAGACAACAGAACTTCCTGTGCATCAAAAAACTCTGAAAGAGAGTCAGTGATGGAGAGCCTGCTTTCGTTGGAAAGCTGATGGACCAGAGTTCGATTGTCATCTCTGGAGTTTTCCTATTTGAAACACAAAACCAAAAATGCATATATTTAGAAACAGTCTCAAGAGAAGCAAAATAAACAACTGATTTTGCTGCACAATACACACGGTCACAGGCCCAGGCAAACAAGCAGCTCAAAGCAGAGGGCAGGTTCAAAGTTGAGGAGAAGCAAACCTCACACAAAACACGGTGAAAAGCCTAGGTCTCCCCCAAACGGGCACCTTGTTCACAGGCATTATCACAGCTCAGGCACACACAACAAACCTCAAAGCAAAAAAAGACTGTGCAGGTCAGTTTTTATTCCACTTAAGACGGGAAAAATTCCAACACTCTCTGAATCATATCCTCTTATTCTCTACCACTGCAGGATGTTTCTTTTCATCCTAAAATTTCCTCTGAATTGTACTCAATGCATGTCCTTGCATGGCTGGTCCAGAGCAACACAGCTTTCTTCTGCCTCAATTCTCTCGTAGAGGCCTGTGTGCTGCTCATGAGGCATCCCTTGACAAACAAACAGTGTGTTTCGGTCCAGAAGTGCCCCTGGTGGTAGATCATTCATTATTCATGGATGAATGAGATAAATTCTCTTTGTCTGTCTCTCTCCAACCACACTGGCTGCAAGGGAAGGAAGTCCCCAATCCCCTTTCCACCCTCTCTGCAAACAACACAATAGAATATCGGGATTTTCTCCTCTTGCTGGCCCTCCATCCCTTGAGTCACTGAGTCTGGACTTTTCCTCTGGAAAGGACCTAAATACTTTGGGAATATGTTCTGTATGCTATTTGCAAGTGAAAATTCAATTTAACTCAAGAAATTGAGCAACTGCATTGTGCCAGTCATGGCGGGATAGGATGACAAATAAGACAAGGTTTTTGGCCCGAGTAAGTGGTATAGAGGACACATCCAACACACATGAGCCCAAGACTATGGAATAGAAAGCACTACAGAAGCGGACAGGAATGAGAGGTTGGTTCTATTAGGGGGGCTTTGGTTGGGGAGGGCTTCACAGAAGAGGTGATGCCTAACTAGACCTTGAAGAACGAGAACATACTGAGGACGACATGATTTGATTCCTTTGAATCAGAGAAGACTGTCACCTGAACTTCCTGACAGCTCACATTTCTCATGGGGCTGATAAAGGAGCTGCTTATATATCCTTATGTATTTGATAAATGAGTTGCAGAATAATTTGGGAAACAAAAGTTAACGCATATTATGTCTTTCCCAGAAGTTTTATGAGTTCAGGACATACTCCTCAGCCTCATAAAATGGAGATGCTACAACAGGAGGGCCCCAGCAGATGTTCATAATTAATAAAGGTCAAATGGTCTCTTTATGGAATGTTTACTTCAGGAACACATTTAAATGTGTATCCCTTTCTCTTCTAGCCAAGGTATTCATTGAAAGATCCTACCCATTTTAATATCCCGACAGACTTTTGAAAAGCAGGCTTCTTCTCCATGCTAACAAACAAGATAGATCACTTAGGATCTATAAATAAGCATCACATCTGTCACCTTTAAAGGAAAGGTCTCTCTCCTCAAAAGAGGAGACATGGTAATCAATAACTGAGCTCCCTTAATGTTCACTGAAACAACAGAACAGTCCTGTGTCTTTGCTGCGTCAGTGCCACATAAGACTCTAATGATTTATTTACTTGTTCTCCTCATTAATTTATTAATAGTCACTCCGGCTCTTTCTGTATTTCTTCTTCCTAGGCTGATGGGTCAGAAGGATTTCTTGCCTGATCAACACTGAAAATAGCACACCTGGCCCCAGCCCTTTCTGCTGTTCCATTACTCCAGCAACTTCCTATTGATAGTCACCGAAAACTTAACAGGACTGCAGGAGCCTCCAGCCCTCAGCCCAGTGTCCTGCACAGCCCAGGACCTCATGTATTAAAATATTAATCTAGTCAGTTCAATTCAATCATATCCCCTCAAGTTTGTAAGGTATAAGTGGTTGTTTATCTTTTTTTACATTGCAAAAAGATAGAGAAAAAGGAGGGAAGGGAACACGCATAATCCCATCACACTAAATCAACCGCTATAGGCATTTTGACACATTTCTCTCCAGTCCTTTTTATACATATAGCTCTGCTTTGTTTTGAAATAATTGTCATCTATCTATCTAATTTTATAAATTTCCTCCAAACAACATTGCACTATAACTTTAGTGACATGGACATATATACACTACCAAATGTAAAATAGACAGCTAGTGGGAAGCAGCCACATAGGACAGGGAGATCAGCTGACCACCTAGAGGGGTGGGATAGGGAGGGTGGGAGGGAGACGAAAGAGGGAGGAGATATGGGGATATATGTATAAGTATAGCTGATTCACTTTGTTATAAAGCAGAAACTAACACACCATTGCAAAGCAATTATACTCCAGTAAAGATGTTAAAAAAAAATTAAATTAACACTTGTTCTGAGGATAAAGGTAGTATGTGCTCAAAATAGAAAATACAGAAAGATGTAAATAAAATAAATATCACTTAAAATCCATCACTCAGATGTGGCCCCTATTAACCTGTCAGTGTATTTTTTGTATTAAAATATTTGTATATAGATTTTTTTTTTTTAGTTTGAAAAACTGGGATCACACTGTACATAGTCTTTATTTAGTCTGCCACATTCACTTAACATTATATTGTGAACTTTTCCCTAGGCTGCTAAAATTTCTCTGAGACAATGAACTTTACTTGATAGATTTACTATATATGTGTGTCACAGAGTAACCATGTCATTTATTGGAAATTAAGAGTGTTTCCAAATTTGTAAAGATGGTGAACACGTTTGCAAATGTGTCTTTGCTCGTATGTCATTATTTCTTAGAATCAGTTCTCAGAAGTAATTATTTAAAATGTTTAAGGCCAAATGTATATTACCTAATTACATCAAGTAAAAGAACCTTTATTTTCTCTATATCTTTACTGCTACAGAATACTATAATTTAGAATTTTTTTTTTACTCTAATTGTTTTAATTTGCATTTCTTCATTAAGAATTAGGTTGGACTTTTTTAAAAAAAAAACTACCTCTATATGTATAAATGAATAGTTGTGCTGTACACCCGAAACTAACATGATATTGTAAATCAACTATACTTCAATTAAAAAAACAAAAAAACTAGTTTTAGAGATGGGGGAGGCTAGGTCAGGATGCATGGGACCTCCCTCTGCATTTCTTTGCACCTTCCTGTGAATTGATAAATATCACAAAATAAGAAGTTAAAAAAAAAAACAATTTGTATTTTGTATTTTTTTGTGAATTGTGGTGTCTTTTTTCCCAGTTATTTGTTGAGGACTTAAGTTGCCTGCTCTTACTCATTAATTATTTACATATTAAAGACATTACCACCTATTTAGCATTATCTAAGTCTGTCATTTTCACTGAAAATATTTTTTCCTAGTCTATCATTTGCCTTCTTATTTTTTCAAACACACCATCTTTTTTCCTTTCAAAAAAAAAATCCAAATCTAGTCAACGTTTCTTTTGTAATTTTTTCTATTGCTTCCACATTTAGGAAGTCCTGCCTACTCTAGCCATTTGTTAAACATTTAAATCAATATTTTTCAGTTTGAATTTAATTCATTAGTGATTCATTTTAGTGTGTAATGGAAAGATGGATTGATTGATTGATTGATTGATTGACTGATTTTTAATTTTTTGGCTGTGTTTGGTCTTCCTTGCTGCCCACGGGCTTTCTCTAGTTGCAGCAAGCGGGGTCTACTCTTCATTGAGGTGTGTGGGCCTCTCATTGCGGTGGCTTCTCTTGCTGTGGAGCACGGGCTCTAGGCACGCAGGCTTCAGTAGTTGTGGCACGCAGGCTCAGTAGTTGTGGCTCACAGGCTCTAGAGCGCAGGCTCAGTAGTCGTGGAGCACGGGCTTAGTTGCTTCGCAGCATGTGGGATCTTCCCAGACCAGGGCTTGAACCCACGTCCCCTGAATTGGCAGGCGGATTATTAACTACTGCGCCACCAGAGAAGTCCCAATGGAAAGATTTAAACTGCTTTCCAAATTGTTTTTGAGCTGTGCCAGCCTAACTTATTGAAAAATTCATCTCTTTCCCATTGATTTTTCAGCGCCTTCTATCATACATTTATTTCACTCTTTTATATATAAAATGGTGCTATGCCTGAGATAGTTATTCTGTCCCATTCTTACCCCATCACTGCCATATTTTCACAGCTGGAGCTTCACCATGTGTTTTATTTTCTGGCTTGACCTGTCTTTCCTCTCCATATAGCAGTATGATGCTGCTGAGAAAACAAGTGTTTGGGACTCATTAGAACTGGACTTAAATCCCAGCTCTACCTCTTACTTGCTGTGTGCCCTAGAGGAAGTTACTTAACCTCTCTGGGCTTTAGCTTCCTTGTCTGTAAAATGAAACTACCATCACCTACCTCATAGAGCTGTGGATAGGATTTTGTGAGACAATGCATTTAAGTGCACATGGAATATAGCAAATGAGCAATTAAAAGAATCAAAAGTCTTGTTTTAGAATTTTCTTTCAAGTTCTTGCTTGTTTGGTCTCTTAAATGGACTTTAGATTTAGTAGGATATTATCCCCAAAGTCACTTGGCTTTTCATTTGGAATCTAAAATAACATAAAATAATCTAGGCACTCATAACCTGATAATAGTAAATGTTCAGATTCAGAAATTTAAAATAGAAGGACTTGATAGGATATGAGAGTCATTTTTGATAACAGGGGAGATTTTAGAATCCAAGTAGATTTTAGAACACCAAAGATGGGTAATTTGTGCAGCTAAAAGGTAACAGAAGGAAAGCAAAGAAAGTAAGAGGGCCTAAAAACAGAGCACCCTGGGCTGACCCCAGTGTGGGAACTGTCATTCCCACAGTGTTTGAGGAGCCTGTGAGCTACCCAAGGAAAGGGCATTGGAGTCAAGCTTTCAGGCTTTGGGGCGGCCATTTCCACTCACTCTCTTATTTCCTGAGGGCAACAATGGCTTTTCCCATACTGGGAAAGTCAGCCTTTCCTTTTCACGCTCTGTGAAAAGCAGGATAAAACACGGAAAACAGAAAATCACTGAAAGAGGAACTAGATCAGTGAGACAAGCAAATCATCAATTCAAGACTCTAGCAGGTTGTTTTGGAAGCTGTGAGCTTGAAGGATGTTATCACTCCTCTTCGAAGACAATGTACAGCATTTAAGCCTTCAGGTGCATTACTTGTGAGATCAATTTAAAAACGTGCATTTTAAAAGACCTGTGATTTTGGTTTCCTTTCCCAAATGCAAATAGCCCCAAGGGTATGCATTGAATATAAATTTACAGAACCATAAATGAAGGGTCAACTTGCCATTTATCTATTTAATGGCTTGTTAAATAAACTAATGTAATTAGGTGATAATTTCAAAGGTAAGTGCTGCCTGGAAGCGGGCACCAAACCCCACAGAACGCCATGGCTTTGGCAGCAAGCCACCCTGAGTGACGGCTGGCCTCAGTGACTGAGCCCTGCTACAGCAAACCTGCAGATTCAGAGACAGCCCTCCTGGTAAGCATGTTTCTTTGCCCAGGCCTGAAATGAAGGCCCCTTTAGGTAATGTTTAGGTGCTCAGTCTTGGAGGGGACTCAGTTTGGGTCTGGGCTAAAGGATAGATGTATATGTACAACTGATTCACTTTGCTGTACACCTGAAACTAACACAACATTGTAAATCAACTCTAATAAAAATTTAAAAAATAAATAAGGTGACTGAAAAGATCTCCTGGGGACAGGGAAGATGCAGAATTTCATGGTCAACCACTGACATGTATCTCAGAAGTAATAAGAGGCCCTCCAGCCCTGCTGAGAGAGGGTATCACCCTCATCAGAAGAGGGTCCCATCAGCTCAGGACACAGCCTGTGCTTCACGTGAAGGTGGGTGCCTGGGCCTTTCAGTCTGATTGATTCCAGCATCTAATCTTCCCGTCGCCCAACACAACAACTTTCCAAGGAGTAAAGGAATTGTGTCAGGGTTTTGTTTTCTTTGAGGACAGAAAAAGGAGGAGGACGAGTTAAGATTAAACATTAGAAACTCCTTTAAAAAATTTACAATGCCCACCTCTTGTACCTGGCCTTCCTTTTTTTTTTTTTTAATGCACCAGTCTAATACATTTGTTAATGAAAAATTTAGCACAATCGAGGCAGGCATATAAACATAAGAGATTGCTAAAAACAATTTTGACCTTCATTACCCTTTTCCACTGATTTTTTTCAAGTAATCCACTTGTATTTTTCTGAACTTTCTCATTTTAAACACAGTCAAAGAATATTTTGGATAAACATCCCAAGTCTTGAGAACAGACATTTTTAACATACTATGAACCGACCAAGACACTCAACTGTAATAGTTCTCCCCCTCTGAGGGTAATCACAGGAAAGGGAGAAGGAAATAGCCACATGGAAATAGGAGAGTGGTTCTCAGAGAGGGAGCAAAAGAAGCTGGTTGGGAACTGGGATGCTATAGGTTGGAGAAAGTGAGGTTTTTTTCAGAAGTAACAGGAGAAAACATTTGTCTCTGTACAGTCCCCACTCCAGTAATATCAAGAGAAAAGGGTGATCCTTAGGAGGAAAATGGGGTAAAGAAATACAAAGGGAGGAAGAGTTCCAGGGGGAAAAAGCAGTTTAGAAATGCAGCTAGCAGCATACTTTCAAGGAAGCCTTGGGAATCCTCAGCCGTCCATAGTGAGGGGAGCACCACTCCCAGGGGTAGCAGGGAGGCCTGCGGGGACAAGGCACGGCGACATCACCAGACGAGAACCTTACCCACCTCTGCCAGACGATCACCCGACTTGGTAGCAACTGGGCGGTCGAGGAGCAGAGACTCAGCATGGATTCTGCATAAGCGTTCTTTAAGATCTGTGTTTTGTGCTAGGGCCTGGAACACGTTAAAAATAGTGGGGCTCCGTTAATAAATGGATGTTTCAGAAAAGCACAGCAGCGGGCCCAGTGTGGCGGAGCCCTTGGGGGCACTTCCTTGACTATTTTTCTTGAATGTTATCCAACAGGATACTCCTGAGATGCCTGGCAGATACAAGATGTTAAACACTGGAAACGGAGGCCCTTCTCGAATCTCATTTCCAGGGATGGAAGTGGGGTTAGTAAGGCTTTCCTTTCAGTGGAGAAGGAAATCACAAACACCTACAGCTCTTATTACTCGAGGTTTCTCGGCCCCTCCTCCTTCCCAGCGGCCTTTAGACTCTGGCTAGCTTCCTCTAAAGATCCCAAGCTTCTCTCTCTCATCTTCAATAAAAATGATGCTCTTACCCCTTACGATTGGACATATTTTAATGTTATTTAATTATCACACTAGTTGAATTGGATCTTAGGAAGTGTGCTGAGAAGATTTTGTGGAGGATTAATTTTACTGTTTTACAATATAGGTATTGATTGCTTTATATTCATTCTTCATAACTAAGATAATTAAAAAAAAAAAGAGCTTACTTACGTGGGTAAGGGCTAAGGACCAGGGCCCTGGGAAGGGGGCTGTGAGATGTGACCTCATGTCAGCCCACCCAGATCTCTTATTTCTCCCTGGACAGGTGTGATTCCCTAGCCCATCCTCCCAACTAAGAAAGTAAAAGAAGGTGTTTCTTTTATGCTGGTATCCCCTATGACCAACTGTTCTCCAAATGATCTGTTTTTAGAAAGGAACAACTTCACCTGATTCACCCACACACACTCCCACAGTCAGCTCCCCAGGTGCTTGTACACAGATCCATCCTGTCTGTCTGTCTTCCTGACTCTCTTCTGAGAAGCTCAGAGCCTTTCCCATCCATCAGGGCCCACAGGGTCTAGCTGCTGAGAGCATAGAATGATGTCTATATTTAACCCACTGCCTAGATCTCAAACAAGAATTTTGGCTTTATTTTTTAGTACCCACAGATGGAAAGGGTTACCAGGAAATTCTCAAGGGTCATTTAGGAAACACTTGAGTAGATGTTTCTTAAATCACACAACTACATCTAATAACCTCTACCAGGCACTCACTTTGGCCAATATGTTGCTGGTGTCTTAGTGTAAGCGGCTAGAATCTATACCACTGGCTAGAATTCCATATGGTCTGAAAAATGTGCTATTTTAGTAGCTTCTCTTTCCTTTGTCAGCCACAGGCAGAAGAAAGAAAAATTCAAAGATTGCACATACGGCACAGACGTATTCATTCGATGGCCCTGAGATAACTCTAAAATTCTTATTTTTAAAAAACAAGTCTTGAATCTAATCAGGAATCCAAGACAAAAAGGAAAGTATCATTCTGTTTTATCTTAAGTTTCCAAGATCCTTACCATCGATGAGGGAGAACTCCTTAAGAGAAGGTAATGACTCTGGACTAGGATACCATGGCCAGGTGGGTCTCATGGCCTCTCCCAGACCAGCAGATTAACAAAAGGAGGCCAGACCTCCACAGGAGGAGGGCAGGGGACAGGAAGAGGACAGTGAAAAGGATTTGGGGCGCCCATCAGAGGTACCTTCTAAGTGCACTAAAGGCCACACTACTGGGGACAATAAGAAATGCTTTTACCACTAAAAAATAAACTTAAAAAAGCAAACAAACAAACCACCTGCTTCCTTCAAACCAAAGCAGCACCCAGTGCGTGGCTGGCTGTCCATTACAATCCAAAAGGGGCGTTTCTATCTCTGGGTCTACAACATTACGACTCTAAACATGGAGTAAATCGATGTTATTTTTTATTTCTTTCAAAGATAACATACTGGAAATATTCAACTGAGCGAATATTCCTGAAGTATCTTACAATGACAGTATGTACCACTGGTAATGTATTTACCATTAACGTTACACCAAAAGTATTGCTTTACTTTTCTCAGTAATATGATGAGTAGAAAACACGGGTGGATATTTTCTAGTTCTCTCACTGCCTGAATTGGCTTCTGAAGACAAGATCCTAAAATTCATCTCCCCTACCTGACCCTACGGAGAAAGTTCAGTATTGCTTCAGATGGTAGATGGTAATTTCACATGTGTGCACACACTCTCTCCCTTTTCACAATAAGTGTTCCACATACAAGCAAAGAGTAGGAGCAGATAAGTATGTTCTTTTAAAAGTTCTCCAGATTTCTGATAGATACAGAGATAATAGCCAGACATTGTCAGCTATTCAAAACAGAGTTCTAGGATATTGCACTTCAATGGAGTCCAGCTCTTCTGAGGAATAAACGGGAATCGATGAAAAAAAAGGAGAGAGAGTGAATGACAGGACGGCTTACTGAAAAACGTTTGAGGCCTGGCAGTGATTTTTCTGTTGTTATGAAGGCACAATAGATTGCCTGACACTCCTTAGGACATCTCTTTGTGCCCGTGGGGGGAGCAGGTGGGAGCTGAATGTTTGTACTATCAGATCAAATCACTTTTCTGTCTTTGAAAGAGACATGGTATAAACAGGTAGATAGGATCAATGCTGGGCAGCAGAGAAGAGTGTGAATTCAAAATTTCACTCTGTTGCCTGTACCTGTCAATTTGGAAAGTCAATCTAAGCTTGTGAAGTCTTAGGTATGGAAATCTGCAAACTGTCAGACTTTGTAAGCATTAACAAACAAATGTCAAGACAAACATATAATGGGAGCTTCCCTGGTGGCACAGTGGTTAAGAATCCGCCTGCCAATGCAAGGGAGATGGGTTCAAGTCCTGGTCAGGGAAGATCCCACATGCCGCGGAGCAACTAAGCCCTGTGCCACAACTGCTGAAGCTCGTGTGCCTAGAGCCCATGCTCTGCAACAAGAGAAGCCACTGCAATGGGAAGCCTGCGCACCGCAACAAAGAGTAGCCCCCGCTCACTGCAACTGGAGAGAAGCCCGCGCGCAGCAACAAAGACTCAATGCAGCCAAAAATAAATAAATAAATTTAAAACAAAAACATATAACAAAAGCTTTACAGAAACAGAAAACTCAAGATAAATAGGAGGAAACCAAACAGAGTATCTAATGCTCAGTGAAAATACTAGCTACTAAGATTTCGAGTAGGCTCAGCTTTGGTGTTTAGAATAAGCAGATCTGATGAAAGGTTAGAATGTAATTTGGATAATGTGTTTGGTTTTCTCATGAATTTTCAACACAACCTTGGAAATCATGAATTTTCAACATAACCATGGCAATGGAAAATATAAAATGTTCATGAGCCTGGACACACTGTCAGGCATTTCCATGACACAGACGTGTAACTTACAGATGACAGGGCGTGCTTCAGACCAAGGACCTGGGCAGAGGAGGAGACGGAGACATCCTGCTCCATCAGCTGCTTCAGTTTCTCTCTCTCCGTTAATATGGTATCAAAAGCTGACCTTAAAGTGAAGTAGACTATAAAGATATAATCATTATAAAAAGGAATAAAAGAGTCATAATTAAAAACAAGATATATAAGAGATGTATTTCTTGTAGAAGAACTTAGAAAAGTGACAGCCATGAATATTTTGCATCCAGCAAATGTGCACCTAATTGACTTAAAAAAAATACATCTGAAATGTAATACCAAGAGTGAACCCTAATGTAAACCATGGACTCAGGGTGATAATGATGTTTCAATGTAGGTTTATTGATGGTTAACAAATGGACCACTCTGGTGGGATGTTGATAGTGGGGGAGGTTATGTATGTATGTATGGGGTAGCGGGTATGGGAACACTGTACTTCTTGTTCAATTTGCTATGAACCTAAAACTACTCTAAAGAATAAGGTCTATTAAAAATTTGAAAATCACACATATTTGTCAATTCCAAAGTCCCTATCCACTATAAAATTCCATGATTTTATGACCTGTCACCAAGATATTTTGACACTTGAAAGGACTATACTTCTCAATTATCAACATTTAGTTTTGTTTGTATCTCCAAAGACTGGAAATGTTTGAAAACAGAACTTATTGGTTGTCAGAAGGAAAACGGTAACGATGCAGAGGAGAAACTAGAGAGCACCTTAACTAGGTGTCCAAAATTAATCACTAGTGAGTCAGATGGACTTCGTGTACCTTGGGACTTTGTGTGATACCCTGAAAAAGACACACTATTGTTTCTGTGGTACACAAGCCAGAGACAGGCCATCTGAATCTGCTCAGGAGGAAACATCAGACAACCCCAAAATGAGGACCATCCTATTTTTTCAAATTGGCCTGTATTCTTCAAAAGTGTCAATTTCATCAAAAAGACAGACTCAGGAACTGTTCCTAATTATAGGAGACTAAAGAGGCATGATAACTAAATGCGCTCTATGACCACGGACTAGAGCCTGTACTGAAGGGGAAAAGAGCTATTAAGGGATGTTAATTGGATAATTGATAACATTTGAATATGGAAGGCAGAATAGGTAAAAGTACTGTTTCAATGCTAAAATTCCTGAATTTCATAACTAAACTGTGGTTAAGTAACAGAATACCCCTATTCTTAGGAAATACACACTATAGCATAAAGGCATAAAAAAAGACATGATGTTTGATTCCTATTCTCACATGGATGAGAAAAAATAAATGCACACACATCTGCATGTGTGTATATATATGTGTGTGTGTGTGTGTGTGTGTGTGTAGAAAGAAAGAGATAAATGCAGCACAATATTAAAAATGGTGAATTTGGATAAAAGACATATGAGAGTTCTTTGTATTATTCTTGCAACTTGTCTATAAGTTTAAAATTATTTCAAAAAAGGTGTTACCTACCCTCTTCCTTGTTAGTCCTTCCAGCTGCCTGACCCAGAATCCCCCACCTCTCAACGTGGCATTCCACAACTGGTTCACTTTAGTGAGCGTTCAGGTACAATGAGAGCTCAGTGTTACTAGGCACTCAGATGCCTGAACTGAAGTTTTAAAAACCGTTATTAGGTGCAGCAAAACATTCACCAAGTTTCGATCACATAATGTACAAGTTGCCTCCTAGGGATAAGGCAATTGTCATCCGAATTACTGATCATGGAAATCACGTGTGAATATTTCCAATCTCCTTTAATTCTATTTTGTTTTAGAAAGGCAGGAAGAAGGAAGAGGCTGAGACATACTTCTCCTCCAATGGCCTGGCATAATACTGAACTGCCTGGCGCTGCACTTTTTGAGGTACTGTTACTCCAGAGTGGCCGATTCAGTATCACAGAAACTAAATATGCACGACTGAATTACTCCCTTCATTCCACAGCCACGCAGACAACTGAACCCCTCTCGATAGGCTGTCCCTAAATTGTCTGAGGTTGTGGTGTTAAGCCATAGACTTAGAGCATCTTCACAAAATCACAGGAAAAATAAGCCATTTGTTTAAATGCACACACAAATGATGGGGCTTCTGTTGACAGAAGGCAGGGGTCAAGGGTCAATAGGTACTGAATTTTCTAATAGTGTCTATGGAACATGCTTAGCTCTTTGATTTAAACAATTCAATTGAGCACAATAACAGGCAGCACAACATAGCCACCAATAGTGTGAGCTCCCACATCAGCCCTGGATTCTTCCCAGCTCCATCACTTACTCACTGCAGGACTTCGGACAGGTATATTATGCACCTGGACCCCAGTTTCCTCACTTGTAAATAGGGATAATAATAGCATTTACTTCATAAGATCGTTATGGGGATTAAATCAGATAATGTAGGTAAAGCACTTAACCCAATGCATCGCATATAATAAATAATAAATGCTACTGCAATAATAATAGTGGTGGTGATGAAAGAAACATACGAGGCTGAAAGTGGTGATGACTGCAGTCTTTTGAAATATGGGCAGCAGTTTTAGGATACTTGAGTCTCTTGCTGGAACATCATTTATAAATAAATGCACAGGGTAGAAGTTCTATGATGGAGAGATTGACCAGAATCTACTGAGCAGTAGAAGCAGTGGAAGCTCTCACCCAGAAAGCAACAAGCCCTGCAGTTAACTCACTCACTGCATTTTAGGTCCTTTTAGATAGGCACCCCTACCCCTTGCTACTCCACAGGATACCCATGCCCATCTGAGTGGGTCCCTGGGGGAACACCTCGTCACTGTCATTTTTTGGTAAGTTTACTTAGTATCTTACTACAATTCTTTCCTTAATTGAGGTATAACTGACATACAACATTATACTGGTTTCAGGTATACAACATAATGATCCAAAACTTGTATACATTTGGAAGTGAACACCACAATAAGTATAGTTAACATCTGTCACTTTACATAGTTACAAAAAAAATTTTTTTCATTGTCATATTTATTGCTCTAAATTAAACAGATATGGCACTCAGCTGGCTGCCACTTTACCAAATCAATTCCCTTGGCTTTCAGATGGCCTTCAGTAAAGCAAGGCATTCAACCAAACTAGAAGATTACTATTACTATTTGTAAATGAAGATTTCTCTCACTGCAAAGATTTTCCACAGGTTGCAGGAGGTGTATCCCTAAAACCTCACTTTTTCCCTTCCAAGGCAGAATGTGAATATCCACTTCTATCTGGAGTACCCTGACCCCAGTCCTATACTAGTCCTTGCTTTCCCATCCTAAATCTGCTCACCAAATATGGTAATTTTTGCTTGTATTACTAATAGAACACTCTCTCACAAAATCTCCTTGTAACAAGAAGCAGCAGCATGATTTCTGTTCAGTGGAAAACAATCATAGAAGATAATTACAGAATTTGAGAGGCCGAAGAGTCAGGACTACTTTAGGACATTTAACAAATGAGGCAACTGAGGCCCAGAGAAGTTAATCAATGAGGTGAAAGTCCCACAGCTAGTCATAACAGAGGTGGCCTAGTTGAATGCAAGTTTTCTGACTTAGCTTGTATAAAGGGTTAGCTCCAAAAAGGCTTATTATTTACAATGTTTGCTGACGTATGTTTCTAGGAACTTTAGTTCCAGAGTGATAATAGCTGACAGCAGTTTGGGGACAAGGGAACAGATTTTCCCTAACAACTTTGAAAATTTGAAAATCATTAAGTTAAACAAAGCTAACAGGCTTCTCTCCTGCAGGACTTCTCAGGGCCTTTAATATTTACTGCTTCTTGTGTAAATGCAAAGCAGACTATAGTCAGCAGTGTTTTCCAAACATTTTAAATCATGGAATTCTTCTGCTTTTTAAAGTGTTATATGGGCAAAGTGTTCCATGAAATACATTTTGGGATATGTAAAAGCCAATATATGTAAGGCAAATTACTTATGACTTTTAGACTTTAGTACATTTTGTTCTCTGTTTGCTTATATGTATGTCAACACAGACACAAAGCCAGACACATGAACCAATGAGAATTAGTTCAATGATACACCATAAAAATCAAATTTATAGCCTAAAATACACAACAAAGACTTTTTAGGATGGGAGTATATTAGTTGCCTACCATTTGATCCAACTTCTATGAGACGGAGAATTCAGATGCATTTAACAAGCTGAAGAAAAAGTAGGTAATATAAGACTATTTACAACAACAGTGGAATTCTTGCCTTGAGCTCAGCTGCTCTGAAGTCATGGTCAATAGATTAGTGATGCAGTTAAGAAAGTACAATAAAAACTGTCAGTAACAAAATCAGGCTTACAAAGGAAGAAAAGTCAAGATGCTTCAAAAGTTTGAATGGAAGTGAGAAAGCAGGCAAGGTCACAGGACACAGGGAGAACCTGAGAACTGTCTTCATTTCCTGAGGCCTCTGAATTACAGCCTCTGTCAAAGGGACTCCCCGAGATCTTTCAGTCTCTGCAAGTACGCTCTAAAACCACAGGAATGAAACCAAGCTTGTTGGGCTTCCTGTGGAATTCACTGTTCTGTTCGCAAGCCTGTGGGGCATGGGCTATAGTTGAATAGGTGTTCCTGGACTTTTCTCGGAGCACAAATCTTGACCTAGTCTAGGTATGTGGCAGCCCTGCAGCCAGCTGGTTTTCACAAAGCCCAAAAGACAGAACAGCTGGCTGAGGCCCATTATAAACCTTGCACAATGTCAGGCCCTCTGCAGGAGGACAGGATCAGGGGATCAACTCAATATAGCAAACTCTGTCCTCGTGAGGAAGCAGCTTCTTCAAGGCAGGTAAAATCAGGATAGTTCCCTTCTGCAGGGAGGCATTATCTTCTCATTTTTAAAAAGACAGTGCATATTATTAAAAAGTAATGGCACTGTATAGGAATTTCCTCCCACGAAACCTAAAATGAAACAACCTAATTACAAGTGGTCCTTTAATACTAGGGAACCACACTGGGGTGTGTGAAGATCTTTAAAGGGGTGGGGCAGGTAATTCTTCCCATTTTACAGATAAGTTGTACTGCCAAACATGGACAAGGTTCTAACGGTCACTTGGACAAGAGTTTGAGGTAAGAATCTGTAAAGAGCATAAAATGGTTTCCTCATAACCAATGTGTTTTATTTTAAGTTGGTAGGGTAAGGGAAAAGAGCCAAAGGAATCAGTGATGTAAAGGAAGAAAAATACAGGGTGACGAGAGAAAAGCAAAATAGGAAACGTCTTCTCTCCTCCCACTTCAAGTACTGCCCTCCCATTTAAAAAATGTTAACTCATTTTATCCCTTAAAAAATGATAAATCTATGATACTTTTTTTAAAAAAGCAGAATAAGTACTCCCAGTCTCCATCACTAAAATGCTGGTTTGTATCCTCTCAGACTTTTTTAATATACCTATATATGCCAGATTTATATAGTTTATTTTTTCCAAAAAAAAAATGGGATCATACCTTATATTTTTTGCTCAATATGTTGTGTCAATCTTCCAATACCTATAAAAATAAAAATAACCCTGGCTACCCCATCTGTGCGGGCAGTGAGACAGCAAGTGAGGAGCACAGACTCTGGCGTCAGGCAGGTTAGAATTCAAGTCTCAGGTTGGCTACTTTCTACCATGTGACCCTCACAAAGTTCTTTGGCTTCTCTAAGCCTCAGGTTTCTTACGTGTGCACAGAAAAGAGGTTACAGTCATACACACTCTGCGGGTTGCTGCTAGAATTCAATGAAATACTGCATGTTAAGTGCTTATTAGCAAATACCTGACATGACACTGTGTTCGATATAAGGTAGATATTATTATTGTAGCTGTTGAGTATTCTAGTATATGATTACATTGCATTTTAAAAATCCAATCCCTCTACTGTCAGGCATTTAGGTTATTTCTAATTTTGTTTTTAAACTTTCTATCGTGAAATTTTTATAGACTCACAGAAGTTACAAGAACAGTACAGAGAAGCCCTGGGTGCCCTACATCCAGTTTCCCATGGTGGTAACATCTTACATAACTCTGGTACAACATCAAACCTGGGAAATTAACATTGGTATAACCTACAGCTCTTATTCAGATTTCACCAGTTTGACAGGCTCTCACTTGTGAATGTGTGTACACGTATGGTGGTCAATGCAATTTTACTGTATGTCTAGATTCGTGGACCCACCACTAGAATCAGGATATAGAGCTTTCCATCACTACCAGGATTCCTCTTACTAACCCTTTATAATCATACTTGCCCTCCTCCTTGTCCCTGACCCCTGGCAGCCACTAATCATTTCTCCATCTCTATGCTTGTATCACTACAAAAGTGTTAATAAGTTCAATCATACACTATGACACCTTTTGAGATTGGCTATTTTAGGTCAACATGATGCCCTTGAGATCCCCTCCACTGTGGCGTGTATCCACAGTTCATTCCTTTTTATTGCTGAGTAGTGTTCCACTGCGTGGACGTACCACCTTTTGTTTAACCATTCATCTGCTGAAGGACATTTGGGTTGTTCCAGTCTTTGGTTGATACAAATAAACCTGCTCTGAACAGTTGTGTATAGGATTTTCTGTGGACTTAAGTTTACATTTCTCCGGGATAAATGCCCAGGAATGTGAATGTTGGGTTGTATGGTAAGTACATGTTTGGTTTTATATAAAACTGCCAAACTCTTGTCCAGAGTGGCTGTACCATCTTGCATTGCCACCAGCAATGGATGAGAGATCCAGTTTCTCTGGACCCTTACCAGCTGTCAGTTTTTTAAAAAAATTTAGCTATTCTAATAGGTGCATGGTAATGTCTCACTATGCTTTTGATTTGCATTTTCCTAATGATGGTGAAAATCTATTTCTAGTTTTTGATATGATAAACAATGCTATGATGGATATCTTTGTTTGGATAATTTTTAAATTAATTCCTATGAATGAATTCTTCAAAGTGGAATTGCTAGATAGGCAGACTTTTTAAAAACTTGAAACATGATGTCACATGCCCTCCAGAGAAGTACCAATTTACACTCTCATCAGCAGCATATAAATTGCTCAGCCTTTAAAGTATACTTAAGGCTCTCACCTTCTCCCCTACAGAGTTAAAAAGAAACTTCTTGCCAATGCACTCTGTACTACCAGGGAAATAAAATAAAAATTAGATTGTCTGAAATCCTAATAGAGCAGAAAACGAACCAACTAAGATTCCCCTCTCCAAGGACATCCCACATTTGGACGAACATTTAACATTTTCATCAAACACATTAGGAAGAAAGAAAACTCATTTACCTTTATGGGCAATATGACACAGATCTTCTTGCATTTTAGAAAACTCTGATGAGGTTTCAGAGCCATCGGAATAATTCTTTTCTTCTCCAAAATCTAGTGTTGACAAATTAGGATTGGAGGAATGCAGTCTTACTGGGCCAGAAAAAGGTTTTGGGACCTGAAGTGACACCAAAGGGAGATATTTCTTTTTAGATACGAATCGCTTAGAATATTTACTTGTTTCTAGGACTGGAAAGTACTAAGAACATTCTATAGAAAAGTCTTTCTATTGAGTGATAACTTATATGAAAACTCAGGAAAACACTTGTCACAGAAACTTTCACTGGCTTCTTGCAAAATAAAAATGGGTGAGAAATCACATTTTCCTTTGGAGGTGATCACAGCATTAAAGCTACAGGTTGAAAATGATAGCTAAAGCAGTTGGGCTGTTTCTCGTTTATATTCATTTCCTTTCTCCTGGCAATAATCACCCAGCATCTAGGTTGCTAATAGTTAATGGGGTAGATTTAAAAATGTTTTCTTTACTTGCACCTGGTGCTTTTTATGAAACAAACCTCCTTCTCACATGTTTATATACAAATCACTCTTTGCTTTCAAAGTATTTAAGTTCAACCCATAAAGTGCTTTGAACCAGAGTTATTAATATATGAGTATAACAGTTTCTGTAAGTTTCTGATTTATTTTGACCCTGACAATGCTGCAATTTAATATGCAATGGCTGAGCTGCAAATCGTGGCTTCTGGCTTAGCCGCGCATTGGGAAAAGTCAGCGGCTAGCGTTATGCAGTGAACTTCTGATGGGGGATTGGAAGGTTGGAGACAAGAGGCAAGAGAGAGTCTGTACAATGTCCTGCTCCCAGAGACTCCAGCCAGTGGGCTCAGAGGGATGGTGAATCCACTGAGTTGCAGCAGAAGAGATGAGTCAGAGCACACGACCACAGCAGCCACAAATCAATGCACACACCGAAGCAGGGAAGAGAGCAGGCAGGCTAAGCATTAAAGAAGGGGAAACCAAAACCCTTTACCCAATATTCATTACATGCTTATTCTAGTATTCAGAAAATCTTCCAGAAAATCTAAGTGACTGAATTCCTGAGAGAATAACTACAGAATATTCACTTGTCTATTCTTCTCTTTGAGTCCAAGGAGTCCCCAGCATATGTCCATGAGGAAACCAGCCCGTGGAGGGAAGCAAGGGTTACCTGAAGCGTTCCTTTAGCGTCTTTGCCAACAGCTCTGGACCGCCATCTCCTATGTGATCTTTTTTCCTTTTTGGGACTTTCAAAAGCTCCACCCTTTGTTTCAAAACAGGAAAGAGAGCACAGACAGTAAGGTCTACCAAACCAATAGGGAAAGACACACCAAAGCGACCACCTCCATCCCCTTGAATCTGGCTGAAGCAACCAACAAGACAACTTCCCTGTTAGTGAAAGGCTGGGAGGAGAGAGGAAAGCGGAAGAGTGCCAGAATGAAACAGAAGCGGGATCTGGCTAACCTGGGTGACATTGATAGCTGGAGCCGAATATGTCCGATGCAGGACGTCCATACTTTGCAGGAGCTGGCTCATCTCCACCAGGCAGGCATGACAGTGTGCCAGGTCTGTGGGAGAAAAGCAAGAGGATGAGTCAAACACAGTTATCTTGCATTCAAGCTTCCCTATGCTAGTGCCAGCTACTTTTCTCATTTATCTCTATTTGCTTTTACATCTCATAAGGATAGGAAACTTCACTTCCCTTCTTACAGGAGAGGCAGTAGACCACTGTGGTTAAGGGCATACATCTGGAGAACCACGCTGCCGCAGTCTGAATGTACTTTACAAACTGTGAATCTTGGGCAAATTACATAACTTCTCTGTCTCAGTTTCCTCATCTGGAAAACGGGGGTAATTATATACCTATCTCACAGGATAATTGAGTTAAAAATGAGGTGATAAATGCAGAGTGCTTTTAGAGTACCTGGCATATGGTAAGCACTAAATAAATCAGTCTTCACCATCATCATCATCATTATCATCATCATCATCATCACCGTCACCATCATAATCACCACGACCATCATTGTTACTTCTAATCTTTCAGGAACAGGCTGTCACTATCCGATTGTAAGGACCCAACACAACTTAAATGAATGAAATTAAAATGAAGGGTGTATTGGTCTCTAAGGATAACGTTGTCAATCATGGACCTGCAAGAGGACCACGATGGTCCTCCACAGATTGACCTGAGAGGACCTACGAGCATCCTCAGTCCAGTTCCTGGGTCACTAACTCAAAAGCTAGTCCTCAAGGTGTTGTTCACTGGATGACGGTGGCTGTTTCTCCTGAGAAATCAAGGTCCAAAAGCCTAAAGACGGTGGCTCTCAAACTTTGGTATCATCAGAATCACTTGGAGAACTTGTTAAATCAGATTGCTGGGCTCCATCCCCCAGTTTCTGATTCAGTCTATCTGAGTAGAAGCTGAGAATTCGTATTTCTAATAGGTTCCCAGGCCAGGCCAATGCTGCTGGTCCAGGGAAAACACTTCAGGGAGTACTGTCCCAAAATGTCACTCAGTGAAGCTCATATTTATTGGGAGGGCAACACTTATATAGCTCCAGGTGTGATAATATCTGCATTCAACAGGCAAAAATGCAATTTTCAGGCATCTTTCTCTGATAGTGGTTCTCAATATTGTGGCTACACTTTAAAAATCAACTGGTGAAATTTTTAAAATCACCTATGTCCAAGTCCCATCTCCAGGCAATTAAATTAGAACACCCCCAATCCCACTGGTGACTTTTTTTTTTAGTTCCTTGGGTGATTTTTAGCTAATTAAGGTTGAGAACACAGAGCTTCCATACGGTAAGCGTTCTCAACCCTGGCTCCTTATCAGAATCACTTGAGGAACTGTGGGAAAACTAGTGATGCCAGGGCCCCATCCCACACTAATTTAAAAAGATTCTTTGGGACAGGGGCCTGGGCATGCGTATCCTGCATTTTAAAAGCTCTCTTGGCGATTCTAACATGCAGCCAGGGTAGAGAACACCCGTTTGGTGGGGATCTCCATTTGGTTCACCCACCCACCTCTGGAACCGTGATTTAAATTCTTGGATGTGCATCAGATGCATTTTTGGCACTTAAAAAAATATAGCGAACTGTGCAGATCCCATCCCTGGATTCTGTGATTTAGTAGGCAATATGGAAATCAGGCATCGGTGCTTAAAGAACAGAAAAGGAAACCTGTCTGCACGCACACCCAGGGGAAGACATAAAACTCTAAAGGAAAGTGCCTTTTGTTGATCACGAGTGCAGACTTCATAAGCAAAATATGACAGGGAATGTAGACCAGTGAAGGGGGAGGATACAAATTCATCTGGGGTCTGAATACCAAACCAGTGTAATCTAAGGGCAGAGGTTTTGACAGAAAGAAGCAGAGGTTTCGAGTCACTCTACCTTTAGAGCATTTTTCCATGTCCTCTGAAGACTGTAACCATAATGGAACTCGAGTCTCACCACCACAAGAAAATGATAAACTGCTTCCGGTTTGAAATGAATTCTGCTTTGATATACTGCTATGCTGTTCCACAGATGACAAAAGCACATTGTAAATGAAAACAGAGCTCGGTGGGAACACTTTAGGGTAAAGGATAATAAAGTGGGCTCGTAGCTAATGGAAGCCATCTGCCCATAATAAGGAAGAAGCTTCTAGCAAAGCACTCCCCTGGAGACCCTGAGACCTCCAGCTGTTACCCGCGCGGCCATACCATGCTACGGGCCCCTGATTTCTCTTCCTGTCAAATGATAACCACACTGAAATCATGGGAAAGATTTTGCAATTCTGTATGACTATAAGTGCGCCTCTTGCATGTTACAACCAGAAAGCCAACTGAAGTCAAACTGGTCAAGAGAAAGCTGGAGCTTTCAGGGATATTAAATCCCTCTGTACATGCTGTTCTCCAGTTACACTCTCAGCATTAATAGGTGCCCTTCTGGCCCTCGTTCTGACTGAGTGGACACACAGACTAATGAAATCCCAGCTCAAGCTTACCCTGTTCCTCCCCACAAAAGCTTCCTTCCTCAGACACGGCCCCCGAGAGCAGACTCCACCCCCACAAAGCCACCTTCCTTCAGATTCATTATCGGCAAATCATTACCTTACTACTGGAAATGGCGTCCAAGACCCCAGAACCAGAGTCTGTGACAGCAGGTCCTGGGAAAAAGTGATTAACTTCATGTGGAAACATGGCAATTTCATTCTGACGATACATTCTGTGGTGGCGAAGTTTGGATACCCACTCATCAAAGGCTTCCTCTGACTTTACCTAGATTATGTTGGGTTGAAAGGAGACGAGAATGTCAGTCACTCTAAGGAACAATTAGTCATCACATTGAGGTCACTCCTAGCACCTCTTCATGCTGTCATGTGCAGAAATGTGGAAATACCAGTTTATTGACTTCATCTACATTTATGTAGTCCATGGAACAAGCTGGAGAAGGAGATAGAGAGTAAAAATGGTCTTCATAAACTCTACATTTAGGCATTCTATGAAAGACTCCAACTGTTATGTTACTATTAGGAAATATTAAAGAACAAATAAGCTGAAATTTACATTTATCCATCTCTTAAAGTAGTTCTAAGTTCTCTTGTCCCAGTTTCTACTAACCGTACTAAAAATATTAGCACCATTTTTTTAAAAAACTCTTTTATAATTCAGACTTTTCACACCAATCTTCTCTGAACTGGAATGAATTAATAAATTCTCCCTAAAATATTTAATCTTGTTAATCTTCTCTGACAAAGAATATGTTGCTGAGGAATATATGTTAATGAATGTGAAGGTTACTTAAAAGAACATTTCTCCCACTCTTAGAAAACAAAAATCTGATAAAGTTTTATCAGTGATTTCCAGGATTTTTCAAACACACAAACACAAACTTTTAGCCATTCTCTCCAGGAGTGACTATCAATGTATAATTTCTATGAAAAGTAATGTTTGTATCTAGTAACTTTTATTATAAAGTATTTCAAATGTGCATAAAAGTACTACAAAGAATATAACAAGCACCTATGCACCATAGATATTTCTTAATAGTCAATATTTGTGTGTGTATGATGGTATATTAATACTTTCAAAATGAAAAATGATAGATATCTATATATGAGAACACAGAGACTCATGAAGTGGCAATTTAAAAGACCCCAAAAGGATGTATGGTAGGTTAACTTCCAAGAAGAAAAATCCAGGTCAATTCAGTTAAAATCTTTACTAATGCTGCTACTGAGAGCAAGGATGTGGAAATAAATGTCAGCAACATCCTTCACTTAGGAAGTGTTCGGTTGGCATTTATGTTTGTTATGTTGATTAGAAGTACACACAAGATTTAAAACCCCTCCAGGTGCTACTGGATGTGTCGTTTACAAGTCGAAGCAACACAGGCTCACATCTATTTGTCTCCTTTAAATTATGTTCTTGAAATGTACTTCATTTCCCAGATGTTGTTAACTGACTGCCCAGGACAGTCAAATATATACTATTCCCCAAGCCTAAGCCCCTATGCCTGTGGCTGTAGGTAATTGCGTACAGCAGGGCTTCTCATCCTCGGCACATCGATAGGGTGGGCTGGAGACGTCTTTGCCGTGGGGGCAATCAAGCCCATGTATGTGCTAAGCATGTATTTGCCCAAGTGCCATGACGTGCTATGGGGAGGACAGGGACACAATAAGATGGGGAGTTCATAATCTCATGCTTTTATTTTCCCAAAGCGCAGCCCCCATTCCCAATATTCCAAGTAATTTGTCCAAGTAAGAAAAGACTCTTAACATTTTCTCAATTAATTTCTAACACCTAATAGTTGTATATAATACATAAACATATTGAGCTTACTGTGGGTCAGGCATTATGTCAAGTTTTCTACATGCAGCCCTACAAGATGAGCACTGGAACTCCCATTGTCGGGGTGGGAGGGTGGTGAGAAAACTGAGACTTTCAGAGATTAAATAATTTGTCAAAGGCTGAAAGCTAGTAAGTAGCCAGGCAGTCAAGATCTGAACCAGATCTGTATCTCCAAAGCTCTTGCTTCATGCTTTTAACTATCTATACCACCTGCAGGAGAAGGGGCAGGAGAGGGTAGTTAAGCAGCTTTCAGAGATACTATTTGGAGACCCATCCTTTAGGGGAAAAATTTTTGACATCACTGTGGTATGAGAATTTTAATGGAATCCCTATAAATTTAGTCAAAGTTGTAAGATGGGGCTTCTCAGACTAAAGATCATATTTTATTTCAGGAAACATTTTAACCTATGGTAAATGGTTCTTCACTAAAGATGGTACTGCCTGGGGGTAGAGGGGGTTTGTATTTGGAAACATGAAGTTTTCTGTTTTTTTTTTTTTTTGTTACTGATGTCACAATCACAAGGGAGGGGGGATTTAGGGGATAAGAGACAAGGAGGCTAAACGTTCAGCAGTGTAAGAGACAGTCCTACACAATGAAGGACTGTCCCATCCAGATATCAATAGATATATCCTTAGAAATACTTTGATAATGAAGATCTTCTACATGTTGGCTGGATGTTTTGAAATTCAAAAGGCATCACCAACGGTGCTATAACTGACAATCCCTTCACAACATAAAGGAACTCTGTGCAACAGGAGACAGCATCTGGGAAGCAGTGTCACCTTCAGATGATAAATGTGCTCCTCGGTGTCCAGATCTATGCACTTTGACGACTTCTTCACAGACATCACCGAGAGCCCAACATCAATGCAGCCATGCAGCTTCTCTCTCTCTATCTGCAGAGGCACAAAGGGGGCCCCCTTGAGAACCACAGTGTTAAAAACCATCGGAACATCCTTAACAGTCTTTCCCTCTACCCTCCCCTTCCACACCCACTAACAGTAAACATAATAACTACTCTTCTCCAGTACTTAGCGTGAACTAGCACGGAGCTTAGTGCTATACACACATCATCCTATTTAACCTGTGAGGGAGGAAACATCTCCCCTTTTACAGACAGGAGACTGAATTACAGAGGGTTAAGTAACAAGCAGTTTGCACATTGCTAAGTGAGGAAGCAAGAAGGTGAGGAAACTAAAAAGTTAGCCCCATGACTCCTATGACAGTGAATTCACCTGTTAACTTCACCGCCTCTTGCAGAAATAGCTTCCGGTGTCTAAATTCATTTGGAAGTGACTTAAAAAGAGGAGTAAGTTTGTTTTCTATATCTGTGACTCCATTTCTCTTTGGTAAATAGGTTCATTTGTACCATTTTTTAGATTCCACATATAAGCGATATCAGATGATAGTTGTCTTTGTCTGACTTACTTCACTCCATATGACAATCTCTAGGTCCATCCATGTAGCTGCAAATCGCATTATTTCATTCATTTTTATGGCTGAGTAATATGGTTACCAAAGGGGAAGCGGGGGATAAATTGGGAGCCTGGGATTGACATATACACACTACTATATAAAATAGGTAACTAATAAGGACCTACTGTATAGCACAGGGAACTCTACTCAATACTCTGTAATGACCCATATGGGAATGGAATCTAAAAAAGAATGGATATATGTATAACTGATTCACTTTGCTGTACATCAGAAACTAACACATTATAAATCAACTATAATCCAATAAAAATTAATTTAAAAATTTCTTTAGAAGCTGAAGAAACCAAAAAAAAATTTTTTTTTAATAAAAATTAAAAGAGGAGTAAGGAAGCTAATACAGGCCACTGTGGGTCAGGCACTATGGCACGTTTCTGCATTCACCCCAACAAGGTGAGCACCGTGAGAGAGGCGAAGAGAGGAAGACAGGAGGAGAGAAGTGCTGGGTGAGAGAGGGACCCCTACGAGGGCAGGACCAGCAGTCATTCCGAGTCCTCAAGGGCTGTCTGCCTGGTGTCCACACACAGGGGAACCTCCCGTCACCTTCACCAAGGTCCTTCTCCACTAAAACCCTCAGTCCCCATAACAGTGGGAAGGACACACTCTCTGTTTTGTTCCTATTACCTCACTGTGAAGAGGTCTCCCTCACCCAGAGAACCCCACAGCACAACCCTAAGACCAGAACCCATGCCTGGATACCCAGTAGGGTGTTGATAGGGGCTTCTGCACCTCTACTTGGTGGGTGAACTGAGCCCACCCAAAACCCAGAGCAGGGACAGTGGGGAGCAGGCACCTCTGTTCCCTGAGAGGGAACCACCACCCCTCCCTGATTTCCAGTTTAGGAAAATGCAATTCCCAAATATGCACAATCTCATCCATGAGCTGACAACCACTAGCCTTTTAGAATTCTTCAATAGCATACTGGATTAACAAGACGACTTACATCATTTTGGTTCTTGGCATATTTCAAGATTCCTTTGTCCAGATAGAAGAATCTCTGTGGGGAATAAAGCAGAATTCATTAAGACATTCCCGGGACTTCCCTGGTGGTGCAGTGGTTAAGAATCCGCCTGCCAGTGTGGGGGACATGGTTTTGATCCCTGGTCTGGGAAGATTCCCACATGCCGCAGAGCAACTAAGCCCGTGCGCCACAACTACTGAAGCCCGCGCGCCTAGGGCCCGTGCTCCGCAACAAGAGAAGCCACCGCAATGAGAAGCCTGCGCACCGCAACAGAGTAGCCGTCGCTCGCCGCAACTAGAGAAAGCCCACGCAAAGCAACGAAGCCCCAACGCAGCCAAAAAGAAATTTAAAAAAAAAAGACATTCCATTTAAACATCCTTCTCTTGGTCTCCATGCTCAACTTCAAATTAAATATAAGTGCTTAAGAACTGGGTCCTGAGTGGGGAATGTAGGTGCAAACGAAGGTGCGTCCCAGGCCAGTTCTTACCTTGTGCCAGCCTTTCAAGGGCCATTTCCTTTTTTTCAGCAAAAATCCTTTCTGAATTGGTGGCTCCTGGGTGTAATTCATCTCTCCCCTCAGTCCTTCCACCACTTCCCAGCTGTCCTGTTCCAACAAAAGAGTTCAGGCTCAATGGCTATCTTTAAAAAAAATAGTAATGTTAAGAAGCACTCGATCCCATCAGTAAATCCATCCAAGTTGATGAGACTGGCTGGGTGTGTTGGGGAGAAGAAATTCAAATTTAATTTATGTACAGTTCTTTGACTTTACAGATTTAATGTTATAATTTAGTGGCATCAAATTTTTTGTTGTTGTTGTTTTTGACAAGCTCTCTCTCAGAAGGGAATGTCTCTGTCTTTTTTGGTGCTTGAACCTTGACAACCACAACTAAAGGTAAAGACTTTCCTGTAAGTTCTATTTTTGTTCCCTTTGACATCATCAGTAATTTTCACTCACCACTAGACTTCGGTCTGAATTTGAACCCAAAGCTACAGACATCAGGATGGAGGTTGGGCAGGAGGGGTAGGGGTGGCTGGGAAAATTGGCTGAAAAGTGTGAGACTGCATGCAAGTTGGTAAACACAACACGTTGGTCAAAATGATGATTTAGTCACACTACCTCCAAATTCTAGGTATTTAAATGTTGGAAATCTTGAAGCATCAAAAAGGTGGTTCTGCAACAAGTATTTTCATCCTCTTTCCCCAGAAGTTTTGTTTTCTCCTCCTTTCTTTTGTTTCACAAACTTTGGTGGGGGGAGGGTACAATTATTGCTCTACTAAGCTGTTTGCAATTTTGAGGTACAAGTAGTTATTACTATAAATCTTCCACTGTTAGCTATTTGGGTTATTTCAAGTAATTGACTAGAAAAGAATTTTTAACGGAATACTAAAGAAAAACACTAAAAATTTATTTTTAAATGCTTGAAAATGCACATACCATTGCAAAATGACCCCCGGATAGACCCAAACTGGCAACACTTCAGTGGGTTTTATTATTATTATTTTTACATTTTGGGGGGATATAACATACATGAAATGCTCAAATCTTAAGACTGTAATTTGAAGAATCTATATACCTATACCTACCATCCAGATCAGAGAGAAAACATTTCCAACACAGGATAATTAAGTTTTGACAAACATGTCTTTCCCCTCCTCAGGTTTACTGAGATATTACTGGCAAATAACATACGCAAGTTTAAGATGTACAATGTGATGATTTGATACACCTCTATTCCCTCACAGAATATACTATTTTTGTGTGTGTGATGATAACATCTAAGATCTACTCTCTTACCAGCTTTCAAGTATATAACATTGTTAATTATAGTCACCATACTATACATTAGATCCCCAGAGCTTATTCATCTTACAGCTGGGAATTTGTACCATTCGACCAACATTCTCTCCATTTCCCCCACCTTCTGCCCCTGGTAGCCACCATTCTACTCTCTCCTTCTATGAGTTTGGCTTCTTTAGATTCTGAATATAAGTGAGAACATACAGTATTTATCTTTCTCTGTCTGATTTGTTTCACTTAGCATAATATCCTCAAGATCCATCCATGTTGTCACAAAAGGCAGGATTTCTTTTTTTATGGCTGAATAATATTCCATTGTGTATATGTACATATATGGAATATATGGAATCTTACATTTCCAGGGGATACATATACATCTTACATTTTCTTTATCCATTTACCCATCCAATGGGCACGTGGATTGTTTCCACGTTGTGGCTATTGTAGATAATGCTACAACGAAAACTGGGGTGTGGATATCTCAAGAGACAAACATGTCATCTGGGCCAAATTTCATGTTGAATAACTTGCTCTTAGTCAAATCTCCAGCCTGCAGTAAGTGGTACAGGCAGAGGCCAGAGGGGCTGGGGGATGGACCTTAATAACCTGGGAGCAGGAGCAATTAGATCCAAGTCCCAGGAAGCAGACAGTCTAATGGGAAGAGCAGGGAACCACAGAGAGTCCTGGGTGCTCTGGCTCAGTGTCTGTGTTGTCCTCAAGTTCAATACATGGAAAACACCTGGTAGCAAGACCATTTTCCTACCTTAGTGGCTGAACGCTTTGTATAACCATCCTGACAGATCTGCCTTATGTCTGATTGCACCTTACTCTCAGTAAGGCTTAAGGTACATCCCGGAGTTTTCAAACATAGCACTGGTTGAAATCTGGAGTTATAAAAGTTGAATTCTTCAATGGAAAAACCAAAGCTTAGATTCAGCTCCTAAATTAGAGGACTTTTTCAAAAAGGTAAAAATGTCAAACGAGATTCTTTGTAGCAATTATTACCAATTATTTAGTCACTTAATTACATCCAGACAATAAATGGAGAATGCATAATATTAAGTGATGGGAAGCCACACACACACACAAAAATTCTGCTCACATTTACTTCAGCTCAAAAAAACCAGTCCTCAAAGTGTCTTGCTTGTCAAGATTTTAATGAATCATTAAAATCATCAAGTTAAAAACTTCACCTCCTCCAGGAAGCCTTCCTCAGAGGAAAGTACTATTTCATCCCTAGAGACTCCATCAGTATTTCATCTCACCTTCTGCTTATGATTGTATATGTGAGGTTTTATCATCCCTAGACTGGATAATAGACTCCTTGAGGCTCTAAAGTGTCTGTTCACTTCTGATTTCCTCAATGTGCCTAATCTGTTATCCTGTGAATAGTATGCATCTGATTGACAAATGGATAAACTTGGTCCTGGAATAAGGCTGCAAACAGATTTATGTTCTTGGAATATCATTCACTGGCTTGCATTTGAAGTATGCCCAATATCTTTGGGCTAAATGACTATTTACAAATCAAATACAGCACATTCACACTTGTGAAAGAAGGTGTATGTGTGTTATCACTGTTAAATGAAAATCTAAGGCTCGAAATCTTCTAAAAAGTACTCTAAGAAAATCAAGCCCTTTTGATTTGTTTAAGACTCCCAAGCAAAAGGCAACAGGCAGAGTGCTAATACTAGACCATCGTGCACATCTGCTGAAGACATTCAATTGTGCAAAATGCAAATGCCAAGAGGGATTAGACGCTATTGCATACTTTACAAAATTGAAAAACAAATGGAATGAGATCACACCTATAGTTTAAAGGATAACAAGGCTTAAATTTCAAAAATGTTTCAAGGATTCATGTTAGAACTAGATTTCTCCTGAACTCTTGGGACACAGTATATGCCTACCAATGAGCCAATGTGGAGGGCAGGGGATTAGGCTGGGTTTCTTGGCTCTTACGGTAAATAAGTCAAACAGGGTTTGCACTTATTACTATGAAATATCATCTTTTTCCCCTCACTTTATCTTCTATCTGGGCTCAGAACTTGGAACTCTTACGAGATTGGAAGAGCCAGATTTGAAGAATTTAAGAAAGTGAAGGCTCTCCTTGACTGAGGAAGAAAGCACTGCAGGCAACTCCTTTTCTGGCTCAACATCCAAATCCTCCCCCTCCCAACTTCCTTATCTGTCACTGTCCTTAAGTCATGAGGCTGAAACCTAAGAGCCAGCATCCAGCCAGTGGTTCTCAGTAGGTACTCTTCTCTCAGGCTGTGAAACCTTGGGGGCACTTTTAGTTGCCACAGTGATGGGGTGGGGGGTTGGTCTCTGGCATCTAATGGCTGGGGACCAGGAATGTTAGATGTCCTGAAATGTCTCAGTCTTGCACAATAAAGAAGTTGTCCCATATCCGCAAGATTTTCCAAAGTGCCAAGAGACATTTTCATAGGTGAAACCTGTTTATAATTATTCGAGCACAGAACTTAACTCTGTTTCACGTACTTACCAAAATATTTTTGCATGGTTTTTAACACACCCTGAATTCTTGGGAATGCAACTACTGAATAATTGAGATAAGACTGGACTTCTTCCTGTTAGGGACTTTAGCAAGAGTCACCCACCATTTTGCAGAATCGTGTCACTGAAGCCCGTGCCACTTGCAGTATGTGAGTTATTAACACATCTCTATGGGTCTGCATTAGTAGCCGTCACCCCACATATAGGTGTATCTGACCACTTCATTACGTCTTCTGGTATAGTCATGTCTGGGCTTTTACACATTATAATGTATTCTTTAACCACTTCTCTGAAGTTTCCTTTATTCACAGTGTTATGTTGATAATTTCAAAATTATGTGGGCAATTATATTAAATTAATAATGAATTTCATTTGAGGAGAGTAAAGGCTTCACTGAAATACTGGTCACAAAAAGGGGACACTGGTATGATGGAGTTAAGAGCCATTGCTGATCCTGACACCAATTCTGTGAGAAGGAATGCCAGACCAGGACACAATATAGTGAAATCACTTTGAAACTGTAAGGGCTTGATTATTATAAGTCAGTCCTGTTGGTTTCATCTTCAAAATGTGTATCTTCCATGTCCCTTCTCCTCTGTTTCCCCATCACCACATGCCGATCTCATCAAACCTGATGTCCCCAGACTCCCCACTTCTACAATCATTTATGGGACCTCACTAGGTCCTACTCTCCACGCAGTGTAAAAATGAATACAACATAATATTTGTCATTTCCACTGCTGTGGTTTACTTGTATTTTTCCAAGCTCCCAGAATCTTCTCTTGTTCTTTTCCACCCATACAAACGCTTCAAGATTTTAGTTCAGTTTTCTCTTTCCATGAAATTCCTAAGTTACCCAAACGACATCAATCATGTATTCCTGTAAATGATAGTAGTATTGCTGTCCATTACCAGGGAATTTAGTATTTTATGATTTTTTTTTCCATTTTTATCCCCAGTGCTTTGCTCTTCTGTCCCCAAACAGTTGTAGGGGCCATCATTTTAAGTTGTTTAGAACCCCAGCAAAGAACTGAGTATATAGTAGGAAAGAATTCTCCTGGGTTTATTAATTGTTGGGGTCTCAAACAAAGAACATAGATTAAGGTCTCAAACCAAGTAAATGGCACTGGGTGGTTGGTCAACAAGGAGATATTAAAATGTATCCACACTTCTAGGCAGTCTGCCATTCAAAACACAAAATAGTGCCTCAGGAAACACTATCCAGTGGGGTAGATTGAAACAATATATAAATACAAAAATATAAACAACAAAAAGATAAAATGATTGAATACTTTCTAGCCCCATGAAAGCAGGAACCTTTTCTGTCTTGTTCACTACTTAATAGTGCATAGTATACGAAAGTGGTTAAGAATAAATCCTGGGATCTTTCATTGCGGTGGGGCCCCTCCCGAGTCCTCGCTTCGTGCTGACCGGAATCCGAGGAGATGGCGAGCCAGGTTATCAAATGCAAGGCTGCGGTTGCCTGGGAGGCTAGAAAGCCTCTCTCCATAGAGGAGATAGAGGTGGCACCCCCAAAGGCTCATGAAGTTCGAATTAAGATTATTGCCACTGCAGTTTGCCACACTGATGCCTATACCCTGAGTAGGGCTGATCCTGAAGGGAGTTTTCCAGTGATCTTGGGACATGAAGGTGCTGGAATTGTGGAAAGTGTTGGTGAAGGAGTTACTAAGCTGAAGGCAGGTGATACTGTCATCGCACTTTACATCCCACAGTGTGGAGAGTGCAAGTTTTGTCTAAATCCTAAAACGAACCTTTGCCAGAAGATAAGAGTCACTCAAGGGAAAGGATTAATGCCAGATGGCACTAGCAGATTTACTTGTAAAGGAAAGACAATTTTACATTACATGGGAACCAGCACATTTTCTGAATACACAGTTGTGGCTGATATCTCTGTTGCTAAAATTGATCCTTTAGCCCCTTTGGATAAAGTCTGCCTTCTGGGTTGTGGCATTTCAACTGGTTATGGTGCTGCTGTGAACACTGCCAAGGTGGAGCCTGGCTCTACTTGTGCCATCTTTGGCCTGGGAGGAGTTGGATTGGCAGTTATCATGGGCTGTAAGGTGGCTGGTGCATCCCGGATCATTGGTGTGGACATCAATAAAGATAAATTCACAAGGGCTAAGGAGTTTGGGGCCCCTGAGTGTATTAACCCCCAGGACTTCAGTAAACCTATCCAGGAAGTGCTCGTTGAGACAACAGATGGGGAAGTGGACAATTCCTTTGAGTGTATTGGTAACCTGAAAGTCATGAGAGCAGCGCTGGAGGCCTGCCACAAAGGCTGGGGCGTCAGCGTGGTGGCTGGAATAGCTGCCTCAGGTGAAGAAGTTGCCACTCGTCCATTCCAGCTGGTAACAGGCCACACGTGGAAAGGCACTGCCTTTGGAGGATGGAAGAGTGTAGAAAGCGTCCCAAAGTTGGTGTCCGAATATATGTCCAAAAAAATAAAGATTGATGAATTTGTGACTCACAATTTGCCTTTTGACCAAATTAACGAAGCCTTTGAACTGATGCATGCAGGAAAGAGCATCCGAACTGTCGTAAAGCTTTAAATTCTAAAGAGAAAAATTCTTCCTTCCTTGTAACTAAGTCTTGTGGTCTGATTGGAGCAGCCAGACAAGCAGGAAGGAGCTCTTTCAAGTTCACAGCTTCTTAGACCTTCATTAACTGACTCTGGGGAATAATGTTTTGAGTATAAATTCATAAACGTCTAATCAAGGACAAGACTAATACTGTCATAAGTCTGTTTTCTGGACTCTTCACATAAATAATTGCTGGCTCATTAAGGAATATTTTTAACATAATAAAAGGAATTTCTGCAAAAAAAAAAAAAAAGAATAAATCCTGGGCTTCCCTGGTGGCGCAGTGGTTGAGAATCTGCCTGCCAATGCAGGGGACATGGGTTCAAACCCTAGTCCGGGAAGATCTCACATGCCGTGGAGCAACTAAGCCCGTGCACCATAACTACTGAGCCTGCGCTCCAGAGCCTTCAAGCCACAGCTACTGAAGCAGGCGCAACTAGAGCCCGTGCTCCACAACAAGAGAAGCCACCGCAGTGAGAGGTCTGCGCACGGCAATGAAGAGGAGCCCCCACTCGCCGCAACTAGAGAAAACCCTCATGCAGCAACGAAGACACAACACAGCCAAAAATAAATAATAAGTAAAATAAATAAATTTAAAAAAAAAGAATCAATCCTAAGAGTTCTCATCACGTGGAAGAAAAATTTTTTTTCTATTTCTTTAATTTTGAATCTATCTGAGATGATGGATGTTCACTAAACTTATTGTGATGATAATTTCATGACGCATATAATAAGTCAAATCATTATGCTGTACACCTTAAACTTACACAGTGCTGTATGTCAATTATATCTCAATAAAACTGGAGGGAAAAAAATGGTCCATTGTAGATATGAATAAATATGTTGACCAAACTAATGAAGCAATTACAATAGCTAACATTATTAATAACGTTATTACTTATTATCTATCAGGAAGTGTTCTAAACACCATGTCTACATTGTTGCGCTTAATCTTTTCACAATCTTGCAAGGTTGGATTTATTAGTATATATTTTTAAATGTCTTTATTGCACCTTCATTGTTTTTTACATTTTTAAAACTAATAGACTATTTTTAGAGCAGTTTTAGGTTTATAGGAAAATTGAAATTACAAAAAGTTCCATACACTTCCTCTCTCGCCACACACAGTTTTCTCTGTTATTAACATCTTGCACTGATGTGGCACATTTTTAAAAAAATAGATGAACCAATATGTTACATCATTATTAACTAAAGTCCATAGTTTACACTAGGGAGTCACTCTTTGTGGTATACAGTTCTATGAGTTTTGCCAAATGCATAATGTCATATATCCACCATTTCAGTAACATACAAAATAGTTTCACTTCCCTAAAAATACTCCTCCCTTAACTTTCATCCCCTCTCAGTCTTCCTGGAAAACAGTATTTTTGGAATGTGGAAAACAAGGAAGAGAGAACAGGTAACTTTCCCCATGCTATAAAGTCACCTGACTACAAAATCGATATTTTCAATCATTCTGCTACATATTATAGCACACTGTATATTCTACTGTAATTTAAATATGTACATTCTGATGATGAACAAAGAGTAAATGCCATGGGGCAGGGGGATGGAGGTGGGTAAGTCCAAGATGCGAAGCCATCTGAAGGAGTCAAGAAGCCCTGCCCTATAGATAGAGACAAGCAAGGCTGGGATCTTGAGCAGAGCTGCCACGTCTCCCATCCTGCATCCCCCTGAACTGGGGCGGGAAATCAGCCTGTGCATTTTAATGCTGCCAAGTCTTTGCTCATTCGCTGTCTTACATCTGGAACATCTGCCCCACCTACTTCTCAGCCTGATGAATTCTCACTTAGCCCCACACCACCTCCTCCTCGGGGCAGAAATTCTCTCCCTCCTCAGCACTTGCACACCTCACTTGCACTCTCTGTCTCCCTAGCTAGAAGGTGGGTACCGTGAGGACAGAGACTGGAGTTTATTTCTTATCACCTCACTACCTGTGACATAGGCGCCCTAAATAAATATTTGCTGAACGAATGAGCCTGAGCAGCAAGAGGCTAAAAAAGGGCCTCACAGAGCCCTGGGGGTCAGGGACTTTAATAATATGTGCTGGGGCTTCCCTGGTGGCGCAGTGGTTGAGAGACCGCCTGCCGATGCAGGGGACACGGGTTCGTGCCCCGGTCTGGGAAGATCCCACATGCCGCGGAGCGGCTAGGCCCGTGAGCCATGGCTGCTGGGCCTGCGCGTCCAGAGCCTGTGCTCCGCAACGGGAGAGGCCACAGCAGTGAGAAGCCCACGTAATGCAAAAAAAAAAAAAAAAAAAAAAAAAATAATAATAATAATAATATGTGCTGGATTGGAGTGAACTGGTACTCAGGACAGAAAAAAGCAGAGATGCCACTTTCTCTCGGCTAAAGGCAGCGGGTGGCAGGAAGTGGCTTCTAATGTGCTTCACACACCAGTGACCCAGGAGGAGGACATGCACCCTGAGCTGAGTGCCCTGAGAAACACAGTGCAGGTGGACCTGGGCCCAGGGGAGATCAGGCCCTGCTGACTTAGCCCAACACAGCTGGGCTGATATCTGCTCTGGGGGCGTCAGGCTTAAAGCTCCCCATGAATATCAGGTGGAGAGAGAAATAGGACAGGGTAGGGGGAAGCGGCTTCTTAAGGTCTTTGTTTGAGTTTAAATGAAGACAGTCTGGCACTGTCATCTGGCATTAAATTCAGTCTGTTTCACTGAACATCTAGAAGTGCCAAATATAGAAAGCTGCTTTGTGGTGGGAAAGGCAACTAAGGATTTATTCATGCTCATGAGCTGGCAAAGTTCATTTCCATATTGCTGAGTGCACAAATTGAAAGCACTTCCCTCCAGCACGGCTGTTGTCACAGCATACATCTCCTCTGCACCTTTCAAATGCTGGGTTCTCAGTCACTGCCCTTAGAGGGATGTCAGAAATAGAAAACGATTTAAAACTTTAATTTCTTCCTGCAGCTGAAAAGTGTTGTGAAAGGAAGTTCTGTGGTTGCCTGTGTCTGCCATGACTGGAAAGTGGGTTGTTCTGATTATTTATTTAGTCTGTTTATCAGGTTTTTAAAAATCACAAGGCAATCCCCAGCATTAAATCACATGGAACACAATTTAGCATGACTTTAAAGGCATGTGTAATCTTCTAAAGCCTCAGGATCATCAATATCATCTTTTATGACTGTATTATGAACACATGGAAATGCTTGCCAACGGATTTCCAGTTAATATAACGATAGCTTTAACTGATGTCAGACCAATTCTGGACTTATATTTCAATCACTGACACTTGCTTCTTGTCAATTGTTTCTTCCTCAACTCAGAGTTTTTGAACACCAACAAACCTGATAGAAAGAAAAACTAAAAGAACAGAGTGGGGGTGGGGTGGATATGCAATCTAACGCAGTGCTTCTCAACTGTAACGTACCGATCACTGAAGATCTTGTCAAAACACAGAGTTCAGGTTCGTAGGGCTGGGGCGAGGCCTGAGCTTCTGCACCTGCACAGGTGAGGCCACTGCTTTTGCTGGACCACAGAACCACTCCAAGCAGCCACACTCTAGGAGACCAGTCTGCCTTGAAGAACTGGGATTTGACTCAGTAGGCTCTGAGGGTAAAACCAGGGCCAATGGGTGAGAATTATAAGGCCCTGGATTCCACCTCTGCATAAAGGATGCTTGTCTGATAATAATTAGTGCTGTGAAAAATAACAGAAACGACAAGGGCTATGAAAGAGTATGTTCCCTAGTCACTGGGGAGCTCTGTCAGAGGCTGGCATAGGTGCTGCAGATGGATTCCTAGACTAGGAAGGAGGTCAGGATAAATGAGCTTGAGATCCCTTCGAAATCTTATATCATAACCTCATGTCTATTAACTGGGTATAAAGTCTCAGGTATGCAAGGTAAGTTCTAGAGATTTGCTTACGACATGTGCCAACAGTTAACAATACTATTGTATTGTGCACTTAAACATTTGTTAAGATAGTAGATCTCATGTTAAGTGTTATCATAATAAAAATAAATAAAATGAAATAAAAGAAAATAAAATATTGGCTGATAAAGTCTCCAAAAAAAAACAAATTAAAAAAGAGTAGTATTAACTTCAGTCTAGTAACTTCAGGTTCAATCCCCGACCTTAGGATCTAAATGAGAAGATTAAGGAAAAAAAGGAAGACTGAGCCGTGAAGAGCCTGCTCAGATCCTGAAGGCTCCGTGGGGAGCAGCACATGACCTGCCAACAGCCACTGTCCTTCCTCTCCCTTCACACACAGAGCCGCAGTTCACCAACCCACACTGGGGTGGAAAGGTAAACACTCAGATGACTGAGGCCCCCAAATGTCTTAAGTCTTAATTACTTGGGTAGACCCAGACCAAAACCCTGGAGACTTAATAAGTTAGATAATAGAGAATACGCAATTGGTCTTTGGGGTAAACCCCTGAGAAAGCACTGGAGGTGAGGATAAGAAAAGGAGAGTCACTGGCAGCAGTAGATACTGACAACGGGGAGAAAAAGCATGTGAGTTATCAGGTCTGTTGGTGACTCCACCTGAGGCCATTCCTATCTTGGGTACCAAATAAGAGAAAAATGCTTTCCAATTGTGTGACCACAGGTGGATTTATAATTAAAATAGTATTAACAAAAAACGTTAATGCACATATAATGATGATTTCTATCCTGTTTATCACTCACTTAGCATTTATGGGTATAATTACATTGGTACTTTTTAAGATCCTCAAATAAATCTGTGGGTTATTAATATTTGTTAAATATCCCCCAATTGTATGCAAGACCTTCAAGACTACGGACTGCATCTTTTATGCACTTTTCTCTCTGTAATGCTCTGCTCTGTAAATAAGAGCCTCTTAAGAGCTGTAGCTACTGTTAAAGATGGAGGCACCCAACCCTACAGATGTCATTCTGCTCTGGCCATGCAGCCCACCAGCGTGGTGGCAATGTTTTTATAGTTGCTATGTGGTAGTGATTATAGTGATACAAGTAACAACTACTATTTGGTGGATAACTTCTATGTGCCTCAAAATGATTCTGTAGTGAAGGTATTATTGTCCTCATTGTACAGATGAGGAAAATGAAGCTCCAAAGTAGTTTGCCCAGGACCACAAACTACTGAGTGGTGGACCCCATCTGTGGACTGGAGACCACACACAGAACTTCTCTGTTCAACATCAACTCTGGACAAGACGACCTACAAGTGTATTAGAGTCCATCCAAGGCCACTTACTCCCCTTACCCAGGATTACTTTCTCCCCAAGCAGAGTCTGTCTCTGACAGCACGTTCTGGCACTTAGCATGCATGTGTGTTAGCCAATGATGACAGGACAGCTCTCTCCACCCAAGGGACTCAAGAGTCTCTTCTGAGTTTTTTTTTCCAGGGAATACAGTAATGATTTGTTTTATCCCATAGAGTCATGAAATATTTCTTTTAAATACCAGAGTTTGAGAGAGAATGTGGAAGTTACCCAGCTCTTTCATTTTAGAGATCAGGAATCTAACAGAAACGAGCTTAGTAGGGCCACAAGGAGTGAAGGACTTCTGAGGACCAGAACCCAGTCCTTTGACCCCAACTCAGTACCCTTTCCACTACCCCTTCCTAAGAATTACCATGTTTCCATAGTGGCAGACAGCCTTGTGTAGGAGATCCCGGGCTAACTCACCACATGGACACATACCATGCGATAACAGGGAAAATCTCTAATACAGACTCTTATGTGAGTGGGACTAGACCAGAGGCATGATGGTGGGAGACTTCCGCTTGGTTTTATACCTTCCAGCACTGTTCAGTGTTTTATCTTTATTACCTTTAAATTTAAAAAAAAAAATCATACCTTTTTTGGCATATCATAGAGCTCTGCCCTTTGGCGTCTGAGCCCTGGTGAGAATCACTGACTCTCTGTATTCAGATATAACACTTTTGTAGTCCAAGCACAGGACAACCACAGCTCCTCAAGAAAACCCACCCCATTGCTGGATGATGCTAGCTGATGACAGTACTCTCTCTTACAGTGCATTCAAAGCTATTTTTTCAGAGCTAATTGAAATTTACAATCAAAGTAGAGGTACATTCTGGTTAATTAATGCATATACGATTTAAAAATCATAGGAGAAGGTGGCAGAAGTTTAGCACAATAAACGTCCTTATCCTTGATCCAAATCATCAGTGACTTTCTTTCACCTCTCTATAAGAATAACTGGTTCTCATCATGAGAACCTAGCAACAGATTAAGATCCCGGAGAGCCTCATGAATCAAAAAAGGAATGGGTTTTGTGTTATGTAGGTTATATTCTAGTTATAACTGAGCTTCTATTTAACAGGGTAGTCTCTAACTCAAAGGTCTAAGGCTTAGCACCATATAGGTACTGGAGATGCAAAGATGTGAAACCAAATGTTGGCCTTCAAAAAGTTAACGTACATTAAAATTAGAGACACCACACGGTCGAAAACTTGTAAATGCCGAATGCGAGTCTCACATAAACCTGCTACAGACTCCGGTTCCAGGGTAGGCACAATCTCACATAGGGCTGGATCCACCTTAGCGAAATGACTTGAACTGGGATATGAAGAAAAACTGACACAGTGTGAGAAGCAGGGTTTCTGAGGCTACCCCGACAAATTACCACAACGTTGGTGACTTAAAGCAACAGAAATTTATCCTCTAACAGTTCTGCAAGCCAGAAGTCCAAGATTAAGGCGTTAGCAGGGCTATGCTCCCTCCAGAGACTCTAAGGGAGAATGTGTTTGTCTTAACTTGGGTTGCTGTAACGAATACCACAGACTGGGAGGGTAGTCCAAGATAAAGGTGCCAGTAGATTCGGTTCCTGGTGAGAACCCGCTCCCTGGCCTGTAAACAGCTGCCTTCTCGCTGTCTGCTCTTCCTCCACACCTAAGAGCAAGAAGCTCTGTCATCTGTCCTCTTCTCATAAGGGCATTAATCCCAGGATGAAGGCACCACCCTCATGACCTCATCTGAACCTAACTATCCCCCAGAGGCCCCACCTCTAAATGTCATCATACTGGGGGTCAGGGTTTCAACATATGAACTGGAGTGGGGCGGGCACAGACACAAACATTCAGTCTATAATAGCGTTCCTTGCCCCTTCCGGTTTCTGGTGGCCTTGGCGTTCCTTGGCTTGTATTCCCATCACCCAGATCTCTGCCTCCGTCTTCACACACATCACCTTCTCCTCCATGTCTGTCTTCTCTCTGTGTGTTTCTTATAAGGACACCAGTCACTGAACTTGGGGCTGACCTGGATAATCCAGGATGTTCTCATCTCAAGATTCTTAAATTAATTACATCTTTTACCAAATAAGGTAACCTTCACAGGTTCCAAGGACTAGGATGTAGATATATCTTTGGGGGTGGGGGGACCATTCAGCCTACTACACAGGGCAAGAGAAACCACTAGGCCAGAGACTGCCAGGAAAGTGACTCATCTGGAGTGAGAATAGAGAGGAGGTGATTTTGGTTGTGGTGGGAGCTTGTGTAGAGGTGCAGAGGGAGACACAGCTGGACTCGATGGTAGGGCCAGGGTGTAGAGGACCTTAGAGAGATGTCAGATTATTCCAGGGAAGTCTCCTGTTTTGCCTAGGTCCTACTTACACTGTCACTTCTCGGCCTTTAGTATCAATATTTTAATAGCATCACATCACTGAAGTAGACTCAGACTTTCCCCTCCCTGGGAAAGAACTGTTGAGTCACTTTGGTTCACATTTGCATCTATAGCTCCTAGAAAAACATCTAGTAACTGCAAAGCTAGTAAGCTGTGCTCTCAACAAAAGCATCTGAATCGGTTCTGCCTTCCTGTATCCTGCACTATGGCCAATGCCAACCGTGAATAAATACACTGATTCTCTTAAGGTATCCACGTAGTTTCTATCAAACTAGTGTTTCTAAAACCCACCAAAATATATTTGCTATGGGTGTTATTCTGGAACTGCAGAACAGTTTGGATGGATCAGTAACTTCCAGAAGTGTTTTAAGAGTTTGGTTTCTTGTGCTCTTCAGAGTGTGGAAGGCAGCTGTCATTTGTAGACATGCAAAGTGACAAGGAAACCCTGACAATTCAAATACATCATTTTAGCTGAAGTTTTCATTTCTTCCTGTATCAAATGTTTGGTTTTTTCTTTACGAGGCTTACTCAGAGTAGAAATATATTGAGAATTGAGTGCTGGGTCTTTGCCCTTCCTACTTTCAGTGCATAATGTCACAACCATAGGTGTGACCAAAAGGTAGGCAGTAAGGAGAAGTAAAAGGCTCAGAAAGGGGGGGGATCTGAAAAACTAAGATGGAACTATATAGTTAATTATTTTTCTCTGTTGGAGCCACCAGAAAAATAACAGCTCTGAACAAACAGACCTGGGGGATCCTTATGGCTGCTTCCCTCATCTGTGTTACTCTTGCCCCTGCATTCACAGAGTGTTGGCTTCTGGAGGTTTGTTTGAACAACAATCATTTGTACATAGGGCACATGGAACTTGAATTAACGTCTAAAGAAGCTTTCTAGCATCTAAAGAAACCTAGTGTTCTTCAAATAGATGGCTGCCTGACCTCTACCACTTCTTAGCTGTGTGGCTCTAAACTGGCAGTTAATTGGGCCCTGTTTTCTTTCTAAAGTGTAGAAAAAATACAGACCTCGTTGGATTGTTTTGAGACTCCAAAGGAGAGTAGGAGAGGATCTTATGGGCTGTAAAGGTGCTATCAGATGCTTGTTAACTTCCAGAGTCCCTTGCTGACCCTTTTCAGAGCAGCCTAGACAGAAGCCAAGCCGTCTGCCTCTGCACAGTGCCACCAGCCTCGCAGCTGAAAGGATGAAACAGGGAAGCAGTCACCATGTGGTACTGCTTGAGGGCTCCTGCTTCTAACACTTACATAACACTACGTGCTGGCTCTCTTCTAACTGAAGCAACTGTCACAACCTAATGTGACACAAGGCACAGGGGGATTAAGGACCCTGCCCAAGGTCAAACAGCTTATAGACAGCCCAAGATTTAAACTCAGGCTATCTGGCTCTCAAGCAACTTCATGCTCGTTGCCTTTTATTTTCTGTGACCATCATAGAACAATGTGACACAGTCATGGCATTCCCAAGCCACTCTTCCTTGACGGGTCTTTACTGTGGTGTTTATTCAGCCCATACTTACAAAAGGCAGCTGGTAAATCTCAGTGTCTAAAGACACAATGAATTAAAAGAAATAAATGGAACTACATATTTTCAATACCTAGAGAGCTGAAATTATAAACACCTGAACATTATAGCTTTAATTCACTCTTCTTGGCAAATTCTCTCCCATTCAACTCCTGTGTCTTACGGGTTCTGGCAGCAAGCCCAGAACCACCCTGGGCTCCCTGGAGTACAGCATAATCTAAGAGCCTGCATAAATAAATTCTCATCAGGTGACCCTGGGAGAGCTCAAAGGCCACCTCAGATTGCCCCAGGGACAAGAGGGTGACAAGAATAAATTACATAATTGTATGGAGACTTACATAGCAATAGATCTCTCCATTTCAAATCCCCTGCAATAATGAGAGAAGCACTTGTTAATTATTTTGGAAGGATTCAGTTCCAGATTTCTGACTTACACAGCAAATTTAAAATAAAGAATGGAAGCCATGCTCTCTTTACAATCCACAGTCTTCCCAAGCAAAGTTGATTTCTTATTTGTAGTGATGTGTTCAGCTGTCCTATCCTTAGTAGCTTCACATCTCCCTGCTCATGGTCTCTTACTAATAGGTTCTCAATGGATATTGGTTGAAGACATAAAAATTAGGGCATACAGAACTCTTTCAAAAAAGACAAAACCTATTCATTCATCTCTAGCACAATCTGGCTTCTGAAATGTGTTACCTGGAAAGTTCTAGGAAGGAAATGTAAGGGGCAGTGGGAAAAAAGAGGAAATTACTCATATTTTACAGGTTTTGAAATAGCAATTCTCTCTCCCACTTAGACATCCCTTAACCTACTTAATATACGTATAGAGCTTTGTGAATTGCAGTCTTTCTACCTAGCAACCACATGCTTATTCATTCATTCATTTAATCCACACTTACCGAATGTCTACCATGTGCAGCCTAGGTACTCTGTATTTATTATTTCATTTAGTTTTCAAAAGGAAGCAAAATTATCTACATTTCACAGCTGAAGAACCAAGACTGAGAGGTTTTCTATAACATGGCAAGGTCATCCCGCTAGCAAAAAGCAGAGCCAGTGTGAATACAGGTCAGTTAAAACAAAGACAGTCATTATTTCTGTTCCACACTTTCCAACAGAGCAGTTTGTCTGGAGACCCCAGGTTTAGAAAGTATTTAGGGATTTCATCATTTGCCAGGAAAAACTCAAATGGAGAGGTCTTTGTTCGTTTTTTGAAATCCTCATATGTCTGTCACCAGAGTGAGGGAGTTGGGGAATTTGTGGCTTTTTGTTCCCATTCCCCACATGTACCTGCCCATGCATTTCAACCTGCCCTCGATACAGGGATATTTGCTGCTGGTGTGCAGTAAATTCAGCCCAGTAATTTGCACCTGCCATGTGCAAAGCCCCGTGCCAGTGCCGTGAGAGCTCAAAAGATGTGTAAATAGGACCCAGGACTCAAAGAACCACACACTCTTTCAAACCAATGAATTAATCAAAAGAGAGGAGAGAACAGGGCTGTGTTAGGCATGGCATTAGCCAAACTCAAGGTCCCCTAACAGAACTTTTGTGAAGGCCTCTCTCAACTCCTGTCTGGTCCCTGGCAGAACTGGGGTACCCTCTTCCTCTGTTCTTATTTTCTCATGAACGGACTTAAACCAGACTTTCATGCCCACCACTCCAAGGAAACCACTCGGCAATGTCACCAATGACCTCCACAACCAACGGGCATTCTCAGCTTCACTTTATTTGACCTATCAAGCAGCCACTTTAAAGTATTGCAATTCACATAGACTGCATGTATGTTGCAAATGATCTATAGAGAGCATATATTATTTTTTATAAAAGTTATTTTTAAAGGGCTAAAGCAATAAATGAAGATTCTTTTCAAGAAAATCGCAAAATTCAAAAGGGCAGAACCGTTTCATATGATTTAATCTAGCTAAAGGGGATAGCTGAGCCAAAGCCTGGGATGGGGAAGAAAAGTGAAGCAAAGACTGACTTAGAACACTACAAGGAATGGGGTGTGATGAAGACAGTCAGAAGGGACCAACAACCTATTCTCTGTGTAAGCTGGGTTCCTTTAGTTGGAGATTTCCTGCAAGGAGAATAGATTCCTATCCAGTAAAGGTGCTATATCTAAAGGATGGTCTATTTCAAAGAGATCTACTTCTTGTGCAGAGTATCAGGGTTCTTGAAACAAGGACATCTCACTTCTGGCTCCAGAATTTGCCAAAGTAAAGAGAGCTCATCAGTAATTGTTTCTTAAATTTACAGAGGACCTTTCTCCAATGAGCTTCAATGGCTTTTAGCCAGTGAAAATACTAAATTTTCTCTCACGACATCCCTGCAAAGGAAGCAGAAGATGGAGAACTGAGGTGAACTTCACTTGCCAGAAGTTCCTCCAACAGCAGAATATAAAGACTGTAGCAGCTCTCTCTTTATTTCAGCCCTCTCATATCACTAAGGGGTGACAAATGTGGCACCCATGCTGCCACTCACCCTGTGTATGCCCATGAGCCGTTACTGAAAACATGGCACTCTTTCCCACTGAACCCAGACTCAACTGAAGAATCCTTCTCAACACAATGCTCTAAGCAGCTACTACCAATAGATAGGTGAATGCATGGGGAAAGGACATACAAGGACACTCATGCAAGGACAAAACCCAGCAGAACAGAATGGGATAAGAATTTAACGCCTGGGACTTCCCTCGTGGTGCAGTGGATAAGACTCCGCACCCCCAATGCAGGGGGTGCGGGTTCAATCCCTGGTCAGGGAACTAGATCCCACATGCATTCTGCAACTAAGAGTTTGTATGTCACAACTAAGGAGCCCACGTGTCGCAACTAAGGAGCCAGTGAGCCGCAACTAAGGAGCCCACGTGCCACAACTAAAGAGATGCAAGCTGCAACTAAGATCTCACACAACAAAATAAACAAACAAATAAACAAATTTAACACTTTTTCCACTTGCTTTAGGTACAGGTTATGTCCTATGTTCAAGATATCAAATGTAGGGCTTCCCTGGTGGCGCAGTGGTTGAGAGTCCGCCTGCCGATGCAGGGGACACAGGTTCGTGCCCCGGTCTGGGAAGATCCCACGTGCCGCGGAGCAGCTAGGCCCGTGAGCCATGGCCGATGAGCCTGCACGCCCGGAGCCTGTGCTCCACAACGGGAGAGGCCACAACAGTGAGAGGCCCACATACCGCAAAAAAAAAAAAAAAAAAAAAAAAAAAAAAAGATATCAAATGTAGCTCATATATTAAACATTCTGTTACATTCTTCCCTAAAAGTACTTTGTTAATATGTATAAAGTAAGATACATTTTACAGTATACATTCATATATACATTGTATAGTTTTGTGGACCTTTGTACAACACTAACAAGGTATGGGTAGGTACACGTATGACGCCTGCAAAAGTTTCTGGGGGCAAAAAGTAGAACTACTCATTATGAAAATTTAGGTTTTCCACATATAGGAATGAAATTCAAATTAATGTTAACTATAATAATAAAAATAAACGTTAATATTAACTCAGCACCTACTATGAGTCTGACCCTACATTAAATACTTTAATTCTAATCCTCACAATAATCGTATGAGAAAAGAACTATTATTATTCCAATTTTATTGATGAGAAAACTGAGGCTTAGAGAGTTTAAGGTTACAGAATTAATTATTGAGTGGAAGCAAGGTTGGAGAGTTCAAGCTCTAATCACTAGGCATACCCTCCTCCTAAAATTATCTTGATAAAATTATACTTAAAGGCTGTTTCCACATTGACAAGATGAGGCGTAGTGTATTTAAAACTTCAAAGGCCCCAGTATTTAAGTTAAAAGATGACAGCACCCTTCTCCTCGGGTGTTCAAGGCTGTAAGTTGTAAACTGTGTCTTAGGTTCAATTTGTAGAAATGAAAAACACAGATCACACTTAACACCCAGGTCTCATCAGTTTGTCCATTAAGGAAGCAAGCTCTTCTAACACAGATATTTGGAAAAGGGAGTATCCACACATAAATGAGGGCTTCTAGAGATTTACATGAGGAGGCTCTGGGATAGGAAAAACAAGCTCAAGTTCAGTTCAAGAAACAAGGACAAGGGCAAATTCAGTGGGAGGAAGTGAAAGAAAGCCAGTGTGGCTAGAGTCCAGAGAACCAATGTCACCTGGCAATGGTGGATGAGAATTTAAACAAAAATGACTCCAGAAGACCAAGTCTTTCAGCCAAGGTTGTACCGTAAGCTTATGCATTTAGTGCCCCTTCCCTGTCACCTCACGAGCTCCAAACAGCAAAAATATATAAAAATATACACATGTAGGGGTTTTTTTGATATGTCTGTGTGATTTGGTAAAAAAAACAAAACAAGATTCAATATCTCATGGATAAGACACAAAATAGAAATGCAAAGGATACTGCAGACAGAGGCGTCCAGGAGTCCTACTTCAGTGGGCTAATGAAGCTACAAATATCCCCAGGAAAAGGCTGGGACCTGAGCTAGCTTATTGTTGGAAATCAGAGAATGTGGAGGGGGAAGCCCCACACCATGATGAAAGGAGGCTTTAAAAATCTGCCTAGGGCCTCCCTGGTGGCGCAAGTGGTTGAGAGTCCGCCTGCCGATGCAGGGGATACGGGTTCGTGCCCCGGTCTGGGAGGATCCCATATGCCGCGGAGCGGCTGGGCCCGTGAGCCATGGCCGCTGGGCCTGCGCATCCGGAGCCTGTGCTCCGCAACGGGGGAGGCCACAACAGTGAGAGGCCCGCATACCGCAAAAAGAAAAAAAAAAAAAAAAAAAAATCTGCCTATCCAGGTTGATGCAGACAGTCTCACAACCAGGACCTGGCCATGCTGCACACTGGCCTGGTGGTGGCTCTTACATACTCCTGGTTGATGTGGAACAGAGGCTCCAGCTGCAAATATCAGACTTGGCTCTGGGCTGGGGTCATCAGAGGTAGGAAGTAGGTAACAGAAAATCACAGGTGAGTGCAGAGAAAGGACACAGGGAAAGCAAGCTCAAGATGGCCCCCTAAACTATAATTCCAAAGTGTGTGAGAAAAACTAGCATTAAGGAAGATGGCCAATAAACTTAACATCAGACTTATCTCCTCCAGATGGAATGCATAGAACAACCTAAAAATGACTTTAATCTGGAGCTTTAAAAACAAGTAGGTTTTTGCACAGATTATCTTCATTGGTTATATTTGAACATTCCTCAAATTAAATAAATTATATAAATCTTGAAGTTTTAAATGGTGAACTTGTACTTTCCAGCAAAGTGACTGGAAACACAGCATGGTCGCTACATTTAGCATCCAAGAGACCCCTGGATATGGCTGTGTCCCCTAAGAGCCATGAAGTAAGAACTTCCAAGGTCCCTGTACCTCTGTGGCACGTTCAGAAACTAAAAGACAGTCTTGGGACAGTGTGTGACGTGGGATGGACATGGATTGCCAAGGTGGACAACACAGAGAGAAAAGCTGAGCCAGTCCTGTGACCAAACACTTTTCTTTGATAGAAGGATGGGAAAATGGATTGAATAAGAAAATGGTTCCTGAAAATTAAACTTGGCCTTATAACTAGACTCAGGCTAAAGCTGGAATGAACTTATTAAATTCTCCATCTTCTCTGGCACAGAGGGAAAATAAGTGTTTATGTGTATAAAGCAACATTACCTGCAAATTAAAGTGAGAGATCCTAAATATAAAAGATGACCAATTGACGAATGAACGGCTGAATGACCAACCCATTCTAAGTCAGAAAAAAGGTGAGGCCTCAAGCACATTCCTCTTACTCTTTATGATGTAACCTCAAAAATAAAAGCTCTGTGAAAACCAAATCAATCAATTTCAAATAATACATCAAAAAAAAGTTTCTATGGTATTCAGTCCTAGAATTTCATTCATTGCACTGCTCCAGTTGCTATGGTGTTATAAGCACTGGCTGTTTGAATGAATCATGTGTTCTCCCTTTATCCAAGGAGGACATGGCAATAGATGCTACTAAGTGCAAAGGGCTGGGGGAAGATCACATACTCGGCTCTAATCCCAACCAGATTTTTGGCTTAGGGAGAGAAACACCCCCGTGGAAAGCTGACAAAGTGGGTGAGATTAACTACCCTCATGAAACTAGAACTCCCGCGGAGCCATGATATGTTAGCCAAGGAGTAACCTTAGTCATTTTTTTTTTAATCCCAGAAGGAAGTGATAGCAGTGATGAAAAAATTGTTCTTCCCAACCCCTCAGGGGAGATCTTGGAGAGCTCCCCAAATGTCCCTATGGCAAAATCTAATTTGTCTAAAATTATAGATTCTAATGCCATGAAGCAGTATTGAGAGGTGGCAAGCTCCCTGTCCCAGGCAACGTTGGAAGCGGAAGACCCGTGGTGATGCGTCATAAATGTGTGGACTTGCCTGAGGTGGGAGGCTGCTTGACTGTTGCTTCCAATCTGGAACCAAGGACTCAGAGCCAATTTAGGCCAGCGCGTCCCATGGAGGAAAGGCAATGCCAACACAGCCAGCAGACACTGAAAAGGCTCCGAGACCACTTCGGTTGTAAACCCACAGCTTTTGGGCAGCCCACTCTCTTTTGACTTAACTGAAGATGAAAGAATTATAATAAGTAATGTGCATTTACTGCCATGGATCTAAACCCAGCAAATTCTGCTAACAGAGATTTTTTTAGAAAGGAAATCAAGGAGCAACATATAATTAGCTGAGAGTTATTTAGGAGTTAATTATTCAGTCCTTTGTTTCACTTCTTTCTTCTTCCTACTTGACTCCTTTTGACCACTTCTCTGTTGACTTGCTTCCCTTGCCCGTTAGAGAAGTAAAGCATGTGAGACCCAAAGTTATAACAGGGCATTCTGTGGCTGGAAGCTGTCATAAAAGGTTTGGTAAAGTGAAGGAAGAAGAGGGCGGGAGGATATTATAATTACTGGAAAAGTGATTGTTAGCTTTTTTGTTTTGGTTAGTAGGGTATAAAGGAAAGTGTGGGCTCTGGAGTCAAACAGAATGAGCTTTGGTTTCTTGTTTCTGCCACTTAATTGACCAGCCATGTGTCCTTGGGCAGATAACTCAGTTGGTCTGACTCAACTTCCTCACGGAGAAAACAGGAATATCGATACCTGTGTTGAAGGACAGTTGCAACGATTGAGTAAAATAATCCAAAGAGACAAATATATTTCTTCCCATCCAGTAGGCTCTCGAGCTGCATTATTAAAATTATCTAAAATTTACTCTTCTTAGATAATTAAGATATGACTAAAAGCAAATGCTCTTAAACTGAGAAGTAGGAGTTCCCAAGTAAATGTACAGATTTTAATCTGCAAACTTCTTGATTTAAATTTGCATCTTAAAATTTGCATTAAACTTTACCTGTCGACTTCCCTGCTTGGAAGAGCAACTACTTGTGCTCCTTGAAGGTGAGACCAATTTGGGGGACACCCCAAGGCTCTTCTCATCACTCATCATGAACAGCAGGTCCTTGGCCTTGATGTAGTCAAAATGCCATAGAAGACAGTGGAGCACAGAGTATGGCAGTCCGACACAAGCAGGTGGCTCAGCTTTTATCCAGTATGTTTTAAAAGCATTTTGGATGACCCAGAGGAAATCCCTAAAACAAAAAGAAAAGAATTAGAGAGAAGGTACAAGGCATCAGATATCATCTATAATTAACACTGATTGCCCACAAGTGGTTTATCTACACTACAGATTACAGAGCCACAATGGTTACTCACATCAGGGGCTGTGAAGGAAAAGACACATTATACCTATCTCTTATTGGAAATTATGTATAGGCAGTTTTTCGTGTAACTTTGCAATATAATAGGCTTAAGAACGTGAGTAAGAAAATTTGAGTCCAGTCACATACAAAATCTGTACTATAAAAACCATCCCAAACCACAAGATACCACTTCATACCAACCCTGATAGATACAATCAAAAAACTGAAAAATAACAAGTGTTGGAAGAAACTGCAACCTTTAGGCATTGCTGCTAGGAATGCAAAATAGTGTAGCCGTAGTTGAAAACAGTTTGGCAGTTTTTAAAAAGTTAAACAGAGAATTATCATATGATTCAGCAGCTCCGCTCCTAGGTATATACCCGAAAGAACTGAAAACAAGTATTCTAACAAAAACTTGTACAAGTATGTTCACCACAATGCTATTTATTCACAATAGTCAAAGGTAGAAACAACCCAAATGTCCATCCACTGATGCATGGATAAACTACATATGGTATATGCTATGGTCTGGATGTTTACGCCTCCCCCCTAACTGCCACCTCCACCCAGATTCATATGTTGAAATCCTAATGCCCAATGAGGTAGTATTAGGAGGTGGGGCCTTTGGGAAGTGTTAGGGCCTGAGGGCAGAGCCCTCATGAATGGCATTACTGCCCTTATGAAAGAGACCCCAGAGCTTCCTGGCCCCTCCCACCATGGGAGGGTACTGTGATAAGCCTGCCACCCAAAGAGGGCCCTCTGACCATGCTGGCATACTCATCTTGGACTTCTAGCCTCCAGCACTGTGAGGAATAAATTTCTGTTGCTTATAAGCCACCCAGACTGTGATATTTTGTTATAGCAGCCCAAACAGACTAAAACAGCATATTCACACAGTGGATTATTATTCATTCTGTTATACATGCTATAACATAAATGAACCTTGAAAACATTATGCTAAATGAAAGGAGCCAGACACAAAAAAACCACATAGTGTATGTTTCTATTTATATGAAATATCCAGAGTGGGCAAATCCATAGAGACAGAAGGCCAATTAGTGGTTGCCAGGGGCTGGGGGATTTGAGGAATGGAGTCTAGCTATGGGGTTTCCTTTAATGGTGATTAAAATGTACTGGAACTAGATAATGGTGATGGTTGTACAGCACTGTGAAAGTACTAAATGTCACTGAATTGTACACTTGAAAGTGGTTAAACAGTTAATTTTATGTTATGCATTTTACTACAATTAAAAAAAAATCCCTTTCTGGTTTTTTGGGGGATAGAGGTGTGTAATTTGTTCTACCAAAGGTTTCTGGAGACATCTTATAAAAAAAAAACTATAACATTATGTGACAAAAACTATGGGGGAAAGCAGAATTTTCCATGCCATCTATTAACATATTAGTAATTAAATCAATGATCATTTGTTGAGTCCATACTACTTACTGCCAAGCACTATAATATGGGTTTCCCACACACAGTGTCTCATTTAGTCAAAGTCTGATGGGATGGGTATTATCTGCATTTCACAGAGGAAAAAGCCACGTTTCTGAGAAGTTAAGTCAGTTGCCCAGTCATGCAGCTGGCAAGAGACTGAATCCAGGCTAGGTCCCAGGCCTTTAAGCTTGGTGCTGGAAATTAGCATGCTTTGATGGCCAGGTCTGGTGATAACAGCTACTGCCCCATCTTTGGGACCTAAGAGAACCCAGGAACTGAACTAGGAAGACTCAGGAGGGAGCACATCATAAGCCAGCTTTGAAGAGGCAATGCTGCATTCTCTCTACAGCACAGTACGGATCTCCAAGATGGCAAGGATCTCTGGTGGAGAAGGGGATTGACCAGGGCATTGGCAGAGACCCCTTTATGAAACTGAGTCTCTCTGCTGACTTTATGATTAACCTCTCTATCCAAGACTTTATTCCCTTTCTTGTTTTGCAGCTGTGCCTCCTCAGCAGTGAGGAGCATCAAAGTAACAAAGCAAGAGCCTATGGAGCCTTCTCAGGACAGACCCCACTCCCTATGTCCTCTGCCTGCCTCTTGTTTATACTGAAAAGCTTAGTCTCCCAGGTCTCCCCTGAGTCTCAAAAGGCTGGCTCAAGAGTTAGTGATTAGGAAATGTGAAGATGTAGAAACAAAGAATAGCTGCTGTGCCAGGAAACTGGTAACAATTTAGACCATAAATCAGCAGTCACTGCACTCCCAGTTCCTTGAAAGATATAAAGGCCTGACACATTGCTGAGTTGTTTCTACAGGAAGCAGACCCTCACCAAATGAAAACTGCTGACCTCAAGCACGGAGACCCCAGGCCAGTTGAAACTGGAAGATGGATGATGCTCAAAACTTCACCTTGATGCCAACCAATCCGAGGATTTTGCACGAGCTGGTCATGTACCCTGCAGCCCTGTCATTCACACTGTCTTTAAGACCTTTGTCTCCTAACTGGCACCTTGGAGATGGTCTTAAGACATTAGTCCACCACCTTCCCAGACTGCCGGCCTCCTGAATAAAGCAAATTTTCCTTTTCCACCAACACTTATCTCTTGAGTTCTGGCCTTTCGAGCAGCGAGTAGCCAAACTTGGTACCTGCCTCATCTGGTTACATTTACAAGTAGTCGGCTGGGCTGCCACCCCTGTAGCTCTTTAGGGGTGAACCACTGCCTTTACCCACAGCCCCGAGTTAAGGGTGACTAACATGTTTAGGTTTTGCCTTCAGACTTTTATTTGACACACTAAGTAAATTCTACAACTTTCCCAAGCATGTTAACAACAATAAAATAAAAACGTTTATATCTAATTCATTTGGTTCTTAGTGTTCACATAGTCTAAGTTTAAAAGAAGGATGTTATACAGCTGTCCGGGAACCAGCTGGTTAAATATTATATCAAACTTTTGGTTAATTATTAAGTACTTAAGTCTCCTATGCCTTTCACTAACACTTCTTAAATAATGAGCATGCTAAGGCCATAAACTAAAACCAAGACAATGCGGAGAAATAACAAAATTTCAGAAAATAAAATTAAGGTACCTGTAGGCATAGAACTCAATTCCCACGTTGCTTTCATAGAACCACCCCTCCTCCGCCACACACACACACACAAAACTCTGTATTCATTATGTACTGAATCCAACAATAAATAAGACTAAAAGCAAACCAACACCAGCATCTTCCTAAAGTTAGCTTTACTTATGAGGCATGACTAACTGTACCTGAAATTAGAAGCAAATGCAGTCTAGTTAAAAACTGCCAAGAGAGGCTGTTAAGCTATATTCATAGTTTGTTTAATAGCAGTGTTGGCGGTTGCTGTTTAAGAAAGAGAAAAAAGGAAACACCTGATGGAAACCCCAAATGATGAAATGTCTGTGGGGACAGCCATTGCTATGACAATCGGTTCCACAGTGGATGAGGAATACCAACAAAGGGACTCTGCTTGTGTGTGGAAGGTTTTTGTTTTGTTTTGTTTCAAGGCTGAGATTCTGACAATGAGAGCATGGGTTGAGAGGTGGTGTGTGACATGTGCAGAAGGGACAAAAAAGAGCATTTGGGCCATAAAGTAAGAGTCACGGGAATTCTGAAACTGTGTCAGAACAGAAAAACCATAGTCCTCTCCTAGAGGCAGTTGATTAAAAGAATGATCGTCATCTTTTAACCCTGCCAAATTTCACATCACAGGCAACGGACACAAAGGCCAGGGCTGTGAATAGGCTAAATCCCATACTCATTTAAATTGGTACTTTGAGTTAAGGCCTCTTAAGGTACCACCTGCTGTGACCCTCACCCCTGTCTCTTCTTCTTCTGGGAAAAGAAAGGGTGAGAATCTACAGCCCTTCCCACATCCATCCCCAGATGAGTTTAAGATTATGCCTAGGGGGCTTCCCTGGTGGCGCAGTGGTTGAGAGTCCGCCTGCCGATGCAGGGGACATGGGTTCGTGCCCCGGTCTGGGAAGATCCCACATGCCGCGGAGCAGCTGGGCCCATGAGCCATGGCTGCTGAGCCTGTGCGTCTGGAGCCTGTGCTCCGCAACAGGAGAGGCCACAACAGTGAGTGGCCCGCGTACCACAAAAAAAAAAAAAAAAAAAAGATTATGCCTAGGGAAATATATCTGTTTCATCCCCCAGAACCTTCCTGCCTAGTTTTATCAGAAATTCAGTCAAAATTACCAGGGGCAGCTTAAAGGGCAAAAGAAGTCAAATTCTAGGGAAAGGATATGCTTAAAACAGGGCAGAAAAAAGAATGAAGGCAGCAGTAGCCCAAGACTAAGGTACTGGAGAGGCAAGGCAGTCACGTGGAATGAGGCATCTATTGTGTCCAACCTAGGGGACCCTGCAGGCTGGCCTGGGGGCGTCACCACAGGGAAGACCTTGACAAAGGGGCGTCACATGGAAGTCTGGTGTCGTCTACTCCAACTAGCTGACTAAGTAAAATGGCAAAGAGAAAGCCCTGCAGGGAGACAGACACTGGCCAGGGACCAGGTCATGGACCCAGGGGTGTAGTAGATGATGAAGCAGGTATACATGAAAGACCCTTGGTGCTTTCACCCCTCCCAGTGATCCTTCCACAGACAACCTCTAACTCGAAAGGATTACTGCTTTGAACAAAATACAATAGTTTCCCTGCTCACAGACTGTGAACAACCTAAGGACAATAATTTATTTCCTCCCTTATTTTTTACTGAGGCATAACTTACATACAGTAAAGTGAACTCTTTTTTTTTTTTTGGTAACATCTTTATTGGAGTATAATTGCTTTACAATGGTGTGTTAGTTTCTGCTTTATAACAAAGTGAATCCGTTATACACATACATATATCCCCATCTCTCTTCCCTCTTGCATCTCCCTCCCTCCCACCCTCCCTATCCCACCCCTCTAGGTGGTCACAAAGCACCGAGCTCATCTCCCTGTGCTATGCTGTTGCTTGCCACTAGCTATTTATTTTACATTTGGTAGTGTATATATGTCCATGCCACTCTCTAACTTTGTCCCAGCTGACCCTTCCCCCTCCCCACATCCTCAGGTCCATTCTCTAGTAGGGCTGCATCTTTATTCCCATCTTGGCCCTAGGTTCTTCATGACTTTTTTCTTTTTTTTTTTTAGGTTCCATATGTATGTGTTAGCGTACGGTATTTGTTTTTCTCTTTCTGACTTACTTCACTCTGTATGACTGACTCTAGGTCCATCCACCTCATACAAATAACTCAATTTCATTTCTTTATATGGCTGAGTAATATTCCATTGTATATATGTGCCACCACATCTTCTTTATCCATTCATCTGTCAGTGGACACATAGGTTGCTTCCATGTCCTGGCTATTGTAAATAGAGCTGCAACGAACATTGTGGTGCATGACTCTCTTTGACTTATGGTTTTCTCAGGGTATATGCCCAGTAGTGGGATTGCTGGGTTGCATGGTAGTTCTATTTTCAGTTTTTTAAGGAACCTCCATACTATTCTCCATAGTGGCTGTATCAATTTACATTCCCACCAACAGTGCAAGAGCGTTCCCTTTTCTCCACACCCTCTCCAGCATTTATTATTTGTAGATTTTTGATGATGGCCATTCTGACTGGTGTGAGGTGATATCTCATTGTAGTTTTGATTTGCATTTCTCTAATGATTAATGATGTTGAGCATTCTTTCATGTGTTTGTTGGCACTCTGTATACCTTCTTTGGAGAAATGTCTATTTAGGTCTTCTGCCCATTTTTGGATTGGGTTTTTTTTTTTTTGATATTGAGCCATATGAGCTGCTTGTAAATTTTGGAGATTAATGCTTGTCAGTTGCTTCATTCACAAATATTTTCTCCCATTCTGAGGGTTGTCTTCTGGTCTTGTTTATGGTTTCCTTTGCTGTGCAAAAGCTTTGAAGTTTCATTAGGTCCCATATGTTTATTTTTGTTTTTATTTCCATTTCTCTAGGAGGTGGGTCAAAAAGGATCTTGCTGTGATTTATGTCATAGAGTGTTCTGCCTATGTTCTCCTCTAAGAGTTTGATAGCGTCTGGCCTTACATTTAGGTCTTTAATCCATTTGGAGTTTATTTTTGTGTTTGGTGTTAGGAAGTGTTCTAATTTCATTCTTTTATATGTAGCTGTCCAGTTTTCCAAGCACCACTTATTGAAGAGGCTGTCTTTTCTCCATTGTATATTCCTGCCTCCTTTATCATAGATAAGGTGACCATATGTTTGTGGGTTTATCTCTGGGCTTTCTATCCTGTTCCATTGATCTATATTTCTGTTTTTGTGCCAGTACCATACTATCTTCATTACTATAGCTTTGTAGTATAGTCTGAAGTCAGGGAGCCTGATTCCTCCAGCTCTGTTTTTCTTTCTCAAGATTGCTTTGGCTATTTGGGGTCTTTTGTGTTTCCATACAAATTGTGAAATTTTTTCGTTCTACTTCTGTGAAAAATTCCAGTGGTAGTTTGAACAGGATTGCACTGAATCTGTAGGTCACTTTGGGTAGTACAGTCATTTTCACAATGTTGATTCTTCCAATCCAAGAACATGGTATATCTCTCCTTCTATTTGTATCATCTTTAATTTCTTTCATCAGTGTCTTATAATTTTCTGCATACAGGTCTTTTCTCTTCTTAAGTAGGTTTATTCCTAGGTATTTTATTCTTTTTGTTGCAATGGTAAATGGGAGTGTTTTCTTAATTTCACTTTCAGATTTCTCATCATTACTGTATAGGAATGCAAGAGATTTCTGTGCATTAATTTTATATTCTGCTACTTTACCAAAATTCATTGATTAGCTCTAGTAGTTTTCTGGTAGTATCTTTAGGATTCTCTGCGTTTAGTATCATGTCATCTGCAAACAGTGACAGCTTTACTTCTTTTCCACTTTGGATTCCTTTTATTTCCTTTTCTTCTCTGACTGCTGTGGCTAAAACTTCCAAAACTATGTTGAATAATAGTGGTGATAGTGTGCAACCTTGTCTTGTTTCTGATCTTAGTGGAAATGGTTTCAGTTTTTCACCATTGAGGACGATGTTGGCTGTGGGTTTGTCATATATGGCCTTTATTATGTTGAGAAAAGTTCCCTTTATGCCTACATTCTGGAGAGTTTTTATCATAAATGGGTGTTGAATTTTGTCAAAAGCTTTCTCTGCATCTATTGAGATGATCATATGGTTTTTCTCCTTCAATTTGTTAATATGGTGTATCACATTGATTGACTTGCATATATTGAAGAATCCTTGCATTCCTGGGATAAACCCCACTTGATCATGGTGTATGATCCTTTTAATGTACTGTTGGATTCCGTTTGCTAGTATTTTGTTGAGGATTTTTGCATCTATGTTCATCAGTGATATTGGCCTGTAGTTTTCTTTCTTTGTGAAATTTTTGTCTGGTTTCGGTATCAGGGTGACGGTGGCCTCGTAGAATGAGTTTGGGAGTGTTCCTCCCTCTGCTGTATTTTGGAAGAGTTTGAGAAGGATTAGGTGTTAGTTCTTCTCTAAATGTTTGATAGAATTCTCCTGTGAAGCCATCTGGTCCTGGGCTTTTGTTTGTTGGAAGATTTTTAATCACAGTTTCAATTTCAGTGCTTGTCATTGCTCTGTTCCCATTTTCTATTTCTTCCTGGTTCAGTCTCGGAAGGTTGTGCGTTTCTAAGAATTTGTCCATTTTATTGGCATAGAGTTGCTTGTAGTAATCTCTCATGATCCTTTGTATTTCTGCAGTGTCAGTTGTTACTTCTCCTTTTTCATTTGTAATTCTACTGATTTGAATCTTCTCCCTTTCTTTTTTGATGAGTTTGGCTAATGGTTTATCAATTTTGTTTATCTTCTCAAAGAACAAGCTTTTACTTTTATTGATCTTTGCTATTGTTTCCTTCATTTCTTTTTCATTTATTTCTGATCTGCCCTTTATGATTTCTTTCCTTCTGCTAACTTTGGGTTTTTTTGTTCTTTCTGTAATGCTTTAGGTGTAAGGTGAGGTTGTTTATTTGAGATGTTTCTTGAGGTAGGATTGTACTGCTATAAACTTCCATCTTAGAACTGCTTTTGCTGCATCCCATAGGTTTTGGGTCATAATGTTTTCACTGTCATTTGTTTCTAGGTATTTTTTGATTTCCTCTTTGATTTTGTCAGTGCTCTCTTAGTTATTAAGTAGTATGTTGTTTAGCCTCCATGTGTTTGTATTTTTTACAGATTTTTTTCCTGTAATTGATATCTAGTCTCATAGCGTTGTGGTCAGAAAAGATACTTGATAGGATTTCAATTTTCTTAAATTTACCAAGGCTTGATGTGAGACCCAAGATATGATCTGTCCTGGAGAATGTTCCATGAGCACTTGAGAAGAAAGTGTATTCTGTTGTTTTTGGATGGACTGTCCTATAAATATCAATTAAGTCCATCTTGTTTAATGTATCATTTAAAGCTTGTGTTTCCTTATTTATTTTCATTTTGGATGATCTGTCCATTGGTGAAAGTGGGGTGTTAAAGTCCCCTACTGTGACTGTGTTACTGTCGATTTCCCCTTTTATTGCTGTTAGTATTTGCCTTATGTATTGAGGTGCTCCTGTGTTGGGTGCATAAATATTTACAATTGTTATATCTTTTTCTTGGATTGATCACTTGATCATTCGGTAGTGTCCTTTTTTGTCCCTTGTAATAGTCTTTGTTTTAAAGTCTATTTTGTCTGACATGAGAATTGCTACTCCAGCTTTCTTTTGATTTCCATTTGCATGGAATCTCTTTTTCCATCCCCTCATTTTCAGTCTGTATGTGTCCCTAGAGCTGAAGTGGGTCTCTTGTAGACGGCATATATACAGGTCTTGGTTTTGTATCTATTCAGCCAGTCTATGTCTTTTGGTTGGAGCATTTAATCCATTTATATTCAACGTGATTATCGATGTGTATGTTCCTATTAGCATTTTCTTTATTGTTTTGGGTTTGTTATTGTAGGAATTTTCCTTCTCTTGTGTTTCCTGCATAGAGATGTTCCTTTAGCATTTGTTGTAAAGCTGGTTTTGTGGTGCTGAATTCTCTTAGCTTTTGCTTGTCTGTAAGGGTTTTAATTTTTCCGTCAAATCTGAATGAGTTCCTTGCTGGGTAGAGTAATCTTGGTTGTAGGTTTTTTCCCTTTCATCACTTTAAACATGTCTTGCCACTCTCTTCTGGCTTGCAGAGTTTCTGCTGAAAGATCAGCTGTTAACCTTATGGGGATTCCATTGTATGTTATTTGTTGCTTTTCCCTTGCTGCTTTTAATATTTTTTCTTTGTATTTAATTTTTAATAGTTTGACTAATATGTGCCTTGGCGTGTTTCTCCTTGTATTTATCCTGTAAGGGACTCTCTGTGCTTCCTGGACTTGAATAACTATTTCGTTTCCCATATTAGGGAAGTTTTCAACTATAATCTCCTCAAATATTTTCTCAGTTCCTTTTTTTTTTCTTCTTCTTCTGGGACCCCTATAATTCGAATGTTGGTGTGTTTAATGTTGTCCCTGAGGTCTCTGAGATTGTCCTCAATTCTTTACATTCTTTTCTCTTTATTGTGCTCTGTGGTAGTTGTTTCCACTATTTTATCTTCCAGGTCACATACTCGTTCTTCTGCCTCAGTTATTCTGCTATTGATCCCTTCTAGAGAATTTTTAAATTTATTGTGCTGTTCATCATTGTTTGTTTGCTCTTTAGTTCTTCTAGGTCCTTGTTAAACATTTCTTCTATTTTCTCCATTCTATTTCCAAGATTTTGGATCATCTTTACTATCATTATTCTGAAGTCTTTTTCAGGTAGACTGCCTATTTCCTCTTCATTTGTTAGGTCTGGTGGGTTTTTATCTTGCTCCTTCATCTACTGTGTGTTTCTCTGTCTTCTCATTTTGCTTAACTTACTGTGTTTGGGGTCTCCTTTTCGCAGGCTGCAGGGTCGTAGCTCCCGTTGTTTTTGGTGTCTGCCCCCAGTGGCTAAGGTTGGTTCAGTGGGTTGTGTAGGGTGCCTGGTGGAGGGGACTAGTGCCTGTGTTCTGGTGGATGAGGCTGGATCTTGTCTTTCTGGTGGGCAGGTCCACTTCTGGTGGTGTGTTTTGGGGTGTCTGTGACCTTATTATGATTTTAGGCAGCCTCTCTGCTAATGGGTAGGGTTGTGTTCCTTTCTTGCTAGTTGTTTGCCATAGGGTGTCCAGCACTGTAGCTTGCTGGTTGTTGGGTGGAGCTGAGTCTTGGCGTTGAGATGGAGATATCTGGGAGATTGTCGCCGTTTGATAGTACGTGGAGCTGGGAGGTCTCTGGTGGACCAATGTCCTGAACTTGGCTCTCCCACCTCAGAGGCACAGCCCTGATGGCTGGCTGGAGCACCAAGAGCCTGTCATCCACACAGCTCAGAATAAAACGGAGAAAAAAAGAAAGAAAGAAAGAAAAAGATAAAATAAATAAAATAAAATAAAATAAAGTTATTAAAATAAAAAATAATTATTTAAAAAATTTAAAAATAAAAAAAAAGAAAGAAGAGAGCAACCAAACCAAAAAACAAATCCACCTATGATAACAAGTGCTAAAAACTATACTAAAAGAAAGAAAGAAAAAAAAAAAAACAGACAGACAGGACCCTAGGACAAATGGTAAACACAACACTATACAGACAAAACCACACACAGAAGCATAAACATACACACTCACAAAAAGAGAAAAAGGAAAAAAAAATATATATATCTTTGCTCCTAAAGTCCACCTCCTCAATTTGGGATGATTCGTTTTCTATTCAGGTATTCCACAGATGCAGAGTACATCAAATTGATTGTGGAGATTTAATCTGCCGCTCCTGAGGCTGCTGGGAAAGATTTCCCTTTCTCTTCTTTGTTCGCACAGTTCCTGGGATTCAGCCCTGTCTCTGCGTGTAGGTCGCCTGAGGGCGTCTGTTCTTCGCTCAGATAGGACGGGGTTAAAGGAGCAGCTGATTCGGGGGCTCTGGCTCATTCAGGCCGTGGGGAGGGAGGGGTACGGATGCGGGGTGAGCCTGCAGCGGCAGAGGCCGGCGGGACGTTGCACCGGCCTGAGGCACACCGTGTGTTCTCCCGGGGAAGTTGTCCCTGTTTCGCGGGACCCTGGCCGTGGCGGGCTGCACAGGCTCCAGGGAGGGGAGGTGTGGAGAGTCACCTGTGCTCGCACACAGGCCTCTTGGTGGCGGCAGCAGCAGCCTTAGCATCTCATGCCCATCTCTGGTGTCCGCGCTGATAGCCGCGGTTCGTGCCCGTCTCTGGAGCTCATTTAGGCAGCGCTGTTAATCCCCTCTCCTCACACACCAGGAAACAAAGAGGCAAGAAAAAGTCTCTTGCCTCTTCGGCAGCTCCAGACTTTTTCCCGGATTCCCTCCCAGCTAGCCGTGGTGCACTAGCCCCCTTCAGGCTGTGTTCACGCCGCCATCCCCAGTCCTCTCCCTGGGATCCGACTGAAGCCCGAGCCTCAGCTCCCAGCCCCCGCCCGCCCCGGCGGGTGAGCAAACCAGCCTCTCGGGCTGGTGAGTGCCGGTCGGCACCGATCCTCTGTGCAGGAATCTCTCCGGTTAACCCTCCGCACCCCTGTTGCTGTGCTCTCCTTCGCGGCTCCGAAGCTTTCCCCCTCCGCCACCCGCAGTCTCCACCCGCGAAGGGGCTTCTAGTGTGTGGAAACCTTTCCTCCTTCACGGCTCCCTCCCACTGGTGCAGGTCCCATCCCTATTCTTTTGTCTCTGTTTTTCCTTTTTCTTTTGCCCTAACCAGGTACGTGGGGAGTTTCTTGCCTTTTGGGAGGTCTGAGGTCTTCTGCCAGCATTCAGTAGGTGTTTTGTAGGAGTTGTTCCACACAGAGTTGTATTTCTGATATATTTGTGGAAAGGAAGGTGACCTCCACATCTTACTCTTCCGCCATCTTGAAGCTCCCCCCAAGTGAACAAATCTGAAGTGTACAGACAACTCTATGAAAGTTTACATTTTTCATGTGCAAATACTGACATAACCACCATGTGGATTAAGAAATAGAGCAGCTGCAGGCTCCCCAGAAGGTTCCTCCACCCCCTGACCATTGATCTGCCTGGTGGGGAGGTGGTCCTTCTGCTCCTGCAAGTACTTGTCAATGTGCCCCAGGGACAGAGAGCTGGGACCTCCCTGAGCTTTCAGGAACAGAAAGTATGACTGCTCTTGTGCCTTCTGCCTAATACAAGTGTTTGTTACACAGCAGAACTCACTCTGGGACCTGCTCTCACTTAACAACCCACCTGGTAGCCAAATCCAACAGGGATAAGAAGCTTGATACATTTAGGTCAATTCAAAAATGCTCTTCTTGGGCCTCTGAGATGAGCTGGGTCCTCTCTCACTACTGTCACCCACCTGGAGAAACAGGAGGGTCAGGCCCAGGTGAAAATGGGGCTCTAGTTACAAGTCCAATGGGCATAAGATGTGCAAACATATGCCATCCTGAGGCTCAATTAGGGAAGAGAGAACTCCTATTTCTACCGAGAATGGGGAAAAATAAAAGACCAAGGCACTGCCAAACATTTGGCAACAAAGGCTATTTTAAGACCTATTTTAGAAATTTTCACTAAGAAAAGAATGCACGGTTTGGGAAAAGACACAAAGAAGACTTACACATCAAGACCTATGTGCCTTCATGAAAAGATGGTCAACATCGCTAATTATTAGAGAAATGCAAATCGAAACTACAGTGAGGTATCACCTCACACTGGTCAGAATGGCCATCATTAAAAAGTTACAAATAACAAATGCTGGAGAGGGTGTGGAGCAAAGGGAACCCTCCTACACCATTAGTGGTACTATAAACTGATGCAGCCACTATGGAGAACAGTATGGAGGTTCCTTAAAAAACTAAAAATAGAACTACCATACGACACAGCAATCCCACTACTGGGCATATATCCAGACAAAACTATAATTCAAAAAGATACATGCACCCCTGTTTATAACAGCACTGTTTACAATAGCCAAGACATGGAAAGAACCTAAATGTCCATCAACAGAGGAATGGATAAAGAAGATGTGGTACATATGTACAATGGAATATTACTCAGCCAACAAAAAAATGAAATAATGCCATTTGCAGCTACATGGATGCAACTAGAGATTGTCATACTAAGTGAAGTAAGTCAGAAAGAGAAAGACAAACATCATATGATATCACTTTTATATGGAATCTAAAATATGGCACAAGAGAACTTATCTATGCAACAAAAATAGACTCACAGACGTAGAGAACAGACATGGTTGCCAAGGTGGTGGGGGAGGGATGGACAAAAAAATTTTTTTTAAAGACCTATATGCCTTGGAAGGAGCAAGACTTAGGTTCGAACTGGCGCTCCTTAATTACAAACTCTGTGCACCTTGACCAATATATTAACCTCTCCAATCTTCATGGGGGTTTTTTGGGGTTTTTTTTTTAATGTAGGAAATGGGGAATTGTGAGGATTAAGTGAGAAAATGAGGATAAAAGTCCTGCCTTAAAGGGAGTAGACACTCAACAGATCTTACTTCCATTTCCTCCTCTCCCAGCTTCCTGAAAGTGGCATACGCACCGAAGATAAGATCCTGTACTCCTCTTGCAACCAAAAACAAATAAGCAATCTACAGAATTTTGAAACATTTTTGTCTTTCAATATATTAAAATTTCCCCAAATCCATAACACAAGTGTGAACAGATTTTTTAACTGTCAAAGCAGCATGCTTACTTTGGGACAAGACATAAATGCAGAAAGATTAAAACCGTATAATTCACTGCCATTGGCTGCCCAAAAATGCAACTTAATATTGACGTGTAGGTTTGAAACAGCAGCATATAACATAGCTATTTATTGATCTGTTAGGCCTGGGGGTCTGCACTCACACACTCAGTCATGTTTTGCTTGAGAAACACGTTTTGCTTCTAGCCTTGGAAACAACTCACATGAAGACCAGAGAGCATACAGTTCCCATTAGTTTAAAATTTCCCAGTAAGATATGTCAACTAAAGAAGGTCCCTTGCCACCCAGTTCAAGGATTAGCCACTGCAGTCATTGAGCTTCAACACACGCTGAAAGGATTCGGAACAGAATTAGGAATGAGTCACTCTGTGCTCTGGGAAAACTGGCAGAACAGGCCTTCAGATAGTTAGATATTTTATGCACTCAGTTTCTTGCATCTTCCCATAATTAGAAAAGTACTAAAACCATTAACTAAGACATATGTTCCTCGTGACTGGCAGCAACTTTCTACCAAGATGTGTGCTTGACTGCATGTACCCCTTCTCCAAAATCACATACCTACTGACCTGTCCCCCAGCTCTTCAAAGCAGTTCCTCAGAGCTATCTGAGAGGCTGTCTCCCGGGCTACAGTCTTCAGTAAGCCCCCACATAAAATTGAAACTCACAGTTTTCACCTTGTGCATTTTTAATTCAGTCAACAAATATATAGGTAAATTATGTACTGAGGGGCTTCCCTGGTGGTGCAGTGGTTAAGAATCCACCTGCCAATGCAGGGGGCAAGGGTTTGAGCCCTGGTCCAGGAAGATCCCACATGCTGCAGAGCAACTAAGCCCATGCACCACAACTACTGAGCCTGCACTCTAGAGCCCGTGAGCCACAACTACTGAAGCCTGCGTGCCTAGAGCCCATGCTCTGCAACAAGAGAAGCCACCACGATGAGAAGCCACCACGATGAGAAGCCTGTGCACCACAATGAAGAGTAGCCCCCGCTCACCACAACTAGAGAAAGCCCAAGCACAGCAACCAAGACCCAATGCAGCCAAAAATAAAATAAATAAATTTATTTTTTTTAAAATTATGTACTGAATTAACACAAAAATATGTATAATGGAATAACCATTTCTGGTCTTCTGGTCTTCTTTGGTAAAAGAAAATTATTCAAATCCTGGATATACATCTTTTTGGAAATGATGCCCTCTGAAACACCTTGATTTCCAAAATGTTACATGATCAAAAGTAGGGCTTCGGTTATTTGGCTATAAGCTCCAAAATGATCAGGGGTTTCTGGAAGCTAGTTCTAACCATGATGCCCTTGGACAGCTGGTCCTGGCCCTCTGTGTGAAATGCTGGCCAATCTGCGTTAACAATCTGGACGGCTGGCCTGATCCAGGGGCTCTGACATCTGACTGTTCCTGGGGGATGAGTATGGAGGTTCAGAGGTAAAGGATTCCCCACCCCCTCTCCCCTAAGGGCAAACATAAATGATTTGTTGTTGTATTCTCTCCCCTCTGGGAAGATAGGGGTCAAGAGGCCTAAAGATTCAAATGCTTCCTCTGTCACACTGAAACAGAATATCCATTTCTACCCCCTCATGATCCATGAAAAGGGTGTTATATGCCCTTTGCAATCTATTTCTTCAGAGAGGAACAAGTTATTGCTCAGAGTTCAATCCAGCAACAGAAATGTATGGGAACACAGATTTGAAGTGTGGCAGCTTCCCTGAGACAAAAAACTTGACAGTGACACCAGATTGTAAATTTTGCTCAAACCATTTATTTGCCACCACTGAGTAAACAGAATGAAAAGCCCAAAAATACTAGTCAGTCATTGCACAGAATCATAGAACCTCAGAGTGAATTCTAGCCCAACTTCTCATCCAAAGCAAGAATCCCTTCGGTACATTGCTAGGTCATCCCTGCTTGACCATTTCCTATGACAGAAACAGGGCAAGCCATGTCATTTTTTGTTAAAGGTGGTTTTTCACTTAGAGTTGAACTTTGTCTCACTAGGACACATGGGTCCTAGATCTGCCCTCCATCACTACAGAGAACAAGATGAACCACTTCTTCCACCATAACCTGCATCGGAACTACCATCACTGCCACTTCCTACCCAGCAAATCTTTTCTTCTCCAGACCAAACAGTCACATTGTTCATCAGCCATTTCTTATTTGATCCTCATAATCACAGACATCCAACTCTGATTACACTTCAATTTGTCTATACTTCCCTGAAAACAGTGCCCAGATCTAAAGACAAGCTCCAGGTGTGGTCTGGGGATAGCAGGAAAGAAGGAAGCAATCCCCTTCCTTGCCTTATACACACTGCAGCTGTTAATACTGCCTCAGTTTGTCCTAGCTTTGGGGACACACACACCTCTTCCTAGCACTCACTGCCCTTACATCTAGGAATCTGAGGTACATCTAGGACTCTGATGTACATCTAGGCCTGTGATGTGGTAGGAATTGTGGAGAAGCTGAGTTTCCTTCCTTCTGAGCAGGACTCCTTTATTTCCTTCAGCTGAAATTCAGGACTTCATGGTCCTCTATTATTATTGAATTACCTCCTACTAGTTTTGACCCATGATTCCAGCCTGTCAAGATATTTCTGGGGAGTGACTGTCATTCTGTGTGTTTGGCTGACTTTTTCTTTGTTTGTGGCATTCAGAGACTGCATAGGCATGTGAATTCTGTCCTCACCCAAGTAAATCATACAGGGAGACTTACTAAGAAGAGTGTCAAGGGCACTGAGGTTTTCTCCATAGCTCGATGATAATTTGTTCATTACTTAGCATTTCTGGGACCAAATCTGCCAACCCACTGCAAATCCCCATAACCATACAGTCATCTAATTTCTCAAAGTGTCCAGATCCACCTTCTTCAAAGTCTCATGGATCCTTGTTGAAAAGGCAGATTTTGGAAGCTCCAAAACCTTCTTTTATTATCCTAGGCCTGTGGTTTTCAAAAAGTGGTCCTCAGACCAGCAGCATCAACATTACCTGGAAGCTTGTTAGAAATGCAAATTCTCAGACCCCACCACAGACCTGCGGAGTCCGGAACTGAGAGTGGGGCCCAGTAAGCCATTTTTAACAAGTTCTTCAGGCGACCTGATGCACAGGTTTAAGGACCACTGCCACAGGTGAATACTTTATCTGGGCATAGAACCTTGAGGCATCTGGTATACCTTCCATCAGGGAATTGGAGTAGACCCTGAGCTCTTTTCTAAGGAAGACTCTGTCCCACTTCTTAGCTTCTCCTTTAAGCCACGGATGGCAAATGCCAGACACATGGGCTTCCAGTCCCCACTCCCATGCTTAATTATCACAGCAAGTTTTCTCTAACAGCTTTCCAGAAAACTAGAAGATGGTTGGACAGATCCCACCCTGCCAAGGTCCACATGGGTGTGGTGGGACAGGTGGAGGTCCAGGCATCCCCTCCTCCTGATCAGGAGCCTGGATTTCACAAGACATTCACAAGAATCACAGGTCTGTCCGTGACATTCACAAGGATACAGATCTATCCTTGATTCTCAACACAAAGCATCAACCCTCCAGGCTCTTACCAAACATTATAACCTTGAACATTGTACCGTCCGGACTTTATAGAACAAGGGATCTCAACTCTGACTGAACATTAGAATTATGTGGGGAACTTTCTAAAATGCTGATGACCAAGACCAGATCTATCACGTTGGAACCTGAGGTGGGGTCAGGATTTGAAAGTCCTAAAACCTCCACAGGTGATTCTGATGTGGAAACAGGGTTGAGAGCCACCAGCAAATGTTCTAGAAATAGAAGATATATACACACCCAGCCCAAGTCAGATCATCAGATGGATGAGCTGGTGGAACTGCACTGTTCTGATCTAGGAAGAACCGCTTTCCCCGCACTGTCCTCCGGACTTAATGCCCTTGACCTACAGTGAAAGAGATTTCGTGTGTGTGTGTCTGTGTGTGTGTGTGTGTGTGTGTGTATAAATAACGAACCCACCAACCCACCTGAGGATATTGGGAAATTCTGTAGAGTAGTGTGATAATTAAGACTATAAGCTCTGGGTTCAAATGGCCTGGGTTCAAAGCCAGCCTTACTAGGTGGCTTTAGGCAAGTTTTCAGCTTCTCTAATCCTCAGTGTTTCATCGGACAGATGGCAATAATTAAAGGATTGCCCCAAAGGGGTTGTTGAGGTCACTGTCCTGCCAACATCACAGTGGCTGCTTTTCCCTTTTAATCAGAAAAATAAAAAGGATATATACAAATATCCAATACAAATATCCACAGGAATATCCATATTCCTACCACCCCAAATTAATAGGTCTCCATCCTTATTTATATAAATATATCTATCATCTTTCTGACTTTTAAAAAATTGTGCATAATAAATAGTATCATAGCATAAATTTCTTTCTGCAACTGGCTTATTTTCACTCAAAATTATTACGCACACATACACACACATGCACTAGCTCATTCCCACCACACAGTTCCATGGTATGACTCTGCCTTGTGTAACGTATTCTTCCTTTAGGTTATTTCTGATTCTTTGTGCTTAAAAACAGTGCTGCAGGATCTGCTTCTTGTGACGCCATGGCCTGATTCTTTAAAATAAGTGGAACTGCCGTATCATGAGGTAGAACTAGTTTTAGCTTCACCAGATAGTCCAAATTGCTCCTCCAAATGGCCAAACCAATCAATTCATACAAGACAAAGGTTGCTTTACAGGACCTTTATAAGCAAATATTCAGGTCTCAGTATCAGAGTGCCTCTCCTAAGTTACTAGCTTGTTCTTGGCTTTTAGACACTGAGAATTTGTATACGAGAACATATCCCGTTTTGTCTGGGGCACTAGGATGGATGAGTCACATTCATGGCGGCACTGCTGGTAAACCTCAGTGGCAGAAGATGAGCCTTTCCGTGTGCCTGGCTTACCTTTATTGTCCCTGTACTTCAATTCTCTCAACTACCCACTATTTCTCGTGTAGTGTGTGTATTCTTGGAAACCACTTCAAAGACTTGGTGAAATAAGACGATGTTTAAATAAATTATCTTTTTTTTGAAGCTAGAAAGTTGTACAAGCTTCTCCTGGGCTGTTGGCAAGATGTTCTGACAGCGGGCAGTTTTCTACTTAGCTTCCTACTGTAGGCTGCCTTCCATTGTATCTACCTGGGTGAGCCCTAGCTTCCAACTGCCTCAAACATCCTTAGAACAAGCGAGAGGGAAGGAGGGACAGACACAAATACTAACCCCAGCACACAGAATCAGAAAGCAGCATGTCAGTGAAGAAAGGAGACGGAAGATTGGGAGAGACCCCCAAGGAGCTTACTAGTAGCCTTTCAGAAGTTTACGGATGGACATTCAGAGCTGGCAGGATTTCTAAGAGGCAGCTCTTGCAGGCAGATGTGGAGAAGGAGATACAGGTGATTTCCAAATGATTATTATGAAAATTCCATGTTCCACACCTAAACAAATCCTACTCTTCACCAGAAGAGAAGCCATTGACTTAGACCTTAATTTTCCACCTTGTTCACAAGGATATCACAAGACAGATTCCTTATCAAATACTTCAAACAGACTTTTCAGAAGTCTGACATCCTTAAAAAATGGGAAGAACTTGCTATGCATAAACACTCTCGTCTTGCAATACTGGCTGGCTGCCTTGATGCCCAGGGCTTGGCTCCAAAGCTGAGCCCCTACTCTTGGTCACATGGGCTCCGCTTTGAGCACTTACACCCACATCCCATAGCACAGATGTCCCTCGAGACAGTGGCTTTTGCTGCTGGCTCAACTTCATCAGGCTGTGTCCTCCTCACCAGCTACCATATTCTCACTAAACATTCTGTATCCCATTGGTGGCTCCCAATGTTGAAGATCTCACCTACTCTTCCCCCCCACCCGCCAGCCCTCCTGAGACAAGTTCCCAAGCTGGGGATGATTCTCCCCCAATCCTCAGGCGTCAACTAGTAGAAATAAGATCTACTGTGTCTGTGGTATTTTTATGATCTAGTAACCTAAACACAAGGGGAAACTAGAGAAATTCAGCATGTTTTGTCTTAAGTGAACCCAGACTGGTTCCTTTTCTAATGTGAGCTGTTCACCTCTTTAGTAACAGTACATTCAAGAATTTTGCAGTGGATGGACAGAACTCACCTATATGGAGTGGGATTTTTTTACCCTTGGATGCTTGTCAGAATGTCCTAAGGGGTGGCATAAAGTCCTTATGCCACGGTTATCACGAACTTTGGGGGTGGGGTGTGCCAGCAGTATTTTTAAGTGCTCCCCAATGGATTGCAATGTACTCCCAGGGTTGAGAATCACTGGTCTAGAGTTTTCTGAAATTTCCTTTCTCTTTCTAATAATATCTTGACAGCACCTGCCTGTCCTTAGGCTTGTGATCTCTTTCATCCGGCAGTTTACTCTCAGAGGTCCTGTGCAGACTGAAGTAATTCAGTCCCCTGGTGTGTTCTGGGCTGAACTGGCACCCAGAACCTGTTTAGCAGAGATAGGTACATGGTTTCCACCCCTTCACCTGTCTAAGGTTCCAATTTCCTCTCCTCTGTATGTATTCAGTTCTTTTCAGTTAGTACTTCTCCTCTAGGGAAAAAAAAAAAAAAAATAGATGGAAAACAAGTAGAATTGGAACAATTCTTTTGACTCCTGATGTTTTGAGCAGAGAAAATTTCCACACCCAGAAGATTATCTTTTACTTATTCATGTAGTTCTGGACACACGTTTGCAAAGCTGTTTTATAGTTTTTAACCACCTTCTGCAAGCCTCAGCTCATTCCTGACGTTAGTTCTGCAGACTTTCTTCTATCATGTTTGTGTAACACTTAATACTCTTAACTAAAGTTCTTCCTAACTTTAAAGTGTGGCTTACTGGCTCCTCTTTCTCCCTCCCAGTTAATACATAGGTGTTTACCGGTGTTTTTCCCTCCATCCATTTCTCTCTATGAGCCTTAGTTCCTGATCATCGTACCCACGCCCATACCTCCTAGTAAGATAGCTTTCGACTCATTCTGCTGTCCTCACCCTCCTCCAGCCCACAGCCTGGTGGGTGGCCCCTAGATTTATCACTAGAACAGGAAGCCTACTGCTTACTTCAAGAGCAAACCTATCACTCCCTCATGCTGATAACCTGTGCTGACTGCCCTGACTCTGATTAAGACAACCACCCCTCTCCAGGTCCACCCCAACTTTCTCTCCCAGATCCCCCAATACAGCAGATCCTACCTCTGTCTTGACACTCATCTCCTCACCCCAAAACTTGTTTTCTGTTCTTCCACACCTACAACCAGCAATCCATTTTAGGTCCCCCTTAGGGGGTCTCCACCTTTTCTTTCCCATCACTTCAATCTACATTTCCTGGCCCAGTTCATCTTTCCAAAAAGACTCCAGCGTCTCTCCTCTACTCCAAATTCCCACTGGTCACTGAACTTCGTTAAAAATCCGAAGCCCTTTCACTTTGTTATAAAGCAGAAACTAAAAAAAAAAAAAAAAAAAAAAAATCCTAAGCCCTTCACAACACAGTTAAATTTAAATGGCTTCAGACTCTGGTTCTATCTACCACTTACTGTGTGTTACTAAACTTCTGAGTTGTTTCCTCATCTGAAAAGAGGGTCAATTGATAGTACTCAGTTTTTGTAAAGATTGACTGAAATAATACAGGTCACATACTCAGCACGGTACTTGGCAGACGTCAGTCAATTATATTTCAGCTGTTATTACTCAAACCTCAACTCTAAAAACTCACATATACATACCTTACATTGTACACTCTCCTGCAGTCACGTCGCTCTGCCTTGGTCCTTGCTAGTTCTTCTCTGCAAAGCACCCTCTAACATGATGCCTCTCCTCCATCTGTGGAAATTCCCTCCACCCTCCAAAGAGCATTGCAAGCACCATCTGCTCCATGAAACCCTTTCTGAAACCACTCTGACCCCTGGCTTTGTTTCTCTTTTGAACCCCTGCTTTCCTTTTGTGCCTCAAAGTATGTCAGAAGTTGCCCACATTTTGAGGTTACTCTTTGTAACCTTACCACTAGATGTTAGGTCTACATCATGCTCAGTGACTGCATTTTACTCATCTTTACCTTCCTGTGGGAAAGCAACTTAAAGATTAGTAGTAATGATTGTTAACCCGGACTGAATATCCTTCATTAATCTGAGTTAACAGGGGAAAAGTCCTCTGTGTAAGCACATTGATCTATTTCCAAGGAGCCATCCTCCTTCCCTCTTCACTGGAATTATTTGGGATTACATGTGTATTTTAGAACATTTTAAGTATCCCTTCCTTTTGAAGTCTCCTTACCATTTTCTTTGGCCACAAGAGAGATCATTTCTTTCTTTTCTCTGAACTGTTTGAAATGTTTCTAGTGTCCATAGCTATGCCCAAAGCATGCTTCTTTAGGGATTTCATCTCCTGGTTCCCATCACTTTATATCACTGGACAATGCTTTTTGTTGGGTCAGAAAGAAATCCAGAGATATCCTTCCTTGCATTATTTTCTCAGTCTTCTTAAAAATGAAATGATCAGCAAAACAAATCAAGAGTTTATAAGAAATTAGCAGAATAAAACTGCCAGTGGGTTTTATCAGCACATTTGGCATCCCTTCCAGAGGGATGGGGAGAAAGCATCATCTGTAACCAGTCTGGCAATCCATAATATTGACCCTACTACAACATACCTTCTGTGGTTTCTCTCTCCCCACCCCCCTTACCTAGAAATTTACCTTTAGGCCTGGATTTCCATAGGCCTGCTTCTTTAAAGCAAAATATTCCCTTCTAGAATCATATTTTCGTCATGAGAACCATCCTAACCTTCTTGGTGAGACAAATTGGATGATCAGATCTATGCCCCACTTTTAATGTTTATTTTGCTTAGTCCTCATAAGCTGCATGATGGCAAACAGCTACAGGTATTACTATAAACTCCCTGCTTCCCAGGTGTTTTTAAATGAATTACTGAAGCTCTCCTCCTCGGCTACTGGTCTTCTCTTTGCTATGCATATTGTCCTCTATCCAATCAAGTTTCAATGATTTTTCCTTCCCATCAAATTTCAGTTGAACTCTCTTGATCAGGTTAGCAGATCTCTTGCCAAACACACTTGTCCTCAGAGACGCCAAGAGTCTTCCCCGCACACCAAACCCTGTTTGTCAACACTATCTGTGCGACAGTTATTTGTACACTTTCTGCATCCTCTTCCAGCTTGTAGTCTACCTTTCCCAGAAAGGTAGAAACACCACACATCCCCCTGGAGATCTCCAGTTTCCTACCACGATATCATAGCACCAGAGATACATTTGTGGTTTATTTTAGTGTATTTTTATGCAAACCAATGAACAGGGTGATGGTTTGTAGATCTGATATTTTGGCAGCTTATCATGTATGCCTTGGCTTGTTGTTCACCACTATCCATTTTCCTTCCTTTAATCATAGAACTCTCAAATTTAGTTGGGCACAAGCTCATCTAATTAGTGGCTACATTTCCAGCCTTCCTTGCAACTTGGTGGGGACCAATGAGATGTGAGTAGAAGCTGTGCTAAAAAGATGTGCACATTCCCTGTCCTTTCCCCATTCCTGAGGACTGAGAGATAGCAACAAGTAGACCCAGAAATGAAAGCCACCGGTTGAAGATGTCAGTGTCACTGTACAAACCCAGGAATAACCATATCTGGACAGTTACATGAGAGAGAAATAAACTTCAATCTTGTTACAGCCACTTAATTTGGGGGTCTCTCAGTTACAGAGATTTAGTGCAAATAATGCAGGCCCTAAGAAGGTGGCATGTCTTACAATCAGGAATCTTGGGTCACCTCTGTACCCTTCAACAGGAAGTTACCAACCATCTCTTCGATGGTCAGCTTGCTGGGCCCAGGAACAGGAACCCTTGAACCATTGGCAGTAAGAATCCTCACTGTTTGAAAAAGCAAAGGAAGCTACTGTTTCCAAGTTCCAGGAGTGTATTATCTTCTAAAACAACCCCCTATTCTTCAGTAGGCCTTACGGTAGAGATCCATCCTCAAATCATTTCACCTTCTCCAGCAGGACAGGCCCCCTGTATGCTGCATGTGTCACCCACGTGGTCCACAGTAGAGATCCATCCTCAAATCATTTCACCTTCTCCAGCAGGACGGGCCCCCTGTATGTTGCATGTGTCACCCACGTGGTCCTGAGAGCCACTCTAGAGCAGGAGCACTGAATGTTCTGGGTGGAGAGGGATGAGTCCACAGGGCATATGCCCATCCCTCCACTCTTGATTATGGTAAAATCAGAAACGGGCTGAGTTTGCTTCTCCTTCTGCAGTTTAGCCACCCTGACTTGTCTCTAGAGGAAGAAACACTGATGGACAAAGGTGGGCTAATAAAGGAAGCTATAGTGAAAGATAAGAGGATGAAAGAGAATAACTACACTGATGACAATTCAACTCAATTCATATCGATTAAGTCCCTATTAAGTGTCCATAGCTGTGCTAACCCTAAATGATAGAAACAAGTGACAACTAAGCAGTAGTTTAATCCAAGGAGTAAACTGCTCTGATCAAGGAGATAAGATGTGTGTAGCTGAAATGAGTCAGAACACGGCTCAGGGTGGGCTATCTAGTAGGTTTGGTGGACAGTCACAGGGAAGAGTTCGGGGGGCTGAAGCTGTGAGCTTTGAAAGAAGTGGCCTGAGGGGAGCCTTAAAGATGTAGACAGGACTTGACTAGGTAGAGAGGAATGTGGAGGGTGGGGAGGGCACCTCACACAATATTTCCCAAGCCTGGCTGTATGACAGGATCACCCTAGGGAGCGTCTACAAAATACCAAAGTGTGGCCCCACTCCATACCAAGTCATCCAGATGCTCTGGGATGAGGCCTGGGCAAGCTCCCCAGGTGACTGTGATGAGACACGAGGGTTGAGAACCACTTCCTAATCTTGTATCCAGAAATGATAGATTTACTCCACAAAACTTCCCTCTTTCATGTTAGCATTTAATTTCATTTTAGTATCTAATGCCAGACCTATGTCTACTGCATCTAATTTGTACCCAATTAAAATGCAGAGCAGGATGTGACTTAGTTTAAAGGGTAAGAAGAGAAAGCGCCACCCCAAAACTTAAAATAACTTCTTGTGGTTTGAATTTTATCAGTGGGTGTTGCAATCCTCCCTTAACTGACAACTGAGGGCGGAAGCAGGGTAGATTTTAACAACTGGCAACCACAGACGGCATTTCATTACTGATCTAAAGAGACTATCCATTGAGTCACTGTAAAATGTGAATGTGATTTCTTAAAACTTCTCTATCTCCCATAAAAATCTACTGAAGTCTTTTCAGCAATGGAAACATTAAGCTAACAATGAATAATGCTCCATCAGCGGTACCTGAATGCTCTCAAATAACAAGAAACGAAATACCTAGTGGTTGTGGTTAAGGTATCAGATGTACACACTTCAAGTTGTTTGTCTCCTTAACTAAAAATAACCCTAGGACTGAGATGCTAAGTTTCAAACAAATTCTATAAAAGAATTCTCTGATATATATTTGGGGAATATTGCCAGGGCAATAGTAAACAATCCCTTGTAAGAGGCCCAAAAGAAAACAACAAGTCAGTAACTTAGCAAAGGTAGGTGGGAAGGAAAAAGGACATGGGGAGCTTTCCTCTCCTAGGGGATGGACTACTGCAAGAAAATGAGCATGAGACACTTTAAACCAGTACAAACTGAAAAACAGTTATAAGGAGAAACAGAATGAAAAGGCAGAGAAAACAGGTTTTAAAAAAAATGAAGTGGTTATTGGTAGACTAAAGCTAAAAAGGCAAGAAAAAGGTAAGAGCAACTCTGCCACTAGTGCTAACCATTCATGGCTGTTTTTTCCCTCCAGTAGAGCATGTAGGTCAGAAGCAATTTGAAGATTGTGTCTAACTTTTGCTTTGTTTTTCAATTTCCTACAACTAGCACGGAACCTGGCATGTGGCAGGTTATTTATCAAATTGATGCTCAACATCAAAAAAACAGAACAACCCAATTCAAAAATGGGCAGAAGACCTGAACAGACATTTTTCTAAAGAAGTCATGCAGATGGCCAACAGGCACATGAAAAGGTGCTCAACCTCACTGATCATCAGAGAAATGCAAATCGAAACTACAATGAGGCATCACCTCACACCTGTCAGAATGGCTATCATCAAAAAGAACACAAATAACAAATGTTGGTGAGGATGTGGAGAAAAGGGAACCTTCATGCACTGTTGGTGGGAATGTAAATTGGTGTAGCCACTGTGGAAAACAGTATGGAGGTTTCTCAAAGAACTCACTATAGAACCACCATACCATATGACCTACCAATTCCACTCCTGGGTATATATCTGAAAAAAACAAAAACACTAATTTGAAAAGATACATGCACCCCAATGTTCATAGCAGCATTATTTACAATTACCAAGGTATTGAAGCAACCTCAGTGTCTATCAACAGATGAATCAATAAAGAAGAGGTTTTATATATATATATACACATACACACAATGGAATACTACTCAGCCATAAAAAAAGAATGAAATTTTGCCATTTGCAACTACATGGACGGACTTAGAGGGTATTATGTTAAGTGAAACAAGTCAGACAGAGAAAGATAAATACCGTATGATATCACTTATATGTAGAATCTAAAAAATAAAACCACTGAATATAACAAAAAAGAAACAGACTCACAGATATAGAGAACGAGTGGTTACCAGTGGGGAGAGGGAAAGAAGGAGGGGAAAGATAGGGGTAAGGTATTAGGAGGTATAAACTACTATATATAAAATAAGTAAGCTGCAAGGATATACTGTACAACACAGAGAATATAGCCAATATTTTATAACTATAAATGGAGTATAATGTTTAAAAATTGTGAATCACTATGCTGTATACCTTAAGCTTATATAATATTCTACATCAACTATACCTCAAAAAATAAATAAATATAAAAACAAAACCAAATTGATGGCCTGTGTCCCCTTCCCCTTCCACTAGCTTCTAGAAAATTTTATCTCAGAAATAGGAAAATAAAACTCTAAAGTATCCATTTATGAAACTGAAAAAATTTTGTAGAAAGATGGATCCTAATTGTTTAGGAGTTTGTATCTAATGAGAATGTAAGAAAAAAGTAATAAGTAACAGAAATTACAAATAAAATCTAAATCATCAAAAGTGAGATGTAAATTACCAGAACTCTAGCTGGATTCCATCAGGCTAATATTTGAAATAATTTTCAGCAACCAGGACTCTGCTCTTCACTCAATTCCCCTATTTGTGTATTCATTGTAGATATCAGTTGAAGGAGGGGGGTTAGCACATTTGAGGGTTTTTCAACACACCATTCTGTATTTAGACAGCATCTGTCATCAAAGAAGTTCTGGTGCTATGCAAATGGCAACTCCCCCACCTCACACCCAGAGGACGCCAGCAAGGCAATATGGAGAGCAGTGCTTCATCATTTGAGTTGGAGCAGAATGACTGAAAGCAGTAGGAGGGAGGGAGGAAAGACAGGAGAGCACTCATTATGGCTGTAATGAACCCTGAATGATCATGAACTAAAACTGCAGCATGTGAACTAGAGCTAGCCAACAGAACTTTGGGTGCTGTCTGACACTGCAGCCTCTAGCCACATGTGGTTACTGAGCACTTGAAATGTGGCCAGTGCACCTAAGAAACTGAAGTTTAAATCTTAATTTTAAATCGTTTATATTTTCATAGCCACATGTGGCTGGTAGCTACCATATCAGACATCACAGCTTTAGACCACACCATTCTAAACCACTTATTTTCTCCCTCCTTTCCCTAAGCACAAAGTGAGAACCCCTCAGGATATTTCTGCCTCCTGAAATCCTCCAGGTGTGTTCTCACTCTTACCAACTCTGGAAAAGTCAATGGCTGGTAGACAGCTGAGTCATCATAGGTATGGTGGCCAAACTTAAATGTATTCAGTCATCTGGGAAAGTTTCTTCCCCACTCCTTCCACTGTTTGGAGACAATGAATTGAAGAGTGAAAGAGGCTACTAGTTTTCTACATGAGGTGAGCAGGGATTTTTAGTAATAAGCCCAACTGAAACTTCCAGGTACTTCAAACTGTGTCAGTACAGAGATTAGGTTCTCCAACAGACAGCTCCAATGGAAAACCACTAGGAATGTTATGAAAAAATATGTGAAGTTCACGTGTCATTTAGGAATGGCTTATAATGGCTGCTCAGTTTAAAGACAAGGGTTTGTGACATGAAGCACAAGATCATATTTCAGAACAAAAAAAAGTATTATCAATTCAAACAACGATCAGATGCCAATTTTTTTAGTAGATGAACATATTTACCACTTTCTGCTATCTTCAGATGGCAAAAAAAACTCCATCTTCAGCCAACCAGGTGCCTTTTCACAGAGAGTGGGGAGGAAGGGGGAGAGCCTTTTAAAAGGGTTCCTGCACAATTTGCAAAGTCCTAGAAACAGCTCCACAAAGCTGCCCAGTAGTTATCTTTTGGCCTGCAGGAAAGCTGTTGTTACTTTGGTGAGGAAATGAGAAATCCACTAAGAAAACAGCCAATTTCCCAACATTCAAGTGTTTCCATAATCTGATATTCGATCACCAGCTCAAATGTACTGCCCAATGTAATTCCACCATTTCAGGCAAACAGATATTCTTAAGAGTCCCCCATTCAAAACAGGCATTCTCATAAATCGCTAATAAAATATAGATTGGTATAACCTCTTTAGGAAGCAATTTGGCAGGAGAAAAGTTGTCTCTCAAAAATAAAGGCAATAAGCAACAATTCCCAAAGATAAAACAACTCAGGAAATATGGCTTCCAAAAGCCCTTGCCAAAAAACCCTTAATGATGATGAACCCCACCAAATGTTAAATTATCAAGAATGACGAAGCCATGGAAAAAAGACCAGTGGTTAACAGTGCATTGATTGGGGTTAAATAAGTGGGGGAATAACCAGGGGAAGTAGAGCTACTAAGTGTTAAAAGTATAAATCCTAACAAAATGAAAATAAAACAAACGACAAACATCTGATATCAGGGGAGGGTTGCTGGGCAAAAGAGTCAGATTGTTACATCATTACAGCTTGCCCAACCCATTCTCACTCCCAGGCCCTCAGAGGTTTTCATCTCTCCGCTGAATTTAGAGAACTAATCCTCTTTGGATAAAGAATAACTTTTCAGCAGACTAGCCATTTTTTCCTTTTGTTAAATTCAAGTAAGATCAAATAGGATATTTTACTTTTAAACCTATGTTTAGCTTGAGCTCAGTCTTAGACAATTATTTCTGCCCCTCATTTATCTCTCTCTCCCTCTATGCAGCCCTCCCATTATATGTACAGAGCCAAGCCTGAAATTAATGTTAACATTGGTTAGTTTACGGTTGAGATTTTTGGGTAATATTTTAATTTCTCCTTTGAGCTTTTTGTTTGTTTGTTTGTTTTGCTTGATCTTTAAAAGTAAGGAACACATATCATTGAAATAAATGTAAAATAGTAATTACTTTTCTGATTTGTATGGTTCATTTTCCTAAAATGGTCACCTGATCTGTGTTTCTCGTATTTCCCTGACACTCACCAATCTCAGATTCTGACTCAAATACCCTCACCAGTCCTCTTCAGCCTCTGACCCTCCTTTCTCTGGCTGTGTTTCAGTTTTTAGAGGAACACTATGCTTCAACATGAGAGAACTGTCCTTTGTCATACCTCCCCACAGTCGTCAGGCAAGGTAATGCGGGCCTCCCAAGAACGTGGAAAGTGTAGATAAGAAAAAACAGCAGGTCTGGGGTCTTTTAACTGGAGGTGTGAACGGAAACTACTGACACTGGGAATCCCAACTGTGCTGTTGTTACACATCAGTGGTGACACACCAACACACACAAACTGGATTTACTGGAAGTGAAGGCAGTTATACCACTAAGACCTCTTCCAATACCTAGACAGGTTCTTTCTTTTCTTTTCTTCTTTCCTTTCTTTTCTTTCTTTCTTTCTTTTCTTTCTTTCTTTTCTTTTCTTTCTTTCCTTTCTTTCTTTTCTTTCCTTCTTTCTTTTCTTTCTTTCCTTCTTTCTTCCTTTTTCTTTCTCTCTTTCCTTCCTTCTTCCCTCCCTCACTTCCTCCCTCCCTTCCTTCATATCTATCCATACGTCCTTCTCTCTCTCTTTCTATTTCTCTCACTCTCTCACACACACACTCTCTCCTTCTCTTTCTCTCTCTGCCCCCACCCCACCTTGAAAGAAACCCTTCCTCCCCTTAAAGGAAAGTCAAATAAACAAAGTCTATTAGGTGACTTGGAGAAAGAAGGAGGGAGGGTGTTTGGGTTGAGGGAGGGAAGATGGAAGAGCCATTAGGAGCATAGGGTAGCTGCATCCACATTTGTAATTGGATACAGTCTGCTCTACCACAGAACTCCAAGAATGCATTCCAGGCATGACAAGCTTATCTGACAACTCAGAACAAGGTAGCTGTTCACATTTTTGTTTATTCCATAGCAAAAGTCAGTGGTCGTGTTTGGTATGGGTCCTCCTCCTCCTGCCTCTTCCTGTCCTCTATCTTTTAAAAGGTGAATCAGAGCAAAAGCTGCAGAAATCAAATTTTACCAGTTTATTAGATCACAAATCATTAGGTACCACACAGACCAAGCTAAACAAGTAACATATTAAAAAAAAGTCAGATCCTGGAAGGTAGGGTATTTTATAAGTTATCTATACATATATGCAATGTTTCAGGAGTTTGATTTTAGCTTCTAATTTAAGCTTTCACTTTTTTGACAAGTGAGACAACAGACACAGTCAGCTTCTATGTAATATACCAGCAGTCATGACCCTTCCTAGAAACAGCAGCTCAAAAAGACTAAGAAATCAAATTTCATGACTGAAAAATAAAGTTGTTATCCTGGGTCATAATTATTCAAAATGTGCTCTGCCAAATAACAGTCTCACCGGGCTGTCTGTGGGAGAAAAAGCAGGTCCTCACAGACCGGTCCCCTTGGGAAATACTGCTCCTATATTCCCTCTTGAAGACACAGTGTAATATGTATTGGCACATTGAAGGTTCTGAGAGGTCCTGCGGTTAAAACAAGCAAACTATGATAAAAGCCAAATGGGTTAACTTTGTTCAACCCATTCCAAACCTTTCTGACTATGGTATCTATTCTCTGAGTTACCTCAGAGAATACTCGACATTCCTTCAGCCTGATGATCCAGTCTAGCTTGAAAGCTCAATTATCCTATGAATCCATGAAATGAACTGAACTCTTAACCTTTAAAGGCTGGTTTATCTGTCACACAGATAATAGCCTAACACACACAGGCACCATTTCTTGGCTATGAATCAGGCTCGTAACAGTCAGTAGTAACATTTGGATACTCTTTGCTTAAAGTTTCATGTCTAGACTTGAGAGGTCTAGAGAATCACGAAAAACCATGATTGTTGCATAAAAAACATAAGCAATGTTCAGAGACTGGGAACCTGCTTCCCTATTTGACCCAATCTTCCCTAAAAGTCCCTCCCTGGTCTCTCATTATCACTTATTGTCCTCCAAACCCAACTTCCCCACTCCCCTTCCTCCTTGCTTTCTGTGGTTTACTACTCAGACTCGATGCTTCCCATTTCAGTCTGAAATTACCCTGAAGAGAAAACATCGGCATAGGAAGTCCAACATCATTTGGAGGAAAGAAGTGCCACCCCAGGGAATGACATTCTCGGTTAACTGGACAAAGTGCTCAAAGAAATCTTGGGGAAAAGATCTCAGAAATTACTCACACAACTGTTGTGCAGGACTACCTAAACACGTATCTCCTCTCAATGTGCACTATATTTACCCAAGTACACAAGAAATGGGATCAACATTTAGTATTCACTTAACAGATGTTTATTCATCACTTACTATGGGTTAGGCACAATTCTAGGCATTGGAGATAAAGCAGTGAAGAAAGTCGAAAACACTATACTAGAAACAACACCACAGAACAGACTAGCAAATGCAGTATTACCAATCCATACGATGACTTTGGGGAAAACAATTTCTAAATGGAAGAAGGCTGACTTTAAGAATTCAGAACCATCTTACAAGGTACAAGGGAAGTTTCTGCATCCATGAGGACGTGGGAAAGGCAACAGATATTTAGTTTTTATCTATCGTTTCTCAGGCATCATTTACTTTTATAAATGTTACATTTTTTAATTCTCAGGACTATCCTTTGACTTAGGTCCTAAGCTTTATATTACAGTGAGAAAAATGAGACGGAGCTAGTGGTCAAGCTTTTGTAATCTGCCTGACTCCAAATCCATACCTTTTATACAAGAATAGTGAGGTTAGACCTGAAACTGAATTCATGGCTACTTCAAAGTTACATGTCTAATGTGACCTCATGATGGCAGAGAAAGGATATCTCAAAGAACGTGAGGTAGAAGAGTAAATATCAACATCACATCAAAAAATTATCTTCACAAATTTGTTGAACTCACACCTCCCAATTTTAAAACTAACTACAAAGCTACAGGAATCAAGACAGTGTTTACTGACAGAAAGATAAACATATAGCTAAAAGGAGGGAAGTAAGAATGCAGAAATTAAACTCTCGCTCTTATGGTCAATTCATTTTGACAAAGATACCAAGATGATTCAGTGGGGGAAAGAGGAGTCTTTTCAACAAATGGTGCTGGGAAAAGGAGATATTCACATGCAAAAGGATGAAGTTGGACCCTACTTCATACTACATACAAAAATTGACCCAAAATTGACCAAAGTCCTAAATGTAAAAGCTAAGACTATAAAACCTTTAAAAGAAAACACAGGGGTATATTTTCCTGATCTTGGATTAGGTCAGAGTCTCAGATATGACACCTAAAGCAAAAGCAATAAAGAAAAAAAAAATAGTAAGTTGGACTTCATTACAATTAAAAACTTTTATGCTTCAAAGGATAAAATCAAGAGAATGAAAAGACAAGCCAAGAACAGGAGAAAATACTTGCAAATCATATAGTTGATATGGGTATAGAGTATAGAAATAATTCTTACAACCGAACAATGAAAAAATAAGCCAATTTTTTAAGCAGGCAAAGAACTCAAATAGACATTTCTCCAAGGAAGACACCCAGGTGGTCAATAAGCAGATGAAAAAATATGTTTAACATCATTAACCATGAAAGAAATGCAAACCAAAATTACAAAAAAAAAAAAAGAGAGAGAGAAGCAAACAAAAAGGCAGACAATAACAGTGGTTAGCAAGGATGTTGAGAAATTGAAACTCTCATGCTCTTTGGTGGCTATGTATACTTTGAAAAACAGTCTGGCAGTTCCTTAAAATATTAAACATAGTTACCATATGAGGCAGCAATACCACTCCTAGGTATATACCCAAGAAACTTGAAGACGTATGTCCACACAAAAACTTGCACAAGAATATTCATAGCAGCAGAATTCATAATAGTTAAAAGGTAGAAAAACCCCAATATCTATCAACTGATAAATGGATAAACAAAAATAAAACATCTATATGGTATGGACTGATTGATTGTGTAGTCCCAGAATTCATATATTGAAGCCTAATCCCCAATGTGATGGTATTTGGAGATGGGGCCACTGGGAGGTAATTAAGTCATGAGGGTGGAGCCCTCATGAATGGGATTAGTGGCCTTAGACTTGCTTCCTGTCTCTGCTCTCAGCCATGTAAGGATACAACAAGAAGATAGCCACCTACAAACCAGGAAGGGGGTGCTCACCAGACAGCAGATCTGCAGGCACCTGGTCCTTGGACCTCCCAGACTCTAGAACTGTAAGAAATAAATGTTTGTTGTTTAAGTCACCCAATCTATGGTAATTTCTTATAGCAGCTTGGACTAAGATACTATACAATGAAATATTATTCAGCTACAAAAGGGAATGAAACATTGAGTCAAGCTACAATGTGGGTGAACCTTGAAAACATCATGCTAGGGACTTCCCTGGCGGTCCAGTGGTTAAGACTCCAAGCTTCCAATGCAGGGGGCTCAGGTTTGATCCCTGGTTGGGGAACTAAGATCCTACATGCTATGCAGTATGACCAAAAAAAAGAAAAAGAAAATATTATGCTAAGTGAAGGAAGCCAGATAAAAAAGGCCACACATTGTATGACTCTATTTACATGAAATGCCCAGAATAAGCAAATCTATAAAGACAGGAAGTAGATAAGTGTTTGCCACGGCTTGGGATTTGTTTTGGGGATGATGGAAATGTTCTGGAACTAATTCCAGTTGCACGATTTTGTGAATGTACTAAAAAATATATTACTGACTTATATACTCTGGATTCTACATATAAGTGATATCATATGATATTTGTCTTTGTCTGGCTTACTTCACTTAGTATGATAAACTTATATACTCTAAACGGGTGAATTTTGTGGTATGTGAATAATATATCAATAAAAAATATCTTACCCTCCTAAAAATAATCTTTGAATTAAATAGAATCTGATATTAGTTATCTATTTTCTCCCACAAAAACCACTGGCATTGAGGTGAATGTACTTTTGCTGAATCAGATATGTAACACCGGGATCTAGTCCTAAGATTCAAAAAATAAAGAACTATTCTGTGCATTGAAAGATAAATAAACTTCAATGGGAAAGTTCTGAGAACTCTACCATGACTAAAATAGCATACTCAACTGAAAACAAATAAAATTATATCAACATGGGAGCCTATAACTTCAGATTGGGCTCTATGAAGTCTTCAGAATCCATATGCTCTAGTGACCTCTTGGAAAGGAAAGAATGAAATAGCAAGTCAAAGGTCAAAGTCAACTCCAACACATGGAAACACCAATATGAATTATGTCAAGACTTGTCGGGCTTCCCTGGTGGCGCAGTGGTTGAGAGTCCGCCTGCCGATGTAGGGGACACAGGTTTGTGCCCCGGTCTGGGAAGGTCCCACGTGCCGCGGAGCGGCTGGGCCCGTGAGCCATGGCCACTGAGCCTGCGCATCCAGAGCCTGTGCACCGCAGCGGGAGAGGCCACAACAGTGAGAGGCCCGCGTACCGCAAAAAAAAAAAAAAAAAAAAAAAAGACTTGTCAATCCTGGCTGCCACATTAGTCATCCTAGAACTCACAAATAGATTGTGGAGACTCCTCTTCTGAGAGGCTGCTGACAATCATATCCAAAAATGAAACATGGGTCCTGCAAGACCTCAAAGGCTTTCTTCTATCATGGTAGGCAGTACTGGCTTAGGTCACTGAGGGCCTATTTACAAGCAATCAGGGGTCTAATTAAAACCCTTACAGAATGACTAAAAGCCAAATCTGGACATGATGTTAAAATGATGACCTTCAAGCTCAAATCTGGATGTGACGTTAAACTGACCTTGAAGCTCCATAACAGTTGGTTGATTTTTGATCTGTATGCTTGCTTTACATTTAGCAATGGCTCAGGCCCACATTTAAAAAAAAAAAAAAAAAAGAGCTACTACGTCTCTAATTCTCAGAAATACCACCATGTAGGTTAAAATAGACATGCACGTGTACACACACTCACACAGACCATCCCATCACAAGTCAAAAGAAACACCCAAGCTAATGAAAAGCCTGCAATTCATTGTCTGCAGTCAAAAGAGCAAGATAGATGGAGCAATCACAGATAATTCCAAATTTTGAGAGGTTATATTCCCAAAAGGTAGTTATAAATCAGCTGTTTGAAACTTGAAACACATTTTCTCATAGAAATCTGTTAGCTTGTGGTCACATACCCAGGTGAGACCAGGGAGACCAACGCAATGCATGTGAAGCAGAAAGTTGATGGCACTTCCTAGAGGGGGAAAATGTCTTCCAAGTTCAACTCCTAACGTAGCTCAACAGTGGCAGTGCCCCGGCGGCAGCATGGGGAAATAGGGTGCACACTCTCTGGTCTTGTCCTTCCCCAGATATCCTAAACTGGTGAACAAACAGGCCCTGGGCCACATGGGAAACCCACCCCACTCCCATTCAGACATAGGAATCCTTCACAGGGGATCTCTCTGTGACTGTGAGGGCCTGTGGCTTTTTGCTGCTCTCCCAAAGTCTTAATTTCAGTAAGTGTCTGTTTATCCAGAAGTGAAAGTAAACAAGATTTCTCATTACAGAATTTTTTAAAATATTTTTTGTTGAAATACAACGTGCATACAGAAAGCCAAATTACTGGATTTTTTAAAAAAATATATTTCATAGGGAAGATACAGGAAAAGTAGTGACTTTCAGCAACTTCTCAATGTCTCTTGTGGTCAGTACAAATTCTGTTTTTCATCACCCTTGTGTCCTACACCCAGCACAGAGGCTGTACATAGTGGGCACCTCAGAGACGTGTGGGATCTCTGTACCTTTAACTTCATTAGTATTGTGGATGTAATTTATTTTAAAAAATACCTTAGAATAACTTACATACACTGTGATAGTGACCTTGAGCAATTTGCCTCTTTGTGCCTCAATTTCCTTAACCAGGGAATCATTCTCGCCCAGGGAATTGTGTGGCTAAGTGACCAGAGTAGGAAGGACATTAAATTTTCAGTGGATACTTTGGTGCCTTCAGAATGTGGTTTCACAAATACATATCACCCATTAAACAATCGAAGAAACGGAATGCATTATGTGAGTCATCATTACAGGAAACCCCAAATGAGAGTTGGGAGTGCGTAATAACTCGGGACGCCCTCCCTAGCCCCTCTCCCGCCATCTCCTTGTCCCTCCTCCAGCCCTCCTCAGACTTACACTGAGCTGCTGGCTCAGGCCCCATCCTCAGTCTGACCTCATTCTAGCCTGACCACCTGGTTCTGATTCACAGCCTTGCTGTCAACCCTGCTATATGTGCTTCATTCCCCAGTCCTGCTTCAGAATTTCAGGTCAAGGATCTCTGTTCCTCCTCTAACAACCAGCCACACTCTCACTGACCCAGAGTTTCTTGGGTGAAAGTGATGGATCATCCTCCTTACAGAAAACCACAGGGCTAATTCTGAATTCAAAGTTCGCTTATTACCTTAGGGTCAGTACAGAAAAGGGGGTGGGGTGGGGAAGGAAGGGTTGAGTGACAGTTTTAGAACCAGAAGAAAAGAAAAAGCAAACATATAAGTGTGACCATCAGGATACTCTGCAGTATTGCTCCACACCCACTTCACACACACAGTATCAGAGAAGGACCAATTGAGCCAATTCTTCACTTTAGGGACAGCAAGTACATTCCTAGAAGATAGTTTCTGTCAATCGTGATAGATTATCTATCAAGAGAGGGTCTTCACTAATCTCCCTTCTTTCTTTAATAGGCCCACAAAAGAACACAGGGCACACTTGCAGAAGGCAGCTCATCATGTCTGGGGGGTCAGGACTACAGTCTTAGTACAGGCACTTACAACAGGGCTCCTCTCCTCAGCACCCTTCTCTCTGAGAACCAGCCTCGCCCCGTGCCCTGCCCCTCCCTGGCCAGTGGGATGACCCAAACCAAGGGCAGCCACTGCACGGACCAAGCTGAGCCAACCAGATTCTCTTTGTGCAGAATTCATAAGTAGACACAGGGACCAAGGCAGCCTCTGATGGCCACTGAACTTAAAGACAAGTGGGACCGCCGGGGACAGGGGTCGGGGGGCTGGGGGAAGGTGCTATTTTTCACCAGGTGCTGGGAAAGCAGAGATGAGAGGGAAAAAGCAGGGAAAGCAGAATGGCAGGGCCTGTAGACAGAGAGAGGAACTGACAGATGAGGAGAGACAGGCAGACCAGGAACACAGAGAAAGGCAGAGCGAGACACACAGGAAGACAGACAGACAACACACACATGCAGTGAGACGGAGCCAGAAGCAAAGTAACAGACGCACAGAGAGACAAATCAGACGGGGAGGCCAGCGGGGGCGGGCGGTCTGGTGGGGAGGATGGAGGACCGGATGGATCTCTGCCATGTCCGAGGCCCTGCCAAGTTCCAGCTGTGCCTCTAGCTTCCTGCCCAAGGGCTCTGTGAGCTACCCCTGCATCAGTCCAATAAAATCCCCGCTTTCCTGATCCAGTTTGAAACACTATTTTTCACATATGAAATAACAAAGTAATTTTGAGTATCAAAACCCAGTGAGAGGAGGGATTGACAGAGTTTGACACATATTGCTGATAGCGGTATAAATAAATAAAAATGTTTGGGAAACCTATTTAATGACTGTTATCAAAATGCTAGAAAATAGTCTTACCCTATTATGAATCTTACTCAAGATTCATAACAGGCGAGAAGTGGATACAACCTTAATGCCCAACATTAGAGGATAAGTTGAGCAAATTAGGACTAGAATATATTATTTTATACAATGAATAATATTGCTTCTAAAGATATTTGTTAAGAATATAACATGTAAGTGATTCGTGTTTAAAGAAAAATACTAAATATAAAAGTGCACATTGAAAATAAAACTCACAGGAAATGCTCAAAGAGATAATAGGGGCTACATTTGGATGGCAAATCAAAGGGGGTTTTTCCCTCTCTTTTGCTTATTCATTTTCTGTAGTTTCAACATTTTTATAATGAGAATATATTCAAGATGATATATTTAATCACTTAAAATCAAATGGTAGGGGGCTTCCCTGGTGGCGCAGTGGTTGAGAGTCCGCCTGCCAATGCAGGGGACACAGGTTCATGCCCCAGTCCGGGAAGATCCCACATGCCGCGGAGCGGCTGGGCCCGTGAGCCATGGCCGCTGAGCCTGCGCGTCCGGAGCCTGTGCTCCACAACGGGAGAGGCCACAACAGTGAGAGGCCGCGTACCGCAAAAAAAAAAAAAAAAAAAAAAAAAAAAAATCAAATGGTAGGGGGAGTAGTAAGAGTCTACCCCTTACACTTTGTACTTGTTTTTCTCGAGTTGTAACTTTCCTATTACTGTAGTATCCAGTATGGATTCCTACACAGAACTGCCAACTTGAAGAACCAAGGTCACCCAGTTAAGCTCCTTGCTAATATTGTCACTCTGACATTAATTTCCTAACATTTGCTCAGTGCCCGCCTACCTTGTGTCAGACTGGGTTTAACTGGTGTGGATACTCCGCTGGGTAACTTATGACTTTCTGAGGCAGCCAATTCCATTTTTAAATGTTTTGACGATGTCAATGATCTCCAGCTTAATCAGCTGCCCCAAGGCCTATCTGAGCATTCACCAACCTGATGGTGGTCAGAAGACTGTTCCATGTCCAAAAAGATCCCCTTTCTCCCGGGATATTTAGATCTATGGCTGTGCTGCTCAAGGTTCTGCTTGGGAATCAGATTTGTTCTGTCGCAGGCTGGTTAGTTGCTTCCTTTCTTTAGGGATGATACAAATCAGCTATATAGATTCTCTTTCTCACTTCTTTTTTATGTGCATATGTATGTATATGCAAAGGGACAAGGGAGGGGGCATAAAAATTTATCACTTTTATATATGTCTTCGGATATTTATAACATAAGAGCACTGTGAACCCATACATATAATGAATATTCAAAAAATGTTATTAAAGGGCTTCCCTGGTGGCGCAGTGGTTGAGAGCAGGGGACACGGGTTCGTGCCCGGGTCTGGGAAGATCCCACATGCCGCGGAGTGGCTGGGCCCGTGAGCCATGGCCGCTGAGCCTGCACGTCCAGAGCCCGTGCTCTGCAACGGAAGAGGCCACAGCAGTGAGAGGCCCGTGTACCGCCAAAAAAAAAAAAAAAAAATGTTATTAAAGATTACTAAATGGCATGAATACAGAGTGTGGTGTTTTAAATTCCATATATATGAACACAGGAACCAACAGCTGAATCAGAAATTATCCTGGTAGGCCTTTCACCGACCTACGGCTACCATAACAAACTCTCCTCGGTTTCCCCTTTTAACATAAACCCCAAAAGCATGTGGAGAAGGTGAGGTCAGTATATTTACCTGACTTTGTTAATTGCCGTCTGGACCTTGGAACACTAGGAAGGATGCCCACCTATAGTAATATGTGGCCAGACACCTTTTCAAGAACAGAAGAAACAGTCCAATTCCAGCCCAAATACTCTAAGACCCAAGATGGTTTCCACATCTCTCCTGGCCGGGCCTCTCAATTCATAACAAAAACTTTCTTCCTTCCAAATGGCCCGTAGGCAGGCCTGCTTGAAGGGAGAGGTACTGAATGTCTCAAATGAGTTCTACAAGGATGGCTTTCTTTCCAAGTTAAACTCCTGAGGAAGAAACCCCTCCCTGCAAGAGCGATCTCCAGCTTCTCAGAGCTACAAATGCATTCAGGGTCCCCCTTCAGATGGGAACGTATCACTGCCTTCCTCTATCACTGTTTGTAGCAAACAGTATCACTGGGTTACATCCAGGAGGAGAAAAGTGGGAAGAGAGGTGGGTTTCTCCTAACGGTGTGTTTAAGTCAGGCTTCCTCCTTTACACTTTACTGTGGTTAGAGTTCAGAGAGCTGGCTGGGTGGACAAGTCCAACTTCACAGCCATTGCTGTATCCATCTTTGTGACATGGAAAGGTTGAGTAGAATAACTGTTTTGGTTTCTGTGGATCACTTTTAAGACAGGATGGCAGAGCTGGAGTTAGAAAGATAAAAAGCTTATTCTGTTTCATTAAAGTGATCCTTAAATAGCTCTGGAGGGAAACCTTATCAGCCCTCAGTTTTACACTTGTGTGATGAAGAGGAAGACACAATTACTAGATGTGCTCCTATAACAGGGATTGGTATGCAGTGGTAACTAGAATCTATTATTTCTTTATATCTAGAACAATTACCGCCTAAGTGTAATCTGAATTGAGGAAAATGATAGCGACCTATTTTCAGCTACAGAAGCAGTGGACAACAGTTCATAAAAAGCTCTCTAGCCTGCAGTTTGAACAAGTCAGGTCATGTCATGCCCCTGTACAAATTTTTTCAGTGTTCACTTATTACCTACAAATAATAGATGTCTGGCTGCAAATCAGAATCATCCATAGACTTATTTCATTTCATTTTAGGCTGTGCCACCGCACACAGCTTGTGGGATCTCAGTTCCCTGACCAGGGATTGAACCCAGGCCACAGCAGTGAAAGCCTGGAATCCTAACCACTGGACCACCAGGGAAGTCCCATCCATGGATATTTTAAAGAAAAATGCACACTCACGTCCTCTTCCTGAAGATGGCAATTCAACAGTCCTGGGATCTAGGTAAGAGCATTTAAAAAAAATCCTTCCAGACGACTAAAATGCACAGGATTGAGAACTACTGACTTACAAAAGGAAGTCTCAGGTCTTCTGTGCTACACACGAGTCTTGATTCCCGTAACTATTTACCTCACATTTCACCTTCCAGCAACACTAATCCACTTGCAGTTCCCCACAAACCGCCCCTGAGCCTTTGCAGCAGCCGCCCTGCCCCCAATGTATACATGGCAGAGTAGTCCCTCTTGAGGTTGCAGCTCCAATGATGCTTTCTATCCACTTCTCCCTAACATTCCCAGACACACAAAAGAAAAAGAGAAAGGAGTACCAGCATACTACTACAGAAATCATCAAATCACAAAGGAAGAGAGCAAGAGAAGAAAAAAGGAACAAAGGAATTACAGAACAGCCAGAAAAGAATTAACAAACTGGCAATAAGAACATACCTAGCAATAATTATTTTGAATGCAAATGGAATAAATTATCCAATCAAAAGACACAAAGTGGCATGGCACAATGAATTAAAAAAAAAAAAAAAGACCCATCATTACTCTGCCTACAAGACACTCACTTCGTATGCAAGGACACACACAGACTGAAAGTGAAGGGATGGAAGAAGATACTCCATGCAAACAAACCAAAAGAAAGCTGGGGTAGCAATACTTATATCAGACAAAACAGACTTTAAGACAAAGGCTGTAATAAGAGACAAAGAAAATCATTACGCTATGATAAAGGGGTCAATCCAACAAGAGGATATGATATTTGTAAATGTTTACGCACCCAGCATAGGGACACCTAAATATATAAAGCAAGTATTAACAGACTTAAAGGGAAAAAGAGACAGTAACACAATAACAGTAGGAGACTTTAATACCCCACTACATTAATGGATAAATCTTCTAAACAGAAACTCAATAAACACTGGCTTCAAATGACACATTAGATCAAATGGACTTAACATTCCCAGGCTGGCACACACCAGGCTGCCCTTGCACATACTTTATTCTAGCAACTGTATTTAATACAAAGAAAAATTCTGTTTGCATGTCTGTCTCCTTACTGAATTGTAAGCTCCTGGAGGGAGGACACTGTTCTTTTTCATCTTCATACCCTGTAGCCTCACAAAATACTTGTCATACGGCAGGTACTTAATAAATTTCCAGTGAACTAACTAATAAGTGCACCATGTGAAGGCAATGTAGCCAAAACTATAACAAGGAATACTGATGACATTATCTTGTTTTAGTTGAGCAAAAGAAAACTTGAATAAATATAATCACTAATTTTTACTCAGTTAGATTCTCCATTGTGTGCCTTGGGTTCTAAGAGTTACTTAATAATCCTCAAGTACACTAAAGAGAAAGCTCTTGGGAATCTTTGATTCAGTTAGAAGCAATACTGCTCTCATCTTATGTCCAGAACTTATTTCAAGGGGAACCACATGACTTCAATTCCAGCCTTAGATATTGATGAAAGAAATCTCTGAAAGAAGCTGGCAGGGGAGTTGGCAAGATGAAGATATATTGTATATGCCGTTTAGAGTTTTCTGAATAGCATTTTGCAAAGCTACAGGCTTACAGGATTTAAAATATGACTCAGAACACCAACTGGGATGCCAACGTTTTTATTTTTAGATTTTTCTAGCAGAGAATATGGCTATAAATTCAACCTACTCAGTCTACAAATCCTCTAAACTTCCTCCTAGAGAATAGAAAAACACTTGGCATTTCTCTGGGTATTATTTTATTTGCATATATAGTTATGCTGGTAAGATTTTGGTAACTAAAGAAGAATTAATAATGGAAGCTCTAAATGATTCCCATGATTACTGCTTAAGTTGGCAAAATATCCTCAAGCACAGAAGAAACTCGCTCGTGGAAATGTGCATGGGCAAGTTGTTCAGTTTTTTCCACAATGGTATGCTGGCTTGTAGTTATATGTGTTCTCAGACAAGTGGCAAGGGGACAGTAACAGAAGGACCACAATTTTGAGAGAGAAAATGGGACCAGAGAAAATTCAATGGCATGGTAAAAATATTTTATGCTTTATACCATCTGTGCTTTGCTGTTCGGCACCTTAACTTCTCATTATCCTGGCCCTTTAAAAAATCATTTTATTGGGCTTCCCTGGTGGCGCAGTGGTTGAGAGTCTGCCTGCCGACGCAGGGGACACTGGTTCGTGCCCCGGTCCGGGAAGACCCCACATGCCGCGGAGTGGCTGGGCCCGTGAGCCACGGCCGCTGAGCCTGCGCATCTGAAGCCTGTGCTCCGCAACGGGAGAGGCCACAACAGTGAGTGGCCCGCGTACCGCAAAAAAAAAAAAAAAAAAAAAAAATCATTTTATTGAGGTATAATTTACATACAATAAAATGCCCCCTTTTAATGTACACTTTGATGAGTTTGGACAAATGTATATGCCTATATGACCACCACTTCAAGCAACATATAGAATATTTCCCCCACCCAGAAAGTATCCTCATGCCCTTTTGCAGTCAACTCCCACACTCCCACCTCTGATTTCTATCACTAGGATTAATCTTGTCTGTTTCAGGACTTCATATAAATGGAATCATGCAGAATATGCTCTTTTTGTTTCTGCTTCTTTCTCTCAACAATGTTTCTGAGTTTCAGCCACCATGTTGCTTATATCAGTGGTCTCCTCTTTTTCACTGATGAGTAGTATTCCATGGAATACATAAATATACCACAATTTGTCTCTTTACCAGTTGATGAACATATGGGCTGTTTCCAGCTTTTAGTGGTTCTAACAAAGCTGCTATGAACAGTTATATATAGGTCTTTCTTGGGTAAATGCATAGGAGCAGAACTGTTAGGCTGAAGGGAAGTGTGTTTAATGTCAGAAACTGCCAAATTGCTCTCCATGTGGCTGTGCCTTTTTACACTCCCACCAGCCATGCTGACAGCTCCAGCTGCCCCATATCCAAGCCAACATATAATAAGTTTCAGCCATGTTGGTGGGTGTGCAGGTATACCTCACTGTGGTTTCATTTACAAGATTATGAAATCTATGTCCTTCAACTTTCAACCTTCTCCTCTTTCTATAGAACACAAACAATATGATATAATAAAAGATCACTGGGTCCGTTTCTGGAGTCTTGAATTTTATCACCAACTTTGTCACTAAATAGTTGCATAATGCTATAAAGACCATCTATCCTGACCTCAATGTTTTCCTATCAATAAAGTGGTTAAGTCAGGCTCAGTGAGACTTATATTCTTGTTCTTAACAAAAATGAACATAAATGAGTTCTATCGAAAGCAACATATTCCTTTCATAATAGTTAAGCATTATTTTTGCATAATGTCTCAAAGTTTTCAAAGAGGTTTTGTATATATCCTATTTAATGCCAAAGGAATAATTCTCTCAAAACACCACACATTAACAAACAAACAAACAAACAAAAAAAAGGAAGAAGAACTCATCAAGAAAGGAGATTTTATTTAATGTAAGGTTCCCTCCTCTGCCTGGTACATCAGATCTGCTCTGCCCAATCAGTGAAGCTTACTTAATGAACTCCCTTTCACAGTCATTGGAGCTTAATTCCAAATTGCACCTGTTTTTTAAAAACCTTTATGATTCAGGAAGCATAAATAATCCCCTTTGGTCATTTATGTTTTGCTCACTAAGCTTTCAATTGTATGGAGTGAATCAAACAGCAAATCATTGGGTTTCACTCACTATTTTGCCTTATGCATATACAATACTCCTTTACTCTTGTTAAGCTTCACATATCTAGCAATGTATGGAAACTAAGCAAATTCCAAGTTAGTCCACATCCTTTGGGTTCCCATAAATCAAGGTGAGGCAAAGTTAATGATAAAGGTAGGAAAATACCACACATTCTTTATGAGGAAACTTAAGGAGTCAGAAGAAAGGGTAAATGGTGATCAAAGGTGAGAGGGAAAGGCATGGCAAGACATTAAAGGAAATTAGTTTTCAGTTCCAAAGAAATATGTGCTGAAAAAAAATGCCATAAAACATCTGGTGTTCAGGGGGTTTGGGGGTGGGGGGGGGGAGAACAACACTTTTTATCTTCAATTCCTGTCTAAACGAATTATATATTGCCTATCCAAGACACAGATTACACTTAACAAAGGTTTCCCGTATCTTGTTCCAAAGATATCTCAGTATATATATGCCAGCAGAAATAGAATAAAACTTATATTGCTGACAGCAAAAAAGACATGGGCTTCAGTGGGATGTCTATTTCAATATGAATGGGGAAAGCTAAAAAAAGATCACATTACATATGAAAAAATATTTGCAGTGTACTTCCAAGGGCCTTTTACTTGTTGGGGAAATGGAAAGCAATCCACCCACCATCAATTCAGTTGGTCATTAACCTTTCCTGGGTCACTAACTTCTTTAAAAATCTAATGAGAGGTATGGTCCAGTCTTTCCAGAAAAACAATCATATGGTTTTTCACAGCCCCAAGAGATCTAGCTCCATGAAGGCCTTCCATGGAGCCTTTAAGGGACCCTAGGTTTAGAAGGACCCCTGATTAAACAAATTCACCAACAATATTTCTGCTAACAATAATTCAAATATGACCTATATCCAAACAGAGGCAGGCAAATCTCTCCTAATCCAAATCCCAAATACATACATGGTAGAATCTGAACTTGACTTTTGTAAATTCCAAAATTTATTTAACATTCTCACAGGAAGCACATGTTCAGAGGTACAAAGTGGGCTGTGGAAATGCTCCCAGAAATCCATTCCCCAACCACTGCTGAGAAGTATGAGCAGTCATCTGAGTGGGTGGTGTCAGTGCCTCCCATTTCTAGAATAGGTCTAGTCTAAAAGAAGAAATTCCTTATGGGACACAGAGAGAGGAGAGTAAATGGCTAGCAAAAATGTATGTGAGCAGACTGGCAAATGTGACTTAAGTTGGAAACATTCAGAACTAGAGGTGAAAAAGAAGGAGTTTGGGAATGCTGGGTCGTAAGGCAGGTGTCTGTCTGTAGTAGGTAGAAAAATGGCCCCCAAATACATCCACATCCTAATCCACGGAACCAGTGAATGTTACCTTTTATGGCGAAAAGGACTTTGCAGAGATATTATTAAGTTAAAGCCCTGGAGATGGATTATCCAGGATTACCCATGAGGGGCCAGTGTAATCACAGGGTCCTTATAAGAGAGAAGCAGGAGATCAGAGTTAGTAGAATGCAATGTAATGAGATGTGATGATGGAAAAGGAGATGTGATGTGGGAGCTTGAGCCAAGGAATGCAGGGAGCCTCGAGAAGGCAGAGAAAGCAAAGAAGAAGGTTTTCCACATGAGCCTCCAGGAAGAGTACAGCCCTGCTGATACTTTGATTTTAGACTCCTTAGACTTTTGACCTCCAGAATTGTAAGGGAATAAATACTTATTGTATTTAGTGGTTTTAAGCCACTAAACTTGAAACAGCCACATAGCACAGGGAGATCAGCTCAGGGCTTTCTGACCACCTAGAGGGGTGGGATAGGGAGGGAGGGAGGGAGACGCAAGAGGGAGGGGATATGGGGATATAGGTATATGTAGAACTGATTCACTTTGTTATACAGCAGAAACTAACACACCATTGTTAAGCAACTATACTCCAATAAAGACGTTAAAACAAACAAAAAACAAAACAAAACAAAAAAAACAATTTAGTTTGTAACAGCAGCAACAGGAAGCTAATACATTGTCTGCTACCTTTCTTTTTTAAGGGGTTAGGAAATGAAGAGAAGTACCAAACAGCAGCTTATGGAAAAAGTATTTTCTGATGAATGACAAATACCTCCATTAATAAGGCTGAGAACAGTTCAAATATGACCCTGAACCAATAACATATGGGGAAGTTATGTGGTATAATGGAAACACATTGGACTCAGGGTTAGAAAAGCTTGAGTTCTCACCCTTGCTTGTCCATGTAGAGCTATGTGCCATCAGGCAAGCACAACCTCCTTGGGTCTGAGTGAATGATCTTTAAAAGGAAACATTTAGACTACATGAATTATAATGTCTCCTTAACACAGGCCAGAGGACTTCCCCTGCTGACCAGTGGTCAGTTTTCCCATTAACCAGTTCTTACATGTCTTATCTTCATCCCTATAACAAACAGCCTGTGAGGTTGGCCACACTTTGCCTATTTCAACCTAAAAGAGGTCATTTGCCCACCACTGCTGAGATTCAAAGGCAGGCGTGTCTGACTGGGGGCCTCCTCCTTATCCACTGTGTTATGCTGCCTTTCCTGGTCAAGGTTTGCCCTGTGGGTCTACGGATCTGAGGCAGTTTAGAATACAAGAGCAAGGAGACTACCAACCCAAACCAGGATCATGGACATGCTAGAGAAAGTGAAAGAAAAGGGGGTTGGGGGTAGGGAGACCAAACTGCCTTACAGTCAAGCAGTTTAAATGCTAGATATTCAAAAATAAAACTTTTCTTTTGAAAAACAAAAGAAAAATGTCAAGACACCAAGTGGCCTCAATGGGCAGACACCCTACTGTTTCGTAAAGTAGGATGCTGTATCACAAACCAGTGACCCTTCCTTCACATTCCGATTCCACACTGGAACTATGCTGCTGCAGCAGCTCCAGTCTTCATGGTTCATGGGAGGAGAATGGAAAGGCTGCTACCCAAAATAGTTTAATAAGGCCAGCAATGAGTCGTGGAGTAATAACAGGCCAGGCAGGCAGCTGCCTGCAGAATTGGGCCCAGTTGAGAGGGGGTTTCACAGCTCAAGTTTAAAATGGAGAATAAAGAGGACATTCATTACACGTGTTCAAGGAGGGAAAGCTCATTAGTACCATCTGCAAACTCCCAAAAAGGGAGTCAAATATGAGGCAATTCAGCTTGACAATTTATTAACACTGTCCCAGAGTTCAAAAGCAACAGACGTGTGAAGGCAAAAAGCAACCATGCAAACACAGACCTTTAGAACATTCTCTCTCTCAATGGACTCTGATTTACTCCCAAAATTTACTGAAAATTTTCATGGGCAAAACAGCATCTGAAGTTTATGAATAGTTTAAAAGAAGCAGAACATGTAAAGGAGAAGAAAAACATGAAGAAAACTATAAAGACACTGACAAGCGTAGGCCACTCTAAAAACCCAAACTAGTTTGACCCCACAATACAGAACACTTAGGTTGTCAATGATATTTCTGATTATACTTTTGTTCCCAAAGAAAACTAATAGTTGAGCAAAATTTTAAGGATGTTATGCAAAAGAAAATTTGCTTTTCCATAATTCATTTATTTTAAATTCCAGTTTAGGCAAGTATTTGCAAATGCTCCCAGTTCTTATCCGAGGTCAATGGTTACATAATTAGTTATGAGAAGAGAAAAGAAACAGATGGGTAATTCATAAAGTTAATAACTATCTGCTTTTGCTATCAAAATTTGGAATTTCAGCCAAAGATACCTATACAAAAATATATGTAAGAGTTACAAATGGCATAAATAGAAAGGGTAAAACAATAAATTCTAAGGTTTGTTGGCATTACATTGGTTTAGTCTGTAAATAGCTCCACGGATAAAATAAGAAAAGCAAAGTTTAAAAGAAGGAAGGGACAGAATGCAATGGGGCTGATGAGAAAAGGCAGATCACATGTGTAATTGCTCTAAAAGGAGAATATGAGAGTCCATTTTTCTCAGCTGGAATCAAAAGAAGAGTGTGAGGGCTTCCCTGGTGGCGCAGTGGTTGAGAGTCCGCCTGCCGATGAAAGGGACATGGGTTCGTGACCCCGGTCCGGGAAGATCCCACACGCCACAGAGCGGCTAGGCCTGTGAGCCATGGCCGCTGAGCCTGCGCATCCAGAGCCTGTGCTCCACAACGGAAGAGGCCACAACAGTGAGAGGGCCGCGTACCACACACACACACACAAAAAAGTAAGAGTGTGAAAGTGATAGAAAATGAGGCCATGTGAGAGAACTTTTTTGTGTGTAAAAAGTTAAATCTCACCATTTCAATGCAGGTCTCATTTGAAAAGCACCAATATCAATTACCTCAACAAATTTTTATTCAAATATTACACAAATAAACACAGCATGCTCATCACCAATCTTACTGACAAGTATAAGTCTTCTTTGCTGGATATGAGAAGCAATAATGTTTTCATTATATTCTTCTCATGTGTCTGAGTTAGAAGCTTTAATGACAAATAACCAAGTCCATTGGATCAAAGACAAAATTGTCAGTAATAAAATATAAGTGAAATGAAAACTGCTGTCAAAAAACAGCAACAAGAAAAAATAACTTCAGCAACTATTAGAGTATAAGGTACCTGCAGGGCCCAAAAGGGAAACAATCTTCATTTAACATTTGCTTTGCCAAAAACATACCTATCTTTGCCCTTGACCACTGAGGAGTAACGTAAAGTACATTATGGTTTCAAGAAGCCTGTGTCCATGCTGGTCTTCTCAAAATCAGATTAGAAATTTGGATGAACAATACAGGAAAACTTGGCATAACTACTCATATGGCTTTATCCTTGAAATAAAGACTGTAAAACTGAGCTTGCCAGGCAGCTTACCTTTGAATGAATCTTTTCTAGAAATATTTTACGCTTACATTGAGAAGCAATGTAAGGACCTGTGTTTGAATTAGGCAGCACTTTCATTTATATCTTCTATTCCTTGGAGCAGAGTTCAACAGCCCTCATCCTTGGCAACAGGCAGATGGAAAAGCCAGAAATTATAATAGCTGAAATACCTTCTATCTAGGACACTTAATTATCCCCACTGGACAGGCTTGTCTCATTTTATTTGACACATGATCTTGAAAATTGTATATAGTCATTGGAAAATGACTTAAAAGAACCTTATAGTGACTCTTTCTTTTTTAAGATAAGAAAATACGTAAAATATTTTTGGTAAATATGTACAAGGCTGCTCATCACAAAGTTGTTTGTACTAGTCAAAACTCTGGATATAGAATTGGTTAAATAAGTTATTGTATATTTAGACAATAACCTATAAGACATCCATTAAAAATAATAAAACAGGGGCTTCCCTGGTGGCTCAGTGGTTGAGAGTCCATCTGCCGATGCAGGGGACACAGGTTCGTGCCCTGGTCCGGGAAGATCCAACATGCCGCAGAGTGGCTGGGCCCATGAGCCATGGCCGCTGAGCCTGCACGTCTGGAGCCTGTGCTCCGCAATGGGAGAGGCCACAGCAGTGAGAAGCCCGCGTACCGCAAAAAATAATAATAATAAAACAGGAATAAGAGAATTTTTTTTTCTAACTTAAAAAATCTACGGAGTCACAAGAAGTTGCCAAAATAGTGCAGATTGGTCAGTGTAAATTTCACCTAGCTCCTACCAATGGTAACGTGCTATATATAACTGTAGGCAAAAACAAGAAATTAACATTGGCACAATACAGTTAACTAGACTACAGAGTTTATTTGGATTTCACCAGTTTTTACGTGCACTCATTTTGTGTACATGTGTACATGTGTGCATGTTTGTGTATTGTGCATTGTTCTATAAAATTTTATCACATGTACCTTAATTCATGTAACCACCACCAGAACTGTTATATCATCACAAAGGAACTAAAAGAGAGCCTTCTGCAGTACTAGAAATGTTCTATAACTTGCTCTGGGTGGTGGTTATGCTGTGCACATGAGATTTATACAATTTAGAATATAAGTTATGCCTGAATTTAAAAAGAATGATAATGAAGCTCAATTGCTTGATATGGATACATGTTCAAGACAGATCAGGTTTTTTAAAAAGTTACAAAACAGTATTTATAACAGGATGATCCCATTTTTGTATAATTATATGTCTCTATGTGCCCAGAATAAAATTCCAAAAATGCCAAAGTTTAATATTCTTCTAAAAATTCTATTTCATTTTTCTGATGTTTATTTTGCAGTGAGTATGAATTGCTTTAATAACTCAGGGGGAAAGACCCCACAAAAGCATATATATTCTCAAGGAAGGAATTTTTTTTATCACCACCTAATTCACTCTTAGGTTTCTCCTCGCTGAAAGGTTAGCCTTGAAATCCCCAGTATAATCCTTCCTATCACCCACCTAAAACACAATATCAATCATCTTTATGGTTCTTGTAAAAGATGAACTTGAAAACGCCTTCCCCCTGAAGTTCAGTGTGTTAGAATATGTGTAAATTTTTCAAAGGAAGCTGAGACATGAGTACAAACTGTATTCAGGGCTAACTTTTCCTCTCACAATTTACAAAAAAAAAAAATTATTTTAATACAACCTTCAGTGACCACAGACCCTGTGCTAAAATTATGCAAAAGGGTTCCAGGGTCCTCGAGATGCACAAGACAAAGATTCTGCTCTTAACAAGGTCAAAACTGTAATACGCCAAGCCACATCCATATACCACCGGTGAGCATAGAGTCCTGGGAGTAGATGCAGGAGTCAATAACAAATTCTGTCTAGGAGCGGGAAGATGGAAGGATTCTGGACAAAGAGTGACCCTGGATCTGGTGCTTGAAAGCTTATATTTGAGCTTCTGCCAAATGAAAAAGGGGAAGAGTTGAGGGTCACTTCAGTCAGAGAGACTGCCTGCAGGCACAGAAAATTTAAGGACCTGCTGGAGAACAAGTTCATACAGGACAGGGAAGAAATGAAGGGAGATGATTCTAGAAACATTCTTGAACACCATGCTAAAAGCTTGAACTGCATTATCCTATACACGGTAGGAAACCCAAGGGTTTTTGCAGAGCATTAAGATTGGTGGCAGTGTTGAAGGTGAGCTGGAATGAAGAGAATGGAAAAGGAAGATAAATTATTGAGCTCTTAATAGTATATACCAGGTGAAAAATACTGAGACCCTTATTAGGGGCAGCAGAAGCAGCTGTAATAGAGAAGAATACTAATTAAATTTTTATTTCTATTTTTTCAAACTACATAAATGGCATCATGCTTTATTTAACTCACAACTTGATGTTTTTGTTCAACACTATTCTTGAGATTTACCCATAATGACACATGTATTTCTAGTTCTTTCATTTTAACAGCTCTATAGAATTTAGTTGATTGAATACACAATTATTCATTCATATCTTGTTCATGGACATTGAGGTCACTTCCGATTTTTTTTTTTTTTTTTTTGGCTGCACCACATGGCTTGTGGGATCTTAGTTCCCCAACCAGGGATCAAACCCGTGCCCCCAGCAGTGAAAGCACGGAGTCCTAACCACTGGACCGCCAGGGAATTCCCCTCACTTCCAAATTTTTGCTCTAACAAACAACAGAGCAGTGAATACAGCACACATACCTCCCAGTACACGTGTAGGAGACTTTTACATATCTGGAAATAGAACCGCTGGTTGTTGAAGTTATAAGGTTTGAACATTTTAAACCTAACTATTATACTTCTTGCCAAATTATTCTCTAAAGTGGTTGTTCCGAATGATATTCCCCATCAATAAAATATGAGTTTCCATCCGACATGTCCTTGCCCACAGCTGGTATAGTCAAACTGTTTACTTGGAACAAATGTATGAGTGTAGAATGGGTATACTTGTCCTGGTTTTATATTATGTTTGCAGGATCTAGAGCTATTTCCAAAGTATAATCTATGAATTAGGATATGGGTAGAAAGGGACAGGGAGGAAAACTATGGAGTGTGCTGCTTAGGTAACAAGACTAGAAGTATCTGTTAGGAACTGTTAAAAACAACATTAAGCTACAATTAACAGAGAGCGACCCCCCCCAACACACACACACACACACACACACACACACACACACACACGTGGTGGCCTAAATAAACTAGGGCTTACTTGCCATTTAAAAATCCAGAAGAAGGCATTCCAAAGCTGATATGGCAGCTCTATGATTATAAAGAACCCAGCATCTTTTTGTCCTAGATTCCATCTTCATCACTGCAGGATCCAAGATGGCTTCTGAAATGCTAGACATCATTCAGATTTGAAGGCCAGAGGAAGGAAAGAGATATGAGCAAAAAGGGCATACCTGCCAGCTGAGGGAGATATGCCTTCCCTGGAAGTCCCACACAATACTCCTAAGTAACACTCACTAGCCAGATTTTACTCAAATGACCATACCTAACTGCAAGGAAGACTGGATAATAAGGTTTTCTTGCTGTTGCCTTTGTGTTTGTTTTTTGAGATAATGTGCCTGGGGAGGCGGGGGGGGGGGTAGGATTCTGTTACTAATGGGAAAACATACAATGGGAGGAAACCTTCTTTGTCGTAGTAAATGATATGATTAATCAAGATACAGAACACAAGAAGAGATGAGAAGAAAGGAAACGGAGCTCAAGAGATAGAGGTCAGTGTGGATATAGATTTTAAAATGGTCAGCATCAGATTAAATCATAGGAATAACTAAGCCCCAGGAAACACCACTGATCAAGAAGAAGAGATGGTGAGGAAAGCCAAGATTTAAGAGGAAGAAAGAGGAAAAATCAATGAAGGAAACCAAGATGTAGAGAATATTCAGAGAAGGAAGAAGATCGGTGCTCATACTTCAAGGAAGCAAAGCCTTTCCGCACTAAGGAGGTGGTTGTAGAAGCCACTAGTAATTGTCTCCCCAGTAGCTATTCTCTCTGTGCTTCATTGCTAACAGAATTCCAGTTTTGTTCAGCTACCGAGAAGTTATATACTTGAGGCGAGTCTGGGCTCTCTCCACCCCTAGGCTGCAAACCTTGACAATTCTAAACCTATCAGATAATCTCATTCCCCTGCGGTCGATTGGCTTAGGCAAGCGCATGTGATGTGATCCTGGACCCTAGGATGTTTGGAGAGAAAATAAAGTTAACATGCTGTGAACGGCAGGGAGGAAAGACTAAAGAAACTGGCTCCTTGATGCTGTCAAGCCATAAATTAAGCAACTCTGGAACTGTCTTACTTCCAGACTTCTCTCATGTAGCCTCTTATTTAAGCCTCTTCAATTTGGGTTTTCTGTTATTTGCAGCCAAATCATCCCAACTGATAAAACAGTCAATAGTATCAAAAGTTATAGACAGGCCAGGAGGTCTTGAGGAGGCCCTGGGAAACAGTTAGGATTTAGAACGGAATGACACAGTTCCATCACTGAGCAGGGGCGGAATATCAAAAACTCTGGGGGCTGTATGTAAAGTTGGGAGGATTTCTTCCTAGTGACCTCTGTTGCCAGAAAAATGGAGGACAAGTTCAAACGATGAGAATGAGGTTGTGAAAGAAAGTTGTATCCTTGAAGAGACTAATAAATATTTGGAATCGCTGTTAAAGAAAATGGGAAAGGGTGCAGACAAATAGATCTCCAAGTAACATCAGAGGTTCTGTTAACCTGAAAATCATACATTCGTAAGGGAGTCAGTAATCAGTTATAGAGTTATGGAGTGAGCACAGAGATCGAAGTAGACTGTTGCATTGATTCAGAGTTGGAGAAAGAAGTGAGCACTTCTCTGAGAGAATCAAAGGGATGAGGAGGTGACTGGTACCAGTGACAGGTAACCAAAATGGTTCCAGGTACATCAGGGAAGAAGTGAAGTGAGTGGGGGAAGGAAAGGCCGGACAGACAGAAAACAGGGTGGGAATCAAGGGAATAAATTCAGAGTCAGAAGAACAGGTTTAGTGAGAGAAAGCAGACAGGAAAGAGGGGAGCTCTGACCAAGGGAAGGATGTTTCAGAGATACTATCTCAGAGGGAGAGAAGGAGGGTGTGGGCACTGAATGGGTTGCTGAGGTGTTATAGAAGGGAAGGTGGATAAGACCAAGGAGATGAGGGGCAGTGAATGAGGATGTCAGGTTGGTCCGAAAATGGGCACCACACAGGCAGAGCTCAAAGGAAAACCGGAGTCAGCTACAAACTGAGAACTGACGTCTCCCGACTGAAACACTCTTCTTAATGTTCCTTATGGAAACGAACCCTTACAAAATCCAAAGATTGCTTAAGAAGGAGAACTCTGCTAGCATAGGCAACGGTTTCAGGCAGATAGCCTTTTACGTATGTATTCAAAATGTGGCCCTGAACCCTGAGGAAATCCTAGAAAACCCGGTCTGTCATCAGACAACCCCTTCTAATTGGGTCTTCCTTATCATCAATTTAGAAGTGCCCTTGAGGAATAAAATAAGAAAAGTGGAGACAAATCAACTGCTTTAAAAATATTTCTTAAAGTTTCTGCTTCCAGCATTTCCCTTTTATTTTCTCTTCCTACCACAACCTGCCAGGTTCAGGTAGCAATTACTGCTTCTCACCTAGATAACTACAATAGCTCCTACCCAGCTTGCCAACTACTGGGCTCTCCCTGCTCAAGCCATGCATAAACAGTTTCCAAAATAATCCTCCTGGAGCATCTCTCCAATCACGTCACTCCTCTCTGCAAAGATCTGCAGTGACTCATCACCACCCAGAGCACTGGCTTTCAAGTCCAGCTCTTACAGTGCCTACATCCCATGAGATGGGTCACGGTGTTCCCACCACAAAAATCAAATGCTGCAATCGGTTCTCGAATTGCAGAAAGAAAAAACATAGATGTAATAGATACTTTTCCTCCATTTTGTTTCTCTTCCTTCACATTTTCATAACTTTTGGCACCAACTTTCACTTGTCCATATCAGCATCTAGTAGAAGAGATACCTAATCTAACATAACACGTTTGGTTATTTGAAGTGTAACACATATCATCACATGGAATTCTTCTACATGCAAAACTTGTGTATATCATTTGATATACAAAATAAAGTCCAACTCTGCAGTAGCAACATTCGAGGCCCTCCCCAATTCTGACCCAACCTTCCTTTCCAACTTTCTTTCTCACACTTTATTCCACTTGTTGTAATTGCAAAGCTAGACTGCCTTAATAGTTACTTGTATCCACATCTATGGCTCTATGGACATTAGGATGTATCTTGCTCACACTTCTCTACGTAACACGTAACACAACAAGAAGGAATAAGATTTGTTCCACAAGCCCATTGCTTATCTGCATGTACTTTGGGCACCACCAGAAACAGATGTCGAGTCCATCTGACCCAAGTAACCTTCCCTTTAAAATCTCAAGGTTTTTTTTTTTTTTATGTAACTTTATGAAGAAAATAATGAATCATTTGAAAAGAACAGAAATCACACAACATGGAAAAAATTATACCAACTTTGCTAAGTAGTCAATCTAAGTATAGACATTCTTGTATACAACTAATATAGTGAATACATAGTTCTAAATAAAGCCAAGAGGCACCCATCCTGACCAAAGTACTAAGTCCACTTGAAGCTGAGGATGACTAGATCCATGGCTGCCAGCCCTATCCAGACACTTAGCTCCTTTCATTTCCTGGATTTATAATTTATAATGGGGTAGAAAGAGGCCATTATAATCCACATATTCCACACTGATAGTTATCAGAATAGGAACATCCCGATATCAGGTCTCATCTACTTAACAAGAGAGAATTCAGAGTCCCTGAAATATGAAATTAGGACAAATGCAAATTACAAACATTTCTGTGTTTCTAGGTTGATGGCCACTTTTCTTCCTGTTAGGTGCAAATTTTAAGTTCCTTTTCTGAAAAATTTGAGGCCAGAAATATTTCGAATTGGTTTTTTGTTGTTTTTAATTTTAGAAAGGTAATATGGTACATACATCATATAATAACAGCTCTAGCAGGACATGGAGCAGCATCTCATAGTTAAATACATCAATATTTTTGTATCAAAATGTATGAACATTCCTATTAACTTGAATAAAAACCATAAATAGCTTCACATCAGTTCAGATCACACTTAGCAATTAAATGAGCTACCAAAAAAAATTTTTTTTAATTAAAATAAACAAAAAAAACCTCACCAAAACCCTGTTGCTACTCAGATTTCACAATTGTGGTAAGAGACTGAATTGCAAATAACTGCAATGCTGGAGCTTAAGGAGGTGACCACTGCTATCGCTCCTTCTGCAAAGATAAGAGGCTATGGCAATGCCTGCCTAGAAAGGCCGTCCTCTCTGTGGCCCACAAGCTAGAATAAACTTCTGGGTGAAATGTAACCTCAGAAAGTCTTCCCCCGTAACTCACCCAATTTCTTCAATTTATTGGTTATTTGAAATGCCACTAATTCCTTATCATAGTTTATCCCAGGTATGGCAGTATGGTAATGTACCATAGGGCCGCCCAGGGTTATGTGATTTAACCAATTTACGCCACTTCCACTGTTGCGTTCACACAGCCCATACCCAGTGTTCTACAGCAGTATTCACGCTGAGGAATCTGACCCTCTGGGTCCAACCACAGCAAATCATGACACAGTGAGGGACACAAGAATGCTCATGACGTAGAGGCAACTTTACATATCTGCTTATTAACCTTACATAGGTTTAAAGGAAAAGACAGGATACATTTCAGTCTGTTCCTTCAGTCATTTCATACAAAAACAAAAGTAACACAAAAGGATTCTAGCTTCTAAATTGGGCCCCCTCTGCCCAAAGATTCTGAAGCAGGACAGGCCCACTCAGGATGTTCCTGAGACCCAGTTTCTTGGCCCTCTAGGAGTTGGTGTTTAGTAAACAGCAAGTTCATCAGCATCAAGTTAAAAAGAAAAAAAGGAAGTGAGCAAAAATGAGCCAGAAAAAAAATGGGGCATATGCATACCCAGAGACGTAAATTAAGAAGTCTGGGGCTTCCCTGGTGGCGTAGTGGTTGAGGGTCCCCCTGCCGATGCACGGGACACGGGTTTGGGCCCCAGTCCGGGAAGATCCCACATGCCGGGGAGCTGCTGGGCCCGTGAGCCATGGCCGCTGAGCCTGCGCGTCCGGAGCCTGTGCTCCGCAACGGGAGAGGCCACAACAGTAAGAGGCCCACGTACCGCAAAAAAAAAAAAAGTCTGGGGCTTCCCTGGTGGCCCAGTGGTTAAGACTCTGTGCTTCCACTACAAGCGGCACGGGTTTGATCCCTGGTCAGGGAACTAAGATCCCACATGCTGTGAAGTGTGGCCAAAAATTTAAAAATAAATATTTTTAAAAAGAAGTCTGAGTACACATTTTTTGAAACGAACAACTAAAGAAAACAGCCTGAAAGCTGTAAAAATAAAGTGTTTATGTCAGATTGGTCAGATTGGTTATGTCAGTTTGCATTTCCAACTGATTAGGTTTCAGCATAACATAGCACACCTGTACTTGACTTAGTTTGGAGGAATCATAGCCCAATATTAAAAAACAAAAACACAAACCAAGCTCAGTTCTTCTCTGAGCAAGATGTCACAAATTCGCTCCCAGGCTCCCTCTAAACTTCTCCAAAGTCTTCAGAGTTTTATAATTGAGAAAACAGAATCCTTTTTCTCTTATCAATAATTAGAAAATGTCAGTTATATGCTCACTGTCTTTCAACAGTCATGAATTCCTTAAGCTGCTGGGATGGAGACTGGGATTTACCAGGTACACTGATCCACATGGTCTGTTCCTTCTGGAAGACCTATCTGTAGTGACACCTAAAAATGCCGTTATTTCCCCTAGTCCTCACCTCCACCTTCAAAATCACCCCTGCAGCAAAGCAGGAATTCACAACCAGAAATTTATCACCTCAAATCTTATTTCCATAGCTTCTGTATTTGCTTTCGTGGAATCTTTTAATTACCTAAATAAGAACATACTTTTCTAAGAATTCCCTTAATCTAGATAAGATCAGGGATAACACTATAACTCTATATTCATGCATATATCCAAGGAAACCCATCTAATATTAGAGCCACGCTAAGAAACACATTCAATTTTGAAAGAAATCATGCCAGTAGAATTTAGTAAAATGGAAACTTGACTCTAAGAAGAGCTTTCACATTCCCTGATGCTGCCAATATCTTCACTATGACACGACTAAATTGGGATGGACTACTAAAAATGTCACTACCTAGAATAAATATCATAAACATATGTGACTTTGGTTGGTCCATTCTGAATCTTCCTTGACACTTATCACTGTACTCCAGGGAAGTCAATTTATGAAGTTTACCTTGTGTTTCAGGTTAAACACCAACTAAAAGAGATAATAATAGTTAAATTAATTCTTTACTCAATCAGTGTTCTCAGCATGGATAAAAGACTATAAATAGCCAATAATCTTCTTTAATACACAAAAAAAACAAGGAAGAAATTAAAGATTCATCAATATAAAGTCTAGAATAATTTAAGAATTTATTGGGGAGAAACCAGAGATTAAAAAGTGATCTTGACTTTGAGGGATGATCAGATTCTATATATTCTAAAATATGACACTCTGGTTACAAAAGTGGCTGTAACACCTCCTAAACTTATTATGAAACTTGGAGCAAGAGCTTCTGTTTTCTTATTTGCATTAAGCTTAACCTGACTCAATTACTGAGACTACGGTGGTGATGCTGAGAAGAAACTCCACATGTTAAAACTGCCATGACAACATTATAGAATTAAAAACCTCAATAAATCAAACCCTCTCCCTCCCAAAAGAGAAGGAATGAGGGGCCTCCCTGGTGGCGCAGTGGTTGAGAGTCCGCCTGCCGATGCAGGGGATACGGGTTCGTGCCCCGGTCTGGGAGGATCCCATATGCCGCGGAGCGGCTGGGCCCGTGAGCCATGGCCGCTGGGCCTGCGCGTCCGGAGCCTGTGCTCCGCAACGGGAGAGGCCACAACAGTGAGAGGCCCGCATACCGCAAAAAGAAAAAAAAAAAAAGAGAAGGAATGCCAAGGGATCTTCCGTATGCTCTACTTTATCCAAAGGTTAGTACCACAAAATGGCATTTGTGTTCATGTTTTTCTCATCTGGCAAGGGTACCTAACCCCTCCATGTGGCCCTTCTTATTCTCTGTAATAGTGACATTTCAAATGAATTAACAACCTGCATCTACATCGTTGACAAAAATGTTTTAGAAACCATAAAACATGAAGCAGTAATTCTGGCACAATGAGTCAATGTCTGATTTTTTTTTTCCTGATGAATTCCATCATTAGCTTCTTTCTTGTATTTGAACAAGCAACATCCTTAAGCCAAAATAGCCACTGCCAAGTTATCTGATAAACCCCAACTAGGCACCATTTGATAAAAGACAAAAGAAAATCCACTTTATTTCAAATCTAGCACTATTTCTTTTCCACATGATAATCCTTCCCTCCTTCAAGCAACTCCTCTTTTTTCCAGGCTGAACATCTCCCTTTAATTCTCCTACTCTCCCACAACATGGTTTCCTGCCCCTTCTCCATCCTGGTCACTCCCCTAAGGACAGACTCCATTATGAGAACATGCTCTGACCATCCAACACAGTGTCCTGTATCTATTCATTCAACAAAGGCTTAGTGAGCACCAGGTATGATTCTAGGAACTGGGGATACATGATTGACAAAGTCATTGTCTCTTGAAGCTTAGCACCTTATCTTGTACCTAGAACAATGCCCAACACAAAGTAAACACTCACTAAATATTTGTTGAAAACATCCCTAATACAGTACCTGAATGTGAACACAATGATTCTAAATGTGATTTAACGTGTTAAAAGTGGCACATTCAGATGTGGTGAAATGATACTGGCAACAAAGGAAAAGGAAAACCTTGAAGTATGCATAAGGCTTTACAAGCTGAGCAGTCTACAGCTTCTCTGCAGCTCACTGTGCAGCTCAAAGACATAACTACATTAATCACAATGTAAGATATAAGATGTTCACTGTCCTGAAGATGTTCAAATTATGTCTACACTCTTTTTAAAAAAATGTAGACAGTACATTTTAGAGAGATGCAAGACCCAGTTGATTTATACTTTATGTCTTAGTACTTGTTCCAAGTACTAGTACTGTGTAACAAATCACAGTAGCAACTTTAAACAACTATTTTTTTTTTGGTTCACAATTTGGGGTGGCAAGAACTTAGGAAAGGCTTGGCTGAGAGGTTCTGGTTCAGGGTCTCTCAACTGCCTGCAATCAGATTCCAGGTGGTGCTGGAGTCATCTGAAGACCCAATTGGGTGGGTGTCAAAATGGCCCCCTCACAAGGCTGGCAGTTGATGCTGGGTGTCAGCTGGGAGCTTGGCTGGGGTTGTTGACTGGAGCACCTACACATGGCTTCTCCAACACGGAAATCTCAGAGTAATCATATTCCTAACTAACATTCCAAGAGAAGCAGGCAGAAGTTGTATGCCTTTTATGACCTAGTATTAGAAGTCATAGAGGTCATTTCTGCCATATTCTATTGGTTGAAGCAGTCACAAGCCCATAGACCCACACCTATCAATGTGAGGAGATTTCTGGCCATTATTTTAAAACTGCCTCAGTTTTTAAAGGGGTAAGTTTCAATTATTTTAAAAATATGTTTAGGTAGATTGCTGCATTCTAAATAAGAGTCGTTATGAGGGAAATATCTGTTACTTTGTTCAATCCAAATATCTTCTTTTGTTAAATAAACTAAGCTTAACTAATTGATTAGCTTAACAAGAGAGTCACAGAACAGCTTTTGGACTTCTAGACTCTTAAGCAACAAAAGGCCACGTAAGCACAGGAGTCCTGCCCGTTTCTTAAGGGCAGGCTCGGGGCCACCTTACCTACTCCAGGTACGGTGATTTCCCCCTCTGCTGCTCTGCTCACTGGTCATCATACACCTTGAATTGGTGAGCTGTAGTAGCAGGTGAGGGGAGGGGGCGATGAGAGAGAGAGAAACTGACTCCATCTATATGGTTAGCTTTGTGAGGATAAGAACTGTCAATTCTGTCCCTTTCCCACAGAACCCAGCAGGGACCCAACAAAGGTTTGCTGTTTGGCTTGTGTAAAAGTAAAAAGGATGAGCCTTACTGTTCATTATTCTTGCCCCATTCATACCTTTAAATCATTAAAACAAAGAAGACAAGCTGTATCACAGGAAGCTGGACTGCTGAGTTCGAGGGAGACTCAGAGGTATCCAAAAACAAAGACAGAAAGTCCCCATCCCTGATGATGGTCAAGCCAAGGTGTTTAGGGAAGATTAAACCATTAGACAAAGGCTGGACTTGAAGTTTTCTAAGGTCTCTTCCAAGTAAGACTTCCATAATTCAATAATATAGGAGTTATAAAATAAAAGCAAAACTGAATTCCTATACATGTGTGAAATGTTATCATTCACTATCCTCCTTGCAAAAATGTATTAAAATAGAGAAAAAGACACCTAGGAAACTCTGAATAAAGCCCTTCAGGTGTAATGCAATGGTCTACAGAAGGAATTCACCCACAGAATATATGCAACCTGGCTTTACCAGAAACCTCTGAAACAACCAACTGCTGCTCTCACTACCCCCGTGGCTACTCCTGAAAGTTAACATACTCTGATTTCACAGAAAATACCTTTCCACAGTTACTATCAAGGAATGAATCTCAAAGTCACATTTTACAACTAGGTTTTACCCCTAAATGTACCAACAACTTATTTATATGTGGAGGGAGGAGGTCAAGTATTGCCTAATCCAACTAGGATTTCCATCTAGGATCCACCTAATCCATCACAATTTCTGAGTAGATACAGAATGTTTCCCCACACGAAGCAAACGATATTTCAAAACACAATTTGAACATTAAAAATAAGCTAGAAACTAAACCATGACCTGAACACAAGTAATACACCAGGTTCTGTGATGGGTGTTGGTGATTTGACAGTGGACAGGCAGACACTATAACGGCCCCAAAGAACTCTATCTACTCATGGTGCATCAAAGATGCAAGAGACTGTATCACAGATTAAACTTTAAGAATAACAAGGAATTTTTAAAAATCCAATGTTCACTCACTTCTAAATCTTTTACTGGAAATAAGAAAATCAAATGCCATACAGCAAACTCACAGACCTATAGAGAAATCCCTTGAGCCAGAGCTAGAAAACAAGGACGGATCACAGAGAAGCACAGTCTCCAATAACTACCAGAGAAACAGAAAACTCTCAAGTGGTTTCAAGTCTGGAAATGTCACCTAAAAAAGAAAGTTTTCAGAGAAGACAAGGTAGCTATTTTCAATTATTTGAAGCATTGTTGCACCAAAGACATCAAACTCACTCTACTTCAGGAGACCCAAGGCTTATGGGGAGAAGTTAAGCAGATTTACCTTAAAAAAAAAGACCCTTCAAACAATTTGACAGCTCATAGCTGGAATGGGTTTCACAAAATGGTGCTGAATTCTCTATCACTAAAGAACCTTTCAGAATCTAAATGGTGTCTGTCTGCAAAGTTGTATACATTACAGAATCTGATGATGTACTGGATTGGAGGATATTTAAGATCGTTTATTCCAACTCTAAGACTCTATTACCCATTTCGTGGAAGAGGAAGTCTCCATCTTTCTTTGAGTAGATAATGCCCAAATCATCTATTAAAAGTCTTGTGATCCTCAATTCTACAACTTTATCTGGATATTTGACTGCCTAGGTCAATACTGACGCTACCTAGTGTCACTGAGCCCTTATCATCAAGGGTGGGGAAGGGGTCAGAAGCATTTTGATTAGGAGGGCATAAAGGGGACTCTCTGGGAAAAAGCTTTTCTGAGATGTGTATACAAAGTGTATGGTTGCATATGATGCAGCAAAGGAGACCAGTTGTTCCTAGTGGCAAAGCTGCTCCCCAGTCAGCAGAAACAGTTATTAATTGAGGAATATGCAGAAGAAGATTTTAGACCTGACTTTCATGATCTGTCAATGACTTACCAAGTCATGATTTCTGTGGGCCACTACGTCCTTATTTCTTTTTTGTCAGTTTCATGGTACCACATATATCTCACCATGAAAATATCATCAGTCACCTCAACACACTGCGGAGAATTAATGTTATCAATTAGGTGTGAATCCACCTAGACTGTATTGATCTGTTTATTTACACATTAATGGAAGAGTCTACATATTGCTACATGTAATCTATTCTGCAGTTTTCACTTAAAACACATTCTGGAGAGGGCAGACAGCAGAAGCAAGAAGAACTACAATCCTGCAGCCTGTGGAACAAAAACCACATTCACAGAAAGATAGACAAGATGAAAAGGCAGAGGGCTATGTACCAGATGAAGGAACAAGATAAAACCCCAGAAAAACAACTAAATGAAGTGGACATAGACAACCTTCCAGAAAAATAATTCAGAATAATGATAGTGAAGATGATCCAGGACCTCGGAAAAAGAATGGAGGCAAAGATCGAGAAGATGCAAGACATGTTTAACAAAGACGTAGAAGAATTAAAGAACAAACAGACATGAACAATACAATAACTGAAATGAAAACTACACTAGAAGGAATCAATAGCAGAATAACTGAGGCAGAAGAACGGATAAGTGACCTGGAAGACAGAATGGTGGAATTCACTGCTGCAGAAAAGAATAAAGAAAAAAGAATGAAAAGAATTAAAGACAGCCTAAGAGACTTCTGAGACAACATTAAATGCAACAACATTCGCTTTATAGGGGTCCCAGAAGGAGAAGAGAGAGAGAAAGGACCAGAGAAAATATTTGAAGAGATTATAGTCAAAAACGTCCCTAACATGGGAAAGGAAACAGCCACCCAAATCCAGGAAGCACAGAGTCCCATACAGGATAAACCCAAGGAGAAACACGCGGAGACACACAGTAATCAAACTGGCAAAAATTAAAGACAAAGAAAAATTATTTAAAGCAGCAAGGGAAAAACAACAAATAACATACAAGGGAACTCTCATAAGGTTAACAGCTGATTTCTCAGCAGAAACTATACAAGTCAGAAGGGAGTGGCATGATATACTTAAAGTGATGAAAGGGAAGAACCTACAACCAAGATTACTCTACCCGGCAAGGATCTCATTCAGATTCAATGGAGAAATCAAAAGCTTTACAGATAAGCAAAAGCTAAGAGAATTCAGCACCACAAAACCAGCTCTACAACAAATGATAAAGGAAATTCTCTGAAGTGTGAAACACAAGAGAAGAAAAGGGCCTACAAAAACAAACCCAAAACAATTAAGAAAATGGTCATAGGAACATACATATCAATAACTACCTTAAATGTAAATGGATTAAATGCTCCAACCAAAAGACACAGGCTTGCTGAACGGTTACAAAAACAAGACCCATATATATGCTGTCTACAAGAGACCCACTTCAGACCTAGGGACACATACAGACTGAAAGTGAGGGGATGGAAAAAGATATTGTATGCAAATGGAAATAAAGAAAGCTGGAGTAGCAATTCTCATATCAGATAAAATAGACTTTAAAATAAAGAATGTTACAAGAGATGAGGAAGGACACTACATAATGATCAAGGGATCAATCCAAGAAGCAGATATAACAATTATAAATATATATGCACCCAACATAGGAGCACCTCAAGATATAAGGCAGCTGCTAACAGCTATAAAAGAGGAAATCAACAGCAACACAATAAAGTGGGGGACTTTACACCTCACACCAATCGACAGATCATCCAAAATGAAAATAAATAAGGAAACAGAAGCTTTAAATGAAACGATATACCAGATAAATTTAATTGATATTTATAGGACAATCTATCCAAAAACAGCAGATTACACTTTCTTCTCAAGTGCTCACAGAACATTCTCCAGGATAGATCACATCTTGGGTTACACATCAAGCCTCTGTAAATTTAAGAAAATTGAAATCATATCAAGCATCTTTTCTGACCACAACACTATGAGATTAGAAATCAATTACAGGGAAAAAAACGTAAAAAACACAAACACATGGAAGCTAAACAACACGTTACTAAATAACCAAAAGATCACTGAAGAAATCAAAGAGGAAATTAAAAAATACCTAGAGACAAATGACAACGTAAACACGACGATCCAAAACCTATGGGATGCAGCAAAAGCAGTTCTAAGAGAGAAGTTTATAGCTATACAAGCCTACCTCAAGAAACAAGAAAAATCTCAAATAAACAATCTAACCTTACACCTAAAGGAACTAGAGAAAGAACAAACAAAACCCAAAGTTAGCAGAAGGAAAGAAATCATAAAGATCAGAGCAGAAATAAACGAAATAGAAACACAGGAAAGATCAATAAAACTAAAAGCTGGTTCTTTGAGAAGATAAACAAAATTGATAAACCATTAGCCAGACTCATCAAGAAAAAGAGGGAGAGGACTCAAATCAATAAAATTAGAAATGAAAAAGGAAAAGTTACGACAGACACTGCAGAAATACAAAGCATCCTAAGAGACTACTACAAACAACTCTATGCCAATAAGATGGACAACCTGGAATAAATGGACAAATTCTTAGAAAGGTATAACCTTCCAAGACTGAACCAGGAAGAAATAGAAAATATGAACAGACCAATCACAAGTAATGAAATTGAAACTGATTAAAAATCTTCCAACAAACAGAAGTCCAGGACCAGATGGCTTCACAGGTGAATTCTATCAAACATTTAGAGAAGAGCTGACACCCATCCTTCTCAAACTCTTCCAAAAATTTGCAGAGGAAAGAAAACTCCCAAACTCATTCTATGAGGCCACCATCACCCTGATACCAAAACCAGACAAAGATACTACAAAAAAAGAAAATTACAAACAAATATCACTGATGCATATAGATGCAAAAATCCTCAACAAAACACTAGCAAACAGGGACTTCCCTGGTGGTGCAGTGGTTAAGAATCCACCTGCCAATGCAGGGGACACAGGTTCAATCCCTGGTTAAGGAAGACCCCACATGCCGTGAAGCAACTAAGCCTGTGAGCCACAACTACTGAGCCTTTGCTCTATAGCCCGTGAGCCACAACTTCTGAGCTCACATGCCACAACTACTGAAGCCTGCATGCCTAGAGCCCGTGCTCTGCAACAAAGAGAAGCCACGGCAATGAGAAGCCCATGCACTGAACCTAGGAGTAGCCCCCGCTTGCCACAACTAGAGAAAGCCCGCACACAGCAACGAAGACTCAATGCAGGCAAAAATAAATAAATAAAGTTATTAAAAAAAAATACTAGCAAACAGAATCCAACAACACATTAAAAGGATCATACACCATGATAAAGTGGGATTTATCCAAGGGATGCAAGGATTCTTCACTATACACAAATCAATCAATGTGATACACCATATTAACAAATTGAAGAATAAAAACCATGTGATCATCTCAATAGATGCAGAAAAAGCTTTTGACAAAATTCAACACCCATTTATGATAAAAACTCTCCAGAAAGTGGGCATAGAGGGAACCTACCTCAACATAATAAAGGCCATATATGACAAACCCAGAGCAAACATCATTCTCAATGGTGAAAAACTGAAAGCATTTCCACTACGATCAGGAACAAGACAAGGATGTCCACTCTCACCACTATAATTCAACATAGTTTTGGAAGTCCTAGCCATGGCAATCAGAGAAGAAAAAGAAATAAAAGGAATACAAATTGGATTAGAAGAAGTAAAACTGTCACTGTTTGCAGATGACATGATATACTATACATAGAGGATCCTAAAGATGCCACCAGAAAACTACTAGAGCTAATCAATGAGTTTGGTGAAGTTGCAGGATACAAAATTAATGCACAGAAATCTCTTGCATTCCTATACACTAATGATGAAAAATCTGAAAGAGAAATTAAGGAAACACTCCCATTTACCACTGCAACAAAAGGAGTAAAATACCTAGGAATAAAACTACCTAGGGAGACAAAAGACCTGTGTGCAGAAAACTATAAGACACTGATGAAAGAAATTAAAGATGATACCAACAGATGGAGAGATATACCATGTTCTTGGATTGGAAGAATCAATATTATGAAAATGACTATACTACCCAAAGCAATCTACAAATTCAATGCAATCCCTATCAAATTATCAATGGCATTTTTTACAGAACTAGAACAAAAAATCTTAAAATTTGTATGGAGACACAAAAGACCCCAAATAGCCAAAGCAGTCTTGAGGGAAAAAAAACAGAGCTGGAGGAATTAGACTCCCTGACTTCAGACTATACTACAAAGCTACAGTAATCACAACAATATGATACTGGCACAAAACCAGAAACATAGATCAATGGAACAAGATAGAAAGCCCAGAGATAAACCCACGCACCTATGGTCAACTAATCTATGACAAAGGAGGCAAGGATATACAATGGAGAAAAGACAGCCTCTTCAATAAGTGGTGCTGGGAAAACTGGACAGCTGCATGTAAAAGAGTGAAATTAGAACACTCCCTAACACCATACACAAAAATAAACTCAAAATGGATTAGAGACCTAAATGTAGACCGGACACTATAAAACTCTTAAAGGAAAACATAGAAAGAACACTCTTTGACATAAATCACAGCAAGATCTTTTTTCATCCACCTCCTAGAGTAATGGAAATAAAAACAAAAATCAACAAATGGGACCTAATGAAACTTAAAATCTTTTGCACAGCAAAGCAAACCATAAACAAGATGAAAAGACAACCCTCAGAATGGGAGAAAATATTTGCAAATGAATCAACAGACAAAGAATTTAATCTCCAAAATATATAAACAGCTCATGCAGCTCAATATTAAAGAAACAAACAACCTAATCCAAAAATGGGCAGAAGACCTAAATAGACATTTCTCCAAAGAAGACATACAGATGGCCAACAGGCACATGAAAAGCTGCTCAACATCACTAATTGTTAGAGAAATGCAACTCAAAACTACAATGAGGTATCACCTCACTCCAGTTAGAATGGGCATCATCAGAAAATGTACAAACAACAAATGCTGGAGAGGGTGTGGAGAAAAGGGAACCCTCTTGTACTGTTGGTGGGAATGTAAACTGATACAGCCACTATGGAGAACAGTATGGAGGTTCCTTAAAGAACTAAAAATAAAATTACTATATGAGCCAGCAATCCCACTACTGGGCATATACCCAGAGGAAACCATAATTTAAAAAGACACATGCACCCCAATGTTCATTGCAGCACTATTTACAATAGCCAGGTCACGGAAGCAACCTAAATGCCCATCAACAGTCTAATGGATAAAGAAGATGTGGTACATATATACAATGGAATATTACTCAGCCATAAGAAGGAACGAAATTGGGTCATTTGTTGAGACGTGGATGGATCTAGGGACTGTCATACAGAGTGAAGTAAGAAAGAGAAAAACAAATATTGTATATTAACGCATATATGTGGAACCTAGAAAAATGGTACAGATGAACCGGTTTGCAGGGCAGAAATTGAGAGACAGATGTAGAGAACAAACGTATGGACACCAAGGGGTGAAAGCGGGGTGTGTGTGTGTGTGTGTGTGTGTGTGTGTGTGATGAATTGGGTGATTGGGATTGACATGTATTCACTGATGTGTATTAAATTGATGACTAATAAGAAAAAAAAACACATTCAAAAACACATTCTGAATATCTTTCCATGATAAGACATATAGACCTACATCATGGCTTCATAGTATTAATTATATACTGTTTCATCAATTCTAGAAAATGTTTTTTCCAACATTTTAACGTCTCTGATATTAGGCATGTCTCACATTTAATGGCCATCACAGTTTACTTAGCAGCATATTTTTCTTCCTTGGTGGTACATTTTCTTTCTTAGTACTACATAAATTAATGGTGGATCTTCCAATTAATAGTCTTTGATTCAATGATACAGTTGGCTGTACTTTGTGTAATCAATCCACTTTTGGTGTTGGTGTTGGCAGCAGAAACTCTTTTTTTGTTTTAACTTTTTATTTTATATTGGAGTATAGCCAATTAACAATGTTGTGATACTTTCAGGTGCATAGCAAAGCGACTCAGCCATACATATACATGCACCCATTCTCCCCCAGACTCCCCTCCCATCCAGCCTGCCACATAACATTGAGCAGAGTTCCCTGTGCTATACAGTAGGCCCTTGTTGGTTATCCTTTTTAAATACAGCAGTGTGAACATGTCAATCCCAAACTCCCTAACTATCCCTTCCCTCCACCCTTCTCCCCCTGGTAATCATAAATTCATTCTCTAAGTCTGTGAGTCCGTTTCTGTTTTGCAAATACGTTCATTTGTATCATTTCTTTTTAGATTCCACATGTAAGCAATATTGTAGTATATTTCTCTTTTTCTGTCTGACTTACTTCACTCAGTATGACAATCTCTAGGTCCACCCATGTTGCTGCAAATGGCATTATTTCATTCTTTTTAGGGCTGAGTAATATTCCATTCTATATATGTACCACATCTTCTTTATCCATTCCTTTGTTAATGGACGTTTAGGTTGCTTCCATGTCTTAGCTATTGTAAACAGTGCTGCAATAAACACTGGGGTGCGTGTATCCTTTCGGACCATGTTTTTCTCCAGATATATGCCCAGGAGGGGGATTGCAGGATCATATCATAGCTCTATTTTTAGTTTTTTAAGGAACCTCCATACTGTTCTCCATAGTGGCTGTATCAATTTACATTCCCACCAACAGTGCAGGAGGGTTCCCTTCTCTCCACACCCTCTCCACCATTTATTGTTTGTGGATTTTTTGATGATAGCCATTTTGACTGGTGTGAGGTGATATCTCACTGTAGTTTTGATTTGCATTTCTCTAATTATTAGCGATGTTGAACATTTTTCATGTGCCTCTTGCCCATCTGTATGTCTTCCTCGGAAAAATGTTTATTTAGGTCTTCTGCCCATTTTTTGATTGGCTTGTTTGTTTTGATGATATTAAGCCACATGAGGGCAGCAGATAACTCTTGATGTCCCTTGTCACACTCCCTCAGCCCACCCCTGGTTTCAGGCTTAGCCATGGTGGGGAGTTCCAAGTAGGGTGAACTCAGGCTGACAGCTCCCACCACAGGCAACACAGGTGTCTCCTTTGTTCTCTGGGGTCTTTTCTGAAGCTAAGCATCAACTCAGCCTAAAGCCAAGGGCAGCCCAGAAATGGGGAAGCATTAATGGCCAAGGTTACAACCTCAACCAGGGGGCTAAACGGGCAGCTCTATCCATGCTCTGGCCTCCTATCTTTCCAAAGGAGGAATCTGGGTGCAGAACGGAGCTCCAAGTGCCTACGGCACCAACCTTCATAACACACGTTTATATTGGATTTTCCTCCCTCCCTGCCTTTCTCCCTGCTCCCTCACCCCTGCTTCCTGGACCCTTCCCAAATAAACAACGTGCACTCAACTCCTTGCTTCAGGCTATGCTCTCAGGGGAACCTGAAATAATGCAGTGGTCATTTAGGTTATTTCTAGGTCTCAGTTTCTCTATCTTCAAAATGAGAAAATGGAAATAAAATCCTTTCAAGCTTCCACATTTTAGGACTCCAGGGTATCTCTTCCTTTTATACATCACAATGAGGGTGACCTCTTCAACACAGAGAAGCAAACTGCCTCTGTTTCCTGAAGCTCGGTAATCTATCGCACCAACAAGCTCTGATATTATAAGACTAAATCATTAAACTTTATGGTAAGTATAGAACCAGGCCTTTCAAGTGGGACAAAGAAGAAGAGAGAACCACTGAGAGATGCTATACTTGGTGGATGTTCTGCTTCAGAATGATGATAACACATTAATGAACTCAACTGACATGTCCTTATCACCAAGATACAGCCCCAACTGGAGGGCCCTGTCCTCTTGAACTATTTAAACAGCCTTCAATTTTCCAGTACTTTGGCACCCAAAGTATGTTTGTAAATCAACTGCTTGGTATTTCCAATTAGTTTTTCCCATAGAAATGCTATTAGAAATGGTTATGTTCCCAAGCCAGGCCATTAAGAGTATTTAGTCTATAAAAGCCCTAAGTACCAGCACAAAAGTTCCTAAGAAAATACATAACTTGACCACATTCATTTCTTTACCAGAGAAAATATTTAGTAATGCAGTCAAGACTCCAGGAACAAATATTCACCCACGCCAACACAAACACACAAAGATACATAAAAACACACACAAACACATATACTGGTGAAAAGGAATTTCTCAAGAACCAAAATGCCTGCACAGATGTTCACTTAAGTCCTTATAACTAGTCTTGATATCAACATAGACCAAAAACAACGACGACAACAGCAGAACCTTAAGCTCACCAAAGCGCTCAAAGGTTAAAGTAGAAACAACTGAGTTCAACATGCAAAGCATGTAAAATTTCTTGGCCAAGGATAAGAGTAAAAGGAGGGAAAGAGGGCCAATCAGAACAAGTTTGCTCAGAATTAAAGTGGTTATGTAATTTGGAACTCAGATCAACACAAAGGACAGTTTAAAACCCATGCCCAACAGCTGAAAGTCAAATTGCAAAATCACAAGAGACCAAACTTGAGCTGAAAAAACAATTTGTTTCTTATTTATATAAAGCTAAGCCTTAAACCTTAATTAACAGATCAAAGTTGCATTTACATGAAGTTGTATCAAAGCCCCACAATTAATATTTGTTCATTTAATATTTAAATCAACCACCACTACCAACCCCCAATAAAAAGAAAGACTCCCCTAATATTTGCAAATCATATATCTCATGAAGGGTTAATATCCAAAATATATAAAGAACTCATACAACTCAATAGCAAAAAAACAAACACTCCAATTACAAATGGGCAGGGGAACTGAATACATATTTTTCCAAAGAAGACATATAGATGGCCAACACGTATATGAAAAGATGCTCAGTATCGCTAACCATCAGGGAAACACAAATCGAAACCACAATGAGATATCACCTCACATCTGTCAGAATGGCTATTATAAAAAAAGATGAGAAATAACAAGTGTTGGTGAGGATGTAGAGAAGAGGGAACCCTTGTGCATTGTTGGTGGCAATGTAGATTGGTACAGCCACTATAGAAAACTATGGAGGTTCCTCAAAAAAATAAAAATAGAACTATCATATGATACAGCAATTCTACTTCTGGGTATTTTTCCAGAAAAAATAAAAACACTAATTCAAAAAGATATATGCACCCCCATTATTTACAATAGCCAAGATATGGGAACAACCTAAGTGTCCATCAATGGATGAATGGATAAAGAAAATCTGGTATATGTACACAATGTAATATTATCCAGCCATAAAAATGAAGGAAATCTTGCCATTTGTGACAACACGAGTGGACCTGGAGGGCACTATACTTGTGAAATAAGTCAGAGAAAGACAAATACTGTATGAGCTCACTTTTATGTGGACTCTAAAAAAAAAAAAAAAAAAGAAAGACGAGAAAAAAGAAAAAACAAGAATAGATTAGTGGTTGCCAGAGGTGGAGAAGGGTGGGCAAATGGGTGAAGGGGGTCAAAAGGTACAAACTTCCTTCCAATTATAAAATAAATAAGTCATGGGGATGTAAATACAGCCTGGTGACTATAGTTAATAATAGTGTATTGCATATTTGAAAGTTGCTAAGAGAGTAGATCTTAAGAGTTGAAAGAAAGAAAGAAAAAGAAAGAAAGAAAGGGGGGAAGGAGGGAGGGAGGAAGGGAGGAAGGAAGACTCTTCTAATACCAATTATTGATGATTGTGGCATCAAGGACTAGAAAGTGGGGAGGAGAAATGAAGAAATCTGGGATTGTAGAAATAACTGTCAAATAAATCAAATCAATAAAAACCTCATGTAAAAAATTTTAATGACCCAACATAAGTGGATCCATAGGTGATCTTTTTTCAAGTTTCCTAAAAATAAAAATGCCTTTAAATAAAAGCAGCTCTTTGCTCAAGTCAAAAGTAAATAATAATTACTTTTTCAATTGCGCATAGAGGGTTCATATGTAATTTCATATCCCTTCTGGTCAAAAAAGGGAAAAATGAAAAGTAAATGCAAACCAAAAAGGTCACTCTGTAATATTAAATATATAGAGAGAGTCCATGACCATGAATATGGATACCCATAAACACTTTTAGAGCCAGCTAAGAAATTTGGTTTACAAAAGCCAGAAGACTATTAATGTTTATGATCTGAACTTTAGTACTGTATACACACACACACACAGAGGATTCTGTCATTTTCTTTTTCCCCAAGTTCCCTAGTTTACTGGCAAAGATGTACAAACTGAGATTAAAGAAAAATATTCTTTCACATTTTTCTCCATGGAAGGGCTGACAAAAAGCACCACAGGGGAAAAACCTGTATTAATGATCCTCACGGTTTGCAAGAAAAGCTCTTTATTAATTTCAGTCTAAACAAATATAAATAAACAGACAAAACACTCTAGACATAAACTTGTTGCAAAAGCTCTCCAAAATCAGACATAACACCCATGGTACATCTTTCAGCTTGAATGAATAAACCCTTCCAGCGAGACCTCCAATGGTTTCATTTTTCTAAACATAAAAGGGAATCATTTCATTCAAGCATGAATGAGACTGGAGAGAGCTTTTGTATTGTTGATAGCAACACTTCTTGGGGATATGATTAACTGGATCACATCACCCAATAACTAAAAGGAAGAACAGGAGTGAATGTAGCGGGGCATTTCATGCTTTGAAAAAGGAGCTCAGACATGGTAAAGTTTTAGAATGCAATAGTCAAGAGGCACTTTAACTACCCAGGCACCAGTATGACACACAAAATTCTATTCGACAAGACTAATATTTGATTTGGGTTAGGATCAATAATCTAAACAGAATTAAAGAAAAGAATTTAAGTAGCTAAGCAAAACAGAAGTGTCCCTTTTATTTTAGGGACAAGGAAACTAAGGCCCATGGGCTCAAGATTTGCCCAGTGTCGTGTTATCACTAACGGTATACCCAGTTACTTAGGTCTACCTGGAGAATGACTTGAGGCTCAATACCATGCACTGTAGCAGACTGAACCTCAGAAACTTCAGAAGGCATGGTCTAATCTTCCATATCTGAAAAATCATTTTTAACATCCTTGAATAAAACATGAAATAGGATGAAATTTTAGGTGCTGCTCTACCAATAAGGAAAGCCTCATATGAGCCACCTAAAGAGATTAGGTACTAAATTTTTTCATCCAGTTTAATGTAATTCATGCCAGGCATTTGTATAATCATAGACAAAATCCTACTACATTCTTAACTCTGTGTATTACATCAGCCCTAGGGAGATTATGGTTAGGTAATTTCCAGGATGTCCCAGCCATTACAATCTGTAAACCATTAGCTGAATCTATTAACAAGAGTACCATCAGGATTCCCAGATTTAAAACATTTCTCCACCCAATTCCCTTACCCTCCTCCACCTCACCTAAAATAACTCTGAGGTTTTTCAAACGTAATACTGTATCTTAAAAGATGAAAACCTTCACTTCAGTAGTTTCATTTCATCCCTCTAATTGTACTGGTGACCCATCTACAGCTGGATTCCTGATAACCAACCATTTGTCAGCTTTGCCAGGGAGTTAGACCGTATCTTTCCAAACCAAGCAACTCTTCCCTGAGGTTTCTTTCAAGTAAGATTATACGAGCAGTTTCTAATTTCCTATCCCTGAAGGAAGGGTTGCTCAGAACTTGATTTTAAATATCTCTTATTAAAGTATTGCGTGGCTGCTGAATTATGACCAAATTTTCAATCTTCATCCTAAATGGGACTTTATTAATTGGGCACTTGTTATTATTCTCAGTATGAAAACCAAATAGATTAATAGAAAAAGGATTAGGCACATTAAAAAGCAGTCAGATTGTATTACTGATTAAGTAGTTCACAGCCAAGGAAGGAAGTTCACTTTAAACAGAAGCTGCAGATTTATATCCACTCCCTATTTCAGGACCTGGCACCAGAGATGCTCAATAAATGTTGAATGAAAGGCTTTTTCCCATCCAAGACCTTTCTTCCTCTTTCAGAGTATTCCACTCTTCTGCCTTCCGCAAGAATTACAGCTTTTATGTAAGCAAAAAAAGGAGCTATAATGTCCAAATATACAGTCTCTCAAGCCAAAACATTGTCCCAAACCCCAGGAGTCATCTAGCTGCTTCATTAAGTTATGAAAAGTCTTTCTAGTCAAACACTTGGATTAATTTATTTTGCAAATTAAGATATCTTTAGATATGAAGTTATTATTTATTCTCTGCACCAAGAGAGACTTACTTTTTAATCCTTTCTCCATAAGGATGTCAAAATTTTTCAGTCACAAGGTAAGACATCAAACCAAAATAGCTTTAAAAGTTCTGTATAATTATGAATGTCATTACAGTTACTCTATGTCAAGAATCATTCATGCTATTTGAATTCATATGAACACATTCACTTGGAGACCCATTTAACCGGGGCATTTCTGACCCAAAGAAAGTATGTAGACAAACAGCACTCTTACCATTCCAACCATATTATTTTTCAGTACTGCCTGGACAATTCTCTTACACAGATCAGAAAAAAAAAAAAAAGCGTGGGGGGTGGTTGGCAGGAGCGAGGGGTTGGTACAAAGAGGCAAGTCCTACAAATAAACTTAGGTTCTGTCCAAATAATTAAAAGAATTAAAATTTGGACCCTAAGCAAGCAAAAAATCATTCTGCATTGATAACTCTTTTTAAATTCAAACCTAGAAATTTTTTTTTAGCAGGAATATGGTGACCAAACTATGTTACCTAGAAATTATAAGGGTGGAAGACACTTTGACAGGTTTTTTTTTTTTAAAGAGTGTAAGAAATATCATACTGGGTCTGATAAGTGGTTTCTCTGGCCAAGGGTTCTTGCCAATGGTACTAAAGGGATGGATCGAAATAGAGTGAAGGATAAAACAATTGGGCTGTTAAGGAAACTGTAATCATACCCTCCATAATCATGACTTCTAAGACCTATGATGTCCCTTGGTCACTAGAAGTTTCAAGAGAGCAGGGATTTTATTTTTTCACCGCTCTACATACCCCCAGTACTTGAACAGCATCTGGCACATAAGAGGCTCCAAACAAATTATTTTTGAATTAATACATTATTACAACACGATCATTCAGGCATTTGCTTAAAGCTGATAGCACATTAAGTTACCAGTTAGTTCCCCACTAATAAAGCAAAAAACACTTAAACCTTCTCCATAATGAGACTGGGTGCTGCCTGTCATTCAGGGACTCATTTATTCCAGCAACGAAAATTTACTGAGCACCTGCGATGTGCTAGGAATTTTGTTGGGGCTGGAGATGCAGTGGTGGACAAGACAGGGAGTTCCTGCCCGCAAAGGGCATCCATTCTAGTGACTCTCTCTGGCTGCTACGTGGAGGACAGGCTGTTGAGGCGGAGGAGAAAAGCAAAGAGGCTAGTTAGGGAACCTGTGCGGACTGAAGGTGAGATGATGGTGGCCTGCACCAGAGAGGAGTTGGTGAAAAGGAACTGGACTCAGGCTATATTTTGTACATTTATAGGTTGATGGAGATAATCCAGGAGGTGAAGAAATTAATGACATAGGAGAGAAGAGAGAAATCCATAGGCAAAGAAAGAGAGGTTGAGACCTGTGAGCGGGTGCATGGCCTCAGACAGGGGCAGGGGCAAGTGATTCACTGTAAGAGGACAGAAGGCAGAGTGTGGGTACAATAATTTCCTAGTACCTAAGTCTGCAATAAAGGAAATTCTCATCTAAACAAAACCCATTAGATTGCAGGGTAAGCCCATTCTCTTCCCTGATTAAGAAATGTAATACATGTTCACTGTAATTAGAAATTTTAGAAAATACAGAAAAGTATTAAAAACACCCATTGATATCACCTGGAATTTCACCATATAGTGATAACTATTACAAATTTCTGTTGCATCCCCAAATGTTTTCTACTTACCTATTTTATTTATTTTTGTAATTGGGTTCAAACTGTATAAAAATGATTTTACATCCTGGTTTTCTCAGAAGCATTTCCCATTTCACACTCATACATTTCTTGATTTAGTAGAAGGGCTGACCCAGAATCACAAGCACTGTTCTTGAGTCTCAGCTCTGCCATGGACAAGCCTTTGACTCCACAAATGGCTTCACAGCTCTGGCCTTTGGGACAGCTCTGGTGACCTTTGGGACAGCTCTGGTGACCTCTGGGGTACATGAGGCAGTCCTCACTCTTGTCCTCTTCCTACCACTCTGGAGGGAGGGTCAGTCTCCATTACCAAACTCTTTTCCTTCTGCACACACCTAAATGATTCTCAGTCATGTTCCCGTGCTACATACGCTCCCTGGGTCTCCTGCCCATCCCTCAGTTTAAAGATGCTTCCAGACAAGTACTCTCTTTCCGTGGACTAGACTCTTGTTCTGAGTGTGCCAGGGGATGTCTCTTTTCTCTACCTGTATGCACTTCTTCCCATAAACTGCCCCTGGTTATATGATTACTCAAGCATCACCCATCTAATTACTCTGCCACTATTTTCTAATATATGATCTCTCACGTGCATTCTACTTGCTAAGTCTACTTTCTCTGGCCCCTCCTCATATTCAACATTCTACATTTCTTTTCATACTTCTTTTATCTCCTCTGCTACTTCTCCCCACTTCGTTCCAGAAAGTTACACTGGGCCCCTTGTTATTCTTCAAATATTCACACACCCTTCTGCCCCGGGGGCCTTTGCACATCCTGTTTCATCTACCTAGACCACTCTTTCCCCAGACATTTATGTAGTCTGTGCTCCCTCCGTCACTTCAGGTCTCTGCTCAAATGTCATCTTATCAGAGAGGCCTTTGACTACCCTTTATAAAATCAAATAGCAACCTGTCCTGAATACTCTCTAACCCCTTAGCCCTGCTCTCATGTTCTCCATGGCACTTAATATCACCTGGCATATATATATAATTTGTTTATAATGCAAACTCCTCAAAGGCAAGATTTTGTTCACTGTCATATCCCCAGGACTCAACAAGGGTCCTGGTACATTCATGAGCGTTCAATAAATATCTAAAGAATGAATGTTTTTGAAAACACACAATCATTAAGCTGCCTCAGCACATCCATTGCTGTGCAGCTTCATCACTGTGGCCTCACAGATCTTCTTCACTCAGACTAGCTCTTGGCCCTGCAGAGAAAAGCCTGCACTTGGAGCTTTGAGATCAGGCTGTTGCCCAACCTCCAACTTACCAACTGGATGCACCATGTGAAAACTCTAACAGCTGGATTCCCACTTCGTATCCCAGACCACTAATAAAAATGTCCGTTTCCTTGAGGACACAGAGAAGGGTAGGCTGGGACGAAGTGAGAAAGTGGCATGGACATATATATACACTACCAAATGTAAAATAGATAGCTAGTGGGAAGCAGCCACATAGCACAGGGAGATCAGCTTGGTGCTTTGTGACAACCTAGAGGGGTAGGATAGGGAGGATGGGAGGGAGGGAGATGCAAGAGGTATGGGGATATATGTATATGTATAGCTGATTCATTTCGTTATACAGCAGAAGCTAACACACCACTGGAAAGCAATTATACTCCAATGAAGATGTAAAAAAAAAAAAAAATCTATCCTTTAAAAAAAAAAATGTCCATTTCTACCAGGCCTTGAATCAATCTCCATGGAAAATACTGACTGACTCCCCCAGGGTGCCAGGGGCCTACAGCCAACACCTGAGTGTGAGCTCGGCACTGACTCCCATCATCCGGAAACCCACTCGGTCATATAAAGACTTTACTAAAACCGTTGTGTGACTGAAATACTGCAAAGCCTGTTCCAGGGAGACCCCTGACCCAGCCTGGAGGGTACCAACTGGGCTCCCAATTAACCAGCCCATTTTCTGTTCTTCTGAGCTATTTCTACCTCTGCACAAGATGCCAATGGGTAGATTATTTTATCAACTAAAGCATCTAGCCACTCAGATTTGAATATAGCTAATTTTTAAAAATATCCTTCATCAGTTTTCCCCGCTCCGGCTTTCCCACCTGCCCGTTCCATGTGTTTGTCACTATGAAGAACAGACTGGTAAAGCACTAGAATATCTATTGCCGTTTTCACGTCTTCTCTTAACCATCAAGTAAGCATCTTCCTTTATCTCTGTCTTGTGCACACAGTGCACACATTTCTCATAGAAGGTTTTTCTGTTTATAAAGTTGGTCTCATTATTAGAATTAAAACTGTTGGATTTTTTTTGCATTCTTCTTTGTGAATCTGGTCTTTTTCTACATTTGTGATTTCCCCCACCTGTCTTTTAGCTCCTCATGTAATATCATGTTAACAATCAAATTTCAGTTTTCAATGAAGATACATTCTTTTGTTCCTCTATTGTTTTTTGTTTTTTTAACTTTCACCCCTCAGCCATTACTTTCTTCTCATGGATCTCCTTTGGTGTGGTAAAATTCCTTTTTAAAATAGGTTCTCTTTGTTTTACTGAATTTCTGGTTCCCGACTTCATGGTCAGCTCCACTGATTGTAGCGGGGAGATCTTGGGCCTACCTGTTCACATCCTTTCACATTTTTTGTCTTTCCTCATTGACGCCTTGCCCCCAGCCCCTGCCAATATTAAATACTCAATAGAGTGTTCTAACTGCTCATCAATAAAAATGTAATAAGTCATATTCTAACTGCCTTGCCTGGTGCTTTGAAGGTCAGATAAGATTAAGTGGTAATCAAACCATTCTAGAAAGTTCCAGTCTGTATACTTGAATACGCCCTTTGCTTTTGTTAAAAGAGGAATTTAACACTGTGAAAGGAAAGGCTACTGAAGCAACATAATGCACTCATGTGGTCTTTGCCAAGATCCTGGCAGAACAGACACAAAAAGAAAAAATTCACCATCATCACCTAAGGTTTGTGAGACACAATCCTTCCCATCAATAAAAAAGATTACTTTTCTACACTTCCAAAACAAATCCAGTCTGCATTACGCAAAAACTTGTCAAGCCTTCCACCACCTCTTTCTTGCACAGGCTCCGGACGCGCAGGCTCAGCGGCCATGGCTCACGGGCCCAGCAGCTCCACAGCATGTGGGATCTTCCCGGACCGGGGCACGAACCTGCGTCCCCTGCATTGGCAGGCGGACTCTCAACCACTGCGCCACCAGGGAAGCCCAACCACCTCTTTCTTAATGAATTTCACCTTTTTCACTCAGTGATCGAGTTTGAAAACAAGCTCTAATCTAGATTGAACAGCTGAGCATTATCACAGTGCTAATACAGTACGCAGGTAAAGAGCTAGATAAAAATTGCTAATAAACACTTCTCAAATCACTAAGCTTCAAAGAATTTTAATCAGTACATATTCATTCATCCTAAAAATACTCTAGTATTTTGCCTTTTGTCCTTTAAATAAAATTCTAGTAAATGATGTTATTTCTTTTTTTTTTTTTTTGCAGTATGCGGGCCTCTCACTGCTGTGGCCTCTCCCGTTGCGGAGCACAGGCTCCGGACGCGCAGGCTCAGCGGCCATGGCTCACGGGCCCAGCCGCTCCGCGGCATGTGGGATCCTCCCGGACCGGGGCACGAACCCCTGTCCCCTGCATCGGCAGGTGGACTCTCAACCACTGCGCCACCAGGGAAGCCCCGATGTTATTTCTTAAACAATACACTTGATGTTCTCAAATCTAATATCAGCCACTGAAAGATTTCGTGCAAATTGCTTAAATACCTGAGTCTCAGTTTTCTCATTTGAAAAACAGAAATACAAAATGCTTTGTGGGTTGGTTATTGCGAAGGTTAAAGGAGGGAAAGCACTTGAAAGAATTTATAAACCCTAACAGACTACACAAAAATATAACTGTTAGACGGCAATTCAAAGTCCTCTATGATCTCATTTCCTAATTTTTTTTTTTGGAGGGGAGCAATTTTATTTACTTTGATTAGGTAATACATTCACATGGCTCAAAATTCCAAAGTTGCAAAAGGGTATTCAGTAAAGTCTTTCATTCCTTTCCGCCAACCACCTAATTCTCTTCTCAGGAATGTAATCAACATCATATTTATTTTTCAGACGCATGTGGATTTTCCCTCAATTTTTATACAAATGCTATCATATTATTCACTGTTTTACATCTTCTTTTTTCTGATTTAACAATGTATCTTGGAGATTGTTTCACATTCATATATCAACAGAGAGGGAGCTCCTCCATTCTTTTCATTGGCTGCCTGAAACGCCATTGAGTGGGGGGGACCATGATATATTTAACTGTCCTACATTTAGGTTATTTCCAATCTTTTACTGTTAATAGTCTTTGCTCATGTATAAGTATATTTGTAAGGTACATTTCTAAAAGAGAACTGCTGGGTCAAAAAGCATACACATTTTCAATTCTGAAAAAGACTGCCACATTGTCCGTCATAGAGGTTTATAGCAATTTATTCTCCTTCCAGCCATAAATGGAAACTATTTCTCCACAAAATTGTCCATATAATCTCTTGTCAAACATTGTTGTTAAATCTCAGCCAATAGGATAGCAAAAAATGACATCTCCATGTGTTTTAATTTGCTTTTTCTAGTGAGTTTTTGGCCCTTTTTTGCTTGATAGTCTCTCCTAAGTAGCAAGAAAATTTAATTCACTCCCTTTTACTTTCTTCCCCTACACCCCTCTGCACATCCTATGATCCAGCCATCCTGAAATACCTACTATTCTCCAAATAGACCACATTTTGGAAAACGCCTATTCCTTCCACCTCTAGTCACAAAAATGTTTGACAGTCAAATTCAAAGGCATTTCAGTGTTTATGAAATGTTCCTTTATTCCTCTCATAGGACTTAATCCCTCCTTTTTCAGGGTGTCCAAGGCACACTGTTAAAGCTTCAGAATAGCATCATTTCATTCTGCCATGTATATATATGAGCTTCTTAAAGTCTGAAAACAAATTATCTATCTTAGCACCCTTTATGATATCCAACACATTCATTCAATTAACGTGGAATGGAAGACTGAATTAGAAATAAAAAACTGTGACTTTCTAATAATTGCATATGTGTCCTTAAACTTCCAAAATGCTGTAAATCTAGTGATGGGGATAATAAAATATAGTGAAGCTCTGGAGACTTGCTCTTTGGCCTAGAAGTTCATATTACAACTTAATGCTGATAAATCCTTCTTCTAAGTTTTTTGTTCAACGTTTGTTTTAACACTGAAATCCTGGTTGTGACTTAAATGACTAAAGAACATAACTAAGATCAAACCATTTTTTAAAGCAATGTACTAAGGTCTAGTAAACCCATGAAAAGGTGGTTGACTTTTTTACTAATCAAGGAAATGCAGTTTAAAAATCACAAGATACCATTAGACATCCAACAGAATGACTAAAATGGAAAAGACAGAAAATGTCAGGTGTACATGTAGATCAACAAGAATTCTCATAAACTGTTGGAGGAAAATAATATAAGCATTTTGGAAACTGTTTGGGGGAACCAACTAAAGCCACACATATGCCAACCCTGTGACTCAGAAATTCTACTCCTAGGTATATATTCGATAAAAAAAAAATACATTGTTCACACAAAGCTATGTACAAGAAATGTTGGCAGTGGCATTAATTATAACAGCATAAAATGGGAAAAACCTAAATGTTTATCAGTAGTAGAATAGATAAAGTATGGTATCCATACAGTGGAATTCTAACAGCAATGGGAATGAACAAACTATATAACTTCACACCAAAATGTGAGAGAATCTCACAGACCCTAAGGGTCTACACACTTCTATTTACATAAATACAAAAAATAGCAAAGGTAACCGGATGGTGTTAAAAATCAAGAGACCCCTATGGAGTAGGCATGGGGACTGGGGACCACATGAGGAGGCTTCTAAGGAGCTGGTAATATTCTGTTTGGTTACACAGATGTGTTCATCTTGTGAAAACTCATTAAATCATACAACTATGCTTTGTATACTTTTCTGCATGTATGTTACATTTCAATAAAAAGTTTACCTAAAATAAAAGAAAAGCAATAGGCTAAACCTTCAAAAGGGAATATATTCCTTTAAAAATACCTTTCATGAATAAATGTTTTTTAAATGTCATGGTGATTATTATTTTCCAAACCCAACTGACTTGCACTGGTTTGGCCCAAGAGCCTACTATCAAAAAGAGATCCAAAGAAAGCAGTTTTCTATTTCTAAAACAATGCAGGAGCCACAAATGGTATTCAGGATAGTTTGATTAAGGAAAAAAATGAGGTGACCAGAGATCAGCTCTAGGGAATAAGCAAAGATTGCAGAAAAAGATGAAAAGAAACAAAACCTCCTTAAAATGGTACCAAAATATCAATCACTCTTAAATAAGCCTCTTTTGAGATACTAAGGAAAAAAAAACAACTATTTATTCCAATGCAGATATGTGCCTCAGCACCCAGCTTCCCTCCCGATATTATTTTAAAACACTGCACAAGAGACAAAGAGAGAGCACCATGGGAGTAGTAATTAATGGCACATGCAGGTGTCTGAAGAGAGGGAAACCAAGGGAAATGAAACACAAATTCTTCCGCCTCATTAGTCTTCTAAAAATACTGCCATAACACAAAGGCATGCCCTGCTTATGTAGTATAAAAATGAATGAGAAACCTAATCAAAATGGTTTTTGTGAATCTTGACCATAGCCCAGATACAAATACTTTGGAGATTTAAAAAAGGAAAAGAAAAATGGATGGCACTGAACTAGTCAAGCATGCTTCAAATAAACACAGAGATGGACAAAATAAAATCAATGTATAGTAAATTCAACTATCAGTGTCAATGGAGACAGATGTTTAAAAAGCTCTTCTATTGGCAGGGCAATATAGAAATAACAGGCACTCCAGGGCTGATGACCAGACCCAAACACTTATTCTTTTCTGAACCTGGCATTAATTCGTTTTTAACTTGATCTCGATTGGACTCAAGAAGGCAGCAAAGGGAAAAGATCAGAAGTCAAGGCAACCACCAGAGAGAGGTGACTTTGCAGCCAACTTTCAACTTCCTGTTGTAAAAAGGTATACCAAAAAGATAATTAACTGAAATTCACAGATAATCCATCACATTTCACGTTAGTCATGGTACAAAACTGGTTTTGCACAGAACTGTAGCCAAGTAGGCAGCCCCTCCAAAAAGAAACAAGAAAAAAAGGTGGGATGCTGTCAAGGTTTTAATTACAGCTCTTGATCTTACATTGTCCACCTTCAGGTAAAGATGCTAATAAGCAGTGAAATTTGCAGAAGGCAAGTAGCAAGAAGGAAAACAAGCAAGAGATTTGAATAATCAAATTTCAAGTAAATTTTTAAAATCTGGAACTAATAATTATTGGCTCATGTAGTGATTAAAAAAATTCTCTCCCCTTATAGAAGGTAGGATTAGAATTAACCACTAATGATCCGAGCTAGGAATGGCATCAAGGGAAAAAGAAAGATCAGAAGTTGCCTCCTTTCCCTTAATATTGCAAAGCAGATTTATTAAAGACATCTATGCAGACCATTCAGCCAAAACCAAACATAAGTTAACACTGACCTGGTTAAACAGGTTCAAAGAGAGTTTCAGGTTCATCTGAAATTAGACTTGAAATCAGCAATAGGGACAGCAAGAAGAGCATTTGTGGGCTTCCCTGGTGGCACAGTGGTTAAGAGTCCGCCTGCAGATGCAGAGGACGCGGGTTCGTGCCCCGGTCCGGGAAGATCCCACATGCTGCAGAGCGGCTGGGCCCGTGAGCCATGGCCGCTGAGCCTGCGCATCCGGAGCCTGTGCTCCGCATCGGGAGAGGCCACAACAGTGAGAGGCCTGCGTACCGCAAAAAAAAAAAAAAAAAAAAAAGAAGAGCATTTGCTGAGGGCCTAACAAGGGCTGGCAATTCAAGTGAGTACACTAATCAAGGAGTGACTAGAAGGTCTCTCTAGAAGAACTCACAAGTCCAAGAAATAAATGAGTAGCTTGGGAAGGGGATAAGTAAACAAACCATCTCTGATAGCATCAGAGATGAGTATTTATTCATTCATTAAGCATTTACCCTGAGTGTTCACGACACTGCAAAAGACAGACAACCATTATTTTTGTTTGTCCATCCAACTCATCCTTCTGGTACCAGCACCTCATTCTTCAGAGGAAACATCCCTTCCCCTGGTTCTGCAGGGAACACCTGACCCACACCTAGCCAGTGACAGTCCTGATTAACTCTGGTCCCAGTAACTGGTTCAGGGTTAGGGGCATGACCAAAGGCAGGGACAATCAAAAGCAACAAGCATCTGCAGAATAAAGTTGTTTCGTGTAGGAAATAAGCCCTCTGCTCTTAAGAGGTTCTCACATGGAGAAAGTTGGCTTGAGAATGAAGCCAGATGAAAACAGACTAGGAAATGGCAAGAAACAGGGCCGTGATGACATGATTTGAGCCCCTAGATCCAGCCATGCCTGAAGCTAGCATTCCTCTTGGAGTTTTTAGCAACATAAGCCAATAAACTTTCTTTTAAACTGTCCTTAAACTGGATGGGTTTTTGCTGCTTGAAAACAAATTCTCTAATCCATGATTACTGCCTTATTCCCTTAAATCCCTTTACAGCAAGGGTCCCCAACTCCCCCACCCCTAGGCCGCACAGCAGGAGGTGAGCAGCAGGCAAGTCAGCATCCATCGGCGGCTTCCTACCACTCCCCATCGCTCGCATGACCTCCTGAACCATCCCCCCACCCCATCCCCGTCCGTGGAAAAACTGTCTTCCACGAAACCGGTCCCTGGTGCCAAAAAGGTTGGAGACTGCTGCTTTACAGGAATAATTCTTCAGCCAGAGTACCCACCGTCAATTATTAAAAAATCACAAAATATCTTTTGAAGTGGGACACTCTGAGAAATTGATATGAAATAAGTTTGTCTTTATTACTCCCTGCATGTTAGGAACCTTTTGATGACAGAACTATGTCTTCCCACAAAGGAAAATAAGTTTTGGTGTAATTGATTATTCACACCAGATCCTAATACAGGGTTGGTTGGGCCTTTAGAACACCAAAAACCTGTCTGCTCAGCTCTTTGTGGGTGCCAGGAGTTCATAGGACAAGGTGAAATTTGAGGGTTTTGCTGCTTGAATTCACTTCTTTCTGCCTCCCCCATGGAAAGGAGAACCCAAATGAAGAGTGTGTGGATTCTACAAGCCTCCCTCGGCCCCCACTTTCCCACAAAACAGAGGCCAGTCATGCGGTGAAAGCTCAGTTACAAAGTGCTGATAGCAGCAGTTACATTCTGTGGGTTTGTACTTCTTCACCATTACAAAACCCCATCCCGTACATACGTAAAATAGATAGCTAGTGGGAAGCAGCCACATAGCACAGGGAGATCAGCTTGGTGCTTTGTGACCACCTAGAGGGGTGGGATAGGGAGGGTGGGAGGGAGGGAGATGCAAGAGGGAAGAGATGTGGAAACATATGTATATGTATATGTATAACTGATTCACTTTGTTATACAGCAGAAACTAACACACCATTGTAAAGCAATTATACTCCAATAAAGATGTTAAAAAAAAAAGAGTTAAGAGAAGTCTGAGAATTTTGATTTAAGGTTGCTGAGGAACCAGTGCTACCATTATATGAGAAAAAAAAAAAAAAACCATTCTGATGGGCAAACAGACTTGCTGAGGCCATCTCCACAAGGAATCTGGCTGGTACCTTTTGCCCCTTTTTGCTGATCTCTGTCCTGAGTAGACAGTAGCACATCCAGGTGAGTTCACATCAGATTGCCTTCACCCAAGGATGTGGGTGAGGGGGAAGTATGCTGACCCAGGTTCTGAATGTAGAATGTGCCAGCAAAGAATGGTAGAAAAGGCACAGGACTAGAAGTCCAGAGGACCTGGATCTGGTCCTGGCCCTGGCTTTGCTACCAACTACATGTGACCCCAGATAAACCATTTCACCTTTCAAGGTGCTGATTTCCTTACTGTGAAAGTGATGGGTGGAAATGGATCTGTGTTTTTCCACTGTGGGTGGTGACTCAGGTGGATGGTGAAACCAATTTAGTGGATGAAGACCGACATTAAAAACTTGATTCTAGGGCTGAGCAGGAATTATACAAGATGAATCTAGAGCATCCTGTAGTGCCAGAAAGTAAGAACATGCTCAAAAAAATCAACAATGATAGGCTTATGTCAAAGGGCCACAGGAGCCAAATTAAAGGGCTCCTACTGGCCAAAGCTGGAAAAATTTGAGCACTAAACTAGATAAAGTACTACTGGATTACAACCCACAGTATAAAATAAGAATCTGTGAATCCACACCAATATAAATATTAACTAACTGAATACATCAATAAATGGGGGAGGATAGACAGACCTGCCATACAGAACAATGCCAAATAATCTACGTAGGAGGTAGAACATAACTCCCCACTGCTTAGGTGTGGGCTGCACAGTGGGCAGGAGAAAGAGTAACTTTGCAGTGAACAAACCTAACACTACCTCAGCTAAAGGATCAAGGTCAACATGAACAGTGATAAAACACATTGATAGTATGTACTTTCAACATAATGTGATAAATGGCACTTTACCTCTGTGGTCTTCTGCCCCAAAACCCATAACCCTAGTCTAATCATGAGAAAAACATCAGACAAATCCCAGTCGAGGGACATTCTACAAATGCTTGACCAGTATGCCTTGAAACTGTCAAGGTCAACAGAAACAAGGATAGTCTAAGAAACTGTGACAGCCAAGAGGAGCTGAACGAGACATGATGACTAAACATAATGTGGAACGCTGGATGGGATCCTGGAATAGAAGAGGGACATTAGGTAAAAACTAAGAAAACGTGGATAAAGTTTAGACTTTAGTTAACAAATCAGAATGTATTAGTATTGGTTCATTAATTGGGACCAATGTACCTTACTAATGTAAGATAGTAATAGTAGGGGAACTGAGTGTGGGGCATATGGGAACCCTCTGTACTATCTTCCCAGCTTTTCTGTAAATCTAAAAGTGTTCTCAAATGAAAAGCTGTTTTTTTCTTGGGGGGTGATTAAAACAAACTTTGTTATGGGAGAAGATGATCGCTAGGCTTTCACTAGCAACACAAAAGAAACACTAAAGCTACGCTAAGGAAATCTGAAATCTAGATGCAAAGGTCCGCTCTGCCATTTGCCCTTTGGGTAAGTCACTCACCTTACCGGAGGTCCTCAGTCTAATTTACAACAAGATAATACCTGTCCTGCTACATCACAGTGTTGTTTTCTTGTGAGAAGCAAAGTATGTTAAAGTAATTTACAAATGTGGGGCTTCCCTGATGGCGCAGTGGTTGAGAGTCCGCCTGCCGATGCAGGAGATGTGGGTTCGTGCCCCGGTCCAGGAAGATCCCACATGCTGCGGAGCGGCTGGGCCCGTGAGCCATGGCCGCTGAGCCTGCGCGTCCGGAGCCTGTGCTCCGCAACGGGAGAGGCCACAACAGTTAGAGGCCCGCGTACCGCAAAAAAAAAAAAAAAAAAAAAAAAGTAATTTACAAACGTGGAAATGCTATTTAAAATATGGGGCTTATGACAATAACCTAGTGTGAACCAGAATTCTCTGGTTCCTCCCCACATCAGAGTGGGCTCAGGGCTGCTTGAGACTGAGTCTTTTGCCTGCTGCAGCAATGCTTGGGTTTTCAAAGGGGTCCCTGGAGCAGCAGCATGAGTATCACCTGAGAACTTGTTCGAAATGCAGAATCTCGGATCCCACCACAGATTCACTAAATCAGAAACTCTGGGGTGGGGCACACAATCTGTTTCAACAAGCCCTGCAGGTCATTCTGGTGCTGCTGAAGTTTAGAACCCCAGAGAAACTGACAGATAACTGTGAGTCCCATTCACACGGGCCACACTCCTCCAGCTGGTTTCCCGTGCAGCTAGCAGTCACGCAGCTCTCACTTCCTCCAGAACCCCCTTCACATCTATTGACACTTGGCTAATTCTCACACGACTCCTCTGGGGGCAGGGGGTGGAGGGGAACAGTACCATCCACAGGAATGTAGAGAAGTCCATGACACGCTAAACCTCAGCATGAGTTAACTAGCTAGAGCAAGACCCAAGAACATGGTTATTTTGCCCAACTCATCTGTGAAGTTCTCAGCAGTGGTTGTTGTATGTGACTACCAGTCACACTGATGAAAGCACATTCTCTAGCTCAAACACTTTCGGTGGGTCAAAGCCTCGCTCTATTAACATCCCTCCCAGAAGCTCTCTTCCATTTATTCTTTGGAATTGTCCCCCTTCCCCATTCACCAGCAATCGGGGAGTGGCTGTGAGAATTAAATCAGGTGCTGTTCTCTCAAAAAGGACTGAACATAGTGGCTCATTTTTTATAGACAATCCATAAAAGAAAGCTACTATGATTATCGTTATAAGGTCCTCCTACCTTTGTGACTACTTACCCTTCCCCTACCTACCTCTTGTTTGGCATTCCTCAAGGTACCACATGCATCCCCTTTCCTCTTCTGGGACCTGCCCAAAAGGTTGGACAGGTTGGGCCTCCCTTGGAAACCTCCTCAACTGCTATAATTTCAACTAAACTGCCAACTCCCAGGAGTGATCCCCAGTTTTGCCCTCTCTTCTGAGTTATCTGCTGGACATCACTGATATCACCCACACACTTCAAGCTCAGCATGTTCAAAACCAAAAGCATCCTTTTTCCCTAAGATCTATTCATCTTTCTATGTTCTTCCATGGCATGGTCAATGGCACCTTAAATAACAGTCACATAGGCCTGAAACTCTGGAGTTACTTCTTGGTTTGCTTTATATGTTTACTGCAGAATAAGGAACACCTTAACTTGGAACAAAATTTCAAAGATGCAGTTTAAATCTCACAACTGTCCTTTTATCTCCCATTCTCCCCTCCTTGGGGAATCTGATGTTACCCACTTCTTGTAGAGCCTTCAAGAGATATTTTATATTTATGATACACAGGGGGTACTAGTAAATGTTTATCAACGAGCTCTCTGGAAAAACAAAAACAAAAACCCCAATTTCTTTCCTTTGCCGACTGCCATGGTGTAAATACTCCCACCTTGGCCAATTTCAAACGACCACCACAAAGTCACTGACCAAGGAGTTGGGGAGAGATATACACAACTGGTCTCACAAGCCAGTGCGATCTGCCTTCAGCCCACCCCCTCCCCTAGTTTATGAGTATGTGTACCTATGCATAATATGTACATGTTTACATATATAAACATATAAACTATACATTAGCTATGAATATATTTTTTCTCACATGGAAGCATCCCATACATACCTTGGTATATATGGTATGTATGCCAAAAATCTATGTAGTCTACACTTTTTTTTTTTTAACTTAACTCAGAGGTTGTTACAAATCAGTAGATGTAGAGATGCTTCATTTTTAACTGCTCCATTACTCATTAACCAGTTCCTACTGATGGACAATTAGGTTATTTGCAATCCTTTTATTCAAACAATGCTTCAATAAATAACTTTGCACATATATCACTGGCACGTTTACTTATCTGTAGGATTAAATTCACAGAACTGTTATGGCTGGTTCAAAGGGTGCATGTGTTTGCAGTTTTGATAGATACTGCCAAGGGCTCTACACAGAGCTTGGACCAATTTACATTTCCATCTACCATGAATACCTGTTTCCTCAAACCTCTGCCAACAGTTACCATATTTTCTGACATTTGCCCATCTGATAGGTGAAAAAATAGCATCTCACTGAAGTTTTAACTTACCTTTCTCTTTTTATGAGTGAGGTTAAAGTTTCACATGTTTAAGCATCATTTGTATGCAGTTTTGTGAACTATTTGTTCAAATTCTTTGCCTCTACAGTAACTGTTCTTTCTCTTCTTGATTTGCTGTGGTTCTTTATATATTGATGGAATTAGATCTTTGTGACATGAATTGCAATTACTTTTCTAAATTTACTGATCACCTTTTGACAGTTAAAAACATTTGGCCCTGCAAAAATCATATATAGTCAAATAAATCAATATTTTGTTTTATATCTCAAAAGGCTTTTCTATCTCCATTATTATTAAAATGGTATTCTGTTCTTTACTAGTTGTTTTAAAGTTTTGACCCATGTGAAATTTATTTTGAGGGAAGACATGGTGTGAGGCTCAAACTTTTTCACCTGAGTGTACCAACACCATTTATTATCTCCCATAGAATCATCTTTGCCTTCTCTCTCAACCCTGGACCCCAATTTCCTAGTGCCTAGGGGCTGTCCTTCTAACTTTCCAATATTTTTTGCTGTCTTTCCTTTCTTCTCCCACTGTGACCACCCTAGTTCAGGTCTCATTGTGCTTATACTCCCAGCCTCTGACCTTCTCTACCACCCCTAGAATACTTTCTCTAATTAGCTCCCACCACGTCACCTCCTTGTTCACTGTCCACAGGATAAAGTCCAAAACCCTTACTATAGGATTCAGGATCCACTCCATTTGCACCCCAACCTACCTCCCCATTCTCATATCCTGTCACTATTGCCATTTAAAACAGTCCTTCTCATCAAACTGGAAGGTTCGTCACTCCTCAAAATGCTACGCCTTGAGCAAAATAAATAAATGTATACAGCAAAACAGAAAGAGACTCACAGATACAGAAGACAAACTAGTGGATATCAGTGGGGAGACGGAAACGGGGAGGGGCAAGAAAGTACAGGATTAAGAGGTGCAAACTACTATGTATAAAATAGATAAGCAACAAGAATATATTGTACAGCACAGGGAATTACAGCCATTATTTTGTAATAACTGTAAAAGGAGTACAACCTACAAAAAGACTGAATCACAACAAAAAACCTGAATCACTATAACTTTAAAGGAGTATAACCTACAAAAAGACATCACACCTGAAACTAATACAATACTGTAAATCAACAATACCTCAATAAAAAAATGCGGGGAGGAGCTTCAAGACTGCGGAAGAGTAAGACGTGGAGATCACCTTCCTCCCCACAAATACATCAGAAATACATCTATACGTGGAACAACTCCTATAGAACACCTACTGAATGCTGGCAGACCTCAGACCTCCCAAAAGGCAAGAAACTCCCCCACGTACCTGGGTAGAGCAAAAGAAAAAAGAATAAACAGAGACAAAGAATAGGGACGGGACCTGCACCAGTGGGAGGGAGCCGTGAAGGAGGAAAGGTTTCCACACATTAGAAGCCCCTTCGCGGGCGGAGACTGCGGGTGGCAGAGGGGGGGAGCTTCGGAGCCACGGAGCAGAGCGCAGCAACAGGGGTGCGGAGGGCAAAGAGGAGAGATTCCCGCACAGAGGATCGGTGCCGACGGGCACTCACCAGCCCGAGAGGCTTGTCTGCTCACCTGCCTGGGTGGGCGGGGCTGGGAGCTGAGGCTCAGGCTTCGGTCGGATCGCAGGGAGAGAACTGGGGTTGGCGGCGTGAACACAGCCTGAAAGGGCTAGTGCACCACGGCTAGACGGGAGGGAGTCCGGGAAAAAGTCTGGAGCTGCAAAAGAGGCAAGAGACTGTTTCTTGCCTCTTTGTTTCCTGGTGCGCGCGGAGAGGGGATTAAGAGCACCGCTTAAAGGAGCTCCAGAGAAGGGCGCGAACCGCGACCATCAGCGCGGACCCCAGAGAGGGGCACGAGACGCTAAGGCTGCTGCTGTTGCCACCAAGAAGCCTGTGTACAAGCACAGGTCACTCTCCACACCTCCCGTCCCGGGAGCCTGTGCAGCCCGCCACTGCCAGGGTCCCACAACTTCCCCAGGAGAACACACGGCACGCCTCAGGCTGGTGCAACGTCACGCTGGCCTCTGCGGCTGCAGGCTCGCCCCACATCCGTACCCCTCCCTCCACCCGGCCTGAGTGAGCCAGAGCCCCCGAATCACCTGCTACTTTAACCCCGTCCTGTCTGGGCGTGGAACAGACGCCCTCAGGCGACTTACACGCAGAGGCGGGGACAAATCCAAAGCTGAACCCCAGGAGCTGTGCGAACAAAGAAGAGAAAGGGAAATTTCTCCCAGCAGCCTCAGGAGCAGCGGATTAAATCTCCACAGTCACCTTGATGTACCCTGCATCTGTGGAATACCTGAATAGACAATGAATAATCCCAAAAGTGAGAAGGTGGACTTTGGGAGCAACGATATATATATTTATATATATATTATATGCTTCTGTGTGTATGCGTATGCTTCTGTATGTGATTTTGTCTGTATAGCTTTGCTTTTACCATTTATCCTAGGGTTCTGTCTGTCCGGTTTTTGTTTGTTTGTTTTTTAATATACTTTTCAGCGCTTGTTATCATTAGTGGATTTGGTTTTTGGTTTGGTTGTTCTTTCTTTTTTTTAATTACTTTAAAAAATTTTCTTAATACTTATTTTTTGTTTTTTATATTAATAACTTTTTATTTTACTTTATTTTATTTTATCTTTTTCTTTCTTTCTTTCTTTCTCCCTTTTATTCTGAGCCATGTGGATGACAGGCTCTTGGTGCTCCAGCCAGGCATCAGGGCTGTGCCTCTGAGGTGGGAGAGCCAAGTTCAGGACACTGGTCCACCAGAGACCTCCCAGCTCCACGTAATATCAAACGGCGAAAATCTCCCAGATATCTCCATCTCAACGCCAAGACCCAACTCCACTCAATGCTCAGCAAGCCACAGTGCTGGACACCCTATGCCAAACAACTAGCAAGACAGGAACACAACGCCACCCATTAGCAGAGAGGCTGCCTAAAATCATAATAAGGTAACAGACACCCCAAAATACACCACCAGACATGGACTTGCCCACCAGAAAGACAAGATCCAGCCTCGCCCACCAGAACACAGGCACTAGTCCCCTCCACCAGGAAGCCTACACAGCCCACTGAACCAACCTTAGCCACTGGGGACAGACACCAAAAACAACAGGAACTACAAACCTGCAGCCTGCGAAAAGGAGACCCCAAACACAGTAAGTTAAGCAAAATGAGAAGACGAAGAAAATCACAGCAGATGAAGGAGCAAGGTAAAAACCCACCAGACCTAACAAATGAAGAGAAAATAGGCAGTCTACCTGAAAAAGAATTCAGAGTAATGATAGTAAAGATGATCCAAAATCTGGAAATAGAATGGAGAAAATAGAAGAAACGTTTAACAAGGACCTAGAAGAACTAAAGAGCAAACAAACAATGATGAACAACACAATAAATGAAATTTAAAATTCTCTAGAAGGGATCAATAGCAGAATAACTGAGGCAGAAGAACAGATAAGTGACCTGAAAGATAAAATAGTGGAAATAACTACTGCAGAGCAGAATAAACAAAAAAGAATGAAAAGAATTGAGGACAGTCTCAGAGACCTCTGGGACAATATTAAACTCACCAACATTTGAATTATAGGGGTCCCAGAAGAAAAAAAGAGGGACTGAGAAAATATTTGAAGAGATTATAGTTGAAAACTTCCCTAATATGGGAAAGGAAATAGTTAATCAGGTCCAGGAAGCACAGACAGTCCCATACAGGATAAATCCAAGAAGAAACACACCAAGGCACATATTAATCAAACTATTAAAAATTAAATACAAAGAAAAAATATTAAAAGCAGCAAGGGAAAAACAACAAATAACATACAAGGGAATCCCCATAAGGTTAACAGCTGATCGTTCAGCAGAAACTCTGCAAGCCGGAAGTGAGTGGCAGGACATATTTAAAGTGATGAATGGAAAAAAACTACAACCAACATTACTCTACCCAGCAAGGATCTCATTCAGATTTGACAGAGAAATTAAAACCTTTACAGACAAACAAAAGCTAAGAGAATTCAGCACCACAAAACCAGCTTTACAACAAATGTTAAAGGAACTTTTCTAGGCAAGAAACACAAGAGAAGGAAAAGACTTACAATAACAAACCCAAAACAATTAAGAAAATGGGAATACAAACATACATATCAATAATTACCTTAAATGTAAATGGTTTAAATGCTCCAACCAAAAGACATAGACTGGCTGAATGGATACAAAAACAAGACCCATATATATGCTGTCTACAAGAGACCCACTTCAGACCTAGGGACACATACAGACAGAAAGTGAGGGGATGGAAAAAGAGATTCCATGCAAATGGAAATCAAAAGAAAGCTGGAGTAGCAATTCTCATATCTGACAAAATAGACTTTAAAACAAAGACTATTACAAGAGACAAAAAAGGACACTACATTATGATAAAGGGATCAAACCAAGAAGAAGGTATAACAATTGTAAATATTTATGCACCCAACATAGAAGCACCTCAATACATAAGGCGAATACTAACAGCCATAAAAGGGGATATTGACAGTAACACATTCATAGTAGGGGACTTTAACACCCCACTTTCACCAATGGACAGATCACGCAAAATGAAAATAAATAAGAAAACACAAGCTTTAAATGATACATTAAACAAGATGGAATTAATTGATATTTATAGGACATTCCATCCAGAAACAACAGAATACATTTTCTTCTCAAGTGCTCATGGAACATTCTCCAGGATAGATCATATCTTGGGTCACAAATCAAGCCTTGGTAAATTTAAGAAAATTGAAATCCTATCAAGTATCTTTTCTGACCACAACGCTATGAGACTAGATATCAATTACAGGAAAAAAATCTGTAAAAAATACAAACACATGGATGCTAAACAATACACTACTTAATAACAAAGAGATCACTGATGAAATCAGAGAGGAAATCAAAAAATACGTAGAAACAAATGACAATGAAAATACGACAACCCAAAACCCATGGGATGCAGCAAAAGCAGTTCTAAGAGGGAAGTTTGTAGCAGTACAGTCCTACCTCAAGAAACATCTCAAATAAACAATCTAACCTTACACCTAAAGCAATGAGAGAAAGAAGAACCCAAAAAACCCCAAAGTTAGCAGAAGGAAAGAAATCATAAAGATCAGAGCAGAAATCATAAAGATCAGAGCAGAAATAAATGAAAAAGAAATGAAGGAAACGATAGCAAAGATCAATAAAACTAAAAGCTGGTTCCTTGAGAAGATAAACAAAATTGATAAACCATTAGCCAGACTCATCAAGGAAAAAAGGGAGAAGACTCAAATCAATAGAATTAGAAATGTAAAGGGAGAAGTAACAACTGACACTGCAAAAATACAAAGGATCATGAGAGATTACTACAAGCAACTGTATGCCAATAAAATGGACAACCTGGAAGAAATGGACAAATTCTTAGAAAAGCACAACCTTCTGAGACTGAACCAGGAAGAAATAGAAAATAGGAACAGACCAATCACAAGCACTGAAATTGTAACTGTGATTAAAAATCTTCCAACAAACAAAAGCCCAGGACCAGATGGCTTCACACGCGAATTCTATCAAACATTTAGAGAAGAGCTAACACCTATCCTTCTCAAACTCTTCCAAAATATAGCAGAGGGAGGAACACTCCCAAACTCATTCTATGAGGCTACCATCACCCTGATACTAAAACCAGACAACCATGTCACAAGAAAAGAAAACTACAGACCAATATCACTGATGAACATAGATGCAAAAATCCTCAACAAAATACTAGCAAACAGAGTCCAACAGCACATAAGGATCATACACCATGATCATACACCATGATCATACAACATGATTAACAAACTGAAGGAGAAAAACCATATGATCATCTCAATAGATGCAGAGAAAGCTTTCAACAAAATTCAACACCCATTTATGATAAAAACCCTCCATAAAGTACGCATAGAGGGAACTTACCTCAACACAATAAAGGCCATATATGACAAACCCACAGCCAACATCGTCCTCAATGATGAAAAACTGAAAGCATTTCCTCTAAGATCAGGAACAAGACAAGGTTGCCCACTCTCACCACTGTTTTCAACATAGCTTTGGAATTTTTAGCCACAGCAATCAGAGAAGAAGAAGAAATAAAAGGAACCCAAATCGGAAAAGAAGAAGTAAAGCTGTCACTGTTTGCAGATGACATGACACTATACATAGAGAATCCTAAAGATGCTACCAGAAAACTACTAGAGCTAATCAATGAATTTGGTAAAGTAGCAGGATACAAAATTAGCACAGAAATCTCTAGCATTCCTATACAGTAATGATGAAAAATCTGAAAGTGAAATTAAGAAAACACTCCCATTTACCACTGCAACAAAAAGAATAATATCTCTAGGAATAAACCTACCTAAGGAGACAAAAGGCCTGTATGCAGAAAATTATAAGACACTGATGAAAGAAATTAAAGATGATACAAATAGATGGAGAAATATACCATGTTCTTGGATTGGAAGAATCAACATTGTGAAAATGAGTATACTACCCAAAGCAATCTACAGATTTAATGCAATCCCTATCAAACTACCACTGCCATTTTTCACAGAACTAGAACAAAAAATTTCACAATTTGTATGGAAACACAAAAGACCCTGTATAGCCAAAGCAATCTTGAGAACAAAAAACGGAGCTGGAGGAATCAGGCTCCCTGACTTCAGACTATACTACAAAGCTACAGTAATGAAGATAGTACGGTACTGGCACAAAAACAGAAATTTAGATCAATGGAACAGGATAGAGAGCCCAGAGATAAACCCATGCACATATGGTCACCTTATCTTTGATAAAGGAAGCAAGAATATACAATGGAGAAAAGACAGCCTCTTCAATGAGTGGTGCTGGGAAAACTGGACAGCTACGTGCAAAAGTGTGAAATTAGAATACTCCCTAACACCATACACAAATATAAACTCCAAATGGATTAAAGACCTAAATGTAAGGCCAGACACTATCAAACTCTTAGAGGTAAACATAGGCAGAACACTCTATGACATAAATCACAGCAAGACCCTTTTTGACCCACCTCCTAGAGAAATGGAAATAAAAACAAAAATAAACAAATGGGACCTAATGAAACTTCAAAGCTTTGCACAGCAAAGGAAACCATAAACAAGACAAAAAGACAACCCTCAAAATGGGAGAAATATTTGCAAATGAAGCAACTGAAAAAGGATTAATCTCCAAAATTTACAAGCAGCTCATGCAGCTCAATAGCAAAAAAACAAACAACCCAATCCAAAAATGGGCAGAAGACCTAAATAGACATTTCTCCAAAGGAGATATACAGATTGCCAACAAACACATGAAAGAATGCTCAACATCACTAATCATTAGAGAAATGCAAATCAAAGCTACAATGAGATATCACCTCACACCAGTCAGAATGGCCATCATCAAAAAATCGAGAAACAATAAATGCTGGAGAGGGTGTGGAGAAAAGGGAACCCTCACACACTGTTGTGGGAATGTAAATTGATACAGCCACTATGGAGAACAGTATGGAAGTTCCTTAAAAAACTAAAAATAGGTCTTCCCTGGTGGCACAGTGGTTGAGAGTCCGCCTGCCGTTGCAGGGGACACGGGTTCGTGCACCGGTCCGGGAAGATGCCACAGCGCGGAGTGGCTAGGCCCGTGGGCCATGGCCACCGAGCCTGCGCGTCCGAAGCCTGTGCTCCGCAACGGGAGAGGCCATAACAGTGAGAGGCCCGCGTACCACACACAAAAAAAAAACAAACAAAAAATAGAACTACCATACGACCCAGCAATCCCACCAATGGCATATACCCTGAGAAAACCATAATTCAAAGAGAGTCATGCACCACAATGTTCATTGCAGCTCTATTTACAATACCCAGGACATGGAAGCAACCTAAGTGTCCATGGACAGATGAATGCATAAAGAAGATGTGGCACATATGTACAATGGAATATTACTCAGCCATAAAAAGAAACGAAATTGAGTTATTTGTATTGAGGTGGATAAACCTAGAGTCTGTCATACAGAGTGAAGTGTGAAAAACAAATACCGTATGCTAACACATATATATGGAATCTAAAAAAAAAAATGGTCATGGAGAACCTATGGGCAAGACGGGAATAAAGACGCAGACCTACTAGAGAATGGACTTGAGGACACGGGGAGGGGCAAGTGTAAGCTGGGACAAAGTTAGAGAGTGGCATGGACATATATACACTACCAAATGTAAAATAGATAGCTAGTAGGAAGCAGTCGCATAGCACAGGGAGATCAGCTCGGTGCTTTGTGACCAGCTAGAAGGGTGGCATAGGAAGGGTGGGAGGGAGGGAGATGCAAGAGGCAAGAGATATGGAGATATATGTATATGTATAGCTGATTCACTTTGTTATAAAACAGAAACTGACACACCCTTGTAAAGCAATTATATTCCAATAAAAATGTTAAGGAAAAAAAAATGCTACACCTTGGCTCATCCTGCATTCTCTACCTGGAGTGTCCTTTCACCTAGCTCTCCATTCCCTTCCTTCGTCTCAATCCTACACGTCCTTCAAGGCTTGGCTCAGATGCCCCCTTCTCTGCAGAAGAGTCTCCCATGGCCTCTCTGTGCTCCCACCACACCTCAGCATCTTGTTACAGCAAGTGTTACACCTCTCCTTGTCTCTCACATTGTGTGTTTATAACTGTCCCTCCCAGCTGGGGGGAATGTTCCTTGAGAGCAGGGGTTGTGGCTAATCCATTATTATTATACATAATAGTTTGTAATAAAATGAAAATGCCTTAGCCTAGTGGTTCTCAAACTTTAGTGAGCATCAGAATCACCCAAAGGGCTTGTAAAAACAGATAGCTGGGCCCTCCCCTCAGTTTCTGATTCAATAGGTCTGCGGTGGGGCCCGAGAATTTGCATTTCTAACATGTTCCCAGGTGATGCTGATCAGCAACTTGTGGAACCACACTTTGAAAACCATTGCCTCAGACTACACCTCAAACCTCAAACTGCAAGCCTCTGAAAACGTGAACACAGTCACATGTCCAAAAATCTCCTGCAGGAGGAAATCCTCTGGAGCTGGGTGTCCTTTACATACGTGTAGATTTCATCTTGTCCAAACAGTTCAGCCTAAGAAGGCAGTGATCAGCTCAAGGCCACAGAGGCAGAAGCACTTCCGGGGCTGGATTCATCCTCTGATTCTCTGACTCCCACTTCTGTGCTCTCCACCACACAGAGGGGCCCTCTGGTCAATGACCCGACTACACCACAGCTCTGCCACCCAGTCCCTTTGTGACTGTGGGTAGACTATGTAAGCCCCCCTAGGCTTGTGATAGTCTGGGGTTCTTTGAGTGGAAGCAAGAGAAAATATTCCGGCAACTGAAACAAACAAAAAAATGTACTGGGAAAATATCAGTTTCAGGAAGTAAGGAGGGGCTGGAGGGGAAAGCATGGGCACAGCTTCATGGGACCTGGAGCCAGACTATAACAATGCCGTGCGGACAAGAATGGTTGGGTCAGGACACACCCTTGGCATCAGAATCTCCATGACCCTCGGCACTGGACCCAGATTCCAGCCAGAGGCATCTGACTGGTCTGGCTCCCAGGGCCACCGACAGCCAAGGAGAATGGGGCTCCTCGTTCTAGACCCTAAGGCAAGAAGTGATTCCTCAGATAGAAATCAGGAAGGGTAAATGGATGCTGAACAACCAAAGAGCAAGTAATTGCTCCCCAGCCTCTGTTCGGTCATTGGTAAACTGTTACGCCAACAGCCACCTCATACCTTATTGGAAGATCTAATGAGATAGTATAAGTACAGCACTAAACCTGGCACAGAGTAAGTGCTCCACAGTTACCAGCCGCCATTGCTATTATTACTGGTCTTTGCAATTACCATCACCCCCTTTAAAGTCAGGATGGTTCCCCATTCCCTAAAGACCCCAACAAGCTCCAAAGGACACTTCAGTTAATTCTACAGAAATCTGCTTGAAGCAACTCTGAACCCATAAGAAAAACCCAAGTGGGTCTTCCCTGCATTCTTTGAGGTCAAGTACCCCTCGTCCACTTCATCTCAGATGCTAGACAACAGAACTACACTCGAATTGGAGCCAGCAAGTTATTTTAAGCTACTTCCATGGCCATGCTGGAGAACAGGTTGTTAGATCTCATTCGGTTTCAGTTACAAAGCTGGTAAAAACTCAACTTTGGATTCAGTTCCCAGTAGCAAAGAAACACACCTGTGTGTATCATCACAGCAATTCAAAACCTCGGGAGAGGAATTAAACCCCTCCTCCTACTCAGTTCCACCTGGCCTCCAGCAATCGGCAGAAAGACACAGAAAGGGCAGGACTTCACTCCTGTCATCCCCCTCTGAGGATTCCCTTTCCTCCTCCTCCTTCAGACCATCAGCAGCCTGAATCATGACCTACAGAAAAATGGAATTTTTCTCTCCAGGGTCCCAGTTAAAATCCAGACTCATTCCCTTGGAGCTACAGATCCTCACTGTAATTAACAAATTCTCTGTGACTGTTTAGTATCTCCTTAAAGGGAGGTTCCACATCTGTCTCAGTCATCACCATATCCCCTCTACCCAGTCTGGTGTCTGGCACATAGTGCGTGCTCAACAAATACGCATTCAATGTATGGACAAAAATCATACTGCATGCTTTCCTTCTAGAGAGGCATTTACTTCAAGTTTAATCATGTTTGTGAGATTAATAAAATATATTATTTAGCTTTTGCTTCTAAACATTTCAGATCACTGCCCACCACAAATGATTCGGAGAGGGATATTTGTTTTATAAGACTTAAAGTATAACTTTAAATTTCTTGTATTACAGCATTTGATACCAAGATAGAAAACAAGTAAGGGAATCTTTCACAGTACTATCTTTTTTTTTTTGCAGTACGCGGGCCTCTCACTGTTGTGGCCTCTCCCGTTGTGGAGCACAGGCTCCGGACGCGCAGGCTCAGCAGCCATGGCTCACGGGCCTAGCCACTCCGCGGCATGTGGGATCCTCCAGGACCGGGGCACAAACCCGTGTCCCCTGCATCGGCAGGCGGACTCTCAACCACTGCGCCACCAGGGAAGCCCCCACAGTACTATCTTTCAATACACAAGTGGAGAAATGTTATATTGAGAAGTGTTTGACCCACACAACATTAAAAACAAACAGATTTTAATATTTTAACCATAGAGAGTAAACAAAAGAGTAAACTTGATTTTATACTGGCAGTCACAGATCCTCTGATGATCTCTTTTTGGGGTCTTCTCTGCAATTTAATTCTGTTCTGCTTTATATTCAAGCTATTTCTCAATTCAGGTCCACTGTCTCACGATCTCAGAAATAACAGATGAGGAAGAATATCCTCTGGAGTTGTCCATCTAGCTTTACACCCCCTCAGAGAGCTGGGTTTATTACCTCGGCTATTCTTTTGTGAGTAAACACAGACACCTAGACAGCGACAGAATGCTCATCTAAAGAAATTTTATATGAAAGCAATTTGTTTCTCAGCTTTAAACCCACACATTATCATTATTATTTAAGAATCATTTTCCACTCATATTCCAGGGGTCTTGGGGTGTCTAGAAACAATCATATTCTGGCTCCCAAACAAACAGATTTAAGCAGAGTGATTATAAAGCAAGTCCAGCGAAAATTCAATTTCAGGGTATAAACAGTGTGACTAAGAACAATGAAATTACCAATGCACTTTCCATATTTTTCTAAGATGAAGGAAATATTTCATCAACTCCAAAACAAAAGAATCAGATAAATAACTAAAGGAGCAATTCTTCTGCTCCTTCATGTTGCTTTTCCATTTATTATAAAAGAATTTTTAAATTTTCACATAGATGAAGTAAGCCCAGGAATGACATTGAAAGGCTACAGTCTGCCTGCTATAAGCTTCAACAAAGAATCATCTTGGAACAAACCAATATTTTCCGATCTTTTCATATAAGAGGAATTCTTTGTGAAAAATATTTTGCTCCAGACTTTTAAGAAATTCAGATATCTTTCATTTTTTTAACTTACTATGAAAAAGTTCAAACGTATACAAAACTGTACAGCAGCACTGTCCAGGAGAAATGTAATATGAACCATATAAGCAATTTTAAGTCGCCAATTACAGAGTAAAAGAAAACAGGTGAAATTAGTTTTAATTATGTATTATAATAATCCAAAATGTTACCATTTCAGCATGTAAGCAAACAATAAAAAATTATTGAGATAATTTTACATCCTTTTTCAAACGAACTCTTGGAAACTCAGTGAGTATTTCATACCTACAGTACAGCTCACCAAGGATTAGCCACACCTCAAGTGCACCACCGCCATATGTAGCCAATGGCTGCCCCAGGGGCCAGCAGAGATGGGGAAAAGCATTAAAAAGCCCATGAACTCACCACTCCGCTTCAGTCAACTCACATACAGCCTGGTTTCCTCTATTCTCCCTCCCCACTCCCAGGATATTTTAAAGCAAATCCTAAAAATAGTACCATTGCATCCATGTTCAAATTTCCTTGATTGCCTCCTAATATTTTTTTACCAGTGGATTTGTTCAAATCGGGATCTAATCAATCAACTATGAGGATCTCTTTTTAATGGCAATGTTTTTTTGTTTTTTTGTTTTTTTGTTTTTTGCGATACGTGGGCCTCTCACTGTTGTGGCCTCTCCCGTTGTGGAGCACAGGCTCCGGATGCGCAGGCTCAGCGGCCATGGCTCACGGGCCCAGCCGCTCCGCGGCACGAGGGATCCTCCTGGACCGGGGCACGAACCTGTGTCCCCTGCATTGGCAGGCGGACTCTCAACCACTGCGCCACCAGGGAGGCCCGGCAATGTTTTTTGATGACAGATGCATAACAGGAGTTATACTTTTAGTAAAATGCTTTATTCATTCAGATGTTTATTACACATCTATCTTGTGCCAGGTACTGTTCTAGCCCCAAGACACAGCAGTGAACAAGACTCAAAGGAACTTCCGGTTTAACTCCTGCCTGCACAGTTGGATTGTTTGGGGAAGGTTTAAAAAAAAAAAAAAAATTCCAGTTCCATCTGGCAAATGGATAAATAAAGCATGGTCTATACAAACAATGGGTTGTTATTAGGCAATAAAAAGGAATGAAGCACTGATTCATGCTACAACGGGGGTGAACCCAACTACAACATGCTAAGTGAAAGAAGCCAGACATAAAAGCATGATTCCATTTTCCTGAAACGTCCAGAATAGGCAAATACATACACACTTAAAGTAGACCAGTGGTTGCAAGGTGAGTAGGGAAACTGCTAACGGGTGCAGATTTCTTTTGGCGGTAATAAAATGTTCTAAAATTAATTATGACATGACAGTTGCACAACTGTGAATATACTAAAACCCATTAAATTGTATACTTTAAATGGGTGAATTGTATGAAATGTGAGTTAAAACTCAATAAGGCTTTTATTAAAAAAAATAAGTAACTGGATAAAGTATGTTACATTCACACAATGGAATACTATCCAGCTATAACACAGAATGAGAAAATGTCTTTAAAGAAAATTCCAGGGACCAGCCCTCTTCACCCCATGCCACTTGATTCAGAAACTCTGCGAGTTGAGCCTAGGTAGGGAAAAGCTTTTTAGATCCCTAAGTGATTCTAATGTAAGCCAAATGAGACTCAGTGGTTCCACAGAAGATTCAGTCAAGTGACCAGCAGTTACACAACAGTACGGTAACTGCTCCCTCCAAAACAGACAGGCACAGAGTGCCATGCGTGTTTGCCAACTTCAGCTTGGAGGCAGCAGAGGAAGTCTTCCTATAAGTGACATTCAGGCTGAAATGTGATGGAGGAGTGGGAACCAGCCAGGTGAACATGGGTGAGAAGGAAGACGTTGTAAAGAGGACATAACTTCATGCGGAAACTGGGAGGCCAGAATATATTATTCATGGCCCTGGCGACACAGGTGGGGAGCTGAATTTAGTTCAGTGTGACTAGAACACACAGAGCCAAGTGATGAGCTATGAGCCAGAGATGATTCATAGAAGATCTAGTAAATCAGGTTTAAAAATGAGAAATATTCATTGATCAATAAAACATTGATGAAAATTTAGTTTCAATTCCATAACAGTTTTAATATACTTTTAATAACAACTTTACCACATATATGAAAAAATAGTGTATATAAGATGCAAGATGTTTACCCTACAGACAATGCTTGTTTTTTTTATGGGTTTGAGATCTCCTTACAATATCTGCAAGGTGAAAACAACCAGAATAAGTGCTTTTCATGGATTTAAATAATTAGGATTTCTATTGCTTCATCATAAATTGATGAAGGTATTACAGTATTGTGGATCAAAAAGTAGGAAACAAAATGTCACATTCCAATTACTTTTTTCACAAAATATTCTAACAGCATATAACCACATACAGTTGTTTCTACTCTCTTTTTAACTGTGCACCTACTATGGATAGCATATGAGGCTTAGCGACGTGGGGGTACAAACAGAAGGAATAGATACTAGTCCTGGCTTCAAGGCATCTACAATGTAGTAAGGGAGCCAATACATTTGAATAAATAACTAGGCCAGGAGGCACTGGGGTGGAGGAATGTGTGGGGTGGGTATGAAGAAAAGTGCTGAAGAGTGTGTGTGTTTTAATGCTATGAGAGACTGAGTTCAGAGAGATGATTCTGGCAGAACTGGTTTATGAGTTCAGCCTTGAAAGACCTGGGGTTTCACAGGTAGAGGCAATGAAAGAGCTTTCTAGGCAACAGCAGTATAAGAGCAAAGGCAAAATGCCCTGTTGCTGAATACAGTTCAGGCTGGGAACAATGGGTGAAGGCAGACACTGAGCCTAGGCTGCCGGATCCTGACTTTAGGCTAAGGAGTCTACCTTAAATGGGGAGAGAAAGGACCAGGGGTTTGAGTCTCAACTCCACCTTGTATTAGTTGTAAAGCAGTTGCAAACTTAACTTCTCCTGGTCTCATCCGGAGATTGGGGGTATAATAACAGTGCCTGCTTTGCTGTTGCTCTGAGGATTAAACACAATTTTAAATCCACGTAAGGTACTCATGACAGTACCTGGCACAAGAAGGTCAGCAGCTACTGCTGCTGTTATTAATATTATAATTATTATTAACTATATAAGCCACTCAAGAATTTTTAGCAATATAACGACAGGATCTAGAGAATTTACCTGACTATGATATGAAGGCGGGGCTGAAGGAGACAATGTAAGCTATGTTAGGACACAGTAGAGAAGTCCCTAAGACCTGAGCTGAGATGTTGCAGGGGCAACTGGAAGGCATGGATGTGAAAGACAAGAGGGAGGAGAGATACGAGCTGGGGTGAGTATAAACATGGTCTAAACAATAGTGACTGGGAAGTTAAGAAGGACATTTCCAGAGAAGGGGGCTAAAAGTTGACGAATAAGATGTAGACAGGAGGGACTTCCCTGGTGGAGCAGTGGTTAAGAATCCGCCTGCCAATGCAGGGGACACGGGTTCAAGCCCTGGTTCAGGAAGATCCCACATGCCGTGGAGCAACTAAGCCCGTGTGCCACAACTACTGAGCCTGCGCTCTAGAGCCCGTGAGCCACAACTACTAAGCCTGCGTGCCACAACTACTGAAACCCACGTGCCTAGAGCCCATGCTCCACAACAAGAGAAGCCACGACAGTGAGAAGCCCACACACCGCAATGAAGAGTAGCCCCCGTTCGCCGCAACCAGAGAAAGCCTGTGCCAGCAACGAAGACCCAACAGAGCCAAAAATAAATAAATAAATTAATTAATTAATTAAAAATATATGTAGACAGGAAAGGAATTCACAGGCAACTACAAACAACTCTCAGTTCTGAAGCCTCCTTCAACTTAACAGCCTCCAGTTCCTCAGTGCCTTAGAGTTCCATCATTTCTGTGGGCGTTCTGGGTTGAAGGATTCTCCAACCCTCCCTGGAGTACTCTTTTTCTTTTTATAAATTTATTTATTTATTTATATTTATTTTTGGCCGCACTGGGTCTTCGTTGCTGCACAGGGCTTTCTCTAGTTGCAGTGAGCGGGGGCTACTCTTCATTGCGGTGGCTTCTCTTGTTGCAGAGCATGGGCTCTAGGCACGCGGGCTTCAGTAGCTGTGGCACGTGGGCTCAGTAGTTGTGGCTCGCGGGCTCTAGAGCACGGGCTCAGCAGATGTGGCTCGCAGGAACTAGAGCGCAGGCTCAGCAGTTGTGGCGCACGGGCTTAGTTGTTCCACGGCATGTGGGATCTTCCCAGATCAGGGCTCGAACCCGTGTCCCTTGCACTGGCAGGCAGATTCTTAACCACTGCGTCACCAGGGAAGTCCTAGAGAACTCTTGAAATGGAATTAACAATTAAGAAAATATAGTACTGCCAAGAGGCACAGTATAAATAAAACCGTGGATTATCCAGGTCATCATGCAAGGAAAAACATTATACTACCCCTAAAACTGGAATGAAGTAGAAGAAAAAAGGGATCTCTAATTTCTTCCCAACCTCTATTTTGCCATTAGCTCTTCAGGTGGTAACCATGACATACTTAGCTAACTTCTTGCTCTCAGTTTTACTACAAGAGAACAAAGAGTCGAAATGTAGTTATTTTGCCAAAAGGTTGCTGCAGAAGCTTCTGGAACTAGTAGTGGTTTCTAACTCTCCATTCTACATATGGGAACAGAGGTACTGGTCTTCCAGTACTTTCCTTAAGAGGCAGAAAGCATTACTGTGTTCAGAGTTCATTTACCACACTGGGTAAAACCCATCAGATTTCTCTTTAGATTTAGGTGAAAGTAAATTTAAATCCAGGTGAAAGGAGAATTTCCTTTCCTCCTACATTAAATGTGACTCATCTGCCAGGCCCACAAACCATATACTCATCCACAAATATCAATGGCAGTAAGAGTCTCAACAATTCAGAAAATAGTACAACTAGACTCTTGTTATTGGCAGTGGAAAGTTTATAGCTCAACCTCAGGTGGGTTTTTGTTTGTTTGTTTGTTTGTTTTTTTGCGGTACGTGGGCCTCTCACTGTTGTGGCCTCTCCCGTTGTGGAGCACAGGCTCCGGACGCGCAGGCTCAGCGGCCATGGCTCACGGACCCAGCCGCTCCGCGGCATGTGGGATCTTCCCGGACCGGGACACGAACCCGTGTCCCCTGCATCGGCAGGCGGACTCTCAACCACTGCGCCACCAGGGAAGCCCTCAGGTGGTTTTAATATGCTGTAACATTGAACTCTATCATAATGAGTTAACATCTAATTAAATAGTGAGAGCAGGAGAAATTTCAGTCTAGTGGAAGGAGCTAAAGATTTACACTCAGAAAGACTATTAGTAAAAATGTAACTCAGCAATCTACTATTGACCCTGGGCAGATTCCCGAACCTAGGCTGCAGTTTCTTCATCTATAAAATGGAGATAACCTCACAGCACTGCCATCAAGATGGCGAAGATGAGAGAATACAGCCTATGGCAGCCTGGTAGTATCTGGTTTACAGCATAATTATTAGCTATTATTGAAATTAAATCTCAGTAATGATAAAATCTTTTGGTTAAGCAATAGCTTTTATTATAAATAAAGCTAAATGTCTACTGGCTGTAATAGTGGAAACCACATTTTAGTTTCTTGGAAGTAGCCCAGCACAATAGAGAGAAAATGAGCTGGAATTCTAGTTCTGCCAGGATAATCTTGGGGAAACTGGTTAACCTGCTGGAGCCTCAATTTGCATCTGGTTAGAAATACCTAGCTAATAAGACTATTGTAATGTTTAACGAGGTGATCTATATACAAAGTTCCTAGTACCTATCCAGCTCTTAGTAGGTGCTGGATTAATAGTAGCTATTGGTATTTGTTCAATTTCCCAGTAGAAAAAAAAAAAGATAAATAAACAGGAAGATCAAAACCAGCTATGAGATCACCATTCCTCATATTTCACAAAGAAGTTTTCATCATTCATTCCATCAATATTTCTTTTGTAGCTACTGTGTGTCAGGCACTGTTGCTGACATTGGGGGTGGAATGATGGACAAGACAGATAAGGTCTGCTTTCTGGAACTTCCATTCTAGTGAGGGAAAGCAGACAGTAGACAGCCCAAGGAGACCATTTCAGAACGAGATGAGTGCTATGAGGAACACCAAACAGGGTGGTGTGCTACTATGTTGGTGGAGGGGATGGTCATTTAGCTTGGGTGCATTTCAGCCCAGGCCTGCCTAGTTGGTCTCCTTGGGCCAGAAGGGGGACCTCACCTTGAATGATGCTTGGAGGTAGAGTGTGGGTGATCAAAAGTTAGACCTACACCTTTACCTGTCTTTTGCAGCTGCAGCTTAAAACATTTCTAGATGCCCTCATCCCAGTACTCAAACTCTGAGGGTCAGGGCAACATCGTTGGTGGGGGGGGGCCGTTGGTCAGATGCACCTCAGCGCAATCCCCAGACACATCGAAAGCGACAACTTCACAGCTCCCCTCATCTTAGAGTCCTGACTATAGAAGAGACTGGTAGTTCGTGAGAAGGAGGAGGGAGAGTACAAATGTGCATAAGGTGCCTGGCAAGTTGTATTACCGAAAGAGGGAGGCGCGCCCTGACCTAAGAACTATCTGGACGATCTAGAACAATGCCCATTAGTGACTCTAGAAGCTTCAAACGCTTCCCAGGCTGCTGGGAAGCCCGAAGGGACAAGTGCCCTCAGACCGCAGCCTGGGTGCCGGAGAGTGGAGCAGGCCGGGCGCGGGGAGGCGGGCGAGCCTGGAGCCTGCAAGGCCAGCGCCTCCCAGGTGCCCCCGGCGCGCCCCAGCCCGCGGATGTGGTGAAGTCTCGCGCTCGACCCAATCAAGCTGGTTTCCTGTGCCTCCCGCCCCGGCGCCGCGCCTCCCAGAGGCCCAGGACAACCCCTCGGCGACGTCAATCCCGGCCAAACCGCGCCTCTCAGGACAGCACTCCAGGGTGGGCAGCACTCCAGGCTGGGTAGCACTCCAGGGTGGGCAGTACTCGGGCCCTAACTCCCGGGGGGCCGGCACCGAGGGCGACTCGGGGCTGCCCCCACTGACCGGTTGTTCCTCGGCAACAGGAGGCAGACTCCAGGCTTGCTGAGACCGGCAGCACCCCCCATACCGCAGCCCTTCCGAGCCCGCGCCACGGGCCGGGGCCCCACCACACCCCAGCGCCATCCTGGCGGGCGTCCCGACTCTTACCTGCACGCTCTGCCGCCACGGACGCCGCCTAGCTCCGGGGTTCGTCCACACACGGGGGAGGAGGCAAACCCGGCTTCTTCGGTCCCCCACCAACGCACAGCTGATAGTTCCCTCACCAGCCGCAGGAGACGGGGCGGGGAGGGCTACTCGCCTACGGCCGCCCGGGCCAGAACCCGCGCCGCGCACTGGCCGCCTGGCTCTTGGCTCCCCTTGTTCCGCCCGGCTCGCGTGCGCTGCTATCGCTCAGCCAGTTCCCAGTACTTTGCCCAGAACTTCTCCGCGCGCGCCGCCAGGCGATTAGCTGGAGTGGGGAGCTAGGGGCGGGAGCGATGAGGAGGAGCCAGAGCCCGCTCTGGGGCGGGGCCACGCGGGGTGGGCGGGAGGGACGGCAGAGTGACTCACACTCCCACCAACCAGGAGTCGCCCCCGGGGAAGGAGGTGGGGCCATGCACCTGGAAAAAGCACCGATTCCATGACGCAGTCAGGAGAGGCGGGAAGCCGGGTTCCCGACGGGTGCAAAGGGTGGAGGGAGGTGAGAGTTGGTTCTGGGCGGGGGTAGGAGTTCCCGGCGGCCCAGCGCGCTATATGCGTGCCCTTGACACTCAATAAATGTTCGTGGAGCGACGTTTCCGGGCCAGGGAGGGAGGAAGAAGTGAGGGCGGTGCATGAGGGGCTGGTTAAAGGACAAGTTTTCAGAGGACACACTGGTCGAACAGGCAAAGAGGATTCGACCTCTTGAGGAACTCAGACCGAGGCAAAGGGATGGAGAACGGAGAAAACACGTGGAGAAGGGAGGATTGCAGGCACGGGATGAGGAAGGACAGAATCCCCATGGGATCCGGCGGGAGGCTGTGACCCCGACATCCAGAGGCAGTGATGCAGATTGGTGCCGGGTCCCAGGAGGAGACATGAGGGGAGCGTGGTTGTTTATTGTACGCAGTTCATGTGCGAAGGGAAGGGGAGAGAAAGCATCACAGTTACAATTAAAATGCAGGAGCTCCGTGATAGACGAGAAAGCCCACACTAAAGCTCCTAAACCGGGGAGCTACCACAGACGTTTCGGAAAGAGCGTTCCAGGCAGAGGGAGCGGCAAATGCAAGGTGTGTAACCTCGCTGAAGATCCTTCTAACCTACCTCACCGAGCTGGACCTTGAGTGTGGCTCTCTAGGCGCGCTGCCTGTCACAGGGTAGGGGCTCCAGAATATTAAATTCCAGTGCCACCCACCACCTGCGGCACTCGACACATTTCCAGCCTCCTAGACGACCCCAAATAAGGTTTCTGAGGTTATTGCCGGAGCCACGCTATCCGCATTTCATTCTTCGCCCTCGGTTCTCCGCTTTCTGGGGTCGCGGAATGTCTGGGATTGTCTGTCTTGGATTTGGCAGGCGACGAGCTAGGGCGGGAGGACCCCGACAAGCTGCCGAACAAACCCACCGTTATGCTGCCCGCACTGGCACTCGGAGAACCTTACTGGAGAAGATTTAAAATCCAATGATTTGGAGGTTCTTAAATCATCCCCCTGCACCCGGCCAACGCCCGGTGGATGAAAGCTTCTGGCAGGCGCCCGGACCATTCATTCTGAACTCATGGAGTCACCCTGCCCACGCCTGTTGTTTTCCAGCCCTCCTTCCATTTTTCGGTAATTCCTCTCAGAAGGAGAAGCTCAATTCCGCCCCCCGCCCACCCCCCGCTTCAAGCTCTTTTATTTCTCTTTATTTCTTTAACTTTCTCCATCACCCACCCTCACCCTGTTTCATGAGCATTGCTTTTTCTTCGGGAGACAAGCCTTAAATCCGAAAGGAAGTTATTTGCATAGGGCTTTATTGTTGAAACTACCATCCCGTTCTTCGCTTTTTCTTCAGTTTCTTCCAAATAACCAAGTGTGTATTTTTTTTCTATTTGTACTTGAGGCAGTTAATTGGACAGCATGAGAATTATTCATATTCATATTGTGCCTTGCTTCCAAGAAAAAGAGGAATCTCACTGTGTCTTTTCAGTTTCATTTCCTCTTCCTAAATAAGCTTCCAGGCTCACCAGCTCCTAAAAACAAAAGGGAAAAAATTAAAGTTGAATACAACACAGAGCTGATTATTCTTGAAAAAGATTGTTATGTCCTAAAATTAGCTTTCTCTTCAGAGTTTTATTTTAAAGCAGGGATCTGAATGTCTACTCCAGCGAGATCAGTGGTTCTATAGTAAGAGCTTCTAAAGACCCTCTTGGAACTGTGGGAACAAATTCTTTTTATCTTTAGAGAAACACACACCACGGTGGAGATTGTTCACACTTGGCTGAATGTTCCTAGCTTCTGAAATTCGTAATAGGTGAGTAGGTGTTAAAAGAGTTGACGTGTTTTCATAGTAGAGGAAGATGATGATAAAGGAGTTTAATGGAGGCCTCTAGAATCTGACTACCTGGGTTCCTGTCTTATGGTGACCACTTCTTGATTCTGAGAGCACCTTTCTTTTTCTGCAAAAGAGAGGCAGTAATTGGCAGGAAGAGTTTCATCCTCAGTCTGAAAAATGACTTTCACATGGCTTAACTCAGAGTTCTCAGTCTCAGCACTACTGACATTTGGGGCCAAATACTTCTTTGTTGCGGGGCGCTGTACTGTGTGGTTAGCAGCATCTCTGGCCTCTACCCAGTAAATTCAAGGAACCTCCTCTCCTCCCACAACCAAAAAATTTCCAGACATTGCCAGATGTCCCCTGGAGGGCAAAACCACTCCTGGCTGAGTAACATTAGCCTAGTACATAGTAAGTGCCCACAGATTAGGAGGCAGTATAAGGAAGTGCTTAAAGATATGGATTTCCAGAATGTAAACCTCAGGCAAATTTTGCTCCCATAAATCTCATCTTCAAAATAGGAGTCATAATAATGCTAACTTCTGAAGACTGGCTAAGGATTAGATGAATGTGTGCATATAAAAGCAATTTGGATAATGCCTGTAACATGGTAAACTTAAGACACGAGCTTCTATTCTCATTTTCTTCCTGTGGAGTGAAGGCATTGGACTAGATCAGAGATGACATGGCTTATTTACTGACACTCCCCTCCCTGCTTCATGCCAGACATCACAATGAAGTCAAGGCTGTGGTTCCACTTAGCCTAAATAAGGTAAATAAGCCCTCAGAATCCTTCTCAACACAATGCTTTAGGAAGCAGCTACTGATAGAGCAGGGTCAGCAGGTGATTCAGGTAATGCTGAATCACCATGCTGAAGCTACATAAACTTCAAGCCATTTTAAGAATAATCTTAAATCATCATAAGATTAGAGCATCAATCTTCTTGAATGGTGACTACAAGACAAATGTGATGAGAAGGAATTATCACCTCATCAATGCCTTTTATGAAGGAAGGGGAGAGAGTTCCAGTATCTTGACTATAATCATACAGCCTGTGAGTGATTAGAGGTTGGGTCTCCTACCCTCTTAAAGTGTTCTCTTTTGCCACTGCTACCACTTGGGGAGCAAACACTTGTCTGAAGTGGTGATGTAAACCACCATCCTGTATACCCTTAATTCATTTTTGTTCTCCTTTGCTTTTATCTGGAAAATGGATCAAAGTATTTAGTTGCATAGGAACACCTTGTAAGCATTCTCTCAAAAGTGTTAGTCCTCATGACTGAGGAATGCACATGAATTCACCAATTCCTTCATTGAATAGGGAGAGACTCCTCCTTTGTGTAAGGGATCATTGTTAGCCGGCATTTTAAGAGATCCAAAGTTGAATCAGTGGGTGTCCCTGCCCTCAACGTTTTTACAGTTTCATATATTGGGCAGACCAGACATGGATATAAATAACTACAATACAAGCTAAAAAACAGAAAATGTCCTAAGAGAGGTACCAAAAATGTGTTCAGAGAAGGGAGAAATTATTTTGGGAATTAGGAGCAGAGAGTCACTTCTGCATTTCTTTGTTGACATTTTTAACTTTTTGATCAAAAATTATTTATTACAATCAAGTTGCAACATCATTAGGCTTCCTCAATCAGACACAGCTCCTGCTTAGTTTAAGTGGAAACTATCAGTGCAACTAAAGGTCACAGTTCATTCTAACAGTCATTTTTTATCAGATGTTTAAAATTTCTGGAATGTTCTAGAGGAAAATTGCTCACCTTTAGTGACAACAGACTGACTTTCTTCCAAGCATTGACAGAACCAGTTTTTAGCACATTATACTGTGGGAGCATAAGGCATACATATACCTTGTACATAAGGTATATATTTTATAAAAAAGGAACAGAATTGGGTGAAAGGACACCAACATCATATTCATTAAGCTATGAAACAATATTTCCTTCAGGACTGAACTACCTCAGAAGTCAGGCTGAGCGCTCCATTATCTTTTAGCTGTACTCTCCATAGCACATGAGCATCCTGGTGCTATTTGTGGTAAATACTAGGTATTATAATAGCAGCCCACACATATTAAGCATTTATGTGCCTGGCACTACCGAACTGGGCTGCCAAGATTACTGCCACTCTGCCACCATCAGGAGGCTGCCTGTTAAACCAGAAAGACTTGGCAGAACTGCCAGAACCACACCCCTCCTGCTACAAACCACCAGCAAAGTGTATGCCTTGAATCCGGATTCTCCTTCCTTACCATATTTCTGAGTTCACACCTTGCATGAATGCGTCTGATTGGTACATTCCAGATCACACCTGCAAATCTAGCTGCTAGGAAATGCGATTTTTAGCTTTCCAGCCTCTGCAGTAAGGCACATTAGAGAGAGGTTGGGTTAGAAGCTGAATGAGCCAAGCCACAGCATTCACCATATCTTTTCCTTCAAATCTCCAACAAGTATGTTGGCAGAAAAAGGTTTTATATGTTATATCCTCTTTGGTGTGTTTCAATTTTTAGAGGGTAAACCAGAAGGCCTTGTCCTTCATCAATTCTCCTAAATTCCCCTCTCAGTCTCCACCAGCAACACCACTATAGTCCAAGCTGCCACCATTTCTTGCCTGGAAAACTTCAGCTGACTTAAGACCAGTTCCCAGGAAATCACTCTTGCTCTCCTGAAAGCCATTGTCCACTCTGCAGCCAGAGCAATTTTTTAAATCCCATATCTGATCACTGCTCTTAGGATAACGACAAAACTGCTTACATGGTTTTCAAGGTCTGGTATGGTCTGGTGTCCACCAACTTCATCTTGTGTCATGTCGCCCGTCCCACTCACCCCTTTCTTTCTCTCACACTGACCCGCTTCCAGGCCTTTGCGTTTTCCTGACACAGGATATTAGACTTGGAATGTGCGGTTCCCTTCTCTTCATTTAGTTTACATTTCATCTGTCATCTCTTCCTCAGGGAAGTCCTCCTTGACTTTCACAATTAGGTCAAATTGTTCTATCTTACACTCTTGTTAGAACTGAATTGTGTGTGTGTGTGTGTGTGTGTGTGTGTGTTAGCACTTATCACAGCTGTAATTACATTTACTTTTGTGATTTTTCTGATTAATTTCTGTCTCTTAACTGGATTATAGATTCCACAAGGTGAGGACCATGTATGTTTTTAATCTCCCAGTGCCTGTCTCAATACCTAGCAGCCTTAGGCCTTCAAATATTTGTTGAATAAATAAAGGGAATCCCAAAGAAATGAACTTTAATGACAGTAGTGGGGTGGGGGTGAGGGGTGTGGGCACCATCACAGGCCCAGGAGGCAGAGACCGCTCAATTGCCCGGATCATACAGATGATCTTATAGCAACTTGACATCAGAAAGATGCTATCCCCTTAAGTTACCGTTTTGCCAAGATCATAAGTTAACTAATTTTGTTACCTTCTTCTCCCTTATATTTCCCTATTCCTTAGAATGCCCACATCAACTCCACCAAAACACATCAAATGAAACTTTAGAGGAGGGCTTTGGCTGCTTCCACCCTGCCATAGCCCAATTCCCAAAGACCTTTCCCTATTTATAGAAATGAACACTAGGAAACCTCAATGGGTGTATATTTTTACCTTTTCTTAGAGTGGGTTTTTCACCTTTGTGTTAACCTCTTCATTTCTCCACAGTGTTGTTAGGACTTATATCATGTGGCTTTCACCAAAGACAGTGCCCTGTTCACTGATCCTTGTTGTTTACATACGATTCCCTATTGATTCACAGCAACTAGGAATATCACACTCCGAGGAAATTAGCACTTCAGGGAAGAAACTGTAACTGTCTTGTGCTGTCTCTTATAGACTGTTAATTTAATGAACTGAATTCCTGAAACTGAAAATTAACTTGTCTGAAGAGTATGTATTTAGAATAAAGCATAGCAATTCCTAGAGTCCATGTTTTTCCTGCAAGTGAGTGTGATTTGCTTGGATTATAAAATGGAGGACAAGAGAGGAAGAAAGTCAGATTCTGAAAGAATTTGCTCTACATCATTATCTCTTGCATAAACAAAAGTAATAGAAGCTAAAGAAAGGGAATTAAATTGCCTATAATCCTACCTACAAATAATAACAACCCCAGCTTATACTATTATTATTGAACGATTCCTTCTAGTATTTTTTCATGCAGTTGTAATTTTGGGGTAAATACAAACTTAAATTGTATTTCTGACTTAAAACATTTAATAATATGTTTTCCTAATTGCTGCTTCGTAATTATCAACAGAATATTATTAATTCATTAAAATGATTATTGTGAAAACTGTGAAAAACCCTGAGAAATATGTATGATATCAATTAAACTTGGACCATAACAGAAAGAGCTAAATTTTGAATGAATACAAAGAGCTAGATTTATATACTGCCCTTTCCATTAAGTAGTTCTTTCATCTTGGGCAAGTAATTTAAACTTTCTAAATTTTTGCTTCTTCATTTTTAAAGTGAAGTTCATAATACCTGCCTCATATCTATTATAGAGATTGAAAGTAATAATGTGTCAGCTGAAGTAGGTCCCCAAGGAAAGGAAGATATTTATAAAAATTTACTTTTGAGTAATTTCCCTTTTAATAAACTTCTCCCCCCCCAAAGAGATCTAATTTGATCTCTATTTTATTCATGTTGCAATGAAACATCTATCTTCCTCCTAGTTCCCTTTTAGGGAAATTCCTTTAATCCAGTGGAGTTACTGGGTTAAAGGACATGACATAGCTATGGCTCTGAAAATTGCCTTCTCAAGCCTCATGCCAGTTGACGTTGCTGTAGCAATGTTGGAACCTGTCCCCTTCACCCTGTCTCTGCCCACACTGGATTCACATTTCTAAGGGAAATGTAGAATAATGATATACTGAACAAATAAGAACCAGAAAGCCTGCTTGTTTGTCCTGTAAGTGGAACCACATATTCATTGATTAGGATGGTACCTGGGCAACCTCTTCCCAACTAAGAGTAAGCTGAAAATCATAATACACCCACGTGCTCATCCACATGCAGAAGGAGCCTAAGCTCTAGGAGGCTGAACCGTCTTCACTGGATTGTCCATTTGTGTCTAGCTGCTAAGGCTGGAGTGTGTTTGAAGCACAAATAGCTGTTACTTTAAGGAGACTGGAACAAGGGCATTCCTGATGCTACACTCCCCTCAGGGTGGGAAGCAGATCAATAAGACCTTGATTTTAAACCATCTGTCCCGATTGCTCCCAGAGGCTCAAACTATGATGGTGGACATTTGCCTTTACTAGTGACAGCTTTAAGTATGAATAGGCATGTGTCCCAATTCTGGCAAATGAGACATGAAAGTAACCATCCTGGGGGCTTTGGAATAACTTGTATCCCAAATAAAGTGAACTGTGAATAACTTTGGTTATAAAATGATCCACGTAACACCAGCATTGTGTTGTGGTATTTCAAGTGACTTAAGAAGCCTTATATTCTATTTAGTTGGGTGCCCATCTTACATTCCGTTCTGGGTTATAAACTCTTTTTCTTATTCTTCTCAAATGTCTTCCCCTCACACAACACAGTGCTCTGCACATAAAAGACATTTCATCAGTTGTTTACTGAAAAAATGCATAAATATATTTTCCTCAAAACTATGATCTCAATTCACTTGTCAGGATAGTATACTTATATTCCTTTTGTCTGCTAGGATACTTTGGCTGCAAGTATGAGAAACCCAGTTAAATCTCACTTAAACAAGAGGATATATTATCTCACACAAGAAGTCTGCATATACAGTGACTTCAGTGTTGGTTCATTTAGTAGCTCAAACATGTCAGCAACAGACCCAGGTTCTTTCTGTCTTTCTGCTCCTCCAAGTTCACTGGGAGGGTTTCCTCCTCAAGGCTGGATGTGATACAGATGGAACAGTTACCAATATCCTGTCTAGAAACAGAAAAGATTATCCCTTCCTGGAGTCATATTCTGTAAGTAAGGAAGCCTCTCCTGTAAGCCCCCCAGCCTGGTGACCTTCATGTTTCTTTGACCAGAGTTGGGGCACACGCCCATTCACACTTAAAGCAGTCACTGGCCGAGGCAAATTTCTGCCATGACTGATTTATACCACAAGTTCATACCTGAAAAACAAAACAAAAAACGAGTTCAGGGCTTCCCTGGTGGCGCAGTGGTTGAGAGTCTGCCTGCCGAGGCAGGGGACACAGGTTCGTGCCCCGGTCCTGGAAGATCCCACATGCCGCGGAGCGGCTGGGCCCGTGAGCCATGGCCACTGAGCCTGCGCGTCCGGAGCCTGTGCTCCACAGCAGGAGAGGCCACAACAGTGAGAGGCCCGCATACCGCAAAAAAAAAAAAAAAAATCAAAAAACAAGTTCAATTAGCAAATGTGGTAGACTATTTTACATTTCACCCAATATCTACTGTTCTCCTAAGGGGGGATTTATACTCAGCCTTGGCTGTATGACCTACTTTGTCCAATAAAATGTCAGTAGAGGCTTTAAGGGCCAGTCCTTGCTTTGCTATGCTAACATCCCCTCTACCATAGTCACCAGCAGTATTCCAGTCAGAGGCTGCTCCATCTGCCTGGGTCCCAGGGTGAGAATGATGAAGATGCAGGAGTACAGACCCCAATGAATTGAAATGCACTCTTAGCACAAATGAGAAAAAAACTTTTGTTGTTACAATACAGAGATTTTGGAATTGTTTGTTACTATGGCATATCTTAACCCATTCCAACTGATACAGCAAGGAAATAGGTTTTGAGAATGCAACCAGGAGTGTTGCTGGGACTTCCCTGGTGGCACAGTGGTTAAGAATCCACCTGCCAATGCAGGGGACACAGGTTCGATCCCTGATCTGGGACAATCCCACCTGCCATGGAGCACCTAAGCCGGTGGGCCACAGCTACTGAGCCTGTGTGCCACAACTACTGAAGCCCACGTGCCTAGAGCCTGTGATCCGCAACAAGAGAAGCCACTGCAATGAGGCGCCTGTGCACCACAACAAAGAGTAGCCCCTGCTCACTGCAACTAGAGAAAGACCACATGCAGCCACGAAGACCCAATGCAGCCAGAAATAAATAAATAAATAAATTTATTTTTTTAAAAAGAGTGTTGCTATGAGTGGGAATGAGTGTCCCTTCATTCGTACATAGAAAGTAAAATCTGTATGAATATAGAGGTGAGTGACATGACACACCTGACATCACTGTGTCAAAGCAGTCCCTCCTGCCCTAACTCAGAGCAGCTCCCTTTCCAACTCTCCAATCAGCATTAATGGCACCACTGCCCTTTCCTTCACCAGAGCTCACAACATTTGCTCTGAATCTTCCCTTTTCTTGCCAATCTCTTCCCATTTACTATCAATTTTTCATACAAGGTGCGTCCCAGGAATGTTGCTTCTTCTTCATAAGCCCAGCCACCTCTCAAGGATAATACCTCAACCCCTGTACAAGTGTCCATTCTGGTCTTCCTGCTTCCACTCAAATCTCCTGGGCTCGGAAGTGCTGGCGTGCTCTTCTTCATCCTTAATTTTTATCACACAATTCTACTGCTTGAGAAATAGCACTCCAAGGCCCTTATTATCTGACTTACCCACTGCAAACTCATAGCTCATTATTTTTAAAAAGATATTCTGTTGCAGGTCCCTGTAAGGCTGTATTGTTTACCATACCTAATGCTAAGTTTTGATGGAAATCCATCAACATGGTATCATACTCATCCCTGCCTTCTTAACAGAAGCTAATGACCATAATTTCACCATTAACCTTTCACTTATGATTTGGGGTCACTATTTCTTACCTTAATTATTAAAGGGGTACAATGATGACCTCAAGCATTATTGAGATGTGTAAATTATCAGCCCTGATACAAATGGACTCTTGATGGTTTTTGAGTACTTATGAACTAAAAAAAATTAATAAAACAGTAATAACAAGCATTTATTGGCTTTGATCATGTTCTAGACACCGTTCTAAAGGCTTCATCCTCATTTAATCCTAAGAGTCCTGTGGGATAGGGGCCATTATCATCTCCATTGTAGAGATGAGAAACTGAGGTGGCAAAAGTCAGGGAGGGGCTTCCCTGGTGGCACAGTGGTTGAGAGTCCTCCTGCTGATACAGGGGACACGGGTTCGTGCCCCGGTCTGGGAAGATCCCACATGCCATGGAGCGGCTAGGCCCGTGAGCCATGGCCGCTGAGCCTGCGCATCCGGAGCCTGTGCTCCGCAACAGGAGGGACCACAACAGTGAGAGGCCCACGTACCGCAAAAAAAAAAAAAAAAAAAAAAAAGTCAGGGAGTATACAAATTTTCAAAGCAGCACTATTCATCATAGCACCAAAGTGGAAAAAACCCAAATGTCCTTCAACCGATGAATGGATAAATAAAATTTGGAATATCTATACAATTGAATATTATTTAACCATAAAATGGAATGATGTACTGATAGTATGCTACAACATGGATGAAACTTGAAGAACTCTTATGCTAAGTGAAAGAAGCCATTCACAAAAGACTATATACTGTATGATTCCATTTATATGAAATGTCCAGAATAGATGAATTCATAGTGACAGAATGCAGATTTGTGATTGTCAGGAGCTAAGGGGACAGAAGAATGTGTATTTACTAATGAATATGGAGATTTACTTTGGAGTAATGGAAATGTTTTAGAACTGTTACAGAACCTGGACTTGGGTCCACTCACCCGACGCACAGCAAAGCCAATCTACTGACACCAGGTTTGGTGAAGGAAAGTACAGCGCTTATTGCAGAGTCAAGCAAGGAGGACAGGCAGCCAATGCTCAAAAGACCGGAGCTACCTGATGGCTTTCAGGGAAGGGTTTTTGTTTTTTTTGTTTGTTTTTTTTTGCGGTACTTGGGCCTCTCACTGCTGGGGCCCCTCCCATTGCGGAGCACAGGCTCCGGACGCACAGGCTTAGCGGCCATGGCTCACGGGCCCAGCCGCTCCACGGCATGTGGGATCTTCCCGGACCGGGGCACGAACCCGTGTCCCCTGCCTCGGCAGGCGGACTCTCAACCACTGCGCCACAAGGGAAGCCCTCAGGGAAGGGTTTTTAAAGGCAGTGTGAGGGAGGGGGCCACAACGTATGTGAATTGATTGGTATCAAGGTGAAGTTTCAAGCATCATCAATCTTCTGGTTTCAGTCGGTCTGGGGTCTACGTGCTTGCAGTCAGCAGTTTTCATATGGTAGGGGTCTGGTTTCTGAAAAACAACTTGGGATGTATGTCAGATTTTGTTATTTATATCTTTCAGGGAACTGGGAGTTAGGTGATGCTGCTACATGGCTGACTTACAGTCTAAATTGTTACCAGTTTCCTGGGCCAACAGCTCTTCTTCGTTTCTACATGTTCACAATTCCTAATCATTAACTCTTGAGCCAGCCTTTTGAGTCACAGGGGAACCCTGGCAAACTAAATAAAAAGCCTTTTACTTCAAGAGACAAGGACACAGGGGCTTGTATACAGTTTCAGAACAAGATAGAGGTGGTGGTTGCACAACACTGGGAATATTCTAAATGCCACTAAATCTCTCACTTTAAAATGGTTAATTTTATGTTATGTGAATTTCACCTCAAATTATGTAACTTTTAAAAAGTCAAGGGAGAGGGAGAGAGAAGTCAACATTTAAAAACTGCTGCCTAGAGAATCAATTCATAAAAGAAAGAATGTTATTTTCCCAAGGAAGGCAGTGATATCCATTGAGGGCAGTTTTAGTGGAGGCTGAAGACAGATTCTTTTCTGGTATAAAGTAAGAATAAACGTATTCTGGACAAGGACCAAAGCAGCAGAAAGCATATAGGCTTTGTGACATCCTTTCTTACTGTACAGAGACCTTTTGTGTTTAACATTTAAGTTTTTCTTTCTGGGTTCCAGAAAGTTGGGATTATTAGACAACCAATCCTTCAATACACAGTTCACACTTCTGGATAAAGTCCTTGTATAGACACTTCAAATTGTACACAGCTTGAAGGCCAAGAATGGTTCCTCTACCTCTGCTGGCCCCTGCTTCCTCAGGCCAGGCTGTGGCACCAAATACTGTAAGTAATGCATTTCCATTTATTGCAACTGGATCTGCCCTCCTAGCTATTGCAACTGCAGTCAGCTCTCTGCCCGTTCTTTAGTGAAAGCTTATGTGTCACACGAAAGCCAGAAACATTCTGGGGTCATCATTCCCAGAGATGGACAGCAGAGAATTGCCCTCATTGCCTGAAGCTGCCAAGTTCTGTGCAGGGTGGGCTCTGCCATAGGCGAGGGAATATGGGAGGAGTGTGGACCTTTCATTAGCATAGCTGACCCCAGACCATTTGGCTCCTAGATCTGTCCTGAGAATGATCTATTTGGTCAAGAAATGCACTGAGAAATTCCAGAGCTTGGCACTCAGTTCCAACTTCTGAAAACACCTAGGCTGGATGAGAGACTCACTTCTAAGGAATCTCTGAGAACCACTTATTAGATATCAAAGATTCAGCAAACCTTTGGTTCAGCACAACTGTTCCTGAGGACAGCCATCCTGCGCTTCCTGCATACTCATTATTCATTTTTGTGTCCCTTTCTTAAAGTGCTTTTTTGTTGTGCTCTAAAATGACATCCATCTAAGAGTTTTCTCCCGGTACTGCTTCAGATAACAACATTTGTATATGGTATTTCTGCAGTACCTGTCGCTCCAGTAAAGAAGGGCTTGGGTCTGAGTCTTTGAAAGAAATTTGAATTTCCCAAGTGAGGACCTGAGATTGGATGCTACTTCACGGTTTCAGAGAAAAAAATTCTTTCTAATTAATGTCAGCTGGTTGGTCCCTGCTTCCAGCTCTCTTGTGGTTTTCTTAGGAGAATCTTCTACAAAAGGTAAAAAGGGTCTCCCACTTGTTTGATTGCTTTTTCCTGCTTCTTATTTGGAAAATTAATTTTTATATAATAAATTACATTCTATAGTAATTAATTGAATAATTTAAAAGTTGCAGTGATATCAAGCATCAAGTTTTTGTAAGCATTTCACTTAAAGAGTCTTTTATTTCTGCTAACAGCTGCTTTTCTGTGTCGAGGGCCCCTAAGACCACCTCCACGTTGGAGGATTCGCTAGGAGATGCACAGGACTCAGCACACAGTCCTACTCAGCACGAGGATCTACTCCAGCAAAAGGATACAAAGCAAAACCAGCAAAGAGAAAAGGCACATGGTGTGACGTCTGGAGGAAACCAGGCCCAAGCTTCTGAGTCCTATCCCTGTGAAGTCACACAGGACAGGACATGCTTAATTTCTCCAGCAAAAAGGGTTTTGACAACACATGTGAAGTGCTGCCAACCAGGGGGGGTTAAGTGTCCAGGGTTTTTACTGGGGGCCGTTCCCATTGACACACTCTGCCTGGCATGTACTAAAACTCCACACTCCCAGGAAGAAAGCAGGCATTCAGCGTAAACCACATTGTTTGCACAGACACTGTAGGCACAGGGGGCCAATCTTGGCAGTTAAGGAATTGTGGGAACCCTCCCTTTATCTAAGTCCCCAGATGCCAGCCAAGGGTCAACCCTGCAAGCAGGCCTTTCTAAGGATAGCAGTCTTGGTCCTGTCACTAGCTCTTTTCTGCATACCTTCTCTACACTTGAAGCGTTGCTTGCCTACCCACTAACCTCCTTAAAATAATGAACTTCATTCTTTGCTTCTCAAGACCAGACTGACAGGTGCATTTTCAAGGATCTCTTTACTGTCTTGGCTGTGTATTCACGGCAGGACCCACATGGCTTCGTTCAGGGAAATGAAGCAGTGTTGCTGGGAAATGTGTGTAGTTAGGCTGGGGAGCTGGTATGGAAATTTTCTAGGGCTACTCAGAGAATACCCACAGCATATCAGTGAGGTTTTGGTCAAATCAAATAATAATGAATCCAGGTATTCAATATTTTTTAAAGCCTTACTCTTCAATGGAATATATTATTTTCCCACCCATCTTGTCAGTTCTCTTTTCCTTCATCAGGGTCATTAGTCATCACGAAATGTGAATCCAAGTGGTTGTGTGTTTTCTTTTTTTTTTTTTTGATAAATTTATTTTTTATTTATTTATTTTTGGCTGCACTGGGTCCTCGTTGCTGCGCGCAGGCTTCCTCTAGTTGCTGCAAGCGGGGACCACTCCTCGTTGTGGTGCGTGGGCTTCTCATTGCGGTGGCCTGTGGTTGTGTGTTTTTAAGCACTTGACCTTCTTTTAATAATAAGCAAGAAAATAAGTCCATCACGGCCTTTGCTAAAACTAATAGAGGGAGAAACCACATTTTCAAACAATGTTAATATCAGAGAAATGACTTCATATTGTCAGCAAACATGTAGAGACATCTTGCAGTGTTGAGGGGGATTTTGACCATGTCAGCACAGAAGGCGTTACCCCTGGTTTGGGGAGAGGATGATCACCGGCAGTCATACGGCGCCTTTCTTCAGAGTGGTGGTGGGTTTGATTTACTTTCACAAGTGAGATGTTGGATTTGTGTTATTCAAGCTATAGGCTGAGAGTGGCAAGAATTGACTGCACTTCACTCTGCAGGGAAAAATCAGTAATTTCTTGGCCATACGTGGCGCATTCAGTTCCCAACTGTGTGCACCATTGCTATCATGGTCCACACAGTTGGGTACTGAATCATGTCACCCCAAGTTCATATGCTGAAGTCCTAATCCCCAGCACCTCAGAATGTGACCTTATTTGGAGACAGAGTGTTCACCAAGTTAAAGTAAGGTCATTAGGATGGGCTTTAATCCAATTAGACCAGCGTTTTTATAAAAAGGGAATTTGGACATAGATATACGCACACACAAGGAGAACACTGTGAAAAATCTAGGCACAAATCGGGCTGATCCTTCTACAAGGCAAGGAACAGTAGAGATTGCCAGCAAACCACAAGAAGCAAGGAGACAGACATGAAACAGACTCTTCCTCACAGCTCTCAGCAGGAATCAACCCAGCCAACATATTGATCTTGAATGTCTAGCCTCCAGAATCGTGAGACCATAAATTTTTGTTATTTAAGTCATTCTGCTTGTGGTAATTTGTTATAATAGCTCTAGCAAACTAATTGAACCAGTCGTTCAATTCAACAAGGTGCCCGGAGCACTGACAAGGCAGAGAAGAGGATTAAGTGCAGTGCGAGTGAAGAAGTGCTGTGGAGGAGCTTACCGTCTAGTAGGGGAGGCAGATGTGGACACAGCGTGCAAAGTGGGCTGGCAGGCACCCCCGAGAACTCTACCGACTTCGTTATATGTGTTTTCCAAAGGACCCCTCCCTCCACCCAAAAGTAATCTATAAATAGTTTATACTGTTAGCTTTAACTTTAAAAAACAACCAACCAAACCAAAACAAACCTTAGTAAGAATAATAATCAAATTGCTTAAGGTTCTAAACCCATTAATAATATAGATGACCACCGACACTTCCCAAGGCTCTGCACCTGTGCAATGTCTCATTGGATCTCAAAGAAACTCTGCAAGGTGGGCTCTGTTTCATCCTCACTTTTCAGATCAGGAAACTGGGGTTCAGAAGTTTCACCTCTTCCTCGTTGCTTGGCTTGCATGAAGCAGAACTGAGTATGACTCAAACTAACTCTTGACAGTGTTTCTCCAAGTTGGTCTGTGGATCACACCATCAGAATCACCTTAGTCGCTTGTTAAAAGGAAGAGTTTGGGGCCCAACCCCAGAATTACCGAATGAATCAATCTCTGCTTCTGAGAAATATTTTTCGCTTTTTCGTTTGTTTAAACAAACTCTGGTGATTCTGATGGAGAGGTACTACTAATGCAGCAAATAAACTCTGCCGCCTTTTTAGAGTTTCTCAGCACTTGAGCCTGTTAGAATCAGCTGAGTAGTTTTTAAAACTCCCATTTTCCCCTTCCCAACTGAATCAGAACCCACAGAAGTTTTCATTTATAAAAACTGCCCAGGGGCTTACCTGGTGGCGCAGTGGTTGAGAGTCCGCCTGCCGATGCGGGGGACGTGGGTTCGTGCCCCGGTCCGGGAAGATCCCACATGCCACGCAGCGACTGGGCCCGTGAGCCATGGCCGCTGAGCCCATGCGTCCGGAGCCTGTGCTCCGCAACGGGAGACGCCACAGCAGTGAGAAGCCCGCGTACCGCTAAAAAAAAAACTGCCCAGGATTTGAATGGACAGCCAGCATTGAGAACTGCTGGTAGGGCACCCATGCTTTTAACCCAAAATATTGAGCTCTGTTTTAAAACCAAAAGACAAACCTAAACAACAGCAACCAACAAACTTTTAATAGCCAAAGCTTTAAGCCATCTGAAGGTACAAAGAGGATTATGACGGAGGAAGGGGAACAATGAAATAAGTGGGCACCTGATGGGGGAGTCAGTAGAAGTCAAGTGGTAACTACTAATAGATTAAAAGACAAAAAAAAAAAAGAGCAAAAGAGGGAAACATGACAAGATATACTGATTTCACTTTAATCAACCTCTGGAAATAATATGTGATTATTGTTTTTTTAAACAAAAACCTTGTTTAAATTCCTCTTTATTTATTTATTTTATTATTTTTTTTGCGGTACGCAGGCCTCTCACTGTTGTGGCCTCTCCCGTTGCGGAGCACAGGCTCCGGACGTGCAGGCTCAGCGACCATGGCTCACAGGCCCAGCCACTCCGCGGCATGTGGGATCTTCCCGGACCGGGGCACGAACCCGCGTCCCACATATCGGCAGGCGGACTCCCAACCACTGCGCCACCAGGGAAGCCCTAAATTCCTTTTTAAAATGAGGAATCAAATGGTATTTATGAGTGATGTAATGTCATGGAATGACTGTAGGCTTTAGAGCCAGAAAGACCCTGGGTTTAAATCAGTGCTTCTCCACCTGGTGCAAGACACCATTTTTTGTTCCCTGAGGACACTGGATGATGTCCAGAGACACTGTGGTTGTCACAGCTGGGATTGGGAGAGTGCTACTGGCATCTACTGAGCAGAGCCCAGGGATGCTGCTAAACATCCTTCAACGCACAGACAGCCACCACAACAGAGAGTTATTTGGCCCACAACATCAGTAGTGCTGAGGTTGAGAAACCCTGGTTTAAACGTTAGTTGTGTCATCAACTAAATACATGCCCTTGAGCTTAACCCCTCTGAACAGCACTCAGTCTTCCCATATGAAAAATGGGGAGAATAAAACCTATGGCACAGGATTAATATCTAAAACACTTAAGAAGTGCTTACTATGTGCCCAAGATATAGAAGTTGAAGTTCAGAGAAGTTGGTGACCAGCTCAAGTTTTCCACCTAATGAATGGCTGAGCAGGATTAGGATCTAGTCCAAATATGATCCCTTACATCAAGGGGCTTCCAAACCTCCAGTTTGGGGGGTGTAGGGCTCGCTCAGCCATTCATTGGACAGGTCTCTTGTACTCCCATAGCCTCCTTCCTAAGAACTGATCAGAATAATGTACACCAATTGGCAACAATTTGCTCATCTGGATAAAGATGAGGTGCCAAAAAAAGGGGGGGATGGGGTAGCAAGGAGACAAGAATGTAATAGAACGGATGTGATGTCCAAATATCTCCAGGGGGTTGTAATGCATTGCAATCAGCGGATAATAGTCTTACTGGATGTAAATGGATAAACAATCTAACATTACTTTTCCAGGAACAAAACCCTGATTCTGCTTTCCAGAATCACAGACTCCCAACACCATACCCTTACTGTTGCCAAAACATATAGCTAAAGTACTCTGGCTGGAACCTTCTTACTCAAATGGGTTTCTTTAACAGAAAATGACAGCTCCATTAATATAAACACTGAAGGTCCCATTTTTTTGTGTGTGGACATATATTTCCATTGCTTTTCTGTCTTCAAACATACAATGCTTCTTTCTTTTCTTTTCTTTTTTTTTTTTTTTTTTTTTGGCCATGCTATGTGGCATGCAAGATCTTAGTTCCCCGACCAGGGATCAAACCCGTGCCTGCTACAATGGAAGCACGGAGTCTTAACCACTGGACCACCAGGGAAGTCCCTACAGTGCTTATTTCTAATCTTGAGAAAGATTTCATGAACATAAGGTATAAAATTCTAATTTAGGCATCAGGTACAGCTCTAACTCTGGACAAACTGCCCAGTTTCCCTGGGTCCAGATTTACAGGCAGTAACGTTCTCAGTTGTTAATAATAATAATAGTCAATTATTGCATGGATATTATGTCCCATGTGCTTGACATATACTATTATTCCCATTTTACGGTTGGGAAAGCTGAGGCTCAGAGAGGTCTAATGACTTGCCCAATGTCACAGAGATAGAAAGTGACAAAATGAGCATTTGGAACTGGGGCTCTCTGAACCTCAAGCCTGAAGTGGTTCTGCTACACACCAGCAGTGACAACTGTGATGCAAGTACAGTGAACTACCATGGCAGCTTCAACAAAGAAAAGGAAATTCCAGAAGCAGAATTAGCAATACAATCTTTAGGATGGTAGTTTGGCTACTTTGCAAAAGGCAAAGAGTGGTTAGTAAGAGGAGCAGGGAATTTGGGGTCAATCTAGACTTGAATCCCAAGGTCAAGTTACATAGTCTCACAGCACTATATTGTTAACCTTTATAACATTATCAAAATTATAATTACATATTTTTGTATAATTATTTGATCTATCTCCCCTACACATGCCAAGATATTTGAGGGCCAGACTTTTTGCTAACCTTTTTATCCCCAGGACCTAGTACAGAGCTTGACACATAGTAAGCGCTAAATAAACATTGATTAAATGAATAGATGGATAGAGGGAGAAAGAAAGGAAGAGAAGGAAGGAAGGAAGGAGGAGGGAGGTCACTGTTTGATTTTTAAGCAAGTCCCTTAATCTTTCTCCCCCCACCCCCATAGCAATCTTTATAATGGAAAGCTTATAAATGCCCAAATATCCTCATCGAGTTGATGTTATATGATGTGGTGCCTAGTTATTATCTGTTTTCTGTACCATGCAGTCTTATATTTTGACAGTGAGGAGATAGTCTCAGTACACCCACCGCTGTCACTCACTGTTTGCTGGGTGTGATTTCTCTCCTTGACCAGAGTTTAAGAACTGATGGGTGGGGATATATGCTGTAAGATGCTTGAATCCCTTGGCACAGTGCTAAACTCGAGGAAGGTACTCAGCAATAGTTACTGTACCATAGTAAACTAAGTGCTTCTGGGGGTTTGCATATGTTTCACAGGCAAAGGGTGACTGAGATGTTTGGGGAATGGGAGAGTGGGCATTTAGAAGGAGAATTATTTTCCTTCAGGTATTTTAAAAGCCAAACTACCCTCTACAAACTTGTTGTTTTTGCCTGTGTAACTGCTCACAAGCAGTATTTGAGCGTTCCCATTTCTCTGCACCCAGTAGCTGACCTGAGTTTCTGAGAGTCTTTTGCATAATATTGTTTAGGGGATGATTACAGTTGTCAATAATTTTATAGAAGCTTCATACTTATTCCCCCAGGTTTCACAATCACAGGGTTAAAACTGGGTCACAAGTCAGTCGAGAAACAGGATTTCTCAGACTCTCCCACAATCCACAATTGCTTCATCTTCGACACCTCTCAAAGTTCCTCCTAACGAATTCTGGGATGTTCTGAATGTATTCATTGCAAAGCTTCTCAGTTACCCATGGTGCCACCTTTTCTTCTCTCTTTCTCTGTCTCATGTCACCACTGGGGCCACCAGCACCCATTTCCTACCTGTGTCATAGCTGTTGCTAAGAATTTGTCACATGTGTCTTGCACTGGCAACATCGCACAGATGTTTTAATGAAATAACTTCTTCAGATTTTTATCAATATAGCTTGCTATTAAATTTTCAAATACAGAAGAACAAATAATGAAAAATGAAAGCCTTTCACTGCTTCCTTATAAGGTTTTATGTACCAACATTTACCTATATACATACATAACCCTACTAAATTCTATTTTCCTCATAGCCCAGTCTCTGAATAATATTAGATTCAAAGAAAGTAGTTCATCCACAAAATATTAATGAAGAAGCATTTCCAATCCTTGTACCCATCTCTCGAAAACCCCAAAAGTGCCCCAGTTCAAACCCATACTATACTTTTCAAGCTAGGATCTCTGATATGCTAAATCACAAAACTTTGTCAAGCCCCAATTTCTGCATATTTTTCTCCTTTCTTTTCTCTTTAACCTCCAGTTCTTTATTTTGTACACTAGCTTGATTTTTCACTAAATCCTTCCTACTTTCAGGCAGATCTCTTTATACTCTTCTGATTTAGCATCTAAAAGAAAGGTAAGGAAGGAAAAGACTCACTTTAGTGTATGTAAGGAGAATAAAGGAGAAAGAAAAGACAGGAATAATCAATATATTAATAAATCTTATTCTGTCTACCTCTCACACATTTTAATTTTTGCATTTTTTTACATATGGGTTCATTCTACATGTACTAAACAGTAACTGGGGTTTTTTATACTTAATGTTAATATATAGCTACTGTGTTCATTATCTATTGCTGCATAACGTATTATCCCCCAACTTAAAGCAACAAACGTTTATTATCTCACAGTTTCTGTGGATGAGTTTCAGATGCAACTTAACTAGGCAACTCTGGCTCAAAGTCTCTCATGAGGCTGCGTCAAGCTATTGGCTGAGGCTGTGATCTCATCTTAATGCCTGACCTGGAGTGAGGTGGGAATCTTCTTTTAAGCTCATTCATGTGGTTTTTGGCAGGCCTCAGTCCTTTGCCACATGGACCTCTCAGCAAGGTTGCCTCGGGACACAGCAGTCGGCTTTCCCAAGGGTGAGTGATCTAAGAGAGAATGAGCGAGAGTGTGCACAAGACAGAAACCACATCCTTTTTATAATCTAATCTCGGAAGTGACATGTCATCAATTCTGTTGTATTCTGTTCATTAAGAGAGAGTCAGTAAATCCAGCCAAACTCAAGGAGAAGGCATTACACAGGGGCATTAACACTAGTAAGCAGAGATCACCGGGGGGAGGCCATCAGACACTGCCTACCTTATTCTTTTTAATTTTCGCACAGTATTCCAAAGTTTGGACCAAATGTAATCTTTTAAACTATCAGCCATGATTTCTTGTTTATTTTCTTTAATTTTCTTTTCACTTCCCGCCTTTTATTTGATTGGTTCTACTTTTTTTTCTCCAGTATTTAGAACTTATGCATGGTATTTGCCTTGCCTAATTGACATTTTAGTCAGGATCTGTATTTTGCTGCCTACCCAACACTGAGGACAAGATGAGACTCTGCATGCTTTTACTGCTCACCTATGTCTTCATTTTCTTAAAATCATTTGAAGTCTTAGGTCTAGATCTGTGCTGTCTGATATGGTCACAGTAGACACACGGAGCTATTGAACACTTAAAATGTGGCTGGTCTGAGTTGAGATGTGCTTTAAGTATAAAATACATGCTGGATTTCAAAGATTTAGTATGAAGAAAAAGAAATATATTATTAATAATTTTAGAGTCATTATATATACTTTTTTTTTGCGGTACGTGGGCCTCTCACTGTTGTGGCCTCTCCCGTTGCGGAGCACAGGCTCTGGACGCGCAGGCTCAGTGGCTATGGCTCACGGGCCCAGCCGCTCCACGGCATGTGGGATCTTCCCAGACCGGGGCACAAACCCGTGTCCCCTGCATCGGCAGGCGGACTCTCAACCACTGCGCCACAAGGAAAATCCAAGTCATTATATTTTGATTATGTTACTGATTCTCATGTGGAATCAGCATTGAGAACAACAGATGGCTTTAAAGTACACAACAGAAGAGGAAATGAGAACCTTTTATCAATAGCAAACATGTCTATATTGTCCAAACCAGAGCAAGAGTGAATACGTATTTACCTTTTAAAAATAGGTCTAAAAAAAAAAAAAAAAAAAAAAAACTAAAACACAATAGATCCATAGACCTGTTGGTTGGTTGGTTAGAGCTTGTTTGTGCTCAGGAATGAAGATATAAGAAGTCTGCAACAGCTTTTTTAAATGATTTAACATCAAATTCTAGTCTCTTGCAGCAGCAACGTGAATAGGAACACTGGGACTGTATGGGCTTGGAGCAGAACTTCTCGGATTGTTTTAAGAAAATGGCAGGTAAGCAGGACATGGGGGAAATCACCAGCTTCAATAAGGCCAAGCTGAAGAAGACAGAGGCACAGGAGAAGAACACCCTGCTGACCAAAGAGACCACTGAGCAGGAGAAGCAAGCAGAGTGAAATTTTCTAAGAACCTGGAGGATCCTCCACTCCCATCATCTTGGAGACCCTAGCCGTGATGTAGAGGAAGAGCCACCTGCAAGATGGACATGAGTGACAAGCTGCACTGTGAACCCAGGCACTCCTTGCTGATGCCACCAGCCCATGGGTCTCTGAGGGGACCCTCCAATGGGACTGCCAAATTCCCCAGTTTGCCCTGGAATACTATAGAAAATTATTTGTATGATTAATGAAAATAAAACACACCTCGTGGCATGGCAAAACAAAAACAAAAGCAAAAAAACAAACAAAAAAACCCATTAAATTCTAACCCATAGCAAAGATGAGCTCACAGAAACCTGGCCCCTTCTGACTTTTATAACCATGACTTTGGTCACAAGATTTCAAACCTTGAAGAAGATGTCTCCTCCTCTTTGTCCATTCAATCGAAGCTGCTAGAAGAGTGAGGACGCTTGAGGTGAAAGGTTTTATAGCTTGAAGACCAAGTGTTAATAAAGCCTAATACAAACCCAGTGTTCAGAACATGCTTAGACAAACAAAACAAATTTAGACTCTAATTTTCAAGTGCTTGTAATTTTTCTGGAGGGAGGGGTCGATGAAGAGGAGTTCTATAGTGACTGTAATCATCAAAGGGGATTTAATAAAGAGCACTTGTTTATGTGCTAAGAGTTTGCACAAACTAACTAACACCCCTTAGAGATGACAGAAGTGCTGGAAATCAGACCTCAGTACTACAATGAGCTAGAAACTCAACCACCTACAGGACTGGGACAAATAATATACTGGTAATGACAAATGGCATACTGGTAATGAAATGTGTTGACAAAGAAAATCACACAAGGTAAAAGTTATGAGTTAAGTTATATTTGGGGACTTTATTGAGTACTATAGCCTGAGAGACAGTCTCTCAGATAGCTCAGAGGAACTCCAAGAGGTAAAGGGAGGAGCCAGGAGATATATGAACCTTTTTGTTGGGAAAAAACATGTAGTCAAGCATCAAAAGAGTATTGCTAATCACAAAGAACAGAGATAGCTCAAGTTAATGATTTTCGTGCTTTTCTATGTATGGGAAGATGCAACAATCTGGGGTCACTTGAAATTTTTCCATAGATATTCATCTTGAATACCTAAGGGCCAGTATATCCAAAGCAGAGAAAGTTTGCTGTTTTTCTCCATCCTGAATTTCCCTCAGAGTGCACTGTCAGTGGGCAACCGCAGTGGCTGATGGCTTGATCCTTGTAGAACTGAAATGGCAGGTAACATTTTCTTTTCTTTACAAATTCAACAACAGTTAATTAAACCTTGTAGTATTGATCACTGTGTTTTAAAAATTGCATTCACTAAAGGCCTTTCTACTTGACCATTTTCCCTAAATTCCAATAGCCACTTTCCAGTTTACTGCAAATACCTGAGTAGGACTGTGTTTTGCAGTTTATTATTGAAACCATGCCCCATAGTTAACAGAAGCTGATAACTAATAGAAATGCTTGAATTTGTCTTACAGAACAACAGATAAGGGAACAGATTATTAAAACACTTTTGCTTATAAAAATAACTTCATTGATTAAGGTTTGTTTTTTTTTTCTTTTCCTTTTTTTCCTCCCTTTAATTGCATCCCTTCCCAGCTTTACGCAGCCCAGTGGTTTTACAGGAATTTGGAGTCTGCTCCTGCCCAGTGCAGGCTGGCTGGGGGCTGATAGGGACCACCGACCCTAAAGCTGGGCCTGTGCAGATGTCCAGTGAATGGCCTTTTGATGTCAGAGGGACGGAAAACTCCACTCACAGATCATGCTAAGTGCCTGCATTTTGAATATGCAGAAACATGTAACCCAAATGCACAAGCACAGAACATCAATTACCTCACCTTTTAACCTGTCTCCAATCACCTTTCTCCAGCCTAAGACCACCTGCTTATCCCTAAAATATCCCAACCCCCTTGCCTTCAGGGAGGTGGATCTGAGACTTGTTCTCCTGTCTCCTCATTTGGCTGCCTTGTGAATAAACTCTTTCTGGACTGGAAACTTTGGTGTCTTAGCATTTGGCTTGCTGTGTGTCAGGCAAACTGACATGGTTCGGTAACAGTATCAAACGCAAAATCTGCAGCTATGTTAAAGCCTAGAGGGAGTGTATGTGAACTAATTTCCTTTCTAATTCTTGGACTCAAAGAAGAGGCTATAAAGCCTCCAGCCCCCTAAAGACCTATGCATCATACCTCCCATATACTCTACATCATCCTTTAGAACATGTATCCTCAAACACCTTTTAAAGTGCTTTCACAGGGCAATCCTGTGGGGGCAGGCAGGAAGTATTACTAACCCCAATTTATAAGGGATCTATCAGTCAGGAGGGTCTTCCCTGCAAGTAATGGAAAACCCAATTTATACAATAAGAAACATTTATTATCTCACATAATTGCAGAGACAAAACTAGTTTTTCCACAGAGGGAAGTCAATTAAAATCACCACCTGACAAGATGAAATTTACATATCAGTTACCTACAATTTAGAAAGCATGGCAAAACAACTCAAAGACAATGAATAGGGCCAGAATCTGATAACTTGAAAGGGTATGCTGTAGACAATGCATGTTTTCCATTGAAATGCAAAAATTTTTTGTACACATCCCCAAGGAAGTCATATAGTAGGTATTTGTTTAGCCATTTGGAATTTAAAAAGAAAGCATCCATATTGAGAGTTACTTTTTTTAAAAGAAAAACTAAAGTATTTGGGTCATAAATCCTGAAAAATAAATAAATAAATAAAAGCTCAAGAACCAAAGAGAGTGTCAGCACCTCAGGCTCAAAGCAACACCTTTGCAGGGAAGATGTCCCAGGGTTGGAATCTGGGTGACTTGAGGCTGGCACAGGAGTCCTCTGAGCTTGAGAGAAGCTGCAGAAAACAGATGGTGAGACCAAGTTCAGAGTTAGGATTCTGGGGAGCCCTCTTGCAGGTCTTGGAGATCTGAACAGAGCAGTTGGTAGAAGCCATAATGGTCAAGAGGAGTCAAAGAGCACTCTGAGGTCTCAAGTCAAGGAAAGGGGACATTTACTGATAACCTCCAGCATGACAAGCACTTAAACATACATCCATTGAATCCTCTAACAACTAAGAAAACTGAGCCAGATTTCTTCCGTTTGCCTTTTCAGAGCCACTGCCCACCATTCTCCACCTTCTTTTGTGCCCAGGACTACATCAGTGGTTCTCCACATGTGGTCCCCAGACCAGCTGGATCAGCATCACCTGGGAGAGTGTTTGAAATGCAAAATCCAAGCCCCCTCCACCACCACTGAATCAGAACTCTGTATTTCAACAAGACCTGCAGGTGATTCTGATGCAGGCCCAAATCCCAGAACCACTGAACCTCTTTAAAAGGGCCCTCTTGCCCTCGGGATTCAAGTTGGGTTCATCAACAGGGAAGCCCCTGCAGAAGGTGAGAGGGAGGAGATGCATAAGCCCAGGTTACTTGTTCCCCCAGCTTCCCACCTGCACAGTCACATCAGGGTCCACAAAAGGTGCTGCTCCTGTTGGGTTGGCCCTTTGACGTTACTCACTTCTAAGTTCTGGCAACCGACACTGTCCCTCCTGTCTTCAGGTCTGGGAGTGGAAATGACCCTCACTGTTTCTGGCCTTGAGACAATGCACTATCACTGTGACTTCCTTATAATTTGTCCACAGCTTTGTAAATTGTCCCTTTATTAAATTTTACTAAACTCTTTTCAAAGTAACCATTTTAAGTGTGTCATTGGTTTCCTGCTAGGACCCTGCTGTTTCTGCCATGACTCCCATTTTGAAGATAAGGAAATTTATCATCAGTGAACGAGCCCAAGCTTGCCCAGTAAGAAGCAAAGATGGGCTTGCAATCAGGGCTGTCAGGGCACAAAGCCCCAGCCCTCTAATCGTAGAGTTGGTCTTTCTGATGTGTCCAGCTCCCCATCCTGAGTCCTCTCCTTAACGTAAACTATCAGTTTGCTGGCATCTGACAATAGGATGGGTCAGGAGCCAATCATCAATCAAATAATATCCAAATTTTCATTATAGTGGAGTCTATTTTATATAAGTATAGTATATAGATAATATATAAGATATAGAGATAAATATAATATATAACTATATATGTAACTTACATAATATATAACTATATAATATGTAACTATAGTATATAACTGTATATAACATATATTATATATAATATGTATGTATCTTCAGGTAGAGTAAGCTTTGAATAAATCATAAAGAGGTATAAAAATACATTCTGGTATCAAAGACTAAACATTGAAGGAAAAAGAAAGAGTTCTTGGGACTTCCCTGGTGGCGCAGTGGTTAAGAATCTGCCTGCCAACGCAGGGGATATGGGTTCGAGCCCTGGTCGGGGAAGAACTCACGTGCAGCAGAGCAACTAAGCCCATGCGCCACAACAAGAGAAGCCACCACAATGAGAAGCCCACGCACCACAATGAAGAGTAGCCCCCAAGCGCCTCAACTAGAAAAGCCTGCACGCAGCAACAAAGACCCAACACAGCCAAAAATAAAAATAAATAAAATAAACAAATTTATAAAATAAAAAACAAACAACCTACAAGTTAACTTGTGAAGAACTCTTTTTTTAATGCAGTTTTTTTTCTTTTTTATTTATTTATTTTTGGCTGCTTTGGGTCTTCATTGCTGCATGGGCTTTCTCTAGTTGCAGAGAGCAAGGGCTACTCTTTGTTGCTGTGTGCAGGCTTCTCATCGTGGTGGTTTCTCTTGTTGCAGAGCACGGGCTCTAGGCACACAGGCTCTAGAGTGCAGACTCAGTAGTTGTGGCGCACAGGCTTAGTTGCTGCGCGGCATGTGAGATCTTCCCGGACCAGGGCTCGAACCCATGTCCCCTGCATTGGCAGGCGGATTCTTAACCACTGCGCCACCAGGGAAGCTCCTAACTTACAGCTTTAAAGTATTCTAATCTAGAATCTCAAAGGATTTCTTTGGAATTCAAAAGAAAAGAAAGAAAGAAAAGATTCTAAAATTTATCCCGAAGAGTAAACAGACAAGTATAGTCAAAATAATGTTTGAGGGGCTTCCCTGGTGGCGCAGTGGTTGAGAGTCCGCCTGCCGATGCAGGGGACACGGGTTCGTGCCCCGGTCTGGGAGGATCCCACATGCCGCGGAGCGGCTGGGCCCGTGAGCCATGGCCGCTGAGCCTGCGCGTCCGGAGCCTGTGCTCCGCAACGGGAGAGGCCACAACAGTGAGAGGCCCGCGTACAGCAAAAAAAAAAAAAAAAAAAAAAAAAATAATGTTTGAAAAAGATGAAAAATGAGGGGAGCTTTTCTAACCAAACCAAACCAAACCAAACATACACACACACAGACACACATACACACACACTTAAAATGAATATCACAGCGCTAGAACTGACATGCAAATAAATGGCTCAGAGTAACTAGAAACGCAAATTAAAGTATATAAGCTAACTCAACTTATTAAAAGGAAGCATTATAAGTCAACCAGAAAGAGAAGAATCATTCAGTTAATAAAAGGAAAATTGACTTAGGTATCAGGGGGAAATAAATCTATTTAGATTCTCACCTCACAATATTATCCCCATATGAATCAAAGGGCTAAATGTAGAAAAACAAAACAAAACAAAATAACAACAAAGCACCATAAAAATTAGAAGATATATTTTTCCTAACAGATTAAAAAGACTTTTTACACTTAAAATAAATGGGAAAAATTACAAAAGAAAATATGATTCTACCATCTTAAAATCTATTAAAAGTAATTACAAGGCTAACAAAGTTATGAAAATATCTAGAACCAAAAATGCAAATTTTTTCTTAATATATAAATATTTTAGAGAAATCAATAAGAAAAACACCAATATGTTTATAAAACAATGTGTAAAAGATAAAGACTGGCAATTAAGTTGCAAGCACCAAAAGAAATTTTTCTTAAATAGAAGAAAATTTAATCTCACTGAGCATTAAAGAAGGCAAATTTCGCAAGAGGAGATTATGTTCAGGACCTTAGTGTAGACAAATTTTCTTTGAAAGGACACAATAAGCATTAACCATAAAGGGAAATAATGGATAAACTGGAGTCGGTTAAAAATGTATCTTTTGTTCATCAAAACACAGCTAAAGGGCTTCCCTGGTGGCGCAGCGGTTGAGAGTCCGTCTGCCGATTCAGGGGATATGGGTTCATGCCCCGGTCCGGGAAGATCCCACGTGCCACAGAGCGGCTGGGCCCGTGAGCCATGGCCGCTGAGCCTGCACGTCCAGAGCCTGTGCTCCGCAACGGGAGAGGCCACAACAGTGAGCGGTCCACGTACCGCAAAAAAAAAAAAAATAACACACACACAGCTAAAGAGTAAGAAGGCAACCCAAAGAGTAGAAGAAGAAATTTGCTAACTGACAAAAGATTAAGATCTAGAATATAAAAATTTCTTATACAATTCAATAAGAGACAGACAACTTAATTTGAAAATGGGCGAAATACTTGAACAGTTTACTTACAAAAGAGGATATCTCCAAATGGCCAGTAAACATATGAAAAATCGTTCAAGCTCATTAATCACCAAGAAATGCAAATGGCATCAACAGTGATATATCAATACACAGCCCAGCCAACTTGCTAAAGTGAAAAAGACTGACATTATCAAGTGTTAAGCCAAATTTGGAGAAACTGAAACTCTTAGACACTCCTGGTAGGTATCTAAATTGATATAACCATTTTGGAAATTACTGTCTGGCAGTATTGAAGCTGAATACGGGCATAGCCTACCACCCAGCAATTCCACTTCTAAGGTGCATGCCAACAAAAATGCATAAACATTGTCACCAAAAGAAATGTACAGAAATGCTTATAATCTACAACTGAAAACTAACCAAATGTCCATTAACAGCACAATGAACAAGTACAATGTGATATACTGTATTTATAAAATGGAACACTACACGAAAATGAGAAAATCGAACAGGGCTAGTTTATTGCTCTTAGAAGTCAGAATGGCAGTTATTCTTATGGTAATAATGACTGGAGGGAGCATGAGGGGGATCCTGAGGATGGTGAATTTCTTCTCTTTCTTATTATGAATGCTGACTCAAGTGTGTTTGCTTTGGGATAATCAGATACTTTCCTGTGTCTTTATCCTTCAATAAAAAGCTTAAAAATAATAATCAGATGACATTTTTTAATGATTTCTATATTGGTAATTCTCAGTGTTGGCAAGAGTACAGTAAAACAGATGCTTTCATATACTGTTGGCAGAACTTCAAATTGATCCAGCCAACCTTCCTGGAAAGCAAATTAGCAATACGCATAAAAATATTTAAAAGTCCATGCTCTTTGATCCATTAATTCCACCTACACAAATCTATCTTAAGGTAATAATTCACTCCAAAAAATGACAAGGAAAATTATGACAGTACACAAAACTATGTGTAAAACTATGTACATATAATACAATCCCAACTATGTTAAATATGTTTAGAAAAAAGAAAAGACTGAAAGGAAATATGCCAAAATATGACTGTATGGGCTGAATGTTTGTGCTCACTCCCCTTTTACCCTCCCCTCCTACTACAATTCATATCAAAGTCCTAAACCCCAGTTTGATGGTATTTGGAGATGGCCTTTGGGAGGTAATTAGGTTCAAAAGAGGTCAGAGTGGGGATGGGGGGACAACTCTCATCATGAGATTAGTGCCCTTAGAAGAAGAGGAAGAGGGCTTCCCTGGTGGCGCAGTGGTTGAGAATCTGCCTGCCAATGCAGGGGACACAGGTTCGAGCCCTGGTCTGGGAAGATCCCACATGCCGCAGAGCAACTGGGCCCGTGAGCCACAACTACTGAGCCTGCGTGTCTGGAGCCTGTGCTCCACAACAAGAGAGGCCGCGACAGTGAGAGGCCCACGCACCGCGATGAAGAGTGGCCCCCGCTCGCCGCAACTAGAGAAAGCCCTCTCAGGGAAACGAAGGCCCAACACAGCCAAAAAATTAATTAATTAATTATTTTTTAAAAAAGAAGAGGAAGAGATATGAGAGCTCTCTCTCTCTCTACCACATGAGGATACAGTAAGAAGGTGGCCATCAACAAGCCACGAAGGACACCTCACCAGAACTGGACCATGCTGGCACACTGATCTAGGATTTCCTAGCCTCCAGGACTATGTAAAATAAATGTTTGGTGTTGAAGCAACCCAGTCTGAAACCATGCCCCACACAGTTAACAGAAGCTGATAACTAATAGAAATTCTCGAACTTATCTTACAGAATAACAGATGAAGGAACAGCTTGTTAAAGCCCCTTTACTTATAAACTGCCTCATTATTGATTAAATTCGCTTTAGTTTTTTTTTTTTTTCTTTCTTTCTTTTCCTCTCTTTAATTGCATACCTTCCCAGCTTCACGCAGCCCAGGGGTTTTACAGGAACTTGGAGTCTGCTCCTGCCCAGTGCAGGCTGGCTGGGGGCTGATTGGGACCACCGACCCTAAAGCTGGGCCTGTGCAGATGTCCAGTGAATGGCCTTTTGATGTCAGAGGGACGGAAAACTCCACTCACAGATCATGCTAAGTGCCTCCATTTTGAATATGCAGAAGCATGTAACCCAGATGCACATGCACAGAACATCAATTACCTCACCTTTTAACCTGCCTCCAATCACCTTTTCCACCTTTCCCCAGCCTAAGACCACCTGCTTATCCCTAAAATATCCCAATCCCCTTGCCTTCAGGGAGGCGGATCTGAGACTTGTTCTCCTGTCTCCTCACTTGGCTGCCTTGTGAATAAACTCTTTCTGGGCTGGAAACCTTGGCGTCTCAGCATTTGGCTTGCTGTGCATCGGGCAAACGAACCTGGTTCAGTAACAAGTCTATGCTATTTTGCTATAGCAGTCCAAGCAGACTAAGACAATGATCAACAGTTATATCTGAGATTACGGGTGATTTTTGTTATCTATTTATTCTTTTCCAAATTTTTTGTAATCTTATGAATTACTTTTTAATTTTTATAAAGCATAATTACTCATTAATATATGACCACATCCCCATCATAAAAGTAAAACAATACAGAAATCAGAGAAACATAAAAACTATCCTTTAACATATTCTCTCACCAATCTGCCTTCCCCAAGTTTGGTTTCTCAAAGATAAACACCAATAAAAGTTTATAAATATATGTAACTTTCCAGGTATTTTATTCTGCATTTACAAACATGCATACATATGTAAGGAAATACACATATACAGAGGTTTTTTAAAATTATTGCTTACAAACAGACTTAGGGGAGCTGGATACTCCCAGTTCAGTGTTGTCTTGTTTGACCCACACAATGATTTAAAAGGTTGCATAGTTACACAAGTCGGGCTCTTCTACAACATAAAGAGCTTGGTACCTATTGCCATACACCTGCCTAGCCTTAAAATTTTTGACACCTGCTTGGCCTCCCTAGGCCTCCTAGGTTTTTGTCTTTGTCACCCTGGATCTCTTTAACATACTGCTCTGTAAAGTGCTTTTTTAAAAAATCAAAACGCCAAATAATAAATACGTTAGCATGACAATATGTCTAGACCCACCTAATTCTTTTCTACATAGTGTTCCATTGTACGCATTACTTTTATAATCAAAATTTTGAAAAGTGCATATTATTTTATTTTAAAGGAGTTTAGATGCACATTTTCAATTTGATTCACGTTTCCTGAATATGTTCCTGTCTGCTTGTGAGCTATGAAGCAGGAAGTCTTTAGTCTCTGTTTAATTTTTCATCAAAGATGGTTCATGAAAGGGTGCATTGCTGAACTGGAAGGCATTCTTATACTGAACACTTTATCAATAAAGACTCCTGTTTGCACAGTGGAAAAGCAATATTATTATTTAGAAACTCCCTTGAGGAAACGTGCTTTTCACACAGAATGGATTATTTGTCTAAATGTCAAAGGACTCTTCTTAATTTTTGTAAATATCCTTCATGCCCAGGAAACGGCAGTAGGTTGGATAGTTTGTGACTCATAATTGCCTCTATCACCCTAGATATAGCTTAAATCTTTGATTACACTCAGTTCCATACATTTCTGTATACTGTCTTATGATGCAATCATTTCATGCCACCTTAGTTTAAGTATTCAAACCTTGCATCCCTCAAATATGGTAACTTCCTGGAGAAAAGGTTTCTTTTATCTATATGTAGACAAAATAAAACCCAGGCACCCACCTGGCTCGGTCTCATCCGGGCATTGCAGACTGATTCTAGCAGTTGAGAGTAATTAGAATCTGAGTAACTAGAATCTTGCTGGCATCTCTCAAATATCATTAGAGAGGATCCGACACATAGCCTATGTTAACATTTCTCCAATGCTCTTTCCCTAGTCCTCTGCATCCCCTACCCTTCTCAAAAATCTGCCCGAAATCCTCTCTCCCTATAGCTCACTCTAGTCTCTCCCTTTTTTTTTTTTTTTTTTTTGCGGTACGCGGGCCTCTCACTGTTGTGGCCTCTCCTGTTGCGGAGCACAGGCTCCGGACGCGCAGACTCAGCGGCCACAGCTCACGGGCCCAGCCGCTCCGCGGCATGTGGGATCTTCCCGGACCGGGGCACGAACCCGTGTCCCCTGCACGGGCAGGCGGACTCCCAACCACTGCGCCCCCAGGGAAGCCCTAGTCTCTCCCTTTTAAAAGCCATTTCTCATCCTTGCTTCTTTGTTCTTCCCAACGGATTACCTCCAATCCATAGTACGGGACCCTGGAGTAGAGGCAGAGGCAGAAGGGAACGATCCCACCAGACAACACCAAGTGACCTAGCCGGAGGGAGGAAGACATGAGGGATGGGACAAGATCTAAATATTTTTGCTTAATAAAGTTTTATATTTGTGAAATATACCTACTGTGACTATATTTTTCAGGTGGACAATTTATATCTAACGATCTAGAACTGGGAAGCATAGTGAAGCTGGGATTATTTTGGAAAATCAAGAGAGAAGTTTTTTGCAGTTTGTTGGTTTGTTTCTTGAGAAGAGGAAGAAAGTCACATTTACTGAGCACAAGCTACTGTGGGATGCCCCTTTTGTTTAGGGGCATGTTATGTTGTTTAGCTAGCACAATACCCTGAAAGGGATGTATTATTGTCTCCATTTCACACATGAGGAATGTAATGGACACTTTTGGTATATCTGTCCCTCTCCTAAGGAACACTGCATTCTCTAGGAATTGTCCCGTCGAATTCCCCCATCCACAAAGGTAACTTCTTCTCTGGCTGCCAGTGACTGGGCCAGAGGTGTGAGTATATGGCATGAGGCAGGCCAATCAGATATTCTCTCGCAGAAGTTGGGAATCAGGACTCAGAGAGAGCAGTGGCTGGAGCTGTAACTGGTCAAACAATTCATGCACTCTGAGAGTGGATCCTAGTGTCTGGAGAATCTTTGGGATGAGTGGCATGAAAATTCACATTCAGGGCTCCCCAGTGGCACAGTGGTTAGGAATCTGCCTGCCAGTGCAGGGGACATGGGTTCTAGTCCTGGCCCAGGAAGATCTCACATGCTGCGGAGCAACTAAACCCATGTGCCATGACTACTGAGCCTGCGCTCTAGAGCCCGCGAGCCACAACTACTGAGCCCACATGCCACAACTACTGAAGCCCGCGTGCCTAGAGCTCATGCTCCGCAACAAGAGAAGCCACCGCAGTGAGAAGCCTGTGCACCACAATGAAGAGTAACCCCTGCTCGCCGCAACTGGAGAAAGCCCGCGTGCAGCAACAAAGACCTAACACGACCAAAAATAAATAAATGAATTAATTAATTTTTAAAAAAGAAAATTCACATTCAGCTGTGGAAACTATGAGAAAGTTAATGTCCCTGCTTAGAAAAAGGCTGAGAGATGGAGGATTCTGTTAGGGCTTGGATGGGGTGGGGAAGGGGAGACTCCAGAGCAAACTGGATAATGGGTTTGGGGTGAGGTGGAAGAGAAGAACCCTTGATTAGCGGGCTGCAGGGGAGTTTTGGGAGCAGAGCGGGGATCTGAAAAGCATGCCGGGCAGTGTGCAGGGTAACCCCTGCTCTGGCCTTCCTATGACCTCCTCAGTGAAATGGGGTGAGCGTCTCATGTTTTCAGAGAGCAGGCTGTTTCTGGAGCAGTGCTGAGCCCTGTGTCAGCACTGGTGTGGGACAGGAGCAGCACTGGACATGGGACGGCTGGCTTTTGGGCTAAAGGACTGAATGCAGGGGCTGTGGGTGGTCCATGTGGAGGACCAGCAGGTAAGCTGGGCCGTGCAGAGAGAAGAAAGCCGGCACGAAGAGAGAAATAAAGGTGAGCGACAGAGTAACTAAGAGTCTTGTTTTGTAGGTGGTGGTGGTGTTTTGTTATTCCCGGGTCCCGGGTTCTACTTCTCTGCAGAAGCCCAGATTCTTTCCTGGCCTTGCTTTCTGGGAGATATTCTTATATACTTATTATAAATTCTCTTTTTTGGTTAGCCCAGCTCAAAGTTGGGTACTATTACTTGTGACCAAAAACCTTACTAAGTGCAAGGAATCTATGGTTCCTAGAGATTAAGTAAATTGAGAAAATTTCTGTGGCTTCTTAGTGGTAGGAGTTGGGGTACCAGCCTGTCTCCTTGTGCCCTTTTCCTCACACTCTCTGTTCAGTCACGATGGCCACACTGCTATTCCACAAACACATCAACCTCACCCCCATCTTAGTGGGCTCTGTTTGCCCTGCTCAGAACAGGCCCAAAGGCCACTCCCTCGTCTCATCCAGGTCTCAATTCAAATGTCACTCAGAGATACCTGCCCTGACAACCTCATCTAAAATAGGCACTCTCTAACCTCTTTCTCTGCTTTTTTTTTTTCCAGTTTTTCTGAAATATAACTGACATAGCACAGTATAAGGTTAAGGTGTACAGCATAATGACTTGACTTACATATATGTAAATATATTGTGAAGTTATCACCACCACAAGTTTAGTTAACAGCCATCATCTCATATAGATACCAAGAAAAAGGAAACAGTTTTTTTCCTTGCGATGAGAACTTACTCTCTTAGCAACTTTTTTTTTTTCTTTTTTTTTTGCGGTACGCAGGCCTCTCACTGTTGTGCCTTCTCCCGTTGCAGAGCACAGGCTCCGGACGTGCAGGCTCAGCGGCCATGGCTCACGGGTCCAGCCGCTCCACGGCATGTGGGATCTTCCCGGACCGGGGCACAAACCCGTGTCCCCTGCATCGGCAGGAGGACTCTCAACCACTGTGCCACCAGGGAAGCCCTCTTAGCAACTTTTAAGTGCACCATATGGCAGTGTTAACTATAGTCACCATGTTGTACATTACATCCCTAGTACTTATTTATCTTATAACTGGGGCTTTGCACCTTTTGACTCTCTTCACCCTATTTCTCCACCCTCGCCTCTGGCAACCACCAATGTATTCTCTGTCTCTATGAGTCTGGTTTTTTTAGATCCCACATGTAAGTGAGATCATCCAGTATTTGGCTTTCTCTGTCTGACTTGTTTCACTCAGCATAATGCCTTCCATGTCTATCCATGTTTTTGCAAATGTCAGAATTTCCTTCTTCTTTTATGGCTGAATAATATTTATATAATATATATAATATATATATATATACATATCACATTTTCTTTATCCATTCATCTGTCAATAGACACTTAAGGTTGTTTCCATGTCTTCATTATCATAAATGATGCTGCAGTGAACGTGGGATGCAGATATCTCTTCAAGTTAGTGATTTCATTTCTTGCAGATAAATACCCAGAAGTGGAATTGCTGGAACTTATGGTAGTTCTATTTTTAACTTTTTGAGGACCCTCCATACTATTCTCCATAGTGGCTGTACCAATTTACATTCTCACCAACAGTGTACAAGGGTTGCCTTTTCTCCACATCCTCACCAGCATTTGTTATCTCTTGTCTTTTTGATAATAGCCATTCTAACAGGCATAAGGTGATATTTCATTGTGGTTTTAATTTGCATTTCCCTGATGATAAGTGATATTGAGCACCTTTTCATGTACCTGTTGGCCATTTGTGTATCTTCTTTGGAAAAAAAGCCTATTCAGTTTCTTTGTCCATGTTTAACTGGATTATCATTATTATTACTATATATTTTTGCTATTGAGATATATGAATCTTTATATATTTTGGATGTCAACCTTTTATCAGATATGTGATTTGCAAATATTTTTTCCATTCCGTATGTTGTCTTTTCATTTTGTCCATCATTTCTTTCACTGTGCACAAGTTTTTTAGTTCGATGTAGGTTCTATACACTGACAATACATTCTTTTATTTAAAGTGGATTAGAGGGCTTCCCTGGTGGCGCAGTGGTTGAGAGTCCGCCTGCCGATGCAGAGGACCCGGGTTCATGCCCCGGTCCGGGAAGATCCCACATGCCGCGGAGCCGCTGGGCCCGTGAGCCATAGCCGTTGAGCCTGCGCGTCTGGAGCCTGTGCTCCGCAACGGGAGAGGCCACAGCAGTGAGAGGCCCGCGTACTGCAAAAAAATAAAAAATAAATAAAATAAAGTGGATTAGACAAATTTACTTTTTCTCCCTTCCTCTCTCCAATGCTCCCTGCTTCATTCATGTCTTTTTTCTTAGATTGATGAAACCTGGCCCCCATCCTCAGCCTCTATCCTCTATTGGTAGAAAGAAGCTATTATTATTATTAGCTTTAGTAACTTATCACTACCTGGATTTATGTTACATATTTATTTGTGTACTTGTTTCTCTACCACCCCTCCCCAACTCCCCACCAGAATACAAGCTCCCGGAGGGCTGGGTTCAACCCTTGTTCACTGCTGTATTTTCAGCACACTGACCAGAACTGTATTTGACATATAGAAGACACTCAACAAATACTCATTTAATTAATCAATCCATTAAACCCTGACCTGTTTCTGACTTCCATGCTGTTTTCATGGTCTCTAAGTACCTGATGCAATTCTAGAAACACTCAGAAAAACCCTACTGGATTAAGGATGGAAATAATGTCTGAAGGACATCTGTGGAGCTTGGCTGATTAGCATGCAGGGAAGAGGGATGTCTGCTAGCTGCTCAGTACACTGAGGGGAGGTAGGAAGCTGGAGCAGCATGCTCCAGCGCAACCTCTATAAGAACAGAACTGAAAGCTGGTAAATTCATTTCTACTTGTTTTGCCTTAGTTAGTGCTTCTGGCCAGGGGAAACAAAGCTTCAGCGACAGTAAAAATGCTTTTGTTCCTGTAGTACCACATGTTAAATCACAAATGACATTTACTTTGTTCTTGGGTTAATGCTACTTTCTGGGTCTGTTCTGTAAGGTTGTTCCCTGTCCCCAGTTGGCCTGAGACAGGGTCTGGCTTGCTGAGGGTCCCCTGTCCCTATAACTATACAAGAGGAAAGCTGCTGGAGACTGACTTGGGATGTCTAAACACCATCAGGAAGGACCAGCTGAGGAAGGAGGTAGGAGGCAGGAGAAATGGGACATATTCTAATCCAAGCCTCCCTAGACACTTTCAGTGTATCATTTTGAAACCACATTATCAAACACAGGGTCACTTTGCTCATGGCTTTCAGATTCTGCCCCCAACACATATACCAATGTTGATGAGGCTCCTAACCAGTTACCACAACACGTGTGTTTAATCTGTTGCTTTTACCAGTGGGCTAATGAAAGGATGCAAGTAGCCGGAGAGGTCATACCAATCCACAACCAGTACTGGAAAAATAAAATTGAAAAACTGAATACTAATATTAGCATGTACCTATATGTAACTCTTTCATCTTAACTTCTTCACCTTCAGAGCACTTAATTTTAACAAGAAACTCACCAGGGTTAAATGGTTGATTTGGGTTATTTGGCTAATTAGTGGCAAGGCCAGGACTCAAATTCAGAACTCTTGACTCCAAGATAACAGTTCTTCCTGCTGCAACGGCCTCCCTATCTTTGCATTCAAAGAATGGCTTGCTGTAAAAATTATTTTTCATGACTATGTTACATTGCTAAATAAGCAGAGTCTTTAAGGGCCACACATTCAGAAAAAGCTAGAGGTAAATCAGCAGCCTTTAAAAAAACAGATAGTTTTAATTTGGTAAATGACAACAGGAAGCCAGACATTTACCCAAGTTTGGACGATCACCTGGTTTCTAATGAGAGCCAAGCCTGAGGCAATGAGAAGATGCAGAGACTGATTTACAGCAAGCCATGGCCACTGCCCAGGGAGGCAGGGCCTGGGGTGTTCCTACCAGCTGTGTGCAGTCAAGGTCACCAAGTGGTTCAGTCCCACAAAAGACAAAGACCACTTTGCTCCTTGACTGACTCCTACCGAAATTAAAAACCTGGCAGTTGAAATGGCTGAGCACCAGACACCTGACAGAAAATGAAGTGTTGAGTTCAGTAACTCTCTGCCTAATTCCAGAAATTTTGAAGATGTTAATAATTAATTCCAATTCTCCCTCCCTTCCACCACTCACTCATAATGGAAAAAGGAGAGTCAATGTTTGCTTGAACTACCCAGATAATTGCTTAATTCTTTCCACTTGCCTGGGCATGCTCTGAAAGCACACATATCAATTATCACCAGGAAGTAGTGGCTTTCCCCCTTACCTCTTTGTTTTGTTTATCATTTTTTAAGAGTGTAATGTAACCAAAGGGCTAGCCCAGTGCCCAAAGGCTGAGACATGTAAAAAGATGGTGTGGCAGAAGGAGAAAGGCCCTGACTGTGTACCGAGGACTACAGGTGGAGGAAAGGGCTTACGGGAGAGAAGGACAGCAGGAAGAAATGTCTTTAAACTTCAGTTTAAAGATCGTACAGATTTTGACCCAACAATTCTACTTCTGAGAATTTATCCTTATATTAGTTGGGGTCTAACCTGGAAAAGAGAAACCCCTCTGAGTATTTACAGCAGGGGTTCCCCAGAGCTCAGCACCATCAAGGAGCCCCTCCAGCTCCTTAAGGTTGATGGGACCTAGGCGAGAGGTAGCATTATCAAGCCACAGGCTAGGGTCACCTAACAGAAGCAGGACCTCGATGGACCTGTTGCAGCAGTGGGACCACTGAGGAGAGACATAGCCACAGTGGGCCATGAGCTTCCCTCTCCTTCCAACTCTAGTCTCCCAGTTCCACCTGCCACTGGACAAATCCATCAGGAAACGTGCTAACACAGGAGCCTGAGAAGCTCAGCCTGCAGGGGTCTGCCCATCCCATGATGCAGAGCAGAACCCAGGGAGGGCAGGAAGTGCATCTGAGGGCTTGCACACAGGCCCAGAAAAGCAACCTAGAGTGAGATAATGGGTACCAAATGCTGGCAAATGGATAGACGAAGTCATAGATGCTTCCACCCAATCATAAAGAGTAAGTTTGGATTTAAGAGAAATGAGATAATCAGAAGCATTCCAGGAAAAGAAGTCCTGGAAAATGTAACCGAAATATAGATAGAATAAAAGCTAACGTTAGGAAAAAAAAAAAAAAGCCAACGTTAGGATAAATAAAAATAGACCACACAAATGTAAACGATAAGAGAAAGAGGGAAATAATCCTAGCTGAAGTAGGGAAAGCATGCCAAGACACACTAAACATTACAGCTTATTTTCTCACAAATGAGCTGGGCCTTATTTATGAGTAGAGTGTCAAAATAATTCCTTGTGATATGAGATGGGATGGAGGCAGTGACAAAGAATCATAGAAAGTATACCATTTATCTTAGGGAATTAAGAGGTACAAATTATAATACTAGGTAGAAAATAAATATGATACAAGGGTGAAATGTACAGTATAGGGAATGTAGCCAACATTTTATAGCTATAAATGGAGTATAATCTATAAAAATTTTGAATCACTGTTGTACACCTGAAACTAATATAATATTGTAAATCAAATATTCCTCAATAAAAAATTAAAATAAAATAAAATGAACACCACACACACATGAAATTATCCTATGTATTTTGAGGTCCTAACACATGTCCAGGTACTTGTTCAGTGTCTTGAGATCCTGATAGATAGGGTATGAAGGATGAAACAGTAACACAAGTGTCATAGTGAAACTGTGGTATAGACCTTTAGGGGCATGACAGAATAGATTAAAAATCAACAGGTAGGGACTTCCCTGGTAGTGCAGTGGTTAGAATCTGCCTGCCAATGCAGGGGACATGGGTTTGAGCCCTGGTCCGGGAAAATCCCACATGCCGCGGAGCAGCTAAGCCCGTCTGCCACAACTACTAAGCCTGTGCTCTAGAACCCACGAGCCACAACTACTGAGCCCGCGTGCCACAACTACTGAAGCCCGCGCACCTAGAGCCTGTGCTCCACAACAAGAGAAGCCACTGCAATGAGAAGCTCGCGCACCACAACAAAGAGTAGCCCTCACTCGTAGCAACTAGAGAAAGCCCGCATGCAACAATGAAGACCTAGCACAGCCAAAAATAAATAAATAAATAAAAATCAACAGGCGACTCAAAAGGAGGACAACAAAGGACAACCTAATTGTTATTTTGCCAAGGAAAACCTAAACAAAAAATAGCTATGAACTGCAAATACCGTCTATCACTAAAGAAATAGGAGGACAGGGTTTCCCTGGTGGCGCAGTGGTTGAGAGTCCGCCTGCCGATGCAGGGGACACGGGTTCGTGCCCCGGTCCGGGAGGATCCCACATGCCGCGGAGCGGCTGGGCCCGTGAGCCATGGCCGCTGAGCCTGCGCGTCCAGAGCCTGTGCTCCACAATGGGAGAGGCCACAACAGTGAGGGGCCCGCGTACTGCAAAAAAAAAAAAAAAGAAAAGAAAAGAAATAGGAGGACAAAAAATGTCTTAAGCCAAGACTTTAAACTAAATACATTCAGATAAAATAAAGCTAATTACATTATACTATGTTTCTCCTTTTACTACAAAGTGGTATTTGGTAACCACTGGACTTTATGACCCCTGAACATCTTCCTATTCCCAAGATTCTCTGATCCTGCCCTATTTTGTTAAAGCAGTTTGTGTTTTGTGGGAGGCATAAGCTGAAGAAATTGTTAGGGTTAAGAGCAGATTTAAATTTAATTAATATCCAGCCAGGAGATTGACTTGCCATTGATCACCACTAAAGAATCCTATTAGTAGGGGGAAAATTGGTCTCCTCAGCAAAAAGAAAGAGTAAACATATTGGCTACACCCTCATCTGTAGCAGCCCCCTTCACCATGTTTGTGCCACATGAACTTAACTTCCTTTGGCGACAGCTCTTTAGACCACACTTAGCACCCGATCCCAGTGTAATCAATCTCCAGACTAATCAGAAGTTTAGGGGGTGTCCTGGTGCGAGGAACATTGTCCAAACAGGGGTGGTGATGGCTCAACAGACTCTTGCTCTTTTTGAGAATTTGACTATGATATCTACATGGAGAGAATTTAGTTCCTGATTGTTCTGATGGTGGTACTGTCGTGAAGCTGGAGACTCCCCACTACCAAAAGACGTAGCAGCTCTCTCAGTGGCCCAGTTCTGCAGTGTGGCTTTGTGAGTGGTTCCTGAAAGCCTAATCTTGAGTCTTTCTTTTTCCCTCCTAATGACTTAATCCCCCATTTAATATCTGTAATAAATCCTTTCCTGCTTTAACTGGTTAGAGTGGATTCTGTTCTCTGAAACTGGCCCCTGACTGATACAAATGTAAGTCCTGCATTAAAAGCATTATAACCTTTTGGGGATATAGGCATATAAACAAATCACTGAGGATAATGCTATGATTCATGTACATAGAGAGTATACCAGGTGCATAAGGAATGAGTGCCTAAACTTGAGGGTGCCAAGGAAAGATTCACAGGGAAGGTAGCACTGTAACTTGAAAACTATGTATGGGAGGTTAGCAGAAGGACAAGGAGAGGAGGGCATTCTACACCAAGGAAATGGCAAAGGTATAGAAGATGAGAGAGTAGGGTAGAGAGTTGAGTTTAGGGACAAGAACAATGAGGCTGGTCAGGCTGCAGGTGCAGGTGTGTTAGAGCTGTGAGAAGCTTCAAAAATGATCTAGTGTAGTCCATTTATTTTACACATCCAAAAACTGAAGCCAGAGAAATGAAATGACCAGCTCAAGACCAAACACTAACTTTATTATCCATGCTAGAGCACAGGACTTCTAACTCCCAGGCCAGCGTCTTTCCAGGTAGTATACATGGATTCCTAAATTATCCTGTGGTGGTGAATCTTAACAAACAACAGAGTTTAGAAAGCAGGTGAGTGACAAAATGTCTACAGATCAGGAAAGATAAGGGAGTTGAGAAGGGTGAGTGTCTCTGTGAGCACCCCGAGCCACAGTGGCAAGAGCTGTGTCTGACTTCACTGCCCCATGTGCCCCACAGCCCATCTCAGGGGACGCCTGTGTGGCACATTGTTGTCACAGCAGCCCTTTGCCTACTGCATGCTTCCAGTGGTCCCATGTGGGTCAGTAGTCGTGGCTCTGTCTCATAAACCAAAGACCACTTGGTACCCTGATCACTGGACATAAAGAAAGAAGAGTGTAGGTAGATTTGCTCCAATCTGTGACTGCTCTTGGAAAAATATTCCAGGGATCATTCTCTCTCCTTAATCCTCCACATCCAATATCCATCTATCTCTCTCTTTACCATCTATCCATCTGTCCATCCATCCACCCCTCCCACCACTTATCTGTCAGTATTTCTACATATCTGTTTATTCATGTATCTATAGCTATTAGGTCAAATACTCATCCAGGGCTTACCCTATGTCAGGCAGTACTCCTAGTGCGTTACAGAAATTAATTCAGTTCTTGTAATCCTGACAACAGCCCTGTGATGCGGGTATTTTCTCCCCATTTTACAGATGAGGAAATTAGAGAGGTTAAGTAACTTGCCCAAGTTAACATAACTTATATCTGTCTGCCTACCTTCGTGTTCACACCCCTTCTCCTTCCTTGAAGGGTAACTTCCCGTCCTATTGATGACCAAGTTTGTTGGTTCTATTTCCTAATTATCTCTCAATCTGTCTCCTTTTAATTTAGTTCCAGCTTCCTCCCCAGCCACCCAGCCAGCCCCGATTTTGGATGGTTGTCAGTCTCCCCGCGAATCACTCTGATTTCAACCTCCACTTCCTTTTCCTCCGTACCTCACAAATGTTTCCCCGGCACAGGCAGAGGGATCTTTCTAAATGATGTTTCTCAAGACCCTAGACATGTTCAAACATCATAGTTGAGAACCTCTGTTAGAAAAAACATGCAGGGACTTCCCTGGTGGTCCAGTGGTTAAGACTCCATGCTTCCACTGCAGGGGGCCCGGGTTTGATCCCTGGTAGAGGAACTAAGATCCCGCGTGCCATAAGGCGTGGCCAAAAACCAACAACAAACATACATATGATCATCCCTCTCAAACCTGCTTAAAACCCTAAAATGAGTTTGTGAATTCAACAAACATTTGGTACGCCTTCCCATGTCAGGCACTGGGCTAGGTGGCGGGGAGGTAGCAATAAATAAGTCCCATCCTCATGAAGCTTTCTGTCTAGAGGGGATGACAGATGTGGAACAAATACTCACAGAAGTGTTCAGTGCTTCACAGAAGTGCGGGCAGGGGTCCAGAAACCGCCCCCTGCAGGATCTGAAATTTCAGCCACAACGTGAAGGATGAGCGGGAGTCAGCTGGGCCGTGTGGCTGAGTAGGCAGCAGAGAGAGGCTGAGCATCCTGGTCAGAAAGGACGGTCACGGTTCTCAGTGAGGAGAATGGCGCGGCGAGTCCTGCAATCAGGAGAAGCAGGTGAGGCCGGGCCGGGGCGGCGAGGAGGCTGGGGAAAGCGGCAGGCGTTGGGGTCTGGTGTGCCACGGGGCAGGGTACTGGTCTTCCTCCCGGGGCAAATCAAGGTTGTTTTTTTTTTAGAAATCAACTTTATTGAGGTATAATTTAAAAACAGTAAAATGCCCCCATGTTCAAAGTGTACAGTTCAATGAGCAGCCAGCAAGCACCACCATCAAGACACAGCATGTTTCTGTCCCTCAGAAAGTTGCCCCGTGCTCCTTTGCAGTTAGCCCCCCTCCTCGGGCAACCACCGCTCTGCTTTCTCTTTTAGTCTGGATTAGTTTCACCTGTTCTGGAACGCAAATGAAGAGATTTAAGAACAGCCGTGATCCCTCAGGACAGACTGGAGGCAGCAAGAATGGATGAGAGAGAGCCATTAGCAGGCTTCGGTAGTATCCAGGCAGGAGCTAGACTGTGAGGGTGTCAGCAGGCATGGAGAAGAGGGGAAGACACGACACGTTACTGAGGCAGTTAGGATGGAACCCAGTTCCTCGGCCTGTCCCCCAAGCCCCTGGACCCCTGAGCCCAAGCCTGTCCTTCCTACCATAAAGGCCACACATACTGTGCTCCAGCCACAGAGAACTACTCCCCACTCCCAGGGCCAGCCAAGGTCCTCCACACATCCAAGCCTTTGCACGTGCCGTCACCGTTCCTTGAAAGCCTCCTTTCTCCCTTCTGGTATAGTTCCAATACCCATTCATGACCTAGCCTGACCTCTTCTGGGAAACATTTCCTAGCTCCACCTGGTAGACTGATTATTCCTTTCTCTACCATCTCTAAGATCTTGTTATAATTTGTACAAGTACTTGTGTGTCTTAATCCCCCACTAGACTGGAAGCTCCTTAAAGATAGGAGCTCTGTCCTCATCATCTTGGAGCGGCCCATCAAAAAGTATCTGTCAAGTGGATGGGTGCTCTGCTTAGCGATTCAGCGTGGTTTTCCCCTCCCTCCCTCCCTCCCTCCCTCTTTCTCTCTCTTTCTCTCCAGAGGCTGCTGTGAAATGAAAATGAGCACTGGGTGATAACTATAAGAAAACAGGTAGAAATTTATTCCCACAACCAAGCAGATTGGAAACAAAAGTAGTGATTCAAGTTAACTGATGTGTTTAAATTCTACTTGTCTGTGGCAGGACTCTGCCCTCTGATCAGAAGCACCATTTTTGCTGCACTGTCATATTTATAGCATAGAGAAGACGCAGGCACATAACTCTGGGGAGTTTGCTTCTTGCACTCCTGTTCCACTAGGAGCCCGCTCAGTCTGACCCAGTCTCGCATTCTGGATTAAACCTTGCAATGACCAGCTGACCGTTTCTTGTAAGACTCTCCCTGTAAGGTCTTACGTGGCCATGCTTGGGGCATCTCTGGCTCCTGGTTCCTGACTGGGTCTGGAAGTGACTGCAAGAGTGGACCTGCTATCTGATGCAGTGCTCCAGGTCCTCTGGGTGGGGGGATACAGTTCCATAAGGAGAGCATCTGTGATCACTTACTTGAGATGGTAGAAGGAAATGACACTCTCTTTTGCTAATTTCCCCCCCACTTATGCTGACTTTTAAGCAAATCCCATTATTTTCTTAGAACAGAGTTGCCAGGCTGAGTTAGGAAGTAGATTATTGCAAGTCATGTTTTGAATAACTGGTGCCTCCTTTTTTCTAATTATTAAACTGTCCTTCAAAATAAAAGAAAACCAAAAGCTGATTTATTTATGTGATGAAGAAGCCCTCCAGTATATCATATTTCAGCCCTTTTGACTTTCATTGTTTTAATCAAAAAAAGGTAAAACTTTTAGCACCAACACCATTTGAAATCAGTGTCCATATTTTCTACATAAAGTATGCCCGTTGCTGAGGAATAACAATAAATAAGACTGTTAACATGTTCTAACAAAATGGTGAGACAGAAAAGTAAATAATTTCCACATCACGTCATATATATATATATATATATATATGTAAGGAACCAAGTAATAACAAAATGGACAACGGTCTATGGAGAAAGCAGACAGCGAATCTTCATAAGAGAACTGATATTAAAGTAGGGTTTTGAAGGCTAAACAAAGTTCAGGCAAATAAGAGGCAGAAATGTATTCCAAGAGGGAAAATAACACATGCAAATCATGAAACAGTATTTTGAGTGTGTGCAAACACTGATCATTCAGGTTTGCTGGTGTGTATATGTTGAGTTTGGGGGCTGGAGGAGAGAGGTGACATCAGGGCTTGTGGCCAAGAGCAGACTCTGACCCCAGGACACCTGGATTCAAGTCCCAGCTCTGCCACTTACAATCATGTAAAGTGGAGCAAAATTCTTAACCTCTCTTTGCTTCACTTCTATTATCTGTGAAGAGGTGGATAAAAAAATAATACCTCCACCAAAGGATTTTTATGAACATTAAATGAAATAACTAACAAAACACGAAGTACTACATCTTCTAGAATGAGGGAAGCTTTTCATAAGTATCGCTTCTTATGAAGATAGGAAATGAGAATTTGAGGTTGGCAAGGGCCAGATCAAGAAAAGCTGTGGATGTAGAGAACAGACTGGTGGTTGCCAGTGGGGAGAGGGAAGGGGGGAAGGGAAATATGGCAGTGGGGGATTAAGAGGTACAAACTGTTATGTATAAAATAAACTGTGGGGATGTATTGTGCAGCACAGACAGTATAGCCAGTGTTTTGTGATGGCTATGAATGGGGTATAACCTTTAAAGGTCGTGAATCACTGTGTGCATACCTGTAACTTACATAATATTGTACATAAGTTATACTTCTATTTAAAAAAAGAAAAGAAAAGAAAAGAAAAGAAAATCTGTGCAAACCACACTAAGGGAAACACTGAAATGTTTCAATCCAGGGTGTGGGGAGGTAGATCTGCACCTGGGCAGCCGTGTGGACAGATAGAAGGTGGAGTGAGAGCAGAGTGGAGGCTATTTCAATGGTTCAGGCAAGAGTGAGAAGGCCTGAGTCCACACGGCAGCAGTGGGGATGGGGGCACGGGGGAAAAGAATGGATTTGAAAGATACTAAGGGGGTAAAATTGATGGAAATTGGTGACCTCTTAGATGTCAGAAGAAAGAGATTGGTAAATGTCTAGGATCATATATAGGATCTGGCGTTGGTGACTTGGGTGATGGAGAAGCCACCAACCAAGGTCATGAAAGAGAAGGGAACTGTGGTTTGGGGGGTTGTTAGTTTGCCAGCATGGAGATAAACAATGGGTTCAGTGTTTGGCCCAATGACTTTAAGGCACCAAAGACTCTGAGATGGGAAAGAGATAGACAGGGGAGTGGCTAAAGGTGGGTAAAGTGTCAAAGGAAGATATTTATTCATTTATTTGCTGCCTTTATTTGTGTATTTGGGCAGAGTAAAATATTTCCTTACTGCCCTCAGCCATGTACCTTTTGTTCAAGGAGAGCATTGTCACACTATGGAAGTAGGGGAGAGAGACCCCCCCACATGTTTCCAGCAGGAAGGAAGAAGCCAGAAAAGAGGAGGCTGAAGATGGAGGAGTGAGGGTGATCATTGGGGGCAGTGTGAGCTGGGAGACTGAGATCCATCCCTGCCATCCTCAGCAGGGCCTTGGGTCCTTATAGGCTTCTGGGGACAGAATCGACAGGAAAGTCTTGCCAGAGAAATGAATGTGCCAATTATTCAATTACCTGCAGTTATGAAAATTGGTGTGATAGGTGGTACTTCCGAGAGGAGGCGCGGGGAGGCTGTAAGTCAGAAATGAGACAAATTAGTTGAGCTCTTAGGTGAGAATCTGATTGACCTCTTCCTTCATGAAACTGAGCTCTGGCCCTCCCATACGTCTCCTTTTAGGAGAACTGATTTGCAACTGATGGGCTCGGAACAGCAAATGCATGGTCTGCAATTGCAGAGCTGGGAGGCTGGAGCCCTCTTCCCTCTGCAGAGGAAGTCTTCCAACCTCCTTGACCTGCTCTTGCCTGCTGACCCCAAGGAAACTTGTGGAAATGTCTTCTTCCCTGAAAAGTGGGAAGAGCTCCCATATACCCAACACTTCTGTTCCCATTAGAGAATAGCCTGCCCAACTGCAGTATATTACATTATGGATGATTGTATGTTCTTTAAACATAATTATGCAGATTATGTCAATATGTTAGACTCTGAATTCTTTTTAAAAAGAAAAAGACAGTAGCATCTTTGTATCTCACAGTTATTTGCTTATCTACCTTTATGAAGCTTGTCATATCATATTGATTTCTTTTCTTTTCACATTTATTATCCCTACTATCCCTACTATTCAGTAAATTTTTCAAAAGCAAAAACCAAGTGCTATTCACCTTCTTGTTCTCAGTGCCCAGCATGGGACCACCCATACTGACAAAGTCAAATTATTCCATGAGTACATAGAGAACAGACTTGTGGTTGCCAAGGGGGGGAGGATTGGGGGAGGGATGGAGTGGGAGTTTGGGATTAGCAGATGTAAGCTATTACATACAGAATGGATAAACAACAAGGTCCTCCTGTATAGCACAAAGAACTATATTCAATATCCTGTGATAAACCATAATGGAAAGGAATATTAAAAAGAATGCATATATATGTATAAGTGAATCACTTTTCTCTATAGGAAAAATTAACACAACACTGTAAATCAACTATACTTCAATAAAAGAATTATTTAAAAAAAATTATTCCATGAGTGCAATTACTTGGGGTGGGAGGGAGTGGAGGAGAACACCAGTATGTAAACACAGGCTATAACTATACACTGAGAAACATGTATATCAGCAAAATATCAGAAGTGCATTTGCAGTTAAATCATAAAAAATGAAATGTATTATATTTTTTCATCACCATAAAGTTATGTCCATTAGGAACTTTTAAACTTTTTATTTTGAAATAATTTTAGACATACAGAAAATATAGTTGCAAAAACAGTACAGAGAGTTCACATATAGCATTCAAACTGTTTTTCCAAATGTTAACATCCTATGTAACCATGGTACCATTATAAAAATCAGGAAATTAGCATTGGTATAATACTATTAACTAAATTAAACATTATATTTGAATTCCACCCATTCCTTTTTCTGACCCAAGGTCCAATCCAAGACCCCACATTGCATTTAGTCGTCATATCTTCTTAGTCTCCTCCAATCTGTGATCATTCCATAGTCTTTCCTTATCTTTCATGACCTTAACACTATTGAAGAGTACTGGTCAGTGGTTTTGTAGAATGCCTCTCATTTTGGTTTTGATGTGTAATGTGATTAGATCGAGGTTACACACTTTGGGGAAGACTACCACAGAAGTGAAGTACCTTTCTTGGTGCATAGAATCAGGGACACATCATGTCCAGATGTCTTATGGCCAGTGATGTTAACCTTTGATTGCTTCGTTAAGAGGATGTCTGCTCAATTTTTCTACTGTAAAGTTACCCGATATCTTGGATGAGATACTTTGAGACTATGCTTATATACTGTTTTTCCTCAAGTTTTCACTCACCGATTTTAGCATCCCTTGGTGGATCTTTCCTCCAATGTTGATTTTTTCTATTTCCTTAATTTCTTTTACCTTTTAAACTGGTATTCTCTGTAAGAAAGACTTGTCCATTCTCCTTTTAAAAGTCAATTATGGGGGGCTTCCCTGGTGGCGCGGTGGTTGAGAGTCTGCCTGCTAATGCAGGGGACACGGGTTTGAGCCCTGGTCTGGGAGGATCCCACGTGCCGCGGGGCGACTGGGCCCGTGAGCCACAGCTACTGAGCCTGCGCGTCTGGAGCCTGTGCTCCTGCAACGAGAGAGGCCGCGATAGTGGGAGGCCTGCGCACCACGATGGGGAGTGGCCCCCACTTGCCGCGGCTGGAGGAGGCCCTCGCACAGAAATGAAGACCCAACACAGCAAAAATAAATAAATTAATTAATAAACTCCTACCAACAACATCTTCTTAAAAAAAAAAAAAAGTCAATTATGGGACTTCCCTGGTGGCTCAGTAGTTAAGAATCCATCTGCCAATGCAGGGGACAGGGTTTGAGCCCTGGTCCGGGAAGATCCCACATCCCACATGCCATGGAGCAACTAAGCCCGTGCGCCACAACTACTGAGCCCATGTGCCATAACTGCTGAAGGCTGCGTGCCTAGAGCCCGAGCTCTGCAACAAGAGAAGCCACCGCAATGAGAAGGCCACGCACCTCAAGGAAGAGTAGCCTCTGCTCACTGCAACTAGAGAAAGGCCACACGCAGCAATGAAGACCCAACTCAGCCAAAAATAAATACATTAAAAAAAAAGTTAATTACTTAATTAATATCAGCAAAAACTCATTTTATTTTATAGATTTTAATCAATTCTAGCATGATTTAGTTTACTCAAATTGTTCCATCTTTGCTCTCTGGGAACCTCTTCTAGCTGGCTTTTGTATCTTTTTGAGAAGCCCCCCATCCTTTTTCAAGCAGTTCCTTAATTTTTCACAGTATAAAATATTCCAAACTCATTTTGAATTTTTCCTGCAAAAGCCCTGGAATCAACCACTTCTCCAAGAAAGCTTGGCTCCTTACATTGGAAAATGGTTATTGATAAACTAAGACCTGGGTGTTAAGTTTTGATGGAAGTTTTTACATGCCTCCTTAACCAGAAAATTGTGACTGTATATTAAATTTTAACCTTTTCGTTATGATCCAGGGTCATCATTGCCTATATCAATTGTTGAAGTGATAAAATAATGACCTCAAGAATTATTGATGTTGGCAGGAATGTAAATTGGTGCAACTACTATGGAAAACAGTAAGGCAGTTCCTTAAAGAACTAAAAATAGAGGTACTATATGATCCAGTAATCCCACTCCTGGGCATATATCTGAAAAAGACAAACACTCTAATTGGAAAAGAGACATGCACCCCAATGTTCATAGCAACACTATTTATAATAGGCAAGATATGGAAGCAACCTAAGTGTCCATCAACAGATGAATAGATAAAGAAGATATGGTGTATATATATATATATATATATACAATGGAATATCACTCAGCCATAAAAAAGAAAGAAATATTGTCATTTGCAACAACATGGATGGACCTAGAGATTATCATACTAAGTGAAGTCCTAGAAGAACAAATATTATATGATTCCACTCTCATACGTGGAATCTAAAAAATAATACAAATGAATCCATTTATAAAACAGAAACAGACCCATGAACATCGAAGACAAAGTTATGGTTACCAAAGGGGGAAGGGATAGGGGGAGGGATAAGTCAGGAGTATGGGATTAACAGATACACACCACTATATATAAAATAGATAAGCTACAAGGATTTACTGTATAACATACAGAACAATATTCAATATCTTGTAATAACCTATAATGGAAAATAATCTGAAATATATATATATATATAACATATATAACTGAATCACTTTGATGTATACCTGAAACTAACACAGTATTGTCAATCAACTATACTCCAATAAAAAAGAAAAATTATTGAAATATATAAGGCTATTGGCCTTGACAGTAAGTGACTCCTGAGCCTTTTTGGATACTACGATGTCATTGCTCCTAGGCCCTCTCAGCAGACAGAGACAGGAAATGTATGTATATAGGTACATACATAGTGTTCAGTTTGGTAGCATTAAATATAGTCACATTGTTGTGAAACAGATGTCCAGAAATTTTCCATCTTGCCAAATTGAAACTCTGCACACATTAAACAATAATTGTCCATTCCCCCTCCCTCCAGCCCCTGGTAGCCATCATTCTACTTTCTGTTTCTATGAATTTGAATACTTTAGATCCCTTATATAAGTAGTATCATACAGTATTTGTCTTCTTGTGACCAGCTTATTTCACAGAGCATAATGTCCTCAAGGTTCATCTGTGTTGTATCATGTGACAGGATTTCCTTTTCAAGGCATAACATCCCATTTTAAGGAACAATATTCTGCTGTATATATACAGCACATTTTCTTTTTCATTTATCTGTTGATGGACATTTGGGTTGCCTCCATTTCTTGGCTCTTATGAATACTGCTGCTGTGAACACGGGTGTACGATTTCTCCTCAAGACCCCGCTCTTGATTCTTTTGGATAAATACCCAGGAGTGGAATTGCTGGATCATGTGGTAGTTCTATTTTTATTTTTTGAGGAACCTCCATACGGTTTTCCAAGATGAAATTCTTGATTCCTCTCTTTCCCTTATCTCTGTATCCCATCAGCCACCCACTGCTGTGAATTTTATTACTTATTATTATTAGAAAATTTGTTCTTTTATGCCAGGATGACATGCTACGTCTTTCACACATGCTAATGGATAAAGTTTGGCTGGAATCAGGGTTGGGACTAGGGTGAGTAAAGCACTCAGATGCAAAAATTTTAAGAGAGTAGTCAAAAAACTCAGTCATCAAGACAAAACTTAATGCAATATTTAAAAAATCAAAACCAGTGCCAAAAAATCCGTTATGAACAAATGTCAAAATTTTAAATAAAGAAGTGCCTTGCAGAGGCGTATTGGAGCTTGAGGCAAAAGGAAAACTCAGTAACGCTGATCCTATCTTTACCTAAAATTTTGTGTTGAAATATTATCTATCTTTGCACCCAAGATGAGTCCCTCACTTGCCTCACCCTAGTCCTGGCCCTGGCTGGGATACTTCTCAATTGTTTATGATAATTATCCCAGATTTGCTTTTATGTTTACAAAATGCTGAGGACAGTAAGCTGCCTTTTGTTTATTACACCATCTTTGCCACTTTTCACACTCCTCTTTTAGTGAATGCTTTAGTCATACTTAACCATTGGGAGGTCGCTAAATATTCTTTGCTTTTTCATGCTTCAGCCTTGTGCCTGCTGCTTGGTATGTCCTTCTCCCACTTAATAAATTCCTAGTCATTCATCTGACCCAGCTTACCACCTCCTCTTTGAGCTATCTTTCACATCCCCAGTTAGAATTTACTAATCACTTCCTCCTTCTGCTTATGTAACAGCATCAAGCACATTCCATTGTTTCTATTTATTTACTGGTGTTTAAGAAGAACAAAAACGTTTGGTTTAAATTGACTCCAGGACACCATTAGGGAGAGAATTGTCATTACATCCTCTTTGAAGACACAGCCATTTTTACTTAGATGTTAAAGGCAGGGTGACTCCATGATGTTGGAGGATTGGGGGACAGACACATTTTATGTCCCAATGGACTGCAAATTCCCTGAGAGCAGGAACCATGTCTTTTCCATCCTCAGTACTGAGTAGGCATGCAGTGGGCTTTCAATAGCATTTGAATAGAACTTGGACTCAGTGTGCTAACACTGTTTATATCAGCCTAATCCCACTGGTTGTTGGTGGTAGATGTTAGTCAGTGGAACAAAAGAAACAAAACATCGTTATTAAGAGCTGTTTCAAAGACAAATCCTTAAAACAAAACAAAACAAAAACCTAAGAACTATGTGGAAAAATGACCAAATGTAAACTCAGTGATAGAAATATAGTTAGTGGTGAGATATATGACCCTTGCAGCAGAGAGACAGGTCTGGAAGCCAAAGAGGTGAGAGGCTGCTTAAGGAGAAGCTGCCAGTCTGTGCTGGCTCTCCCTGGACAGCAGCAGAGTTCATTTGAGACGAAAGGCTTTGGGGGCACACGAAAGTAACCACTGCACTGTTTTCGGTGGAATTCTGAGGATCAGAAACCTATTCCTTGGAGGAAAAAAGGGGTTAGCAGGGCTATTTTTTCTCTTTTCCTGAGAAGCCACTGACTGAAAAGAAATAGAAAGAAAGAAAGAATGAAAGAAAGAAAGAAAGAAAGAAAGAAAGAAAGGGGAAGGAAGGAAGGAAGGAAAGAAAGAAAGAGGAAGGAAGGAAGGAAGGGAGAAAGGGGGGGAGGGAGGGAGGGGTGGAAAAAGAAGTTAGTTGATTAAAGCTCCTTGTAAAAATGCTAATGATAGACCTCCTGGAAAGGAAACTAATGGGTATTACCACTGAGAGAGTTCTTACCTATGAAAAACTTTTTAGCAGGATATACCTGGTCAGTCTAGGATGGCTTATGATAAACACACCTGGAATCTATGGATTTATGGGACATGGCTCCTTGGAAAGTGACATATAAACTATGTAACTATATGAGTATAAAATTGAGATGTTTCATGACCCAAGTTGTTGTTTGTGCTTTAGTGATGACAGCATACATTGCTTAAAGGCCTCATGTTAAATCTGTGCCAGAGCAAATCCTAACGTGGCAAGAAAAGAGCCAGAGAGCAGCTTTCATAGATCAGGGGCTCTAGGATTCGCCTGTATCTCAAAATCACCTGTATTCTTGAAATTATTAGAAACTATTTTTACTGGGAGAGATCTCTAACTCCTATGACTCTGATTTGACAATCCGACCGTTTGTGATATTTCATCTTAAATATCCAAGTTTTACACACTGTTTATATTTTCTCTTTTCCTATTGGTTTTTATAAATATTGCTTTAAGTGAGATAATATTTATAAAGTCCTTAGTGCCTGATGTGTAATAAAGCTATTACAATAGCTATTAGCTTAGCCTTCTTCTCATTCTCCAGAAGTGTAAGCTTGTCTTATTATGCTGATAGCATTTGGAGTAGGATGGAAAGATGCTACAAATATAAAAGCTCAAGATGAAAGACCTGTCGAATACTTACAACAGCCTTCCTTTCCTTTCTGGAGGTTTTTCCATCAAGAGCTCTTCTCTGTTTATTCCTAGAGAAGATCCTAAAAGAAGCCCGGGGACACTCATGATAAGGCAATGAAGGTCATGAGTGGAAGGTCAAGGATCACTGAGGCAGGGTATCTTTCTTAATGAATGCTTCTGAGTGTGGATCACAGCTCTTAGATCTACAGGCTCAAATACCGGATTTGTTAGTGCCCTGAGAGACAATCCATCTTTTAGGGACAGATTCACATTAACCAAACCCACAGAGGCTAAGGTACATAAACTCAAGTATCCATGTATTTATTTATATGAAAAAAAGAGCTGTTAGGGAATAGGACAGACATCCCTGTCCCCTGGCTGGCACGTTCTCTATAAGCAGTCTATTCAAAAAACTAAATTAGAGTCAAGAAGGCACTTGGTGAACAGGCATTCATTCACAAAATTTTACTTAGTGCCTACTAGGTGCCACAAACATTTGAAAATAGAGGTCACAACAGTCAACAACACTTACAAATCCCTGCCCATGGAGGGAGCACATTCCTAAGGAAGAGGGGCCAAGAAACAAGTAAACAGCAGTTAAAAGTATCTCCAGATAGAGGTAAGTCCTGTAAAGAAAATAAAACAACATGAGGAGACAGGGCGTACAGGGTGACATGGGGAAGGCACGTTAGTTAGGAAAGGCTCTCTGAATGACAAGAAAATGCCAGCCACATAAGCTGGAGCTGTGGTAATAGCAGGTGCAGAGGTCCGGAGGCAGGCAGGCAATCTGGCAAGTTTGAGGAACAGAGGAAAGGCCAGTGTGGCTATAGGAAAGTGAGGAAGAGGCAGCGTGGTGCGTGACAAAGTAGAGAAGGAAAACGGAGGTCAATTCTCATAGGACTTTTTTTGTTGTTGTTTAATTTATTTACTATTTATAGAGCAGGTTCTTATTAGTTATCTATTTTATACATATTAGTGTATGTATGTCAATCCTAATCTACCAGTTCATCACTCATAGGGCTTTAAGCACTCTCATTAGTAGTTAGGACACTTTTAACAGTGCAGTGGTCCAGATGGCGGACGATGGAGCTTGGAGTAAGAGCGGTGGTGAAAACTGAAAGATTCAAAAAACATTTTGAGGGTGCTGCCCTTGGGGCTCCTCGACTGTAAAGGAAAGAATCAAGTATGCCTCGTGGATGTGGGTAATCATAAAAAGGGTATTAACAATGCATGATTTGATAGTTTAGATAGCTGGCTGCATTAGCCTGTTGAACCCTTCTCTATTCCTGCCTCCAAGACCAGAGAGATGGGCCAGGACTCTCCTACTCCTCCGGGCACAGTGGGGGTGGAAAGGCACTGCCAATGCTGCCTTTTGACCCTCTTTTACTATGCATCTGTTCGGTTCATTCAACCAGTATTTATTAAGCACGTTCTGCATGGATAACATGGTCTTAGGTCCTGGGACTATAGCAGTGGGGAAATAACAGCATCAAAGAGTGAGTCTGTTGGGAGAGTTTGTGCTCTGTGGAAGAGAGTCATTCTCCATGCCTCCCTTCTCCTCTACCCTGTGCGCTCCAACCTCCCCCCTCTGCTGTAACGTTACCTTCGTATCATCTGTCTACCCATCCACCCTCCCACCTCCATCCCTGCTCCACACTGGGCAGAGCCTTGGCAGTTTAACACAATCAGTTTCCCCAAGCACTCTCTGTGACTCCTCTCCCACCTCCAGCTATGGACACCAGGCTCCCGTGGGTCTTCCCAACCAGGCCTGGCAAAGCAAAGGTCAATCACCCTGCAGATGAGGGCCGGTTGGGCTTTATTCAGACACAAACTAGGGGGTGAGCTGAGAGACTGCTGGAAGCAGCAAAAATCGCCGTGAGTCCAGTGCAACCAAGGGTATCCTTCTAAAATGCCTTTATCTCTGAGTCCTTAAAAAACTGTCCTCTCTCTCATTATCTCCTATATCGCATCAGAGCAGTAACTAGTACTGGCCAGACCTCAACTGTTGTTTGCAGAAGGATCCCCTCCTGGACACTTGCTCCTCCCCCTCTTCATTTTCAATAAAAACAAACCACTTTGTATTTGCACAACATTGTACCAGTTAAAACGTGCTTTACCTATTTGGCAAGATCTCATTTCACCTTTAACCAGCACTGGGGAAGCAGATATTGATGTGTGCAGATACTGATGTGTCATCTGAACATGTCAATGGCTTGTCTCAGGACACAGAGCCTATCAGGCTGGTGGTATTTTGACTGTGTCACATTACCCTTTTGCTCAAAGCTTTTTAAAGAGCATGTTCTTACTAATCCTCATGTCTCTATTAATATATACATATATGCTGTATCTGAATATGGAAAATGCCCATAATCTGAATGTATGTGGCCCACACTTGCTTTTCTCAAAGATATGCTCCTGGAAACTAATTGATAAAGTGGCTTCAAGTTTCCCATAGGAAAATGTCATCTCTTAGAGTCATGTTGGTAACTGATGACCCAGTATGAACTGAATCACAGATTAGAATCAGAGTGTGTTGGGAAAACAGTGCTCTATCAACTAGAAGTTTCTAAAGTAATTTGATTTACCACTTGAACCTGTGGGAAAAAATGGACTTTTAGAGTTAGAAGAAAACTGTGAGGTCACTTAATGCAGATCATTTATTTTGCAGATGATGATCTGGGACCCAGGAAGGTGGAATACATCCCACAAGGTCACATGGATGAGTCAAAGAAGGGACTGAGACCAGAAGGAAGCTTCTGGCTCCTGCCTGGTGCTCTTTCCACTCACTTCCCTTTTAAAAGTCCTAACTCTGTGCACACTGATTATTCCAAGAACCCCAGTGTGTGAGGAGTCTTTTATTTTTTTTCTTGTTTCAACTCCTGTTTCTTTTTTCAAGACTTAAGATATAAATTACCTACAGAGGTTATAAGTGAACAGTTTGATGAGTGTTGATAAATGTATACACCTTAAAAGACACATCTAGGAGTGGAAGTGATGGATAATAGGGTAAATGTATATTTAATTTTATAAGAAACTGCCAAACAGTTTTTTAGAGTAGCTGTACTGTTTTATATCCTACAAGCAATTTATGAGGATCTCAGTTTCTCCACGTCCTCACCAGCACTTGTATGCTCAGTCTTTCAAATTTTAACAGTTCTAGTGGATGTATAGTGCTATCTCATTATGGTTTTAATTTATATTTCCCTGATGATTAATGATGTTGTGCATCTTTTTATGGCCAGTGTACTACTAAGTGTACCTAGGATACATTACAAATTCAACCAAGTGAATAAACAAGCTAAAGAGTGATGATTTTGTTAATCCCCTTAAAATTAAGTGCTTTAGAAGTTTAGATATTCTGGTTTTCTTTTCATGAATCTCCAGGCAAGATTTAACTGATGCTTTCTTTTCTCTCAATAAATTACCTGTGGCAAGCAGATTTATTCAGAAGCATGCCATTAGTGATTCTTTCTAAAATATTTGTTCCAGCAATTAAATATTTGATGATTTCAGTAAGGACATTAGTTATACAAATTTAAGAGGGGCAGCAATGGAGTCTAAGGGAAAGTGTGGCCTTTGAAGTCATAGAGAATTAGATTTCAATTGTGGCTCAGGTTCTTACAAGTTTCAGTTTTTTTGCCTATAAAATGGAGACAAGGATACCTACTGTGTTAGTTTTTTATTGGTGTGCTAACAAATTGCCACAAATGTGGTGGCTTAAAACAAACAAATTACTTTACAGTTCTGGAGGTTAGAAGTCCAAAATGGGTCTCACTGGGCTAAAATCAAGATAGCGGCAGGGCTGCATTCCCCAGGGTTTCCTTGCCTTTTCCAGCTTCTAGAGGCTGCCCATATTCCTTGGCTGGTGGCCCCTTCCACCTTCAAAGCAGCAATGGCAGGTTGAGCCTTTTTCATGTCACATCACTCTGACTCTGCTCTCACTGTCACATCTCCTTCTCTGACCCTGACTCTCCCACTTCCCACTTTCATTAATAAGGGTCCTGTGTTGACACTGGACCCGCCTGGATAATCCAGGAAATCTCCCCACTCAAGGTCCTTAACTCAATCACACCTGCAAAGTCCCTTTCATCATGTAAAATAACATATTCATGGTTTCTGGGGATTAGGATGAAGACAACTTTCGGGGGCCATTATTATTCTGTGAACTGCACCTACTTTACAAGGTTGTTGTGAGGATTAAAAGAAAAGATATATAAACTATCTGGGTAATGGAGACTGTTCAGTGATGAAATCCAATGTTAAAAGACATGCAAACATGAAAAGATGCTCAATATTGCTAATTATTAGAGAAATGCAAATCAAGACTACAATGAGTTCATCACCTCACACCAGTCAAAATGGCCATCATTAAAAAGTCTACAGGCTCTTTGGTGGAGCTAATGGCAGACTCCAGGAGGGCTCACACCAAGGAGTACTTCGCAGAACTTCTGCTGCCAGTGTCCTTGTCCCCGCGGTGAGCCACAGCCACCCCCTGCCTCTGCAGGAGACCCTCCAACACTAGCAGATCACTGATCAGAAGAGACTCTATTCCTGGGTCAGCAATGGGAAGAGAGAGCCCAAGAGAGCTACACCAGTGGAACTTCTCCCATAGAAATAGGAGAGGAGCAATTAAAATAACGTCTTCAACCCCAGTGCCTGTTCCAGGAAGACCTACAATAGGAAGAAGAGGGCTTTATTCAGCCTTAAAGGTGCACAGTAGTTCATTGCTATTCTCCAGGAGAGTAGAAAAAGCCTCCTACCGACGTGGTTACAAAGGAATTTGACAACGCCCAGCCCCATTTTGACACTTGAGGTGGTCCTTTCCCAGGCATGATGCACAGCAAATCTTGGCAGAAGCCCAAAGCTCTAAACAATAAAGAGCAAATACTTGCAAATTCTGCAAAGAGGCGCTGGACACATCAACGAAGTAGCTAAGAAGTGGCCAAATCCTTTCCTGAATCCTTTAGCCCATCACCCACCTCCATTCTTCACAAACGAGAAGCCTAGAGATTTGTTCCAGAGAGATTTCTTTGCAGAACATTGTTGAGAACATAGGGAAAAGTCTTCCCTGCCAAGCCAAGAAGGCGAACTCCAGTGGCCTCCAGGATCAACAGCGGTCCAGAGTAGTGAGAAAATTCTTGAAAGGATGTAACAGGTATATCTTAGAGTTTGGCAGGACAGAATAAGTTGTCTGGTTCTTACTCTGGCAGAGGGCTGGCTGGAGCTGCCAGCAGAGCTAGAAGCTGCAGCAGGAGAGGCCTGGAACTTCAGAGTTCACGAAGACGTCGACTGCCTCCATGGGTTGAGAGGCAGCCTGCCTGGGCTGCAGTTTCCCAGGAGGAAGAGGCTAGAATTGTGCTGAGAGTAGGGGTTCAACATTATAGTGAGAGAGGACTGGTGAATAGTGCAGCATGAGAGTGCCTTGAAGGGAGGGAGGTGTGTGCAGAAAAGATTAACATAGCAGACCTGACTGCTCTCCTGTGAAAGACCTGCTTACAAGGTTGGCCCTTGACTGGCCTTGACTGTGTCTCAGAACGCAGAGTGTTCCCACTGTTCCCAGAACTGATAACAGTTCTGGCTCCCTCTCCTAAATTGTTTGTACAAACCATTTGGTTTATTTATTTATTTAATAGATCTTTATTGGAGTATAGCTGCTTCACAATACTGTGTTAGTTTCTGTTGCACAACAAAGCTAATCAGCCATATGCATACACATGTCCCCATATCTCCTCCCTCTTGAGCCTCCCTCCCATCCTCCCTATCCCACCCCTCTAGGTCATCGCAAAGCCGATCTCCTTGTGCTATGCTGCTGCTTCCCACCAGCCCACTATTTTACATTCCGTAGTGTATATGTGTCAATGCTACTCTCACTTTGGTTTATACTGAACACTTGCTTTCCTTCTGGGAATCTAGAACTTGGTATGTGCCAGGCAGAGGCTGCCTACCAACCAGCCCTCTATAAACATTCTGGGTGCGTAGTCTCCAATGAACTTCCCTAGTTGTCAACATTTCATACATGTCACAGCTCCTTGATAGAGAATGGTGTCCTCTGTGACTCCACTGGGAAGGATTTTTGGAAGCTTGTGCCTGGTTTCCCTGACTTTGCCCCATGTGTCTTTTCCCTCTGCTGATCTTACTCTGTATCATTTTGCCATAATAAAGTATAGTTGTGGGTGCCACGAAAAAAAAAAAGTTTACAAATAATAAATACTGGAGAGGGTGTGGAGAAAAAGGAACTCTCCTACACTGTTGGTGGGAATGTAAATTGGTGTAGCCACAGTATGGAGGTCACTTAAAAAACTAAACACAGAGCTACCATATGATCCTGCAATCCCATTCCTGGGCATATATCCAGAGAAAACTCTAACTCAAAAAATACATGCACCCTGATGTTCATAGCAGTACTATTTACAATAGGCAAGACATGGAAGCAACCTAAATGTCCATTGACACATGAATGGATAAAGACGATGTGGTATATATACACAATGGAATATTACTCAGCTATAAAAAAAGAATGAAATAATGTCATTTGCAGCAACATGGATGGACCTAGAGATTATCATACTAAGTGAAGTAAGTCAGACAAAGACATATATCATATGATATCACTTACACATGGAGTCTAAAAATATGATATAAATGAACTTATTTATAAAAAGAAATAGACTCAGAGACATAGAAAACAAACTTATGGTTACCAAAGAGGATAGTGGGGCGGGGGATAAATTAGGAGTTTGGAATTAACATATACACATCACTATATATAAAATAGATAACCAACAAAGACCTACTGTATAGCACAGGGAACTCTATTCAACATCTTGTAATAATCTAATGAAAAAGATCTAATGTAATAATGTAATAATCTAATTAAATAATGTAATATTTCATAATAATATTACATGTAATAATCTAATGTAATAATGTAATGTAATAATCTAATGAAAAAGAATCTGAAAAAGAATATATATATGTATATATCTGAATCACTTTGCTGTACACCTGAAGCTAACACAACATTGTAAATTATACTTCAATTTTTAAAAAATGATTTTAAAAAAAGTAAAAAAAAAGAAAAAAGTTATACTTTTAAATTCCAAAGGGTGGGGGGAAAGACTTGCAAAGTCCAGCATACTAGGCCTAAAGCTCAACAATTTCTGTTCCCTTCCCCTCCCCCCTTGGAGGATCTAGAGAAGAGTGGTCTCTTGAATTGTATTCTCTTGCCAGTCTATTCTCTACTCTTTTTACAGCAGTAAGGTAGCCTTGGCTGGAGGAAAGAGGTTCCAGATGGGCAAGTAGCAGTGGTCTAGAGGAGGGAGAGAAAAATGGTCAAACTAGTTTACTTTGGGGATGATAAAGCAGCAGTTAAGGATATGGCAGGCGTTTGTGGTTTAACAAGCGTTTTCCCAGGTCAGGGTCCTGGGAGCATAACTGACCACAATAATGGCAACCAAACATCATTTCTCCAGTTTAAGTCCCAGCCTGCAGCATTGCAGGACACCTAACCCACACCTCCACCTCCTCAAGAGCCTCCTGGTTCCAGCAGAGACCTAGGGCAACTGTATCCCTGCTGCACACTATGTTCCTCATTGCTGCTCCCCAGCAGTGGGCCTCACCTGTGCTGTCCGGCCCATGGCACCTTCCTCCCCCCTCTGCTGATGTGCTGTCAGTCTCAGAGAAGCCTGACACTAGGGCCAAGTTCTGAGCCATGCCACTGTCAGGCCCACGCACACCTAACCTCCTCTACTTCTCCACTTCTGTTATCTGCTCCGGGTCTCAGGCCTGAGTTTACATTTTACTGCCAGCACCCACATGCCAGTTCTGCAGGATTGTGTGGCCCATCCAGGCCTGTTCTCCACTGAAGTCACCAAAACCGTGCCTCCCTATGTCCACCTCCTCCCACCACACTGTGCATGGCTCAAGAGCACCTTTCTTGTCCTCGTTGTATATGTGCATGTCTATTACAACAACATTCCAACAGATGGCAGTCTAGAGCCTTGAGGAAGGGGTGCATTTTCTAATTCACAAAAAGCTGCCATAAGAACTAGCAGCAGCGTCCCTGCCATGGTGGGACCTTGAGAGCTTATTATCCCTCTTCTGGTACATGTGAGGCAAATTCAGCCCCGCGGACCCTGTTCTCTGAACTTCTGATACCATCCGCAGCACAAAGGAACCAGAGAGCAAGTGCTAGCCTTGATCAGCACAGAGATGCTCAGCATTGTCCCCCACCCAGGCTAAAGGAGAGAAGTAAGTACCCCTTCTGAGCTGCCCGGCAGGGGTGGGGAGATGGGGGGTAGTACCAGACCTCCTTTCGAGGTCCCTGGCACCTTCGTTGGAGAAGATCTCTCTCACTGGAATGCAGGAGGGATGAAGACTCCCACTCTCCCTTTCTGCCCTGCCCCCAGCTGTGGAAGCTACTACCCCTCAGATGTATTAAGGTCCAGGGTTGGAAAGCATATGTTTCTCCTTTTATGGCTCCATGACTCCCTAAGGCATTGCAAACAAGAGGGTGCCTATACAGGCCTTGATGAGTGACATACAAGTATCCACTGGTGGCCTTGAATGTGCTCAAAGTAAAATGAAAGGCATGAGAAAGCTCAGGCTGTCTATTCTTATAGAATGAGTCACACTGAGCAGAGCGTGTGAAATATTAACAGTGCAGCCCAGAGCACTCTGAAAGCTTAAATCCTCTGACAGTTTAAAAGCAGGGGATATGCTGTATGATGTGGCAGGAAGTCACAGGCCCTAAGGCTTGGGCACCAAGGGAACGGCCAGAGTGTCATAACAGAGAACAAGTTGTCAGCCACCAATTACATCAATTAGTGGCCGCATGGGTCAGTGGAAGGAGTGACACCAGAGAAAGAGATGATTTCTATGAAGGACCAGTCTGTGTGGCGAATGAGCTAGTTGGTGGCTGACAAAGAAATCAATGGTGAAATTAACGATGAAACTAATGAGAAAATGGCCACAAGCGGGAACTCAGCAAATATTAGCAAAGAGATTCCTGCAATGGAAAAACCTTCCAGACCCTCTTTCTCCTTTCTTCCCACGACTGTGAGCTGATAAAGGTGCACTTGTGTACACACAGGCATATGTACATGCTCAATGGAAGTGGGGATCCTAGGAGATTCTTCAGTCTTAGGTCATATACATCATTGTCAGAGAGCAGTTTCAGGAAGATGCTGTGTTCTCTATTTCTTAGCTTTTTCTCTGAAATGGAGCAAGTCTCAGCTATTCCACTGCTTTCCAACCACTGCTCTCTGGAAAGATTAATAGCTGTAACAGTGTTATAGAGAAGAATAGAAGTATAATAATAGTCATAATGATAGACTAATATCCTCTGACTTTCTGTACTTTAAGCTCGTTCCTATATATTATCCCATCTGAAGCTATCAATATTGGGGTGCTGTGGAGAAAAACAAATGAAAGTGGTGGCAAAGAACTCTGTCAATAATTAAATACCAATCATTCATCCTGGCAGCATTCTAAAGGAAAATAACCTCAGGCAATTTGCAGGGCTTTCTCCATAAATAAGCCACCATAAAACCTGTTAACAAACACCAGTCCTCCTTTCAAATTGTTGTTCTGTCTTCTAAAAATGTTGCTGTGCTAAACTGAAAGGAGCAGAGCAAAGGTTTCAAAACGCGTGGCTGGAAAGGGCTCGGAACAGGCTCCTGAGGCAGGAACAAAGAGTGCAATATTCACATGTAACTGCACCAGCCCCTTCACAAAGTCATTGTATGACATTGGGTTTTTCCTTAACCTTTTAGTCAATATGCAGAGTCACGCTTGTCCTGGGGAGACCTCCCCTACCCCGCAGCGTCATGCCATCTCACCCCCGCAGGAAATTTTACCCAAGAGAACTTTTCCTTATCCTTTTAACAATGGGGATAATTAGCACATAATCTAAAAGGTAAAAAACCACCTACATTTTCACTTGTTTTCCAAAAGAAGAAGTTAGGTACAGTGGTTAATTTTTGTTGCTTGCCTTCTGTCTATGAGTTAATCTTACCTTACTTTACAGTTACAAATTTGCAGGTTGGTGGTAGTCGATTGCACTTTTTGTCACTTTGATGTTTAGCTTATTTAATAATGCCTAAAGACAACTAATGCATCTGCCTCCCTCCCTCAAGGAATGTCACATCCTTCGACAGGAAATGGGCTAAGTCTAGAGGCTCAGAAGAAAGAAAGAGATTCCCCTTACTGCCAACCCCAAGATGTATAGGTCAGGGTGGAGGGGTGACTCCTCAGGACATCTGGGGCTGCAGTCTGTAACCTTCTGTGACCTGGCCACCTTGGCCCTGAGGGGTTGTCTTGGGGAAAATCACTTTCTTTATGTGTGTTTACACTCCAAGAGCTATGTCATGAAAGGGCGATAGTGTTGGCCTGGAAACCCATAGTAAGCCAAGGGACAGAGATTTCCTTTTTGGTGTGATCCAGGACCCCGAGGCACAATGGCAAACCAGTGATGGTGAATATATCAGTGATTCCAGGTCATCAAATCCTCTTCCTTGGGTGGCCAGAGATTGTGTCAGATGGGTGATGGGTGCTATAAAGAGAAATAAAGCAGGGGGTGGGGGAAAATGTCATCTTAAATAGCATTACGGGCAAGGCCTCCCTAATGAGGCTATAGATGAGCCAGGCCATGAAGGGAGAAAAGAATTCTAAGCAGAAGGAGTGACCAAGTCACCACAGATGATCTGACAATGAATGGAAGAGGGCATCAGTGAATTCCCTAGCGGTCCAGTGGTTAGGACTGCACGCTTCCACTGCAGGGGGCATGGGTTGTATCCCTGGTTGGGGAACTAAGATTCTGCACGCCATGCGGGGCAGCCAAAAAAAAAAAAAAAAAAAGAAGGAGGACATCAGATGGGTGGATAGCCCATTTGTAGTGATCACTTTTGCTCCTGGAAGGAAATTTTGAAAATGTTTGGGGTGATAGTTTAGGGATATTATTAGTGACTTTGGAAATCATACAAAAACTATTATGAATTTATAAGGAAATCACTCTGAATTGCTTTCAATTGACTATTAACAAGGACTAAGTAGTTAAACGCAATGAATGTCATTGATTTCTTGAGAATGTTTTTGTAAGTTGCTGTCATAACCATGGCTGCTGGTTGGCTGTTGTAACTGTCAGTCTGTGAGAGGATGTAAATACTGGAAGTATTTGTGTGCGGTGCTGAGAGAGTACTTGGGGAGTACTTGGAATGATGGGCTGGCTTTAGAGGCCCAGGCACAGCATAGGTCACTCTCAAGTAATGCTCTGGTTAATGGCCCAGAAAACCAAAAGCAGAATCAGTATATCCTGACAGGACCTTAAGTGTTCATTCCTGCAGTAAATAAATACCTATTGACTGTCCTTTACATCTCAGCTATTGGTCTAGAGCGCTCACCAAAGGCCTGTCCTCATGAAACTTATATTTGTAGCAGAAGAAAACAAACAATAAACAAATTTGTCAACATATAACCCAATCTCAGGCAGTGATGGATGCTATAAAGAGAAATAAGGTGTGTGTGTTGGGGGGAATGTCATCTTAAATAGCATGATCAGAGGAGGCCTCCCTAATTAGGCCATACATGAGCCAGGCCATGAAAGAGGCAGAGAATTCTAAGCAGAAGGAGTGACCAGTGAAAGGCTCCATGGCGGTTCACACAACTGTTAGGAAACCACTGTGACTGGATGAGTTGAGTGGATTAAAGAGTCATAGAAGATAAAGTAGGAGAGATAACCAGCAGCCAGTAGGGTCTAGAGTGGTAAGACATTTGGATGTCATTTTCAGTGAAATAGATGCTATTGGAGTGTTTTGATCAGGAGAGCAACCTGATCTGATTAATTTTGTTAAAAGTTCCCTCTGTTTGCCATGTGAAGAATGGGTTGTAAGTGGTGGACAAGGTCAGAGTAGGGGGGCCAGTATAAGCAGTGAGATGGTGGTGATATGTATTGTGGAGGTGTGATAGTGAAGATGGTGAGAAAGGATCTGTTCAATATACATTTTGAAGCTGGAGCCAAAAGGAGTTGCTTTTGGATGGGATTTGATGATGAAATCTGGGAGAAAAGAGTCTATGATAATTCTACAGTATTTGGCTTGAGCAGCTGGCCAACAGAGACACTATGGACTGAAATGGGTAAGGCTTGAGGAACAGGTTTTGAGCGGAAATTAAGAGTTAGGTTGTTAGTATGTTAAGCTTGAGACACCTGTCAGATGACCAAGTAGTGTTGTCAAACAGGAGCTGGACAGGGAGGCTGGAGTTGAGGGGAGAGGTCAGGAAGGAGACATTAATTTGGGAGTCATAGTGTAGAGATGGTATCCAAAGCCACAGGGCTGGATGAGATCACTGAGGGAGTGGGCATGGTCCACTGAGAGACCATGGAGGCAAGGAGGATTCAGCCAAGACTAAGAAGGAGAAGCCAGGGGGGTCAAAGGTAAATCAGAAAAGTGCAACAGGAGATGAGACGGTTTCAGCAGAAGTAAGTCAAATCAACTGTGGCAATGACAGTCAAGGTGGATGAAGACTGTGACTCAGTTGGACACTGGATTTGGCAACATGGAGAAAAGAGTATTTGTCAGGGGACAGGGTGGGAATAAAAGACCGATTGGAAAGAAAATGGGAGGAGAAGAAGTAGAGACAGTGAGTATAGTCAACTCTTGAATTTTTCTGTGAATGGAAATAGAGAAATCAGGCAGAAACTGGGGTGATGTGGGGTCTGAGGAGGATTTTTTTAAAAAATGCGAACTACTGAAGCAGGATCATTTGTTAACAGGAATGATTCAGTAGAACAGAAAAAAAAAAAAAGTAATGATGCAAGAGTCCAAACTAATCCCAAAACAAATAACACAGTTTCTCGAAGCTCTTGAATTCCAAGATGTGTGCTCCCCATTCTTCCCCTCCTGCTTCACTAAAACCTGTAATATAAATTGGTAAGGGTCCCAGATTTAGAACAGGTAGGTGGCAGAAGCAGGCAATATATGTACTCACACCTACAAGTTTCTCTTGTAAATTATTACCTTATTATATCATGATGTTTTGCAACAGTATTTTACATTTAAGTTTTGTGTACGTTCTTCAACCCATTTCTTAAAAAAAGAAAAATCTGCTAAAACAACAGGAAAATGACTGAATTGGACCAGCGTCCAGTGGATAACTCAGATTTCAATAGCAACACCTAGTGGCAGTAAATATCACTAGCTGAAAAGAATCTAATTCCTGACTGAGCCAATTTTTCATTTTTTTTCTTCCTCAGGTGATAATATCTAGACTGACATTTTCTATTGAATAAACATCCCTAAAGTGTCTTAGAGTTATCTGAGGAGGGACGTCCCCAGAGAAGGCAAAAACTCATTTTCCTGGTGGGTAGGGTGGGGGTCCAGAGTCACAATTTGAGTAAAAAGATAAACTATTTATTCATCCTCTGAGCATAAATGCTCTTCGGGTAATTTGGGGAGCTGGGTTCTCCTCTGACCTGAATTTTCTGAGGCGTGCCTTGGGCTGTTACTAACAATTCTTTTACTACATAAACTGAGAGGAGGGTCAGAAGGGACTCTGGCCAACAGAGGGTCTTACTTTATGACTTTGAACCATAGAATAAGGGCCGTAGTACGTGTTCACGTCCAGTGAATTTTGGTCGGCTTTTAATTTATAGGTTCTCCCAAGGCCCCTAAATGAGCACTACAGTCAATTTTGAAGACAGCTTTAAATTTCATTTTTTTTCTGCCAGTAGCTTGGTGCTATAGAAGGTCCTCAAGAATCTACAATTCTCCAGATATGACAACTCACGCAATCCCATTAGTGTCACAATACATCATATTTCAGCCTTTAATTTAAATAATGAAAGGAATAAACTGTGTAAATAGATGAAAACATCCAAAATGATAAAGGGAGAAACTCATACTGCTGAAAAAATATTTCTACCCTAAAGTATTAACCATAATAATATCATTAAAGATAATCACACATATGGGAATACTACAAGGATTGGAAGACAAATAAAATTCACGAGTTGGCCTTGCAAATCAACTTCCCAGTTGGATTCTTGAGGTAAATAAAACATGAAGCACAGTGCTGGTAACCCATTAAATCTGCAGTAGTTTGGTTTTCAAGTTATTTGGGAAAACAGAATTCTTCTCATCCTATTCCAACCTGGTATGTATTTTTGTGTTAGCTTTAATTTCAGCTTTGTTTAATGTGTAGGATAAAATTTATGATTGGTTGGAGACTGTGCATTGTCTATACTCTAGAGGATGCCCCTCTGGGGGTTATCGGATTCCAATTATATGGGACCCATTTTGTAACTCTGTAAACTGTAGATTACTGATAGCAATGCAAAATAATTATTGTTTATAGGCAAGCAAATTCTGTCCTGTCTGGTAGAGGTTTAATTGACTACCTTCTCCCACAGTGAAAGGGGACAGTTTTGCCTCCATTTGTACATTCATTTCAACATTCCTGGTCTCCAATATGTTTTTCAACTTTTCCCTTAATCTAGTTGTCAGATGCTTACGAGTTTCCTCATTAATAAAATCTTTAACACATTTTCACTTGTATGTCTATATTTATGTCATGATTCTACTGTATTTTGAAAATTATCTTCTAAAAATTATTTTTTAAATAATCTTTTTGAAAATTATTGTTGTTTCTGTCTTTTCAAAAGTTTTACTATTTCTATTTTATATTGCCTTACTATATTTTATATAGCTTTTAACTTGCATTACATTCTTTCTGAAATAAGTTGGAGTATAAATGAATAAATAGTAAGTAATAATATTTAATAATCAAAATGTTCAGGTGATCACTAAACTTCTTTCCTTGATATTCTATGCACCTGGGAATAGGAAGCTCAGAAGTAAAGCTTCTTCTCTCATACAACTATTTTATTGTAGTAAAATATACCTAACATAAAATTTACCATTTTAATCATCTTTTAAGGTATATGCTTTTTTAAAAGCATAATATGAGAGTTCCCTGAGAAAATACAACTGATCCAGGAAACAGTGGTATCTTAGTCATGTCCCAAGTTCAGAATTTAACCCACCTGGGAATCAATTTTCTGATGGGGTTCTCCATCAGCTAGCCCATTTTCACAATTTGGAACAAAGTTCATTAATATGTTGCACATGGATTACCCCACTTCCTACTGTCACTGTTGGAAATCACAAATCCTTGATTTAAGTAAATTTTTGAAAAGGGAATTCAAAAATGAAATTCCTTGTAACTACCATGCGATCTGTAACTATAGTTAAGCAGGGAAGAAAAACAATCAGAGGAATCAACTTAATCCAGGGGACTTGTGATATATGCTGATTTTGATAGCTTTTGCTTTAGGAAGTTGAAGAAAAAAAAAAAAACAGGGGAAAGGACTAGTTTAAAATTGGCCAGGGGGGGACGTCCCTGGTGGCGCAGTGGTTGAGAGTCCGCCTGCTGATGCAGGGGACACGGATTCGTGCCCCGGTCCAGGAAGATCCCACATGCCACGGAGTTGCTGGGCCCGTGAGCCATGGCTGCTGAGCCTGCACGTCCGGAGCCTATGCTCCACAACGGGAGAGGCCACAACAGTGAGAGGCCCACGTACCGCAAAAAAAAAAAAAAAAAAAAAATGGCCAGGGGTCTTAATCATCTGTATAACTCAAGACAGAAAGAAGTCTGAGTGGTTTTATAAAAGAGCTTAGAGAGGTTGTTCTCTTTTTCACTCAAGAGCAACGAAAAGAAAGCTTCTTTTTCATTCATTTAGCAATCCCACTACTGGGCATATACCCTGAGAAAACAATAATTCAAAAAGATACATGTACCACAATGGTCACTGCAGCACTATTTACAATAGCCAGGAAGACATGGAAACAATTTAAATGTCCATCTACAGATGAATGGATAAAGAAGATGTGGCACATATATACAATGGAATATTACTCAGCCATAAAAAGGAATAAAATTGAGTTATTTGTAATGAGGTGGACGGACCTAGAGTCTGTCATACAGAGTGAAGTAAGTCAGAAAGAGAAAAACAAATACCATATGCTAACGTACATATATGGAATCTAAAAAAACGGTACTGATGAACCTAGGGGCAGGGCAGGAATAAAGAGGCGGACATAGAGAACGGACTTGAGGACACCGTGGAGGAAGGGGAAGCTGGGACGAAGTGAGAGAGTAGCATTGGCATATGTACACTACCAAATATAAACTAGATAGCTAGTGGGAAGCAGCCTCATGGCACAGGGAGATTAGCTCAGTGCTTTGTGACCACCTAGAGGGGTGGGATAGGGAGGGTGGGAGGGAGGCTCAAGAGCTAGGGGATATGGGGATATACGTATACATAAAGCTGATTCACTTTGTTGTACAGCAGAAACTAACACAACATTGTAAAGCAATTATACTCCAATAAAGACATTTTGCTCTGACCTACTAGAGAATGGACTTGAGGATATGGGGAGGGGGAAGGGTAAGCTGGGACAAAGTGAGAGAGTGGCATGGACATATATACACTACCAAATGTAAAATAGATAGCTAGTGGGAAGCAGCCGCATAGCACAGGGAGATCAGCTCGGTGCTTTGTGACCCCCTAGAGGGGTGGGGTAGGGAGGGTGGGAGGCAGGGAGACACAAGAGGGAAGAGATATGGGAACATATGTATATGTATAACTGATTCACTTTGTTATACAGCAGAAACTAACACACCATTGTAAAGCAATTATACTCCAATAAAGATGTTAAAAAAAAAAAGGATATTCTGCTCCAAAAAATCCCAACCCTACAAACAAAAACAAAAAACAAAAAAAAATTTGTCAGCAATACTAAAAAAAAAAAAAAAAACCAACCAACAAAAATACACATTTAAATGGCTCCCTGGAGGTAAACACAAGACTGCTCTTGGCTGGAGGCAAACAGCATGAGAGCACCTTGGGCCTGACTAGTCTTGGAGTGCGCAGGACGTTGGTTTGTCAGCACACGTGTAACTGTTCACAGCACCTGAGTCAGGAAGCCCTATCTGGGCAACGCAGCATGGTTGAGAGGGTACAGCCTTTAGAATTTCCAGATTTACAGCACACTATATTCTTTTCTCCTCCTGCTCAACCACCAAGACAATGCCACATATTTTTGGTCTCTTTTTATGGCAGTACCCTTTTTCAAGGTATCAATTTTCACATCATTTAGGGTAGGTTCAACGTTTGTAATAACTAGAACCAAGATGTAATAGCTTAAATACAATACATTTCCTCTGACTCCTGTATCAGTCCAGCAAGGTAGGCATTCCAGGATGGTGGTGTTCTCCTTCATGTGGTGACTCTAGGACTCGGCTTCTTCTATCCGCTCCTCCACCATTGAGTCTGATCAACAACTGAACCCTCTAAACTGTCTTCTGCACAGCGCCAGTTTCCTTCCTAAGGCATACTTTGATCACGACTCTTGTAGGGATTGCAGGTAATGATATAAAGGTTATGTAATTGTATAGAAAAATGTTTATGATAATGGAGTAAGATTATGGGTGCTTTTCTCTTCAAAATGTTCTTTTCCAATCAAAATCAAACTAAGAGAAAAATTAAAATTTGCAACAAGAAAGTGAGCATTTCATAACATCTTTTCAGCCTAAGTTCTTCAAAAAGTCTTCTTTTCCCTGTGAGATATTATATACCAAATAATCAATCTAAAAATCAAAAATTAGTACTCAGATGGCCAACAGATACATGAAAAGATGCTCAACATTGCTAATTATTAGAGAAATGTAAATCAGAACTACAATGAGATATCACCCCACACCAGTCAGAATGGCCATCATCAAAATGTCAACAAATAATAACTGCTGGAGAGGGTGTGGAGAAAAGGGAACCCTCCTACATTGTTGGTGGGAATGTAAGTTGGTGTAGCCACTATGGAAACAGTATGGAGATTTCTTAAAAAAATAAAAATAGAGTTACCATACGATCCGGCAATCCCACTCCTGGGCATATATTTGGAAAAGATGAAAACTCTTAATTTGAAAAGATACATGTGCCCCTATGTTCATAGCAGCACTGTTTATAATGCCAAGACATGGAAGCAACCTAAATGCCCATCAACAGATGACTGGATTAAGAAGATGTGGTATGTATGTATACACACACACACACACACACACACACACAATGGAATATTACTCAGACATTTAAAAGAATGAAATACTGCAGCAACATGGATGGACCTAGAGATTATCACACTAAGTGAAGTAACTCAGACAAAGACAAATATCATATGATATCACTTACATGTAGGATCTAAAAAAATGATACAAATGAACTAATTTACAAAATAGAAATAGACTGACAGACATAGTAAATGAACTTATGTTACCAAAGGGGAAAGGGCAGGGGAAGGGATAAATTAGGAGTTTGGGGTTAACAGATACATACTACTATATATAAAATAGATAAGCAACAAGGATTTACTATATAACGCAGGGAACAATATTCAATATTTTGTAATGACATATAATAGAAAAGAATCTGAAAAAGAATATATATGTGTATGTATATATATATACACGCACATACATATGTAACTGAATCACTTTGCTGTACACCTGAAACTATCACAACACTGTAAATCAACTAAACTTCAATTTTTTAAAGTTATTTAATAAAAAAAGAATTAGTATGTACTTACTCTATGCTTTACATTGTACTTGGTGCTATGATGGAAGCAGAAGTATAAGATGGGGTCCTTGGCCCAGATGAATTTAATACAGAAATTTATTAGCTCAAAGGGTGGGTTCTCCAAGTTTGATTGATGAGGAACAACTTCCATGTGGAGAAAGGGTATCAAAACTTCAGAGCCCCCATTTTGCCCATCTACTCCCTAATTCACCTTCCCCTAGTAGAGATTCCCAGCTTCACCCTACACTGGCTTGAGGAAGGAGACCTCCCTGACCTATCGCTAATGCTTTGGCCCAATCATGGACACAATTGGTTCCTTGATTTCTGATAAGCCTGGTAAAATCTAGCTGGAACAAACACAGAAATAAATATACAACTAGATAGGACATAAAAATATAAAGTTAGGGAAGAGTCCACAAGACCACTTTTACTTCTTTCACCAATTGCAAGTCTGGGGGCTCCCAAGACTACCATCAGTTTCAGTAATTCACCAGGACTCACAGGACTCAATGAACTCTGTGATATTCACTGTGATAGTTATTTTTAATAAAGAAAGGATAGAGATTTAAATCAGCAAAGGGAAGAGATGCAGGAGGCAGAGTCCAGGAAAGTTGTTCTCTTTCAGTGGAGCTGTGGACAGCACTAATTTTCCTGGCAACAATGTGTGACAACATGCACAGAGTATTGCCAAGCAGGGAAGTTCACTGAGCCCTGATGGCCACAGTTATTATTGGGTCTATGAACATACTTGACTGCCCAGGTGGCTGACCTTTAGTCTCCAACCCCTCTGGAAGCAGAACAGATACTGCATGACCTAGAGCCCTCACTGGAAATCATAGTGTTAGACTATCTGGTGTGATCCAAGACTCCCTGGTAAACAGAAACACTCTTATCAGGTAGCACACTCCAAGGGCCTAGAGATCAGGAGCTAAGGGCAAAGGCCAGGCCTCTGTGGGTAAGGTTAGTTCTTTACCATATACACAGGCAGAAGCTCTCTATCCTTCACCAAGCAGAAACTACTCTGAGCTATTAGTAGGAAAATGAATCCAGACAGAGATACAAATCCCCTTTTACCACCATTAAAGCTTGACTTGTCATTTGAGACAGAAGCCTATAGTTCTACCTCTTCCCATGAATGTCCATCCCCCTGTAGGGGAGGCTTGACTCACTGCCCTGGGGTTTGGACTTATTCTAAGAATTCAGCAGAACAATGCATATGATATTGCTCCCATGTCCACTGAAAGAATTCATACACATGAGGAGAAAGCACATTTTGTTGCAGCATATGATGGAAACCAAGAGTAACAGTGACTGTGGGTCCATTACAGTCCCACTCATAGGGAAACCCTTCTACTGCTTCTGGTCACTCCACCTTAGTCCTAGCTTCCATCCCTCTGTTTGTTGGATTTATAAATGTTCAGACTGTTGAACAGTAGATCTCCTCAGTTAATGAGTAGCCTGAGCTAAGTCACTGTGGTGGATTCAGCACCAGGGTGGTTCTGGCATGGAAAACACAGACAGAAAAAATGACCGACATTTTCTGCTGACCTCTTTGGTGTGGGGCTTGAGGACCTGAACTTGTGACTCCAAAAACTGTTATAGCCTTTCTGATGCTATCAGACCCTTAGAGAATCCACCCTTTATCTCTTTATTATCCATGACCTTCTTCATGGGGGCCTTACTTGTAGAGCACATTGAGACTTAAAAAATTTTTTTAATATGTTTTAATTATTTAAAAATTACTAAATAGTAATTATAATAAAGAATAATTGCTAATTAATAATTATAATTAAATACAAAATTTTAAAGTTTAATTTGATTATAAAAGGTAACATTTGCTCATTTCAAGTGAAACAACCCAGATATATAAAAACAAATATTAACCTCCAGTTTCTTTCCATTTTTCACACCTGAGGTAACTGAAGCTAATAGCTGATGTATAGCCTTATGAATATACACAAATATGTATCGGTTATTTTGTGGTTTGATGTTTACAAATATAGGATCATAGTGTACATATTGCTCAGCAATTTGTTTTTTTCACTTGATAATATTGAATGTATCTCTGCAGGTCAATGGATATATTTGTTAGGATATAAGCTCGGCTGCTATATCAAAGATACTATAAAATATAGAAACTTAAATGAGACAAAGGTCTCTATATCTGTGATGGTTATTTTATTTATTTATTCTTTTTGCAGTATGCGGGCCTCTCACTGCTGTGGCCTCTCCCATTGCGGAGCACAGGCTCCGGACACGCAGGCTCAGCAGCCATGGCTCACAGGCCCAGCCACTCCGCGGCATGTGAGATCCTCCCGGACCGGGGCACGAACCTGTGTCTCCTGCACTGGCAGGCGGACTCCCAACCGCTGTGCCACCAGGGAAGCCCCTGTGATGGTTATTTTTATGTTTCAACTTGACTGGGCTAAGGGATGTCCAGATAGCTGGTAAAACATTATTTCTGGATGTGTCTCTGAGAGTATTTCCAGGAAAGATTAGCAGTTGAATTGGTGAATTGAGTAAAACAGGTGGCCATCCCCAGCGTAGGTGGGCATCACCCAATCTGTTGAAGGCCCAAACGCCCACAGTCCCCACTCTTGCTATACTGCCTTCCCTTCCCTCTCCCAGCCTGCACCTACAGCCCCATGGGGAGTCCTCTATGATTTTAGCTGACAGAGGAGGAGAAAACTCAGGCCTGGTTTACAGTTCTCTGCATGATATGCAAGTACCACCCTAAAGTGAATGGCCACAGCATTCCAGCCCTTTCTGGGGCATCCCTGAGGGACAGTGGTGAAGGGAAGTCCTCCCAATGTGCAGAACTTGAGACAGGGCACTTGGTTGTTCACTATGCTTGGAAGGAAAAATGGCCAGACATGTTATTATATATCAATTCATGGGCTGTGGCCAATAGTTTGGAGGGATGGTCAGGGAACAGTGTACTTGAAGATATATCAACAGAAATCATCTAAAGAGTAGAGAAAAAAAAAAAGGTTGGAAAAAAAAAAACCAACCCAAACAGAGACAGGAACCTGTGAGGCACTATTAAAAGGTTGGAAATACGTGTCATTGGAATCCCAAAAGAAGAGGTGAAAAACTTGGCAGAGAAGAAAATTTTGAAAAGGAAATGGCTGAAAATTTCTTGGATTTGGTGAAAAACATAAATTTAGAGATTCAATAAGCTTAGCCAACCAAAAACAGAATAAATTTTTTTAAAATGCCTAAGCACTTCATAATCAAATTGCCAAAAAGAGGAAGGAGAAGGAGAGGGAGAGGGAGGGGCGGGGGATGGGGAGAGGGAGAAGGAAAAGAAGAAGGAGGAGGAGGAGAAAGGGATAAAAAAAACCCTTAAAAGCAGCTGGAGAAAAATGACACCTTACATATGGGGGACTCAGCATGGAATTCTTGTTAGAAACCAAAAGATTTTCTCATCAGAAAACATAGACAATGGGATCAGAACCAAGACGGCAGAGTACAAGGACGTGCTCTCACTCCCTCTTGCGAGAACACCAGAATCACAGCTAGCTGCTGGAAATCATCGACAGGAAGACACTGGAACTCACCAAAAAAGATACCCCACATCCAAAGACAAAGGAGAAGCCACAATGAGATGGTAGGAGGGATGCAATCAGTAAAATCATATCCCATAACTGCTGGTGGGTGACTCACAGACTGGAGAACACTTATACCACAAAAGTGCACCCACTGGAGTGAAGGTTCTGAGCCCCACGTCAGGCTTCCCAACTTGGGGGTCTGGCAACAGAAGGAGGAATTCCAAGAAAATCAGACTTTGAAGGCTAGTGGGATTTCATTGCAGGACTTCGACAGAACTAGGGGAAACAGAGACTCTACTCTTGGAGGGCACACACAAAGTAGTGTGCGCATCGGGACCCAAGGAAAGGAGCAGTGGCCCCAGGGGAGATTGAACCAGACCTACCTGCTAGTGTTGGAGGGTCTCCTGCAGAGGCAGGGGTGACTGTAGCTCACTGTGGGAACAAGGATGCTAGCAGCAGAAGCTCTGGGAAGTACTCCTTGGAGTGAGCCCTCCCAGAGTCTGCCATTAGCCCCACCAAAGAGCCCAGGTAGGCTCCTGTGTTGGGTTGCCTCAGGCCAAAAAACCAACAGGGAGGGTACCCAGCCCCACCCATCAGCAGTCAACCAGATTAAAGTTTTACTGAGCTCTGCCCACCAGAGCAACAGTCAGCTCTACCCACCACCACTCCCTCCCATCAGGAAACTTGCATAAGCCTTTTAGATAGCCTCATCCACCAGAGGGCAGACAGCAGAAGCAGGAAGAACTACAATCCTGCAGCCTGTGGAACAAAAACCACATTCACAGAAAGATAGACAAGATGAAAAGGCAGAGGGCTATGTACCAGATGAAGAAACAAGATAAAACCCCAGAAAAACAACTAAATGAAGTGGAGATAGGCAACCTTCCAGAAAAATTCAGAATAATGATAGTGAAGATGATCCAGGACCTCGGAAAAAGAATGGAGGCAAAGATGGAGAAGATGTAAGAAATGTTTAACAAAAACGTAGAAGAATTAAAAAACAAACAAACAGACATGAACAATACAATAAGTGAAATGAAAACTACACTAGAAGGAATCAATAGCAGAATAACTGAGGCAGAAGAACGGATAAGTGACCTGGAAGACAGAATGGTGGAATTCAGTGCTGCAGAAAAGAATAAAGAAAAAAGAATGAAAAGAAATGAAGACAGCCTAAGAGACCTCTGGGACAACATTAAACACAACAACATTCAAATTATAGGGGTCCCAGAAGGAGAAGAGAAAGAGAAAGGACCAGAGAAAATATTTGAAGAGATTATAGTCGAAAACGTCCCTAACATGGGAAAGGAAACAGCCACCCAAATCCAGGAAGCGCAGAGAGTCCCATACAGGATAAACCCAAGGAGAAACATGCCGAGACACACAGTAATCAAATTGGCAAAAATTAAAGACAAAGAAAAATTATTGAAAGCAGCAAGGGAAGAATGACAAATAACACATAAGGGAACTCCCATAAGGTTAACAGCTGATTTCTCAGCAGAAACTCTACAAGCCAGAAGGGAGTGGCACAATATACTTAAAGTGATGAAAGGAAAGAACCTACAACCAAGATTACTCTACCCAGCAAGAATCTCATTCAGATTTGATGGAGAAATCAAAAGCTTTACAGACAAGCAAAAGCTAAGAGAATTCAGCACCAAAAAACCAGCTCTACAGCAAATGCTAAAGGAACTTCTCTAAGTGGGAAACACAAGGGAAGAAAAAGACCTACAAAAACAAACCCAAAACTTTTAAGAAAATGGTCATAGGAACATGCATATCGATAATTAACTTAAACGTGAATGGATTAAATGCTCCAACCAAAAGACACAGGCTTGCTGAATGGATACAAAAACAAGACCCATATATATGCTGTCTACAAGAGACCCACTTCAGACATACAGACTGAAAGTAAGGGGATGGAAAAAGATATTCCATGTAAGTGGAAATCAAAGGAAAGCTGGAGTAGCAATACTCATTTCAGATAAAATAGACTTTAAAATAAAGAATGTTACAAGAGACAAGGAAGGACACTACATAATGATCAAGGGATCAATCCATGAAGAAGATATAACAATTATAAATATATATGCACCCAACATAGGAGCACCTCAATACATAAGGCAATTGCTAACAGCTCTAAAAGAGGAAATCAACAGTAACACAATAATAGTGGGGGACTTTAACACCTCACTTACACCAATGGACAGATCATCCAAAATGAAAATAAATAAGGAAAAGGAAGCCTGAAATGACACAATAGGCCAGATAGATTTAATTGATATTTATAGGACATTCCATCCAAAAACAGCAGATTACACTTTCTTCTCAAGTGCGCATGGAACACTCTCCAGGATAGATCACATCTTGGGTCACACATCAAGCCTCAGTAAATTTAAGAAAACTGAAATCATTTCAAGCATCTTTTCTGACCACAACGCTATGAAATTAGAAATGAATTATAGGGAAAATACCGTAAAAAACACAAACACATGGAGGCTAAACAATATGTTACTAAATAACCAAGAGATCACTGAAGAAATCAAAGAGGAAATTAAAAAAAAAAACCTAGAGACAAATTACAACAAAAACACGATGATCCAAAACCTATGGGATGCAGCAAAAGCAGTTCTAAGAGGGAAGTTTATAGCTATACAAGTCTACCTCAAGAACCAAGAAAAATCTCAAATAAACAATCTAACCTTACACCTAAAGGAACTAGAGAAAGAAGAACAAAACCCAAAGTTAGCAGAAGGAGAGAAATCATAAAGATCAGAGCAGAGATAAATGAAATAGAAACAAAGAAAATAATAGCAAAGGGGCTTCGCTGGTGGTGCAGTGGTTAAGAATCCGCCTGCCAATGTGGGGGACACGGGTTCAACCCCTGGTCTGGGATGATCCCACATGCCGCGGAGCAGCTAAGCCCCTGTGCCACAACTACTGAGCCTGTGCTCTAGAGCCCGCGAGTCACAACTACCGAGCCCACATGCCACAACTACTGAAACCCACATGCCTAGAGTCCCATGCTCCGCAACAAGAGAAGCCACCGCAGTGAGAAGCCCGCGCACCGCAATGAAGAGTAGCCTCCGCTCGCCACAACTAGAGAAAGCCCGCATGCAGCAACGAAGACCCAATGCAGCTAAAAATACATAAATAAATAAAATAAATAAATTTTTAAAAATAATTTAAAAAAACAATAGCAAAGATCAATAAAACTAAAAGCTGGTTCTTTGAGAAGATAAACAAAATTCATAAACCATTAGCCAGACTCATCAAGAAAAAGAGGGAGAGGACTCAAATCAATAAAGTTAGAAATGAAAAAGAAGTTACAACAGACACCGCAGAAATACAAAGCATCCTAAGAGACGACTACAAGCAACTGTATGCCAATAAAATGGACAACCTGGAAGAAATGGACAAATTCTTAGAAAGGTATAACATTCCAAGACTGAACCAGGAAGAAATAGAAAATATGAACAGACCAATCACAAGTAATGAAATTGAAACTGTGATTAAAAATCTTCCAACATACAAAAGTCCAGGACCAGATGGCTTCACAGGTGAATTCTATCAAACATTTAGAGAAGAGCTAACACCCATCCTTCTCAAACTCTTCCAAAAAATTGCAGAGGAAGGAATACTCCCAAACTCATTCTATGAGGCCACCATCACCCTGATACCAAAACCAGACAAGGATACTACAAAAAAAGAAAATGACAGACCAATATCACTGATGAATATAGATGCAAAAATGCTAAACAAAATGCTAGCAAACAGAATCCAACAATACATTAAAAGGATCATACACCATGATCAAGTGGGATTTATCCCAGAGATGCAAAGATTCTTCAATATACACAAATCAATCAATGTGTTACACCATATTAACAAATTGAAGAATAAAAACCATATGATCAGCTCAATAGATGCAGAAAAAGCTTTTGACAAAATTCAACACCCATTTATGATAAAAACTCTCCAGAAAGTGGGCATAGAGGGAAACTACCTCAACATAATAAAGGCCATATATGACAAACCCACAGCAAAGATCATTCTCAATGGTGAAAAACTGAAAGCATTTCTTCTAAGATCAGGAACAAGACAAGGATGTCCACTCTCACCACTGTTATTTAACATAGTTTTGGAAGTCCTAGCCACGGCAATCAGAGAAGAAAAAGAAATAAAAGGAATACATATTGGAAAAGAAGAAGTAAAACTGTCACTGTTTGCAGATGACATGATATTATACATAGAGAATCCTAAAGATGCCACCACAAAACTACTAGAGCTAATCAATGAATTTGGTAAAGTTGCAGGATACAAAATTAATGCACAGAAATCTGTTGCGTTCCTATACACTAATGATGAAAAATCTGAAAGAGAAATTAAGGAAACACTCCCATTTACCACTGCAACAAAAAGAATAAAATACCTAGGAATAAACCTACCTAGGGAGACAAAAGACCTGTATGCAGAAAACTATAAAACACTGATGAAAGAAATGAAAGATGATACCAACAGATGGAGAGATATACCATGTTCTTGGATTGGAAGAATCAATATTGTAACAATGACTATACTACACAAAGCAACCTACAGATTCAATGCAATCTCTATCAAATTACCAATGGCATTTTTTACAGAACTAGAACAAAAAATCTTAAAATTTGTATGGAGACACAAAAGACCCCGAATAGCCAAAGCAGTCTTGAGGGAAAAAAACAGAGCTGGAGGAATCAGACTCCCTGACTTCAGGCTATACTCCAAAGCTACAGTAATCAAGACAATATGGTACTAGCACAAAAATAGAAATATAGATCAATGGAACAAGATAGAAAGCCCAGAGTAAACCCACGCACCTATGGTCAACTAATCTATGACAAAGGAGGCAAGGATATACAATGGAGAAAAGACAGTCTTTTCAATAAGTGGTACTGGGAAAACTGGACAGCTACATGTAAAAGAATGAAATTAGAACACTCCCTAACACCATACACAAAAATAAACTGAAAATGGATTAGAGACCTAAATGTAAGACCAGACACTATAAAACTCTTAGAGGAAAACATAGGAAGAACACTCTTTGACATAAATCACAGCAAGATCTTTTTTGATCCACTTCCTAGAGTAATGGAAATAAAAACAAAACTAAACAATAAACTTCAAAGCTTTTGCACAGCAAAGGAAACCATAAACAAGATGAAAAGACAACCCTCAGGATGGGAGAAAATATTTGCAAACGAATCAATGGACAAAGGATTAATCTCCAAAATATATAAACAGCTCATGCAGCTCAATATTAAAAAGACAAATCACCCAATCCAAAAATGGGCAGAAGACCTAAATAGACGTTTCTCCAAAGAAGACATACAGATGGCCAAGAAGCACACAAAAAGCTGCTCAACATCACTAATTATTAGAGAAATGCAAATCAAAACTACAATGAGGTATCACCTCACACCAGTTAGAATGGGCATCATCAGAAAATCTACAAACAACAAATGCTGGAGAGGGTGTGGAGAAAAGGGAACCCTCTTGCACTGTTGGTGGGAATGTAAATTGATACAGCCACTATGGAGAACAGTATGGAGGTTCCTTAAAAATCTAAAAATAGAATTACCATATGATCCAGCAATCCCACTACTGGGCATATACCCAGAGAAAACCATAATTCAAAAAGACACATGGACCCCAATGTTCACTGCAGCACTATTTACAATAGCCAGGTCATGGAAGCAACCTAAATGCCCATCGAGAGACAAATGGGTAAAGAAGATGTAGTACACATATACAATGGAATATTACTCAGCCATAAAAAGGATCGAAATTGGGTCATTTGTTGAGACATGGATGGATCTAGAGACTGTCATACAGAGTGAAGTAAGTCAGAAAGAGAAAACAAATATCGTATATTAACGCATATATGTGGAACCTAGAAAAATGGTACAGATGAACCAGTTTGCAGGGCAGAAATTGAGAGACAGATGTAGAGAACAAACGTATGGACACCAAGGGGGAAAACCGCAGTGGGGTGAGGATGGTGGTGTGCTGAACTGGGTGATTGGGATTGACATGTATACACTGATGTGTATAAAATGGATGACTAATAAGAACCTGCAGTATAAAAAAATAAATAAAATAAAATTTAAAAATTAAAAAAAAGAAAACATAGACAATGGAACAATATATTTAAAGTGATGAAAGAAAAGAATTGTCAACCTAGAATTTTATATCTTGAAGAAAAAAAAAAAACCTTCCAGAATAAGGTGAAATAAAAAACATTCTCAGAGGAAAAAAACTAATGGAATTTGTCTCCTGCAGACCTATTCTAAAAGAAATGTCAAAGGAAGTCCTTCAGGCTGAAGGGAAAGAATACCAGAAAGAAATCTGTATCTTTAGAGTGAAGAAAAAGCCCCAAAGATAGTAACTGTCTGTTAATATAAATATAAAATATATATAAATATGGATTTTTTTCTCTTGAGTTCTTTAAAACACTAAATAAATTGAAAGTTTAGAAATGTGAATGTAATCCTAAAGTAATCACTAACGGGAAAAAAACTACAAAGAGATATATTCAAAAAGCCAATAGATAAATGAAAATGTAATACAAAAATTTTTTCCAATAATCAAAAGAAGGCAGAAAAGGGGAACAGAGAAACAAAAAACAGAGAGAAGAAACAGATAACAAAATAATAAAATGGCAGACAAATCCAACCATACCAGTAACTACATTAAATAGAAATGGTCTGAACATAAAAATTAAAAGATAGATATTGTCAAGTTGAATAAAAACAAGACCAAACTATGTGCTATTTATGAGAAACTCATTTTAAATATGAATACATACACAGGTTAAAAGTAAAGGATGGATGAAGATATACCATTAAAAGCACTAATCAAAAGAAAGCTTGGGTACTCATATTTATATCAAACAAAGTAGATTTTAGAACAAGGGATACTACCACGGATAGAAGTGATATTACATAATGATGAAAGGTTAATTGACTAAGACAACAGAATTATAATTGTATATGTACCTAATAACAGAACTTCAAACTGTGTGAAGCAAAAATTGATGGAATTGCAAATTCCACAGAGACACATCCACAATTATAATCGACTTCAACACTCCTCTCAGTAATTGTTAGAATGAGTAGACAGAAACTGATAAAAAAAAATAGAAGACCTGAAGGACTCTTGTCAACCAGCTGGATCTAATTATCATTTATAGAACTCTCCCACAACCCTAGCAGAACACATACTCTTTCCAAGTGCACATGAAACATTCACCAAGGTAAAACATTTTCTGGGCCCTCAAACAAACCTTAACACATTTAAAAGAATTGGAGTATGCTCTCTGACCATAATGGAACTAAACTAGAAACCAATAACAGAAAGCTAGCTTGAAATCCAAATATCTGTAACTCCAAATTTAATAAATATTGCCTGAGTGCTTCCCCAAAAGTTTTAGCAAAGCAAATTCCCATGTATAACAGTGTTTGCTTCCTCCCAAGTATGTCACCTGCAGCCTAGCTGTATCTAACCCTGTGTTTAAGGACCCTCCCACCCATCAACTACCAGGCTTCAACCGATTTGATTTCACCCATCACTGTTTCCCAACATTTATAAGCACAGCAGCGCTTTATTTTCTAAGAGACTCCAAACATTTTCAATGGTTAACGCATGTGGGTCTAATTCAGGCTTTGCCAACCAAAACCAGACTATAATGACGAGCTTTATATGCCATAATATATGCACACTGATGCACTTAGCAATGCTTCTTGCCTCACCCTCAACCTCTTGGAATGTGCAAAATGTGCCTATAAAAGATCATAATCCTTTTTCCTCTGAGTGCCTTTTTCCCTGGAGCCTTGCAAGTGCTCTCCACTAATGGCCTATTTTTAAGGGTCTTCTTGAGACCGAAGATGACACTTGGGCTTTACATCTAATGGCATCAGATTTAAATATTTTTGTCCCTATTTTAAACATTCCTAATATGTTCAGAAAGAGGCCCTAGAAAAATGTGAAAGCAGCTCTTTGCAGGAAACCGCCCTTAGCAGGAAGCCCCTTTTCTTGCCACTTTAGCAAAGCTATATTGTAACTAACTTTTAACCAGGTGCCCCCATGCTCTACTCATCTCCAGCCCAAGCACACCTTTCAAATCTTTTAATCACACAATACCCTTGCCTAACTTGTTGGTTCTTTCCATAGATCGAAGAAGTAGAAATGAAGAATAAGTAAGTAACGGATGACCAGATCTCTTCCCTAGCTTCCCCTTCAGTAATCTCATGAACAAACTGTGCGACCAAACTGTGTGACTAAGATAACATCTAGAGCAAGATCACAAGAAGTCGACGAATGAGCCTGCACACAGTGGAGGATGGCGACGACTCTGAGCCCCCATCTCGGTGATTAACTGAGTTTACTTCCCTTCTTCCCTTTAAAACTTTCATGGCCGAGCAGAATCTTGGGAGGTGGTTTCTGGGGAACGTTGAGTCCACCATCTCCCTAGATTGCTGGCATTCTGATTAAAGACACCTTTCCTTTCTGTCAACATCTGTGAGTACTGATTTTGTAAGCGGTGAGCAGTGGGACCTGATTCATTTGATAATAATGGACCACTTTTACCCTTTCTTATGTGCCCCAGGGAAGTCCTGATTAAGAAGATGCCCCTCTAACTCCAGCTTAAGCTGCAACTGCTGATGACATATCTGACTTTGGGCTGATGTTTAATATCCCTGAAGCAGGCCATAAGACTTTGACCCATCTCTCAGTCTTCTCTGGATGAATGTGTTTTTTCACAGATCCAAAGGAGAAGAATAAAGAGAGTAGACTGAAAATCTCAGAATTGTAAAGGGAGGAAGAATCATAGATGTTTTTCCTCTCTAAATAGTAATCATTTTATACACGCAATTTTAAGGTTGCATTGATCTTGCTTGACAGTCCTAGGAAAACTTCCTTTCCTTTCTTAATTTGGTTCCTGGACTTCCTTTCAGCTATTAGTTGAAGCCAGAGCTGAAGTCCCATTGAGAATTTTGTGCACTGCTAGAAATCCTATGATTCACTCAGTGGGCAGTTCTGAATTGGTTTTTTGGCGTTTTTTAAAAATAGCTTTATTGGAGTATAATTGCTTTACAGTTTTGTGTTAGTTTCTGCTCTATAACAAAGTGAATCAGCTATATGTATACATATATCCCCATATCCCCTCCCTCTTGAGCCTCCCTCCCACCCTCCCTATCCCACCCCTCTAGGTCGTCACAAAGCATCGAGCTGATAATACCGTATGCTAATGCACATATATGGAATCTGAATTAATTGCTAATCTGCTGGTGGGTGCTACTTTTTCTATGGATTGTGACTTTCTAACTCTTAAGAGGCCAGGCAAAAACACTTGTGAGCGAAGGAAAAGGATAAATGAACAAAAAGTCTGAGAAAATGTGCTGTTTCCCTGGAAGTCCTTTCTGTCTTCATGCCATGGTGAATAGTCGAACCATCAAAAATCCACTTATAATTAGTGTTAGTGAAACCAGGAGCTTTGGGGAATATCCTGAACAAAGGCAAGAGTGGCAAATCTTGATACATTTTGCAAAAGGGAAGACACGGGATTTTTAAAAGTTGAAATACAGCATGTCATTTATTAGTTAATAAACTCATGTGGTTCTTTTTAAAAAATAATTAATTAATTTAATTTTTGGCTGCAATGGGTCTTCATTGCTGCCTGCGGGCTTTCTCTAGTTGTGGCGAGCAGGGGCCACTCTTTGTTGTGGTGCGTGGACTTCTCACTGTGGTGGCTTCTCTTGTTGTGGAGCTCAGGTTCTAGACACACAGGCTTCAGTAGTTGTGGTGCGTGGGCTCAGTAGTTGTGGCTCACAGGCTCTAGGGCACAGGCTCAGTAGTTGTGGCACACGGGCTCAGTTGCTCCGTAGCATGTGGGATCTTCCTGGACCAGGTATCGAACCAGTGTCCCCTGCACTGGCAGGCGGATTCTTAACCACTGCACCACCAGGGAAGTCCCCATATGGTTCTATTTAAGGTAATTTTAAAAACAAATATTATAAGGTTAAAGTCCTTTAAAAAAGAAAACAGAAATATTTTTTGTAAGAATGCCCTTTTTCTCTGGAAATTGCCAGAGCCACACACGTCACTGGTGTTTAGCATGCTGATTAATCAGTGGGAGAAATTCAAGGGTGAGATAGTCAATGTTGTCAGTCAACTGGCCACATTAGTCTCGACCATTTCCCTCAGGGGATTCATTTCTTACTGTCACCTGATGTAGTTGCCAAGGAGAAACTTCTACTGTCTCTGTGCTTTGCCAGGGGCAGAGAGGGCCCAATAAGAGTACTGGCAGAGCGGAGGCTGGAGCTGTGCATGGAAGGGGTTTGCTGGAGAGGAGCCAGCTCACGACCTCACAGAAACCTCCTCTGACTAGACTTGTTTTCCTCCTCTAGCTCCAGCGCGTCCAGTGATGCAATTTGGTTTTCCCCTTTGCAGTGAGACCCACCTAATTGGCCACAAGGTAGTCATTCTGCATTTACTGGTCAAATGCAGGAAAATCAGCTCTAAAAATACTGTCATCTAAGGTTGTATTAATAGAACATGTAAGAAAGCAAGACACATAGGACACGTGGAAGCTTCTAGGGCTTCCTGGCATTAAGGAGCAGAGGAATAAGTCAGGCCATACTTAATAATCAGGTTTTCATTGTATTACCATACTATTTACAACATTATTTTTTTGTGCTTGCTGCAACAGTACTTATATGAAATTATTGGGCTGGCCAAAAAGTTCTTTCAGGATTTTCGCAACATGTTATAGAAAAACCCGAACTTTTTGGCCAACCCAATACTTTTACCAACATCATATTAATTGGGAGGCAGGCTTGTTTGGTGGGAAACACATAGCTTTGGAGTAAAGCAGAGCTGTATTTTAACCCTGGTGCTTCTACTCAGCAACTCTGGGACCTCAGGAGCTGAGTACTTTACTCCTCTAACCTCCATTCCTCATTGGTAAGTATGGGTGATGATATCCAGCTATGAACAGTGAAAGAGACACCATAGGAACTTCCCTGGCGGTCCAGTGGTTAAGACTCTGTGCTTCCACTGCAGGGGCTGCGGGTTCGTTCCCTGGTCAGGGAAGATCCCACATGCCGCAGGGTGCAACCAAAAAAAAAAAAAAAAAGAGTGACACCATATTCAAGTTCCTAATAAAATAGCTGGTCTGAGGAACACACTTTGAAAACCAGAGACCTATAGACTATTACCATGTCTGTATTTAGTCTTCTTAAACATGACACAAACTTTCCATGCATACTGATGTGACTTGCTGTTATTTTTTTTATCTCCACCAGGAGTTTAAAATTACTTCCTTGACAAAATCTCCTGTCTTGAGTTATTAATGCTTTTTTTTTCTGTTATGAGTGGAAATTTTAGTCATTATAAAGTTTAACTTGGTGCACCAATGCAATTGATTTGTGTGGATTTCTCTTATATTCTGCAACTCTAGCTTTTTCACTTCCTTCATTTAGTTGTTTTATTTGTTGACTTCCTTGGGTATATGAATAATAGTGTAACAGGTATATTAGCCCAAAGCAAGTACAATCAGAAAATAACTTTATTCTTTCTCCCCACTACTTGTTAAACTGTGCTCCTTCCTTCCCTGCCTCTGGACAAAATCTCAGGGCAGGTCTCATGATTTCTCTGGTCAGTCTTAGGTGGGTGTGTTATTTAAAATCCTTAACAACTGTTCTGGCTGGGCCCAAACCTATCAGACCTTACTCTGGCCCAAGTGCTGGAGCAGGCTCCTGGAGGCCCCCTGCTTGGGCTATGTGTTACTTCTTTAATTTCTGTTTCTTGGAGCCTATTGAGCCCAGGAGTAGGGTGACGGCAGGGGTGTGTGTGTTTGTGTGTGTGTGTCTGTGTGTGTGTGTCAGAGGGCTCAGGCTGGGGCATTTACCACCTGGTATAGAAGTAGTGCTTATGTATCATATTTTGATGATTGCACCAGCCCTACTGGCTTGGCTTGGGATCAGCCTTATTCTTGGGTAATAAAAAAAAATTCCTCTGGTGATGTCTAGTGCCAAGTCACTGATTAAAGTTTTATGTTGTATGTTATTAAAAATGTTAAACTTTATTTCATGTTAAAGCCTTTCCTCTACCCCAAACTGAGGAGAGAAGGGAAGATCAGCTTCTCTTTCCTTGCCTGTACCTGCTGCTCCTCCTTCCCAGACACCAGGATGGCTCTGGAAACTCCATGGTTCACAGGGTTGAGGAGTGGGGATGCAACTGATTAGAACCAGGACAGGTGGAACTTCACAGATGTAATCTGCAACTGGTGTCTTTGATGGTGGCGGTATATAATACTGTCTGTAAAAAGTAGACAGCTACTGCCTACACTTTTAAGACTATATTAAATTGGAGTGTATGTTAACTTCGGCTCTGGTTGTGAGGATTTATGTGGTAGGCTGGATCAAATGTTGATACTGCCACCAACTGGGCACAGAATGTAATGCAGCTCTTAGAACAAACTGGGCAATAGTCTATAATTTTTTAAAAGGCCATTAAGAAAAGGTAGTTAAGAATTGGAACCAAGATGGCGGAAAGAAGGACGTGCTCTCACTCCCTCTTGTGAGAACGCCAGAATCACAGCTAGCTGCTGGACAATCATCAACAGGAAGATACTGGAACTCACAAAAAAGACACCCCACATCCAAAGACAAAGGAGAAGCCACAATGAGACAGTAGGAGGGGCGAAATCACAGTAAAATCAAATCCCATAATTGCTGGGTGGGTGACTCACAGACTGGAGAACACTTATACCACAGAAGTCCAACCACTAGAGTGAAGGTTCTGAGGCCCACGTCAGGCTAACCGACCTGGCGGTGTGGCAATGGGAGGAGGAAATCCTAGAGAATCAGACTTTGAAGCCTAGTGAGAATTGATTGCAGGACTTCGACAGGATTGGGGGAAACAGAGACTCCACTCTTGGAGGGCACACACAAAGTAGTGCGTACATCAGGACCCAGGGGAAGGAGCTTACACCTGGTAGGAGACTGAATGAGAACTACCTGCTAGTGTTGGAGGTTCTCCTGCAGAGGTGGGGGGGTGGCTGTGGCTCACCATGGGGACAAGTACATTGGCAACAGAAGTTCTGGGAAGCACTCCTTGGCGTGGGCCCTCCCAGAGTCCGCCATTAGCCCCACAAAAGAGCCCGGAAAGGCTCCAGTGTTGGGTTGCCTGAGGGCAACAACCAACAGGGAGGGTACTCAGCCCCACCCATCAGCAATCAACCGGATTAAAGTTTTACTGAGCTCTGCCCACCAGAGCAACAGTCAGCTCTACCCACCACCACTCCCTTCCATCAGGAAACTTGCACAAGCCTCTTAGATAGCCTCATCCACCAGAGGGCAGACAGCAGAAGCAGGAAGAACTACAATCCTGCAGCCTGTGGAACAAAAACCACATTCACAGAAAGATAGACAAGATGAAAAGGCAGAGGGCTATGTACCAGAAGAAGGAACAAGATAAAACCCCAGAAAAACAACTAAATGAAGTGGAGATAGGCAACCTTCCAGAAAAAGAATTCAGAATAATGATAGTGAAGATAATCCAGGACCTCAGAAAAAGAATGGAGGCCAAGATCAAGCAGATGTAAGAAATGTTTAACAAAGACCTAGAAGAATTAAAAAACAAACAAACAGACATGAACAATACAATAACTGAAATGAAAACTACACTAGAAGGAATCAATAGCAGAATAACTGAGGCGGAAGAACAGATAAGTGACCTGGAAGACAGAATGGTGGCATTCACTGCTGCAGAAAAGAATAAAGAAAAAAGAATGAAAAGAAATGAAGACAGCCTAAGAGACCTCTGGGACAACATTAAACGGAACAACATTCGAATTATAGGGGTCCCAGAAGGAGAAGACAGAGAGAAAGGACCAGAGAAAATATTTGAAGAGATTATAATTGAAAACTTCCCTAATATGGGAAAGGAAATAGCTACCCAAATCCAGGAAGTGCAGAGAGTTCCATACAGGATAAACCTGAGGAGAAACATGTCGAGACACATAGTAATCAAGTTGGTAAAAATTAAAGACAAAGAAAAATTATTGAAAGCAACAAGGGAAAAATGACAAATAATATACAAGGGAACTCCTATAAGGTTAACAGCTGATTTCTCAGCAGAAACTCTACAAGCCAGAAGGGAGTGGCATGATATACTTAAAGTGATGAAAGGAAAGAATGTACAACCAAGATTACTCTACCCAGCAAGGATCTCATTCAAATTCGATAGAGAAATCAAAAGCTTTACAGACAATCAAAAGCTAAGAGAATTCAGCACACAAAATCCAGCTCTACAACAAATGTTAAAGGAACTTCTCTAAGTGGGAAACACAAGAGAAGAAAAGGACCTACAAAAACAAACCCAAAACAATTAAGAAAATGGTCATAGGAACATACATATCGATAATTACCTAAATGTGAATTGATTAAATGCTCCAACCAAAAGACACAGGCTTGCTGAATGGATACAAAATCAAGACCCATATATATGCTGTCTACAAGAGACCCACTTCAGACCTAGGGACACATACAGACTGAAAGTGAGGGAATGGAAAAAGATATTCCATGTAAATGGAAATCAAAAGAAAGCTGGAGTAGCAATTCTCATATGAGATAAAATAGACTTTAAAATAAAGAATGTTACAAGAGACAAGGAAGGACACTAGATAACGATCAAGGGATCAATTCAAGAAGAAGATATAACAATTATAAATATATATGCACCCAACATAGGAGCACCTCAATATATAAGGCAACTGCTAACAGCTCTAAAAGAGGAAATCGACAGTAACACAATAATAGTGGGGGATTTTAACACCTCACTTACACCAATGGACAGGTCATCCAAAATGAAAATAAATAAGGAAACAGAAGCTTGAAATGACACAACAGACCAGATAGATTTAATTGATATTTAGAGTACATTCCATCCAAAAACAGAAGATTACACTTTCTTCTCAAGTGCACATGGAACATTCTCCAGGATAGATCACATCTTGGGTCACACATCAAGCCTCAGTAAATTTAAGAAAATTGAAATCATACCTAGCATCTTTTCTGACCACAAAGCTATGAGATTAGAAATGAATTACAGGGAAAAAACCGTAAAAAACACAAACACATGGAGGTTAAACAATACGTTACTAAATAACCAAGAGATCACTGAAGAAACCAAAGAGGAAATCAAAAACTACCTAGAGACAAATGACAATAAAAACACGATGATCTAACACCTACGGGATGCAGCAAAAGCAGTTCTAAGAGGGAAGTTTATAGCTATACAAGCCTACCTCAGGAAACAAGAAAAATCTCAAACAATCTAACCTTACACCTAAGGGAACTAGAGAAAGAAGAATAAACAAAACCCAAAGTTAGCAGAAGGAAAGAAATCATAAAGATCAGAGCAGACATAAATGAAATAGAAACAAAGAAAACAAGAGCAAAGATCAATAAAACTAAAAGCTGGTTCTCTGAGAAGATAAACAAAATTGATAAACCGTTAGCCAGACTCACCAAGAAAAAGAGAGAGAGGGCTTAAATCAATAGAATTAGAAATGAAAAAGAAGTTACACCACGGAATGGATACAAAAACAAGACCCATGTATATGTTGTCTACAAGAGACTGCAGAAATACAAAGCATCCTAAGAGACTACTACAAGCAACTGTATGCCAATAAAATGGACAACCTGGAAGAAATGGACAAATTCTTAGAAAGGTATAACATTCCAAGACTGAACCAGGAAGAAATAGAAAATATGAACAGACCAATCACAAGTAATGAAATTGAAACTGTGATTAAAAATCTTCCAACAAACAAAAGTCCAGGACCAGATGGCTTCACAGGTGAATTCTATCAAACATTTAGAGAAGAGCTAACACCCATCCTTCTCAAACTCTTCCAAAAAATTGCAGAGGAAGGAACACTCCCAAACTCATTCTATGAGGACACCATCGCCCTGATACCAAAACCAGACAAAGATACTACAAGAAAAGAAAATTATAGACCAATATCACTGATGACCATAGATGCAAAAATCCTCAACAAAATGCTAGCAAACAGAACCAACAATACATTAAAAGGATCATACACCATGATCAAGTGGGATTTATCCCAGGGATTCAAGTATTCTTCAATATACACAAATCAATCAATGTGATACACCATGTTAACAAATTGAAGAATAAAAACCATATGATCATATCAATAGATGCAGAAAAAGCTTTTGACAAAATTCAACACCCATTTATGAAAAAAACTCTCCAGAAAGTGGGCATAGAGCGAAACTACCTCAACATAATAAAGGCTATATACGACAAACCCACAGCAAACAGCATTCTCAATGGTGAAAAACTGAAAGCATTTCTTCTAAGATCAGGAACAAGACAAGGATGATCACTCTCACCACTATTATTCAACATAGTTTTGGAAGTCCTAGCCACGGCAATCAGAAAGGAAAAAGAAATAAAAGGAATACATATTGGAAAAGAAGAAGTAAAATTGTCACTGTTTGCAGATGACATGATACTATACATAGAGGATCTTAAAGATGCCACCAGAAAACTACTAGAGCTAATCAATGAATTTGGTAAAGTTGCAGGATACAAAATTAATGCACAGAAATCTGTTGCGTTCCTATACACTAATGATGAAAAATCTGAAAGAGAAATTAAGGAAACACTCCCATTTACCACTGCAACAAAAAGAATAAAATACCTAGGAATAAACCTACCTAGGGAGACAAAAGACCTGTATACAGAAAAGTATAAGACACTGATGAAAGAAATGAAAGATGATACCAACAGATGGAGAGATATACCATGTTCTTGGATTGGAAGAATCAATATTGTGAAAATGACTATAATACCCAAAGCAATCCCTACCAAATTACCAATGGCATTTTTTACAGAACTAGAACAAAAAATCTTAAAATTTGTATGGAGACACAAAAGACCCCAAATAGCCAAAGCAATCTTGAGGGAAAAAAACAGAGCTGGAGGAATCAGACTCCCTGACTTCAGACTATACTACAGAGCCACAGTAATCAAGACAATATGGTACTGGCACAAAAACAGAAACATAGATCAATGGAACAGGATAGAAAGCCCAGAGATAAACCCACACTCGTATGGTCAACCAATCTATGACAAAGGAGGCAAGGATATACAATGGAGAAAAGACAGTCTTTTCAATAAGTGGTGCTGGGAAAACTGGACAGCTACATGTAAAAGAATGAAATTAGAACACTCCTGAACACCATACACAAAAATAAACTGAAAATGGATTAGAGACCTAAATGTAAGACCAGACACTATAAAACTCTTAGAGGAAAACATAGGAAGAACACTCTTTGACATAAATCACAGCAAGATCTTTTTTGATCCACTTCCTAGAGTAATGGAAATAAAAACAAAAATAAACAAGTGGGACCTAATGAAACTTCAAAGCTTTTGCACAGCAAAGGAAACCATAAGCAAGACGAAAAGGCAACCCTCAGGATGGGAGAAAATATTTGCAAACGAATCAATGGACAAAGGATTAATCTCCAAAATATATGAACAGCTCATGAAGCTCAATATTAAAAAAACAAACAATGCAATCCAAAAATGGGCAGAAGACCTAAATAGACGTTTCTCCAAAGAAGACATACAGATGGCCAAGAAGCACATGAAAAGCATAATAATTAGCATAATAGCATATTAGCATATTAGCATAATTAGCATCACTAATTATTAGAGAAATGCAAATCAAAACTACAATGAGGTATCACCTCACACCAGTTAGAATGGGCATCATCAGAAAATCTACAAACAACAAATGCTGGAGAGGGTGTGGAGAAAAGGGAACCCTCTTGCACTGTTGGTGGGAATGTAAATTGATACAGCCACTATGGAGAACAGTATGCAGGTTCCTTAAAAAACTAAAAATGGAATTACCATATGATCCAGCAATCTCACTACTGGGCATATACCCTGAGAAAACCATAATTCAAAAAGACACATGCACTCCAGTGTTCATTGCAGCACTATTTACAATAGTCAGGTCATAAATGCCCATCAACAGACGAATGGATAAAGAAGATGTGGTACACATATACAATGGAATATTACTCAGCCATAAAAAGGAATGAAACTGGGTCATTTGTAGAGACATGGATGGATCTAGAGACTGTCATACAGAGTGAAGTAAGTCAGAAAGAGAAAAACAAATATCGTATATTAACACACATATGTGGAACCTAGGAAAACTGTACAGATGAACCAGTTTGCAAGGCAGAAATTGAGACACAGATGTAGAGTACAAACATATGGACACCAAGGGGAGAAGCGGCGGGGGGTGGTGGTGGTCGTGTGATGAATTGGGAGATTGGGATTGACATGTATACACTGATGTGTATAAAATGGATGACTAATAAGAACCTGCTGTATAAAAAAATAAGTAAAATAAAATTCAAAAAAAGGTAGTTGAGACAGCATGTATACACCTTTTTAAAATAGTTTGGTAAAAATATAAAGAGAGAATGGAGTAGCTAAAATGCATGTATGTGTATTTAAAATGATTTTTCAATTATCAAACCACATCACCAAGAAATGCAAAGCATATAGTAAAAAAAGAAAACAGAATCCCTCTACCCAAAACCAAATATGGTTAAAATATTGCTTAAAGATTGATTAAATTTTTCTTCTAACATTTCTCCTATAACAACAATAATAATTACTAGGTGCCATTTAGCAAGCTCATATGCTAAACTCTTTTCTAAATTCTTTAAAAATGTTCTTTCAATGGATGAATGAATAACTAAAATGTGGTATATACTAATACAATGGAATATTATTCAGCCTCAATAAGGAAAGAAATTCTGACATATGCTACAACTAGATGAACCCTGAAAACATTACACTAAGTGAAACAAACCAGACACAATAATACTAATATTGAATGATTCCACTTATATGAGGTACCTAGAATAGGTAAATTCATAGAGACAGAAAGTAGAATAGCGAGGTGGCCAGGGCCAGGAGAAGGGGAGAATGGGGAGTTATTGTTTAATGAGGAGAGTTTCTGTTTGGAATGATTTAAAAATTTTGGAAATGGATGGTAGTGATGACTGCACAATATTGTGAATGTACTTAAAGCCACTCAGCTGTACATTTAAAAATGGCTAAAGTATCAATAGTAAATTTTATATTTATGTATATTTTACCACAAAAACCTATTCTCATTCAAATCTTCAATTCTATAAGATGTGTTATACAACTAATAGATGGATTTGAACCCAGGCAGTCTGACTACAGAACCTAGGTTCTTTGCCCATATTTTTAAAAAGAAAGAGAGAACAGTATAAAGAACCTCCACACCAATCACCGTTTCAACAATTATCTGCTTCTGGCCAACCTTGTTTCATCTGTCCCCCTACCTATTCCCTGCCCTGCCTCTAGGATATTTTGGTGTAAATTTCAGACATCATGTCATTTAATCTGTAAATATTTCAATATATATCTCTAAAAGAATAATTTTTTAAAAATTGTAACACTTTAAAAAAATCTAATGATTTCTTAATATCATCAAGTATTATGAGTTATTGTTATTATCAAGTTACTGTTCACATTTCCCCAATTGCCTTACAAATTTTTAAGTTTGTTTGAATTAGGATCCAAATAAAACTTACACACTGCAATTGGTTGATGTTTCTAAGCCTTCCAACAAGAAGTTCCCCCTCCATCTTTTGTTGTTCTTGTTCTTAGAGGTTGTTTTATTGTTGTTTTGTATTTTTTAAATGATGTGTGTCGTTTGTTCTGTGGAGTTCTGCACAGTTCAGCTTTTGCCCATTGCCTCCTTCAGGATGTTCCTTTGTCCCCTGTATTTCCTGTAAAGAGGTTGGATCTGGAGTCTTCGCCAGTTTCAGGATCTGCTGTTTCTGCAAGAAGTCATAGGCGGTGCTCTGTACTCCCGTTAGGAAGCACAGAATAGCCAAGTGTCTGCTGCATTTTTTGTGATTTAACCATCATTGATAATTATCACCCAGGTCCATTAATTCACTGAGGATTGGGAAATGATGACATTCCCTCTTCATGTATTAGCTGGACTGTTTTAACAAAGAAAAATGTTCCTTCATCAGTTTTTTGGTTCTCAAGGTACAGTGTATACAGGAAAGGCAGGATGAATACTTGGTAATTTCCCTTTATGTACCACTTTTCAAAATGCTGTGTCAGTTTCTTAGCAGTGAATATTGTTGTTTGTTGTCTTAGTATCGTTTTGATTGTTTGTCTTAGTATCATCTTGAACTCATGATTTAAACATATTTGATGTTTCAATCTGTTCTAGTTACTGTGGTAGGCAGAATAAAGCTCCCCATATATGCTCATGTCCTAATGCCAGGAATCTGTGAACATGTTACATTACATGGCAAAGAGGAATTAAGGTAGCAAATGGAATCAAGTTCGCCAGCCAGTCGACTTTAAAATAGGGAGATATCCTGGATTACCTGGGTGGCTCCAAGTACTCACGAGGGGCCTTACAAGTGGAAGAGGGAAGCAAAAAGAGGAGGTGATGGGACGTGAGGACTCTACCACTGCTGGCTCTGAGACAGAGGAAGGGGGTCGTGAGCCAAGGAAGGCAGGCAGTCTCCAGAAGCTGGAAAGGCAAGGAAACTGACTTTTCCCTAAAGCTTCCAGAAAGGAATGCATTCCTGCTGACGCCATGGTTTTAGGTCAGTGAGACTTGTGTGGGCTTTTAACCTACAGAACTGCAACTCTGTTGTTTTTAAGCTGATAAATTGTGGTAATTTGTTACAGCAACATCAGAGGGTTAACACAGAGGGTTGCTCTCCTTATTGATGCCCATATTGATCCATCCTTGGCCAGTGTTATCCTTTGCAAATTGGCTTCCAACTCCTTGAATTTTCTTGCTTTCTAGTATGACAAGATGCCACAGGCCCACCTGCTGGTAAACTCATAGAATTTGGCTTCTATCTCAACTTCTCTTGTTCTCTTTACTGTAACCAATGATTTTAAACAGGAAAATCCAGTACTTATCATTTTTGTCTTCTCTGCACACTTTACTCCTTTCTTTTCCAAAAGGCTTCCATCTTTCCCTATGATATCACCAAAGAATCCTGTTCCATTGCCCTCTTTGTCTTCCTTCCTCATGCCCTAAGCCTGTCCTCGGGCCTCATTTCTTCTTTCTCCACACACTCTTCCTCAATATCCCATCCATGCAATAATCCCCCATTCCAAGGGCTCCTAAAGATTTATTTTTCTCCCTTATCTCTCCTGGTACCAATACAGGACATCATTTCCAACTGCTCGTTGAGAGCTGCCACCTGTACAAACAACCTACACCTCAAATTCATGGCAAAACTTTTATTCCCATTGTCCCCCAACGCTTTCGTTACTGGCTTTTTCTGTGAATAGTCCACTCAGATTCAAACTCTGGTGCCTATTTTAAACTCTTCCTTGTCCTCTGACGCTCCTAAAACAAGAAATATAATTGCCACCAAATAATTATAATATTTTTACTTTGGTTTTGCTATAATAAATGAGATTTTTTAAGGTTTGTTTTGCCCTTGAGTGTCCATCCATGGACAGAGACCCCCGTGAGAAGCCAAATAATCATCAGAGGTTGCCTGTGAGCACAGAACTAGAGCACGGGGGTGACACGGTTTGAAGAGTTAATGTCTCCAGCTAAGATGGTGTGGTGTGTGGGCCTTCTCATGGGATTACAACACCTGAAGTCTTCGCTAAGGCTCCCTCTCCCCTGAGAAAGCTTAGGTGGTCCCTACCAACCTTTCTTTCTATGCCTCTCTGCCTGACAACATTCTTTTGATTTCCCTAGAAATATTAATATCTTCAAACTGGTGGCAGATAAAGTCACAAAATTAAATTACAGGCACATAAAGTCACAAAATTAAATGAGGTGGGTATCTCTATCTATCTAGAGTTAGACCTACCTAGGAGAGTAGCTATGTCTCTGCTTAACACTTGGTATGACCTTTAAGAAATATTACTTTAAAACAACTATTTGTGTATACGCTGTGATGCTAGATGTGGGCCTGAGTGGCCTGTGCATCACTATGGAGCTTAGCGCCCTCTTGTGTTCACTACAAAGTCAAGCACAGAGGGCTCTCCATGATTTACCAGAAGTATTTTTAACTGCATCTTTATGGGAAGTGTCTGATTTTGGCTTCCAGTTTTTAAAAGGATTTGGCACCCTGAGAATCATATGTACACAGAGCCAACTCTAGGAAAAACCGAGAACATAAAATTCTTTAGATACCTTATTTTCTCTTTCTTTTCATCCCTTTTATTTTTTTTCATTAGATCCCTATTCACTCCAACAGTTTCCTTTCCCCCATTTTACTCCCTCCAGAGCTCCTAGATCATATTTGATCCTGTAACTTACTATTAAATAATCTAAATTTAAATTTGTGTAATTTTTATGCTTACAAGAAATATTTTTTAATACATTAGTCATCAAAATACATTGTTTAGGTGGAAAGACGAAACCAAAGAGAGCTCAATTCCATCAGAGAAATGCAAATCAAAACCACAATGAGGTATCATCTCACACAGGTCAGAACGGCTATCAACAAAAAGTCTACAAAAAATAAATGCTGGAGAGGGTGTGGAGAAAAGGGAACCATCTTGCACTGTTGGTGGGAATGTAAATTGGTACAGCCACTATGGAGGACAGTATGGAGGTTCCTTAAAAAACTAAAAATAGAGTAGCCATATGATCTAGCAATCCCACTCCTGAGCATATATTCAGACAAAACTATAATTTGAAAAGATTGCAGCATTATTTACAATAGCCAAGACATGGAAACAACCTAAATGTCCATCGACAGGTGAATGAATAAAGAAGACGTGGTATACACATATACAATGGAATATTACTCAGTCATAAGAAAACAATGAAATAATGCTATTTGCAGCAACGTGTATGTATTTAGAGATTATCATACTAACTGAAGTAAGACAGACAAAGACAAATATTATATGATATCACTTATTTGAGGAATCTTAAAAAGGATACAGATGAACTTATGTACAAAACAGAAACAGGCTCAGGGACTTCCCTGGTGGCGCAGTGGTTAAGAATCCTCCTGCCAAGGCAGGTAACTCAGGTTTAATCCCTGGTCCGGGAAGATCCCACGTGCTGCGGAGCAACTAAGCCCATGTGCCACAACTACTGATCCTGCACTCTAGAGCCCATAAGCCACAACTGTTGAAGCCCGTGCGCCTAGAGCCGGTGCTCCACAACAAGAGAAGCCACCACAATGAGAAGTCCACGCACCACAATGAAGAGTAGCCCCCGCTCACTGCAACTAGAGAAAGCCCGTGTACAGCAACAAAGACCCAACGCAGCCAAAAAAATCCACCAGAAACAGACTTACAGACATAGAAAACAATCTTATGGTTACCAAGGGGAAAGGGGAGGAGGATAAATTAGGAGTTTGGGATTAACAGATACACACTACTATATATAAAATAAATTCTACTGTATAGCACAGGGAACTATATTCAATATCTTGTGAAACAATCCGAAAAAGAATATATATCTATATATAATCATTTTGCTGTACATCTGAAACTAACACAACATTGTAAATAAACTATACTTCAATTAAGAAAAAAAATTTTTTTAAGGTGTCACAGCTCTAGACTCCATTGGGAAAAACGTTTACCCTCAGAAATGAGTTGGGTTTTTAGTAAAAGACATGAAACTGATTGTGGAGAGACAGATTCAAACTCTTCCAGAATCTCAAAATGGCAATGACCCCTACAAATCAAAGAATAGGGCATTTATACCCTAGCTCAATGTTAAGACCCAAACAATTATCCAGGATATACCAAACAGGATTAAATCACACATAGTCATGAAATTCTTCTGACTCTCCCTTCAGATAACATAAATAAACATTTATTTTGAACCCTGTGTAAGGCATTTTACAGACATGCCAAACACAGAGCTCTCAGGCCCATCAACTACTTCCAAAGCAAAGTACCTTCCTGAGAGCCCTGAGCTAACTGAAGTGGGCCATCCCTATGTTGTTTTTGTAGTAAGAGAAGCCCTCTGATTAGGACAGAAGTGGGCACCTGGAAACCTCTGAAGTGGCTTGGTTTAAAAAGTTCTACCTGGGTTTCCCTGGTGGCGCAGTGGTTGAGAGTCCTCCTGCCAATGCAGGGCACACGGGTTCGAGTCCTGGTCTGGGAAGATCCCACATGCCACGGAGCAGCTGGCCCCGTGAGCCACAATTACTGAGCCTGTGCGTCTGGAGCCTGTGCTCCGCAACAAGAGAGGCCGCGATAGTGAGAGGCCCGCGCACCGCGATGAGGAGTGGCCCCCACTTGCCACAACTAGAGAAAGCCCTCGCACAGAAACGAAGACCCAACACAGCCATAAATAAATAAAAATAAATAAATAAATAATAATTTAAAAAAAAAAAAAGTTCTACCTATCAGGGATAATAGAGCCAACTGGATTTTATCCCTCAGATAGTTGAATGGGGAAGAGTCAGCTAGTTGGTAACAGGTGGTAGATAAGACGTAAAAGAGAAGCAAAGTCCAAAAGAGGAGTCATATGAATGGCAGCATATTAATTAAAGATCCATCAACTCCTGCTGAAAGGGCAAATGTTAGTCTGGTCCCTAAAGCTGGTTTAGATTGTGAATGGAGCTACTCTTGGAAGGGAAAGTGATACCAGCCTCCCTCTTTGCAATGAAGTTTATTCCAATAAACCCCCATTATTTGTGAGATCTCTCGTTCACACAAAGAAAATTAACAGCAGCGTGGGGAATAAAAGTTAAAGGAGATAGTCTCTGCTATCATAAAATTTGAATTGTAGTTGGGAGGATCATGCATATTAATGCATGGAATATTTATTAGTTTCCTACTGCTGAGTAGTATATTAAGTACTAGAGATACAAATATAAGTAGAACATAGACCCTGTCCTCCAGGGGCTCAGAGACTCCAGTGGGAAGTGGATGGTGTGAAAGTGATGTCCAGAATGCAGAGGGAATAAGGGAGGAACTGAAGATGCTTCTAAAGCCCACTTACTGCTTCCTACCATTAGAAAAGAATATTGCTCAATGTTTCCGTCCATGTGGAGGAAGCTCAGTTAAGATAAATCATGGCCTCTTCCATTCCCCTACTCCTTCCTCTGGGGAAGTTTAATCTTAGGAAGAATTAAAATCGGCAAGTGTGGACCAAATCTTCTCTTCTTCCTTTTGGGATCTAGGACATTCCAACTCTGGTCCAACTTTGCCTACAAGTGGTACTTAGATCTGCCTAACTTCGGGATTCAGTAAGTAGGCCTACTTGGCTCTTCATCTAAGCTTTCCAACTTCATTTTATCAGCAAATACAGTGGTATTTAATTTCCCATCTGCCTTGTTCTTGTATTTTTCCTTTTGTTCAGTTCCTGTGGGGGGAAGACAAATTATTATGTGAACCCCCTGGAGGCAATGACACCCAACACCCAACTTAAAGACATGGAGGTCTTTAAGACCCCAATATGCACTCCTCCAACCACTGTTGTCTAGACCATTGGTGCAACTAGACCAAAGCCAAAACTGGTCAGGAATATGTGACTGAAGGTCTGAAATGAAAAAAATGATCTGGGCCAATTGTATTTTGTACCAAAAGCTAAAAAAAAGAAAAAAGAAAAAGAATTTTCCAGTTGGCAGCAGGACAGAAGGACACGTGGAGTATGGCTGAATCCCAATAATGGTAGTGCTTTAGCGTTAAGAACCCCAAACTCCTGCCATCTTTTAGCTCTAGCCTCAGTGAATCCCAGCTTCATTCTTGGATTTTCATGAAATTCTATGAGTATGTTTGGAGGTAATTCTCCATGGGTCTCTCATGTTTCTACTTACTTCGTGAACAGAGGCACTGTTTTAAAGGACAGACCCTTTGTCTGTGCTTTTCAAGGATATTTCTATAATGAACAGCCTTGGAAGATAGAGATAGTGTGCCCTTCTGAAGCAAAGGGCAGGTTTGTGTACTGACTGGTAGAATAAAGACAATATCTCCAAAGGTGCAAAGGTTAGGCAGTCTTTGGCCCATAATAAAAGATTTGGGTTCCCTATGTCCTGGGTCCTTCATGTAATGTAAACCACTGCATGTGCAGGTTTTATCTGAGCCTCTTGGTGATGCCCTGTGGGAATTGGGGTTTGGGCAACTGACACAACAATGCTGATACTCCAGCTTCTGCTACTGCAGCAATTAATAAACTATCCTCTGCCTCTAATCTGGGAGTCTAATGTCTTTTTCCAGCATCCAGGAAATGGCAGCAGGCTGACTTGTTAGCTTGCAAGTAGGGTAAAATCTCTGACTCTTCACTAGTGATAATATACCTTATAAAAACAAAACGAGCCTTCAAAACTCCCCTTTATCTGAGATATCTTTTTTTTTGTGTGTGTGTGTTACACGGGCCTCTCACTGTTGTGGCCTCTCCCGTTGCGGAGCACAGGCTCTGGATGCGCAGGCTCAGCGGCCATGGCTCACGGGCCCAGCCTCTCCGTGGCATGTGGGATCTTCCCGGACCGGGGCACGAACCCGTGTCCCCTGCATTGGCAGGTGGACTCTCAACCACTGCGCCACCAGGGAAGCCCTATATGAGATATCTTGATAAAGTCTCTTTTCCTTGCTAGGAACCCTGACTAGAACATGTTTAAAACAAATAATTCTGGCAAACTGAACGGGAGAAAGTATTTGCAAATTATATATCTGATAAGGGGTTAATATCCGAAATATATAAAGAAGTCATACAACTCAATAGCTAAAAAACAAACAATCCAGTTAAAAATTGGGCAGAGGATCTGAATATTTTTCCAAAGAAGACATACAAAACAGGTGCATGAAAAGATGCTCAGAATCACTAATCATTTGGGAAATGCAAATCAAAACCAGAATGAAATATTACCTCACACCTATTAGAATGGCTATTATTAAAAAGACAAGAAATAAAAAGTGTTGGTGAGGATGTGGAGAAAGGAGAACTCTTGTGCACTGTTGATGGGATTATAAATGGGTGCAGCCATCATGGAAAACAGTATAAAAGTCTCTCAAAAAATTAAAAATAGAGCTACTGTATGATCCAGCAATTCCACTTCTGAGTGTATATATATATATATATATATATATATATATCCAAAGGAAATGAAATCACTGTCTTGAAGAGATAAATGTACCTCATGTTCATTACAGCATTATTTATAATAGCCAAGCTATGGAAGCAATCTGAATGTCCACTGATAGATGAATGGATAATGAAAATGCAGTATATTTATCTAATGGAATATTATTCAGCCATAAAAAAGAATGAAATCTTGCCATTTGCAACAACATGGATGGATCTTGAGGGTGTTATGCCAAGTGAAATAGGCCAGACAGAAGTAGACAAATACCATATGATCTCACTTACATGTGGAATTTAACACCCCCTACACACACACAAAACAAAAAACCACCGCCAAACTCATAGATACACAGAACAGCTTGGTGGTTGCCAGAGTGGGGTATGGTGGAGTGTGGGGGTCGGGAGAAAGGGTGAAGGGAGTCAAAAGGTACAAACTTCCAATTATAAAATAAGTCAGGGGGGACTTCCCTGGTGGCTCAGTGGTTAAGAATCCGCCTGCCAATGCAGGGGACACAGATTCGAGCCCTGGTCCGGGAAGATCTCACATGCCGCGGAGCAACTAAGCCCGTGCACCACAACTACTGAGCCTGCGCTCTAGAGCCCGTGAGCCACAACTACTGAGCCCACGCACCACAACTACTGAAGCCCATGCGCCTAGAGCCCGTGCTCTGAAACAAGAGAAGCCACCGCAGTGAGAAGTCTGCGCACCTCAACAAAGAGTAGCCCCGTTCTCTGCAAAAAAAAAAAAGATAAAAAGAAAGCCCATGTGCAGCAACGAAGACCCAGCGCAGCCCAAAAAATTAAAAAAAAAAAAAAAAGTCAGGGGGATGTAATGTATAACATAGTAACTATAATTAATAATACTGTGTTGCATATTTGAAAGTTGCTAAGATAGTAGGTCTTAAAAGTTCTCAGCATAAAAAAAAATTTTTTGTAACTATGTATGATGATGAATATTAAGTAGATATTGTAGTGATCATTTTACAATGTACACAAGTATTGAATCATTATGTTATACACCTGAAATTAATATCATGTTTTGTTATCGATTGTACTATACCTCCATAAAGAAAAATCATTCTGGGAAAAAAGGCAATTGTAACTACAGGAATGACATAAAAGTTAATTAGGGTTAAGAACTAAGAGCACAAGCAGACATACCCAGAACTGAGCCCAGGATCTTCCTAATAGTATTTGCGTGGGCCACAATTTCACTTCCTCACCCACACCTTTTGCTCCTCAGATTTGCATAATCCAGGTAAGGCCAATAGTTCCCTTAGACTCCAACAGCAAGTCACTAATGGTTGTACCAAGAATCTGTATACAGTTGACCCTTGAACATTATGGGTTTGAACTACGTGGGTCCGCTTATATGTGGATTTTTTTCAGTAGTCAATACTACAGTACTACTTGATCCATGGTAGGTTGAATTCAGGATTGCAAAACTGCAGTTATGGAGGAACCGTGGCCAAGAGAGCCAAATATAAGTTATATGCAGACTTTCAACCGCTTGGAGGGTCAGCACCCCTAACCTCTACTTTGTTTAAGGGTTTCCTGTATTTTTCTTTTTAGAGACCACAAGGTACATAAGAGCCTCCAATCTTCTTTGTGTATTCTCAGTCACTAACTAGTTCTTAGGCATAATATTCTTAAATTTTATTATTGGCCTCTAAAAATGTTCTGTGCGTCATTGCATTTTAACTGTTCAGTCAAGGTGATGGGCTATTCAGAATCATCCACACTGTAATCAGGGGCCCACAGGTGCTTACAATGACTAGGTGGGGTTGAGGTTAGAAATTGTTCGTGGCATCAGACACGGAGAATTACAGGTCAGGAGGTAGAACTGTTATCAGAAAGAGTAAGGGCTTTGGAATCAGAGAGACCTGTCTGAATCTTAGTTCTACCACTCACTGATGAGGAATTTAACGTGTCTCAGCTTCTTTCCTAATAAGCAAAGTGCAGTCAACAATTACCAATCTACCCTCCAGCCCTCCAACCCCTGTGCTCTGTTGCACAGGATTGTTGTGTTAATTAAATGAGACTAGGCATAGGAAACACATGATACTCATGCCAGTGAAGCACAAAGTTTCAGAGCTATAAAAAGCTACCATTATTGGTTTTTAAAATTAATTAATTAATTAGTTTTTATTTTTGGCTGTGTTGGGTCATCACTGCTGTGAGTGGGCTTTCTCTAGTTGTGGTGAGCGGGGATTACCCTTCGTTGTGGTGTGCGGGCTTCTCATTGTTGTGGCTTCTCTTGTTACGGAGCACGGGCTCTAGGTGTGTGGGCTTCAGTAATTGTGGCACATGGGCTCAGTACTTGTGGCTTGGGGGCTCTAGAGCACAGGCTCAGTAGTTGTGGTGCACGGGCTTAGTTGCTCTGTGGCATGTGGGATCTTCCTGGACCAGGGCTCGAACCCGTGTCCCATTGCATTGGCAGGCAGATTCTTAACCACTGCACCACCAGGGAAGCCCCCATTATTTTTTTTAATAAGGATCTTTGACCCTGCTTACCAAAATTGTCACAAATCACTCATTTACAATTTAGAGGAAAGAAAGCAACCTACGAGAGTGCTTGCTATCAAGGCTTTTATTTGCGGAATAAATTGAAAAACAGAATGCAGTATATCTGGGAATGTCACAATGAGCCTTCTTTAACGACTGATTTGGAGCTGGCACAGCACTTAGTCCAGAATTATCAACAAGAAGAAAGGAGTTAGAGAGTCACAAAATAAAATCACAGGATTTAGAAAGCAGGCAATCCTGATTTTCAGGAAAACTAAGGAAGCCCAAGTATTATACACTCTGGCCTGGGATGCAGAATGAGGCTAGTTTGGGGGTTGGGACATAAACAGGACTGAGATGCTGTTAGATTGTGGGGAAAGAGAGAATGTCATCCCTCTGTTATTAAAGCAGAGCTCAGATACCAGGCAAGTTCTTTACCTGAAGGTCCAGGGTAGAGAGGGCGAGGGGAGCAGTTCAGGAGGCCTGGTATCCACCTCTCTCTCGTGTGCAGAGCTAAAATGAAGTCACTTGCAGCTGCTGTTTGAAGATAATGTAGAAGCAACCAGGACTTCATAATGTAAAATCTTGGAGAAGAGAGAACTGCAGAGAGAGGTAAGATAACAGTCTGCAGCTGCATTTTCCCTCAGAGCAGTTAACCATTCTGGGTGTGGGGCAAAAATCGAAGAAGGCAAGAGAAGGGCTTGGGCAGAGGGCCTCTACTAAAAGGCAGAGAAACTTTTCAGGGAGGAAGAAATGAAAAGCAGAGGCTTGAAAGGTGAAGGTCTCAGTAAGAAGGAAGGGGTAAAGTATGTGCCCAACACCCAGCCCTTAAGACATTTGCCAAATTTTCAAATTGAATAAGGCAGGAAGCTAGGCAGCCAAGCAGAAGGGCTCTGAAGAACAGAATCAAGTTTGTGTCAGTCTTGTACTACTGAGGAGACAAGGGTAGAAATCAAGACTCACCTTGGGATGAGCCCAGTCAGCTCCCTAGATTCTGCTGGAACCCTGGAAGGCTATACTTTTGGATATGTTAGGTTTGAGGTGCCTGTGTTAGTTTCCTAATGCCGTTGTGAATTACCACACACTTTATTATCTTGCAGGTCTGGGGGTCAGAAGTCTGAAATGGGTGTCAGTGGGTGAAAATCAAGGTGCTGGAAGGGGTAGTTCCTTCTGAGATTCAAAAGGGGAATCCATTCCTTGTCTCTTCTAGCTTCTAGAGGCTGCCAGCATTCTTGGTTGTGCCCACATCACTCCAGTCTCTGCTTCCATTGCTACATTGCCTTCTTCTCTGACTCATCAAGCCCACCTGAATAATCCAGGATAAACTCTCCATATCAACATCCTTAACTTCATCACAGTTGTAAAGTCACTTTTATGATAGGTTCCAGGGATTAAGGCATGGACCTATCTGGAGGAGGCCCTTATTCAGCCAACCACAATGTCTGGGTGGGGTGTTGGGGGGACCCAAATAAAGATGTCTAAAAGGCAGTTGAGTATAAGGCTTTTGAGCTCAAGGGTATTTGGACTACAGATATAGCTATGATGTCACTGGCATGTGTGTGCTAAAGTCATGGGTGTGGATATTGCCAAGGGGACAAAATGTAAAGGAAGGCATAACTTTGGGGAACACTAATATTATATAAGTGAAACTGAGGGAGGTCATCAGATCCCTTAAATCATGACTTGCTTGATAAATAATATCTTGTAACCTGTCTTCAATCAAACTTGCCTCAATTGTTCTTGCAGACTGCATACCCTTCAAGCTTCATGTAGCTTAGACAATATATCACAAGACTCCTTAGATCACCTCCTACAGATACCACCTCTGATATATGAGTCACTATAGTAACAGTTGCTCAAATTGTTTTTCAGGAACACAGAGCTTGCCTTGCCCAGATCAAACCAGTCGAGACCATGGACTGGGTGACTGTCCAGTGGATAACCTTTTGACATCAGAAGGCCAAAAACTTCACCCTCAGATCACGTAAATGCCACCATTTTCTGAACATGCATCCCACGAAGAAGCATGTAACTCAGATATGCCTGTACAGAACCCCAATTACTGTACATTTTTTTTTTTTTTCTGTACGCGGGCCTCTCACTGTTGTGGCCTCTCCCGTTGCGGAGCACAGGCTCCGGACGCGCAGGCTCAGCGGCCATGGCTCACGGGCCCAGCCGCTCCGCAGCATGTGGGATCCTCCCGGACCGGGGCACGAACCCGCATCCCCTGCATCGGCAGGCAGACTCCCAACCACTGCACCACCAGGGAAGCCCTACTGTACATTTTTCTTACCTTTAATCATCTTTCCCCACACCTCAGACCACCCTGCTTCCTTATGCTGTAAGTAGCCTGAGCCCCTCACCTTCATGAAAGTGGATTTAAGACTTGTTCTCCTGTCTCCTCGCTTGGCTGCCTTGTGTATAAATCGTTTCTCTGCTGCAAACCTTGGCGTCTCAGCATTTGGCTTGCTGCGAGTTGGGCAAACGAGCCTGGTTTGATAACATAAGGAGCGGCTGTATCAGCTAGGATTAGAATCAGCTGCATGGAACAGAAACAAACAACAATGGCTTAAATAAGAAAGAAATTTATTAAACTGTTAAAGAAGTCTGGACTTGTATGGCAGCTTCACCAGATCACCTATACACCAGTTCCACCTATCTTTCTGCTCTGCCATTCTCAGGTGCATAGCTCCATCCTCAATAGTGCAAGCCAAGATGACTGCCAGAGGAGTTCTGCAATCCCATCCAGGTTCTAGGCAGGAAGAAAAGGGACGAAAGGGCAGTTCTCCTAGCTGAGTCTGCTCTTCCCAGAAGTCCCACGTGACTCTCTTTCACTTGACTCACTGACCACACCTAGGGAAGTTGGACAGTGTAGTCTTTTATAGGTCCATTACCACCCTAAAAAAATAAAAATAAAATAACCAAGGTTCTGTTACTAGAAGTGAAGAGGAAAGTAGATATCAAGGAGGCAAAAAGTCTCTTCCAGAGTGGACAAAAAGGAACCTACAAATGAGGTTAAGAAGGAATGTTCAGTGAAATAGGAGAGGAACCAAAAGTAGGGAGCTTGTGGCTGTGTCCTGAAGGGCAGTTCCCCATCTTCCGATGAATTCAAAAAGAAGGTGGATTTAGGGCCTCCCTGGTGGCGCAGTGGTTGAGAGTCCGCCTGCCGATGCAGGGGATACGGGTTCGTGCCCCGGTCTGGGAGGATCCCATATGCCGCGGAGCGGCTGGGCCCGTGAGCCATGGCCGCTAGGCCTGCGCATCCGGAGCCTGTGCTCCGCAACGGGAGAGGCCACAACAGTGAGAGGCCCGCATACCACAAAAAAAAAAAAAAAAAAAAAGAAGGTGGATTTAGATATGGCACCTGCTGTGAAGAAGGCCAAAGAAAAGCATAACCTCTCCACTTTCAAGGTATTCTGCTGGAGAACTGGCTCGGGTAGAAGGGGCAACTGCTCCCCCTGAGAGGATCCATTAGAAAATCACATACTGGGCTTCCCTGCTGGTGCAGTGGTTGATAATCCACCTGCCAATGCAGGGGACGCGGGCTCGAGCCCTGGTCTGGGAAGAGCCCACATGCTGTGGAACAACTAAGCCCATGAGCCACAACTACTGAGCCTGCGAGCCACAACTACTGAGCCCACATGCCTAGAGCCTGTGTTCTGCAACAAGAGAAGCCACTGTAATGAGAAGCCTGTGCACCGCAACAAAGAGTAGCCCCCACTCACCACAACTAGAGAAAGCCCGCGTGCAGCAACGACGATTCAACACACCCAAAAATAAAATAAATAATTTTTTTAAAAAATCACATACCTTTCCTGAATTTTTCATATTTACTAATATAGGGCTTGGTTGTGACCTGCTTGATTAACTTTAGGGTGGAAAATAGAAGAAAGCTATCAAAATCTTCAGGCATGATAGCTACAAAAAGAATCTGGCATATATTACAGCCTACATTTTGTTTTATTATACTAAAAAAAGACTACTCAAGACCTTGATTTATGATACAAAAGGCCCTTCTTCATTACCTATCTTGAGAGATAGTAGGTTGAGAAGTGGTGAAAACAGCAGGCCCTTCCTGTTTTTTCCCACTAAGCATTGATTCTTCGTTTTTTTTGAAAGCAAAATATTTTTATTCCATATTCTGGAGTTAAGAAACAGTTTTTGATGTTTTCTCTAACATTCCACTACTTATCCTTAATAGAGTCTCTGTAGTCCCACTCCCATTGAAAAACCAGTTAGCTCATCATCTCTCTGTGGTGATAAGGGAAGAGTATGGACAGCAAAATCTATTAGTAATTCTTAAATCTTACTTTATGCAGATTTTTTTTCTTTTTTTGAAGTATAATTGACCTGCAACACTGTGTTAGTTCCAGGTGCACAACACAGTGATTTGATTATTTCTATACATTACTAAATGATCACCATGATAAGTCTAGTTATCATCTGCCACCATATAAAGATATTACATTATACTGACTATATCCCCATACCGTTCATTTCATCCCTGTGGCTCATTTATTTTGTAACTGGAAGTCTGTACCTCTTAATCTCCCTCACTTATTTCACTCATCCCCCACCCCACTTCTGACAACCACTTGTTTGTTCTCTGTATTTATGATGTTTCTGTTTTACTATGCTTGTCCATTTGTTTTGTTTTTTAGATTTCACATATAAGTCAAATCATATGGTATGTGTCTTTCTCTGACATTTCACTTAGCATAATACCCTCTAGGCCTATTCATATTGTCACAAATAGCAAGATTTCACTGTTTTTTATAGTTGAGTAATATTCCATTGTGTAGCTATAGCACATCTTCTCTATTCATTCATGTACTTATGGACACTTAGGTTGCTTCCATATGTTGGCTGTTGTAAATAATGCTTCAGTGAATATAGGAGTGCATATATTTTTTCAAATTAGCATTTCTGTTTTCTTCAGAAAAATATCCAGAAGTGGAATTGCTGGGTCATATGGTATTTCCATTTTATAATTTTTTGAGGAAACTCCATACTGTTTTCCATAGTGGCTGCACCAACTTACACTCCCACTAACAACACACACGTTCCCTTTTCTCCACATCCTTCCCCACCACTTGCTATTTCTTGTCTTTTTGATAATAGCCATTCTGACAGGTGTGAGGTGTTATCTCATTGTGGTTTTGATTTGCATTTACCTGATTAGTGATGTTGAGCATCTTTTTATGCACCTGTTGCCCATCTGTAAGTCTTCTTTGGAAACATGCTTATTCAATTCAAGTCCTTTGCCCATTTTTCAATCAAGTTGGGTGTTTTTTTTTTATGTTGAGTTGTATAAGTTATTTGTATATTTTGGATATTAACATCATATCAGATATATCCTTTGCAAATACCTTCTTCCATTCAGTAGGTAACCTTTTCGTTTTGTTAACAGTCTCCTTTGCTGTGCAAAAGTTTTTTAGTTTGATGTTGTCCCACTTGTTTACTTTTGTTTTTGTTGCCTTTGCCTTAGGAGACATTTCCAAAAGAATATTGTTAAGACTGATGTCAAAGATCATACTGCTTATGTTTTCTTCTAGGAGTTTTATGGTTTCAGGTCTTACATTTAAGTCTTTAATCCATTTTGAGTTTATTTTTATGTATAGTGTGGGAAAGTAATCCAATTTGGTTCTTTTACATATAGTTGTCCAGTTTTCCCAATGCCACTTATTGAAGAGGCTGTCTTTTCCCCATTGCATATTCTTGCCTCCTTTGTTATAGATTAATTGCCCATATAAGTGTGGGTTCATTTCTGGACTCTCTATTCTGTTCCATTGATCAATGGGTCTGTTTTTGTGCCAGGACCATACTGTTTCAATGACTGTAGCTTTGTAATATTGAAATCAGGGAGTGTGATACCTCCAGCTTTGTTCTTTCTCAAGGTTGTTTTGAGAGAGACAAAACAACTTGGGGTCTTTTAGGTTTTCATACAAATTTTAGAATTTGGTCTAGTTCTGTGGAAAATGCCACTGGTATTTTGATAGGGATTGTATTGACTCTCTAGATTGGCTTGGGTAGTATGGTCATGTTAACAATATTAATTCTTCCAATCCATGAGCACAGTATATATTTGTGTTGTCTTCAATTTCTTTCATCAATGTCTTACAGTTTTCCAAGTACAGGTCTTTTACCTCCTTGGTCAGATTTATTCCTAGGTATTTTATTCTTTTTGCTGCAATTGTAAGGAGGACTGTTTTCTTATTTTTTCCTTCTACCAGTTCATTGTTAGTGTATAGCAACGCAACAGATTTCTGTATATTAATTTTGTATCTTTTGGTGACATCTTTAGGATTTTCTGATGATATAGTATCATCATCTGCAAATAGTAAGTTTTACTTCTTTCCTTACAATTTGGATGCCTTTTCTTTCTTTTACTTATCTGATTGCTGTGGCTAGGACTTCCAATACTGTTAAATAGAAATGGTGAAAGCGGGCATCCTTGTCTTGTTCCTGAATTTAGAGGAAAGGCTTTTAGCTTTTCACTATTGTGATGTTAGGTGTGGGTTTGTCATCAACAGCCTTTATTTTGTTGAGATATGTTCCCTCTGTACCCACTTAGATGAGTTTTTATCATGAATGGATGTTTAATTTTGACATCTATTGAGAGGATCATGTATATCCCATTGATTTATTTGTATATATTGAACCAACCTTGCATCCCTGTAATAAATCCCACTTGATCATCGTATATGATCCTTTTAGTGTATTGTTAAATTCAGTTTGCTAATATTTTGTTGAGGAGTTTTGCATCTATGTTCATCCATGATATTGACCTGTAATTTTTTTTTTTTTTTTTTTTTACAGCTTTGTCTGGTTTTGGTATCAGGGTGATGCTAGTCTCATTGAATGAGTTTGGAAGCATTTCTTCCTCTTCAATTTTCCAGAATAGTTTGAGAAGGATGAATTAACTCTTCTTTAAGTGTTTGGTAGAAGTCACCAGTAAAGCCATCTGGTCCTGGACTTCTGCTCATTAGGAGTTTTTTTGTTTTTCTTTTTTAAATTACTGATTCAATTTCATTACTGATAATTGGTCTGTTCATATTTTCTACTTCCTCCTGACTTGGTCTTGGGAGTTTGTGTATTTCTAGGAATTTATCCATTTCTTCTCAGTTGTCCATTTTATTGGTGTATAGTTGTTCATGGTAATCTCTTATGACCCTTTATATTTCTGTGGTGTCAGTTGAAAGAGGCTTCTCATTCATTCTTGATTTTACTTGGGCCCTCTCTCTTTTTTACTGGATGAGTCTGGCTAAAGGTTTATCAATTTTGTTTATCTTTTCAAAGAACCAACTCTTAGTTTCTTTCTTTCTTTCTTCCTCTCTTTCTGCCTCTATTTCATTATATCTGTTCTGATCTTTATTACTTCTTTCTTTCTACTAACTTTGGGTTTTGTTTGTTCTCCTTTTTCTGGTTCCTTTAGGTGTAAATTTAGGTTATTTATTTGTAAGCATTGGTTCTTTAAATATCTTTTTTCCCCTTAATATTATTACGTGCATACCAAAAAATTAAGTCTCCTAACCTAGTCTGATTCAGGAGGCTCGTAAGTTAAAAATCTTTCTCATAGATCTCTTCCCAGTCTCTAACCTGTGTACACAGCATACAGTGTTTGTTTGGCTAGCATAGTGATATTTTCTTATATCACACATGCCCCATCCAAGAATTATATGAGGTGCTGGTTTCCAGAACTAACATTCTTTAGCCCTATAACTACTGAATATTGCTCAAGACAAGTTAGCAACCATTGTGAGGTAAGAAGCTTACAGGTGGACTCTGCTATCACCTGGATTAAGCCTACAGATAAATCTTTCTGGGACAGGGAATAGTGGTGGGCTGGAGCCAGCCTCCTAAACATTTCCTACTCTAAACTGCCTCTAATGCATGTATTTCCATATTGATATGTCTCCTTTCTTGAGAGTATCCTCAAAGGTTCAGGACAAGTTGGCTAGGGCTGGCATAATCCTAGTAAATACAGTATTAAAAACTATGTCTGTTAGGTTACTGGATAAGTTAGACATATTTAGATGATGAGTCTATGAAAATTAGGTGCCCATTTAACTTTCTGACCAAATGTCTCAAAAAAGCTCTCAAAGTAAATGGCATTGGTGAAGGTTGTACTTCATTGATTCTTGGTCCTGGTCACTAATAGAGAATGAGACATCACCTAATGAGTGAGTTATTAGAATTATGGACCTGAGTCATGGATATAAATCTCTAATTCCAGGCACTTCTCTCCCACTAAATCACTTCAGTTAAAAAAGTCATTCCAGTAAGCGTCCTCTCCCTTCCATGCAATCTGCCCAACTGCTAATTTGACAAATTGCCCTGTCCAACCAGTTCAAAATTAGCTAATATTTAAGGATTTACTGAGTGCAAGGCAACACGCCAAGCACATTCACTTGTGTATGCCTCACAATAACCCTAAGGACTAATATAATTAAGGTCAGTTTGCAGATGAGGAAACTTAAGGCACAGAAGAGCTAATGTGTCTAAGATTCTGTTAAGCAACATCAGCAGAGAAATCAGACCCTTACGCTGTCTTCTTCCAACATTAACCAGTAAAAAGAACAAGAAATTCTTGTCTTACAGACAATACAGTATGCCCCAACTCATACAATAGGCAGGTGACTCAGAAATCTATAGATTTCCCCTATCATCCCAAACTGGAAAGATTTGTCATCTCTTGGTCCAGACGTATTACCCCTGCCTGATTCAGGTAGGTATCCTGAATTTCATTAAACTTATAAACTGAATAAGAAAAGCCATAATTTCCAGAACTTAGGCAGTGAACTTGTTCTGTTGGAGTGTAGCTCCCAATGCAAAGTTTCTGCACTGAAATGAAAGCAAGCATTTCTCTCTTTCATTTTCTATGGGAGAGGGAGGCAGAGGACAAGGGGGTTGGGAATGGGTGTTAGATTGACCATGCTGGGGTGTCCGTAACATCTGGAGCTACGTTTCGATGTAATTGAACATTCTGAATTGTATCTGAATTAAGAACAACATTGTTGAAGGTAGGGACAAAAGGTTTTATGATGCCTAGAACTTCACAGAAAGAAGTTCTGTGAAGTTAAAAGGTTTTGACAAAAACCTTCCTTGTATTCAGGAAGTAGAAAATTCCTATCTGAAATGGGAGGCAAGGCCATCTGCTGTGAGAGCAGGGGAGACCAGTGATATAAGCTTGAGGAGTATGATGACCTTCTAAATTAACCACGAGGAAAACAGGGAGAGAATGAATATATAAAAGGACAACTGCAAAGGGTTTCTGCTGATTCAGTTGAATCAAAGATAAGTTTACAGTGGCGCAATCAATCAATAGAAGTGTGTGATTTTCTCAAACAGTACCCAGATCAGGTGTGGAAATGGAGAATGCAGATCTGGAAGATACCAAGACCACAAAGCCTCTGCTGTGGACAGTGTGAAGAACATGCAGGCTCTACTTGTGAAGGCTGCATTAGTGCAGAGGCCTGGAGAAAGCCCTGTCTTTCGCAACAAAAGGAGGTGTGGGAGTTATATAAAGAGGCTAATAGGGATTTCCCTGGTGGCACAGTGGCTAAGAATCTGCCTGCCAATGCAGGGGACACAGGTTCGAGCCCTGGTCCAGGAAGATCCCACATGCCACGGAGCAACTAAGCCCGTGCGCCACAACTACTGAGCCTACGCTCTATAGCCCGTGAGCCACAACTACTGAGTCCACGTGCCACAACTATTGAAGTCTGTGTGCCTAGAGCCCGTGCTCTGCAACGAGAAGCCACCGCGATGAAAAGCCCGCCTGTCACAATGAAGAGTGGCTCCCGCTCGCCACAACTAGAGAAAGCCTGCAAGCAGCAAATGAAGACCCAACGTAGCCAAAAATAAATAAATTAAATAAACTAAAAAAAAAAAAAAAAAAGAGGCTAATAGAGATGACTCACTTAATATGAAGTTTCATAACCATGAAAAGGCAGTGTCAGTACATGTGATACTACCAAGGTAATGTACCTGTATGTGACCTTTGGCAGTAACAACCTGAGCCTGTTTACTTAGCTATAAAATAGGGACAATTCTTGTTCCACATACCTTATGAGTTAGTGAGGGTGAAATGAAATGTGAATATACCTTATAACTATAAAGCAATTTAGTGATGGGACTAGAATTTGGGTAAAATGCCATGCTGACTTGGATTACTAACAGACAGTTACAGCTATATGTGTATAAAGGTTTTATGATGCCTATGTATTTTATTCCATGAGTATGTGAAATTAATTTAAATGAGGGAGGTAAAAAAAATAAGAGCAGTCTAGGGTGTCAAATGTCCTAGAGTCATCAGAGCCATTTGAGAATAGAAAAGAAAGCTAGACACGACAATTAGGTAACTGCTAACCTAATTTTCCACTATGTGACTTTCAAGGAACTTGATGAGGCTATAAAGTAAATTATTTCAGTGCTTACCAGTTAAGAGCTTTCAGCTGCCACTCAGTGAACGCTCAACAGCAGTCTTATGAGGTACAGGTTATTCCTATTCTCCAGATGGCAGAAAAAATGTAACTGCAAAGCTCTAAACCAGGGGCCGAGAACTTCTTTCTGTGAGCACCAGTCACTATTTTAGGCTTTGTGGGCCATACAGTCTCTGTTGCAACTACTCAATTCTGATGTTGTAGCACAAAAGCAGCCCTAGATAAGACATAAATGAATAAATGTGGCCATGTTCCAATAAAGTTTTATTTACAAAAACTTTGGGACAATGGGCTGCTTACTAACCCCTACTCTAAACACGTATTTTCCAATCCCAAACCCAGCATTCTTTGTTACACCACAAATAAAATTAACTAGTCCAATGGTTGTTTTTCAAAGGACACTTCCAGCTATAGACACATATTTAATGGCACCAATGTGAACACAGGCACATTTCTAATGAATAAAGAGCAAAAAGGAAGCAGCCCATTTATATGTCTGGTAAAATGGGGTTAGACTAAGACCAAACTGTGGTCGAAGTATCTTGGTGGTGGTTTCAGCTATGTCATTCAGCTAGTTTTTTCCAGTGTAAATAATGTTTTTTTTTACTTCTTTAATCTTTCTTAGTATACATTTTTTAAACATCTTTATTGGAGTATAATTGCTTTACAGTGTTGTGTTAGTTTCTGCTGTATAACAAAGTGAATCAGCTATACGTATACATACATCCCCATATCCCCTCCCTCTTGTGTCTCCCTCCCACCCTCCCTATCCCACCCCTCTAGATGGTCACAAAGCACCAAGCTGGTCTCCCTGTGCTATGCAGCTGCTTCCCATTAGCTATCTATTTTACAGTGTAGACAATCTTTATTGGGAGGTGTTGAGTGCAAGAAAAAATGGTAACAAATCCAGAGGGATGGAAAAGGAGGCAGGGCATGTTCCCCTCCCCTAAGTGAGGACTTTGTAACCAGGTCACTGGAGCAAGAGCACCTGACTATGGCCACTTTGGGTCCAGAACCCCTCAAATAAGCTCCCAGGCAGGAGGGCTCCTCACATGTGGGAAGGGAGCAACACTCTGGAAAGGGTATGGGCTATGTCCCACCCCAGGCTACTTGCCTCCTGCCCACAGCATACCTCAGTTCCTCAAGAGGAAGGCGTCACAGCTCACTGTAGGGGTGTTTCAGGACTGAGTTACTAATAGGTGTTACTAACCCTATCCCTCTCCAAACCCAGGTATCTGCCATATGCCTCAGTTCCCCTGCTCTGTGATTTGCTAGGTTGGACTACCAGGTCCCGTTAGTGGTCCAGCTCAACTGAGTAGTTCCCATAGTTTCCTGAGCCTAAATAAGTTTAACTTCACCTCTCATCTGTATAATAGTGCAGCTGGATTCTAAGAATCTCTAAGATCTCTTCCAGTTCCAATACTGAGACCTCTAATGCGACTAAAATAGCCAACTTTAGTTCATATAGGCATCAGCCTTGCCTGTATGAACTGTACCTTAATAGCCACTCTTATTCTGTGCTCAGCAATCTTACTTGGTATCTCAAGGTACTCTAATATGAAGAGCTAAAAGACCTCATCACTAGAAATGAAGCTAAGTTGTAGCTAAGTTGGTTTTGGTTTACTCTTGTGTGACCTTGATTGATATGAAATAGCTTTAGCCTAGTCAACTGGGGAGGGCGAGCCACTGGTAAGGCCTCTTCATAGACAGCATGTGAATTTCATCACACCATTTTCAATTTACACCAATCTTTAGGGGTTAAAGCAAAAATGTACAATATGTCTATGAAGAAACTGAAAAGGGACTTCCCTGGTGGTGCAGTGGTTAAGAATCCGCCTGCCAATGCAGGGGACACGGGTTTCAGCGCTGGTCCGGGAAGATCCCACATGCCACGGAGCAACTAATCCCGTGTGCCACAACTACTGAGCCTGAGCTCTAGAGCCCATGAACCACAACTACTGAAGCCCGTGCTCCACAATAAGAGAACCCACCGCAATGAGAAGCCTGTGCACTTCAATGAAGAGTAGCCCCCGCTCACCACAACTAGAAAAAGCCCGTGCACAGCAACGAAAACCCAGAGCAGCCAAAAATAAATAAATTAATTAACAATAAAAAATAAAAAAAGAAACTGAAGAAAAGTTTGAGGAAAAGGATGACAAAAAGGTGTATCCCTACATACCATGAGAATAACACCTAACTAAAATAAATTGCCAACTTATGAATGGAATATGTAGAATGTATGGTAAAATTATAAAGGTGAGCATATCAGATTTAGAGACAGGAATTGGAATCAGTGCTCAAGGGCACTTAGTGTACTTGTAAGAATCCTAGATTAAGAAAACAAAGAGTTCAGAGGAAGCACTTTTGTTATAGACCACGCATGGTTCTCGTTCTAGACCTGTGCTGTCAACACTCTCGCCATCTGTGGCTACGCAAACCTAAACTCATTAAAGTTGAATAAAATTAAAAATTCAGTTCTGTAGCCACACTACCCAAATTCCATAACTACACCTGGTTGGTGGCTAACTGGACAGCACATATTCAGTCTGTCATCACAGAAAGTGGTATTGGATAGTGCTATTCTAGACAAAATCCAGAATATAGGGGGCACCTGCAAGAAACACTTCTTAAATACACCTGGCTCTCACTTTTGATACTACTCACCAAGCCACCTATGAAGAAACACTAGGAATGAAGACATGTGGGTTATACAGTGCTAGCTTTTTGGGTTTCTCTATTTCTAAGAGAGCACACACCCCTTACAGCTAGGAATGTCCCTTCTTTTGAATTAACTATAGGAACTTATAAATCACTAGAGGCACTTATTGAGTACAACTGGCCTAGAAAGCAGCAGGGACTCAGCAATTCTCTGCCAGCATAGGCCATAGTTGACTTGGGAAACACAGAAATAAATCAGTTCCCTGGTCTCCATGTCTTCCCATATTGGTCCAGAACTCTCTCAGAAGCTAATTCCTACACCATCTCTGGATACCATCTGAATTACAGCAGGCTTTCTTTTGCTTCCTCAAACTGTTTCTGCACGTTTCCAGACTGACTGCTTTCTCACATTTCTCCAATGACTGAAAATAAGATTCACAAGTTACAAAGTGCTTTGCCAGGTCTTACAGGCCCACCTACTCATCCCCATCACTGTTGATAAGGCTTCTTCCTGGTTTCCTCACTGTTACACAAAGAGATGGCTCTCACTACCGGCACAGACTTACTTCCCCCACCGAGAATTTCTCTCAGCATTCTTTATGGCTTAGTTCAAGCTCACCATTCCATAAAGTTTCTAGGGACTACTCTAAACATGCACAAACTGTGTATAAAATAATTTAGTACATATACTACAACCATGTACTGTACATACCACAAAACTATGGCCAGAAACACATTCTTCTTTCTACATTTGGCATAAATGCTGCAGTGCTCATTCTGGCCAAAGAAACCAGGTGGATTACTGAAGTGTTCTGGGGCAGGCTGTCCTAGAAGACCAAGTAAACACAATCTAGTACTATGACGAGTAATAATGCTGCGTATTTTGAGGTATTATATTTTTCAACCATCTTGGTATGTCATTAAATCAAGCACATTAGAAAAATCATGATCTGTGACTGTTTTTAATTCTCAAGCCTTATGATCAGATAATTTACAAATCTGTGTTAATGATAGAGCTCCTCTACCGTAACCCTTCTGAGTTGGCAAAAGCATCATTACCAATCACACATCTACAGTAGTTCTACAGTTGTGTTTCTGAATACCTGTTTAAAAGACAATCCTGAATTATAACTTAATCTGACTTTGTAAAGAATTCACAAGCAAGTTTCCCAACCTATCATGTCACAGTGAATTTTAAAAGCATCTGATCTTAAAGATCATCTATAAAATGTGAGAAGTACTAAATATTCTTTATCTGATGCTATACATAAACCACACTAAAATGCCCTTCATTAAGTAAAATGCAATATTTTAGATGGAGAATTTTAATTAATTTGGCATATTTAGGACCAAAAAGATAAAGTGGACATTGTCAGTGTATCTTCAGCCCTTGCCTTAACAGGTGAATGAACACAACTTGAAACACAGGTGAATCTTGCTGGTCTATGAGACAGTGAAGGGAGCTTCTCAATATTTAAATATATTAATATAACCAGTTATAGAAATCTAAATATAAAACCAATCTCCTATAGGGTTTGAGAAGGCATTCACCATATCCCTGAAAAGTTTAACATTCCTTATTCAAGTTTAATCATCTCTTTAGAAGGGGAAAACAGGGATAGTACTTGCTGAACCAGAATTACTATCAAAATTCAAAAAGCTGACCATATTCATTTAGCCACAAGCCAATCTTATTTAAATCGGGACAGAAATATTACATCAGCTATTCATGGTATGAATTCTAGTGTATGAGATCAATTTAAATATGGTACACATAAAAAGTCATGAGACATTTGTTTCATAATAAATAAGGCAGTGGCCAACTATTACTCATTAGTAGCTTTTTTGAGATAAGCTATCAAGTCTGCCCTTTCTCCCTTCTTCTTAATGCCAGCGAAGATCATTTTTGTTCCAGGGATGTACTTCTTGGGATTCTCCAAATACTCCATCAGCGTCTCCTCTCCCCAGGTGATGCCTAAACAAGGAGGGGTGTATTGTTAAGTATGTCACACTCCTGAAAAAGTGTTTACCAAAGGTTACATTCATGCAATTTGTGCTTATGTTAGTTAACAATGGCCCCCCTCTTACCTTTGTTCTTGTTGGCATCTGTGTAAGTGAATCCGACAGCCTGACCTGTCTTTCGCCCAAACAGACCATGGAGATTTGGCCCAGTCTTGTGCTTGCCTCCCTTTTCCACAGTATGGCACTGGGCACACTTCTGAACAAAAATCTTCTTGCCCTTCTCAACATCACCCATTTTTAAATCTAAAAATGAAAGACTCAATTAATTTTTTCTCCAAGTAAAAAAAGTGTAAACCAATGATCAACTCTAGCCACTAACTCACTGCAAACTTATGACATTATATACCAGGTTGAATTTTGTTTTACTTAGTTCACTTGCAAAAGATTCTTTAACACAAAAAACACTATCTGGTAGAACTTCCTTAAAAACACGTCTCTGTGTGTGTGTCAACTAAAAACTGGCACTTGACATCTGCCTCTATGAGCATGAAGGCACAAGCCACCGCAGCTGCTGACCTTCAACACATCCTGAAAAGTTCAGGGTAGAGATCAGGAATGAGGCACTCTGTGGTCTGGGAAAAACTGGCAAAACAGGCCTTTAGATAAATAACCCCTGGTTGGGGAACCAAGATCCCACAAGCACATGCTGGGGCCGAGGAAAAAAAAAAAAGAAATGCTGTCTCGCAGTCTCTGGTCCCCATTTGGCCCCAAATAGAACTTACAACTCTTACGTTGTGCATTTTTTTCCAGTTGACATAAGTGATGAAAGCAAATTAGGAACCTACTTCAAAACCATTTCAAAAGATGACATCAAGGTCACAAAGTCACAAATCTGAATAAGCTGAACTATGAATATATTAAACCCAAACCACCAAAATTCCAACTTTTAAGGCGGTCTAATTATTCATACTACAATTTAAAGCCACCTCTCTCTGAAGATAAGGCAAAACACATTTTGACAAAAAGGGAGATAATGGTTGATTCAGCCTGCTCAGGTCCCTCTAAATTGCCTTGCTGTGGGTGGGAGGCCAGCAGCAGGCTTTTGAGGTCTCCCCGGGAATGCCCATTCTCCAGCTCTGGGATCCCCGGGGGAGACCACGAGGTCATTCATCCAAGCCAGTTTCAAGGAGACTGTGATGAAACCTACCTCTCCGAGGTGCCTGAGCAGGTTAAGGGGGGAAGCGACAGGTGGCCAAGAAAAGTAATGACTTATTGGAAGAGCAGCAGCTTCTGCTCTCTTGGAAAGAGGACGTGAAGCGCTGCGCACCGTCCCCCGACTCCCGCCCTCACTCCGGAGAAAATCTTGTCTATGATTGCCAGAGCCCCGCAGTCCCAACAACGGAGGGCCCGCGTCTCGGAAGGAACCGCGAACAAGCCGCCTCCGAGCTTTCAGGACCTTGACCGAGACCACGCCACGACCTAGTTAGGGTCCCGCCCCACCTCACGCCGTAGCCCGCCGGGCCGGGCGCAGTCCGGGGCCCCCCACTCCCTGTCCCCCACCCGGCCCCCGCTCACGGGCCTCAGTCCACACGCGCGCCCCCCACGCAGGCGCGCGCCCTCATGGCTCGGTTTCTCGCCCGCCGTGGCCTCCGCGCCCCGCGCCCACCGTTCTTTCTCCGTGTACGACTAAGCCGTTCCCGCTCCCAAGCCAAACGTCCCGCTTTCTAATCTCAAGGACACGCCGGTCCGCGTCTGAGTACGGGTGAAAATGCAACCAAACTGGCTCCGCCCTCTGCCCTCCTGACGTAAGGCCCGGCGAACTGATACGTAGTGACGTCGCCGCGCCCCATTGGCTCGGGTCTCCGGGGCTGAGTTAGGACCCTGCGCGCGCGCATGCCGGCTAGTACTGTGAGGGGAACAGCGTGAATGCCCTTCCTCTCCCGGCCTTTTCCTCCCGGCAGTTACGACAGGCCATTAGAGGTACGACACCGGGGTTGTGCCGGGAGGGGCTGACATCACCTCGGGCCTTAGGGTGCATGCGCGTGCCGACGGGGAGGGTGGAGCGGAGTCGAGGGGTGGATCGAAGGCATTAGCCTGTAAGGTAACGGGTCTCCTGCTGGTTGATGTAATGCTGTTTGAGCCGCACGTTTTGCCTGCTTAGAGGGAGACGGTCAACTTTGACAAACCTAGAGGTCTCCTGGCTATCATCCCTTCACCTGGCGACCTTTACCCAGACTCGGTCGTATTTCCGCGGCTGGCGCCAGCTGCACCCCAGAAAAATAACCCGGAACCAGGAGTTTAAGAGTTGGACACGAGCTCCTGACCTTGTGCTTGTTTTGCTTCCACCCTATGACTTTAAGTGATCTTCTTCCAAATCTCCCCTTGATGGAGCCTAGAAGACTGGGGCAGGTGCGGCAGCTGAGGCAGAGACTGGATTATAGCTCCGGTCCTTCAGCCGCCGGCTTCTTTTCTGCCAACACCTGCTTCTCGCGTTTGTGTGCAGAAAGAGCGAGGAGTGGGTGCGAACAGCCTCCAGAAAGAAACATTTTTACGTGGTTAGAGAATTCTTGGAAATCTAGAGAGAATTTGCATCCCAGCTAACCTAGGCGAAGGTCATGTTCAATTAAGCTAATGTGGTTGGCCTTTAGATAAATAACCCCTGATTGGGTAACTAATATTAGAAATTCTAATTCTAATATTAGAAATGCAGTTTTGATCACTACAACTTCCGGTAATCATACTTTTCCTCCAGAACTAGCTCCCCTTCCTGACATGCTCCGTTTTGTCAGTGGGAAATTTCTCGACTCCCTTCTCCCTCAAATTAAGCCCCCGAGTTCGAATGCATTTTCCTCCTTTCCCATATTCTGTCTAACGCTGCCGTATTCATTCAGTCAAGTGTTTACTGAATGCATATTATGTGCCAGGCACTGTCTAGAAACGTGGAGTAATCAGCGGGGACTTCTTTGGTGGAGCTAACATTCTACCATCTTCCTCTCGCCTCCAGATTAAGCAATAGATACCAGGAGGTTAACCCAGATTGCCTCAGATCCCTCTTAAACCACAGTTCCTATAATTTTTGCTCCAGACCATTTATTTCCCCATATGACTAGATTATTTTTATTGTTTTCTAACTGTGTCCCGATTTCCCATTTCCCTCTCTCTAATCTCACACACTGCTGCCACAGAAGTGTGCTATAAAACAGAGCAGAAATCACAACTTGAATATTCAAGACATTTTGTGCCTTTTGGAGGGGACCAAGATAGTGTTTAAGTGTCCTACTGAAGTAGGCTCATTTGGCTAGGTACCCAAGTTTTTGAAAGACCAAACTTAGCAACACTTTGCAAATTCAGCCTATACTTCTGAAGCCAAGTCCTCATATTGCCGCCCATATCCCTTAAAGGAATACTTGGTCCTTAAATAGGTAATTGTCCTATTAAAATCTTCTGTGTTTGTGGTATCAGAAGTTACTAGTCTTTGTTCAATGGACTGATGGGGAGTAACAGCATAGTGCTGGTACTGCAGGTCATGTAGAAGTAGCAATAAATCAACTGGCTTAGTGAATTGATTGACATTTCAAGTTTATTCCTATGAGGGGGAGAATAGAAAACCAGAAGTTCTTAATACTTTTAACTAAGGAAATTGTGGATTAAGAGTCTTGTTATTGAAAGTAATGGGAAAATGAGGAGAAAGAGAACAAGAGCAAAAATGAACACTTGGTACATTCCTGTAGTAAAGCAGATACCATAAAATTTGTGCTTAATATCGTGTATTCAGGTTCTAAAGAGATTCATAGTGCTTACAGTGTATTCAAGATACCTGAGAGAATTAGTTGAGGAGAACAGTAATATTCTGCAAGTTGCTCTGTTTCGTATTCATATATCTGTTCTCTCCACATCCATCTTTTCCTAGAGTAGTGGCTGGTAAGAGGTATAACCATTATAAAACAAATGCCTTAGATTTCTCCTTCCAGCAACACAATGGGTGACATTTTTAAAAACCTTCGTGATGAGAAAAATCGAGTAAAATACCACCCCCTGAAATCAAAATATAATGAGGTTGCAAGAAAGTGAGGGAAATCTGGTTGGGGGCAGGGGTGAGGCAGGGAATAAGAACTGAAAACTGTGATAAGCATAAGCTGATTTCTAGAGCCACCTTATGGACGTTTGCTGAAGTGAAAGAGCCTTAGGCTTTAGGAGCAGCTCTGGAATAGAAGTAAAGCTTATACAAGGGAGGAGTGGGGGAGAGGGGAGGGGAAGGTTGGTTGAGACCCCTGCATAACGCTGGAACACTTGAATCTAAAGGATAAAATATAGTCTGCTTACTGGCAAAGGGAAGAACCAAGGTAGTCTTGTCTGGCTTGGCCTTAGGTACTGGGTGGGAGGAAAAAGTATCCCCTGATAATTCATAACCACAGGTCTGCCCTCATGCAGGTTTAGGGTTTGATTTTATTTTACCTGCATGGTCTGAGGAACCTCTAGCAGAAAAATGAGCAAAGTAGTTGTGTATGGGCAGTGTATTCTGGTGTCTGGCAAAAACAAACTCAAATTTCCAGAGGAATGTCTCAACCCAGGCCCCTTGAATTCCCACACTCTTAAGAAATGCCAAGCATGAGATGATGAGAAACAAAGAGAAAAATTACAGTCCATAGGTGTTGGAATTATTAGATATCGTTGGGGAGGTAAAAACCTTACCAACAAAGAGGGACCTCTTCACATCACTGTGGAAAGAAAGCAAACACATTTACTGTTGAATAAGCACATTATAAAATAGCTGTATATAGGTAATCCACAAGAAACTACCAAATCAGAATAAGACCTCACACAATTTATACAGCTAAGCTAATTATAATCCTTTTCTCTCATGCTATTTTTAGCTAGCATATAACATGAGGCTTTGGGATCAGTAGTACCCTATTTTCCATTTGGCAGCACGACTATCACTTATTATTTGGATTAATAGTAACTTGTTTTCCATAGGAGGATTTGACATCACAGTTTGTGGCCAGATCCTTCTTAGTTTTTATTTTTTCATATTCCTTCACCCTAAGTTCACTTGGGATTTGTGGTAGCCATTTGTTTAATTAGTTGTCCTCATCCAAAAGAAAAATAAAACTTTTATTTTCCTGAGAAACAAATGGTTACACCTATATTAAGCTCCCAAGGTGAAGCTGTATCTGCCTAGGTGTTTACATTTCAAAACAGTTGAAGCCCAGGCCTTCAGAGAGACTTATTTACATTCCAAAAGGTTAGAGTGAGAATTTAGGCTCTTTAGAGTTTCCTAGGAAACACTCTTAGAAGGAGGGAGAGAGCGGAAATCGTTTCTTTTTCCTTTATAAACAGAAAAAATAATTTTTATTTATCTTTACAACGTATAGTATGAAATGACATTGAAAATATTTAGATAAACAAAAACTTGCAACAAACAAGGGACTATCAAAAATAATGTGGCAGATTTTAAAAAGAGCCAAAGATAATTTCAGTAAATGAAAGTTATAATCATTGAAATAAACTTAATATATAGTATGATAAGCTTTATAGAAAATTCAAGGACAAGCAAATCTAAGCCATAGCTACAACTAAAGGAAATGATAAACACAAATACATACTGTAATTCTGAGAGGGCAGGCCAGGGAATGGAATGAGGAGGAGCATATAGGTAGATAGAAGTTTTTGATAATATTTGAGTGATTGGATTATAGATTAATTGGTTTTTAAAAAATATAAAATAAGTAAATATGGTCAGCCATCCCACATTAAAAACTCAAAAGAATGGGCCACAAAGCACATTTTAAAAACAGTTTTAAAAAAGACACAAATGAAAGAAATAATGAACTGGAAGGTAGATATAAAGAAATTACTAAAGGTAATTTAGAAAACAAATGGTAGACTATAGTAAAGAGAAATTAGAGAAGTTAAGACATAGGAAAGATAGAACAAGGAGGTCTATTTAGAGTTCCAGAACAATAAAATGGAGAAAATTGGGGAGACGCCTATGTTTGACAATATAGTGTCTGAGAATTTTCCAAAACTGATGTAAGACACGAGTCTCAGATTCAGGAAGCATATGAATGCAAGCAGGATAAACAAAATCAACACTAAGACACATATTGGTGGAACATCAGAACCCTCAAGACAAGGAGAAGTGTTTAAAATAATCAGGTATAGAGACTTCCCTGGAGGTCCAGTGGTTAAGACTCTGTGCTTCCACTGCAGGGGGCACAGGTTTGATCTCTGGTCAGGGAATTAAGATCCCACATGCGGTGTGGCCAAAAAAAAAAAAAAAAAAAAAAAAAATCTGTTGTAAAATATTATCTACTTAAAAAATCGCAAATAGATGTATAACAGGTTTCTCAATAGCAACAATGAAAACCAGAAGTCAGTAGAGTAGCTAAATAGTAAAGTAAAACAGTAGAGTAAAAAATAGAAGTCCTTAACATCTCAACTGATTGAAAAAATAGGTGTAAAGCCAGAATTATGTATCTAGCTAAACTTTTATTCAAGAATGAAGGCAAAAAATATTTACAGAAAAGCAAAGTGAGAGTTTATCACCAACAGTTTCTTACTAGAGAAACCTCTAAAGAATGTACTTCAAAAAAGGTAGAAAATTATCCCAAAGGAAGCCTGAAATTCAAGAAGGAAGGGTGAAAAAAGTAAATACGTGGGGTCTTCCCTGGTGGCGCAGTGGTTGAGAGTCCGCCTGCCGATGCAGGGGACACGGGTTCGTGCCCTGGTCCGGGAGAATCCCACATGCCGCGGAGTGGCTGGGCCCGTGAGCCATGGCCGCTGAGCCTGTGCGTCCGGAGCCTGTGCTCCGCAATGGGAGTGGCCACAGCAGTGAGAGGCCCGCGTACCGCATAAAAATAAAGTAAATACCTGGATAAATCTAATGAAAACATTAACTGTATAAAAAATAAAAATGTCTAATTTGGAAAGTAAAAGCCAAAGTAGTTAAAATATTCACTGTAATATTTAAGATGGGAGAGTATGATCAGAGTTTAGTTTTTTGTTTTTTTTTTTAAACAAGATGTTGGGGGTAGGAGTTTATTAATTTATTAATTTATTTTTGCTATGTTGGGTCTTCGTTTCTGTGGGAGGGCTTTCTCTAGTTGTGGCAAGCGGGGGCCATTCTTCATCGTGGTGCGTGGGCCTCTCACTATTGCGGCCTCTCTTGTTGCAGAGCACAGGCTCCAGACACGCAGGCTCAGTAGTTGTGGCTCACAGGCCTAGTTGCTCCACGGCATGTGGGATCCCCCCAGACCAGGGGTCGAACCCGTGTCCCCTGCATTAACAGGCAGATTCTCAACCACTGTGCCACCAGGGAAGCCCCCAGAGTTTAGTTTTAAGTTCAATATATTGTTCTTGAAGTAGTCATGTTAAAACTTTAAGCATAACCACTAAATGGATAGGAATAGAGTGTATAACTTCTGAAACACTTAAAGGTAAAATGGAATTTAAAAATTTACCCAATCCTGAAGATGTTAGGGAAGGAGAAAAATAAACAGAATGTCAAAAGTTCTGCTTCCAGGAACAACAGAGTAGTTAATGCAGATGAACTCTTTGCTGAAGACAATTTGAAAAGCTGGGTGTTTTAGTTATCTACTGCATAACAAGTCACCCTAAAACTCAGCAGCTTAAAACACAAACATATTTATCATCTAACAGTTTCTGTGGGTCAGGAATCTGGAAACAACTCAGCTGTGTTCCGATTCTGGCTCAGGGTCTCAGGAGTTTGTAGTCACAAACTGTTGGACAGAGAGCTCAAATAAGACTGGAGAATCCAATTCCAAGCTCATTTGTATGGTTGTCAGGCTTCAGTTCCTTGTCGGCTCTTGGCTGAAGGCCTCTGGGTGGGACTGCTTACACTGTAGAAGCTTGCTTCCCCCAGACTGAGAGATAGAGAACCCAAGACAGAGGCCAGTCTTTTATAACCTTTTATAATCTTATGATATACCATCACTTCTACCATTGGTCACAGAGACTAACGCTGGTACAATGTAGGAGGGGCCTTCCCAAGTGTGTAAATACTATGATGCAGAGATCACTGGGCACACTAGGTGATAATAGCCACATGCTTATTTATCTATAGATATCTAGGTATCTACCTATATCTCTATAATATCAATTCAGCTCTTGCAGAGGTTATGGAACCTGGTACCTGGTAAACAACTCTTGCATTAGGTCAGCATTTCAAAGGGCTGCACCCTGGGTGTGAGGGTGAACTGGAAGGAAAATAGTTCATACAAGGTTTGTAGCCTGACTTCTTTTCTGGTTGGCCAGGGGAAACCTAAAATTTTGAATATGGAGTAAGGAATTCTGTTGCCTTCAGCCACCTGGCAAAACCAAATGAAAATTCTCTCTGGAAGAAGATAAAATCAGACTAGATCTCAAATTATTTCTACAATAAAGTTTTAAGATAAAGTACTCAGCAAAGAAAGAAAGATAACTAGATACACAATATGAGTGAGAACCAGCAGAAGCAAGGAAGAGATCATAGGGACTCCAGATTTTGGAATTATCAGACAGACTATAAAACATTTGTTTATTATGTTCTAGAGATAAAAGCCAGGCTTGAAAATTTTAGAAGGGAACTGGAAAGTATATTTTCAAAAAATATGACATAACAAATGTGAAAAAGAATCAAATAGAAATTTTGGAACTGATAGAAAACAGAAGAAAATACAAGATTAAAAAAATAATACAAAAAAAAGAAAACAATTTAGGATACAGTGATAATGTATAATGTACTTTTCATGGGGTCCCAGAAGGAGAGAAGAGAGAATGGGGTAGAAGCAATATTTGAAAGATATAAGACCAGAGATTCAAGAAACCCTGTATTTCCCAAATCTGTAAAAAACCAAAGACAAAGATAATAACTTAAAGCAAAATGAGAAAAACACATTCGAAGACCTTTTAGACAGTTAAGTTTTCTACAGCAACAATAGAAGCCAGAAGACAGGATATGGATAGCTCCAACGTACTGAAATAAAATAACTGTCAAGTTAAATTCTTTATCTGGCAAACATATCTCTTAAGAATGAAAGAAAAATAAAGACATTTCAAACAAAAACTGAGCTTGCTACCAGCATACCCACACTGAAGGAAATTCTGAAAGGTGTTCTTTAGACAAAAGGAGAATGATTCCAGATTGAGAGATCAGAGACGAAGTTAGAGATTAACTATTTTTTTTAAAATACGTGATTGTATTGGCATTTTATTTTATTTATTTATTTATTTATTTAAATTTATTTATTTATTGGCTGCGTTGGGTCTTCGTTGCTGCGCGTGGGCTTTCTCTAGTGCAGGGAGCGGGGGCTACTCTTCGTTGTGGTGCACGGGTTTCTCATTGCAGTGGCTTCTCTTGTTTTGGAGCACAAGCTCTAAGTGCGTGGGCTTCAGTAGTTGTGGCATGCGGGCTCAGTAGTTGTGGCTTGCAGGCTCTAGAGCGCAGGCTCAGTAGTTGTGACGCACGGGCTTAGTTGCTCCGCGGCATGTGGGATCTTCCTGGACCAGGGCTCGAACCCATGTCCCCTGTATTGGCAGGTGGATTCTTAACCACTGCACCACCAGGGAAGTCCCGAGATTAACTCATTATTGACCAGGGGATTTTTGCAGAAACTAATGCCCATGACCGGCGATTTTTATTTTGGCTGGCTAAAAATTAATTCTGTTATTTCACTATCACTTTGCAGGTTATTTACATTCAATAGTTACACCTGACACACCTGTAAAGTCTTATAATTTTCATGAAATGTTGTCTTCAATCCACTCTTCTGTAGAAGCAAAGGAGCAATCTCCAGCACCGTGAGTTTCACTTTCACTTTCCACATCAGAACCAATCACTAAGGTTTTTTGTCTTTTTCTTGGCCTAATATTTACATTGTCAGAATCAGAACTATATTCCGAAGAACTATCATCTTCTGAGACATTAGTATATATGTTGCTGAGACAATCAGAGAAAGTATCTGCATAAAATTCACTGAAAAATTCTTCTTCACTCAAAATTTTGTGATGCGTCATTTTTGAAAAATTTACTTTTATAATATACACAAGGTTGGAACAAAAACCTAATGGAGCAAAATGTGAATGATAACGACAATCACAAGTTGTATAATGAACCCTTGATAAATGTTAAGCTCTAACAACCTTGCATGGTGATGTTAATTGTGTCACTCTCTAAAAATGTATTAATATGTCTCCAGTCAATCATGTGTTTAAGAGCAATAAAATAGGTAAATATGTGGTTGAATCCAAATGAACACTGGTCAAATAGTAATGTCCTTTGTAGTTGAAATATATACATGACAGCAATAGCATATAAGTCAATAGAAAAGTAAATAAAATTGAAATATTCTAAGATCCTTGCATTATCCAGGAAGAGGGTATATTTTCTTTCTTTCTTTCTTTTTTTTTTTTTTTTTTTTTGGCCATGCAGCTTGTGGGATCTCTGTTCCCTGACCAGGGATCAAAGCCGGGCCCCTGGCAATGAGAGTGATGAGTCCGAACCACTGGACTGCCAGGGAATTCCCTATTTTCGAGGGAAACTAATAAGGTAATATATCATATTAAAATAGTATATTTTCAAAGTAATGGGAAAAACAAAATGGTGTTTAATTTTTTAAAAAAATACAAGAAAAAAGAGAAAAATAACTTAAACAGGCAGAAAAAAAAACACCACATTGTAAGATGGTAGAGTAAAACCCAATTAGATCGGGAGGGTGGGAGGGAGGGAGATGCATGAGGGAAGGGATGTGGGAACAGATGTATATGTATGACTGATTCACTTTGTTATAAAGCAGAAACTAATAAAAAAAAACCCAATTAGATCAGTTGTTATATTAAATGAAGTTAATTCTGTAGTTTTTTATTGTTGTTGTTTTGTTTTGTTTTGCTTTTTAAAAAAAATCTTGGCCAGGCCACACAGCTTGCAGGATCTCAGTTCTCTGACCAGGGATTGAACCCGGGCCATGGCAGTGAAAGCGCCAAATCCTAACCACTAGACCACCAGGGAACTCCCTAAATTCTGTAGTTTTATTTTTTTTAAGCATTTATTTATTTATTTATTTATTTATTTATTTATGGCTGCACTGGGTCTTTGTTGATGCACACAGGCTTTCTCTAGTTGTGTCGGGTGGGGGCTACTCTTTGTTGCGGTGCGCAGGCTTCTCATTGTGGTGGCTTCTCTTGTGGAGCACGGGCTCTAGGTGCACAGGCTTCAGTAGTTGTGGCACAGGGGCTCAGTATTTGTGGCTCACGGGCTCCAGAGTGCAGGCTTGGTAGTTGTGGCGCACAGGTTTAGTTGCTCCGCGGCATGTGGGATCTTCCCAGACCAGGGGTCGAACCCATGTCCCCTGCATTGGCAGGTGGATTCTTAACAACTGTGCCACCAGGGAAGCCCTCACAAATTTATTTTTTAACCTTATAATTTATTGAGCTGTAATTCACATTCCATACAATTTAAATTGTATAATTCAGTGATTTTTAATATAGTCAGAGATATGAGTAATCACCACAACAGTCAGTTTCAGAACATTTTTATCACATCAAGGAGAAAACCCCATATATTTAATTATTACTCCTCTGCCCCTCTATCCCCCCATTCATATCACCCCAATCCCCCAGTCCTAAGCAACCATTAATCTATTTTCTGTCTCTATAGCTTACTAAATCCTGGATTTTTATATCAATGGAATCATGTAGTATGTGGTCTTTTGTGGCTTCTTTCACTTAGTATAATGTTTTCAAGATTCCTTCATGTGGTAGCATATATTAGAACTTCATTCCTTTTTATGGCCAAATATTCCATTGTATTGATATACCACAATTTGTTTATCCATTCATCCATTAAATGATATCTGGGTTGTTTCCAATTGGGACTATTACAAATAAAGCTACTGTGAATATTCATGTTCAGGTTTTGGTGTGAACATAGTCTTCATTTCTTTGGGATAAACGTCCATCAGTACAATTTATGGATCATATGGAAGTTGCATGTTTAGTTTTTAGGAAATTGGCAAACTATTTTCCAGCACTTGCTAGCAATGTTTGAATGATTCCGTTTCTCCATATCCTCACCAGCCCTTGGTGTTTTCACTATTTATTTTCGCCATTCTGATAGATGTGTCATGATATCTCATTGTGGTTTTAATTTGCATTTCTCTAATGGTTAATGAATGACGTTGAATGTCTTCTCTTATGATTATTTGCCATTTGTATCCTCTTTGGTGAAATGTTTCTTTATGTCTTTTACCCATTTTCTAATGGGATTGTTTGTTATTTTACTGTTGAATGTTTAGAGGTCTTTATAAATTGCAGATATTAGTCCTTTGTTATATATATGGCTTGCAAAATATTTTCTCCCAGTCTATAGCATATCTTTTCATCCTTTCACCAGCCAAAGTTTTAAATTTTGATGAAGTTCAATTTGTCAGTTTTTTCTTTTATCGATCATGTTTTTTGTGTCAAGTCTAAGAACTCAAGCCTGAATGAAGCACAGACATATGTTCTCAGTAAGGTACATCACAGACTTCCTGCACTTAGGAACAGTGCACATGCACTATCTTGGGCCATTTTACACAGCAAAATCACCAACAAAGGGCACAAAATGTGAAAAACGTGGCATGAAATAGACTGCAAAAAGGACACATGTTTACAATATGAGAGCTGAGACAAGAAGGGAGAGCATTGCCTTGTTCAACCTTAGCTGGGAACTCTTTCTCCTGGAGAGTTGATGTCTGTCAGTTTTCTGGTAGCCTAGCGGGGAAGGGAGCTGCACCTCTCAGCCCTCAGGAGTCACTGGTTGTCCTCTTTTTGCCTCTATAGATCCATTTCCCCCTTCTTTGCCTTAGGACATTGTTATCTAAGGACTGCATCACCTGGGTTCCCTTGCTCTCTGACTTCTGGTTGGATTTGGCTAGTGGGAGGCACTGTAACAGTGGGCCCTTCCCTTTTCCTTAAGGGATGGGAGTGGTCTTGCAATCACTAGTTCCTGGGAACCTCATTGGAGGCTCCCTTAACTCTGCCCACATCTTGTAAAGAGTCCTTTCGCTAAACTCCCCTCAGTGAAATCCTTTGAGGGTCTGTTTCCTGCTGGGATCCTGACTGATACAAATACTTACTCCCCTGTTTTCAGAACAGTATCCAGTCCTCAGCTATGCCTGGTGTTCTCCATACCAGGAATACTCTTTTTTACCTTTCTTTGGAAAATAATCCCTCCAGACTTCTATCAGGGTGGGCAGTTGTCTAGCACTGGGGAATGGGGTGGGGTGGGGCAGGGAGAGATTCTAAGAATCAATTGTGTCTTAGCTTTCACCCAATCTTCCTTAATTTAGCAACCCTCCATCCCCGCCCTACGCCCTGCCTTTACTCCCAGACACGGTCACTCCTGGGACTGAGTTCCAGAGCCTTTTGAGGATTCTGCTGTATAAACTGGGCTGTTTTGCCCACTGCCGGTATAGGGTTCTGGTGGCTTTAGCCAGCAAGGATCTGTCTTTCATCATCTCTTTTCTAAAATGTTCCTAGTGTCCCAGCTCTGCTCCCCCAACTGACCTGGCTAGTTTATGCTCTGGATAAAACAAAACCAAAATACAGTAAAAACAAAAAACAAACAAACAAAAAACAAAGCTAAAAAACTTTCCTGTAGTTTTAATGTGCTCTTTAGAGTGAGTGAAACTAGACGCATGGAGTCAATCTATCTTAATCCGGAAGCCTCCATAAAGATTTTTCAAAATTGAGTTTGTGATGAGCAAGACTTGGAGTGTAGATATTCTCTGCCACCAAATGAGGCCAGATCCATTAGCTTTAACAACCAGCAGAGTTAGGAGGAGAGCTGACATCCTCTTATGAGAGTTGAGGAGGATGTCTAAGACAGATGTCTGAAGAGAAGGTTGCATCACTTCTGCATAGAGGCGGATGGAGTGAATACCCATAGTCAGAATGCAGTTCTGCAACCCTGTGCCCCAGTGCAACCCAGGGAAAAATGTTCAGTTAAAATTCCAAATTCCTATACTGCAGAGTTGCATCTTCCAAAGTTTTTTCTTTGGGAGTCTAGTCTGATGATATGCTCTGTGATAAAAGGATCAGATTAGTTTGAGAAACGTGCACTCTATCCCCCTCACTTTAGACGTTCCAAATATGTTTACATGTTAAAGGCTATGGAGAATCCTGTGATTAAGTCATGTGGTTGGCTTTCTTGCCCCCAGTTTTCCCCAATGTTATTTTATCATGTAACTTTTTGCTTTCTACAATACCTAATATAACTAGTGCTATAGAATAAAATTTGGAAAAAATTCCATAATTTTAGCCGAGAATAGTTGTAAAGAGGGTGTAACCAAACGACATGTTGGTCATGAAACAAAACCAAAAATTTAGAAAAAATCTCAACAAAACACTCATAGAAATTCCTCATGAACTTTCCATGGTAAACTGTGTCTAAAATGTACCTCTTGGCATAGTAAATGAGTTGACTCACATTTAGGGGTTAACTAAACCCTTGGTGGACACTTTCTAAAAATCATGATATTTAGAGACTTCCCTGGCAATCCAGTGGTTAAGACTCCGCGCTTCCACTGCAGGTGGCACAGGTTCCATCCCTGGTCAGGGAACTAAGATCCCGCATGCTGCGTGGTGTGGCCAAAAATTAAAAAAAAAAAAAATCGTGATATTTGGCTTTAGAATAATTGATATCAAGCCATCTGCTATGGTCTGAATGTTTGTGTCCCACCAATTTATATATTGAAATCCTAACCCCCAAGATTATTATTAGGAGGTAGGGGTCTTTGGGAGGTGATTAGTTCCTGGAGGCAGAGCCCTCATGAATGGGATTAGTGGCATTATAAAAGAGGCCCAGAGAGATCCCTTGCCCCTTCTACCACGTGAGGTTGTGGTGAGAATACACCTGTCAGTGAGGAAGTAGGCCCTCACCAGACACCAAATCTGCCAGTGCTATGACCTGGACTTCCCCACCTCCAGAACTGTGAGAATAATGTTTGTTGTTTATAAGCCACCTGGTTTATGGTATTTCATCATAGCAGCCCGAACAGACTAAGACACCATCCTTTCTTGCCACAGAGTTCATCAGTGACTAATTAAAGAGCCATTGCTACGTCTTCACAATGAAATCATTTTTTCTTCATAAAAGAAATGGTTATGTTTCTATATCAGAAGGTTAAAGGAAAAGAAACATCCAACTTAGAATGCATGCATGGAAAGCATTTTGGGTTTTGTCTTTTCTACTAACTTATTTTGTCCACATATTTGCATAAAGGAATAGGGTGCACACATTTACTTTATTAAGGTAATGTAGTTTGTAGAGCGGTCTGTCCCTCAATTAACTAGGTTTTGTCTTTGTACCTAATGTTATTTTGTACAAACATTTACATATAGGGACAGTGTTCATATATTTATTTTATTAAGGCACTATAGTATATAGTATATAGTATATAGTATATACAAAATATACTTTGAAATGTCCCTGGAAATCCTCTACCTCCAGTGAAATTTTATTAGAGATATAAAGGTCTCTGAGGTACTCCTTTGGCTCAGCTTAGCCAAAATTGTGTGCCTCCCACTTCTCCTTCCCTGCCTGAAATGACACCATATGATATCTTTTATGGATTTCTGACGAAGGTTAAGTCACTGAAATTCAAATAAAAAATTTCATTCTGTAGACATAACTGCTTTACAAATAGAGTTTGTTTTGTATTTTCAAAAGGAGGTATGAGCATAAAAGTGAATGAATGAGTTTCAAATTGTTCTCATTACTTCCTGAGTCTTATTTCAATGATGATCTTTTCAGTTTTATCACAACAGCTACACCCATGTCTAGACTCTGATGCTCTGAACCAAACATTGACCTTTGTGCTGATCACTTGAGCTAGGATGGAATTTTTAAAAGCTAAACCATAGAATGGTAAGGAAATAAAAATTGAAAATACAAGTAGAATAAAAACAACTAATTCTACAATGTTTGGTTTCTGGTTCTATCATTGGAAGCTCTGTCTAAAGAAGAAAGGGCATCTGCAGAGAATCTGATTTCATTGGTCTGTGACGGTGTCCTTTCTTTAATTTTATTATTGAATAAACTCCAAATATAAAAAGAATTAATGCTGTTCTGATTTCAAATCACATTTTACCTCTTGTCTTCAAAACCGCTGCATCGTAAGGCCTTGCTGGCACAGTGGGAGGAAGTGGCTGTTGGCTTTGGGCTTTAACGCCAGTGTAGAGACCCTCAGGTGATGGAGACATCGGGAACGTGGCTCCGCTGGAGCTGTGTGTGTGGTAGAGGTGTTCAGGCGGGTATGGGCAGCAGACTTCTCTGAGATTTAGTTGAGCCAACAAGACAAAACAGAATACAAAGAAGTACAATTGAAACAACTTAATCATCAAATATTTATTGGGACCCTTTCTTTGTGGCAGGTACTGTTCTAATCCCTGGGATATGACAGTGAGTCAAAGTCCTTGTACTCGTGGAATTAGCATTCTGGTGGAATATATACCATAAAACATATGAAATTTTCTTAATTTTTCTAGATAAATAAAAAATAAGTTTTATTTTTAAAATAAATCATACTGAATTCTTTATCAGTGCATAACTTTTGCAACTGATATAAAAATATGAAGTGGAAGATATATGAATTTTGTAGTTTTTGGAACATTACAGGAAGAATTTCTCTTTGCTTTCCATTCCTGCCCCTTGTTTTTAGAGGATCCCAGTACTTTATTTTATGGAATCCTTTTAGGCATTCAATTTTAATGTGCAAAATGATCCTTTACCATCTTGGACTGACCTTTCAACCAGATCATCTGTTTCTTTAAGCACTCAATCAACAAAATATGCCACCTGTTTATGTACACAGTGTACACAGTAAGTACTGTTTAGAAATCAAAAAGCCAAAAATAGCTCATATACTGAAAGAAAAAAAACCCCAACAATTTTAAAAGGCCATGGGGATACAATTTTCCTATCATTTGAAGAACTAGCAGAGTTCTTAAAAAGAACTAGGAGAGGTTTAAGAAAAAAACTGTGAGAGCTGTCTAAATTAGAAGAGAATCAAAGTTAGGAAGTCCATGGAATAGAGAAATGTTACATATAATTAGAAAATAAAGTAAAAAATCCAAGACCAGTGTTAGTGGGTGAATTATGTCCCTCCACCAAAAAAATGTGTATGTTGAAGTTGTAACATACAGTACCTCAAAATGTGACCTTATGTGGAAAGAGGGTGACTGCAGATGTAATTAGTTAGGATGAGGTCCTACTGGAATAAGGTGAACCCCTAATCCAATATGACTGGTATCCTTATAAGAAAGAGAAATTTGGACACAGACATGCGCACAGGGAGGATGCCATGTGAAGATGAAGGTAGATCAGGGTGATGCATCTGTGAGCCAAGGAACACCCAAGATTACCAGCAAACTGCTAGAAGTCAGGGGAGAGGCATGAAACAGGGTGTCTCACAGCTCTCAGAACGAACCAACTTGGCTGAAACCTTCATCTTGAATTTCTAGTCTCCAGAACTGTGAGACAGTAAATTTCTGTTTTTCTTTTTTTGTTTTTTTGTTTTTTCCCCCAGCAAGTACAACCAGAGAGAACTCAGACTTCCAACAGAGCACATGCAAGCAGTGAACAGGAAACACACACCAGGAGTACAGGTGCTCTGGGCTCTTAAAGGAGAAGAGCTAGAGAAAGGGTTTCAAAGATGAACTGCATTCCTAGTGCTCACAGTGAGAACCCACAGAAGCTATGGGAAAGCTGTGTAATGTCTGTATTTACCAGGCAAAATAAATGTACAGGTTATTCCGTAAATGTTCGTGTTAGTGTCTTGTTACAGAAATTATTCTTTCACTCTTACCCATCTAAGTATTGGCAGAGTTTGTATAATAGCTTCTGCAAGTCACTATGGATGGTGTGACTATGAAATAATGAGAATAATTTCTATAAGAAACATTTTTAAATGTCTCATTGCTTTTCCATCATATGATATTTTTCAATCCCAGTCATTTTTGGTTGGTTTGGCCATGTGTTCTCATGACGCTGATGCTAATCTGTACTGAATTTAGCAACCTTGGCATCTTGGTGGGCTCTCTGAAATACCTCTCAGTTCAAGATTCTTAGGAAGTTCCTGGTCTCTTACAGACGCCACAAGAAGTTAAGATTGATTTGTAAGAGAAAAAGCCTGGACTCTTAAGCAAAAGTCATTTCTGAGGCCAGTCAGCTCTTTTTGTTTTTGTGTAAAGTGATTCGGTTTTCCTGCTCTTGTCACTTGAACACATTTTTGAATTGGGTATAGCATTATTTTACCGCTAGTCACTAAACACTTTTCCAGTTTATTTACTTTGCTTAAAAAGTGCCACATCAACTACTAGACAGCTTGGTACAAGGTATTGAATATAAGGTTGTCACCTCTGTGATGACAGGAGAACACAGAATCAGGGCATTCCTGAATTCCAAATGACTGATGTCCCTGGGAGTCATGAAAACACTGGTGTAGTGACTGCTCTTTCATTGAAGCAATACTGGCTGTACTTCATTTTATTTGCTACACAATGATTTTCATTTGTTCTAAAGAAATATTACCGGTATCCAATTCAATGGATTCTATGGTGAACTAACCCCCCTTTGTGAGAGGAAATTATTTCCTCTTAACAACCTGTTTGAAAATAAGTGAGCATTTTTATAGTTTGAGCAAACTGTTTGTGTGAATAAAGCAGGAACAAACATGTCTGTGCTTATGGAGAGTGTCCAGTCTACTTGAATCAGGAAAGGATGGAGTTTCCTGTGGTCTAGTAAAACCCACGTTCTAAGGGAGGTCTCGCACATGCAAAGCCTTGGAGGCTTGCCTCATTCACCTTCAGGGAGAGCAGTCAGGAAGCAGGGAAGAAGGAAACCCTAGGGACAGTGAGGAATGAATGAGAAAGGCTGGGCTTCCAATATTGTCCAATAGCCAGGAGACACTGAGTCATAAAACACACTGGAAAGAATGGCTAATGGAGTAAATCGAATGCGAAGATTGTCTTAGTGCTAATTAACTTTTTCGGGGCAGAAAATTCATTTTGATTCTCTTGGGTTCTTCCCAGTATGTGCCAGGTTGAGCTAAGGTGTAAGAATCAGTAGTTATGTGGAATCCGTGGGATTAAATTTTGAACTTCTGATACCTTTTCCCATGGACTTGATGCGGTTTAAGGAAATGTGGTATGAGTACTTCCCAAAACGGTCATGTCTGCCCACTGTCCCTAGAAAATATCTCAGTAGGTAATCTGGGAAGGTCCTCAGCATGGGCAGGAATTATACTCAGAGGACATTGCCTTTAAATGTTGTTAACTACAACAGTAACTATGATACTAATAAAGCACTTATGTGCCAGGCCCTGTGCTAACTGCTTTATCTACAGAGAATAACCTGCTGATATGCATTTAGCCCCAGGCCAGAGTGCAGGGCAAGGTGACCCCATGTTTTACTAATTTGATGTTGCTAAGAACTTCCTGAACAAAAGCCATTACATTTGTTTTCATTATATCTTGTTTTTGTTACAGAGACACCAAAAAGTAGAGATTAACTTGCTAATTTAGAAAATAAGTTCTAAAGGCCAAGAGCTTGTTAAATCACCAAAAAAAGAACCATGAGGATTCGATAAGCTATTTCTTTCTGGGGATTGGTCCCCTTGATAGGAAGTAAATCTGCAAAATGTATATCGGTAGTTCTTGGGATCTTCTGGTTTTGTCTGTGTCCTGGATTTTCGCTTTGTGTAGAAGGGGTAAAGGTGGGAGTTAGGAAGGTAGGGAGAGGCCCCAATTAATTCTTATCACTTGGGATTGAGGCCAAAATTTTCTTCCCCTCAGATTCTAGAAATGTATATTTCCTAGCAAATAGCATTAAGTTATAGCTGGTAATGATTTAGGAAAATGTTTTTTACTTTTAAGACCTGAAAGCTGTGGACTCTGTGTGTCTTGTGTCTATTACATTATGAAATTTAATTTAATATCCTGTATATGTTGCAAAGGTTATTTTTGTTTGTTAAAAAAATTGCAAATTATACCTTCAACTAAATTTTCAAGTTGTAACCCATTCAAGTTTTGAGTACAATGACCAGAATGTATATTTATTCCTTTAAATTAAGACTGTGTAGAAAATAATCATATTATATTCCTGTTATATTAAATGATTTATAAATATTACTTTTCATTTTGAGTCCCTAAATAGAGAAGAAATAATAAGGAAAAGGCAGAATATCAAACACTCACCTAACTACATACACATTTAAAAGGAATTCAGTTTCTCTTTGAATCATTCAGTTAGAGGCATGGGCTGTCTCTGAACTCAATCTTCCCTGTTGAGCAGGCCTACCAAGATTTTAATCAAAATCTTACACAGCTCTTCCAAGGGGATGTTTGAGGAGTTGAGGTCAAAGGAAGAGACTTTGGAACTTATCAGGCTACAAGCAGAAAGGTGATCCGAGAAAAAAAAAAACAAAGAAACAAAAAGGGCTTTACTTTTCATGTCGCTACAAAGAGAATTTGAAAAGTCCAAAACAAAGGTCTTCACATAGTTGATTTTTAAAAAAGAAAACCCCGAACAACCTAGACTGTAATTTTAATAGCCTTTTGAGCAGATCTTTGCTTTAACTGAAACACAGTTTTTAAATGCCAGCTTAGTATTTCCGGTTAAGATTGACAGGGACTCCAGTAGTATCAGGCACACCTAGTACTCAGATCGTGGATTCTCATACCATTGTCCAGTGGAAGGAGCCGCGCTCCTTGGAGAAATGGCTGGTTCTAGGGCTGGGGCAGGACATATATAAGATGAGCCTGCAGTATCTTGTAGTGCCAGAAAGTAAGGAAGTGCTAAAAGGAAAAAAGAAAGAAAGAAAGAAAGAAAGAAACCCCACAGTGATAAGTGATGAAGTATTCAAAAACAAACAAGGAAAAAACCCAAAAAAATCCCTTATACACAAAACCCCACAATGATAGGGGTGTGGATATAGGAGCCAACTGAAAGAGCTCTCAATGGCCAATTTGAGTGACAAAATTAACAAAGTAGTACAGGACTACTACTAAAGTATCAAAGTACGAAATAAAATCCATGAGTCCATACTGATATAAATAAGTGATTAAATAAATAAATGAGGGAGAACACACACTTTTCCCTTACAAAATACCAAATAATTTATGTTGGTACTCTGCCCTCAAGAAGGTGGAGTATAATTCCAGACTTTTAAGTGTGGGCTGCACACAGTGACTTTCTTCTAAAGAGTACAAGATGGAAAAAGGAGAAAAAAAGGTTAACTGCACACTGGGGGAAACTGGTAAACACTACCTCAGCTAGGTAATCAAGGTTAGTGTCAGCAGTGATGTTATGTTGGTAGCATGTATACTTTTGATAGGATGTGATGAAAATGGTAGTTGACCTCTGTGGTCTTCATCCCCAAAACACACTACTCCAGTCTAATCATGAGAAAAACACCAGACAAATCCTAATTGGGGGACATTCTACAAAATATCTGACAGATAATCCTCAGACTATTGAGGTCATTAAAAAAAAAAAAAAAAAAGGAAAGGAAAGTCTGATAAACTGTCACAGCCAAAAGGAGCCTAAGGAGACATGACTACTAAATGTAATGTGGTGTCCTGGATGGGATCCCAGAACAGAAAAAGGATATTAGGGAAAACCTGAGGAAATCCGAATAATACTAGTGCATGAGTATTGGCTCATTAATGTGACAAAGGTACCATACTAACGTAAGATGTTAATAATAGGTGAAACTGGATATGAGGTAAATAGGAACTCTGTACTATTTTCCCAGTAATTTTGTAAATTGAAAATAGTACTAAATTTAAAAGTTTATTTAAAAAAAGGTTAGCAGGGAATATAATTGGGGGAAAACAGTAATACTGTTACTTTGGACTTGTACCAGCCTCTTCTCCTGCTTGTTTAAAAAAAAAAAAAAAAAAAAGGTGGGAGGGAGGGAGACGCAAGAGGGAAGAGATATGGGAACATATGTATAACTGATTCACTTTGTTATAAAGCAGAAACTAGCACACCATTGTAAAGCAATTATACTCCAATAAAGATGTAAAAAAAAAAAAAAAAACTTCTGTGAAAAGTCTCACTTGTCCTCACACTGTCTGAGATATACAGATGGCCAATATTTTTTTCTTGATTATAACAGAGAAGGAAAATATAGTTGTCTACTTACCCTAGTGTTGAATTAGATGGTGTGGGCATCCTAGAATAAAAACAGGAAACAAACCCTAATTTATATTAAGGACTTTTTAAAGCTTACATTCCTGTTAGAAACTTGCTTAAGAATAAAGATGTATCCCATTTGCAAACTGCAGTGTCTTTAAGATAATGATTTTGCATTTCTAACTTCTTCTAATGATAATAGAGCTCTGGTTCTTACTGACGTTCACTCTCACAGGTAGAGCACCAAAGTGTTCTGAGGTAGCCTGACACCATGCATGGGGTACAATTACATGACCTAAAGTGATCTGAATGTGGCCTGGTTGGAGAAAATATATGAGTACAGTGTGTGCTTTGTCCCTTTGCCCAGGATTGCTCATCTCTCATGATAGTAAATGTTGCCCAGTTGCAGAGAGGCTAGAAGAAAACTGAACAAGTTCCCAGAGGCATGCCTTTTCTTTTCTTTTTTTTTTTTTACATCTTTATTGGAGTATAATTGCTTTACAGTGGTGTGTTAATTTCTGCTTTATAACAAAGTGAATCTGTTATACATATACATATGTTCCCATATCTCTTCCCTCTTGCATCTCCCTCCCTCCCACCCTCCCTATCCCAGAGGCATGCCTTTTCTGAATCACTTCATTCAAAGGTTGTGTACTTACTAATTACTCTGAGCCCTACATGCCAAGAAATAACAATGCAGCCCAGGGACAAAGTCCACACTAGAGAAGGATTGTCCTCTGCTTTCATTGGATTTCAGCAATTAGTTTCAGCCTATGCAAATATTTCTGAAATATTTCAGTTATGAAAAATGAACTGACTTATCAGTTAATAGTAAAGGCAGTAAAATTTTTTTTTTTTTTCTTTAAAAATAATTTATTAGTTTTGGAGCACAAAATACAGGGAAGACACAAGGGCAATGCCTGTGACGCCTTGGGCCATACTTCCCTTCCATGAAGGCCTTTTAGAACCCTAACTCGTGCTGCCCACGCACTCTCTCACATCCTAACAGCTGCAGAGTATAGTACCTGACCATGCGGGAAGCTTAGACTCCCTGTAAGCGACGTGAATGACCCTTCCAATTAGGTCTTCCAGCTCACTTTTGCCAGTACGGGAACAGCACTGGTTGTTCGAGAACTGTTCATGTCCTAAAACTCTCACGAATGAATACGTCACAGGCAAATTCTGCCTGCACAGCCCTTACGACTGTCTATGCTTTTAAAAAGGCCTTTCTCAAACAGCAGTGGCTAAGGCGCCTTCGCTATACCCAGTCTTCTAAGCCCCAGGCTGCCTGTGGCACCTGGATGGCACCCCTGGGGGTCCCCCACATCCTAGGGTGGCGATGGAGGAAGGGCAGGCCAGGCCAAGCATGAAGAAGAAACAGTCAATTTTATTGGGCTCAGACTAAGAATCCATGGGTCTTGAGGACCTCTGTGAATCGGTCGATTTTTTTCTCTATGTTCTTTTCGGCCTGCTTCCGTAGCCTCATGAGCTGCTTCTTTTTCCGGTAGTGGATCTTGGCCTTCTCCTTTCTCTTCTCCTCCAGTGTAGCCGTTACTGCCTGGTACTTCCAGCCAACCTCATGAGCCAGGCGCCCTAGGTAGGCAAACTTCCGTGTAGGCTTCAGACGCACAACCTTGAGGGCGGCAGGAACCACCATCCGCTTTTTCTTGTCGTAGGGTGGCGGGATCCCATCAAACACCTTGAGGCGGTCCAGAGCGGCCTGGCCTCGCTTGGTCTTGTGGGGCAGCATGCCTCGCACTGTCCGCCAGAAGATGCGGCTGGGGGCTCGGAAGTGGTAGGGGCCACGGGAGGGGTTGGTGTTCATCCGCTTGCGGAGGAATGCCAGGTACTTCAACTTGTTTCTATAGAAATTGCCAGAAATGTTGATGCCCTCACAGCGCACAACCACCACCTTTCGACCCAGAAGCACCTGCTTAGCCACGATGGCCGCCAGGCGGCCCAGGAGATGGCCTCGGCCATCGAGAACCAGGACCTGCCCCTCCGCCATCTTCGGCAGCTGCCTGGAAGGCAGTAAAATTGAATATACTGTTTGCTTTTTTTATATGTTTCTCTATTTAGAAAGTGGTACATAAGCCATGTAATTTTATTAGTCCATAACGTATTAAAAACAGACAATTCATGTGAACCTTAAAAGGTTTATATCTTTCTTTATTTGGACTCTAAGTTTGTTGGAACTAAAAAAAAAAAAAAAAAAAAGCATGTTTTCCAGTTATATTTCTGGTTGAGTAGGGGAATGGGAAGCAATGACTATAAGAATCTATGAGATCTAGAGTTACCAGATTGGCTATTATATATGAAACATTAAATCAGCAGCTAAATTTTTTCTCATGTGACAAATTTAGCTGATATTGACAAGTACATGCCTAAAATTGATTTGATTCAACATGGATAAAATTATACATATATACACACATATATATGTATAACTGAATCACTTTGCTGTACACTTGAAACTAATACAACATTGTAAACGAACTATAATTTTAAAAAATGGAAAAATAAGAAAAATTAAAAAAGAAAAACTTTCTTAAAAATTCCAAGTTTGAAAGGATAAAATGAAAATGAAAAATGCTCAGAGACAGCAATTCCTTGACCTGAGCCTATCCATTTTACTGCCACTCTATCTAATACTTTTCAGTTTACTAATCCCAAAGGGATAGAACAAGGCCCAGCAACCACAAATTTCATGTCTTTTTGGCTCCCTCTTGTGGCTGAACTCTATATTAACTTCTTACCTATAAACAGATTCCTAACAATTCTAACAAAGGTAAAAACGAATGTTTTCATTTTTACTTCAGTGCTGTTGGTGTTTTATTTTTATCTGAAAATTTAAAAGCATGCCTTTGTAATATATACAACAAACTATTTCAAAGAGCAAAAAACAATATAGTAGAAAATAATTCCTCTAAGCAAAGGGTAAATTAAATATTCTTTATCTAAAAAAGAGACTTAGGGAGTAATTTTATTAAGAGTTATTTGTAGATTGTCATAACAACCTCTCTCATAAAATTCTGATTAAAAATTTTGTTGAGGGCACTGGGGCTTTTTATATGAACCTTTTAAGAAACGTAACAGATTCTTATTAGATTGAATAACTAGGTCAAAGGCAGGGAAATGGGCCAAGACGATCTGTATGAATCTTTTCAAACATTACTATTCCATATTTCCTACTTTTTTCTTTGTTTAAATGCAACAAACTGTTAGTGGATTTTAGTCTATTTATTTTTGTTGTTTTGGTCTTGGTTTCTATAATCAATTATCTCTATTAAAAAAAAGGAACACTTGTTTTTCTATAAGTTCCCACTTTGGAGCTTTTTTATTTTGCATATAACTCATTTCCACTTGAAAATGTTATTTGATCTCATGTAAGGAAAAGAAACCTCAAACTTACAAAGAATCATTTCCATAGACATCACTTTTTTTGTTCTGTGACAGATAATAAAATTGTTCAAGAGGAAGCTTTCTGAAAAGAAAGAAAAGATTAAATTGAACATCTTTTTAATAACACAGTGTAATGGTGAGATAGTAAAAGATAAAAATAGACTAATACAACGATGTATATATGGTAATTCAGTATATGAAAAGGTGGCATTTTAAATCAGTGGAAAGAGTTTACTTTTCAATAAACAATGCAGGAAAAATTCACTAGCCATTTGAAAAAAAAGATTTTTATTTCATATTACTCACAGAGATAATTTCAGATGGATTAAAAATCTAAAGAATTAGGGATAAGCATACAAGTATTAAAAGAAAATATACAAGAATATGTTTTTTTTCTTAGTGGTAGGGAAAACATTTTAAATAAGACTTTAAAAAAGTCAAAAATCAAAAGGAAGTTTGATAACATCAAGTGAAAAACTTCTGAAGACAAGACAGCATAAAAAAGCTCAAATAAAACAAAGATTGGAAGAAATGTTTACAATAAAGATACATAAGGGATTAATATCCAGAACATAAAGAACCAATAAGAATCTATAACTAAAAGACAAGCAATAAAAATGGGCAAAGAATAAGAACAGAAAAGGAAATATAAACGGTCATACATAAGAAAACATAAACGTAAGAAAAAAAGTACTAACCTAATCAGAGAAATGCATTCTGATAACGATGATAACATTTTTTTCATTAGATAGGCAAAAATTATACAGTTTGATAATATAATACAATTGGCCAATAGTATGGTGAAATGGATACTTTTAGACACTACCATGAGAATATAAAGTATTTGGCTATATCTACTAAAATTAAAAATATTCATATATTGTGACCCATAACTTCGACTTAGGATTTTCCCTAGAGAAGCACTCATTTGTGTATTGAGCTCAAGGAGGCCTGTACAAAGATATTTATTACATTCAGTTAATACAAAAGAAAAAAAGAAAAAGAAAATACAAGAATGGCTAAATAATCTGATGCATCCATATTGTAGAACACTGTGAGAAATTAAAAAGAATGAGATAGATTGTATTTACAATCTTTAGATTGCAGTTTTAGGTTCACAACAAAGTTGAGAGGAAGGTAGAGAGATTCCCAAACACCCTTTACCCTGCACATGCTTATCCTCCCCCATTATCAACATCTCCCACCAGAGTGGTACCTTTGCTAGGACTGTTGAACCTCCACTGACACATCATTATCACCTGAAGTCCATAGTTTACATTAGCCTTCACTCTGGGAGCTTGTGATGGGTTTTTTTTTTTGTTTTTTGTTGTTTTTTTTTGCGGTATGTGGGCCTCTCACTGTTGTGGCCTCTCCCGTTGCGGAGCACAGGCTCTGGACGCTCAGGCTCAGCGGCCATGGCTCACGGGCCCAGCCGCTCCGCAGCATGTGGGATCTTCCTGGACTGGGGCACGAACCCGTGTCCCCTGCATCAGCAGGCGGACTCTCAACCACTGCGCCACCAGGGAAGCCCATGATTTTTAATATATATTGTAGTGCTGAACTGTTCCTCGCTGCTCAATATCTTTTGAACACCCACCCTGTATCTCATCTACCCAATGTAGATTCCAAAAAACTTGCTTTCTCAGCCTTTGAGATTGGCCCTAAAGTATGAGGGTTATTCATACCCCACAAGAACGCTCACCGACAGAACCCCACACTGAGGATGTTTGTAATTAGGTAGATAATATGATCAAGTCTGTGGGCATCAGCCAGGCTTTCTCCAGTCACCCTGGTGCTTGCTCAGTGGCTTCATAAACTAAATTATCATGGGGGCAGGGGCAGAAGTTCTTATTTATGGACTCAGCAACATGACTTCCTCAAAGCTGACCTGGCCACATGTGAGTTTACCAGCAGTAGTTACCAACCCTAAGTAATTCATAGAGAAAAATCTCTCTGGGTGTACTGGTCAGCCACCTAGTGGGAGGCTGATTACATTGAACCCCTTCCATCTTGAAAGATGATTTATCCTTACAGGACACTTCTAATTATGGATTTCCCTTTCCTCCTCACTTCACTTCTGCCAGTTACATCATCAGTGGAATGTAACTGAATGCCTTATTCACTGCATGCCATCTTAAACAATATTACTCTTGACTAAGGAACTCAATTTATCACACAAAAAATAAGGCAGTGGTTGAATTTAAGGGTTCACTGGCCTTGTCATATTTACAGAATGGTAGCATAGCCTATTGACAATTCAGCTATGGCTGAATGTTATCCTGAAGTGTGGCACATGTTGTGAAGCGGTGACCAATAAATAGTTTCCCCCATAGCCAGAATGCATGGTCTAAAAAGCAATGGGGGGAGGTGGGAGTGATGCCTCTCCCTCTTATTATTACACTCGAAGAAATCTTTACTTCCTCCCCAGCCACCTTGGGCTTTGCTGGTTTAGAGGTTAAGGGAGAAATGCTTCCATCAGATGACACAACAACGGTCCCATTGAATGGGAAGCTGAACTGATGGGGTCGTAATCTGGGGCTCCTTATGATTCTGGAGAAAACAGCCAAGAAAGAATTATTCCAAGTAGGCTGGGATGATTGATCCTAAATATCAAGGGTAAGAGGATTGCTGCTATACCATGCTGGGGGAAAGGAGTATTCCTAGAACCTAAAGCATCTTTTGGACACCTCCTAGCATAGCTTCCAGTGGCATAAAATTAATGGAATACTGTAGTATTCTATTACTGCACAGGCAGAACCACTAAGAGCTTAGATCTCTCAGGAACAAATTTGGGGCTGCCCCACAAGGTAATGAATTCCTACTAGCTAAGGGCAAGGGAACTTGAAATGGGTAGTGGAGGAAGGAAATTACAACACCAATAATAGCCTCAGGACCAGCTGTAGACTGCAGTCACCTCCCATATTTCCTTCCTTGCCATGTCCTGTATACATACATATATATATGTATATACATATATATATATATAAAACTTTATTTCCTCTCCCGTTTCCTTATTATCTCATATAGGGTGTGTTGGCGATGGTTTACTTTATTTAATGCCTAGGTGTGGACTATCAGGACAATATTATGACTGAAATAGAGAGGAGTGACCATCACCAAGTGATCCTGGACTTGGAGCTGGATGCAGGAACTGATGAGACTTTGGATCTCCCCTTTTGGGGAGGTGAGTGCATTTTCATTTGTATGAAAAATGTTGCATTTTCTTACACTGGAGCAGCAATTCTCAAACTTTGCTGCACGTTAGAATTACCTGAGGGATTTTATTAAAACGCATATTCTGTTTCAGTAAATCTCGGGTGGGGTCCAAGATTTTGCATTCACCATTTCCTAGGTGATGCTCATGCTGCTGGTCCATGGACCACCTGTTCAATAGAAAAGCACGTTACTGTTGTTGCTGCTACTGTTTAAAGTGACAGTCAGCTGGCACTGATGGCTATCTAACATCTTTACCATATCCTCTGTACGTTTTGCTAGCTTCCCACATTTTGAACACCCCACTTCCCTAGGTAGCATCCAGAAAATCTACTTCCCAGCCTCCCTAGCAACCAGGGTGCAAATGTGTACCCTAAGTTCTGCTGTCATCCACACCTGCACTAGACTTTGATTTAAATGTGAGTAGCCTCAGAACACAGGCTTCAAGTGGGGCATCCATATTGCTCATTAGGTAGAATCAGAGGTGTCCACTTCAGAGGTGTCCACTTTTAGCAGAGGCACTTCCCTGGACGAGGCCAGTCCTGGGAATGAGTCTGCCTACTATTTCTGGAAGCTTAGCAATTAGACTATTTCTCTAGCCCTCCTACAGTTTTGTGAGTTAACCTATTATCCTCTAATAACCTCTTCTTAAATGAGCCAGAATGGATTCTGTTATTTGCAACTAAAAATCCTAATGCATACAAATGAATAAGTTGTACAATTAAAATTTAATTAAAAAAAAGGACTTCCCTGGTGGTGCAGTGGTTAAGAATCTGCCTGCCAATGCAGGGGACATGGGTTCGAGCCCTGGTCTGGGAAGATCCCACATGCTGCCGAGCAACTAAGCCTGTGCGTCACAACTACTGAGCCTGTGCTCTAGAGCTCACGAGCCACAACTATTGAGCCCACGTGCCACAACTACTGAAGCCCGCACGCCTAGAGCTCGTGCTCTGCAACAAGAGAAGTCACCAAAATGAGAAGCCCGCATACTGCAACAAGGAGTAGCCCCTGCTCGCCGCTAGAGAAAGCCCGCGAGCAGCAACGAACACCCAACGCAGCCAAAAATAAATAAATCAAATTTAAAAATTCATTAAAAAAAAGAGGAGTGAGAGAAAGGGGCAGAAAAAAATATTTTAAAAAAAGAACAAAAGTAGTTTTATTAGAAACATGAACTTTAAAAAAAGCAAATGTAATTTGGTCTAAATGAGATGTCTATAAAACACTTAGCACAATGTGTGGTATATAAAAATTCTTGATTAATGCTGCTGTTTAAAAAAGATATTTTCTTATTTTTATGGAATGGCACATCCTTATTATAAACATTTCAGTAAGTACAAAAAAAGCACAAGTAACCTCATATAGAACATGATTCTAGGTATCTCTCTAAAAAATAGATGTAAAGAAGTAAAGAACGGAGAGATGGACAGCTCTAGTCAGAACTAAAGTTTCAAGAATTGGATCAAAGTCCATGCAATTTCTAAAAGAAAATTAAATTTTTTATTTTGTTTTCTGGCCGTGCCATGTGGATTACGAGATATTAGTTCCCCAACAGGGATTGAACCTGGGCCCTCAGCAGTGACAGCATGGAGTCCTAACCACTGGACCACCAGGGAATTCCCTAAATACTTTTAATTTTATTAGCATCTAACAGATGAAAAGGTAAACCTGAAGGAATTCCTGAACTATAGATAAATATCTCTTTATTACATAGATATAATTTTATACAGATATTTTAGAAATTTAGGAAAAAGTTTTTGAAACATTTAGGATTTTGGAATCATTATCATTTTTTAGATAATACTGACTCTCAGGCATGAAAGATAAGATGATAAAACCCAGTTTCACTGGCTTCTGTTTCCTTTCCCTGATCTCCCCATTTTGGTTGTTTATATAATCTGTACTTTGCCAGGGCTTATAACATTATTGTAGAACACTGGTTCTATAATAATAATTTTCCCTCTACAGGGGAAAATTCCCACTCCTTCCAGTCAGGGAAGTGCCCATACCCAGGGGCTTCTGCTCATTCCCTGAAGTCATCACTGCATTCCGGAAGAGCACACATTCTGCAGAGCTTCATCTCTCTTGAAATCTTGCTGTTTTAAAATAGGGGCTTCTACCCTTGAGGCTTTTTGTCTTTTCTAATAGGATTATCTACTCAATCTTTTAATCCCTTCAAATTGGAGAATTAGCAGATTTTGTAGACTCACCTTGCCTCAGTATGCATTTGGAATGTAGGGGTGGGGTTAGGTATAATGCCTCTCAACCAATAGTGTGGCTTCCCCCTGTACTCCCAACGCTTACAGGGAGAGTTTGAAAACATGTGTGGGTGGTTTCATTTTGGTTGTCACAATGAATGCAAGATGCTACCGGTATTTATAGGTAAAGGGACAAAGATGCTAAATATCTTGCAATGTGTGCAACAAAGAACTGCCCTGTCCAAAATGCCGTCTTGAGAAACACTTAGGAACTGGAATAAACTACACAGAATTATCTTTCCTTGGCACATTAAAATTAATGGCATAATTTTATGGCATCTTTTTGTTGTTTGGGGGCTGCTGGTAAATTTTGTATTTGTTTCATTTTTTAGGAGATAGGAGTGGGATATTCTGTGATCCTATTCCCCACAGGGAGTGGGGTGAGTTGTATCACAACACCCACCAAAAATCTCCTCCAGGGAAGGTGACAGGGTGTGGTTATAAGAACAAGCTTTTACATGGGCCAGAGGAGGCTTGACCCGTCAGAGAACTGAAAAATACTCTGTTAAGTTTGTTCAAAAGGCTCTTCTTGGGGAAAAAGAAAAATATTGTGATAGAAGTTATTCCCTGTTAGGAAATAAGATAAAACCTATTCTGTAGTTGTTTGCCAAGTGATTTACATTGTATCAGAAGATATTTATACTTTGTCTTAAATATATTTTTAAGAGATAAATATGCCAAAATGATAACATTTAACATAAAAGGGTGTGAAGAGAATCCGAATACATTAGCCTGCATTTCTGAATCAGGGATGGCTGACATTTTAATTGGAACAAATATTTCCTCTCCCAGTATCCTAGGGCTGCATTCAATAAGATACTAAACACAAACCTCTCATTTCAAGCTGGGTTTCCCTTAAGAAGCTAGCCTTTTGCTTTCTTTTTACACACTGGAATTTTGTGAGTATACTTCTAATTCTTTTAGAATATTATGCATTTTTTAAATATACAGATTTTGGGGACCAGGGCTGTAAACTCCCTAAGGAGCTATACCCCTAATCTCTAGACCAATGCTTGCTATACTCAAATTACTGAATAAATGAATAGCTGGAATAAGCAAATGAATGAATAGATGAAAAGAATGTGGGATTTGGAGTTAAATAAAACTGGACTCAAATCCCTGTTCGGAAACTTCATAGTTGTCTGACCCAAGGAGAGGTAATGAATCTCTTGGGTCTCTATTTATTGTAAAACCAGGATAACAATATCTACTTTACAAAGATACCATAAATCTATATTATATTAGAAAGTAAGTTCCATGAGAGTGGGGGCTTAAACAAATCTGTTGGATGAATTAATGAACTTGAAGTCCTATCTATAATGTGTCAATATTTGCATCTTTCCAATTGGACTTTTCATTTGTCTGCTTTTTATTGCTTTATTGAGGCGTTCATAAGGCTGCCACATGTCCCTATTGTTACTGTTTTTCTCTCTAGCTGTGGCTTGTCTTTCCTGATTTATTTCTTTTAATCTAGTTAGCTAGATTGTTAGTACACTGGGTAACCAAGATTGGATAAAGCAGGAATAACCAGGCTCTGTGTGGAGAAGGTTTGATGGATTTTGCTTTGAGTAAATTTCATACTTCTTAGTACTTAATGTGACATCTAATTTACTGCTCAGATTTTTTTTGTGCTTTCTCTTCAGTTTTAACCTGTACTTTGAATAAAGTTGCTGAAAGGGTAACTTTAAGACTTATAAATGATGACTGAAATATTTTAATACTTGAAAACAATGCCCAGTAGATTCTAACTGATAAACACATTACAAATCAAAAGTTAAGAACATCTGGGTGACTTCCCTGGTGGTCCAGTGGTTAAGAATCTGCCTTCCAATGCAGGGGACGTGGGTTCCATCCCTGGTCGGGGAACTAAGATCCTACATGCTGCAGGGCAACTACTGAGCCCACGAACCACAACTAAGACCCAATGCAGCCAAATACATAAATTAATTAATAAAAAATATTAAAAAAAAAGAAAGTCAAGAACATCTGTAAAATTAGGCCAGCTATTTGCTCAAGCCAAAAAATAATAATAATAATTTAATCTCTCTCAGGAGCCTTCCTATTTAGTTTTAGATAAAATGTGATTAGCAAGGGAATTAAATTAATCAAAATTTCTGATCACATACTTAAACATCTCTAAGGAAAGCAAAGTCATTTATAGCAGATATTTTCTACTGACTTCACAATTAGAAATTTTATAATTAGTGTTCCCATCTGCGTCTTTCCATAAATAGTAAAAGTTGGGGAGTAGATTTAAGTTAACAAAGGACTCACAATAGAAATATAGATAATCAAATAATAATGACCTCTGTGTGAGGGACTGAAAATTTATTTACCTTGGCCAGGTTTCTCCACCAAATCCATAATGCTGGTGTCCTTTGCCCATGACACGAGGAGGTTCACATTTTGGCCTGTGTTCCTCAGGGAGTGAAATGGGTATTATGCCACCATATTCCCTTTCAGCGCCCCACGGAAGCCTACATCGTTGGAGTGACTCCCTTAATTCCTGACACCTGGGCAAAAAGAGAGACTTTTGAAATAGCTTCAGCATGGAATGCTATGGTCTGAATGTTTGTGTCCCCCCAAATTTATATGTTTAAATCCTAATGCCCAGTGTGATGGTATAAGAAGGTGGGACCTTCAGGAAGTGCCTAGGTCATGAGGAGCCTTCATGAATGGGACTAGAGCTCTTGTAAGAGACTCCCGAGGGCTTGCTAGGCCCTTCTACCATGTGAGGATACAGCGAGAAGGAGCTGGTCAGAAATACATATTCTCAGGCTCCATCCCAGACCTAGGAATCAGAATTTGGGGGGGTGGTGGTAGAGCCCTGTAATCTGTTTTACACAAGCCCTCCAGATGATTCTTTTGCATGCTTAAGTTTTAGATGCACTGCTCTGTTCAACAGTTACCTTCCATAGAAAACAGGTCTCCAATAGTCCCACCCTTTATAGCTGTACCATTCAGTAGGTTGGAGACATGGAAGTTTCCTAAATTTGGTGGGTAGGGCTAGTGTGACGTTGAAAACTGGTAGTTCAGATGACTTTCTCTGTTCTTTCTTAACAAGGGAATAAAGGGCAAGGATGCTTACTCACTGTTGTAACCATGTTTTACAGGAAGTACTCAGTGGAAGTCTGTTAAATGAATGCATGCCTGAGTGAATGAGCAAGGCCAAAGAGAGTGATTTGTTTCCTGGACTGCAACTTATGACACAGAATGAAAGCTTCAGGCTAGGGAGAAGCCCTCACAAAACTCTTAAGAATATCTGGCTAAAGATCTGCATCCTAATTAGGAAGGATTTAATGTCTTCCAGTTTCCACTAATGGCAGTCTGAAATATTTGGACTAACCTTCCCACTGAAAATAACTAAGAATGCTGAAAAAGCAGCTTTGGGGTTGGTGAACATGTGGAGATGGGGGGGCAGTGGCGCCCTCAGACCTCATGTAAGTTCTGCGCCCCTTCCCACATACCTTGCCCTATGCATCTCTTCCATCTGGCTGTTCTTAAGTTATATCCTTTTATAATAAACCTGTAATCTATCACCAAAAAATAAACAGTACAGGGTTCTAGAGAATAAAGAACATTGATTCATCACAGTTTCCACAACACAGCAAAAAGAGGACAGGTCATTGTAGACAAGGACTCTGGCACACTCACCACGGAATCCCCAGGATATAGTATAGTACCTTGCAAATATATGGTGCTCAACAAATATTCATTGACTAGATGGTTTTCCTTGAGAGCAGACAATGACACGATAATCTTAGAAAGGGAACCAGTTGTACTTTGGGTTAAATTTTCTTGGAGAAGTTGAATTCTCTTTTTACTTGACTGTTTTGATTTGCTGGGAGAAGACAAAATGAAAACAAAATGCTGAAAAGAAAAAAAAGAAAAGCGTCTTCTTAAAAACAACTCATTGTTAATAAGACAGAAAGGGATACCAGGGCTCCATAAGAGGAAAAACAGGAATCCAGAGAGGTAAACAAGCACAGAAGCCACTTTTGCCCTTAGGGCAGTGCTGATTCTGGCGAATTTTTGTTTTAAGGGTTTTGCAGGGTGAGGAGCACAGAAATCAGGCAAGTGAGGAACTGAAAGGACACCATCTCTGCAATAAGCTGGGACCTTAAAAGGCTTCCCTCTCATGTTAAAAGTGAGTCAGGAATAAACCAGCTCTCTCGTCTTCTGCCCAAGTTTGCACCTGTCCATGACTTGAACTTAGATTTAAGTGGTCTGGGATACCTCCTGTACATATATATGCAAGACCAACAGGATTCCCTTCTGGAGGGAGGATTCTTGTGGGAATCATTGTCCAGGATGAGTTCTAAAGGATGAGTAGGGCTTACGTAGGTGCAAGAGAGGGAATACCCTAGGCAGGGGGAAATAACATGTAAAAAGGCCTAGAGGTTAGAAAAGTTATGGAATTGAAAATTCCTGACAGTGCTGGCTCCAGAATCCTTCTTGGGGAAGGACTTGCTTGTTTTATAAAATATTTTGTTAGGTCGCTTGGTAAAGAGACAGAGACTCTGCAAGTACGGGTGTTGGTAAGGACTCAAGCAACCCAAGATTTGTTAAGCTGCTCTGCAGTGGAAGGGATTTGGTTTTTTGCTCTCGAGAGAGGCAGATGAGAGGAAAGGGAAGTAAAGGGAGAGGAAGAAAAGAAGCCAGCAGGATGGTAAGGGATTGCATTGGGTGAAAAGCCAGTGAGAGAACTCTGGTGACAGCTGGGCTAAAGAAATTTTAAAAATACAGAAGCTATGGCTAATAAGGGGCTTTTAGTTATGTATTGTATGGTGTGATATGATTCTTCCTTTTGACCCCTAACTGATGAGTGAAATTTACCAGGCTCACAAGTGCTCTGTGTGGATGGGGTCTTTGGAGGAACCTAAAAAAATGACTGAGTTTCACACCTGGGTCAAAACATTGTTGAACAGAATCAGTATAGGTGGAACCAGGAACCCAAAGTCAGTAATGACCAACCCCCCACCCCCATCCTGGGAATTTGGATAAATTTTGAGGAAGCCTTTGGATTTCCAGAAGGCACGGAATAAAGATTTGAGTGGAACTTATCTGGATCTTAAGGGCTGAGAAGACAGAGTTGAATTTTGGGTTATATCAGTAGAGCCGTGTGAGAGGGGAAGCAAGAGAGGAAGACGAGGACAATATCCTGCACAGCCTTATGGGCCCTTTGGACTATACCGTCTGAGCAATGGGGAGCCAGTTAGAAGCATGGGAAGGGAGCTCAGAGAGAGAGGTGTGGACTGTAGAGCTGCTTTCTTCTTTGTACCGGGATAGCGCTTGGCTTAATGTAATCCCCCTGTACATATTTGCTGAATGAAATGAAGGAGTAACACTTGGGACTGTCTTATTCGTGGAATGCATTAGCTCATAAAGTCACTAGACAGGGGCTGCACTAGATAGGCATTGGCAAATTATGGCCCACAGGCCAAATCCAACCTACTGCCATTTTTGTAAGTAAAATTTTATTGGAATGCAGCCATGACCATTCATTTATATACTGGCTATTGTCTATGGCTGTTTTCACCCTACAACAGCAGAGTTGAGTAGTCTGACGGAGACTATAGCACCTATAGTCTGGTCCTTTACAGAAGAAGTCTGTCAACCGCTGCATTAGCTAGTGAAGGAGAACCTGGTGACCACTGATTCGGGGTGCTGTAGAAGGGATGCAGGTATTCAGTTCTCAGACCTGTGAGGTGTGATCTATGACTGTGATCAACAGCCACAGTTTGGGGGGCATGACAAGTGAAAACTATTTAAACACATTTGATTAATGACAACCTAAGTTTTTAAAAGTTACACTTAAATGAGATGAGTTAATTTCTCAGCATCTGACCCTCATATATTACACTAGCCTAGGAAGATGAACCTGTAGCATATGTTCCTCAGTCATTTGGGTTGGCATTCATCTAAAGCCAGTAAGTTGCAGGAAACCATTTAAAATAAAAGGCAAAGCAAAAATAAGTCATATTTCTCTTTCATTTGAGGGTCTTACATTCCCCGCCCTGCCCTAGCTTTAATATTAACAGAATTTGTAGAAGGAACTAATTAAATTAAATATTGAAGTTTTAGGATTAAATAACTTCATAGCTTAAATAATACATGTCTCCAAAGCAAATAAAAATAAATGATTAGTGCTGCACTCTTTAGCCACATAAAATTAATGTGTACTTGTTTTTGAGAAAGATACATTCCCTATGGATGAATCAATATCTTGCTTTAGAGTCACTGTACAGAATTTTGACTCAGGGGGGCTGAATTTGGCCAGTAATTATTGGAAGACATGATTAAAGGAAAGCCTAGAACAAACATTTTTAGACAGGAAGCTAACAGTCAAAAAAAAAAAAATTCAGGAATCAGAAAGCAATGGGATGAAGCCAGAAACAAAAATGGGAACTTATATTTAAATCTTAAGCAATTCTCAAGACACTTCCTTAATTGATGTTTATTTTCCTAATGGACTAGGGAACTTGCTAGAGGTAAGGAGATGTCAACTGAATGGAAAAAGGAGGTAGGCGTCTGTGATTTTGAGTATCTGTACCTGCCATTCTTAAATTTTCAATGGAAGAAATACAAAAGAATACCACCTGCTTATTAATATTTTTAAAGGAGAGCAAGTAATTATACATAATAGTGACTAATATAATTGTTCCAAAATATACCAGTGAAGAAAGTAACTGAAGTACAAAGATTAATTTGCCCTTGGTCACTGGGTAAGCCAGAACTGCAATCCTGGTTTTCTTTTTGTTTACAGTGCTTTCTGCTAGCCCAGTGGTTCTCAAAATAAGCTGAAAAACTTCTAAAAATGCAGATTCCCTAGACCCAACTCAGACCCAGTGAGTCAGAACATTTACAGATAGAGCTTGGGAACCTGTATTTTCAGAACACTCCTCATGTGATTTTGATGTGCCCAGTTGTCAAACCAATGCTGGGTAACCATGGAGTTAGACTGTGTTGTCTATTCTGGAAAGAAGAAAAAATAGGTGGATGTGAGGAAATAATTTTGCATCTCTGTAAAATTGCCAAGTTAGTTTAAAATACGTTATAATATTTTAAAAAATCATCCTTTTAAGTACATCCATGTTTAGAAAATTAAGCTGCTGAGAGCTAACACATGCTAGGACTCACGTTCATCCTTACCATTATGAAGGCAATCCCTAAAAGCCAGGAGATTTTGTTTTTCATTGTTTTGTTTTGTTTTTGAGATACCTTGAGGTTTGAGCTGGGAGCTATAGACCCTGAACCTGGTCTGTAAGAAGTAAGCCTCAGCATTGATAGGGCAGAGGTACCAATATTACCCTGATGACACTTTCCAGAGCAGTTCAGAGGAATACCACTGAGAGAAAAGAGAACTTCTTTTTCTGTAAGCTGCCCAGCTGCTTTTTAAAAGGAAGTTAAATGGAGGGGTTCTGAGAATACATGATCATCCTGGCTTTCCCATTTGGGGACTATGAAAGGAAAAAGTTCACATGGAATAAAATGGAAAGCAAATTTTATTTATTAGGAGCTAGGAACATGGTTGTACATAGATATTGCTTCGAATAATACCTTATTATAGTTTATAGGTAATTGAATATATGCTGTGTTTAATTTTGTAGTCAGTTAATGAAAAGCAATATTTTCTCAAAGATGTTTCTCTTAGATTTCATGCCGGTTAAAGGGTTTTGGAGCCAATTACTAACCAACCGTAGGACCACTTAGGTAGAGGGGATCAAAATTTCAGTGAAACGCCTACTCAGATCCCTTTGGGCCAAATATAAATCCTCACATTGCTGCTTTTGATCCAGGGACAATTGCCTATCCCCAGATCACACACGATCTGCTAAGGGTTTCCTCTGACTCCAGGGAAACCCTGTCTAATCTGATGGTCCTCGGAGCTGAGTAGGAATTTAGGGCTCACAGCCACTTTTGGGAAGCAGGTAACAGCAGGTGCAGCAGGGATTGAGTCAGTAGAAGTGAGCTGAGCCCTCTTTCCCACAAATATGAAAATATTTCTTTTCATTAAGTGAAAACAGCAGTTTACAGAAAATATGTTGAATATGATCTTTAAATTTAAAAACTGGAGAGGACACATATTGAGATATTAACAACGGTTATTGTTTCTGGATAAAGGAAGTACAGAGGTTTTCTTCCTTGTGTTTTAATTTCATAATTTTTCCTTCGGTTGGAAAAATGGAAAATTTGTTTTCTTTGTGGATTGCCATGATTTCTATATTATTTATATGGAAATGTGTTAGTTTTTGATTAGGGGGGAAAGCTATCTTTTTATTTTTTCATATAAAGAGTATGTTTACAAATTGGAATAGATCCATGGAAGTCTGATCAAGACAGTGAAAGCCTCGATGCAAGAAGAAAGAGTAAAGTCTGTTGAGAACCAGTGTTCGTCTGGCAAAGAGAACTTAGAGAGAGCCAAAAGAATCTTTAAACTCTTGAGGGCTGCTATCCTGAAGATAACAGATTATTTTTATTTTGCATGGCTTTAGAGGGAAGAACCAGGGTCAGCAGATGGAAGGAGGAAATATTCTTAGTAGAAAGAAAATTATCTAACAATCAGGTGCATTAATGTGGTAGTGATGTCCCATTTTGGAAGTGTTTAAACTGAAGCCAGGTGACTTGTCTGATTTGTTAAGAAACAAATTCTTTTTTTAAAAAAAATTGAAATATAATTGATGTATAACACTATATTAATTTCAGGTGTACAACATAATGATTCAATATTTGTATATATTGCAAAATGATCACCACAATAAGTCCATCCATCACTATACATAGTTACAGAGATTTTTCTAATGATGAGAAGTTTTAAGATCTTTTCTCTTAGCAACTCTCAAATATACAATGCAGTATTATTAACTATAGTCACCATGCTGTACATTATCTCCCCATAACTTATTTATTTCATAACTGGGTGTTCGTACCTTTTGACCACTTTCTTAAGTGAGAAAGACTTCTTAGATGAGAGATTTGACCAAGTGAAATTATAAAACAGACAAACAAGCAAAAGCAAGAAAACAGGCTATTTTTCACCAAGGATTTTGAGATTTTTTTTTTTTTTCTTAAAATGATTCAGGGGCTTCCCTGGTGGCGCAGTGGTTGAGAATCTGCCTGCTAATGCAGGGGACACGGGTTCGAGCCCTGGTCTGGGAAGATCCCACATGCCGTGGAGCAGCTAGGCCCATGAGCCACAACTACTGAGCCTGCGCGTCTGGAGCCTGTGCTCCGCAACAAGAGAAGCCACGATAGTGAGAGGCCCGTGCACCGCGATGAAGAGTGGCCCCCACTTGCCACAACTAGAGAAAGCCCTCACACAGAAACGAAGACCCAACACAGCCAAAAATAAATATAAATAAATTAATTAATTTTTAAAAAATGATTCAAATAAATACAAAAAAGCTGGCACTAAGATCTTGGAAAATTACTTGTTTGTACCTGTTCCTCCATATGTGAAATGGGGGTAAGAATAGTACTTATAGGGCTGTTGTGAGGATTAAAAGAATTACTATATACAAAGCATTTGGTACAGTGCCAACACACAGCAATCACTCAGTGTATGTTAGATGCAATTTTAAGCATAATCTGCAATTAACGTTTTACAGGAAATTTGGTAAAGCAGAAGTTTAGATAGCAACTCTGAATAACAGATTCTAGGAGTACTTCTGAGCAGATGATATTAGCAGGTGATAAGAACCCACTCTACCACTCTATAAAATAAAAAAGTTTGATTAAAACATTAATTTACAAATGAAGGAACTGATCATTCTAGAGTTCTAGAATGTGGTAGATGAATTTGATGTTTGCCTTTTAAAAATACACACTAACTTTTTACTTCTTGCCAAGTTCCTAACAGATGTGGACACTTCAAGGTTTTTAGTTAATTGTCAGGTTATGCCTTCCCTATGATGTGATAAACAGAAGAGGCCCATAACCTTAAATGTTTTTTCTCACATGACAAAAGTACACTAATATATTTAAACCCTTCTTAGTTGTTTGCTTTTGTTTTACCTGTCCTCTGAGGCTGTTGGGCGAGCTGTTTGTAGTGGGGTGTGCAATTCATTAGAGTAAAAGGTGTCTGACGGTATGTCAGCTCCTTCAAGCTCCCTGCAGCAGTAGGGCCTGCCATGAATTACCTCCATGCTTCTTGGCTAAAAAGGCACAATCTGGAAAAAGAAAAGGAGGGCACACTTGGTTACGGAGTCAACTGACTTGGTTGCTATCACACTGACCCTCCCTCAGGGCAGGCAGGAAACAAGCTTTGTACTGCTAAATTGTTCAACCCAACGCTGCATAGAAATCATGGGCTTCCTTCCTCAGGGAGAGCCGTATCTGTGGATCATTGGGTGTCATGGCAGTAATAAATAGCAACTTAAGTTCTATGGAAATGAGTTTCAACTGAAACAAATCCACAAAGTGGAAGATGTTCTAAAGTAGAGTCTCAACACTAGGTGGATGACATGTGGGCCCATATAATAAGGCCTCTACCTCGCAGACACTGACTGACATTGGACTCTTGCCTCAAGTTTAAGAATAACTATTCAGGAAAATTCAGCTGATCCCCCCCGGCCCAGGTCTTTTTAAAAAGCAGGGAGACTCATCATCCAACGGAATCAACAGCTGTGCTTCTAAAGCCTTCAGGGATTCTGAACGAGAAGTTCTTTGCAGAGAGGTGGAGAATCAGTGGTGCAGTATGAGCGGGACCCCAAAGTGAGAATCCCACCCCTTCCTGGGACTTGGAGGGGGGAAGCCAAAGATTCACCTTGGCTAGGACCGCTGAGGCCTAGCCTCCAGGGCCAATCATCAGCGCCCCGCCCAGCGGTGCCTCGGGGGTCCGGACGCACCTGGGACATCAGCCTGGGAACCGCAGGCGACCTCGCCTCCTCTTCCCCTCCCCAGAGTTGGTGGGCCTCTGCGGGGCGTGGAATAACGCCGTCGTCTGCACCTGCGGCCCGGAGGAGCTTGCGTGCAGGTGCGGGTGAAGGAGAGCGAGGGACCGCAGGCAGGCCTGGGGTGGGGTTGAGGGTGCCTGTGACGGCGACCGTGACCGTGGCATCAGGTAATGCATTCTTGCGGGGCAGCGGGCTTCGGGGAGGCGGGCATGGGCGGCGGTTGGCTCTTAGAGGTTTCGGAAGAAGCCAGCCCACGAGCTCTGGGACCCGTAGGAACTGGAAGCCGGACGGAAGGTGGGGAAAGAGGACTAGACTCCCAGTCCAGGGCGAAACGGGCAGTTCGGCTGCCCCAGGCCCTGGGCCCCGCCCCTTGCATCGCCCCTGGTCCTGCCCCGCCCTCCGGCGCCCTCTGCAGGCCGCGTCAAGCGCTCCTTCGAGGGCTGATTGTCCTAGCGCTGCTCCCGGCCAGGGCGTTCTCTCCTGTGCACTGGGTGGTGGACAGGAACAGGGCCAGGGAGACTCTGGTGAGGTGGGAGCCTCTGACTCATCCGTGTTTCTTAGCCACACCCCCCCGGTGGGGAACGGTGTGGCCTAATCGAGGGTGGCTTCCGCAGGACTCAGCACGTGCAGCCCCTGGATTGCGCCAAGCAGAGCCACGGCTCTTCCTCCCCTGGTTGGGTGCGGACAGGGCAAACGGGCAGTTGGCCTGCGGTTGCCCTACCCAATCCCCAAAGACCTCGCCCATTACCTCATTTACGCCCACCCCCCTGCCAAATCTTCTCCAAAGAAACGAGTGTGCACAACCTTCCTACACCTACAGAACCCTGAGATTCTGTGATGGCTGAGAACAGGGCCCTTGAGGAGGACCCGGATGTGGGAAGGTTACTTTTCGGTGAGAGGTTGGCCCTGATCCTGAGGGAACGCAGGAAAAGCTGGGGGCAAGAGTGACCACCTCTTAGAAGAGAGGTGTAACAGAGCCGTTCTCTGCCTGTTTTAAATCAGCCCACCAGTGAGTATCGATTTTGTGCTGTGCCTTCTAGGTGAGTGTTAGCTGACGTGAGAGAAAGAAAGGTACGTTAGAGTATGCAAAGTGGTAATTTTGTACCTCTGGTCTGTTTCTTAGTCCCTGCACCTCTCCCCGACTCCTGTAGTTATCAGCCACTAAGCCTGGAAGAGTAGATTTTTCTGGAGGTAGACTTGTGAGTTAGGTGAAGTTTGACTTTCTCTTTGACCCCTTTAACATATTTTTTTTGGTTTTCAAAAATTTTTCCTAGAAGTTCACCCTAAACTTTTTGCTGCTTTGTGTTTTCAGGGTCTCCCATGAAATTATCTTGCCAGCCCAGCCCATTTTATATACCTAGCCTCCCAGTGCTTTCCACACTCCACCTTTTCCCATGCTTGACCTTCGTCCAGTTTCCTCATGGCTTGATTCTTCCTGGAAGGTAATAACTCTGTAATAGATTCAATCGGGGATATCTGATGAAGCTGTGTCACTAGCCACGTGTTAGTATGAATGTGGATGGTTGTGATACTAGGGAAGTTGAGGCAACTCCAGGTCGACTGACCAGGATATGTAGTGATAGCCTCCAGGTTGTAGTGGGCTTGAAATTTTATTTTCAGTCAAGTGAGTGTAAAGGGTAGGAAAATGTAATTATTTTTACCTTTGTTATTTTCAAATAAAATTTACAGGCAAGAAAATATTTGTTGCCAGATCTTTGTAAAACAATTGTTTTCTTTGGAAATGCTTCTACATCTGGAAGATGCTTAGGGATGTCAGGATTGGTTCTATTTGACCAACACTCCTTAACGTAGGCTTTTATGATTCAGTTCACACTGCTTCAGCCATCAGGTGATGTGTATGTGACCCCCCAGCAACACATAGTAGCCTCCTATCCAGGTGTGCTCAAAATGATTGATTTCTTATATATGTCGTGGCCACCAGTGGGGTCAGTAGGCTCAAATCCCCTTTCTATTGCTACTTCTCCTGCCATGTTGACCTCTCTTTCACTACCTCATTTACCTTAATGTATTTCTTGTTTGCTTTTTTGTATCACTAGTAATCCTTACAGCATGGAAGATGAAATTTGGAAATGAAAAAAAAATGTATGCATAGACTATTGTGTTTGAGTTGACAGAAATCCCAAACTACTAAAGACCTTTAACCTTTAAGAAAAGAATATGCAGGAAATATATAATAACGTAAAGCATGAATTATAGTCTATAACCTTTTTAAAAGTTAACCAAGTCACATTTGATAATGAATAAAATAAGGTTTTGAGGGACTTAGTACTTCTTGGCAGATATGAATTTTTTTTTGATGTGGACCATTTTTAAAGTCTTTATTGAATTTGTTACAATATTGCTTCTGTTTTATGTTTTGGTTTTTTGGCCACGAGGTATGTGGGATCTTAGCTCCCTGATCAGGGATCGAACCTGCCCCCCCTGCATTGGAAGGCACAGTCTTAACTACTGGACCACCAGGGAAGTCCCAGATATGAATATTTTTATTTTGATCTTTTTTCCAGTTTTATTGATATAATTGACATATAGTACTGTATAAGTTTAAGGTGTACAGCATAATGACTTGATATATATATATTTTGAAAATGAATAAAGGAAACCTCATTCAAAATGGAGTTGGGAAGGCCTAAGGGGGAGCTTTCACGCACATACCTCTCATCACAGCTTAGTTTACACCTCCCAGCCCGAAGAAGCTTAATTTACAGCAGGAAGAAGGAAGATTTTCTTCTTGCCTAGAAATAACCCAGCTGATGAGAAACTGCTACAACCCTGAAATCTCTCTCCTCCAGTGAGTTTTTTTTTTTTTTTGCGGTACACGGGCCTCTCCCTGTTGTGGCCTCTCCCGTTGCGGAGCACAGGCTCCAGACGTGCAGGCTCAGCGGCCATGACTCACGGGCCCAGCCGCTCTGGGGCTTGTGGGATCCTCCTGGACCGGGGCTCGAACCTGTGTCCCCTGCATCAGCAGGCAGACTCTCAACCACTGCGCCACCAGGGAAGCCCCTCCAGTGAGCTTTTAAACAAACAACCCCTCCCAACTTCCTATTTTCCTCTATAAAAGAGCACTCCTTCCTTTGTTCTCCAAACTGTGGTTTGCCATAGTTTCCATGGCCCAAATTGCAATCACGTGCTATTCCCAAATAAACTTGATTTTGCTGGCTAAACCGTTACCTTTTTATTTTAAAGGTTAACATTACTTGGTGTCAGAAGGGGGATCTGAAGATGAACCCCTGAAGAATTAATAATCCCTGGAATCATGCACGGTACCCACTTGATTGCCTTGTGCTCCCCACTTCCATTTGGTTCGGTAAGTCTCCTCTCAGATTCAAACTCCCTCCTTTTGATTGAGCTCTCCAACTTTATTTGGGATCTGTTTTTGTTTTTGTGAAGTCATTTCCCTTTTGGTGAGTACTCATTTGTTTTCTGGACCTCTGGTTTTGAAGTATGGGATCCCAATTCTCTAAATTCTCTCAAGAGTCCTCCTTCTGGGACCACGGCTGATTTTATGTTCAAAAACTATGGTCCTTTCTTTTGCATATTTTTAACTAAGTGGACCAACTTAACCAAAAATAGTTTATAACTCCAGGGGTCACTTTTGGAAACTTTCGACCTCTTCAAACTTGTTTTTCTCAGAACTAAATGGAAGACCATGGCTCTAAAATTAAACAAACCGAATAGGATGTGTATTTTAATTGGTACCTGGAGGCTTCCAAATGCATTCAATACTCTAAAATCGCCTCTTTACAAAATATCATTTCTAAATTAACTAAGGCAAACAAACAATTGCAAAAAAAAATGAAAAAGTCTTCTGAGGCCTCTTTTACTCCTCCTCTTTGTCTTCAGCACCATATTCTTCTTTTCCTTCGGCACCATCCCCCTCTTCTACACCTTTGTTTCCTCATTCTAATTCTCTCACTGAACTTCCCTTTTTCTCTGAACCTCTCCCTCTCTCCCCTTCTCCTGAACCTATTAAAAGCTGCCCCTTTAAAATCAGACCCTCTGAGGATCCAAATGCTAAACCCTTAATTTCTTATGTTCCCTGGACTAAAGCTGAACTATGTGCCATAGTCAAAGATTTTTCTCAGAGTAAGTGAGGATCCCCACAGGATTGCTGAGGAATGTAATATAGTCATTCAAACTTCCTTTTGGTTTCTGGTTTCTCTGACTTATATCAGCTAGTTCAGATGCTTGTTGGCGAAGGCCAGGCCCAACACTGGATGAAACTACTAATTGGGATGGTCCCGAGACCTGGAGACAAACCCTTGCTGTTGCTGTTTTATCATATGATGAGGCTCAGGGAATCACCAGATGACTCCATTTGGCAATTCCTAGGGCTTTCCCAAAGCCAGTCGATTGAATAAAGTTCAGGCTTGTACCCAGAAGCCCAGTGAGCCTTGTATGACTATCATACCTGGCTCTAAATTGTCTTTAAAGAAAATTCTGGTCTTCCTTTGAATGTTGAACCCACTTGGGTAGCCTTTAACTCTGTGTTCAATAACGGGCTGAACCAGGATCTTTCTCTTCTAGTTGAAAGGACCAGGATGGAATGAGAAACTATGTCCATTCCAGATTTAGTTAATTTAGCAGACTAGCTTGCCCACACCCTAGATGATTCAGCTAAAAGGAAGACCACTAAAGTCCTCAATTTTCAACTCCAGCAAATGGAGGCTTGTAAACAAAAACAAAACCTTCCCAGTCTTTGCCATTATTGCAAAAAGCCAGGACATTGGAAGAAAGACCTAGAAGCTTAAGCACTCCAGGTACCTTCAACCCTCTAACCAGCCTTTCCTGTGCTCTAACTCCCAGTGATGGGACTGCGAGCAATTACAGGTTTTTCCTCTCAATTTTCCCCCTTAATTGACTTGGAGAAACTACTCTCCAGATTAGGAATGAATCTCTCTCTGTCCTTATTGAGCTACACCCTTGGTGCTCAACCCCACTGTTATTAAACAGCCCCTACCTTGGAATACTAAAATGGTTCCGATAGTGGGGATCTCAACTAAATCTCAACAGATTTCTGTTACTAAACCCACCGCCTTTTGTTTAAGCCCTCTAAGAGATAATCACCCCTTTCTCCTTAGTTCCTCTGCCCCATTCATTTATTGGGCCAAGATTTCTTAGAAAAATATCATCCTGGAATTTCTTTCTCCTAAAAGAAGGAAATAATTCTAGAATTTGATAACAGCCAAAATAGCTGACTGGGTGACTCCGTTGACCCTTTAACATCTTTTATTTGCTCTGCCTCTGGCAGCACTAGAGCTAATTCTAAGGACACTAATCATTTGTCCCTAATGGATCAGCTACCACCCTCCTTATGGGCAAAATCTTCAACTGATATTTTCAGAATCCCCAGTGCCCCTCCCATTAGGGTACAAGTAGATTCCTCAAAGCCTCTCCCCAGAATCAGTCAATCCTCTGTAAATAAAGAGACCCTCCAGGGCATTAAGTTGATAATAGAAGACTAAAAGACCCAGGGCCTCGTTATTTTCTGTACTAGGCCCTGCAACATCCCTATTTTACCTGCAAAGACATCCAGTGGTGGAGGGTGGAGATTGGTCCAACACTTCTGAGTCATAAACAGTGTTGTCTTCCCTTGTCACCCTATTTTTCCTAATCCCCATATTTTATTAGCCTCCATACCCATCGAAAGCAAATTTTTTTTTACCATGATTGATTTATGTAGCGTCTTCTTTAGCATCCCTGTGGATAAAGCTAGTCAATATGCATTTGCCTTTATTTGGAAGAACAACAATACACCTAGACAGTAATGCACTAGGGTTTTACTGCGAGGGTTCTTACTTCTCACAAACCTTAAAAACAGATTTAGGGGCTTCCCTGGTGGTGCAGTGGTTGAGAGTCTGCCTGCCGATGCAGGGGACATGGGTTCGTGCCCTGGTCCGGGAAGATCCCACATGCCGTGGAGCGGCTGGGCCCATGAGCCATGGCCGCTGAGCCTGCGCGTCCGGAGCCTGTGCTCCACAACGGGAGAGGCCACAACAGTGAGAGGCCCGCGTACTGAAAAAAACAAAAAACAAAAAAAAACAGATTTAGATAATATAAAATTTCCTAGAGACTATTTTATTGCAATGTGTAGACTTGCTTCTCTGCTCCCCTTCTCAGGTCTCCTCACAGGAAGACAGCATCCACCTGTTAAAGCTTTTAGCCTCAAAGGGGCATAACCTTTCTAAGGAGAAACTGCAGTTTGTTCCAACCCAAGTTATTTCAGGCACCTGGTCTCAGATCAAGGGCTCACCTTGATCCAGATAGGCTTCATGGCGTCTGGAACTTACCAAAACCCCAAATTGGATGTCAACTACAAGGTTTCCTTGGGTTGGCTGGCTATCATGGGAACTGGTTTCTGAGCTTTTCTCTCATGACCCAGCCTTTCTATGCCTTACTAAGGAACACCAAACCTGACCTGATTACTTGGGAAAATCAGGATGACCTAGCTTTTAATACCTTAAGGGAAAGCTTGATAATCCTTCTTTCCTTGGACACCCTAATCATCAACTTCACTATTTCCTCTTCCTATATGAAGAGGGAAACACTGTTGGAGTACTTACCCCCAAACATGAGTATCACCATTGCCCCATAGGGTAGTACAGTCAGCAGGTAGACTCTGTGGCATGTGGATACCCCTGGCCTCAGAGCCATTCCAGCCCCATCCTTTTAGTTAAGGCAACTGAAGAACAGTCATGGGATCCCCTCTAAAGATCTTGATCTTTGTACTCCATGCAGTAGAAACCCTCCTGAATTCTCATCACACTTAATACCTTTCAGCCAGTTATCTCACCTCCTACAAAAATCCATTTGCTAACTGTACCCCACATAACTCTTTCTTGCTGTAATAGCTTTAACTCTGCCACCCTTCTTCCCTCCTCTGCAGATGATACACCTTTAGCTAAGGGCAAAACTGCAAACATTTATACTGATAGTATACCTTTGGGCTTGCCCATGACTTTGGGCTTGCCCATGACTTTGGAATGCTATGGAAACAGCAAGGTTTCCTTACTTCTAATAAGGATAAAATTTAAAATGGCTCTTGTGTCCAAAATTTATTAGATGCCATACTCCTACCAGCTGCTTTGGCTATTATTAAGGTCCCTGGGCATTCCAAACTCAACTCCCTGGAGGCAAAAGGAAACCATGCCACTGATATTTCTGCCAAGAATGCTGTTCTCAAAAAACCAACAATCAAACCTCTGATATGGTCCAAAGTGGTGTTTCCCCCAAATAATAATCTAGAAAAATTGACTAGAGCTGCCCAACAATTGGACTCAAGAAAGGAAAAAACAATACTGGAAATCTAATAACTTGGTTCTATAAAAAGAGAGCACTCTGGTTTGGGCCAAATAATCTGGTCTTACCAGAGACTCTAAAATTCCCATTACTGATAACTTTACATGCATTAAACCATTGGTCTGTGGATAAAGTAATAACGTTCATGAATCAGTACTGGTGAGGAAATATTAATAAGGCTGCACAAAGTGTCTACTTTTCTTGTCCCATCTGTCCAAAATACATTCCTGGGAAACTGTCTGCACTGCCCCCAAACACTTTAAATTACCCAATAGACCATTCGAATTTTGACAGATGGATTTTGTACAACGTCCCCTGTCTCATGGGTATAAATATGTTTTAGTCATGGTTTGTTTGTTTTCCCACTGGGTCAAAACCATTCCATGTAGATAAGCTACTGCCTCTTAGTGGCTAAAATACTATTAGAGAAGTTTACCTCTACCTGGGGAACCCCTCCTGAACTCCATAGCAACTGGGGAACCTATTTTACTAGTTAAATATTACAGCAAGTCTGTGCTCTTTAGCCAGTCCTATAGCATTTTCCCAGTGCATATCATCCTCAGTCTTCAGGACCAGTCAAAGGAACAAATGACACCATCAGTACTCAACTGGCAAAATTTGTGGGAACCCTCCAACTACCTCAGGCAAAAGTATTGCTGTTGGTCCTTCTAAATCTCAGATCCACCCCGACTGGAACTCATAAACTCTCACCATGGGTGAAATAATTGCTGGGTTCCTCATGCATCTGGCTCCTGCTTCCTTTGATCCACAGCTAATAAAAGGAGGTGTACTTCAGTATTACAAAGTATATACTGCAGTATTTCATCCATTGAAAATAACCAAGCTTTAGTAGAGCGATCTTTCCACGGTGTGCTCCCAGGAGATGAAGACCTCAAAACACCATATGTCGTGGCCTGGAGATTTTGTTTATTGGAAAAGACATATCCATTAAGACTCTCTTCAATATACTCCAATAAAGATGTTAAAAAAAAAAAAAAGACTCTCTTCAGCCACATTGGAAAGGGTCTTATCAAGTGTTACTGATCAATTCTTGTGCTGCCAAACTTCAAGGAGTTGACTCCTGGATCAATGTGTCTCATCCAAAGAAAGCTTCCCCCCCGCCCCCCTGCCCACCGCCACCCAAAAGAAAGCCCTAAACCCTGACTGGACCTGCACACCAACTGATGAGCTCAAACTGAAGGTTTCCAAGAATCAAAGCAGACAAGAGCTGAAGGAAACAGCTTTCACAAGATGACTGGACCAGGCCTGTACATCCTTTTCTCACCATTGCTTCTTACCTTATTTTCTCCCTCTCTTTCTTAGAGAAAGATAATGCTCTTATCCCAGTGCATTTCCCAATCTGTTGCAAAAAGGAGAAACCTTTCTGACTGTTGGATCTGTCACCAGAAACTCTGATCTGTTCATGATGTTGAACATCCCTTGGTCATATCTGTAACCAATTTCTCTTTAATCGCAAGTGTTATTGCTGATTATACCCATAAGCCTATGTTTGTTACCTATTAGGCTATTATGACTGAGTGTTCCCTTACTTTATTTCAATCTTTCCCCATACTAAACACCTCTACCTTGGTCAATTGTACAGCCTTCACTCCCCCACATTCTTTACTAAGTACGATCTGTCCCCATACACCCAAGGGAAATACAAATGGACGGACTCCTCTTTGCAAGGCTTTTAGAAAAGACCCTTTTAGGATGGGATGGACCTTCACAGAATGTTATCCCTTGTATCCCTGGCTTGAAAAGGTCAATCAGGAGATTCCAGCTAATGGATTTATCAATAACCAGACCTCAGCTGGAGTCCTCTGTGCTATAGCTATAGGTACTAGGAGCTTCAAATTCCTCTAGTGTCCTTGATTTTGTCTCCCCTATTGACTTTGGGTTTCCCTAAGAACTCCTTCTTAAATAGAATCTACACCTTGCAGCTCTTTCAGATGTTATCTGCTATTATTATACTAGAGCTTGTTGATGTGGTAAGGTGTGGAGGAGGGGAAGTGTTCTATAATATTATGATAAAATCTCAGTCTTATAGTGGGCCTGTGTTCCTGGACTGTGGCCTTTACAAGTCCCCTCCCCCCCCACCCCCCCAGGTGGGATAAGGCTCTGGTAAATTCTTTCCTCCTAAGGAGTAGTAAGCATTTATTATGGAGAACACTCTGGGCATATTTTTAAATGACTACTTTTCCCCTACCCTGGTCAGAGCCAGGAGGGAATCTTTCTTGACTCTTTATCATGAAAACCTGGTGGGGTTCCTAGAGACAAAATCCACAAAAGATAAAACCCTCTAAGACTGCAGCCTCAATAAGTTTTTCACTCTCTTGCTAATCCACACTCAGCTTCCAGAAACTCATCAAAATTATTGTTTAAGTGTTACCACCAGTTTATGGCTCCAATAGCTTCTGCTCCAGGTAAGCAGAACTCAGCTATGGTTTTTTGTATTTGTTTGTGTCTTCAGGTTTTAGGATGATGGTTTGCCCTGTGACTTCAATTCTCTGAGGGGTCCAAGAAAAGTCATTCATTTTTAGTTCAGACTTTTTTTTGTAAGGACAGGACTAGGAATTTCTAAGGTCTTTACGTGTCTGAGTTGAAACTAGAAGTCTAGTTTATTTTAAAACATCTTGACCACAGTTAATTTCATACCCATTGGCTCTAATTTATGAGTCATTTCTGCATCTGCTTTATTAAATTACCAGCATATTACCTTAAGTTTTTTGAGGCTTGGTTTTAGACTTTGTTAGGGTGAGCCTTTTCCAGTTTTGTCCCCACTCCTAGAGCATGGCCTTTTAAAAAAGGGTCTCAACTGAATGGCCAGAATGTTTATCAGAATCTGTCCACTCTAGCTGAGCCTGAAAGCCAGTGTCTCACCAGCACAGTTCATGTCTCACCAGCACAGTTCAATGTCCAGAATCTCTCTTCAGCTCTCACGCTCCTAGCAGCTGTCCTGTTCTAGGCCTCCTAGAGTCTTGCTATGTGGCTGAGACCCCCCCACCCACAACCCCCACCTGCTAGTGTTCTGAGTCCAAGATCTGTGGGTTTCCTTTGAGCTTCAGTATTTGATAACTCCTACATTTTTCCTCTGCTTCCCCAGCCCTAGGGGTGTAACTGCTCACTGTCATTGGTTTTTTTGTTGTTGTTGTTCTTTTTTTCTAGTCTCCTTTAGCTCATTCAGGCCTCTAACATCTGTGTAATCAATTTCCTATATTAAATTCCCTCTGCTGAAATGCCTAGTTTGGTTTCTACTTTCCTAACTATACATATCATACTATGCATAGTTAGAAAAGAAAAAAAATGTTGAAAAGTAAGAAACAGAATGAGATCTAAAGCACCATATCATTTACTTAAATTAAAAACAGGTAGAAAGACTGTTATAATCAAGATAGTGGCATTGGTCATTCCCAACATCAATTCCCTTCACAAGAAGCCCAACTAGTACAACTATCCATAGATAAGACACTGTTGTGAAGATACCCAGAAGGTATCTTCAGCCCAGAGGCTGAAGCACCTCTGTGTCCAAAGAGACTGAGAAGAATCATATTAGAAGGGTAAGAGGAGCAGCTACACTCTGACCACGTTGCCCCTCCCTGTCTGGCACAGTGCCACACTGAGAGGACCCGACAACAGAGCCCAGCCTACAGTGCAAAGCTCCTTGACATTGGTCTTGGAAACAATTTTGGATAACACCAAAAGCACAAACAACAAAAGCAAAAATAAGTGGAACTACATCAAACTAAAAAGCTTCTGCACAGCAAAAGAAATGATCAACAAAATGAAATGGCAACCTGTGGAATGGGAGAAGATATAATATTTGCAAATATATATCTGATAAGGGGTAAATATCAGTATATATAAAGAACTCATACAACTCAATAGCAAAGAACCCCAAAGAATCTGATTTAAAAACTTGCAAGGCACCCGAATAGACAGTTTTTCCAAAAAAGATGTTCAAGGTGCATGAAACAGCACTCAACATCACAAATTGTCAAGAAAATGCAAATTAAAACCAAAATGAGATACCACCTTATACCAGTTAGAATGGTTATTATCAAAAATACAAGAGGTAACAAGTGTTGGTGAGGATGTGGGGAAAAGGCAACCCTTGTGTACTGCTGGTGGGAATGTAAATTGGTGCAGCCACTATGGAAAACAATGGAGGTTCTTCAAAAATTGAAAACAGCTACCATATGATACAGCGTTTACACTTCTGAGTATATATGTATCCAGGCAACTGAAATCACTATCTTGAAGAGATCTCTGTACCCCGTGTTCATTGGAGCAGTATTTACAATTGCCAAGAGATGGAAACAACCTGTGTCCATTGATTGATGAATGGTTAAAGAAAATGTGGTACATATATATAAAATGGAATTAGTAAAAGGAATTTAAGCATCACCTCTTGTGTGTGTATTTTAGTTACACACATATCACTTTATCAATATATATCATAAATATGTACACAACTCTGACACATATTGGTGTTAAAATATGCACATTAAAATGAGCTGTCTTACAAATTTATGGTTACCAAAGGGGAAAGGGGAGGAGGGATAAGTTAGGAGATTGGGATTGACAAATACACATTACTTTATATAAAAGAGATAACTAATAAGGACCTACTGTATAACACAGGGAACTCAACTCGATATTCTGTCATACCCATATGGGAAAAGAATCTAAAAGAGAATGGATATATGCATATGTATAACTGATTGACCTTGCTGTGCACCTAAAACTAACACAACATTGTAAATCAACTATACTCCAATAAAAAATTTTAAAAGAGACATTTTATATGTTTATATATGCTACTAACCAAGTTTCTTCATTTTTTCCATTCATTTATTCCATAAATATTAATTGAACAACTACTGTGTGTCCAACACAGGGGATGGAAAGTTGAAAATGTCTGCTCCCTGATTTCAGAAAAATTCTCCTGTTTAGTAAACCATTGCCTTCCAAAGTGGGGTGAACCATCACCAAGATGGCACAAGATGATTCAATAGAGCATGGAAAAAATTTTAGAACTTCTATACATTTTTAGCCCAACAATTTATAATGTCTTTTTTTGTTATATTTTATACTGGACTCTATTAATTCAGTGATACAATAAAGGAAGAGTATGAGGACATAGGCACTCATATATTTTTCAAGGGAGTATAAATTGGTACAATATAAAAGGAAGGCAGTTTACCAACATCTATCAAAATTATGACTAGAGCATTTTGGCCTAGGAATCCCTCTTCTAGGAATTTTTCCTACATGCATACACACATAGGGCTTGAAAATATGCACAACTGGGCTCTAATGCACACACAGATTATTCAGTGTAACACTGTAGGTAATAGGAAAAGATTTGACATAACTTAAATGTTCACCAAATAAATTGTTATTTCTGTGCAGTGGGATACCAGGCAGCCATTAAAAGGAATGATGATACTTTTTATATATTGTAACAACCTCTGAGTTATATTTTAAGGTTAAAAAAAAGTACTGAACAGTTGTGGAGTATTCTACCATTTGTGTAGCAAATGAAAGAAATTATGTTTCCTTATAAATTATGTGTGTGTGTGTGTGTATATATATATATATATAAACATTTCTTATATATGCATACTATTTCTAGAAATCTGCACAAGAACCTGGCCACTCTGGTTGACTTTGAGAAGGGGAACTGATAACTGGATCTCAGTGGAGGGAGGGAGGTGTTTCACCATATTCCTTTTTTGCACCTTTTGAATTTTGAACCATAGTACCTATTTGTTGCAGATTGGGTTTTCTGGAAGCAGATGCTGAGGTGGAGTTTGGGGTACAAACTGTTTATTAAAGATCTTTCCCTGGAAAGAGGGAAAGGAAGCAGGATTGAGCAGAGGGACAAGTCCATCTGTTATATGAGCCTGACAAAACCTTGGCTAACCTCTGGGGAGCTCTGGAGCACTGATGGCCTCTCAGAGCAGTCCTAGGTGGGTGGAAAGGGTCTTTTTACCCCTGCCTCAGTCAGGCATTGGATGCCTCTGATCTGGGAAGGGCATTATGGTGGGGTCAGGTAGCTCTCTGCAGCTGAGGCAGTCCCTGACAGGGCTGACAGCTTGGGTAGCAAATCTTATTTTGAAGGGAGATCGAAGTAGTGTGTCTCAGCAATGTCATCACTTTTCCTACCCGTACAGTTTGTCAGAATTTGGATGGATGTAAAATCCCAACAATGTATGAAGGAGGAAAAGTCATTTTCAGATGAATAAGTCTTGGAACAATGTACCTTCCGGGCACCTCTTTCTACCTGTTTAAGTCAATGATTTTACCCCCGTCTTTGAATTCTAATGCAGTTTAAACTGATACAAGTAGTATTATCATGTTTTTTTCTTTTCCTTAGAAATTTGAACCCATATAGAAAAAAATCCTAAACATATTAAAAGTAATTGCTTCTGGGAAATAGAAATTGGGGGTAATGTGGTTGAGACTTGAGACAGTGGTTTTTCATCCAACTGGAACACTTTTGAGAGTGAAAGAGGGGGCACTGGAAAACTGGGATGCAGTCACCCTAACTATAAGCCTTGCAGAATTCTTTTGACTTTTTAAACTTGCGCATGTATTTCTTTGCTAAACATAAAATTAATCTTAAAAGAAGATGGATAAGGTTTTGGAAGTCAATTAGTACAGCTTCACACTTGCAGAAATGACATCTGTGATAACTCATTTTTGATATTCCTATCTGTTGTATAACCAGTCTCTACTCAAACGCCTTTCCGTTGCACATGTGGGTCAGATCTATTCCTGGGCAACTATAATTGTTAGGAGCTTATTTCAAAACTGCTAGTTTATAACTTTTGCCAATAGGTCATAATACAGAAGGCTTTCTGACTAGCTCTGGTTTTAGATGTGCATCACTTTCATTAGTCCAACAGAGGTGACACCTCCTCAGCTTTTCTGCACCACTGTGCTGTATTTATTAGTATTAGAGTGAACAGTGCACACAGATCTGAAAAGTGGGGAGAGCAGCTTTGCTTAGGCTAAGAAACAAGGCTTCAGAAATGATTTAGTGTCTTGGGTAAGGTCAGGAATAACTCTACAAGGTAAAAGCCTTATCAGGTTTGAGTGACAAGTGAAAGGCTCGTGCATCAGAGAAATCGCTGACTTAGGTGTTGTGTAACCCCTGGCTCCATGCCTGCTCCATTCTTCTATCAGGCTGCCACCATTGCCCTCCTGCTGTCCTCTATGATGTAGGACATGGCCAAGATTCACACAGAGAGAAGGTTGAAGGGACAGTTGTTAAAATGTCACCCACAAAGACTGAAATCCAAACGGCTTAATTCACCGTGATACGTTTGAATCAATGAGAGTGAAAAAGTAAAGAGGTTGTGGTTTCTAATCAAAGGAAGTAATGCTTTAGTTACTGAAATGCAAATGGCTTAATTGGGAGGGACAGAAATTAATAGAAATAATTAACAAAAATTATAAAAAGTTATATTAAGAGGAAACTTAAAGCATCTCTGTCACAATTAGATCTGCAGTTGGTTTGTGGTAAAAGAAAGTACATGTAGAAATTCAAGAGTCAAATGTAAATATTTTAGCATTTGATCAATTTGTGACTTCATTTAATATTTCAATTTTGTGATAAATACGACCTTTGCATTCCATTGTAGATATTTTAATGTAGAAAGAACCTTGCTGATTCTTAATGGGTACTGTCTATTTTGTTTGTTTAAGTATTCTGCCTTTCCTTAAGGATGTGCTGATTCCCTAATGCTAATAATCCTTAACTCATAGGTAGGCTCAGGCTGCAAAAATGTTTACTTTTGCCTACTATAAGCTGTTGAATTGAGATGATTGTGCATTAGTTTAAAATTTTAAAGTTGTTAACTGAGCCTTTAGTGTGCAGTATATTGTACAGTATAAAACAAGAGGATCTTAAAGACTTTTTGTTGTGGTGGTGGTGGTGTGGATATTATTGTTTTGGTCTAAGAATTTAAAATTGGTTACATATAAATGTGGAGCATTTTCTTCCCTCTAGTGGTTAAAAATAACTTTGCAATATCGGTTACAATTCAGTGCTTTAAATTACAAGGGAAAAGCTATGTGATATTTTAAAAGCAGTTTGAAAATTATGTAGGTGCATTGCCATAGCTAATTAGTATTGCTGCATACTTTAAGAAAGTGAAACAATAGTTTTATGTTTTATTAACCACAATATACCAATGCCTGGAAATCTGCCAAGAGGTAAAATAAATTTTGAGATAGTTTTTCTTCATGATTAAAATAATATTTCTCTATCTCTACAAAGAGAGTATTAATTCCACATTAATCTCATTATAATATTATGCCACTCCTCATTCTAATAGTGATTTTCCTGTTTGACTCCTATAATACATTAGTTCCTATATATAGGAAGAGAATAATGGGTGATAATATTTCCCATTTCCTAAGCTACAAATATGATAATATGTATTACCTTTGTGTTATATTGTGAGAGGAAAACTTCATGATATATGAAAAACAAAAATGGGCTATTAGGAAGAATGTGATAGAGCCCCGAAGTTCAAAGAGAAGTGCTATAACATAACAGGTGAATGGCTGTCATCCATCCTCCATTTCTCAGGGAAATTAAACTAATCAAATGCTTCATTTTCATTACTGTTCTGAAATAAATGTGTTCTCATATCTGACTGGTAACAGAACCTTTGCTGTCCCAGGTATTTCTAAAGAAGCACTGGCTTCTGCCCCAGGTGAATACAAAATAGTATGAACTAGTGAGATCATAAAATACTTCAGGAGAAAAAAAAATTAGCAACAATTACTTCCTTTCAAAATAAGCTTCAAGGGAGTTTAGGAAAAATTTAATGTTCTGGTGAAAAAATCTAATATTCCTAAATAAGTCTGTCAGAATCAGAGCATCTCTAAAAAGCATCAACCTTATTGTTGTCAGAGGCATTTCCTGGCGGGCAAAATAATGTTAGAGCTTTGGGTATGGTTACTTAAATATTAGTAGTGTGAGTATAATTAGAGAATAGTGCCCGACTATGTAAAAAGTAAGTGAAATGGCCTTAATACCACTGAATTGTACACTTAAAAATGGTTAAAATGGTAAATTTTATGTTACGTATATTTTACCATAGCAGCATAGAATACATTAAAAAAGGCAAATGAAATCTCCCTGATTTTTTAATGTTAATACTTCTCACAGTGAATAAAATGTGCAATGTCTAATAAACATTTTAGGAACTCAAGGCCACTTAATAAGTAGTAAGTTAAAATAAACATTGGGTATAATGTTCACCAGATGATATTTTCCTAATTCAATCTGACTCCAAACAGCAAAGTGATTATATTTTCCACAGGCTTTCAGTAACAAACATCAATCTGTGAGAAGCAGGGAAAGGCTGCCAACACCCGAGTACTCCCACAATTCATGTCATCAGGCTGGGACAGGCTTACTTCGGATTTATTTTAATTCCCTTATTGCTTTGTCCCACTTCATTAATGGGATTGATAGGAAACTGCAGACAACCCAGGGAGTGAGAGACCTAACCCGGCAGGAGCGGAGCGTACTTACTGATGCCTTTCTCCCGCTCCACTTGCCAGTGACTGTGTAATTCAGTGGCTCTCTTGACCTGTACGGTTCTCCCACTGAAGCAGAAACTGATATTTGAGATTCATCAACAACAATAGCACTTTGTTTGCTGTAAGGAAAGAAAATCATTAGTTGCTTCTTTAGAGTCTAAGTTAAAAATGGTACAGTGTTTCTTCTGTGATGTTTTTACCCTTTATGGTCATTCATTCTGATAAGGTAGGCACCTCCCTACCTGCTCTTAAAGTAGATACCTTAAGGAGTGGCTAGGTTAAAGCTGTCTAGGAATCTAAGGTCTTTTTTTCTCTCTCTCTTCCTTTCTTCCTCCCTCCCTCCTTCCCTTCTTCCCTTCCTCCCTCCCTTCCTTCCTTCCTTCTTTCTAAAATCTGTATATAATGTTTAGAACATTGAGACTTTCTTCCTAGGCTCCATTTCACTCATATTTTCTGTTTAAAGCTTCATTCAACAAATGTTTCCTGAACGCTTACAGTGTTTGAGGGCTGGATGGGAGGTGGGTGACGCGGTGGTGGATAGGATAGTGGATGGAAGAGGAAGAGGGTAAACTTTGACGTGAAACGGACCTCGGTGGAGCCCATTTGTTAGCTCCCGTTTTTTCAGAATGTTCTCTGTGAGCTCAGTTCTCATGTGTAAAAATGAACGTAACAGGAGTGGTTAAAACAGCATTAAATGTTAAAACAGAGTTATCATAACAATCAACAGTCATTATTATTTAGCTGGGGATGGTATACAAAGAAGATTAGGACAGTCTAGTGCAGGGGCTCCTAATTAGGGATGATTTTGCCCCCCCAGGGAACATTTGGCAATGTCTGGAGACATTTTTAGTTGTCCCATTTGCAGGGTGACATCTAGTGGGTACAGACTGCAGGTGCTGATAACCATCCTGTGATGCATGGGGCAGCCCCACAACAAAGAATTGTCCAGCCCTAAATGTCAATAGCGTTGACCTTGGTCTAGTGAAGGAAAAAAAATTTAAAATATGCTATATATTTTATACAACAAGGAAGTGAGCTTGAGGAGAGGCTGGGCAGACCCGTCTGGTTGTCTATCCGATATCCATGCTTTTTTTTCCTATCATCATCGTGGTTGAGGCAATGTGCCCAAAGGAGAAACTACATTTCCCAGCTTCCCTTGCAGATTGGGGCAGCCAGTGACATGAAAGAGGAAGTTGTTGGATGGGGCCCTTTGGAAAAAGAGCACGGCTGTGCTTTGCCCCTTTGTTTTTGCTGCGAGATGGCCTGGTGGAAACCTTGTGCTTAGGATGATGGAGCAGAAAGATGGGAGGAGTCTAGATCCTTGATAACTGTGGAATTCCCACATCAGCCCAGAACTGCTTCCTTCCAGGCATTTTTTTTTTTTTTTTTTTTGAGGTACGCGGGCCTCTCACTGTTGTGGCCTCTCCCGTTGCGGAGCACAGGCTCCGGACGCGCAGGCTCAGCGGCCATGGCTCACGGGCCCAGTCGCTCCGCGGCATATGGGATCCCCCCGGACCGAGGCACGAACCCGTATCCCCTGCATCGGCAGGCGGACTCTCAACCACTGCGCCACCAGGGAGGCCCCCTTCCAGGCATTTTTATGTGTGGGGAAAGAAAGGCCTCTCTTGGTTAAAACAATTTTATTTAGCTTTTCTGTTAAATGCAGCTGCATCCAAATTTGACCAGGGTCTTGAAAGATTTTTGATAAGTATAAAGGGGGCCTTTGAGCCGAAGGAATTAGCATGAACAAAGGCACAGAAATGTGAAAGTGCATGTTTCTAGGGAATAACATGTAGCTTGGTATGCTTATTAAATAAAATGATAAGTTGCATAGGAAAAGTGTCACGTAATGTTTGCAGGAAGATCTTTAGGGAAAAAAAAAGGAAAAAGAGAAAACACACATGAAGTAAGTAGAGGCCAAGGCTTTCCCCTTTCTTGACTATTTCATTTTGTTAGACCTTTCATTTTTCTCACTGAGAAATTGGTCCCAGAGCCAGTACATTTTTTTCTCCTTTTTGTGTTTCTCAAGGTCATTGTCACAGGATGATGTATGAAATGTGGACTTGAGAGCACATGGAAGTTCCCTTCCCTGAAAATCATCGACGTATAGCATGTGTCATCCCCAACTTCCCCCTGAAGCTCCACACTTTGCTCACCTTAACAGACTGGCCAAGGTTTAGGTTAAGCCCAATCCAAATGGAATTTCCTTGAGGAAGTGAAGTGTTGGAAGAGAGGAGGAGGGGTGGAGAATGAAGTATTTGGGAGGAGGTGCCTGGGAAAGCACACTAAAGAGAAGAGCACAATTACCACCTCGCTTCTATTTTCTGCTACTATAAAAAGCCAGTATTTGGAGGAAGGTCAGGCTAAACCACTTGAGTGATTCTGATCGTTTTGGCACGTTATGTTCTTAGCACTTAAATGGTCAGTCAGATAACAATATTCATTTATAAATTGAATTAGATGTTAATTTAAAATAATTCTAGAAATAGAAATCTTCTGTGGCAGTAATTCTTAAACTTTATGGGGTACAAACTCCACTGAGAATTTACCCCAGAACTCTGAACTCTTCCCCCAGAAAAATGCACATATATGTGTAATGACACAGAGACAATGTCATTTTTAGCAGCTGTAAGCATTCTTTACAAGTAGAGATCCATCTTTGTTGCAAAGAATATTCAAAGTGAAGTTTTAATCAAAACACCAAAATCTGACAGATGTAAAATTCCAAAGCCAGATCACTATGTGCAGACTTTTTAAAGGAAATGGTTGGAAAGTGGTTCCACTAAGTCCTCAATTTTCTCACCCACGTGGAGACCATGAAAGGATAAGATTTGGGTTTATGAAGAGATTTCTTTGGGGAGCATTGTTACCCTACTGCGAATGCGCCCCACCCATGCCCACGTGCTGGGGATTACTGAGTCCATTACTCTTCAGGGAGGATCTTCTATACGATGAGGAAACGTGTTCCATGTGGTTGAGAGAAACAAAAAATTAGTGCTCAACTCCAGGTCAAAAAGCTAAAGAGTCTGGGGGCAACAAGATAGAAGAGGCATGTTGGGATCACACCCAGTGTGGAGGGCGAGCTGTGGGTAACCAGGTATGAGCTGCAGGGAAGAGAGGTTTGCAGAAGCTGTTTCGAGTCCTACTCGAGAGGACCCCTAGAAGACTGTGTCCCAGGGTGAGGGCTGAGGCCAGCCATGATGCGTGGTACCATCCTCTGGGTCCTGAGAGTGAATCCATACACCCTGGCAAGAACTGTTCTATAACTCCTTGCCTCTCATCTCAAATTCTCTTCCATCCCAGAAGAGTCCAACAGAGCCAGAGAGTGACGAAGCAGTTGAGGTTGGAAAAGAGAGCAGAAGTCGATCTCATTCCTGTCCCCCAACTCAGACCTCACATGGGAAGTGTTGAAGATGAATGAAAGAATGTAGATTGAAACGTTGATTACAATGGAATTGAGACTGTGCATTTTGACTTAGGCCAAAGAACAGCTAAGAACATCAGGGAGTTTCTTGGCATCTGACCAAGTTTCCATCCAGGGCCAGGGGAAGATTTCTGCACATCTCCTTCCCCACCCTTTACATTTTAAACGGGGTAGTGAGACACACACAAAAAATTGCATTTTGACTACATTTCATGAATTGTGCAGTTATATTTTTTACCCACTGTGGGATGTAAGTAGACCTCTCAGGCCTGTGTGACAGGCTGGCCCTTGTGTTTCATGTAGAAAACGAAAGCTGCTCTGATTAATAAATGGGGGAGGGGGCACTGGATTTTGGGAGAGTGGGCAGAGGAGCCAGCAGGGCTGAGATGGCGGGGAGCAGGACAGACTACATAATTTGTGGGGCCCAGTGGAAAATGAAAAATGCAGCACTCGTTCAAAATTATTAAGAATTTCAGGGCAGTGACAATAAAGCACTTAACCAAATGTGGGGCCCTGTGCACCTGCATGGGTCACATGCCCATAAAGCCACCCCAGTGAGCCTCAGAGGTTAGAAGAGGAGGAGACCCTGCTAGGGGTCCAGGTAAAGAGAGACTTGGGAGAAGAGGCTTGTCTAGTCAAGACTTTTTCAGTGTAATGATGTGCAGTGTGATCGCCTCTTTGAGATCCCACAAATCTGCAGAGAGATCGCAAACTTCCTTATGCGAGTGGATTTCTTGTAGAAGCTGGTGAAGGGGGTGGCAAGTGGCTAAAACAGAGTAAGCTACCTGGTTAAGGGGACAGCTGACCCCTGGTTATTCACCTAACATTTTCCATAAATTTCAAAGGTTTAGGTAAAGAACCCATGTTCTACGACAAGAAATTTCCTTGCATCATGTAGTATCAAGGGATTGATTGGCCTTTTTGTTTATTTATTAGTGCAGCAGGATGTTGCATACTTTCATTTTGCTCAGGATGGGCAACTGGGGACCAAATCTGGAAGTACAGAGGCTCTAAATACTTGACATTGTAATGGAAACCATGGATGGTGGGGGCCAGACACCCCTTCTGGGTTTACGAAGAGATGGCAGAGCCACATCAGCCCCTGCCGTGGCCCATGCCCCTCCCAGTGATGTATGAGAGGTTGACTGGGAGGAGGCTGTGCAGCTGCCCCTCACCCTGAAACCAAGCAAGAGAGGTTCCTAGAAAATCACTCGTACAGAGTGGGATCACGAAACAGGTACTGGCGGTTCATTTCTGATGGGTAGTTTGTATAGGCAGTAGGCTTGCCAATCTGCCTCTGCCCCTCCTAAGCAGGGCAAAGGGGGTTGGAGACAAATGGGGGCAGTGGTGGGGCAGCCGAGGAGCAGCTTCAGTCCTGCCTTGGCATGACAAGGCCATCTGCCTTTTCTATAGATGAAGTGGATGCTGAGAAGGTAGCTGTCTTGAGCCTTTCTTTCTGGCAATAAGAGGCCATGGAGAGTACAGGTGGGATGAGGGTGGTTGGAAGAGATCAAGGAGCATCCAGGTCTCTTAGGTCACTGACCTAGGCAGTGTGAAGTTCCCTCATTGCTTCCCGAACTCCTTTGTAGAAGAAGCAACATTATATAGAGAGGATGAGACAGGGACTCTTGATTCCCCATCCCCATCCTGCCCATCCCCCTCCCTTGCCCACCCAACACCCTGGAGAAGATAGGAGAGGAGATATTTTTCCAGAGGCCTACCGTTTTCCCTCCCACCACCCTACCTCAGGGGTGAGAAAGGGGCGGAAGAGAAAAAGAGCAGCCTTGCTCCTTTCCCACTTCACGTCCTTCCAGCCCCCCACCCTGCCAGCAATGGGGGAGGAGAAACTTTGCTTTGGATATGAGGCTGCCATCTTCAGCTGGACTTGACTGAGTTTTTTAATATCAAGAAGTGACGAGGAAGTTTTAGAGTCTGTCCAGGGTATCATTAAGGCGGTCTCTACCCAGCAGGAAAAGGAGATTCAACACAGCCCAGCTGGGGGCAGGATGGGCGAGAATTAATACCATTTCTGGCTTGCACCCTAAGGAATTGAGGTTGCTCAATAAACTGATTAATATCTGACTAAGGACTTCTCATTCTATGACAGAAGTTGAATCACTGTGCATTCATGTGGTGGTGTACTGTGTTTATAAATTGTTAGTTTTAAGAGTGTGATTAGATTTTCTCTGCAAATCAAAAACTTGAAATATTAAGTGAGGAGAAAAGAGACACACCAGAAGGCAAATTTCCAGATATAGATAGAAGAGACACTTAGAGAGGTATCTAATAACTGCCTTTTTCTTTTTTTTTTTTTTTTTTGCGGTACGCGGGCCTCTCACTGCTGCGGCCTCTCCCATCGCGGAGCACAGGCTCCGGACGCACAGGCTCAGCGGCCATGGCTCTCGGGCCCAGCCGCTCCACGGCACGCGGGATCCCCCCGGACCGGGGCACGAACCCGTGTCCCCCGCACCGGCAGGCGGACTCTCCACCACTGCGCCACCAAGGAAGCCCTGCCTTTTTCTTTTATCTTTCTTTTAAAAAAATTTTTCAATCTGTCACGGATTCACTAACAGTTGATGCAATGGCAGAAATAGGTGTATAAAAATATTTGTAAATAACTTATTATTCATGTTCATTTATTTGTCAAACATGTTATTCTGTTAAATTATTTAATATTCATCATGAAATTTGCCAGGCTACTCCTCTATTTAATTTTTTACTTAAGTGTGACTGTGTTCACACGATAGTGATGTGGCAAATCAGTCTCTCTCTCTCCTCTTCTCCCCATTACTAGAGGCTTCTTAAGTATATTCAATGCTCTTTTTATTTAGACAAAATTACTTCATCTTTCATTTCATCTTTACATTACAATATTCTTTACATTTTTTTTTAACTTTCAATATGTTAGCTGTACTGAGAAGGAAAAGTTGCTGTGAATGATAATCTATTAAGAGAGGGCAATGACTTCATTCCTTGTTGTCTTCACCTCAGAGTGGTTACAGCTTTATGTCGTCTTTAGGAACAGGCTCCAGATTTCTTATTTTTCTTGTTTCAATTCTGCATCATCTATTTTCTTCAATCCCAGTCTCCTAAAATGTAAGTAGTACAAAATATTCTCATCCATCACAACAATAGCATGTACAAGAAAGCATATGCAAATGGAGGTCATGATCCTAATTGCCTAATTATACCTGAATTGAATTGTGTTGCACTTGAAATGAGTAAGATGTTGATGGGATCCTGAATTTGTCACGGGCACTTAGAATGACAATGTTACCGTTGACTCATCTCTCTCCCTCATCGCCACCCCACTCCCAACATCTGATTAGTTGCCAACCTCTACCTGTACAATATCTCAGGACCTCAGCAGAAACATCAGTGGTTCTCCTTTTCCTGATAAACAACATTCAGAATATTTTATGTGGCTCTGAATATCTGCACCCTCTGCTCTTACCCCACCCTTCTTGTCTTCTTTCCTCTTCTCACCAAACTGAGCCCCAGCTCTTCTTGGCTCACCTTGCTTTAGTGCCTTTGCTCATACTCCTCTCTTTGCCTGAAAATACCCTCTCTCTTCCCTCTAGTCTCTGAATGTTCAAAACAGAGTCACCATTCAAAGTCCAACTCATGAAATATCCCTGGATTCCCACATGAAGAAACATTCTTTTTTTTTTGAATTTCTGTAAGACTTTATTAGTGCCTCTCATATCATTTCATTTATCCTATCAAATATTGAGGGCTTACTACCTGCCAGACAGTTCTAGGCATTGGGAATATGACAATGGACAAAAATTATGGGATTTATAGAACTGAAATTCTAGTAAAAAGGATGAACCCTAACTATATAATATGTCAGGTGAGGATAAGAACCATGGTAAAAATAAATCAGGAGTGCTCTGAGAAGCTCTCACTGATAAGATGTCACAACCTGCCTCCTTATTTCCTTCAGGTCTTAAATAAAGGGTCAGGTTCAATTTTATATTAAAAAATTTTTTAACATATGCTCTGTACTAGAACATAATAGGTAGGCAGCTTATTAAATTTTTGAACCTCTTGTGGTAGCTTGTGCTCTGATTTGTACTAGTAGATAATTCAATAAATACATATCAATATAAAGAATGATTATAATAACAGGAATTATTTATAAAATGAGATCCTGGAAAAAGAAATTTTGATTTAAAGTTGAGGAAAAAGATCTTCTGAATTTGAGACCTGGTTATTGAGATGGTGTCCTTTGTACCTGCAGGCAACTCCCTCATGCAGGACCTTTTATGCTAGAGAGGTCAAATGTTGGACAATACGTCATAGGCATGAATTCCCGATTCTGTCATTGCCTGTTACTACTTAGTGAGTGGCTGTAGAGTAATGAGAGGGATGCCCATATGTGGCTTAGAGGAAGCTATCTCATTATTTCATACCTGTAGTCATGTTTATAACTGACCTTCTATAGCTCTCAATTTACAGGTGTTTGTTTCCCTGTGCCTTTTCCTTTTGCCTTCCAAGAAACTTAACTTTCTTAGAAACTTCTTTTGAAAACATGTAAGCCTTTTTAAACTTTCTGGATTAGCTCTACATAACTGCCTATGCCTTTTAATTGGTATTCAAGTATTTACCTTAGGTTCTTTTGATCAGGATTCTGGATTTCTTGGGGCTGGCAGGTCATGGAGTAAAGTAACCCATTGGCAGATGATGAATGCATGGATTGTTGGAGCAAAGCACTCAGTGTCTTGGTGACACTTTTGGCTATTGTTGTTCTCCCAAACCTTTGGGGCAGATTAGGAACACATCTCGAGATGCTGTCCTCTGTATTGCTTCCAAATCTCAGAGGCGGGTTGGCCATTGCCCCAGTGCTTCTTTCTTCTTCCACGGTCCTCCCAAATCTCAGTGGAAAGTTGGCTACTGAGGGTGGCATTTTGTTGACTGCAGGTGTACTCATCTTAATGACGTTTCTTGGACCCCAGTCTTTTAACTCTTCAAAATTGAGACTTCTTTCTTTTTCCCAGCAGAGATCTCCTCTAGGCTATAATTAGAAATAACCATTAAAATAACATTATTATTATAAGCAATGGATTTAAACCCCAAATTAAGTTAAATCCAGACTTTAATCTGTAGAATTGTTAAAGCTATGAACAAATTTGTGCTTTCATATGCAGAATTTTTAAAATAAATAACTTGTATTAAGCTTCTTAAAGCAATCTAGTTTCACCGTCCCTGGACTATTGTAAGACAACTATAAAATATTAATAAAATATATACAGTGCATGCAGCAATGTGTTCGAGCAGCAAGAACATAATGAAGTATTGAAATGAGGCAAAAATTTATTTTACTGCAGTTATTCTCCTTCAGTTTTGATTCATGTTGTTTATGAAATATTTCATAGATTTTTATATTTTGCTTTTAGAGACACCTCCCACTGCCTCTCCATTTCTCTTGTTTCCCTCCTCTTTAAAAGCCAAAGTGGTGGGCTCATGAAAGCAGAGATGCTAGCCATATTTTAGGGTACAGCTGGAGGAAACTTCTTTTTTACCTGCTCATATTCAGGGTTCCACTCTAAAAGCATTTCTCAAGAAATTGATTGTATTTTTGTCAGTATGTAAATTATATTAGTAAAACACCGATTGGTTTGTGGGTTACTACACCACTACTATACCAACTTTAAAGCAACCACTTAAAATACAGCAAATATTTAATTGGATTTAGTTTTACCATGAAAGTTTGTCCATATGAAGATTTTTAAATAACTGTTTTCTGATTGTAAAAAGTAATACCTACTCATTTCAGCAAATTTGGGAAATTATATAAAGGCATAGAGAAGAAAATAAAAATAACGTGGAATTCCACCACCTAGGGATAAACATTTCGCTTTGATATAGAAAGACAATTCAAACGTCCAGCTGAAATGTATCCAGTACTTATTTCTGCAACTACTTATTACAACTGTGCACTTCTGAGTCAAATCGAAAATTAATGTGCCTTATGCTTGCAAAGTATCAAACTCTGCACTAAAATGGTCATGAGAGGCCAGGCTGTGTGCTACCAAATACAAGTTAGAGCCATACGCTGCCATGGGAAGGCTGAAGTGTGACAAAAAACAAAACACAAACTTCTTCCTTACTGTTTACAAAAGCACTGGACTCAGGACAAATGTTCAGTAGCTTATGCTAGTCATGTTAGATAGAGTTAAAAAACTTACCTTAGAATATTTGTCATAATTCTTTTTGCTGTGAAGATTGGGCATCATTGATTCATCTGAACAGAAGATGTTTGATGTTAATAAGCTTGAAGTGGCTAAAGTCAGTAAAATGAATTGTTTTGATGAAATAATTTCCATTTTGTCCAAAATCTAGAATTAAGTTTACATGTGCAGCCCGATGTCTACATGAAGGGAAATTGTGGTCTTTTTATCCTGTCCAAAAACAAAGGAAAGTTCACTTTCACAGCGAACTCAATCTCACGTGTTTTAAGCACCAACATTAATTAGTGTTTAACTGAAATATGTACGTAAGGAATGTGGGTAATTCATTCTAGGAGGTCAGCAATGTTTCTGCTTGCAAATTCATTAACTTTGAAAATAATTTTCTTCATTATGAAGGAGCATTTAATTAGATAAGTTTGGTGCCATCGTCATTAAGATTCCAAACAGAATGCTTCATTTCTCTGAGCGCAAACAAGAAGTATTTTCTTTTTGGTGTTTACGTCAATTCTTGGGAGAAGGAAAAAAAGTATTCAATACATGCTAGCTCTGTTTAAAAAAAGTGGTTTTTTTCACACAAAAGAGTTAGGCATAGTATTTTCAAAATGTCAGACAAAATTACAAGTGTGAAAAGAATTCCAAATCACATAAGACCCAAATAAAATGCCATTAATTAACTTCTTGTAAAATGCTGTTTGGTTATTAAAAAGCTTCAGGAGTAAATGTCAACTGTAACGTGAAGGGTGTGCATAAGACCCAGCGATTGGCATTTTGACAAACTGGCTGTCTCAGGAGAAGCTGGAGGCAGCTCAAGGCTTTTTGTATTTGCCCTGTGGGCCTTATTTGGCAAAACTGTATAAATCACCGGGATTTTATTTCTATGACGATGCCGCATCCTACCTTCCACCTCAAACCCCTTAAGAACCCTGGCAGAGGATTGGTAAATCACGCACAGGCTAATTTTGTTGCTCCCCTGGCCCGTATTATTTAGGTAATGTTGTGGTCCGTGCACGGGTTGGAAGAAGAATTTCCAGACACGAAGTATTTTAGAAAAGAGTGAGTTTATTGAGGACAAAGAGCAGAGTTAGTGATGGGCGCTACAGATACAGCCAGTCGGCTCTCCCTGGTCTACCAGGAAGTCGGCCCGCTGTATTGGCAGCACCAACATTCGGTGGCCCGTATGGGGACATCTCTTGGGGGGATCTCCTGCCCAACCTCCTCTCCTCATGTCTTGGGACCCTCTGTGAACAGGCAAGTTGCCATGGAAGCAACAGAGGACTCTGGCCAGGGCTACACCCTGGTGTGTTCCGAAGTCTCCATGGCTCACTTCACCCCAGTAACTGCCGCCCAGAGCAGGTGAGGGTCCCTCTGTCTTCCTTCTGACTGAGGACTAGGCCGATTGATATTGTGCGGGCACGGGTCAGGCATTTAAGAGCCATTGGGGCTCCTGCTGCTTGAAGACTCCCGTGAAAGGATAAGGGGGTCACGGAACAGACCAGGCTGTTAGTGCGTCTGCCCCCAGCAAGACAACTTCCATGTACCGTGAGGCACACATTGGTTCAAGCAAAACACTGAGCCCCCTCCCCTTGGCCGCTGCCTTCCCAGCAGGACTACAAGGCGGATTCCTCAGCCTGTTTTCTCTGTTACTTTCATCTTTTTCTCGGTCTGGATTGACTTACAGGAGCCTAGGTGTTGCCTCTGAGCCATCCTGGTCCCAGGAATCTCTCCTTTCTTTCTTTCCCTGCCCAAGTCGCATGGTGCCTTAGTCGCACGGTTCGTACCTCAGTTGCATGGTTTGTGCCTTAGCCACACGCTCAGGGGTCACCTCTCACGGTCAAGATGAGATTTTCAGTACAGTCGGCCCATTTTGTGCCTTAGTCACGCGGAGAGATCACTGGGACAAAGGGAATGCCTTTCTGTCAGCCGGTGACTCTCAGGACTCCCGTTCTACGGCATACAGGCTAAGAATGGGTTCTGGTACGTCTTGGGCGCCTCCCTCAGACTCACCTCTCGGCTGTATCCTTAGGAACTGGAAAAATTTGACCCTGAAAATCTCAAAAAGAAGAGGCTCATTTTCTTTTGTAACATGGCTTGGCCCCAGTTTAAACTGGGGAACCAAGAATGGTGGCCTCTTAATGGCACACTAAATTATAACACGAGCCTCCAACTTGATCTCTTTTGCCAGAAACAAGGAAAGGACTCAGAGGTTCCTTATGTCCAGACCTCTATGGCCCTTAGTCAGAATCCGGATCTGAGGGACTCATGCCGCATGTGTCTTTCTGTTGCCGCCTTATCCCCCCGACCCCCTCTGTCTCCTTCTCCAGCAGATCTCCTAGACGACCCTCTACTCGACCTTTCCTGTCCCCGACCTCATCAACCCCCTTTGCTTCAGCCCCTGCCCCCGCCTCAACCCACAGCTCCCCAACAGGCACCCCCTTATCGGGGCGAAAGCCCCCTCTCCCCACACAAGATCAAGGAAACAGGTTCTAATATGCTTCCCCTAAGGGAAGTAGCAAATGGAGACATGGACATTATAAGAGTCCATGTTCCCTTTCCCATGTCTCACATTTTCCCAAATTCAAAACAAGTTAGGTTCCTTCAGTCAGGATCCCACCACTTTTATTAAGGAATTTCAGGCCCTCACTGTAGCCTTTGACCTGACCTGGCAAGCCATTCACATAGTCCTGACCACTTGTACTCACGAAGAGAAAAACAGGGTATGGGCATTAGCCCAAGCTCGGGCAGATGAGTCACAGCTGTGTTTCCAAAACCTGGATGGATGGGGACCCATTTGGGGCTAGCTAAATGACTCTCTTTGTAACTACACCCTCAAATTTAATCAGACTAGCCTGGAGTGGAATCCCTGGTCAGAGGAAAATAAATATGTTGTACATGAGGGTCATTTCACTCTGTATTGGGGAAATTCAAGGAAAAATGAGACTAAGAAATACATTAATGAAGACCATATACCCATAAATTGCTCGGTCCTGGGAACTAAATATGTGGGGATCGGTGTGACCACCCGACACTTACTTAGTTTAACCTCCCGACAAGACTTTCCTCCAAAATATAACATAATTCAACTAATATTTAGAAATTTGTTATGCCAATCCCCCCATCACACTCATAATCAGTCAGAGCCTGGCTTCTCCCCTTTATGTATAGATGATTATTTCCTCGGTGTTTGGCCTTCCCAATGTAATCCTAGGCCATGGGACTCCAGTCTATTTCCAGAGGAAAACTCCCAAAACGTCAGGGCCTGGCTCTGGGGACCCACAACAGGGGTATCCTTGAGGTGCACCAGATTTTCATTTCTATGCAGTAACAGCATCTGTATGGATCTTCTCACACTTTGGAGGGGCTCCTGCACAATTACTGTGGTGGTCCCAGAGGTGACCATTATGACTACAAAGGATTTAGCTTCCTTTGGAGTCATTCCCAACCTTGGGTCCTTCCTCGAGGAGGCCTTCAGACCTGTCTGGGAGAGACAAAAACGAACCCCTGATTGGGGGGACATGCTTATGATAACCCAATTCTTGATCTGCCTGAAATAATACACAGCGTCTTTAGAGGGCTCTTTGGTTTGCAGGCATACCCCTCTTAGAGAGGAGCGTTCTCCATCTCACCATCATGGTCTAGGAATCTTGGAATGCTACAGTAGCAGCCATTGAGGAACAGCAGTCAGAGAGAACCTAGGCTCTCTGGCCAAGGTGCTTTTACAAAATAGGACGGCCCTTAATGTTATAACAGCTGAGGCGGGAGATGTCTGTGCCTTACTAAATGAGACAGGCTGCTTCTATGTTCATACCTCCAGCCAGGTTGAAGAAGACCTTCAGAGTCTAAAGAAAAAGATCAAATTAACAGAAGATTTAAAGGAGAGAGCAGAACAAGGCCCCAGCTGGCTTTCCAGCCTCCTCTCCTCTATGGGGATCCAGATATGGACATGGCTATTTCCCTTGTTGGGACCATTAATACTGATAGCCTTTGTTTTGTTTGGCCCCTGCATATGAATACATTATCTAAGTTCATCTCCCAACAGGTTCAAAAGATTCAATTCCAGATGGTGCTACAACAAGGATACCAGCCAACTGGCACTTGAACTACGTTGGAGCAAGCTGCCTTATCATTCCGCGGGCTCTCATCTCCCCCCGTAAATACACCCTGACGGAGAGCGGGCATCGGGAACCCAGGACCCCTGTGATGCCCCTGTCCAGCAGGAAGAAGCTAGGTTCAGTCATCGCCCCTTTCCCCATTAACCTGGGTTCCTCTGGCCGGAGATGGGGATAGGTAAATAGACAGTCATGAATGGGGTGTTAAGGGGCCAAAGATTTGTCCCATAAATAAAAAGAGGGGAGAATGTGGAGTCCTGCATCAAGGACACCCTACATCAAGGACACAGGACAAAAACTCTGGAATTAACCAATCCCCCATAACAACTGTTGCCATGGGCTCTCCTGATCTAAACTGGACAGCCCCCCGACCCCATATCAGGTAAAATATTCACCATGTAGCAACCTTATAGCATCCTGACCAATCACCTAATGCCATCCTGCCAGCAGGAATTTTCTTTGTCTTGAGGCTATAAAAGTTGACTACTAGCCCACAAAGGGGGTCGACTTTCCCTGGCTACCAGGAAATCGGCCCACTGTTCTTGCAGTGACCCTTCTCTTTAATAAACTCTGTCTTCCTTACATTCTGCCTTGTGTCTGGAAATTCTTTTCCAACCTGCGCTTGGACCACAACAGGTAATCTCGCATTGCCACAGGCACACGGACATCATGGATTAAGAAAAGAATTTACAGAAATAAATGCTTATTTACTGAAATGCCAAAGCAGGTCTCTTTTGGAGCAGCTGACTGGTATTCTGTTTACTTATTTATTTGCTTATTTATTTATTTATTTATTTATTTGGCTGCCTTGCATCTTTGTTGCTACACCTGGTCTTTCTCTAGTTGTGGCGAGCGGGGGCTACTCTTGGTTGCGGTGCGTGGGCTTCTCATTGTGGTGGCTTCTCTTGTCGTGGAGCACAGGCTCTAGGCGCGCGGGCTCAGTAGTTGTGGCTCACGGGCTCTAGAGCGCAGCCTCAGTAGTTGTGGTGCACAGGCTTTGTTGCTCCGCAGCATGTAGGATCTTCCCGGACCAGGGCTCGAACCCATGTCCCCTGCATTGGCAGGCGGATTCTTAACCGCTGTGCCAGCGGGGAAGTCCCTAACTGGTATTCTTAAAGACCTCCTTTATCACTAGACTGCCTAGGTTCTAGAGAAATCATTACTTGTTCCCACCTCTCCATTCAACCCTCTCAGGAGAAAAAGACCTTGCATTGATCGATTTCTAACACTCCAGCTACTTCTAGATACAGGCACTTAGAGGTGAATTCACAAAAGAGCAAGTCATAAAATTGCACCTTTTATGTCAAGAATTGTACCACCTCTAGCTTCTCTCACCAACCTACCATAATTTGAAGTATGAGATGGGCAGAAGTGAAGACCTTTCTCTCTATTAAAGATCTACAGAATAAATCAGAAAGTTGAAAAACAATTGTGGGTAAACTCTTGGGTACCCCAAGGTCACACTTGCCTGGGGCCTCTCTTAAGGCAGTTGACATCACTGGTCTCATTTATTTTGGACTCTGGTAGCCAGGCATCCCCACAGCAGGAGGCAGTTAATTCAATTCATAGTCTAATGTTAATTTTGTAATGTTGTTATTGGATTATTTGGGTTTAATTTCCCTGAGGATTTAATACATTTCTCTTCCAAATTGTTCCTTTGCAAACTGCTGATGGAACTTCCTGTTTATTGTGGTCAGTAGATCCAAACTTTTGAGAAATGGGTGAAGCAAGGAGCAAGTTATGTTGGCTGAGTTCAGACTCTGGAAAAAGTGGAATGGATCAGCCTGGGTCTCTTTCAAAACATGCTTGTATGTAGTTGTTTCAAACTTTAGCAGTTCACCAGTTTTCAGTGCTGCTACTTAGGGTTTTGGCACATCAATTAATTTTTCTGACTGCAGTCAGTATCCAGAGTAGCTGATGTGACTAATTACTCCCTTGCCTCGACTGGGTTTAAACTTCCAAGTTTAGAGTGTAATTAGAGTTCTAATCTCATTAATATAGGGCTTGGCTCTTTTCAACTACATCTTCCGTTAGCTTTGAAAATGTTAACAGGTATAAGAGAACATTACCTAACATACACAATACGAAATCACCATAAATCTTTTGATGAAATGTGCTGCCATATACATAGCACATTTAGGGATTCTTTATTAGACATATGAGCATACAATAATAAAATCTATCTCCCTGACGTATGGCATTTCCACACATGCTTCGTTTACTAAGACTTTAGAGAACTTAAGGCTACTCCCTTCTAAGCTTTTCTCTCCATCCTGGACACTTCTGAGCTTTGGAAACCCCAGATACTTAGCTTCCTACCAGACAGTGCTGTTGGGATGTCCCACAAGCATCTCAAGTCCAGTATGTCCAAAATGGAATTTATCCGTTCAATACCTGTCTCTCCTCCTGTTTTCCATTTCAATGAATAGTTACTGTATTGGTCAGGGTCCAATCAGAAGACAGAAAACACACAGTAATTTGAATAGGAAATGGTTAATATAGGGAATTACTAGTTATAACAGGAGATTAGCTATAAAGGGGTAAAGAATACTCAAGGGCCAAGGGAGAGCATCCAAGGGAAGGACAAACTGACTGGAATTCAGCCTGTATTGGAGACGGTGTGGATAGTAGAGAAGTCAGCTGGGTCACCCCAGGCTAGAGCCTTGTCCATAATCACAGGTGTGAGACATGCTTCTGCGGTGCAGATGGGCCAGTGCTGGGAAGGCAACTTCTGAGATATTCCTGAGACTTACTGAGAATCTGCCACTGAAGCTCGATGGGGGTGAGTGCTAATGGATGTCCCCTATATGGATTGTTGGCAGCCATGTGTAGGAGTGCAAAGAAGCAAACCTGAACCAGGAAGAGAAGTCCCTTCCTCCTGCAGTATCCCTCTGGTGCCTTCTACTGACAAAGCTTAAAATTGTGCCAGCTGCAAAGGGGAAACGCTTACTGGGTCCATCTCCATTATCAGTGAAGGAATAAAGGGTGGATTTGGCGCTGAGAGGCAGTAGATAACTGGCACAGTTACTATCATCCACCCATTTATCCAAGCTAAAATCCTTTGTGAGATCTTTGACTATTTCCTCTCCTTGTCTTCCACATCATGGTCTACAGTTAATTGTGTTGTTTCTAGTTTTGAGCTACTGAACTCAATAATAATGGCCTATATTTTTTGACCACTTGTCACGTGCCAGGAACTGTTCTGTTAAAGTGCTGTTAAGCACTTTGTGAATTAGCTTCTTTATCTTTCATGATAATCCCATGAGCAGGTACCATTATTGTTCCTATTCTACGGAAAGGGAAACTAAGACACAGAAAGAGTAAGTAACTTTCCCTATAGGTGGCAGATCCAGGATTTGAATGCAAGCAATCTGAACACTTACTCCCTATGCTGGTCTGCCCAATCAAGCCTGTTATAACTTCTAGATAGCTCTTACAGCTGTTCATTTGTCTCCATCCCCATTGCTTTTACTCAGTTCATCGTTTTCTCTTGCCTAGACCTTTGTCTTTGTCCTCTCCAGTTCTTCCTCCACCACACAATCAGAAAAATTTTCATAATACAATATATTTATGATTTCTTCCTTAATATCTTCCAATGGTCTCCCACTTCCCTCGGAATCCCTAAGCCCACTCTTTAGGACCTGTTCTCTGCTTATTTCTCCAGCGTTCTCTCTCACCACTCCCTACCAACTCTGTTTTATGACTAACTTCTTTCTGTTCTTCCAAATGGATGAGGTTTCTCTTGCCTCCAGGCCTCTGCCCAGGATTTTCCTGTGCATGGGGTATGTGTCCACTCCCCTCTGTCCTTCTTACACTGATTCATTGTTTGGGTCTCAGCTGAGGCATCCTACGTTGGGAGAAGACTCTTCTGACTTCGTGTTCCGTCAGTGGCTCCTTTCGCTGACTTGCACTGTTTCTTGTCTCCTCTTCTGCTGCTCTGTAAATTGTGTGAGGGTAGGACCTTGCTTGTGCAGATCATAGGAGTATTTCTATTGTCTATCTCACAGATGCTCAGAAAATTTTATTTCTAAATAAATGAATAAATTTTTTATTAGTATTGGGAATAGGAGTTAAAACTGAAGTTGCTTGTTAATTATTTTTCCCTGTTTTGGCCACCGACCAGAGTTTTCTCTTTACTGAGACTTATATATTTTTATTTATTTTTTATTTTTATTTTTATTTTTTTGTGGTATGCGAGCCTCTCACTGTTGTGGCCTCTCCCATTGCGGAGCACAGGCTCCGGACATGCAGGCTCAGAGGCCATGGCCCACCGGCCCAGCCGCTCTGCGGCACGTAGGATCTTCCCGGACCGGGGCACGAACCCGTGTCCCCTGCATTGGCAGGCGGACTCTCAACCACTGCACCACCAGGGAAGCCTGAGACTTATATATTTTTAGACCTTAAGTTTGTGGCTTATTCTGAAACCATAACATCTTAACATTCTCTTGCTGAGGATTTGCATCGAGGGCTTTCCCAGACTGAGACCTCTACATGGACAGTCAGGGATAGGTAGGTTGAATGTGAATTTAGGTTTATTCTGTTGTAGTGGAGCATGCAGCTTGATAAGTTCAATATGTCCTGATAGATCCTGCTGTGTTGATGGGCCAAAACACGAGGAAGGGTGTGAAAGGGGACTGCACAGCCCCAAGGAGGGCTTCCTGATGATGCTTCAGGGTCTCTCACTAGGCAGACTTCTTAGGCCCACTGGCTGAGCACAGAAAAGGGTTCTCTGATTGCTTATTATTTGTCCACACCGACTAGCTGCACCCTAACCTCTGGCAGGCAGTTAGAGTTGGGGACAAATCATTTCCATCAATCAGGAAGTGAGCTGACTTGTTTTGGGTTTAGGACTTTGTAAGGCTCTGGTTTATCTGAACTCCTAGTAAAACATTTCAAATAAGAGACTGTTTTTGTGCCATGGGCTGTATGTTTTTATTTAAATCTTTGTATAGAAGGGCCAGCTCACTCCACACATTGATCCAGGCCCCCTGAGGCCATGGCAAGATCTACCAAAGAGGTGATGAATTTTAATATCCAGAGGAACCTCATTATAGAGCCCTTCTTACCCTCAACCCAGCCATTTACTTTCCAGGCACTTGCCTTTTTACACTGTTTATTTCTTCCTTTCTCTCTAAGCATAATCCAATTGTTATGCTATGCAGAAGAATTGATGGCCATTATAGTCTTATTTTGCATTTCATCCTTGCGAAGTATTTTGCAACCATTTGTTAACTAATTCTGGCCCTCTTTAGAGGTGGGTGGTGGTATTACTGTATAATTTATTTCAGTATTATGTGTGCAAAGAGAAAGAAATACCTGCCTTGGTTCCAAACAAAAATATCCCTATGCAAATTGTGTAAAATTATTATTTTTAAAATGTGTGGTGGTGCCTTTGTTTCAAGATTTATGAGTGGCTTGTTATAATGAGCTTGTCATATTTTGGTAGCAGGGTTGTATTTACGATGACAGATTACAATGCCAGGGCCTTGGAAGGTGCCGATGTGAATGTGAGACAAAGATTATTTCTTTATGTAGTAAAAGCAGTTGAAATTCAATTCTGGTTGAAATAACTTAAAGAGTCAAATTGTAGAATACAAGAATAGACATTAAATATTTATAAAAATTAATTCACATGATTTATTCTAGAAGGTTGATTAAATGGCAAGGTCGCTATATCTAAAGGATTGAACAAACTTGCAGTATCAGTATTAGATCTTTCAAACAATATGGTGTGGTACTGTTTAAAAAAAATTTAAAGCAATTGTGCAAGGCTGATTAGGAAGCAAACTCTCCTTAGCAAGGCCTTCCAACTCGAGCTTTTATGTTTTTTAACGTTTCATTTTTATTGACATTTTTTCCCTTGCAGGAAAAATGTGTGATTTTTACTAGCCTGGCAGGGGGTTGTGGTACCTCTTGCCAAAGTGTCAAGAAAACTATGAATTCTCTACATGAGGGACAAAGGCCAGATGTTTAGTTAAAACAACACATAGCGTTTATACAAATATAGGTAATGGAAACCAAGACCTTTACTGGGATTTCTTTTTTTCTCTGTTTTTGGCCAATCTTGTCTTTTGATATTTTTAAAATAAGCAAGCAGCCATCTTGTTTTTCTAGCCTGAGCAGAAGAATTTAGTTTCTTACAAAGTGTGTGCTTTTTCAATATCTTGGGTTTTTTTGTTTTATCTTTGTTTTGAAGGATTCTGCTCCAAAATGTGGAATGTGTTCTTCAAATAATAATTTGTTTTAATAAAAAGAAAGTGTGAGACTTTGAATAGCTTAGGAAGGACCTAGCCTAATCCTTAGGCTGACTTTTTCCACTATCCTGGCCACACCTTCACTGGGGAGGAAATCTGTCGCTTAAACCTACACCGATGTGGGTTTTGGAGGGTATTTAAAAAGACAACTGTTTTTCATCTCAAACAGAGGAATAAGGACAGATGGGTCACCAATAAAAATTAGCATCGTCATTCAAATGGACCCTCCTAGATGCTCTTTCATTTCTGATGGTAAAAAATGAAAAGGGGGTGAATTGAAATATGCGTACGAATGGGTTGTTGTTCGTTTATTTTGTCTTCCTGATGGGGGGTCACGTGGTTTCTGTGCTCCTGTGGGCTCTTGGTGAGAGCTCCCACGAGGTCTGCAGGAGCCATGCAATTGCCTTGGTTCTGAGTAGAAGCTGGCCTGGCTCTGACCATACTTGCACTAACACACGGGCATTTGGACTTTATTCTTTTCAGTTACCGGTCCTTTGGCTTTGGCCGTACTTCCTGCCTCTTTGCTCTAGGTCTGAGCTCATGTGAGTACCTCATACCAGTGGGCCCCAGGATTACACTGGCTGGACTTCATCACTGAGAAGGAGGTTACACTTCTCTTCAACACTGGTTTTATTGGACCCTCAAAGGGATGTGTCCATGACATAGCCAGGAATTACAGCATGGCAGTTTTGCTGGCTAAACTCAGTCAGGTCCATGACATATAAAATGCAACCAATTCTGAGCAAAGCAAATAGAAAAACCCTCGGCCAAATAGTTGTATTTGGAGGGGCACTTAAAAACATACTTTTAAACCTACAGTGACTTTGGGTATAAATTTAATTAAAGGAGAAGATTTTCTGGTAATCTCATTGTAAAAGGTGAGATCTAGACAGAAAATTCTGTACTTATGGAGGTTAAATGAACTAAATAAGTGTTAACCTAATCCTATTAAATATCAACTGGAGTTAATTCTAAACTGGGTTTTGTACCAGGTGAATTTAAGAAATCAGATATTTCTTTTTTGAGTACCTATAGTAAAGAAAATAGACAAAGCTAGTAAAGATTTCAGAATATATTTAGATGCACAAGCAGGCATACCATCTCTAGGGACAATAGCCAATTATAAATACAGGCTTGAATGACCCAGAGCAGTTTAAGAATAGTGGGCTTTGGCTGATGGGCCCTGGTGGAGCCCCTTCTGATTTAATGATAGCAGTAGCCAATGATCCATGGTCTAGAAGCATCAATGTGGATCTTCCAGCAAATGCCTCCTCTGTCCGTGCCCCATTCCCCAACCTCTACGTCAAGAGCAGTAGAATCGCCCTTCCTATGTTTTCATATACTTTAGGCTGAAGTTTATTTCAATTTATCTCTTTAAAACTTTCCTTAATGAATATCTTGACCTGATCTCATTTGGATTAAAATATCCGGGGGGGGGCTTCCCTGGTGGCGCAGTGGTTGAGAGTCTGCCTGCCGATGCAGGGTACTCGGGTTCGTGCCCCGGTCTGGGAAGATCCCACATGCCGCGGAGCGGCTGGGCCCGTGAGCCATGGCCGCTGAGTCTGCGCGTCCGGAGCCTGTGCTCCGCAACGGGAGAGGCCACAACAGTGAGAGGCCCGCGTACCACAAAAAAAAAAAAAAAAAAAAAAAAAATATCCGGGGGGAAGGAGTCCTATAATCCTAGGCAGTCCCTTTTACACAGGCTAAGCAGGGCATGGTGAGAGATAGAATAGGAGAAAACTCACTGTGGGCTCGCTTTGGACCTACCTGTCTCCTGAGTGGTTTCCTGTTTGTGTAACTGTTTTGTAGTTGAGGCCTTCATTATTGAGGACAGCGGCAAAACTAGGCTGTCCTTTACCTGAGAGATTACTCAAATCCTTTGCTGCATATTACTAAAATTGCTAATGTGTTTAAACAAAATGCGGAATTTATTATAAGGATACTGGGATGTCTTATGAATGAGACTGTGGCCTATAGAACATCTGGAGCCTAGGACTCAAATCACCATCAGGACTTTCTCCTGCATCCTCGTTTCTTCTCTCTGTGCATCAGCTTCATTATTCCTTCCTACCGCTGTCTTGATCTCTCTGCTTCTCTATCTGTTTGCCAAAAACTTCTGAGTTTACACATCCTCACTTTCAGCTACCCTATGAGAAACTGCCTTGTCTGAGTTCCAGATTCAACATGCCAGGGAATGATTATGATTGGCCAGGTCTAGATAAGTTACCCCATCCTGAACCAGTCATTTGTGGCCAGGGTGGGTCACACTGCACTAACATAGAAGATCCAATTGCAAACCTGTGGAAGAGCTGGGGGTGGGTGGTGCTACTGGGAAGACAGTACAGTAGGTGTTCAAAAGAGCAGGAAAGACAGAGTATAAGGGAGAATCTGGACTCTTCTCTCCCTAAATCCAATTCACTTTGCAGAGGAAAACTACTTCCCAAGCTGACAAAAAACTAGTTCTGACATGCAGTCAAAGGGCACCTTAACCATCCTGTGATGGTATGGCTATTTCTGTTTCTCTCTAAAGGTGCTGAGGAGGTCTTTATCCTAGCCCCGTGATACCAGCAGACAGTGCCTTCATCGGTGCCATCTGGATCTTTGTTTTTGCAAGCAGGTGTTCTTGTGTGATATTTTTGTGGCTCGTGTGGGGCTTTGATGATAAAAACAAAACAAAACAAAATAAATTCTAGATCTTCCTTCCCCAGGAGCAGCCGAGGGCACAATTCCCAGCTATTTCTCCACATATCCATGAAAAGCGGTGCCAACTTCGAGAGCCTGTAAGATTCCCTTTCTCCCCTGGCAGGTGAGAGCCCTGGCTCAAGTGTTCCTCTTTGGCATTTGGAGGCACTCCTGATTCCAGCATTATGCTCAGCACCAGATATGAAGTACTGTCCTGAGAATTTCAGGACCAGGTGGTTTGGTCCCTAAATGGTCCTCTTTCCTAAATGTTTCACGCCCTTTATGCTGCTATGTGATACTGGCTTGTTTCATTTCTTTGCACTGAGTTTACTAAGGTCAGGTGAGTTCTGTGGCCCACAGTAGAATGGTTCATTGCCCTCTGAGCAAGAAAGTTTATTTTTCTATTAAGTTAGGCAGATTTACCATTCTTTGCCTGATCCTTGGGTAGTCTTCCTTGGAAATACTCCAAAATTTCCTCTCCTTATATAATGAACTACGTAGAGATCAGCAAGGAGTGTTTATTTTGGAGATAGTAAAAATAAGACTCTTGTGTATAATTCCAAATATAGGCATATATTCTTTTGGTAATTAGCTTCATTGTTCTCTGTCATTTTTTTTGACAGTATTTACACTAAATTAGAAGTAGTAATAATGGGATATCCTAGTTCAATCCTACAACCATATCTGTCTACAATAAAATATTTGCTTTTAGTGACAGAAAGTATTTCAGAAGTGTTCATTAAAACAATTTGATAACTGTGTATCCATTATTAATAACCCAAGATGGGGATTACATGTTACGTGACTCATAACCAATAAGGAAGCTGCCATTTCCATAATTATAAAGAATTCATATCACATCCATTTTACTATTCTGTATCATTTGACCCATTTATGGCTCATTCTGAAAGAGTAAGATTTAAAAATTTATAAAGTTTTTCAAGTGAAAAATCTGCCAGGTAATTTCTCCCTTCCATTGCTGGCAGTAGATGCTCTCCATCTAAGAGGCTGAGTGTTTGGTTCCACAACCCTCTCCTCTAACTACATAACAGTAAAGAGAGTTCAGGATCCTCTGAGTTATGGTGACCCCTCTCCCTCAGGAGAGAGCCTGGGCAGAGGGTGTACACCCTCCTCTGGGAAGCATTCTGAGGTGTAAATTGTGAAAAGGGAGTTGGGGAGGGTGATGTCGGTTGGCTACGTCTGGAACAAAATTAAACTGTGGGGTGAAGGGTAGCCACTCAGTGTCCACGTGTTCTCTGTTCAGTGGTCCAGTCAAAGGTTCTGACCAGCCCATTTGGAGAAAAAGTTGAGCAAATGCTCTGCAGGGCTGGCTGAGTCATCAGCCTAGAAATTTCCCCCAAAGGGTTGCGTACTAGTTGCTGCTACCACTGCTGCTATTATTCTTACTATCTTCTAGAGTTCACTGAGGGCGGGAGGAAGAGAAGGGGGGGGTGCAGCCTGGGAGAGAGGAGAGCATAACTGGAAGGTTGGCAGAAGATGGATTTTTATCTTCTAGGTTTTCTTTCTGGCATGGAAGAAGGAATCAGGCCTAGCGAATGATTCTTGGCCTGTTCTTCTTCTCCTTCACCCCCACTCCAAATCTCAAATGCAGTTCAACTTGGAGCATCTTGTAATTAGGGTCAAGGAGATCCCGAGCTTATTGTTACACCTGAGAACCTGGGGCAGCGTTATTCCTAATACACTGCAAATTAGTACCGAGAGACTAACTCCTTTCCCACATGATCTGATTGCATCACCCTCTCTCTCTCTTTGGACGGGCATGTTGAACAGCAGTTGCTGAAGTGATTTTGATGAAATGTGACCTTTGAAGACTGTGGCCACTGACCAAAGAATCTGAACTACAGTATCCAACATTTTACAGGCTACAAAACAGAAGCTGGCCAGCATTTATTGCTTGTACTAACAGCTTGAGTCAAGTTTCCTAAGCCTACAGAGAAGACCTCTTACTGCTGCTAATTTTACTATCAGCAAAGAAAAGGGAAACAGGAGACCGTATGGAATGGCTGAATGAGAGCATTTGTGAGAGCAGTATGAACTCGGATTATCTGAAGGAGGGCAACTTTTTCCTAAAACTAAAAAGGAGTCAATTTGCATAGAAATAAAGTGGGAAAAAATGTAATGTAGAAAAAGTTATAAGCAGAGATTCTGCTCTGGCCTCTCAGGATGGCATTGATTTACATATTAAGGCAGTCACCAGGGAAATGTTAAAAACCCTCTAGGGAAATTTCCAATGTGATGGATAGAACTTTAATATTAATATAGGATTCATCATGATAATGTAAGTCATAGATCTAAGTCTCCCTTCATCAAATGAATAGTCCCTTTCCAGCCTATTATACAGGCAGCACATGCTTTAAATAGTGTCATGTGGGAGACTTGAAGTCTTTCTTTACCTGCAGTTTCTGAAGTTTTGTTCACAGGAATAGTGACCCACCGGGTCATCCATCTTTAATTACGTCATCTAGACCATTTGCATTTTCCCCTTTGTATTAATATTTAGTGTTCCTTAAAATATACTTCCATCGTACTTTTCTTCACAAATAGAAAAAGCATAATTCAACACATACTATTTCATACACACAGTGAGTATGAAGGGAAGATCTGATTCTTAATCTATTTGTTGATCATTATACAAGGAAAAAAGTGATTTCTGGCCTGCTATTTGATTTAGTTATCTAGTACATAATTATCATAATTATCAACCATATGCATGTGTATTGTTCATCTTACTCTGGGTTTCCTAGTCTTCTAACACTGACACCCCACAAAATGGTGGCTGAGTCTCTCTAGAATCCTATAAGACAATGACAGTCTTTTTGGAATGAGAATGATTGCAGTGTTGATACCAATATAATAAATGCCAGTAATAATAAATGTTAAGATTCATCTGCTGCTTTTTTCAGCAGAAATTCGAATATTCATTAGTGGAGCATATAATTACCTTTTCTTACCTTAGCCCAAAACACGCATGAAAATAAATTCATAAGTACAGACTATGAATACAGACATAAATTGTGTACACAGACAAGTAGACCCTCAAGTTCTATAAGGAAGAGGGGGCTTTCCTTAAGCCTGGAATCACTGCACTATGTCTTTAAATTTGTGATGTGCATTGGTTTCTTTCTATTCCAGTTCTCCGCTCATAGAGTAACCAATGTCAACATTTGGGGTATCATTTCATGTATTTAGTTGGTATCCATTTTGGGGTGTAAAGGTTCTGAGAAGTCCTGCTGTAAAAATTATTTAATGGGTAGACTCTAGCATTCCTAACTTTCTTTTGATCATGAAATCCCTTTTTTCAAATAAGATCTATAAACACATTTGGAAATGCTGGCCTAGTGGAGGTGTTCATAAACTGGGCCCCCTCGATTTTTTTTTTTTTTTTTTTTTTGGCTGCGTTGGGTCTTCGTTGCTGCACGTGGGCTTTCTCTAGTTGCATCTAGCCGGGGCTACTCTTCGTTGCGGTGCACAGGCTTCTCATTGTGGTGGCTTCTCTTGTGGAGCACAGGCTCTAGGAGCCCTTGGGCTCTAGAGCGCAGGCTCAGTAGTTGTGGTGCACGGGCTTAGTTGCTCCGTGGCATGTGGGATTTTCCCAGACCAGGGCTCAAACCCGTGTCCCCCCATTGACAGGTGGATTCTTAACCACTGTGCCACCAGGGAAGCCCACCTCCTCGATATTTAAGCTTTGGTTTTCACTGGGAACTTTGAGATGAATTCCAATTCATCCTTTAAGTTCTGACTCAGATGTCACTTCCTCCGTGAAGATTTCTCCACTTGCCCTAGAATGAATATGTAATTCTTCCCTTCGCCCCCTACCCCCATAGCATTTTTTTCAAGTCCATATCAGTGTTCAGATCATGAGTTATTTATTTTTAATTTCCCCCCTTCTAGTCTACAATTTCCTTTATTTTAAGGAGTGTGTTTTTACTCTCAGTGTCCTACAGAACACCTGGCTCATTTTAAGAGTTCAACAAATAACTGCTGAAGGAATGAATGAGTAAGTAAAGCTTGGGAACTTCAGCAGAAAAATTATCTCTCTGGGGTGTTGGTATGTGATTAATGAATGAACCCTTCTGAGTTAAGTACTTTTTCCATTAGAGTGACTAATTCCCATACAGTTGATTAGATTGAAATTGACTCTGATGTGAAATGGTTAATCATTTAGTCTGCCAAAAATACAAGATTGACTGTTATTTAGTCTGTTTTTTCCCCTTGTATAGATATGAGTCGTCTACTGTATATGAAAAATTCTAGTACCCATTCATAGCAGAGATATTTTTCTTATCTATACTCACTATCAGTCCATAACTCAGAATTTTCCTTTATTTAACTGCTAAAGGAAAAAAAATGACATTTATAGACTCTTTTACTTTTCCTCAAAAACCTAGCATTATAGATTAAAAGAATTGCAGATTAGGCTATATTATGCTTTTAGCCCTTTTCTTTATAATATTTAAAACATTTTTCTGATATACTCTTAAGTTTCAAGCTTATAAATTTTATTGTGGTTTAGGCATATTTTCCTCCCCTCCTTCCTTCCTTCGTTCTTCCTTCCTTTCTTTTTTTTTTTCCATCTTTGAAAAGATAAACATGGACTAGAATAAAGATAATAATCTCCCTCCCTGGCTCTATCCTGCTCTAGTTCAATGCCAATGTTAACCCTTTGGTGTATCACTTTGTATATTTGGTTGGCATAAATTTTGGAGGGTTTAAGGACCCAGAAGGCTACACTTATAACAGTCTTTTCTACACTACCCTGTTCTCTTTTGAAGATGTTTCACAAAGCCCCAACTTACTAAGGACATTAAGAGGAATGAATATGCCCAGGAAACTTAATTATGTTTCTGTCATAGATACTAGGCTGGCAAATTAGCTGGGGTTAAGAAGCTCACTGTGAAGTGTTGTCAGAATGTAAAAAAAAGAGGCAGCACACCTGATTGGAAGAGGAGGAGGAAAAATAGAGTTAAGCCAGAAAGGTTGTTAGACACCTGCTCTCTCCCCACCTCCCCACTTAATGTTTTTAGCAATGAAGACTACCACTGCAGCTAAGTGACACTCATAGGTACTGTTGGCCCCACGGGGAGGCCTAAAACAAAAACAAAAGGGATGACCGTAGTTGGGGAGGGAAGGGAGGAGGAAGAAAGAGGAAGAGGAGAGGGAGACCATGTGATGTAATGGGAAAAGCATTCAATTTAGTAAACTCTGGCTTCCCAGCTTCCCTGTAACCTTGGCAAGTTAGCTAGCTCAGAGTCTCTTCAGACGAAAAGTTTATGGATTGCTGATGATCTCTAAGGGCTCTCTACCTCTAAAAGTTTACGTTGGTGATGTGAGATAAAGAATTTAAGAGAGCTGGAGAGAAGTAAAAGATATGTGTGCACAGGACTGTTAAAGCCACCCAACTCAGGTGCACCTGAATTTGCTCAGGAGCAATTCCTGCTTTCTCAAATCTGGGGAACGCCTGATTAGACCCAGAAGTTTCTGTTCATTAGCTGGGGTGGAGATGAATATCTAGCTTACAAAGAAAGGAGCTGTTTTATATATAACTCCTGCCAGGAAGCCAAAAGATGGTGGGCAATAGATAGAGTCCTTGTTTATCATTTAAGTCTGGCACCTGCTGCTTCATCCCAGGAAACCAAGCATGGAAATAGTGATTGGATCTTCAAACCCTCATCTTTAGATGGGGTAATTTTGACAGGGCACAAACTCCTTGGCTAAGGGGTTCCTGGGAACCAATCCTCTGTAGCAGGGTTTAGACTCAAGACTATTTGAAGGCCAAAACAAAGAGAATGAGTTTCACATTCTCACGCAACTGCTCTGATGTCGAATTCCAAAGGCATTCCAGAAACAGAGCTCAGACTTGGTCCCTTGACCATCAGAGTTCTCCCTGTAGCCCATTTCAGGGTAAACCTGGGGACAGTCAGCTGTGGAATATTAGAAGGGTAGAATAAGTTTCCAGGGCTGTAGGCTGTTAGTTGATTCCCCAGAAAGCAGTCCTGTGAAGCCATTCTTATTTTTACACATGGCATATCTGAAAAAGGGATTATCTGGCAATTGCAACATTTTTTGTTTTATGTGCCTCTGAAGGCAAGATGTGTTTTGTCCTCCATCAAGTCTTAAAAAATATTTATCCTGGCATCTTCCCATTTTTCTTTCCACATGGAAACTCTGATATTTTTAAGACTAGTTGTGAAATCATTCCTAGGTATGCACATTACATGGAGATCTTAGAAAAACTTTTAAAGAAAATGAATATAAAGTGATATTTCTTTTATGAAGCAGACGTTACAAACTATTCTTTTGCTGGGCTTTTCTTGATTAGCAAGATGTAATAAAATGACGTATATTCTCACCCTGTGGTAGGTACACTTTATCTAGTGGAACAGAATATTGAAAACAGCATGGAAGTTAAGAAAAAAATGAGAATTTGAAAAAATGTCCTCATGATAGCATCATGAAAGCAATGCTATCTTCTGGTTAAATAAGGCATGAACAATAATTTTGTGTTAGGTATGTTTTTCAATTATGCATTTGACTTTGGTAATAAAAGACTCATGTTTTTCAATAATGTTTGGAATTTAAACATACTGTTCCTTTTTTCCAGTCTTCAGGAAAGCACTTACCAATGCAAAAGTTACCTCTTACCCATTCTTGTCCATTAAAAATTAAATGCTTTTACAGTAAATTATTAAAAGTGGTAGGTTGGCGGCAAATCATCAAAGGTACCATAAACCATTATGCAAGCAAGCAAGTGAGCAGTCTGATTAAATCTAAGGGATCAGAAGGCATATACATCCCTCGATATCCATCACAAATTCTAAACTGCAAAAGCAACCATAAAATGCTACATTAAATTACTTTAAAAAACTCTTCCAGGATTTTCAACATTCAAGAGCAACTTGCTTTTTAATTAAGTATGAACTAAGAACTTATACCGCAAAGTACAGATATACCACTATTAAAGGTTATTTCCTCTTTCTTTAAAACTGCTGCAAAATTAGCCTCATTTTTCCAACTGATATCACTCACTTCATGGTATTGAAGCATTCTAGCAGAGTTTGCTGAAAAGCTAGTTATTAATTAGGTGCTGTTTTCCCACCAAGTGTCTTTACTATCATCTAATTACATTGAAAAAGGAAATGATGGGCCCTGAATGTTGCAAAATCATGTTGAAAATGTTAGAAGTATTTAAATAAGATATGATTAAAGAAAAAACCCCATAACTCATGGTTTTGGTTTAAATGAGGTAATATACATCAAATGTGAAATGCCTAGCATAGTTCCTGGAACCTAGGAGATACTCAATAAATGGAGGCTTTTCTTGTTGTTAACCCCATTTTTCATTTGAAAAACTCAGGCTTCACCAAGACTAACTTGTCCAGTGCCATCCAGATGGTGTGAACTGAGGGCTATTTGATTTTGAGGCCTGTGCTCTTTTATTTGTGTCCCACGAGGTGCTAAAATCTGCCGTGCAGGCAACCATCTAGCTACTCATGGAAGCACAAAATGTCTATTGAACCAAGTCCTTGACAAATAAAAAGATAGGAGGAAGAAAAATATAAACATGAAGGTAAAATTTTGTCAAATTGCAATAATTGTGGACAAGAGCAAAAGCAGCCCAAAGTGTTTATAATTGGGTTTTAGAGCAGGGTCTACTGCCAAGTCTCCCACCCACTGTTCACATCTGCCAAGTGGGGTGAGGACAGATAGTTCTGCAGCTTATCTGGTATTGGTTTGGGTGGCTAATAAATCTGAATGAATAAGTGAAAAGCAGACACTTGAAGGTCAAACAAGTGTCAACTGATTTCATCTCTGTCAGCGGTTCTCAAATTTTAATGTAAATCAGAATCACCTGGAAGGCTTTTTAACCAATGCAGCTGGGCAACCCTAGAGTTTCTGCTTCAGTATGGGGTGGGGCCCAAGCGTATGCATTTCTAAGCAGTTGGCAGGTGATGCTGGTGCTGCTGGTCCAGGGACCCCACTTTGAGAACTACTGATTTCGGTTATCTAATTTAACCGTCACCACAACCCTGTGATGTAGGTGTTATCGGCCCCACTTTATAGAAGAAATAATGGATGAGTTTGGGATACATGTCAGAAGAATAGTTTGAATCCTGGTTAAAGAGAAATTGAGAAATTGCCTTCAAAGAATCTTCAGAATTTCTGAATCACTCCACTGGTGACAGTAAAACAAGACTACAGCTGTTCATCTCTTCTCCCACCACCCTCCAGAGGCAAAGATATTATCAAAATGAGATGAAAACCCACTGATAACATACTCAGCACTGCATGGTCCCAGAGACAACAATGAAAACTGAAGCCATGCTTTCAGAGATCCTTGAGCATTCTAGATGGGGAAACTGAGGCATGGAAAGGTTTGATGACTTGTTTAATTTGACTTAGTGTATGAGTGGCAGCACTGAGATATCAGATAGCCTGAAACCCAATCAAGGTTTAACTATAAAGGAAACACTTGGAGCTTCTATTTGACAGTTTGATTGCTATCTGCAGTGAGCACCATCCAAAAAAGTGACTGAATGTAGAGGCAGCCTAATGCGGTGGAATAGGTACTAGGACAGGAAACAGAATTCATTTGCTGATTGTATATTTATTATCTTTCACACACTAGGCACTATTCTAGATGTGGGGATAAAGTGGTAAACAAGATGGACAAAATTCTTGTTTTTGCATTCTAAAGGCAGTAAGGTAATCAACAAGTAAAAAAAAGGCAGGAAATTTAAGAGAGTAATAAATACTAGGAAGAAAATTAAAACCAGGTAATGTTGGAGAAAATGACCACAGACTCAGAAATTTATAAACATGGGTTTGGTGGTTTACTAAAGATACAGAAAGAAATGCAAGGGATTGACTACCAACCAGAGGTTTGAACTTTCACACCCCACTGCTCAACATTTCAATTTTATGGGTTCTTTTTTTTTTTTTTTTGCGGTACGCGGGCCTCTCACTGTTGTGGCCTCTCCTGTTGCGGAGCACAGGCTCCGGACGCGCAGGCTCAGCGGCCATGGCTCACGGGCCCAGCCGCTCCGCGGCATTTGGGGTCTTCCTGGACCGGAGCACGAACCTGTGTCCCCTGCATCGGCAGGTGGACTCCCAACCACTGCGCCACCAGGGAAGCCCCTATGGGTTCTTTTTAATCTAAGAGTATAACCCAATATTTTCCCCTAGACTTCTCCAGAAATTATTTTAGGATCCTCAGAGGAGGGAGGCTCTTGTACTACATGTAAACAAACTATAAAAAGTTGATAATATACACTTGAAAAGCTAAGCAGGAATACATTTCGAAAAAGGGAAATAATAGTATGTGAAATCATGTACAGAACTAATAAAAGATTCAGATATGTACTTCAAAGTCAAGGGCAATAATCACAGTAATAATTGATTCAAATAAGAATTACCAATGGGAGGTTTAGCAAGTGGTGATTCATCTCTTCCCAAGCCTGACTTGAATGATGTCACAGTGGTAGCTTGAAGTCAGCCATGGTGGGAGTATTTAAACCAGGAAATTGGTAAATGAATGCTACAGTGCAGACCTTTTAAAATTATTACTTTTCTCCAGAGGGGTGGTTGTTGTTGGGAGAAACACCACCATAGGTCTCTCCTGCTTCTGTGCATCTTGCTGAGTATGCCAAGAATGGAAGACTCTGACCTCTCTTAACCCAGGCTATTTCTTAGGGTTGTATCTGCAGTGAACAACTTTGAAGGACGAGGTAACATCTCCCTCTGGGACAAAAAGCGAACTTGCTTACTACTTGCTATAAAATTGGTAGATTTTTGAAGGTAAGTGTTTCTCTCCCATAACACAGCACACTTCATTATTTGGGCACTATTCGAAGCAGGGAAGTGTAGCTAAAGTGGCCTACTGGGTGGGGCTCCTGGGTCAATTCAGTGTACTGTTGTGGTTTCCACTGCTGAATGTCTAATTGGTAATGATGCTTTATATACATGTATTGTACCTTCATATGTGGGTACTTCACATTGCTCTCATGGGATTTGGGGACAAGGGGAACCCGGTAAGCATGCTAACACTCATGATGCTTGCTGTGCTGTGAATAATCAAGTCTGTGGTCTCACTAGAGTTATCCAGCTCACTGATGGTTCAGCAAAGTTGAAAGTTGATGGTGTTCACTAGGTGGCAGCAGCCATCCAGCCCCAATGACAATTCTGGAAGACCAAATGCAGCACAATGTGCTAAACCACCTTTGCCTTGGACAACACTCTTAAGGACTCCTAATGACTTTTGGGTTGTTTACCAATGGCCTAGCCAGTTGGTCTGCCACTTGGAAGACTAAGACTGGTAGAATAAAGATATTTCTCTTTGTGTCATGAACTGGGTAAACACATCGTGTCTGCCCATCAGACATCACCTGGGTGATGGTAAAGGTCTGTTTTTTGCTCAGATTAACTAGAATTAGGCTGTTGATCAAGATAGCCCCTATTGCCATCTGGTTTCATCATTGTACTGGGCATGGTAACACATCCACCATCACAGACTGGGCACACTGTAAAGGATGTTTCTCATGGATGCAGAAGCTTCCACTGCATACCAGACTAGTGACTCCTGCAAAAATTTGGCCTATTTGTTCTGTGGTGATGGAGGCCACGTTACATGGAATATTAGCTCTGTCTGTTCCTGGCAGATTGACTACATTGAATCTTTGACCCCGATATTGCTTCTCTGCTTTGACATTTTGTCAGGGTATGGTTTTGCTATTCCAGTCCAATTAGCCAACTCTAGCCACATCACTGTGGCCTTTACAGCTAAACGGTGTCATGTGTTGTTAGGCTTTCTAGATCATTTACAAAGACCATCCAACAATGGGCTAATAGTCAAAGAATTTGATGGACATTCCATATTCTCTACCATCCACAGTATTGTTGAGTGCTGGAATAGCAATCTTAAAAATCAACTAAAAAAGTTTTCTGATTTTTTATCTCTTATCTTTTCCTGGTCCACATACTTAAGTAAGGCAATTTGGTCACTTAACGTGGCTGTTTGAAGAAGGATTTATTCCTCTTGGACACTCCTGGTCAGTGGTCATGACAAAAGGAGTAGAGAGTTATATATACCTATTTCGAAAATTTGGGATTCCACCCTGGATATTCCCGGGTTTGTTATGTGTTTGTTCTCTCAAACAGCAAACCCAGGTCAACTTGGTTGGCATGCTTTACAGGTAGGCGGCAGCCTGGGCAAAAGAGACCTTGGACATGATTTGTTCTGAACTATTCTGCAGTGTCTGATGCCATCGATGGTTACAGACACACAGCCTGGCACAACCTTGCTTCAATTTGACTGATAGAAATTTACATGCTTCTTCCTGAGCAGCCTTGGGTTATGCCCTGTATGGAGGCTAAGGCTGAAAGTACTTGGTGACACCACCTATGTTTCTTTTCTGTTTTTTTCTTCTTTTATTTATTTATTTGTATCTTTGCTTGTTTATTTTCTGTTGAGGTATAGTTGATATACAATATTATATAAATTTCAGGTGTACAACATAGTGATTCACAATTTTAAAAAAAATTTATTTATTTTATTTTTGGCTGCATTGGGTCTTCGTTTCAGTGCACGGGCTTCTCATTGCAGTGGATTCTCTTATTGCGGAGCACAGGTTCTAGGCTGGCAGGCTTCAGTAGTTGTGGCTCGCAGGCTCTAGAGCATAGGGTCAGTAGTTGTGGCGCACGGGCTTAGTTGTCCCATGGCATGTGGGATCTTCCCAGACCAGGGCTCGAACCCGTGTCCCCTGCATTGGCAGGTGGGTTCTTTTTTTTTTTTTTTTGCGGTATGCGGGCCTCTCACTGTTGTGGCCTCTCCCGTTGCGGAGCACAGGCTCCGGATGCGCAGGCCCAGCGGCCATGGCTCACGGGCCCAGCCGCTCCGCGGCATATGGGATCCTCCCAGACCGGGGCACGAACCCGTATCCCCTGCATCGGCAGGCGGACTCTCAACCACTGCGCCACCAGGGAGGCCCTGGCAGGTGGATTCTTAACCTCTGTGCCACCAGGGAAGCCCTGATTCACAATTTTTAAAGGTTATACTACATTTATAGTTACTATAAAATATTGGTTACATTCCCTGTACAATATATCCTTGTAGCTTATTTATTTGATATATTCATTTGTGTCTCTTAATTCCCTTAACCCTAACCCTACTCATCTGCAAACATGTGATACCTTTCAAGAAAAAGAAGGAATTACTCCAAGAGCAAAGCCTCAGGCCCAGAGGATTATTCCCATGCTTTGAAACCTATTAGAATTTGCCCTGCCAGATTTCAGAATTGCTTGGAAGTGGTGACTTCTTCCTTCTTTTCATTTTATTTCCACAAAATGCTTTTTATTACACAGGAAAAGAATAGTAACTACAGTGGCAAAATCTAGCCCCTTTAACCAAGTAATGAAAATTAACATCACCAGGAATGGGATAAATGGAAATTGTGTGCTACCTGAAAAGATGCACTGAGAAGAACATAGTATCTGTGAGATTCCTGTCAAAAAGATATAATCTGAATCTCATCTTGAGAAAATATAAGACCAACCCAAATTGAGAGACATACTACAAAATAATTGACCTATATTCTTCCAGATGTCAAGGTCATGAAAGACAAAGATATACTGAAAAATTCTTCCAGACTAAAGAAGACTAAGATTTATGATCTTGGATTGGATCCTTGAGTAATACTGTACTGTGGTTATAAGAGAGCATGTTCTTGATTTTTTGAAAGAAATACATACTCACATATTTATATCTGTAACTTTCCCACAAACTGTTCAGGGGGAAACACACACATAGTTACATATATACACACAGCATAATAAATACATGTTGAAAAGCATTAACATTTCCTGGAAAAAGTTTAAAAAGAAATGAGGAATCACAATAAACAAGGTAAAATATCCACATTCAGAGAAGATTTAGACAGAATTTAAGAAGAAAGGGAGTCACAGTCTTCCTAGTCTTCCTTCAGGGGAGTAGGACTTTGAGGGACTAAAATATTAAGGATATTTTTATTCATTGAGTTTTTTAACTTTTAGAATATTCAACATAGGGTTGTTTTAATTACGAATGGCCTGATTTTGTCATCAGCTGTGGAACGGAAGATATAAAAGGCTTTAATTGGGACCATCAAGCAAAGTCTCTTTGACCAGAGCCCTGAAGGATGACCAGACAGCCCTGTAAAGATCTGGGGGCAGTGGGGAGCTAAAAGAGCCAAAGGTCCCACTGAGCAAGACCTTGGTGTGCTGAAGACACTATAAGAAGACCACTGACATTGGGAGACCTGTGTGCTATTCCTAATTCTAATAGCTTGATTTTGAGCAAGTCATTTTACCCAGTTGTGATGTCACGTTCCACATCTCTTGTGCAGCCCAATCTGTCAGCACATTATAGTGCTGTCAGATAAATACATATTGACTGAATGAGTGGATGAAGAAATTAATCTGAAAGATGAGAGCAAGATTGGATAATCTCTAAAGGCTTTTATAGCTGTAAAATTATGACATTTAATATTTATTGAATGTTTGCAGAATGCATGCCATGGTGTGAAATGTTTTAAGTGGGAGGGAGTCGGCATGAATAATGCATGGTTTCTGCTTTTGCCACATTTATAATCCAGTGAAATGGGCATCTAGGAAAAAGTGATTCAAAATTTGGCATTAAAATAAATTTACCAAGGAGTCGACTCTCTTCTCCTCTGCTTTTAGTAAATGTATTTGTCCTCTTGCTGTAAGTTAGTTTGGTCCATTATTCTAGATTTGAAGATGTGTACAGGAAGGTTCAAAGCAAAATATGCTTATACCTGCTTCTGTAGGTGAGGTCAAATTATACATTTCTTCAGCCCAGGCAAGCTTTTCAGCTGAGCCAATAGCAGGCTTAGTGAGTGCAGGAAAGAATGATCTCTGCAGTGAGAGAGTAGTTAGTTCTTTTCTCACAGGGCCTGCAAAATGCTAATGATAATAATCACCTATAGAAGGCTACTGTGTTCCAGGCACTGGGCTTGCCTTTTATGTCTGTTATAATCCTCAATCATGCTGCAAGACAGATATTCGTTTTCTCCTCCTCCTCCTTCTTCTTATTTAGAAAATTTCTTTAAAAATTAAAGGCCTTGGGCTTCCCTGGTTGCGCAGTGGTTGAGAGTCCGCCTGCCGATGCAGGGGACGCGGGTTCGTGCCCCGGTCCGGGAAGATCCCACATGCCGCGGAGCGGCTGGGCCCGTGAGCCATGGCCGCTGAGCCTGCGCGTCCAGAGCCTGTGCTCCACAACAGGAGAGGCCACAACAGTGAGAGGACTGCGTACTGAAAAAAAAAAAAAAAAAAAAAAATTGAAGGCCTTAAGATGCTTGCCCAAGGTTCCGAGGTAGTGAGAAGCACATCCAGCATTCAAACCCAGATTTTTCTGATGCCACTACCCATACCCTTTCCACTATACAGTGCTTCCTAGGTAATTTCAAATGTTCCTTCTGGTTCTGGCCCCTTAATACTCAATGCACCTGTTGTTTTAAGAATAGTGCTTCCATAGTCAGTCTGCATAAGCAGATATAAGCATGTGCTAGGTGCTGGGGAAGTGGGTTGACCCAGTGTGAGATATAATCTCAGATAAATTGTTTTCCCCTATTTCAGACAGTGCTTTGGTCCTACAAGTGTAGAGCACAGAGTTGTGTTGGTTAGAATGAAAACTAAGCTGTCGTAAGAAAGACAGTGGCTTAAGGAACAAAGATCTTTTTTTTTTTTCTCATTCACAAAACAGTCCAGGATGGATAAGTGGGCCCATTTGCTTTTTGCAGTCTTCAGGGTTCCTCCTTCTATCTTGTTTCTCCCCATCCCTTAGGGCACCGTTTTGTTCTGCATAGTTGAATCTAGTTTGCAGGCAAATCCACGTTCCAGCTCAAAAGAAAGGGCAAGAAAGCATAGAACACACGTGCAATGTTTTAAGTCCTAGCTGTGGAAGTGGCAAATGACATTTCCAACTTGTATTCTTGATGGGGAGACCTTAGTCACATGACCATGCTTAGTTGCCCGGGAGGGAGTTCTGGGGGTGCAGAGCTGGCTCTACACTCGGCTAAAACTCTATTACTGGGGAAGAAGAGTGGAATAGATCTTGGTGGGCAGACATAAATCTTTGCCGTGAATATCCTGTGTAAATAAATCTCTATCATGATATTTGTAGCATAGTTTTATTTCTTTATCTTCCCCTACTAGCCTGTTGAGCTCCTTGAGGACCAAGGCCTGTGCTTTCACTTCTGAATCCCTAGTATCTAGCTCACTGCCCCTCCTATATGAAGCACTCGTTATATTTCTGTTGAAGAATGAATGAAGCAAGTAAAGTGTATGAATGTGGGGGGGAGCAGGACAAGGGGAAGATGAGCAATACTTTCATTACCTAATTCAGAAAGCAAAGCTGGTTTACCTAGGGCCCTGCTCTCCAAGTTTACATAAGGCTTTTGATGAAAAGCTTTGCCATGAAAAGAATGAACTAATTCAGCCAAAAAAAAAAAAAAAGGCAAAATTCAAATGTGAGGTTCTGTAGCTCAGCTCAAAAGAAAGTTGCCTGATTGTCACCAGGTGACCTCACTTTTCTCCTCGGTCATCAGCAAGGGGAAGATATAAAACAGGTGAACCTGTGAGTTGACACAATTTTTAAACAGAGGTAGGTGATGTAAAAGTAGTTTTGAAGCATATGGGAGGAGCTGTTTATACAAAACCTGATTTCCCAGCCACAGGGTGAGATGAGAGCAGGGACCAGGGACCTCTGTTCGTTTGCAGACCCCACCCCCCAATCCCTATAGAAGGAGAGTTTCCAGCTGGCCTAAGTCAGCAGAACCAAGCAGGGCTGCCCACCCTGGCCTCCTGGAGATAACAACAGATGGCAAATAGGCAAAGCAAATTAATCAAGCCACCAAATGTTCTCAGATTTGGTTTTCAAATTCACTAGGCTAGTTACATATGACCACTGTTGCTATTGTGCATCATATTTATTTGACAGCCTTGTCCAGCCCTTACATTTCTCCCTCTGGCTCAGGCTAAAGAACATGTGCATTGCATTTCAATTAGCACTTCTCAAAATTCAAGGCAGTTCTGAGGCTAAGAACACCAGTGTGCCAGCAATTTATGAACAGAGGCTATCCATGGGGCCCATTTTAGTGTTCTAATATAACCTAAAGGTCAAAGGCTTGAGCTCAGTTTTTTGAAATACAGGTTTAGAAAACTTCCTTGAACATGTCCAAGTTCATGAAGAACTTCCTTGAATGACACCCTGTTGGCCTATCTTGTCCATCTATCTGGAGGAGTCAGTCATGACTTTTGAGATCTCTTTCCATAGTCCATGTGAGAACCTAGCTTAGTACGGAGCAGACTCTATGACAGTCTAACAACCCATCCATCTCCCCATTTGTAGTACTTACTCCTCCACATGGAAGGCTTTTGGCAGTGAGTCGGCAGCCAAACGTCAACATGGCATCAAACTCCAGAGAAAGCCCTAGTCTACTCGGATAACGGCCAGCAAAACACAGGGTGTGGGTTCTGTTCCTACAGCATCTGGATGTATTATGTCACTCCTGCAAGATATTTTTACCACCGAAAGAAATGCCTTCTGGGAAGGGCAATTTTGCCAAAGGCACAGAATGAGGAGAAGGGGTGAAATCAACGTATTGGGCCCCGTAACATGGGCTTGTTACTGACCCTTTCGAGTCGGGCCCCAGCAAGGGTCCTCCTGCCCATTTTTGTTCAAGCCAGTAGAACGAGACGAAGTTTGCTTCAGAAGCAAAGGAAAGCTTTATTCTTTTGATCGGAGAATGGAGAGGGATAAGCTCCGGCTCTAGAGCACTACACCCACCCACCCCCCCCCGCCAGGCCGCGGGCAGGGCTGCTTTATTGGGCGGGGCAGCGGAGGGAGGGGGCGGAGCTCTCGAGGGGTGGGCGCGGCTGCACGCCTCAGGCTCCAGGTCATCGCGGTGCTTGGCGCAGCCTCTCTGCACACAGCCCGCCGCCGCCATCTTGAATCGAGTCGTCCCGTGCTCGGCGCTTCTGCACACGGTCCTGAGCCGAGGTGTCGGCAGGGCGGTTCTGCACCAGGAGCTCTGGGCTGAAGGGCTGGTGTGAGGCCTCTGCCCGTGGCTCCCTGTGAGCAAGTGAAACGAGACGAAGCGCCAAGGCGAAGAAAAAAGGTTAGATTTTATTTTATTACCCAGATTCTATTTTTATTTCCCGGGAACTGTTAATGGGCTTTGCCAGTAACAGGCACATCCCTAAGGACTATGAATTTGTCCCAGAGCCATCTTCAGGTGCATTTGGAAACTGACCTTAAAGCAGTGTGATGTACTGGTTTGAGAGAAGATGCAGTCTTAGCTCTGCTCGGACCTTTTGTCACTTCTGTGGAGCAGTTTTCCCTTTTGTCAAGTAACGGGGTACGACTCCTTGGGTGACCCTCAGTAGGCCACATCCACATGGTGTGACAGGTCTAGTGGTGAGGAGAGAGAAGGACAAGGAGGATGAGCTGCAGGCAGGGCCAGCTCTGGGAGCTCCAGCCACCCTCACCAATCAAAGGACATGTTTGACATAGACTTGGCTGGAAGGACCTTAATCAGAATTTTTTGCTTGCTGCCTGGAGAGTGGAAATCAGGAAAACAATGGCCATAATATCTTTGAATCAGGGCTGGTCTCGAGATGAATCATAATAACAAATTCTTTTTATATACTACTTTTCTGTTTCTGAAGTGCTTTGAAACCCTACTTTGGGAATAAATAGGGATTATTATTTCATTTTAGAGATAAAGTTGCTGAGAATTTCAGATCTGCTAGCAAATGGTTCAGTCTAGACCTAATGATGTGATTGAGAAGGCCAAAGCTTTCCTTGTCTGTCCCAGAATATGTCCTTTAAAACTGCTAAAGTGTAAGAAGTACCTACCCATTAATCCTCTACCATGGATTCCTCATCAGGTTAAATTGATGAATGTCATCTAATGAACAGCAAAAGCCTGCGAATATCAGGCACAGATGAGTTACATTTTGTTGGACAGGAGAGTGGATGGAAAGGTCTAGATGCTCAGAGAGTGCTCATATGGGCAAGAAAAGTCCAGGCTGGAACTTCAGGGGAGACCCAGGAGCAGTGTGAGTGCACGGTTACATCTTCAGGGCCGAGGGTTGCAGAAGGCATTTGGGACAGTAGGTTCAGGGGCATAAGCGGGTCCAACAAAGCAGGGATTTGAACATATTTAGTAACTGCATGTTTCTGCCTGAGATAGGCCCTGTCTGAAATACAGTGAAGGAAAACAGAGCAAATACTTGGAAGAATGGACAAGAATGCCCTCAATTGCTTATTACATACACATCCATATTCCAAGGATCTATCTCCAGGATTCTGACTGTATAGGTCTGGGATGCTGCCTAGGAACCTGCATTTGCAAATGATCATTCTTGGTGATTCTGATGCAGGGGGCTGATGGACTACACTTAAAGAAATAGCCAAAAGATGAACACTGAGCATTTGGTGTAATTCTTTTTTTTTGTTTTGTTTTGTTTTTTTGCGGTATGCGGGCCTCTCACTGTTGTGGCCTCTCCCGTTGCCGAGCACAGGCTCCGGACGCGCAGGCTCAGCGGCCATGGCTCACGGGCCCAGCCACTCCGCGGCATGTGGGATCTTCCCGGACCGGGGCACGAACCTGTGTCCCCTGCATCGGCAGGCGGACTCTTAACCACTGCGCCACCAGGGAAGCCCTGGTGTAATTCCTGAGTGGTATTTAGGTCTTCCCTCTCCTGTGAGTGTTTTGTGCACCATGCATTATTGCTCCTGGGACTGATCAGTGCTGGCCAGATCTGGCGGCAATGGATGGACATTTTACCGTATTTATATCTGCTATGAAAGAGAGGTTTTGCCACCATAATCCTGTGCCGAGTCCTTGGATTGGGAGGGTTATGGGGACCTCCTTCTGCATTTCCTCAACAAAGATGCAACTTAGGGGCTTCCCTGGTGGTGCAGTGGCTAAGAATCCGCCTGCCAATGCAGGGGACATGGGTTCGAGCCCTGGTCCGGGAAGATCCCACATGCCGCGGAGCAACTAAGCCCCTGTGCCATAACTACTGAGCCTGCGTGCCTAGAGCCCATGCTCCACAACAGGAGAAGCCACCGCAATGAGAAGCCCGCGCACCGCAACGAAGAGTAGCCCCTGCTCGCCGCCATTAGGGAAAGCCCGCGCGCAGCAACAAAGACCCCAACACGGCCAAAAATAAAAACAAACAAATTAATTAATTAATTTAAAAAAAGATGCAAGTTAAATAACTGTCACACTTTTTGCCTCTGAGGCAGATCGTGAAGTAGTTAGGGGGCTTCCTGGTGTGACTTGAAGGGAGTGGAAGCCAGAGAGTAAACAGGGAAAGTGCACAGGAGCCCAGTCCTCCAGTACCTCCATTAGAGAATGGAAAGAGCTGGCAACTTTGAGTTATGGGGCCATAATTCCATCTCAGGTTTCTGACAATAGTATAAGCCACTTGAGTTCTTTCTTGTTAGTTTATGAACATTTCACCCTCCACACCCCCACCCTACGCCTGCCTTGGAAGATTAATAACTCCGTAAATTACAGTTGTATTATAATACACATATTTTTACCTCAATATGAGGCTTTCATCTGGGTATGGAAATGCTCTCAACTTACATGTCCTAGGGTGACCTGTCCTGCTCTGTGCACTAATGCAGTTTCAGTTTTGCAAAATAAAAAGGGACTTCTGCTGACATAAGCTTCACAGAAGGCTGGGGTCCTTGAGTCAGACCAGTCTGGGTCGGAAAAGAGCAAATGAAAAAGCATGAAGGTGAGAAGACGATGGATGTGGGAGGAAACCCAGGAGAGAAGTGTGGCTAGAGTAGAGAACTTGAGTGTGTGGGGTGTGTGTGCGTGAGAAAGAGATCCTGAATGCACGAGGTATTCAGATGCTGAAGGCAATATACCTTTGAAGGTTCATACCTATGAAGATATCTTTGAAAATTTCTGTGTAGGAAGATGATATGATGAAAATGATACCCAAAATGGATTGGTTGCTCGGGATGGCCCTAAGGATGGCAGGCTGGTTGGAACAGGGCCATGAGGGGAACAAGGAGCTTTATCTTGAGGCTGCCTTTGCATAATGAGCATTGTTTTTGATTATTTAGGGTGTGTGTGGGGTGGCTTACCAAGGAGCTGGTGGGTGCCCTTCTGCTTTTCTTTGCCGAGGGCAGAGGAGCCCACTTTACCTTCCTGCCTCCTGCTTCGCTATGAAGTTGTGCCTATGTCCAGGTTTCTTGATTTTCCTACAAACATGTTACATCCGTATCATATTCCAGGAACACAGCCAATGCCAGAGAAATCCATGGCTCCCAATTTCTTGTTCAGTGTCTGCTAGGATCTTGATGTCATGGCAGTACCCCTTAGGGTGATTAGTCTTTAATGATTTATTGAAACTGTATTGTCTGAATTCCTTAAACCAGAGTTCAGATCTTCTCCCCTGGCAGAGGGTCTGTACTGGTTTTAGCCCTCTTGGCTGGGCTGCATAATAATAATACTGTGGATAGCTCTCAAATGCAAGGGGAGGGGGGAAGAGGGGAAGAAAAAGAAAGAAGACAAAAGGAAGGAGAAAAAGAAGAAAAGGGGTTTGGAGGACAGAGGGGAGAGAAGCAGTAAAAAGCAGCTCATGGATAGGACAATGGTGAAGGGACCAGATGCTCCTAATACCCTCCCACTGACCTAGAAAGAATGAGGAGGGCGTCCTGGAAAGTGAGAGCAGCCTCTCACTTTCACCACGTGGGGGCAGACTTGACTTACGTGAAAGAGCAACAAGGTGCGAAGGCTGCAGGGAAAACGCAATCGTCCTGGTGGAGAGAGGATTCAGCGTTAACCTCATCATTCACTCCCTGTGGCCCTTCATGTCCCTCAACAGCTAGAGCCCTATTTCTGGGCACAATGCCTGGGTGGATTAAAGACAAAAAAAGCCAGTTTTGCTCAAACTCAGATTCTTACATAATATGGCATATAGAATTACAGTTAAACAGATATCACCTACAAAAAAACGCTTTGACATCTCACCTGCTTCTTTAAAGTGTAGAATCACCCAAGCTTTTATGCAGGGCTCTCTTTTCTGTTTGTCTTTTTTTTTTTTTTTTTTACTGGAGGGTTATTGCCTGTACATTACATGTGCATTATTATTTCAGGCATTTCAAAAGGTTGGAAAGGGCTCTTCTGTATTTCTTCCAGCTCCTTTGCAGTCTTTGCTTCTCTTACACTTTCAGTGCATGGTGATTAAGTGCATGGAAGTGTGTCTCTCAGTTTCAAAAAAAAATTAATAAACTCTGAGCCTTTGTGTTAGCAGAATATCTTTATTTGGAGAATGGATGGAAACAACCAAATTACTGCAGCTAGTTCCTTGGTGCTTAAAAAGCAATTGTCGTATGCATGTGATTGTTCCTGAACATAATGTGACTGACATAGTGATAACAAAAGGAAGTCTGAGCTGAGATATTAAAGAGGAACTACTTCCTCCACCTCCCCAAGTTGTTAAGTATTATTATCCCAGATAACTGCATTCCAATGTCCATGCTATTTTCCTTTTGGTAGAATTTGCCCTTTTTTGAACTATATAGATTAACTCCAGCGAGAATGTACATTTTCCAAAATAGACTTTCTAAGTAGCCAATTAAAAACAGAATCTCTTAAAAATAAAAATCTTCTCTTTGAAATGGTGATTGGGCCTCTGAGATAAAGAATCCCATTTGCAAGTTTAAAAGGAATAATAACTTTCTACTATCAACTGGTTGAGTAAGGACTGAGGAAAATGCAACTTGGCTCTTCTAAAAAAAATTAAAAAATAAAGGGATAGTAAATTGATCAAATAATTATGGGAAGTTTGGCTCCATTAGTCTCATGCTTTTCAGTATGCCCCTGTTAGCAATAAAAGTCAATTTATGTGAGTATGCGAGGCCACAGTTTTATTCAAATTGTCTTAAATTTGGTGGCACAAGAAGAAGTGAAGCAAAGGTACTGTTTTGTAGCAAGGTATTGGGTCTCACTATCTCCTCATCCCTAAGTATAATGAGAAGAGCATTACCTCCATTTAAGATTTACCTACTTTAGGACTTCCCTGGTGGTGCAGTGGTTAAGAATACGCTTGCCAACGCAGGGGACACGGGTTCGAGCCCTGGTTCGAGAAGATCCCACATGCCGCGGAGCAGCTAAGCCCGTACGCCACAACTACTGAGCCTGCATGCTGCAACTACTGAAGTCCGTGCGCCTAGAGCCCGTGCTCTGCAACAAGAGAAGCCATCCCAATGAGAAGCCTGCGCACCGCAACAGTGAGTAGCCCCCACTTGCTGCAACTAGTGAAAGCCCGCGCGCAGCAATGAAGACCCAACACAGCCAAAAATTAAAAAAAAAAAAGTAAATAAATAAATTTATTTAAAAAGATTTACCTACTTTATGAAACACCATCACGTTAATTTAATTGACCGCCCCTTTAACATTTATAATCCATTACAGTGACTGGGAGATGATTATTTCTGGGTGTGGTTTCGGTTTTCTCCTTCTAATGTTGCAAGCTGCATCCCAATCTTATGAAGCCCTGGCAAGAAAAAACAAAAAAAGAAATGCCTGCTAAAATGAGTTGTTCTTAAAAAATAGGAGAACTAATGATAAAGAATGATTTACCATTAGTTTCTGTCTTTGCAGCAGTGGAAAATTGGGAGAGGATCAAACATCCTCCCCAATTTGGCCACCACCTTCTTGGTTTAATAGTGTTTTTAAATGAAACCTCTGACATGGTCTTTGTCAGGGCTGTTAATTTGTACCTTGCAGAAACATGATTCAGATTTCTGGAGTACAGACTGAGGAGAAGTTTCAATAATAAAGAAATACAGGGACATCTGGAATTTCCTCTGAAAGTTGATGTGATCTCTTAACTGAAAATCAAAGGCTTTGCCTCAGACTTTGAGATTCCCTCTCTTAGTTAATTAGTGTTAGGAGAGAAGGTCTGATAGATGCAGAAGGGCTGACAAAACTCATGATGTCTATTTTTTTCAACTAAGTGTGAGCGCCAAGGCTTTGGGTTTCTCTTATTTGGCTCCATCCCCTGAGAGCCTCGTTTGTTTTTAGTACATAATTTTAGTGTTCATTCTTACCAACTGTCAAGTCTGATGCACTTTTAGAAAAAAGTAAACCAAAAGTAATTACTTGGAGAACACAAAGGCCGTATCTATATATGAGATCAAACATTTCCAGCTCTCCCTTGCTATTTACCTCTGAACAACTACTCTTCTTTTTAGTGCTTTCCATTTGTTTTCTTGACAAACAAAGAGCAGGGTATATCTTCAGGCTAATTATACAGGACCATTATGGGATCCCACAGGGACCAGGATGAAGCAAAGCTCCATCTCCGCTTTAATTTTAGGGGGAAACTAAACCTCAAGGGAGGTCATGCCTATGCTGACTTCTCAGATGGCAGGTAATCCTGGTCTAGGCGTCCTTTCCTTCCACTAAACAGAAGGACCCTAGGTATCCAGAGGTTGGCTTCTAGCATCTCATGGATTGGTGGCTTCATGTGGTCTAGTGTTGTTACATGACCAACCCCTCCCTTCACCTCAGCTGGAAGGTTGAGTGTGGGTGTGAAAAGATGAGAAACAGGAGTAGAAAAAATAACAGCAGTGACCAAAAATATAGACTAATCTTCTTTTTTGAAAAAAAATCTCAACATAAAATCTGGCAGTCACATAAAGAATTGTGAGAGATTCTCAGAAGACCCAGTGTCCTGCCCATACTGCAAACCCAGCCCCAAGATTCTGCCAAGTCTTGCTTGCTCTCGGGAGCAGTCCATGTTGGCCTCTAAGAGGAAGGACTCCTTCAGCTGCAGGTGACAGACACACAATTCAGACTTCTTTTAAAAGGAACTCCAGGGATGCCTCTTTCTTTAGGGGTCAAGTGATGTTACTGGACTTCTCTGCATTTTTCACTTGTACTTGTTCATTCTTTAGGCAGGTAGGCAGCATAGCTGCCAGATGCCTGAGACTTACAATCGACCCCCTTAGGGACCTCAGCAGACTGGGGAGGGAATGTGAAGTCAGGTCAGGGTCACGTGCCCACCCCTGGAGCTAGGGGTGGATGAGGTTAGCTCCACCCAAACTACAAGGAATGGGCTTTCCTCCGGAAAGGTAGCTTCCATTACTAAATCATATGGGGAAGTGATTCTGGGCACCCAACACCAAAAAATGTCCATTACATGTCTTTATCTATACACATCAAGAATGCTACTGCTCCAGGGAGTAATACTATCTTGCCATTGCCTTATAGTGTGAGATTGTCCCTTAAGGAAACTGTGATGCTGCTTTCTCTTCTTTGTCTGTTGCCTTGGGTCTAGTTTGAAGCTGCACCTTTGGCTTCTGGCCCTGCCCTCACATGGGGCTTCCATGACAGGACATGATGCTCATTTTATCAATATTTCTTAATACTTGTGGATTCCTTAAATGGTGGCCCAATACCCCCTTTGGCTTCATCTCGGGCACCCCCGGAATCCAACACCTGTCTTCTAGAGTGCATGGGGTCCTCTGTCCTTGCTCTGTTGACGACACCTTGCCTGTTTGGAGCACTGTTCCTCCCTCCTGTCTGGTTAGATTGGCCTGCTGTGTCTCACAGCTGGGCCTGGCCAGGTCCTGACGGGGAGATGGCTCGTTACACTGCTAAGAACCTGTGCACAGACTGCTGCCTGGCCAACATTCTCATTTACTAGGCTTTGAACAGGGGCCTGGAGAATGGAGAGGACATGAGCTTCTAGATGACAACATCCAACGTGAGCAGCAGGTACACTTTTCCCTTTCATGTGTGTGGAAAGTATTAGGAGGGAAATATTCCTCTCAGGACGTATTTTACATCGGCAATCATGTTTTCCTGGAAATTGATTTAACTTTTAACACTTCAGTAAGGATCTGATGTAAAACACTTAATAGCCAGGGGAAGGACTATATTTCCTGTCTTTCAGCACCACTGCGGCTGTTAAATGCCTTTCCCCACTGACTGGGGTGTACTGTTCCATACATTGTGATCTCGCCACACTTGGTTCATTCACTCCCTCCTTCATTCATTCACAAGTGTCAGGCCTTGGAAAGCCACTTGGGGTGCAAAAATGAGTAAGACCCTGTCCTTTCCCTCAAGGGTCTCTCAGTCAAAGTCCTGATGAATAAACACAGGATAGGAATGTGATGGAACAGATGTTCTTAGGTGTGTCTAGGACATCAGACAGGGGCTCAGAGGAGATAACGTTGTGGGGTGGGCCGGGGGGCAGGCAAGGCTTCAGTGGGGAGGCAGCCCTTGGGTTGAATCTTGTAGAATGAGCAAGACTTCATCAGATGGAAACAAGGAGGAAGTGTATTCCAGGAAAAGGAATGTTCCAGGAAGTATACTCCAGGAAGGATTATGTCGGATGATATAGGGCTTTGACTAGCATGGTAGCTTTGAGAGAGTAAGAGATACAGTAGACCATAGGGTATAGGGCAGGGAAGAGAGGGAAGCAACAGGACACAGGGTGGTAGGCAGAGGCCAAATCATGAAAGGTTTTTAAATTATAGTAAGGAGTTTATATTTTATCCATGGGGAGGAGGAAAAATTAAAAGGTTTAAATGAAATGGGAGTATACCATGATTAGGTTTGCATTTTTGGAAGATCACTTTGGCACTCTTGGTAGTATTGCCTAGAGAGGGGGACAATGAGGCGGGAAGACCAGCTATGAGGCTATGGCAGTAGTTCGGGCCTGGGATGGTGAGGGCTTGAACTAGGGAAGTAAAGGTGGGCTTGGAGGGAAGGGAGCAGATTTAAAATACAACACATAAAAGGTATCAGGAAGTGGCAGAGATGAAGGGTAAATGGCTGGTTTTAGCATTGGGTGATAGAGTATTTGGTAAAGCCACTGGAACAGTCTGGAGAATATAGACTTACTAATAGGTTTGGAGATTAAGGTATCAATTCAGTTTTAGATCTATCCATTTGGAATTGAAAGAGGGACATCCAGGTGCAGATGTCCAGGAGGTGGCTGATATATGAACTTTGAGCTTAAAAGAGAAGTCTGGGCTAAAGATACAGATCTGAGAGTTGTTCATCATAGAAAGAGTGGCTAAACCATGTGTGTGTGTGTGTGTGTGTGTGTGTAAAGTCATTTAGGGTGAACATGCAGAGTGACAAGAGAAGAGGGCAAAGGACAAAGCCCTCGAGAATTCCAGCTCTCAGTGAAAAGCAGGAGTAACTGTCAGAGGACAGAGAGGGCAAGGGCAGATGAGGAGCATGAGTGGTCATAGAAATATGGTAGAGCTCATTTTAATAAGAAAGGAATGGTGAACTGTGCCATAGAGAAGAAAGGTGAGATGAAGACCGATAGATGGTCACTGGATTTGTCAATGAAAATTTCTCCAGTGATGTTGCCTAAATAATAGCAGGCGTATGGGGTGGCAGCTTGATTGCAGAGAGCTGAAAAGTGAATGGAGGGTGGGAAAGTAGGGATATTGAATGCAGATTATTTATGTTGCTTATTTAAATCTAAGTTCTTGCTCCCAGATTGTAAGCCCCGGGGGAGTAGGGACATCACTGATCTTGGTCAACATTATAACCTTAGTACCGAGTGCAGTCCCCATCAACAGTAGCCATTTAATAAATATTTGGTGAATGGGAAAAGAGAGCACAGTGGTAGATAAAAGGCATAAAGTACAATGGAAGATTTTTATTTTCTTTACTAAATTTGAGGAAAAATGTAGAAGAGCTTGAAAAATGCACATGAAGCAAGGTTTCAGAGAACTTATAAAGAGACAGACTTCGGCTGTGAATATTACAATATAAATTGGGCATTTCTGCTAGCTCTTTCTAGAAATCATCCCCACAAAAATGAGCACAAGAAAACCCTGCAAACTCCCGGACAACAGTTTTGATGAAACTAAGGAACTGTAAATTCCCTGAGCAATGGTAATAGAGAAAGGGAGAATTTATGAGAATGTAGAGATTGCAGATCTCAAGGAGCCAGCAAAGGTAAAGTGGAAATTCCTTGAGGTACAAAACCTCAAACCCTCATCGCAACAGGATGCATATCTAGGATGCAGGGGTGTTTTGGGGCTTTGTTTGCTTTTAAGAATCTGAGGAAGCAGGACCAAATAAGAAGTCACTCAGAAAAGCTATATATAGAGGAAATAGATTCCCTGTCTCATGGCATCAGGGGAGAAGAGAAAGTTTCTTTTGTGAGTCACTGCTGTCAATCACCGCCACTCACAAAAAACTGGGTAATGAGAAAATTCCACCTGGATTGGAACATGACACCAGCCCCTGCAATTAGTTGTTCCAGAAAAACTCATCCCTTTCAATAATGAGGAATACAGAAAATTTTCTATATTTTCTCTGTATAGAGGGAGTCAAGCACATCTGCTAGGGCAAAGGGGGGTGGGGGGGAAGGAAGGAAGAGGCATCAGAGAGGACTGGAGATGTGGAAAAACATCTGTGTGGAATGGAAGAAAGTGTTAACTGGAAGATGCAAAAGAATTGGGTGCAGCGTGTCTCTGAGTTGCTGGTCTGACAATGTGGTCTCCTACAGCATGGTTCAGTTGTCTATTTGGGGAGCGAGGAAGACAAAGCTTGGGGGTTCCAGAGAAGATCAAGTGGAGAGACAAGGGGGCAAGAGTACTGGCAACAAATAGTTGAAGTGAAAATGGAGGGGTCAAAGGAGGTTGGTAATTTATTGGATTTTAAGATTTCAAAAGTTGAGTATTCCAAATCATGGGCCTCAAAGAATGGGGAGGCTCCCTATGCCTATGTTTTTTCCTTTACTCAAGGTAGAAGATGTGCTGATCTCCTTGGTCAGATCCAGGATATTGATTAGACCACATTTACTCATGGAGAAGTCATTTTGAGAAAAGATGTCAGTTCATGGATATGACTTACTCTCTTTTCTCTTTCACCCATGTGGCCAAAGTGGTTAGCTGATCAGGGTTTATTCTGAGGGCTACTGTCCATCTTTTCTTCCTCTGCCTTCCTTGTCCATGCAGCTTAAATACATAAGCACAGTGGCCTCATACCCTTGTCTTTTTCTTCCTTTTGGCTACCTGGTTTTTGGAGAAATCCAAGATGCAGTGAGGCCCTCATGTATTGCTTTAGTCTGAGACTTACTAGGTTATGGGAAAAGCGTGTTCCCTATGGTCCAGCTCAACCCACTGTGTTTACTTTCCCTGGTTAGGGAGTCCTTTGGGGAATGGTGGCTAAGACCAGAGACTCTTAGCAAATATCTTCTTTACAGCACAGACAACTGCCTCCAACACATAGCAGCAAGAGGAAAGAGTCTAGGGTGTGGCCAGGGTCATGAGAACCTGCAGTGAAGAGGGGCTGAAGGCCACTGAAGGAGGAGAAGATATAAAGCTCTGTGTCTTGTTTTAGGCTTAGAAAGGTCAGAAGTACTTCCAATTTAAGCTTGTAGTGAAATGTTTCAGCAGGGAGTTGACAGTTTTAAAAGAGCCATCCTGAAAACCAGAAGTGTTGTGGTTTTTATAGTATTGAAAAGGAAAGGGGCTTAGGACTAGGTGAGAAAATAATAATAATAATTTAATAAACTAATAAGTTCACTAATACCTTAAATGAGTACTAAAAAGCAATTCCTGAGCTATCACTATTTACAGCAATAGACACACATCTTGATATAGATGTTCATATAAATACAGAGCTTTACATTTTAGATGGGTAAATGTAAGTTCATGTGTCATTAGCAAATTTGTCATTAGGGAAATATGAATATTTTTACAGGAGGTATAACGGAGATCTGCCACATATGACAGAACAGAGTGTTTGTTAAATTTAATCTTACTTTTTCTTATTCCTATATCATAAATATGGCTTCCTTATTAATACAGATGATGGGTTTACATCACTGTTTCTGAATAAGCAAAATACTTAATTTCATATCTAAATGACATTCTCCTTTCTGAAAAAGGAGTCTGTATTTCCATGGGGACAGGGATGGGGTTATTTTGATCAAATCCCGGACTGGAATGGGATTCACAGGATGCTAGCTCAGTGGATGGGTCCTAAAGACTCCATAGTTGGTAAGTGGGGTGAAATGTTTGATACAGAGAGTGGAGATAAAGAAGTCAGAAAAAAGAAGTCAGAAAATTTCTGCACAGTACTTGTCTCTTAACAAGTAGTCAAAAGATGTTTGTTAAAATAATTACTTTTATATCTTTTTTTAAATTTAAATGATAGAACTAACTTTAGGGAAGGTACCACTATAAACCACAAATTATAATTTATAATTATAAATTATATAGTTATTATATATAATTATAAAATAATTATATTTATAATTATAAAATAATAAATAATTTTATAATTATTAATTTTTACTAATTAACATTGTATAAGATGACAAGATTTCATCTAAAACATATATTCTTAACAGGGATGATATCACCCATAAGAGGGAAAAAAATTGATTCTTTTTTTAAAAATTTAATTTTATTTATTTTTTTATACAGTAGGTTCTTATTAGTTATCTATTTTATACATATTAGTGTATATATGTCAGTCCCAATCTCCCAGTTCATCCCACCAAGGCACCAGTTATTTTCATTGATTGAGTGATTTGTGAAGGTAGAAGAAGAGAAGACACCATTACCTAGCAGTGGCTTAGCCGTCCTCACTAGACCAATTTTGAGAGCCAGTCAGCTCTGGAAGTCAGCCTCAATAGCTCTGCCCTGGGTTGGTCAGTCCATCTACCTGTCTCTCTGCCGGCTACCTATCTGTCTATCTATCTATCTACCTACCTACCTACCTACCTATTTATCTTTCTAATTATCTGTTATTTTTGTACTAGCTGTATTGAGATATAATTCACATACTATACAATTCACCCATGTTAAAGTGTCAATGATTTTTAGTATATCACAGGCTTGTGCAACTATTACCACAATCAATTTAAAAACATTTTCACTCCAAAAAGAAACGTGTGCCTTCAGCAGTCACCCCTATTTTCTCCCAGTCACCTTCTTATCCAGCCCTAGGCAGCAACTAATCTACATTCTGTCTCTGTAGATTAGCTTATCCCTGGACATTTTATATAAAAATGGAATCATACAATATGTGGTCTTTTGTGACTGGCTTCTTTCACTTAACATAATGTTTCCAAGATTCATCCATGTTGTAGCTTGTGTCAGTATTCATTTCTTTTTTATAATTTTCTGTTGTATGACCATATATTTCCATTCATCACTTGATGGATATTTGAGTTGCTTATACTTTTTGGGTATTGCTAGTAATGCTGTGTTGGACAGTGTACAAATTTTTGTGTGGACTTACGTTTTCATCTCTCTTGGTATATGTGTGGAGTGGAATTGCTGGATCATATGGTAATTCTATGTTTAACCTTTCGAGGAACTGCCAGACTATTTCCCAATTAGCTGTATCATTTTACACTCCAACTACCAGTATTTGAAGCTTCCAATTTCTATACATCCTTGCCAATATATTATTTTCCATGTATTTGATTATAGCCACTCTAGTGGGTATGAAGTGGTGTCTCACTGTGACTTTAATTTGCATTTCCCTGATGACCAGTGATACTGAGCATTTTTCATGTGCTTACTGGCCATTTGTATATCTTTTTTGGAGACATGTCTAGTCAGATCCTTTGCTTGTTTTAAAATTGGGTTATTTGTCTTTTTATTATTTAGTTGTAAGTGTTCTATTGATATAAACATCCTAGATAGAAGTTTGTTATTGGATATATAATTTGTAAATATTTTCTCTCTCTGGGTTTATTTTTAGTTAGCAGTTTTAGCCACTGCAGAAAGCCTTCTGAAAAGAATGAAAGAGAATTGCTGGGATACTATATTTATGATCACTATGAAATTCTACTCAGGGGCTTCTTATATGTGGCTTTAGGTTTAGGGAGAATGTAAAATGTACTTGCTGTATAGGTTGTCAGTCACGAATTTCATTCTGTTTCCCATTTGGTGGTAATACAAGAGTGGGACGAAATTTGTTTGTACTATATATAAGCTCCTAATAGTCTGCATTAGCTTAGTGTATTTCCCCACGTTTCAGAGCTGATTTAGAGTCACTGTGATGGAACAGCTAGACTTTGTGCTTTAGACTTGAGAGGCATTTGAAAGAATTTTAGTGCAGAATGTAAGCCCTTTCCAAAGTTCACCCTTACTTTACTGCCCTTTAAAGGAATTAAAAGTCTTGTTTACTCTGTTTTTTCAATCTATTCTTTTAGAGAAAATTTATTTATTTCCAGTTATTTAAAATCAAGGTCCCCCAAACAAGCTAACTCTTTATATGTTGCTCTTTTTGACAGCATCACAAGGAAAGTTTCAGCATTGCCAACTGAAATGACTTTCCATGACTTTCCATGAGTCACCTCTAATTACATGGGCCATAGCCATTTTAATTCCTTATTTAAATTGCCATGGAGATTTACATACTAAAAATGTTGCCTGATGCATGTAGGTTATTCAGCTGCTTTTTTAGGCTAACTCTGTGAGTACCAGGAACCATGGAATGTGGGAACTCACCTTAAAGATGGTTTACTGCAACTCCTCTTATGAGTTGTAGTAACACCCCAGTAGTAAGTAAGTGCATGTTAATATATGTAATCTTTTTTATACTCTTCTGTATTTTCCAAATGTTCTAGAATTAACATGGATTATTTTATAATTCAATAAGCAATTATTTTAAAATTTGACCTTTTATTATTATACAAGTAGTACTTGCTTATTATAGAAAACATAGAAACTACACGTAAGCAAAAAAGAGCAAAATACATGTCGCTTGTAATTCTACCACACAGAGATGACCATTATTAACATTTTGATGTGGTTTCTTCCAGAAAAATTAAAATGATAAGGTAACACTGATCTTTTACCTTTTTCTGCTAACAGTATATTGTGACTATCGTTCTATATAGTAAACACATTACACACATGGAGAAAATAACCTTCAAATCTATGTCCATGTTTGACAAATTAACTTTATGAAATAGTCAGGGAAAGTATTATTTACTCTATTTTATGCATGAAGAAATAGAGATGGAGAGAACTTAATTAACCTGCTTAAGTGCTCAAACTAATAAGTAACAAAAATGGGAATAATATTTGCGTTTTGACTCAGAATCCAGTGTTCCTTTCATTCCTGTGCCAATAATAGGCGGGTGACACTATAGACACTGAGTCATCAAGGCAGGAAATGATAACAAATGTTAATTAAGGACATTCCCGAGTCTGAGTGAACAAAAAAAATTGGATTGAATTATGAACAGCTGGTGAAAGGAATTTTGTGGGGTTTTGTGCCTCATTAGTTGCTAATTAATTGCTACACATAAATACCTTAATTATTCAAATGGCTTATGAATAAAGGAGAAAATAATGTATAAACAAAAGAAAGGATGGATGTGACTCTGCACATTAGATGATAAAATGATTACCCAAAAAGTACTCAACAGGTTAGCGAGGTGAGCTGAATCTATCAAGATGCTATGTAATATAAATGAAGGCAAAGTTCTCCACTTGGGAGCTCCAGATCTGCTGTGTATCTGTGGAAAACTTCCATCACGAGGGAATCAGATTTTCTCTATGCCAAGAGTGCAGTCACTCGACTCTGACACTGTAGTACAAACACAGCTATAAACAGTATGTCAAAGAATGGGCATGGCTGTGTAAAACATCTCTCTTAGAAAAGCAGGCCATGTTTGACCAATGGGTCACAATTTGCTGACCTCCGTTTTAGATGATATTCTACTAAAGAAAGATTCCCATTTTCAATGGCCATGCCCATTCTTTGACATACTATTTATAGCTGCGTTTGTACTGCGGTGTCAGAGTCGAGTGATTGCACGGAGACTGTATGGTTAGTAAAGGTGAAGATATTTACTGTCCGGCCCTGCATGGAAAATGTTTGCCCATCCATGATCTAGAACAAGGATATGGGGTAGGGAGAAGAGTTCAGCTCCAATCTCAACTCCAGACATTACAGTTTTTAGAGAGGTAAATGTCAGTGGAAGCGTGCTTGGAGGAAATTCATCATCATGGTGCAGGAACTCAAAATTAAGTCCCATCTGAGATGATAGAGAGATTGAGACATTTAAACATGGAAAAGAGAAGCATTAAAGATGGGGGGCGGGGGCTGAAGGAGGGTGGAAGATTCTTAGCTGAATTAAAGTGCTGAAAGAATACCAAATGGAAGGACGTTGTGCCCCAACTAGAACCATAGTGACTTGCAGGAAGACTATTTAGTGGACTTTCTAACAATGAAGAATTAAAAAATGTAACAGGCCAGCCTAAGAAGTCAGGTTTCCTTGTCAAAGTTTAAAGTGCTCATGGCTGGACTGGATGATTACACGTTGGGGACATTAGTGAGCAGATTCAGAATAAGAGTAGTCACCATTTTGAGGATGCCTACTGTCTACCATCACCTCTAAGCCTCATAAATAACTTTGTATTATTATGAACCTCACTTTGTGGATGAGGAAATAATTCAGAGAGAGTAAAACACTTGCTCAAACTCACAATGCTGGTAAATGTCAGATCTATAGTCAGATAGGTTGGTAGATAAGAGTTCTTTAAAAAGATTTTTTGGAGATATTTTTGAAAACGGAAAAGGAAAAAGAATAACATAACTAACAGATATTTCTGCCAACTAGAATTTACAATTATTAACAGTTGTCAGTTCTGGGTTGTGAAAATATCTGTGATAATTATTTCTAAGCTAGTTATATTAATTTTACAGTTATAATTACACAAAATGATTCTGGTTAACATCTCTACCTTAATGATATGGAAAGTGAGAGTTTTCTTCTTTTCCCAAGATGAACAGAGCAATCCCAGAAGAGCACTCAAAGTTATGAGTCATTTTCTTAACTAAAATTCTGATCAGATTAAACTGGTTGTTTCAGTGTCTTTTGCTCTTTTTGTTGGTGGGGGAGTTGTACCTCCTGCTTGGTAATAGCCCCCAAGGTGTTCATGGGGGTCCCATGGGATGGGGGGATGGGGGGTTCATGTCACACATGCCTTCCCAGACAAGTGGCAGCCTCAGCTTTTCCTCTTTCCTTCTACTCTGGGATTCTGCTGGGTCCCCCAAGCATCCCATTGTGCCAGCCAGTTCTGCTGGCTCCTTTGGTTACGACCCTGAGCACCACTGTTGATGAAAGGAAGCCTGTGAGATGCCAGAGCTTCATAAGGTTCATGGCACAGTGGGGTGACACTGGCTCCTCTTTGTACCCTCTCTGTTGAAGTGGCACCAAAGCCGCTTGTGCCCAGTACCCCTCAGAGATTTTGGTGAAGCCATTTGTATTAGTTTGTTAGGGCTGATGTAACAAGTCCCACAACCTGGGCGACTTCAAGAAAAGAAACTTATTATCTCAAAGTTCTGGAGGCTAGAAATCTGAAATCAAGGTGTTGGCAGGATTGTCTCTTCTGAGGATTATAAGGGAGGATCTGTTCTAGGCCTCTCTCCTAGCTTCTGGTAGTTTGCTGGCAATCTTGGGTGTTCCTTGGCTTATAGAAGTGTCACCCTCATCATTGCCTTCATGTTCACATGGTGTTCTCTCTGTGTGTGCATGTCTGTTTCCATATTCCCCCATTTTATAAGGACACTGTTCATATTGGATTAGAGTCCGCCCTACTCCAGTATGACTTCATCTTAACTCAGTACGTCTGCAACGACCTTGTTTTCAAGTTATGAGATACTAGGGGTTAAGACTTGAACGTCTGATTTTTAAGAGGACACAATTCAACCCATAACAGTGATCCTACAAGGTTTTTTGAGTTTTTTCTTAATAGGAATTGAAAGAGACCCTTTGGTCATAGGATTGTGACCAAAGGAAGGTAAATAGGATAACATAGATGAATCACTTTGTAAATGGAAAAGTGCTATCCAGATGGTAGCTGTTACTAAGGGATAATGCTGATATGTTTGCATATAGGCTCCCATCAAGAGATCTGCATGGAGAAACACTAAAGGAAACTCCTCAAGCTCCTGGTTCTCTCATCACGGCTAGAAAGACAGGGATGGGTCATTGGATTTTCCTCCATAGGAAGTTGTTGGTGTTATAAGGGAGCTGGTAACAAAGTAAGAGACATGCCTAGCACTCACCTCCCTTCCACTCAGAGAATTGATTACTACCTTTCCCCAAAGAAAATGAACTACAGCAGTCCCTGAATCCAACCTTTTTGAAATTCTTAGTATCTGACTTCAAGTTTGATTGTAATCTCCTTGTGGAGTGGAAGCAGAGAGTCACAGAATTCGGAAGGAGAATCAGAGATCCTGTATTTGGACTAGACTGGTTTCAGCATTTTTGATGTTGTTGTTCCCTTGATGAGCACAGAGGCCTGAGATCCCACACCTCATTAAAGAACTTTTTGTTCAATTCCTTTTTTCATAATTCTTCACAGTGCAGTGCTTTAGAGTCAGTGGGCCTTCTCTGAATTCTACTGGTCAGTTTACTTTGCTTTTCTTCTATGTTTTTATTAGTCTGGATGTCGTTCGTTTTATATATATATATATATTTTTTTTTTTAAATTTATTTATTTATTATTTATTTTTGGTTGCATTGGGTCTTTGTTGCTGTGCGCAGGCTTTCTCTAGTTGCGGCGAGCAGGGGCTGCTTTTCGTTGCTGTGCACAGGCTTCTCACTGTGGTGGCTTCTCTTGTTGCGGAGCATGGGCTCTAGGTGCATGGGCTTCAGTAGTTGTGGCACGTGGGCTCAGTAGTTGTGGCACGCGGGCTCTAGAGTGCAGGCTCAATAATTGGGGTGCGTGGGCTTAGTGGCTCTGCAGCATGTGGGATCTTCCCGGACCAGGGCTCGAACCCGTGCCCCCTGCACTGGCAGGCGGATTCTTAACCACTGTGCCACCAGGGAAGCCCCCGTTCATTACATTTTAATGATTTATTTACCTGGCCATCTGTTCCACTCACCTAGAGAAACTTTTGAAGCCAAGGCATGTGTACTGCTCATATTTTTATCTAAAACAGTGGTTCTCAAACTTTAGCAGGCATCAGAATCACCTGGAGGGCTTGTTAAACCACAGATTGCTGGCCCATCCCCAGAGTTTCTGGTTCAGTAGGTGTGGGTTAGGGCTGAAAATTTGTATTCCTCACAAGTTCTCAGGTGTTGCTGCTGCTGCTGCTGGCCTGGGGGTCACACTTTGAGAACCAGTGATCTAGAGCAGTTGCTGGCAGATGATCAGTGCACCATAAATGTTTCTGGATGCATGAGTTCATGAGTGAAGGTGAGGAAGATTATCTTTTATATGACACTAGGAGACTGTGGAGAGAAAAAGGGAGGTTGCTTATCTGCCCCTTCTGCTTTCCTAGCGTGATGAGGATAAAATGACATCATCTACTGAAAGCACTTTGAACGCAGCTACACCTTTGGCTAGTCCTGTCAGTGCGTATTCCTCAGTCCTGAGGCTTGTTTGGGGGAGTGGGTTCAGGGCTTCCTTAATGTGAGAGCAGAGGAGACAAGCCTTGAGTTTCTCTACTTGCTGTTTTTGGGGCAAAGATAGTCAAAACTCTGTACTTCCTATTTCAAAGAGAGTTGCAAAAGCTGGTTTTCAGTTATTTAACTGGCACAGACTTTAAGTTCAGTCTAGTCCTTTTAAGAGGAGAACTGACTTCTCATATATTTTTCTAGTCTAACAAAAGCAATCATAAATTAATAAAACCATAAGCCAAAGAAAATAAATTAGTAGTTGGTTGAAAAAAATTTAACCTATTTGCTTAAATGCAAATTAAATTAAAAATTACATTCATACAATCATGTGTTCCATAAAGATTTCCATGAACACTTCTGATTAATTTCATGGAAATATAGAAATATGGCCTGTTTCAAACAAGTTATTAAATACATATTGATTGCTGTAAGTGTAACACTGTTGTGTTAGCAATTCATTTACAACACATGCTGCGTTAAAAACAATGTTTCCTTGAGCTGTGTCGAACTCATACTGTTTTCCAAATCACTTGAAAACTGGAGTGGTTGAAAATGGATTAGATGCAAAGGAAGAAGCATGGAGTCTGCGGGAAATCTACTAATTGGACTGTGGAGAAAGAAACCATAGACGTCATTGGTCAGTTCTTGACAGTGAATTGGTAGTAGGGCTTTTGGTAAAAAAAAAAAAAAAGGGAAGAAGTTAATGAGAAAAGAAAGGGTGGGGGATCAAAGCTTCAAGAGAAAGCACAACAACTTAACAGAAGCCAGGAAGGGTGAATTTGGAATCTCAGTGGAAGGGAGAGTCTTAGAATGAAGAAGTTGTTCCTCTTCTGAGTCAGGAGGAAGTGGAGGGGAGCAAGGAGGATGGTGACAGTTTTACCTTGTAAAAGTTCAGAGACCTCACCTACTCCTCATTTTTTAAAAAAATTTATTTATTTATTTATGGCTGTGTTGGGTCTTCGTTTCTGTGCGACGGCTTTCTCTAGTTGTGGCAAGCGGGGGCCACTCTTCATCGCGGTGCGCGGGCCTCTTACTATCGCGGCCTCTCTTGTTGCGGAGCACAGGCTCCAGACGCGCAAGCTCAGTAATTGTGGCTCACGGGCCCAGTTGCTCCACGGCATGTGGGATCTTCCCAGACCAGAGCTCGAACCCGTGTCCCCTGCATTGGCAGGCAGATTCTCAACCACTGCGCCACCAGGGAAGCCCTACTCCTCATTTTATGGCAGGGGAAACCAAAGCCCAGAGAGGTGCAGTGACCTGTCCAAGGTCACCTCACACAAGGTCAGTCCCAGGTCTGGTACCAGGTTACAGCTCTCCTTCCTCACTCCATACTATCCCCTCTCATTTTCACTTCCCTACAACCTTACTTTTGTTTTGTTAGCACATTAAGCAATTGTTTACTAGATGTTGTTGATGGCTGTGGAAAAGAACAAGGGCAGGAAAAAAAAAATAAAAGCAAATTCAATTTAGATGAGAAACAATTCAAATGCTTAATTGGTTGAAAAAAAAATCAAGAACAGGTGGTGCTCTAGTCTGCCAGGAATCTTCAAATGAGCGTCTGGATGTTATTTTGTATTCAAAATGAAAAATGTAGAAGTCTTTGTGTGTAAAGATACATCACAGCATGCAAGGTGTAGAGATTATATGAAGAAATCCAATTTGGACTGGAGAGAACATGGATGCAGATGCCAGTTGCACAGCTGCTATTTACATAGACTCATGTAGATTGCATCAGTGGTAGTCGTCTAGTTTCCATGTAGTCATAAAATGGCGTCCTGGAAGAAAATGGCCACACAATCACTACTTCAGCTGTGACACACCACTATTTGTACCACAGTCTGCCAGAGGCAAAACATCCATAGTCCTACTTTTTCAACCTTTGTTTCAAATCCGTCCTTCCTGTCAATGCCCTGCAGTCGAAGACCCACAGGAACACCCCTGTATTTGAACAAGTGTGCTTATTACTCATCCCAGAAAGGGAGAATGCACACCGTGGGCAACCATGGTGTGTCTCAGCAAGAGGCTGTTAGGAAGGACTTATTATAGAACTTGTTTGATTGAGTACTTTGGGGGAAGACCCAAGGAAGCAGAGGTTCATCCTGGATTGCTACTCTCTGAAATCAAGGACAATTCTATTATTGAATATCCCTGTAAATCTTATATATAGGGAGTGCAGCAAAGCTAAAGCTGTAATTGGGAAGGAAGCAGCAGTCACTCATATTAGCCAGGCTGTCTGGTATTTTGTGGTCTGGACAATGTTCACGCTTTGTCTGTGTTTAGATACGATTCCTAAATGGCTGTGTTTTTGTCTTATTCCATCCTGGTCACACAGTGGCCTTGTCTGGTGATGATTTTCTGTGAAACTGTTTATGTTCAACAGAAGAATGTCAAGGCCCAGCTAACAGTACTAGGTCAGCTCCTTGGATGTCAGGGGTGCTTTTCTCTTTTTCTGAATGAATTAAGTTAGGAAAAAGGCAAAGCTTTGCGATGTGATTTCCAAAATTGAGTGTTTTGTGTGTGTCCACCGATCTCTTCATCGATACATGCAAACGAGTGGTACGTAATTTGGATAGGCTTACTAAGTGCTTTGGAGCCCTTGTACTAACCACTCTCACTTTTTCACTTGAACTATAGGAACTGCTCTGTGAATTTTGGGTTAAAGCATATGTGGAACAAGAATAAACAAATTACCACCCGAAGATTGGACTTACCTCATTAGCATGTTGCCTAAAAAGTAAGTTTGGCACAGTTTGGGAATAGAGGATGTGGAGAGCCAAACTGCTCTGCATAACTGGGGGTGAACACACAGTTGGACTGTTCAGAGGCAATCAGGGAGAGAGGTGGTGCAGAGAGAGAAATGCGAAGGAAGGGAAGAGGAATAATCAGCAAGAAGGCAAAAGGTCCAGAGATATACTGAAGGCAGGCGCCTAACAGAATTTTCAAGAAGAGTGCTGTGTGATACATGCTTTAAATTTGTTTGTTTGCAGTGCAGCAGTAAAATCCTCCACTTATGACCTTCAGTAGAAAAACACAAGAGCTTGCAATGAAGGTGGGAAGAGGCTGGGTTGGGGATAATCTAGGAGGAAATAAAAGCTAAGAAGTACAAGACAGAGAACAGACATTCAGTATAATTTGAAATAGAAATAAGCATAGAACATAAGTTCCCCCAGGAACACAAAGAGGTCCTGGGCAGGCATTCCAGAGTGTACAGAACAGGAGGTTGAACCAATTTTATGGACCTTAAGGGACGGGGTGACCTAAGATTATATGCGGATAAGGAACATAAAAGACTTGGGGAAAACAACAAAATAAGTTCTTAGCATGATCTGAGGAGTCAGGACAAATATCTAGATAATTCAAACCAAAATAAATTTAAAAACCCAAACCTCTATTCTTCTAATATATAGATGCTTTAGGAAAAAGTTTAGTTTCTAACTTTCAGTCTTAAACTCTCAGTCAAGAAACAAATTTGCAGGACCTATAAGGCAAGCAAATATGCACCCTCTTTTTTTTTGGTGTCAAAAAAAGACAATGAATTTAAAGTGATTCTCTGATATTCATGACTGTGAGGATAGATTCAAAGCTTTCAAATTAAGTTTTCAGTGTTTTCTGGTTGTCGGTGTCTGCAAACTGGGCTGATATTTTAAACCTGAGGTCACGGTTGGAGTTTAATTTTCATATCCAACTTGGAGAATTTTGAGGTTCCCAAGGCTATTCTTGAGGCTTGATTGTCATATAGTCTGTAGTGCTTGAGTGAGAGAGAGGAAAAGTTAGGGAACTGGAGACCTTTGTTTTGTTTTTCTTCCTTTGAACACTGCCGGAAGCAGGTAAAGCTGTCTCCATAGTAACCTCTATCCTTGCCCCTCAAAGTGTGGTCTGGGGACCAGCAGCATCAACATTACCTGGGAACTTGTTAGAAATGCAGCATCTCAGGACCCCATCTGAGACCCGCTGAATTGGAACCTGCATTGTAGCAAGATCCCCAGGTGAGATTCGTATGCACATTAATGTTTGAGAAGCATTCATCTAGGAAGTGTTACACAAATCCGTTTCTTAGGTGATAGGGGAGCTAGCCTATAAAAAAGGGAAGGGACATACTAGATGTACAAACTTCCCAGCTAGATGTCTAGCTGCTACTAGAAATTTCATTAGGGATTTTGTTGTGAATTTGGTGTGAATTATATAGCTTAGGGACAGAGAAGGGACAGTAGGGACTTGGCTACACCTGGGACTCTATAACAGCTTACTAAAAGGCCTAGTTGGTTTCTTGATACACTCCTCACTGAAAAGAGACTAGCAGTTTCCTACCAGGAAACCAGGTGTAGCTGATGTTCCCATTATTCTGATATTCCCATTACTCAGGATTTTAAAGCTGAAAGATTTTGAGACATAATCTAGCTGTTATGTTCCTAGTGAAGGGCTGAGAAAAGAAAAAGGTAACATTAGCTTCTGAGGTCAAAAAAAAGTGTCTTCTGTTTCCTTTGTATCATCTTATAGCTCTTGGTAAAGTGGGACCCTCGCAAAATGAGCACTCGATAAATGTCATTAACGGTGATTTGAACCAGAGTGGTGATATTTTTAATGCAGCTCATTCCAGCGAATGTTCTGCTTCCCATGTTAACTTTTATATACCCAGCAACCAGAAACCTACACTGCTGAGTGTACAGAATATCAGGCTCCAGCTTAAGTGTGATTAGATATTGATTTCTGAGCCCCGCAAGCATTTAGCGATGCAGAAGCTCTTGAGCGCTGGATCATCATGGACTGCGGGGCTGACGCTGGCAGAATTCCAGCAGTCACGATCTGTGGAAACATTCTAGAGTGGCCGTAAAACCCAGGCTATGGATTTGACCCTTTTGTGTGGCCTGATCTGTGTCGTGGTCCACTGATTGTCCTTCTTACCCTGTCTTTGCCCCGTCTTTGTAGACATAATGTTTTTGGTCACTGAGGGAACTAGGCAGAGAGAAGAGATATTTGGTGCAAACTCATCCTGACTGCTGGAAAAAACCAACTCAGACTTACAGGTGATGAGCTTGCAGTGAAGAATAACACAATATTACTCTTTTATATTTGTATTGCATATAGTATTGCTCTTTTTTATTTGCTGTGGGAGTTGCTATTAAAGAACTGTGAAAAAATATCCACTTAAAGCTCAAATATATGGTGTTGAGAATAAGAGCTAATCTGTTCACAAGTTGTGGAAGATTAAAGATGGCTGTATTTTTGACATTCCTCTTTCGAGATATAGGGTCTAAGTCCCCTCTCTTAGAATCTGGGCAGGCTCTGTGACTGCTTTAATCAACAGAATACAGTCAAGGCATGGCCATGACCATTAAATGACTATGAAGTTGCTCTGATGCTGTGCCAGAAGAACGAGCTGGAAATCTTCACTCTGAAACTTTCTGGAAACTTGCCCTCTGAGGTGCCTGGAGAAACCTCCCACGGGGAAGTGGCACTCCTCAGAATTTGTTGTGAACCAAACCAAAGGAATGCCAGGGGAAGCTACTTGCTGCTGCGTGCTGCTGGCTGCTTTGAACTGCAGAGCCAGGAGCTACAGAAGCTACAAGGTGACAGGAGCACATCAGAACCAGGAAGAGAAAGCCCCTTCCTCCTTCAGCATCTCTACTGACAAAGCTTAACACTAATTCTGCTGACAAAGAAGAAATTACACAGCTGAGAGGCAATAAATTGATCATTGTCACAGGTAAAAAAAAGCAAACAAAACAAAAACAGAATATAGTGGAAATGATATTTGCCAGTTTCTGGACCCAGACTTTGAGAAACTGGCAGCTTCTACTTCCTGTCTTTTGGAATCTGGCCATCATATTGTGAGAAATCCAAGTCACAGAGAGAGGCTACATGTAGGCATTCCAGTCAACAGTCTAGCTGAGCTCACAGCGAGTGGCCATGTGAGTGTGCCATCTTAGATATCCAGTCCCGTGGAGCCTTCAGATGACCCTAGCCACTGTCTGACCACAACTGTGTGAGAGAACCAAGGGAGAATCAATCAGCTGAGCCAGGCAACCCACAGAACTATGAGAAAGAATGATAAATTGTTTCAAGCCACTTCATTTTTGAGTCATTTTTTATACAGCAGTAGATAAGTGGGACACAAGTTACTCTACTTACTTATAGTAGGAGGCCACTTTAAAGCTATATGATTCCATTTTTACTCTTTCAGACATGTTCACAAGCCTCACACTTGGAAGATTCCCTGCTGCCCAGTGCAAATATTTGGCCCACCTAAGCTTACAATATCATACCTTCTAAAGTTCAGACTTTGAAAGGTGCCTTCTCATTGAGAAAAGCTCATGCTTGCTTTATTGAATTGTCACAGAGACCACCACAATGGTGAGACCATTGGGTGTTCCTGGTTCTGTTCTCAAACACAGATCCAAAAGTAGCATTATGCACACTCTGTGAGTTTGTCCACTCCTGATTCCATGTGGCCAGTTCTTCATTTAGTTCCTTCAAGTGGGAGCTGTTCTGGTAGGGAGTCCACCAGAGCACCAAACAGTGTCCATAAATGTCCTATGTTATTGCCTTTCATCTGATAAATGGAACTTCCCAAAGGACTATGATTATGTTGAAGTCAGTATTTTGTTTTGGCCTCTCTTCCTATATCTTATCTGTGGGGCATTGTGTCAATTCATGAGTTACGACACACTGGGAGCTGGTATTCTTACAGAGTTTTGTTACAAACTTCCAAGGGTACAAACTACCAGTCTCCATGTCTGCCCTATTCTAGCTCAGGATTCTCAGCCTTGGCTGCACATAACAATCACCTGGGAAGTGTTCAAAAAAGCAAAACTACCCAAGCCTGGTTTTACCCTGGATTAATTAAATAAAAATATCTGGGAGTGGGACACCAGTCCCACGTAGTGTATCTGTATGTCCAAATCTTACCTTTTCTTTAAGGCCCAGCTCAAATACTATTTTCTGCACGAAGCTACAGAGTCCCACAATTGGCATCGTTTCTTCTTCTTTCAAATTAGTTATTATTTTATTTTGGCCTGTTTTTTCTACCTATCGTATGCTTTATTATCTCTTTTCCTTCTCCTTATACTCATGATATGCGTCTGATATCTATGTATACACAGTGGGAACTCAATAAGTATTTATTAAATGAAGACATAAATGGATAGCCATCCTGCTTCCCTTGGACACCAAGTTTGCTTTTGTGTTGATGGAGGTTGAGATGCCTATGTATGGCCTCAGTCTACACTCCTCAATTAGGATTGCCTCATAGCCATCCCCCCACCCCCACCCCAGCCCCCAACCATGGCAGAGCCCAGCTGCCATTGCTCTTGAATCTCTGTCTCTGGTTGCTCCCAGTCCCCATCTTTCCTCTTGTTACTATTCAGTTAAGTTTTTTCTTTCTTATTTGAATGACTCTTCTTTACAAAGATCTAAATACTTAACTTTCTAGGCATGGATGGTCATCAGAGGGAAGATGGATGTTCCACAGTGTGCTTTTGAAAGTACCAAGACTGATAGGGGTGCCTGCTTATCTCCCTGCTGACAAAGAACTAACTATTTACTGAGCTAAAATGATAAATATTCCAAGAGCAAGTTCTGAAATCACCAAGCCCCACAGTACTCTTTGCAGTCTCTGTGCTATCTACACTGATGAAGCCACTAGATGTAAGTCTTAGCCAGTAAAAGAGACAATGGATAATTGTTTTGGGTTTTAGGGCCTCTGCTGAAATGTTACTGATTTTCAAGTTTCCAGTAAACTAAGTTTACTAAAGTCAATAAACTAACTGACTTCAAACAGATGGATCAGTGCAGTCCTTTTTCACTTTTTGTATGTAGCATTTTTTCCCACCTGTTATTTACTCATTCATTTTTACTTGTGCTCTGAAACACAAAAGTCATCTTATTTTTTCTTTAGAATTCATAATTTTAAGAGGTTACTAGAAAAGTCCTCTGATTCACCTGTAATTGAAGAGTTCCCCATTGAAGTTTAAATGTTTCTTAGCTCTAATTTGAAAGGGAGTTACATTTCTGTGATGGACTCACGACATTTCTTACTGGAAAAGGTCAGATTTTAATGCCTTCTTGTGATATATGCACCTGGCTCAAGATCAGGCAGTTTTGAATGATGGAATTTAATTGTAATTTAGTAAAGGGGTAAGAGATAAGAAATTATGGCTTTGCTGTAATGCCTGAGCCAATTCCTTAGCAGCCTTCATGCGGGTTTGTGAGTTAGAAGCTGCAACTTCAAGAAGCCTTTCAGGGACACCATGATGATGCTCTGAGTAAAAGCAAAACCTCATCTTGGCTCAAGTTCCAATGATTACCTGACATCCTACCTTAGAAAAATAAAGACAATTGCCAAGGTATAAATCCTTGTCTTCTGAACATTCTGGAAATCCAGATGGATATTTATTACCTCCCATTTTGTCCAACTGCCTCAGACTTCTTACAGTCACTTCCTTTTTCCCCAATAAAAGTTCTTGAGTATACAAAGATACCTACCTACCTTCCTTCCTTTGTTGTGTGAAAAAAGGACTGCTTAAGATCAAATTAACTGAATGAGAATTCTCCCTTCCCAATCTAAGAAAGTCACTTCTCTCTATTCTGTTCTAAATGAATCAAAGAATTGATCCAACTAGGGTATGAGTTAGTCATACATTTATTAACAACAGATAATGTGATGTGGTAGAAAAAGTATTGGGACTGGATTTAAGCCCTCAATCCTTATTAGAACTTAGACTCTCTGAACTTCAGTTTCCACATCTTTAAATTACCTGTTAGCCTCAGGTTTCTTATCTAGTAAATTGCTTTGAGGCTTAAATAAAATGATAGTCTCCTTGGGATTGTTTTGTTATCCTGTGTTCTGGGGCATGCTAATCCACTGCTCATGGTGCCTGATAATGCCCTCTTGTAGTGAATTCTTTTCTCATGTTGTTTTAATTTGTGCTTATGGGCTCATCCTCAGCTGGGATTATTATCATAATGTATGAGTCATATGTTTCCTGGGTTGTGGGAGTATGTTTACAGAGATGGTTTATATTTGTCCTGTCTGGGTGTCCCCAGGATTTCACTTGTCTAGGGTGAATTTTCACAGTAATATGTCCGTTTGAGATTCCAGCACCATGTGGATAGTATTCATTTGGACTCCATATCTATATGTGCCACAAACTAGGGCTTGTGGGCCCACCAGACCTGATGCTTCTTCGCTTCTTACTCGGCCCTCTTGTGAAGTTCTCCCATTCACCTTACACAGTGCGGGGAGGGTTTATGTAGAAGTGTAAGTTCTAGCATCACACTTCATATGGACCCAAGGCCTCATCTCTGATTTTCATTGGGATTTTATGATCCTAGTCTCTCTCTTTTAGGGTCTGCTGCCCTCCAGGGTTCTGCTGCATTCACTCAAGTTGTATGAGTTCCTATGTAGTTTTTTGGAAACCAGAAAACTCCCCTGTCTGTCTTTTGAGTTTGACTTAAAAAAAAATACTGTAGTTTATCCAGCATCTCTGCTTTGTAAAGGGAAAGAGGATCTGAGTTCAGTTTGCAACACTGCTGAAACTAAAAATCAAATGTGTATTTCTTATGAGAATCTTCTCTTGTTAACAACTTAATTTTATTTCATGAAGACACCACTGTTCACTGGTAGAAGCACTGCTTCCCAGATTCCCAAAAACCTCCCTGGGGATTTTATTAAGGTACAGATTCTGATTCCTGTAGGACTGGGGTCAAGATGAGATTCTGCATTGCTACCAAGCTCCCCAGTGACGCTGATGCTCCTGACCACACTCTGAGTAATGAGGATTTGAGAGAGACCAGTAATGACTTCTTCCCAATTGCTAATTTATCAGTTGCTGGAATTCATCTGGTGTGGTTGCCTGATAAAATCTTCACTCATCTGTCTGGTCTTGAAAATGAAACTTTGTGTTGAAAGCAGTTTGAAATTGTAAAGAGCTATATAATATTTCTCCATTTGGGAAAAAGAATCTATAAATTCAAAATGGAATTAAGGGGGCTTCCCTGGTGGCGCAGTGGTTGAGAGTCCGTCTGCTGATGCAGGGGACACAGGTTCGTGCCCTGGTCTGGGAAGATCCCACATGCCGCTGAGCGGCTGGGCCCATGAGCCATGGCTGCTGAGCCTGCGCGTCCGGAGCCGCCTGTGCTCCGCAACGGGAGAGGCCACAGCAGTGAGAGGCCCGCGTACCACAAAAAAAAAAAAAAAAAAAAAGGAATTAAATTGTCCCTGAAAATACCCAGAAGCCCTCATCAGCATTTCTAAAACCTCCCTTCTGCCTCCTCGTTTTCTTTTTATTAAACCTGTTTTTCCTCAAGCTGAAATTCTGGGAAAATTAATAAAAGAATTAACTTTCTAATTCAATTTAAGTTTTCTTTTTTAATTACTTATATTGTTAGTATTAATCTTGATTTTTTTGTTGTAATTGTATTATTTTGTATGCTTTAGCCTGGGAACTTATTCATTATGGTTAATATCAGTCCTAGAGAACGGAATATTTGAGTTCCAAACAATTGGTGTATCAGGCAAATCTTCGGGATGTGAGATTATTAGTGTGATCAAAGATTCACATGAAGTTAGAAGATTCTGTTGCCCTTATATAGGATGGGAACCATTTTCCAAACTTTCTCCTTGTACCCCAAAACTTAAAAAAGTAAATCAAAGGTTGATTGGCATCCTGGCATGGCTAACTTTTGCTACGTACATCTTAATTTTATGGATTTAATTTAATGGACTAAAACTGGTGTGACCTTTAGAATTAATCAGGGGTGTCGAGTAAGGTGTGTTACAAGCTGGCTTTCCCCACATGGACTTATAGAAAGCTGGGTGTGACCTTATTATAACTGTGGGGTATGGTGGGAGGTGACGCAGTGGGAGGTGACAGGGAAGAGAAGCAGGGTCCTGTGCCAGGTGCCTGACTCTGTTATGGCTCTGTCATCATGTCACCTGAAGTACCTGGACAAGGCACATCCCCTTGTCAGGTCTCTGTTACCTCATCTAGGACATGAGGGTTTGAGCGAGGCCATCTTCTGTTTCTTCCGTCTACAACGTCATTCCCCACTTCCCATCACTTATGCACATGTTCCATCTGCAAATCCATGAGCCACACGACAGGAAGAAAACAAGTGTTACCATATCTGTGAAGAGTCTGATCAGGAACAGTGAGTGAAGAAATTTGTAGGAAAAAACTGACCCATGGGGGCTTCCCTGGTGGCGCAGTGGTTGGGAGTCCGCCTGCCGATGCAGGGGACGCGGGTTCGTGCCCTGGTCCGGGAGGATCCTGCATGCCGCTGAGCCTGCACGTCCAGAGCCTGTGCTCCACAACGGGAGAGGCCACAGCGGTGAGAGGCCCGCATACCGCAGAAAAACAAACAAACAAACAAAAAACAGCTGACCCATGTCCTGCTGCTTCACACAGGGAGAATAAGTTTGAGGCTCATGTGACCTAAATTGACATTTTTATTTGGAGAGAGGGTGTCGTGGGTTAAATGGTAGCCCACTGAAAAGGTATGTCTACCTGGAACCTTATGGATTTGACGTTATGTGGTTATCACCATATTACATTTGCAGATGTAATTAAGTTAAGGATCTCGAGATGGGATCATGTTGGTTTAGGCCCTAAATCCATTGACAACAGTCCTTATAAGAGAAAAAAGGGCAGAAGACACATAGAGGAGAAGGTTGCTTGAAGACCTAGGCAGAAATTGGAGAGATGCAGCTGCAAGCCAAGGACACCAAGACATGCCAACAGCGATCAGAAGCTAGAAGAGAGGCATAGAACAGATCTTCCCTCAGAGGCCCTGGAAGGAACCAACCCTGCTGACATCTTGATTTCAGACTTCCAGCCTCCAAAACTGAGGGAGAATAAGTTTCTGTTGCTTTAAGCTACCTAGTCTGTGGTAATTTGTTATAGCAGACACATGAAATCTAATACAGAAAGTATAGCAGCACCAGTATTTACTAAATGTTCTAAATAAGTTTTACATTCATTATTTATATAAATTTATTCCTCATGATCATTTTATAAAGTAGGTACTATCATTACTGACATTCTAGAAGTTAGGAAACTCAGGCGCAGAGAGGTTATATAACTGGCCTGAAGTCACACAGCTAATAAGTAGTGAAACTGGAATTCAAACCCTGAGTCCATTTTCCTTTACCTCTAAGGTCTACTTCCTGTCTGTCAATAACGTGGTGGTTATGGAGCTCACCATGTGGTATTTTCTTCACTGGCCAGTGGGACCAGCACTTTGTATTCTGTCACAGCTGATGGTGCTCACTGCTGTAAGGCTATGGTGACAGGGCCTCTTGAAAATCCAACAGAGTAGAACGTAGAGCTTATTGTCTTAAAGTGAGTAATTTTCCGTAAAAGGCAATTTAAGGAAAGCTATACTCTCCCAAGTTGCAGAGGTATAGGAGATACAGAAAGCATTCCTCCCTTTGAGAGCACAATACAACCCTGAGGGTATCTGGGCAGAATTTCGCCCAGTTCAGTTTGGCAGTTTTCCAGGAAGTTAGTGCTGGGAGAAGAAAGTGGAAAATGTGAAAATATAATTCAGTTCTTGAAGGGACAGGGGATTATTTTTAAAAATAAAGACTGGGGAAACACTTAAAACCCTAGTTAGCAGGAAGGATAGCCATTAAAAGCATTTCAAAAAAAACAAACCGTATGTTCTTATCAGGGTATTCAGTTCTGGAGCAAGCAGCCCAGAGAGAGGTACAGGAGGCCTGAAGCCCCTTTAAGATGCCCTTCCTTGCCTGAGGGGCCTGTGGGAGGGAGCGGGTTTCCAGCGGCCTCTTCAGTCTGGGAAAGTTTCCAGAGAGCAAGGCCTTCTTGAATGCTGACAGCCTCTTCTGCTTTCATGGAAACTTCTAGCTGGGGAGGGGGGTTGTCAAATGCATGCAGATTACTTTATGTCACTGCTTTATTGTGAGGGAGAAGGAGAGATCAACCTCCCAACCTTTAAGTTGGCATTCACTTAGTTTAGAACATTTTGTTAAATTTTGTGAAGGATGAATGAAGCTGGTTTCTCAAAGATGATGCTTGGGTGCCTTGCTTTGTGTTTGAGGGTACAGGGTTGAATGCTAGGGGACATCTATACTTGATCAGGACTCAGCTATGGCTTGGGGACTTTTTCCTTGAATGTTCTTGGAAGGAATGGAACCTCTATAATAATAAGGATAATAAGGAATATTTGTAAATCACTTTAGAGTTTAATAATTGCACTTGTCTCCATTTTTTCATTTAATTTTCACAACATCCCTGTTATGTAACTATCATCTCAGTGTAACAGATCTGAAAATCAAAGCCTTGGAAAGAGAAAATAGTCTGACCAATTTGCTTACACTGGAAATATTAAATGAGATATGTGTAAGGCACTAAGAATGTAGCCTGGCATCCAATAAATACCAATTAAGTGAAGCCACCTGTTGTCACTCTCACGCTGCTTGTTATTATTATTGTGTGTTAATTACTATCCGATAGAGTTGGCCCTGCAGCCCAGATTGCTGACCCCATACTGCCAACATTTTCTGAAACAGGAGGATGCCATTTCCTACTTGACCATATTTCCTTAGAGTTTTTTCCTTTCTCTTTCTTTTTTTTTTTTAAGTTCAGAGAGCCAGCCAACAAGTAGAACCAGTGGGTTATGAGAACAATCTGGACGCAACATGTCATTCCCTGGATCACCAGGTTGATTGGGGCAATCTGGCTGGGCAGTACTTACATATAGATCAAAAAGAATGGTTCTTTCAGATAGGGGACTGAGGTCAAGTAGAGTCAACAGTGGAAGCCTTTTAGTAAGGCAGTAAGACTACCTAAGAACATGGAGCATTTGAGGAGCTTGCAGAGAAATGATTTTCCTGGATGTACAGTGAGCACACAGGTAAATCTCTCTCCCTTCAGAGGAGGTGAGATTTACTTATACCAGCCCTGGTTGGGGGCTGTGTTGGAGAGGAGGGGGAGGTCTACAGTTCTTTAGATTTCACTTGAGCGTGAGTATAGACTCTTTGACCTTTGCCCACAATAAAGAGAGAAGCTGGCATGGAGGATGTATTCCCTTACATGTCTTCTAGATGCTCCCAGACAAATAGTTCTTGTTTTCTCACTTTTAACCAAGAGGACAATAAACCCCATTCTCCTGGGCTATTGAGCAGAAGGCTCAATCTATCCTACAGACATTTGTGAAGAGTTGGGTGGGGTGTGTAGGTTGTGGAATGAACAGCCGGTCTAACTGACACACTTAGGATGACAAGCCTGGTGATCGTGGACTGGGTGTTCTCTCTGCCCACAGGGTAGCCACCATTTGCAGAGCCTTCAGAAAGTATAAGAACAGAGAAAAGGCGGAAGTCAAAATTCAGTCCACCTGGAGAAAGAAACCAAAGCTAGCCTCTGAGCAGGTGTTGAGTCAGATTGCCTATCCAAGTTAGATGGAAGGAATCCGCAGTTTGATTTAGCTGACCAACACAGCATACAGACTGAAATCTCATGGTTAATAACCTACCAATGGTGCAGGACCAACTAAACTGACTAAGTTTCCAATATTAATTAGCCAGTAGATGTTTGAAGGGCTATGAATAGAACATTGAACTCTAGAAACTGGTTCCATGTTGTAGAGATCTAGTCTCATGGGCAAAAACCCTCCACTGTGTAGGAGTCAGCCTGTAGTGGTGGAGACAGCTGCACCTGAGGTCAGGGGCAGCTTAGCAAATTCCACTAGTTCTCTGAGTTTGTGATTCCCAAATAGATAAAATAAGAGCATGATCTTAAAGATTCTCTAGTGATTTTGATTCCAACTCCCAATTCCATTCATTTGGCACCTTATTAAATTCTTCCATAACACGTGAACCTTTAACTATGTCATCACATAGAGTGAGGGTCACCGTGGCCCTGAGGTTGGTGATGGCTCACACTCTCCTGATTTGGGAAAGCTATATTCATTTCTACAATGTTCTACAATGCAATACTATTGTCTCTCTCTCTCTCTTTTTTTAAAAAATTTATTTCTTGGCCGCACGGCATGTGGGATCCTAGTTCCCAGACCAGGGATCAAACCTGCACCCCCTGCATTGGAAGCTCAGAGTCTTAACCACTGGACCACCAGGGAAGCCCCACATTTGTCTATTTATAACCACAAAATAAACCATGTGGTTCTATCATCTGGGCTGATTAGCTTATTTTATTCACTGGACAAATATTTAATTGAATTTATACCATGCGCAACATGTTATAGTCATTTTGTTCAAGCAGTATGAGGTGAGCCATGGATCATTCCTGTAGAGACTGGTTAACCTCAGGAAGACTAAAGTTTGTTGCAGTAGCCAGGGGCTGCTCCCCTCCTCACCAGCCACTCAGCAAGTGTGCTGGGGTCACCAAAGACACCTTGCAAGTATACAGATGACTCAGCTGAAAATGTAAGCAAGGAGGTGGGGAAGAATGAGGTTGGGCATCAGTAGACCAAGGTCTTTTGTCCACAGTTGTATGACCTTTAAGAGGTCATTTATGCTCTTCACACTCAGATTCCTTAGCTGTAAATAAGAAATTTTGTTGAAATGGTCTATGAGGTTCTTTCAGCTCTAAACATTTTACAATTGTAAGTCCATCACCATGACTAGAAAAGAGCTCAGAACACATGTTCTGGGGATGGTGGGTCACCAGTGTTGCCCTCATGAGTATTTGTGCTTGGAGCTTCTTAGAGAGAGAAGACCCAAGGCCCAGAGTCACAAGTGATTCTCCTAAGGTGATGTGGGTAAGAATAGGAAGCAACTCTTACATCTCCTAAACTTGTAGTCTGTGCCTTCAACTCTGAGTTATATTAACCCAGATGACAGAAACACTCTTAAGAAATGAGGGATTTTCATCTCTATTAGGTTACTGGTGGACAATATACACATGTGTGTTTCAATAATACCTGTTTACCTAGAAACAGCCAAGGTTTCATTCAGATTTACTGTGGAAAATCGTGCTATTTCCTAGTTTTCTACACAACCAAGGGGAAAGAAAAAACGGCCATTGTTTATACCAACACACATACGGAAAATATTTTCTTAGAAGAGACAGGATATTTTAAGGTATAATGGTGGAAATGGTGGTGGGGATAGTGGAAAGGGTGGTGTTTTTTCAGAGAAAACAGAAGGATCCAATTCTTTATGTTTCTGATGCTTTTCACAGATGTGACCTCTTGGTTTCAACGTCAGATGTTCATATGTCGGTTTGATTTATAGAGCGGCTAATTCTGAGGATGGGGAAATCAAGACGGAAATTTTGGAATATCAATTACAATCTTCATCTGCTTCCTTGTCTGGCATGGCTATAATTTGTGGACTCTACATGTAAATTAGACATTTTCTTCTTTAACAAGGACTCTAGAAAAAGTAATTTGTGTGTGTGTTGGTAAACAGCACTCACATTTGCTTCAAGGAGAAATGATAGAGTTTTGACTTTATCTCATAAATGGGGACAATCTTTGTCTTCAATTATTTGTACCCAGCTCCCGACAACTTTGTTCAGACTAGAGGTCTGTCTCAGTGTTTGAAAGAGTAATCAAATTTAGTTGACAAAACTTAGACCTCACTTTGATGTTTTGCATTCTTTGCCCTTTGTTTGGGAGGGAGGGGTGTTGCTGGGGCAGATAAGCAAAGAGCAACCATTGTGCAAAGATGGGAAAGGATGCAGGAGAGACTGAGCCCAGAGCTCCCCTCCTACTGTGACCACCAAATCAAGAATGGGGGACGTGCCATGACCTAGGCAGCCAAGGCTCCCTGAAGAGATGCTTTTGGGTGGAAAGGGTTGAGAGCAGATCTTGTAAGTTCTGGGCCTCTGGGGAAAATTTTACCAAAGTTTCCCCCTCCTTTACTTATTTTTATAGTCTGTCTGAAATTCACCAGAATGAGGGAGATCATTTAAGATTTGGGTTATTATGATTGTTTTGAAAAACTGTGTCCTCGGTTGAACAAAAAAGTCTATGTTAGTATAATGCTATTCAGTGTTTGATGTGGCTTCCTTTTTCAAACTGTCACTCTGTAGGTCACTTTGGAAGATTAGAAGACAGTCTGGTTGAGAGTAAAGAGGCCCCAAGGCTGATGCAGAGGAGTTGGGATTGAGTCTTTCCTATTATGTGGCCTGAGTCTTAACGACCCCTCTTACTTCATTTGTGAGATGAGGATAAAATAATACTTGTCTACTTTGGAGGATGTTGTGAGTTGGGAATGTGCCGTGCAAACAAAAGATGCTAGAAGCATCACATCTTGGTTTCCGTTTATGTTGAAAATTTGTTTTTCATTCATTCTCAGTGGGGCTGGAGAGTGGCAGAGGATGAGCTGAGAAATTCAGGGTGCAAGCCTTTCTGCAAGTGGCCATAAGAGGGTAGATTCTTTTCTGGTTTTGCCTACAACTTAAACGCATCTACCACGTTTCTTCTTGCTGCCCTAGTCCAGGGCCTTTTCCCAGTGTTAGCTGAGCGCATTTAATGGTCTGGTCTCCAGCTGGCTGGAGAATTCAGTTCGTAGAAGGTCTTATTCTCCAGTGTGGTGATGGTGGGTTTGCAGTAGTATGCCCACAATTAGATAGATCAGAATGGGATGAATTCAGGATACCTAGCCACTGGGAGTGTTCCCTCTCTAGTTTTGTAAGTTGAAAGAGTACAGATCACCCTACAATCCCTTTTCAGGAAAATGTCCATTTTTTTATGGCTTCATGTTTTCTTAGCATCCACAAGTTAAATGCATTGAGCATCAGGCAGTGGTTAAGATCATAAGCTTTGATCCAGACACCTACTTTCAAATTCTGTCTCCTTTAAGCTGAGTGACCTTTTGTAATTCGTACACCTCTCTGAACTTGAGTTTCCTCATCTGCAAAATGAAGGTAATAACAGTACTTACTGAGTAGGATGAAAATGAAATTTGTGTAAAGTGCCTAGCATGTTGCTTGGTATTTGGAAAATCTCATGAATGTTATTATAATTATTCAATCTAGATGAATTTAGTGTTTGCTAAGGTTTGAGCTTCAGTCTTTGACAGATTGTGTGAGTTGATCCACTAGACCAAGGATTGGCCCAATTGCTGGTTTTGTAAATAAAATTTTGTTGGTACACATTTATTGGGCCATGCTCGTTTATGTATGTGCTGTCTCCATTGGCTTTTGCACTATAGTATCAGATTTGAGGAGTTGTAACAGGCCATGTAGCCTGCTAGCCTAAAATATTATTTGGCCCTTTACAGAAAAAGTTTGTCAAACTCTGCCCTAGCCTATTGACTCACTGGAGTTCTAATTCTCCTTCTGTGGCTGACTTGCCTGATCTTTGATACAATATTTAATTGTTTTCCCCACATTTAAGAGGAATGGTCAAAGAAATCTGGTTGGATATTTGGCACACGTTAGCTCCTGAAAGTAAAATGATACATTGTTACCATCATTGCTAATTGAGCAGGCAGACCAAATGTCTCCTATATAATAGTGCCTATGGGAATGTGACCCTGGGTGATTGAACATGTAGTAAGATAACTTTCATGTAGGTCAAGGCAGCCTTCACAACAAATTTCCTGTCTATTATGGCTTTAACCCACAATTTCATCTTTACCTAATTCATGTACTTTGTAAATATTTTTAAAAGGAGAAAGATTGTAGAAAAAATGAATTGAGCACAGCAGTCATATAAGATTAAGGCTTATTTTATACTGATATTCTCAAGATCTGTAGTAAAACTAAGCATTGGAGACATAGATATCTCCTATACTTGACATTTTAAGACCATAGCTGAACATAAAAATGTGAGAATGCAGATTATCCTAAAAATGACATTCTTATGATAAAAGTAATCTATTAAAAAGTCACATGAATGGCTACAGCCATTTGTCGTTAACAATATAGTGATGTGTTAAAATGCTAGAGGAAGGATTATGTCCGTGTTTGATGTTTTTATAAGTTGCTGCTGCATAAAAATGTCAAATAAGAATAATCTTAAACTTGACATTTTTCACTTGGTTTTCACTCTCAAAATAGCTCTGTGAGTTCTGGTTACCTTTTTGCTTCACACTTTTGATTTTTTTCTTCCCTAAGTAATTTTCTATGCTCATCCATGTCACCACTTCATTTCCTCCTTATTAAACTTTTCTTCCTTTTAAAAGAGTGTTTGCTTCTTATATATTCCCTTACATTCCTCTCCAATTTCCTCTTAATATAAAAGAATGAATTCCTCAATTTGGGGGGTCAAAATCCTGAAATAGTGTCTCCATATATCCTTCTGGCCTCGTTCACACAGTCTCCTCTCCACATGATCAGACAAGAAGGTGCAACAATTCTTTCCAAGAATTGGTGCACCAATTCTTTTGGGAAATAAACTTGTTCTTCACCTCCTTTTTTAACATTGTCTTTTCAAATTCTATTTCTGGCCTTCCACATTTCATTTTACCTAAAAGGGTCATTCCTGGCCCTGCGGACAGGCACTTCGGCTTCTGCACTTGCGTGCATTATGGACAGTGTGCTGGGGGCTCAGCTCCATTCTGCTTGAGATGGGCACAAGATTCATAGAAAGAGCCTCTAGGGAAAAAGAGAAATTGGGAAAAAGTCATAGGTCAGTACTGTGAGCAATGTAGTAAATGATGATATCTAGTTTTGTAATGGGCTTTGCAGTTTTGCTCTGTGTGTACATGCGTGTGTGCATGTGTATGTGTTGAGTGTGTGTGTACCTGTGTGCACGTGCATGACAGTGCATACACATGTGTTTAGATAGTTTGGCATCTTTTATAGTCTCTGGGTCCCTCACAACGTACACACAGACCCTCTCTGTATGCTCACAAAGAAATGATAATGTGTTTTTAAAATGAGTTTATACATTTAAGAGTTTTCTTCTTGGTTTTTTGAAGTCATTGAAGGCCTCTGGACCTCAGTTTCACCGACTTCTTTCCTTGTACTCCCTGCAGATTTTCTCTTTATCTTTACCGGTCCCATTCTTTCTTTCTTTCCAAGTAAATGCTCCACTTCTTGCCTAAGCGAATCTCTCCACCCATGTCCTTGAGACCACCTCCTTGATATCCCACCTGAACTTCATCCTATTAGGAATAACTTTAGTCTCCTGCATCTTTGGTTTTGCCCCCTTCACTTGCTTTAAACCTCCTCAGTTCTTTTCTGTCTCAAGAGCCCCTCCCTTGATCCATCTGTACTCAAGCCAACAAGTCCCTCCCTTCCTTTTGTTAAGTGGTCTAGGTCTGTAATTTCCACACCATCACCCAGCTACTCACTCCTCATGTCCTTGCGGGCTGGCTTCTGCTCCCCACCAGGTCCTGAACCTAGTCTTGTGAAGGCTACAGGGAGCTTTTGACTTCCAAATCCAGCCATCTGTTCTTGATCCTCATTCTTCCTGGGTTTTCTTCCACATCTGAGATGCTCTTCCTCGCAGCTCTCTCTCCTTCGCAGCCTACGTGCTGAGCTCAGGTTCTTGCACCTGGTAGTCTCCCGCTTTGCCAAAACAGCTCCCTCGTGCCACGCCCTACTGTAGCTGTTCCTGACAGTTCTGTCCTTAGTCCTTTTCTTCACCTCTGTAACCTTATCTCCTCTCATCTCCAGAGATACTTACTTATCTGCCTCCAGGATTCAAACTATCCCGACTAACACTGCTTTCTTTTTCTTAGTGGGATATATTGATCATCTCTTGTGTGACCCTAATGTGTGCAGAGAGAAGTCCGTCAGCTAAATGCTGAATTTGGGAAATGCTGTTTCCATGACCTTACATAAATCAAACGTCAGTTTTTCTATTTTTTAATTTGCTGAGATTTTTTTCCTTCTTGCTGTTTTATAAACAGATGTTTTTGAGAATTCTCCTCTCAGCAGGTTCCAAACACAAACTTGCATTACTATTCTTACAAAATAATAAACACCTTTGAGCTATAAAACCTTTCAAATTGTTTTTTCACAGAGAAGGGATTTGCATGCTGACTCATTCCTACTGTATTTATAACCTATCACTGAACCACTGCAAAGCAAGATTTCTAATAAAGCTATGGAAATTACATGCATTGCAATGGAGCTGAATACATTTACATTTGTAGTATTTTGACATTTCTGAATTTATTGCAGATTACCTTGTTTGTGCATGTCTGTGCTTTAATGGTTTTTTAAGGCAGAAAATAGTGGTTTGTGATTGTATTCCCAGTAGAAATTTATTATGAATCCACCATATGGAGTATTACATAAAACTAAACTTGTAACGTGGGTAGTTTTATTATTGCAAAGCAAGATCTACTGTACATTATTGAAAATTAGTGATAATAATGTCAAGGGAAGTTCATTTATGAGGGGTGTCTTCATTTTGTGCTTAAATTGTCACAAAGATTTTAGATTTTGTTTTAAGATGAAAGAGCTATCCTTTGACAGTTAAGGTATCAGATAATATAAACGTGTAGTACCTCTCCTGTCTCCTGCTCCCAGGTTCCCTCATGCTGATATTTGCTAAAGCAAGAGAGGGACAAAGAGATAGCATGAGTTTTCACTTCATGCACAAGTCCATCTTCCCATGAGACTCAGTGGCACCAATTTCTAGCCACCTCCAACAACCATAAGCCGTTAGAAATTCCATGAGCAATGGTCACGGCAGCTATTGCTAGAGCACATGGGATTTTATTATTTTCTTTTTTCTTTCTTACCTAGCATTTATTGGGCATCCTACTTGAGGGATTTTAAGTACCTATTTCTGCTAGCATTTTCAGCTCAGAGAAAGTGTAAGGGTGAGGCCAAAAGAAGTTTCATATTTATGTCAATCAACATTTTGCATGGACATCTCCCAGTGACTTCATTTTTGGCAGGTTCCTAAACGTTTGCATGATGGGTGGAGTAAAAGAAAAATGCACTGATGGGTTTTTTTTTTTCAAGTGCGTGAGGTTAAAAAAAAATAATTGCCTGACATTTTCTACGAAGGGCCTATAGTTATTTTATAATCAGGAGAGACCCCAATAAATATAGTTAACGTTAAAAAGTTAAAGCATTGTACACGACACCTTCCTTTACTATCCTTTGTGAGTACATTTATTTGGAAGCCCTTTTTATTATTTTCACTTACCATTGTATCCCTAGGAAGGACTGGCATCACAGGCACAACCACCTTGAAAAATCAGGAGGGAGCTGGAGGAGAGGTTTTCAACCATCTAGGATTCTGCAGAGTGTACTGTTGTGTTGTGTGTCAGGAAGGGCAGGACTGAGTCTACTACTTTACATATTTGAATCAAAGCCCTGAGTATCTGTCCATGCAAAAGGTTTATTGTACAGAGGAGTTAATGTTCTATATATGAAAAATTTGCAACAAGCTTTGCAAATGTAAAGCATTTTAGAAAAATCTTAAACGTCAATTCATTATTTGTCCCCAGACTGGTTTTTAGGTGTAGTCCTGTTCCAGTGGAGAGATTTTGGTGATGGGACTATCTGAGCCCTGAGAGTGTTTTGTATTTATAATTCCACTCTGATCCAAAGTTCCAGCAAAACATGAGCAACTTTGCTACCAACAGCAAATGTTCATTTAAAGATTCAAGTACCTGTGTGAACACATTTTATACTCTGTGTAAACTACTGTTGAATTTTTGAGAAACTCTTAATGTTTTCAGAATTCATGGGCATGAAGAGGTTGTCTTGACTGCTTGAAATGTCTTTGAAGTGTGACGTTCTGTACTTAATGGTTGTTTTGGTTACTTATCTGACTCTCTACTTCAGAATACGAAATTACAACTTTCGCCTCCAGCAAGATTGACAATTTAGTTGACAGTTTTTAGCCAGGGGGCAATTGAGACTTACCAGTAACTGACAATTATTTTGACAAACCTTATTAAAATAATTTTTATAACAATAGGTAGGACAGCACACTGAAAACTCATGTAAATTAAGAGCTTAAAAGAGTGACTGGCTAGGAGTTCACCATGGCTAGAAATCTATCTCTTCAACCAGCTGTTCTGATATTCTATAGATAGTGCCATTCTAATTCTTCTTAAGCTAGTGGTGAAAGCTCTTATTAAAATGTTGAGTAATAGCTTTTTATCAGGACACTAGGTTAATAAAAGCAGAATAGTCCTCAGTGCAATAATCTTCCAGAGTGGATCCATTTTTCTCCTTTTAAAGTCTTCACTCTTACTAATATACTAAAGAGAAGGCATGAACTCAAAAGAGAGTGCACAAGAAGGTGTACCGGAGGGCGAGCATGTGGGGAACTGAATGGATTGACTTTGCCTTGGTCTTAGCCATGGACCCATTGGGGTGGACCATACATATTCTTTATGTAAATGAATTTTTAAAAAATAAGAATAAAACTGCTTTCCAGTAAGATTTACACACTACCAGTATCTCTTGTCAGCCTTTCTAGTTCTCAGCATCATTTATTTCTCAGGCTATGTAGTTTCGTATTACATTTCATTTTATTCGTTATTACAAAAAGCCAACTGCTCAAAGAGAATAGCATCATTTCCCAAACCAGGCATATAGGCACCCAAGAAGAAATTAACCAAGACAGAAAAAAAAGAGCAGACAGCTGGGAGACAATGAAGTGATAGCAAGGAGGAGGACATAATAAAGCAAATCAAAGGGTTTGCTGACAGATTATATATCAAGACTGAAAGAAAAGGATTATGCATGAAAATCACCAGTAGACCCTACTTTCTAAAAAATATATACTGAAATAGTTGATATAAAAGAAATTCAAAACTTTCCTTTTGCTTTTGGATTTAACATCCTCTTAAAACTGTCTCTGGGGCTGAGCCTGTGTGTCCGGAGCCTGTGCTCCGCAATGGGAGAGGCCACAACAGTGAGAGGCCCGCGTACCGCAAAAAATAAAAATAAAAAACTGTCTCTGGTGTCCTAGGGACTATAAACTTGGGGATAGGGTAGGAAAACCATATGGCAGATCCATGTATAGTGAGAAGCATGCTATAAATTATACTTCTTTCTCATGTATTTCTTAAAGTGGCCAACTTTTGGTCAAACACATGCTTTGCAGTTGCCTCTGGCTAAAAACAGGAAATTCTTGTTTTGAGCTTTTTCTGCTAAGAGAGTGACAGAGTGTTCAGTTGACTAAGTCAATTATCATCATTTCAAATGCATCTCTACAGCATTTTCTGGAGTAAGAGTCTGTTACAATAACACCAAATACGTTGATTCTTTGGAAACATACGAAAATTAATTGCAACATGGGCCATCGATTTTTAGCAGTAGGTCTCAGTGGTGGGAAGAGGGAATCTATCAGAATTGTGTGTGTATGTATGTGTATTTGTGTGTAGTTTGAAAAAGCCCTGCATGTGATGCTCATACTTAATCCCCTATGTGGAGGTTGATCAATTTTTGTGTTTAAATTTACAAGCTCAGTAATCAAGTGGCTATTTCCTTCCCTGTGCTCTCCATAATGTGGGTTAGCTGCCGTATTATCCAAACAGGTGGGCTTAGTGACTAAGAGTTAACTTAGTTAACTGAGAAACTAGCATTCTCAAAGATTTCCTAAAATAATAAAATAAAAAACATTTATTCTTTATTAAAACGTTTTATGATATTTATGCATATCTAGATACACGAAATAGAAGAACTTTTAAGAAGCATCATTTAAATTATCACTGATTAATAGGTTCGATTGGATAGTTTATTCCCAATCTTTGTCCATTCTCATAACTGCTATAGCTACCTCTTAACTTTTTTGGAAGTGTCAATAGACTGAATTTAGAATTAAAACGTGCCAGATTGTGGAGGACTCTAAAGATTCTTTGGAGTCAAAAGCTTTTGAAGATGACACCCAATTATCTTTTGATCTTTGTCACAATCACAAGGTACTATATTTTATTTAGACTTTTAATTAATGAAGATAGACTTATTTATTTCTTCTAGAATACCTGATCATCCCTGCTTTCTAGCTGAAAGCCTGGATTTTGCATTTTTTTGACGGGGTGGGGAAGGGGTTACATCTTTTATAGGCTCATCACAGAAATATAAGAGGAAGAAATTTATACAATAATGTGAATATATACTTTTATAGACTCTCATGACTATAACTTTTATTTCAACAGCTTCTGTGTTCTAATTTATTATTATTGATACTTGCAGGCATTTTACTTAACTTGCATTATAAATATAACACACAAGAATGTATTTTTAATATCTCTGGTGTTTCTAATTACAACTTTACGCCAGGATTTAATTTTTATTTTATGCTTTAAACAGATTATAGTAGGGTTTTAAACAGAGAGACAAGTACTTTCTGGGTAAAACTGGATTTGATACTTTATTCTGACCTTTCTCCCATTTGCAGATTAAATAACCTCATATTGCTCCATAAAGTATCACTAAAAAGAATTTATATCTATTGAGCACCTAGTGTGTATCTACTACTACACTAGATGGTTTTCATATTTTCACATTTATCTCCTTGATAACCCTGTGAACATACCTTATTTTTAAAGGAGTGAACCTAGAGTCAGAGAGGTTAAGTAACTTTCTCAAGATTCTGTAGCTTTTAAATAACTGATCTTCTTTCATTATTATTATCATTAATGATGATAATTTTTTTTTTTTTTTTTTTTTTTTTCTTTTTGCGGTATGCGGGCCTCTCACTGTTGTGGCCTCTCCCGTTGCGGAGCACAGGCTCCGGATGCGCAGGCCCAGCGGCCATGGCTCACGGGCCCAGCCGCTCCGCGGCATATGGGATCCTCCCAGACCGGGGCACGAACCCGTATCCCCTGCATCGGCAGGCGGACTCTCAACCACTGCGCCACCAGGGAGGCCCGATGATAATTTTTATAGCCACAATTTACTGAGTACTTTCTAGATGTCAAAGATATTAATTTTCTTGCATACAAACATATTTCACTCAGACGTCCAAGAAATTAATATACATATTTTACCAATGAAGATGTGGAAGATCAGGGAGGTTAAGTAAATTTTCCAGGATGACATAGCTAGTTAGTGACAGGGTTTGAGCTTTCCAGCGTTGCATTTAACACTTGCTTGTGTACTTCACAAACTATTCCTATGTTTTGATGAACAGTAATATTATTAGAATAAGTGACCAGTTCCTATAGCCATCTTGAAGGACAACATTTTTCATTCATATGATAAACTATTTTATGTCTATCATTTTTTATAGTCTCATTGCTCTGTAGTTGCTTCTATTGTAACCTTTATGATTGGTTATCTGGCAGCGGTAGGACATTTTCATGGTGATCAAACGTGAATATATGTTAGTACAAATTAAGGGTTTGCTTTGTTCATCTGCTTTCCTTCCAGCCTAAACACTGAGCTGAAATCGAGACATTGGACGTGATAGTTTATTGAAACCTGACATATCTGGGCAAGATTTTTTTTGCCAACTCTCGAAAACCTTACTGAGTTTAAATTATTTCACAGGCATCAGTCAAAACACATGAGAATCCTGGGAAAGGATGGTGCTTTTCCTGCACAGCTGCTCTACAGAAAGGGGATTTCATGGGAAGACTTCTCATCTTGGTGGAATGTTGTTAGGAGCAAGGGCTTTTCCTTCCTCAGGAGAGAAGCCACCTTCTCTCTCACAGGCCTAAACGATGCAGGAATGTCACATTACTTGCATTATTTTGATTCTTTTCCTGACTTCGATTTTGCTCTGGCACTTGTCTAAAAACAGAACTGTCAGCACCTTCATTTTTTGTTCATCCTGTTTCCCAGCCAAGGATAAGTAGTAATAGGTTCAAATTCCCAAGTGCCTGCACTTGGCTGTGAAATAGCAGTGTGTGATGGTTCAGCTCCAGAGGCTCCCACCTCCCGTCATTGTAGGCTTCTAATGGAAATCTTATCTGAGACCTTCCCTCAGAGCATCCTGGCTCCTAGTGGTTTCTTGGTGATAGCCAGAGACAATGGCCCCACCCAGGCTGTTCTCTGAATTGGGGAGTTGACTGATTCTTTACCATCACCTGTCAGTTATGTAGCATTTCCAAGCCCTTCCCCTACTGATCTTGCAAGGATTAATTTCTTATTTTTATTATTGAAATGCTTCTGAGATGAAGAGTAATATCAGATTACCTAAGTCCCTGGGAAAGGAAGACAAACATTCAGAGAGCTTTCACATGTATTAGAGAAAAGAGCCCAGTGGCCTAGACAAAGTTGGTAATTAACAAGCTCTTGAAACAGTTTCTTCTTCATAGATCTCTACTGAGAAACACTCATAGGATCTTTATGTTTCGTTGAATATGGAACCCACTAGTGACTTGATAAAGAAAATCTGTTAGTTGCTGAAGAATTAAATAATGTATTCATAGCATTTCAATTAATAGACTCAACATTTTTTAAACAATTTATTTGACATCCACTCATCATATTCATTCAGCAAAGGCTTCTTAAGTACCTGCTAGGGAAAAGGGTAGAGTATTGTGGTTTAAAAAACACAAACACTAGAATCAGACAACTTGGTTTCAAATCCTGGTTCCTCCACTTAGAGCTCTGTGACCTTGGGCAAGCTACTTAACCTCTCCTGCCTTAGTTTATTTACTCGTTTAAAAAATGGAAATAGTATGTGCCTCAGAGGATTGTTTTGAGAATTAGATATAATACATAAGAAGCTTTTGCATGTAGAAGTCCCTTAACAACTGTTGTCATTATTACTTAAGGCACCATGCGTGTTCCCACTATAGTTACAACTATCTAAGGAAAGGTCCTCCCCTGGAAATTGTTGATAATGTTCTTAAATAGTCAAAATACAGACATGGGGAAACATAAACAAAATACAGAGTTAAGTAACAGTATGGAATCTGTCACATGATTAACTACCAGTGACTTCTTTTGTTCCTTTCGACTTTAAGGTTTGGGTAATACAGGCTGGAAGTTTCACAGGAAGATGTGTTTCAGTGCCTGTGTAATCAAGGCAGGCTTCAGGGAAGAGGAGGAGGACTCTTACCATCTAATCCCAACTAACTTTACCCCTTTTCCCATCATACTCTGATTGCCTCTTCCTACCATCCACCTCCAACTATCTACCTCATCTAATTGAGCTTCTCAGTGATCCCTAGGCACTTTTGCAATTCCATGCCTTTGCACACACATGCATTTCTTCCGTCCCTCTATTTTATTTTTGCCCAGTTATCACAGAATCACAAAGTTTTTTTGAACAGTGGATCATTTACTCTTAAACTAAGACAGAACTCCTGACCCTTGCTTCCCCTGGCCCAGCCTCCCCTGGCTCACCTCGCTCCTTGCCTTTACATAACTTAGTCTCTTACCCTAAAACTGCCCACTGTCTTTTTTCTTGACTCCTAAATATGAAAGAAGGGATTAATGGTACTCAGAATCTAAGAGCTTGCATTGTGAAGTTCTCAGTCTGTTATAAGTAGATTTTGAAATCCATCATGTATATGTGTGTATATATATATATATATATATATTTTTTTTTTTTTTTTTTTTTTTTTTTTTTTTGCGGTACGCGGGCCTCTCACTGTTGTGGCCTCTCCCGTTGCAGAGCACAGGCTCCGGACGCGCAGGCTCAGCGGCCATGGCTCATGGGCCCAGCCGCTCCGCAGCATGTGGGATCTTCCTGGACCGGGGCACAAACCTGTGTCCCCTGCATCGGCAGGCGGACTCTCAACCACTGCGCCACCAGGAAAGCCCCATCATGTATATTTTTATATTTTATATATGTATGCATCTAGCCAATTAAGCTGGAAATAAATAATCAAAATGAATCCTGATAAATGCTGAGCATATGCCGAAGTACAATGGTTGTAATTTCTGGAGAATAGGGTAAATTCACCCACTTTTAGGGTGAATGCATATTATGTATCAGACTGAAAACTCTTATTTTCAAAAGGTAGAATTTAAAAGTAAGCTCTTCAGGGTCTTGGAAAAAAGTCTAGGCAAAGAATAGAACTTCTGAATGTCAGAACTGACAGTGTCTCTTGATTAAAATGATTAATGGTGTGGGTGTTACTTCTGATTGCACAAGCCTGAGTAGGAGGCACTTTTCTAAACTGCCTTATAGGTAGAGGCATGGGGAACACTATCATGTCTGTAGAGTACCCATGATGCAGGCAGCTGCTGCGCGGGTCACACAGTGAAACCAGGAGACAAGGTGAGACAGAGGCTCTCCGACTGCATCTGGCAACCCCTCCGCCCTCTGAAACAAAATCATAAGGTTTTGAGTCATGTCATTGGTATTTGCTTCAGACTTTCTCCCACCCCAAGGCTTTGCTTAAGCTGACTGTGAATTTCTGAGGAGGCCAGACACTGAGATTTTCTAGAGAAGTGCTCACAATTTGTTATGCTTGGATAGTCCCATTTAACATCCCACAGCGTGTCACACAGTGTGCGATCTGGGGAGTTCACTAATTAACTGTGTGACCTTGGGAAAGTCACAGTCATTGGGCTGAATAATAACCATAACTCCTTCCAACTCTATGCTGCCTGGATCTCCATCCTTGCACGTATCTCCCTGTTCCCTAAGACTCTTTCCTCATTTGCTCCTAGTGGGAAATTCTGCATATTGTGCTTAACAGGCTGTTAAATTATCTTAATTAAAGTGTCAAGGGATAAAATTTGAAGATTACTCAGAGCTGCCACCCCAGCCCTTCCCCAGCCAGCTCGAGAAGGCTTTTGCCAAGAAGATGCAGATGTGTAATACTTAGTAAGCACTCTCTGGGTTAACACTGAGCCAGTGGATTCCGTGGTCTTTAGACATGGGATGAAGTTGAAATGCGTTGTCTTTTTGGACAGACTTGCCATAAACCAGAAAGCGATGCCTCCGTCAAATTCAAGACTTTATTTCATGAAAAAGACTCTAACAAACACTTAAGGGGAAAAAAGTCGGAGAAAAAAATTCAGACCTTATTCTGATCCTCCACTCAGGCCAAAGCAGCTCTGTTCAAAAGACCTGATGTTGGACTTCACAGCCCACTCCTTCTGTGATGCTTCTATGTTTGAAGAAATATGTCTTGGAAGCCCTAGACTTGTATCATATTTTTTTTTATAAGAAAAACAAGTCCTTCCAAAATAATTAGTTCAGGATTTTTATCTGGATTAGCCAGATACCCAGGGCAGTAATTGGGACAGGATAAGTTTTTGAGGACAAGGCTGACACTACACATCTTCTAAGGGGAACATTCCACCAAAGTGGAAAATGTATGACCAATCTGACCCAATATTTAGATAGAATTGGCAATTAGCTACCAGATGTGGAGGGAGTAGGTCTCAGAGAGCTCCTTCCCCAAATCTTCCCAGCCCAGAATTTCCATGACTAAAAGCCCACTTGTCCTGAGAGGATGTTTAGCATAATAGTTAAGAGCACACACTTTAAAGGGAGACTGCCTGGTGCCAGGTGGTGACCTTGGGAGAAGTACTAACACCTCTGTGGGTCAGTTTCCTCACCTGTGAAATGGTATAGACAAGTACTTATTTCATAGTGTTGTTATGCGTGTTGAATGAGTTAGTATATGTAAAAGGCTTGGAACAGGAACTGGCAAGTTTTAAGTTAAGCATTGCTGTCGTAGGAACGTTGTTTAAAATCCAAAAAAAGCAAGGAAATGTAAGAACACAAAGTTATTGTCAGGCGTTTAGCATGAATTAATCCCCTTGTCTGTTCTTAGGGGCTCTGAGTATCATGGGGACCTTGGGAAGCTAGGAACAAGAGAAGTCAGAATAACTGCTATACATAAAAGAAGAGGTGAAACAAATGCTTACCTGACTCAAGGTTTTGTTTTTGAGCCAGCTTTCCTTTTTTCTTCTGTGCATTTTAGCTTCCTATCACATTCTGATTGTAGATTGTGAATTCATTATTTCCTCATTATTCAACGAACCCTGGCTTTTATGATGACGGTTCTTAGAGACCCTCTCCCTTGTCTAGGTAGGAATTAAGAAGTACTTTCAGCATCTCTTCTTATACCCTTTGTCTTAACATTCAGGAAGACAATCAGTGGACACTGCCAGTTTATCAATCTTGCTCCTGTTCTATTAGGGGTAAATGTTGGCTTCTCTTAATATGTGAGTTAGTGATAAACGTCTTTGCTCTATCTTCCTCTTTAAAGAAGATCCCCTACAGGAGTGGTTCTCAGACTTGAGCATGCATCAGACTCAAGCGGAGGCTTGTTAAAGTGCAAATTTGTCTGGCCCACACCCGTTTCTGAGGAAGTAATTAACATATGGAGGCTGAGAATTTGCGTTTCTGACAACTTTCCAGGTGGTGCTGATGCTGCTGGTTCCAAGAGCACAATCTGAGAGCCACTGTCCTAGAGGAGAATTCCTACCATTACTTGCACATCGGAATGTCCTGGGGAACTTTAAAAACCCCACTCCAGAGATTCTGACTTAATTGACTTTGGGTATGGCCTGGGCATTGGAATTTATAAGAACAGCACAATACATCTAGCTATAGAAGATTATGACTGAAACTGTTGTGATTTAGGGGGGAAAAGTAATTTGCTTGTGTGTACTCAAGGTTTCATTTCAAGGGCAGATCATAGTAGGATAGAAATAGGCTCTTTTTATTAGCTCCCTCTCCAAACAAACAAAAAACTCCCAAAAGCTGTTTTCTGGTGAGGATGACTGCATTGACCTAATAAGCAAAAGCGTTTTTCCTGGGAGCCACAGGAAAAGAAATCACCATTGTAGTAATGCGGAATGCTTGCGCACAGTCAGTCCTGGGGGCAGGGTAATGAATAAATACTGCTGTTGGCCCTACGACCCCCCATGGCCTTTTTTCTCAGCTATTCAGTGTGAGGGAAGCTCCCCTACTCTGTAGCTACAGAATCAGAGGGGCTCATGCCTGCGTGCTGACCATGGTAACCATCAAGAAAGAACTGGGGTTTTTGTCCACCCAGAGCAAGCGACTCTGGATCTGCTAGATAGAAACTGGGCTATAAAAGCCATTAATATACTATGGAAGAGGCTGATAATGGTGCCTCTTGTCAGACTCAAGGATAGAGGCTGTGTGAAACAAGTTTAACTAGCTGTGGCCTTTATTTGATAAAGTGTAGTTTACTTTCTACTTGAGCTTTTTATTGACCATAATAATTCTAATTGAAATAAACATTTTGATTACAGCTCTGTTCTGCAACTGCTTAATAGGGAACTAAAATAACTTTCAATAATCATTTTGTCCAAATGGGATTCATTTAGCCTGACAGTTATTCCAGGCATTTATTGGCATGCGGCAGGCTGGGAGTGTTTCCGAGCATAATTACGGGAACGTTTTACACTGGGGTTAACCTTACCAAAATGACAGACTGAAAAGTGGTGTAAAGGAGCAAATAAAACCCATAATCTGCCATAGAAACTCATAAATGAATCCCCTTTCTCTACTGTTTCTGATGCCCAGGGCTCTAGTTAAAATTAAAAGGAGTTTTCTTTTGGAACTGACAGTCTGGCTGCAGGAGCACATTTTAATGAGGGTTCACTGCAAACCCAGTGCTTCTGGGACGTGGGGAATTTTATAGCCACTAGGAATTCTTGGGGTTCAGCTAGGGGGATCTGGGCTGTAAGGTGGCTGAGGTGGGGGGTATATATACCTTCAGTTCAGCAAAGGCTCCAGGCCCCATCCCTCAGCCAAAAGGAGGGACAGAGTTCCTTGTCTTCTCTCCTTCTCAGTTAGGGGTCAAGGAGATGGAGAGGCCAGACTTCCTGGGGCATTGATCCTTTTCCTTCATGCCCTTCCAAAGCAGAGCTGCCTGCTGCAGGTTTGCAGGTTCTACCTTCTTTCCTGGAAGCCGCCTTCACTCAGCCTCCAGCCTGAACCACGTGAGACCTTTGATGCGTGAAATGGGAAACCAGCATCCTCATGGATGGGGTAGCAGAAGAGGCAATCGTGGCTTTCGGGGTGGGACTTTGAATCATCCCTGTCACAGCTGAGATGAATCTGATTATTCATTGTTGTCAGCAGGGCTGTGTTCAGTCTGCTGGGCAGTTTAGAGCACAGCAGTGATCTGGGGCCTTCTGAAGGGCCCAAGGCTCTTCTGGATGAATGGGGATTAGCTGAAAGTTTTTGAGGGGTCCAAGGGCAACCTTAAGCCCAAAACAATTTATGCAAGTTCAGTATTATCATGATGGGTGTTACTTCTTTATGTCCAATGCTATCTTTAAAGCTCTTTGAAAACTGGAAACCTACATTGCTGAAAATAAACGTTCTTGAATGATACAAAGATTCATCAGGGTTTTGGTAAGGCGACAGAAACTAGCTGCAGTTGCTCTGTTTGGTTCATTGGAACCAGCTGCTACTTTCAGGAAGTCCTCTGCTGCTCCAGCTAAAAAGAGGAGAATGTTTGGCAATTGTCTAGGCAACTGTTTCCGTGATCACACACTCCAGGGTGATGCTTCTGTCCTAGGTGCTTCAGGCTCACCTGGAATGCTTTAATTTAGTAAGAATCCGTACCTGAAGGAAACTACACCTGAAGCTACTCTACCTCTCTGGGCTTTCCAGTTACCCAGGCCAATGCACCGTCGTCTTTGTTCTTTGAACAAATTTGGTTGGGTTTTCAGTTACTTAAAACTAAAAGTAATCCAGCTAATAAATAGAAATTTGGTGTTATTACACTAAAGTCAGGTAAGATAATAAGGTAAATTTATACACCTGGATAGGAAAGGACACTGTAGATCTCCTCAAGGGCAAAGCCTGATATATTAGAACTCTAGATTAAATAAATTTTCTTATTTGCTTCAACCTCTATGTAAATAAAAATAGAATCTATTAAATGTTGACAAAAGTGATTAAACCCCATGCCCATATAAAAGAAACATTTCCACAGAGCAGACACTAAATCTTTCATAGGAGTCATCTGCTAGAGTTTGCCTGTAATGTGACATAAAAAGTCACCATCACAATCTACTCCTAGAACTGGCTATAAGCACTCTTGCTTTTGTGAGTCTGAATGCAAATCATCTTTTGTTAAATAACAGCCTTGTTGTATTAGAAGCTGTCGAGGAGCATATACTTTAAAAGAACCCAAACTTTAATCTTTTTACAAGCCTTTGGAGGCTATTCCTTCTCATAACCCCTGTGCAACACTCCCCTTACCCCTACCCCCAAAGCAAAACACCAGGCCTTCCTATTATAGATGAGAAAATCAAAACAGCACATTTTATCCAGGGGAATGTTTAGGCAGGACATGAATCGAAGACATTGTTTTCTACCTGCAAAACCAAGGCTGTGTTTTGTTTGTGCTGTTCTAATTAGAAATTGTGCCTTCTTGGGTAATTTCCTTGTCTCCCTCCCTTTGTGAACACAAATTTGACAGAACTGGGGCAGACAGAAAACAGAGGAGTTTGTTACAACCAGTATTTATTGCAACACATCTCTTTTACAGGAAGGATCATGTCCATATGTTTATAGAGGACCAAAGGTGTAGGGAAATCTATTTTGGGGAGAGAGAGTCCTATTCTAAACCAAATGGCAGAAAATTGCAAAATGAAATTTCAATTCTAGAATTTGGGGCTGAAGTGACTTTTGTGATTTTAAAAAATTATAGTGTAACAACTCTATGCCATTTGTAGAAATCTGGAAAATCTCTGAGTATAACTTTGAACTTCCATAATTGCAACTGCAGTGGATGAGGACTGCTTTAGCTTGCATTCTTCTTTGCACTTGTTCAGATTCCCCCACTGACTCGATTCCTTTCCTGAGCAGGTAGTGGATGAGGTGCTACTGCTTGGTGGTGCCATAGTCCCATATTTTGTGTGGTTCTTGATTCCATGTATGCTTTTTGATTGTGCTTTCTTTTGTCCCTGGAGGGGAATATAAATTGACCATTGATTTCTTTTCTGAATAGTTCTGACCACTAATCTCTTTCTCACGGTCTTGTATTTTAAGAAGAGAAAGATGAATGTCACTCCATTTTCAGTAGAAATGCAATTACAAAATAAATGACTACACTGTTTGAGAAGGACAAGTATTCACTGGTGTCTCAGGATGAGCTAAGAATGGCCAGGTTGAATTCAGCTCCAAGCAATGCTCCTTCCTGAACAAGTTCTAGTCTTTGATTTTCCTACTTACTGGACACCCATTACTCCCTTATTGCTCAAGGCCATTCTCTATCATTCTCATTATCTGCATCCTTCCTGATTTCTACCCCTGTTTGTCTCTGTTACAAGTTGAATTGTGTCCCTTTCAAATTAATATGTCAAAGTCCTAACCCTCACTACCTCAATATGTGACTTTTTTTGGAGATGTTTTTGCAGATGTAATTAGTTAATATTAGGTCATACTGGAGTGGGGTAGGCCCCTAAACCAATATGGCTAGTGTCCTTATCCAAAGGGGAAATTTGGACGCAGAGACACAGGGAGAACGCCATGTAAGAATTGCAGTTATTCTGCCAGAAGCCAAGGAACTCCCAGAAACTATGAGAGGGACCTGGAACAGATTCTTCCCTAGAGCCTTCTGGGGGAGCATGGCTGCTGACACCTTGATCTCTGACTTCCAGCTTCCAGAACTATGAGACAATAATTTTTTGTTGTTTAAGCTACCCAGTGTCTGGTATTTTGTTATGGAACCCTAGCAAACTAATATATTTTCTTATTATCACCATTCCTCCAAACACACACACACACACACACGCAGAGACACACACAGACACACACACTCTCTCACACACACACACACTCACTCGCTCACTCCAAACTTCAGCTTTCCTTTGTTCCATTGTAGCAGGACCTTAATGGGTGACCGCTTAGTTTAATGACACATCTCCATGGTGTGACCGGACCGCCATAACTGAAGAATCCTGTACTATGTTCTGCTGAAACCATTTCTGAAGAATGTAAACCAGGTCCACCCCACTTACTGGAGGCAGCAACCCCCGCTGCAGACAGTCCTGCATCAAGGGACCCCAACACCTCTACAAGGCAGACCTGGGAAAGCCTGGTGCTGCTCTTCCCAGAGCATGTTTGCATTTTAGCAGGTCCTTCCATGTTTCAAACTAAACAAGTCAACATGACAGGCCAGTGGGGAGGTATTTGGAGAGGGGAGGACCGTTTCCGATGGGGCTAAGTTTGGGAACAAAGGAAGTCTCTCCCCATCTATCCAGCAAGTCCCCTTGTGCAGTTGGTATCTGGAGGCTGCCCCCCGGGCTGAAACACCATGTGTCCACATTGCTGGCCTCAGATCCCAACCTGCTCATGGAATGTTCTCTAGCAGGTACAGCTTTCCCCAGCTGCCTTTCCTTTCACCCCAGAAGAGTTTCCTCAAAGTCTTTGCCTTCCCCGACTGGAAAAGAGTCTCAACTCACTATTATTGTCCTCAAATCTTTGTTCAAACCCAAGAGAACTCACAGGACCCTCTGGAAACCATGCTGTTGGGGGCGGAAGGGAACCAGGAGGGCAAGTATTTTGCTCACAGCAGCACTTTCAGGAGCTGGTACCCAGAGAGTGACATTTGTCCCCGGGAGTAAACTCTAAATTATATCACAAACGAACAATTTAAATGAAAGCTGGCATTTCTGACCTGCCTGCTGGCAGCCACCACCATGCTGAAAAGTGACATCATTTATGACACTAGCAGTTAGGAAGCCCAGGGTTTGAGGTCGTAAAACAGTTTCCAGGCCTGATTTAATATCGATTTTGCTGTCAGGCTAACTTTACTTTAATATTTAAACAAATGTTTAATGTTTAAACAGTTTGGTTTTTCCCTTTTCATTTTTCTGTAGCTTTAACCCAGTGTTATCTATATTGTAACGGTTTCCCCTTGGGCCAGCTTCCATATTATGCTGCCCTATCTTTAGCAGTATTCTGATTTATCATCCCAACATATATCATGGATCTAAACCTTTTCTTTTCCTTTGAGATGGCATGACTTTCCTGTTACTGTATGTATATAATTCCCAATGTACGGACACTGTAATATTGTATTGTTATGGTTTTGGTATGTTGTTGGACCCATGGGGACAGAGTCCTTCCTGTAAGGGAAGGATAATTTGATAATTTCTCACCTGAAGAATTAGATTGTTTGTTGTCCCTGGCCTCCAGCTTTAGAAGAGACACATTAAACCTGGAAAAAGGAACAGAGTAGGTGTGCTCAAGGGGCTCTGTAGTTTTGAACTGATGCAGTCCCTTATTATTTTCATAAATTGTGGTAAGGAGGGACAGCTTTTATTTGGTTTTAGTTGTGTTAAAATCAATGATAAGGAGCTTTTGTCCATACTTGGTTCATGTAATTATAATGGAAGCTGCTTATATCTCAGACAAGATGGTGAATAACAGTGGGAGTCACAATGTGTGAATTTCAGGAGGAAAGTGAGATTCATGAAGTAGCTGTGGGGAGCCACTTTCTAGTTGTCCTTCCTTTTGTGCTAAATTCAGACCAACTAATAAATCACCTAGCAAAGCCCGGCTGGAATGGAATAAAACAGGTAAGTTATGATACATGCAGGGCAAAGGGGGCAGTATTTTGTTTTAATAGGGAGTCCTTTCCCCCTTGCGTTCTTAACTCAGACATCCTGCCTGTTCCTTCTGGGGTTTTCAGGATTTCCCCATTTCTCCTGCTGCAGAGATAAAAAGGGCAGCCAATTTATGAGCCATGTACCATGGGGATTATAAATCTCCCATTTGTCTGCTCTCATTTCTATCTGATGTATTTTTCAAAACAATAGCCTGACTTCTGATTGTAAAATATTATCTGACTAGAGACTGAGCTTGAGATTCCAAGGACCAAATGGGCTTTCTGTTGTCTAAGATACTCCTAATTAGCTTGTCTCACCTGGTTTTCAGCTCATGTGCATTATAAGGAAATCCCATGTCTTTTGAATAACCCCTTTCTACCTACCCCCCATTACAATTATTCATCTTTCTGAGTGCTCTATTTAGAACCACCAAATCCCAAACCACAAAATCCAGGGATGCTTCATTTGTTAGAAAAATAGGGGAATTGGTTTTAGGAAGCGGGACACAATTTCCAGTTCAGTTTCTCATATGCCACCCTCTGGGGATCCCCTGGGCCTCATCTTTGATGTTTGGGAATAATTTCTGCCGTTTCATTTTTAGCCTATTATGTCAATCTTCCAGAAAGATTGTTGATTTCATTAGGCAGCAACAAAGAGACAACCTTGACCTGTTCATCACATGGACTAAAGCAAGTGTGTGTGTGTGTGTGTGTGTGAGAGAGAGAGAGAGAGAGAGAGAGAGAGAGAGAGGGAGAAGAAGCAGAAGAAGGGGGATGGGAGAAGGAGGAGGAGAAGAAGAAGGGGAAGGGGAGAAGGAGAAGAATGAGGAGGAGGAGGAAAGGGATGAGAGTGGAGAGACCGTTTAGACTAGACTACACCACAGCATCTTCCTCTTTCTGTGGCTTTCAAAAGGCCATTTCATAAAGGGTAGTCTGGAACTAACCACTTGATGGGGAGAGGGGTCCCTATCAAAAATGCAGATCCTTAGACCCTCTACTCAGACCTAATGAGTCAGAATTCCTGGGTGTGTGGCCTATATAGTTCTTATAAAACTGAGGTTTAAGATCCACTATTATCAGTCATATCATATCTACCCAGGCTCAATTTTTTAAAAAAGCAGTGACTCCTGATGAGGCAATAAATACAAGGAAATGTGGAGGAAATGGAAACAAAACAACTTATGACCAATATAATTGTCAAACACAGGCACAAAGATCAATGGGAAATGGACCAACACCAAGTGGTGTTCTCTTAACTGGGATTTATGGTCAACCTCAGCCACCAAACTGTGTTATCTCTCATTTTCACTGTAACCAGGGATCCTCACATTATTTGTGAATCAGAGGACTCTTATCCCCCTTGAACAGACTCTAGCCCTTCACGTAGTTTCTCTTATTGAGCTTCCATCTTAAGAAACGTCAACTGTTGCCTCTTCTGCCTGGAGAGCCGCTCTTCGTACATCCATCCCAATGTTGGAAGGGCCGCAGCAGGCAATGCCACCGAAAAGGGAAAATGAAAAGGAGCAGATGAAGGAAGGACTAGTTGGAAAGGAGGAGGAACAAGGTGGGAGAAGACACACAGTTGAAAGCAGGCTTCTGCTTTGCAATATATTAGCTACTAATTTGCGTGTCTACCCTACCTTTGAGGATTTCCCTGATGGGGAGCAAGATAGCCTATGGATGAGGAATGGTGGGTTGGGGATGGGGGAGCCCCTAGTGAAGGAATGAATTATCTGCCCATCTGATTGGGGAAATGTAACCTTACCCTCGCTTCATTCCCCTTCTCAAAAATAAAAATAATAAACTAGTGGCCGGTGTCAGAGATGGACCCGGAGTCGAGCACTGACTGATGACAGACTGGCATTTGCTGGTGGTAATAAGGCTACGGGAGATCACCAAGCAAGTGAAAATCAAGGTGTAATGATTGAATTATATATTCTCTTTCTGTGATTGAAACTATTATCAGACAACTGACTCCAGTGCCAGACAGATTACATAAGCACAAGTTAAGTGGTAGAATAAAAATGAGTGATTTTCCTCCTTGACTTAAATACAGCACTAAGTAGTGTGCCCTTGAATTCAGCAGAAAGCAATTTCCTCCTTCGCAGTAACAGCTAGGGGGCATTGCAAATGCAAATTGAGTTAGCTTTGCATTTTTAATATTCCACATAGCCATAATTCACTGCCAAGATTTTAGAGATGTTATTGCTACTACTTGGGCACATTTAAATTATTTTGCACCTCTGAACTTCTGCATTAACTTTAACATTGGCACTTAAGATATATGTTCTAATCTGTAGGGAGGTCTGTGCTTAAAGAAACTCTAGTCCCTGTGACTGGGAGCTCATAACAGTACAGGACAGACTGTCATATAGCTTGTCATGTTCTCTTTCAAAGGAGAGCCTGTTGAAATGACTCCTGCCTAATGGGAAAAGATAAAGCTCTCAACCACTATATTACTATGTGTGGCCATCTCTTGAAAAAACATAGGTGCCCAGGCTGTCGCCCAGAGCAGTGGCATAAGAAGCATCTTACAGACCCATTGTGTGTAATGAGAATTTCATCAGCTGGCAATCAATAGAAACCCCATTTCATTTTGAAAACCTGCTTCCATATTGTGTAACACAATTAAGCTTGCTTTATGGGGAGTGCATGAGACTGGGGAACAGAAAGAAATAGGGAACCAACATGTCTCTTGCTGTGTTTTATGAAAGAAAATATTAGGCTCATGTCCCAACCATTTGGGATTGTTCTTGACCTGAGGGTAGTTGTTAAGTAACTAGTGGAGGCCGAGTCTGAATCTTGCTAAATTTTCAGTTGAGAAATACAGCTGATAGGGCTTCCCTGGTGGTGCAGTGGTTGAGAGTCCGCCTGCCGATGCAGGGGAAACGGGTTCATGCCCCGGTCTGGGAGGGTCCCATGTGCCACGGAGCGGCTGGGCCCGTGAGCCATGGCCGCTGGGCCTGTGCGTCTGGAGCCTGTGCTCCGCAACGGGAGAGGCCACAACAGTGAGAGGCCCACATACCGCAAAAAAAATAAATAAATAAAAAGAAATACAGCTGATAAACATTCTTCCTACCCGATTCCATTAAGTGTGTTTTTCCTTTTTGAAGCAGCTCCTGCTCTCAGGTGTGGCAGAGGCCAGGTAGCTTCAGAGGTGACTTCATACCCACAGGGGAAACTGACAAAGGGAGGATGATATTTCAGGGGAAGAAAATAAGTGATATTCCTCCCACCTCGCTTTTCCTCCTTCCTTCCTTCCTTCCTGAATCTGGGAATTTTATTAGAACACTTTGGGATTAGGGTTCTAGAGAAAAATAAGAAGTTAACATATGTCCTTGTGACCAAGAAAGAGTCCTATACAATCTGGAGTGAGGGAACCTAACTCCTTCATTTTCCTCCAAGGTCACGCTTATATTTTAGATCAAAGTATCAAATTAAAGGCTCAATGTCACTAAGTTGGCATGGGCATTCTGAATTATAGATTGTTAAAAAGCATCACCTCTCGGCTTACTTAGTAAGGCCACGAGTGTCCAGATAAAGACTTGGATGAATATCCAATTCTGTTTAGAATGAATTATAAAAGGGAATGTCATTTAGATTAGGCCCAGTACCCCTTTCCCCACCTTTCCTCCTTTTACCACATACACACACATACTCTCTCTCTCTCTTTGTAAGCCCTATGAGATCCAGTTCATACTGAGAAGTTTGATCAAATGAAAGACATTTACCATGAACTCTGTGGCTCATTTAAAGAGATGGCCAGTTCCTCCTCCCTCCCATCCCTCTCCTCTGGAATGGGGTTGGTGAAGAAATTTCCTCCTCTTCAGCTCTCTTCTTGCTGAGTCCCTTTTGGGCTGGTACTCAAATTGCCCTGAACTCCGGGAATCCACAAGCCACCCAGAAGTCTTTAGATTGTCTCACCTCTACTCTCAATTCCTTGCTGACCAGCGTAAAAGAGAGCAAAACAAACAAAAAATGAAAACCAACCTATGTATTGTGTGGAAAAGTCTTTGGTTCCATGAGGGAAAGGGGACCCATGGGTTCGCCCCTCCTTCCTCATTCCACTTCCATTTCTTCTTCCTCATTTCTGTTTTTCATTTTCTCTGCTCCATTGTTTTTCTGTTCTACTAGTTTTCATTTTCTCACCAGAAGATCTCTGCAGTCTCCCTGGAAATCTCTCTTTCCAGGTAGATCTCTGAAGTCAAATTCCACATTACAAATACCAAGCAGCTTTAGCATTCTTTCATTCAAAACAATGTATTGGGTGTCTACATCCCAGGTACTGTTCTAGGTGCTTGGGGTACAGTAATAAACAGTACAAAAATCCCTGCCTGTGGAGCTTACATTCTACCAGGGAGAGAAAGGCAATACATTCAAGAAGGAAGTGTGTTATCTATTATGTTAAAAGGTGATAGGTGCTATGGAAAAAAACAGCAGAATAACAGTGTACAAAATGGAGGACTGCAAATTCAACTACTGTAGTGTGGTCAGAGGAGCTTGTCTGAGGAGGGGATGTCTGGGCAAAGACTTGAAGAAAGGGAAGCAGTTAGCCATGGGAGTCCTGGAATAGAGCACTCCAAGTGAAGAGAACAGCCAGTGCCAAGGCGCCCAGGTGGGTCTAGTCAAGGAACAGCAAGGAAGGAATAGCAAGGAAGGCAATGCGGCCAGAGCTGATGGAACAAGGAAGAAAATTGTAGAGCATTGGGGGCAGACTAGGTAGGCTCTTGAGGCCATTGCAGAGACTTGGGCTTTTATAACATTTAACTCTCTTTGTTTTTTTCAAGGACAAATTGTACCAGCACTAGGTCCTTAGGGAATGTGCTTTATCTAATATATTCAAATGATTTACAATTAGCATATAAATTGTATATAAAAAGGCACTTCCAGAAGACCCCAAAAGTTTGCTCTCTTTAGCAATATAAATATCTTTTTTGTAATATTCTTTTCACTCTTAGTTGTTTTGCAGCCTTGAACCTGCTTTAACCCCATAATGGATACACTCATCTCAATGCCTATCTAAATTCACAAATTCCATATTGAGTGTATTTTCTTCTGCATATAGTATTTTAGATAAGACAGAATTTTGTTCTTAGCATAAGGTTAATAAGACACAGAAACCTAAAAAGAATTGCCTACACTGAATTATTTGGCATGCTCAAGTTAGCATTTAAATGTTTATTTACATTAAGAGGAGAAAGGAAATAAATACTTCGGCCTAAAAATTATTTTAGAAGGAGATATCATTGTTTTATTTTTTTAAAGTTGATTGATGATAATGATGATGATTGGTAAGGAAATCACAACTTAATTGGAAGACATAAGACCTGGATTTGTGAAATTTAAAAAATATTGTTCATGTGTGCTTTACAATATAATTTCACACGCATGATCTCATTGGATGCTTATAAGTGTAAATGAGTGAGCAAGTGTTATTATCCCTATTCTTCAGAGAGAAGTTATAGGATTTATCCAGGGTCACAGAGTAATGGGCAGAGGCAGGACTTCAGCCTAGATCTTCTGACCTCAGAAGCAGTCCCCCATGAGGAGCTACTGTTACCCATAGGAATATGAGCTAAAATTAAGGGTTGAGAACCAAGCTCTAAATTAGATTCAAATACTAGATTTTGTGGCACAGACTACAAAATACATATAGAAATACAGAAAAGGGTAAAATTCCCAGGGCCCAGATTAAGCTACAAATGGCTGAGAGCTGTACCTTGAAGCAAGTATGGCAGAGAGCTGGTGGAGCACAGGGGAAAAGCCAAACCATGCTCATCCTGAGGAAGGCTCAGTTCACTCACAGAATGAAGGGGGAGGAGGCTTGGTGGTTGGGCATTCAGGTCTTCACTGCTTGGAACTGCCTAAGTGCCAGGAAGGGCTTATATGCCAGGAGTGGACAGGAGGGAGGGTGTCCAGTCCACTTTCCCACCTATGCGGAGGCAAGAACAAGTCCTAAATTATGGTAGAGAAGATGCCACCTCTTCTTGTTTTACCCCCAGCTTCCTACAACCTATTGGGCACGGTAATCCTTTCCCTGACTCCTAGGTGAAAACTGCTTGCTTAGGCTGATTTGCAGCAGGTGGGTACAGGTAGCCACAGACAAAGGGATCAAAGAAAAGTGGGACCCAGAGATTTGTCTGTGATGTGGGAATAAGAGAGTAGTATTCTTCCAGAGAAATTGAAAGCCTGTGTTCTAAGACTAGATTATTTTAAATGGAGGGTAAAACCTGGGGAAATAATAAGGGGACTAGATTCTTTGGGAATCAGAAAAGCTTAGGAAAGCTTTCACCTGGGCCAGGGATATGACAGCTATTTTTGTTTCAACTTCACACAAGCTTACATAGAGTAATTCCTTTCTCAGAGTACCCCGAATAGTGGTCCCAATGGGGTTGCCCACCCCAGAGGCCATCCATGAACCTGGGGAATAGAAAAACATCCAAACCCCTGGCTCTAGCTCCTTCTCGTCTTGTTCTGTTTAGCTGGGTGGCAGTGGTTTCTGGTTTTTAAGACAGCCAAACAATATGGAGAACAAAATAGTGTTTTGAAAATTTAAAAAAAAAGATGTGTTCATTTGTTAAAAGCTCTCACTTTCTTGAATCATTTCCCATAACCTGGAGGGACTCTCTCTCAAAAGCCTTTCCATATGTATTCCTGTTCACTTAATGATTATTTCCATTTCTTCACCCCCATGGTTTACTAAGCTGGATCCACTGGAATCTTTTCATCTTTTTCTATAACTTAAGCTTTCAAGTTTCAACTCCCCTCACATCTTTAAATTAATCTGTATCTTGCTCAGAGACCCAGACACTGAAAATGTAGCTTTACAAGTAAAGCTACTAGAAGAGCCTCTTACTCTCTCAATATCCCACTGTTTTTTGTTGTCCAGCTCTGGCTCTTAATCCCCATGATTCAGTTGGGGGCTGCTGTGAGCACCCTAAGGCCTCTTCCATGTTTCACCAGGGTGCTGGGTACAGTATAGACCAATGGATAAGAACAGGGCCTCAGCAAAGCCAGAGAGACAGAAAGCAAATTCGTGGTTTCTGGGTGGTTGGAGGGAGGGGTGTGGGGAGAAGAATGGGGAGTGGCTGCTTAAAGCATAAAGGGTTTCATTTTGGGTTGATGAAAATGTTCTCGATCTAGACAGTGATAACATTGTGAATGTACTAAATGCCACTGAATTGTACACTTTAAAATGGTTTAAATGGTGAATTTTATGTTATGTGGATTTTACCACCATTTAAAGAAAAAGAATACAGAGTCATACAGAGTGAAGTAAGTAAGAAAGAGAAAAACAAATATATATTAATGCATATATGTGGAAACTAGAAAAATGGTACAGATGAACCGGTTTGCAAGGCAGAAGTAGACACACAAATGTAGAGAACAAATGTATAGACACCAAGGGGCAAAAGAGGGGGGGGGTTGGGAAGAATTTGGAGATTGGGATTGACATATATACACAATATGTATAAAATAGATAACTAATGAGAACCTGCTGTATAGCACCGGGAACTCCACTGTACAGTAGGAACTAACACAACACTGTAAAACAACCATACCCCAATTACAAAAAAAGAATAGAGCCTCTGGATTCTGAAAGTGCTGGATACCAATTCCAGCTCCATTTCTCATGGGCTTTGTCACTCTGGGCAGATTAGATAACTGCATCCAAGTCTTAGTTTCTTCAGCTGGAAAATGGGATGAATAATTCCATCTGCCCAGTAAAAAATGCTCTGAAGATTAAATGAGATGATGTACATATAACATTGAAGTGCTTATTTTTACATTACGAACATCTTTCTTTATCACTCGGTAAAAGAGAGTGTAATGTGAACTCTGGGGTGGGGGAGCTCCCCTTGTTCTAAGAGAGATTGTCTTCAGGCCCCAGATTTCACGGCTGGAAGAAATTGAAGTCACACACCTGGGGTGTTTCTGGCACCTGCAACCTCACTTGATATGTCTGTTTTGACCTGGAAGCAGAATTGAATCACTTAACTATTTTAATTTTTTTTGCAAGCAACCAGTTATACCAAGCATCTTGTGATTTTTGTAGACTTCACTGATGATTGGAGGGTGTTTATAGGAGGGGGTGAGGTTTCACAACAGGAAGCATGGGCCATAATACTCCTTACTCTCTTCTCTGATCTTTCCCCTTTTTCCTTTTGAAGCCTCGCCTTCTCCCTCTTACAGCCCACTCTCTATTTATCCCTTCTAACATCTAGAGTAACGCCCCCTTTCTCTGAAGCTTCATGTTCTTAGACTTTACTTTTATCCCAAGATCTTCTCAAACCATTTTCCTAACCAGAACGAATCTCCCAGGGGAGTGCTGAGAGATGATGTTCTCTATCACTGAATAGAATTTAAAGGAGGCCAGGCCTTTCACTGAGCTCTTTGGCACGTTCAATTTACACTCAACCAGCACTGAATCTTGGGTGAGGAATTGGTGTTGCCTGGTACTCCCCAGCATGTGGGCAGCCATAAAGGCAGAATTAAGAGCTCTTTCTAAGATTATCCTATATCCAATACTCCCTAAGTACAAAGGATGCCAATAGTCTGTATGACAACATGTGCCCCATTCCCCTGGCAAATGCAGCCAATGTCAGGGCATGAGGATTGTTCTCTGGATTGAAGGCTGTATTTCAGTCCATACTGGGCCTCAATTTGGCCCTCTTGGGCAGTGAACAACCTGTCCAACAGTTTATGGCAGACCTGTAAATAGGTACACGTTGTCTTTAAGATAGAACTTGACCAACAGCCCCTTACCCCATATTCTGTCTTTTTAATGATTAACTGAATTATGGCTTAAAAGAACCACTAAATCAAAACAGTGTTTGGGATACAAACATCACCTCCAGAAGCAAATCTTTTCAATCTGTAAACTACTTAGATCATGTAAAGGTGATTACATTTTTTAAGATCTTGCTATTATTCATTATATTAAAGGTTATTGTTCAAATGAATTGCTCAGGACAGGAAAAAACAAGTTTTGCCTTCTGTTCTAATTGGTGAGTGATGTGCGAACTAATTAGAAACCTGTGCTGTGGCCTCCATTAAGGTACCAGATGTATTTGGCTGAGGAGAGCTTTGTTGAATAGCTTCAACCTTTAAGTGCAGAGGATAAATGGACAATGACATCATTATACCTTGACAAATAGGAATTATATCATGCCCTTTTTTCTTTTTCATTACCAAGGATGATTTATTTCAGTGGCTTTTAATTCATAAACCTATGGATTGTTTGTAAAGTTAAAAACCTTTTAAATTTGTAATGTGCACCAGAAATGGTTAATAATATTTATGAGCCACACTCTATAATGTTATTGGGGTTATTTTCTCAGTAAAGATGCATCATAAACAGGTGCTGGGAATTTACAGCAAGCAAATTTGTGAGCCTCATATGCCTGGTCTTATTTCCCAACCAACCATAATGCTAAGTTATCATAAATGACATGACATGTGACCCTGTTGCATTTCATCTTCATCAAATACCGAATGATACAGGAAGGTCTTGGGATGGGAAGTTAAAGAGTCAATAGAATTATTTGTATCATGAAAAATAAGTAGAGGCTCTCCCATAACCTTTGTTCTCCCTGTAAATCCTGTGTTTGTTGCTCTACTTGATTACTTTTCCTTTGCACTCCCTGTAATGCTTGGGGTTTTCCATGAAATTTTCTGTTATTACCCAAGATTACATGTCCCTTCCATTCACTGAGGCCTGTGAATTTGAGAGCCTGAAGGGAGGAGTGTGCAGGTACTTGGATAATCTATCCCCTGGTCTAGATTACAATGACAAATAAAGGATGAGATTTGAATGGGTTGCAAAATAAAGGTCAATTTTGTTTATCTGGGACTCAACTCAGGAACTAAATGTTTTTATGAAGGGGGAGATGTGTGGTGTGTGTGTGTGTGTGTGTGTGTGTGTGTGTGTGTGTGTGTAAAATGGGTGGGGAGTGTGGGGAGGAGGGTGGGAGGGAAAGAAGAAATAATGAAGAATAAATTAGGGGCAACATAAATAAAGGGTAGACTGGAGGATGACATTCTTACCATGGAATCTTTTGTATTGAGGTTGGGAGGAAATTACAATATGCTTGGTGATCTTGGGAAATAGATGAGGAAGGAGATACACCAGGAGCAGTGAAAATGGTAAGTAGTAAGGAGCACTCTTGGTTTGTCCTATTGGCTGTAAAGGGAAAAAGGTCTTCGTGAGGTTTGGGTGCACAAGGAAAGGTGAGCCTGGGAAGCAGTGAGCTTCCTAAAGCAGCACATAGAAGGCTGTACAGAACTTTGGTCAAGTTAAACATAATTTAGGGCTGTGATAGAGGCTCAGGGCCAAAGGAGTTTGCAGCAGGACAGCATCGGTGCTGCCACGTCCTCACTGCTACTAGTTTCTAAGTGGCTTGTTGGAGAGCCCTTGACAAGACGGACAAATCTCCCCATGAAACGAATGGCCCAATCACTGTCACAAAGTGAACCTGATTATGTTGTAAGTAGGTGCCTGTGAGCTAACTTGTCATGCCACTGACATCCTCCCGGTAAGCTTCCCAAACACTGCTGACACGAGGCCGTTCCTAACAGAGAAATTGTCAGCCTCAACATTTGCTGTGCCTTATATCACATGCTCATGTTTCTGGGGGGAAAGCCTGTCCAGTTAGCACCAGTGCTTTTTGGCACTTATAGCATGCATTTTATTTTTTAATCATTTACAATCCTGTACTTATCCCACATCCACTGCCCCTCCCTTTCCCTGCCCACACGTCTTAGGCTACAACAGTGTTTTTACTCTTTGCAGCATCCTTCACATGGGTTCACTGAGTTGATTATAGCATCCAGTTTTTGACTGTAAAATTGAAAAGAACTCAGACAGGGTCCAGGAGACCAACACAGATAGTCAGAAGGTTATAAAATAGGACCAGGGAGAAAAGGTTAAAGTAAATGAGATTATTTAGCTTTGAAAAGAGAATAAGGATGGGTGACTTAATAGTGTTCAACAGAGTCTGTAAGTGCTGTTTTCTGGGAGGTTATTAAAAAAAAAAAAAGTCAAAACCACCCCTAAGACACTCACTTGATCCATGATCTCTTGGATTTTTTTCTTTACAGGAAGTGATTTTGAGTATTTTTCTCTTATCTCTTCATTTATTTTGGGGGTGGGAAAAGTGTGAAAAGAAGAGGGTGTAGCAAAGGAACGTCAGTTCTATTCTGTGTTCTGGAACCCTTGGGAACAGACCTTATGTAGCAGGACAAGGAAAAGAACATTAATGTGGAGTTGGGCTTGGGCTTATGGAATTTCTGGGCCCTCTAAATAAATTCACTTAATCTTTTTATTGCTTCCCTAAAAATGCAGCAGCTTGTTTAAAAGCAGAATCCCCACCTTGCCCTCTATTCTTTCCCCTTGTGAGAGCTGAGAATGATTAGCTGAGGAGGGACCAGCCATTCTGGACTCTCCCTTCAGCAGCAACCAGGTAGCAGAATCATGGGATTTGTCCTCAAATCTCCAACACAATCCCCGACACAGAGAAATTTATCTGCAGAGGCTGGTTGAATTGTATTAAATATCCAAACTTTCCAATTTTTGAATTAGATTAAGGAAGGCACTAAACTTTAAAACAGGAGTAGGTTCCAAATTCAAGGTCTTGACTTTCTTATGTGGGTTGAAAGGTGAGAAGGTAGAGAAAACTACTGGAAATATCTAATACTGAGTCCTAGATTGGAACAATATGTTTTGAGCTTTATAAAGAAAAGGACTATAGCTTGAAAACATCCAGAAAACGAGAGGGGCTGTTTTTCTATGTCAGTAATTCCTAAGGAACAAAAGTGATACCACCAAGTTAATTTTTACATAGCCTGGTCTACAATGACAAAGTGGAAAAGTGAAGTAATTCTTTGACTAGGGCTACCTGGTGTTATGGATTGAATTGCATCCCCTCAGAAAATGCTGAAATCCTAACCCCCAGTCCCGATGAATGTGATCTTATTTGGAATTAGGGTCTTTGCATCTGATCAAGTTAAGATGAGGCCCTGAGGGTGGCCCCTAGTCCAATATAACTATGTCTTATAAAAAGGGGAAATTTGGACACAAAGACATAGGGAGAGTGCCATGTGAAGATTGGACTTATGCTGACACAGACCAAGGAACACCAGAGATTTCTGGCAAACCTTCAGAAGCCAGGAGAGATGCATGGAACAGATTCTCCCTCACAGCCTTCAGAAAGAACTAACTCTGCTGACACTTTGGTTTTGGACTTTTAGCCTCCAAGACTGTGAGACAATACATTTCTGTTGTTGAAGCCATCTAGTATGTGGCGTTTGTTATGACAGACTCAGGAAACTAATACATCTGGATAAACGGATCAATCTCAACCTTTTCAGCAAATATAATCCTGGCCACGGATCTAAACAATAGCAATGGGGCTCCTCTCTCTTCAAGAGTAGCTAAGGGTTTCACGTTCTCCAAGTTTCATAGGCTTGCAGCACATATTTGGCAGAATTCCTTCCCTTTCCTCTCCCCACCCTTCATCTCACACTGAATCATAGTTTCAGGACTGGATGTTTATTTACTAAAAGACCTAGATAGCAATAGATTTTATTTCCAAATGCTTTTTCAGACTTCTTTTTGCCATCTCCTTATTTCAAAATAGCCATCAACATGATCATTGATGCAACGTATCAGTTCAGTGCTTCAGCCTCCAGATGTCTTTTTGGGGATGGGTTTGCATCTGTTAGAGATGAAATAACTAAGTGTCATCATTGCTTTTCCTCATGAAAAATTACTTAGGGTCAAGCAAATCATTTTCCTTCTCTCCTCATGCATCTCAAACGAAGTCATCCTTTTGTTCTATCAACAACAAAAAGCAAGCATTTGTCAAAAACTGGAGTTAGACAAAGGGCTGGTGACAATAAGTGAAAGACGTAAGCTCATTGCCTTTTATCTTTACATATTTATATACAATTATTTTTTGTTTTCCTATAGACTGGCCAGAGACAAAATGTTGAAGCAAAGTTGACCTTCATTCTCCTAACCCCAGCTCTCACCTCTCGCTCACTATCATCTCGAGACACTCCATTTATGACTGTACAGGCAACCAGATGTTGTTACCCCCCATTTTTATGCCACCACAGTTTGAATTCATTACCGCAGGAGTTTAGGGCTTTGCCAGCTGGGGGCCTGAAAGCTACCTGCAGCCATCCTTCTTGCTATCGTATCCATTAGGCAAACCCTCCCAGGTCACGTGCAGTCTGAGCCCAGTGAAAATGCTCATCTCCTTAAGAAAGCCTGTGAGGAAGTGCACTTCAGAGGCCATGTCAGGCCAGGTGGCCACCTCAGAGAAGCTGGCCACTGCCCACATTAGCTATGTCTGTGGGGCCAACTGCAGGCCAACTTTCTCCTCCAGCGTGACCATACCCTTTGCCCAATGCAGTCTGTCATCCTGAAATTCCAACTGGTGAAGGCCTAAGGGCTTAAGAGCCAGGGTTCTTTCTGGACAATTCTAGACACATTGTTTTTCCTGCTTCAATGTTCATTCATGCCTGAGAGGAACTACCAGGTGGCAGTCATCACTGACTTACGGCCTTTGCCTGCACAGGGTCCCATATCTGTGCAACAACAGATGTTTACTGCCTAGCCTTTCCATTCTGTTTTGGTAAACCTGGCCTAAGTACAGCTCACACGTGATGATGAGGCTAGCAAAGATAGCTGCTTGCTTAGCTAATTATACATTCTTTCCTCTTCCTTACCCACAGCTCCCATTTTAGTTCAGGGCAGAGATAGACCCACTTAACAAAACTCCTTTAGATCTAGGAGTGGTGTAATTCTGACCAATGAAATGAAAGCAAGGTCCTATGGACTGAGGACTCTATGAAAGCTATTGTTTTCTTGTTAAAAGGGCATAGTCTCATTTGGCATTAATTTCCCCCCACCCCTTTCCCATCTTCCTGCCAAGTTTGCAGATGTGATGTCTAGAGCAATGCTGTGTATAAAATGCCTGCAGATGATGAAAATGTGCTACATCTGCACTGGCCAATATAGTAGCCATTAGCCCCACGTGACTACTGAACACATGAAATGTAGCTAGCGTAACTGAGGAACTGAATTTTTGATTTATTTTAATTTAAATTGAAATAGCCACATGTGGCTAGTTACTCCATATCTGGTGGGGTAGGGAAATGCAGCATCCATCTTTCAAGCACGAGGATGACAGCAACACTCTTAAGGGTGGCAGCCTGGAAAGGCAAGAGGAGCCCTTGGACTGCTCCCCAAATCAGTGTGGCAGCTGGGCAGCCCAGGACTGCTTGTTATGTGAGATAAATAGACCTTGATTCAGTTAAGCCACTGTTGTTGGGTTTCTGTTAGATGCAGTTTTATGTGATCGTACCAGGTGTTCTGACCAAAATGTTCAGATGCTCAAGTGTAACCTCTGGCAGAGCCAGTTCTTGAAGCATAATAATGACACTATGTAAGACACTCTCTTGGTGGGGCATCTGGTGTTTCAATGAAGGCTTTCTCCCCTAATCTGCTTTTTGGATTTGCATTTCTAAGTGATTTTTAGCCACATATATAGGGGCCTTGTACTCAAAGCATGGAAGCTAAGCACTTGGGCACTGGAATCAGGTTCCTTCGTTTTGCATCACAGCTCTACACTTACTGTACAGCCTTGAGGAGGCTACATCACTTTTATGTGCTTTGGTTTTCTCATCTGTAAAATGGGGATAATCATATATTCACCTTTTAGGGTTATCGTAAGGATGAAAATGAGGCAATGCCAGGTATAGTGATTGGCACAATGTAAGTACCCCAAGAAGGTTAACTGCTTTGTTGTTATTATTTTCTAGCCTGTGGTCAGAATTACTGCTTACTTAGGGCATGGCGTTTAAAAATGTATTTCCTTGAACATGAAAAGAATCAGGACCAGGACCCTGGTCTCTTGACTCCCAGGTCAGTGCTTTTTCCCCTGTCACAGCATTTCCATTGGACACTTTGGGAACATAGCACCATAAAATCTACACTCTTTCAATCCTGTGACTGCTCATTATCTGAGGAATTCACCTTTCTCCAGTACTTTTTCTATTATTTAGGGGCTAACGTTTCGTTGTATCTGTATTCCTAATCTTTAGCTTGTCTATTGCCAAAATAGGTCCATGGAAAGAGAACAGAGGCTTTGAAAGCAAATAGTTTGAATCCTAGCTCTGCTGATAATAGCTTTTGTGACCTTGTACAAACTAAGTTTCTCTGCACCTGCTTTTCCTCCTCTCTAATATAAGAATAATAGGATGGTTGTGAGGGTTACGTTGAGTGAAACATCATGTATAAGGCAACTATCAGGGTGGACAGTTATAAATGTTAACTCTCTTTCCTTTTGTGAAGCCCCCTTCTGGACAGCTTTTCCTAAGAAGGAAAATATCTTGTTAGCAGTTATTTCTGGCTGGGATAGAGGAGATGGGTTCTAGCTATCATAATTCAAAGACGATTTAGGGGCTATTGCTATTATCATAGAATCATAGGCTCAGAAAAGGCTTGAGATATCTTCTGGTTGAGGCCTGTATCAATGAGAAAACCTTGACCCAAAGAGGTCAGGGACTCTGAATCTTAGAGCTCTAAGAGAATGAAATAGCCACTTTAATTTGACTTGTCTCAAAATTTCTATAGAACATCCTCAGGGAAGTACTGCTGTATAAAACTCTCACTTTAAAAGACTTCATCTTTTCAAAAATACTTTTCCCTACTCCATGGATATGGAGAGTTGACTAAACATGAGATCAAGTGTTTTTCAGCAGTTGAGATGATCTTTTGAGAACACTTTTAAGAACCAAAGGGAGACAGAAGAAGTGGGAGGGTGAGACTCTGCCTGGTATAAAGAGCACCGTCTTGGATCAAGTCTGTCTGGGATCAAGTCTATCTGGGTGACTTAGGATCAAATTGTAGCACTGCCACTCAGTAGGGGTGCGACCTTGGGTAAGTAGATTAAAATTCTCCCATCCTGTGTTCTTCACCTCAAAATGGGGGCTCTAATACCCACTTTCAAGCATAGACATGTGGATCAGATGAGATCGTGTACCCGGAAGCACTTGGTAAATTGTAGATTGCTCTGGTGGGATAGGGGTCATCACATTTTCTAGCAGGTATGAATGGAATCTGTCCAGTAGATTTAGCTCTTTCCAAAATGCTGTGCTTAGGTACATGTGTAAACACTACAGAACCCTTACAAATTCCTTCATTCTGTGTGTAGATTTGGCCTCTTTCCCTTGAACTCTAGAAAATTAGTAGTGTAAACTTAGACGTATCTCCATTTCTGGAATTACAGAGTCCAAGGCTCTTATAAAATTGTACATTTCTTTTGTATTTTGAGAGTCTTAAATCACCACAGATAATTCAGTTTCTTAAGGGAACTCTTGGTGAATTATGGTCTTCTATGAACTTGCTGGCAATGGGCTCTCTCATTAGAAGAGTTAGTGGTTGAAAATGACTCAAGAGTTCCTCCTCTCTCATCTGGGAATGCTTTCTAAAAACACCATCACATCTCTGCTCAGCCCTGGAATTCTGGCTGCCACATTTTGTCTGATCACTCTAATGTATTTTGTCCCAAGTGTGACATAATAACATCACCAATGAATTCTTTCTAATTAACTGACTGAGGGTAACCGAATTAAATTCAACTGCTCCATATTTTGAAGGGTGTGCATGTTTATCTCTGTGTGGTTTTACTGGGACAAGTGAGTTCTAAACACAGGTTTAGAACCTGTGTGTTGGTTTACAGCTTTGCCTCACATTACCTCACATAACTTCAGTTACACTTCAGAACAGAGTAAATGCAAGTTCATACTCCTAGGTACACAATACAGACAGATGTACATATTAGTAGTTCATTGCTAAAATGATGCTTCTAGCGGTGTAAAAATGTACCTGTGTGACAGGAACTGAATTATAATTATATAATTATAATTAAATTATTTGCTACGGTATGATTAACTTAGATTGGTTTTAGGAGAGGAATTGGGCCAAAACTTGCTTTTAAAATTAGAATTTAGACTTAAAATTTTTTTCCTCAATCATTGAAACTTAAAACTGAGGAATTAAAGCAGTAGAGAAATAAATGACTTGTATCATTTGGGAATAGAAGTAGGATTCTACTCACTGGACTGAAATTTCTAGGTGGTTCAATTGTTTTCTGAGCAAAGGAAGGATATCTGGGTAGTTTTTTCAAGTTCCTCACCTGGTACCTCAGAAAATTATTGACCTGCTCATTTTTTAAAATGGTGTCTCAGCAGCCTGGTATTAACTTATTTATTTCTCCAATCAGGTTTTACTGAGTGACAGACTTGCTAAAGACACAGGGTTTTTTTTTTTGTTCTACTTTATTTTATTAACAGTTTACATCTGATGTAGGACATCTTGAAGTCCCTTGGAAATCTATAATATTATTTTCAAGAAAACTTTCCATTAACCTATTCAGCATCCTGAATGGTTTATTTATCTCGGGTCTCTTCAAATGAGGTGAAAACAAATTCAGATTGTGAATAATTGATGCTGTCCTTTGTGTCCAAAAATGACAACTGTCTGTGACGCTAGAAAGCCCTGTCCCCGCCCTTTGTAATGTAATATGCACTGGCTTTAGGCTCCTTCTTCCTCTGGGGAGCATGTTCATTGTAAAAGGCAGTACAGGGAAAAAATGAAGCAGAAACCCTGCCCCAAGATCTGTTGTTCTCACCCTACTTTTGTGTCCCACTTGTCTGGTGTAGTAAGATGTTCCTCTGGTGGTCCCAGATGAACCCCACCTTCTGGTAGTCCCCCCTTATGTACTACTCTCCCCTGTGGACTCTGGGCTTGGTTCATGTGACTTAATTTGGCCAGTTAGCAAGTCTGATGCAGACAGAAGCTTACTAAGCACTTGCATATTGGAACGCTCCTTTTTGGAACTGTGATACCACCATGCTGTGGGGAAGCCCATATTAGCCTCATGGAGAGACCAGGTGAAGGAAAACCGAGGCCTCAAACATATAACCTCTGTGAAGTCATTTGAGCCATCCCAGCTGAAGCCCCACATGTCATGGAACAGAGATGAGCCATCTTTACTGTTTCCTGCTTGCATTTCTCACACACAGAATGGTGAGCAAAACCTATTTGTATTGTTTTAAGCTACTAAGTTTGGAGTGGTTTTTATCCAGCCATAGATAATAGACAGGAATAAGTATAGAGTAGTAGTTCAGGACATGCACTCTGGAGCCTCACTGCCTGAGTCTGAATCCTCACAAACTTGCTCTGAGGCCTTGAGCAATTTACTTAATTTCTTTGCACCTCAGTTTCCTTGGTTGCAAAATGGCAATAATAATAGTACCTAATTTCTTCATAGGTTGCTGTGAGCAGTAAATGGTTTCATACATGTAGAGACACTTAAATCAGTGCCTGGCCCCTAGCCAGCACTCTACGTGTATTAGCTGCTGTGTTTCGAGAGCCAGGCTCCCAGTGAGACCAGCTTAGTCAGGCAGCTGCAGCAGGAGGCAGCTGGGAGCTGCTCTTAGGGGCCGAGGCATGTGAAGACAGAAAGCTATTCCTGATACCCGGCTCACTGCGTGGAGTCACGGGGGTTGGTGTGCTAGCAGAGCTGGAGTGAAGGGCTGGCATCCCTCTCAAGTCCCTTCTCTTCTGGAGGCTGTTCTAAGCCGAAAGGGAGACTCCTACACGGTTTACATAACTCTGTGTGCAAGCCAAAGGCACTGAACTGGGCTTAGGACTTGCCCTGATGGATTTGGTGTTGCCCTGAATTAGGTCCATAGTGTTGAATAAGTCACTTAGTCCCTGTGGACTTTAGTGCCACATCTGTTAAAGGAGGGAGGGTCAGCCTCGCCAGCCTCAGAGTTGCTCTATCCACTTTTCTAACGAAATGACGATATGTCAGATGTCAGGCCCGTGAGGAAGAATTTGGGGGCAGATGAGTGCCCAATACTCCTCAGCCAATGCCAAAGACTGACTATAGAGCCCATCCCCCAGACCAGTTTGAGAGCAGCATGTAGAGCTCTCTGTAGAGCTGCCTTCTCCCATCCCACCACTTGCTCCTGCTGTAGCTGTCCCCACATCCTACCTCAGCACCATTATTATCACCTTTTGCATGAGGCAGCAATTGTGTCTTGTTCAACATTGTATTCTCAGGGCCATCACTTAGTAGGTGTTCAGTAAATATTTGGTAAAAGAACGAAGTAAATCACCCATGATTGTCCAGGAGAAAGGGACTTTCCTTGACTCCCCCCTCCCTCCTTGCCTTGTTAATTCTCAGGAGGAGGAAGGTGCTACAAGGAAGAGTGAGCAGTCCCAGGAGGTCATAAGAGGGCAATGGGGAGTTGGAAAACAGGGTTCTGGCACTTAGAGTTAAGTGTAAATTGCTCCCAGACTCTATAGAATGTCTCAGCTCTCTGCAGGTTCAAGGAAGAGTCCTTGGAGCTCTTCAGATACTGCAGCTAAGTTTGGTAAGAGCTCATGCTGCAGACATGACCACATAGCTGTAAAGGTTTCAAAGCCTTTCCCCTCCCTCACACAAGGTGATAAATACCAATAAATACCGGCATCAGCCTGACCTGGCCTGCAAGTACAGCGAGCACTTTGCCACACATGATCTGCTGATTGAGTCATTTTCTTTATAAAGTCTGCTTTTAAAGCTTTGTTTATTAAATTTTCAATAGATACCAAGTATTGTGCTGAGGGTTTTATTAATTAACTAAATTTACTTATTCATCTATTTACAGTGTTTCTGGGACTTTTGATGGATCCCATCTGAAAACACAGCAAAGTGCTATTATGAAACTCTGAATTATTTCACTGATCTATTTTCCTGTCAGACCTAATGTTTCCATGTGGGAATTCCTTTCTGACATTTCTCAGGACATTTACACATTTTTCTGAGTCCCCAGAAATTTGTTGAGTGCCTCTCAGGTCGAGGCAGTGCAGCAAGGATTGCAAACAGGACATAATCCCTGTTTTCACAGAGCTTACAAGATATGTCATCTCACTTTTATGACAGCCCTACAAGTGGTTATTATTCCCATTTTACAGAAGAGGAAATTGAGGCAGCAATGGATCCTGGTCCACTCTATCCCTCTTTATCATCAAAGTTGCGGTTTATCCAATAATACGGTTTTTGTTTGAATTATTCAGTGCATATATTTTGGCAGTCTGATCTATTTCGATGTGTCAGTCTTCCATTCACTTGCTGCCATGGAGATCCAACATCCCAAGTCGCCGAGACAGGATGATAAGATAAGTAACGAGAGTATATAGTTGGGAATGATATACTTAGTATTCCCCACTCCTACGTTCTAATTGCTAACATACCCTATGAATTTGCTACCCTGGGCAGGGGAGCTATTGGCTTTTTGCTGAGATTTGTTCTGACAATGCTAAACGTAAGATTTGAAAACTTTACAGAATGAACATATGTGAAATTATGAAAAAAAAATCTGGAAACATTTCCACCTGAATAAAATCCAGGATCTTTTTGTTTGTTTACATTTTGTATGAGAAAATGCATGTCATGAAATTGAGACCTAAGGTAACATAAATATTCTGGGATGTTTCCTTCATCTTCTCCTATTTGGTTAGCTAGTCAATAACCTATTTTCCAAGCTTACCACATGAAGAGCATTATGTGTGTTTTGGGGATTTAGTTTATTTCCTTCCTTATATTTACTGAAAATGTAGTACCTATAAGGCAGAGTGTTATGTGCTGTGATGGATCATTCATCTTCCAGGGGAATTGACAATGACTTGAGGAATAGTGGCAGCTCAAGTGTGTGTGAACAGAGCCTTGAGAGCAAGTTGGATCTCAACAGGCAGAGGTGTTGTATGGACGGGCACCCATTCTGAGGGCTCAGTCTGAGCAGAGGCATAGGAGAGAAAAAGTACAATTGTGTTCAGTGACAAGTGTAGCAGGCCTGGAGTTTTGCAGGGGCGGGGCCAAGGAGGGAGGGAGAGGGCGTAAGCTGACTGACTGGCTAAGCAGACTGCATCCTGGATGGCAGTTTAGGAGGTTTGTTCTGTAACACAATGGGGAGAAATCTGTTCTTCAGGAAAAAGAAGCAGATGCAGAATAAGTTGCAGCAACAGCTGAAGGAAGAAGGGGGAAAAGAAATTGGAGTGCAGGGGGAGGAGGAGGGGGAGAAGGAGGGAAGTCCTACCCACTTTGCGATTTCCATGGAAGTGTTTGCAATATCATACGAAACTCATTTGTGGGGGGAAATACTTAGAAATACAACGAAATTTAGAGTCTGCAGGTCTTTCCATTTCCAACTTTGTCCTTGGTTTGCTGGACCAGTTCAGGCGTGGCCAGAAAGACCAAGAAGGTCTGGTTCAGTCCATGGTTGGGTTTTTGAAGGCTGAGTCGTTCCATGTTTTCCACCAGGGTTTGAGCTGAGAGGAGGTGGCTCTGGCCAGCCTCTAGTGCCACAGGCATTCCTTTCCTGTGGTCCCATCCTACACTAGATTTTTACGCCCCGGCCTGAAACTGACTTCAGTCTCCCGAGATCTGCACCACCAAGTGTCACCAAGGCCTTGCAAGGCAATCTGAGTCAGCAATTGTCAACTCTTTTCTGTTTCTTTTTAGTAGCAGAACTGTTCCTCTAAACACACAAAACAATTCTTGGTAAAAACCAGCTCTGTTAAACTGATAGATGTGGAGCTGCTGTGTTTGAAAGCAGAGATGAGGGCTGCATAAGCCCCACACCCTAGGTATCCCTCAGGTGTTCTCTGACCCTGGAGCGTTCCATGGAACATGGTTTGAACACCCTGTCTTGCCAGAATGTTTTGTGACCAGAGATGAACTGGAATGGAAACTAAGTTCCTAGGGTATGTGGTATTAGGGAAGGGAACTGGTGTCTATATGGGGCTGAGGGAGCTGAGGGGCAGAGAGCTGATGGTGAAGTTTTAAGATAAAGGATGGCTGAAGAACCATTTTTCATGTTCCTCATATTTTTGCTGGGAACTATTGAAAATATAGCAAAATACTATCACGGAACTCTGCATTATTTCACTTCTCTGTTTCTCCTGTCAAACCTGGTGTGCCCACGTGGGAATTCCATCCCAACATTTTTCAGGAAACTTATATTTTTCTAAATCCCCAGAAAAACCTGTCAAGAAGTTGGGAAAAAGAAAAAAAAGTATAATTCTCCTGTGAGAACTAAAGTTTAATGATCAACATAGAGCAACTACTGATTGGAAGGAATCTACTGACACCAAAGCATGAGCAAGAAACATTAACATGTGGGTTCTGAGGTTAAGGCTGCCATTTCCAGGAACCTGGTTAGGAGCACAGAGGGAAAAACTGTCTTAATCTATCAGCCAGCCTTGCTTGTAGCTGAGGCCATTGTAAGTATCTGTTCATGGGCCAGTCTGCTGCTATTGGTGACTCATTCTTGCAGATAAAATAAATACTAATGAATTTATATACATAGTGTATTTTATACAAATCCTCTGAGAGGTGGTCCAAGAAATAATGAGTTTTGGAAACAAAATAAGATCTTAAATTGGCAATTTACACTTTGATTCTGTTTAGTGCTGTTAATTTTGCTAGGACATAACAAATGTTATTTGAATATTACCAGATAATGTTTGCTGGTGTTTTCAATGTTTCAGTATTTTCCACATGCTACAGTTCTCTGTAAATACTGATCAAGTTAATATTTCTTATTAATTAAACAATTTTTAAGATATCCATGGTGATGAGTAAAGAGTATGAAGAATATTAAAACTTTTAATAATAGTTTATGATTTGGGGAATTCCAGAGAAATTCCAGGAATTCCAATTCTGTATCCTGAATTCTGATTCATATCTGTCAAGAATTTGGAAACACCACCTAGTCCAACCTCTGGCCTTTAGGTTTAAGTGATCATTTAAGTGATCTCAAATCATCAAGATTGATCCCAACTTCATTTAGGCTAAGACAGTGACTTAGCTAATGTTTCTCTTCAAGACTAACTTGAAGCTTGTATAAGTACTCACAATTGAGTTTAGAAATAAAGATTTTTTACCCATTAAAAATGGAGGGTTCAGAGTTTTCTCTGATAGATGGATTTTTTAATACAGCTTTTTAAAGATTTCACTTAAAATAAGCTCCCAGAGACACTAGAGAAGTATATATATTTAGCTGTGGGTGGCGTGTGTGTGTGTACAATGTGAATAAGAGTTCACATTGCCTTCTCTCCAGTTGAAGGAAAGCAATACTTCTGTCTCTCTCTCTCTCTGTCTCTCTCTCTTTTTTCTTTTTAATGTGTCGATTCTTCTTCAGTCACAATATGGAGTGTCAACATATAAATGGTGAACACAAGAACGGTGCAAGCATTGAGTTGAATTATCCTTATGATTTTATTATGAGGTAGAACATTTATCATATGTCATTGCTTTTGACTGGCTTTCAACCACAGCTCTATTAAAGGCTTTTTATTAAATAGGTTTTAGTTTGATCATAAAGCAATTCTGCTTCCTGAAATCTCATTTGTCTGTGAGGAGCATTGCATATTTATACTTAACATTTTGGGGTCAAACAATGGAAGGAAGGTGACTGCTTGAATTATTGCACTATTTATAATCAATGGTTGCAATAAAGCATTATCTCTAAACTTGACTGTCACTGAATATGGTCTTCAAAAATATATTGGTCTCTCTGTCTATTTTATAGCTGGGAGGGAAGCTGTGTTGACTTTTTCTTCTGCCAGAAAAGGAAGGAAGAGATTTCTATGATCTAAGTTGGAGTCTGGATTAGATGGAGAGAATGAGCTTAAAAATAAATTAACTAGAACTCTGTATTTACATGACTTTTGACACCATCAACCGAATGTCCTGCCAGAAGTTCTAATACTACCGGTCTACCCAAGACCTACTGTGTCAGTTGATAATATGGTATAAGATTTAGGTTGTATCAGCTCGTTGTATTATGCAAAAGCCAATAATTAAATTTTTGGAGGCTGATTGTTCTGATTAAAGTCAGTCAAAGATGTTGTCTCTAGATAAGGAATGGTTTTAATGCAGAGTTGAATGAGGAAAAAGTTTTTCATGACCCTGCTCACTGTTACAAAGCAATAAAATACTAATGGTATCCTTAATTGCTGTTTCTTTGAAGATATGGTAGGTCAACTCAACCTTTAAATTAATACAAACAGATTGTTAACAGGAAGAATATTTCACATTATTACATATTTATTATCTATAATGCCATAGCCTTTATAAAAAATTTTTCAATATAGTCAAATCTTCAAAACACTGAAATGGGGATTATTGGTGGGTACTGAGCTAGGAGTGGCAGCAGGAGAAGGTTATATTCTGTGAAGAACTTTCAGTTCCTTTAGAAGTGATTGGAAAGTCTGAACATCCATGAATCAGAGTAGAAAAAAATGAGAAAGAGCTAAGAAATCCTTTCCCTGCGGTTTGGAAGGGTACTCTATTACATATTTCTGGACTTGGATGGATGTAGTGCACCAAACCTGATTTAGTCTCTTTTTCACATGTTGGGAGGAGGTGGATGGGGTTACATTTATTGCAACAATTTTTTTTTAAATGACACAGATTGGGTTTCAGATTGCCCAATCCCTAATTTAAGAACTGGAAATTACCTGACTTGAATGGTTAGACAAGAACAAAAAGATGCATTCATGTTAAAGAAAGTAGTCAGCCACCATCAGTCCTTTGGGAGAACAATGGGAGTTATAAACAGGCTGAGAAAGAGAGAGAGATTCAGGTATATAGAGCAGACTGGGGAAAAAGTACTTGGTTTTCCCATTGGAGAGAAGAAACTTCCAATTAGAAATAATGGAATTATGAGATTTTAAAACCAAAAAGGAATAAGAGGGTTCATTGAATCCATTTTCCCTGGAGATGCCCAGCAGGGAGGGGGTGGTACTTTCTTGGACAAGGGTGGCTGGGTCTTGCTTTGCAGGATGGGGAAAGAGAGGAAGAGAAGGTGAACATCCCTTTTCTGTGTGTGGGCTCCATGATGACATCAAGTGGATGGCTGGCAGGAACATTGATAACATTGTTTTCAGGCTCTTGTGTCTGTAGGAAAAGAGTGTCCCCAGGGAACACTATTTTTCAGGAGGACCCAGGCACCCAAACTTACAGGCCCTTCTCTCCCAATCTAGCTGCATCTGGATATGAGTTCAGGTAAAGTGTCAAGTTGGGAGCTCAGGGATATGGCAAAAGGGGAAAAGGGACTTAGAATTCCCTTTCTCCCATCTTTGCCAGAAGACCGATTACAAAGCTCCCTTAGTGTAACGGGGAGAATGGGAGTGCAGTTCAAAAGATCAACATGAAAATATTTTAGTAATGTCAAATATGATTTAAATTAATGCTCTACTATTAAGATTTCAGAAGTATAAATATTTTTTCAATGAAATGCACAGCATAGTTCTCATGTTTATTTCTCTGCCTGTTCACATAATTCTTTCACTAGGAATTATGAAAACAGGAGGAGATTTTTTAAAAAACTATTTGTTAGGTGATAGAGATCCCTAAAATATGGGTCAGACATCTATGGCTTACTTTTTTAACATGAACCAGACCCACACTTTTGATCCCAAAACACAGAGTTGGCATTTTTCCCCCTCAGTCAGACACTGTACAGACTAATCTAGAATTAAATATATCTTGGCCAATGTGGCAAGGTGATGACCTTAGTTTTCTTTCGTAATGCCCCCAAAGGGCAAAAAAATGTTTGCTCACAGTATAAATTATAGTAAAGGCAGAATGACTGTAACCAGGAGTCCCCAAAGTACAGTGGGTGACGTGGACCAAAGCTTTCATGATCTGGACTGATGGGCAGTCATGCTCCATGCAGCCACTCAGAGACTTCAGTGCCTGCCCTGTTTTTGTTCTGCTATCATGTGGGGGCACTAACTTTGTCTGCTAACTCAAAGCTGGCTTATAGATGTGGTCATAGTCCAGCTAATGGGAAGGAGAAAAGACAGAAAAAGATCCAAGGCAAGAAATTGTCTTCTAAGCAAGTAAGGCATGAATTGCACACATCACTTCTGTTTACATCCTGTTGGCAAGTCCTTCATCACATTAGTCCCGTAGATTCACCTGGCCACAAAAGAGGCTGGGAAACTCTACTAGGGTGACTATATGCCTGGAAGAGGGAATAGTAGGTCACAATCATGGAGACTTTGTTTTCATTGTCTTAAGTTAGCTTAGGAAGAAAAAAGTCACTTTTCTCATATCAATGATAAAATTTCACTTAAATTAGATATGGTTGTCATATAATACTTATTTACTGAAGATCAGTGTGATGTTTTATTTTTCCAGCTTCTCTAGGATATGTGGACTTAGCTACCACTAATTACACACACACACACACACACACACACACACCCCCCAAAAAACAAAACAAAAACCTCAGAAGAAGCAAATTTAAAGGCATAGAGCCATGTTTCAGTTTGACCTTCCTTAGAAAGAAATCTAGTAGAAAGAGCCTTTGGTGTGCAAGCAGGAGTACAACTATTTAGATCCAGCTCTGTTATTAATTCAATAAGTGGCCCTCAGTAAGTCACTGAACTTACCTGTTCCTCATCTGTAAAATGAAGGGATTGGACTGCATCAATTTTGGCTTTAAAGATTTCATTTAATCTTAAAAAGATGTCATGCACTCCCACAGAATAATTTTTGGGCTTTTAGAATCTGTTGATTGAAAAGTTACAGAATGAGAAAGCACTAGAACTAATTTAGTGGCATTTTAAAGTAAATGGTAGAACATCTATTATTTATTCAGTCTGCATTTAGTTTTGAGGATGCTGCGGCCTCAGGTTGGAAACAGCTGAAGCAGATGTTTTTCTTTTCTCCTTTTTTTAAAAAAATTAGTTAATTAATTTATTTTTGGCTGCATTGGGTCTTTGTTGCTGTGCGTGGGCTTTCTCCAGTTGCGGCGAGAGGGCCACTCTTCGATGCGGTGCGTGGGCTTCTCATTGCGGTGGCCTCTCTTGTTGTGGAGCACGGGCTCTAGGCGCGCGGGCCTCAGCAGTTGTGGTGCATGGGCTCAGCAGTTGTGGCTGGCGGGCTCTAGAGCACAGACTCAGTAGTTGTGGTGCACAGGCCCAGCTGCTCTGCCGCATGAGGGATCCTCCCGGACTAGGGCTCGAAACCATGTCCCCTGCATTGACAGGCAGATTCTTAACCACTGCGCCACCAGGGAAGTATCAAAGCAGATGTTTTTCAAGATGACTTAATGCTTTAAAAGTCTTCAGTTTTGAGGTCCTCTTCGTAGCAGGCGTAGGTGTGACACCAGGGAAAGAGTGTGAGAGGGTCCTGCAATGAATGATGAGTGATGAGGGCATGAATGATGTTCAGGTCAGCTCTGCCCCCGGGTCCCCAGAGCTCCAAATCACATACATGGAGGTGGCTTTGCCACCCAGCCTCGCTGTGAGCCTGAAGATGTGGAGTGTGGTTTAGTTGCCTCATTCTGTGTAAGGTGTGGAGAGGAACAGGAAGAGACACCATCAAATTCAACATAAGAAACCTCTTCAGAGGAAATCACTTATCCCTTATTCCATGAGGAGTCCTCTGATAAGATCTACTTCCTTAATTTTTTATAGTACAGTTAAATGGATCCCAATTTTTCCCACTTCCTTTTTTTTTTTTTTTTTTTTTTGGCGGTATGTGGGCCTTTCACTGTTGTGGCCTCTCCCGTTGCGGAGCACAGGCTCCGGACGCGCAGGCTCAACGGCCATGGCTCACGGGCCTAGCCGCTCCGTGGCATGTAGGATCTTCCTGGACCGGGGCACGAACACGTGTCCCCTGCATCGGCAGGCGGGCTCTCAACCACTGCGCCACCAGGGAAGCCCCCACTTCCATTTTGATTTTTCTGAAATTATTTTCATTGAGCTCAACAAAGATTCATTTTTTAGTGGATTTTCCCCTACTTTGACCCATATCAAATCTTGCAAATAATAATTTCTGCCTTTATGAATTTTCTTTTGTGGCCATTATTTTTTCCAGTTCTACTTTTCTGGGTCAAACTTTGCAGACCCTAATTCTGAGGAGGACATTTCTGAGGGTCAACTTGAATCCACACTATTCTTGCCTTATACACTATAACCATTTGTTGCTTTTGATTTTGTTTTAAATTTTTCTATAGACTTCTTATCTTCAATTTACTAGTTTTTTTGGTGTGTGTGTTTAATAAAATGTGGCCCTTTATTGTATATTTTTGGTCTATGTTACTGTGCAATTTTGGCCTTTGTCAACTTTTTAGTATTCATTATGAGCTGGGCAATTATAGCACCCAACAAAAAGATTGTTGGTAAGAGTAAAGCATGAGGTCAGGTTGCATGGTAGGATTAGCACACTGCAGACAAATGGTAGGGTCCAAATACCAGGAGGGAAAGGTCTTCCTTTGTATAGTCTCACATGGTCAAAATTTCTACCTCAGATCAACAAGCAATATCCTGCAAAATGATCTACACAGGGGGCATTCCCATTAAAATCAAGAAACAAGAAAATGACGCACCCTATCCTATTATTTATCTTTCTAATAAAACAAGGAATAGAAAGTGTAGGATTGGTGTGGTAAGATCACGGGTCTGAAATGTCTGCGACCTAACGACGTGGGAGAAGTCAGGGAGTCTAGGATATACATCCTAGAGCTTGAAAAGGGGGTTGGGACATATTTAAACTTCAGGAATTTTAGAGCTAGAAACCGCAAGTGAAACCCTGAGAGTAGATGAGATCATTTAGAGAAAGAGTGTGGATACATAGGAGAAGAAGGCATAGGGTGGAAACCTAAGGGACTCCAACGTTGATGGTTAGACAGAGGAGGGGGCCCAGAAAGAACTATGAATCAGAGCCAGAGAGGGAGGAGGGAACTGGGAAAACTCAGTGCCACGGAGCAAAGGAGAAAGGATTGCAGGAAAAGGGTAGCTATCAATGTGTTGAAAGTTGCCAAGAAAGATGAAGATTGAAAAGTGTTTGGTGGATTTAACATAAGAGCTCTAAAATTATTCACAGCCCCTGGCCCAGGAATTATACTTTGGGAATATGTACTCCTAAAGGAAACTAAAGCTGGGTGAAGATTTATGCAAAATTGCTTATTGCTTTGTTTGTAATCAAAAATAAAAGAAAACCTAAATGTTCAACCTAAGAAATATTTAAAAATCACTTTATGTACAACTAAATCCTGTTTTTGAAGACTATTTAATAGTATGTGAAATAAATACACTAAAGTATCTATGAGCATTGAGGTTATAAGTGATTTTGCATTTTCTCCTTGATGCTTTTCTGTTTTTTTCTGAAGTTTTCTATAATGAGCATATCTAATTTTATAGTTGAGGGAAAACATTTAGGTAGTTTTATTTTGTTTAAGCAGCTAGGGGATACATTCTTGCTGACCAGGCACAGTAAGCTTTAATTAGATTCTTTCAGGCAGGACAGAAACAGAAATCCAAGCCACTGAGAGAAGGACTGAGTCCAAGAAATGACTGACAATTTACATAGTACATCATTGCTAATGCTTAACTCCAAGGGGGAGACAGCTGGAACCTTGACGGTATTTCTGTACTACCTGCTCTTTTCTGCTCCCTGTCTTTGCCTTCTGTCTATTTAAGAGTATTTTGCTAGTTGTTCTGCAGGGTGACAAGGGCCTGGCTTTCACAGCTTCATGCCCCACCACCTCTCACTTATAACTGGAATCTCCACTTACTTACCACCGCCTCAATACACAAATAAGAGAATTCTTTGGGTAGCTAAAATGCAACAGTTTAAGTGAGCAAAGTTGTACCGGTCAGAGTTGCTGTTGGAAAAAGTACAACCCAGAGGTTTTCAGAATGGGGGCAGGCACATGGAAATGAGAAATGTTCTCCTATATTGTTATAGCATGATGATGAATTGCTTTTGCTTTTCCAAAACTGGGCTCGAGCTCCTCTGTTCACCTCTATTATCTGCTGCTGGTCTCCAAAGGCGTATTACCGTATTAATTCATTGTGTTATACAATTTGGTCAACTAAATGAGCTTACCTTATGCCCTCTTAATGGCATTGGCTTTTAATATTGGTTTCGAGGGATACATTTAACAAAACAGATGCATCAAGGAAATGTATTTAAACTCAATTTGGTTTTAAAATGTCTAGTGGTCTCTCTAATGAGCCAGGTACAAAAAAATAATAATAAGGGCATTTTAGGCAACACACTGCGATAAATGTGGAGCCTAAATGCTGAAGTATCCCTAACGCCCAGGGTGATCAGATGTGTTCTGGAAAAAAAGTCATACACTACAAATGTGCCATTACAAGATCTGAAGCTTAATCTATTTTTTTGAGGAAAGGGTGTAACACTTTATTTAGAGGAGTTGGCCTGCATGTCAGTGAGGCTGAGATTTAATTGCATGTCATAAATGCTGCCATCTCACTGACTTAGTGAGACAGTCTGAAGAAAGAGATGTGTGATAATGGCAATGAATGGTGAATGACCCATGGCATTAGTTCATACTTGCAATTCAAGTCTGACAGTATAGAAATATGAGTTTAGAGCCACATACACTTAGATTGGAATTCCTATTTCCTCTCTTTTTTAGCTGAGTGCATGGGAGAGTCAGATTCACTTATATAAGACTTGTTTCCTTGTCTGTAAAATGGGACAGTAATACCTAAAACTAGAGTTGTGAAGTCTAGCAATAATATAGCAACAGTGCCTGGCATGTAGTAGCATTTAATGAAGTATATCTGTACCTTTCTATATGTGTGTATGTATGTATGGATGTATAATCATGAATTTACCTACCTCATAATAGCTACTTGATTTTCTTGGATTGTTAAACCAGTAACTGAATTCATGAATTCCATTCCCTTTATAGGCCTCAGTTGGTTCCACACATTCAAAATGGGCTGGCCACAGACAAACTTATCCGATCATTTCTCCCCATGGGATGATCAGGTTGGATTGCTGGCCAGTGAGGCAGCTCCAGCAATTGGCCTGACCTTAAGGGCAGCCAAGACCACCAGTCTGGACATACCACATCCTTATCCAATGCCTACATATTGACAAACTAATGACCAGTGCTTGGAAAAATAGTGCAAGTTAATGATCTTTCTAGAATGATATGATCAATATTTTCCCATAGAAGGCTACAATTTTCATGGTAGAATTCACCACACTTTCTCTGTTCATCCTGATTACAGCAATGACTAGAGCACAGTTATTTCTTAGGTGAGACAAAAAGAAGCAGTTACATTTTTAACATTTTTTTTGGCCATTTCTCCCCCATTATACATAACACCTTAGGTCATTTGATCTACTCTCTCTCCCTCAGACAGCCTAGGTTTAGTTCCCACCCTAAACTGTTACTATGCCATTCACTCCATCAATGGGTATCTACATATTTACATAGCCAGGCATTGTTCCACTGGCTGGATGGTATGATGATGACCAACACAGTTGCTCTCAAGGTGCTTGCAGACTAGGAGCAAGTCATTTCTCCTTAATAGAATTCTGCTCACCCTTTTATATGTCATTCCAGCTCTTACCCATCTCTTAAAGTGCAGATAAATTCTTGTCTCTTCAACACATTGCTAGGAAGGTAAAGTAGTGAATCTCTATAGAGGGCAGTTGAGCAATATCTAATAACATTAAAATGTAATACCATTTAGGCTAAGAGTTTCACTCCCAAATATTTACCCTATAGATATATTGCACATAGTTAAAATACCATATTCCCAAGAGAATTCGCTGCAGGAGTGTTCATACCAGGATGATAGTAAAAACAGTGTAAATGTCCATCAATGGTTGAATATATTATGGTGTTTACAGACGATGTGAAATGATGGAGCCAATAGAAACAGAGAAGAGTCTCTGTATCTTCTGATGAGGAATGACCTCTAGGATATATTGTTAAATGAAAACACAAACGAAGGGCAGGGGAATATATAGGGTGGACACAAGCTGTCTAAGGAAAAATGTCTAAGGAGAAATAAACCCATATTTATGATTGTAAGTGCACAGAAAATCTCTGGGAAGATCCAGAAAAAACTGTTCCCTGTGGCTGCCTCTGGGAAGGGGGACTGGGCAATTATGGGACAAGGGAGGAAAGAAGAGTTAATTTTCACTCCATACCCTTTTGTACCTTTTGAAGTCAATACCGTGTATATATATTATCTATTCAAAATAATAAGTTCAATTTAATTGTAAAAAAATATGACTCAAAAAAACCCCCAATAGGGGGGATTCCCTGGTGGTCCAGTGGTTAGGACTCGGCGCTTTCACTGCTGAGAGCTCAGGTTCAATCCCTGGTTGAGGAACTGAGATCCCACAAGCTGGGTGGCGTGACCAAAAACAAGATAAAACAAAACCCAAATAAACAAACAATTCTTCTGACGTCCTCAGTCTAGAGATCTCTTCTTCCTCTCAGAGCAGGCAGAGTGGTATTTCATACTGGAATCTGTAATTTCCTGCTGTGAGATACCTCTTGTACTGTTGAAGCACTTAACATCGTAGGTGTGTTAATGTGAAGGAGAGGTTCATGCAGTGTAATCTGGATGGAGTTCAGTGTGGATGGTGTCATTTCTGCTGGGACCAGGGTGTCAAGTTGGCAGTGGTTGGTGGAAGGAGAGGGTCCTCACCAGGAAGTGGGGTGAGGGCAGCACAGTCGGTGCCTGGGGCTCCCTCCAGAGGCCCTAAGTAGTTGCAGTGTGGCTTCCACGTGGAAGGCAGCAGAATCCTCTTGGGAAAAGAATTATTTTCATTCCTTTCCTGAAGAAGCCATTTTAAACAGGAAAATACCTTGATAACCTGCACCCAGAATGGAACACAGTGTTCTGAGGGTATGAAGTGGAAGGAGATCACAAAGAAAGAGCTAAACATCTCTGCATAGAAAATGAATAGGAATTTGGAAGTTGGAAAGAGTAGAGGGGAAGGCGACGTGGGAGGGGATGGTGGCATCCTGGAACTGAGGCATTGCTGGAGACTGAAACTGAAAGAGAAAATTGGCCTATGAGCAGTTCTTGTCCTGGGGTGAATGGGGGACTCTTGAGAACAGGAATATCTGTTACTGTAATTTAAATTGTTTTTGTTTCTGTGAATTAAATGCCATTTGCTCCCCAAGTGTTCAGTAAAATGTGCTGCTGCACAGCAAAGGCTTTATGTTAGGAGGCTTTGGGGGAGTCCAGGAGAAGACCTGGGCTCCATGGCTGGACTGGTGAGGATGGGAGTGCCACACAGCAGCAGGAGACTGAGAGAGGATTCAGCTGCAGCAGGAGCCCATGGTCAAAGGAGACCATGAAGAACAGCCCCCAGGGAAGTCACAGAGAGCTATGGAGGGTGTTAGACTTTGCAAGAGATGTGATAGGAGACTTGGGATGATTTTATACAGATCTCAAAGAATAGGATGATCTCAGTTGCCCATTTTATGATGCATAAACCTGCAGGTGAAAATGAAACGAAAAATTCAGTCATCTGAAAGCCCATCTGAGACCTGCAGGCATTTAGAAACAACCAGACAATTGACTACACTTCCCAGTATCTATGACAACATCAAGCATTATAGGGAGACAGGCTAGAATCATGTCACTGCCTCTGGCTAGACCTGTATTTTACCCCACAGAGAATTCCTTGATATTCTCCATCTTTGACATCTGCCAACTACACAAACCATTGTGGGGAATAAGAATAAATTTGTTCTGAATTGGTTCTTGCTACTGCCCCAGTGTTTCTTTCATGGACTACAACACCATGCTCAGATTCTCAGATGAGCTTACATTACTCTCTGTAGAACTTTAAAGTAGACACTGGCATCTGCTGAATTAAATATTTGGATTGCTAAATGTAGTATAAAAAACAAGTAAATAAAAATAGACATTTTAAGTTCTTCCATTGCTTTCTCTGTATTTCCCCAGAGTCTGTTACAAGTCTGACTTAACTACAACCTGTAAATGCCAGCCCTACCCCCACTTTCAACAATGCCATTCATCTAAGAATCTCAAAGCGTTTTTTAATAATGGGCTCATTAATCCTCATAACACTCCTTCATTTGACACATGTAACTCTCAGTACATGATATGTTGGTACTTACTCTGGATTTAATTTAACAGGTTTTCCCCCCATTGTGGGTAGTCATTTACAGTGACCTCATTTTAGTTGAGTTATTGCTCAGATTTGAGTAAGTTTGAATGGCCCCATCCCAAAATGACGTCTTCTGGCAGATAGAAGAAAATCATCTGAAGAAGCAACTATTATATTTTTTTAAAGGAGAGTTTTCAGCAACACACGGCCCTACAAATAGACAACTAGATTTTAATCATGGGCTAAGAAAGTGAGACATTTTGCTATTTTATAAAAATGTAAAATTGAATGAATTTCAGAATTCATGGGAGGGAGAGAACAATGGCTTAGCTGAGACTGGGAGGCCCTAGGTAGCAGGAGCTTAACCTCTTGTCTTATCAAAGAAGATCATTTTTCACATTTCCTCTTTTTATACTTGCCCTCTTTGATCTCTGTCCTTTCTGTAGTCAGATATCAAGATGGCTTTCTGGAGTTAAAGTCCAGCAGGAGTAGAACAACATATCAGGTTGGGCTGAGGTCCGGTGTCCAAGAAAATGTGGCTAGAAGAATGGGTTTTGGAGGTGGGCTGCAATATCTATTGATTCAAGCAAGCTGACAAGTCCAAAGAGGAAAAGTGTATGCACCGGAGTTGGTGGGAAAATGGGAACTTAGAATCTGAGATAGATAAGGGAGTAGCAATTTACTGGGGAACTTTGGACAAACTTTGATGAGCAGCGTTCTTGTGTGATATCCTCTAGCCAGTGGTTATTCCTCCATCACTTTTAAAGACACAGCACTCTGAACCAGACATCTCATACGCTGACTCTTCCCTGTGGTTTCAGCTGTCACCTCCCTGTAGATAAATCACAAATCTCTCACATCAGCCTTTACCTCCTAGAGGAGTGATTCTTAACCATGTCAGACCCAATGCCCCTTTCATAACAAAAATTTTGTAATGTTCTTTTTATTATAATGAAACTCATAAATAATATAAATTACCTATATACATAATTTAAAAAAGAAAATGCCGGGCTTCCCTGGTGGCGCAGTGGTTGAGAGTCCGCCTGCCGATGCAGGGGACACGGGTTCGTGCCCCGATCCCGGAAGATCCCACATGCCGCGGAGCGGCTGGGCCCGCGAGCCATGGCCGCGGAGCCTGTGTGTCCGGAGCCTGTGCTCCGCAACGGGAGAGGCCACAGCAGTGAGAGGCCCGCGTACAGCAAAAAAAAAAAAAAAAAAAAAGAAAATGCCTTAACTGTAGTATAAAAAATAAAGTAACAATACAATGTATATTTCAGTGTATAAATCCTTGGGCACAACTACACCAGAAGACAAAGTGAAGTGTCAGATGTTAGCACCTTACCAAAAAATCTCAGGGATGACACAACTACAAAGCCAGGAAATGCAGGTGTACTATATTGGCAACTCTAATATGCCTAGTGTTACCATTGGTGGTATGACTTTGTGAAATGGTCAACAGTTGTTGGTCACATTTTAAACCAAGCAACATACAATCTACCGTTGACTTACATGGTAGTTGTGTTCCTGGAATTTGGTATACATTAGGAGACATAAAAGTACTTTGCATTTATATATAAAATAGAGTCAGAGTCTAGGCTTAGAAAATTGAATTTTTCCTACATCAGTGGTTCTCAAATTTTTGGTCTCAGAACCCCTTTATACTCTTAAAATTATTGAGAACCCCAAAAGCATTTGTTCATGTGGGTTGTATCTATTGATATTAACTGTATTAGAAATTAAAACAGAAATTTTAACAATATTTATTTACTATTTAAAAATAACAATCTCATTACATGTTAACATAAATAACATTTTTATTAAAAATAACTACATCTTCCAAAACAAAAGATAATTTGGTGAGAAGAGTGGCATTGTTTGACAGATTTGCGAATCTCTGTAATGTCTGACTTAATCAAAGACAGCTAGATTCTCACATCTACTTCCATATTCAGTCTGCTGCAGTATGGTATTTTGTTTGAAGTGTTTGCAGAAAATCCAGCCTTATACAGATATGTAGTCGGAAAAAGTAGGAGTGTTACAATAGACTTTGCAGGTAATTGTGGATATTCTTCTTTTATAAGACGCAAAACTCAACAGTTGATAGTTTCTTAAAGGCTTGCTGGAATGTGAAATCTGAAATCATATCAATGAATATCATGTACTCTGTTACATTAAAATCCATTGTTCTGTCTTGCTCTGTGAATGGACCTTTTACCATGTATGATTTTGTAACATCATACATTGGTTATTTGTAAAGTGTTGGATCACTGAGATAAAGATCTTCCAAATGTTGACATATTTCATCATATAAAATCAATAAATCACATTCACTAATATTGCCACTAATCTCATCAGAAAGGACTTTAAGTCTTGAGAGGCTGTCAAGCTCATGGTGGTAGGTGCAAATTTTCCTTCCAATTCTTGCTTGAATGCTTAAATTTTATCATTGGCAACATGTACTTTTTAGTTTTCTTGGAAATGAAAAAAAGTGTTCATTTTTGAGAAAATAGTCTGCAAAGATACTCAGCTGAATAGTAATCATAATTTGTCTGCCTGTTGTTTTTCCTAGTAAAAATGATGTCCTTGAAAAACATGGCTGATTCAGCTTGCAACTCAAATTTGTAATTTGATCTGTAGCATTTTGTCAGACAGAATATTAAAAAGTGTGTATTCAAGGGTTGAGATTTACTGAAGTTAATAAATTTTATTGCTTCATCAAGGACATTCTTAAGTGAAAATGGAGGGTTTTGTTTTTGTTTAACTGCGAGTGCATGGTAATGAAGAATGCAGTGGCCACTAGTATGGTACAGTTTGGTGCTACTGACTTGATTCGTGCAAGGCACCAACATTTTTACCCACTTTTGTCTCATCATTGCAAAAGTCAATTCAGTAAAACAGTCAATGTCAACTAAGTAAAACAGTCAAATAACATGATGGTATTACTGTGAAAATGGTTTTGACCTTGACTATCCTTCATAGGGTCTCAGGGGCCCCTGGTCATACTTTGAGAGCCAATGTCATAGTTGGATTTCCGGGGGGGACATGTGAAAGTCGCACAGGCCAATTCATTGTTGTGTTTGTACTGCACACACTGCACATGTCATGATATCTCTGGTTCCTGTCCTCTAATGTCAGTAGTGCCTTCCCATCATGTTGACAACCAAAAATGCCCACAGGTTTCCACAATACCATCTAGGGGCTGTAGTGACCCTTTGAAAAACTACTTCTCTAGAAGTTTTGATCTGTGTTAGCAACTTGACCAGGAAACTTTCCACAGGAGTACCAGCCCGCACTCAACATGTACAAAGCAAACTCATCACTTCCTGATAGATTCAAAATACATTAGAGCTGGAAGGGCCTGTACGGTTCACCTAGGCCCACCCTTTACAAATGAAGAAGGCGGCACAAGAAAGATAAGTGTCTTCAAGGTGATAACTAGTATTAAAGTGACCATTATTGAATAATGGTCCATTCCATCATGTTTCAGGCATTTTATACATTTTCTCATTTAATTTGTAGGTATTTCCAGCCTCGTTTTACAAAGGACGATGAGACTCAGAGGTAAAATGGCTTCCCAGAGTTTATAAAATTAGTTAATGACAGAAAAGAAACCTTGAAACCAGGTCTCTTGGTTCCAAATGCCTTGCTCTCCCCTTCCTGCCATGACTGATCCTCCCTTCTACCGCTTTCCTCGTGCACATCCAGTTAGATCCTGCCTTCATCAAATTTTCCACATTGACCCTGCATTTTCAATGCCATCATCTAGTTTAGGTCCCCATTTCTTTTCACTTTGACTTATTACCCCTTAGCTAGACACCTGACTCTGCTCTGTTCTTCCTTCTATTCACTGTGAATGTGTTCTTCATGCTAAAGTCATGGATCAGGACAGGACTGCCAGAGGGGAGAGAAGGGAGAACAAATACATGCTGAGGAACCAGGGTGATAGGTGGATCTGGGCACTTGTGCCCTGTGATTAAGGAGAAAGTCTGTCCTAGGTGTTTGCATTTCTTTTTATCTTGTCAGCAGTCCATGAAGTCAGCACTGTTACCTCATTTTAACAAGAGGAAATTGAGAGATAACTAAGATAACTGGTAGCTTGTACAGGTCATACAGACCGTCAGTGACAAGTGGGAACTTGAACCCTGACCTCTTGTCTCCAAAGCCCTCTTCCGCCCACATCTCCCTACAGGAAGGCATGGGAAATGATGTTTCAGAAAAGCATTAGGACCCCTATCAGGCCTAGAAGTAGGGCAAACTCAACTCGACTTCTAGCTAAGAGAGGGAGCACGTTTGTTTAGCACCCAGTTCAGGCAGGAGAGGGTGAGGAGAAGATTCTGGGACTGGTTCTCCAGGATCTGTGCCAGAAAAACCAAACTTGTTTAGAAGTGAGTTAAAGTCAGCTGAGCAGACCTGGACTTAAGGATCTCTCAGGCTGCTACGTGTTAATGGAAAATTGGTCTCATTTTTCCTTTGTTTGCTAGAAAAACTCCTTTGGGAAAAATCAAACGCCGCCCTCCCAGGACTGAGAGGAAACAAGACTGTCCCCACACTTTGGCAGGCCAGAGAGGAGTCTCTGAGAATCCCTGGAAGCCTGCGTGGTAGAGGGAACTGATGGGGGGGTATGGGGGGGCTCTGCAATGATCCCGCCTGAGCCAGCCTCACTGTCGACACACCCCTACTACCTGCTATGTGTGCCAACTGTTTCATTCCTCTTCTTTGCTCCAGTGGTGCAAACTTCCTCCCAGGTCTCTAGTCCTTCTCCTATTTCTATTCTTTATGGAATTTAGAAATACAGAGTGAAAACAAAACAGGATGTTAAGCTTTTCAATTCCCTCCTTTCTGCAGTGTCTGCAAAATGGACAAAAAGGCAAGAACCTACACAAACATGTTTAGGCTAGTATATTCAAGAGTAAAGAAGTGGATAAAAGTCAGTCTGTCAACAGTTCAATGACCCTTACTACACTTGGGACCACCTCCTCCCCTGACCTTTACAATACAGCCTCCCCTGGAATCATACTGCTCACAGCAAGCCCACTGGGGGTATTCATGGTAAAGACTCTTTCCAACTTTAGGGAGAAAAGATGTTATAAAATAAAAAGTACTACAGTAAGAAGGCCTTCTAATTCCATTTTTCCCAACTGCTGGAAAAGAATTTTAACTGGCCAAAAATATTTTATAGCCTTTTCTCTTTTCCTTTTCTCCTTCTTTTACTTCCTCATTTCTTTACTAGCTAGTGTTAGAGAATCTCAAGTTTACCACGTGACAGTATACTTGGAGATTGAGGAACTCAAATTATAAGGAAACTGGTGCTCAGAGAAGTAGGACTTAGTCAAGGTCACAGAGGTCTTCTGGGTTTCTGGGACATCACTACCTTCAGGATGAGCAAGAGCCCCTTCTGCAAAGTTCTGAAGAGATAAAAGCTCTTCAAACAGCTCCTCAGAAGGGAGAGAGAACATGGCAATGTGGGGGAAGAATCTATTTGAAAAACAATTAAAAATAAATGGAAGAGTGAGAGAGCACAATGAGTTTTTCTTGGAAGAAAGATAGATTGAATGTATCTTGGATAATAGATACATTCAGTTTAACAAAGCAAACACTTATGGGTTCACGCTTGTGCCTGGCTGGTGGTTAAAAGTGCAGATTCCTGGGCTCCAGTTTTTGAGACTAAGGTTTAGTAAATGGTTTTCCAAACAGAAGGGATCAGCTTGTGACATCTGCTATACTGCTTCAGTCCTCTCCCCTGAGAGTTTTGATTCTGTACATCTCAGTGGGGCTAGAGAATGTGGATCTCAACATGGCAGATGAATCTAAGTTCCTAATACAAGTGGTCCTGGAGCCCAGTTTAACTATGAATCAGCTTCATTTATTTATGGACCGTTTGGCTTCCCCTTTTCAATCACTTCCTTACCTCTTGACTATCCAAACCATTTCACATATGTAGACATGGTTTAATGGGATCATCTAGAAAAATCCAGAGATGGCTTCATCCAGAGTTGAGAAAAGCCTGGTAGAGTGCTGGGATAAATGCAATCCCCTCTTGGCCTCACTTCAGAAGGCTTTAAAAAAATCTTTAACTGTCTTTCAGAAAGAATTGTTTTAAGACTAGGAGGGAAGCAGGAGTCCTCACTCCAGTTCTACTTAAGCTGCATTCAGTTGGAACCCACTCTGGCCCTCAGCTCTGGTTATTGGACAACGTGATTTTAGGAATGTGTGAGATTTATAGCTTGAAAAATGCCAGAAAATCAGGAATTTAAATACCCCCTGATTTATGGCTAGCTTGTCAGAGGCTCTAGGGCTTTAGAAATGCTAAATGTTTGACTGTGTTCTGCTTTCAGCTATCATTATTAACAATGGTTGCCCCCAAAGCTTTAGTGGCTCTCAGCTGTAACCTTTACACCTGGTCCATTCCTGCTTTGTGAGGGGTTATAAATTCCAGGATTAAAAAAAATTGTAATAGGAACATTCTTGGATTTTTGTAGCCAACAGTTCTGAGACTGGTTACCTGGGAGATGGATGGAGATCTCTGCTCACATATCTAAGCTGCTTTCTTGTTGAATGCTGCAAGTATGCAATGCGTCTTTACTAAAGAATGATTCTTTACCCAAGAAGAGACAAATAAAAGCACACACATTTGTTGTCTGTATTTGTGGTTGTTTATTATGGATCCAGAGCACTTGGTGCTGAATACTGGACCCTCCTCCCCCATATGCGGTTACTGTAAATGATTTAAATCAATCCCTTTTATGCAGCATTGAGTACAGGAAGCACAATATGTAGTGACTAAATATGCCATTGAAATTCTTCTCAGGCAAATGTTAAAAGGCGGGGAGGGGAAACTGAGATTGGCAAGGTAGCTGTATTCAAATATTTTTGATAGGTTTCTAAGATACATGTCTCTTTTTCCAAAGCAAATGCATTCACGCCTAAGAAAGAAAACAAACAGGGAAAATGGCTCTTGTGCTGGTGAGCTTGTGAGAAATGCCAAAAGAGTTGTTTGCGCCCAGTTGCCAATATCAGGGTGTCTTTGTTGTTAAGCTTTGATGCTCGGAATCAGGAGGAATGTTTCCATGACAACCAATAGACATTATGTTTATTTACTGAGTGGTAGGGAATGACAGTGTCGGCCATTGACATTTAAGTTTCTTTCTCTGATCACAAAGATTTGTTTTAGGCGATGAAAATGGCAACAGCATCTTCCATTTTATTTGTCAGAGCTTCTACATCAAAAGTAAAGGGCACTTTAATTTGATTCAGCTACATCCTTTGTAGGTATGTTGCTCTATGGGCTTTGGAGAGCGCTTACAGTGGGCAGTTGCTGGTGAGATGATTTGCAAAGTGAAAAGCAAATTTCAGGTTTTATTCACTTGCAAATGATCTAATAACTGCATTCCAGTTAAAATTTACATAGGTCTAAATTTACATAAGTCTCATTAACGTCCTGTAAATTTCACATGACCTTGTTTATGCTCCTACTGATATATTCATAAAAAGGGTCTATTAAGACCTGTAACAAGACTACAACCTCATCAGAGACAGGAGATGGCGCTGCAGGGTGGGTGGGGACAGTTCCTCACAGGTTGTAAATAACGATGGACTCCACTCTGTTATCTATCTGCCTGTGGCTTGTCTGCCCTCTAAATTATCTGTGGTCAACTTTTAATGCTGAACTGGCTTCTTCCTACTATCCAGCTGGTGTGTGCTCGAGGGATATAAACCAATGTTAGCACTTGCTTTGAGAAAACACCATTAGCAAGGCAAGCTGCTGTTGGGGGTGGGGTGCCATCTGGGGTGTGGGGTGGGATGAGGAGGTGGTTATTCATATGACACATGATACGCACGAAAGCAGAGAGCTGGCATTTCCTTAGCCCCTGTTTTGTATGATCTGTGCTGCCGATCTGATTAATTTGAACAATTGAAACTTGAGACGCTTCCAGCTCTTAAGGCAAGCTCTCCAACGCTGTGGGAAATAGTCAATATGTGACTCCTTGGAGGTGCTCAAAATGCCATTGCCTGAAACACTTTTCCCTGATTTTCTGTGGCTCACGTAGAAATCAGCGTCTCTCACAGCAGCTGCATAACTTCATTACATTCATCTGTTGCAGGCCTCTTTCTCATACTAGAATGTAAGCAGTTTGAAGGCAGGAATTGTGTCTTATTGAACCTTGTATCCACAGTGCCTAGCACAGTTTCTGGCACAGCAGGCATTCTGGACACATTTGTGGGATAAATGAATGAGGAAGGAGTGGATGATCACAACCCAGCTCCTGAGTGGAATCAGGCATGCCGTCCTCTGATCATACTGCCTTTACAACACCCATCACATGTTATTGTCTGTTTCTAGTTCTGTGGAATTAATGCCACCATTACTGTCCACTTAAGGATGAGAGAGCCACAAGAGTATGTTCTTCTGATTTGTGGTGTGTGCATGCTGCACATGCACAAAGAGAATAATACAACAGAAAAGTCACAAAGGAAAGGAGGAGATTCTGGCGAGATCCACATCTTGCCACAAGAAAACTGCAGGAAATGAGGAGGAGCACTGAAGATCTGGAACTCAGATTTTCTCTCACTAGATAGACTACATCTCTGGGTCTCAATGACTCCACCTCTAAAATGAGGGGTTTGGGCAAGATCAACTTCTCTCAAATTGTGTTCCAATGGACACCAATGTCTACATGTATTAATAGCTCTTGTGGAACAACCCCAAAAACAACAAAACAAACAACTCTGTGTAAAACTAAATTAAACACGAATACTAAGAATCCCAGGAGTTAAGGGTAGACCGAGTCTGAGAGCTCTTAAAAATATGTGGTTTCTATGATTGTTCAATCAGGAATACTATCAGAGGAAGCCTGTGGGCAAAAATTACTTTTACCAGCCTTATTTGATAATTGAACAACTTTGTTCAGAGACATCTCGAGACATTCGTGGGGCACTGGTGTCCTGGATTGGTAGTTTTTTTCCCAGAGGTGATTGTAATTCTGAGTCATGCTCTTATTTTATCAAGGTGTTGAAAAAAACTCACTGCTGTATTTCACCAACATAATAGAAAAAGAACAGAGATTTGGAAATTTGAGGTAGTATTGTAGATAACCAAAAATAAAAAACCTGCACTCACTTGTGGTTTGTCCTCACTTATATTCACTGATAATGATCAGGTTACCAATTCCCCTTAAGTGTAGGCTGACTCAGATAGAGGTCTTGAAAAATACATGACTTCTGCAACATTTTCTATGATTGTTCAATCAGGAATCCTACCAGAGGGAGCCCATGGTATCTTCCACTGTAAAGATCTCAAAGGAGGATGAAAAAGATGGAGTTGTATATTTATCTTCTGTTACCACAAGCCTTCCTCAGCTCTGCTTCAGATATACTGTTATCAGAATCATTTATCAACAACAAAGAATTAACAACTGTCTACGGGGTAAAAAGTGCCCTGGATACAAATACATGGAATTTGTCAGGGAAAGGGGGAAGGAGAAGAAGGTAACTTGTATTTATTGAGCAGCTACTACATGCTAAGCATTATGCTAATGCTTCTTAGGAGGTATTGGTATCATCATCTCCCTTTTACATATGAGAAAACCGAGGTTCATGGTGACATGAGAGTCATCAGCTAGAAAAGGGCATAACCTAGATTCAAATCCTGATATGCTATGACATTAAAGTCTGTGAGCTTTGCATTTTCTTCTCCTGAGAGGAAAGGATCCATACCTAGAACGAGTTAACACTAGCAGCCCTTTAACAACTCCTAACAACCCCTTAACAACTTCACAGAGGCAGTAAGGTCAGAGGAGAAGGCACCATGGTTTTGGTGGTCAGGGACAGAATCAAACAAGATGTGGGGTTTGAGCTGATCTTTGAGGAAGTAGAGGATCTAGAGGCAGATTTAGAATCATGGTTAAACAAAAAAGCCGCACTACTTCTGGGGCTTTGCAGATCTGTGACCACATGGTGACCTCAGAAAGAAATGAGAGAGCTTGAGGGCCAAGTGCAGGGTTATCCCAGGCTCCAGAGATTCAGGGGGGCATGTCACAGCTGGTAGAAACTCATGGTCCTCAGGACATGGCTGCTATAGATTGGATGTTTGTGTCCCCCACACCCAGATTCCTATGTTGAAACGAATCCCTAATATGTTGGTATTTGTCGCTGTAGTTTTTGGAAAGTGCTTAGGTCATGAGGGTAGAGCCCTCATGAGTGCAATTAGTGCCCTTACAAAAGAGACCACAGAGAACTCCCTTGTCACTTCTGCCATGTGAGGACACAGTGAAAAGATGACTATCTAGGAAGCAGGAAGCAGCTTCTCAAGACACCAAATCTTCTGGCACTTTGATCTTGTACTTCCCAGCCTCCATAACTCTGAGAGATAAATTTCTGTTGTTTATAAGCCATCTAGCTCACAGTATTTTTGTTATAGCATCCCAAACAGACTAAGAGAATAATAAAACTATAGACATTCCTGGGTTCCCTGATGTTACTGCAATGGGCTACTTCTACCTTAGCTCTCTGTGGCAGATTTCATGATCTGGCTTTTGCAATGGCTCCAATAAATAAGGCTACTGTATAGTGAAAAGAAAGACATGTAACCTCAATTGGAAAATGGGCAAAAAGACAGAACTGTCAAAAAAGCTCTAGTGATTGTACATTTCTATTCCCTATTCTGTCTTGAATTTACTGTATTTAAATTACTCCAAGTGGACCCTAACTATAGCTGGTCTTCCTTCCTCTGTCAGTGAGAACAAAGATGGGAAGAACAAAAGGTAAGAGATGTGCAAAAATTGTCACACTGAGAAAGCCACATCATAATAATTTTATAACAATTCCAGTATTTGCAAAGGAGTGTGGAACATTAAACTAGCTAAGTGGTATAAGTGTTACTGTTCACAGATATTTCCTGCTCCTCCCTGAGAGGATTGTATTTTCTTACCCATTGATATTAAACTTGGGCTAATGACATGCTTTCCAAAATAAAATGAAAGCAGAAATGATGTGTGTTATGTGTCATTCCATGCAAAAGCTTAAGGGTCAGTTTAAGATCTGCCTCTTTTCTCTCTGAAAGGAGATTGTTCCAAACAGAGGCTGCTCCTTCACTATGGGTCCCTGGAATGGAGGTGATGTGGAGCACAGATGGATCTGATCTGGAATGGACATGCAGCCTGAATGAGAATTAAACTTTTGATATTATAAGCCACTGAAATTTGAGGATCTTTTGTTCTAGCAGCATAACCTGGCCTATACTAATTAATACAAAGTACCCTTAAAGGATAAACATCAACTTTGTTCTTGATATGTAATATGTGTATATTAATTTAAAAGGTTGGTAAGAACTACAGCAAAATAATAGTGATTATTTCCTGGGTTGGAGATTGTGATCTTTTTCTACTTTATGCTTTTCTGTAATTCCTAAATGGAAACAACTGGAATTGTTATAAAATTAATATGATGTGGCTTTCTCAGTGTGACAATTTTTGCACATCTCCTACCTTTTGTTCTTCCCATCTTTGTTCTCACTGACACGGGAAGGGAATGGTGAGGGATGATTTGGAGACCCTACCACCAGTGGAAACACTGCCAGCAGAAATTTTAAATTACATTCTCAATTCAAGAATTTACTTATTCAACAGAAATCTTCAACAAATGGTGGTCCTTTCCTGGCTTCTCCTGCTGAGAGAGGGACAGTTTACTGGCACTATGGCAGCCCTTTCTAGCAGCTGGTTCAAGGGTCCATATGTAATCAGAGCTAGTGCTTTGGGTTCAGATGCCCACATCTACCTATCTCTGTCAGGCTCCCACCTTCTGTCCGCAAAGGCTCTTCCTTGGGGGTCAGGATGCAGCTTCGTAAATCTGAAATCACCTGCTCATTTTCTCGGTACCCAGCTGTTCGCTGAATGGTTTAAGAACAGAAGGAAAATGTCCGTTCCCCAACCCCCATGTGCTCCTGGTCCTTGGCTTTGTGGGCATCACCTCCTGTGCTGAGGAGGGCATGAAGCTGAGTCACCATCCATTATGTCCTCACCAAGGCCCAAAAGTGTCTGTCCAGAGACAGGGGAACATTCATAAAGCTACGCAGCACCTTCGGATGCTGTCCCTGCCCCTGGTTTTCTAATTGGCATGCTGAAAGCCTGGGCAGCAGAGACTGTCCCAATTCTACATTCATTCTCAATGTAGTAGAGATCCAATTATTTGCAGCCAATAACAAATCATGTTCATCCTTATCTTGCAAGTGTGGTTTGACTTCCAAGTACACCCCCAGTGTGCCCCTCTGAGTCCTTTTGCTCAGCCTGTCTTGAGGTCACCTTTTATGGAGCCCCAGGTTTGGATAGCCAACAGACACCTCTGGCTTTGCACCATGTTTTACCTTTAGCTTGTGTCCCATGATCACTGTCTCTCCTCTCTCTCCCTAGTCAGATTCAGGGGTTTGCTTTTATTTATTATTCAGTAAAGACTGTACATGTTTTGCATTTAATAAGCCACTGAACGCACAAGGCTCATTACTGAGCTGGAGTGGAATATGGTATTTGCTAGATCAAATGACCTCTCCAGAAGGCAGTAAGTAACCTTTTTGTCTTCCACTGTCTCTGCTGGACTCTCCGAAAATGAGCACGACTCTAAAACTCAACAGTGTCCTTTAGCATTTTGTTTTCAGTCCTGATCCTCTAAAGGGGTAAGTCCCAATGTCTTCCTAATTTTTTTTTAATATACAATAAGTTGAAGGAAGACTTCCCAAGCTGTATGATTTCTTGATTTGAACACAAACACCAGAAATGGAGAAAGTTCCTGTCCACAGCATACACACCCACAAATTTGACTTTTTTTCTTTTCAGATGTCTTCAGTGAATTCAGTAGAAGAGGATTCTAATAGCACTGTCTGCAAATGTGGGCACTTCTTAGGGAAACAGTAAATTTGATGTCAAGGGAGGGAAAATAGATATAGAATGGTGTGAATATGGGGTCCAAGGATGAAATGGGGTTAGCTTCAATGCATTTCATGAGACTTTTCCAATCTGGGATTCTTTGAATCCATGTGCGCTGCGTTGCTTAGTCAGAATGAGCTAAGAAGGAAAAAGCAAACAGGAAAGCAATTCCTGAGACAAATTATTCCTTTCCCTAGGCAGTGCTCTATTCCGATATTTAGAGTAACCCTCTGAATGCCTGGAGTTTATCTTTGGCTGCGAGACAAGCAAACACTGGGCCTGGAATCAGGAGAGAAGGAGGAGGAATAACAACAGAAAGACCCCTTGCCAGGAGTGTAGAGGAGGAGACGGGGCAGAGCCAGCCTCCTGACTGGCACTGCAGGGCTCTGAGGCCTGGGACAGCTGTGGAGCCCATCACCTCGGGAGGGAGAGTTTGTTCTGCCCCTGGCTTCCTGGCTCCCAACCTCCCTGCACATTCTGTCCAGCTGAGCTCATTCTTGGCTGGTCCTCACTCAAAGGCAAGAGAGCTAGGCACTGGGGTAGAGCTAGGTGCTGAGGTGGAGCCAGGTTAGAGACTTGAAGTTCATCCATCTTTGTGATATTGATGCTAAGGGAGGAAATGTGAGACAGAAAGCTTAAAGGAGTCTTGATTTCACTCTGAGGGTGATGTGTGGAAGAACTGGCTTTTAAGGGAACAAAATGGTAGCTTAAGAATGGTTTTTTGAAAGTTGGGAATTTTCTGCCTCTGCCAAAGCAACATACCCCTATGTATTGGTTTGTCATTAGCTCCTCTTTGGCTGTATGTAGGAGGAACAAATGGCTTTTGTTGTCTGCGAAAGATTTACTAAGCTCCTTGGACACCCTGTTGCATGATGTCTGTACTCCAGGATTTGTGTGGAGTGGCTGTGAAAGAACAGGCTTTCTCTCTTTAACCCTGTTACTGTAAGGTAGATAGGGAATAAAGCCACGTATTATGCTATGGTAAAACGTTAAAAGCTAAGGAGCTTCCTGGTGTCACTGGAGAATTGAAATTAAAAGGTCCGACCTGTCTGGTTAAGTCTCTCTGTCTCAAAACTCCCAAAGTGTAGCTGATGCAGGCTCTTCCCCGGCTCCCAGCTTAACGAAATCTAGTTTTGATTTGCCACCCACTCCCAGCAGTTAATGCTTCCCAATATAAATGTATGTATACTCTCTAAATACTTCAGTTGGATCTTTACATCTCAGCAGAATACAAGTCTAAGCACCTAGTAATCCAGGATTGTCCTTGAAAGACTCGATGGAGGATACATTATTTTCTTTTTTTTTTCCAGTTATTTTCAAGGAAACACAGGTATTGGTTTTATAGTGCCAGCTCACAAAGGTTAAATTACTCATGTATGCTTAATATCAATTATGTTAAAAAGCTCCAAGTAGAAAAAAAAATCCTCTGATTGGATTTTAATGTATACAATAAGAATAAGACAAAAGGATAGAAGTAACAGAGACATATTTTGGCTCAAAGAATATCTTTTTGATAATAGAGCTGTTCCAAGATAAAAATAGATTGACTTGGCTTATACTGGGCTTACCTTAGTCAAGGTATTCAAGAAAAGGCTAGAAAAGTATTTGTTCATTAATTAGCTCTAAGGTGTAAAAATAACAATGAGCATTTTTACTTAAATAACTAAGGAGTTCTTAATCTGTGAACCCCTAAACATGAATGTAGAATTATTTTTATGTGCACATTTTTGGAGGAGGTTATTTCTTCTTTTTTTTAATCACTACCTCTTTTACATGATAAACCAATTATAAGCTCTCCATGTAAAGAGTTAACCTCTCCATGTAAAGCTTCCAACTAGGTCATTACGGCTCCACCTTAAACATGATTGTTCCGCTAAGGATCAATAGACATGTGAGGAAACTTGTAATATGAAAGACAGAAATCAAAATAAACAAAGAGAATAGTGACTATAATGCAGGGAGAAGAAAAAAAGTAACAACAACAAAATAACTCATTAATATACCCAGAGAACCAAAGAGATACTTCATAAAACAATGAACTGGTATCTATATAAAAGGAACATAGAAGACAAAAAGGAGCTCTTGGAAATTAAAATTATAATGGCAGACATGAAAAATTCACAAGAAGATTTGAAGACAAAATTGAGGAAATCTTGAGAAAGTTGAGGACAAGACAAAGAAATGGAAAATAGAGGAGAAAAAAAGTGAGGATTAGTCCAGGAGATCCAACATTTGAATAAAAGGAAGACCTGGATAAAATAGAGGATGTCATCAAATAAATAATTCAAGGGAAAAGTTCCAGACCCAAAGTACATGAATTTCTAAGTAGAAAGGGCCTAACAACTAATCTATTTTTAATAAATTAAAAAATACCCATGCCAAGGTATATAAGTGTAAAATTTCAGAATAGTGGCTCAGAGAGAAGATTCTAAGTTTCCAAAAAGAAAGAAAGAGTGAGAGAAAAAAAACAACCAAACAAAATCCAAACAGGTCACAGAAACAAAAATGAAAACAAACAGTTCAGATACAAAAGACTGGAAATTAGAGTGGAATTGAACTCTTGAGTAAACAGTGGATTAATTTGTTTACTTATTATAAAGGGAAAATTGTTTCAACTCAGAATTTTATACCCAGCCAAACTATCAGTTAGATGGTAGGAGTGGTGTGGGTGGTGGGGATAGTGAGGATGGGACAGGAGCAGGGGGACAGGAGCAGGAGATCAGAGAATTTTTCACATGTTCAAGATACTGTGCAAACAATGGCACATGTCTAGACAGCATATACACCAGTGCTGCTGGAGCAATATTCACTGGGGAAGTTCATGGTGAAAGCATCAGTAGCTAGTGTGATGTTCTCCCACTGCTCACCATACTCTGGGAAGAGCACAGTCTGACAGAGCTAGATGTCAGACTCTGGAGAAAGTACTCAGATACTTGAGCTTTGGAGTTTTTAAACTGCATACTTAGGGAAGCATCAATATGTTCTCTGTGTAATCAGAGGCAAGGATACAATGGTAATGGTACCTGGCAGAAATTTATCTCCAACCTTCTTCTGCCAAGACATTATTGGAGATAGCACCAGCCCCTTCCCTAGAGTGATCACGGTGCTGGGATCCAAGCCCTGAGGTTGCAGCTGTATGAAGAGGCAAGTAGTGGTGGACCTTATATCATCAACATTCATGGTTAGTGAAGCACCAGCCCTTCTGGAATGATTGGGGAACTGGGATCCAAATGTTGTTGATGGCTGGAATTGATTGCCAGAAGCACCAGGCACACCTTGTTTAAACTGAGCTTTGAAGGAAGTCAACACTTGCTGGGAGGTCAATTTGTAGGATATCGGTCTTGAACAAGTTGTTCTTTTCCTCTCAAAGAGTTTACATCTCATACACCCTTTCTGAAGAAGCTACTGGATGATGTGCTCCACCACACTGAGGGAGTAAACCAAGAAAGAGGAAGACACACAATCCAAGAAAAAGAAGCAAAGAGGGCTTCCCTGGTGGTGCAGTGGTTGGGAGTCTGCCTGCTGATGCGGGGGACGCGGGTTCGTGCCCTGGTCCGGGAGGATCCCACATGCCGCAGAGCAGCTGGGCCCGTGGGCCATGGCCACTGAGCCTGCGTGTCTGGAGCCTGTGCTCCGCAGTGGGAGAGGCCACAGCGGTGAGAGGCCCACGTATCGCCAAAAAAAAAAAAAAAAAAAAAAGGAGAAGCAAAGATAATTACCCGGATGACAGTGAAGGGAGATCCCCAGGATGACAGCTAGGAACACTAGACGTTTTCATATCCCACACACAAGTTCACAGGGGTGAAAAGGAGAACAAGAACATAGGTTTGGAGTTGTTGGTTTTACAATCATTTAAATATATTTCCCTGTCTGGAGTCACTAGCCATAATTTTTCCTCTTTCAGCTCTTAAATCACTGATATGGAATGAAGAGGGAAAAATCAAAGTTAAATACAAATCCAGCCATGTGTCAGGAGGCTCCTTCCTTGGTCCCCAGAGTTCTTAGAGCCAGTCCTGATTCCTGGCTCCCTTGGCAACCCCACTCCCTGAGAGGAGCCAAGTATCCTTTGCAGTTAACTTTCCAAGGAAATTTGGGGAAAATCACATCAGCAGAAGAGCCAGATTAGATAATGTAAAACAGCTGCCTCTACACCTTCAGATCAACTCCTTTGTGGAGTAAAGGTGTGCAACCTTTTGCATACACAAAAATAATCTGGAGAAATTGAAAAAAATACGTCTATTTTCCTGGTTTCAATGGAAAAAGGTCTGATTCAGTGGGTCTGAGTTGAAGCCCAGTTGTTTGCATTTTAAACACACAGGTGGTTGAATTACAAACCCATCTTAAAGAAAACTTTTTCGAGAGACTAGGCTCTCAAGATTCAGATGATCCACTTATGATGGAATCCCATGAGCATGCTCCCTTGTCATTAACCCCAGCAGCATGGAATCTGCTCTCAGTGAATGAGTTGGAATTTCTTTAAAGATAATATGAAGTGCTCCTAGTTTGGGAATGAACTTGTAAGGAAGAAAATCATTTCACAGGCCTGTTGAGGACTGTTTTGTATTCCGAGGGGAAGCTTCAACAATATGCAGTTAGTATATAGATAATTTAGTAACATAAAAGTGACTAAGCAGAATTACAAGGAGAAATAATCTTGCTTTTTATCTAAGTATCTGTATAATACTTATTTGGTTTCAACAGAGGGCTCAATTCTCTCTGATCAAAATCGTAATCCTCCAAGACCAATTTTTTTCATGAAGCCATCACCACCATCAGTACTGCTACTACCCTCCCAAGTGCCCCCCAGACATCATTCTCCCTTGGAATGATTCAAGGTGAATCAGTGAAAACACTTATTTTCAGCTTTATATATGTGTTTGTCTCTCTAACCAGATTATAGACCCCATAGGAGTGGAAAAAAATATTTTTAATCTTTATATCAACTTGATGTGTGATGACCAAGAAGGTGATATATCACTATTGACTCAGTTAAATTATATACTTTTCCAAAGCATTCAACTTCATAAAATACTGCAAATGTAATTCATAGTATTTTAAATGTTTTATAATATTTTATGGATGTTACAGAAAGACCCGAATGAACTTTTTGGCCAGCCCAATAATATTAATACTTTTCTAGTTAATAGTCATAAATTATGAAAACAATGGAAGTTTTTTTTAACAAGAAGATAGTTTCATAATGAAAATGAATTTTAGAATACTACTTCTAGAAATTTAACTGGATAATATGTACCCTTTCACTTTGAAACTGATAATAATGAATCACTTCCCAATTTTTATTATGCCCCTAGAATCCACTTTTAATAATATAGTAATTAAAATGATATTATGTACTAATGATACTATACACCTAAGGTGAAACTGGGAGCTGAGGAAATTAGATAATTCATGCTTCCAAAACTTTTCTTTAACTCCAAATATAGGGCTCTTAGGTGAAAGGTGTCCTTTATTTTCTTAGGCCTCAATTATCCACTTTTCTGCATTGACAACTCCAAAAGATCATAGTTTGCCATATAATAGTCAATTCTCAATATTTATGCACATCAGACTGCCTTACACATTACTTCGGAGCCTCTCAGACTCACCCGCATGGGCTTCAACTGGCTTCATTCAGGTGCATCTTGACAGTCCCTGCCTCTCCTCCTACCCAGCACATCTCTATCAAGGGAGTAGACATGGAACTGCTCAGTGCCTATGCAGATGTGACCTACAAGTGCAGGGCAGTTAGTGCCCCATAGGACAATCTCTGACCAATGGGGGGTGGGAGCCGAAGCATAAATTCTTTTCCTGTCTTTCCCTCGAATGGAGGGTTCTGAAATACCATCTGAAATTCCGTGGCTGGTTATTTGGTCCTGGAGTATCAATTTCCCAGTTGCTTCTATGATGTGTCTTTGTATTGGCATTCCTTCCTCCCTCCCTCCCTCCCTCCCTCTCTCTCACCCCCTGTCCTTGGTACTCACACATACATGCTCTGTGTTCTGAGGAACCTAAACAATGATGTGAAATTTGAGAGAAGCAGTGGGGAGATGACACAAAACTGCGGGGGTTCTAAAGTTTGATCTTTGAGATGCAGTCAGTGATATTTTTCTTAGGCTAATTTAAAAATATACTTGTATTACGTGGTCACACTTGCTTGGTGAATGAAAGAAAAAGCCATTTTGGATTAAAACTTTGTCCCAGACCGTCCACAAAGTGGATAATCCACGTTCAGGTAATCTATGAGTGACCATATTCACACTAACACTAGCAGAGCGGCTACCCAGAAAAACAAATATATAAGACGGTAATGCAAGACCATGAACAAGGGACACAATCAAATCACTCGTAAGTATTTCAGTATGACTCCCTGACCCAATAAGTGAGTGCACTACTTAGAAAAAACTACAAGGCCACTAGGACACCTAACAGAATAAGCAAGAATGAATAACAGTATAAAGCTTGATTGTCTTAAAAATGTGCCCTTACAGTTTGGATCTACACATTGCATTTGGTATGTCTCAGGTTTCTCTTAATCTATGTCATTCCTTTCCTCTTGTAAATGCCACTATTTGTTCAAGAAACACAATCATTTGTCCTGTAGAATGTCTGAATATGTGTGCCATTGTCCTTCAAAATAAAATAGGACTACAAGAGAAAAGTTCCCTCAAGTACTGTCAAAGGGCATTTTTCCCCCCATAAAGATTCTATGCATCTTATTGCTCTGGGGATTAGTAGTCCTACTCAATACAAGAGTAGGTCAGTAATGAAATGTGTATTTTCCCATTACTGGGAAATAATGGGAATTTGAACTCAACCTTGACAGCTTTACATTTATAAATTTTTAATAATTTTTCTACTCATATTTTAAGTGGAGAACCAAAATTTTTCCACCAACAATGCAGTGATTTTTGTAGCTGTCACCAGAACCCTATAAACCTAGACTTATGATAGATCCTAGAGGTCATCTATTCTAACACTTAGGCTTTACAGATGAATAAATGTGGGCTCAGAGATGCCAACTGACTGCACATCAACATCACTCAGCAGGTTAAGGGCGCAGGACCCAGAATCCTAGACTCCTGATTACTCAGTCCTGTGCCCATTCTAGTGGCCACTCTACTTACCCACTGGTTGCAGCCTTACTTGGCCAAGGCTGGCAACACTTCTGAAGCTGGGATGACTGTCTTTATTTTGCCCAAGACCATTCTGCATATAGTAAGTGCATTTGTATCATTTTTTAGATTCCACAAATAACTGATATCATATGATATTTGTCTTAGTCTCACCTTCTTCACTTAGTATGATAATCTCTAGTTCCATCCATGTTGCTGCAAATGGCATTATTTCATTCTTTTTTATGGCAGAGTAATATTCCATTGTATATATTTACCACATCTTTTTTTTTTTATTAGTTTCTGCTTTATAACAAAGTGAATTAGTCATACATATACATCTGTTCCCACATCCCTTCCCTCTTGCGTCTCCCTCCCTCCCACCCTCCCATCCCACCCTTCCAGGCAGTCACAAAGCACTGAGCTGATCTCCCTGTGCTATGCGGCTGCTTCCCATTATCTATCTACCTTATGTTTGGTAGTGTATATATGTCCATGCCTCTCTTTCGCTTTGTCACAGCTTACCCTTCCCCCTCCCCATAGCCTCAAGTCGATTCTCAAGTAGGTCTGTGTCTTTATTCCTGTTTTACCCCTAGGTTCTTCATGACATTTTTTTTTCTTAAATTCCATATATATGTGTTAGCATATGGTATTTGTCTTTCTCTTTCTGACTTACTTCACTCTGTATGACAGACTCTAGGTCCATCCACCTCACTACAAATAACTCAATTTCATTTCTTTTTATGGCTGAGTAATATTCCATTGTATATATGTGCCACATCTTCTTTATCCATTCATCTGTCGATGGACACTTAGGTTGCTTCCATGTCCTGGCTGTTGTAAATAGAGCTGCAGTGAACACTGTGGTACATGACTCTTTTTTTTTTTTTTGAAGTATTAAAGAATTCTTTTTTAAATTTTTTTTTAATCAGTTATACATATACATATGTTCCCATATCCCCTCCCTTTTGCATCTCCCTCCCGCCCTCCCTATCCCACCCCTCCAGGCGGTCACAAAGCACCGAGCTGATCTTCCTGTGCTATGTGGCTGCTTCCCACTAGCTATCTACCTTACGTTTGGTAGTGTATATATGTCCATGCCGCTCTTTCGCTTTGTCACAGCTTACCCTTCCCCCTCCCCATATCCTCAAGTCGATTCTCAAGTAGATCTGTGTCTTTCTTCCTGTCTTACCCCTATGTTCTTCATGACATTTTTTTTTCGTAAATTCCATATATATGTGTCAGCATACAGTATTTGTCTTTCTCTTTTTGACTTACTTCACTCTGTATGACAGACTCTAGGTCCATCCACCTCATTACAAATAGCTCAATTTCATTTCTTTTTATGGCTGAGTAATATTCCATTGTATATATGTGCCACATCTTCTTTATCCATTCAGCCGATGATGGACACTTAGGTTGTTTCCATCTCCGGGCTATTGTAAATAGGGCTGGTATGAACATTTTGGTACATGACTCTTTTTGAATTATGGTTTTCTCAGGGTATATGCCCAGTAGTGGGATTGCTGGGTCATATGGTAGTTCTATTTGTAGTTTTTTAAGGAACCTCCATACCGTTCTCCATATTGGCTGTACCAATTCACATTCCCACCAGCAGTGCAAGAGTGTTCCCTTTTTTCCACACCCTCTCCAGCATTTATTGTTTCTAGATTTTTTGCTGATGGCCATTCTGACTGGTGTGAGATGATATCTCATTGTAGTTTTGATTTGCATTCCTCTAATGAGTAAAGATGTTGAGCATCCTTTCATGTGTTTGTTGGCAGTCTGTATATCTTCTATGGAGAAATGTCTATTTAGGTCTTCTGCCCATTTTTGGATTGGGTTGTTTGTTTTTTTGTTATTGAGCTGCATGAGGTGCTTATAAATTTTGGAGATTAATCCTTTGTCAGTTGCTTCATTTGCAAATATTTTCTCCCATTCTGAGGGTTGTCTTTTGGTCTTGTTTATGGTTTCCTTTGCTGTGCAAAAGCTTTTAAGTTTCATTAGGTCCCATGTGTTTATTTTTGTCTTTATTTCCATTACTCTAGGAGGTGGGTCAAAAAGGATCTTGCTGTGATTTATGTCATAGAGTGTTCTGCCTGTGTTTTCCTCTAAGAGTTTGATAGTGTCTGGCCTTACATTTAGGTCTTTAATCCATTTTGAGCTTATTTTTGTGTATGGTGTTAGGGAGTGCTCTAATCTCATACTTTTACATGTCCCTGTCCAATTTTCCCAGCACCACTTATTGAAGAGACTGTCCTTTCTCCACTGTACATTCCTGCCTCCTTTATCAAAGATAAGGTGACCATATGTGCATGGGTTTATCTCTGGGCTTTCTATCCTGTTCCATTGATCTATCTTTCTGTTTTTGTGCCAGTACCACACTGTCTTGATTACTGTAGCTTTGTAGTATAGTCTGAAGTCAGGGAGCCTGATTCCTCCAGCTCCATTTTTCGTTCTCAAGATTGCTTTGGCTATTCGGGGTCTTTTGTGTTTCCATACAAATCGTGAAATTTTTTGTTCTAGTTCTGTGAAAAATGCCAGTGGTAGTTTGATAGGGATTGCATTGAATCTGTAGATTGCTTTGGGCAGTAGAGTCATTTTCACAATGTTGATTCTTCCAATCCAAGAACATGGTACATCTCTCCATCTATTTGTATCATCTTTAATTTCTTTCATCAATGTCTTATAATTTTCTGCATACAGGTCTTTTGTCTCCTTAGGTAGGTTTATTCCTAGATATTTTATTCTTTTTGTTGCAATGGTAAATGGGAGTGTTTCCTTGATTTCACTTTCAGATTTTTCATCATTAGTATATAGGAATGCCAGAGATTTCTGTGCATTAATTTTGTATCCTGCTACTTTACCAAATTCATTGATCAGCTCTAGTAGTTTTCTGGTAGCATCTTTAGGATTCTCTATGTATAGTATCATGTCATCTGCAAACAATGACAGCTTTACTTCTTCTTTTCCGATTTGGATTCCTTTTATTTCTTTTTCTTCTCTGATTGCTGTGGCTAAAACTTCCAAAACTATGTTGAATAATAGTGGTGAGAGTGGGCAACCTTGTCTTGTTCCTGATCTTAGTGGAAATGGTTTCAGTTTTTCACCATTGAGGACAGTGTTGGCTGTGGGTTGTCATATATGACCTTTATTATGTTGAGGTAAGTTCCCTCTATGCCTACTTTCTGTATTTGTAGACTTTTTGATGATGGCCATTCTGACCTGTGTGAGGTGATACCTCATTGTAGTTTTGATTTTATTCTTAAGATGTTAAGCATGACTTGTGGGTTCAATTCACGGATATGCTGAACTAATACTAAAATGTATCTGAAAGGTTGCTGAATTCCTGGAACACTGACTCTTGCTATGGGCAATACATTGCTCTTTTCATTATTATTTCAAAATATAGGCCATGAACTCAGTTATTCTACCATGCCAACTTTCGTCATTAACAGTTAATATTTCTGAAGATTCACACAATTAAGAGAGAAAGATAGGAGTATGAACTACATGAAACATATGTAAGTAATGATAAAGATGATTTAATGAATAAAATAACCTGGACTTACAGTAAGGGTATTTTCCATTTTTATAGGACTCAATTATAAATTAAAGCCTTTGTCAGTAAACATTAGGCTTCCTGCTAATTACTTGAAGTAAATTAACAAATATGTCCTTTGGAAAACAGTATCAGCTGAGTCCTAGTCTGAAGGCTAAGTCTGTATCAAGTCTGTTACTGTTAGTAGTAAGAGTTTTATTACCCTGCTATCTATGGCCTTTTGTCCTGGAAGGGCTGTGTTTGGGTTCAGCCTTCCGTGGGGAATAAATCTGAGGAGCGTCTGAGGTACTAGAGAGCATCCCCATTCAAAATCTAGCTCTTCCACTGACTGATTGTATAATATGGGACAAAAGTTTTGAAACTTTTTCAAGCCCTAGTTACCTCATCCAGAAATGAATTTTTTGGAGAATCAAATGAAATAATGATTGTAAAGCTCTTAGCACAATATCTGGCATACAGGAAATACTCCATTACAATGAACTCTTCTTCTTATCATCTTCTACAATGCACCAGACCTTTCTGTTTATTCAATTACAATATCACAATGGCCCATTCAGGGGAAGGCTGAACAGCACCTCATTTTGACAAGGTAAGATGAGAGATGAGATGCATCAAAAATAAGTACTAAGTGATGTAAGTTCATTTTTTCCCATATGATCGTAGAATTGAAAAAGGGCTCTGCTGATTAAGAGGAAATATTCAAAATGATCATGAAGGTGTTTTTTTATTTTATAGAGAAAAAAGCCCTCAGTATCTACTACTTTAAAAAATGTTAGCAAAACCTATAATCCCTACAGTCATCAAAATTAGTGGGGCTATTGATTTATTTAGCTTGATTTCTCAGTTTGGATTAATTGTTTGGTGAGAGTGTATTGAAAGGAAATTAATTGCTTGATAAGAACAGTGCTAATGCTAATGGATAAACGATTACACACACACTCTTATCCATTAAGGGAAGCTGGAGAAACCTGGGTAGAAGTATATTTTTTGAGGGTTGGGAAGAGGCAACACTTACTTGAAGCAACCCAGAGAATCTAATTATAGCAGAAAGAAGAGGAAGGGAAAAGAAAAGGGGAATGAACAGTGGTGATGAGTGGGGTGTGGATGGGGAGTGGTCATGCAGCCTGACCACTTATCACGTGAAATATTGGACTGGGCTGAGGTTGGGTAACTTTGGACACTGCAAAGGCCCCATCCTTACTCTCTGAAACTTGGGGTAATCTTTAGACATTACCATTAATTATTTAGACCCAGAAGGCTGCAAAAACACCTTGATTCATTGGCAAAGTGACAAGCATATGGTGTGTTTTGCAAAGCCCTAGCTTTCTGTTGAGACAAAGCTAACATTAATTTCTTACAAATTCTACAGGGACTTTCCAAGCCAGCCGTGTTAACATCATTTGACATTGAAGTTGGAGAGCTGGGAGGAGTTTTGAAAACTAGGTTAGATCCAAAGTAGTAGCTTTATTCAGGCTGGTGACAAGGAAGCTTCTGAGGCACCATAGATTTCCTGCAAAGAGCAACAGAGCATCGGATAGCTCTGCAGCTTGATTGATAATAGAGGTGGCAGGTCTATTTAGTGGGTCCTACAGGATGGTGCTTAGAATCTGGTGTTTCCTGCAGTGCTTGGCACTTCAGCAACCCTCAGGCAAGAGTCCCAATTCAGACTCACCAAGCATGTGGTGCAGACCACCATCAGGGCTGCCCTCTGGTTGAGTGAGGCAAGCAGCCCACCAATATACAAGCTGTTAGAGGGCATCCCCCAGGGACATGAAAGAGGAGGGAGAGAATGAAAGGGGGTGTGGTTATATGAAGTGAAAGATGTACAAAGGACCCCTCATGGTCTGCAGATACTTATTGTTTGGACTGCTTCTGACAGGGCTTCAGATTTAAGCTGCAAAGCTTCTCTTGTTCTAAGGATAGATTTGTTCCATCTTCCATCCTGCAATGGACCCTTAATGAGTCCAGGGGCACATAGTTCATTTCTCGCCCTCTATCTTCTCTGTCATCTTTGGACCTCCTCACACCTCCATCAGAAAGTGAGGTAATGTTTGAATTTCATTTATTGTATGAGTTTATAGAATGCATTTTGCACAAGGATTCTGTCTCATGGCAACAAGGTTTAGCAATCAAGGCATAAATAGAGCTTTTCTTAGGAACTACCAGAAAAAAGCCTGTGATGATACAGAGACAGCAAATGAAAATATGAACTGTTTGTATTAAGGGAGAGAGTGTGCATGGATACAGAGTAAACAGGATTTAGATAAAAACATTTCTAAAGAATCTGAGGGGCCGACATGGCCAGTTCTGGATTGTTCATGGACAACGTGACCTCTTCAGCCGAGGAATAAGAACTCTACTCTGAGAGGGGGTCATATGGTCTATTTCAACATGATTTAGGCAAATCCATTCATAAATTATGTCAGAGATACAAGCATTGGCCGTATTTTAAAAAGACCTCTTTGTCTGGAAACCTCTTATATCCATTCAAAACTTTTTGGTTACAAGAACACCATTTTCCTTCTGTTCCCAGAGAAAATAAATTATAAAGAATATCAACCATTTTTTCCCCACAGTAAAATAAAGTCTTTTATACATCGTGGCCATGTAATCACTCTTCCACCTTCCCCAAGCTGTACAATCCCAGTTTTGTTAATATTTCCCCACAGGTGCATTTTCCAAGCGTCTCTTCACCTGTTAAGCACTCCCACTAGTAGACTTTCCCCATATTTCACTCCCATTCATGTTGAAGGTCTGATATCCAGACTGGGGGATTCTAGGAAAGTGCTGATAGCTACCAAGAGCGGTTTGTGACTTCAGTTTATCTAACTTGTGACTTCAGTTTTGCTCATTTGTGCTTTATCTCTCCCTATAAACTATCATAGAATCATTGCATCATCTTCTTGGTACTCCCCCAGGTTCAAACCCACATCCTTTTCATGCATGGGCATTGCTTTCCAGATGTCTGAATCTCTTCTTCATAAACACGGTGCTCACCGTCATGGGAATAGTATTTCATGGTTCCTCTTGAGACCTTGACACATCCATCTAACAGGTTTGGAGCCCAGAAAAGAGGATGCAGAGAGCTACTCCAGGTCAATTATAGACCAGTTCCTCTTCTATGCCTTGTGTGTGCTGGTTCTTTGTCTTGGTGTTTTGTCCACAGCGCTTTCTTCTCAATGGAAATCTTCTCCTCTTCCTTGGGGACCCAACTCAGACATTATCTCATTAAAATCCTATGATGGATGACGTGCACCTCTCCACTTTGTATGCCTACAGACGCCCTTAATATCCAATCCGCAAGTGGAGGTCGAAGAGAGCCAAGCAGGGACTTTATTAAATTTTTTATATTCTCAGAAGTTAACAGAATACTTGGCACACGGTAGATGTTGTGTTTCCTGAATTAATTAATTAATCAATTAATTAAATACTGGAGTTTGGAGAGAAGGCAGAATTGAAAGTCACTAGCATAGAGCTATTATGCCACAAGAGTGGCTCAGAGGAAGAGAGGAGTGAGAAAGGGAAAATGGTCAAGAATCCAGCCACAGCAAACCCTCATTTGTGTGTGTGTGTGTGTGTGTGTGTGCGTGTGTATAGATGAGCTAACAAAGAGTGCTTGGGGAAGCATCACAATACTGTTATTTTATAGATGTGAATGAAGAAACAGAGTTTCAAGAAGGAACATTAAAAAACACCTCTCGTAACAGGGCCCTGCTGTTTGAGCCCCTGCCCACCTCTGCAACTCAAAGATGTGCCTCTCTTCCTCCCTTAAGGCTTTCTTTCACTTCCAGAAGCATCAGAGCTCTCTCCTACTTCACAAACTTGCCACTCATAGTCCCTCTGCTTGGAACGCCCTTTACTCCTGCTTCTCTCAGAGACCTCATCTCCATCTTCACTGCAATGTCCCCCTTCAGAGGCCCTCCTCACCCCTCTTCCCAGTGCAAGCTCCCATTTTACTCTCCTTTTCGGCCTCCTGCTTATTTCCTTCACAGAAGTGATCAGATTTTTAATTGCTGGATGCACGCATGCACATATTTTGTTTTTCATTTGTTACTAGAATATGAACCCCATGAAGGATGACACTTAATGAGAGAAGATAGAAAATAAAAATAAAGCAGACTTGGATCTACTTCCCTGCCAGAGCTGTGTACTTATTGGCAAGAGGGTATTTTTCTGCTCACTTCAACAGTCACTCCTGCCTGTCCCCCACCCCGCCACAGGGCTGGGAACTAGACACTACCCCTTGCCCCTTATCACTGAATTTCATGGGACACCCTCACCACGTCCCTGCCAGGATACAGCTCCTCCAAATCCATTTTAAACAGAGATGAAGGCTCCTATTACTTCCTGTTCTTGCCTTTTCAATAAAGCTAAGCTGTAGGGCAAAGATTTCAAGGAAGGTTCTGGCCCCAGGAGATCCCTGCATGGAGGGGCACTACAGGGTGGCTTCATTGCTGTTCTGGGCTCTGGAAATGGAATAGCGGGTCGCATTGTCTCCCTGCGGGGGGCATGTAAAACTCTGCAAACAGTCCCAGCGTGCTTATAAAACCTCAGGTCACTGACAATTGCAATGCTCATTTGCTGTGGCCAATTTAACACTAATAAGCTGTAACTGGGCTTCAGGGATTTGTTTCCATGGCATGTAAACTCCCTTTAGAAACACAGTCCCCCAAAGAGATTGCACAGTCCCCCAAAAGAAACCGAATAGGTTTCTTGTTTCCTTCTCTATTTTTGTAAGCTGACTTGTAGCCCGTTTTGGAAGCATTTCCCCATTAGCGGAATCACCACTTCTATCTTTGTCAGAGTCTGTGCTCCACCAGGGGGCAGCCCACCTGCCATCGGACCTGCGGGGATAGTGGGCAGAGAAGCACCAGAGCCCCAGGTTTCTCATCTGGGGAAGTGTGGGGTGCAGTTGCTGGACAGATCCAGCCGCTTTCACATCTGGGTAGCAGACCTGGATACGTGCACAGAGTTCAGACGACTCAGGACAGGCACCGTGTCAGGGTACCCAGATGGGCCTCTGTACTCTTTGTCTCTGAGGCTGTCTGCGGGGCTGCCCTCGGACAAGCCCAGCTGAGTGAGGCACAGCCATTACCTCACAGGTGGCTGACAGACACCCCCCAAACCCCTCTCCTGGGAAGGAGCCCTCTTGGAAGCTCTGGATCATTCCTGTTGCCTCAAGTCAGAAGAAGTCACTCCACTTTGGACTTGATTCCCTGTGACTTGGAGGCAGGCACCAGGCCCACAGAGCATTCGGCTCACTTCTCCCTCATGGTAGGAGAGCTGATCACCAGGCCTCACAGCTTCCATAGATTTGGAACAAAACGGAAAAGGGGCTCTTTTCCTTCAAGCATGAGCGTACTTCTCTTCCAACAGACAATTCACGTGGATCTCAGAGACCTCATAGATTTATTGTGATTGCCAGCTTCAAACTCCTCTGTAAACGCTGACAATTCAGATTTACCCAAAATAAGAAGTCGTGGTGTTCCTCCTAGCCTCCTTGAGGCCTGGGATGCTGAAGCAAAAGCACCCTGGTTCCAACCAAAGCAACATTTTACCAGAAACCTGGCAGGCGCACGGCCTCGCCATCCCCACGGACTGAGTATGGAGCGGAGTCGCCAAATTGTTTGTAATCTGCCAAACTCCGTTAGGAGTTTGCTTGTAGCTCGGAAGTCCTGCCAAAAACTTCTCACTAGTTCTGGGCAGAGACACCCGGAGACACCTCCGGGGCCAACTTTCTTTCGTTACGTTCAGCTAAGATGCAAGCTGTCCTGAGAGAGCCAGAGTGACGAGGGAAGTCGGGAGGGGGTGGGGCGGGGTGACCCCGAGATAAGTTGCAGCTGAGAGCCCAGCTCCTCTGGTAGAAAACCGCCGCTTTGCAGCCCATAGTCCATTACCCAAGAAGGGCAGCTGACAGACCCAGGGTTCAGGCCAGTCACTCAGAAGCCAGGGGCTGTGAGGACAGTGGCCAGTCACCATGGGAGCAGAAATCTGCCCCTCCTGGGTGACGCTCTTCCTCTGGAGTAGGAGACTGCCATGAGATGGATCTCTGCAATTTTCCTCTGAGAAGGAAGGTTTCATTGTATGTGTGTGTGTGAGTGAGTGAGAGAGAGAGAGAGAGGGAGGGAGAGCGAGCGAGTTGGAGTGTGGGTTACTGCAATTTTTAATCCAGCCATTTCCCAACCCCCTACATTTGATGTAAAATACGTAACCCACACTGGAATCAAATTATTGGCAGTGAACTAACCCTGCCACGTGTTTGGCCTCTGTCTGGCCCATGTATCAGTCCCCCTCTCATTGCTCACAGTTCTGATCCTCACCCAGTGGACAAAACCCCATGCTTTCCAAGGCACAAGCTGCCCCCTTCTTCCCTAATGAATGATAGCATGTACCGTATCCATTTATGCCCATCAAGGCCATAGCTCACGTCCTGGCTGCTGCTGAATAGGAGCTGGCAAATAAGACAAACACCTGGTGGCCAGAGCACCCTTGCTGGGATGTTCTCTCCCTGACCCAGCTGGGAGGCAGGCACTAGATTGTTCCTGGGCGAGTGGAGAGATCCTTGCACAGAGGGGAGGCCAAGTCCTCCCTAGGGGTTCAGGAAATGTGCAGGCTCTCTCCCTCTGATCTCCAGTTGCCAGACCAAGTCTACAGGCAGTGTGGTCTCATGTAAGGAGACAATTAGTCCTCCTGGGCAAGAAGTTAGGATGTTAGTAATTCCTTGGCTATTGGCTAGCAGTGTCAGCCAGGTAAATTATTTTCCACCTTTGTGTTTCAATTTTCTCCGATTTACTCTATTCCATCTCCACTCACCCCTGAAAAATGGTGGCAGCAAACACTTCCTTATAAGAATGTGGTGAGAATGGGTTATATGGTTGGCACACCTGGAATTTTGTAAAGGAAATGGGCTACAAATACAGATCTCATCATAGGTAAATTCTGCTGAGAGGTGATGAACTTGGTGATGGTTATGGAATGCTTATGAGGTGAGGCTTGGCTTCATTAAGGCCCACAGTTGTGGATGTTCTTGTTGGACATCTCTTTAAGGAAGGCCATTGGCCAGAAGACAAGAGCTGAAGGGTAAAGTGTTGGCAGCACAACACATGGAAAAAACTGAGGGTGTTTATTCTGCAGGAAACTGGAAGGACCCGTTTTGAAGCACTTGAAGGGTTGCCACTTAGGAAGATCAGAGTTGTTCTGAGTAATCCTTGATAGGCGAAAGCTGAAAGGAGCCAAAATTTGAAAAAACCTAAAGGAAGATATTTCTAACAATTAGAATTGTCTGATTGTCCAATTCAGTTTGGGACAAATATGAACTGAACACTGATAAAACCTTGAGAATCTCTGATTCATAATTCTATGATTTTCTTGTGTTAAGTCTGCATCTCCTAATAATTATATATAAACTACCACCTGTCTAACAAGTACTCTCCATCTTTATACCTCAAACAAACTTGCTGGGATACCCTGTGGGCAGTTTAATCATTCTCAACTCTCTGTCTTTGTTTTTTCCTCTACACCAGGAATGCCTGTGCCCCTTTTGAAGGTGATTTCCCAATTCTGCTTTAAAACCTTGCTTTAACCCCTATAATGTTTCACTTGCTCAATTTCTCTGAGCCTCCTCCATACACATTCAGTTCAGTGTTGTATGTACCTAGTTGCCACATCATTATTTTTACTGGTTGGCTCTATTTATTCTGTTGAGTGTTCTGGTGGATATGACATCTCCTGCCCATCCCAGTCTCCACCGCCACTACTAAATGGAGAGGGTCATCCATGAGATGTCGCCTGGGGTAAATTCTGCAAAAACCCTGACATCTCTTGATGTAGAATCTTCAGCTTTCTAGCCATCAAGGCCATTGCAAGATTTTTAGCTTCCACAAACTTCACAGAGGAAGGTAGCAACACTGAGACCCTGTGCTGGATTTCATGTTTTGATGAGTAACTAAAACTATAGCCTGTTTAGATATTGTTGCAATTTAGAATGTTGGCCAAATAAGCTGATAAGTTTGTATAATAAATTTACTATGCAAATAATAGAATTGTGTGTAAATTAGTGATTTATGTTCTGGTTTTATCTGTTTAGATCATTCTTTCAACAAATATTTACTGAGTGTCTTATGTCCAATGACCTGGGGTAGATTCAAAACACCATAAGATAGGGCAGCTGCCCAGAAGAAGCATTTGTGATCTTACGCACCCCTGGGATTATTTTGAAGGTGAGTAACATAATAGATATGAAAACATTTTTTAAACTGTGAAATTGTGTATTTGTAACAAAAAAAAATCAAAATTACAAGGTGTGGCATTTGTAATGTTTCATTTTAAGTGACCTTAAGTCTATTCACACATATTTATTGTATATACTGCAAGCAGGTCAGGCTTTTTGAGGGTTGGGTCTCCCCTTTTTCCTTTCCCAATATCACCAGACCATCCAGAGCATTTAACTCACATCTGAGTCTCTGAGACAATCATGTCTCTCCCACTAGCCACCCCTTCACTGCTTATGTGGGTGCAGGCTCAGGTCCCTTTCTGCCTGCTCTGATCATCGTTTTAGACTGCTTCTATGTCATTAGCATGTGACAGGAGATGGCATTCTCCTGTCCCTCTTCTACACACTGCATCCCCCACTTCTCTAGCAGGAAGATATGTAGCTGGCTCTCTCCACACAGACTTTCAGTGAAGAAAACGCTGTAAGCAGAACATTGATCAAATTGCTGTGATGTAGCTCTTAATGGACAATATAGAATAATAATGTTAAAAAGAAGTGTTACTATAAAATGTTATGCTGTTTTAACTTATAATGATGCAGTCTTCAATTTAGAGGTCAGGACTGGGGTTGGTAAAGAATTCAGTTTGTCCTTGAGTGACCTCTACTGGTGATTCTGAGATGAAGTCGCGTTTAAACCTTTGGATTAAAAAAAGAACACTAGGGAATTCTGAAATGATGGCCAAAGACGTAGTGGGAAGAATCCTCAAACACCCACGTTCTCTCGGGGCGAACTCGTTGGCCCTCAGTGTGTGTGCTACGGCCCCATGCAAATCATGTACTCCTCACGAAGCTCTGAGCGGCATTATTATTAACGTCCTACAGAGCAGGAAAGTGACTGTCAGAGAGGTTAAACAACTTACCTGGGTCACACAGCTAGTAAGTAGTAGAAGCAGGATTCCAGCTCAGGGCCAGCTGGTCCACAGCCTAAGCTTCCGCTCTGCTGGGCTCTCCCTACCTTTCTCCAGGAGCCCCTCCACGGCCCCAGAGAGATGCAGGGGTGGTAAATAAGGATGCACAATTAGGTCCTTACATGGGGGCTGCTTGGGGAAAACAGTTTCTACATAGAACTGAGATGTTAAATAGCAAATCTGTTCTTCACTTCCTTTTAAGTGTGTGAGCCTGGGAGCTTAGGCCTCATGTTTGCTCATTTGTAAACAGTTGTTCTCCTAATTTAGGTCAGGGATTTGGGTTTCATTTCCATGGTCAATTTGGGTCAAAGTTTTGGCAGTTCATCTTAGATGTAAACTTGTGGGTATGGAAATGTATTTTCCATATTTTCATGTTTTAGGATTAATATCATAAAAGCAAACACCCAGCTGATTTTCTGGGCACAACAACATTTAGCACCTTGTCCCTGCCCGTCAGGGGTTTACAGCTAGCTAAGCGAAGCCAAGTTGTAAACAGGGTGAAAAGGAAGAGCCGCCAACACTGACACTTTCCAGGTATGGAGGGGTGGTAGGGAAGAGAGAGGGAGATAAACTCTCAGAAACGGTGCAACCTGAGCCTTCAATAAAGGTGGGCCTTAAAAAGCAAAGAGAGGTGGACCGTGCAGGTGGACGAAGGGGATGAAATACTTGGAGACGAGATGCAGGTGGCTTGTTTGGGGGCTGGAAGGACGCCCCATCATTGGGGTGGAAGGTTGAGGTGGAGGTCACTGAGGCTGGATGGGGAGACTGAGGCCAGACGGTCAGAGGTGAACCCGGTGAGGAGATTATCTCACTGAGAGGATGGAGGGGCCTTCTTTTCTCACGACTTTAAGGAAAAGTATAGAAGCTTTCTTTTGGGGACAGGAGCCGGACCTGACAACGTCTTGGGGTCCTTGCCAACCCCATGAATGTTCATTCAGATGTTTGAAAAGACGTTAAGAGCTACCAGTTTTAGTACTACCTCCCATTTTTGATTGCTACTATGTTCCAGATACTAAGCACCTAACAGGCATTATCTCATTTTACCCTCTGATTATCCCATAAGGAGGTACTATTCTTACCTCATCTTACAGGTGAGGAACTTTAATGCCCTGGAACACACGCATGTGCACTAACCATATGTGTGTCTAAGTTGCAAGTTGAAAATGTGGGAGTTCAGCTTCGCTTCATGCCATACCCCTCTGTACTTTACAATGGGTCGTTTACTCTTCAGACGTCTAGAAAAGCATCATCTCCAATGTGGAAGGAATCTCTCTTTTCTCTGTAGGGACAACAGTACAGGAAAAGGGTTAAGTGTCACACTGAGTACTCTTAGGACCCTTAGGTAAACTGGACACGTTTTTTTCCAAAGATAAAAGTGCAGTTGGAAAGAGTTCACCCTTGAAAAGGAATTTATGACTGTCATTCTGAAAATGTCCAGATGGTGGCGCTGCTACCTCAGTGATTCCACACCCTTTTCTATTCGTTTTAGATGGGTTTGGATGAAATGAACGTTCAGCAAACCTTAATATTCACATATTTTCTAATCTATGATTTTATCAGGATCCATGATTTTTCAGGACTAGATTTCATGAAGTGATACAAATCAGGATAAATCGGGAACTTAAAAAAAATTAAACTCCTGTTTTCTACAACATTCAGCTAATTGTTCAGAACTGCTCTGAATCAATTGTTACAAATGAAAAACCTATCACAGTTGGGGTGAATTTTCTCTTATTGGAAATGGAGTGCCATGTAGAACAAAATTATGTTATAACATAAGAAACAATACCAAACAAATATCTTACGAATTAAAGAGAGAAGGATATTAACCCCGCAGCCTAAATACGAAACAAGTTCTAATGTTTTAAAGTTAAGTGAAAACTTTTCTTGACAAAATGAATACGTTCTCTTCAGATATACAGCCACTGACATCACCAAGAGATTTTTCTCTTTGATTTTAGCCTTATCTTCTCCCCAACCCCAAAGCCTTTGAAATGGCTATTTTGTATTTGTTGTATTAGTGAAATGGCCTGATTTTGGCCCCTGTACACATTTCCAGGCCAAATGGTTAAATGTTTGATGTTTTTGTACCACCCCCTTCTGAGGACTGTGTCTCTCCTTTGTTTTATTAGCAATGCTAAAGCCAGCATACCCACAGCCCTGGTGAAGGAAAATTGGATTATTTATTCTCTTGGAAGTCGCATTAAAGCATTACTTTCCTTCCCAAACAATGTTTTCTAAACATTCTCTCTGATTACACAAAATTTTTAGTCTGTCCAACTAAACCATATATTTTAAGAGACATTTTCAAACAAGTACATTCAGGAACTCAAGTGTTCAGGGACAAAATACAGCCCTCTGTGCAGTGCCTAGAAGTTAAGTTGCCTCCTAATAAATATACAGCGTGTGTAACTGCAAGCTTGGGAGGTCTGTTCGTGGGAGTTAACAGCATAAATTCCAAGGGAATTCAGAAAACAGACACTTAAAATAACACCAGTAAAGTCACACTAACTGCGGCATATCCAGCACAGCCTGTTTAATATGGTGTGATTTTTATTAGGTAACGTGTGGTACTTTAAGCCAGAAAACAAAAACAACTAAATAGGCAAAACTTGGGATTATCCCTTTCTCTAAACGGTTCGAAGCAAAGCTGAGAAAACCACTCATCTGAACCGAATAACAAAGAGATTTTGTGTAGGGTTTTCCTCAGCGGTGCTCTGCGGTCAGATAACTGATATCAGCAGTCAGGTTTCTAGACTTCCTCACCTATGGCTTTTAGCTGTCGTGCTGTCTCTTCACAGTCATGATAATGGCAGCTGATGCTAGCAGGACATTTGCTCTCTTTGCCAACAAGCATCCCCCAGTGGCACCCTGGGAGTGGTTTGTGTTTCTTGGTGAAGGTTATCTTTACCCATGTCGTGGGTCAGCAGAAGAAAACCCAATGCATTAAAATGTCATGGGGCCATCGCCCTCTGTGACTAGCCAGTCTGGGGTTCTGCAGTGGATCTTGTTCAAATCAGAAGTTCAACAGCTGCTAGGCTTTTGGTGGAAATGAGGTGGATTTGGTGGGTTATTTTGTATTCAGTGTATCAGGAAAAAATTAAACACAGGAACATGGCTTTATCAACTAAGCAGAGAAATCCAAAGTGGGTCTACGAGGAATGTGTACAAATATTCCCCTCCTTTTTTATGTTCTCTCTCCATCCCAGTCCCCTTCATTAAAAGTGACTAGGTATCCTGAAAAATGCCTTTTATTTATCAGTGAGTATGTGAAAATTTTCCACCATTAATATTCTGCATCAAAACCATTTAGTCCAGTGTCCTTTCTGGAATAAACCCTTGCAAACTTACCTCCCACAAAGAATATAAACTTAGGATGTGGAGATTTGAACAAAAAATATAAATAGTTAACTCTGCTTCAATTATTGAAGGAGACCCCAATTTAATAATGAAGGAGACTTAAGAAATATATATTTGTAGATATTTTGAAAGAAGTAAAATACAGAATTTTGTATTCTAGAATTTTTTTTTTTTCCTTTTGGGAAAGTACTTTTTAGTAGATAGAAAAGCACTATTTACTTTTCTAGCATCCAGTTAATGTGCATTATGCATAAGTGGAAAGAAGTAATTATTAATGATTCTATTGTGAATGGCCAGGGTGGTAGCCACTTTTATTCTTAACTGTATTGAATGGAATTCCCCATTAGTGAGTTCATTATTTTTCAAAGTAATCATAATAACCTGGAATAATCGCTTAATATGACTTAACTAAAAATGCAACAGTGAATTAACTACTTATTATCAAAGATATCCACCATCCCAAAGCATAAATTAGTGATATCTCAAGCTCTTTCTCTGTTGCATGCCCTTAAAGATTTTTTTCTCTTGCAGCTTTCACTAAACAACTAGGGGTGGTCATCAGACAATAAATTCTCTTTGATATCCCTTCCAATTTCCTTCAAGATGGAGTGCAGCTTGCCCTTGAGAAATTTAAAACATTTTTGTTTGTTGTGGTTTAAATTGCCTCCTGACTTTTTTTTACTGGGTAGCTATAGCCAATAACAGTAAGAAAAAATGAGATAGTTCCAGAGAATATACAATTTAAAAATATATTTTCACCACCCTAATTCCCTTTTGAAATAATGTTTCTGTTAGTGATTAAATAAGGAGTTTGAGTGGGTGTCTTATTGTCTATAAATAAACTTGAGAACATGCATTATAAAGAGCCATATTTTTACTATCTCATCTCCACTAAACAAAACAATATTTTCTGGCACCTGTACACTCAATGTTGCATGTAGTTCTTATTATGGAATTTCCTTTCTCCTTTTGAGATTGCAGATAATTACTGAGTGTGATAGAAACTTTATAGCCATTAAAAATAGAACAGAAAAATGTTACCAGACGGCAAGTTGTTCAAAATAAATATGAAATAGTTCTTGAGTCCTATCTGAAACACTGGTTGGCTCTGCTAGCTTCCAAAAGCATGTAGGTTTCATTTCTTGCCTCTTGATTCTTTAAGAAAAAAGAATTTTTCAGAGCTTAGGAAAACGTTTACCAAATCATTGCTTTAATTTTAATTTGGTATAGAATCTGGCTATCTGCAATTGCTGTTTTTTTGTTTAAAATGGCTGAATATTAGAATTTTCAAATAGCTTAACCTATAATTGTCCTTTTCCAATCAGCTTTGGCAGTGCTATATTGAGATTTGCGTTGGTTTAAGTAAAGGGAATGGCATCCTGAAATATAATGGTGAAAACAGTAGTCCATGGGCCCCCTCTGAACTTCGCATTCATCAAGACTTATTGACTTCTTTATTATGGGGTGAGAAGAATGAGATTGGAAATGAAATCAGACACATGGAGTATCTGTGGGTGCTTGTTCCACTTAAGTTTGCTAGGGCTTTCAAAAATCCTGATCAGGGGTCTTCCCTGGTGGCGCAGTGGTTGAGAGTCCGCCTGCCGATGCAGGGGACGTGGGTTCATGTCCCGGTCCGGGAGGATCCCACATGCCGGCTAGGCCCGTGAGCCATGGCTGCTGAGCCTGCGCGTCTGGAGCCTGTGCTCCGCGACGGGAGAGGCCACAACAGTGAGAGGCCCGTGTACCGCAAAAAAAAAAAATCCTGATCATTTTTATGTTTATTATCTGAATTGTGGTGATGGTAACTCAAGTGTATACAGATTTCCAATCAACACAATATTGTTTACATTAATTATATTCAGTTTTCTGTATACAAATTATACCTCAATAAACCTGGGGGGGGAAGAAGTCCTGATCCCTTTTCTTTAAAGTTACCAAAAATGTTCAGATCTTTAAAAAAAAAAAAAAAAGTGATAGCATATGGTAATCTGCCAAGATTGTTTGCAATTTAAATCTGAATTAGATCAGCTTTGATCGTCTCCAAATTCATCCTTTTGTAATTCAGAAACAAGTTCTTTAAGATTTTATAATAACCCTGCCCTTATTTTATCTTATTATTTTATTTTACCAGCCTAAATATAGCATGATATTCACAACCCCCTTTGTGGGATTATAGTAGTCAGTTTCAGAATTGCTATATGAAAATAGGGCCCAGCTCCTGGTCCAGTTTTAGAATGTAAATTGTGTTCCTTTTCCCCAGACTCAAGGAGCCTCAGTCAATTAAGTTTCAAATTCATTGAAAATACGGGCCAAGCTTTCCTTCACCAAACATGGCAATGCTTTTCTGCTTTTCTTAGCTAGCTGTTTTTGAACATTTACTTTGTGTCAAAAGTTAGCTGAGCAATTTAAATGCAATATGTCATGTAATCCTTAAAAACTTTGAGTTAGAAACTAACAGTATTCTTATTTTACAAATAAGGAAACTGAGACTCTGAGCACCTACATGACATGTCAATATTGCACAGCTAATAAGGAGCCAGCATTTGAACTCAGATTAGAGGTAACACATGTGCCAAACACTGTTCTCAGTGATTTACATGCATTTATCTCATTAGAGTCTTAGACACAGATCCTGAGCAGTGCTGTGTTATTCCCATTTCACAGATAAGGAAACGCAAGCATAGAATGGTGCTACATTGCCACTCTGCGGTTCTAAGGCATTATGTACCAATCTATATTCTGCAATAAGAAGAATTTCATGGTCAGATAAGCTTGGGGGCATTGCTTATTCTAACTCCTTATTTCTAGCTCCGTAGTGAATAATTCACTCTGCTCCCTAGTTGTTCTGAGAAGTTCTGTAAGAACAATCCTGCTTAATGTTGTTTAAGCCAGTGTTTCTCAAATTTATATAGGATGGAAACCCTTTTATGTGTAACTGTTCTGAATATTCTGCAGAAAACCCTTTGGGAAATACTCATAAAGCCAGAAAAGTTCAAGATGATGGGTAACCGGCAAGGACTCTAGATGGTATTCAGTATAGAGCATTGGTAACCATGTCTAACTGGTCAAATTGATATGCTCCTGAAGGTAATTTTGAACAGCAGTGCCCTTTCCAAATAGGGGTATTTGCCATCAGATGAAGTTAGTGGCCTAAAACTGGTCCAGGAGACAGCAACTACTCATTCGGGCAAGGGGCATAGCCAACAAACAGGGAGATGGGAGGCGGTGCTTGCCCCTGCCCTCAGCAGACGTGCTCAGAGTGGAAGCAAGTCTCCTTTTGACTTCACGCCGCCTGTTGCCACAGTCTCCTTCAGAAACATGACTCCCATCATGGAATAGGGTGATGTGGGAACATGGGAGCCTCTCGGGGACAGCTCTACAGCCTCCCAATTCAGGTTGCTACTTCCTAAATCTGGTTGTCAAAGTACAGCTGTTCGGCTTGGGAACAGTTTGTAAAGTTGGAATTAATGGGCAAGTGTGTTCTTGAGAACACTGTACCTGATTTTGCCTGAAGATAAAGCTTGAAGGTCGCCCACTGATGGTGGTAGTTGTGCCCACGAGGTTACAAAACTGAAAATGGCCCTGGGAGTTTTGCCAAATAAGGACAGCAGGAGCAGATCCTTGGAAAAAGAAAGAGCTGGGAGTGAGGGGTGGGATGGCGGGTTGCTCTTTGAGTAATTACAGTGCTTTCAAGAAAACGTTAGCATTTATCTTACTGAGACATTTGCCTCATCGAAGCTGAGCTGTTTTTCCCTCGTTTCAATGAGATATTGAGGGAGCTCTGAACTCTGTGGCAAATGTTAACTTTTTAATGAAAACCCTTGCACACTGTGTCCCAGAGGCAGGGCCTGTGTGGGGCTGAGAAGCAAGCTAAACGAACCGCTGCTCAAAATTCCAGGAGGTTAATAGGCAAATCAACCTAGAAATGGAGAAACCAGCTGTAGCTCTTCTCTTTCCCTGCTTTTCTTACAATTCAAGCATCTGGGCACCATCTTAGTGCACAGATATCCCATTTTTCAACTTCTGGGGGGCTTTGGCTAAAGGAGCCGTTTGTTTTTTATTATTATTAAGGGCATCCTTTTTTTGACAGGCTCCAGACAGCCTTGCCAGTTCAGGTCACTGAGGTGGGCTGGGAGGGAGGAATCGTGGCCTGATCCCTTGCCTGACTGAAACAGAAAGGTCCCATCACCCCTTCCTCCTGCTTCCTCTTGCCAGTCCATTTATGGGAATGGAATATGGTGGGGATGAAAAGTCCTAGACCCGCACAGCTTGAGCTGTGTATACCTTCAGGTGATCTAAACCACAGGTTCTCAGATTTAGTTACACACCACAATCACCTGGGAGTTTTTGAAACACTGGTACTGGGTCTGCCCCCCAGAGATTCTGGTTCAATTAATCTGGGGTACAGCCTGGGCCTGGGGATTTTAAAGAGCTCCCCAGAGGATTTTCGTGTGAAGCAAAGATTGAGAACCCACTGGTCTAACCCAAAGTGAATTCTGCTGTTCCACGTGATGGTAATAGATGTGTCCCTCTCCTGAATAGCCATTGACCACTCTCCCCTGCCACCCCTGCCCCTGCCATGCTTCACCAACCCCTACTCCAAAATAAAACCAAAAATGTCCAGTGGTCATTGGGACAAGCCACTGGGACAAACATGGTTTTGTTTTGTTTTATGACGGGATTTCTCAGAGTTTGAATATAGTAATGCACATTTTTTCATCCTCTAGAAGGTTCAGGGAGGGAAGAACTTCCCACCTCTATTGGACCCCTAATTTCATGGTAGGGCTCAGGGAACTAGGGAGCTAGTGACATACAGATCACCCCTCCTTGGGAAATGCTGCTTCTAAATTAAGAAAGAAGCCCTAAACAGATGGGCTCACATACTTAGTGTGTACCTAACATATTTGACACCCCCAGTGGATCACTTTTAACACCTCCCTCTTCTATACAACAAAATTATTTTTAGTAGTAAACATGTATAATCAGTAATCATTATTTTGGGGGGTTTCTTTAGTTGTAAAACAAGTTAAAATTTTTAAAGCATAAATTTTGATTGAAAAATATAATTCAAATTCAGTTAAATATTCCATGAATGAATGAAAATTTGTATTTACCAAACAAAAATTTTACATCTCACAATGTACACTGTTTCCCTCTTGTAAATTTTAAACAAGTAAAACCTTCAAGTAGTCACATAGACAGAATCGAAGTAACTCAAGTTCTGGTTTTTGTCTTTATAATCACTTGCTGTTGTTGTTTATTCCAAATCTACTGTTTGGGAGTCTATCATATCCTGACGCTGAAGACACTGACTGAGCTCAAAGCAAGCCTGAATGATTCTCAGTCAAACTGATTCTGGGAACAAATGTGTATAGCATATAGTTGAGTCCACGCATGTTGGAGCCAAACTTTGTAACTGGGAGTTTTAAAAATTAATTTCCATGTAGAATACAATATTTATTAAAAGATAAGTAATAAGAATTTGCTCATTTGAAGCATATATATGTGTTTGGTTGATTGATTGATTAAAATCAATTGCTTATACCTTAGACCAACCAAAGATTTGAGGGGGAGGAGCATTTTATCACTGAAATTGTTGAGCATGGATGAAGCATGATAAGAAAAAGCAGACTGACTTTAGTCAGTTTTGCTATTGTTTAAAATTCTCTGCAGACAATGCACCCCCTATTCCTTACCCCCAGAGCAGACCATTCCCACCACTTCATCCTTGTACATCATTCTATATATCCAAGGTCACCAAATTTAACAGTGGAAGTTAGAACTAAAAGCCAGTTCTCCTGATTCCCACATCAGTACCTTTCTGTGCCCAACATCTTGTGAACAATACATTTGTCTCTGCAAAGGTTTCAGAAACATCAGATGAAACTTACAATCCACTCTGTAATGAACAATACTGTCAACACAATCTGAAATGTAAGAGTCAGCCAAAATGTCCATTTGGTTCTGTGTGTATTGAGTTTCAAATCATTTCATCTCAGAGGTCTGGGTGACATGTGTCCCTTTAGAAAATAGAGATTGCTTTAGCTTTAATAAGAAGAAAATTGTTATTTTATTAACAAGAAGCTTGTATCATACTGAAAAAATTCATTGGCTGCGTTCAGCTTGAATATTGTATTCATTATGTTTCCTAATCTGTGTGATTACTACCTGTGTAATTTGATGTCTGGCACCTGCTATTGGAATTCTTTTAGTCCATTATATTTTCCATCTTTTTTTGTAATGAAGGATAAGATTGGGCCATGGAAAATTGCAGCAGACTGCCTAAGGCGAATTGCAACCAGCCTGCAGCTGGAGAGAGCAGCAAAAGATAGGAAGTTACAAAAGGAATCAGAGAAAGGTAGCTTCCAGGTCTGTGGTCTGCTGGGACTTCGCTGAGTAGGAAATGGAGCTGGCCAATTTTCCAACATGGTGATTGGCCATTCTTAATTATCTCCAATAACTCAGGTTGGCATTATCCATTCAATGAAATTATTAGGGTAAAATATGTGGGGTGTAAATGAGGTGTAAGTGTGTAGTACACTGCTAACAGATTGTTGCATAGAGTGTCAGAGGTAGGAAGTGGGGATTGGAACAAAAACAAAAAACTTGCAGTAAATTAGATGTTAAGTGCACAAATCACACAACACCAACAAAATGATACAAATGCTCAAGAGAATGAGCATTGACATCAGACATACCTAGGTGTGAATCCTTAGTCTGATCCATACCACAAGCAAATTAAAACTCATTTCCCTTATTTAAAACGGGGACTGTAATATCTACTTTATAGTGCTATTATTAAATTACATCATATTAAACCATATATGATTATGTAACATGTCTATTGAGACCACGGATCATAAATGGTCCTCAATAATTGGTTAGACTTATTTAATTTTTATATTCTAGAGGCAAGTCGGACATCAACTCCAGAGCATTTACTTGCCATTGCATTGCCTCCTCTATGTTTAGGTAAACATTTCCAAAAATTTCCTGACTATTATGGCCATCTGGTCAGTGGACAGCCTCTTGAATCACCCAGACCTGGATTTAGACCTCGCTTTGCCTTTTCCCATCTATGTGACCTTGGGAAATTTCCTTAATCTCTTTGAGCCTTAGATTTTCCCTCCCTCTGTACAGTGGGGAGAATAATAGCATCTACCTTGTAGGGTTATTACAAGGAGTGATGGAGTTAATGCGTGGGAATTGCCCAGTGGAAATGTATCTATCGTTTTAGTATTTTTGTGTGACTTTATGGGTGTTTTTGTTGTTCTTGTTTGTTTGTGGATGCCTGGTTCATCCCCAGGGGTGGCCATATAGATTTTCTTCCATCCTCAGTTTAACTGGGCTGTTGAAATCCCTGTAGTCCTGGCACTGCTGGCGTCAGTAAGAATACCCATGTCTCCTCTTCTCCATTTCCCATTTCCTGTCTCCCTGCCCATTGCCCCTGTGCCCTCCTTTACTGTCCTGTTTGCCTTCTCTCTCGCCACAACCTGGATGTTGTTTTCCATGAGAACTAGGATTCATACCAAATGTTGGGAAAAACAGGGACCATTAGTTCTCCTCCACATTAAGGTCACAAACCCTCACCGTGCCACCCCCAAGACAAAGTGAAGCCCTGCAGAGCCAAGCCTGGTGGCACAGAGAGGACCAATTCTGCGTCTTGTCCCTGCTTGGGGCCTTCAGGTGCAGCTGAAGTCCACACAGGGGAGCCTTGGGTGGGAGTGAAGTGCTTTTTCTATCTGACCCTCACTGGGAGACCCCTGCCCATTAGCAGGGCGGCCAGCCCTCTGCGTGGGCCTGTGCTCTGACCTCCCACTTCTTTCTCTCCTGAGGAAGAGGATGGGGGGCAGAACACGTTCATGCTCTCTGCTAGGAGCAGACTTTCTTTCCATGAGACTGTCAGTAGTCAGCCATGTGGCCCTTTCACTCACCTGCAGCATTCTCCCTTACCAGGGCCACACCCGGTCTGAGGAAGGGGCCGGATTGAAAGTTTAGGAGAAGTTAGGGAGGATTGGACACTAGCATTTACCAGCTGTGTGACTCTGAGTGCCTCTGTAAACTCTCTGGGTCTCGGTTTCCTGAGCTGCAAATGGAGATAATAATGCCACATACTTTGTAGAGCCGTTTAGAGAATTAAATGAATAACATATATCATATTTCTTGGTACAGTGCCTAGATACACAGAAGGAACTCAGTAAATGTGAGCTTCCTTCCCTTCCATTCCATTCTATCTATATTCTGTTTTTCACATGTTAGTGTTTCTGAGGTGGTTTGTGTCTTATAATCAGTAATATCTTACGATGAAATACAGTAAAAACTATCATTTATTGATGGCCTACTGTCTGTAATTACTTTCTACGTATTACCTTATTTAATTATCCCAATAGCTTCATGATGGAGATATTATTCTCTCTATTTTGTCAGTGAAGAAGATGAGATTCAGAGTAATCACATAGCTATTAAAAGTCAGAGCTACAACTGACTCCAAAGCCAATGCTCTTAATGGCCCCCAATCAGCCACATCAGCTTCACTAAAAATTATAAAGTAGGGGAGACTTGTCTCACCTCTTTCACTAAAGCTCAACTGTCTCTCCTAGCATTTCCCCCATTCTGGTCATCCAAGGCTGAGGAGCTCATGCCAGACACTCCATATACTGCCCAGGAAACTCTTCATTTCCTGCTATCCACCCAAATCCATTGACCTCATGCCCTGAGGCATGAGCTGTCACATATGGCCATTACTAACTTACCTAGTTAAGACTGAAAAAATAAAATAATAGGGGCAAATATTTATATAGCACTAATTCCGTGTCATGTACTGTTCTAAGCACTTGGCATAAAACTCATTCAGCCTCACAACAGCCCTGTGAGCCAGACACTGCTAACAGCCCAGTTTTACAGATGAGAAAGCTGAGGCACAGAAGTTAAGTGTCTTATCCAAGTACCACAGCTTGCGCTTGGTGGAGCCAAGATTGGACTCCCACCATCTGGCTTCAGAATCTGCACTCTGAAACCATTATCCAGACTGCCTCTGTATCTCCTCTGAAAAGAGGAGTCCTAGAGAAAGAACACCTCAACCAAATATATTAATCTTCTAAAGATGTAGTTTTCAGCCATGAGATAAATTGTAGGAGGTGGGGAATGCTCTCCAAAGCCATTATCTTGTACTTTATTATTTATTTTGTTTGTTTTTGTTTTTTTAATAGATCTTTATTGGAGTATAATTACTTCACGATACTGTGTTAGTTTCTGTTGTACAACAAAGCAAATCAGCCATATGCATACACGTCCCCATATACTCTCCCTCTTGAGCCTCCCTCCCATCCTCCCTAGCCCACCCCTCTAGGTCATCACAAAGCACCGAGCTGGAGCTGATCTCTCTGTGCTATGCAGCTGCTTCCCACCAGCCAGCTATTTTACATTCAGTAGTGTGTATATGTCGATGCTACTCTCACTTCACCCCAGCTTCACCCTCCCACCGCATGTCCTCAAGTCCATTTTCTATGTCTACCTCTTTATTCCTGCCCTGCAACTAGGTTCATCAGTACCTTTTTTTTTTTTTTTTTAGATTCCATATATATGCGTTATTTGTTTTTCTCTTTTTGACTTACTTCACTCTGTATGACAGACTCTAGGTCCATCCACCTCACTACAAATAACTCAATTTCGTTTCTTTTTATGGCTGAGTAATATTCCATTGTATATATGTGCCACATCTTCTTTATCCATTCATCTGTTGATGGACACTTAGGTTGATTCCATGTTCTGGCTATTCTAAATAGTGCTGCAATGACCGTTGTGGTACATGACTCTTTTTTTTTCTTGCGGTACGCGGGCCTCTTACTGCTGTGGTCTCTCCCGTTGCGGAGCACAGGCTCCCGACGCGCAGGCTCAGCGGCCATGGCTTAAGGGCCTAGGTGCTACGTGGCATGTGGGATCCTCCCGGACCGGGGCACGAACCCGTGTCCCCTGCATCGGCAGGCGGACTCTCAACCACTGCGCCACCAGGGAAGCCCCCATGACTCTTTTTGAATTATGGTTTTCTCAGGGTATATGCCCAGTAGTGGGATTGCTGGGTCGTATGGTAGTTCTATTTTTAGTTTTTTAAGGAACCTCCATACTGTTTTCCATAGTGGTTGTATCAATTTACATTCCCACCAACAGTGCAGGAGGGTTCCCTTTTCACCACACCCTCTCCAGCATTTATTGTTTCTAGATTTTTTGATAATGGCCATTCTGACCGGCGTGAAGTGATACCTCATTGTAGTTTTGATTTGCATTTCTCTAATAATTAGTGACGTTGAGCATCTTTTCATGTGCCTCTTGGGCATCTGTATGTCTTCCTTGGTGAAATGTCTATTTAGGTCTTCTGCCCTTTTTTTTTTTTTTTTTTTTTTTTGCGCTGTGCGTGGGCCTCTCACTGTTGTGGACTCTCCCACTGCAGAGCACAGGCTCTGGATGCGCAGGCTCAGCGGCCATGGCTCACGGGCCCAGCCGCTCCGCGGCATGTGGGATCTTCCCGGACCAGGGCATGAACCTGTTCTGCCCATTTTTTAACTGGATTGTTTGTTTTTTTGATATTGAGCTCCATGAGCTCTTTGTATATTTTGGAGATTAATCCTTTGTTGTTTCATTTGCAAATATTTTCTCCCATTCTGAGGGCTGTATTTTTGTCTTGTTTATGGTTTCCTTAGCTGTGCAAAAGCTTTTAAGTACCATTTGTTTATTTTTGTTTTTATTTCCTTTACTCTAGGAGGTGGCTCCAAAATGATCTTGCTGTGGTTTATGTCAAAGTGTGTTTTTCCTATGTTTTCCTTTAAGAGTTTTATAGTGTCTGGTCTTACATTTAAGTCTTTAATCCATTTGGAGTTTATTTTTGTGTATGGTGTTAGGGAGTGTTCTAATTTCATTCTTTTACATGTAGCTGTCCATTTTTCCCAGCACCACTTATTGAAGAGGCTGTCTTTTCTCCGTTGTATGTTCTTGCCTCCTTTGTTGTAAATTAGGTGCCCATATGTGCATGGGTTTATCTCTGGGCATTCTAACCTGTACCATTGATCTATATTTCTGTTTTAGTGCCAGTACCATGCTCTCTTGATTACTGTAGCTTTGTGGTATTGTTTGAAGTCGGGGGTGCCTGATTCCTCCAACTCTGTTTTTCTTTCTCAAGATTGCTTTGGCTCTTTGGGGTCTTTTGTGTTTCCATACAAATTGTAACATTTTTTGTTCTCATTCTGTGAAGAATGCCATTGGTAGTTTGATAGGGATTGCATTGAATCTGTAGATTGCTTTGGGTAATATAGTCATTTTCACAATGTTGATTCTTCCAATCCAAGAACATGGTATATTTCTCCATCTGTTTATGTCATCTTTGATTTCTTTTATCAATGTTTTATAGTTTTCTGAGTACAAGTCTTTCGCCTCCTTAGGCAGGTTTATTCCTAGGTATTTTATTCTTTTTGTTGCAATGGTAAATGGGAGTATTTCCTTAATTTCTCTTTCTGATTTTTCATTGTTGATGTATAGGAACGCCAGAGATTTCTGTGCATTAATTTTGTATCCTGCAACCTTACCAAATTCATTGATTAGTTCTAGTAGTTTTCTGGTGGCATCTTTAAGATTTTCTACGTATAATATCATGTCATTGGCAAATAGTGACAGTTTTACTTCTTCTTTTCCAATTTGTATTTCTTTTATTGCTTTTTCTTCTCTGATTGCTGTGGCTAGGACTTCCAATACTATGTTGAATAATAGTGGCAAGAGTGGACATCCTTGTCTTGTTCCTGATCTTAGTGGAAATGTTTTCAGTTTTTCACCATTGAGTATGATGCTTGCTGTGGGTTTGTCATATATGGCCTTTATTATGTTGTGGTAGATTCCCTCTGTGCCCATTTTCTGGAGAGTTTTTATCATAAATCGGTGTTGAATTTTGTCAAAAGCTTTTTCTGCATCTATTGTGATGATCATATGGTTTTTATTCCTTAATTTGTTAATGTGGTGTATCACATTGATTTGCATATATTGAAGAAACCTTGCATCCTGGGATAAATCCCACTTGATCATGGTGTATGATCCTTTTAATGTGCTGTTGGATTCTGTTTGCTAGTATTTTGTTCAGGATTTTTGCAGCTATGTTCATCAGTGATATTGGTCTATAATTTTCTTTTTTTGTGATATCTTTTTCTGGTTTTGGTATCAGGGTGATGATGGCTTTGTAGAATGAATTTGGGAATGTTTCTCTCTCTGTAATGTTTTGGAAGAGTTTGAGAAAGTTTGGTGTTAGCTCTCTCTAAATGTTTGATAGAATTCACCTGTGAAGCCTTCTGGTCCTGGACTTTTGTTTGTTGGAAGATTTTTTTTAAAATTAATTTATTTAATTTATTTATTTTTGGCTGCATTGGGTCTCTGTTGCTGTGCGTGGGCTTTCTCTCGTTGCGGAGAGTGGGAGCTACTCTTTGTTGTGGTGTGTGGGCTTCTCATTGTGGTGGCTGCCCTTGTGGAGCATGGGCTCTAGGCCCATGGGCTTCAGTAGTTGTGGCACATGGGCTCAGTAGTTGTGGCTCGCGGGCTCTAGAGCGCAGGCTCAGTAGTTGTGACGCATGGGCTTAGTTGCTCCGCGGCATGTGGGATCTTCCCGGACCACGGCTTGAACCCATGTCCCCTGCATTGGCAGGTGGATTCTTAACCACTGCGCTACCAGGGAAACCCAGTTGGAAGATTTTCAATTACAGTTTCAATTTCATTACTTGTGATAGGTCTGTTTATATTTTCTAATTCTTCCTGGTTTAGTCTTGGAAAATTGTACCTTTCCAAGAATTTGTCCATTTCTTTGTGGTTGTCCATTTTACTGGCATATAGTTGTTTGTAGTAGTCTCTTATAATCATTTGTATTTCTGCAGTGTTGTGATTTCTCCTTTTACATTTCTAATTTTATTGATTTGTGTCCTCTCCCTTTTTTTCCTGATGAGCCTGGCTAATGGTTTATCAATTTTGTTTATCTTCTCAAAGAACCAGCTTTTAGTTTTATTGATCTTTGCTATTGTTTTCTTTGTTTCTATGTCATTTATTTCTGCTCTGATCTTTATGATATTTTTCCTTCTACTGACTGGGTTTTCTTTGTTCTTCTTTGTCTAGTTGTTTTAAGTGTAAGGTTAGATTGTTTATTTGAGATTTTTCTTGTTTCTTGAGGTGAGATTGAATTGCTATAAACTTGCCTCTTAGAACTGCTTTTCCTGTGTCCCATAGGTATTGGGTCATCTTGTTTTCATTGTCATTTGTTTCTATGTCTTTTTTTTATTTCTTCTTTGATTTCTTCAGTGATCTCTTGGTTATTTAGTAGCACACTGTTTAGCCTCCATGTATTTGTGTTTTTTACAGTTTTTTCCCTGTAATTGATTTCCAGTATCATAGCATTGTGGTCAGAAAAGATGCTTGATATGATTTCAATTTTCTTAAATTTTCCAAGGCTTGATTTGTGACCCAAGATGTGATCTATCTTGGAGAATGTTCCATGTGCACTTGAGAAGAAAGTGTATTCTGCCACTTTTGGATGGAATGTTCTATAAATATCAGTTAGATCTATCTGGTCTATTGTGTCATTTAAAGCTTGTGTTTCCTTATTTATTTTCTGTTTGGATTATCTGTCCATTGGTGTAAGTGAGGTGTTAAAGTCCCCCACTGTTAATTGTGTTACTGTCGATTTCTCCTTTCACGGTTGTTAGCATTTTCCTTATGTATTGAGGTGCTCCTATGTTGGGTGCATAAACATTTATAATTATTATATCTTCTTCTTGGATTGATCCTTTGATCATTATGTAGTGTCCCTCCTTATCTCTTGTAACAGTCTTTATTTAAAATCTATTTTATCTGATATGAGTATTGCTACTCCAGCTTTCTTTTGATTACCATTTGCATGGAATATTTTTTCCATCCCCTCACTTTCAGGCTGTATGTGTCCCTAGGTATGAAGTGGGTCTCCTGTAGACAGCATAACATGGGTCTTGTTTTTGTATCCATTCAGCCAGTCTGTGTCTTTTCGTTGGGACATTTAATCCATTTATATTCAAGGTTATTATCAATATGTATGTTCCTATTACCATTTTCTTAATTGTTTTGGATTTGTTTTTGTGGGTCTTTTTCTTCTCTTGTGTTTCCCGCTTAGAGAAGCTTCTTTAGCATTTGTTGTAAAGCTGGTTTGGTGGTGCTGAATTCTATTAGCTTTTGTTTGGCTGAAAAGCTTTTGACTTCTCCATGGAATCTGAATGACATCCTTGCTGGGTAGAGTAATCTTGGTTGTAGGTTTTTCTCTTTCATCACTTTAAGTATATCCTGCCACTCCTTCTGGCCTGCAGAGTTCCTGCTGAAAATCAGCTGATAACCTTATGGGGACTCCTTTGTATGTTATTTTTTGTTTTTCCCTTGCTGCTTTTAATATTTTTTCTTTGAATTTAATTTTTGTTAGTTTGATTAGTATGTGTCTTGATATGTTTTTCCTAGGGTTTATCCTGTATGGGACTCTCTATGCTTCCTGGACTTGGATGCCTATTTCCTTTCCCGTGTTAGGGAAGTTTTCAACTATAATGTCTGCAAATATTTTCAGACCCTTTCTTTTTCTCTGCTTCTGGAACCCCTATAATTTGAATGTTGGTGTGTTTGGTGTTGTCCCAGAGGTCTCTGAGATTGTCTTCAATTGTTTTCATTCCTCGGCAGTTATTTCCACCATTTTGTCTTCCAGCTCACTTATTCGTTCTTCTGCCTCAGTTATTCTGTTATTGCTTCCTTCTAGTGTATTTTTCATTTCAGTTATCGTGTTGCTCATCTCTGTTTGTTTGTTCTTTAGTTCTTCTAGATCTTTGTTAAACATTTCTTGTATTTTCTCGATCTGTGCCTCCATTCCATTTCCGAGATTCTGGATCATCTTTACTATCATTACTCTGAATTCTTTTTTAGGTAGATTGACTATTTCCTCTTCATTTATTTGGTCTTGTAGGTTTTTACCTTGTTCTTTCATCTGGGACATATTTTTTTGCCATATCATTTTTTTTTTTTTAAATGAGTGGGATTGTGTTCCTGTCTTACTGGTTGTTTGGCCTGAGGCTTCCAACACTGGAGTTTGTAGGCTATTGGGTAGAGCTGGGTCTTGGTGCTGAGATGAGGAACTCTGTGAGACCTCACTCCGATGAATATTCCCTGGGGTCTGAGGTTCTCTGTTAGTCCAGTGGTTCAGACTCGGTGCTCCCACTGCAGGAGCTTTGGCCCGACCCCGGGCTAGTGAACCAAGATCCCACAAGCTGCCTGGGTGACAAAAAAAAAAAGAACAATAAAAAAGCAAAAAATACAATTAGACTAGGAAATAACAGATATTTTAGGAAGAATATAAAAATAAAATTATAGATGAATCAACAACTGGAAGGTACATCAGTGCCACAATAGTGAAAAATAGGAGGAGGGAAAAGCACTTAAAAAAATTTATTTATTTATTTGGTTGTGCCGGGTCTTAGTTGTTGCATGTGGGCTCCTTAGTTGTGGCATGCGAACTCTTAGTTGCAGCATGCATGTGGGATCTGGTTCCCTGGCCAGGGATTGAACCTAGGCCCCCTGCATTGGGAGCGCAGAGTCTTAGCCACTGCACCACCAGGGAAGTCCCTCATCTTGTACTTTAAATGGCTTTCTGTAGCAAGACTTTGTCTTTAGACAGTGATATATCTGTCCTTTTCTTTGTGGCATCCCACAAGACTGAGATCATCTTCAGGGCAAGGACCATGTTCAGGTTATCTTTTTGCATCTCTGGCACCTCACCCAGGGCCCTCTCTCTATCCATGCTCTATTTCAGGCCCTCAGTGCTCTCTCCTGGACCATGGCAACCATATCCTAATTGCCTGCCTTTTCCTCACTGGCCCCTGCTTGATGTTTTCCACAAAAGCTATTAAATTGTGAAGCTAGTCATATCACTCTCTTCAAATTCTTCCTGGCTGATAAAATTTCTCCAATTGTGTTCCTTAGAACTACAGCTCTGTGTGTAACCTGTGTGTAACCTGTGTGAAATCCTCCACTAACAGGATTTCAGTGGAGAAAAAATACCATGGAGAGTTTTATGAAATTTACTGATATATATAAAACTACAACGTTAAGCATATCTATATAGTTATTATTATGCAGTTATTTACCTTTAAGAAATGTACATGCCCAAGAGTACAAGGAAGGCACTTGAAAAATCACATTACAATTACATTCCAAAGATTTGATCTAAGCCTGGATACCTAGGCAGAATTTGCCTACTAAAAGCTGTATTGGATATTGTCTCTATGATGCATGCAGATCTTTTATGCAGCTTGTCTTAAAATTTCAATGTATACTTGTGATATTATCTAGCAAATGCTATACATGAAAGCTGTCTAATAGAACTTTCTGGGATGATAGAAATTTTCTGTCTACTTTGTCCAATAAACTATCCATTAGCTCCAGGTGGCTCTTGAGCATTTGAAATGTGGATAGTGCAACTGAGGAATTAAATTTTTAAATTTACTTGATTTTAATTAATTTAAATTTAAATAGCTCTATGTGGTTAGTGGCTGCTATATTGGACAACACAGCTGTACATGAACTCTGTGAACCAACATTTGATCTTTTCTTGCAGCAACTGATTTAGCAGGGTGACCATTGTTTGCCAACTCCTTTAGTCAAGGCTGATGTTCTCTTGGCAAGCCAGTTTCATCTTATGTTATTTTCTGCTTTGCTTTAGTCATATCAAAGTCTTTCGTGTTCTTCATATATATTCTGCTCTTTCTTTCCTTGTTACTTTGCTCACTTTTCTCCCTGTCTTCTGCTCCTCTCCCTACTCATCCTTGAGATTCAACTCAGGTCTCTAAGTTATTGCCACTATAGTACTTCTATTTTTTGCTGTGTGTATCCCCAGATCTTAGTAGAATGCCTGTTTAGTCCCATTGATCATATAATCTGTATATGAAAAGCATTTCTTTTGTGGTATTCTTTACAATGTCGGGTTTTGTTGACCATCTTTCTTAGATGAACAGCAATAAAGTATTAGAAATTATAACAGTTCTGTTCCTCTGCCATTTCTCCTTAGTGCCTCAGAGCAGAAGAGCGGTGGCATAGGCAACATGTTAGTTATCTATTGGTATGTAACAAATTACCCTATAACTTTGCAGGTTAAAACAACAAACGTTTATGATCTCAGTTTCTATGGGTCAGGAATTTGGGAGCAGCTCAGCTGAGTGCTTTTTGTTCACAATTTTCATGAGGCTGCTGTCAAGCTCTCAACTTGGGCTGCCGTCATTTGAAAGTTTAGCTGGGGAAGGATCCACTTCCAAGCTCATTTGTGTGGTTGTTGGGAGGACTCAGCTCTCACTGACTGTTGAATAGAGAACTCAGTTCCTTGACATAAGGTCCTCTCAATAGGCTGCCTGATTGTCCTCACAACCTGCAGGCCAGCTGTACTTAGAGCAAGTGATTTGAGAGAGAGAGAGAGAGAGAGAGAGAGAGAGAGAGAAATAAAGATGGAGGCCACAGTATTTATGTTTCAGAAATGACATCCATCCCTTTCACCATATTCTATTGGCCACACAGACCAACCCTGATACATGTAAGAGGGGCTGCACAAGGGTATGAATATCAAGAGGTGGGGATCTTGGGGGCTGGCTCTTATCCACCTTAATGGCACTATTGTTCTTTTTTCTTTTTTTTTAAATGATTGCTTTTATTTATTTATTTATTATTTTGGCTGCATTGGGTCTTCGTTGCTGCACACAGCCTTTCTCTAGTTGCATCGAGTGGGGTTTCTCTTGTTGCGGAGCCCGGGCTGTAGGTGTGCGGGCTTCACTAGTTGTGACACACTGGCTCAGTAGTTGTGGCTCACGGGCTCTAGAGCACAGGTGCAGTAGCTGTGGCACACAAGCTTTGTTGCTCTGCGGCAGGTGGGATCTTCCTGGACCAGGGATCGAACCCGTGTCCCCTGCATTGGAAGGTAGATTCTTAACCACTGCACCACCAGGGAAGTCCCGGCAGTATTGCTCTTAAGGGTCTCTGGACCACATTATTTTTGGAATCAATGACTGAGTGTGCTCTCTAATGTTTTCTCAGGTGTCAGGCCCTCAGCAACCAGCTCTGTCACAGGACCTTCTTGACTGTGGACACAGATGAGAAAACTCACAGGCAGAGGCAGAGCTTGGCTCAGAACCTCCGCCTTATCTTCCCATCTTTGTCACCAGATGACACTACCCGGGCAGTATAACCCCTCTCAGCCTTCCCCTTGGCCAAGTCAACCCTCTGCCATCCTCATCTGTAAAATGGGTATGCTGATATTTCCCTAGTTACCCAATGGAGCTGACCCAAGGAGAGAATTTAGCGGAAGTGCCCTAAAACCCGCCCAGCATTTGACATGTATGGTGAAGCCTTGGTGGGCCTAAGGCACTAGTTCTGAAGACCACCCTTCGGCCCTCCTCCTCGTCACACCTGCTTTCCCAACATAACGTTGCTCTCTATAGGGCCACACATTGCTTCTACTTTAACAAGTCCGAAGACCAGCTGTTTTCTTTTGGTATCTTTTTATTGTAGCTAAAATTCCAAGGGCTGCAGGGGGAAAGCTGCTGAAAACACAACAGGCCCTGGGCCTCACTTCAAAGCAGCTTTCATCATTCTTCACACGCTATTTTCAGGACCCTCGTCTGTTCTCTCCCAGGAACCAGATTCTCCTGGAGATTTTCCTCAGTGATATCACTATTTACAGAACTCTGGCCCTGGACATCATGTTTATATCTGATTTGTACATGTCCACATGGCCCATAAAGTTTATAAGGGGGTTAGAGAGCTTTTCCTTGTTTGTAAATCTTTCCCTGCAGACTCCCTCTAGGAGTAGGGAAGAAGGAGGCAGGAACAAGAGAGGAAGGGGGCATGAGATTGAAGGGAGACAAGGGTCAGAAGCATGAGGCTTCCTTCCTTGAGCTTCTCCCCATCATTTCCCTCCTTCTAGAGGGGTCCATGTGAGGGTCTGAAAAGTCTCCCTTTCACCATCTGTGAAATGGAGATAATAAGAGTGCCTATTCATGAGGCTGTTCTGAGGATTAATCAAGGTAAAGACCATAAAGCAGTTAGCATGTGCCATAGAAAATAACAAAAATGCAGTGCATTTTAACTGGAAAAAGTGACAAGAGTTTTCTATGCTATTCACCCACTGCCCTGCCTCTGTCCCCCAGGCACCCCAAACTCATCACCTAGCTGACTCTTGAGTTGTTCTCACTCTGAAAACCCTGGCTGCTCAGAACTTCTCCCTGGAAATTCCCTGGCAGTCCAGTGGTTGAGACTCCATGCTTTCACTGCTGAGGGCCTGGGTTCAATTCCTGGTCGGGAAACTAAGATCCCACAAGCTGCACAGCGCGGCTGGAAAAAAACAAAACAAAACCAGCTTCTCCCTGCAAGGGCCATCTGATACCCCCCAAACCCCCAATAAGCACTGGCATAAAAATAACTCTTTACTGGCATACTTTCTGCATTTTTGAAGCTGAGATTTGTCCCATTCCAAAGTAGATATATTAGTGGATACAACTCCATGGATGGCTATGTGAACATTTCTGAAACTTAGGAGGAAACATTTCAGAAAACATTTCATACATACTCTTCCCCGACTCCCACCCTGCTTGGAAGGAAGTGTCTGCAGGCCAGTGGAGGTACTCTGGAAGAATAATAGGTCAATAATAATTCACCCTGGTTACACAAATTCTCTTGGCAGTTTCAACCAATTGGAGTTGAGGAAAGTCATTACAGGATGTGTCCACCCAGGCAAGGCAAAGGAGAAAAGATTGTGAAATTATTTTTTGAATTGCCTTCAACTATCAAAATAGGTAACTTGGAGTAAAGGATATTTGATTCCTGAATTATTTACAATTGTCTTGAGGATGTTCTTATCTCTGAAATCCAAGTACCACCCCCAACCCCCAAATTGCCATTGTCCCCCATAATGCAGCAGAAGTGGTCTTTTAAAAATGTAAATCTGAGTAGCCAACCCTGTTTATAAACCCTCACTGACCTCTCGTTTCTCCCAAGTTAAAAACAGAACAACTGAATGTGGCCTTCCTGACCTGGCCTGATGGGGCCCTACCCCCCTCCCCAGGCCCACTGCACAGCTCATCTGAGTACCTCCCACTTCCAAGCTTCACATGCCCTTTCCTCTGTCTGCAAGGCCTTATCTTTCCTCCCTTTGTTGAGTTAACTCATCCTTTGGGATCTTATCTCAAAGACCACTTATTCTGAGAAGCCTCCCTGACACTCCCCCAGCTCACCTAGACCATGAAGGAATTTTTCAGCCACACACTGTATTCAACACGGTGACCCTTTCCACTCCACTATTACATGATCCATTGTGTATTTATGTGTACACTTGTCTCTCCTGCCAGAATGTGCATTTGCTGAGAATAGGGGCTTTGTCTGCCTTTTCCACTCTCTCAGCTCCTTGAACAGTACCCAGAACCAACTAGGTGCTTAATAAGCACTTGGTCCATGAATGTCTGATTCCCAGAGTCAGCGATATCCACCCATTTTTCCGTCTTGCAAGACCTTGGTAAATAGAATGTGGCCCACATCAGGGTACTATCTGATGGATCCAGAAAGTCCCTAGATTGCCTAGAGTAATTGAATCAGAGCATTTTAGCAATAGAAAAGAAGTGGGATTTTATTAGTCCAACCCTTCATTTTATAGCTAAGGAAACTAATGAGCAACAAGGTTAAGGTCTCTCAACTATTTAACTACAGAGTTGAGGCTAGGATACAGTCCTCAAAATCCCTACCATGAACACTTCTTATTAAGCAAGTAGATCCCCAAAATGCCAAATAAATGCATAGTTCAGATATAATTGTAATGCTGAATGGTCCAGGCTGCCCCACTCCCCCCATCACGTGGCCAGCTCCTGTCCCTCCCTGAGAAGACACAAGCCTTCGTGTTACATTATCACTCTCCATTATTCTGATACCACCGAGGGCCCTTCCTTTGAACTCTGCATTGCCATGGCAACTGCTGCTTCTCGAACATCAACATCACTACCCACAATTGATTATGCTGAGGTGGATGGCTGCCAAGCAAATCGTAGGCAATTTTTTTTTGAGTCAAGAGGGCCAAAAGCCTCAGATCAAGTTCAAATTATTTGGAGGATGTGTGTGTCAGGAACGCTTAGCATCAGTTCTGATGGGAAGGCAGATAAAAGCTTGATTTAAGACAAGGGTAGGGGAGGCACAGGACAGCTCAGCCTCAGAGCTTGGAGAGCTCTTCCAGAAGCTCTTTGATGTGAAGGAGATGTTGGAAGTTGCATAATTCTTGCAGGCGGTCCAGACACAAAGGCTGCTCAAACAATGCAGAGGGGCCAAATATGCCGAGAGAGCTTGTTTTGTCCTTTCTTTTCTCCTTTGCTCCATCTCCCTTTCATCTTTCTCAACAACCCCAGACCCAACATGTAGGTTTTGTCCCAAGGAGAGAGACGTTAGTGCCACAGGAGTACATTTACAAGGCTGCGGGACTTGGAATGTAATAGGAGCTGTGAGGGGTTGTGTATATTAAGAGATATGGTCAACACAGTTATAGCGACTAGTCTGGGGGTAGCCTAAGGCGAGTTCTGATTGCTTGGGACAGAGATTTCCCATCTCACAAGAGAGAAACAAATGCCTTACAAATTGGTCACATCCCGTTTAGCTCATGTTAATTTACATCACTGACCCCCAGGGCTAACAGGCAGTATTTTTCTTCCTTTTGTTTCTCCTCTCCATCCCCCAAGTGTCTTCCTCTTTTCTTTTCTCTTTCATCCAATAGCATTGGCCTGACTGTTTCTAGTTTGCTCAGGTTTTATTTTCCTATTTAACTGTTGCGCTTGCCAGCCCCCAGATCTTTCGCATTGAAAAACCCGTGCTACATATGCCCCCTCACAGCCTGCTTTCTATCAACTTTGCCTAAATCAAGTTGCTGGATCAGTCCTGTGTATTATTAACAGGATAATAACTTTCCTTAGCAGGACAAAATGGTGCAGAGAGTGTTGCCTTTTCTGCTTCAAAGGCTTGAGAGATTCCTTTAACCACAAAAATGAGGATAGAACATAATGGATATACAAGAGTCCCATGATGGCAATCTCTCTGCTGGAAATGTTCATGAATTACCTGTAATTTACCTCAAAATGTACCATATGTTGGACTGCAAGATGCACTTTTCCTTTTTTAGTTAAATGGACTGCTATTCAGAACACCTTTTTTTTCCCCCTTGACATGGGAATAGATGTTGGGAATAGGTTGGGGGGAAGGTCCCCACAGAAGTTTCACAACTTAAAGTAGGCACATGTTATCATGTGAATGCTTTGTACAAGGGAAAGAAAATGGAATTAGGTGTATTTCCCCCCTTAACACACCCTCAGCCCCATAGGGCCAGGATGAGAAGATTAAAGACGCTTTTGGAGGGGAGAAGGCAGTGAACCACCAATTCACCAGTTCCCTTCATGCGTTTCATGCAAAGGGACAGAAATGACAGATCCTTCCATGGCTTGATTTATGTAGTCAGGAGACTTGAAGAGTGGCTCTGCCAAGACAGAGGGAGGCCCCATCACCTAAGATGCCCTTTGTTTTCCACACTGTCCTGGACCGATCTCTCATGTGCTTTCTCTCCCATGTTTACCATGATGGCTTCTATAATAGTGTCAGAAACCGCACTTCTTCACATCTTTTGAATACCATCAGAATCTGTTTCTTAATCCCGCTGAAGCTGAACAGATGCAGAGGAAGAAGAGCCAACAAAGGTAAACCTTATTTTCCACCCAGAGCCACAGCCTTGTCCCTAGCCATGCCACATCTGCGTTTTTTGAAGGAAAATGTCATAATATTGCTAATCAATAGGAAGAGTGACAGGCCCATTTGTCAAGAACAAGCCAGCACTGCAGCTGTTGTCCTCTTCTGAATCTTTCTCTTGGGCTTTGCAAAGGGAACCTGAGGGAAGGGCCTGCTGTGCATCTGGTACAGCCCCCTCCTAGGCTGGGGGACAAGAGGGAGCCACTGGGAGGAAAAATGGTGTGACACCTTGCTGACGTTCTGAACAAGTTGGGTCAAATGCAGTGGTAAAGGCTGGGGAAGAAATGTCGAGTCTCCAACAGTGGTGTGCAAAAGCAACCAGACACCCTGCAAAGGGAGAGGACCTTCTGTATCAGGAAGTCTATTGACCCCTTAATCCAGGGAGTGCAGCTGTTTATGTGTTTCTTTTTCTGTTATGTGTGCTGCAGATGTTTCTTGCTGGTCTGCTGATCAGAGGAACAAGCAGGTCATCTCAAAGGAGAGAAGAGGGGGAGGTGGGGTTGGGACTCAGGCTTAATGATGATTTTCATCTTTGCTCTAGAGGAAAATGTAAGCAGAGAATGGAAGATGGTGGCGGGGCAGGCTGCAATCTCTGCCCCTACACGCTAGCTCCCCTGAGCCGATAGAAACACGGATGGGCAGAGCTCGCCACAGTAATCAGATCGGCCATGCGTGGGGCCTGGCTGTGTGTGGAGGTGACAGGAATGAAATGCCCTTTTCCACCCCACCAAAATAATTTTTAAATTAGGAAATTAATCTTAATCGACTCGTATCTCTAGCTTAGGTGACCCAGATTATTATTATGGCTTTTCACGCTTGGGGAGGGTCCCCCAAACCACTAATTTTGTTTGATTAGTGCAAGGGTAAGAATACTGATATTAATGAGGAAGCCATTAAAGAAACACTGGTAACTCTTTGTCAATTTGCACTTCTCCTGTGTGCTTTCTTGCCCTGAAGGGGAGGTGATGCTCTAGAAAATGCCTTGTTTTCTCAAAGTACCTCCAATTTTTGGCATTAGAAAGCAATTAATACCCAATTTAAAGACAAAGGTGGTATTGTTAGTGTATTGTCAGGTATACACTTTTCAGAAAGATGTGAAAGTAGAAATATGTCAGGAAGGAAATTCTTGCCAATTAATAGTTCAACCTTGAGGGTCAGTGAATGAATATCCATATGTTTGCAGGATCTCAGATGCAAATGTCACTGGAGATTTTTGCTTGCTTAAAGGAAGGCAATGACTTTAAAACACTATAACATATTGTTATAGACTAAGTTGTGTCCCCTCCCTTCCCCACCCCAGATTCATATGTTGAAGACTTAACCCCCAATGTGACTGTATCTGGAGATAGGGTCTTTAGAAGGTAAAGATTTAGAAGGTAATTTAAGAAGGTAATAAGAATGGGGTCCCTAATCTGATAGGACTTTGGCTTTATAAGGGGAGGATGACAGAAAGATCTTTCTCTCCACTATGTGGGAGAGAGCAAGAAGACAGCTATCCACAATGTGAGAAGAGATCTCTCACCAGAAGCTGAGTCAGTCAGCACCTTGATCTGGACTTTTAGCCTCCAGAACTTACAGAAATAAATTTCTGTTGTTTAATCCACCCAGTCTATGATATGTCAGCCCGAATGGATTAATTAACACATTTTTCTCCAAAGTAAAGCACCATGATAACATTCCAGGCATGAAAAGTTTGTAATCCCCCTGGAGGCACAAGTATAGGGTAATAAGATTGATTTTTAAAAGCATATTAAAATATCCATGCAAATGAATACAGGTCTTTTTATGGTAGTTTACTTGGAATATCAATGTAGCCCCAGTGATAATGCCTTTGCTGGTCATACTTTTGGAGAGCTTCTTTTAGAATTCAGAGTCAGCAGCATATTCGTGAAGCACTTCAGTAGAGACATGTTCTTGTTTTTAAGAGTGGTTTAATTTACTGTTTCCATTACAAGTCATTCAGAGCAAGTCTGGGAGTCAAGTTGGTAATCAGGAAAAGGTTACCATTGTTCGGGTCAACAGTAAGGTGTGTATGTGCAGTGATAAGGGACTTACAACTTTTTCAGAAGATTATTATGAAAGTGTAGCTTGTGTCATGATTGGCCAGGGGAGCATCACAGAGCAAGAGGCTGGCCTCTAGGGGAAAGGACTCATACTTGTGAATACCTTGTTCTGGTACCTCAGCTTTTGAGTTTACTTTATTTGATCCTTACAACATTTTTGGAGGCATATATTTTCACCCCTGGAAAAGCAGCCCTCATTTTGTCGGATAAATCCTGGTAAAGTTTGTCCAAACAAAACAAAACAAAGTCCTTATTGATACTGATGTAATGAAAAAGTACAGGTTCTGGAGCAAACACAAGTGAATATGTCTCAGATCTGCCTCTTACAGGCTGCATGATCTTGGGTCAGTCACATAAGCTCTCTGTGGCTCAGTTTCCTCATCTGTAAAATGGGTTGTAGTGGAGTACTAAATTACATGAGATAATGCACATAAAACACCCAGAAGAATGTTGATGTATAGCAGGCATCTGTTCATGTTAGTTCCCTTCTCTGTTGCTTTCATACTTGGGGATCAAAGCTGAGGCTTGGAGACAAGGATAAAATAGTAATCACAATGTCAGCTTGACAATGACATAGAGGTGGAACAGAAGGAAGGCGCTTTTACCCTTATTGCGAGGTATCAAAGGGAAGGATCCTGCAGTTTGCAAAAATGGCTCTAAATGACTCTCCTTTCCTCATGTGACAGTTCTGGCTTCTTTATTTAAAGCTGTCACTTGGCAGCTTTTCCTTTTATCCCCTCGCCTTTCTCCCTCGCCTTTCTCCCTCCTTCCCTTGCTTCCTGTTGGGGATGACAGTATCAAGTGACCTTGATTTGGATTTTTGAAACTGGAGAAGAGTTTTCAGGCCAAAGATTTCTTTCCTACTGTATCAGAGCTGACCACATTATTGTTCAAGGGAACATGTCCAAGATTATGAAGTGAAGGGTGGTAGGAAGTAAAGACTGTTGATCAAGGCAGAATGGGCACCAATGGACAGTCTGGTGTTTCTCTTGGCACTTGTTTCCTTCTTTGGGTTTTTGTCTTCACACAAGGAAAACATCCTAAATCTTATTTTCTTCTGGATTGTCAAAAATAGTAGATTAGTCTAACACAACTGAGGGCACCTTCTGGGTTGTCCTTTTGTGTGTCTAGGCTCCTCTGGTACATAGAGCTTCTAGTAATTGACTGCTGAGGGCACAGTGACATATGGAGGTCTTTGTGTGATAGGAAAAAACAATGTATATGCTGACAACTGATCTTTTATAGGACCTGAAGGAACACTCCCAGTGGTGGTCTGTGCAATACATCCTCTCACCTAGTGGAACTCTTACCCACAAGCAAACTACTGATGTGTCAATGCACTTACTGAGGAAAGACTTAAGAATTTTCTTTTCTTCTTTTTTTAATAAATTAATTAGTTTATTTTTTTTTTGGCTGCGTGTGGGCTTTCTCTAGTTGCATTGAGCGGGGGCTACTCTTTGTTTCAGTGTGCGGGCTTCTCATTACGGTGGCTTCTCTTGTTGAGGAGCACGGGCTCTAGGCACGTGGGCTTCAGTAGTTGTGGCACGCGGGCTTCAGGAGTTGTGGCTCGCGGGCTCTGGAGTGCAGAGTCAGTAGTTGCAGCGCACGGGCTTAGTTGCTCTGCGGCATGTGGGATCTTCCTGGATCAGGGCTCGAACCCACGTCCCCTGCATTGGCAGGCAGATTCTTAACTACTGTGCCACCAGGGAAGCCCAAGAATTTTCTATATTGTGCAATCTTTCAGATTGATGAATGGACTGAAGTTGCCAACTTTTTTCATTCACATCACCCTCACCAAACAACTGGCAAACATCATATGGTCAAGCACCAGATCATCTGATGTAGACAAGATATGGCTTACAGAAGGGAAGGTGGGTGATCTAATGTTCCATGTGCTCTCTAACTTAATGAGGAAGGAACACTTGGGGGTTAAAGTTATACAGAAGGCAGTGACATGATACACTGGGCACATACATATACACTTTGGAGTCAGGCAAACCTGGATTTGAATCTTAGCGTGACTGTAAGACAAGTCATTAACCTCAGCCTCAGTTTCCTATCTATAAAATGAGGAACATAATGCCTACCTATAAACGAGGACCCAGGCTATCCCTATTAGGAAGCTGGGCTGTATGTACTGCTATTTGGTAATAATCATCTATTTCCCCTTAGGGGGACCAATGAAACTGGGAAATTGATGAGGCTGTATTAAAACAGTGGATGCCAGTTTGCAGAGTTGGAAAGAGAATCTGTGGTATTTATAGTTTACTGTGACAAAATTCTTTAGAAAGCTAAGTTAAAAGGAAGTGGGCTTAAACCTGCAGAACTAACAGATTATAAGATTTTACAAGGTGCTGCTATAATTTTGAAACATGTAGCTTGCTTAAGGAGCCGACAGAAAGGAAGCTATGCTTGTTTTACTCTTAAGTGGAAAAATTCCTTAAACGAAACTGTTTTTACTAGCGGACTTGTAAAAAACTAAGTTGAACTGGAGAAAATGGGCTGGGAAGTGAGAGAAATGTGGGTTTAGCCACAGAGTATGCTCTGGTCCTCCTCATTAGGGAGACCACTGTTTGGTACTCTTAAATTGATTGCTGGAGCTCCCTATTATTATATCCAGATTTTTTGCACCCCCAAGGAGAGTAAAACAGTGACCCTGAGGTCAACTAGAGGGCTAGAGATCTTGTTAAAAGGACATCTAATTTCCTTCAGCCCCTATTGGTTCTCAGGCTGAGTGACCTCCCAACTGTTGGACCCCACAGCTGTTCAGATGACCCTTCCCACTGCCACAGGCAGATGCCCACCATCCAGACATCTGACAGCTCAGCTGGGTACCATGCTTCCCACGGGCTATGGAAATCTAGGAATGGTTTGGTGAAGAGGTGAAAAATAAACCCTCAGATCTGATTTCACCCAAGCCTGCTTGTGTGCTTTTTCAGCTGTCAGAAGATTGTGCCAACAGTGTCCAAGCTACTCATTCATATCACCTGGAGATGTTTTAAAAGTCCCAAAGCCAGGTCGCAGTTTGTACCCAGTAAGTCAGGTGTCTGGGGGGTTGGAGCCAGGCATAAGTATTTTTTGAAAAGCCCTGGGTGATTCCAACGTGTAGCAAAGTTTGGGAACCATTAGATTGAGCTTTACAAACAAGATATTACCTCAAGGCTTGTGAATGTATTTAAAGCATCTGACACATGGTAGATGCTTAATAAATGATAGCTCCCTTTTCTATTAGAAAGTTTAATGATAATGATGATAATAATAATAATATAATAATAATAATAGTAATAATAGCAAGCCGTTATGTTACCGACCCTCCTGAGTTGGTACCCAACAAGCGTCCTCCAAGCCCAGTGTCACTCACACCGATAGAATGAGACCAAGTTTGGTTCAGAAGCAAAGGAAAGCTTTGTTCTTTTGATCAGAGAATGGAGAGTGATAAGCTCCGGCTCTAGAGCATACACCCTCCCCAACAGGCCGCGGGCAGGGCTGCTTTATAGGGCGGGGCAGCGGGGGGAAGGGGCGGAGCTCTCGAGGGGTGGGCGCGGCTGCACGGCTCAGGCTCCAGGTCATCGCGGTGCTTGGTGCAGCCTCTCTGCACACAGACCGCCGCCGCCATCTTGAATCGCGTCGTCCCGCGCTCGGCGCTTCTGCACACGGTGCTGAGCCGAGGTGTCGGCAGGGCGGTTCTGCGCCAGGAACTCTGGGCTGAAGGGCTGGTGTGAGGCCTCTGCCCGTGGCTCCCTGTGAGCAAGTGAAACGAGACGAAGCGCCAAGGCGAAGAAAAAAGGTTAGACTTTATTTCATTACCTAGATACTATTTTTATTCCCTGGGAATTGTTTAATGGGCTTTGCCAGTGACAGTTACATCTTTAGGGCACTTTACAGTTTACTCTTACATTTATTTTTTTTATTTTTTATTTTTTTTTGCGGTACGCAGGCCTCTCTCTGTTGTGGCCTCTCCCGTTGCGGAGCACAGGCTCCGGACCCGCAGGCTCAGCGGCCATGGCTCACGGGCCCAGCCTCTCCGCGGCATGTGGGATCTTCCCGGACCGGGGCACGAGCCCGCGTCCCCTGCATCGGCAGGCGGACTCTCAACCACTGCGCCACCAGGAAGGCCCTCTTACATTTATTTTTGTTCTAAGCCTCACCATTCTCCCCTGAGGTGAACATGAGTACATGAGGACTACCTTTTCCATCTTTCAAATGAGGAAACTGAAGCTTAGAAAGGGAAAGTGATCTTCCCGAGCAGAGCCTGGCCTGAAGCTTAGTCATCTGACTCCTAGTCCAGTGCTCCCCCCACCATGCAACACTGACTCTGCTCCCAGCAGCTGGGGGGGAGATGAATCCACGCATAAAACAAATGTACTGAGAATGCACAGTAGGTAATAAGACACTCCAAGTTACTAATGAGTCGAGATCCTATGAGGAAAGCCAAATGGGGATCCACACCCAGCGTCAGCTTCCTAATGCTGCAGCTGGATTGGACGAGGTGACAGGATCCCCTCGTGCTCCCTGAACCTAGCCAGTGGACCAGACATCCCTGATCTCCTGCTGCAGGCACAGGAGGAGAAGCTGAGCAGGGCAGAGACTAGACCAGGCCTGGCGGGGCCTGACTCAGCTCCTTCCATTTGCTGAACATGAGAGGAAGAACGAGATGAGTCCACCATGCCTGAGTGCAAGGGGGTAGGTGGGTCTAAAGAGGGACATCCTGCATTCTCCCCAGGTCCAAACAGGGTGGTTAATAGCTAACCCTGTCTCCTTCCGCTGAATCAGATAAATCTTTCTTCCGCTTTTGGAGAAGGGAAACTGTGAGGGTTGAGGGAGGTACTAGAAGGATTGGTTTTTATATTTGCTCTCCTGTGGGATAACATTGAATCAAGTAAACATGGTAATCGGAGGTAAGATTCTTCCTGTGGCAGCAGAATGTGAATAAGTGCCATATAAATCATATTGGAAGTAAGAGCTGGGAGGAGAGAGGATGTTGTGGGCAGGAGGAAGCTCCATGAAGGCGTAAGAGTTGACTTGGGTCTTGAGGAAGAATCAGGAGCTGATCAAATGAAGTCTTTCGCAGAATATCGTCTGATTCCCTGATCCAGGGTGTGTGTAGTGGTTTTTAGAATCTTAGGGATTGGTTTGAGTAAATCCGACATGGCTAATAGTTTACAGACTAATCAGGTGCGGCTGAAAACACCTCTGGCATTTGCAATGGTAGGCCAGCATCACAAGGATGTGGGACAGGTACGGGTGTTGCTCAGCCAAGCTATCAATAGCTAAACAGCCACTTTTGAGATATGCTACTTTTTATTTGCTTCTGAAATGTTCACAAGAATGAATGTTGCAATTCTGAGGAAAAGGATTCATCATATCACTACGTACTGGGATGTACTGGGACAATGTTGGCTTGAGACAACATATTCTGGGTTTCAAGCCTAGCCCTGACATAAATGCGAGTGACCTCAGACTTGTGGCATGCCCCACCATGGCACAGTTTTCTCCAGTAACGTGAGGATGGTGGTAGCACCTATTTCAAAGGGTTGTTCTGAGGTTTAAATGAGATAATGCATGACTGTGAAGAGTCTAGCTCCTGATGTACGTTGCATGCTTAATAAATGCAGTCTCATTAATTTTTTTTGTTATTACTAGACCCTGAGATTCATCCTGTTGTGGAAATGATTCCCAATGGTTTTTCAATACCTGAACTGCCTAATTGTGGCCAAAAACTTAACCTTGCTTTGCTTTTTGTCATCTTTGCGTTTCAGATTTTTTCTTCGACCTCCGGGAGATTTGTCACCTTGGATGAAACACCTTTATTAACATTCTCTCCATCTTTCAAGTTCCCTTTCAAATTCCATTTGGGGAACTTAGGAAACGCTTTATGGAAGAGCTGGTATTCATCTCTCCCTCTCAGCTCCCACAGGTCTTTATAATTTATTATGGCATTTATCATATTCTATCCAGTACGGTAGTTATATGCCGTTTGTCTCTGTCACCACACAGTAACTTTCCTGAGGGTAGGAAGACGAGTCCATTTATCTTGGAATCCCCCACAGCACAGAGTACCTGGCACTCAGTAGATGCTCAACAAATATTTGTAAAATTGGAATGATTCAAAAACTCTAAAAAGACTTTCTTATAATCATTCACTTTTCTGTTGTTCATTGATCTTTCCAATTGGGAAGGATAATTTGGGAGATTATTATGAAGCAATCTCAAGTTTCATGAACCAAAGGTAGAGTGATTATAATTCTTGAGTTTTTGATACCATTCCTCGAAGAGATGGAGATAAAATACAGAGCAACAAAATACTGGAGTAACTATTGTTAACTGGCATTTGTGGGCTCCAACCCTGCTATTGTGACCTTGAACTGTGTGACCTTCAATAAGCCCTAAGCCTCTCTGAGCCTGTTTCTCCATTTGTAAAATGAAGGTGTTCTCTCTCTTTCACTTGTAAATCTATATAATTCCTGGCTTCTTTAGATACAAAGAGGAATTTTGCCATTGTTCTCAAAACGAGTAACTTGAATAGGTCAGGGTTTTTCTTGAAATCACTGCTATATCCCTAGGACCTAGAACAGTGTCTGGCATAGACTAGCTGATCAACAAATACTGAGTAAATGAATGAACAAATAAATATGTTTAGACACAATTTAGTAATGCTGAGATACACTGCTTAGGAATAGTTACAGTCCTGGCCCTCCAAAATACCGTGTTCTAGGGAGAGTCATACCAAGGCAAGAAGCACACCATGGAAGCAAATATGGAAAATAGGACCTGGGGTCTACCTGACCTTTTTCTACAGTGCAGCATGAGCTGCATACAAGAGACCTCCTTCAGGTTAAGTCTATGTATACCAGAGCAATTAATATTTTAGAAAGGACAATTCTTTATTGTGTGCAGATGTCCCATAGAATGTAATATATTGCCCAGTAAATGTCAGCACAAACCCCAGTCATTTGTGTCAACCAAAAATCCACCCCCAAACACAAACATTACTGGACTCCCCCTAGGAGCAGTGCACACCCCCTCGTGGAGAACCACTAATCTGTCCTCTGACTGGTTTAGCTTATGGATGGAGGTCACTGCATGTCCTTTCCTCTTCACTGCACGAATTTATAATTTGATATCAATTAGCCTTAGTATCAACTCTGGTCCTTCCTTGTTAGAATGATTAGACACATGAAAACTGTGGTCTTGTGGAAAGTCCAGTCCTCTCCTAGGAACTTGGTTCGCCCTCCCACTCTCATCTCCCAGAGCGATAATGACCAAATCTGAAGTGGTGGTCTCATGGAGAAGCTACAGAAGGGGTTAATGTGGAATTGCCATGAATATCCATCGGATATCTACTTAGAAACCTGGAACAGCCCGAGTTATAAAAACCTTGCTTGATGCAGTGTTACTGGCCAGTTTGAAGCCCAAATCTTCCTGGTGCTGAAGTTCCTTTGTTCACCTTATCTCAGGTTTTAGTGTCAAGCTAAATGGACTTTGCATTGCATTTTCTGTTGGCCCGATGGGATCTGAAATATTAGGAGTTAATGCTTCTTCCCCAGTCCTAATGTTTTTTCCATGTGGAGCTTGGTAGTGTAACATTCCTGGCCAGCTCCATAGGAAGGGTCTACATTGGACTACTTGTCCCCATGAATGCTGGATAATTGTATTTAATTCTGGGTAATTGTGTTTATTTCAGTGTTAGGCAGCCTACTCACCACAGTCTTGGGCCACATATTCTCCAATATCTGCTTTATCAGTATTTCTAGTGATATTTTGATCTCTTCGTATTTTACCCTTTTGTCTTATTTTTCACTTGGCTCGTAATTTGGGAAGAGAAGAGGGGTCTTCAAGCTCCAACACTAGATATGAAGCTTCATTCTTTAGCAATAGCATCCATAAACACTCTAAGGTTTTTTAAAATATAACTTTCAGGTGTACAGCGTAGTGATTCACAATTTTTAAAGGTCATATTCCATTTATAGTTATTATAAAATGTTGGCTATATTTCCTGTGTTGTACTATATATCCTTGTAGTTTATTTATTTTATACACAGTAGTTTGTACCTCTTAAATCCCCACCCCTATCTTGCCCCTCTCTCTTTTCCTCTCCCTACTGGTAACCACTAGTTTTTTCTCCATACCTTTGAGTCTTTCTTTTTTTTTACATTCACTAGTTTGTTTTATTTTTTAGATTCCATATATAAATTATATCATACAATATTTGTCTTTCTCTGACTTATTTCACTTAGCATAATACCCTCTAAGTCCATTCATGTTGTTGCAAATGGCAAGATTTCATTCTTTTCTTTGGCTGAGTAGTACTCCATTGTATACATATACCACATCTTCTTTATCCATTCATCTGTTAATGGACGCTTAGGTTGCTTCCATATCTTGGAAATTGTAAATAATGCTATTATGAATATTGGGGTACAAACACTCTGAGATTTACAAAAGCTTTAGGGTAGTTAATGCTAAAGAATTCTACATAGCCACACATCCTATTGGTTAGGATACAGGTTCAGCTCCATGTTAGTGGCTTAACAAGGTTCAAGTCTGAGCCAATATGTGGCAATGCTCCGTGATGCCTGCAGTGGTCCTGGCTCCTCCATCTTTTTGCTCCATCATCCTTAATGGATTACTTTCATATACATGGTCCAAAGTGGCTTGCAACCAGGCTCACTGTTCCAGCAGGCATGAAGGAGGAAGAAGAAGGGAAAGAGGTAGCTTCCCCCTTCCCTTTAAGGGAACAGTGTGGAAGTTGTCTACAACACCTCTACTCACATCTCACTGAACAGAACTTAGCCATGTGGGGGTAATCAGTAAGTGCTTGCTAACTGAATGGATAGATGAATAATTCACTGCTTAAGGAATCTCTGGAATGAACTCTAAGAGGACTGGTTAAATGGATTTTTGTGTCTAAAAGTTCACTCAAGCCCACATTGCAGGTGCCCTGACATAAATGTGATCTAGTAAATTTGGTTAGTAGAGAACCTTGGTTTGAATTCAGGTCCTAGGGCTTCCTCTGTTCACTGGCTTCTGTGTCTTGCTTTTGTTTGTGCTGGAATGATGTCTTGTTAGTATTACACAGATGTCAGAATCTTTCCTGAAACTCCAGTGGTTCTTACCAAGTAGGGCAAGGCATTCTCCTGGGCTCACACTAAAGAAAAAAATAATAAACTGTAAAACCAGCTTCCAGTACAGAAAAACAGACAAACCTGGCAAAGGTTTTGAAACATGACTTGTTGACCAGCCTACACAGAGGAATCAGATATTTGGAGGTAACAGGAAAGATGATTCATGGCATGACTTCAGCAAGACCACGGTACCTGGAACTTCCACTTGACCACATGCACATGTGGTAGGACACAGGAACCACTAATCTGTCTTCACACCTCTTTCTCACCCAGAATGAAAATTGTTTTGCCTAGCAAAAGAGGTGGGCTCAGGCAAGGGGAGACACATCAGATTATGTTTCCTGAAGGATCTATGTTGTTATAGGGAAAAGACAGCAATAACTTGCAAGGATTCCAGGGGAGATCATAAGACCCCTCTAGTTCCACCATTCTGCTACTCTTAGGATGGGAGTAGAATGATGAAATGTAATATGTGGTGGAGGGGCTCAGGTTACTCAGATGTAGTAGTAGTAGATTTTTTTCCCTCTAATTTGGAAAATCAGCAATTTTTACTTTGTCGCAGACCAAATGGATCTGTGACTAATGTTATACAATTTATGTAGCTGATTCCACATAATTTTCACAGTTGGTTCACATTTATGGCAGTAAAAAGGTTTTTCCCCTACTCTGAGATTTATGAGGTGGGTTGGAATTTGCCTATCTATAGCCCCCAGTGCTATGTTTATATTCTCAAAGACCATCTCCTCCACTTTACCTATTTTACAGATGAGGAAATTGAGACTGTCACCAGTTCGGTGACTTGTTCAAGGTCACATAGCTGCCTCATAGCAGAGCAAGAACTAAAGCCAGGTCCCACAAGTACTGGTTACTAGCACATTGATTTGGATGGTTAGGGCTCTGCATAAAAAGTGATGCGATGCCCGATTCTCCTCTTTTTCAAAAGAAATAGAAACATCTCTCTTCCTTCCGTGCCACCATTGCACGCTCCCCATTTTGCACTGCAGCCATCCACCCCGTGGGAGGGGAGAGTTGAGGAAGCTCTGTTCATTGCATGCAGACTGATGTCTCTTTCCCCAAGTGTTAGCCCATCCGAATTTACTCAGTAGGCTGGATCTCATCCTAGGGCAGGAATTTTTCAATTTATCATCTGAAAAATGAAACAGTTTAAAAAAAACTACAACTTGTCTCAAATTCTGACCAGTAAGAACAGGAATGTACACCCAAGCCCCCTTCTCACCAATCACAATGAGCTCTTTCCTCTTTATTTTATAGCATGGCCCCCTCAAAACATAAAACCTCCAAGTGTCTTAAGTCACATTCTCTAGAGTAAAACCTGGGATGCTGATTCTTGAGTAACAAATTTATTGAGAGACTTGCTTTTAGATGAAATCTGTAAGAGAGTGAGGGAAGCAGGGTAGGGCAGGAAAAAAAGGAGGCAGCGATGTGGGTTCAATTGTAGTCTTGCCTCAGCCTGATCTCATGGGAGGCTCTGGAGTGTGAATGGTTGTCCCTTTTCAAGGAAAAGGGGCTGGGCCTTTATATGAATGTATCAATCAGTCTTTGGTTGTCAGCCCTCCCAGGAGGGTTGGGGCAGAACCTCCCAAGCATCTCTGAGCTGTGCTGTCCAGCTGGCCATGGCAAATCTCTGAAGCCAGGAAGCGTACAGCTGTGAGCTGTTAGTAGCCAATTTGTACAGCAGCTGGGGGATGGTTGCTCTAGTAAGGGATTTGGGCAGGGCACCAAGAGTGTACACTAAACATTGCTGTATGTCCATGTCCCAGAAAAGAAAAATAATTATAACCATCATAACAACACAAAACAAGAGATCAGCTTTGTTCAGCGTGAAGCATAATTCATAGTTCTATTTGTTCTGATTGCATAAAAGTCACAAACAAGACACTAACAACAAAGGAAAACTATAAACACCACCAGTGGAGGGATCTGTTAGAACAGTGTCTGAACCATGACAGCTGAGTAAAAAAGGAAGATTCGCTGTGGAATGTCCTCAGTTCCAGGGTTCCCTTGGCTTCCTCATCCCTGTGATTCTTTTCTGCATTGATCCCAATTCCCCCACTTTTGACTTAAAACCTGGGCAAAGGCAATATAAGACTCAGGGCCTGAGCAAAGAAATCAGTTGTTTTGGAACTACCGATGAATTGGGAGAATCTGTTCAATGCTGTCTTGCCTCAACAAAATTATATCCAAGGTGGCTCTGGCTCCTGCTCAAAATAGGAAATACAGGACAAGCTTCTGCCACACTGTCCCCAAAGGTGAAAAGAATCTGTGATATCTCAAGAGCTGTACTAGTCACCATGTAGACATAGACTCATCTAATCATTAGATATCTATTTGAAGATGAAAATTGTAGAGATGAGCAATACTTGTTGAAGACAATGGACCAAATAGCATCAATACTCGCTAGTGTACAGATCAAGAAACAATTTTACAATGTTCTCACCTCCCCTCCTTTTTTGTATATATGGTGAATTTTTAAAAAAATCTATAAAGTAGGGAATAATAATGTTTATTCCACAGTTTGTCATGATGATTATAGTGGGTACTATTACTCATATGATAAACTTTTGACTGTTACATTTATTTACTACAACTTATATGTGCCAAAAATATAGTTTACTTTTTCTCTGTTACTAAAAAAATCCCCTTTCTCACAAACCCCCATTGCCACTGAGATGGGGAGGAGATAAGGATGTGAAAGACATAATCTTATCAATTAAAGATTACTTGGTACGCTTTGGTTTAAGGCCATCAGTTTCAGGTCAGTATTCGGCCAGTAGGAGTAGCAACTGCCCACTGGGGCTGTTTTCCCTTCTCGAGGGCCCTCTATCTTATACCTCGCATATTCTGCATGTGACACTAGGGCCTGGATGTCATTGACTCTGTTTAGAAAAAAGTGAGAGCTTCCACAATAATGAGGCAGCCTCAAAATTCCAAATAACGTTCAGTTAGGTTTTTTTTGTCTATTCAGTTAAAAAAAAAAAAAAAAGTTCCCTAGGAGAGTGGGAAAGTGAATAGAAGGGCCTCATAATTTAGTTGGTGTGGCTTTTCTTTGACCCAATTCTCTTACATATTGGATGAATTTCTTTTGCAAATTGAATAATTTTCACAAGTCAATTACACACATTCCCTCAGCCCATTTGAGTGTAATGAAATAGCTTAATAGAATAAAACAATAACTCCCAAGATGATGATGTTGGCCATTATTAAGTGTAACAATAGGAATTAATTATGACAGCAGAAGGGATAATTGATGATTTGGAAAATGGACTCTAAAGCTCTTTTCTATTGTGACTTCAGAGACCTTTCAAGAGTTCTGTGACTTTCTGAATGCTTTTGAACAGGATTATTAATAACATGTTTTTTTTCTTAATTCCTTATATTTGGTTAGTCCTTTACAAAACACTGTCATGTACAGAATCTTGTTTTTAATTTAACCAACACTTTGATACAGCTTGCATGTGCCAGGCTCTGTTCAGAGGGCTTCACACATATTAACTCACTCAATCCCCAGTGCTGACTCTCTCCTGTGTGATTCTGGGTGCTCTTTTACAAATGAGGAAACTCAGGCTTAGAGAGACTGGGGAACTTCTTCTAGGCTCCCCAGCTGGGAAGTGGCAGATCGAGGATCTGGATCCAGTCTGCTTCCTGAGTCCCTGCTTTTAACCTCGACACTGTTGTACCTACCTCTCAGTCTTACCACCACCCTCAAAGTGGGCATGTTTGGTTCCATTTTCTTGAGGATTAAACACTCATTGCACAGAAATGAGCTAGTTAGTAAGTGCCAGGGTTGGAATTCAAACCCTTGCCCATAATTCCCAAATCTGTACACTTCCTGATGTGTCTTTATGAAGCAAATTTCTTTTACTCAAAGTAGTATGTAATATTTCCAGAACTTTGGAGCACTGAGTGAAAAATAATATTATATTTCCTTTCAGGGAAAAAAAATTGAGCAGAAATTTTGAGGGCTGATGGAAACATATACAGTTATTTTTGATTGGAAACATTAAGAACATAGACTTATAGAATGCTTACACTACAAGATGTCATAATGCCTCCTAATAATTCTTATATTCACTGTGCACAGAAAGTCCCTAAGAATTTGTGGTTAATGCAGGTTGTCAGGCTCCAACCCAGGAATCCTCATTCAGTAGACCTGAGGTCAGGCTCAGGAATCTGAATTTTAACAAACATGCCCAGGTGATTAATGCTCATTTTTGAAATGGAGGAAGGCAGGTGCAGAGGAGTGAATAGACCTGCTCAGATTTACCAAGATACTAGGAAAATCAAGACCCTACGGTCAACGTGCACTAAGTATACTTTGGTTTATTCATAAGGTGACATGTTTTATTTATGAAATTCCAAGATTAATTTATTCTCATAAGAATCACAAACTCACTAATGCAATTTATTCTTAAGTGAGTTAAAATTTTCTTATAAATGAAGCTAAGAGCTACTGAATTTTATGGAACTAAATGTTCCTGAGGTTTTGCAACTTAATGAATGTAAGCAGCAGCACTTACTCTCCCCCAGAACTTAGTTTGATTAATTACCTCAACACTTGAATGAAATCAAATATATGCAAAATTACTTTAAAGAGATGGGATACCTACCTAGAGATCTATATATAGAGAGAGTATATAGCAAATCAGTGGCATTAGCCCAGTTAAGAAGAATACATCAACAGAAGGAGGGGGTCTGCATGGAATAAAAAATTGGTAATTGGAGAGCCAGAAAAGCTGCAACTATCCAGAAGTGTGTGGTGAACAGGAAACCCTGTTTCTGCTCCACTCAAGGGTGTACTGTTGACCCCTTCTGGTGTGTCTGCCCAGCCCATAGCCCCATTCTCTAAGCCTTCCCCACCCACAGTGATTGATTTTGGAAGCCATATTTGTAGTATACCACCCTACCCCCCCCAGGCCAAAGTTGACTGGAGGGCTCAGGCTCCTGACACAGAACTGAGGCAATCAGATCTCCATCACATAAAATTATAATTGAGATTCAAAGGCTCTCATTTGTCTCTTCTAGTAGCTTCATATATAAATTCAGGAGTTTTTGGAGCCCAAGTGAAGAAGAGGCGTCTTAATGAGAATGCCCAAAGGACATGAGATATGTCCTATGCAGTCTAAGCGGGGTGCTCAGTTGCTGGCTTCTGAATCACACCTGAGAAATCTAAAGTGTGTTGAGCTTGGCTGAAGAGGGGTATGGCAGTAGAATTAAGTAGTATGGCTTGGAAAGTAACAGACCTCCCAGAATTCTTGGGGGAAAAGGATGCACGAATGTTTCCCAGGCCAGATGTGGCCCATATACAAGCAAGAGCCAGCAGAGGATTATCTTATATACAGTCCAAAATGGCTGCCTTGAGGTGTGAAGGGAAAGAAACTGGAAAGAGATTGCTGGGTGCTGTATCATTTTGCTAGGGCTGCCATAACACAGTACCACAAACTGGATGGCCTAAAACAACAGAAAGCTATTCTCTCACAGTTCTGAATGCCAAAAGTCCAAAACAAAGGTGCTGGCAGGATCACCCTCCCTCTAAGGCCTCTAGGGAAGTATTCTTCTTTGCCTCTTCCAGCTTCTGGTAGCTGCAGGCAACATAACTCTAATCTCTGCCCCCATCTGCACACGGTCATTCTCCCCATGTGTCTTTGTGTCCATATTTCCCTCTTCTTACAAGGATACTAGTTAGATTAGATTAAGGGTCCACCAAACTCCAGTAGAGCCTCATCGTAACTTACCTAATTACATCTGCAATAACCCCATCTCCAAATAAGGTCACATTCTGAGGTTTAGGACTTCAATTTTTCTCTTGGGGGGACACAATTCAACCTGTAACAGATACCTAGGCACTGAGGAAGGACTCTCAGGCAATGGGCAGAAGAGAGACACATGTGTATATATCTTCTGTTAAGGAGATGAAGATGAAATATCCCTATTCTCCCCTCTTCTGCTGCTCCTGATGGCAGAGTGCTGCTACCCCATCAATAAAAACCACAAACAGACGCAGACAACGCTGCAGTACCATTCCAGGAAGAGTGTGCCTGCCTCCCTTACCTCTCCTCCCTCTCCCTGCTCTGACCTTGAAGGGTCAAATCTGTGACTAAGAGAAGAGCAACTCAAGGAGAGGAAACTGAGAAAAATGGACCCAGCCTGCCTTTGACTTCAGGCTTCATGCCTGAAAGTGGGCTGAAGCTGGGGGAGGGGAGAAGTCACAGAGTATCGATTATTATGTCGCACTGGATGCCTTCATTACTAAACTGAGACTGTTTTTCCACTTGAACTGTAGGACCTTTATTTATTACTTAGGAATGACTGACCCATTATTTGACCTGAGTCTTCATCCAGGGGCAAGAGAAGAGCGAGACAGACTCATGGAATTCACACTTAAAATGATAACAAAAAACAAAAGTAAAGGTACTTTTGGCCTACAACCTATGAGCCATGCATGTTTAGCATTATAGTTCCACATGATTCTTTAAAGGAAGAACTTTACGTTCTGGCTTACATTTCAATCTCCCATGAACTTGGCTACGGTTCATCTGTGCCCCATTAACTTTTCTATATTTGATATATTGGCAAAAGGTGTTTTCATTTTGTTTTGTTCATTTTTGGTCCAAAGAGCAGTACTGATAAATAATGACACATCTAAGGTAATAGGATCTATATTTAGGTGACCTGTCTTGCCCTTTTATCTTGCTGTTTACCTCTTCAAGTCCCAACACTAGGTGAGTAAACATTCAATCACTCAATCATTCCTTAAGCATTTATTGAGCACCTACTTTTTAAGCTTCTGAGACATAATGGAGAGCACAACAGACATTGTCCTTGCCCTCATGGATGGACTATTCTAGTGGAGGAAGAAATTGACAAATAAATATAGCCATATAGATAAACACCCAAAGACAAAAAAAATCAAAAACACCAAACTTAACAAGTATAATATTTTCCGTATAAAATCGGATAGTCTCATTTCCTGAGCTATCATTTTTAGAAAGAAATTCTTGATTTTTAACATCTTCCTGGATTTCTGAAACCCAACCATATGCCCAGATTAAGATGAAGTCTGACTCTTGAATATTGATTAATATCTAATTCTTTCTCTGGTTTCTCTTTCTTATTCTGGTTTCAAAATAATGCATGTTAGTTAGAGAGAACTTGGAAAACACAGAAAAGTAAATGAGGAAATTAAAAATGATCTCCAATCCCACTTTTCCCACTTTATTTTATTTCTTGATTTGTTGTATTTCCAAATTCTTACTCTCCTTCAGGGACAATAAAAGAAGAAGAAAATTAAGATGGATTTGAAATAAAATTAGCAGGGGCTGTGGTTATGCAGAACTTTACTGTTATATGGTAGGAGATAGGGGCACCAGAACATTCTGGATTGTTTCTGGACTCTGGATGTTTTACATGATGCTCTGTGTGAAAATACCCTCTTATTCTGTTCTTTTGTATTGTGAATTGTCACACCCTAACAGAATGGGAAGGATCACTGAATCTAGAGCTTTCTATCCCCAAACAACAATGCAAATCATTAAGATCTAAATTATCCCATATGAACTTCAAGAACAAAGGGGGTGAGGAGGAGGGTGTCAAACCATAATTACATTGCTCAGGACAGAGAAGACTTGAGGAAGTTAAAATTCAGACCAGCACTTTGGAAACAACAGTTTATAGATTAGGAGTTTGAGGCTGAAGCCTGGAAGGCTGACTCAAAGTTACAGGCTAGCTACAACAGGGAGATGGACTGACTGCTTTTAAGCTTCTGATGGCTAATGAAGTGCTTCGTGCTGCCTACTGACTTCTAACTTAAGCACTTCTTTATTTAATTTTTTTTTCCTTAGAAACATTAACCTTTTCCATTTCATCTTTTAAGACTTTGGTGACCAAAGTCAAGTCTGATTCAGATGCAATGACTTGTAGAATGTTTTACGTACACTTGCTATTGTATGGTTTTAGAAATAATTTGGGGGTGATAGAGCTAATTGTCAATATGTGATGAACATTTATCCTGAACATAGAAAAATGATTTTCAGTCCACATTTCCTTCCTCAGTACTCACACTCACATACTCATGCACATGCACGCACACACACACACACACACACATTTTTATTTCTCCCTTTTGTTTCCTTTTTCCTAGAAAAAAAATTTAAAAAGCTGAAAAAATATCTTGGTGCGTTTGGATCAATTTTCCATTTGAAATAGCTCAGCAAACAGCCAGCTATACCTGATGGGCCCTTGGAACACTCTCTTTTATGAAATTCCAGATAAAAAAAGGCTACTAGAAAGAAAATGGCAAGGGCCTAAGTGGATTTTTAGGAAACTGAAGACAGAATTGAGAATCTGATATTAAAAGAGGCAAGACACAAGGTAGAGAAAAGGGGTTAATAAAACTAAAGATATGAATGCAATGTATAGGAATTAGACAAAAATGATTTTAAAAGGAAGTGCCATTCTCATTGTGTTGAATTGGCCTCTTATAACCACAGCTGCTCTTATTAGGTGTGAAATTAAAAAAAAATATATATATATATATATTTAAGGAGCTTTTGATATTCCTTATCTTCCTCAGCAGTTTAATGAAATTGGAAAAGACTACACAGGCCCATAGGTGAGGTCAGCTGTATTTTTCTCTGCTCTCTTTCTTGCTTCATTCTTGGCCAGTCCAAGACATTATTGGGATATTTTATTTGATTTTCTTTCTTTCCAGGCAATGCATTATGTACATATCAAATGGTGTTTGGTAATCAATTCTTGATCTTTCCTGGAGGTCAGTCAATGACACCATCTAAACTGTCATCTCATTTTTTTTTCTTTAAAGAGAATCCATCTATTTCCTTTGAGCACATAGAGATTTCAGATGCAGGTAAGATATTAAACCATTCATGAACAAGATGACATTTTTTCTCATCAAGACTGTCAGCTTCTATAGGAAGATGAACTTAGTTATTAAAGGAGTCTCTTTCATTTAAAGTTCCAGGTAATATGCTATAATAGCAACTCATCTCACCTCTTCATTGCAAGATCTCTTCATCTCTTAGTTACTTTTATTTTGAGAGTGGAGGGTGCGTATGGAGGAGGAAGGATGTTGTGGATTCAGATATGGAGAAACAGAGACTTAAAGTCAGAATTCTGAGATTCAAATCAGGGAAAATTGTAAATGGCTGTATATTTATGATGCGCAGAATACAATATAAATGTGTTGGGAACACCTGCCAGGCATATTAATAGGTTAAAGGTAATATCCTAAAAGTTAATAGGATAAAAGTAAAACATAGTGGAGAAACCTTGAAACTGGCTCAGTGATTGAGGGGATCATTTACAAGGTAAAGGTTTGAAATACTAACATACCTACTGTTTGTGCTCATGCTCAACATCCATTTACTGAGAGCACAGTCGGTTATATAAAGTTTTATTTCTCCTGCAGATTCTGAATCTGAATTTCAGAGACAGACTTAAGTGTTATCTTTGGAAGGCTTGGTAAAAACTCCAGTAGCCGTTGCATCTTTCTGAATGCTTGTGCGTTGAGTTCGCTGGGGCCATTTTTAGCTTTTCAAATTAATAATTTGAAAAGGATGCAATGCCTATACATAATGACTTCATCTTGTCTGCAGAAATGATTCAAAACAGCAGTTGCTACGCACAAGTTGGTCTCATTAAGTGAGATTTTGATGCAAGAGCACAGGTACTGGTGTCAGTGCTGCTGTTGGGTAACTACTTAACTGTGGAAATAATGGCAGAGCAGAAGGTGTGAGAAAGCATTAACACTGATCGTTATTCTGCTGAGGGTTTAGTGTCTCCGCTAGATTTTCCCTTTGTTTTCCATTTGGAGCAATGTACTGCACTTTAGCATAATTCCTTAGGGCTTGCAAGAAATGTAATTGCTTTCTTCTTTTTTTTTTTTTTTCCAGTCAGGAATTTGCTTTAAAGAACATTCTAAGGTTTTTACAGAAATCTTTGTAGAGACCCTTGTTTCACTCTATTGTCAATTCCATCTCTTTGTTAAAATATCCTGATGAATAGTTTTGATGTGTAAATAACAAACAACAAAAAAGGAAACAAACCAGCAAAACCACACTCCCCCAAAATTAACAAAATAGTGTAAATTACCTGGAAAGAAATACATTTCTTCAGTGAACCGTTTTTGACTCTCCAAGTGTAGAACAGTTGGAACCAGGTCACTGTGTTAGGTACAATAATTAGATGTTCTGAGAAAATGCACAAAGTAAGACATACCCACAGGGGCTATGGGAAGAAGATCTGAAGGTCTAGCTAAGACTCACATCAAACCCATGAGGCATTCCCAGCTCTCCGTGCACATTTCAAAAAAGCTAGAAGCTACAAATTTCCAGTGCCCTGAGTTATGACTGAACCCACAGGCATAACCCTTGTCCTACTGAAGTAGACAGTCAATTGGGAAAGCCATTCTTGTTTTCAGTTTGACTCCACATGGCATATATCCTGCCACTCTGTGTCTTTGATCTGCCCTTTGAACAGAAAATTCAAAGGTGGCAACTACGAAGTTGAGTGGGACAGAAAAGTCAGTATCAAAAAAGAGGGGGCTCAAGAAACATTTCCATGACGATAGAAACTGTCTCATGAAATGTTAATCAATGCTGGAAGTGGACCTGGCTCTTCTTAAAAATTTTTTTTAAGTTGTGATAAAGTATACACAGCATAGAAGTTACCATTTTAACCACATTTTAGTGCATAGTTTAGTGGCATTAAGTATATTGTGCAACTGCCACCACCACCCGTCTCCAGAACTTTTTCATCTTCCTGAACTAAATTCTGTGCCCATTAAACAATAGCTCCCCAGTGCCTCCAGCCCCTGGCAACCACCATTCTACTTTATGTCCCTGTGATACTTGACTCATCTTGACAGTGCTGCCAACCTTAAGTATTCCTTGACTGCAGGAACTTTGTTGTTTATTTTTAAAACCCATCAGAGAAAATGCACAGCAGCTGGGGAAGGCAAAGACCTCCAGGGATCCATTTGAAAGAGTGGTTATGCCGATAATAAAGCTTGTGAAAGGAGCTATCATCCCTGAATGAGACAGGCTCTCGCCCAGGCCAAACTTAAGGCAACGTTTCTACTTTGAAATGGCTGGTGATAGAGGGCACATTTATGCTGCAGATGGGAGAGGAATTCAGTCATCTGGGCCAAAGCCAGGGCATGGAAATGGATGTCTCTGGGATCTGGTGTGCAGCTATTACTGAGAGAGGAAGTGTTTGTTCTGGAGTCATTGTGATTGAAGTACCACAGGGCCAATTGGCTTATTTGTCTTGGTTTATCAAATTACCAGACCAAGGTGAGGATTTGGAATGGTTTAAAACATAGAAATGCAGCCTACTTGGGCCTCAAACTGGATGTGGTCCCAGTTTGATGAATGAAATGCAGTTGTTTTCCCCAGCTCACCCTCTCCATTCTTCCCCAGTGCCCCCACCTCCATGAGAAAAACAAAATCCATTCAAGTTGAAAAATAATTTACATGGACAAAGTAGAGAGTAGAAAAACGAGATTAACAGCCAATCTGTAAAATTCTGACCCAAGGAACAATGCCATCCCCTTAGTGGCAGAAAAGGGCCATTTTACCTGAATCATCTCAATAGTTACTTCAGCTCTTCATTTCCCTTTGTCTGTGTGGATGCAACCTAAAGTTAAATTATGTCTCTGGTCCCAGGGATATCATTCTGGAAAGTCTTGTTCATAATATATATATTTAAAGATTTTAACAAGGGTGCAGAGTTTACACAAAGAGAAGAATAAGCACATAGGGCCATGAATTTCCTGCAAAGAAAAAAACCCAACTCTAAACAATTAGTCTATGAGTCCCACTTAAACATGCAGTAAACCATTTGTAGATGCTCTTCAGGGGAACTTTTCGCTTACTCAAGGGCATGAGATCCCAAGTACATGCCAACTAAAGACAGGACATAAATTTCTGTTCCCATGTGCAGTACTGGGAAGCTTCCATCAGGGTTATAGGGAGATCTCTTTTAGGACATGAGAACAGCTGAAGATATGATTTCTTTTTACATATGGGTATTGCTAAGCACTCAGGGACCATAAAAGGAAAAGAATACATCATAAAAATGAAAGACTTTGGTAGGTTGTTTGACGTTACATATTAAATCGTTATCACAGCAGAATAAATTTCTTTATCAGATTAGCTGGGAATAGGACAATAGATTGATATGTTTTGAAGTGGGGAAGGAGTCACTCAGAAAGTCACAGGCATGTAGCCAAGGAGGGCAGAAGCTTTGGGGGGATCTACAGTAGGGGGTAGTGCTAAAAGTGGGGAAGGGGATTTAAGAGGGATGACGGGAGGTGGTGAGGTCTCAAAGAGAAGCTGTGCCCCTCCACCACCTGCTTCCAGCCCAGGGCTGTGGCTTTTGGCAATTTTCTACAACGTCATGCTAATTGGGCTGGTCCAGCAAGACTAATTCCACAAGGCCACATGAATGGGATAGGCCCAGAGAATTTCCCATGGAGGAAAGTGATTAATTAGAAGCAAACCTGGGAACATGCAGTAGACTCTCACTCTGGGGCCTGGTTGCCTTGGGTCCAGTTTCTTCGGCTCTGAGGTGGGATTCACAAGCAGGGAGGAGAGTTACTAAGTTTCCTTAGGAGAGATGTGGGAGAGCCTCTCTTTTTTGCTCTGCCTTGATGCCCCCCAAAGAGAGGGACTGTGCATACAAGCTGTGGTTCATTAGGGTTAGTCTGATGCCGGCCAAGTGGAACTGAAGCTTCTATTGAAAGAGAATGTTCCCAGGCCATGTATGGCTGGCTGCCTTCTGGCCACCCCCATAGTATCCAGTTCAATTGGCTGTGGCTAAGGACCTGAGGTTTGACCCTCATAATAACCCATATTGCATGAGTGATAGCAGCTGAGGTAGGAAAACGTTTGTTTAGGCCACTGTCCTCTGAAAGTGTGTGTGTAGCAGCCTTGAGCCTTATTGGACACTAGCCTCAGGCCATCTACATATGATATGAAAACTGGATTGCCATTGGCATGTGTGTGAAGAAGGGAAAGTCCAGTATGTGGGTTAAGAGCACAGACTTGAGCATCAGGTGGACCTGGGTTTAAACCTTCCCTCTACCACTTACTCAGTGTATGACCTCGGGCAGCTTACTAACCGTTTCTGTGTCTCAGTCTCCTTATCTGTAAAATGGGAATGATGACTATGCTTGTGTCATGGGATTTGTTGTGAGAATTAAGTGAGATAATGTATGTAAAGCACTTGGTACAGTGCTTGGCCTAAGACCCAGTAGGGTGCGCATTCTTATTACCCTCATTTTATAAGGAAGGAAACTGAAGCTCTGAGAAGATAAACAACTTTGCCCATGGGGCCACCAGGTAGATGTTATTATCGCTTTTTTAACAGAAAGGCTTAGTTACATGCTCAAGATCATAACCTCTGGCCCTCAAAACTAGGTGTGTTGGGATGAAACCAGAGAGGGCGACATCGTAAAACTCTGACCTTCACACAAACGCCCACAAACAGCAGGAAAAGATCCACCTCTTCTGCTTTTCCCCAAGGAGCCATGGAAACAGTCCAGGCCCCCTTGTTCACAGGAGCGGGACACAGGGAAGAGAAGAGAAGAGAACATGAGGAATTCTAGGAAATAGGCCTGATTCTCAAGAAAACACAGAGCCTGTCTTTAAACATGGGCTTATTTATTCAACAAGAAGTGTTCATTCTGGACAATAAATGATTAGATAGTCATCAAATACATTCAATAATAGATAATTCCTCACCCCTGTTTGAAACTTCAAATAATTAACTTGTTTCTTTTTCTATTCAAACAAGACAAGAGATTTTGTAATTTTGTTTGTTTAACTGAATCAACCAGTTGTTTCAACATCCTTATAAAAAGCCAAATTCTGCATCTCCACATGGCATAGAATTTTATGATTTGCATATATTGCATTTTGTTTATTCATTCCCCTATCGATGGGAATTTAACTGTTCCCATTTTTTGCTAGTACAAACAATGTTATAACAGACATCCTCCTTGGCTATGCGTATGAGAGTATTTCTATTATATATACCAAGTGTGGAAATGCTGGATTATAAGCATATACACAAAATTTAACTAAATTATTCCACATTGCTTTCCACTAAATTGCACAATTTACTAGAAAGGCATGAAGTTTACTGTTGCCTCTGCAACCCTGATGGTGCTTAATATTATCCAACATGATCTTTGTTTTAAATTTTGCCAATCTTGTAGACAGTAATGAGATATCATCATTCTAATTTGCCTTCCTCTGGTTATTGAGTATTTCTTTATATGTTTATTAGTCATCCAGGCTTACCTGCTATACCTACTCACATTCTTTGCACATTTCTTTTGGGCTTCCTCTTATAACAGATTATATTTTCTAAAAATGGCCTTAGTAACATTTTCCATTCCACATTCACTTCCAGAACTTTGTCATTTTCCATCAAGATACAGAGTCTACTTCCCCTTCCATGAATCTAGGTAGAACTTTGTAACTACCTCAGTGAATAGAATGTGGTGGAAATCACTGCATGACTTTTGAAGCTGGGTCATAAAAAGTAATGCAGCTTCTCTCTCTCTCTCTCTTTCTCCTCCCCTCCTCTCTTTCTCTTTCTCTGTCTCTTCTTGCCCTTGAAATCCAGCCACCATATTGGAGGAAGCCTAGACCACATGACAAAACAGTGTTAGATGTACCTACTTACATCTCTAGCTAAGCGTTCACCTGCCTGCCAGTGGTGACACACATGAGTTACTGAGCCTTTAGGACAGGGTTCAGAAAGCATTTTCTTTTCCTTTTAAAGATTTATTTATTTAATTTATTTTTGGCTGTGTCGGATCTTAGTTGTGGCATGGGGGATCTTTGTTGAGGCATGTGGGATCTTTCATTGTGGTGTGCGGGTTTTCTCTTCTCTAGTTGTGACGTGCAGATTCCGGAGCACGTGGGCTCTGTAGTTTGCGGCACGCAGGCTCTAGTTGAGGAGCACGAGCTCAGTAATTTTGGCACACGGGCTTAGTTGCCCCACGGCATGTGGGATCTTAGTCCCCTGATCAGGGATCGAACCCTCATCCCCTGCATTTCAAGGTGGATTCTTTACCACTGGACCACCAGGGAGGTCCCTAGGAAACATTTTCTTAAAGAGCCAAATAGTAAATATTTAAACCATTCTTAGTTCATGGACCACACAAAAACTGTCAGGATTTGGCCTTCTAGGCTGTAGTTTGCTCTCCCCACACTGCAGCCAAAAGTGAGTAGAGCAGATGGGCTGTCCCCACTGAGCCCTCCCCAGACTGCAAATCCATGAACAAAACAAATGTACTGTTTGAAAATTTGGGAGTAATTTGTTTTGTAACCATGGTAACTATAAAACTTGGGGGGTTTTCTTACTGATTTTTAGAAGTTCTTTATTCTAGATACTAATCATTTCTTAGTTTTACATATTGTTAATTTCTTCAAACAATTTGTTAATTTTATCTATGATGCTCTTCCTTAAAGTAGAAATCTTCATTTTTAGGTTATCAAAATATCAATTACTAGCTGTATAATATTGGGAATATTGTTTTAGTCTCTTTACCTATTAAATGGGAGTAACAATAGTACCTAGTTTATAGGGTTGCTTTGCCAATTAAATAAAAGGATGACTGTGAAGCACATAGAACAGTGCCTGGCGTATACTAACCGCTATCAAAGGGTTAAAAAGGAATAAATAATTTCCCTTTATAGCATGTCTTTTTGTATCTTATTTAAGAAACCCTTTCCACTTCTTGTGCTGTCCATATCTATTTTTGGTAAAAAGTTTATACTAACCTTGAAAAAATTTATTGGACACCTTTACTCTTTTTCTTTTCTCCAAAATGTCTTTTGTCTTATCTGTTCCTTAAAAATTTGATAAACCTCACCAATAAAAATACTTTGTGTGAAAGTTGTAAGGCATAGAGGGATAATTACTGTTTCAATCTTTGTAAATGATATCAGTTTGTTCAACTTTTCTGTTTCTTCAGGGTCAATTTTAGCATGTTATATATTTCTTGAAAATTTGCATTTGCATCTAGGTTGTAAAATTAATTGGTGTATAGTTATTCATAATAATCCTCTTGTAAGACTAAACATTTCTGCTTTATTTGAGGTTGTCTCTTTTTCATTTCATATTTTGTTCATCTGTGTTTTTCCTCTTTCTCATGATCAATTTTACTGTAAGCTTTTGTAAGCATATTAGTGTTTTCAGAGTCAACTTTTATTTTAATCATTTAAATTTTTTAAGTTCTCTCATTTCATTGATTTCCACCATTATCTTTATTTGCTTCTTTATGTTTACTCAGTTGCTTGTTCTCTAGCTTTCTTTAGTTGAATAATTAGTTAATTTTTATTTCTTTTTGGTTTATGATACATATATTCAAATTTATAAATTTTTCCTTTAAGTATCACTTTACCTGATTCCCACAAATATTGGTATATAGTGCCTTCATTTATTTTAATTCTAAGTATTTTACTCTTTCTCGTTATAATATATATATACGTTTTCATGTCAGAATAATTTTTATTATGGCAATTAAAAACTACTTTTGGGCTTCCTGGTTGCGCAGTGGTTAAGAATCTGCCTGCCAATGCAGGGGACAAGGGTTCGACCCTGGTCTGGGAAAATCCCACCTGCCATGGAACAATTAAGCCTGTGCGCCACAACTACTGAGGCTGCTCTCTAGAGCCCACAAGCCACAACTACTGAGCCCGTATGCCAAAACTACTGAAGCCTGCATGCCTAGAGCCCGTGCTCTGCAACAAGAGAAGCCACCGCAATGAGAAGCCTGCACCCTGCAACGAAGAGTAGCCCCCGCTCACCACAACTAGAGAAAGGCCCTGCACAGCAATGAACAGCCAACACAGGCAAAAATAAATAAATAAAAATAAATTAAAAAATTTTTTTAAATTAAAAAAAATGCCTTAGAAGCTTTAAAAAAAAACTACTTTCAAATCAACTATACTCCAATAAAAATTAATTAATTTACAAAAAAAAACCCCAAAACCTACTTTGATCAAGAATGGCATTCTGCAAACTGCTGCATTATTGCATTGTCCAGTCTCTTGTTTCTCTATATCTAATAACTCCTTGAATAAAAATGTCCAGGACTTTTTCTTAAAAATCAGATTTTAATTTTTAATTGACATCATACTTTCATAATCATTTGGATTCCAATACCTTAATTATAACAAAACGGGCACTTGTTTCCAAAACATTTTGTGCTTAAAATTTCTTATTGGTGTGTCAACTTGTGTGTGTGTGTGTGTGTGTGTGTGTGTATTTATTCTGATGTTTTTTAGAGAAGTTTTAAGGTTAGCAGTAAAATCGAGCAGACAGTACAGAGATTTCATATACTCTCTGTTCCCACATATGCACAACCTCCCTCACTATCAACATCCCACATCAAAGTGGTACATTTGTTACACTAGACGAACGTACATTGACACATCATAATCACTAAAGTTCATAGTTCAGTTGATGGTGTACATTCTACAGGTTTTGACAAATGTAATACAATGACATGTATCTACCATTACAGTGTCTTACAGAATAGTTTCACTACGCTAAAAATCCTCTGTGCTCCACCTATTCATCCTCCCTTCCCTCTAGCTCCTGGCAACCTCTGATCCTTTAACTGTCTCCACAGTTTTGCCTTTTCCAGAATGTCATATAGTTGAAATTATACAGTATGTAGCCTTTTGGTGGCGTCTTTCACTTAGCAACGTGCATTTAAGCTTCCTCCACTCTTTTCATGACTTGATAGCTCATTTATTTTTATCATTGAATAATATTCCATTGTCTGGCTGTACTGCAGTTTATTTATTCATTTACCCTACTGAAGGTCATCTTGGTTGCTTCCAACTTTTGGCAATTATGATTAAAGCTGCTATAAACATCTGTGTGCAGGTTTTTGTGTAGACGTAAGTTTTCACTTCATTCAAGGAACTACCAGGGAGCCCATTGCTGGGTCATATGGTAACAGTATGTTTTGTTTTATAAGGAACTGCTAAACTGTCTTCCCAAGTGGCTGTACCATTGCATTCCCACCAGCAATGAATGAGAGTTCTGTTGTTCCACATTCTTGCCAGCATTTGGTGGTGTCATTGTTCTGGAGTTTAGCCATTCTAATAGGTGTGTAGTGGTATCTAACTGCTGCTTTAATTAACATCTCCCTAATGACGTATACTTTTTAGCCTCTTTTCATATGCTGATTTGCCATCTGTATATCTTCTTTGGTGAAATGTCTGTTCAGGTGTTTTGCTCATTTTTCAGTTGAGTTGTTTGTTTTCTTATTGTTGAATTTAAGAGTTCTTTGTATATTTTGGATCACAGATATGTCTTTTGCAAATATTTTTTCCCAGTTTATGGCTGGCCTTCTTATTCTTCTGACAGTGCCTTTGCAAGGCAGAAATTTTTAATTTTAGTGAAGTCCAGCTTATCAGTTCTTTCTTTCATGACTTTGGTATTGTACCTGAAAAGTCTTTGCAATACTCAAATTTTCTCCTTTGTTATCTTCTAAGAGCTCTATAGTTTTGCATTTTACATTTAGGTCTATAATCCATTTTGAGTTAATTTTTGTGAGGGGTATAATGTCTGTGTCTAGATTCATTTTTTTTGCATGTGAATGTCTAGTTGTTCCGGCACCACTTGTTGAAGACTCTCTTTTTCTCCATTTTATTGCCTTTGCTCCTTTGTCAAATATCAATTGACTCTATGTGGGTCTATTTCTGAGCTCTATTCTGTTCCATTGATCTGTTTTTCTGTTCTCACTATTATGAGATGTATCATGGGTCAGGGAGTGCTCCAAACTTTTGAAAGCAACTTCTATCAGAAGAATAAGAAAGGCTGAACATGCACATCAGTATATTTATATGTATTATTTATTATTTTTAATCTATATTACTATCATAATAATATTTAAGGAATGTTAGAGAGTTCTACTATTTTCTTCTTGTTCTCTTGCAATCGTATTATAGTATTTTCTTAGATCTGATACTTTTTTCCTAAATTCCTTTAAGCTATTTGTTTTATGAATGTTAATTTAGTTGAAACTAGATTTTATTGTGTCACTCTACGTATATGAATAAATGTTAAACCACTGGGCATTGCAGTATCTGGGGGTAAATATGTACCTGAGAATACCACTGCTAACTTCTCCATGTCAGGGAATCCCCCCCACTTCTTCCCTCAGGAGACCTCGAGATCCCCATGTAATATGTGAACTGGTGCAAGTGTCAATCTATTTATTAAGTATTAGCAAGATTTAATTTGTTTTTTAGATAAAATATAGAAATTGTAATTATGTTTCTTTCATGCATCCTAAAAAATCAATGTCTTAATCCTAAAGTGCACTCATATTTCTGTGGCTCATACACTCCCCTTTTGAAAACAAACTGAGGCAGTGAGAATACGGGCTTTAGAAATTCACACCAGAGTGTGAATCCTAACCTCAAATCTTACTTGCTTTGTGACCTTGGGAAAACTACTTAACCTATCTGAATTCAGTTTCTGCCATCTGAAAAATGGCAATAATATTACATACCTTCCAGGATTGTTGCATAACATATGTGAAAGTGCCTAGGATATAGTAGGCATTCAATAAGTGCCCCTTCCAGTGTGGATAGCTGGTCTCCTTGGCTATTCCTGAGTTCACATGCTAAAGAATATGGGTTTTTTAAAAAGACAAAATCATGACTCTCACATAAACATAAAATGAGCATGGGTCAAAGATTTATTTAACTCATTAGTTAATGAGGAGGCCCATAAGATGTTAAAATCTGTTCAAAGGAGAATTAAAAGAACACATATATATAGGCAGATAAAGATGCTGAAATGAATTTACAAATAAATGTTAAAATGGTCAGTGTTTACAGGCAATATCAAGGGCATCTCTATAGGACACAATTTGTATTTTTATGGGCAAATATCGGGGAGTCTGCTGGCCCTTATCTGGGTATGCCTTTCCTGTGCTTGGCCTAGAAATTCTTTTAAATCAGTAAGCTCCAGGTAATTGTAGGGCTCATCTCACTTGTTTTTTGTCTCTCAGACATCATTGCCCTTCATTGCCTGATTTCCAGTGTCTTGAAAACCGCTGATTTGATATAGTGTGTCTGTTTTGTTGTTGTTGGTCGTGGTGGTGGTGATGGTGGTGGTGGTGATGTTGGTGGAGTGTGTGTGTGTGTGTGTGTGCGCGTTGTTTGTTTCAGGCAGGAGGGTAAACCTGGTTCCTGTATTCCATCTCATCTGGAAGTGAAAGGCTGCTTCATTCATTCTGAATGCTATATAGTGTTCTCTTGTGGGACTGTCTACAAGCTGGCCATTGCCTCTCCCATCCATAAACATCTGGGTTTGTATCCAGGTTTTGCTAGTGTCAGAAGTGTACCTGTACATGTACATTGCTGTACATGCTTCCTGGTGTATTTGTGGTAGAGTTCCCCTGAGTTAGACCTAGTAGTGCTCAAAGATTTGGAGCCCTGGTTTAGGGTGGGAGGTCTAGAGCCAGGAATTTGGCCTGTGGATATTCTGCAGAAAACCTCTCATCTTCTCCTCTGGAGCAGCCTCGCCAGCCAGGGCTGCATCCTACAAGGAGGGCTTTTAACTAATCATCCTGCTGAGAAACTAACTGTCCTGGTAGTTGAGGTATCTACCATCAGCCAAGTCTGGAGGACTTCCCCCACCCCACTGACAGGGAATCTTCTCGAGAGTCTCCTCCAGTGTCATTGGGATTGCTTTGCTTTTCCTGGTGCAGGATGGGGACTGCTCATAAAGCAACTTTACCACACACACAGAGACTTCTTGCTCCGCCTTGCCTGTCTGAGTTCTTCCTCTGGCTCTTCCAGACATGGAGGGCAGGGGTGGGCTAGGGAGCTCTGGGATCAGAAATTTGGCCTCAAATTTTGTCTGGCACCCTTTGTTGAAATCTGACACACAGGCGATAGACTAACCTTGTGTGGGTTCACTATTTCTAAATGTTTGAGAACAAATAACAACAGTCATTTAATTTTAGCTTTCATCTTCCTGTTCCTCTTTCTTGTTTACTTAAACATGTGGCCTGCAGACAGCTGGCAGGCTCACAAACAGAAAATGAAGATTGACTAGTTCTGATTGCCCCAGGGTTACGTCCTTCATGAAGTCCTATGAGGAAGTCCTAACTGTCCCTAGCTGTCCCTAGCTGGCCTTTGCTGGAAAACAGTTAGAAATCCTTCACAGTAGCTAACACCTAGTATGAACTTTGCTCTCTCTCACCAAATCCCAGTTTGCTCCTTTCCACCCACAAACCACTTGAAGTAGAGTAGTGACAGTGATCCTGAGTTTCACTACTTACCAGCTGCGTGACCTTAAGCAATGTTTAAACATTTCCCCATCTATATAATGGGTATACTAATTATTCCTATCTCATAGTAATTTTTGGAAAGATTAAATAAGATAGCTCCTGTGAGTACTTAGTAGAATGGTGGAATGTTTTAAGCACTCAGTAAAGATTAGCTTAGTGATTCTCAGCTGGGGTCAGTTTTGCTTCCAGGAGATATCTGACAATATCTAAAAACATTTTAAGTTGTCACATCTTGGGGAAGGGGTGCTACTGGCATCTTGTGGATAGAGTCCAGATGTGCTACTAAACATCCTACAACGCACAGGACAGTCCTCCCTCTAAAAAGAAAAAGAATTATCCTGTACAAATATCAACAGTGCTGAGGTTGAGAAACCCTGGGTTAGCTGTACACATATTATTATTTCTGTGGACATAATACCACTTTAGTCTGGATTGCATCCTGGAGACCTAGAACACTAGATATGGAAGAGATAGGAAAAATCAAATCCTATTGTCAGGTGAGTAAGTTACCAAAACAAGTGGATGCTCTTGGATGTGGGATCAACTTGTACATCTGTTGATCATAATTTCTTTGTCATCCTGTAATGTGTACTCAGCTTACTATTTAAGAAAGAAGAGTCTAGGCTACCATGTATACATTAGCTCCCTTTATTCCTTTGATCTTAGAAGATAAACTACTGAGTCTCTAGGCTTCACTTTTTTCAGTGAATCATGTTTATAATTTTTTCCCTTAAAAAAACAGCGTTATACAGACTCATTATTTAAAGAATTGCAATTAACCATTCTTCTTGACTCTGCTATGAGTCTGATTTCATTGAAAGTTAGACCAGACTCTGTTGTCAGTTCAGCGTGGTGAGGCTGCCCGTGCCTTGAAAGCTTTGTAGTCAGTTCAATTCATTGAGCACCATCCATTTACCCAAACCAAGCTGGGTGCTAGAGAGATGGTAATGGATAAGATGAATATATGACACCAGTCTACTGGGGAAGTTGGAGACTGTACAATTAATTACCAGTGTGTTAAGTGTTACGAGAGGGGACAGATAACAGATTTAATGGAGTCCTGGAGGTGCAGGAATACTTGCTAAGGAAGTGACATTTATGCTCGTCACATGAAGGATGAGTCAGGTAAGAGCCTATGGAGATTGGAGTTGAGGGAAGAATTGAAACGCATATGATTGGGGGTGTACCTGTTACAACTGATCTCGATTTAGAGTTTGCCATGTGGTTGTATAGTTTAGAGCATAGAAGAGGAAACCCTCTTGTACACACATCTGGCTCTGCACAAGTGTAGATAATATTTTAGGTTCAATGAGAAATCATTCTACTATTAGCTCTTCTCTGAAAAGAATTTTACAACCTAGCAAAATAAGAACTAATTATGCACTCTTGTGCCTTTCAAAGTCCTCAAATGTTAAATGTCTTACATCTTCCTTCTAATGGATTCCTTGTTTTGCTTATTTTGTTCAGCATAAATCAGAGCTAACACAATCCCATTTTTAATAGCTCTCTTTCTTTTTTTTTAATTTTTTTTAATTTTTTATATTTTTTTTATTTTTTATAAATTTCTGTGCGAGGGCTTTCTCCAGTTGCGGCGAGAGGGGGACACTCTTCATCGCGGTGCACGGGCCTCTCACTGTCACGGCCTCTCCTGTTGCAGAGCACAGGCTCCAGACGCACAGGCTCAGTAGTTGTGGCACACGGGCTTAGTTGCTCCGCGGCATGTGGGATCTTCCCAGACCAGGGCTCGAACCCGTGTCCCCTGCATTGGCAGGCAGACTCCGAACCACTGCGCCACCAGGGAAGCCCCCAATAGCTCTCTTTCAAAGTCTGTTGATATGCCAGTTGGTATGAACCATCCTAAATGTCCTCCCTCATGGGCAAGACCCATCTGTCAAGATCTACAAGATGATATTTCCTGCTTATAGGAGACGTTGATACGGAGCTGAGTGCCCTGCCAAGGAGAAATCTGCTAAAGCTGCATGCTAATACACCAATGCCCTGCAATCTCATCTTTCAGAATTGTCAGAAAATCACAGATCCCATAGACCCACAATTGGTAATTAAGAGCAGTTCCTCCTGGTCTGACATAGAGATAGGGTTTGCCCATGAGTGCAGGGTTGCCAAATTTAACAAATACAAATATAAGACAAATTATTTTTTTAGTCTAAAAACACCACACATTTGTTATTTATCTGAAAGTCTTTGCTTGAAAACCATTGTGAAATGTTAGACGAGCTTTTGTCCATTTACTCACATTTGTGTCATTGCTCATATGTCATTTTCTCAGTGATGCCTCCCCTGACCACCCTATTTAAAATTGGGTGACTCCCAATGTCTCTTTCTTGCCTTTCTTCCCCCTACAGTACATCAAATTATTTATGTATTTTGCTTATTGACTGTCTTCTCCCCTTGTAGGTAAGCTCGAAGTCATGGATTTTGATCTATTTTATTCACTGTAGTATCCTCAGCACCAAGAACAGGCCGGGTCATATGGGAGGTACTCAGTAAGTAGCTGTTGAAATCATTCATTCATTCCTTTGTAAATGATTGTGGTTAGAAGCATAGACTCTAGAGACCCCTTGACTTGGATTTGAATTCTGACTCTAGAATATATCTGACATCTGTGATGTCAGATGAGTTGTATCACTTTCTGTACATCAGTTTTCTCCTCTGGAAAGTGGATATAGAATAGTACCTCTTGGATGGATGTGCTAAGAAAAAGATAATGCCTATAAAGTCCCTAGCACAGTGCCTGGAACACTGTAAGCATTTAATAAATGGAACTATAATCCACTTAATAAATATTTGTTGAGCATCCTTTCTCTCAGAATGTTCTGGATGTTGGGAGGATCTCAGTGAGCAACACATGGTCTCTGACCTTAAAGAGATAAGAACCTAATGAGAAAATAAGCAGGAAACTGTCGTAGGTCATAATAAATGCTGTAGCAGTGGTAGCAAAATGATCTATGGGAGTATTAGGAGGGCACCTGACCCAGGGATGGGTGGTGGGAAGAGTCAGAAAAAGTTCATGGAAGAATTGTTATCTATTTAAAAATAATATGTCTAGTTAACCAGAAGCAGGTGAGATGGGGATGGGTAGGGTAGAGAAAATATTCCAAGAAGAGGGAACAGTGGATATCAGACGCCAGAAGAAAGAGCGAACACTTGACTTACATGTTGGGGGAGGGCAAGCAGGGCAGTGTGGCTGGATCACAGAAAGAAGCATGAGGAAGAAGAAGATGATGAGCCTGGGAACCAGCAGGTCAGATCATGAAGGATCTTATAAGCTTGTCAAGGAGTTCAGACTCTAACCTGGGGACACAGGGCCATTGAGGCCAAGATTTACATTTTAAGAACATACCTGTATCTGGAGTACTGGATTTGGGAGATTGAAAGTAAAAGGGAAGACAGTAAGGAGGTTCGGGAAATGATCCAGATACAACAGGATGGGGATCTGAAAGTTCTTTGGGATGGGAAGAATTGCAATTAACCATTTAAAAAAAATTAAAAAAAAAGAAAGAGAGCTATTAAAAATGGGATTGTGTTAGCTCTGATTTATGCTGAACAAAATAAGCAAAACAAGGAATCCATTAGAAGGAAGATGTAAGACATTTAACATTTGAGGACTTTGAAAGGCACAGGAGTGCATAATTAGTTCTTATTTTGCTAGGTTGTAAAATTCTTTTCAGAGAAGAGCTAATAGTAGAACGATTTCTCATTGAACCTAAAGAAGCAGGCACTACCTCAGCCTTGTGTGAGACCGGGGCACTATTCCCTCTTAGTCTTTTGGATAGTTCTTTCCCCACCGTCAGATACTTTGCTCACGTGTATGCACTGACCTGTACTCTAATGGAATACTCAACAGGGACTTGGCTGTATATCTCTAGGATTCTTTGTGCATATCTCTCATTTGCAGTACTCTGTCCTGCCAACAATACTCTCCTTGGACTCTCAGCTCAACTCAGGGAGTCCCTTGGACTCTTCTTGGGTTACATCTTTCCTGGACCATTATCTAGAAGCTTTCTCAATGCAGAAAGCAGTGGCGATAATAGGACTCACCTCTTTTATCCCCTATCTCTCAGGGAATACTGTCCTTTGTTGCCTGATGTCCACTGCCATAATAACCATTGTTTCATACATTTTGTCTTTTTTGGAGGAGAGGGAGTTTTAGGCAGGGGGTAAGTCTGGCCCCCTGTTACTCCATCTTGGCTGAAAGTAGAAGTCCCTCCTATATTATCTGAAAGAGGAAAAATTAAATTATTTTACTTATAATTTAATATTTACTTGTAAAAGATAAGAATACTTTAAAAATATATAATCACAATACCATTTTCTCACCTTTTAAAAACTGATGATGATTTTTAAAATGTACCTTATTCAATTATCCCATAAATGTCACTTTATTTTCACCATTTGTTTGCTTGAATCAAGATCCAAATAAGGTCCACACCTGGGTTTTGTTGGCGCACATCTTAAGTCTCTTTTAATTTATAGGTTACCCCTCCATCTCCCTCTCCTCTCTCCGTACCTTACTCTCTCCTTGTTTATTTTTTCAGGAACCAGTCTTTGCCTTGTAGAGTTTTTGCTACAGTTGTGATTTTGCTGACTACGCCACCATATTTCTCCAGGCTTTATTTCCTACAAATTATTAATAGATCTAGGAACTTGATCAGGTCCAGGCTCCATGTCATTTTAAAATGTGCTTTATTAGCTCTTTATATTTGAGCTAATTTTCATTAAATTCCTGAGAAGGTCACAGAAAGAGACATGCCTTTGTGAATCTGTTTTTTTATTTACCACATCTAACCTTAGATCACTTAGTCATCTCTAAAAGAAGCTATTGGAATCAGTGAAAAAGTTAATACGGGGAAAGAGATAATCCAGAAAATTTACAAATATACTGAGCTAAAATTCTGAGCTGAATGCCCTAGAAAGGACATAGCAAGGAAAACTGGATATGGCTGAATTGAGGCTGGTCTGTGAATTTAATTTCAGATTTTATTATCTTAATTTACACATTCATAAAAATGAAATAGGTCATTATCAAGCGCTTAATTTTCAGTGTAAGCCATAAAAATGTGTACACATATAATACAGCCTGAATTATAGTTAAGACTTTCATTCCAGTCTCCAGTGATTTGGCACCTATAGGATAAAACTGGTGAAAAATGCTTATTAGTCTTCTTCCTTCACTCACCCACTTATTCTATTATATAATTAGTCAGTAATTTAGTCATACATCCATTCATGAATGAAAGTGGCAGACACAGGGCATACACTGATTTGCTTTGAAGGCCTCAGTCTCAGGGGAAGACAAGTGAAAAACACAAACCACTGACTTATAAAAGAAGGTTATTAAAAATTGCTGTGGGAGTCCAAAGAACGAAGTGACTTTATCTACCATGCAAACTAAGCAAAGATGATCTTTTCTCTGTTTTCTGAATTTTACTACTAAAGGCACATATAACTTTTATCTCCATAAAAGAAAAAATTTTAAATCTGTTTGCAGTAGATGCTCTCAAAGTTACTTTCTAGTCCTAACATTTTTTCAGATTCTGAGTTCTGGGACCTCTGAGATGGATTCTGTTGGTCAGGGTGACAGTGTCAGCCCAGGGATATAAATATTTGCAGGAATGGTTGTGATTCAGGGTAGTTAAGAGAGGGAAAAACAAGCAAAAGGTCACAAAAGCCAGGGATGAGATACAAAGAGAGCATGAGCCAGATCTTAAAACCCCATCACTAAGCATACTGGGCTCTGTGATACACCAAATTCAGGGTCATAAATACAAGAGTCATCATTTGTATGTGTTTCTGCGATCAAAGTCTATAGCTAATATTTATAGAACACTTAACTATATTCCACATACTCTTACATGTTTTCACTTATTAGATCCTTACAAAAACCTTATGGGATAGGTTTTATTATTAGTCCCATTTATCAAGTGAGGAAACTGAGGTACAGGGAAGGTAGATGAGTCATAGCTAGCATGCGGCAGAACTGAGATTTGAACATCTGATGCAGAGGCTACTCCCTTACTTATATATGAAGGAGGACAAGTCTTAAGAACACTCAGCAAGCTGGAGATTCAGGAGAGCTAATAGTGTAGTTCCAGTCTGGGTCTGAAGGCCTGAGAACCAGGAGAGTTGATGGTGTAAATATCCAGTCTGAAGGCTGGTAGGCTTGAGACCTTAGAAGAGCCGATGTTTCAGTTTGAGACTGAAGGCAGGAAAAAAAATGGTGATGTCCCCAGCTCAAGGCAGTCAGGCAGGAGGCGTTCCCTGTTATTCAGCCTTTTTTATTCAGGTCTTCTACTGAGTGGTTGAGGCCCACCCACATTAGGAAGGGTAGTCTGCTCTATTCAGTCTACCAATTCAAATGCCAATCTCATCCAGAAATATCCTCACAGGCACACCCAGAGTAATGTTTGACCAAATATATGACATCCCTTGGCCCAGTCAGTTTGACACATAAAAGTAGCCATCACAGGTGGACGCAGACTCTTCCACCGTCACTGATATCCAACCACATCCTTCTGTAGTCACACCCTGTGCAGAATTTGTAGTGCTGGATTTGTTGTAGTGGCAAAGGGGGTATAATTTTTGGATCCCATAATTCTACCAGCCACTTCTCAGCCCTCTATGGGCTTATGTCCTCCAGGTGAGCTGACAGTGGTCCTTACCAAAGGATTCACTATAAATTATAGCATCACATTATGGGTTTTATAATTAACCTTGAAATTGTTATTCCAGAAGTCACAGGGGTCATGATTTCATAATTGGTGACATGGTAGTGGCAACACATTTCCTCCCAGATTCAGTCAGATGAAAGAGATAAGTCAGCCTGTGGAAGGTATATGTGTATGGGGATTTTTTGTGTGTATGAGCATGATTAGGCTTTCAACTAGCATTTTAGTTTCAGAACATAAACTAGCCTAAGCTGTTCCAAAATCCAACGGGATAAGGATGAGGAGAAGGAACCTCTGTACACTTGAAATAAGCTCACTAACTGACATCAGGCTAGGACTGCCGTCTGAAGTGAAGTACAGTGCAGGTGATGTAACTACAAGGCAAATAAATTGCAAAACAAAGCTTTGACTCAAGCAAAGACAGAGGATTTTTAAGTGGTGACAAAAAACTGAAACTTTGGAAGGCCTTTGACAAAAGAGTATCTGTTAGTTTTTCTTTTAATTTAACAATGGTAAAAGAGAACAGAATAGTAACTCCAAAAGAGAATTGTCTGGATGTCAAAGGGTTAATAGAAACCTTTGAGAGAATTGACCTCCCGAATGTTTCTGCAAAAATGACCTTCTTAATGATCATGCTGAGAAAGTAGAATATAACTCAAGGAGCTATATGGAAAAATTATACCTCTCCCTCAAAAATAAATAGATAAGGTCACCATTGATTAATTATTTGTTCTAAAAATTAGTAGTTGAAATTGTGAGGTCAAATTTTATAAATACAATAAACTTACATTTTATAGTATTTAGTTTTATTTTGAAGACAGGGTCACAATCAAAAGTTAAAATTTTGATTCTCATTTTAGGTAGATCTGATTTACCTGGAATTTCTTTTCCTTCACCATCTAATCTTTGGATAACAAAATTCTTTCTATCAGCCATGCCCAAATGGAGACTACATTTGAACGTGTGTTACCATGTTACAGTGACTATGATTATAAGTTACTAGAAGTTAAGTGTTTGCTCACATTTTCCAGGCCTCAGAGGTAGCAGTGTCTCTTTTCTCTGTATCCTCCAGGGTCATGTTTTCTTATTGGCTTACCTCATATATTCTCTGGTGTATTATAGACTTTCCTTCATAGCTTGTATTCTTTGGTTGTCTATTTCTAGATAAGAATAAGTCAAAAGGAAGGCTGCCAAGGGCTCTGTGTGTAGGATGACAGACCACTTCAGGGTACGATGGTCAGGAGAAGTTCTTTGTCCTATGAGCTCTTCTCTTCTAGTCTGGAGCCCCTTGAGGCCCACCCTTGACTCCTTCTGACAGTACATGTCCTAGTTGTGGTTCTTCTGCTCTTCTGAGGACACAAGCCTGACTCTGGAGCACACATGCTGTATGGCTTTGTTTGTCGTCCAATCGTGTCCTCTTGTGCTATCACCTCCTGCTTACTGAATACGATTGCTTTTAAGCAATAAAAAAGCTGACTCTAGAGTTCTAGTCCAGGCTGTCTCTAACCGGTTATGTGACCCCAGACTGTAATGTAACCCATCGGGACCTCAGGTCCCTTATCTGTAACGTGTATGGACCGGCCTAGATTTCCACCATCACTTTCAGCTTACTAAGTCTGTGATCCTAAATGAAATTCGTAAGGCATTTGTACGAGAGATTCTCCATTACAGGTCCCCACTCCAGCCGCTCCAGAGTGGCGTTTGCTGTGTGACCACCCCCCAGCCAGCTTCTCCAGCTCTGCTCTTTGAGCCCTAAGCTTCTGTAAAACTGGAAGCTCCCCTCCCCTTGATGACTGTGCCCTCTTCTTCCTGCTTCCCTACTGATCACTCCCCATTGGCCTACTCCCGGCTTCTTGAAAATGATTCCATTGTGCCAAATAAATTCCAAGGCCAAGTCCTCTCAAATTTTTTTTTTAATAAGCTTACAGGGGAGAGATTTTTAGCTTCCTGGAGTAGTCAAGAACGTTGCTAATTCACTTTGGCCGGCCTCCCTTTTCCCCAAATCCCTAGCTTGTTTGGACCTTAATAACGGCCCATTGAAAGAATGAATGAAACAAATGAATGTGCAAGATCAATTAAAGAAAACGAGAGCAAATGCCTTTGAATATCATGTATAAGAAATTGGCTAAATTTTTTAAAGAAATCATTATGTACAAAGAGAATGCAGGGAGCAGTTTTTTAAAAAGCCAGACAGGGAAAAATAAGTTCAGATTCCTAAAAGTTCTCTTCTCTACTTCTCAGAGGTAGAGAAAGAAAAGATTGAGACCCACAAGCATGGCCAGATTGAGACCAGGTGCCAGTTCTAGGGCAGCTTGAAGTGGGTCAAAGCGATATTTGGTTTTGTCAGGACTTCAACAAAACTGTGGAGCAGGTCGGACTGAACTCTTGCTAAATCATTAATTCCCTCTTTGCTCTCTCCCTTTTATCTTCATGGGTTTAATTGTAAATTATTCCTCATTCTTCTGGGCTCTGTTTTCTTTTCTTGAGTTTGTTCCGGTGATTAAGCCCCAAACAAAAAGTATAAATGCTAGATTTCCCCTTGTGAAATTAAAAATGAGAAAAGGCCTCGATGTTGCATTCAAAATAAACAAGCATTGCTGAAAGCCACCTGGTTATTGCTGTGGTTACTCCTGGTAGGAATTTTTTAAATTGCATCTTTAGGCAAATAGTGCAATAGGTTAAAAACGCCAATAAATTAACTTCAAAGAGTTTTAATTAAGAGGAGGAAAATAAAGAGTCAAATAAACACCTGGATCATGTATATAATCTGATGATCCAAAATAGATACAACTTCTCTCTGGGATGGTTTGATTTCCCTTGCAAGTTTTGGAACACATAGTTAGAGACAGGGCAACCTGAGGCTGAAGTTAAAATGATTTTTAGTGCCTGGATGCATATAAGGATGAGACAGCAAACAATTTCCAGAAGAGAAATCATACTGCATTTAGCCTGGCCGTCAGTGGTTCCATATAGTAACAACATCACTCACACATAACTTTGTTTCAGTGGCTGATATTAAGAAAAATTGTTGCTTGCAATATGACACACAGGACTGTCAAAATCACACATACATGGCCTTTGGTCTGAAAATTATTTTGTTTTTATCGCATCAATTCAGCAGTGAAAAGTTCATAAATTTGTATTAGGAATATAAGGGCCACATTACATCACGAGAAGAAAGCAAAACCCTGTTAGTGAGAAAATGTCGGTCCATCTTCCAAAATCAATGTCTAGGCCCAGCTCATGAGTCAAAGGGAGTTTTCTAGAAATCAATGTTGGATATAGCTCATGTTTTGAAAAGGTGAGGTCTTCAAAGGGGATTGATTCAATATTTCTGATAAAGGTGGTTGCCCAACCCTCTAAAATGACAGAGTCTTAGTTGCATCCATGTAGAAGTTTAAAGCTCTTAGGAGAAAATCATCTTGGACTGAACTGGATAAACTTTGAGGTCCAAAATGGAGAGGTTTACCACAGTGAGAGAACTGGGTTATTGTTTAGTAAAAGAGAATGATAGGTAGTATTATCAACCTAATACAGTAAGTTCTGCTTTTAGGAGAAGTTTTAAAATAAACCAATAAACTGAAACCAATAATTTCCTTGTAAGATAAAAACAAGTAGAACTAAGTCTCAACACCAGTATCAGAAAAGTCACTGGGGAGAAGATTTCTGTGTGGATATAGCTTTGGGGTTCAGCGAGAAACTAAGGAGCAGCCAGCAGATGAGCAGTGACAATTTGTTGATGCTTTGCCTCTATCTTGTGCTGAAAAATCTCCTTTGTATAGGATCCAGCAAGAGAATATTTATGTCGAACGCTTCCTGCTCTGCCGCTATGAGGGTTATGAAAGTAGAGAATGGAGAACTTTCTTCTTAGATTTCTCTTTGTTTTCTTCATTGTTGAGTTGAAACAGCCAAGGGGCAGGAATTGTGATTCTTTTTCATGGAGCAGCTGCACTTAAGAAGAGCTGAATTTTTAGACATTAGGTGGAAAATGGGTGGAATCTGCAAAGTAATTGCCCTGGAAATGGAAAAGCTCTCTAGTGCATCAGGAGTTCTGGTCCCCACAGCAAGATGAGTCCAAATTTGGCACATGTCTTCTTCACTCACTTCAGAGTCAAGAGACCAAGAAGGAGCCAGACATTTAAGCCCTTCTGACTTAACCATCTCCTTGTCTTTCCCTTAAAGGACATAATCCACAGCTCTTGCAGATCTGACTGGGTGGGCATTTTTCTAACCATCACTATGGAGTGCTCCTGGGGCACATTCCTCCACCTGGCCTCCCTTCTCCCCCATGTGGAATAGATGAAGGGGACACTGCAGACAAGACTCAAAGCCTTTGTCAGCTTGTGTTCTTGTCTATCACTTGGCAGGGACCCAGCTCACTTACTACTTAGAATCTGTCTTCAACATGCTAAGTGGCAATGTGCCTCATAAAGACAAGGTTCGGCTCTGGAGGGAGCCGCTTAAGTCGAGCAGCTGCCTTCTGCTTTGTGCACGGAATACGTGAGTCATATGGATAGAACTGCAACAGGTAGGGGCTGTCTTGATTAGGGGATCCTGAAAGCAGCATAGGGATCAGGAATTCACGTATCTGCAACTGGCCCCTAAGTTCTCTTTTTTAGGAATCAGAGTGTTCCAAAGTTTCCCATTGCCAAGCTCCTTTTGCTTCAACTTGAAAGTGATTAAAGATATTTACCTGAGCCAGATAGAACATAAAGGTGGTGCTGCTGTTATTGTAGAAACTATGATATCTATTCCTTAGGGACTTTAGGCATATAAGAAAAGAATCTGAGACACTTCCGTTAACCCACTTCCCTTTTTCCTAACAAGAGACCCCCACACATAAACGAAATAGGATGGATGTGGCAGAAAATGGAATTGAAAGAGCGAACACCTCACTGTAAAGAAACAGACCTCTCTGGTTTAATGACTGGGCAAGAGTTTTCAAGGCAGCCTCTTCTGGAGAAGGACCAGATGCTTGTTTCTTGCATCTAATAAGCAGCATCCCATTTGTGAAAACCACACACACTTTTGTTTCTTAGCAGCTAGGAAAGCACACTGTGCAGCTAAAATTATTTTCATTTATGCTACATTCTATTGATACAGCTGACCTTTATCTTGAAATATTAGCAGCCCAAGGGCTGTAAGGAATCCACAACCAAAGAAACAGAAACATTCAAATCTAACCTTGCAATAGTTTTATGCAGGGTAAGAATTAGGGGGAAGAGCAGAGGAAAGAAAGATTCTTTGGTTCCAAAGAGGGCATTGAGTATGACAGCTCCACTCTCCACCTAATGGTTATCCATTAAACAGAACAGAGTTGATTGTCCTCTTTTACCCTTGTAATGGCATCAGGAGAAAATTGTACACTTACGTCTCTACTTTCTCCTACACTTGTGCCTTCACCTACACTTACACCTGCACTGCATGCTAATCTCTGAGACTAAAAAAATAATGGATCTACTAAACTAAAACTCATATCAGGAACAAATTCACCTTCGGAGGTGAGAGTGAGAGAATGAGTAGCTGGCTAGGGGAGAAACAGAGCCCAGTCCCTTCATTTCTTGTTCTCTCTCTGTGGGTCAAATGTACATGGACCTCTAGAGTTTAAAGGATGATAAATAACTTTGTTTTGACTGTTTCTCGAAAGCAGTGCCAAATCCCCTGTGCTGCTCCAACAGAGATTCTAACTAATCTGTGCTGCAAGCTCAGGAAGGAATGCTCACCTTCCCGGGGCCACCGAGGGAAAGCTGAAGAGGAGGGAGTTGGTGATGTGTCTGTGGAAGGCAACAGGAGACCAGTTGGCCTAGTCCGTTGGGTGCTCTGCCTGCTTTCCTGTGCCAAATGCAGTTATTCAGACCTGTTTTTTATTTGAATAAGGCCTTTGGTTTTATAAAGCCATTCACCCAGAAATTAGTTATGACCCCAAATTGCTTTTTTTTTTTTTTTTTTTTTTTTTTTTTTTTTGCGGTACACAGGCCTCTTACTGCTGTGGTCTCTCCCGTTGTGGAGCACAGGCTCCGGACGCGCAGGCTCAGCGGCCATGGCTTACGGGCCCAGCCTCTCCATGGCATGTGGGATCTTCCCGGACCAGGGCACGAACTCGTGTCCCCTGCGTCGGCAGGTGGACTCTCAACAACTGCGCCACCAGGGAAGCCCCCCAAATTGCTATTTTTGATCTGCATTTGTCAATGGGGTGTGTGATTCCTCCAGTGCTTTAGGCTGCAGCAGCTCTTGCTTGCCTAGTCTGTTCTCTAGAGAGACCTTCTTGGTTGTACTTTTGCTCCAGTGAGAGCATGGTGAATATTAAACAGAATAATAGGAGAGGTAAAAGCAATCGCCTGAGGGCCCACAGAAATGGCTGGCCTCCAGGGAAATAGGCATTCTCATCTCACACCTCAGCAACCACAGCAATTCTGGAACATGCCTGGAGACCATGGGAGCTATATTTCCTCAAAAGGCAAAGATCCTCTGGGGTGCAGGAGCAGGAGTCCCCAGATAAGAACATAATTTCTGGATTCTCAGTAGCACAGTCCATGCTGGGAATACTAATGAGACCAAATGCAGCATTTGTCACAATCCACTGCCCATGTTCAGCCCACACTCCAGAATTAAGACATTTCCCTTTCTCTCTGAATGTGTCACTTCCTAAGCCAGGATGAAATAACTTACCTGGATTTCCAAAGTGCATATCCATGCAATAGCAGCAAGAAAGTTTTGGTGTGGAGCTCACTCTTCACCCTGTCTCTGGATTAACCCTCATATTAAAGGGCACGCCTCTCTCTGATGGCACCAATTCACTAAGACCGGATTGGCATCGAAGCCAGTCAGTCCACAAGGGTGAAAGGTCTTTCAACCACATACAAATCACGGGTTATAATAATAAATAATAAAAAAAGCACAAACATGCCAAATGTGCAAATTCATACCCAGAGATATCTGCTAAGATCTAAGAACAGGTGTCAGAGGATTGCTTCGGGTCAGCCTTGCTGGAGGAGAAAGGAGAGCCTTCCTTTCAGGGGGAATGATGTCCATAAAATAACACGTGGGATTGCTGGTGAAGTTGGTGAATGCCGTGAATGGTAATCAAGATTCACTTGAAAGCAGGCATGATATACAGGATTTCCCTGCTATCGGAAAGTAGGGTGTTCCTACGAAAACTCTCCTAAGCTGAAATGGCATAAAGCAAAACAGCAATTACCTTAGGACACATCTTGTTAACAGGTGCACAAAATAAATCGAGATCAAGCACAGATGCTCACAGACACAGTTCAAAGTGAAGGCAGCCTGATGCTGAGATGCTGAGTGTGGTTCCAGGGGAAGGAGCTTGATGGTGCTGCTCTCACTACTCAGAGTGCCTGCTGCCTCTGTAACCACTCACTGCAAAACAAATGCTGGCCACTGTTTTCACTTTTCACCTGTTTTTGGAAAAGCAAAAATCCTCTTCGGATTTCTTTCTGTTATCGAAAACAAATACTAATGTAAGTCTTTAGTAAAATGTGTTTAGTGGTGTAATGTGAACTTTCGAAAAGCGGGGAATAGATTCAGTGATCCAAGGGGTTGAGAGCACAGGCTGTGGAATCAAAACAGTCCCTGCCTGCCATTTATTAGAGCAGAGCTTTGCTCCTGGGCCAGTTTACTTAACCTCTCTAAGACCTATTTTCTTCATCTGTAAAGCATGACTACTAGGCATAAGTACCACAAGGGGTCAGAGGGTACACATATATATATGTACGTGCAATTTTAGGGTAGAGCCTGGCACAGGGAAGTTCTAAGTGAATATTAGCTGTTAGTTTCAGGACTCAGTATTGTCCAGTGTTTGCCTGGTCCAAGAGTCTTTTCCAGTGGACAGAAGCCAACTTGTAAAGCCTGTGACTTCTGCCATTAGAAGTTCCGGAAGGACTTGGCTAGCTAGAAGCAAAGTAGAACACCTGCATGAGGCTAAAGGGCCACTTCTCAGTAGCCCTCTTATTCAACGTGCAAAAAAAGATTTGTTTTCTAAGCAAAGGCTCAACAATAAACTTACAAGGAGCCAGTATGCTCTCAGAGATGTTAAGTTTTAAAAGTTGACTGATACCATATAAAGCTTCCTTTGAGGGAAGGAATTACATTGATAAGGAAAGATTATTCACTTTGGTTGTTAGCCTTAGCAAAAAAAAGAAAAAGTGCATAATGTACATTTAACTTATCATTTGAAAAGCTCTAACCTATGAGTGATATGAGTGTCTTTAAGCTAATGAAGAATTTGGTCCATAGATGGCCTCTAAGTGATGCTGAATAGTCTCACACTATCTCTTTTCTGCTTTTATATTGATGCAGGTTTATTATTCATTCTTTAAGAACTTCAGGTTTATATACACATATATTTTTCCCCTTATATATGTATAGAGTAGTCCTTGAAGAATATGCAAGTAACCATTAACATTTGTAACTTCTGACAGGAGGCATGAGGGAGTTTGAGTGGAAAGGAGGTATACTTTTTTCTTTTGTTTACAGCTTTGTACTTTTAACATGTTTTTTGTATGAGATTCAGTTTTTCACTAAGAGAGAATTCATAGAAGGAACTACATGATGGGCCAGATCACAAGGAAGCAGGGAGGACTGTTGGGACCATGAGGCCCAAATCCCACTACTCCTTGTTGCTTATGGGTTACAGATGTTGAAATCTATGAATAGAAGTGGAAAGACGACAGCCCCGTTTATTTCCAGGCTCAGGTAGACTTAAGTCAGCAGATGTCAACTGCCTTTGGAAACATGATCCAGCAGGTGTGCAAAACACAGAAGCTATGGCAGAGAGCCCCCTGCCCTGGCACACATGGCTTGTTCCTTTAGCCCTTAGGAATCTCCCTTCTTCTACCACTTGCCAGTCAAGCTGTCAAGTCAGAGGAACCTGGGTGAGAGGTATGTCACTGCCCCAGTAACTGCTAAGGAAATTCCAAGTTACACATGGTTTGTTGGGAAGGCAGACTTTCTTAACCTTAGGCAAGATGGCTGGGGCAGGGACTCGAGCTGAGTGTGCATCCTGAGAACATAGAGGCTTCTTTTCCTCTAGTGGGCTGCAGAGTTGGGGCCGAGGCTGTGGAAGCAGTCTGTAAGCCAAGAGCACCACACAAATGAAAGGTCTTCCTCTTATTATAAGGGTTTGGGGGGAATGCAGTGGGAGAGGATCTGGCCCCTACAAAGGATTTTCCCTGTGAACATCAAAGAATTGACGAGGGGTGGTGGGAGGAGGACAAAGGTAGAGCTTAGGATGTTGGCTCTTCCTCAGAGGCACTTTCTATGCATTTTCTTTGCTGAGAATCAAATCCAGAGGCTCCAATGATATTGATTCTCATTTTTATCACTGTTTTATTATTCAGGGTCGGCTCAATGCTTCTTCCCTGCCAAAATCATTTGGGTGAAGATGAAAGTGTCAGGTTAATATCTTGATGGAGACAAGCCTCTGTCTATAACCAAAGTCTTGGTGGGCAGATGTGGTGCCAGCTTGCTGTTGTATCCCTGCCTCCATATGCCATTGTAGCAAGGGTCAAGGCTGTCCCTAACCTGTGGAGCTTGGCATTTCTGGGTGGAAGGGACAGTGGAAAGAGGTCTTCTTCCAGTATTTCCATCAGGTTAATTCTGGCTGTGCTCAGAATGCTTAAGAGCAGAGCAGACATGTAGTAGAGATTTTTAATAAACACATTGGAATGAACAATACTGTGCTTGATAAGGTTAGTTCCAGGGGTTCCAGCTGAGTGTCGGTAAGAGGGACAGCTATGATTGTGACACAATATGTCACTACTTGCTGACTGTAAACCTGAACCTGGCTCAACCTGAATAGAGAAAGGGAGCATGGAAGACAGGAAAAGCAAATTAAACAGAGAGCATTAAAAGAAACTTATGTGTTAAAAAAATTATACACACTTAATGATCAAGGGCTCCCTGTTGGGTGCCTAGTAATATAATAATAATGGTAAATAACCAATAATTATAGCTGCTACAAATTTTTTCAGAACAAAGGGGAGAAGCTAACATTTATTGAATGTACTTAGTGATAGAACAGAGGCATCAATTTATGATGTGTGGGTCAAATGCTGCTCAGCTGCCTGAATAGTTTAGCAAAAATCTTGTATGTATTTGTAAGGCCTGTAAAACATCTGAGAAGTTTGGTCTAAATGTCTAAAAAAATAAATGCACTTGTAAAAGATCGGTTATTTTCTAGTACAAAGGGGAAAAAGAGTTTCAATAGCTTTAGTAAAATCCAAGGAGAAGTTTGCATACCATCTTCATTTCTTCATTCATTAGTGGAGTCTCTGCAGTGAACTTTGCAAGCCAGGATAACTCTATGTTAAGATAGAGAATGTAATCAAGATCACTAATCTTCTTCCATTTGGTCTTAATCATGACCAATTTATGGGATATTTGTCAGAGTGGGAGCAAAGAGCGCATCACAAAAAACTTTTAAATCCTCCTAGGTGGTAGAAATTGTTGAAAAATTTTGTTTCATTGATACTTCAGATCATGGGAGTTTTAAGAATTAAAGGCTTCTGAGACAATTTATTTGTTTGTCTCCAAATTCATAAAATTACTTTTTTTGCTGATGTGGCCCAGCATCCAAATGCTGAAGGAAAGTTAGAAGAATTCTGAATAGCTTTCCTTCCTTTCACATATCAGCCAAGTCAAATGAATGTGTGGATGGAGCAGTTAACAACCAAAGCCTGAATTTATTTCCCTACACCCTCAGCTAGGAAAGTCAAATAGCTAGAGAGCTATTTGTCGTTGTTTGTTTGCTTTGTTAAACAAGTCACAATTTCAGAAGTGATTCATAGGCTGGTGTAGGTTTGAGGTTGTATTTAAATTTCTATGCTCCTCTTGGAGAACAATCTCAGATTTGTCTGAATTATGGAATAACTGGTGGCAAAGTGTCAAGAAGTACTGATAAAGCTAAAAATTTCCACAAAGGAGGCACAGTGTCCCTGGAATTTTGGATATCAAGCTATGAATCCAAGAACTATCACCAAATGTTGGGCCACAGGGTCCATGTCTGGGCACTGTTTGAGCTCTCTGGGCTCTGGGCAAGGATAGTCTCTCATAGAGCCATTGATCGTGATGAAAATCTGGCATCAGAACTGAGATGCTTCCTGCATGAATATGTCTCCTAATTCTAGCATGTTTTTGTTTTTGTTTTTGGTTTTGGTTTTTTTTGCGGTACGCGGGCCTCTCACTGTTGTGGCCTCTCCCGTTGTGGAGCACAGGCTCCGGATGCGCAGGCTCAGCGCCCATGGCTCACGGACCCAGCCGCTCCGCGACATGTGGGATCTTCCCGGATCGGGTCACGAACCCATGTCCCCTGCATCGGCAGGCGGACTCTCAACCACTGCGCCACCAGGGAAGTCCCCAGTCTCCTAATTCTAGAGACCAGTTCTATCTGTTAAATACTAGCTATCACACAAGTTGCAAGTTGCCCACTATTGGGAAAGAGAGAGAGAGAGAGAGGTGCAGAGAGATGAAGGAAGGAAGGAAGGAAAGAAGGAAAGAAGAAAGGAAAAGAGAGGGAGGGAGGGAAGGAAGGCATTTGGTTTTATATTCTTGTTCCTGTATTTTTTCATTTCAGTTATTTATTATGTTCATTTACATTCATTTATTCAACAAATACTTATTGAGAGACTTCCAAATGAAAGTTTATATTGGATATGGATGGGTATATGGGGAGTGGTACAAGAGGGTACAAAGATGAATCAGACATCTTGCCCTCAAAATGCTTATTGTCTAGAAGAGGAGCTTATCAGTCAGCTTTCAATATATTGTGCCGTGGTAACAAACGATCCCCAAATCTCAGTGGAACAACAAAGGATTATTATTATTCATGCGCATATCACCTGCAGATCAGCTGGTGTGTTCACTTCATCCTAGGACTCAGCCTGAAGAAGCAGCCTCTGTCAGGAGCATGCCACTTACATGTCAGTGGGAAAAGGAGAAAGGAAACCAGGAAAGAAAAAGCACACGATGGCAATTAAAGGTTGTGTTCTTGTCTGATTGGCCAAAGCAAGTCACATGGCAGAGCCTGATGAGAAAGGGGCATGAATGTTCTCCCACAAGGAAGTACTGCAAGTTATATGGCCACAGGATGGAATGTCTGATCCTCTTGCAGGGAAGGCAGCAAATAATTGCAAACAATAGTGCAGTCTACTACAGGGAGATAAATACACACACACACACACACAGACACACAATGCATCATATATAGGATATGTGCACTCTTTATACAATACATCAGATAGTGGGAAGGGATAGGCATCCCAAATGCAGGGATATTTCCCTGCTTTGCCACTTAGAAACCAGCTATTTGACTTTGGAGAAGGCACTTAAGCTCTCTGAGCCTCAGTTTCCGCACTTGAAAAGTTAGAATAATTTTATAGCTTTGTGGTAAGGGTTCAATTCAAGTTAAATGCTAAGCAGAAAGCCTGGCATATAGTTATCGTTTAAAAAATTGCTCTTCCTGCTCCTCCGTGTCCTCTTCTTTCACCTTATCTTTCTTGTTTCTTTCTTCATTTCGGAATTATAGAGAATGCTTTCTGGACAATGGCATTTAATCTGAGCCTCAAAATTTGGATTGTATTTAAACAGGCAGCAGAAAGATTAACTCTGCATCTCAGTTTTCCCATTTTTAAAATGGGGATAATAATGACAATTGTGTCTTAGAGTTGGTATGAGGGTTAAATTAGTTAATATAGAGAAACTGATGAGAACAGTGCCTGGCATATTGCAAACCTCATACAAGTATTTGTTAGATACAAATACACAGGTGAAGACTAAAAGTGGGCTCAAGGGAGAAAGGGTGTTCAGATTGAGAAGATGAGAAAGAGCAAAAGCAAGAACCAGGGAAAGTTTAAGGGATGCACGGGGAACAGAGAATAGATAGGCTTGGTTGTGGTGTTACCAAACCGAACTTGGGTCTGCTCGCCTACGTTGCAGCAAAGTCGATTTACGGACACCAGGTTGTGGTGAAGGGAAGTACAGCATTTATTTGCAGGGTGCCAAGCAAGGAGTACAGGCAGCTCATGCTCAAAAGACCCAAACTCCCTGGTGGTTTTCAGGGAAAAGTTTTAAAGGCAAATCTGAGGTAAGGGCTGCAGGGAGTGTGCCTTTCTTCTGATTGGTTGGTGTTCCAGGAATCTCAATGATTAGCCTTCTGGTTCTAAACAGTCTGGGGTCTATATGCTTGTGCTCAGTCTGAAGTTATCAACCTCCCCCGGGTAGGGGCCTTAGTTCCTGTCAAAGAATACAAAGGTATGAATCAGTTATACTATATACATATATGTTATGTATATCCCTTGAGGTGGAGCTAGGACTCTGCTTTATTGCTGCCCTATTTTTTTCTTGACTGCTTTTCTTCTGTTTCTGCATTCCCTCACTTCCCTAATTAGTAACTGTTTGGATCTTGCCTTTGGAACTCAGGGCAGCCCTACAAACAAGAAACTGGGGACACAGAAAGGTATTTGTACCCAGGAGGGCCCCACAAGGTCCCTGTTCAGTTTCAGTGGCACAGAGTGTGTGAAGTCAAGTGTCGTAGAAGATGGGGCTGAAGGGGTGCCTTGCGGCCTGAGCATTTGGACTATATTCTGCAGACAGTAAGGGGATAGTTTGAGCTGTGCTTCAGGCAGATCTGTTGTCAATGTGTAAGGTGGGTAGAAGTAGCAAAGATGGGAGTCAGGAATGCACAGGAGAAGGACGCTGCAGATCTTGGTGGAGTTCCATAACAGCCACCCTAGGACAGTGACAGAAGGCATAGAGAGAAAGGGCCACTGCATGAGGGAGCATGGAAGTTCAACAGGCCTGGGACCTGACAGATTGGGACTGGGTGGTAGGGTGGGTGGAGCAGGCAAGGGTAGGGGGGAGACATAATAAACTTTCTTCAGAAAGCAACTTAGAGATGGGTGTTAAGATGCTACCTGTCATTTACTATTGATGTGAATATTGTCACTCAGATTTCTCTCCAAGTCCTAAATAAGAACAGCTGTACTGTAGATGTTTTAATCTGGAGACAGAGAAGGGAGCCAGGGAGCGGGAGAGGAAAGGCAGTATGGGTAGGAGGGTTGAAAGTGGAAAACTGGGGAGAAGAGAACAAGGCCTAGGATAAACCTAGGATAAAGGCACAGAAAGGGAAGTGGGACTATGCCATCTTCTAAAATATCGGCCTTTTATGTTTCCAGTATATTACCAAGTGAAATATAGATTTCTGTAAAACAATGGGCAATATGATAATTTTTGATAAAAAGAAATAATACACATTCCCAATCACAGGAAAAAAAAAGGATATATACCTAATTTTAGCAGTGGTGAAATTATAGATGATTAAAATTTTTTACCCTTTGCTTCCTAGGTTTTTCTGCGTGAGCATATATTAGTTTTATAATGTAAATATTAAATAATAAATTCTATAAACAGGGAGAAAGGGAGAAAGAAACTATCCCTGCTATAAAGATCTTAAAAACTTTACACACACACACACAATTTATGCTATTGTTTTGTGACACTTAGAACATATATTCTCATAAAAACAGATGTGCAAACAATCTTTTGGCAAGCAACACGTTCAAACATTGGGGCTGCCTGTAGCTGATTACATTGCCAGTGTGTCAGAACAAGGGTTTTAAGTTCAAAATGCTTGCTAACAGAAATCATTACAATACACAGGCTAGGTTGGAGGGAAATACCGGCCTAAAATTTGGATACATTTAAAAGAAAATGTTTCAATGTGTTTATATTCAAACTCAGCCTCAAAGAGGTAACCTTTCAACTTAAGAGTCATTTTGGACAACTGTTCTTGAAATTGTCTTGTATATAAAACCCAATTGGTCATGACTATTGAAAACTATGTTACTTTTTTCTTGTAGCCAGAATATGTAGGAAATGAGAACTCTCTAAGTGATTTGGCAAAAAAATAATCTTCAGCCTGTTTTAATATGGGATCTGAATTGTTTTGCTTTTTTTTTCCTTTCTTTGATTCCTGTTAAAGGTAGACTGAAAATATTTCCTTCAAGGAGGGTTTAAGATTAAGTCCTCCCTGCCTCTGGAAAAAAAAGCATTTGGTGTTTCTTTGCTGGAGATTCAAGGGGATTGGGTTTTATATGAAAATGTGGAATGACTTGCCAATGTAGTTAGTAGATAAGGACTTCTCCTGAATCAGAAAGATATTCCCTAGGGCCACAGGAATAAAGAGGTCAGTGGGTCTGGGGCAATGAGGAAAGGGACCCTTCTCCCTGTCAGTGTTCTGGGGAGTTGGCAAGTTTCCAGAGGGAATGGCTAGAGAAACAGGACCATAGGTCTAGGCGTTTCCTAAGTGTGACTTTGAAGGGAACAAACAAAAGGGGCCAGTGGTCTTCTTAGGGACAACCAGAATGACCATGTTATAAATAACCATCCCCTATTTCCCCTGCCCCCTGCTTCTAAGCCTTGGCCCTGCTTAAGACCCTAGAGCCTAGAAATAGCCCTGTCTTGGAAAGGAAGGCCTAAGAACATGGGAAGTTACATTTCCAATATATCCTGGCAGAATGGAGACTTGGAATTGAAATTAGGTAACATTAAAGATAATATATTTCTTGTACATCTTAGTTTGAGGACGAAGAGTCAAAAACCAGTACAATATTGAATAAAGGGATGATCTAATGATTTCCTCTTTGGATTGTGCACACATTTTATGAAGATTTAAAAGGACACAAATGCGGTGTACCTGCTCAGTTCCCGTTTTGGACTGAGGCACTCATTCTCTCAGCTGCCAGCAGGGTTGGCTGCTGAAGGATCACAGCATTGTAATTCTTTCTGGGAATTGCCCTCTGCCAAAGGAAGCAGCCTTGCCCTCTCCCCAGAGGTAGCCTTGGTCTAAAGATGGATTGATGCCAGGATACAAAGACCCCACTCATTGCCTCAATTTGTGGCAACTCTGAAGGGCCATCTCAACTCCAGAGCTCCCAGTGGGATCAGCTGAAGCCTCTGTTGCAACTGCATGCCAGTTCAACTCCTTCCTCAGCCCAGTCCTGCTACCCTCACTTCCCTACAAATGTTCTCAAGTTCGCTCCCCAATGAACTTATTCCACACAAAGCTCTGTCTCAGAATCTGAGGGTGTCTCCAGGAAACCTGACTCAGTACAACAAACTACCCTAATCTTTTCCCGTTAAACAAATACAGTTATTTAAATCTGCCCAAAGACAGATACCTCTTACACCCAGACATCTTGTTCTTCGTATTTATTTAAAAGTGGATTTTGGTATGGATTTTTCTTCAATGAGAAGAATTCTTAAACTGTCTTAAGAATTAAGAACGGGGACAAAAGTAAAAATTGTCCAGGACTCTCTTCTCTTATGGACACAAGCCAGAACTGCATTTCAGAAGTTCATTTTTAGCGTATATTAATTGCCGTTGACAAAACAAATGCCAAATACCGAAGCAATGTAATATACAAATGCACTAATAAAATGTTGACTTATAATGCTTTAAAATCTCCCTATAGTTTAAAAAGGATCATGTTTTCATCAGTTGTTCTTAGAGGTCAGTGTGGAGCTCTCTCCCATTACTCCAGCCACTATGAAGCCAGTCTTTTTCACTGTTGAACGCATTAGGGGAAAAAATGGGAAAGTGGAAGAAGAGTAGTAAGCACTTACTTATGATTCTATGTAGCTCAATGCTAATTTGTCCTTTATTTTCCCCAATGCCTTCTTACTCTTCTTACTTGGAAAGATATGTCCATGGGACTTAGGATATGATGGTGGGGGTCTATTTTCTCTGTAGAACTGTTGTTGGAGTATCTCTTCACTACTGCTACTAATATTTACCAACAGAAGAGACTCAGGAATGCAGATGAAGAGAAAAACTGGCCAGCATAGGAAGTTTCTTGTAGTTAATATTTTTCAAAAGAATGTAGGGGGCTTCCCTGGTGGCGCAGTGGTTGGGAGTCTGCCTGCCGATGCAGGGAACAAGGGTTCGTGCCCCGGTCCGGGAAGATCCCACATGCCGCGGAGCGGCTGGACCCGTGAGACATGGCCGGTGAGCCTGCGCGTCCGGAGCCTGTGCTCCGCAGTGGGAGAGGCCACAGCAGTGAGAGGCCCGCATACCGCAAAAAAAAAAAAAAAAAAAAAAAAAAAGAATGTAGGTATCATGTTAAAAATTTAAATAGTGTCTATTTAACCATCATTTATTATTATTAAGATTGGTAAAAGCACTAATAATCAATTGGGTTTTAAAGTTATATATTGAACCTCTGAAATATTAAATGTAGAGATCAGATCTAGAATCAATAGAGATGTATATTGGGAGAGGGAGAAGGAGTTTGGAACTTTTTTCCTTTGAACTTAAAGACAATTATGAAGATTTTTATTTTCCTACAAAAAGCAAGATTTCAGTGCTATGTATTTTATCTGTCTACATCTGTACTAAGATAACCGAATATAGTTAAGAAGGCACCTTAACCTCTTTAGAACAATTGTATATGTATGCTGTTGTACAAAGAGAAGCCCAGAATTTAGATTGGGTAACTAAACCCCAGTCTGGTTTGGCCTATGCAGAGATTTATGATTTTAAATTATTTGCTTAGGCAAACCCAGAAAATTACTCAATTGTTAGTTACATTATTAGTGTCACCAGCTGAATACAATTTCCCACTTCCGCCCAGAGTACCTCTGCAACTACCAAGGGCTTAAAAAGACACAGGGAAGTCTGGGTTGCCCAGATGCTACTGTTTGGCTCCCAGGGTTATTGGGCCAAAGGCATGATATTAATTTAGCAACAGCTTTGATTCCAGTGCTTCACAAATATAGGAATTGGAGGGGATGAGTAAGCCCATTCAGTGTGGAGACTGTTAGGGCCTGAATTGTGCCCCCTCACAAATCATGTGTTAAAATCCTAACCCTCAATGTAACTATATTTGCAGACAGGGATTTTAAGAAGGTAATTAAGGTTAAGTTAGGTCAAAAGGGCCCTAATCGCATAGGACTGATATCCTTATAAGAAGAGGAAGAGACCCTGGAGCCTTCTCTCTCTCCATGTGCACACAAAAGAAAGGCCATATGAGGACTAGGGAAAAGATAGTTGTCTACAAGCCAAGGAGAGAGATCTCCAGAAACCAACCCTGCTGGCACCTTGATCTTGGACTTCCAGCCTTCAGAAGTGTGAAAAAATAAATGTCTTTATTTTAAGCCACCCAATCTTTGCTATTTTGTTATGACAGCCCAAGGCTGATATGGGGCCATTGGTTATAAGTTCTAGGAGTTTGTCAGCTCACTCGAATGGCTTTCATGAATCAACAGGGATAATGTCATTCTCTACGTTGCTTTTTTTTTTCAAGTTTAAGTATAGTTGATTTACAATATTGTGTTAGTTTCAGGTGTACAGCAAAGTGATTCAGTTATATATATATATATTTTTTCAGATTGTTTTCCATTATAGGTTATTACAAGATATTGAATATAGTTTCCTATGCTATACAGCAAACAATAAGTTTGTTTTCTATGTGAGTCTGTGGCTGTTTTGTATATAGATTCATTTGTATTACTTTTTAGATTCCACATATAAGTGATATTGTATAATATTCGTCTTTCTTTGTCCGACTTACTTTACTTAGTATGATATTCTCTAGGTCCATCCATGTTGCTGCAAATGGCATTATTTCATTCTTTTTTATGGCTGAGTAATATTATATATATATATATATATCACATCTTCTTAATCAATCGTCTGTTGATGGGCACTTGGGTTGTTTCCATGTCTTGGCTATTGTGAGTAGTGCTGGTATGAACATTAGGGTGCATGTATCTTTTCTAATTAGAGTTTTTATCTTTTCTGGATATATGCCCAGGAGTGGGCTTGTTGGATCATATGGTAGCTCTATTTTTAGTTTTTTAAGGAACTTCCATGCTGTTCTCCATAGTGACTGCACCAATTTACATTCCCACCAACAGTGTAGGAGGGTTGCTTTTTCTCCTCACCCTCTCATACTTTTTTGATTACTGTAGATTTGTAGTATAGCTCTGAAGCCTGAGAAGGTGATACCTCCAGCTTTATTCATTTTCCTCAGGATTGCTTTGGCAATTCTGGGTCTTTTGTGGTTCCATATAAATCTTAGGATTATTCCTTGTAGTTCTGTGAAAAATGTCACAGATATTTTGATAAGGTTCGCATTAAATCTGTATATTGCTTTGAGTACTCTGCCTTTTATTTGCTGCCACTTTTTAAAGCTTATGGCATTGAATGCTCATTTCCTTATCAGTTTTCTGCTCATCCTCCTTTTCTTTTTTTTCCCTACCTCCCTTTCTTTCTTCCTTCCTTTCTTTCTTTTTCTCTTTCTTTTTTTCTTTCTTTCTTTCTCTCTTTCTTTTCTTCTTTCTTTCTCTCTCTCTTTCTTTCTTCCTCTCTTTCTCTCTTTCTCTTCCTTCCTTTCTTTGTTTCTTCCTTCCTTCCTACTTTTTTCATGTCATTAGGATTTTTTGGTGGGAGGTAGGGATAAGCTGTAGGAGGAAATTTCATGTGCTACCTTAAGCCTGAATTCACACAGCCATCAATTTAAAGAAAATATACTGAGTAATTACTGTGTGCAAATTCTGTACTAGTTTCCTGTTGGAAACAAAAAAGTTTATGCCCTTTGACATTCATTATTTTCCTCTTCAACCATCCAATAAAAGAATAAATTGTTTTTAATTAGACAGTCAATGGTCTTACTCGTTTATTGAAGAGGATTATGATAAGTGCAAAACAGATCTTTAAAAATAATATCCTGTCATCAGGTTTTAAGTGATGAGCATGAATATTGGCAGGTTTCTGAACTTATGAATAAAATTGAAGTATAAGAAATAGACATTTGATTGAACTCTCCTAGTTTTTTTAACAGTCTCCCTCCCTGTAACTCTTCCCATTCTCCCCTTAGGAGGCAAGCAGGAAGGTGTGGCCTACTTGAAATAAGCATCTAAATATTCATTTTTATTAAAGTCAACCTGAGTTGGACATGTATATTTCCAAGGAGAAATGCCAACAAATCTCATTTTCAATGGCTTGAACTAACTACCAGTCAAAAGAATGAAAGTTTCAGTTTTCATTCTAGGCTTCACCTTTTAAAAATATTTCCTATTTAGAGTAACTGAATCTATAGCCTGAGACCACACTGAATGTGCTCCGTGTTCTAGCACAAGCTATTTATACATGGCTTTTAAATAATGAAAGAGCCCATTTTATCATCACTAGCTGATTTACATCCAATATCCTCAGTTACTCTTCATTTATTCCACATTATATTGTTTATTCTTTGGCTACTATGTTTCATGGTCTCCAGTTCACAAGAAAACAATAATCTGTGAAGGGGGTGGAATATTCTAGAAAAACTGAAGAATTAGGAGTTCTGGGCTCTGATGCTGATTTGGACACATCACTTCACTAGCTCTTAGCTTTGTTTTCTCATCTGTAAAGCAAAAGTGTTGCAAGGTTCTCTTTCCTGGCACTAAAATTATGCAGGTTTAATATATTTTAGAAATGCATCATTCTATGGTTTATATATAGTTAAATTCTTAAGGATGAAAATGGGGAGAAAGTAATTTTTTTAGAGCTACATCATAGTGATGATTATGTTGAAAGGTCCTGAGACCAACCCCTAGGTTTGAAGATTCACTTGGAGGATTCACAGGACTCAGCATGTAGTAGTACTCAGGGCTGTGATTTATTACAGTAAAAGGAAACCAGACTCAGTCAGCAAAGAGAAAAAGCACATGGGTAACATCCAGGGAAACCAGGCATAAGCTTCCAAGGTCCTCTCCCAAGGAGTCACACAGCATGTGCTTAATTCCCCTGCAGCAGGTGTGACAACACGTGTAAAATGTTGTCCATCAGGGAAGCCTGTTAGAGACTCAGTGCCCAGGGTTTTTACTGGAGGATTGTCACAGAGGCAGCCTCTGCCTGGCACACACGCAAATTCCAGACTCCCAGGGGGAAGGCAGGTGTTCAGCACAAACTGTATGGTTTGTACAAATAGTTTAAATGTAGTGAGCCACTTTTAGTTAATGATGGTGGAAACTGCTGTGGACTGAATATTTGTGTCCTCCCCCAAATTCATACATTAAAACCTAATGCTTGGGCTTCCCTGGTGGCGCAGTGGTTGAGAATCTGCCTGCCAATGCAGGGGACACGGGTTCGAGCCCTGGTCTGGGAAGATCCCACATGCCGCGGAGCAACTAGGCCCGTGAGCCACAACTACTGAGCCTGCACGTCTGGAGCCTTTGCTCTGCAACAAGAGAGGCCGCGATAGTGAGAGGCCCACGCACCGCGATGAAGAGTGGCCCCCGCTTGCTGCAACTAGAGAAAGCCCTCGCACAGAAACGAAGACCTAACACAGCCAAAAATAAACAAACAAACAAACAAATATTAAAAAAAAAAAGAAACTAATGCTCAATATGATGGTATTGGAGAGGACTTTGGGAGGTGCTTCGGTCATGAGGGTGGAGCCTTCATGAATGGAATCAGTGCTCTTGTAAAAGTGGCCCAAGAAAGATTCCTTGCCCCTAGGAAAAGACATCCATCTAGGAAGAAGCTGATTACATGATCCTAGAATTCCAGCGAGAAATGAATTGTGAGAAATGAATGTTTGTTGCTTATAAGCCACCCAGTCTCTGACATTTTGTAATAGAAGCCCAAACAGACTAAGACAGGAGCCCTCCTGAAATCTAAGTTCCCAGACCCCAGCCAAGGGCCATCTTTGTAAGCAGGCCTTTCAAAAGGATAGCAGTCAGATCTGCTGTATTAACTATTTTCTGCATACTTACACAGTGTGTTCATTTCTTAAATCACTCTTGGATATAGCCCTTGTATATTACCTGAGTTATGTAAAAACCGGTATTAAGTAAAATAATATTTTTCCAAATAAGTTTAATTTTTTTCCATTAGTAAAGTGAAATTTTCATTTAAGAAAACTTGAAAAAAAAACATAAAAAGAAGAAAAATATGGTAGCAATTTCTCAACATAATTGCTTCTAGATAATCACCTTCCAAATATTTTGGACATGATTATCACAGTGCCTGTTTAAATTATATTCTATTCTTCTCATTTTAGTCTTATAATATAGAAAAATTTGCATATTATTTCAAAACATCTTGCAGGCATGGTTTGTAATGATTATTCCATTGTATCATAATTTACATAATCAATGCCCCTTTTGCCATTTTTCAATATCATAATAATGAACTTCTTCATGCACAAAGCTCTTTCTGTATTTAGAATTATTCCTTAGTATGGATTCTCAAAACTAGATTCACTAAGCCAAAGGTTATGAACTTTTTAAAGAATTTTGTTATCTCTTGCCAAATGGCTCTCCAGGTATTATAAAATTTGGGCATCTACTAACAGAGTATTTCTCTAAAATGAAATGATGCTTTCATTTGTTTTCCTTGCAGTGTATTTCTGTGATATTTTTTTCCCTTTCATTTTTCTCCCCATTGACTGCCTATATTTTCTAATTATCTTACTACTAGGGCACTCCTTTGGGCAAAGGCACAGTATTCATAAATCTCCTCTTTAAAAAAGCAAGAATGTTACCTAGGAATCTTCATCATGCATTATCACAGACTAACTCACTTGTTTCCTGAGCAAATGAGATACAAGTTCCCCAGATTTTGACCGAGAGGCAGGGAAGAGGGAAAAAGAGAAGAAAGAAAGAGTCTGGAATCCTGAGATATCGTTCTGTAAGGGGGTTGGATGGTCCATGGGATGCTGTGGTGGGCCCTGGGTAAATGTGAGAGTGGAAAATATGTTCTGAAATACAACATTTAGAAAGATAACAAAAGATCCAACATAACCTTTACTACAGTCTTGCTCCAAAACAGATTTGACCCTAAAAAGCACCAGCAGGTAGTACAGTTAAAAGAAACTAGGTTTGTGTTAAATTGGAGTTCCCATGCCAGTGCCTACTAACTGAGAGCCCTTGAGCAAGTCACTTCATCTCTGCCCCTCAGTTTCCTTCTTGATAAAAGAGGATAATAGAACATACCCAAGCTACCTTATGAAGCCACGGGAATTGTGTTCATATTTAGTAATTAATGTTCATGGAATCACTTCTGCGTGCCTTGTGCATGGGGTGCACTGAATCAGTGATTATTGAAACATAAGGAAATGACGAGAGAAAGTCCTTTATGAACTTGCAGAGTTGTGAAAAAAATAAGACCTTACTTAACCTTATCCTCAGCTCAGTCTTAAATATCAGGCAGTCATAACCAGTGAAAACGGTGGTTTTAAGTTACAGCAAATACTATTCTGTTTTCTATTGCTAAGAACCAAACCAAATTGTGGTGAGAATATTTTAAATTAGGAGCAAGTCCTGCTGTGCCTTAATATTTGCTCTGCTTTTTTTTTGTCAAAAATTCATATATTCAAATGAACCTCCTAATAAGTTACCAATAATTAAGTTTAATCAGAGAGTGTGTGTGCTCCAGGGTAGTATGTGTGTGTGTATGTGTGTGCTTAAACTTTGCCACAATTATAAAAGTTATACCATTTAGAAAATACAAAAAGTATAAAAAACTAAATCTCATCTCCCAAAGGCAGCCATCATTAATAATTACTAACTTCCTTACAGTATTTTTCTATTCAGTTTTTAAATCATTGGTTTGGTCTTTTGACAATATAGTGAAATAGAAATAATATTTTATTTTGGATTCATATAGAGCTTGCTAAATCTTTTCTCTGCCACTTGCTAGCTATGCCATCTTAGGAAAGTTATTTAGTTTCTCTGAGCCTCATTTTCCTCATCCATAAAACGGAGACAGTGATACCTGTTTTCTAAGTCAGGATTCATCAGAAATAGCATGCATAAAGAATTAAAGTATGGGCTTCCCTGGTGGCGCAGTGGTTGGGAGTCCGCCTGCCGATGCAGGGTACACGGGTTCGTGCCCCGGTCCGGGAAGATCCCACATGCCGCAGAGCGGCTGGGCCCATGAGCCATGGCCGTTGAGCCTGTGCTCCACAACGGGAGAGGCCACAACAGTGAGAGGCCCGCGTACCGCAAAAAAAAAAAAAAAAAAAAGAATTAAAGTACGTGCATGGTCTTCCCTGGTGGTCCAGTGGTTAAGACTCCGTGCTTCCACTGCAGGGGGCACAGGTTTGATCCCTGGTCGGGGAACTAAGATCCTGCGTGCTGCATGGCTCAGCCAAAAAAACAAAAACCAAAAGAATTAAAGTGCACACAGATCAATTCGCAGAAACTGTAGTATGCATGAAACTATAGACCATACCCAGTTCAAATTATTTATAAGTAGTGTGGCAAGTAATTTTTACATGTAATAGATTACAATGCTTATGTATATCAACCAACAAATGTGCACATGGGGATGCTTTCCTAGCAGCACTAGTTCTATTGTAAATATTTAATAAAACAATAAGGTCCAGCAGAGCCATCTCCATGCTGAACTGCTATAGGTCAGAGGCTCAGCTGTCTGCACATAAGGGGGAGGTGGTGTGACTATGAAAGATATGAAAGACTTCACCTGGTCATTTCTCTGGGCATATTGGAAACAAATTTTATTTAGATAAAATTTATTCCCTGCTTTCTTCCAAGAGGATTAAAGGATATGGAAATTTCAGTATAACCTAAAACAAAACACAAAGGGAAAAAAGTTGAACAGAACCATTCATCTGATTGTTTGGCATTTATTGAGCACTTACTATGTGCTGGGAGCTCTTGATGGAGTACAAAAGGAGCCAAGGTAAATGAGACTGCTCACTCCCCAGGAAACTCCCACGTTGGGAAATGGTTTCTCAAACTATGACCTGAACACCCTCTGTGTAGAATCACCCAAGGTACTTCTGAAAAATGAAAAAAGGAAGATTTCTCATCCCCTACCTGGAGGCCTCTCCTAATGCAGAACGTCTGGGAGTCTCCACTACTCACTATCTCTCTGGTTGGTGGGCATGCATGCTGGGGTTTGAGAACTTCCAGAGGGAAAGCAGACTTAGCAACAGTGAATTCTGCAGTGATGTTCCAGTGTAGTCATCGACTGGGCAGAAGCCGGGAGATTAAGAGTGAGGACTTTGGAACCAACAGACCTGAATTCAGTGGCTGACTAGCTAGGAGTTTGGTAGAGCTTTCCCATCTCTCTAAGCATCAGCTTTATCATTGGTGCCATGGGTCTAATGCTCCCTACCTCAGAGTGGTATTGCGTTAAATGAGATGACCTTTTATAAGAAATGCTTAATGCACTGCCTCATTCGTAGGAGGTGCTTGAAAAGTGGTAGCCATCACCGTCACCTGCCCAGGAGGCAAATGCAGTCACACCATAATCTTGGTCTGCTTTAGCACCAATCAGATCCCAGAGGCACAACACAGCCGTTTCTGGGGCCAAGGTCATTTGAGGCTTTGACAAAGACCCTGCCTCTGGAGTCTGGCCATTAACCCACAACAGTTAAAGGCTGAATCGACTGAGACCTGGTTGGGAAAAAAGAGGTCTTGCTCTTTTTTCTTCCCTCCTTTCCCTCTTCCCCTCCTTGCTCTCTCTGTTCCTATTCAGTGGAAATGATGCATCACCCCCAGAACACTGCAGTGGCAGAAACCTGTTACCAGTTTTGTCGGATCCTGAAATGGCAGATGGATGCAGCCTGCAGCCTCTCCCTGCATCCAAGATGTCTTCATCTGTCCTCCCAGGACCCCAGCAAAATGCTTTTGGCAAACACAGGAGGAAAGGATAAAAATTAAGTATAAGGTGCTGCATTCATAGGGGCTTTTATGGCTTTGGATGTGAAATGATGGTTTAATGGCAGTCAAGAGACAGGTAATTAGAAGCAATCCGCTCTGATCGCCCCTTATACACAGCCCCAGATAGCTCCTCAACACTCCAGAAACCTTGTTTGCTTTCTCTGAGGCAGAAATCCCACAAGGTCTGCACACTGCCAGCTGTCGAGCTAAAGAACTGCCAGCGTGTTCCTGAATGGGAGCACTCAGCCTGGCGAGGCTCCCTTGAGCCGCCCGGTGCTGTCTTTGCCCGCATGATTGCCTTTATCTAGCTGGTGCAGGAGCCGCTCCTAATCATGCTGCTTCTGGCCTCCAAGGGTCAAACAGGGGACCATCACTGCCTAAACAAACGAGGAGGATGTCACCTTTGGGGGAGACTGATAAGCAGTTGGCAGGCAGGCCACAGGGAAGAGAAGGCGCCAGCAGCCAGCAATCTGCAGAGGCTGTAAATATGTTACACTCTCAGCGGGGAGACGGGCAATATAGGCACCGAGAGGCCTTTGTTTAATGAGCTGTCAGAAAGCAGGCATGAAAATATGTTTGAAAACATGTGCAAGCTGCAGAGACAGAGCGGGGGCCTATAAATGGCCCTCTTCCTTCGTGGTGGATGTTTAGAGCATCTTATCAGTCTGAGAACTGTCATAGGATGAAAGCTATCATTAGCAAACTAATGGTGTTTGAAAGCTACAAATTTTTCTCTCTGTTCTTCAGTTTTGACTTAAATGGATTATAGGAAAGAATCTTAATGGTTTTTTTTCTTTCCTTGGGATTTTGGTAAGCATGCAAATTGGAAGAGAACCAAAAACAAACCACAAAAAAGTATCTCTGGAAGAACAAATAAAACGGTTATACTTCAAGTCTCTGCTAAGAACAACCAGCTTATATTCTTTCCAATTCTGTTGAGACTCTGTTCAGAGAACGCTAATGTACCTCCAGCCAGCATTTTATTTCAATCAGGCCCATAAAAGAAAGCATAAATATGAAATAGATTGCTTTCCTATAACCTGGGTTTTAGAATTAGTGGGTAGGTATAATATTGCTTCTACCGCATCAAATAGTACAGAAAAATTTTCCAAAGACTTGAAATTATTCTTGTGGGTCTCATGGCTGTAGAGTTTATTTCTATTAAGGGTGAAACTTAAAGACTTTAAAAAATCTGTCAAGACTGAGAAGCATCAGTGATTCAGAGCATATTTGGGCCTCCGTTCTTAAATTGTGAAATGATGCACGAGACCTTTGTTGCCACGCATGCATCTTTTTCCTTCAGTGCGCAAGAGACCTGCATCTCCTGCTTCAGGCAGCCAGAAAGGACTTGCACAAAACCCCTTTCGCATTAAAAGCCTCAAGACAACGCTGAAACTGCTTCAGGAGAGGTGACCAAATTAGCAGGGAATAGTCTCTTGGGACTGTATCATTCACGGATGGAACAGTGGCAAGCTCCTCTCCTCCAGATTTAAGAAAAAGAGAAGAGAAAGCCCTGAGTAGGAAACAATAAAGTCAGATTGAAAAGGCAAAGAGACAAAGGTTAGAGAAACAGAAACAAGAATAAAAGAAAGACAGGGCAGAAAAAAGACTTTTTGATTCTCATCAAACAGCAAAAACTGAAACTCATGACAATTTGTTTTCCTATTCTTTATGCTTTTTCCCCACTTGCAGATGAGAAATGCAAAGGCAGTATGCCTGAAGTCAGCCAGTACGAGTCAGCAATGGGCCCAGCTCCTGGCACCCCAGCACATACATTCCCTCCCACTCCAGACAATCTCATGTAACAGCAGCAAAATTGAAACCCTTGTATTGAATTTATTAAGAATAAAATTTGAATGGATATTTAATTTTTTCAAATCAGATGTTTTTTCAACATCTATGGGATTGGTCATATGATTTTCCTGCTGGAATCTATTAATGTGGTTAATAAATCAATAGATGTCCTGAGATTGAAGCCTCCTTACATTCCTGGAAAAAAATGCCACTTGGTCATTGTGGCAGAGACTTCATAGTCTTCTTATCTTTATTTTCAGGATATCTAGCAGTTTCAGTTTGATTTTTCTCTTTTATCCAAGTTATTTGATAAAGAGTTATTAATATCCAGAGTAGGAACTTTTTGTTTTTATTCATAAATTCCAGTTTTATTGCATTGTGACAAGAGAGTATTGTTTGTACTCTTTCTAATTTGGGGGAATGTACTGATATTTTCATCTCTCGTGGATAACTAGTTCACAAATTAGTAGCTCCTCAAATCTCTAATACCTTTTTCTGTCTTTACTCTTAGCTGATAACCTTGCTTCCCACTTCACTGGAATACAAAATGGAAGCATTCAGAAGATTAAGATACCAATAGATACAAACTCGGATACCAACTGCTTCCTACCTACCAGGATCTAGACCGTACACACTGCTCCCCTGCTCTCCTTCCTCTCTGTTGCTAACTCAAAGACTTGGCTCCAGCAATCCTCCCTACTTTCTCCTATATCGTTTCCCTTTTCTCCCAATTCATTTCTGCCAGTATGTTAACCATACTGTTACCTCGCTCATCTTAAAAGCAAAACACAGAATTATCTTGAGTTTACTTCTCCTCCAGACACCATCTATCCCTTTTCTTTGTCTCCCCCCACTTCCCCCACCTGCGCATGACAGAAAAACTTCTTGAAAGATGATTCAATCTCACTGCTTCCATCTTTTCTCCCCTTTTCACTTAAACCCGCTCCAGTCAGGATTTGGGCCCTGACACCCCACCAAACTTGTGCTTGTCAGTATCACCAATGACCTCCATGTTGCTAAATTCAAATCTTTGTCCCCATCAAAATCAGCTTATCAGTTGTCACAGTTAAATTGCTCCCTTCTCATGGCAGTGATTTCTTCACTTGTTCTCTAAGACACTGCACACTTCATTTTTCTTCAACTCCACTGGCTGTTTCTTCTCAGTCTCCTTTGCTGGATCCTCTTTTGCATATTAATCTCATAGCACTGAAGTGCCCCAGGGCTCAGTCCATGGATATCTTAATCTCTTCTCCTCTCTCTATACTCACCCCCTTGCTGATTCTCTTCCAGTTCCCTGCATTTAAGTAGCATCTAACTGCAAATGATTCTCAAATGTATGTCTCCAGTCATGACCGCTCCCCTGAGCATCAGCTCATATGTCTACGTGTCAACTCTATATCGCCACTCAGATGTCTAATGAATATCTCAAATATGTCATGCTCCACGCTGAAATTCTGATCTTCTCCACCCGCAGAACTTGCTCCACCCATGTAGCCTTCGCCTTCTCAGCTAATGGTGTTACTGTCCTTTTATCTGATGGGCCTTCAGTAGTTAGAGAGCATGGATTTTTGTGCCTAGATGATTATTTACTATAGCTATAGGACAGGATGACTTGTCAAGAAAGGGTGGAGACTGTGTCTCCATACTGTAAGATCCTTTTGAAGTATGAGCTAACCTTCACATATAGGGTCATTATATTACCTCTTTTTAAGTTCCACTATAATACTTTGACCTATAACAAACCTCATCCTTGTACATTTGGGGACTATTCTCTTTCCTAATTGAAGTCAGATGGTTGGCTTGTAGGTTTCGGGTTTTGTTTTTTCCCTGTCTTCCTGAGCTGCCTCTCAACAGCTGTAGTGTATTGCCAGTGAGTTATCAGTGGACAGACATGAGGTTGCTTTATGATGTTAAATGACATAGTGCTTCTTTCACAAACTACAAAAGCTGAACATCATGGACAATACTAAATCTTGTGCAAGAGTTATCCCTTTAAAAAACTACATGGTGATTTCTAAAATACAGCTGCACAACGTTTTTTTGGCTGTTTTCCTAACGTGTGCTCTATTTCATGAGAAATGTTTTTGTAGAATTGGATGATCTCCTTTGGTCTCAAATTTTTTGACAACAAACAACAACAGCAAAAAATTACATCTGACCTTAAATGCTGGAATGGAGAAAACACTATTAAACAACAGCTAATTTAAAAATAATGCCTACCAGTGTAATAATTGATTCAGGCAAGTCATTAACAGCTTCATAAACCGCTGGATAGTATCTTGCATGGTCTCAAATTATCATCATACAGATTACTTGTTAATTACAATAGAGAGAATATTAGTTAGAGGATATCATCTAACCAAGTGGTCCAAATCGGCATCTTCAGTAATAAGTCAAACCTCCATTATGGGCCTCCTGATATGATGGGGAAGTACATAACATCACTTATTTAGTATACTTGACAAAAATGCTTAACTTGAATATAATCATGAGTAAACAAAAACAAAATGCAGCAATAATGATTCTGTGGTTACCTAGGAAGAAGTCCTTGTTCTAAGAAGATGCATTTAGGGTTGACGTATGCTAAGTGCAACTCACTTCAAAGGGCTCGTTAGTGACAGAGAGAGACAGAGAGAATGTAGTAAAATATTGATGGCTATTGAATCTAGGCGAAGGGTTACAGGTGTTCATTGTAATAGTCTTTCAACAGTTGCCATAGGTTTGAATTTTTTTAAAATAAAAAGTTGGAGAAAAAGTCATAAATTAGTGGTTCTGTGAAGGTATTGGTTGTTACAGTCGTATATCTTTGTTAGCTGCTGTCAAGGCAATATTTCATTGAGATTTATTAAAAATGACAGACGATATGTCTACCTGAAAACTCCCACAGCTCATTTCTTTTTTCCGGATGATAGACTAAACTGCGATTAAAACTGAAGATGTTATTTGTGGTAAAGTAATAATGAACATAGTCACCATCTACCTAGTCTCTCAAACGAGCAGGTTCATTTGCTCTTAATTCCTCCCTTTCTCCACCCAGCAGTCCTCATATCTAGTCAACCAGTCGTGCCTCACAGTATTTCCTGAGTCTGGCTTCTCCTCTCCACGCACGTATCAGGCACTACATGACCACCAGGAGGACCCCATACCTGTCAACATGCTGCTCCTCTGCATGGAACACCTTCCTTCCCTTCTCTCTCAAGCAACTCCCTCCTCCTTGTTCAGGATCATTCTGGGGGCACTTCCTCTGGGAAGTCAGGGATAGTTTGTCACTTCTGCTGGCTCCCACTGCATTTTGTTTTCCCCAAAACATATCTCCTAGGAAGCTCTGCTGTGCTCTGACTAGGTGTTTCTGTCTGTCTTTCCACTGGACTGTAATTCAAGTATCTCTGGATCTTTTGTGCCTGACACAGCAACAGGCACCTAGATGGTGTTTAACAAATGCTTGTAGGAATTAATGAAAGAACAAGTAAAGATATGATTAGCTAGACATAAACTAAAATAGAAAACCTTGCTTTCAGATAGTTCCTAAAGTTGTACTGATCCAAATTGTACATCTAATCTGTTATAATATTTTTAAAGCCTTTTAAGGGAATCAAGGCATGGCAAATTCAGTGCACAGTGAGAATGTAGAACGCAGTCAGTCTGAGTATGGGACTTTATGAAAATAACTCTGTTACAACTGAAAATATTCTAGTAAGGAATAGTTGTGAGGGAATGGTTCTTAGGGAAAGTAGGGCTGTCTGCATGCTGGAGTTTGGAAGAATAAAGGCTGGAGAAATAAGACTAACTGCAGTGATGCTGGCTATTGGTACCCTTTCCCAGCTCAGGCCTCTGAGGTCCCCACCCTGTTGCTGACCAGGAGGCTGTGTGTCAGGAGGTATCTGAAGTAGTCACTAGTAGTGCTTGCTCTCACTCTGTCTCTTTTAGAAGTCACTCAGGAGTGACAGCAGAATTTAAGTAGTCACCTACTCTAGAGCTTTAATGTGTCTGGTGAAAAATCAATTCAGTGATGAAAAATAACAATTTCCAGAGGCCTTCTCCAGCATCTTGTGTAGCAGTGCATAAGGGCATCAAAAATAATTTGGGGGAATACTATATTGACAAAGGAACAAATGGGAATCAAAACCATATCTAACATTAAATTTCATTTACAGTATGAATGAATTTTAAAATGAAAGGAGATGGGGAGTTATTGTCTAATAGGTACAGAGTTTCAGTTTCAGGTAGTAAAAGTTCTAGAGATGGATGGTGGTGATGGTTGGATAACAATATGAATGTACTTAACGCCACTGACTGTACAGCTAAAAAATGGTTAAGATGGTAAATTTTGTGTTATGTATATTTTACCACAATTTAACAAATGAAGGGAGAAGTATCTTTAGTTAAATTGAGACAGTTTTAGCTTTGCCAAACTACAGATCTTTGAAACTCTGAGGGACCCTGCCGCTCAGCAACCAAGTTCTTATTGTTGGACTTCAATTCTTTTTGTGCCAAACTGATGCACGATGTTCTGAGAGATGAGGGGTGGGCTTATATTGTAAATTGTCAGTTATGTGGAGATCTGGCTCAACAACACCAGACATACGAGAAACATCATGTCTCCTTGCCAGGGTCCTGATTCTACCCAGCTCGAGCTTCCTGGTCTGTGACAGGCAGGCACCTCTTGACCACCTCTTCCTCTCATCGCTCCTGTCGTGTTGAAATAACTACCTCTGAAGCAGCCCTGACAGATTTGAAGTCCAGGAAAGAGGAGTGTGCCAGGTGCAGTATGCATAATTTTGTAAAATGTTGAATAAATGTCCGTGTGTGCAAGGGGAGGGTGCTTTTTTTTTTTTTTTTCGGTACGCGGGCCTCTCACTGTTGTGGCCTCTCCCGTTGCGGAGCACAGGCTCCGGATGCGCAGGCTCAGCAGCCATGGCTCACGGGCCCAGCCGCTCCGCGGCATATGGGATCCTCCCAGACCGGGGCACGAACCCGTATCCCCTGCATCGGCAGGCGGACTCTCAACCACTGCGCCACCAGGGAGGCCCGGGGAGGGTGCTTTTTAAAGTTTTTGCTTGAGGTCTAAACATATAAACCTGACTCCAGGTTCTCTTCCTGTTTGTAAGGATTTGTTGATATGACATCTTTGCTGGTAGCATTGGTATTGTGATGAGAGAACTCTGATAAAAGTTATTTTTAAAAATAGTGTTCACTTTTAGAACATTTAGGAAAAGTGTCTCCTCCCCTCCTTTGGATTTGTCCAACTTTTTTCTCTGGTTCACAGTTGTTTATCTGGACTCCAAATGTCCTTGCAGAGGGAAACCCTGCCCCTTTAAGATGTGTTCCTTAGGGTTACGCTGAGATAATGCACATTAACATGGAGACCCGAAAGATCTCAAGTCATAGGCAGACATTGGGGCATAATCGCTCCTTTGCGATTGAATGGATGCAGAGGAGGCCTGAGGATGCATGTGAGTGTCCATTTTTGTTGGAAAAACATGTGGCATGCTCTTCATCATAGTCTAGTCTTGTAGACATAATGCAGTGGTTTCTCTCAACAACGGTTTTCCAGTGTTCGCCTGACAGCAATGTCTTTGGGCTGATGAAGATGGTGCCAGCAGCATTCTAGTCTGTAATCACACTTTCCTTTCCCCTCCTCTCAACATTTTGAGCACAGACCATCCTTTAACTTTGATGGTCTCTGAGACCACACTTTTTTCTGCTGCGATGGCAACATTCCCTGACATACTGATTTTTTTTTAACATCTTTATTGGAGTGATAATAGATTATTTCTGTGCAGCAGGTATGTTGCATATACACATTTCAGTGATCACATGATCACTGATCTCAGTCATATAATGAAATGATCACATTTCAATCCTGAGAGGTAGGGTAGGTATTAACGGCTGCATTTTCAAGATGCAGAAACTAGAAGACAAGCGAGGTGACATGGTTCGCCCAGGTCTCTCTGAAGGTTTTAACGGTGCCGTGTCTGCTGCTGGAGGCTTGCTGCCTGCACGGGGTGGTGGGCCTAATTTGCGATCTGCAGATAGGTAGCAGATAGGTACTCTTAGGGGTCAGGAGATCCTTCTTCCTCAGAATTCTTTCTTGTTTCTCACACTTTTCTAAGAAGATCCTGTCAATTCTATGAGATAGAAAAGCAAGTCAAGTCTAACGTAAATAACATCTAAAGTACATGTATATCAACTTCAAAGAAAAGAGGGGACATATAATGCTGAGAACCACTGACAACTCAAGAACACATCCTCTGTAAAAACTGGTCACATGTCACTTGGTACTCTCAGCACACTTCACAAAGTTTTCCATTACATTCTCTCAAGTAACCTAGCTACACAGATGGCAATAAATAACACTGCAAAGGAAATTCAGTGTCAACTTGGGGGGTTTAAAAACTATTTCAAATAAAAGGACAAAGTTTAATTTATTAGGAATTAGCAACTATTTTTATCTGAATTCCAGTTGTTGAAAATTAAGAACCAAAATGTGTCCATTTCTTCTCTCTCTCTCTCTCTCTCTCCTTTTGGCAGGAGTAAAGAGTAGGAGGGGCTTAACATTATCATAAAATAGAATATTTAAATTTTATTGGAGTGCAAAAAGGCTATATCATGTTGTACAGTACAGAAATGCAGCTGTTGGGTGTTGATGATACATAACATATATTAACACACATAGTGTAGCAGGACTGCATCTCCAATTTCAAGAGCATTTTCTTCATATATGAACACAATTCCTGTTATTAGAATCCTAATAATGGGTTCTGATATTAGGACTCCATATTCATATTAGATGAGCTTCATATTAAATGAGTTTAATTCAGTAACCATTTTAAAATTGATACTGAAAAAAATTGACTTGGGAGTCAAAGGGCTTCCATTCTAGTCTCTACTCTGGTTCTCACTCTGTGGTCTTGGACAAGAAGTCTAAATTTCCTTTGCCTCCATCTTCTCACTTTAAAACATGGTGACCAAAAATGTTAAGACAGACCTTCCCACCGCTAATTTCTTTCTTTTTTTTACACAGAACAAAATTTATTATGAGGGATTGGCTTATTTAATTATGAAGGCTGAGAACTTCCATGGTCTGCCATCTGTAAGCTGGAGGCCCAGGAAAGCTGGTGGTACAGTTTCTGTCCAAAAATGAAGGCCCGAGAACTGGGCAGCTGATGATGTTAAGTCCCAGTCAGAGTCCAAAGGCCAGAGAACTAAAAGCATCAGTGTCTGAGAGCAGGAGAAAATGCCAGTCAAACAAAGATTAAATTTATCCTTCTTTCATCTTTTTTTTTCTTATACAGCAGGTTCTTATTACTCATCAGTTTTATACACATCAGTGTATACATGTCAATCCCAATCGCCCAATTCAGCACACCACCATCCCCACCCCACCGCAGCTTTCCCCCCTTGGTGTCCATACGTTTGTTCTCTACATCTGTGTCTCAACTTCTGCCCTGCAAACCAGTTCATCTGTACCATTTTTCTAGGTTCCACATACGTGCGTTAATATACGATATTTGTTTTTCTCTTTCTGACTTACTTCACTCTGTGTGACAGTCAGTAGATCCATCCACGTCTCAACAAATGACTCAATTTCGTTCCTTTTTATGGCTAAGTAATATTCCATTGTGTATATGTACCACATCTTCTTTATCCATTCGCCTGTCGATGGGCATTTAGGTTGCTTCCATGACCTGGCTATTGTAAATAGTGCTGCAATGAACACTGGGACGCATGTGTCTTTTTGAATTATGGTTTTCTCTGGGTATGTGCCCAGTAGTGGGATTGCTAGATCATATGGTAATTCTATTTTTAGTTTTTTAAGGAACCTCCATACTGTTGTTCTCCACAGTGGGTGTATCAATTTACATTCCCACCAACAGTGCAAGAGGGTTCCCTTTTCTCCACACCCTCTCCAGCATTTGTTGTTTGTAGATTTTCTGATGATGCCCATTCTAACTGGTGTGAGGTGATACCTCATTGTAGTTTTGATTTGCATTTCTCTAATAATTAGTGATGTTGAGCAGCTTTTTATGTGCTTCTTGGCCATCTGTATGTCTTCTTTGGAGAAATGTCTATTTAGGTCTTCTGCCCATTTTTGGATTGGGTTGTTTGTTTCTTTAATATTGAGCTGCATGAGCTGCTTATATATTTTGGAGATTAATCCTTTGTCCGTTGATTTGTTTGCAATATTTTCTCCCATTCTGAGGGTTCTCTTTTTGTCTTGTTTATGGTTTCCTTTGCTGTGCAAAAGCTTTTAAGTTTCATTAGGTCCCATTTGTTTATTTTTGTTTTTATTTCCATTACTCTAGGAGGTGGATCAAAAAATGTCAAAGAGTGTTCTTCCTATGTTTTCATCTAAGAGTTTTATAGTGTCCGGTCTTACATTTAGGTCTCTAATCCATTTGGAGTTTATTTTTGTGTATGGTGTTAGGGACTATTCTAATTTCATTCTTTTACATTAGCTGTCCAGTTTTCCCAGCACCACTTATTGAAGAGACTGTCTTTTCTCCATTGTATATCCTTGCCTCCTTTGTCATAGATTAGTTGACCATAGGTGTGTGGGTTTATCTCTGGGCTTTCTATCCTGTTCCATTGATGTGTGTTTCTGTTTTTGTGCCAGTACCATATTGTCTTGATTACTGTAGCTTTGTAATATAGTCCGAAGTCAGGGAGTCTGATTCCTCCAGCTCCGTTTTTTTCCCTCAAGACTGCTTTGGCTGTTCCGAGTCTTTTGTGTCTCCATACAAATTTTAAGATTTTTTGTTCTAGTTCTGTAAAAAATGCCATTGGTAATTTGATGGAGATTGCATTGAATCTGTAGATTGCTTTGGGTAGTATAGTCATTTTCACAATATTGATTCTTCCAAGAACATGGTATATCTCTCCATCTGTTTGTATCATCTTTAATTTCTTTAATCAGTGTCTTATAGTTTTCTGCATACAGGTCTTTTGTCTCCCTAGGTAGGTTTATTCCTAGATATTTTATTCTTTTTGTTTCAGTGGTAAATGGGAGTATTTCCTTAATTTCTCTTTCAGATTTTTCATCATTAGTGTATAGGAATGCAAGAGATTTCTGTGCATTAATTTTGTATCCTGCAACTTTACCAAATTCATTGATTAGCTCTAGTAGTTTTCTGGTGGCATTTTTAGGAGTCTCTATGTATAGTATCATGTCATGTGCAAACAGTGACAGTTTTACTTCTTCTTTTCCAATTTGTATTCCTTTTATCCCTTTTTCTTCTCTGATTGCCGTGCCTAGGACTTCCAAAGCTATGTTGAACGATAGTGGTGAGAGTGGACATCCTTGTCTTGTTCCTGATCTTAAAGGAAATGCTTTCAGTTTTTCACCATTGAGAATGATGTCGGCTGTGGGTTTGTCATATATGGCCTTTATTATGTTGAGGTAGGTTCCCTCTATGCCCACTTTCTTGAGAGTTTTTATCATAATTGGGTGTTGGATTTTGTCAAAAGCTTTTTCTGCATCTATTGAGATGATCATATTGTTTTTCTTCTTCAGTTTGTTAATATGGTGTATCACATTGATTGATTTGCATATATTGAAGAATCTTTGCATCCCTGGGATAAATCCCACTTAATCATGGTGTATGATCCTTTTAATGTGTTGTTGGATTCTGTTTGGTAGTATTTTGTTGAGGATTTTTGCATCTATATTCATCAGTGATAACTGGTCTGTAATTTTCTTTTTTTGTAGTATCTTTGTCTGGTTTTGGTATCAGGGTGATGGTGGCCTCATAGAATATGTTTGGGAGTGTTCCTTCCTCTGCATTTTTTGGAAGAGTTTGAAAAGGATGGGTGTTAGCTCTTCTCCAAATGTTTGATAGAATTCACTTGTGAAGCCATCTGGTCCTGGACTTTTATTTGTTGGAAGATTTTTAATCACAGTTTCAATTTCATTACTTGTGATTGGTCTGTTCATATTTTCTATTTCTTCCTGGTTCATTCTTGGAAGGTTATACCTTTCTAAGGATTTGTCCATTTCTTCCAGGTTGTCCATTTTATTGGCATAGAGTTGCTTGTAGTAGTCTCTTAGGATGCTTTGTATTTCTGCAGTGTCTGTTGTAACTTCTCCTTTTTCATTTCTAATTTTATTGATTTGAGTCCTCTCCCTCTTTTGATGAGTCTGGCTAATGGTTTATCAATTTCGTTTATCTTCTCAAAGAACCAGCTTTTAGTTTTATTGATCTTTGCTGTTGTTTTCTTTGTTTCTATTTCAATTATTTCTGCTCTGATCTTTATGATTTCTTTCCTTCTGCTAACTTCAGGTTTTGTTTGTTCTTCTTTCTCTAGAAGTGTAATGTTAGATTGTTTGAGATTTTTCTCTTTTCTTGAGGTAGGCTTGTATAGCTATAAACTTCCCTCTTAGGACTGCTTTTGCTGCATCCCATAGGTTTAGGATCGTTGTCTGTAGTTTTGTCTGCAGTTTTTTTTTATTTCCTCTTTGATTTGTTCAGTAATCTCTTGGTTATTTAGTAACATATTGTTTAGCCTCCATGTGTTTGTGTTTTTTACATTTTTTTCCTTGTAATTCATTTCTTTTTTTTTTTTTTTTGCGGTACGCGGGCCTCTCACTGTTGTGGCCTCTCCCGTTGCGGAGCACAGGCTCCAGACGCGCAGGCTCAGCGGCCATGGCTCATGGGTGCAGCCACTCCACAGCATGTGAGATCTTCCCAGACCGGGGCACGAACCCGTGTCCCCTGCATCGGCAGGCGGACTCTCAACCACTGCGCCACCAGGGAGGCCCCTCCTTGTAATTCATTTCTAATCTCATAGAGTTCTGGTCAGAAAAGATGCGTGATATGATTTCAATTTTCTTAAATTTACTGAGGCTTGATTTGTGACCCAAGATGTGATCTGTCCTGGAGAATGTTCCGTGTGCACTTGAGAAGAAAGTGTAATCTGCTGTTTTTAGATGGAATGTCCTATAAATATCAATTAAACCTATTTGGTCTGTTGTGTCATTTAAAGCTTCTGTTTCCTTATTTATTTTCATTTTGGATGATCTGTCCATTGGTGTAAGTGAGGTGTTAAAGTCTCCCACTGTTATTGTGTTACTGTCTATTTCCTGTTTTAGAGCTGTTAGCAGTTGCCTTATGTATTGAGGTGCTCCTGTGTTGGGTGCATATATATTTATAATTGTTATATCTTCTTCTTGGATTGATCCCTTGATCATTATGTAGCGTCCTTCCTTGTCTCTTGTAACATTCCTTATTTTAAAGTCTATTTTATCTGATATGAGTACTGCTACTCCAGCTTTCTTTTGATTTCCATTTGCATGGAATAGCTTTTTCCATCCCCTCACTTTCAGTCTGTATGTGTCCCTAGGTCTGAAGTGGGTCTCTTGTAGACAGCATATAGATGGGTCTTGTTTTTGTATCCATTCAGCAAGCCTGTGTCTTTTGGTTGGAGCATTTAATCCATTCACGTTTAAGGTAATTATCGATATGTATGTTCCTGTGACCATTTTCTTAATTGTTTTTGGTTTGTTTTTGTAGGTCCTTTTCTTCTCTTGTGTTTCCCACTTAGAGAAGTTCCTTTATCATTTGTTGTAGAGCTGGTTTTGTGGTGCTGAATTCTCTTAGCTTTTGCTTGTCTGTAAAGCTTTTGATTTGTCCATCGAATCTGAATGAAATCCTTGCTTGGTACAGTAATCTTGGTTGTAGTTTCTTCCCTTTCATCACTTTAAGTATATCATACCACTCCCTTCTGGCTTGTAGAGTTTCTGCTGAGAAATCAGCTGTTCACCTTATGGGAGTTCCCTTATATATTATTTGTCATTTTTCCCTTGCTGCTTTCAATAAGTTTTCTTTGTCTTTAATTTTTGCCAGTTTGATTACTATGTGTCTTGGCATGTTTCTCCTTGGGTTTATCCTGTAAGGGACTCACTGTGCTTCCTGAACTTGGGTAGCTATTTTCTTTCCCATATTAGGGAAGTTTTCGACTATAATCTCTTAAGATATTTTCTCGGGTCCTTTCTCTCTTTCACCTCCTTCTCAGACCCCTATAATATGAATGTTGTTGCGTTTAATGTTGTCCCAGAGGTCTCTTAGGCTGTCTTCATTTCTTTTTGTTCTTTTTTCTTTATTTTATTCCGCAGCAGTGAATTCCACCATTCTGTCTTCCAGGTCACTTATCCGTTCTTCTGCCTCTGTTATTCTGCTATTGATTCCTTATAGTGTAGTTTTCATGTCAGTTATTGTATTGTTCATCTCTGTTTGTTCTTTAATTCTTCTAGGTCTTTGTTAAACATTTCTTGCATCTTCTCGATCTTTGTCTCCATTCTTTTTCGGAGGTCCTGGATCATCTTCACTATCATTATTCTGAATTCTTTTACTGGAAGGTTGCCTATCTCCACTTCATTTAGTTGTTTTTCTGGGGTTTTATCTTGTTCCTTCATCTGGTACATAGCCCTCTGCCTTTTCATCTTGACTCTCTTTCTGTGTATGTGGTTTTTGTTCCACAGGCTGCAGGATTGTAGTTCTTCCTGCTTCTGCTGTCTGCCCTCTGGAGGATGAGGCTATCTAAGAGGCTTTTGTTTAAGTTTCCTGATGGGAGGGACTGGTGGTGGGTAGAGCTGACTGTTGCTCTGGTGGACAGAGCTCAGTAAAACTTTAATCCACTTGACTCTTGATGGGTGGGGCTGGGTTCCCTCCCTGTTGGTTGTTTGGCCTGAGGCAACCCAACACTGGAGCCTACCTTTACTCTTTGGTGAGGCTAATGACAGACTCTGGGAGGGCTCACGCCAATGAGTACTTCCCAGAACTGCTGCCAGTGTCCTTGTCCCCACCGTGAGCCACAGCCACCCCCCACCTCTGCAGGAGACCCTCCAACACTAGCAGGTAGGTCTGGTTCAGTCTCCCCTGGGGTCACTGCTCCTTCCCCTGGGTCCCGATGCGCATACTACTTTGTGTATGCCCTCCAAGAGTGGAGTCTCTGTTTCCCCCAGTCCTGTCGAAGTCCTGCAGTCAAATCCCACTAGGCTTCAAAGTCTGATTCTCTAGGCATTCCTCCTCCCGTTGCCGAACCCCCAGGTTGGGAAGCCTGACGTGGGGCTGAGAACCTTCACTCCAGTGGGTGGACTTCTGTGGTATAAGTGTTCTCCAGTCTGTGTAGTCACCCACCCAGCAGTTATGGGATTTGATTTTACTGTGATTGAACCCCTCCTACCGTCTCATTGTGGCTTCTCCTTTGTCTTTGGATGTGGGGTATCTTTTTTGGTGAGTTCCAGTGTTTTACTGTCGATGATTGTCCAGCAACTAGTTGTGATTCTGGTGTTCTCACAAGAGGGAGTGAGAGCACGTCCTTCTACTCCGCCATCTTGGTTCCTCTCCACTGATTTCTTTAACGTTTACATCTGCTGGTGGAGTGAAATTATCATGTGGGAGCAACTGCTAGGAACTCTAACTCTTTCCTTCAGTTGATCTGATATCTAGAAAAAGACTAAACTAACTGTTGAACTGACCCAAAGAACTTACAGGGAAAGTACAAAGAGCTTGATTTGGAACCCTTTTGCTCAACTTTTAAAATAATAGCAATAATTATAATGCAGATTAGCATTTATTAATTTGGCTGCTACTCTAAATGCTAATGCTTTACATACACTATTCCATTGATTCTGACAACATACGTATGAGGGAAATAATATTATCTCTTTTATTATATAAATGCACATATGTAATATAGAATAATATTATTAGATGAAAAAACTAGGGCTTAGAAGAATAAATGGCTTTCAGTGGCCCACACAGCTCTTTCAAATCTAAGTCCACCTGACTTTAGAGCATTCACTAACAGTGATTATATCATAGGATGTAGGGCCTTACTCTTCAAAAAATGTAGAGAAATATGAAAATGTGAACTGTACCCTAGCAAATGTAAGTAAAAAGTTACCTTCAAACTAATAATTCATTGTGCATATATGTTCATCAGTCACTACTTTCCGTTTAATATTAAAGGTATTTTTACAGTAATAGGAAAGGAAACTAAAATGATATTTTTTGTGTTTCAAGTAGATAAAAGGGGGCAATGATTGAATCCATTTGGATTCCATTCTGCTGCAGCCAAGCCGGTACAGAAATGAGGCTGTAATATAAATGAATCTACTCTTGTCCTAGAGGGAAACATATATAGTCTTTAAAGTTATTCAGTTTATATTGCTACTCAGTTGTTAAAATGCTGGTGAATGTAGCATGTATATAAATATGACACCAATGACAGCTATAAAGATAAAACTTTTACATTGTAACTTCTCAATTTAAGCACACAAGACTAAATTTGGGGAATAAATCATGATAACGGGTAGCCACTACATTTATATGAAAATGAATAAATGTCTTATACTGTCAGCTTATTAACCTATAATGAGTAGATACTTTATCATCACTTTGTAGATTTTTTGAAATACCTTGGCACAGTTGTGTTATAGATAACGCAGACTCATCTAGTTGCTAAGAAATTAATTTTATTACCTAAGAAATTGATTTTCTCAGCACTCAATAGTAGATTGGACTGAAAGAATGCGTGACTGATCCAACACATTAGCCAGCTACGTGACAAACCCAGGGGGAGTATGTTCAGTTATATTCTTCCTTTCTCTGGAGGAGATAAGAAGGGATAAAGATCATATATAGGCAGGGAGGGAGATTAAAGGCAGTAAGAGCCCTCAGGGCACAGTGATGAGGCACCTCCAGGAGCAAGTTCCCAGGATTCTTCCATCTAATAGATGTTATGGGAATGCTTCCTGTATAGGGCGGGAGGGGATGGACCCACAGGCAGCCCCTCATATGGTATCTTATGGGCAGCCATTTCTGCAGTGTGAAATGAGGGTCAGCACAAGATCCTTTGGCCCCATGTTTGCCACTGTGACATACCCTGTTGCTTGATGGTCCCATTATTTTGGTTTTGCCTAGAGATGAAGGTTTTGATATCAGGAAGCTCTAAAGTGCAAACACAGAGCTTTGGAAATAAGAAGATTGTTCAGAGAGTGACCCCAGGACATTCTCTGGGTTGCATGGCAACAAACTAGATGAGACAGTGAGTCCCCTTCCCTCTAGCTGGAGAGGCTGCTCCCCAACTTCAGTTTCAAAGGACAGGACCCAAGATCTCCAAGTATGGGGCAGCTGGTACTGCTCAGCATCCTCTAAAATCTAGTACCCCAGCATGACTGGCACCTGAGCCTAACGTTTGCTGGGCAAGAACTCTCATATTCCCTCTGGTAAAAGGAAGAACAACAGAGAGGGTGGTCCTGCTCCTGGAGCGTAGCCCCCAGTACACCCAGCCCACCTCTCTGCAAGGGGCTAAGAGCGTAAGGGACACCTGCCTCTGCTGCCTCCTCTGTCCACACATTCCAGTCAAGTTTTGCTCTTTCCACTCAGAGCCAAATTCATGCCCCCCATACCCACCTCAATCAAATTTATAAGGCTTTATAGCACATATTCTGTGTATCTCTTCCTACCCATATTTTCCCTCATATACTTTAATCCTATTATCTTTACATCAATTTTGGAATGCAATGGGGTAAAAATTAACAAAACACAAAAGTTTCATTTTCATAGATATATAAGAAGAGTCTCTCATCACGTTTCTGGGGAAAGGAAAAGCCTCCACCTCAACCTCCCAAGTACTTCTAGACACATTAGAGCCTGGTGGATGCAGGGAGGGAAGGGCTGCTGTGCTGGGTGCCAGGAGAATCAGAACAGCACATTCCGGAGAAGAGCCTTGTACCTCTGGAGCAACACATGAGCAGGAACCACGCTGCATTCCCATGCACAACAGTCCCTGGCACATAGTAGGTGCCCAATAAAAATTTGATGAATGACTTGAATGCCTTACACAGGAAGAGCCTACTCCGTGAAATGCAAAGGAACACAGTGCAGAAGGAATCCTGGCTTCCCCTGGACCCTTTCTCATCTCCACTTACGCTCACAAGTTCCCCTGGAGATGCTGCAACCTAGTTACCTGAAACAACAACAGGCCTGGCCTCCCAGGGAATGACTGACTAAATGAGCAAGTTGTGAGGTTGTAAACCGTTAACCAAAAGGTTGATCTATAACCCCTTCAGTCATCTGCAGATCCATGAGGGTGATTAATTGGAACCAACCGACCACGTCTGAATTGTTTTTTCATGTCAAATGTGGAGGTAGCCCCACCTCCTGCCATTGAAAACCATAGCCAGAAGGCCTTTTTCAGAAGGCATCTTGTCTGTGTTACCCTGAGATGCTGAAAGAAGGCTGAGAAAATGAGCCCCTACTCTTTGCCAGCTGACTTCAAACATATTCAATCTCAGCTCACTGGGGTCTGCAGGATTTAGCAGCTGAAGTGCAGTCAGAGGTCACTGCAAATCAGCAATCTCTGCACAGAGACCTTCCAGGCTGGCTGCTCCTGGCATCCATCCACATCCATCCAAACGGATATGCAGACAACGTGAATGACATCTCCCGCTGCCCTTTAAAATGCTTTGGTTACCAGAGCTCTCAGCATCCCCATCTTAAGCCACTCAGGTACACACAAGTCCGTCAGCAGTTCCAATTAGGGCATCAGAAAAGAAATGAGTAAGACTTCTCCCAGATGGCTCTAGTGTGAGAAGTGAACGGCATGGATCTCACTAACAGATTTTTCCCCCATCTTGGGATGAGGAGCCAGACAGGCACAAAGTGCCCATTAAAGGGCTAGCTGGCCTTACAACTCCCTGCCTTCTCATCAAGACAATTTGGCCACACATCGGTCTGGAGCCACTTTGCTTGCTGAGCTTCCAGCCTTTATTTTATCACCACCAGCAAACAAGGACTGTGGCGAGCCAGAGAAAATTATCTGCAGGCTGTGATCGGAATTCTGCTATTTCCCACTGAGTCCTCCACTTTGAAAAGATTTTCTGGGAGGTGATGCCCAGAGAAGATTTGAGCAACCATGCCAATTAGCACTGACCTTCAGCCTCAGGAATGAAGAGGAGTCATGCTATGGGTGAAGGGAAAAATCGCTTATCGGAAAGGAAAACACATCTTGCAGCACAAAAGTTGCCATTAGTACTCATATAAATAGAAACTTTACACCTTGGTATGAAAGAGTAGAGAGGAGAGGTCCCCAGATGGTGAGTCAAGCCCTATCCCTAATTTATTTACCAGGGTTATGCCTCCCCAACCCTTTTAGAGGAAGGAGGGACAAAAAGGAAATATAATAAATATTGGCAAGAGTATTAGCTAGCCATTCTGAAAAACAAACCTTCTAAAATGTTGTAGTTTAACCAACAACCGTTAATGATCTCTTCCAAGCCTAATGGCTGGGTAAGTGATTCTGCCGGTGGTCAGGGCTTGGCACACCTCAGCTGGACTTGGTCATGCTTCTGCCGTCAACTGCCGGGCTGGCTGGGGCTGGGGGGGTGGGGTGCTGTTCTAGAATGGCCTCAGAGGGGATGACTTGGCAATCTCCCACTTGGTTTCTCTTCTTGCAGCCCAGGCTTGTCCTCACGACAGAGGCAAGGTTCCAAAAGGGAACTGAGGGCTAGGCTTGGAACCTGCATGCCAGCACATCCAATGATTTCTAATGGTCAAAGAGAGGCACGTGGCCAAGCCATATCAAGGGGTGGGGAATTATATCCAGCCTCTTCATGCCACAGCTCACATGGCAAAGGGCATGACTCCAGAGACAGGTGGAGAATTGGTGCCGTCAGGGTAACTCATTTGCCATGATGGGAGAAGGCAATGAAAGAAAGAATTCGGGGAAAAGGAGAAATAGCTCCAAGGTGTTTAGAAGAACGGGATTGCATCGAACTCCCGCTGCCCTTCTTTCTCCTCTGCCCGTGCCGGCTCTTCCGCCATCTCCTCAAGCATTGGAAGGTTTAATGCATACTTGCCTAGGAAAAATTTGACCAGGTCTCATGACCTGGGTTATCATCCAGCTCCTCTCTGAGAAATGCTGTTGGCTTCCCCCAGGCACAGGGCACATACCTCAGCAGGCAACATTGAAGCCAAACAAGAGTCAGAAAGTCCCCTGGGGCAAAGAGGGATCTCTGACCTGCGGAGGATACTCAGGCCACTTTTAGGGAAGAGTGGGAGGGCGAGGGGGAGAATCTTAGCATCACCCCGTGAGATCTGACCCCTGCCTACCTGTTCTGCATCATCATTTGACATTTCCTGTCATAGGCACCTGCCACCTGGCAGGCTGCATTACCTTCAGTTCCTGAAATATGCTGTGAAAACAGCTCTGCACACACACTCTTGTCTGGAACAACTCTACCCACCCAGATGTCTCTACTTCACCCTCCAAGTTTCGGTGTGAAGGTCATACCTAAAAGTGCTTCTCCTCTGTGTTTGCAGAACTTACCTCAACCAGAGCACTCATCACTCTATTGTAATTGCTGACTCTTCTGTATTCTTTATGATTTTGTCAGTTCCTTTAGAGCTGACAAAAAAAGTTTTTAGTCCTCATATTCCCAAGGTGAACCAAGCCTTTAGTCTCCATATTCCCAAGGTGAACCAAGCCTTTAGTCTCCATATTCCCAGGGCTTAATTCAGAGCCCACAGCATAGAAGTGCTTAATAAACACAGCTTCACTTTCTCCTCAGGAAACAATATAACCTCTATTTATGGAGCAAATGCAGGTTTGTTAAAGACTTAATTTACTTTCCCTATGCCTCTGCAGCAGAGCTGACTTGTCTTATTCCTGCTTTGTAGTTGACTTGGGCAAATTTTAACTAATTTGCCTAAAATCAACTAGCTCCTAAGTGACAAAGCAAGAACTGAAATCTCCGTCTTCTAAATCTTAGCCCAGTGTTCTTTCATTTTAACCTCAGGTTTAAAATGTATTTACTTAACTTTTAATGTCCTTACTTCACTCCAAAAGAGAATTTATTCAACAGACATTTAAGCACCAACCATATATTGGGCACTGTTCTTCAAGCTAAGAATATAGTCATACATAAGACAGAGCAAGTGGGGGTTAGACAATAAACAGTATTTAATTTAATTATTTACAGTGAGATACTTAGCGTTTACTATGTGCCAGGGACTATTTTGTATGTTTTTCATTTACAGATGAAGAGATTCAAGCACAGAGAAGTGAAATCACTTGTCCAAGGTCACACAACTGGTAAGTGGAAAAGCTGGAATATGAACGCAATCTGCTTCCCGAGTCTGTGCTCATAACCACTCCTCCAGTCTGCCTGATATAAAATTTTCTATATAGGTCATGATAAAGATTCTAAAATAAGAAAAGCCGCGTAGGAGGCCAAAGGAATAGGGGATGCTTCTTTAGACATGGTGAACAGAAGCAGCCTATCTGAAGAGGTGGCACTGGAGCAGAGGCCTGAATGAAGGGAGGGGTGAGCCTTGATGGAGAAGAGCATGGCAGGATGAGGGAACAGCAAGTGCAGAAGCTCTGAGATAGAACAGTGCTTGGGGAGTGTAAGGAACAGCAGTGGCCAGTGTGGACAAGGGGAGAGGTGATGGAGGATGCATTTAGAGGGGTGAGCAGGGGCAACACGAGAGAGGGGTTGGTTTTTGCCATACTAAAGAGTTTGGATTTATTTTAGTATGACTTATGGTAGCTTACATCATTACAAATGATATAAAGAATAAAACAAAATCAGATAAGTGAGAAAAAGATTGGTGATTGGGATAAAGGTAGAAAAAATTAAGCAAGGGTAAGGTTAGATACAAAATTTAGACCTTACATTTTGCTAGTGTATGTAGATCATACACTTTGCCACCAGCATCAGTCTGCAAATTTGAGCTTGAGCTTCCTTGTGGCCATTGCAAGAGGGAAGTATGGGCCAGCCCATGCTTCTTAGTATCAAAAGGTAAAAAGAAAGATGTTGTTTAGAAGCACTCCTATTCCTAGTACTGAGACCTTAGGGAATTCACTAGCTGACAGAGAAAGTGAGTTGGAATCCTGAATTGATCAAAAGAAAAACTAAGGCATTTTATAACTAAAAAGAGGTATTTTATAACTACACTGAGATGTACAAAGTTTGAATGGTTTACCCATGGTGGAAACATCAAAACTGAATATTAAAATCTTCCTGTGTTTCTTTATATACAGAAGTTTCAGTCCACACAATTTACAAAGACCACATTTTGAGGCTCAGATCACGTCCATGATAGTAAAGTGGTTGATCTAGGAAATGGTTGATTCATTGGCTTAGGCCGATGCAAAGGTTGGGGTGGAAGGCCAATGATGGTTGAGAAAAAGAAATGGACCACATTGTAGCCCTGTAGAGGTCAGGCAAGGACACGGTGTTTCTCATTTCTAGCATATGAGGAGAGAGAGGAATCTGCTCTTTTATTGTATTCTATTGACAATCATTACTGAAAGCCAATTTTTTTCTGCTTAGTAGAAAATGGAGAGAACAGGCAGATTAGTTGACAAGGCCATGAGGGGAACGTTTCTCCGCTAACCCGTGGGCTCATTAATACTCATAACAGCTCCTATGCTTTGGGCGTTTACTCCATTCAGACAGGCTTGATTTCTTTCCACCATTCCTAAGTAAAGCTCTTTACCTTCTGGAGGCAGGCACTTGATAGGATTTAATGGGAAGAGGAGCCTCACAAGCCTCGGGTGGTGTGCCTTTATTAAGTCCCAAAGTTTTGATGACATGACAGACAGAACATTTGAAAGTCATGCAGATTGTTCAGGCTATTCATGAACTACATTACGAATTGTAACACCAGAGCCCTAATGGTCTCTAGTGACTAAAGAAAGGCCAGGGCTGAGGATGGAGAACCTGGGATCATGCACAGAGGCTACTGTTGATGACTGCTCCAAGGAAGAGAGGAAGAGAAAGGAACCCGGGGCCATGAATAAACCCACACTCTTGATGCAGTCCTCTTCAGGGCCCCTCTGATTCTTTGCATTGCCTCAGTCTTTGGTTCCCCTTCATACATTCTTTCCCTTGTCAGAGAGGAGAGGAACTGAGAAAACACCTTTGGGTTTGTTGTTAAAAAGTCATGGAGCCTTTCTTAAGGGCAATCTCAGTAGCAGGAGAGGCGGGAACCAGACGCAGAAAAAGCCGGGGGCAAGGAGGTGGAGGTGGGGAGGATTCACCCAGAAAGTGGCAGAGATGGGAAGGAGAGAAATCACATGGTGGATTAAAGATGCAGTGGGGTCAAGAGCTATGCTGTTTCCAAGATAGAGGAGATCTGCTGTGCATGGACAAAAGGAAGAGTTCCAGAGGATAAATGAAGGACCACCAAGGCTGGAGTCAAGAAGGAATGAGCAGGAATTAGCCTTATGTTTATCTTCGGAAGAGAAACGAGACACTTCTGAGACAGGTTCAATAGAAGAGGACACAAGAGCTGTTATTTTGAGGAGAAAGGAACTCTTGTTGTCCATGCAGCCTCATTCTTCTCAGGAAAAATAGGAGTGTGGTTGTGTGTGTGTGTGTGTCGGTGGGGGGTGTTCATCTACCAAGAATGAGGGAGGGGAGATAAGACTAGGGACTAGGGCTGGGGGAAAAATGGAAAAATGCTGAGATGGCTTCTGTCACATTGCCCAGAGCTCTTAGGAAAGGGCTGGATGAGAAGCAGTTTCTCAGTACAAATGTCTAGAAGTATCTTGGGTACTGTTGAGAAATAAAGAATAAAACTCAACCCTGGCTGGGTATAGAAACAAATAGATTTTCTCTGCTTAGGACTCAGGTGTGAGGGGAGTGAGGGGGAAGAAAAGCAGATTTAGCAGATTTGGGGAAGATCTCAACAAATACTAGCTCCAGTCAAAAGCAACAACAAGGAAAGCAAGTTTCTAAACCTTGTAGCTATATTCAAGTATATAATGCATTTTCCTCCAAATAATTGATTTACTCTTCCATAAATATATCATTTCTCACTCTTCTCCTTCTTTCCATTCTCCTGCATTTATTAAGTACAGTTGGACCGTGAACTGCACCAGAGACTATTTCTAATAATATTCCTGCATATGTAAGGCACTTTCTTTCATATTCACTTTCTCATTTCATCCTCTTGAAACCCCTAACAGGACAGTAGGAAGGGCAGTTGTGTCCATCTCATTCTAGATGAGGAAAGAGACTAAAGACAGTCTCAGGAAAGTGACTTCTAGCCCTCCAGTTCCCTACAGGCTCCCCTAGCCCTGAGTTTCCCCTTCACATCTCTATCACATCATCATTATTTATTTATGTAATTATTTACTTAAAGTCTGTCTTCCCTGCTGGGTTGTAGCTCCATGAGGGCAGACTAGGGGTCTTGTTCACTATCATTTTCCTAATAGATCCTGTTGTCCCTGAATCTTCATGTCTAGACTCGTAGTAGATAATCAGTAGATTTGCTGTTGGAGGGTCCCCCTAATCCTCTTGAACAAATCCTTTTCTTTAAAGATATTTTACAACTAAAAGACCCTTATAAAGCTATATGAATTGAGATTCTTGAGCTTTTACATTTTCCCCAATATTTTATAGTGCTGTTGCTTAAACTTAATTTAACAGCATATCTGACATGTAGCAGATGGTCAATAATTTTTGCTGTGGTTCAAGGGTGATTATATCTGTGAAAGAGCCAGAACCTGAGCCTCGTGCCCTGACTCAAGTTTGCATTTGTTCTACTTTTCTCTGCTTCCGCAGTATAACTAGAACAGTCCTGGAACGTAGCAGACAACCAATAGATAGCTATTTAATGAATCAATGAACTAGTATCACTTGATACAGAATTAATGTCTGTGCAATTAATTGTTTGCTGGTTCATTGTATTTGACTATCTACCAGTGACACCTATGATTTTTAAACTCCATTGTTATGTAGCCAAGAGTGATTTTGTTTGCAGTAGAAAAATAGGGGGCTTCCCTGGTGGCGCAGTGGTTGAGAGTCTGCCTGCCGATGCAGGGGACACGGGTTCGTGCCCCGGTCCGGGAAGATCCCACATGCCGTGGAGCGGCTGGGCCCGTGAGCCATGGCCGCTGAGCCTGCACATCCGGAGCCTGTGCTCCGCAATGGGAGAGGCCACAACAGTGAGAGGCCCGCGTACTGCCAAAAAAAAAAAAAAAAGAAAAAAAACAGAAAAATAGGAAATGGACATGGGCAATAATAAATTGGAACCAGAGAGCTGAAAAATGCTTCTCCGACTAGGGGCATCATTAACCCGAGGGAGAGGACTTCAGTTATCTTTGTTTACCTCTTTGATATTAGAGAAATAAGATAATGAATGTCTTTTTTAAAGTTATAGCAAGCAATGGATTATTACTCAGCTGAAAACAATCACTAGACTAAACTTTTAACACTTGACACACTTTCCCCAGTTGGCCTAACTTTGCCCCTACTAACTCCCTGGCCTCAGTTTCCCCATCTGCAGAATGGGATGGTAGTGTCTGCATTACCTGCCTCTCTGAGTCAAATAAGATGGATGTTTAGTAAAAGCCATGTTTTACCAAGCTTGGTGGCAGCTCAAAGGATGACTTGTTAACTGAAAATTTCCTTATGGCGGAGAATCATAGAAAAGGCTAAATATGTACCACAGACATTTAATCTAAGTGTATATATCTAAAACATAGACCTGTATCTTCAATGACCAAGCTTTTCTCTAGGACATAGGTCTCTTCTTCCAGTATGGATTTGCCAGTAGGATGTTGCCATGGTATTTATGGCTTGGATCCATTTCTTATAAAGAAGTTAAAACTTAAAGACCCTTGTAAGATGATATAAATTGAGAGTCCTGAATTTTTAAAACATTTTTCACCAATATTTTACAGTGGTCTCACCCAAACTTAACCTGACAGATAGCACTTGTTTTGGCAACTCATTTTATGTAATCTTTCCAAATCATTCAACTCTATTTTTGTGGAAACAACTCTCTGCCTCTTCACATTCTTACCTCATCAGCTTTAAATTAATCAAGTTAAATTAGTACAAATACTAATATAAATTAAGTACAACTGCTAAAATTAAATTGAGAAATAACTGTAACTTGGTGTACCACACAACAGATAGGAATAGAGACGCATGGCATTTTAGAGCAGTAGCTTTCAAACTATTTCAGTGCACATCCAGAGTAGGAAAGACATTTGCTGTTGCAGCCCCATAGCCATGCACACACACACATGCACAGACACACACTTATACAAAACACACATGCATCTCAAACAAAAATTTCAGAAAACACACCTAACCTTGCCCTTATCATGTGTCACGTACTTTGATGTTTTTTCTTCTATTTTACCTATTGACTTGAAAAAAATTTCTGGATACAACCTTCTAAATTGTTTTCATGATGCACTCATGGATCTCAACATGGAGTTTGCAAAGACCCTGTCCTACAGGGTCAGTGTTTTTTTTTTTTTTTTGCGGTACGCGGTACGCGGGCCTCTCACTGTTGTGGCCTCTCCCGTTGCGGAGCACAGGCTCCGGACGTGCAGGCTCAGCGGCCATGGCTCACGGACCCAGCAGCTCCGCGGCATGTTGGATCTTCCTGGACCAGGGCACGAACCCGCGTCCCCTGCATCGGCAGGCGGACTCTCAACCACTGCGCCACCAGGGAAGCCCAGGGTCAGTTTTAATCAAGAGATTTGAGTGTGATATGGTCCTCAGCCAGCACCTTATATGAAGGAGATGGAGAGAGTCAGTGGGACTGGCAAGCAGGTGGAGTGGAGGTTGACTAAGAGACTTTCCAGTGTGTATGGAAATGTGTTGTAAATGTGTAAGGAGCTCTGCCACTGTGAGCCTTGGTTTTCCTCTAGAACAAAGCTCCCTGGTAATTGTTCTTAAACCCTGTGCTAGGTCCCCCTGTTGTCCTGATAGCTGGGTATGAGATGGATTTTCTGTGCCCCCCTCCAGGTAGTGGAAATCAATCCAAGTAGAAGTGGTGTGCTCTCAGCCAGTCCATAGAGAGACCAAGGATGGTGCTGGAGACAGTGCTGCCAGCTTTCTACCTGCCATGCACATCACGCTCCTCCCCTTGAACACGGCAGTTCACGATTGTATGTCACATGCTGAGACGACTGTCAGCTGGACCAGGGCGACTCACGGACCACTCACCTTTAAACTTTTAACTCACTCATCAACCCTGATAGAATGGTCATTCGGCTGTTTGTATAGGAAAGCATGAAAGACTCCTCTGGGGTCTGGGATATAACCTGAAGACAAATAGAAATATTAGAAAGGAGAAGAGATAAGGAAATGATCCCAGGCTGCAATTGCCCATCCAAACCAGACATGAGCTGCCCAAATTCCAGAGAGTCGGAGGAGCTTTGAAGGAGCTTTATCAACTTTGGGTTGCTATATGGACATAAGTACTTAGTATTCCTGATTTCATTCTTTGGGGATCTGAAAAAGTATATCCTGGAAAAGTTCACTCTCATCTCAATAAGGCTTTCAACACCTGGCAAAACATGGAGCCCATCATCAGCCGAGGCCTCCCTGCCCCTTAATAACCAGATAAGGTGGGCTGGAAACTCCGTTCTACTCTCTGGACAGCCAAGGCCTTGCTTTCACATTTCTGTGACATCTAAAGAGTTGGGGGATAATTATTTTGGATTTGAGGGCTTCTGCAGCTAATTGTTCACTTAACGTGCATCCGTACGTGTGACCATGCTGACCCAGATGTAGAATTGAGCCCTTCCTTAATCTCCACAAAGATCTGCTTTTGTGTTAGCGGGCACATCAGAAGCTCTGAGGAGGCAGAAATAGGGTTTCATTGCAGCAGGTGAACCGAATTATTAGGCAGCCTATATCTTATTTTACTCTTTCCTCAACCCTTGTCTTCTACCCACTTCCAGGCATTTTTTAAGGATGTCTTTATCCCCTATACCGCCTGTGGCCTCACATTATCTTCCAAGCCTCTCAGCGCCTTTCCACGCTTAGGAAACCTACATATATTTCTCTCTCTCTGTTAATCAGAGCAGTTCTATTCTCCCTGACCCTTATCGCCAAGCTTAGCTCTGGTCCCCACCTTCACAAATCCAAATCACACCCAGCATTCAGTGGTGGAAGAAAAAGAAGATAATTGCAATAAAAATACTTCATTTGAGAAAAGAAAAAAAAAAAAAACCAACATACAGTGGCCACTGTTTAAAACTGGTGATATCTCATGCTGGACAAGAGTGGCCATGCTGGACTGGCTGCCCTGGCAGTAGAGTGGGCTCTAGAACAGTCAACCTGGCTGCCTCCAGTTCTGCTCTCTGGAAGGTTCTCTCCTGTACACTGTCCACCATGGCATCATGTGAGAGGATTTTAGGGAGGAGGTCCCTTCCAGAGGCCGTAATCATTCCTGTAGTTGCCCACTTCCTGTTAGTTTGGATTTGGGGCCTGCTCATCTTAGGGGTTGAGCAATTACAGGAATTTTAATGCCAAGCTGGGGTTTCTCTGGCAATTCCAGTTGCTTCAAACTATCTGTACATTACTTTGGCTAATAATAGTCATAATACCTAACATATTTTTACATATATTGAGGGTTTTCTGTTTAAGCAGTCTTCTAAGCTCTTTATATACACTGTCTTAACTGAATCTTTGGAAAAACCACATGAAGTAGATACTACTATTGCCCCTCTTTTGTAGGGAAGGAGATAGAGGCAGGGAGAACTTAAATAACTTGGCCAAAGTCACACAGCTAGTGACATTGGGATGGAATTCAGCTAAACCGACTGCAGAGCCCAAGCTTTTTAACACCTGTGTCATGTTGCTTAACAAAAGCTTGAGTTATGGTGACTTGAACACAGACCCAGATCTCAAAGCTTCTGTCCCTTAGCAGTGTGCCTCTGTGGTCTCATTTTGGCCTCTGCCTCTGAGGATTGCTAAACAATAGCCTAGGTGGGGAGGCACAGCCATCCACCCCTCGTTCCCAGAAGTTGGTCCAGTATATGACTCAGCACACTGAAATTTGACAGTCACCCCCTTTGTCAGCTGGGAGCCCTCAACTAATCAGGGATCAGGATTTTCCCAGATGTTACTCTTATCTCCCCCTGAGTTTCCAGCAGTTTTTTTCCCCTGCCTCTGCTGGCGCTAACTGTGACTTGGGGAAGAGGATTTGACTTTGCCAAGCCTCAAGCTCATGAATAGCTGACTTGCAGTCATCTAGCACTGCTGACCACAGGCTAACAAGGCCTCACTTAAGAAAGTTGTTTTTCCCCTGTCACGTCATGCTTTTGATGGGTCAGCCTGTAGGAAAGATTTTGTCTTTCTTGTCAGGCCATACTGAAGCCTGCAAGATATAATCCTAACACTTCCTACCAAGTCTGTGATCTGTGATAGAAATATGGTTTAAATCCCAAAATACAGTAGGCACATTGGCCAGGAAAGACTGAATTACACTATATTAACCAATGCTTCCAAAATCTCAGTGGCTGACAACTACTAAGGTTTGTTTCTTCATGCCCCTTGCTGGTCACCAGGGGCGCCCCACTTATCCAAACTGAGAAATTCAGCAATTCAGCCAGTATCGTGAACCCAGCATTGTGGGTTGCCATGATGAGAGCAAGGAGTGCTTCAGGAAAATCTTGTACCAACAGTTAAGTGCTCAATTTTGCTCAAAATGTATTGGTCAGAACAGGCAGGTCACATGACCCCACTCAATCACAGGAATCATACAATTAAATTCTAACATACGTCTGGAGGGCAGAGAGCTGCAACTGTTGGGTGAGATACTAATGCCTGCAACAGTAAGCTTTGTCACCACATTACATTACAGGTGTTACCAACTTTCTAGCCAGGAGAAAAGGAATCCTTGGCATTCCATCCCCCATCCTGACTTAACCAATTTCATATGTTATGTTCATCCCTTGCAACTCCCCCCTCCAGGTGTTAATATCTGCAGTATTCAGGATTATTCTGGTTGCAAGTGACAGAAAACCACTTTAAATTGGCTTTTGAAAATATGGAATTTTTTGTTTACATAATTAAGAAATCCAGAGCTGCATTGAGCTTTGGGAATAGCTGTAGCCAATAACCCAAATGATATCTTTAGGAGAGTGGCTTTCTCCATTTAATTTTTTTGGCTTTGCTCTTCTCTTTCTTGGTTTCATTCTCAAGAAAGATCCTTTATAGGGTGGCAAAAATGGGCACGCATACCCCTAGGCTTATATTCTAGCTGTCTTGGTGGAGAGAATGTACTGATTTTCCAGTAGCATTAGCAGAAGTCACTGATCCAACTTAGAACACATACATATCACCTGTCACTGTAGCCAAGGAAATATGGTGCCCTGATTGGAAGTTCTGAGTCATGTGTCCAACCCCAAGCCTAGAGGGAGGTGGGCTCCACCAGGACTTTATGGGCCAAGAACAGGGGAGGGACAGTTCCTGAGAAAAAGGAAATGACCTGGTCTAGAAGAAAGGAAAATGCATGACAGATGGGCAAAAACAATAGGTATTCACTACAATTACATGTCATTTGTATCCCCATTTTCTGGTTGAGGATATTGAGACTTTTTAAGATTAAGTACAAGATCTTGCAGTGTAGACCTGAAATTCAAACTCAAGTCTGATTGCAAATGACATTTGATTATTTGCTGTGCTCAGTTGCCTGCTATACATTCCTTTTACTAATCTAATAATCTGGAAAGTATGACAAAAATGTAGCATGAGCTTTTTTGAATGTTTAAATTAAAAAATGAGTTTTACAGTACTTCTCAGTATTTAGAAAATGTTGATGAAAAAGATGACTATAATATGATATGAAACCCCAAGCTATCTAAATCTTTCTACAAATAGAAAAAAAAATGAATTTTTTTAAGTTCATGATCTCCTTTAGAAAAATTAAATGGTGAAAATGAGTTAATTGATAAATACAAATTCCTTTTTAGAAAGGACACAGATCTAATATAAAGTAATTGCCTCTTTATGACTGATTTATCTTAAGCCTGACTGCATTCAAATTATATTTTGCCCTTATTCAAACCTTATCTAGGAAAATAAATGAACCTTTCATTCTGGAAGGAGATAGAATGGAAAATGCCTCATGAGGAGACAAAGAAGAAATAGTCTGAGTTCTTAAAAGATGAATTGAGATCCTTTTTTTTCTCCTCCTGAGTTGGTGAGGAAGACATACATATCCCACTGCAATAAATCCCGAGTCATTTATAATACAGTCCTTTCTAATGTAGATCTATTTGGAATGCCTTCCCCCAACCCCCCAGAGTCCACCACTGCTGTCTTGTCCGTCTGAGCCTCCCCTGGGAGTCTGATGTGCAGTCATCTGCTCCAGGGCCCATGGAGAGACCATTTTGGTTGCTGTCTGTTAAGACAGGGTGCAGCTTGCTTGGCTCCTAAAACTCCATTTTCATGCTGTGCATTTTCCTTTGAAGTAAAATATGTGACATTCTAGACCTTGGGCCCTTCTCCCCAGGAAAAGGGAAAGCAAACACTGAGACCATCGCTAACATCCTTCAAGGTCAAATAGCTCCAACTGAGGCCAAGACGGTGGGGGCCAGGGGAAGCAGAATGTCTCAGTTATTTTACCTCTTTGCCTAAACTGTCCAAAGTTACTGGATAGTTGCTGATGAACCCCTTTGTATGTGTAGACCTAGAAAAATTTACATTTTCAATTGAATGGACTTAATTATCTCATAAAATTGCATTGTACAAAATAGGGGCTAGATATGCAGCATTATCAAATTTGGGGAGCACATGGGTAAAATCTCTTTCCTTCCATTTGTGATAGCCTGAGTATTTCACAAACAGGAAGTTTAGGGACAGGTCTCAGAGGGGCAGTAGATGGCATACCTTAGGCTGGGTAAGTAGTTGTGGTAACCAACATGGCCTTCATTGGTGGCCTTGACCAGAGCTATCTCTCCAGAGTAGTGGGGGTGAAATCCTGGTTGCAGTGGATTCAAAAGAGAATGAGAGGAGCAGAAATGGACACTTGAGTGTAGAGACTACTCTTTCAAGGAGTTTTGCTGTAACTGAGAGCAGAGAAATCTGATAATAGCTAGAGGGTGATCTGAAATCAAGAGTGTGTTCTTTGCTTTGTTGTACAGTGGAGAGATAATGGTACAGTTGCATGCTGATGGGAACAATTAGGTATAGAGAGAAGAGCTTGAGTAAAAAGAGGAGATTGCTGGAGTTGTGTCCTTGAGTAGGAGAGAAGGAATAAGACCTAGTACATGAGTGGAGGGATTGACCTTGGACAGTTCACTCATCCTAACCAGAGGGCACATGAAACTCACAGTATTGGTGCAGAGAGATGGGAGGATATGGTGATAGGAGCCTGTGAAAATTCTCTTCAGATTGCTTCAATTTATTAGTGAAATAGAAAATAAGCTATTTATCTGAGATGAGGATAAGGGAAGGGGCATTGATATTTGAGGAGGGAGGAAAATACGAAAGATATGAAATAGTCATCTAGTTGAATGGCAGAATGAAAGACTTAGATGAACAACCCAAAGCAGCCTATTTCTGGATTTTTAGGTGATAAAGTTAAACGTGACCCCACACAGACTTAAGCTGTCAGTACGAGCTTCGAATTCTGACTGGAATTGTCATGTGGTAATGAAATAATGCCTGACGCACAGTGGGGGAAGGTCTACAGGTGGTGGATTTAACCTCACAGTCTTTCATTAGTCTATAAAACAAAAGTATTCTGAATTAAGTAAGGTAAAGACAGTCTCCCTAGACAAGGATAGACCTGAAATAGAACGCTTTGGAAGATGCATTAAGAAACATTTCAGGCTTGAAGAAAAATCATTGCAAGCGAAGAAGCCAAAAGATAACACAGCTTCCAAAGGAGGAAGCATAATCTAAATCAGAATGTTGTTTAAATGCTGGGGGAACAAAGCCTATCAAGAATATTTTTACAGTATAATTTTGGAAATGCAGAACACATTAATATTTAAAGCAACATTTATAAATAAACTTTTAAATAATGTTTTTGACCTGACTTGCTCACTCCCCTAGGATGGCATTCAGATGGTCTGCACTCCCTGAATTTGCACACCGAATGTTGTATGTATATGAGTATGTGCATATTTCTGGAAGTGAGCACATAACTGTCATCGAATTCTCAAAATAGACTCTGATTCCAAAAGAATAATGACTTCCTTAAAAAAAAGAATGATTTACGTCAGAAACTTATTATAGAGGCAGAATATTTTACATCAAAAAATTTCTGAAATGAAGATTTAGAAAGAGCTTGGAGTAGTAGGAAACACAATGGACCGGGATTCAAGATTTTGGATTCTAGTTCTAGATTTGCTTCTTTGCTTCTAATAAGCTGTCTGATAATGGACAAATCTCCTCGCTCATCAGGGCATCAGCTTCCTCCCCTTGAAATAAAGGAACTGGAATGCATGATTACTAAAGTCTCTTACGGTTCTAACATGGTAAGATTCCATAAACGTGTACCACACTGCATCTTTTTTGTTAATAAAAATGAGAAGGACTATCTTTATCTGAAATAAAGACTGTGGAAGGGCCTCATGGCCCCCTGGGTCTTCCTTTTCCTTCTCCCAGTAAGTCACAATGACAGACCACCCCCAAAATAAAGAGAAATAACAAGTTGATATCTAGAGGATGCCTTGGCTGAGATGGTAGCACTAAGTGACACTTGACACATTACCCTCTCAGGTGCTTACCAAGAACAGATTTCTAAATATTTACATCTGACATACAAAATGACAGAGGGGGGTTATTTGTAATTCCAAGACTGAAGAACACGAAGAGACTGTGAGTAAGAGTACTTCCACATGAGAAACATTTGAGTTCCTCCTAATCTTTTTTTTTTTTTTTTTTTTTTTGGCGGTATGTGGACCTGTTACTGTTGTGGCCTCTCCCGTTGCAGAGCACAGGCTCCAGACGTGTAGGCTCAGTGGCCATGGCTTACGGGCCCAGCCTCTCCATGGCATGTGGGATCTTCCCGGACTGGGGCACGAACCCAGGTCCCCTGCATCGGCTGGCGGACTCTCAACCACTGCGCCACCAGGGAAGCCCCCCTCCTAATCTTAAGTCCTCTCCACAGTGCATATATTATTGCAACTTTCACTGATAGAGCAGCGAATTTGGTGATGGTGCATGGATTGCTGTAAATTGTCTGCTGGGTTATCTGTTGCTACCATCTTAGAGCACACATACCTCAGTTACTACGGAAGCCAGCCTCCAAGCTGGACCCCAGTGATCCTTGTCTCCTCATATTTGCACCTTTATATAGTCCCCTCCCACAATGCATCAGAGTTTGATTGTGTGACCAATAAAATATAGCAGAAGTGAGAATATATGGCTTCCAAGACTAGTTCATAAAGTCACTGGAGTTTTTGCCTTGGTCTTTTGGATCACTCACACTGCAGGAAGCCACCTGCCATGTCATAAGGACACTCAGGCAGCTCTGTGGAGGATGAGATGACCATCAGGCTGTGACCTGCCTGGTCACAGGTAGATTCATCAACCTCAGCCACTCAGTGACAGATTCAGTGAAGTCCTAGAGAATATCCATCCCAATGCCAGGAGGATACATGGGTTTTCCCTGCAACTAACCAAATGCCTCTTTGTGCAGGAAGATGTAGGGGAAGCCCTTGAGAAGAGGGAAGGTAATTATTCCAAAGAAGCTATTATTATTATCAGAGACTGATGGAGCTTGAATTGAGAAGATCAAGTGTTTTCTACCATCAACAGGAATAGGGCCTCATAAACAAACACAGCACTCCACTGAAGGCAAGCACATCACAACTCTCAGTCTCATCTCTGTGAGGCTCTGAGTTTCCTCTACTGTGCCCCAACCTCCCACAGCTCTCAGTGCTCCAGATCTTTCCAGTTGGAACTGGAGGAGGGAAAGGATTATAAAGGGATTTTACTTTGGAGGCCAATGCACTGGTCCATGTTAGATATGTCAGTGCCCCCACTCATGACCTAATCCAAAGCCACAGCCAAAGAGTAACCAAACAGCAAATGTGTTTGGGTTTTCATGGCAGCCACTGAGTCCTCTGTACCAGCCTTCTGAGCCAAGCCCCAGCTCTGCTGTTCACATGCTGGGTGACCCCTCATACTCTTGGCCTGGGTTTCCTCATTTTTGAAGTATGCTGGAGGTAATAGTGGGAGGGGGTGGCGGAAGATTTTGTTTCTGTTCATTTGTTTGTTTTGTTTGCTTTGTTTTTTGATCTGGGCATGGGGAAATGGGGGAGAGGATGGGACCAGATTAGATTCTCTCAAATGATTATCCAGCCATAAGACTCTAAGGCTTTATGTTATAGCATTTTCTCGTGGGAATGCTGTAGCTTCCAGAGACCACTGCATAATCTACACTTTAATTACTTCATAAACATAACCTGAAGATGTTCAGCAAGTAGACCAAAGGCAGGAAAGCAGCCCATTACACTCTAGCTGCTGATGGTCTTCATGGTAGAATAATGAGGACATACCTTGTTTCTAAACTTAATTAACAAAACCATTACCTATGGAAATAGGCAAAATTACTCCCTAATATCTGGGCCCTAAGTAGCTGGTCTAATGTAGTCTCTCACAGACAGGAAAGGCCAACAAATGAACCTAAGTGAGTATCCCAGCAGGTGGCCCACCCTGCTAGGTCTTTTTGTACCCTACAAGCTAGCCATTGTAATAACAGCCAACCAAGCCCAGCACTCAGATCACAGCCCAATGCAAACAAACTCACAGACTGTCTAAATCTTCTAAAGAAATAAAGATGAATGAAAATCAACTGACTTGTTCAAACTTTGAAAAGAGAGAGAGGTAGGTAGGGGAAGGAGCAAGATAAAATATTTTATCATTTGTGACCAAACGCAGTCATGTAGGAAAATATTTTCGCGATATCAATGGCTAGGCTCAGTAGCATAGTATCTGTTTTAACTTATTTTTTTTTGCCAGTTCTCCCAAAGGTAGTTTTATTTTGCTGAAAAGGCAAAGAAGGGGTTAGAAAAATTAGCATTAATTAAACTTTATTTCCCTTGGCCACAGGCCACACAGTTCAAAGAAAGTGCAGCCTCTAGCCAAGTCCCCTCACAAGCAAACTTCAGAATGCATGGCTTAATTCATGTATATTTCGTTTGTCCGATAAGAAAAAAGAGGAAAAGGGGGATAAGGATAGAAAAAGTAAGAAGGTGAACAGGAAGTATGTCTTCTGTTTGGCATCCTTTAGTTTTCTGCTTTTAGAGTAAACAAGTGGTGGGTGGGGCAGAGCAGGATATAAAGTTATTTTCAACTATAAAAACATATGCAGGTATGTAACTAAACAAATATAATATATTCAGTGAGCCAAAGCTCCATTCAACATGTTATCTTCTGACTCCTGCCTCACACATCTCTCCAAACTGCTTTGGAAATGGATCCAGGTCTGATTGCTTCTCACCACTTCACCACTACCCTACAGTCCAAGCCACTGTCATCTCTTCAGCAGAATATTTAAACAGCCTCCTAAACTGGTCTCTATGTGTCCTTCCAAGAATTTGTTCTCTAGTAAGTCTGATCTGGCTCCCTCTCCTTCTATGACTTCATCTACTATTCTCCCCTTCACTCCTTCTGTTCTAGCCATGAGCTTCTGTTCCTCAAACATGCTAAGCCTTCTCTCACCCCAGGGCCTTGGCACTTGATTTGCCTTTGCCCAGAACACTCTTTCCCTGGGCTTGCTTCATGGCTTGCTTCCCTCCTCTGTCAAGGCTCTACTGAATGCCTCAGGTTATCAGAGGTCTTTCCAGACCACTCTACATAAAATGGCAAATCTCCATCCAGTACTTTACAGCTCGCTTGCCCAGTTTTATTTATTTTGCCCATAGCACACGCCACCACCCAACATACATCTACTTGTTTATTTATTGTCAGAATCTCTCCCGTTAGAATTTACACTCCTTGAGGTACTGTTTTGTTTATTGCTGTTTCCCCACTGCCTACAAGGATGCCTGGCATATAACTGATGTTCAGTAAATGTCAGTTGAATAAATAGATGAATGAATGGATAAATGACTAAATAAAATGCGTACATACGAGAGAAAGTGAGGGAAGGTGGGGGAGAATGAAGAGGAAAAGAGTAACAACCTCCAAATACATCTCTCTAAGGTAATAGTACAGGTGAACATTCCATACTTTTCTCAATTTTCCTAAGTGTATAAAATAAAAATGTGTTACTTCTATAATAAAAAAATAATATTTATCTTAAAACAATTTTGTCAAATTTAAGGTTTAGCTAAGGTTTGAGAACAGAAAGTAAGAATTTTTTTTTTTTAAACCGATGTTTCACAGTTCTAGGAAGATAGACAAGTCAAATAGTAGGTAGGCTTCTTGAGATGAAGCCCCAAATTGTCTCATTGTTCACCCACTGAGCTGTCCAAGCCAGACACACAGGCTCCTTGCCACCAGCTCCGTCTCCCTCTGGGCTCCCGTGGTCACTGGTACAGTCTGTCTTCTACAGCTGTCATTCTGTCCTTTCCAGTTCCTGCCTCCATCACCTCCACAAGCATCCAGGAGTGATTTTCCTTCCTCGCTCACTTCCCACATATAAACGTCAATCAAATCTTCTCAATTTTTCTTCCTGCATTTTTCTCTGAATTATCTCTTCTTGTCTCCCCACACTGTCATTGCCTTAGGGCAGTTCTAGATCATTTTCCCCACTAAATTCCTGCTTCCTCATTCTGCTCCCTGTGCCCATCCTTCCCAGGCAGACTCCCTACTGCTGCTGGAGTGGTTTTTCTATAACACAAACCTAATCATCTCATTACTATACATCTAAAATCCCTCTGTTCAGTACACAGGGCCTCTTCCAGACTTGACCCTGCCTGTCCCGCTAGTCTTCCTCCTGTCTGGGCCCATTGCCTTCATTTCAGCCCAACCCAGCTCCAGCACTTGTGGCTTGTTGGCCCTGAGCATACCTGTCTGTCTGCTTGGAATGTCAATCCTTGGCCTCTTTAGGGGGCACCTACTCTTTAAAACTCACCTCTCTTGCCACCCTCTGTGGAGGATTCTCTCTGATTCCCATCGATCTAGATGCAATTCCTCTGGGTTCTCTGAGGAATGTGTGCTCTATTTTAGTCAGTGATTTACTCTTTGGAATCTTACATTGGACTGTTAGCCTCCTAAGGAAAGGGTCCAAGTCTCAGACTGAATTTTCATTTTTACATTTAACTCAGTGTTTCAAATCTTGTAGAAATTTAATCAATACTTGTAAGAGGAAAGGACCAGAAGAGAAAGGGAAGTCAGCTAGGTAATTAGATAGATTAGGGATATAAATATGTTGAGGGAAAAGTCCGTAAGATCTTAAGATGTGCACACTAAATCTCCATTGGATGTTTGCAAACCCTGGACCCGAGATATTTAAAATGAATAACATATGATGGTTAAGAACAGATAGGCCACATGAATTTCAATTCTAGTTGAACCACTTAGTAGCTAACTGACCCCAAGCACATTACTTAACCAATTTGAGCCTCAGTTTTCTTATCTAATAAATGAGAAGACTAATATTGTCTCCCTGATAAAGCTGGTGTGAGGTTAAATAGGGTAATTCACATAAAGGACTCAGCACAGTGCCTGGAAGCAAGGAATGTTCAATAAATGTCATTAATGATAACGATGATGATAATCATTAGGAAACAAGACACTGAATGTTTTTAACAGAACAGTAAGAGGAGGCCCAATAATAAAACTATTCAGTATGTCGAACTGGAATTGCAATGAATGGTATTTCAAAGGCCAGCCCCTAAATTAACATCATCATATGAGAGCCTGGGGATGCCAACCAGCTGCTCTTTAGAGCATACAAGCCAGCATTACAAGAAAAGGCAGCAGGCTGTTAAATTTTTGCATGATATAACAGCAGTTTCAAGACTGTGTATGCAGAATAGTTCCACAGGATGGCAATGTATGTTACGTGAAACAAAGTGTTCCAGAATCCCGCAAAAAAAAAAAAAAAAAAAAGTGTTCCAGAATCAAATAAGATTTTGAGACTCTGTAAACCAAGTCCAACAGTGATATTTTTCTGCAAGACTCCTCTGAGCATCTCTGAGAAGGGGATGGCGGGATTCACCCACCGCTTTTAACCATAGCATCCTGTGTTTTTCAGATTACCTCCTGGGACTTTTTAAAAATGCCCCAATTAAAGGAAAGCTCCAAGGGTCTAGCATTTATCATCCCAGGACAACTGAGAAGAAGAAAGAGAAGGAAAGAAGAGAAAAGAACAACAACTTTCAAATAATAGTAAGGGTGAATATTTTATACTTTTCTCAGTTTTCCTGAATGTATAAAAGTACGTTATTTCTATAATCAAAAAACCAGGTAACATTTATCTTAAAACACTTTTTTCAGATTTAAGATTTAGCTAAGATTTGAGAACAGAAAATGAAAGTAGACATTTTTTTTTTAAATCAGTGTTTCACAGTTTTAGGAGGAGAAATATTCCTGTGCATTGTGAACCAACAGAAACAAGAATGGCCTAGTTAATAAATGCAGAGTCCCAGACAATCTTAAAACAGCTGACTCCAAGGGCTGAGAGGTACTCAGAGACGCCCACAGGGCACATAACCCTACCTGGGCCCCACCTGGGAGGGGAAAGGCCGGGTCTCAGCAGACGCCTCAATGAGTAGATCTTCAAGAGAGAGCTGTGCTGGTCCTAGGAGCCCAGCACGCCTAGACTTTTCCCCCTTAACCTTCACAGCCTCAGGAGGGCACCTCTGATAGCCTGGAGTCAGGCTACTGCAGGGTGGCGCTGAATTCAAGCTGGGCCAGCAAAGGCGGCTCACCTTCATCATTGCTGAGGTTCTGAGCTCTTTTCTCTCGTATTCATGTGCTTTCAAGTATTTTTGGTGATTCTGTAAGTTTCTCCCTTTCATTCCAAATTGGTTTCCTGTCATTTTTATGAGAAGGAATTTATTGGTGCTTTAAAAATATATAAAAATGTCTTCATGCCTAAATCTTTTCTTATCAGGCTTCCCTACACTGTTTGTTCTCTATCCTGGGTTTTTGGGTTTTTTTTTTTTTTTTTCCTTTTCTGAATTCAGTGCTTCTGGGCTCAACCAAATGGAAATGGATCTGGTAAAGGCTGGAGCATGGACGTGGATGGGGCGGGGGGAAGTGAGGGGGGATAGCCAGGCCCTGGGGCTGCCAGCCGGGAGCTGCTGCCCTTGCTAAGGCCCATTACTCACTCAGTCACTTGGCAAGACTCTGCCCCCAGGCAGCTCGTCCCCCTGCCTCTCTCTGAATAATACACACACCTAGCAGGGAGCCATCACTTACACAAATAGCTGAGAGCACCTCCCTGACTACTGTTCAGCTATTAAGAGTTCAGATGCCCTGGGGAGGCCAGGTGGAAAGTGCCAGCTTGAGGTCTGAGCCCGAATCTGCAGGCACCTTTCTAACTGGCCTCACAGGTGTTTCCTCTGCAGGGCAAAATGCCAGTCATGTTAGTGCCAGGGCTGCCCTCCACATCCTAAGGAAGGGGATCTGCACTTTGCCAGGGCTAAGCAAGCGGCCTCCTCAGGGTCAGGGCAAGCGGTGGGCTCACCACTGGTGCTGGGGCGAGGGGGGTTTGGGGTGGTGCATGCCAGTGAGCAGTGCCTTGTCCACTCCCCGGCTCCTTCAGGCAGACCTGGCAACAATCTCAAAGGAGTGCATGGGGTGTGGCCCGCTCCGCCCAGGCATCACACACTTATATTTATGAAGACTCCTAGGAAGGAATACATAGGGAGGCTTAAAATCATTTTGACAAATATAGAGAAAATGCCTTCCATAGGGCTGAATGGAAATGAGCAGTTTGCAGAATTGTGTATACCACAATTCTGGCAATGTAAAAATGACACCTCTATGATATACATGAGAAAAACAGGAATGGATAAAGCAAAACAGTTTACTCTGTTTAGTGAGATTGTCAGCAATATTTGTTTTTCTCTTTACAAATTTCAGCTTCTAATTTTTCTACAATGAGCATTCTTACCTTTATTAGCAGAAAAGGTCACTAAGCCATTTGTTCAAAAATCTGCTGAACACCTCTTTACAGAATGACAATTATGGATAAGACAGGTATGTGTGCCTGTGTGTGTGCGCTTGTGTGTGTGTGTGTGTGCATGATGCTTATATAGATACATATACCATGCACATATATAAATAAATGTGAACAAATGAATATGCTTGTGTCTTTGACTATATAAATTTTTATATATATATATATATATATATATATATATATATATATATATATATATATATAATTTCATGATTATCTTCAGAGATCCACCAATACAGAAAATTAACCTACTGGTAAACCCACAGAAATATGTCACACCCAGGAGGCCATCAACAGATAAGACAAAGAGACACAACCACTAGCTGTGATAGGGTCTGTCTTCATTTTCTGGGGTTAAGTGCAAAATAATCTATATACTCTTTGTGAAGATGGCCATCTTGACAGAATAAAATGGGGAAGATCCTGCCTGGAGCAGAAGCTGTGTGCCACCATGGTGACAGTGATCTTAACAGATATTTGTGCCTGGGCCTGGCTTCTCTCTCCTTTTCCTCTTCCCAAGTGAGAAACTGCACTTCACACGGATGGAACAGGGTAGGGGGTTTTCTCTCAGAGCAGAGCAAGCCCAGTGCCAGGTACGGAACACCTTGTGTGCTCGGCTGGCCTGGCTGCCCCATCCACCTATTCTGCGGGTCACCAACCAGTGCTCCCTCTGACAGCTACCCGTGTGGCACCCCCCAAGGATCCCCTTATGGGAAGAGCCTGGGGAGTGCCTTGGCCAGCAGCCTCGAGCACTCAACCTCCACACCTGAGAGCGCTCAGGACTTGCACCTCAGTGTATTCCCCACTCTCATCCTGGAGGCTGTGTGCAGAGCGAGGTGGAGGCTATTTGAGGAACAGGCTCATATGCACGACCTGATCCTTAGAGACGCAGCGGGAAAAGGGGGGACCTCCGAGGGAAAGGGGACGGGATGCTGAGCCAGATGTCCGAATTTCCCCTTTGGAGTTTCTTCATCCCTTTGGAGTTCTTAAAATTTGATCCCACCTTTGTTATTACCTATGGGGGAACGGCATGCTTCCTTAAACAACATGTTAAACAATCATTCCAAATATTTTCTTCAGAGAGCTTTTGCTTTTTTTCTGGTAAATCCTTGTAGGACAATGTTGGGGTGCATGCATGCATGTGTGTGTGTGTGTGTGTGTGTGTGTGTGTGTATTTTCATGCATGCATGGTTAAGAAAAATAGTTGTTCACTCCAGTAACTCATTGGCAAGATGGAGGCTTCCAGTAGGTGCTGGGTGATATCTGAAAGACTTATAGCCCATCTGTCTGTTCAATCATTTGTTCATTCATTCTAAACATATGATGCAAAGATTGGTTGTAACTAGGTGCATAATGGGTTTGGACATCCAAGTTATAGTCAAAAGATATGTTTACTTTCTGCTATATAAAGTACTATAGGCCTTTGTTACCAGCAAAGGCTAGTAATTATAAAAATGAATTTATAATCCATTATAAGTATTTCAGTTTTGGCCAAAATTTAAATCAGAGCAAGCCCAATGAAAAGCCTTAGTTTTTGTCAGGACTTTGAGTAGTAAGAGAGATTCTATCCAACCTAGTTTTCAGTACAAGAGGGAGTCCATCCATTCCCATAATTGGGAAGTCCACAGTTAATGGGATTTAAAAAGTCGGGTTCTGCTGGATCCAAGGGCTTAGATGACATATAGGGTTTATTTCTCCCTCAGTCTCTCTTTCCTCTCTCTCTTGCTCTTAGTCTTTCCCTACAGTTGGGAAGATAGTACCGGCAGCTCAAAAACCATATCCTTACAGCTATTGCTCCAAATTGATCAGGCGTGCACACTCTCTCTCAGCATCCATATAGCAAGGTTCAAGAAAAATGACCATTTCAATGCCAATCATTCTGGTTTGGGAATAGAGGACCTGGACTGGCCCATCAGGATCACAGCCCCCTTCTGCATTTGGAGTCATGGGGAGTGCTAGTGGGGTGGATTGCTGTGGGATCGGGTGCTGGTGGGCTGGGATGCTGCTCTGGGATTTGTAAATGTATAGGATCCTGTGGAAGTGTGGAGTCACAGTTCTCTAAAGGAAAAGTAAGGTGTGCTTACCTGAAGAAGGGGAAGGGAATGCCAGATGGACAAATAATTTCTCAAAGCATTACTATAAAATGTACCTGGAAAGAGATTGATCCTGATGAAAATAATCTCAGGAAACTAAAAGTGGGAACAGAGGAAAAACTGAGATGATTTAACAGTGTTGACTAGAATATTATCATTCAATTATTATTGGCTCAAGAGAGTTTGCTTCAGAAAATACCTTCACAGTGAAAATTCAGGAAAAATGGTATCTTGATTAAAGTGTTTGTTTTCATAAAACAAAGTCCAAGTAGCCTCAGAGTCAAAACAACTTTTCCTGGAACTGAGGTATTTTTTCCCCCAAAGAAGTCCAAATTTAATTAAGATGGGATAAACAGCATCTGGACATTCCTGATCTTATATCTTGACATAATTTAGCCTCAGAGGCAGTCATATTTTTCTAAGAAGATGATCCATTCATTCCTTAGGATGTGCTTTGTCCTTGAGTGGAGGAGAGAGGAGAGTTGCTGGAATGTGTCACTGGCTCATCACCACTGCCCATCTTCTCTGCTTTAGGGGACTCTGCACTGGAGGCGAGAGAGAGACCCAGTACTTCACAGAAGTATTCAAAAGGCTCTTCAAAGTCATGGGGCTCTGAAGGGGGGGTTGTCTGTCACCAACTGACTCTTGGCTGTCCTGCTTTGCAGTTTTATGACCTCTATTTCCATCAGTTATCTTGTTTTATGGCTGCAAATGATAAGATAAACTGGGTTCTCTCAGCTGGTCTGTAAACCAAAACAGATCATTCCACAAACCCATGCCCTCTCAGATCTCTTGTAATCTCACCCATAACAACTCATGCAAGCAGAATATTGAACTCCAGAGCCTGTCTCAAAGGGCAAGAGACTAAGCTGATGCCAATTTTGAAACAGGTTTAGCAAAGCTGTCTCCCTCAGAGATCCCATCATGCCTCTTTGACAAAGCCAATCTCCCTTCTGGTCCTGTGTGAGCAACTTATCCTTAAGTCTAAAGCCCATCAGCTGTGTGACTTGAACGAGTTACTTCACCTCTCTGGGCTCATCTATGAAATGAACAGACAAGATTAGGTGATTTCTGTGGCCCTTCCAGTTCTAACAGCCTGCAAGGCTGTGACATCTGGATGCTATATACCACCACCATGATATAGGGAAGTTCTCTACAACCATAACTCTTCCTGGTGTCTCTCAGATAAAGGCCAGCCCTAACCTCACCCCCAAAGGGTATGTCTGCAATTGCAGGAACAAAAGCAAGGACAGACAGACAGGGGGCCAGGCACCAACTATATTCAGATTAAAATTGGCAAGGTTACATCAGTAGCATCCTTAATAGTGTGGCCATTTCTTTCTCCTTCTTGCCTCTGGGATTAAAGCTTGTGTGCTGACTGTTGAAAAATCAGTCATTAACAGCCAGGAAATGACTTCCTCATCCATCAGAACACTGCTCAGCCATGTTTCAGCTTTTTCCCCCTTTCCCTGTGTAATTATTCTCATCCACCACTGATTACAGTTTATAATAGCCATAATTCTCTCCGAATCAATCATTACTTCACTTTACCACGAGGTTACCAGAAGAAACATGAGGGAATGCAGATAGCCCCGGCTGGGTTTTATTTTTTGGAAATTGCCTGCTTTTGTCTGGATTTCATTTAATCATCTGGATGTTCAAAGAAAAGCTAAGATTTTAATTCAAAGTTACTTTTTTTCTACTTGCCCTTAACTCTTTTTATTTTTATTTTTTTTAAGAGGAAACGATGGCTGGTTAGAGGAGGCTAATGCTGTGCAAAATCTGCCACTGGTATTGTTTGGAGTGACTGGTGGGGGACACAGTGGGGATTCTTGTCATGCATCCATATGCTTCTTTGGCACTTTACCTTCCTGAATGTGGTTCAGGCTACCCATCCTGAGTGGTTTCCTGGAAGGTTCAAAACTTGTTATTTCCCTCCTTGGACCAATTAGAGCAAAAATTCCTACTGGGAAAAACAAAGTTTTTTCTTACACATTCTGGAGAGGTATGACAGTCAGTCATATACAACTTAGTGAGAATTTAAAACAATTCAGTTTTATTTTGTATTTACCAGACTTACTATGTTCAATATAATCTGCCAGTGCTTCAGTGAGTTAAAAGAAAAAAAGAATACCATAGAGTCCTCACATCCAAAGCTCACATGGTAATGGGAAATGGTAGGAAGATAAACATAAAAATAACCATTTCAGTATTCATCACATGTGCCTTGGATTTGGGGGGTACAAAGTGCATCAGGAAAATGAGGAGAAGAGGCTATTTTTATGCTAGGGATCTTAGAATTTCTAGAGGAAATGTGATTTGAGCTGAACCTTGGAGGAGGGGAAGGATTTGAACAAGCAATCATTCCAGGAAGGGGCAGCAGAAATTAATCACAAAGGCCTGAGAGGTGAAGAAAAGATGAGGGAGACCGATGCCCAGGAGGAAAAGCCCGGAATAGTAGAATGACTGGGGGACATGGGATGGTGTGAAGGCCCAATGGCTGGCTGCAGCATCACGTTACCCCCAGGAAAGCTTCAGAGAACCACATAAGCTTTTCTCAGGGAGTTCTAGAAATACTTGCTGAAGCAGCATCGGCAAACATGAGAGGATAGTGCAAAACATCACATAATTCAGAATATATTACTGGAAATGTGACGTCATGGTTAGTGAAGTTTGGGACCTACTAGTTATGATGATGAAAGGAGTAATTTTATAATATTGGACCCCAACCAAAATAAAAAGTGGTCTTTTCTAACCCAAACAAAACCAGCTTTTGAAGCTCTAACAAAAGACATTTTATTTTAAAAGTTTTAAAATATTAACATAATGTTTTGGAAGTACTGGATCAACATCAACAGCGAATGTTCTCAGGCCTGTTTACACAAAGGAAAGGTTGAATCAGTGGTGGGAGTGGAGGCAGCACACTTGACCTTGCATCCCTCCTTACTAGTACACCGTTGGTCTACTGGGGGAACCTATGAACTCTCATAAAGCTCCTTTCACCCTCATTTGCCATATTCACATGTATAAGAGACATGAAATAATTTATGCAGCAAAAGCCCAGGGGTCTGTGGTCTGGGGGAAAATGTTCCAGGTAGCTGCTAATATGGAAGTTATTTACTTTCCCCAAACAGCCTGGGTGGTCCATGTCAGTGGTTTCCAGCTTTTTTATTTCATGAGCTGGTAAAAATAACTTAAAAAAAAAATTGAGTGGTAGTGGGGGGGAACATGGGTTTGCCTACTTTTTATTTTTCCAAGTCAGGCCATAAAAATAAAAAACCACTCCCATCTACTCTCTATTGTTTCACACACACAAAAAGCACATCTTGATACCCCAAACATAAGCAAACCATAATCTCAGCACAGAGGATAATCCTTTCAATTAAAAGCTTTGTTGAAAAAAATCTCACTTCATCATCCTTACTTATCTCATTTTGCAACAGAACGCTCAAAGATGCATTTTTGAAGGGCTTGTGCTCCCTGAGAAGTTCTGATCTGTGTGAGTTCCCTCTCTGGCTGCTAGAAGGTAGCTCAGAGAAACACAGTTCTGAGGTCTCTTCTGTGGACACGCATAGGAAGAAGTAAAAGGAGCCACCTCATTTTCCAGCATTGTCCAAACTGATGAGGAAGCAAATCTGGACTGCATTCTCAACTCAAACTCCCAATGTGATATTTGAAAACAGCAGGAGACAGAGGCTGAGAAATCAGTCTTTTCATTCATATATCGGCCCTGTTATGGAGCCTGTTATGACCCAGGCTTTTAGGCTTTTTGTGGATGAGGGCCTGTGGGGCGTAGAAGTCAAGCCAAGTACACGAAATTAGGACAAGAATGTCTTAAAAGGTTGGAACAGAACCTGGCCAGAAACATCTTTTTTTTTTTTTTTTAAACATCTTTATTGGAGTATAATTGCTTTACAATGGTGTGTTAGTTTCTGCATTATAACAAAGTGGATCAGCTATACATATACATATATCCCCATATCTCCTCCCTCTTGGGTCTCCCTCCCACCCTCCCTACCCTACCCCTCTAGCTGGTCACAAAGCACCAAGCTGATCTCCCTGTGCTATGCGGCTGCTTCCCACTAGCTATCTATTTTACGTTTGGTAGTGTATATATGTCCATGCCATTCTCTCACTTTGTCACAGCTTACCCTTCCCCCTCCCCGTATCCTCAAGTCCATTCTCTAGTAGGTCTGTGTCTTTATTCCCATCTTACCCCTAGGTTCTTCATGACCTTTTTTTTTTTTTCCTTAGATTCCATATATATGTGTTAGCATACAGTATTTGTTTTTCTCTTTCTGACTTCACTCTATATGACAGATCCTAGGTCCATCCACCTCATTACAAATAGCTCAATTTCGTTTCTTTCTATGGCTGAGTAATATTTCATTGTATATATGTGCCACATCTTCTTTATCTATTCATCCGATGATGGACACTTACGTTGTTTCCATCTCTTGGCTATTGTAAATAGAGCTGCAGTGAACATTTTGGTACATGACTCTTTTTGAATTATGGTTTTCTCAGGGTATATGCCCAGTAGTGGGATTGCTGGGTCGTATGGTAGTTCTATTTTTAGTTTTTTAAGGAACCTCCATGCTGTTCTCCATAGTGGCTGTATCAATTCACATTCCCACCAGCAGTGCAAGAGTGTTCCCTTTTCTCCACACCCTCTCCAGCATTTATTGTTTCTAGATTTTTTGATGATGGCCATTCTGACTAGTGTGAGATGATATCTCATTGTAGTTTTGATTTGCATTTCTCTAATGATTAATGATGTTGAGCATTCTTTCATGTGTTTGTTGGCAGTCTGTATATCTTCTTTGGAGAAATGTCTATTTAGGTCTTCTGCCCATTTTTGGATTGGGTTGTTTGTTTTTTTGTTATTGAGCTGCATGAGCTGCTTGTAAATTTTGGAGATTAATCCTTTGTCAGTTGCTTCATTTGCAAATATTTTCTCCCATTCTGAGGGTTGTCTTTTCATCTTGTTTATGTTTTCCTTTGCTGTGCAAAAGCTTTTAAGTTTCATTAGGTCCCATTTGTTTATTTTTGTTTTTATTTCCATTTCTCTAAGAGGTCGGTCAAAAAGGATCTTGCTGTGATTTGTGTCATAAAGTGTTCTGCCTATGTTTTCCTCTAAGAGTTTTATAGTGTCTGGCCTTACATTTAGGTCTTTAATCCATTTTGAGTTTATTTTTGTGTATGGTGTTAGGGAGTGTTCTAATTTCATTCTTTTACATGTAGCTGTCCATTTTTCTCAGCACCACTTACTGAAGAGGCTGTCTTTTCTCCATTGTATATTCTTGCCTCCTTTATCAAAAATAAGGTGACCATTTGTGCATGGGTTTATCTCTGGGCTTTCTGTCCTGTTCCGTTGATCTATATTTCTGTTTCTGTGCCAGTCCCATACTGTCTTGATTACTGTAACTTTGTAGTATAGTCTGAAGTCAGGGAGACTGATTCCCCCAATTCTGTTTATCTTTCTCAAGATTGCTTTGGCTATTTGGGGTCTTTTGTGTTTCGATACAAACTGTGAAATTTTTTGTTCTAGTTCTGTGAAAAATGCCAGTGGTAGTTTGATAGGGATTGCACTGAATCTGTAGATTGCCTTGGGTAGTATAGTCATTTTCACAATGTTGATTCTTCCAATCCAAGAACATGGTATATCTCTCCATCTGTTTGTATCATCTTTAATTTCTTTCATCATTGTCTTATAGTTTTCTGCACACAGGTCCTTTGTCTCATTAGGTAGGTTTATTCCTAGGTATTTCATTCTTTTTGTTGCAGTGGTAAATGGGAGTGTTTCCTTAATTTCTCTTTCATATTTTTCATCATTAGTGTATAGGAATGCAAGAGATTTCTGTGCATTAATTTTGTATCCTGCCACTTTACCAAACTCATTGATTAGCTCTAGTAGTTTTCTGGTAGCATCTTTAGGATTCTCTATGTATAGTATCATGTCATCTGCAAACAGTGACAGCTTTACTTCTTCTTTTCTGATTTGGATTCCTTTTATTTCTTTTTCTTCTCTGATTGCTGTGGCTAAAACTTCCAAAACTATGTTGAATAATAGTGGTTGGAGTGGACAACCTTGTCTTGTTCCTGATCTTAGAGGAAATGGTTTCAGTTTTTCACCATTGAGAATGATGTTGGCTGTGGGTTTGTCATATATGGCCTTTATTATGTTGAGGTAAGTTCCCTCTATGCCTACTTTCTGGAGGGTTTTTATCATAAATGGGTGTTGAATTTTGTCAAAAGCTTTTTCTGCGTCTATTGAGATGATCATATGGTTTTTATTCTTCAATTTGTTAATGTGGTTTATCACATTGATTGATTTGCATATATTGAAGAATCCTTGCATTCCTGAGAATAACCCCACTTGATCATGGTGTATGATCCTTCTAATGTGCTGTTGGATTCCATTTGCTAGTATTTTGTTGAGGATTTTTGCATCTATGTTCATCAGTGATACTGGCCTGTAGTTTTCTTTCTTTGTGACATCTTTGTCTGGTTTTGGTATTAGGGTGATGGTGCCCTCATAGAATGAGTTTGCGAGTGTTCCTCCCTCTGCTCTGTTTTGGAAGAGTTTGAGAAGGATAGGTGTTAGCTCTTCTCTAAACGTTTGATAGAATTCTCCCGTGAAGCCATCTGGTCCTGGGCTTTTGTTTGTTGGAAGATTTTTAATCACAGTCTCAATTTCAATGCTTGTGATTGGTCTGTTTATTTTTTCTGTTTCTTCCTGGTTCAGTCTCGGAAGGTTGTGTTTTTCTAAGAGTTTGTCCATTTTATTGCCGTATAGTTGCTTGTAGTAATCCCTCATGATCCTTATTATTGCAGTGTCAGTTGTCACTTCTCCTTTTTCATTTCTAATTCTATTGATTTGTGTCGTCTCCCTTTTTTTCTTGATGAGTCTGGCCAATGGTTTATCTTCTCAAAGAACCAGCTTTTAGTTTTATTGATCTTTGCTATTGTTTCCTTCATTTCTTTTTCATTTATTTCTGATCTGATCTTTATGATTTCTTTCCTTCTGCTAACTTAGGGGTTTTTTTGTTCTTCTTTCTCTAATTGCTTTAGGTGTAAGTTTAGGTTGTTTATTTGAGATGTTTCTTGTTTCTTGAGGTAGGATTGTATTGCTGTAAACTTGCCTCTTAGAACTGCTTTTGCTGCATCCCGTAGGTTTTGGGTCATTGTGTTTTCATTGTCATTTGTTTCTAGGTATTTTTTGATTCCTTCTTTGATTTCTTCGGTGATATCTTGGTTATTTAGTAGTGTATTGTTTAGCCTCCATGTGTTTGCATTTTTTACAGATTTTTTCCTGTAATTGATATCTAGTCTCCTAGCGTTGTGGTTGGAAAAGATACTTGATACGATTTCAATTTTCTTGAACTTACTAAGGCTTGATTTGTGACCCAAGGTATGATCTATCCTGGAGAATGTTCCATGAGCACTTGAGAAGAACATGTTTTCTGTTGTTTTTGATGGAATGTCCTATAAATATCAATAAAGTGCATCTTGTTTAATGTGTCATTTAAAGCTTGTGTTTCCTTATTTATTTTCATTTTGGATGAAAGTGGGGTATTAAAGTCCCCTACTATGATTGTGTTACTGTCGATTTCCCCTTTTATGGCTGTTAACATCTCCTTTTTAAGTCACTCTTTGTGAAGTATTTCATTAATCCCAAAAGTGGGGCCGAGGGAAGGAAAGGATTGTTGGCTAATAATAATTAGTATTGAATACTTTCTGTGTGCCTACTACATAGTATATATGTATGTATACTGAATACCTACTATGTTCTATGCTAAGACTTTTACCTACACCTTCTCATTTAATCCTCAAGACAAATTTATAAAATAGGAATTCAACACAACTTTTTTTTTAACATCTTTATTGGAGTATAATTACTTTACAATGTTGTGTTTCTGCTTTGTAACAAAGTGAATCAGCTATATGTATACATATATCCCCATATGCCCTCCCTCTTATGTCTCCCTCCCACTCTCTCTATCCCACCCCTCTAGGTGGTCACAAAGCACTGAGCTGATCTCCCTGTGCTATGCAGCTGTTTCCCACTAGCTATCTGTTTTACATTTGGTAGTGTATATATGTTCATGCCACTCTCTCACTTCGTCCCAGCTCACCCTTCCCCCTCCCCGTGTCCTCAGGTCCATTCTGTACATCTGCGTCTTTATTCCTGTCCTGTCCCTGCGTTCATTAGAACCTTTTTTTTTTTTAGATTCCATATATATGTGTAGGCATGTGATATTTGTTTTTCTCTTTCTGACTTACTTCACTCTGTATGACAGACTCTAGGTCCATCCACCTCACTACAGAGAACTCAATTTCATTTCTTTTTATGGCTGAGTAATATTCCACTGTATATATGTGCCACATCTTCTTTATCCATTCATCTATCGAGGGACACTTAGGTTGGTTCCATGTCCTGGCTATTGTAAATAGAGCTGCAATGAACATTGTGGAACATGACTCTTTTTGAATTATGGTTTTCTCAGGGTATATGCCCAGTAGTGGGATTGCTGGGTCATATGGTAGTTCTATTTTTAGTTTTTTAAGGAACCTCCATACTGTTCTCCATAGTGGCTGTATCCATTTACATTCCCACCAACAGTGCAAGAGGGTTCCCTTTTCTCCACACCCTCTCCAGCATTTACTGTTTGTAGATTTTTTGATGATGGCCATTCTGACCGGTGTGAGGTGATACCTCATTGTAGTTTTGATTTGCATTTCTCTAATGATTAGTGATGTTGAGCATCCTTTCATGAACACAACTTCTTTTTTATTTAGAGATAACAAGTCTAAGAGAGGTTAAGTTCTCTGTCTCTGAGTACACAGAGGTAGGAGCAGAACTCATATCTGCCCAACCTGAAAATCTATTCTGACCACTGCAACAAGAACCTCCCTGCAGGATTTGTGGTTTGTTTTGTGTAATCACCTATCTATACATATGTATGGGCTGCAGTTATATATTTAGCAAACTGTTTATGGTGTATTATATCATATGGCTTTTCTAAGTCTCAATGAATCCTCTGTCATTTTTATAAAGTTCTGGATTGAAGGACGGTCTTCAGACATTAAGGGATGAGTTTGCCAGGGGTCTGGCATCAATAAGGCTGATCAAGTAACAGTGGTCCTCATAAAATGGGCCACACTGGGTCTCTCTGCAGACTCATCTAGGTAGATTGCCCTTGCCATCAGGACTGGATGGCTAATGATTTCCGGGGTTTTGAGAAAGCCTCTACAGTCCTGCAGGCTCTGGCCTCCTCTCTCTGCTGTGTCTCCCAGATTGGCTGCAAATTCCCCAAAACATGAATTACCTTCTTTCCTGTAAGGCTTTGCTCCATCTTTGGCCCCAAGTATTTCATAGCAGCCAGTGCCAAAAAGAAGCCCTGGGAGAGAGGAAAGCTTGCATATTAATTCCAGAGGCGACATAATGAGAATTTTATTTGCTTACTCTGAATTCCCTTGTGTACCCCATCCTCCCCTTGGTTCATTAACTCTCTGTACCTTGCCCAGCTGCTGAATCTCAAGAGAACAAATGCACTCTCTGTTCCTCCAGCAGATCACCGGGTCCTCTCCTCCCTGAATTTCCCCCAGGACCACACACGTGCATCTGTTCCTCCCCCTCACAGAGGTCTTTATGTAGGCACAGAGTTTGCATTCCCCTCTTCAGGAAAGGATAGCCTCCTTACTTCCTTACCACAAGGCTTATTCTCGGGTTCTGTAATCCTTATAGGTTCTACCAGGCTTTCCTTCTCTGATATTGGGGTGTGTGTGTGTGTGTGTCTGTGTGTGTGTGTAGTTCTCACCACCCCCCAACAAAGCAGACATCGTCATTTCAGAGAGGGACCTAACTCAGCTGTGGTCAAAAGGGCAAAATGCTTCTCAGTAATCTGAGTTACAATTCTGGATAAGATTTAGAAGTATGAGAAATTGTGCAGGGATGGTTGGGGGGTTGTGGTCTGGGGAGAGAGCGTAAACTAGAATTTAAAATCTAGCCAACGTAGGTTAGAGTCAAAAGGTGACAGTTTCATTCTTAACTTAGATAAAGAAGCAAACGTTGTTTTCACATTAGGAAAACCTCATTTAATCTCTGCTAAACATTTCTACCAGGGGGCGTCTCTGAACTACCTGTCCAGGTGTGTGTTTGTGAATAGCCCCATAAACTAGGGCATGTAGAGGAAGGCACGGTTCCTTCCCATCCTGCAGACGTGCTCCGTGCTGCTCTAAGGGTGGCCGCAGCGCTGAATGCGCTCTCTAGGCTCTTAAGAGGCAGGGCTGACTTCATAGGCATGTGCATTGGGCACCTACGCTTAGGCTCTGTGCTTGGTTTAACGCTCTGCTGCCGCCATCTTAAAATTTTTAATAATGTATGACAAGGGCTCTGCATTTCCCTTTTGCACTAGGCCCCACAAGTTATGTAGCTGATCCTGTTGAGAAGCATATCATAGATAGAACAAGGCTGCACCTTCGAATCACCTGAGAGGCTTTGGAGAAATATCAGTGTTCTAGAATCCATTTGGAAAGGGGCCCAGCATCGGTACTGTTTTGAAGTTTCCTTTGAAGTTCTTCAGCTAAGTGGTTGCACAATCAGTTCTGAAAACACAGGCTAGAGGATCTCTAAGATCTAAGAGCTGGCTTCTGTGATCAGGTGTTCATTTTCTTTGGTACTTGTTAGCATTCCTGTGACTGCTATATTCCATTCCATAACACAGTCAAGCTTGTTTTTTTTTTTTTTTTTTTTTTTTTTTTTTTTTTTTTTTTGCGGTATGCGGGCCTCTCACTGTTGTGGCCTCTCCCGTTGCGGAGCACAGGCTCCGGACGCACAGGCTCAGAGGCCATGGCTCACGGGTCCAGCCGCTCCGCGGCATGTGGGATCTTCCCGGACCGGGGCACGAACCCGTGTCCCCTGCATCGGCAGGCGGACTCTCAACCACTGCGCCACCAGGGAAGCCCAAGCTTGTTTTAATATAAAACTTAACATTAACATTTTTTATTACCTAGTAAAATTGACACTCAGGAAAGTGCACCATGTTTAGTTTCTACATAACTCGTGTGGCTTTGTGCTCTCAGATGTGTATGCTGCCCACTTTGAGAGGGCCAGGACTAGACTAATGATAATCTTTAAAAACCCTTATTTCTCCAATATTCTTCTGCATCCATGATCTGTCTCCTGTAGATCTTTCCACAGAGGGCCACGTTCATGTGAGAAATTAATTCCTTAGGTGAGTGTCTTGACCTGCTAACATCACTAACCCTGGGCCCTCGAAAAGTTCAATGCATATACCAAAGGTTAAGGTCAAAACAGGGAGTGATTGGTGTAGGACAAAGGAAGGAACCTGAGTTCTCAGCTACTCCAACAAGTTAACAAGACTCCCACCTTCAGTCACACTGGGAAACACCAAGACTGTTGAACAGTTAATACCAAGTTAGATCTCTTGCTACCCTGGGATTACTCTAGACAGAGACATGGCAAAGGGAAGTTTGCCTTCCATGTCCCTTATTCTCTGAGGGATCCTTTGAAATGACCAAGACGTATTCTGCCAGCCTAACCAGACCTTCCCACTAGGGGGTTAGTATATTACATGCCCCAAACCATCTTTCTTCTCTCACATAGCTGCCCTTAGAATAGGATTTGATACACTAATTCTCACTACAGTGTCAATGACTGATGTGGTCTACTTAGTTCTTTCCAAGTGTAGTGTGTTGCAACAGGACTGCTATTTACTTAATCCAAAAGAATATGGTTTAAGGTAGAATTTCAGGCATGAGGAGTAAGCAAGGAAGGGTATAGTCAGACCTAGAGCAGGCTTCCTGGACCGCCTTGAATAACAAAGCTCCTCTGGCAGCTGGCCATATGTTTGTCATTTAAGCAACAAATAATGCTATCAGCAAACAAGTCTTTGAACATGTGAAAGCATGTATTAAAAAATCAACCAACCTGAGTTCTCAGCTACTCCAACAAGTTAACAATAAACAAAGAAGCCCAAAGATGTCATTTGAATTCCTATTCAGATTGCTCAAAGATGGAAAGATGAATTAAGGGTGCTTCAGTAAACCTGGCCTATAAACAAGGAGTTTAACATTAATGCTGTGAGAAAGAATAAAGGAGAAAAAAGTGAACTGTAATTGAGAAGGATCTAAGCAAATCACTCGTGTCCCCAAAACACTTCGGCCCTAAGGAACCAGCTAAGGGAAACATGTGAAAGCTTTAAGAGAGAAACTAACCAAGGTGCCCTATGGAGATGGAGTAGGTGCTGAAATGCAGCCCACATTCCCCTCGCCAGACCCTGGATCCTCGTACACAGATATGTTCACCCAGAGAGGCTCCTCTTCCTAATATGTCCATCTGGAGGGAATGCTGCATTCTAATTAGTCTGTCAGAAGAACACTCCTAATTTTGAAAAAGATTACTTTTAGGCCAACAGCAGCCCTGGAATCTATCCCACTTAATCTGTGGTCGGTACACAGAAAATTTTAAGGCAAAAATAGCCAAAGGAAGCAGAAGCTCATAGGAATTCGGACGTAGACTCAACAAAGAAGGCATCAAAAAAAAAAAAAAAAAAGGCAAGCAAAGGAATAGAGACTGGTAAAACAAACACATTTAATGGGTCTCTGAAAAATTTTCATGGTATCAGGTCACCAATTACCAGTCAACTCTTGCTGGAACAGACGAAAAAGAAGTGACCTGTCTCTCCTTCCTGCAAGGACTGTCCTGTAATTTGAGAACAATGTAAAAGGAATCAGAGTGTAGGGCTAAAGAGGTATCTCTGGAAATCTACATGCCAAAGAAGCCACCCTTTTTAATTTTGCTAATTTAATGTGAAAGTGAAATAGGTTCCTTTGCAACCTTGACAGCTAGCTTTCTGGAAAGGTGTCTGATATTGGACATAAAATGGAGACATCAATCGATGAGACTCATTAATATTCATAGACAGCAGATTAAGGTTGGTGGAAAAATTATTTATGAAACGAGGGTATTGTCTTCCTCTCACCAAAAGGATTTTGTTTAGAGAGGATTGGATTGGGTGACAGGGCTATGACAGATTAAGTATGAATTTGCAGATTTCTTGTGTTTATCTCCCAAGGAAAAGAATCTAAAGCAAAGAATGTGCAAGCAAAGAATGTGCTGGGCTGAGAACAGTAAATGCTTCAACACCACGTGCCAGTAGGTGTAATGAGCTTCAGACACCACCACCGTGATGGAAAGCAGTTGGAAGGAAATGAAAGGATGGATTGCGAGTGTGGTTATGTAACAAAGGAACAGGCTGAAAGCAAAACAGGGCTCAACTGACGTCGAGAAAGCTGGGGGGATAAAACATGGACGGTTCATTTTTTATTTATGTATGTGGTGGGGGAGATAGCATACAATTCAATAATATAATATGTAATTTACTGTTTCTTTTCTCACATTGCATATGTATTTGTGGTGCTGCATAAGAAACCTGTGTGTTATTTCTGACTGTAGTTAGTGGGTGCTATTTTATAATCTAATAAAAACGAGAGTGAAAGTCCGTGAGTTAAGAAGTAGTCTGAGATCCTCAAATGAAGTCTGTTAACAGTACTCTATACTTACACAGTTTGAGGATTTATTGCTAGTCCCTTATTTCCATGAGCCCTTTCCTCCTTTATCTTCCAATCCATTACAGTCTTGTGGAAATAAGCTGTTGTGATCTGCTGAAATTTTAAAGTGACAGGTGAAAAATTTTTTTTCTGAGAGTGGCATAGTGAGAACCTTAGAATAAGACCTTGAATTGTTCCCTAGGGCATACAAAGTGCCGTGGCATTTTTTCTGTTGATTGCACTTCAAAAAATTCAGTCTCCTATGCATGGGCCCAGCCCATCATAGTTTCATTGGTTGCTGTAATGTTGTAAACAGAAATTGGAGAAGAGAAGGTAGCATTCTATTTTAGATCATTGACACACAATGCTTAAATTAGATAAGATCTCCAAACCAATTTAGAAACATTTTTGGTGGACTTAAACAGATGGAACTTAAAAACACATGTCAGGAATTTGACAGGTCAGTTTTTTTTTTTTTTTTTTAATTTCTTAGTTGCTGCGCACGGGCTTTCTCTAGTTGCGGCGAGCAGGCGCTACTCTTCGTTGCGGTGTGTGGGCTTCTCATTGCAGTGGCTTCTCTTGTTGCAGGGCATGGGCTCTAGGTGTCCGGGCTTCAGTAGTTGTGGTTCGTGGGCTTCAGTAGTTGTGGCTTGCAGGCTCTAGAGTGCAGGCTCAGTAGTTGTGGTGCATGAGCTTAGTTGCTCTATAGCATGTGGGATATCTTCCTGGACCAGGGCTCGAACCCACATCCTCTGCATTGGCAGGCAGATTCTTAACCACTGTGTCACAATGGAAGCCTGACAGGTCAGTTTTTGAGGACGGGAGACCTGGAACTGAGTCTAAGCAGAACTTTATGCAAAACAACACAGCAGGGCTAAAAGGAGGTGCAGAAACAGGGTTTGAAAGCTGGAAGAAACCTTGGCCATAGTCTGCCCTAATCTCTTCATTTGGAAAGTGTAGACACGAAGACTGAAAAAAGGACTTGGCCAAATGGATAAAGAGTATGTGGTACATCCATACAATGGAATATTACTCAACCATAAAAAGGAATGAAGTATTGATACATGACACAATATAGATGAACCTTGGAAACATGCTAAGTGAAAGAAGCCAGACACAAAACGCCACATATTTGACAGTTCCATTGATAAGAAATGTCAGAATAGGCAAATCCATAGAGACAGAAAGCAGATTAGTGGTTGCCAGGAGCTGGGGGCAGGAGAATGGCAGTGATTACTAACAGGTATTGGGTTTCTTTTTGGGGTGATAAAAATATTCTGGAATTAGATAATAATTCTCGCACAACCTTGTTAATATGCTAAAAACCCACTGAATCGGATACACTAATGCAGTGAATTTTATCTTATATGAATTTTATCTCAATTTATTTTAATTGTCCAAAAAAAGGGGCAAAAGGAAAAAGGAGGTGGGGGGACTTGACCCAAGTTTTCTGTCAAGGACCATAATCCAGGCCTCTTCATCTGAAAGGAATGCCCTTTCTATTCAAAGAGCTTCTTTTCAGAATCATGTTTTTAACATAAAAAATACCATACATGGAATGACAAAGAAAATGCCGTTATCAAAATATTTTTTTAAAACCAAATTTGTGATCTAGTAATATATGTGCTTCTATAACAGCACATTAAATAACAAGAACTAGCAGCTGGTCTGAGAACTACTGTAATTCCAAAGTTGTGATGAACATACATGATTTTATAAGATGTCTGCAATGACTGTTATTTGATATGAAATCTGTGATTTCTATTAATGACAAAATCACAAGTACTAATATTGGTTTGTTGCTGACACTCATAATCGAAGGAAATGCTAAATTTCAGGTAAGAGGTAGCAAAAATAAAAATATATATAATTTTTTTAGAGCCAAGATCATAGACCCTCAAATTCTATGCATGGACTGCTGGGGGGTTTATAGACCCCAAGATCAGAAGCCCTATATTGCACCACTTTGGGGGACATCTGGGAGTAAGTGCAAAGAACTCAAAATGTTTAATTAGGGAGATGATTTCCAATCTCAACAGCTAACAAATAGCAAAAGTAATATCTAAGTAGACTTTTTTCTCATTCTATGCAGAATGCACAAAAAACCACCCAATTTAGTAGGCAGATAAGTCCCCTAAATGGAAATAGTTTCACTGTGTTTGTGTCAACTGCTCTCAGGTTGTAGGGAAGGCTAGGGTGCTGTCTTGAGAACAATTTTGAGGTTCTGTTCCCTGCTAGGGGTGTTGGTGACTTCTGCGATTGGTTAGTGTGATTATTGATGTCTGCTCCTGAGCCCGGAAGGGATGGAGTGGTGACCACCTGATCCTGTTAACTCCCAGTCCTAAATGCTGAGGCTCTTTCCTAGACCTGCAGCCTATCACTTGATGCCCCTTGCAGGCAGGTGCCTTGGCTCAGCAATTCAGGCCTGCTGAGTAAATTCTACACCAAATGTGTGAAGTTAACACATAAAGTAGATTAGCCAAAGCAGACATTCGGTGTGGCTTTTCGTTTTAAAAAGCAAATCCCAGTGTTGTGTATCACAATATACTACCTACTAGTGAAGTGCAATTTATTAAGAAGCTGTCATTTGGAGAAAGATATTAACATGTAGAGTTACCTCAGAAACATGATACCTGCTTGTTTAAGATACTGTTAAGGGACTTCCCTCGTGGTCCAGTGGTTAAGAATCAGTCTTGTAATGCAGGGGATGCTAGTTCGATCCCTGGTCAGGGAACTGAGATCCCACATGCTGCAGGACAACTAAGCCCATGTCTTGACTAATCAGCCTGGGTACTCTAGAGACTGTGCACCACATACTACAGACCTAATACAGCAAAAAAAAAAAAATACTGTTAAGCTCCATTTTTTAATTTACTCAAGCCCTGCAGGTCCAAAACCAATCAAAACTCATGGTGAAGCTTACAGACACCACCAACATCCAGGTTTTGATCTGCTCAGAGCCACTAGGTGAGTTGCTTCCCCAACTCTGTGGCTTTCACTCTGAGGCCTCAGAGAGTCAACAACTTCCCCTGAAGTCAGTTTTTAGGTACCTGACCAACAGGTGGCTGCCATCTAATCTTGGGTGTTGGTCCACTGCCTTTGGTCGTTTGTCTTCAATTAGTTAGTGAAGATAACAACTACCCCACCCAGACCTGCAAGGGAATATGGGCTCTGGCACTACATTCTCTAAGTTGTTCTCCTTCATTTCCAAAATAGAAGATACAAATGGATGTGTAGGATCTGTGTGTATGTATATTATGTGTGTGTGTGTAAATGTGCGTGCACATATATATCCCTCTGCATCTTCCTTCTCCCTTTGGAACGCTTTCCCTTCACTGTTCATCATGGGAAGAAAAAGAGCATTAGTTAGCTCATATCTGGTGAGTAATTGTCCCAATTGCCTGACCCTTAACTTTAAATCAGGTTAACTGGACAACTTAGTTTGGCCTCTGGCTTCTGCTTAGCCCTTCTTCAGAGCCTCCATTCCTCATATAGCCTTATTGACAGTGAATTGCAGTCAGTGCTTCCAAAGCCTGAAATGGTAGTGTGTTTTGAGATTGGCAGGAAGCTCTCCTCCATCTCCTTCATCTCCCTCATTGGTGAGTCTGAGGTTTTCTTGACTTTGACACTTCATCCAGCTCCACTTAAAGTGCGAACACCTCAGTGGGTGCAGTCGAAGGGTGGAGATGCAGGGGTGTGTGGCAACTGCCCTCCTCCCTCCCTCATCCAAGGTAGACCAACTGAATGCAAGACTCTTCCTCACAAACCTGGATCTAGCCTCAGAGTCCTTCTGAACACATCGAGCCAAAAGATGGTAGCCGACACATAAGGGGAAACCTACTTACCAACCTTGCATTAAACCCTTATTAATGAACAGGGAAGGAGCGGGGTTTACATCCCTGACAGCTGGCTCATCGTGCAGTGGAGGGCTGCGTCCCCCAGCTAACGCTTTAAAGTCAACATGTGTTCTTCTTGAGCAAGCAACCTAGATGAGCCTGTTTAAGAGCTTCTCTTACACCACAACAAAATGTCCACATTGTCTATTAACGTATGTGGGAGTGGAGGGGACTGTTGGAGGAATAGGAGCCAGAAGAAATGCATCAATCCCCTGTGCATTGGGAGTGTCACTGCCGTTCCCCTGGCAGGCGGGGCAGGTCCTGGCACAGGACAGCCCCTGTGTCCCCCTCGTTCAGTGCACTGCCTCCCGGCCCCTGGGGCTGGCCTGCCTGCGTCGGCCCAGTAGTGCCAGCTCTTCCATTTTCCCCTAGACCTCCCCTGCCTTCTCCTGAGCATCATTTGTCCACCTTCACATGAACCTTGATCTCTTCCATTTCCCCACTATCTTCAGTTGCAAACTTAGTTTTCTAGCACTTCAGGCATTGTTTTAATCACTAGCATGTTCTGATATCATTTCATTATCATAAAACACCCCCTTCCCTCTGGTCTGTTTCCACCTCTCTTTACAGCATTCCTGACCATCAAGTCAGCCATTGGAAGGCATCCCCTTGCTTAAGAGAGGTAATCCCCTTGCTTAGCAGAGGTATTCATTTATAATTTTCTACTCAGTAACCCTTTGTCATAGATGTCTCTCCTGGAAACGGATTCTTCTCTCCAGTCCAAAAACATGCCACAGCACAAACTCTCCACCCTGCACCATAAACTTCTTGACTGTCAGATATTTCAGGCAGTGAAGGATCAGCGCCACTGCTGAAAGCAAGCCAGGCAATAGGGTCAGCCCCATAAACGAATGGCTTATTTTAGCTGCAGCTATATCATCTGTACAAAAACCCTTCTCTCTCAATGTCATAGGCTTCCCAGTGCAGGGAAGAGAATAAGGAATTCATTCTCCTTCCCTTGGCTCTCACTCAGGCAAAGAAGAAATTTGAACGGCAAATTTCTACTCTCAGCTGCAATCTTCTGGAACACCATTTAGTCTGGGGTCTCCTGAGCCTCCTAGCCAGTGAGCCTAACTTTGGAATCTGAGAATGTGTTCGTGGGGTGCCACCCACCACGCTTCTCCCCCTGGCAGCCCAGAGAGGTGAAGCAGGCTCAAGACAATCAGCCAAAGGGATCAACTGCCTGTTTCCCAGACGCACCTCTAGTAAATACTGCAGCAAAATGTAAAGTTGTCAGGCAGCAAAGAAAAACGTGGGTAATCCTGAATGTTCACATTTCCTCAATTTCAAATTGTTCACAGTGTCTTTCCCACAACTGCTATTCAACAAGCAAGGGACTGCTGGGCCATGGAAATGGCCCTGGCTTTGGCATGAGAAGACCTGGGTTGAGTCCTGGTTCCTGCACTTGCTGGTGGTGTGACCTTGACCAAGTGCTGGGCAGAGCAAGCTTGTGGAACCCAAGGGCCCCATTAGTAAACGGGGATCATTAGAATGTCCTGCTCTTGATGACTTTGAGGTTCCAATAGCACAATATAGACTGCAAAGTTGATTATATGCTGTAACTGGCATTACAGAAGCAAGGAGGACTTCTCCTTTCTTTCCATAATTCAACAGCCCACCATCCACCCGGGAGAGTCCCTCTCCCCACAGCTCTCCTGCCTCACTGTTCCCAGAATCTGTGGGGCCACCGAAGGCCTGGGTAGTGGCGTGCTCAGTGGGGTGAATTGGGGAGGGTGAGTCTGAGGTGCCTCCATCTCACCCATGCAGATGGATAAGGCAGCTGAAATTAATGACATTCTGAGCCACTGCAGTGCTCATCTGCTTAACAATCCAATTTCTAGGACGTTTTAGAAGTTGTTAGCTGACTGCCAAAAATGAGGATCATTAAAAATAGATTCACAGCTGTTCAGGAAGCCAGAGATATAATTTCACCTTCATTATGCCTTATTGCAGGTGTTATTGATTTAATCTCATTGCATTTTACTGTGTAATATCAATTCACACTGTTTTTGACTTGGAAATCGGGAACTGTATTTATTCTTCTTATTCTCATAGCAGAAGATATGCTGAGACTGACAGCCACAGTGACAGGCTCCAAGGTAGTGACACTATTTAGGCAAGGCCTAATTTTGGGTGTGCAGAGCTGATCAAATGTAGCTGGCTGAGAGAAAAATAATCTAAAAACAGGGCCATGATTCCTTTTAAGTGTGGGTCTACACACACAAATGGTTTAAATAAATAAATCAAAAGAACCCTTGGTTTTGCTCACGTCACACAAAAAAAGTTGTTTCAATGACTCTTTTGCTTTTCTGTCAATTCTTTTATCCTGAAAATTTCACACTGAGAATTGCTAAAGTAGAATTTAATCTGAAAAAAATTAGGATGCATTAGGATATTGTTTTCCAAAAGGTGTTTCTCAGAACATTTGTCTTGAGATACTCTATGATTTTAAAAAAAGGTTCTGAACCCAAAAATTGTGGGAAATCCTACATGATAAACCTTCCTTATAACTCCTTAAGGAGTTATAACATATGGTGGCATATTAAAGGTTCCAGGCAGGAAAGAGATTTGGTTGACACCAGCATTTTGCAAACTAATCTAATGCAGAAACATTTGTTCTCCCCATCCATTAACATCCCTGAGGGCCAGTGTGCTGAGGAACACCCTTTGGGAATCAGTGCTCTTAGATCTGGAAAAAGGAAGGCCACTTCATTCCTAGAAGTCCCACACCTTTGTGGATGGCCACTGTTGCCACCATCTTGAATCGAAATGAGCCATCCCTGATTTACAAAGGTTTTGTTCATGAACTTTTGCTCCTGAGTGTCTGCTGCTTCATCTGTATCCCTTTCCCTTGTTTCACGGTCTCAGCCTCCAAACCCAGGCTCTACCCCACTCAGTTCCAGTTTCCCACTTCCCCACGCCTCCCTACCCCCAACCCTGCCCCAGGAGAACTTGTCACATCACCAGGCTCATCACTCACAAGTGCAGCGGGGCTCAGGGAGGCCCATGCCTACTCTGTTTTTTACTAGGTTCAACCAGTTTTTCAATTAAGTAGCTCTCACTAGTGAGAAAATTTGTTCACACCATGTATTCCAAAGCCTGTATGACATCAGGTACAAAATGATTCCAAGTTTGCTGGCTTTTTTGTTAACACTAATATGTTCCATGGCCTTCAGCGGGTCATTTAGCCACTCTGTTGTGGTGAACAGTTGGCATCGCATCCATAAAGATACACAACTCTTTCCGCCTGCATTTAGAAGAGCTGAGAAAAGAGGCCCATATTGCCAACGTTGCGTTTGAAGGGGTTCCATATGAATGGCTGGGTTTGATGAGCTCACACTGGCGGTTTTACCAACTCCCATGGACATCATCAGGGATGGCGTGACTTCAGGATTTTTACTCCATTTCTGCCCACTGCCTTTCAGACTTCCAGACACTAGCTTCCAGGCTGGTGAAGGTCCGTGGGAACCTAATTTACTTATGTCAATGCCATTTTCTCTTGTTTCATAGAAAATTAACCCTTCTCATATCTAACATTTGCTTCCAGTTGGCAGAGAATGTTAGACAATTTCATTACTAGCTCTCTCTAGCCCCTCCCTGCTCTTTCCTGCCCCAAACTTGCTGATTTCTCCACAATCACCCAGTCCTCAGTAGTGATTTCACTTCTCAGGATGACAACTGGGGGCAAAAGCATGGCCAGGGTTTAGGCCAAAGGCACAGACCTGATCTCATTTGTCACTTATTCCCCATTATTACTAAGTCACTAATAACAGACAACTTGAGTCCCCCGTAGATTGTGAGCTACCCAGTCAGTGCCTGGCCTTTTACTTCTCCACATGTGCATCATGGTGTCTAGCTATTTGCTAATTAATGGATTAGCATTTCCCAGCCAGTAAGGGATGGAGCCAGAGTTGGATTCAGTCTCCAGATAGGCAGGCTGAACTTGGTTTGTTCCATGGGTGTGATTCTGCCAGAGCAGTCAACTTATGCTTCCGTGTTCAGACTTCATTCTCACAGGAACTCCTGAAGAGTAACGTGGATTGGAAAGCTAGCCGGGGCTTATAACTGCATGCATTGTGCCACTGAGAATTATTCAGATTTTTTTTTAAGTTGTAGCTTATGCATGTATATTTGGGGCAAGCAGGGGGCACAACTATGTTTATATACTCATAAAATCATAACTATTCAAATTTGAAAGAGGAGTTTGAGGACATTTGGAGGAACTTCCTTATTTTTATAATTAGGAATTTGAACTCCAAAGAGGGGTTCAGACACACAACTAATTAACTAAATAATGCTGGCGAATTCCTCTTTACGCAACCCAAGTAGGAGAATCCATTTTCAGTTCCTGTAATGATACCTATTTTTCTTTTCAGCATTTGAGTTTTGTTACATTTTTGCAGCTCTGATATGATTCAGAATTGTCTCTTTTAAAATCAAACCAAAATGAAATCTCCAACACAACTCTGAAGAATCTGGGACAGTGACAGACCAAAAAGGAAAACTTAATTTGGACTCATATTTGAATGTCCAGAAAATTACTGCAAAAGCAAAATATGCTGTAAGGAAAATATACTGATGAATAACTAGTTCTGCTTTCTTTATCACACTTTTATAAAGGCATAATGACTGACCCAAACATATTAAGAAAAGGATAGAAAAATAAAAATGCTTTTTTACATGACGACAAATAACCTATTAACATTGTTCCCAAACAAAGGAATAAAAAATAAGAATTTTAAAACAGACGTGAAGAAAACTAGCAGAGCGGCGCCACCTAGTGTCGATTATCTGAAAAAGCATGGGACATTTCCTGCGCCCTCCTGTGGTAGAATTTAGCATTCCTCACAGGCAGGAAATCTGGTTTCTTCGCTTTGAATGGGAGATGAAAAGAGATAGCATCTCCACATATTTTCTAAGCAAAATATACCTTCATTCACTATATTTAAAACAGAACATCTACAAAGATCCAATTTCCCATTGGTCACACAATAGTCTTCCTTTGGACCTAATTTCAAGTGAATCATTTATTAACTTTTAAAATCTGAATTATTATAAAGGATCTAAGCCTTTTTGTCCCCATGAGATTCTGTTCAACATGAAACTTTATGAACACCATCCCTGTATCAACATCTTGGTAACATTTCAAAGCTAAAACAAACTTTAATTTTTAGAAAACTAATTTAGAAGTAAATGTGAGAGGATTTGAGCCAGGAATAAGAGTCATCTTCCCCTGTGCCTCGGTTTACCCATCTGTAGTGTGGAAATTGTTCTGACTCCAGTCTGCTTTCCTTCAGGGGTTGGGAAGTTGCCATTGACAGGATTAAGTGAGATTAATGTCTATGGTTGCTACTGAAGAGTAGGAAGTATATGATTTAGACAAAATTGAGATGTTTGTTATTTTTATTGAGTTGAAAATATTGGTGTTGGGACTTCTCTGGTGGCGCAGTGGTTAAGAATCCACCTGCCAATGCAAGGGACACGGGTTCGAGCCCTGGTCCAAGCCCGTGTGCCACAACTACTGAGCCTGCGCTCTAGAGCCCGCGAGTCACAACTACTGAGCCCACGTGCCACAACTACTAAAGCCCATGTGCTTAGAGCCCGTGCTCTGCAACAAGAGAAGCCGCCGCAATGAGAAGCCCGCTCACCCCAACGACAAGTAGCCCCCGCTTGCCACAACTAGAGAAAGCCCACGTGCAGCAACGAAGACCCAACGCAGCCAAAAATTAATTAATTAATTAATTTTTAAAAATGTGGTGAACGTTTAAAAAAAAAAAAAAGAAAATATTGGTGTTGAAGTCTAACATCAGCCCTGACTATGAGTTGAGGAGAAAATAGTGAACCAGGAAACTGAAGAACTTTACTAGTTCTAAGTCATCGAAGTCTGGATATCTGCTGTTTTATTCTGTAAAATGAGGATAGTTTGGACTATATTATCTGTAGGGTTTGTTCTGGCTCTAATGTCCTACAATTAGACCATATAATTGCATTCTCCCTGCCACTGTATCAGCACTGGTGCTCATTATCTCTTATCTGGACTATTGCAGTATCTTAAAAACACATCTCTCCCAGCTCCAATTCAGCAGAATAATGAGGGAAGATGGGTATTTCCAGCATAAACTTCTTAAAGTATAAGTCCGATTCCATTCCACTACCTGAAGCCCTGAAAGCGCTCCCTGGGGCATTTTTCAGGACAACCAGTGTTTATTGGCGTCTACTCCGTGCTAGACAGTATAATTGGTGCTTTCTGATCCTAGTGTCTTTACATGTACCTAATGACACTTTAGATAGGCAGAACATGCCCCGTTTTTATGGAGGAGGAAGCTGAAACTCCTAGAAGTATAAGCAACTGCTCAAGTCCCAGTAAGGGAGTGAAGAGCGTGGTCTGCAAATATGGGTTTCTGGTTCCACAATTCATGGTCTTTGTGAGTGGTTAATGGGTAGACTTTGGAGCCAGAAGTACTTGGGCTGGAATGCAGGCTCTGCCAAACATTGTTACACATTATGTAACCTTGGGAAATTTCCTAACCTCCCTATGCCTCAGTTTCCTCATCTATAAAATGGGGACAATATTAGTACTTGTCTCACAGTGAGTTAATACATGTTAAGCACTGGAATAGCACCTCCATCTCTTACTGAACTAGGTATAAATGAACTTTCTCCCTTGACAGGTGCTTCTAAATTTGGCCCCAACTGGCCTTTCCTGTCTTTTCTCTTGCTACTTTCCTAAGAGTCCAATACCATTATTCCAATTTCCCCTCCAAATACTCTGAAGTGTACTGACCTTCCTCCAGGTCACTGCTTTTGCTGCCACTGGTGTTCTCCCTATTCAGATAGTCTGTCTCGTCTTCTCTACTGACCCCTAGTGGTGAGCACAGTGATGGGCATAGCAAGCATATAATAAAAGTTAGGTGTTATCAATATTATGGTTATTGTTGGCATTATTATTAATACCCTTCAAGGCCCAGTCCCAAAGCCACCTCTTTCATGAAGCTTCTCCTGAGACAGCATCCTCCTCTGAGCTACCTCAGGTTGTTGCCCAGTCTATCCTTTTACACACTCTCAGGCTACGCTGTCCAAAACAGTAGCTGCCAGCCACATGTGGCTATTGAGTACCTGCAGTGTGGCTGGTCCAAACTGAAATCTGTTGTAGTGTAAGATACAGCCATATTCCAAAGACTCTGTATAAAAATTAGAGGAAGTCTTTACATATTTTAATTTTTTACATATTTTACATATTTTAATTTTTATTGATTATATGAAATGATAACATTTGGACAAAGGTTAAAATATGTTGAAATTAATTTCACATGATGCTTTTTATTTTTAATTAAAATTGCATGTATGATTTTCATTATATTTTTATTGGAGAGCACTATTCTAAGGTAAAACTATTTTTAACAACTGTTCTGATTATAAAATGTAATTCATATTCATGGCATAAAGTTGAGAAAATGTAGAAAAATACAGGGTAAAAAAGGAAAATCTTTTTATACCACTACTAGAAAAGAAAAGCTAATGTATACTTCTAAGATTTTTATTTTTAAATCTTATTTTTATAAATATATATTTTTTGACAAAACATTTTTCCACAAAGTCAGGATTATAATGTTTTGTTGACTGACTTTTTCATTTAATGTAGAATAAGTTTTTTCTATTTCATTATTCTTCTGAAGGTTCATTTTTAATGATTGCATAAGTATCCTATTTATGAATATACCATACCTCATTTAGCCAATCTGTGAATGTGCCAGAGATCAGCTCACTAATCCTGTTTTTTCTTCTTGGGCCTAGTGGATGATTACATTTCCCAGCATTCCTTGCAGTTAGTTGTGGTCACATGACCATTCTGACCAACAGAATGTGGTCAGAATGATGTAAGCCATGTCCAACCCATAACAAATCCAGGCATCCCTCTTTGTGCTCTTTCTCTTTCTCTCTCTCTCTCTCTCCCTCCCTCCCTCTCTCTCCATTCACCTGTTGGATGAATGCAGGGGTCTACCCCTCTTTTAGAGGTTCTGAAAGATAGTTGAAGTATAAGACAGAGGAGCCAGGATCCCTAAATCACTACACGAAAAGCCACCAGGCAACAACCTCTGACTGTACAATGAGAGAAAAATAAATTTTGTATTGTGTTAAGCCACTGTGATGTGGTATTGTTTGTTAGAGCAAGCTAATGCGTAACTCCCTTAAAGCCTAGTATTGGGCATTTGGATTACTTCCCATTTTTGTTATTATAATCTGTATTTTTAGGATGAATTCCTAGAAGTAGAATTGCAGGGTCAAAGGGTATGTACATTTGTACTACTTTTGGAAACTATTGGCAAAATTCCTTTCAGACTTCTTATATTCCTTACTAGATGGGAAGCCATCTGAAGCATTTCACTTTGATTGCTTCTAAGCATCTAGTAGATCCTAGGTATGTGTTAAGTATTAAACAAATTCATGTATGCTCAAAATACATATGCACAAGGAAATACTGTTATTTTCAGAATAATGACTTTGAAGTGTAGATTTCAGCAACTGCCTGAATAGTATAGGCACTTTTAAGAAATAAGGGTTAAAGAAAAATGGCAGCAAGTAACATCTATGTGCTTGGCTGGGAACTTCTATTTTTTAAAAAAAGGTGCTTTTAGTCTCCTAATGGTTATGGTGAAGCCATGGATAGAGTCAGCCAGTTTTGGTATATACCTCCCACAGCATGGGTTGCTGATGTGCAGTTGGCTACTTGCAATTTTTTTTGCATCTTTTTGTTCCTCCATGGATTCTCTATATGTTTCTCACTGCATACATCTGTGCTATGCCATTTTCATGAATCAAGAACTGGTGATTTATTTGTAACTACATTTGGTTCTTTAAGAGACACAAACGTTAGATTTGGGAGGGATGAAGATAAAACTAAATGACTATTAAGATTCTTTCCAAATCTGAAATTCTTTGTGAGAGGTTCTACAAGGAAATGAATACGATTATCTGGTGCGTGGGCCTACTCTGGAAGAAATCACAGACCTGTCCGGAGGCTAAATTCCAATCTGTTGGGAGTTTAGTTTTCTAGAAGCCCAAGCAGTGACAATAGCTTATCTTTCAACCACAAACCAGGGCTGTTTCTTCATGTTAAAGGTCATTGAAGTAACTTTAGCCCTTCATTACTCAACAACCCAAATTTATGTCCAAAATTCTTTCAGAAGAATATGATTTCCCTTTGAATGAAGTTGAAATTTTCAAGTCCTCAGGATGCTGAGAACAGCAAAGACCTGGATTCTAGTTCTCCTGTAACAAGGAAATTCTCATGTTAGTATAGTAAGAACCTCTACTGAGCACAATGAGAAAACAGGTATATCCTAAATAGATGGGGCCACCATGGCTCTTGATCTTATTTGTGGAACTTTATTCATGGTTAATGCACAATGACTACAGAGGGATGAAGAAAAAAATCCTTTCGTAGTCTTTCTTGAAGGAAATTTGAGTTACAGACAAATGGATTCCAGAACACCCCAAGATAACAAACCAGCTGAAAGGTTAAAAAAATTATCTTTCTATTTGATGCTAAACAACTTGTTGGGTTTGTTTTCTCTGGCTGAATTGACCTGACTGCCCAGCTATTTAGTGTCACAAAGACACTCTTCATTATGGAGGATGAAGAAGGAAATAGTATCTTGTAGCTAAATATCATGCCTCTTGAATGGGTCAGGAAGTGATGGGCTTTGGGGGAACAAAGCTGCTGGCATAAGCATTTCTTTGTTTTGTTTGGATTTTTTCTATTCTTCTGTGGTTACATGATCTTTAAACTGCAAACCCATCATCTTCTCAAACTGGCCCAACGGCAGGGTTCTAAGTGAGGGGTGACATCTACCAACTTTCTTTGCAAACTTCCTCTCTCTCTCTCTCTCTCTCTCTCCCCCCACCCCCCATACTCCATAGTTAAGACCAAGGCTAACAAAGGCCTCTCTGGTAGATGAGACCCTAACAGACCAAAGAGTGCTAGAGCTGAAACATGACTCATGAGAAAATGAGGCACAAAGAAGAATTATCTTGTTTTCTGAATTGACTATCTCCTACTGCCCTACCTGTCCTCCCAGAACGGAAGTTCTATGAACCCAGAGATCTCGTTCTCCAGGGCTTAGAATACACCTGGCATATAAAGCACGCTCCAAAAAAAATTATTTTGAAAGACAGAGAGAAGAGGGGAGCCATGAAATTTGTATTGGAGAAAGTTTTAAAGAAATAACAAAATTGCCAGATCTTCTAACACCTGGGTGGTCAGTATTTATTGACCACCTATATAATAGGATGGATGCAGCACCCAAAATAGAAACAATAGCAGAAGCAATAACAGAACAAGACTCCAACCATTTTCTAGTCAGAAAGAAGGTTTCTAGCTTATATCAACTTTACCTGAGGAGCTGATCTCAAGAAAAGGGCAGGAAAATACTAATTTGTAATAAAGCGAAGCATGTGCCTCTCATTACGAGCATGTTCTGCTGTTTTGCACCAGCCACTTCCCCATCTCTGTGTCAATGTGTGGTATGAGAACAGCTACCCAAAGTCATATCAAATGACACACTCCAGATTTTCTGTGCCACTTAGGATACATTTTAAATAATATAGTAGCACTGAGACTTTTTAAATAAGGAAAGCATTCAGTAGATCCATTTTGCATTGAGTTCATCATGAGTAGAATGGGAAAGTGGGTCTTGATTGGACAACTATGGGGACAAAGAATCAAAGCAAAGTAGAATTCTTCTTTTTTATTGGGGAAAAGTTTGGTCCACAAAAATTACACTGCATTTCTTATTTCTCCCATGATTGGTGATTCTTCCCCATTTATGGACAGGCATCCAGTCCTAGGCCCTGAGTGGGTATTCGGCATTTATTTAGGTTAATAAAATCCTCCATTTCTGGGTTGAGCAGCTATCCCAAAAAGGCTTTTCTTACCCTCTAAACCAAAGCCCATTCCCCTTCCAGTATCCTTTCTTTGTCCTGGCCACCTTCATTCTGGCTTTAGCTACCTAAGGTACGTGGACAAATGACTGCCCTAAACATACTCTTTAAGATCTCTACAGAAAGTGTCTATAACTAGAATTTCCTCATTACTTTAATGTCCTTCTAGTCATAGCTTCATGGGCCTATTATGTGTAAATTAGAAACACATTATTCCACCAGCAAAGCTTTTCTTTCAAATGCATAGAATTTTATAACCTGTCACAATCTATTAAATTCCAAATTGTTTGTACTGAAACTGACTTTTTTCTGTAAGAAGATGTCAGAGGATCTTAATTTCAGCTAATTCTGGCAACCAAAATGAGTCTCCTCTATTTAATAGCTGGCAGTGGTCTCTGCAGTAAAATGTTTCCAGGAAAAATTGGAAATTACTAAGATAATAGTGTGTTTCTTTAGATTAGTATCACTTCTGAAATGTGAAGCTTTTGCCAATTCCAAGCTCCTTTGCTGTCTTTTTAAAACTGAATTTCCTGAAAAGTTCTTAAATATTAAGAAGAGTTGATGTAAGTAGACAAGAAGATAGCAAATAGGAAAGCTAATGGACAGACTCTGAGTGACCTGCAGAGGGTTCTAGAATTTCATATGAGCTACTTCCAAATAAGGAAAAACTTGGCAGGCATGAGTTCAGAATTCTCTTTAGTTTGTCCCTCCTTTTAGAGCCTGATATTATTTTCATTACTATTGCTTTTCGGCTTCATGGCCATCAATTGGAATATTTCTAGGGATGATATGTTTTGGGTGGGAAAAGCATCATTTTCTTCCCAACAAGCTCATAAAGTATTGATATAATGTAAACTCAGCACTGGAGTGAAGAGTTTGGCAGTAAGCAACTAATCTCTGACTTAGGATGTTAACTCAAATATCTAACACCAAGGAGATATTGCTGGGCAAACCAAGAAAAGCTCTATACTTGATGCTTAATAATAATGGGTAATATTAATTAAATGCCAGGCATAGCAGTAAGTGCTTTATACGCTATCTTATTTAATCCTTTAAAAAAGCCCATAAGGCAGATTGTATTATTATTCCCATTTTACAGAGGGCAACCCTAAGGCTAAAGAGGGAGAGTTCATATTTGAACTCGTCACCCTTTAAAATGTAAAGGTCATGTTAAAAAAATTTATTTTAGAAAAGACCATCAATTTCTCCAGTATGAGCTGGCCTGGATCATAAAGGAGTTCCAGTGTAGTCAGTTTCTTGTTGGTACTCCTAGTCCTTGCATTTAGGGTCCCACAGAACTTTCATTCTCCATTAGGCAGGGCTGGCATGTAACTGAAGACAGTCCGAAAGGAAGCAAGGCATCGTATTCAAGACACACATGATGAGGATGGATCCTCCAGGTGCTCCAACTGACCAGTCAGTTCAGTTAATTCAGGACTGAACTGTTCAGATTGATGGGTTGTCTTAGCATTGTGCCGATGACATTGTAGACAAAGAATTAGTCAATTTCTGTGAATCCATCATTCCAACTCTTTGGTCCTCTGTATACAAACGAGTTGGTAGACTTCTTTATTTTTCTCTGATTTTTTTTTTTTTTACATCATATGATTTTCCTTGCTTAATTTCCCGATTTCTGTTTGACAAATCCTGCCTAAACACCTCCGAGCTTGTTTTAGAACCATTTTACCAATTATGCTCATGGGAATACCAAATGCGGCTGGCCTTAATTTAAGTATTAATAATAAAAAGAATTACATTTCACCCAAAATAATGACATATGTTTGCTATACTTCAGGGGCTATAATCCCTTTATTTGCTTTTCTCTGAATGTGGCTTCCAATAAAATTCATTCTCAATAATAAAATTTTTAAAATAGAATTCTCAAATTTACTATTTCATGTGACCCAAGAAACTTGGCCATCTCCTTTAGGATAGATGTAATTTGGATGCATCACACTTGAACAGGACTGTCTTTCACTCAGGTGATCACTGGATTTGCATTCAATCAAACAAAGGTGAGAAACAAAATGCACTTTTTCAGGGAAGTGTTTCAAAAATAAGAACCAGAGCAAAATGGATATACAATTAACCAGAAAGTTCAATTAAGCAGGACTTCCTTTCACAAAGTGTTCTAGCTCATCAAATTTCATTCTTCCTTTTATTCACTCATCCACTCATTCATTCCATTAAGATAGACTGAGCATCTACAATGATACAAGTACTGGAGACACACAAACAGGGGCTCCAGGATCCTTGCTCTTAGGGATCCTCATCCTCCCTCCCTTGATATCCCTTCCCTTCCTTGATTCCTTCTGAGCATCTCTGTGTGTGTGCTATTGAAAAGTTGCTGAAGAATGGTACAAAAGATAGGAGTGGGGTGAGGAGTAGCTATAAAATGGTCACTCACTCTTAAATCTGTTAAAGATAAACTTTGGAAACCCAAATTGTGGGCTTGGTTAAGATGAATACATAAGTATATTTCTGTGGAATTGCACTACTCACTGACTTCAGGGTGGTTACATTTCAAAGCTTTTAAAATTGAGCTCAATAGTCACTAAGACAGACATAATTTCCTTTGAATGATACTTAAGGCTCTAATAGAAGAAGTCTCCTAATATACCTGTTGTTGTTGCTGCTCTTTCCCCCCATCCAACTGCCTGAGTGATGGTTCTCCAACTTGGCACAGATCCTGCAATCACCCAGAGAGCTGGTAAAAGTCCAGATTTCTGGGCTTCATCTCCAGACTTTCTGATTACTTAAGTCCAGGAGGAGGGAGCTTAAGAATTTGCATTTCTAGCAAGTTCCCAGGTGATACTGATGCTGCTAGTCCAGGGACCACATCGTGAGAACCATTTTTGTAAATAAATGTTAAAGTGCCAAGTGCAGATGTGAACTATTTGCTACATGTCTGTGACAAGACAAGTACAGAAACGGAAAGGAAGCGTTGGAATTTTTTATAATTTGACATTGCCATGACATCAAGTGCATGATCTTACTAAATAAAGTATGGATGAGCTCAGGGATGTCAAATTTGCACTGTGAGTCACATGTGGTACAAGCTACATGCTAGTATGCACAGGGAGCGCACATTTTACTGTGTGATAGACTGAAGGTATTAAACACTGGTTGTTCTCCATAGATGGTTTGAGAAACAATGCTTTCTAAACCATTGTGTTAGACTGCCTCATTTTTAAAAAAGTGGTTAACACACAAATGAGTCAGGGCCATTCCCTCTCATATAATGTGGGGCAGTTGGGAGGGAAAAGGGGCCAGGCCTTGGTCTGGCACCTCTACCTGGAGAGGCCCAGGGGAAACAGACAAGGCTGTAAAGATGGGCCCTGGGTATGACACCGTACCTCAGTGGGGTGAGTCAGCCCAGGGGCCAAGGAGATCAGGGTTTTTTTGTTACTGGAGGTCTATCAGAGAAACTGATCTTTCAGAATTGAGGATGCCTAGTCCTCTGTGAAATGACTATACGTGGACGACAAAGACTGTTCACAGAGACCATTTATATGCTGATTCATCTGGACATTATTTAGGTGAAAAACATAAAACTAGGCAGTTCTAAAACATGCAAAGGGTATCTCTGAGTAGTGAATAAAGAAGATGAAATGAAGAAAAGAAAATGAAGACAGACGAGGAGAAGAAGTTAGTTACAATTTATTGAGCACTTCTGGGTGTTCCACTTGGCACTTTACATGAGTTGTGAGCACTTGATGTTGGTTTTGTTTTACCTGTTTGTACAGGAGAAACAGAACTTACAGAAACAGAAACTTACAGAAACTTAAAGAAACAAAAACTTAAGGATTTTGCCTGAATCAGTAGCCATTAAGTGACAAAACCTGGATGTGAACCCAAATTATTGACTCCCAAGTTAATTTCATGTTTTCTGTACCAAAACTACTTGCAAAGGAGGTGCCCTCGTTCATTCATTCATTCACTAGTTCATTCATTCCCTCACTTGTGCTCTCAGCAGGTGGTCCCTGAGCCCCTGCCATACTTGGGGTTGGGGGAAAGAAAGATGAATAGGACACAGCAGCGCCTTTGAGAACCAGACAGTGTCTAAGTCTTGGGATTCAAGGCTTATTTTAGGAGTTCCCCGGGGTGAGGTTTTGCGGGGCAGTGTTTTTCACCCTTTCTCAGTCCAATGAGAACTGCGGAATGGTGGCACAGCTTGCTCCAAGGCCTGTAAGACAAGGGGCTGCTCTCTCCCCCAGCTCCCTCTGCCATCTGCTCTCCTCTGTGAGACAGTTTAATCTTGAGCTATCTCAGGGCGAAGGAGGTCAGAACATCCAGAGGTCACCTTAACTCTCCATAACTCTGCTCCAAAGAAATAACTGTTTCAGAGGAAAATAGCTGTGACCAGTCAGATTCCTCTTCTTTCAGAATCTGGACTAGAAGAAGAGAATGGGTTTGGGTGTTTATATTGTTGATTCTGTTCAATTCATCCAACTGTATTGAGATGGCCTGTGTACTGGAGATTGTGCTGAGTGCTGGGGATATGCAAATGAGTGACTATCACAGTGCCTCTGGCCTTGGGGTACACAAGCTGGCAGAGAAGACAGATGCACATAGGATGTAGTACATATTGTAGAATAGTCTGGTATGCTCCGGTATGGCTGAACAAGTTGTTAAACTTTGGAAAGACCAAACTGGTAAATATTCACTGTCCTGACTGCCCTTCCACCTGCCCCACACTATCCACTATTTTACCCTTTCTGCCCTGACCCTTCCTCAAGCATCTCCTTCACCCCCAAGGACCCCCAACTTCCCCATGATCCAAGTACAGGGACCTCCAAGACCCAACGTCAGCACTACAAGTCCTTGATTAGTCTGCATCTGAGCATAGCAATTGTCAAATATTTTGAGTGTCATCTCTGAATAAAGGCACATACCATGTGCTTCCCAGGAGTAGAGGAATGGGGAGAAAAAGTTGGAATCAGTTGAAGGGAGAATATACCCCAAGAACATACGCTGATTGAACGTCTGTTGTCTCCTTGGACCTCTGGCCACACTTCAGTCATGCTCCCCAGAACTTCCCTAAAGTCTTCTGCCTTTACCCCCATCCTGCAGTCATCCTGCTCTGAGCCCCAGGGCAGCTATTTATTGCTGAATTCAGACAAAAGGAGTAGATACGGGTCATAAATATGGGGCTCCAAGAAGCTGGGGTCTGCCTCCTGAGAATCAGCTTCAGTGTCCTCTGAACTGCCAGTTTAGTTATTGTAGGAATAAAGGGCTTTTAATTTGTTTTTTTAGGAATAAAGGACTCAACAACCAAATGGCTAGGTCCTTTCAGCTGATGATTGGAACTCTATTCATTAGGATGTTTCTGGTTATTAGTAAAAAAAAAAAAAAAAAAGAAAAAAAAATCAAACGAGCTTGAACAAAAGGAGAAATTCAAAGGATGAACAGTATGGATCCCATGCATGGTTCCATCTCCATGCCTGAGTGATCCCAGTGACCTCAGTGTCTGTGTGCTGCTGTCCTCAGCGTTAGCTCCAGCCTCAGGTAGTCCCCCTTCATTGCTGCAGGGTGGTGGACAGCAAACAAAATCAGCAAAAGACTGTATGTTCTGGTGTTTCTATTCTCAGGAAAAAAGGAAATCTTTTCCCAAAGGCTTCCAGTTGGCCCACCCTCTTATCTCATAATCAGAAACAAGTCAGGTGTTCACTCCTGCTCAATGGCCAATGAAGAGAGTGCAGCCACCATTGCTGGCTTTTTCAATCAAGATTTGCCCCTAGAGTTGGAATAGGGACCCCAACTCTTCATTTGCCAGCAGTTGAATATCAGTGGGCAACCAGAGATGTCTGCTACTGGAAGCTACTGGAAAGAGAAAGGTGGTATTGGAGAAGATGGTGCTCGTGAGTGAGATGGGAGTGTATCATTAGATGTTAGAAGTTAAATGGCAAAGGACTTTGGAGTAAAGAAACCTGGTTTGGAATGCTAGTATTACGTGGGTCATTGTTTCAGTTATTAACTGCTGTGTATAACTACCCCCCAAACTTTGTGGCTTAAAACAATCACCATTTATTATTGCATACTGGTCAACAGATCAGCTTGGTGGTTCTGCTCATCTGGGCCAGGCTAGTCTGAGCACATTTGGACCCTTTCAAGTGTCCACAGGAGGCTGACTGGTCTAGGATGGTCTCAGTTGGCTAGCTTATCTCTCTCTGCTCCGTATGGTCCCTCATCCTCCAGCAGGCTAGTCTGGGCTTGTTCATCCAACAGCCTGGCCAGAGTTCTGAGGTCTAGGCTCAGAACTGAGACACTATCAGCAAAGCCTCATTCTGTTGGACAAAAGCAAGACAGGAGACCAGCCAAAAGCTGCAAAGTCATGCTGCAGAGTCTGGACGCTGGGAAGAGTGAAGAACTGTGACAACTTTGACAATCAATCTACCACCGTGACCTTTGCAAGGCATTTCTTTTCTCTACACCACAGTTTCATCACCTCTAAAATGAAGCTAATCATATATCTACCTCAAAGTCTTGTTTGAGGATTAAATGAGAAAATGCATGTAAAGTGCTTCACACAGTGGTGGCACAGAGTAAGCATTAAATAAGTACTAGCTTTTATTATGCTTGCATTTATGATTGTGGCTAATATTATTCTCATCATTACTGTAGTTCTTATAATGATTATTGTGATTCTGAGTATCTATCTGCTGGGTTATGACTCCCCCTAGGATACAAGTCTAGTGAAATGTTTTCCAAAAGTCCGAAAGTCTAGGCTTGTAGAAACCCTAGCTGGCTTCCCAGGAGCCGGCTAATCAGGGGAGGGTGATTTCGTAGAGCTCCCTGTCTGCCTTCCTGTGGCTGTTTGGTGAGTGCTGTTCTCTCTGAGTTTTTGCTGTGCTGGCTGCTTGGAGGTCCCATAGCTCCATCCCTCACTTGGAACCCTCCAAGGAACCAGGGTTAGCGGTTGTTTCAACAGAAACCATTAGTTCTGGCCAGTGTGGCCCCCAGAGGAACAGAGCAGGCTTCACTCCCGGGATGGCTGATTTTCTGCTCCTTTCCGCCGTTCCTTCTGTGCCCAATATCAAACCCTCCTGAGGTGACAGTGTAGCCCAGGGTGCCCAGGGTCTCATCTCATACTTACTCCAACCCAAGCCTCCAAGAATTGAAACCAGTTGGCAATCTCCTGGAAAAGGAAGTTTGTCTCTTAAGTCTGCAAAAGGGAAAAGGGTGGTTGTTCTTAGGATTTTTTAATGGTTGTTTTGTGCATGATGGAAAAACCTCCCGATGATGGTCCTGGCATTTATACCCCATGCAGACTCTCAAAGCATCAAGGAGGAAAGGCACAGAAGCTTTTTCCAAGAGGCAGCCTGCTAACTTCATTTGCCACCGTGGTTTTCCCATCTGCTAAGGGATGGGCCCAGGCAATTTTCCATGTATAATTCACAGTCCTTTGTAATTTAGGCTCAAAGAGAATCAACAGCTTGATCAAGACGCCATGGCGAAGACTCAGAGGGTGGCACTCCCATTTTCTGTCCTTGCTCAGAGCCGATGCTGGCCCTGCTCCTGTGAGCACCTCTTCTCTCCATCCCATTCTCTGAGTCTCTGTTTACCTCTCTTCCTACCTTGTTTCATAGTCCCTCACAATTTTTCTTTTTCCCTCCCTTTTATCAAACACTATATTTCTGCCTTGCAAATGTTCTGGTCTAACTGGACACCTCCCATAGATAATATTGCAACAGTGACCACGTGTCAGGCCTCGGCTAGCTGATTGTAGCCCACACTTCATCTGGCCAGGGCGAAGATGGATGCTCAATTTGCATTATTTATGTCTTTTCTCTGTGTTCCAGTGATGTGCTTTTACATAACATATGTAAAATTCTGCTGACATTGAGAATTCATTTGGCTAGAGATGCTCAAAAAGAGGGGTGGGAGGAGACCTGGTTTGTGTAAATTCAAAAGCTATCAGACAGCTTTGCCTTTTTTGTTATCCTGAGAATTGGAAGATGGCTTCTCAGGAGAGTTCTCTGGATTACACTTGACAGTCAGGTGAGCTTTTTTGCTTAAAGAGCTTTCGTTCCATTTAGGCTGTCAGTCTCCTGCTTTCAAATGGGTGGGGGTAAGGACTGAGGCCTATTTTAAAGTTCAAAGGCAAATCTGTCACTGCATTGCAACTACAGGCAGAGAATAACAGAGCAGTGGGGAGGACTTAGAGCATCTGACTTAATCTCTTCATTTGTAAAGGAAGAAACTGAGGCTCAGAAACATGAAATGGCTTGTCAAAGAGCTAGTCATATCATGTTATCCTGTCCTTAAATTCCTTCCAATAAAACAACATTGTTACAGGGGGGCAAGCACTTTTCTAAGTACTTTACATTTTATCCCATTTAATCCTCATAAAAGATTCATACACTGGGACTTGTTGCTATTATCCTCATTTCATATGAGGAAACTGACTCACAGAGAGGTTAAGTAACTTGTCCAAGGTCACACAGTACTAAGCAGCAGAGCTAGGATTCAAACCCAGGTTTGTTTTTTTTTTTTTTTTTTGCGGTACGTGGGCCTCTCACTGCTGTGGCCTCTCCCGTTGCGGAGCACAGGCTCCAGACGCGCAGGCTCAGCGGCCATGGCCCATGGGCCCAGACGCTCCGCGGCACATGGGATCCTCCCGGACTGGGGCACGAACCCGTGTCCCCTGCATCGGCAGGCGGACCCTCAACCACTGCGCCACCAGGGAAGCCCCCTAAACCCAGGTAGTTTTGCTTGAGAGTCCCCATTTAACCATGCTGTTCCTCTGTTCTAAGGCTTCTTTGAACTGCCCCTTTGCTTACAGAATAATGCCCCAAAACGTTACTTTGCAACATAAGACCTTCTGTGATCCTGCCCCTCCTGACTTGCTCAACTTCATTTCTGCCACTCCCCAAAATACAGCCAGCTGTTAGAAAAGGCAATCTCTTTCAACCCCTGCTCAGCCACAGAAGAATAGGCCCTGGGGCCTGAAACCCTCCTTACCAAGAGATGGGGGACCACACAGCCTGCACTGGCCTATCACCTAGCATGGGACTAGCTTTCCCTATTCCAGGGTTTCACAGTAAGCCCAGATGGAATGAGGTTTGCAGCTACCTTTGTTCCCTTACTCAGTTTCAACTGAACCTGACTTCCCTACAGTATTGAAGCAGCATCAGAATATTGTGAATCAAATATTATGAATATTGTGTTAGGATTGAATAATGAACCATGATTTTCTTTGGTGACTTATAATAACACATTTTGTAGTATTACCATATTAAAAGGCAGTAGTGATTTTACTAAGGAAACTCCTGGGAGATAGTACCTAAGTACTATATATGAGATACATTTCATATGCATAACTCTGACATACTTATACATCATATCATGGGATATATTCAGAAATTCTAAGTGATAACTGTATGCTCTAGGCCAGTTATTTCCAAATGCCAGTTGATAATAAAGCTTTTATGGACCCAGAAAAATAAGGGCAGTGATATAATGTGTGTGTGTGTGTGTGTGTGTGTGTGTGTGTGTGTTTGTGAGAGAGAGAGAGAGAGATTATAAATTTGTGAATGTTTTTTCTTGGGAAGAAATGTCAATTATTCAATGATTATAGACTTGCTCTTTTATTTTTATCAAGGGCAAGAGGAAAGGTCAAGAAATGTCCTTTCTTCTATGAAATAACAGTGTTTGTCATACTGGGAAAATCTTGTGATACTAGATTTCAGTATCCTCAACTTTTTGGCATTTTACTGGATTCTTGGCTTATTTATTTTATTTAATTAGCTCATTCAAAAGCTAAGCAAACTCTGTCTCACATCACTGAGAAGATGATCCATGCCCTAAACCCTCCAGTCCAGAACATCTGCCCAGAGCTGGTGGGGCTCAACCCTATTAGAAGTGCAGAGACCTCTGTCTCTTGAGTAGCCCTGCCTTCCACCCAGGGCTTTCATGCTTTGACACAGTCCACAATGGGCCCAGTCCTGACATGGCCTGGCAAGAAGTGATCATACTCCAAATTACCTCCAACTTTTCCACTCTTCTAGCGCTGGGTCTCACCTTGCCCTAGGAGGGAAGGCATAGGCAGCTGTGAGATTTCACTGCAATCCAGCTCTCATTATAAGACAGGATGCTGATACTACCAAAGGGTAATTTCCTATCATGGAATTTCAGGCAGTGAGGCCAAGTATGGTGAAGAATCCCGGGCAGCATGGGAGAGCTAGTCTTGAGCACTTTAAATTAGAACCATCAGGTGGCCTCCTGAATGTCTATCCTTGACCTGACCATGCTACTGGAAACACCAGAACAGTAGTGTGATGATGCCCCAGGAAACTCAGCCCTTCCCATGAAGTCAGAAATGGAAAGCATTTAAATATCTGTCAAGGAAGTGGATCTAAGGAATAATGATCATCTACTAGTTGTAACCACGGATTTCTTCCATCTCTTTTCACTTCACTCCCTTTATAACCCCATCTCCCTTTCCACTCTTAATTCTTTATCTTCCTCTTGGTACAAAACATTTTATCCACATAGTTGAAAAATGTATTTACATTATGCATCCACACACTGATACTCTCTGTAGGTTCTGTGATCTCTTGTGCAATTTGGAGAATGGATTTTTTTTTTTTTCGTTATGCGGGCCTCTCACTGTTGTGGCCTCTCCTGTTGCGGAGCACAGGCTCCGGACACGCAGGCTCAGCGGCCATGGCTCACGGGCCCAGCCACTCAGCAGCACGTGGGATCTTCCTAGACCGGGGCACGAACCCGCGTCCCCTGCATGGGCAAGCGGACTCCCAACCACTGCGCCACCAGGGAAGCCCCGAAAATGGACTTTTAAACTGTTATAAGGAAGAACTAGCAGGAGAGGAAGAACTCTTGGCTAAAAATATAGCAAGCCTTATTAAAATAGTAATCTTCAAATTTTCTTTTGAAAATTTAGGGAGTAGCCACCAAAGACCCAAAGGGGAGGAAGAATGTGTGGAGGAAGGGATACAAAGGAAACAACCAAGCAACATGACTTAGGAAACCCATAGAGATAGAGTATCTATCAGATTACAGTCCAGGAAATGTTTCTGCTCTTCTTTTTTTATTGTTGTTGTTGGTTTTATTGTTTTTGTTTGTTTGTTTGTTTTTTTAAACATCTATTGGAGTATAATTGCTTTACAATGGTGTGTTAGTTTCTTCTTTATAACAAAGTGAATCAGCTATACATATATATATGTCCCCATATCTCCTCCCTCTTGCGTCTCCTGCTCTTCTTAAGGGGTTCAGTTATACAAGAATAAGAATCAACACTTGTCTTGGGAGATGTGTGCATTTAGGGCAGCAGACATGCCAGACGTTCAAGCTGTCGAGGAGATTCAAGAAAATGAGCCCATGCCCACCCAGGTATGTTTTACATGCCACTCCACCCCCCAGTACTACTCTTCTATGGGACTTGGGATGGCAATGCCACCATTCATTGTACTATTAAAGACCAATGCTTCTTTACTTATCAGATTTGGGGATATATACAGATAGATGTAGAATAGAGAATCCAAACCTCAATCCCCACTTCTTGTAGTTGGTCAGGAAGCCCAGCTTGGCAATCACAGCAGCTGCTTCCACCACCCTTTCCATGTTCCCCTATCCTCTGCAAGCAACCCCCTTGGAGAGGTTCTTTATCTGATGGGATTACCAAACTTTCAGCCTAGATGATCTGAAAACTTGATAACCTCACCTTTACTGGGTTGCCTCAGTTCCCATTGTCAGGGATTATTGGGCAAAGAAATACTGGGACATGCCCCAGTGAATCCCTTGAGTTTCAAACAGCATCCTCCCTGCTCCAACATCTAGTTGAATCTTTTTTTAAAAAACATCTTTATTGGAGTATAACTGCGTTACAATGGTTAGTTTCTGCTGTATAACAAAGTGAATCAGTTATATGTATACATATATCCCCATATCCCCTCCCTCTTGCATCTCCCTCTCACCCTCCCTAGCCCACCCCTCTAGGTGGTCACAAAGCACCGAGCTGATCTCCCTGTGCTATGTGGCTGCTTCCCACTAGCTATCTGTTTTACATTTGGTAGTGTATATATGTCCATGCCACTCTCTCACTTTGTCCCAGCTTACCCTTCCCCCTCCCTGTGTCCTCAAGTCCATTCTCTACGTCCGTGTCTTTATTCCTGTCCTGTCCCTAGGTTCTTCAGAACCTTTTTTGTTTTTTAGATTCCATATCTATGTGTTAGCATACGGTATTTGTTTTTCTCTTTCTGACTTACTTCACTCTGTATGACAGACTCTAGGTCCATCCACCTCACTACAGATAACTCAATTTCGTTTCTTTTTATGGCTGAGTAATATTCCATTGTATATATGTGCTGCATCTTCTTTATCCATTCATCTGTCGATGGATACTTAGGTTGCTTCCATGTCCTGGCTATTGTAAATAGAGCTGCAATGAACATTGTGGAACATGACTCTTTTTGAATTATGGTTTTCTCAGGGCATATACCCAATAGTGGGATTGCTGGGTCATATGGTAGTTTTATTTTTAATCTTTTAAGGAACCTCCATGCTGTTCTCCATAGTGGCTGTATCACTTTACATTCCCACCAACAGTACAAGAGGGTTCCCTTTTCTCCACACCCTCTCCAGCATTTATTGTTTGTAGATTTTTTTTTTATTTTTTATTTTTTGCTTTATAACAAATTTAATCAGTTATACATATACATATGTTCCCATATCCCCTCCCTTTTGCGTCTCCCTCCCACCCTCCCTATCCCACCCCTCCAGGCGGTCACAAAGCACCGAGCTGATCTCCCTGTGCTATGCGGCTGCTTCCCACTAGCTATCTACCTTACGTTTGGTAGTGTATATATGTCCATGCCGCTCTTTCACTTTGTCACAGCTTACCCTTCCCCCTCCCCATATCCTCAAGTCCATTCTCTAGTAGGTCTGTGTCTTTATTCCTGTCTTACCCCTATGTTCTTCATGACATTTTTTTTTCTTAAATTCCATATATATGTGTCAGCATATAGTATTTGTCTTTCTCTTTCTGACTTACTTCACTCTGTATGACAGACTCTAGGTCCATCCACCTCATTACAAATAGCTCAATTTCATTTCTTTTTATGGCTGAGTAATATTCCATTGTATATATGTGCCACATCTTCTTTACCCATTCATCTGATGATGGACACTTAGGTTGTTTCCATCTCCGGGCTATTGTAAATAGGGCTGCTATGAACATTTTGGTACATGACTCTTTTTTTTTTTTGCGGTACACAGGCCTCTCACCGCTGCGGCCTCTCCCGTTGAGGAGCACAAGGCTCCGGACGCGCAGGCTCAGCGGCCACGGCTCACGAGCCCAGCCGCTCCGCGGCATGTGGGATCTTCCCGGACCGGGGCACGAACCCATGTCCCCTGCATCAGCAGGCGGGCTCTCAACCACTGCGCCACCAGGGAAGCCCCACATGACTCTTTTTGAATTATGGTTTTCTCAGGGTATATGCCCAGTAGTGGGATTGCTGGGTCATATGGTAGTTCTATTTGTAGTTTTTTAAGGAACCTCCATACCGTTCTCCATAGTGGCTGTACCAATTCACATTCCCACCAGCAGTGCAAGAGTGTTCCCTTTTTTCCACACCCTCTCCAGCATTTATTGTTTCTAGATTTTTTGATGATGGCCATTCTGACTGGTGTGAGGTGATACCTCATTGTAGTTTTGATTTGCATTTCTCTAATGATTAGTGATGTGGAGCGTTCTTTCATGTGTTTGTTGGCAGTCTGTATATCATCTTTGGAGAAATGTCTATTTAGGTCTTCTGCCCATTTTTGGACTGGGTTGTTTGTTTTTTTGCTATTGAGCTGCATGAGCTGCTTGTATATTTTGGAGATTAATCCTTTGTCAGTGGCTTCATTTGCAAATATTTCTCCCATTCTGAGGGTTGTCCTTTCATCTTGTTTATGTTTACTATGCTGTGCAAAAGCTTTTAAGTTTCATTAGGTCCCATTTGTTTATGTTTGTTTTTATTTCCATTTCTCTAGGAGGTGGGTCAAAAAGGATCTTGCTGTGATTTATGTCAGAGTGTTCTGCCTATATTTTCCTCTAGGAGTTTTATAGTGTCTGGCCTTATATTTAGGTCTTTAATCCATTTTGAGTTTATTTTTGTGTATGGTGTTAAGGAGTGTTCTAATTTCATTCTTTTACATGTAGCTGTCCAGTTTTCCCAGCACCACTTATTGAAGAGGCTGTCTTTTCTCCAATGTGTATTCTTGCCTCCTTTATAAAAGATAACGTGACCATTTGTGCATGGGTTTATCTCTGGGCTTTCTATCCTGTTCCACTGATATATATTTCTGTTTCTGTGCCAGTCCCATACTGTCTTGATTACTGTAGCTTTGTAGTATAGTCTGAAATCAGGGAGCCTGATTCCCCCAGCTCTGTTTTTCTTTCTCAAGATTGCTTTGGCTATTCGGGGTCTTTTGTGTTTCCATACAAATTATGAAATTTTTTGTTCTAGTCTGTGAAAAATGCCAGTGGTAGTTGGATAGGGATTGCATTGAATCTGTAGATTGCTTTGGGTAGTATAGTCATTTTCACAAAGTTGATTCTTCCAGTCCAAGAACATGGTATATCTCTCCATCTGTTTGTATCATCTTTAATTTCTTTCATCATTGTCTTATAGTTTTCTGCATACAGGTCTTTTGTCTCCTTAGGTAGGTTTATATCTAGGTATTTTATTCTTTTTGTTGCAGTACTAAATGGGAGTGTTTCCTTAATTTTCCTTTCAGATTTTTCATTATTTGTGTGTAGGAATGCAAGAGATTTCTGAGCATTAATTTTTGTGTACTGCTACTTTACTAAATTCATTGATTAGCTCTAGTAGTTTTCTGGTAGCATCTTTAGGATTCTCTATGTATAGTATCATGTCGTCTGCAAACAGTGACAGCTTTACTTCTTCTTTTCCGATTTGGATTCCTTTTATTTCTTTTTCTTCTCTGATTGTTGTGGCTAAAACTTCCAAAACTATGTTGAAGAATAGTGGTGAGAGTGGGCCACCTTGTCTTGTTCCTGATCTTAGTGGAAATGGTTTCAGTTTTTCACCATTGAGAATGATATTGGCTGTGGGTTTGTCATATATGACCTTTATTATGTTGAGGTAAGTTCCCTCTATGCCTACTTTCTGAAGAGTTTTTTATCATAAATAGGTGTTAAATTTTGTCAAATGCTTTTTCTGCATCTATTGAGATGATCATACGGTTTTTATCCTTCAGTTTGTTAGTATGGTTTATCACATTGATTAATTTGCGTATACTGAAGAATCCTTGCATTCCTGGGATAAACCCCACTTGGTCATGGTGTATGATCCTTTTAAAGTGCTGTTGGATTTTGTTTGCTAGTATTTTGTTGAGGATTTTTGCATCTATGTTCATCAGTGATATTGGCCTGTAGTTTTCTTTCTTTGTGACATCCTTGTCTGGTTTTGGTATCAGGGTGATGATGGCCTCGTAGAATGAGTTTGGGAGTGTTCCTCCCTCTGCTCTATTTTGGAATAGTTTGAGAAGGATAGGTGTTAGCTCTTCTCTAAATGTTTGATAGAATTCTCCCGTGAAGCCATCTGGTCCTGGGCTTTTGTTTGTTGGAAGATTTTTAATCACAGTCTCAATTTCAGTGCTTGTGATTGGTCTGTTTATATTTTCTATTTCTTCCTGGTTCAGTCTCAGAAGGTTGTGTTTCTCTAAGAATTTGTCCATTTCTTCCAGGGTGTCCATTTTATTGGCATATAGTTGCTTGTAGTAATCCCTCATGATCCTTTGTATTTCTTCAGTGTCAGTTGTTACTTCTCCTTTTTCATTTCTAATTCTATTGATTTGTGTCTTCTCCCTTTTTTTCTTGATGAGTCTGGCTAATGGTTTATCAATTTTGTTTATCTTCTCAAAGAACCAGGTTATAGTTTTATTGATCTTTGCTATTGTTTCCTTCATTTCTTTTTCATTTATTTCTGATCTGATCTTCATGATTTCTTTTCTTCTGCTAACTTTGGGGTTTTTTTGTTCTTCTTTCTCTAATTGCTTTAGGTGTAAGTTTAGGTTGTTTATTTGAGAGTTTTCTTGTTTCTTGAGGTAGGATTTTATTGCTTTTAAACTTCCATCTTAGAACTGCTTTTGCTGCATCCCATAGGTTTTGGGGTGTCATGTTTTCATTGTCATTTGTTTCTAGGTATATTTTGATTTCCTTTTTGATTTCTTCAGTGATCTCTTGGTTATTTAGTAGTGTATTGTTTAGCCTCCATGTGTTTGTACGTTTTACAGATTTTTTCCTGTAATTGATAGCTAGTCTCCTAGCGTTGTGGTCAGAAAAGATACTTGATATGATTTCAATTTTCTTAAATTTACTGAGGCTTGATTTGTGACCCAAGATACGATCTATCCTGGAGAATGTTCCATGAGCACTTGAGAAGAAAGTGTATTCTGTTGTTTTTGGATGGAATGTCCTATAAATATCAGTTAAGTCCATCTTGTTTAATGTATCATTTAAAGCTTGTGTTTCCTTATTTATTTTCATTTTGGATGATCTGTCCATTGGTGAAAGTGGGGTGTTAAAGTCCCCTACTATATTGTGTTACTGTCGATTTCCCCTTTAATGGCCGTTAGCATTTACCTTATGTGTTGAGGTGCTCCTATGTTGGGTACAGAAATATTTACAGTTGTTATATCTTATTCTTGTATTGATCCCTTGATCATTATGTAGTGTCCTTCTTTGTCTCTTGTAATTGTCTTAATTTTAAAGTCTATTTTGTCTGATATGAGAATTGCTACTCCAGCTTTCTTTTGATTTCCGTTTGCATGGAATATCTTTTTCCATCCCCTCACTTTCAGTCCATATGTGTCCCTAGGTCTGAATTGGGTCTTTTGTAGACAGCATATATATGGGTCTTGTTTTCTTATCCATTCAGGCAGTCTATGCCTTTTGGTTGGAGCATTTAATCCATTAACATTTAAGGTAATATCAATATGTATGTTCCTATTACCATTTTCTTAATTGTTTTGGGTTTGTTTTTGTAGGTCTTTTCCTTCTCTTGTGTTTCCTGCCTAGAGAAGTTCCCTTAGCATTTGTTGTCAAGCTGGTTTGGTGGTGCTGGATTCTGTTAGCTTTTGCTTGTCTGTAAAGATTTTAATTTCTCTGTCAAATCTGAATGAGATCCTTGCTGGTTAGAGTAATCTTGATTGTAGGTTTTTCCCTTTCATCACTTTAAATATGTCCTGCCACACCCTTCTGGCTTGCAGAGTTTCTGCTGAAAGATCAGCTGTTAACCTTATGGGGATTCCCTTGTATGTTATTTGTTGCTTTTCCCTTGCTGCTTTTAATATTTTTTCTTTGTATTTAATTTTTGATAGTTTGATTAATATGTGTCTTGGCGTGTTTCTCCTTGGATTTATCCTCTATGGGACTCTCTGTGCTTTCTGGACTTGATTGACTATTTCCTTTCCCATATTAGGGAAGGTTTCAGCTATAATCTCTTCAAACATTTTCTCAGTCCCTTTTTTTTCCTCTTCTTCTTCTGGGACCCCAATAATTCGAATGTTGGTGCATTTAATGTTGTCCCAGAGGTCTCTGAGACTGTCCTCAATTCTTTTTTTTTTTTTTTTTTTTTCTTTTTGCGGTATGCGGGCCTCTCACTGTTGTGGCCTCTCCCGTTGCGGAGCACAGGCTCCGGATGCGCAGGCCCAGTGGCCATGGCTCACGGGCCCAGCCGCTCCGCGGCATATGGGATCCTCCCAGACCGGGGCACGAACCCGTATCCCCTGCATCGGCAGGCGGACTCTCAACCACTGCGCCACCAGGGAGGCCCTGTCCTCAATTCTTTTCATTCTTTTTTCCTTATTCTGCTCTGTGGTAGTTATTTCCACTGTCTTATCTTCCAGGTCACTTATCCGTTCTTCTGCCTCAGTTATTTTGCTATTGATTCCTTCTAGAGAATTTTTAATTTCACTTATTGTATTGTTCATCATTGTTTGTTTTCTCTTTAGTTCTTCTAGGTCCTTGTTAAACGTTTCTTGTATTTTCTCCATTCTATTTCCAAGATTTTGGATCATCTTTACTATCATTACTCTGAATTCTTTTTCAGGTAGACTGCCTATTTCCTCTTCATTTGTTAGGTCTGGTGCGTTTTTTTATCTTGCTCCTTCATCTGCTCTGTATTTCTCTGTCTTCTCCTTGTGCTTAACGTACTGTGTTTGGGGTCTCCTTTTCACAGGCTACAGGTTCGTAGTTCCTGTTGTTTTTGGTGTCTGTTCCCAATGGGTAAGGTTTGTTCAGTGGGTTGTGTAGGCTTCCTGGTGGAGGGTAGTAGTGCCTGTGTTCTGGTGGATGAGGCTGGATCTTGTCTTTCTGGTGGGCAGGACCACACCCGGTGGTGTGTTTTGGGGTGTCTGTGAACTTATTATGATTTTAGGCAGCCTCTCTGCTAATGGGTGCGGTTGTATTCCTGTCTTGCTAGTTGTTTGGTGTGGGGTTTCCAGCACTGGAGCTTGCTGGTCGTTGAGTGGAGCTGGGTCTTAACGTTGAGATGGAGATCTCTGGGAGTGCTCTCACTGACTGATATTACATGGGGCCGGGAGGTCTCTGGTGGACCAATGCCCTGAACTTGGCTCTCGCACCTCAGAAGCTCAGGCCTGACACCTGGCTGGAGCACCAAGACCCTGTCCGCCACACAGCTCAGAAGAAAAGGGGGAAAAAAGAAAGAAAGAAAGAAAGAAAATAATAATAATAAAATAAAATGAAGTTATTAAAATAAAAAATAAAAAAATATTATTAAAATTAAAAAAGTAAAAAGTAAAAAAAAAAAGAAGAGAGCAACCAAACCAATAAACAAATCTACCAATGATAACGAGCACTAAAAACTATACTAAAAAAAAAAAAAGAGCAGACAGAACCCTAGGACAAATGGTAAAAGCAAACCTATACAGACAAAATCACACAAAGAAGCATACACATACACACAAAAAGAGAAAAAGAAAAAAAATATATATATATATAAAAGGAGGAGAGCAACCAAATCAATAAGCAAATCTACCAGTGATAATAAGCTCTAAATACTAAACTAAGATAAACATAAAACCAGAAACAAATTAGATGCAGAAAGCAAACCCCAAGTCTACTGTTTCTCCCAAAGTCCACCACCTCAGTTTTGGGATGATTCGTTGTCTATTCAGGTATTCCACAGATGCAGGGTACATCAAGTTGATTGTGGAGATTTAATCCGCTGCTCCTGAAGCTGCCCAGAGAAATTTCCCTTTCTCTTCTTTGTTCGCACATCTCTTGGGATTCAGCTTTTGATTTGGCCCTGCCTCTTCATGTAGGTCATCCTCTGGCATCTGTTCTTTGCTCAGACAGGAGGGGTTTAATGGAGCGGCTGATTAGGGGGCTCTGGCTCACGCAGGCCAGGGGGAGGGAGGGGTACAGAATATGGGGTGAGCCTGCGGTGGCAGAGGCCAGCATGACAGACGTGCTATGTGTTCTCCCAGGGAAGTTGTCCCTGGATCACGGGACCCTGGCAGTGGCAGGCTGCACCGGCTCCCAGGAGGGGAGGGGTGGATAGTGACCTGTGCTTGCACACAGGCTTCTTGGTGGCTGCAGTAGCAGCCTTAGCGTCTCGTGCCCATCTCTGGTGTCTGCGCTGATAGCAGCGGCTCGTGCCCGTCTCTGGAGCTCCTCTAGGCGGTGCTCTGAATCCCCTCTCCTCACACACCCTGAAACAATGGTCTCTTGCCTCTGAGGCAGTTCCAGACTTTTTCCCGGACTCCCTCCCGGCTAGCTGTGGCACAGTAGCCCCCTTCATGCTGTGTTCACTCAGCCAACCCCAGTCCTCTCCCTGGGATCTGACCTCCTAAGCCCGAGCCTCAGCTCCCAGCCCCTGCCTGCCCCAGTGGGTGAGCAGATAAGCCTCTCGGGCTGATGAGTGCTGGTTGGTACTGATCCTCTGTGCGGGAATCTCTCCACTTTGCCCTCCGCACCCCTGTTGCTGCGCTCTCCTCCGTGGCTCCGAAGCTTCCCCCCTCCACCACCCACAGTCTCTGCCTGCGAAAGGGCTTCCTAGTTTGTGAAAACCATTCCTCCTTCACGGCTCCATCCCAGAGGTGCGGATCCTGTCCCTATTCTTTTGTCTCTGTTTATTCTTTTTTCTTTTGCCCTACCCAGGTATGTGGGGGAGTTTCTTGCCTTTTGGGAGATCTGAGGTCTTTGCCAGCGTTCAGTAGGTGTTTTGTAGGAGTTGTTCCACGTGTAGATGTATTTCTGATGTATGTGTAGGGAGGAAAGTGATCTCCATGTCTTACTCCTCCACCATCTTGAAGGTCCCCCCCATCTAGTTGAATTTTATTTGACATCATTATCTCCCATCCTTTTGGTAGAAAGATGTTTGTTTACCCATCTCATAGCTTGGATAGAAAGACAGATACAGACAAGTTTAAAAAGCCCAGGGAATTCCCTGGCGGTCCAGTGGTTAGGATTCTGCACTTCCACTGCAGGGGGCCCAGGTTCAATCCCTGGATAGGGAACCTAAGATACCTCAAGCCACCTGTGGTGCGGCCACAGAAATAAAAATAAATAAATAGTCTAAGAAACGTACACAAATGAAGTATTATTGGTTAAAATATAATAGTGTTGTCAAAAAGTTGAACTCTAATCTTATCAAGCTTCTAGATTTAGCTAATAATTTATAGGAAATTCAGGGTAAAACATCCTGATATCTCTAATTAATTGGAGAGAGAGAAACAGGAGAGAAAGAGCCTGAGATTTAAAGACTGAAAGAGACTTAAAAGAAATAGCAACCATGTAATTGCCATGTACAGACCTTACTTGAATTCTGATTTGAACAAAAACTTATTGCATCTCATTGAGGTGAATATTCAGTAACTTTTACTTTCATGTTTAATAATTTAAATCAAAGTTTATAATAGATTTTCATTTGTTAAATATCAATAGTAGAATTTTTAATATAGAGCATTAAAGGCACAATAAATTAAAATATTTATTTCAAATCATATACATATTTTTGGTGCAAAGAAGTAAAATAAAATGTTCAATAACTAGACTTTTAAGCAGAAAAATAATTCCATTAGGATGAAATTATGGAGGGAGAGTAGAAAATAAATAATGCATTTATGGAAATAAAGAAATGTAACATTTCAAGAGTTTCCATATTTTGAAAAAATGGTAAGATAGGTATCAAATTGCTGTGGGACCTAGATTCTGTGGATACATTTAAAACGGTTTTATTTTGTAATGTCAGTATTTAAAACAAGCTGGAAATTATATTCTTTGTAACTGTTACAACTTGTGATGAAAAAATTTAGACACCAACCTAAAAGTGTGATAAGGGTACATAGTCTCGAAATTCTTTGGGGGGAAACACAAGCAAAAGAATTTGAAAACCTCTGTCAAATTCACCATGCCTCAATATTTTTTAACACAAATCCCTTTTCTTGCACAATACTTATCCATAGTCTTCAGCATGCATTTCAGAAAACAAAAATTTAGATATGCTTGAAAATCTTGATTGGTGCACTATAGTACCAGGAGGTGTGTGCTCTCATCATCATTCATTCATTCATCTATTCACTCACTTAATAAACATTAATTGAGAGGGTACTAGGTTCAAAAACCTGGGCCAGGCCCTCAGGAAATACCCACTCAAATCACATACAATGATTAAATCCTTTAAGTAAATCCTTTCATTATAGGGCCTATAACAATGATCAAATTCTTAAGCTCTGGCCTTGGTTGACACTCTGCTGGATGAAAATAATAAGGTTCGTGCAGTATTCTCCTGAAAACAGCACAAGCATGTAAGAATAAAAAAGAGTATTTCAGAAGTCAGGTCATTGTTCCAAAACAATGAGAATTCTATTCTTAATTGAAATGGCTTCTTTGTTGTCTTGCAGGACCCCTGAAAAGAACTAGAAGCCAAGTTGTAAGGTTTATATCAGAGAACACATCTTTATTACAGGTGGGAAAAAAAAAAAACCAAACTCAAGTAAGACAGGCTAGGAAGTGATGGCAGTATTCTGGATCTGTCACTCTTTGCCCCTAGACTTTGCAGATGTTTGGAAGATTGTGTGTACACGGAGTTCTGATCCAGAGATGGTTTACCTGCCGCAGTGTGACCAGCTCTGTCGGACAGAGTCAGCTATATTTCTGGGGACTTAGAAGATGACATTAATATTGCCCATATTTATCATGGAGAGGAGGCACAGGTGCAAGCTGCAATCCTGAGACCTGTGGGTTCAGTCATGAGTGTGTGCTGCTTTCTGATGTATATGTTAAATTAAACCCAGCAAGCTTTTTTTAGGGAATTTTTTATTCTCTGTTATGTATTTATATCAACCTGCCTTCCTTAACTTACACACACTCATTCACACATTCTTACACACTTCAGTGTGATTCCTGTACAAACGATCCCTTCTTTGACTGTTCAGAGAAAAATCCCTTTTGACAGGGACGGGGGGTGGGGGATGGAAAACTCACTCTTCTTATTTGAAAAACACAGGAGGTCTAACTGTTCTGGGGGTAGTTTTGCAGGATGCAATCTGCAACCTAGTTTTTTGTTTGTGTTTTTTTTTATTTTTAGCAATCAGAGAGCAGACTTCTGCCTTTATTCAGTGATTACTTAAAACCTCAAGAAGAGATCTAGTCCACTGTTCTCAGAGGCTGATTGTAGGCATCATAAAACCCAAGGATTTCTTCCTGTCATCTTTGTTTACCCACTCATTCAACAAATGTTTAATGACCACCTATAGCATGCAAAGCTCTGGGCCAAGCATTAGGCAGAATTATCTGTATTTCATAGATTCTAAGACATGCATTTTTCAACACTTAATGTCTCTGAATTCAGGATGTTTCCATGGCATTGGCTTTTTCTTTCTTAGGGGTACCAAAAACAACTCCATGTCTTACAACCAATGGCCTTTTAGATTTGATGGAATACCACATTGTCCATGACCTGTCTGCTTTCACCAAAAGAAGGAATATGCAAAATAAGAGGAGTCAAAACTCACAAATCAGAAAGCTTTTCACTTATCATCAGCTTTTGGAGCAAAAGAAGAGGTCTTGGAGCTTGTGTGATTTGAAGATGATCTGCATGTTTCATTAATTCAAGCTGTCCTTGGCCTTAGAAACATATCATAACTAAGTATGGATTATCTATTGTTATTCTATAGTTTTTAAATTCACAGGTGACTTTTTAAAATTATTGTAGAGTGTGTGTGTGTGTGTGTGTGTGTGTGTGTGTGTGTGTGGTGCCTTCTACCAAAAAACTCATTTGGAAATTGATTTTTGATCCATTGTTGAAGCCATAATTTGAGGAGACTGTTTCTTAGGATATATTATCTATAATATGTCAGTAGAAACTAGTTAGAAATATTTTTAATTGAGCAAAAGAAACGTTTTTCAGTTCCTTTATTCATCCAAACATTTTAGTGTCTGACCCATCCCTAAGGTGGGTCAGACACTAAAAAGTGCTGTTAGAGGGTAGAAACAATGGGATGTTATTTTTGCCTTCAAGAGACTTACAGTCTAAACAGAGAGAGGAAAACCTGTAAACCACGAATGCTCACATAAGAAAGAATGAAATGAATCCTCTAACCAAGACCCAGCGATGTCTACATGCGGTCCGCATCACTTCATAGTGTTACATTGACCTTTAAATATAACAGAATGAAGGCTGTTCTCCCCCTTCCCCTGAAACATGACTGTTCCAGAAAAAAAGACCCCCGGGGGTGGGAGAGCTCAGAACAGTGTCCCAAAGTAGCCCTTCCATCGTTGATTTAAAGAGATAACTGCCATCCACTGGGGGATAGCAAGGACTACATATTTTGAAAGCTTCACAGTCAGCCAAAATTTCCAGGCCTATATAATTGCTATCACTAGTTTCTACCCAAAGATAGGACCTACCATCAATGTGTTTACCCCATTCTAATTCCATGATGGCACTATCCTTTTTCTTCCCTACTCAGCTCCTCCTTGACTCCTCTCAACACTTTCAATTGCCTTCAAAGTCCTTCATCTTCAATCTCCTCATAAAACGTTCCCCCCTCCTTTTTTTTGGAACTGGAAGCTCTTCAAGGGCAGAAACCAAGGCCATGCTGACACAGAGTAGACCCCAAAAATAAACTTTACTGTAGCATGGAAGAAGGAAAGGAAGAGAAAGAAAGGAAGATAGCTTATCTTCTTGAATTTGTGAGTTTAATAAACTGTAGGAAATTGGGGGGCCATCACAAGAAGGAAATTGTATCTTGGAGTGCTGAGAAAATTCAACTCTGGGTTTTCCCTCCAGGAAGTATCATCTGAGAGCAGTGAATCTCAGCCTAACCTTTGCCCCAGCACATATGACAGCTGATGGTCACATGAATGACAGATGGCTGGGGGCTTAGTCAATTTACCTGAAATTCTCAGGGCATTGACTTGCAAACTACCTTTCTCTCCTACCTGGTATGCAGGTGATTAGAAGTGAAGTTATTAAAGAGATAATATCAAATTCACTCTAATTTACAGGGCGGGGGAAGCAGATCACTTGCACATTTTGCCAGTTTATTTGTAGTAACAGACTTCTTGAGACAAACCATCTATGGATGCCCCGTCACCACCAGCAGCTCCCACCCCACACGCCTTCCACCAGTTTGCCTGCCTCCACCCTCAATTCAGACCTAGAAGTCAGAGTCTACAGTAACAGGAACTCTGCCCTCAGCCAGTTCCCAAAAAGGCCCTGCTTTCCTCTTTTAACTCATAAAATACCCGTAAGACCTGTAAACAAAAGCAAAAGTAGAAATATTACCAATTTAAGAAGAAAATCACCCATTCTAAATATGTTCGTCTTATTGAGAAACAAAGCACACAAACAAAAACCTTTATTTCTAGTGTGCCCAGGTTTATGATGTTTAATTTTTAGACCATCAAATTCCAAAGGTTGAGACTTTAATAAAGGGTAAAATGGACTGGCCCATCGCCCTTCTCCCAGGGATGTGGAGGTGACCATGTTACAATATAGTTTTCCCATCCTTCCCACCCAAGAGATCCGTTACCCACATGCCATACATTGGTGGTCACTAGATAGGGGTGCCAAATTTAGCAAATAAAAATACATGATACATGGCTAAATTTGAATTTCAGTTAAACAACAAATAATTTTTTAGTATATGAATGTCGTATGTAATATTTGGAACATATATGTGCTAAAAATTGTTTCTCTGGATTTCAAATTGAGTTGGGTGTTTGTATTTTGTCTGGCTTGCTTAGGACTCACCAAACACTTTTATATCCACTGTTTCTTCCGGTCAAAGGAATTTGAAGTAATAAGTACCTAATAATGGTAGCAGTTCAAGTATTGGGCAGTCTATCAAAGGAGAAGTATTTGGGGATTTCTTAGCATTTCAGAAATCACAATACAGGGAAAGGTCCAACTTACTTGTGAGAAAGGAGACCGGTCATAGTTATAAGGGAGGGAAGGAAGACAGCCATCAACAGAGTAAAAGATCCGGAGATCAACTCGGTGGTTTGTGACCACCTGGAGGGGTGGGATGGGGAGGGTGGGAGGGAGGGAGACGCAAGAGGGAAGAGATATGGGAACATATGTATATGTATAACTGTTTCACCTTATTATAAAGCAGAAACTAACACACCATTTTAAAGCAATTATACTCCAATAAAGATGTTAGAAAAAAAAAAAGATCCGAGGGGAGATACATATATTTTTCAGATTATTTTCCATTATAGGTTATTACAAGACACTGAATATTGCTCCCTATGTTATACAGTAAATCCTTGTTGCTTATCTGTTTTATATATAGTATAACTGAATCATTTTGCTGTTCACCTGAAACTAGCACAATATTGTAAATTGACTATACTTCAATAAAAAATAAATTATAAAAACATCCAAGGGGAATGGAGCATCTGCTGGGGACCACAGCAGGCACAATGTGCCGGGCTCCCCAGTGCCAACCCAGGGACAGCCAAATCTGTGCAGTCCTGTTGCCTCCCTCCTGGGCCTCCATAGAAAGTGGAGAATGAGGCCCAGTTCAGTGCTTTAGAAGCCATAATATTCTGACAGAGGAACCCAACTGATGTTCAGCTTCCTTCCTTTGCATCTCAGCCCTGGACTTTCACACAGTTCTCATAAAGGCGAGACAAATATTTACAGATAGAAAATGGTAATAGGGGCCTTGATAAGCTCAAAGAAACAGTCAAATCTGTGTGTGGATCATTTAATCACAGTATCTGGAATATATAAACATGGCACATACATCCCCCCTCTTTTTTTGTGGCCTCAAAATTTGATCCAAGTCTGGGAGTTTAAAAGTCCCATTTTGTGTAATCAGGTTCTGGTTGAACATGATTGCTGAATTATTTTAAATTGAAGACACATGTCTGGAGCCTGAGCTGTATGTATTATTTCAGGATGGTGTCCATTAGGTCTTATCCACAGGGGCTATCTTCAACTTTTGCCACATTCAATGCATTCTTTATACATCAGTATTTGCAAAACGGTGAATCATATATAAGGGAAAATTGGAGGGAATATGGTACTCGTTAAAGGGTGATTTTTTTGAAATTATCTTGAATGCATTATTCAGACCTGTTCCCAGTCTCCCCTGGTAAGGGTCCCAGTGCTGGTTGGAACTTTTCTGGGGAAAAAAAGAATATTTTAAAGACAATAACAATGCATAAATAAATAAAACCCTGTAGTTGTGCAAGACCCTTCTGCAAAGTTACGGCTTTGAAAACTTTACAACTGAATCAACATTTACTTTAACTCCTTGTCAGCCCTAAACACTTTAAGTGTCTTAATTGCAGATTTAATTGTTGCCACTGCCATGGGCTTTTCCCTTTGAATGCATTTTTCCCTGAACTGAGCCTTTTGTCAGACTTCACCTCGCAAGGGCAGCCAGTTGATTTTGTAAATTGTTGCATCATGTCAAGGGCGCCTATCCTGATTTGAAGGTGGCTGATTCTCCATGAGTGGTGGTTGGGTTTGGGGAAATCCTAATGCTGCATCAGTCCAGGGACCCAACCACACCAGACATCACTCTCCTCCAAAGACGTCCTCCATGCTAAGAGCTGGGACATCTGTTGCATGCTTGTTTGTTTTAACAGCTTTATTGATGTATAATTTCCATACCATAAAATTCACTCATTTGAAGTATACAATTCAATGATTTCAGTAAATTTGTGGAGTTGTGCAACCATCACCACAACCTCCTTTGAAAATAATCCCATCATCCCGGAAGAAACTCTGTGACCACTTGTAGTCACTCCCCATTCCCACTTCCAGCCCTTAGTAATCACACATCTACTTTCTCTTTCTATGGATTTGCCCTTTCTAGACATTTCATATAAATGGAATTATACAATAGGCGATCTTTTCTTATCCGGCTTCTCTCACTTGGTATAAACTTTTTGAGGTTCATCCATATCTCAGCATGGATCAGTGCTTTGTTTTTATTGCTGACTAGTATTCCATTGTATAGATATACCACATTTTGTTCACCCAGTCATCAGTTGACAGACATTCATTAGGTTGCTTCCACTTTGAGGCTACTATGAAAAATGTAGCTGTAAATATTCGTTTACAAACAGGCATTTTTGAATGAATTTGATGTAGGATTGTTAATGCCATTCATCGTAAAATGTAAGTTGGATTTACTTTTACTTTTTTAAGAAGTTATCCATGGTTTTGTTAAAGCTGTCTATTGAAACATTCCAGAATGAAGTAGGCTTCTGAGTGCTTCAAGAAATAATATTTATCAGAGTGAGAACTGTAGTGATTCCAAGACATAAAGTAGTTAAGAATAAAGGAAGGGAACACTTGGAAATTTCAAGACTACAAATGACCTTCAGAACAGCCTCAGCTCCTTCTGTGCCAGTCCAGACCTGGAGTTTAAGAGCTCAGACCCACTCATGCCGCCACACAGCCCTTCCTCCTGGCAGCCTCAGCACATGCTACCTGATTTTAGAAAGTCCTGCTGACTTAAATAACATGGAGGCTACTCAGAGAGAAGTCAAGTTGGAAGTGGCAGGGAGGTGAACAGGTCATAACACGGGAACAGAGTTGTCAGGCTGTGTTTATTTCATGCCTTCTAAGCCTCCTGCGACTGATGGAGATGCTGGCAATTCTGTCATTGGGGAGTGAGGGTTGAACATGGTAGGGAAGCAGCTGTATCAAAAAGTGCCCTTGCACGCTGGCCCCAAATCACCCACCTCAAGCTGTGAAAAACCCATGTCATGAGAAATCCTTTCCCCAGGAATTGTCACAGAAAGCAGGCATACAAAAAGTACCATGGTTTACAAACTGTGATACTGATCAAAGGTAAAGCCAGCATTCTCGTCCTGGCTTTTCACTACCGTTCTTTGTGGCCTTGGCCAGGTCACTAACCTCTGTGGGCCTTGGTTTCCTCGTTGTGAAGTGTCAGGATTTGATATCATGATTCTGGCCTAAGGTTTTTTCTACATGCAATACTCTATTTCTCTGATGACTTTGAAAAGTTATACTTCTGAAACTCGCATTTAAAAGTTAAACCAATATCATCATCCTGTTAGCAGTCAACTTACTGATGGCAAGAGGCACGACCTGGAACACCAACTAGTGAATAATTCGCATTTGGAACACAATTTTTTAAAATGCCACACAGCGTCCCTGTGGCACGCCAACCATATTTTTGCAGATAGGAAAATTGTTGTTGATTTTTCTACAAATTCTCTTGCAAGTCATTTAGCTTCTTTGTGTCAGAGTTGGGAATTGAACCAGCATTTTAGGGCTTCCAGACCTTTATTGTATCAATTACTCCAGATTGCCTGGGAGCAAAGAAAATAATCATTCAAGAGTTTGTGTAAAATAATCCACCGTTAAAAAAATCTCTGACTCACTGGCCAAAAAAAGCCATTTTTTCCTGTTTTTGCTTTATGGTTCATGTTCTTATTGGAATGGTGAGATCTTCCTGGAGAAAGAGGTTGGAGGATGGTTATAGCTTGACAATAGGGTGTGAGGCTTTATTCTCCCAAGAATAAAGAATGCCCCCTGCTGAGAAGAATACCAGCATATCTTCTACTCCCTTTCCCTTGGATGCCTATGTTTTCTCTCTTGCCTGTGGAGCAATCTGACATCTCTTGCCCAGTCTCTGAGACACAAAGGCAGCTCCTGAAGGCTTAACACTGCTTTCATTAGGACTTTCAATGCATGTCTTCATGAAAGGCAGCAGTCTCTGTCCACTTCCCCATGGCAAGGACCAGCCATGGGGTTCTCAGTGATGCCTGCTCCTTTCAACTTATGCAGAGCATTCCGGAGCCCTGGCATTTTGACTGTTCTCCAAAGTCAGTGACCAGCCTGGTAGTGAAAGAAATCTGGGGACAGATGGTATGAAGTTGAAATCACATCATCCCTACTCTCTCCCAAATGCTGGCCTGTTGTTTTGGCAAATCTCCACAAAGCTCCGTGGCATTCATGCTGGTCTGATGGAGGTCTGCATCTTAAACATTGATGCCTGAACATCAGGGCTGATGGCAAGGTGGCACATTAAAGAGGAAATTGCATTAATGTCATGTGGTCCCTTCCTGACAATCAGAACCCCATGTAAACTTGAAGAAGTCCACATGCCACCAGACAAACGAAGAGGTCTCTTTTCACTTATAGACCCATCTGTTGTTGAAAAATAACCTGATATCAGTGAGAAGCCATTCCATGTTTGAAAGGGAGCTCATTCCTTGAGACAAAAATGGCTGCAAAGGTTCTTTCTGATGTTCATCTTTGAATTTAGCTGAAAGGTACTCTTGCAAAGCCATCTGAAGCAAGTGCGGAGCATCATGGAAGGATATGGACATTCTCCCTTGATTTGCTGTGCCTGACAACCCTTTGCTTCACCTCTTCCATTTGTAAAATAGAAATGGTTAGTGTCCAATTACAAACCAAACATTAACAGCCCAGGTGACTTCTCATGCACCTCTGAAGACACTGAGTAGGGAGTAGAAGGAAGTGACAGGAGGAGGAAGGACCCCGTGGTGTACCCTGGAGGGATGGCAAAGATTCACAGCTCAATCTAGGTGATGCTGGCTCTACTTCTTCCAATCAACAACTTTCAGAAATGCCACCAACAACGTAGGGAGCAATCAAGATGTTTTGGTTGGTACTAACTCCTGGCCTGATGGTGTGAGTTTATTTTCATAGTGAAGAATTATATTTCCTCCTCTCTTAAATATTTCTAAATGGTGTGACTATTGTATAAGTCTAAAAAGGCAAAACTACTTTAAATTCTTCAAGCAAAGGATTTTTAAGACTACACAAAATGGGGAAATTCCCTGGCAGTCAAGTGGTTAGGACTCTGTGCTTTCGCTGTGGAGGGTACAGGTTCAGTCCTTGGTTGGGGAATTAAGATCCCACAGGCCATGCAGTGCGGCCAAAAAAAAAAAAAAAAAAAAAAAAACCGCTGACAAGAATACACAAAATGGCATGTTACATTCCTCCAAGCTCTTACCAAAAAAAGCAAATACAATTTATTAAAAGATGTATGTCGTACTCTATCCCACTGTCATTCCGAAAGGAGGGAGAAAAGCAGGGAATTTGAGGTTTGATAGTTTGTCTTTAAAAATTCCTACTCTGCTTATTATTGGATGATTAAAAAGTCTGAGCATCAGTATTTTTATTTAGAAAAATCAGCATAATAACAATACTATCATCATCATTATTATTATAGCAACTTTAAAGGATTATTGTGAAAATGAAATGTTACATACTTTTAAAATTGGAAAGCCCTAATTGAAAGTTAGTTATTACTATCTATAGAGAAGAAAAGAGTAAATTCATCAACCCATCTGGCAAAAGGTTTGTCTTTTGTACAGGTTGTTGCTAGAGTGGGATGCAGGGAAAAATTCTGAAAATACCAAGATGAGAAGTGACCTAGTTTGAATAACTTCCTTATCTGCAGTTCTCTCTTTCCGATTATGTCTCCCAAACTTCCTCACGTCTTGAGCATAATCCTATGTGCTTCATAAACAGGGAGATATTGCTGTCAAAAACTCAAAATTGTGTCAGAGAAAATCCTCTTGCCATCTCATATCTCTTCCAATGCCATTTCCTTGGAGCTCACGCACATTTTCCTGGCAAGATGTTCATTATGCAGAGGTTGCTTTGCGATTTCCTTCAACTTCTGCTCACCTGCAGGTTAAACTGTGCCTTTATTTCAGGATATAGGAGAAGCTTTGAAGAATGAAAAATTGGAATCAATTGTGGATAAACTTCTGGAATTAGGCTTTGACATATCATCTCCGTCACGGTTGATTGTAAATGATTCATCACTTTCTCACTCATATTATTGTTAAAAATACTGGAGTCCTGAGTTTCTAAATTAATAAAACCCCTTATAGACAGAACAATATTCCTTAATAACTTATTCCAGACATATATCCATTGTATGAACATATATTGGATGACATTATTAAATGGATCACAGTACTGCATTTCTACCCATAGAGTCAGAATTATCTATGCCTCTGTAAATCAAGAGTACTGTGAGGTTTTCTTTGGCTAATTCAGAGGGAGGAGGTTAAAAAAAAAAACTGGGATAGGAGACAAGAAGGTATAATACTCAAAAGAAAGACAGCTTTAGATTTGGAGAAAAGTGGTCTGTTATTTAAAGAACTGTGTCTCCTTAACATCATACACTGCCAAAACTATGAAAATTATAGTTTTGGGATTGAATTGGGCATCATATGGACAAAACAATTAGATGTTCTTTAAAATCTTCATTTTCATCTTGATGTTATAGAGGTAAGCAGTTAGCCTTAGCAATCCTGCAAGCTAAGAATTCTGAACCTTTTCTGAAGGGAGATAGTCAAGAATACTTCTGAAATTCTGATAAAGATTCCTCTTCCAAGATGATAAATACAAAATTTTGCTCAACAATTCCAGACATTTCATGGATTGTCTGGACTCCATATTACAAGTATCTGAAGTACTTCTGTACCTTCTGAATTTACCCCTTTCTTAGCTATTTTTCACATGAATAATGGACATATTAACAATGGAGAATCTCCTGACATAGGAAGCCATATGTCCTAAATAGTATGTGATATTATTTATGTGATTAATAGTATTGATAAATAATATAGTTACATATGATAAATAGTAACTTTTTGTTTCCAAAAATGTTCAGTCCTGAATAGACAGTAGATGACAGAGACATCATCCTTTTATTAATCTTTCAAATATTGTCAAGTTAAAAATAAAACTATTTTCTGGAAAAAATTCCCCAACTCTTTGCTTTCCAGAAAGAATCTGTATCTTTACATCTGTCTGTTTATTTAACTGTCAATCACCACTGCAACAAACTCTTTCTTAGAGAAGAAACAAGTAAAATCAACCTGAGAGAAAATACCAATTAGAAAAATCCTGGATAAAGAAAGAGCCAAAGAATATAGTAACTCCTTTTTTTTTTTTGACTTATTTTACTTGTTATTTTATTTTTTTAACATCTTTATTGGAGCATAGTTCCTTTACAATGGTGTGTTAGTTTCTGCTTTATAACAAAGTGAATCAAATATATATATACATATATCCCCATATCTCCTCCCTCTTGCTGTTTATGGAAAATGGGTCAGGAGTAAAGCTCTTCCATAAGAAACAAATTTTCCATGCAGATGAAACCTTGGTTTTATTTTTAGACTACGGTATTCTATTATTTTTGAATAATGATGGAAGATTTAATATGCCATTGTTTCTTCCCCATTTTATTGAGAATTAAGATACACCATGACTCTTTAATAAGATACATTAAAAACACATAAAGATATTTCAAATTTTATCAACAGTTTTTATTTAATTAAATCAACTTTTTTGAAATAATGTTATCTTAATCAGAAACAAATAGTTGCATAAATTCATACTCTTCTTTGTTAGCAATTTTCAAAATTTTTTCTTAATATAAAAAATCAAAAGCAACTTACAGTCAAACTTCAAAAATTAATTTCAAACAACTGAAAATTGTAAAAAGGCATATATTTTGTTCTCTTTGATAACATCACCAAGTAAATTATGATATTAAAATACCTAGGTCAAGGGCTTTACTTATGCCACAAAGCCTCCTCCTGTTACGTCCCAAAGAACCAAAAAAGAAAATAATTACATATGGGCAGATTATATACGTGAGAATATTGTATACTTGTACTTTAAAAGGAGTCTCCAAGGTGGCTGCTTTACATAAGAAAATAGCCCACAAAACATAAAATTTATGTGGACTGTTCTGTGTTTTTGCAGAGTAAATGTTTTATTTTCAGAATTACAGATGTAGAAAATCATATGTCCCGGCTAGTGAAAGACCAGTAAACTTTCACATGTTTTGTAAAAACTTAAATGCTGGAGACCAATACTCACAAAATTTAATGATCTTTCAGCTAATGTCTTTAAAAAAATAATAAGGAAAAGAAACAAAACATATACAACTTAAGTGTAGTATTTCCAAATTCTTAAAAAAGGAGAGTGCATAAAATCACCTGTTTTACATTTTTAGTTTGCTTATATTTGTTAAAATTCGTTCTTTTCACAGGAATAAATGGAAATATGAAAGAAATACTGATGTGCCTGGCCCATCTTGTCACACATTGTTTTGAAGGAAGCCAGTTCAGTTTGGGAAATGACAACAAGGTAAAATAAGAATGGGACTGTTTTTTTTTAACATTTATAAAACAAAAAAGAAAAAAAAACGGGGGGGGTGGGCAACAAAAATCAGTAACAACCCACTTTCTTTTAAATACGTTTTACCATTAAAATTGAGGACTTTGTGCAACTGAGTCCTTGATCAGTATCCACAGTGTATACCTTACAAATGAGTTACATCCTAGGTTTCTCTTTCATTACTTGGAACTCAGCACATCTTCTCTTAGAATCAAATATTCCACTGGGTGGGAGGATTCCCTGGCTGGCTCACAAAATTCACAATAACCCACAGTTTAGCTTGCTTTATGTGAGTAGTGTTTAAATGGCAATCAGCCATCATGTAAAATACTTTCTATAGAAAAATGCATTCTCTATCCCATCTCAGGCTTTCAGAAGTACTTCTACCACTGGGACCATAGGTGTAGCTGGGGGATGAAGGGAGGAGGAAAGGACAGGGTAGTTAATTATGACCACCATGAACTCCTAAATTCCCTAGTATTGTTTAAAAAGATAACATCATAACTCTCACACAAATATACAATGAACTCGTGTCAAAGATGTTGTTAACTCATTAATTAGTGAGCCAACAAGTAGGATGTTACCATAGGGTCAAAGAATTCAAGGAACCACACATATATGGACCACAAGGAATGCTGAGATGAATTTACACAGAAATGCAAAAGGCTCTATCCATATGGCAGTGGTCAATTACATTCCACCAGACCCAATTATTTTGCTTTCTTACAGATAAGAATCATTTTCATTATTATCAGTTTTCTACAACTTTCAGAATTATAAAGAAGTTTAAAAACAGTGAAAAGGGATATGACCACAAGAATGCATTAGATAGGGCTTCCCTGGTGGCGCAGTGGTTGAGAGTCCGCCTGCCGATGCAGGGGACGCGGGTTCGTGCCCCGATCCCGGAAGATCCCACATGCCGCGGAGCGGCTGGGCCCGCGAGCCATGGCCGCGGAGCCTGTGTGTCCGGAGCCTGTGCTCCGCAACGGGAGAGGCCGCGGCAGTGAGAGGCCCGCGTACAGCAAAAAAAAAAAAAAAAAAAAAAGAATGCATTAGATAGGACATGCAGTAACTTCTCTTTTATCTGTTTAAAGTGTTTCACAATTTTTCCCAACAATACTATAACAGTAGTCCTTTCAAGATTGACATATCCTGATATTATGGACTGGGGAGGAAATACTGAATTCCAGATAGCAATTCCCACACTATCTGTTAATAAAGTCTATACCAGGGCTGTCCAAAAGAAATGTAATGCAAGCCACAAATGTAGCCATATATGGCATTTTTACTTTTCTGGAAACCACCAGGGGGTGGTTTCCAGGGGGGTGGCCACCCTGTACCACATTTTAAAAAATCAAGTACAATTAATTTTAATAAAATATTTAAACAAACATATGCAAAATATCATTTCAACATGTAATCATATGAAAGAATTATTAATAAGGTATTATATATATATTTTTTTCATTCTAAGTTTTCAAAAGCCAATGTATGTTTTGCACTCACAGCATATCTTAATTCAGACTAGCCTCATTTCAGATGCTTTACTAGCCATATGTGGCCCATGGCTACCAGACAGGACAGGGCTATATAAATCAAACATTCGCGAGCTAGCTAAGTTTTGCATTTCTTGACATATTAATTAAAATATTTAGGTCTGTCCCAGCCCTTCCATGCCCATACCGTTACTTTCAAGGTAGCCAGATTGCCAGATTTCCTCATGTGGGAATGAGGCATGATCAGTGCCCAAGGAAATGTTTGTCTAGTGTGGCCCCATGAATTTTCTCATTAGCAGTCTACACCATTGTCTTTTCCCAGGGAGACCATACATACCCCTGTGATGTGAGAGAGAGAGCGATGAGCACACAGGGACGTGGTGGGAACCATGATAATAAACATAATATTGCTTTGCCTGTCACCTGAGTATGACAGCACCCATCAAAACATTAACTTTTTCATTTTCATATCACCCTTGTGAGGTAAAGAAAGGAGGGACATTTCTCATAATCCCTCTTTCACTGCGGAAAGACAAGAGAAATCTTTCTTCTTAGGAAGGGAGTAACTAAGGTGTATCCACTCAGCCTCTTGTGTATTGCACGGGCCTCAACTGGGCACAAATAGATCCAATTCAGAGTCCTGCCTCTAGGAGGGAGAAAGGACCCTCTCCGCAGCAAGGCCACCAGAGCATCCTGCTGGATACAGCAAAACATCACCAGTGTCAGGCAGGGGCTGAGGAAGAGGGAAATAGAAGAGAACCCAGCTCCACTGCTGAGCCAAAGCAGGGAGGGCACTGGGAACCTCCCTCTTTAAACCAGCATGCTCAGAATCTCTATATATTTATTTGCTTCTCTTTGTGGGCTCACCTCCCTGCAGGGATTTCTGAGAAAAGGATGAAAGTCCCAGGGTCAGACAACCCACTAGGATCCCTGATAAAAAATTTATTTCAGATAATTCTGGAGTAACACTTATTATATTCTGGTGTTTTATATAATCTGAACTAGGAGAATAAACCATAGGGCAGTGTGTGTGTGTGTGTGTGTGTGTGTGTGTGTGTAAGAGAGAGAGAAAATAGCTAAAGGCTGCCCTAAGATCCAACATCTTTCCTTCCTCCTCATTTTCTTAGGACCCCAGGGACTAAAATCAGTGTTCCAGGGACTAGTAGCCCCAAAATAGCCTTTCACACCCCTCCCCTCATCCCCTTCTTGAATTTTCAAAAGAATATACAAGCCATCCTGCTCCCCACCCATTCAGTCAACTGTTTTGACTTCTGGTGGCCGCCATTTGCAATCGTCACTTCATATGCATGAATGGCACTTTTACACCTGGGCGACAGTCATCCCATTCAACTGGCAAGTGTTCATCTGTATTTAACATTAGCTGCTCAATAATAACCTATTGAAGGACTAGGCCTGTTAATGTTTGTATAAGGAGGGGAGCCGTTAAGAAAAGACTACATGTGCTGAATTCAAGAAGGGGGCTATTTCTTTCCTACTATAAACAGAAGTGATTATAAAACCAGAACCCAGAAAGAGTTCCTCACCCTTCACTTTGGCGTGAGGGGGTTTCGTTTCTCTGCAAAGGCCTACTCTCTGAGTGCTGACTTCCCCAGGTTTTTACTGCATTCCAGGGAGAGAGATAGAAACCAAAGCAAACAAAGTGCCCCCAAAGGACCCTCTCCTCCCTCCAAAAAGCTTCTATTTTTAATTCTCTGCAGCTTTTAAAACAGTGGAATGGGAAGGTTTCAACAGTCTGTGGTGGAAGAGAATTCCTGTTTTCTCTAAGGATGCCCAATTTAGATAATCCCTGCTGGCAGCGGGATCCCAGGGCCAGGGCTGGGCAAAGGGGTTTTCTTGGCAGTTTCTTTTCAGCACACTTTGTCATCTCAAAGTAACTTTTAACAACTCTGCTTTCCTCTCTGCACGGGAGTAGAAAACATGTTTTGAGCTGGCGGCAAAATGTACCTAGTTTTCCCTCTGAGCGTCTGTCTCTAATGCCAAAAACACATTTTACTGGTGCTTGGTACTGTGTATGGGCATTTGACTTTAAACCAGGGATCCCTGAGCTCTTTGTGGGATTTCTCATATCCACCCCACATCCACCCCACACGGTGGGTGGCAAATAGTGAGCCCAGCTTTTTTGTCAGGTGGGGGAACAGGGCAGACCCATAGAACATGGCGAGTAGTTTTCCCAAGCCTGTATGGGGAATGTTAGCAGCAAAAGTAAACATTTTTTGCATGGCTCTGTCTGGTTTGTGGCCTCATGGCTACTGCCTCCCAAACACAGATTACAGGGTATCATCCATAGGCATCAGATGTGCATTTGTTGCCCAGCTGCCAAGACATTCATCTGGCAGACATTTCGTAAACTTCAGCCACATGCCACGCACTCTGACTCCCAGAAGCCTGCTCTGCTCACACAGAGGTCTCCTGAGGCTGAAGCAGCATTGGACACCCCTGAACACAGGGACCAGAAGGAAGAGCAGAATTTCTTAAAATTTCCTCTATTTCATCCCAGGCTGCCTTTGCAGAGCTGTCTGTGTACACGCAGGGCTCACTTTCAGAAAGGCATATTCAAGGCAATTGGCTGTAGAAAGTACTAGACCCAAATATCCTCTCAGGGTTCTTAAGGACAGGACTTGAAGCTTGGGAAGGAAGTGCCAAATGATCTGCAGGCGTGAAGGTGAGGAGAAGGGCTCCAACATAGTGGAGAGCTAGGCAGCCCAGATTTCAAAGCTATTTCTACCTCCTCATGTTACAGCCATTAAATCAAGAATTTAATTCTTTAGCCAAAATGCCCCGTATCCTAATAGTGTTCTTACTTGGCAAAATGCTGCTTATAAATATCTCCCACTCTTTCTTTTTCTCTCCAGCTTTCAGAGTTCAACCAAAGCCCATTTTATATTAAATAAGGAACAAAGCAGTAGAAACTAAAAGAACTAATGTGTCTGGGCTCATCCCTTGTCGCATAATTTCATATCAACTTTGAATCCAAGAAAGCCTAATAGTAATTCAGCCATGAAACTGCTGCATAAACTGGGGGAGATTTGGAGCATATGTTTTCAATTCATTTACATTTGACTTATCACAATAGGTTGCTTTTTTTTTTTAAGTTCTATTTCATGTTTAAGAAAATATTTCAGCCTTTTAAAATAAACCATTTAGAGTCTTTCTCCATTCACAACAGGACGTTGCAGAACGCTAAGAGAATTAGGAACTCAAAGGCAGGAAGGTTCAGGGACGGCTCAAAATTCAGAGCCATGAATCCAGAGAGGGTTCAAAAGTTGGCAAAGTGAACCCTCTCATCCCTACCCACAAATAATAAATAACAATCACAACAAGGAAAAGGAGAAAGGGGAAAGCCACTGGAAAGCCATAACTTATCCCGTCTCCAGCCTTACAGCTCTCTCCAATTTTAAAGCAGGAGTTCTTCGGAGAACTTAGGTAGTGCTGCCTGCAGGGAGCTGAGATGGTCTTCTGTCGTAAATTACCTTGCTGGGGATAAGCTTTTCTGCAGGTCCAACAGACAGGCAGCTCTGCAAGACCCATCACCCAGCTCCGGGCTTCTTAAATTATCCTTCATCTGGTCGTGACATCTGAAAACCTACAGGGAAAATGATCACCCCCAAATCTGACCTTCCCATACCACTAGGTCTTTTTTTTTTATAAAGAACTACACCACAAGAGATAGATGCAATAGCATTCGATTTGCAAACAAAAATAGGAGGAAAGATAGAGCTTTCTATGTACTTCTTCGAATAAATAGTACAATTGTTTTCAAACTTGTCCATACTAAAGGTTTTTTTTCATTGCAATGTGACCCCAAGTCCTTTTCCCAACTAAGATAGCCATAGTGACACGAAAATCATTAGAAGCGAGGACTGGAGGGAGCCTTAACTTTTCCCCTTCGTTCTCACTTTACAATCAACAGCCTTGCTGCAGCTTTCCAACCGTATTCAGACGCGTACACACACAGACAGACACATGCACGCAAATATCTGAGGACCTAGAATATTTGAGTAAATGGCTGCAGTAGGTTGAAATGTGATCAAGACCTGAGAGCAGGTAGCAGGCCAAGAGAAATAACTCCTAGCCATAAAAAATGCCTTAATCAATCAGTAACTCTTCCGTATGTCACCTGACGTGTTTAATCTGTCTGCTTTGACGGGACTGTGGCAAGTGGAGCTGGCCACTGGCGAAATTAGAATGGGCCTTTGTGAAGAAGGGCCGGCCGTCAGGCTTTGGAGGGCACGGTGAAGGGCTACACAGAGTAGGCATCTTATAAGTGCCTGTGGGCCAGCTTCTTGTGATGGAGGCTCCAAAAGAAGGAAACAAAGATTTCAGACGTTACAGGTTCAAAACACATCAAGCCAACGGGCAGACACAGTAACAGTCATGTCGTCCAAGAGATTTAACTTCTTCCTTCATTTGCTTCTCCCTGGAATTCAGCCTCTGTCATAAACACTGAGAAATGAGATAGACCTATTCACTTCCACTTTAGTGTTTTAATTCTGGAACTCAGATTTACACCAGAGAGAGGAAAATGTATTCTTTGCAATGTCTGAATCTTCTGAACAAGGGGAAGCCAGTGGATTTTTTAGCGTCAGGCTGGCTAACCTTGGATCTGGTCATACAGTTTGTTGTGAAGGAAAGAGCTTTTTACCAGAAGAAGGAACACACCTTGATCCTGCCAACAAAATGGCTTTTAAATACCTACACTTTATTTAAGAAAAAGAATCATGGTTACTACCTGTGAAGCCCAGTGCTCCTTCCCCTGCACCTGCTGGGACACCCTAGTCACCCTGATCACCTTGGCGTTGAGAGGAGATTATCTCCACTTCCAAGTCTTTATGTAAAGTGATCGTTTAATCCTACCCTGCAAAGTAGGAATAAGCTATCCCCAGTTTTGCAGATGAATAAACTCAGATGTGGACAGAGATCAAGTCATTATCCCAAAGTTATCTAGTGGCAAGACCTCCACTCAAATCTAGGCCACCCACTCGGCCACCTACGCGTGAGACAAATTCCCTCAGAGATGTTTTCGACAAGATTATTTAAGGCAAATGACTATTCAATTTCCGTATTTGTGTGTGTGTGTGTGTGTGTGTGTGTGTATATACCTTAATTCTTTATTTTTGCTCATTTCCTTTTTTCTATTTTAATGCAATTGAAGCGTAATACACATACATAAAAGTACACAAATATTCAGCTCCACGTATTTTCACAAGAAGGCTGGACCCAGCATCTGGATCAAGAAACAGATTATTTCCAACCCACAAGCCTCTCTTGTGCCCTCCTTCAAGTCATTACTCTCCCATCCCCCCAAACATTATATTCCTTTATCCTTCTGTCTCCTATATAGCCAGGGGCGAGGGTGTGTGTGTGTGTGTGTGTGTGTGTGTGTGCTTGGGTTGAAATCCTGCTATACGTTTTACAAACTATACATCCTTGGGCAAGTAACTTAACTCCCCTATGACTCAGTTTTCTCAACTTTAAAATGGGAATATTAACAGAACCTACTTCACAAGGTCGTGATGAAGATTAAATGCTACAGTACATCTAAAGAGCTTAGATCAAGGTAAATAGAAAAGCTCAGGGTAAGCCCTCAGAAAACACCAGCTATTACTTAGGCTGGGACATTTCTCCCCCTCTCAGAGACTGTCTATGAAAGACCAAGAAGGTACAAAGATAATAGAGCAAGGGAGATGGCAGGGGAGAGGAAGAGAGAGGAATTCCAACCAAGCATGTGCTGTCTGCCAGCATAAGAAACAGACCCATCTCTAGGTTAGGGAGAGGATCAGAGCTGAACAGATGGACGGAGAGCTAAAGCAGACGGTTCTCCAGTCATACAGAATCAAGTGTTCAGAGTAAAACTGTTACTTGAAACATTATGTATTTTCTCTTCCATTCTATTTATGCTTCCTACATGTGCAAATATACATGCCAAAGATGAATAAGCAGGAATGCTTTTTGAGACCATCCATGAACTTTCCATGACTCCTAATAGTCTAGAATTGAATGCATATTTTTAAATTTCCAACAATATAAAAACAATGAGTGTGAGCTTTTTTTTCTGCCCAATTCACAATTTAATTCCCGACATAACTTTTTAGGTAGAATAGATTCAGGCATTTTTCCATGTCACATTTCTTTATATTTTTGTACCACTTGAAACATTTTTTACCCATTTAATTTAGAACTTCTCAAAATCATCTGCCGTGTAAATCGAAAGTAAATAGCTCGTTTAAAGCATAGGTTCCAAGAAACCAGAAGCTTCAAAAAAAAAAAAACCATAAGATTGAGAACTTGATGAGCAAGTTTCCTTTTTTTTCCCATCCCAAAGAATGCATTTACTGAGACAGCGATATATTTTATGAAATACTTAACGAAGTCATTGGTTAAAGAAGAAAAGAGAAAGAAGAATAAAAATATGTTTGAAGTAATATTAAAAATGACAAGCATATAACAGCAATTTGAATAATGAATTGACTAAAGAATTAACACCGCTTACATTTCCAACAAGTATGAAATAGGTTGAGGCCTGATATATTGATTCGTTAAGTTTTAATTGGGTTTAGAAAAACTCAAAATTGATAGGGAAAGAAGCATGAGCTTGATTCCATCTGTCTGTCTCTCTGTTTCTCTCTGTCTCTCTCTCTCGCCATTACCCTCCCTCTCTTGCTTCTCCAAGTTTTCTTTTCATACTTGATTTCGAGGTAAGCAGACCAGAGATGACTATTAAACTCTAACACTGCACACTTTCCAGTTCTAGACCTTTTTAACACAGCAGAGATAATGTTACTTACAGAGCTTTTCAACAGCGTGGCCACTGGCTAGCCAAGCCCTCTGAAAGGAACAAAACGCCTCCTTCCTGGGTGGCTGGCTGTGAGCTGGAACAGTACATGATATTCAAGATAAGAAAACGGAAGTTCCAAGCACTGAGCGTGTGTGGTTTAACCAAATGAGGTAAAATAAGAAATGGAAGGACAGTGAGAAGCTGCCTTATTTGCAGCACCGTGTCAGAGCCAGTGCAGGGATTTGGAGTTGGATGCATCTTGATTGAGAAATCATAAGTGGGAAGACCCTGTCCCTGCTCCTTAGCTCTGCATAGATATAAATATGAGATGAGGCAGCTTTGTTACCTTTTAGGGATATCATAAATTCCAAAGAGATCGCTATAAAGTGATTCTTAATGCCCTTGAGCTTGCTTTGGAAGATAAAGTAAATTGAGTTTATAAATTCCAGAGCGCAGCGGCTGAAGATTGTGTCCACTCATTTCTGAAACCAGGGATTACGGGTTGAGCCCTTGGATCCCTCCAACCTTTTAGACAACTGGGTTCACTCTGAACAGGATGCTGGCCATCATCTCAGCCATGACAGCTGGTCTGTAGACTTTAACTCTGGCTGACCCACCCATGGACCACATGACCAACTTCTGTCCAGAAACAAGCTCTGGTCATCACAGCCTTCTTCTGAACCTCAGGTTTCTCATCTGTAAAATGGGGATGATAACAATATTAACTCCTGCCACATGGGGGTATTTCTGCTTAGCCTGCTACAACCTATACGTGAGCAGGGTAATAGACAGACCTGGTCATAATTAGCCCTTTGACCCTCAGCAAGCTGGTCACTTCCTACTCTGGCTCTCCATTTCCTCATCTTTAAAACGAGAAGAACAAGACCCACTTCATAGTGAGTTCAACAACATAAAACTCAATAAATTATCATTTCTGACTTGGCTTCTCTTGTTTTGCCTCGAATTTTTAGTCTCTTTCTTGTTCATGGGAATCCAGCAGGAGCCAGTGATGCTCCGGCTTTATCCTTGGCTCACCTCCATGGACACAACTTAAATTCTCCCCCTTGTAAGTCAAGGGGTTCCCATCAACTTAAGTACCACCTGTCTGGCTGAAGCTCACATGGGACTGCTAGTCCCACATCAGGGGAAGGTAGGGTGGGAGTGTGGACTGACCCCAGTCAGGGTGCTGTCCCATCTCCACATTCTACTCAGCCTCTTCTCTAAGGAAGCCATTGCTAAGTAAACAAAATGGGCATCTCCTCAGTCCCCAGACACTCCTCCTTGACTCATTCCTTATGCTGTCTTCTGGGGTGGTGCCTTCCAGTTGGTTTTTCTAGTACTCCTTTCAGTAAAACATTTTTGAGTGCACACATCAGTGTATGTTTATATATTTATAAATGTTATACATGTGATACTCTGCTGATACATTTTATGCATTCTGAAAACACACACACCACACGGAAATTTTTAAAGAATGAGATAAAAAGTAAGTAGATAAAGAAATTGAATCATTTCCTTTGTGCACCCCAACAGATCACCTCGGGCTCCCTCTGCTGCTGTCCAGCCTCCCTGGCCCTGTGAGAAGAGTATTCTCCCTTGGGATCCTGGACGTCCCACCTTTGAGAGAGATTTACATGTACGGTAACGAAGAGCAGGTAAGCTGACCAGAATAAGCCTCCGCTGTTAGCACAAGAGCATTACCCCAAGCCAGGCTCAGCTTCATGGGTATGGAACCTGTGCAGTCGGACAGGACCGCATACTCAGAAGGGCCCCGGGCTTGGTTAAACCGCAGCTGTCGCCCTCTTGAAATTCTCAAAAATTTTATCCTTTAACTTGTGAGGTCCAGTGGGACAAGGGAGCATGCGTGTGAGCAGAGAGATATGCACAGTAATGCATGCTCCCCCACCCCCATGCTGCCCCACTCACATATAGCTTTAGCAATGCCTCACAAGCACAGTGTTCCAGTGGACCCATTGCGTGTGGGAGTTTAGTGAGACTCAAAGTGAGTACAAGGTAAGCTTATTATGGGAGCCATCTGCTTCCCAAGTGTGGTAGAATGTGCATATCTCAAGAAGTGACATAAAAACAACTGAGTTCGTTTTGTGAAGTGTTTCCACTGTTCTGGTAAGAATTAAATTTATATGCATGTACACACTACAAAAAAGAAATTGCATAATTTCAGTGATTCTGCACGCAAGTTAAATGCTCTTATATTTGCGTTTAAAACTGGCATACCACACTATAAAGATGAATGGTATAATTCATGCTAATAGTTTAAAATTTTTATTTTTAGTTACTTAAAATGACATCAGATAGCAAATGAAAAACACTATGACAAGTTGAGAGACTATGGAAGAAAGGAAAACATTCTATGTTTTACTACTTTTAATGCCCTTTGTTCTTGCTTTTTGAACAAGGGGCCTCACATTGGTATTTTACACTGTAACCACCTCTGCCCCGTGGTCCCTGATTCATCTCTAAATTACCAATCTATCTCTATCAAGAGTGAGTCCGCCCTACTCCCTTCTCTCTCTGGAAGAAAGAGAGAAAATTCTTCCTCCATTTTGCCCTAAGAAAACATCTGTCCTTCCAAGACCTTGGTTAATACACTCAGTTGATTTCATGCTTCAGATTTCATTCATTCAACAAATATTTGTGTATTCATATAGTTAAACTTTAAATAATAAAATGGTAAGTATTTTTCTGACACAGCAGAAAATTCCAGCTGAAGTGGGGAGCTCTCAGTTCAAAAGAGTATTGCTGTTGAAACTCGAGGACTGAGCTCTGGCGCAACTACCCTTCATAATTCTACACCCACACCCAGAAGCTAATGATTTCCAGAGATGGCCACAGCAAAGAATTCACAGGAACATGGGTCACTGTGTCAAGGATCATGTCAAAAAGACAAGGTCCCCAGTTCCAAATATTTCAGGGGTGAAAAGGTCATTCTCATAAATACCGTCTCCTCCACATTCAGCATACCATGGTATGTGCTTTGTCATAATTTGGTGGGTCACCAGCAGAGCCTCCATCCAGGTGAAATTCCTCGGTCCTCACCAGTCAGATGTCACTCTTACATCTCGGTTGATAGCGTCTTCTAAGACGGGAAACAGTCAGGTTTTTGCCTTTAGAATCCACTAAATCAGTGGTTCACAAAGTGCAGTCCAGGCACCCCTGGGGGTTCTGGAGACCCTTCCAATGGGTTCATCCAGCTAAAATTATTTTCATAATAATACCAAAATGTTATTTGCCTTTTTCACTTTTATTTAGTTGACAGTGTAGTTTTCTAGAGGCTATAATCATTGTTCTGTTGGCTAACGAATGGAATGTGTATTTTTGTATTTTAAAGATTTTTTCATTTTAATTTCCAATACAGTTTAATATTTATGAGTATAACCCAGATAAACAGAAGCTCTCTCAGGTCATCACTAATTTTAAAGGATGTAAAGTGGTCCTAAGACCAGAAAGTTTGAGAAGTGCTAGACTAAGTGAAGTAGGTATCCATCGCACTTTGCATTTTCTCAAAAATGAAACTACCCTCTCCTTCCCAAGATAATTCTTTCTCACAGTCCCAGCAGTCACCAGTGATTCTTATAACTCACTAAGATATTGCTATGCCAATGACCAATGGGTAGATACTATAATTCAGCCTTGGTCATTATGACAAACAAAATACTAAAGGTATACACCTATAGGGCTTTACAAAGTGACTGTTCATATGACATAAACTGCAGCTATGTTTTTGAGTAAGCAACAAGATTTTAAATGTCTTTGCATAAAGAAGGGTCCAGTATATATCAATTTTTAAAGTACATTTAAAAAAATATTACCTTGTTTCCCTAAACCAAAACAATAATCAGTTAAATAAATTGCATCTGACAGAGAATATAGGTGGAAAAGGAAATCTCTACTACTTCCTAGAGAATATCTTCAACACACAAGCATGCACACACACACACACAGACACACACAAAACCCTTGATGAACACATATGGTATTTAATGCATACCTGTTATACAACAACCAGTGCTTTTACCTTTTCATGAACTATGAGTCATTCCCCTGCTCCAGAGAGGGTTTTCTGAGCTTCATAAATATTGATCATACTCCCTAAATTCTAACAGGCAGTTTCCTCAAATGCGAATGATACTTCTCAACTTCACTCTGCACTTCCTATATTCAGTCACACTGTTGACTACCATGGGAGAAAAGATATTCCATATAGATGAATACTCCTGATAACCAGAGCTTAGCCACTTCAAACCCCAAGACATACTTTCATTCATTCATTCAAAAACATTCCTGAACCACAAGTCAGAAATTGTGCTGGGCCTTGAGAATACAATGACAAATAAAGCAAAATGTGCCTTCAGAATAGCTTACATTCTACTGGATGTTGAATAGAATTTGTCCTAAAATTTATCCCAAAAGTCTTAAAAAGGGGTGTACGTGAAGAAAATATTAGAACTTCAAATTTTATTTTTATCTTGTATATGTTTTATGATGTAAACAATATATGAGTTTAGTATCGCATGCATAAATTATAAGTAAATAAAAATACACATCTATTGAAAGTGAGTACCTCCCAAATTTTTACTAATGAGGTGTGCAATTTAAAAAGTTTAGAGACACTGATTGAGCATAATTTGGAAGCCCTCCTTTTTGAAAAAAGCACTCAGTCTGTCATCCTCATGAACACTTTCTTGGCTGCTCAGCAGCTGCCTGGGAGTTCATCATAAAATTAGTATATGCTCTATGGAATCTTAAAAAAAAATGGTTCTGAAGAACTTAGGGGCAGGACAGGAATAAAGACACAGACGTAGACAATGGACTTGAGGACACAGGGAGGGGGAAGTGTAAGCTGGGCCGAAATGAGAGAGTGGCATGGACATATATACACTACCAAATGTAAAATAGATAGCTAGTGGGAAGCAGCCACATAGCACAGGGGGATCAGCTTGGTGCTTTGTGACCACCTAGAGGGGTGGGATAGGGAGGGTGGGAGGGAGGGAGACCCAAGAGGGAGGAGATATGGGGATATATGTATATGTATAGCTGATTCACTTTGTTATAAAGCAGAAACTAACACAACATTGTAAAACAATTATACTCCAATGAAGATGTTTAAAAAAAAAAATTTAGTATATGCTCTTAGCTAGCCGGGCTGTAAGTGAATTTAGAGATGATATACTAGACCTTTTCTTTCACATAAGCAGCAAAACCCAGAACAATAAGTGATTTGCCTAAGCCATTTCCCAATTTGGTGAAGGAGTTAGCGATGTTTTTAAAAGTGTGATTCTGAGTCACCAACACTGTGGGAGGGGCCTTGTGAAGATGCAGAATGCTGGACTGAGGATCTGGAGGTTTTCCATCAGAGTCTCCCAGGGCAGGGCCTCAGCTCTGGGCTCTGTACTAACAATGTCCCCGGGAGACTCCCAAGCACTCCAGGGATGGAGAACCCAGGAGAGCGGAGATGGATGCTTGGCCAAGGTCTCTGTGTTCCCAACGCCAGGCTCTCTTCTTCACGCGGGTCGTCTTTGCTTGTTGGAGCAGGAACTGTGGCTCTCAGGAACAGCTGCACCATGCTGTTTGACCCGATAGGGCTGTGGATTGCTGATCTTGCTAATTCTGGGACTGCTTTTTTAGGGGCTTGTTTTTATCTCTTCCTTTGATGTCAGACTGTTTGCCATCATTTCTTACTGCCTTCAGTGTGATCACTACTAATCTCTCTTCCCTCCTTCCTTGTCCCCCTCTAATTTTCTGCTTTTAATTCGTTGTAGGCTGGGAGACTACATAAATGGGCTTGTTAGGAGAGTGTGTTAATTAAGAGTCAATTAGACATAGTTAAAGTGCATTGCTTTGTGACTGGTGTTTCCGCTGCTTCGAGCCTGTTTCGCTTCCTTCCTGCTTCTCGACTGAGTTCCAGAAGGCAGATTGAGGGATGCCTGACCTCTGGATAAGTGGGTCACTAGGATATTTACTTTCTTGTCACATTTCACCGCTGTCAAAGCTCAGAGGGTCTGGCCGGCCCCCCCGGAGGAGCCAGTGTGCTTAATGATTCAGGACACCTGGGTCTGACCCCCTCTTCTTACGTTTCTCTGGGCTCAGAGTGATTTACAGGAAGAGGGGCCAGGATCCAGGAGGCAAGAAGCAGGGCATGCACTCCAGGGTGGACCAGGAAGTAGGAATTCGTTCCTCTGAGAAATACCCTCATTTCCAGTTCACGAAGGGCCTAGGTCTGTCCCCCTCTAGTAGCTGCCTGGAATCACAGCCATGACACACACCCACAGGGGTATCTGAACAGGAGTTGTAGAGGTGGGGGGAACTAACGATGGGCATGGGAGGGGGAGGAGGGCATTCTCTAGCCCAGAAGGCATAATCAATATATTTAACACTAAAGTTCATCCCATACAAAAATACTGCTGTTTTTTTCAAAACCATCAGTGTATAACAATATCTTTAGAGCCTAAGCTTTGTCTGTGATGCCATTGTTAAATGATGTAAAGACAATCATGAAGATCATAAAGTTTTCATCCTCATCTTGTATTGGGAAATGAAAATTAATTGTCCTCACAATGCCCCAGGATCCTTCACCCTTCCTTTATTATACATAAATATATAATCTTTTGAATGGAGACAACTCTTTTGTCTTTCCAAAGTTATAAAATGACAAAAATAAAAAGGAAATAGGAATCCAGAGTCAATGTTATTTTACTTCATGGGGTTCTGTGCTTCGTATGAGCTAATTTCTTGTTTTTCCCGGAAAAAGTAATATCTTTAGCTAATATCCCAGGTCGGGACATGCATGACTGAAGCTGAATTGTGTGTTTATTTAAAAAAAAAAAAAAAGGAATTTTGAAAAGAGGCAAAAAGCGAAAGGTACTTGTATGCAGGGACGGATCGTACTGATCCATTTTCAATGCTTAATTACAAATCTGCTCCAACTAATTTCCTTATTGTGCCCACAGCTGCTGTTCTGTTGTCACCAGTTTATTTTTCTTTGGAAATCTGAAAGGCATCAAGGCTGGCCCTGAAAGTCATCAGGAGCAGAACTGGTGTCCCAGATGCCTCGTTATTGGTCCGTTTGCCAGCCTGTTTTGTTGTTTATGTCTTGCATTCAACTCATTTATTTTGTTCAGACCTTCTTTTGCTTTGAAAATGATTTTAGAACACCGGACTGCTTTTATCACTCAACCGTTTGCCTTGCTGGATAACAGGAACATCATGGTTTAATCAGTATCATCACAATTCCCCATAATCTCTGGGCAGGCCTTGTTTAGTAAATATAAAAAAGTGTAGAGCTCCTAAGACATGTTCAGAATGACCCAGGGGTCTGAGTTTCTTTGTTGGAAAGCAAAAAATGTTTTTCATATGAAATCTTAGTGATTTTGGAAGATTTTCATCTCTAAGTCTAAATGTCATATGGAATGGTTTGGAACTTGCAATGGTCTTGTTTTCACATCCAAGAAGATTGGCTGCTAAAACCAGTCCAAGACACTTCGGGCAGGGGAGGGAGGCACACTATGGATATTAGTAAAATGCCTTGTACTGCAAGCAGCATGACAGAAAGCTTAAATGCTGGTTCCTGGGGATCAGAGAGACCTAAGTTCAGATCCTGACTTGAGCAAGTTATCTTAACCTCTTGCACCTCAATGCTCCCAAACGTAAAAGAGAAATGAGTAGCATCTAACTTCTAGAGTTTAATGAGAAATTACATTAGCTAATGCTTGGAAAGCCTAAGGCAAGAAGGCCAGGCAGGTGGTCAGCTTAAAAAACAAGAGCTATTATTATTACTATTATTTGTTTCTTGGAAGAAAAAGAGCTAGTTGTTTGGCTAAATACTTCTGTTGCATTTTTTGTTAACGACTGTATTGTGGGAAACAATCTAAGTGAATATCAAGGGAAATTGTTGTATTAACTGTTATAGGTAGGGTGACCATATAGTATGTGGTTCAAACCAGGATACTTTGAGTGTGAAGATGTGCATTATGAATAATTATGTGAGGACAATAGGCGTAAATTAGGACCATTCCAGGCAAACCACAACATGCTGTTCCTTGTTATAGGAATCTCAAACCAACACATTATTAGAATGGGAAATAACCTTTGATATTTCCTAGTGCAATGCTCCAGTCTTACAGATAAGGAAAATAAAGTCCAGAGAAGCGATGTAATTTCCCAAGGTCACTCAGCTAATAGTTGAAAACTAGAGTCTGGAATGCTGTTCTTTCATTTTAACTCCAGTGACTGTGGTTCTGTTTTCGAATCTCTTTAGCAAGTCTGGGCACTTTTCTTCTTCCTTATTTCTTCTACTGCAAGAGTCCCAAGCCATCCTACTCTTTTTTGTCTCCATTTCACCCCTGAACAGATGACAGCCTGTACAAAGCAATCCTCTGAAAGGAAGGCTTGTCATTTTTTCAACCTAAATCCCTCATGCTGTTGTTTAAGGCCATTTTCTCTACTTATTCAGTCCTGGGTTGAGAGAGAAAGAGAGCAACTATTCTCTCCCATCTTCCTATTAAGGAAGTTCTTTTAGGTCCCTCTTGGCTATTCTTTGTTCCATTTTCCTTTGGGATCAGTGAGTTACAATTAGTTCTTAACCAGGATACCCCCTTTAAATAATTTTTCCAAAACATCTCACCAGGATGCATCTGTTTCTAAGCCCCCTGGAAACTGCACATGCGAATACCCATCTGTAATCCCTATTAATTGTACAGTATGTATAACATTTACCTATTCTAGATTTCAGCGGCTTTCGCTTCAGGTGATTTTGTTGCATTATTTAGACAAGGCAAATATTCCACGTACAGGATTTGACTTTAAAGAGACAAGGGAGCCAGATGATCAGAAATCACATGTGTCAGGCCCTCCTAAGGTACATCACCAGCCTCTCTTTAATGAAGACCACATTTTATAACAATGCTCCCATGCAAATGCAAATTTATGTAGATTGTTTATTTAGACTAGCGCTTTTGTACATCAATCTCCGTGTACACCCTCCTCTCCTTTTCGCCTTGAAAGAGATAATGTGGTTATTCCAGTCATCTGTCTGCAGGTTTTATGGTCTGGCGTGCCCATAAAGATGACAAGGGGCTGCATTTCACAGGCAGCAGCCTTCCGCTGCCCTTGCCGTTCTGTGTTGAACTAGACGAGGCACAAAGCTAACGCAACGGGATGGGTCCCATGCTGTCCTCCTGGATGTATGGTTCAGTGATGAGCGAGGCACCAACCTGGACAGTCACGCAGCTCCTGGCTGCTGCTGAGCATCGCCGGGGGAATATCCATGGAACGTTCTTCCACACCACTTGAAGTCAGCCAGCCTGACACAACTACCGCCCCTCGCTGTTCTTCTCACTGAGATTTACCTCAGGGTAAAATACATGGCGCCTTTCCACTGCTCTGATTAAAAGCCCACCTTTGGAAGAAGGGCTAAGACATGCAAACGGGAAATTGTTTATTTACCAAGAACCTGGTTAGGAATGAATGAGACCCCAAAACTATCCCTGCTGAGAAGATAGCAGTTCAATGATTTCATTTAAGGAAGCAGCAGGAGTCGTGGTTAACACAGACTGACACCAGATCGATTTGAGTTCAAGCCCTGTATCTCCCACCGTATGACAAGGTTCTTAACCTCCTTCTGCCTCAGTTTCTCCATCTGTAAATTGGGAATGGGATCTGCCTATGGGACTGCTGTGTGGGTTAAATGCAATGAGGCACATAAGTCTCTTAGCATAATGATTAGCATGTTGCAAGAACAACAACAAAAAAACTTTAGCAACGATTTCATCTTTCATAGGGTGCAGTAAAAGAAAGATACCTGATATATTTTGTTTTAAAAAATAGAACACAAAGCTCAAGCAGCAGAGAAGTTCTGACCGTGTGGTCTCTCCCCTGCCTGGAGCCCTCAGGGGCTGATCACGCCACATCCACACGCAGAGGAATGAAAGGGAACGTTTATAACCAGGGCTCCTGGTGGCTTGGAGACAGAGGCCAGTAGGGCAACTTCTCTACACAGAAAGTACAAGCACCAACCCCTCTGCTCAGCGTTGGACTGTTCCCCACAAGCCCCCTGAGCACGTTTCCAGGCTCATCATGAATTTCCCCCATTCATGGTTCCCACTAGTGCTGTGTGCTTCCCCACCTCCACACCTTGGCCTTCTGTTCTCTTTATTCTCTTTATGGGGAACACCCTCCCTTCCAACCTTTGTGTAAAAAACCCAGCTCATTAAAATGCCTTCTCAGTGAAGACCTTTCTTAGCATCTTTTTTCTGTAGGTTAGTGTTATAAACAAGTAATAATAAAAAGCACCTCCTATGAACCCCCCAACCAGAAGGGGTTTACATCTTACATCGCTCCTGGAGAGCACTAACTGTGAGAAGTACCTTGTGGGAGACTATTTGTCTTCTTGTCCTGTTCTCTTTGGAAGACCATAAACTCCACGAAGGCAAGGAAGCGTGTAGGTAGCATGAGACGGCTGAGGACAGTGGTTTTGGGAACTGGGCAGCAGGCACAATAGGAAACAGAGACAAATGATGCTGCTTGCATGTCACTCCAGACGACCAGACAAAAGCAAAAAGGCAGTAAGAGGGGAGGACACGCTCAAAAATGCCCAGATGATCAGGATAACGTTGACCCTATTTCCAGACCAGGCTTGCCTCTAGTTGGACATAGTGGCTTTATCTCTATAGCAAGATCTTGTAACACATCTTATAGCACATCTTATAAAGGGTTGCCTGAGGGTTCATCAGGAACCACAGCTTCCAGAACCAAGTGGGAGAAGGGTCCCCTCCCTGCACCATCAGGTGTCCTTCCCTGGGGATGTCAGTGAGCAGGATGCATCAGCTCGTGCAGCAAACATTCACTTTGATTCTCAGCCATAGAGAAACCACAGCCCTCTGTGTTTATGGAAACCCCGGGCCGCAATGCATCTGGTTTTCAACCACTGAGCTGAAAGCAGAGACAGCCCTGCCACGCTCACATCGCTCTGCACTCCATCCACAGCCAGAAGAGTAGGTGTGGGTTCAGGTTTCATGGTCAGGCACAGAGGCCCTCCAGGTATATTCCAGCTGGTCCATTTGATGTGAAATCTTCCAGCTTGACCAAGAGTCACTGACCTCGAGAGCGGCCGTTTAACCTCCGTTATTTGGTTTATATTGGTAATATTTACACTGGGAACTTGATTAAAGCTGACCTCTTAGTGAAAATGGAATCTGATATGTATTTGCAATCCCCCTGCCTTCTCTACCCAGTGTCAGGTGTCATCTGCTTCACTTCTCCCCTAATTGGCAGACTGGCCTCTACTCTGCCTGCATCCACCTCTCTCAGTAAATGTGTGCAGTGCCTTCCATTGGGTTCTGTACCTTGGTCCCCCACCAGCATGCTTGAAAGTTAACCAGGTTAGGAGCTGCTGCTTGGCTGAGTTTGAGGATAGAGTTAGTCTGTTGTAAAGAGGTCCTGTTCATCATAAGGTACAGGAAAGACACTGGCTATCCCCTGCCCTTTGTGCTGTAAGTAATGTTCTCGGTGTGCAGCCATGGACACTGCACTCCCAGGGAAGGAATGCGGTGGCCAGTGGCTCAGGATAACCCTCCTCTACCTACATGAAAATTTTATCCGTATTGCTTTTCAGATCAATAATGTCTGTAAAATTGAAGGAGAAGCTACTTGATAAAATGTTTGCTTGCTGACATGTCCAGGAATTCTTACTTCCCTCAACTGGCCCAGTTTAGCAAGTTTTCATCAATTACCCCCTTCCAAGGCAGGACAGCCTATAAAAAGATATATCTGAAAGGAACTTTAAATCTGGTGTGGGTGTGGTAGGGCTGGAGGCCTGCATACGAATCACACATGAAAACACAGGAGTTAAATAACACTGTAAGACTCAGGTGGGTAAAACTCTGCTGGCCTATGCGTCTAGAGACCGAGCTTTGCCACGAGCTAGGTTTGGTGCCCATAGTCAGTCACACAACCTTCTGGACCTCCTAGGCTTCCCTTTTAAAGTGGAAGCATTGGCCCAGAAGGTAAATTAGGTCAATTTTGGCTTGACAATATTTGTGGCTCCAGCGATACCAAACAACAACATAAGAGTGTTGCAAGACTGAATGTGATGAAGTTGCAAATGCAAGGTCGAGTCAGAGGAGCGGGATATCATGGGATACTGGTGCTGGGAAGGGGCTACAGTACAAAGCATGGGCGACCTGGGAGCACTGATCCTATGGCCTTGGGTTTATGGTTCCTGCTGCGACTGTGTGGTATGAAGCACAGATGGTATAATATTCCTGGAGGGATGGTTTTCCTTTTGCAGAGATCGGGGTCAGCCTTTCAGCTAAGAAGTGTTTTTCCTGTGATTCAGGCATGCAATTTCATGTCATCCTTACAATCCTGTGAAGCTGCAGTTATTGTTCCCATTTGATAGATGAAGTTGTAGGCTCAGAGGGTTAGTTTCCTCCTGTCACACAGAAGATAGAAGCAGGATGTGAACCTAGCTTTGTCCATCCACCTGAGCCATGGTGCAGGCCCCCAGTGTCCCCAAGGAGCAGCCCAAAGTGACACCAGTGTGCTTCAGGAAAAGAGCCAACTGTGGGCGCATTCATCACAAAACACCCCACACGAAGGAAATCAAAAGGTACACACCGCACACTGAAGAAGCATCCAGTCTATCCTCCTGCAAAATGAAAAGCCTGAGCTTCTCCAGAAGGCAGGAACAAAGCCAAGTGCTTGGAAAGAAAGAAAAATGATGAGCATAGCAACGAGTTAAAAGACTGTCAAAAGGTAAAAAAGGCCACCAGCTGAAAAACATTAGGGCAGCTGATGCATTTTCTTTGAACCCAGGAGAGTGTTAGATGCTCCTTACAGGATGTGAAGAGGCAAGGAGACTTTTCCTTGTGCCCTCTCCTCCACCTGCCGTCCGCAGCTGCTCCTGGCTTGGGCTGGCCAGGCAGAGGCCTAAAGAAGAGGTAGAGGCTCCTCTGTAAGTCACCCGACCACACATTCTCTGGCAAAGCACCCCCCCCCCGACAGGGCACCCCCAGTGATGTTCACACAGCCAGACTTTACTGTGCCTTTGGGAGCTAGATTGTGAGTGTGGAACCGAGACAGTGTGGGGTGGGCTTCAGGCACTGGACAGCCGCTTCCACACACCATAGAAGACATGTCAAATTATTGGTAATTGCGTGATAAATTAAAATTTGTTTTTCAAGATCATGTTCTTGTTTCTATTTCTAGCCAAAGACTCTCTTTCCCTTTATCTAAACAATCAGAGGATTTGGTTCTCTCAAATCCCAACGTTCTCTGTCTGTGAAGGTTATTATTGGCTTGGTTAAACAAAGTACTTGTTTATAATAGATATAATAGATGATGGAGTCATTTTGAAATTACACAGTTGGTGTAATAAAACCAGTTAAAACCTTATTTAAAAAATGTCACAGTTGGTCAAACGTATTAATGGCATATGGTTTAGTTTTCTCTCTTTTTTTTCCCCCAGAACAATATGTACATTCTCATTTCACAGAGTGAGTAGAGGATTAATGGGGCAAGATAAACTTTCTCCTGGCTTTTTTTTCTAGACAATCTACAGTTTCATTAACTGCCTCGAGCTTTATTTATCCCCTTTCTATGTCTTCCCCATCTTGTCTTCCTCTTCCCCATAGCACCCAATTATGGAATTCCTAAAATTCTGGGTAGTGTAAGAGATAAATATATCATGCAGAGCATGTTTTAGAAGGAAAAGTTAATGCAGAAATCACACATTACATAAACAGAATGCCCACAACTGGCAGGCATAATTATTTTTCTCTTGTTGATATTACCAACTGTAATAATAAAGTTTAAAACGTGCCTCAAAACATAATATTTCAGCTGCATGTAGTCGTCATACCAGCAAAAACATTATTTGTCTCCTCTGAAAGCTCTCACTCATAGCTATACCTTTTCCAAGATTTCTGTTTAGAGAGTTGCTTGGTCGTTTCTAGCGATAATGCATCAACTGAAATTTTGAAGTCGGGACTTGCCAGGCTAACCAAGCTGTACCTGGTTAAATGGGTCATCCCACAATAGTGTGCCAGGGCTTTGCCTGGAGCTTGGAGATGCCATCTCCAATCTACAGCCCTGCCATGAATTTGTTTTTTGTCATAAATGAAGCCTGGGGCTGTGCTTTAATTTTCCTCACTGCCCTCTGTCAAGTAATAACCATAAATATTGTCCTGAATCATTAAGTCACAACCTGAAACGTGATCCTGCCCAGCTCCCAATCAGACGGCCATCTGGAAGATGAAAGAAGTCTATTTGGGTTTCGGAATGATCCAGACTCTAATTTGTAGTAACAGTCTTAACAGGCTGTTTCAGAGACATTAACCAGTAACTTGTCTCAGATTCTCAAGGAAGGTCCATTATCCACAGTCGGAGGTATTTGCTTCAAGCAGAACTGTGAATTGTAACTGGTGGAAAACTACCAGGCTCGCTGGCTTTCAATCAAATGCCATATTCTTCCATGGGCACTAGATTTCTACCCAAGGGCAAGAATATATGCATAGAGCGGATGCATATATAATATATCTCCAAATATTCTCTATGTCATAAGGAAAGCAAATATTTCAAGAGAGGAAAACAAATTACAGCTTCTACAAGCAAACAACAAAGCAACATGATAGATATATAATTTTTCCTATCACCCTGAGGTTACTTTTGCGGAGAAAAATAAATCGTACTCTTATTTTGCTGTAGAAATAATTTTGTAAACACAAAGTCATTATCTAAAATCTGGAAACATATATGCTTAAACATGAGTATACCACTGATCAAAGGGATCAAGAAATTGTTTTAAATATCTGAACTTCCTGGTCATTAGAGAAGCAAGCAATATCAATAGGAGATGCCTTTCCATTTCTGCTTGACTTTGGATTGGAAGAACAAAGAGAAAATGGGGAGATCATGTTTCTTCTCTGAGTTACACATAGCATCATTTTCAACAAGGGAGTGCGTTGAATTTAATTTTTGAACATTACAAATACACTTAAAAACAAAATGAAGATATTTATTTACAAATGCATGAAGTAAATGTTTTAAACAATGAGTGTGTCGGTGACTCGGAGCAAAACTAAACCAACATTGACGGCCACAAGAGTATTTATCTTCAGCACCTTCAGGGAAGAAAATTTTATACCAGCTTTCAGAAACCTTTTTCCTTTGCCTCAAAGTTTGTTCAGCACCTCTCATTTTCAGTAATTAAAAATATGTATTAATTATTCATAAAAATCAATGGCATAAAAAAGATAGATAAAAAGACATTTAAATGCATTTCTTGGCCTTATTTAATCCTGATTTGAATGAACAGATCAGGAAAAGAAAGTCTATGATTTGTGGCAATCATGGAAATCTGAATATTGACTGAGTATTAGATAATATTAAGGAATAATAATCTTGTTAGATGTGATGCTATTATGATAATGCTTTTTTAAGTTCTTATCTTTTACATATATACCTAAGTATTTAGGAGTGAAATGACATGTTGCCTGAGATTTGCTTTAAAGTACTCCAGAAAAATAGTAGGTGGTGGTAGATGAAACAAGATTTGCAAAATATTAATAGTTATTGAAGAGGAGTGGTGCATACTTATGGTTCATTGCCCCTTCTTTTTTTTTAATACTCTTATGTTTGCTTGCAACTTTTTTATAATAAGTATTTTTAAAGGTATTGATTAAGATTCTAGAGCAATGGTTCCCAGCCAAGGCGACTTGGCTCCCTTACTCCTAAATTCATCTGGTAAAGTCTGGAGACATTTTTGGTTGTCACAGTTGGAGGGTAGAATGGTACTGGCATCTCATGGATGGATAGAGGCCAAGGATGCTGCTAAATATCCTACAATGAACAGGACAGCCCCCCAGTAAAGAATTAGCCAGCCCCAAAAGTCCACAGTGCCGAGACTGAGAAACACTGGCCTAGACTATGTCCTGTTAGGATAGAGTTGATACATAGATAAAATATAGTCCCTGCCTTCATAGAGTTTACCATCTTCCAAAGAGAACAAGACAAGACAAAGAGCTGTCCTTCAAGACACCCTGCCCCTGTCCTCTGGCAGGGACAACTTCTCACAGTCAGTGCTGTCCAGGATGAACTCCTAGTTGTGGGGTTCTAGGGTGGAGCCGCTGTTATTACTTGTTTATAACACTATCATCCAAAGAGGCTAAGAAAGGTCTTCACTGAGAAGGCATTTTTTTTTTTTTTTTTTTTTTTTTTGTCTGTGTTGGGTCTTTGTTTCTACGCAAGGGCTTTCTCTAGTTGTGGCAAGCGGGGGCCACTCTTCATCGCGGTGCGCGGGCCTTTCACTTTGCTTCCTCCCTTGTTGCGGAGCACAGGCTCCAAATGCGCAGGCTCAGTAGTCGTGGCTCACGGGCCTAGTTGCTCCGCGGCATGTGGGATCTTCCCAGACCGGGGCTCGAACCTGTGTCTCCTGCATTGGCAGGCAGATTCTCAACCACTGCGCCACCAGGGAAGCCCTGAGAAGGCATTTTAATGGACTGAGTTTTAGACAAAGGTTGGAAGGGAGGGTGTTCCCGATAAAGAGAATAAAGAGAACAGAAGGCCAAGGTGTAGAGGTGGGGAAGCACGCAGCATTAGTGAGAACCACCAATGGGGGAAGATCCACGATGAGCCTGAAAAAGTGGTCAGGAAGCTCATGGAGAAGTCTCTAACGCTGAGCAGAGGGGATGGTGCTTGTACTTTCTGTGTAGAGAAGTTGCCCTGTTGGCCTCTGTCTCCAAGCCACCAGGAGCCCTGGTTATACACATTCCCTTTCATCCCTCTGTGTGTGGACATGGCGTGATCTGCCCCCTGTGGGCTCCAGGCCGGGGGGAGAGCAGAAGCAGCGGGAAGAGCTTGAGTGAAGGGCAAGCATTCACATCCCCAGAGGGCCCGTTATGTGCCAGGCCTGGTTCTAGGCACCCTGCGTGCAGTGTCATCTTTAACCCATAGAACAGTCCTGAGAGGGAGGTGGCGTCAGCCCCATCGTACAGATAAAGATACTCCAACATGGTGAGAAATGTGGCTTTTTCCTAAGGTCCCACAATTCCTAAGCAGCATATGTGGGATTCAGAGCCAGAACTGTCTGATTCTAAAGCCACACAATGAGCCTCACCCTCTCCACCCCATCTGCACAGGGCCGTAACACCAACTGTGACAGTGAGTGAGATGCTCCAGGCTCTAAGCTCATTGCTGGCCTGGCTGTGGAAGTGGCAGGTCCTGGTGCAAACCCGCACAGGCTGAGACTAAAGCCAGGTGGGCCAGGAGGGAGGGAGCAGGCACCACTGTTTTAAGTTGGGCTGCTGGAGCTGTCACCTAACTGAATGAGGGGAAACTGCACATCCCCAGCTGAGGGCTGTGTCATCAGCCCCGGGAGTGCATTGGTCTTGGGGCTTTGAGAGGCTTATGGTACTTGAGTATTTGGCCCAGGGGAGTTACCAGGAGGTAGAGAAGGAGCAGGAAAGCTGCCAACTCCATGTCAGTGTTCGCAAGTGGAGGCCTGGCTAAGGGCAGTTTGGGTGGTCCAGTATTGGTGCCTTCCCAAAACAAGCAGGAGATGCCTATGTTCCCGGCTAACTCCCATTGCGGTCCTAATCGGCACCCGAGGCCACTGCCTGGGCTTAGAGAGCTCATTAGTGCTCACAGAAAGGCAGCTGTCCCTGTCTGGGTAGAGCGGGCTGGAAGAGCAGGTGGGTGGGATGAGAAAAGCTGGAAGCCACCCACTCTGGGGGACTCAACAGAGCCAACTATGGGCAGAGGGAAGGATCCTGGAGCAGGAGCCCAGGGTGCTGCTCCCCTGGCTGTTTACCTGCAGCAAATCATAAATGCTTTGCAGACAGACTTCAGTGCCTTTGGGCAAGGACTTAGAGTCAGCCAGGCTCTGGCACTAACTAGCTCTGTGACCTTGAGTCAATCACTTGACCTCTCTGAGCTTCCTTTTCCATATCAACAAAATGATGGGAAAAGTGGCTTCTTCACAGGGTTGCTGTGAGGATTAAACAGTGAATACTCATAGACCACTTGGCCCAGTGCCCCACGCATTGCACGTATTCAGTAGATGGGAGGTTTTATTATTGTCATCATCCTTCTCACATGTACAATGCCACAGGCTCTGCCCTGTCTCAGCAAGGGGTTGTTATAATGATCCACTGAGATGGTCTACACGTGTGAAAGTACAGCTTAGGCCGCAAAGCACCACAACACAATGGCTGGTCTTCTAAGCAGGGACACGGTGCCTCTGTTCCCTTATGTTCTTTCCTGGGTTCAAGGAAACGCCCATTGGAGCATACACTGAGATGGGGCACCCATTGAGGGTAATTGACTGTCACATGGGGGTGATTACTGAAGTGAGTAATTCTAATTTCAGAGAAGTTACCTGCCACGAGCAGCTGGCTTTCTACACATACCTGACATAAGAGAAGAAGCTCTACTCACAGAAGAGGTTGGTTTCAGAGCCTGGGACCCCTTGGGATGGGGCAGTTTCTTCGTCGTTCTTATTTTCCTTATCTACCAGCCTTCCCTCCACCTCAGCTTCCAGTCTTAAGCAGAGCCTTTCTCCATACATATTTGTTAGACGAATGATTTTTTTTAACTTTTTAACAAATTGCTTGGGCATCCTGGTGAGCCAGGCTCAGTGTTGTGTGTGTAACCCTCCCCTGACCCCAACCCTGGGAGGCTCTGGGGGACACAGTGGGGAAGCCCAGGATGCCCAGCCATTTGCCTCTTCAGACCTTTCCAGTCTAGAAACCACAGTGAGAACCTCCGCAGAGAAGAGAACTTGTGGATTGTTTACTCTTCCCTGCTTCCTGTAGGGCCTGCTCCACAGGCTCGCAGATGGCGCCTCTTAGTTTTATTCTAAGACAACTGAACCTTCACGGAAATCTGGAAAGAATGGCATGACAATCTGAAAATGTCTTCTTCTCAGCCTGCTGAAAGTTTGGCTTAGGTTTGGGTCAAAGGTCAGGTCAATGTTGAAGCTCCCCCTCCCGGGTCACCCCAAGCTGAGAAGGTAGCTCTTCGGGTCTGCTTTGATACAGCCATTGCCAGTTTCCTTGTCATCACCCTGTCCTGCACCTTTAGAGGCTGTGCTATGAATGTTTTGCTTCTCCTGATGTTAGTTAAGCCCTGTGGTCACTGGCCCATTCTGGCCTCCTGCCTACCACATCTGTCTTTATGTCCAGTCTGCCCAAGCCAGTACCCATGCGTCCACCCTCCCATTTCCTGGCTTGTCTCTGTGCCCAAAGCAGGCTTAGCTGCTCCTCGGTTCTGAGAACAATGCCCAGCAGAACTTTTCTGGGCTTTTCTTTGTTATCCCCCGGGTAAAGGTGCTTGATGGAGAAGGTGTTGCCTCTTTAGTCATGGAGAGCTGCCTGGTGATGCTGTAACGTGGGACGGCTTGTCTTCATCTGGACTAAAGACCAAAGGGATGGAATTAGTACCACAGCTTGCTCTGTCTGACTACAGGAGCTCCCATATACCTGATTCAACACTCCAAGGTCATTGGAAGCCACAGGGGTCTGAGAGTGGGGAAGGCAGCTGGGAAGGGATTCCAGCACCCTCATGATGAACTCTAAGGCACCTGGGAGGAGTCTTTGGTCCACATGCTATACACTGTAATGTGATCCAAACACCCAGCTACCACCCTGTTTCCTGGCTTCCTCATAGCTACTGGATATTCCCCCAAACTCAACAGCAAAACTGGCCTTGGCTGCTACCAGGCACCAGGCATAGTGTGCTGGATAAGAGCTGGACTCTGAAGTCAGACTGCCTGGGTTTGAACCCTGGCTCTGCTGCTTATTAGCTGTGTGGCCTCAGGCAAGTTGCTCAACCTCTCTGTGCTTCCATTTCCTCATCCATAAAGTGGAGGTGATAATAGGACTTACTGCCCTAGGTTGTTATAAAAATCAAATGAGTTAACATCTGGAAAGTGCTGTATCAGCAGCTGGCATACAGTGTTTGTAAAATATAATAAATATTAAGGGGTCCAATGTCAATTTTTGCATAGGGTAATAGGGGTAATTACTGGGCAGTTGCTCTGAACTTTCTAGATGATGGGGTTGAAATTCACCTAGAATATAGTGGGGAAAAAATAAACAGTTGACATCCTCAGCACTAGAGAGATATAGCTGCATGCCTTGGTTTCTTCTACTGTAAAACAGGAAACAGGACCCTCCACCTAGAATTTTTTTTGGAATTAAATAAAATAATCCAAATAACTCTCAGAAGAGTACCTGGAAAAAATATTTAATACATGTTTAGCTATACTTATTAGTATTGTTACTACTGTAGCTGAGACAAGCAAAGGAAGGATAAGAGTTGTTCTCAGATTCCAGCCCGCCAGGGGACAAGGCAATGTCTGGAGTTATTTCTGGTTGTCATAATTGAGGGGTTGCTACTGGTATCCAGTGGGTAAAGGCCAGGGATGCTGCTCACCATCCTACAATGTACAGTTCAGCCCCGAACAGCAAAGAGTTACCCAGCCCCAAATGTCCATAGTACCAAGGTTGACTGCTGTGAGCCTAGCTATTGCCACAGAGCCCCACATCCCAGACTGCTGCGTAATCACCCTTAGAGCAGAAATACCTCTGAGCAGACTTTCCACACCTTGCACAGAGGAAAGGAGAAAATAATTAGATCCACCATATTAACTTCAGGCTTTACAAATGCCAGAAATCAGGGAAGCCCATGAAAGCGATATTGACTCCACACCATGCTTCTAGAACAGCTGCTTGGTTGGATTCTCCTTGATGATGTTCATAGGTTTATCAGATGCGGGTTCTGGCTCAATGGGCTTCAGTAGGCCAGACTCTCTCCCTGCTCCTTGCTTAGAAGGGCCCATGCTTGGTTCAGTGGATCTCTGTTACTATTTTGAAATTCTTAATATTTTTTAGCAAGAGGCCACACATTTTCATTTTGTATTGGGCCCCCAAAATGCACAGCTGGTAATCAAGAAAAATAAATGCGTGTTATTACAAGCCACTGATTTTTACGTTTTAATTTGCATCCTTTCTGCATCGTATCTACCACCTTCTGAACCTGTGGTTCACTTGTTTACCTGTTTACTACTGTCTCCTCCAAACAGAACATAAACTCCGTAACAGCAAGCACCTTGTTTGTCTTGTGTGTCTTTGTAGACCCAGGGCCCAGTTCATCATAGGCTTTCAAAAATACTTATTGAATAAACAAGTGAACCATTTCTATAGCTTCTAGAATAAGGCAAAGATCTGGGAACGCTTTACACACAAAAGTGTTGGTTCTGCCCAAAAGAAGAAGCTTTACAGAAGAAGCAACGTTTAAGCTTGTTCATTTTTCTCACTCACCCTTTCTTATCTCTATTCAGAGTCCCCAGAACCTCAGTGAAACTAGGAGCCTGTGTAAAATCATGTTCCTCTACATTTATCTTCTAGAAAACTAGTTGGAGGAAAGGATAAGAAAGACTTCTTTTCTTGGGTCACTCCAAGAATAAGTTCATTTGCTCAAGTGTGTTTGGAGCAGAGACTGTCCCCGGATTCATTCTTCCTTTTTATTTTAATAACATAATGCCCAGAGTTTTATCTGGGCACCAGCCACTAAGTTTGGACCTCCCTTGTATCTAGCCATGCCATGTGACTCATTCCAGCCAATAAGATATTGGCAGAAATAAATTGTACAATAGCATTCACTCTACAGAGTTGCTCCAAGAATGCAGTGAGCTGGCATTTCCCACAAAGGATTTAGAGTAGTGCCTGACTCAGAGTGAGCACTCAATAAATGTCAGTCAGTCATCGTTACTATTTGAATTTCCAATTTTGTACTCATTGCAAAAGGATTATGAATCTTCCACTGTTCTTGTAACCATGTGGTATCACGAGTTTCTCATTACTGATTCAGAGGCTGTTTGTTTATTGTTGTTTATCAGAGTTCATTATCTTTGAGGAGACATTGCAATGGACTAAGTAACTAACAAAGCACCTCCCCATCATATTCCAGTTCCTGTGGGCAAATGTATCTCTGGGACCTGGGAAAACTCATCCCAGCTCAGATCTGCTGTTAATGCTCTCTTCTCAGTGTGAGGCTTTACCTAGCACAGGCATTTCCAAGGGCAATTAAAGCCTCAGTAGAAGTGGCCAGAAGTATGCATTTTAGTAATAACTGGTTCCCTATTTGCAATAATTCCAAAACACTATGCTCTAAAACTGGGGCCAGTTATGAGAGAAAAAGAGAAACAGAACAAAATATTTCCCCTAGAAAACAATGGATTCTGAATGTACATGTTATACATTCACAACCCTTTCTTGCATCTGTCTGGCACATGATGCAGCATTAGTTTGAGCACTTGATCTTGAATTTAGACAACCTGGATTTCAGTCCCAGCTGCACCTCTCCAGCTGGGTGACCTTGGGTGAGTCACAGTCTCACCAAGTGTCCACATGTGGAGTAGTAACACCCACTTCATACAACTGTGGTTGATTTAAGGAGTGAATGAGAGGAGGAATGCAAAGTCTTACAATAGCATCTGGAGCACAGTGGGCTGCCCTGGTTATTACTGTTGCCTAGTCCAGAACTAATTGGTTACCCCAAGTCATCTCTGCCACATAACTTCCAACAGAGCTTCCACAGGTCACCCACAATCGACAGAGCCAGTGGGCAAGCAATTTCCATTCTCGCCGAGAGAGAGACAATTTCCTGTTGCCCTGGTCAATTAAAGAAGTCATAACTGCCTCCTTCCCTCAGTGTTCAACATTTTAAATCACATTCTGTAAATAGAACACATTCCATCTCCTTTTAGCCCAGCCCCTCCCAGCCAGGACCATCGTTCTATGGAATGTTCCCATCCATTTCATTGCATTGTCCAGTTTAGAGTCTGGTTCAGAGCCTTGGGAATCACATCCTCCATTGGTTTCTCACCATAGGTGACTCTCTGGGAACAGGCCTCACAGAGGGACTCTGACAATCTCCTGGGCTAAGATGTGGGCCCAACACATTTTAAGCAGGGAAGGAAATCCCTTTGAGCTGCTGCATAGGCCATGGCAAAGGTTCATGAGAAAGTAAGTGCTTTAATACACACAGACTCAGGAGACTCCTCAACTCCGAAGGGGCAGGAGCAGGGTTCGTGAGAAATAGGATAAGCATTCAGGTCTAAGACCCCACCACACGTTCACATACCCACACCCTTTCCTGCGCTTTCTCCCAGAAAGCAGCAAAAAGCAGTAGGTACCACAAGAGTGCCTCAAGCCCAGGCTGGAGACACACACCACATACACACACACAAAATAACAACTCTCTCATGGCCCCATTACATAGAGCTCTCCTCTTGACCAGCATGAAAATATCTGTAATAATACAATTCAGGAATAAGTCATCTCATTTTCTACTAGTCTTTGTTATTGAATCAATAAAAGTTTCTCATTTTAAATAACTACAACACTGCTCTCCTGAAAATAATGCTCAGAGGGTTTTAAAAATAAGTTAAGAATATTCCTCAGTCGCACATAACCCGCCATCCAAAGAACGCTAGAGGACCCAGGCTATCACTTGGACACATAGTCACGCGTATACGTGGGTCTCAGTGGGTCTCTTAGCTTCTCTGAGTGCAATAATGAAGGCATTAAATTACGACGTCAGAGGCCCCAGTTCACAAAGAAATAATATCAGTTTATTATTTCTAATCTTATTAAGTTAGAAGATAGTCTTGAGATGTAATGTCATCCCAGAATGGCTAAAGTATTGATTATGTGAAGCTGCATTCATGGATAATTCAAGGAGCCTGATTTCATTTAATTTCAGTAATTTTTAAAGCATTCCAACAAATTTCCTATAAAGCAAATAATCCTAAATTATTCCCATAAATAATGTAGATATATGGTCAGATTTACTTAGTATTTACCCGTTACACACTTTACATTATGAGTTAGAAAAAAAGGATTATTTTTAATCCTGCTTTCCGGATCCCCAGTGTCTTCCTGGAGGTAAATAGGCCTTTAATAGAATATATATATCTAATATATAGATAAGTATGGACGTTATTCATATAGGACTTGGGGCAATCCATTGATGCTGTCATTTTCTTATAATTCTATTACGTCTAAAGCTGAAACTCAGTACTCTATGATGTAAGATTATGACTTCAAGGAAAAGCATATAGCCAGGTGTCACCATGTGGACCTGCTTTAGCTAGACTTACAGAGAACACTGAACCCCACCAGAGCCTCATTCTTCCCTGCCCACTGGCAAATTCTAACCCGGGGCAGGACAAAAAAGTAGCCTCGGTCTTCCCAGCTGCAAACCACATTCTCCCACACACTCTAGGAAGTGACCCCAGAGCCCCAGCATCTGATGAATAGGAAAGCCCAGCTACCAGTGCCAACAACTTAATCCACATTTAATGAACACCTACTATGTACCAAGATGCAGGCAAGGCTCTGAGGGATCTAAGATTAACCAAATCGTATTTCCTTCCTTCAAGACGTTCCCAATTTGATGCATGTTATAGTGAGAGGCTCAGGGAAGTGATGTGCAGGGTGGCTGGGGCCTCTTCTCCCTGAGTGGAGACTGCCAGGATGAAAAACCACCACCACATTTATGGCATTGCTTTCCATTTCCTTCTTGAGCACAGGAATTCATTTTTTTGCATTTACCAAGCAGCTAGTCAATACCTGCCATGTCCCAGGCACTGCTCTGGGCGTTAGGAATACAGCGATCAATGAGATGCTGACTGGGCCCTTGAGAGACAGTCTAGGGGAGAATACAGACAAGTAAGTGGAAACTGTATGGCGTGCTATGCGGTATAAGAGTAAATGCTTGGTGCTATAGGGTTGTGGACGGCCGTCTAGGGGAGGCAACATCTAAGCTGAATCTCCAAACATGATAATACCGTGATGCAAAAGGGGACGTGGAAAAGGGGTACAGCATCCTAGACAGAAAGGAGCAGCACATACAAAGGCCCAGAAGTGAGAGAGAGTGACACGGCAGGGAACTCCCTGGTTGTCTTTTGGGAATACCTGGTGTGAGGAGGTGAGAGAGCAACACAGAGCCAGCTCCAGGAAGGCCTGCCATCTTGATGCTGTGCTGTCAGGGTGGCGCCGTGGCTGACTCGCCTGGTTGGCCTCGGCTTTGTTCCACCCACCAGCATACCTCCTTGGCCTTTGCCCCGTAGGCCAGAGAATCCAGCGGACACTCTCTCCTTTGTCTTTCACTCACATCCACCAGGTTGTTAATTAGACTTGTCCCATCTCTATTCCCAAGATTTTGTGAGCAATAGGCAAAGTACCTTCACACAATTAATGAGCCTGCAGTTACCGATCTAAACCTGAGACTCGTGCCCTCAAGACTGTTTCCTCTCAGGATATTTATTAGCTTAGAAGACATGTGTGGGCAGAGCATGTTATTTAGTGACCTGTAATGCCGGAATAATGATCACAATAAATCAGACCTCATTATTATGTGCGGGAGAGCTGGACAGCCCAACTGGCTGGGTAATGAGGTCTAATTTAATGCCCTTATATTATTCTCCACATGTTGGCTGGGAAGTCGGGGGTGGGGGGTGGCAAGTCTCATAGGTCCAGATGCCCTGAATGTGCAGCAGTTACCCAGGGAGGCAAGTAGCCCAAGCATGTGTTAGGAGTCAGGAAAAGAGTGCGCTGTCCCTCTGAGTGGCTTACTACCGAGCTCTGGTCCTCTCACACACACTTAAGCAGGAAGAGCTAATTATAACAACCAGCAGCACCCTGGGATCTATTTCTTAGGAATAAAAGACAAGTTATAGAGGCAAGAAGCCAGTGAAGACAGAGAAATCAGAATCTCCATGAAAAGAAATACAGTCGTCAGAGGGCTTGCTTCAGCAACAGGCCTCTAATAGTGTCTGTTCAGAGCACCAGAGCCAGGGTGGATGGCTCTGGGTCCAGCCTTCCTTGGACATGACCAGCCCTCACTTATTTCTTGCTGTGAGGAGCAATCCATTATTGTGGCTTTTAATTCTTCATGCACAGCCTTTTCTCATTGATTACCTAACATCATTAGTTTGGGCCCATCCCATGCAAAAGTCAATGGAGTGATCAATTTTAACCATATGAGGTACAAAAATTTGCTCTTAAAGCATCCAGAGACTGAAATCATTTATCTTTTGCCCACCAAATCGTAAATCTTTTCCTGATACTGGTTTCTTGTTGGGTAGCAGACATAAAGAAGGAGCCAGCCAGAGACCTTTGTGTAGGTGGCCTTCTCCAGCTCCCTGTGGAGTTATCATCTATGAAACCTCCAACATCCGATGGCAGTTACAAAATGTAATATCTGTGTGCGATGTCAGGTGCCCAGCAGGCTGTAACACTGGACAGTCTGTAAGCTATAGCTCTCTCACTCCCCTCCTCAATTTCCAACCCTCTCATTTCTATCAGAACCAGGTTACAGCCAACAAAGCATCAGGCACCACCACATGTTTGGGGGCTCATGGTAAGGCAGCTGGGCTCCCATAGAAAGCACTATTTAGTCAAGTCCTCCTTGTCCTCCACGGCAAGAAAATAACAGGGTTCGCTTGCATTTTCCTGAGCAACAACTTGAGCATTTAGTTCTTTGGGCTCAGAGGAAATGCTTTCTTCATGTTACCTTTGCACTTGACTAGGATTCTTAGGCCTGCTGCTCTTGGACCTGGGATCTCCAGGCTTATAATCAGACAGAAAACCTTTTAATAGTACAAACTATGATGCAGGATGGTCATCCCAAGTGTAGGAGGGTAACTGCTAGGAGAAACTCAGTTGTGTTTAAAGCCCTCAGAAAAATAGGGAAAGAATATTTGTTCCCTTCAGAAATCTTTTGTGTTGCAGGTCATCTAGCTGGAGTTTTAGCTGAATGTGAGAGGTGTGTGGAACATAAAATGAATCATTGAGAAGGGGCTAAGTGTGTGCTGGGCTACCAAGGCAGTCTTTCTTTTTTTTTAATTAACTAATTTTGTTAACATCTTTATTGAAGTATAATTGCTTTACAATGGTGTGTTAGTTCCTGCTGTATAACAAAGTGAATCAGTTATACATATGTATCACTCAGGATGGTATGCACTGGAGATGGACAGCCTGGATCTCAGTAAAGTCAACCAAGCTAGATTTTCTGTGGCATTGAAATACATGACTGTGTCTTCACTTGAGCTTTTATTTAGGAACTAGTTGGCATGAAAAATTTGTGTCCATAAACACTAGAATGACACAAAGTGTAAAAAGAGGCTGTTGCTGTGCGGGGACAGGAAGAATGAAGTCACCTGCAAGAGGAGCAAGGTTGTGCTTCCCACTCCGTGTACACTTTAGCACAGTGGCTCTCAAACTTCGGCCCTCATTAGAATCACCAGAGGCTGGTTGAAGGACAGACTGATGGACCCACCCCCAGAGTTTTGATTCAGTAGATTTGAGGTGGGCCTGAGATCTGCATTCCTAGTGATGCTGCTACCAGTCCACTGAACACACTTGGAGAACAGTTGCTTTAGGGAGGACCTTGTTATGTGGACTGATGGGAGGGAGCTTCTGTTCTAACCACTCCCCTGTGTTGTCATGATGTGTTACTGGCCCATTTACTGCCACAATTCCATTTTCCCGAAGCAGTCACCTGTCTCCAGCTGTAGTTTCTACTAGCTTCACTTCATTCTATTACTATTGGTCTATTTTCCCAGGCTAAGGATGAACATGATGGCCTTCACAATGTTGAAAGACTTCAGTCTTTAATTCCTTGCTGATATTGGCCTGCAGTTTTCTCCATCATTTCACCAACAGTGCCTGTATTTGCTAGAACACTCAATATTTTTCTGTGTAGAGCAATACTCCTTTTTTTGTTTCTTTGAGCTAAGTCAGGCATTCTCACATGTGTATATTTCATTAGCCATCATCAGTCAAACTTACCCACAGAAAAAGAAGCCGTAGGAGAGTAAATAACACATGTTACAGAATATACTCAACTCAAGATAGAGGGTTAAAGTGCTGGCTTACCACAGGATTCAGAACATGCAGGAGTTGTGCATATTAATCAAGTGCAAGTTAGATATATAAAACATTTCAGAGACAAATAATGTTAAAACACATCAGTCCTTCACAGATAGGACTTAAAAATTCATGCTAAGTGTGCATAGTTGAAACATAAACTGTGTCAGTGATGTATTCCATGGAATGTGTTTTACTGTAATAAGGAAAATAGAAGTTATACAGTTCACAGGAATGAAAAGAAGAAAGGCAGAAATCCACCTCACAGCTAGTTCCCTGGCTGCAGTGGGTGACATAGATAAAGCTAAGTGAGCTAATTAAAGGCAATTTACACAGTGGAAAGAAAAAGACACTGAACAAACCTTTTTTACCAATGGCCTCATCAGGACTAGAGGAGTCTCTTTCCCAGAGTCCAGAACTCCCAAACTTTGAAAAAATTCAGACTCCGTTTTCATCTTTTGTTTAGAATCACTTAAGAACTTTTGGTTGAGAATGGTTTCATGCCTGGCTGTTTGAACTTTTTATTTAAAAAGTAGCATATATATGTGCATTAAATTAAATATACATAAATTTAAAATTAAATTCAATAGATATACAAATTTAAAATTTTAATAGTATATATACATACTTAGATGTTTCTTATATATCTCTACTCTTACTAATTTAACAGAAAGTTCTAATGGTTTTTAAATGGAGGATTGTTTTCCTGATGTTTGGAAATGATGATGTTTTCCTTCATGTCTGCCTTTTAGTTTTTCATGCCCAAGGCTGGGAGTAGTGAGAAACTGGTGCTATCCCAAACAGAAACCACCACACACGTGGCCGCTACATCTACAAATTCTGACTTCCCGGAGCACGGCAGCCTCTGGGAAGGCACTCTTGCCAATTCAATCCCATCTTAGGGTTGCAAAGTAATACACCTATTAGAGGATCCAATTATTCAGGAAAGACTTGAGGAATGTTCTACAATAATAATGTCAGGGTAATTCAAGTCCCCACTTCTTTCATACCCACAGTCTCTTCTCTTCCAAGTCAGGAAACTGCTGAGAGTTTTTGTGAAAGCATAACTTTCTTCCTACTTTTCTAAGAATATTATAGTCAACATACTGCCACATCCTTTTTCTCTCTGTTTTTCTTCCTCCTACTCTGTAATTAAAATGTCCAGCATATAAATCTTTTCTTGTCTCCAGCTTTGCATGGGTAAAGGTTGTAATTCTAGGATAGACCTAATTACATACGCCATGTTGCACTCTGTGCCAATTATAAGCTTTAACAAGAATCTTACAGTCTCTAGTTCTGACATTTCCCAAGTGAACATCCACAAGTATCGTTGGCTCCTGATTGCCTGAAGAGTGTCAATACCTCCAAGCTACAAGGATTTGAAGTTTGGAGAATATATGGTGAGCCCTGACTGATCCACACCAGATACTATTCTACTCTGGACATTAATCTGCATTGAAGATTGTGGAGGACATGTGGCTCCTTTTTTCCTCCTTTATCCATCATAAGCACCATTCTCCAGCTCATATAGGCTGTTCCTAGGCCTTATTTCCTTATCCCCTTCTTTGAGAAAGCCCCAAATTAATGTCTGTAATTTTTCAAAACAATACTAACTGCTATAACGAAGAACCCAGAAATCTTAATGGTTTAAAAAATTTCTTTCTCACTCATGTCACAGCCCAGTGAGCTTGTTCTTGATTAGAAGGCTCCCCTTCATATGACAATTTAGGGTCCCAGACTCTTTCCATCTTGTGGCTCATCATTTTCATTAGGCAGCTCCCAAAGTTGTCCTAGAAGTCATTGCCACCTAACCAGCTGAAGGGGCAATAAGTATGGAGAACCTCATGTGGGAAGTGGTGCAAATCATTGCCACTCATGTTACACTGGCCCAAGCCTAGTTGCACAGCCACCCAATTGCAATAGAGGCTAGAGATGTAGTCAGCTCTGTAAGCCAAGGAAGAAGAGGAAGCAGGTTTGGGTGACTCCCCAGCAGCCTCTGCCACAGTGGCCTTTGGACATTCTCTCACTGATTGAAGATGGAAATAGGAAGGAAACATGGCTGACCTGCTGTCTGCAGCCTCTCTTATTCCTGGTTTTTGGACTTCGTGGTAAGGGGAATCTTAGGCCTGCCCATGGGAAGAGTCTTCTAAGAGAAGAGAAGAAAAAAAAATGACAAAATGAATACCAAGAAATCATAGCTCCTTTGTTGCTATTAATGTATGTGTATGAATTTAAAACAATTTAGCAGACATAACAGGAAGTTAGGCATTCACTGTGAGAAGCTCAGAGAAGTAACTGGTAGCCCACAAAATTTTAGCACCTCCTTAGTATACAGCTGGGGATGACTTTTTGCTTCCCATTGTGAGAGGGAGGCTCATCTAAGGCCTTTGATTTTGCTGAGCTACACAATGCAATCTTTTGGTGTCTTCTCATTTGTTAGCAACTGTGAGATGCCAGTGCCACGCATGTTGTGGAAGCAGGTGTTACCCGCTTAGATGCACAGGGAGTGCAGACAGCAAGACATCTGAAGAACTGTGGGAAAGACTCTTTACAACTAATCGCTCTGCATGATGCAAGGAACCCAGTGAATTAACAGTCACCGAGGTCCTGGGGGTAATTTGATTTTTATGGTAAACCCTGGGGGAGCTTTTCCCCTACTGTTCCTATTTTTGGTTAACCTTATCTTGTTTGCTTTTATGAACACAAAAGACTGGAAACCATTAACACTGAGAAAGAGTTCTCAGATTTGATTTGGCCATCATTTCACAAGATCTGCCAATCCAAACCAGATTTGGGGACCCCAGGGAGGGAAGGGATCTGGAAGCTGGGAGAACACACAAATGCACAATCACCTCGTCCTTGCAGACTACATCACAAAGGCCTGGGGAATCGAGGAGTCAAGGAAAGGACTGTGTTTCTTCCCTTAGGCCCAGTTTCCATTCTTAGAAGACCTCTGAGAAGGACGACATTATATGGGTTCACTCCTGCTTCCTTAACATAGAATAAACTAGATCCCAGAAGAGACTAGAGATCTGTCAGAGTTATTCTCTCACTGACCTGAGGGTCCACAGCCTTCAGCCTACCTCGGAAATATTTCATTGCTTCTGTGAGAGACCTCATGAGAGGTCTAAAGTCCCCATGGAGGCAAAGCATCTGGGCCATTTTATGTGGTTCTCAGGATTAGAATGCCTAGTGCTATTCAATCTTTAGAAAGATTTCCTATGACATTATTACAGCACTCTATGCAATTCAACTGCTCAAGATCCATTTGAGCATTTGTTAATCTTTGCTTCTTTGTTATGCCTCCTGGTCTCCCATCTCATGTTCCTTTCACTGATTATTATCTTCATAGCCATTGGGCAGGAAAAGGAAATACGTATAGCTGATTCACTTTGCTGTACAGCAGAAACTAACATAACATTGTAAAGCAACTATACTCCAGTAAAAAATTTTAAAAACCTATCTCTTTTCCCCTGTGAATGAAGTGGGGCTTCCTCCATATTTACCTTATTATTCAATCCCGAGCCACATTTAATTTCAAGTTGATCATGAAGGTCTTAGTTCATAGTCAACACCCAAGTTCCTATAAAGCAGCATTAAGAAGAAGAGTTTTGTCATCGGTGATGAATAGGAGGCAGTTAGGAAACTTCAAGAAGCTCTAATATGGTAGAGGTCACACACTCAAAGGCCGATACGGGTGGGGAGGCTGGGGGGGTCAACAAGGTAATAAAGAGTGAAGCTGGCTGGGTGGAGCTTGGGGTCAGCTGAACAGCACCTGCTGTATCTGAAGTGGCCACCATCCCCAGCTCCTGATGGCTGCCAGGCTCAGTGGGGACCCAGTGTTGCCAGATCTACAGATTTTTTCAAGAGAAGCTGGGAATAAATACTTCTATATGAATTTATCCCAATTATGCAATGACGAAAATCAATTCATTTTAAAATACTTTGCTAGTCTAACCAGTCTCATCTGATGGTGGCTGCCCATGCAGCCTCTGGTTTATAACCTCTACAATTCTACCCCTCTACAAATAATTGAGAGCCAGCTGTTTTGTTTTGTTTTTAATTTTTATTGGAGTATAGTTGATTTACAATGTTGTGTAAGTTTCAGGTGTACAGCAAAGTGGAGAGCCAGCTATTACTGAAATGCTCCATTTGTCCATTGGTACAGTTCCAGGTCATAGGATTTCCATGTGCAAAATAAAACAATCCACATTCAAGACTTATCGCTAGAAATAGAGATAAACAAAACAACTGTAATCTACAGTGAGAAGGATCTACAGGCCTTCATGTGTTTTACCTTTTCTAAAAGTATGATCTTTTCTCCACATTTTAAAGTATTCAACATGACTAGATATAATTTTCACTGAGAAGAGTTTTTTTTTTAACTGACGTATAGTTGATTTACAATATTAGTATCAGGTGTACAGCATAGTGATTCGGTATTTTTACAGATAATACTCCATTAAAAGTTATTACAAGATAATGGCTATAATTACCTGTGCTATACAATATATCTTAGTTGCTTATCTATTTTATATGAAGTAGTTTGTATCTCTTAATCCTATACTCATATCTTGCCCCTCTCTCCTTCTCTCTCCCCACTAATAACCACTAGTTTGTTTTCTATATCTATGAGTCTGTTTCTGTTTGGCTATATACATCCATTTGTTTTATTTTTTAAATGCCACATATAAGTGATATCATATGATATTTGTCTCTCTCTGTCTTCTTACTTCACTTAGTATGATAATCTCTAGGTCCATCCATGTTGCTGCAAATGGCAATGTTTCATTCTTTTTATGGCTAAGTAGTATTCCATTGTATATACATACGGTATATGTATATTGTATGTCCATCTGTCAATGGACACTTAGGTTGCTTCCATATCTTGCCTATTGTATATAGTGCTACTATGAACACTGGGGTATGTGTACCTTTTCAAATTAGTGTGCTTGTTTTTTCCAGATGTATACCCAAGAGTGGAATTGCTGGGTCATACAGTAGCTCAATTTTCAGTTTTTTGAGGAACCTCCATACTGTTTTCCATAGTGGCTGCACCAATTTACATTCCCACCAACAGTATACAAGGGTTCCCTTTTTGCCACTTCCTCACCAACATTTGTTTTTGTAGACTTTTTAATGATAGCCATTCTGACAGGTTTGAGGTGGTACTGCATTGTGGTTTTGATTTGCATTTCTCTAATAATTAGTGATGTTGAGCATCTTTTCATGTGTCTGTTAGCCATCTGTATGTCTTCTTTAGAAAAATATCTATTTAGGTCTTCTTCCTATTTTTTGATTGGGTAATTTTTTTATATTGAGTTGTATGAGCTATTTATATATTTTGGATATTAACTCCTTGTTGGTCATATCATTTGCAAATATTTTCTCCCATTCCGTACCATAGGTTGTCTTCTCATTTTGTTGATGGTTTCCTTTGCTGTGCAAAAGCTTTTAAGTTTAACTAGGTTCCTTTGTTTATTTTTACTTTTATTTCTTTTGCCTTTTTACTTTCATTAGGAGACAAATCCAAAAAGATATTGCTACGATTTATGTCAAAGAGTGTTCTGCTTATGTTCTCTTCTAGGAGTTTTATGGTTTTAGGTCTTACATAAGGTCTTTAATCCATTTTGAGTTTATTTTTGTAGACAATGGGAGGAAATGTTCTAATCTCATTGTTTTACATATAGCTGTCCAGTTTTCCCAGAACCACTTATTGAAGAGACCATCTTTTCTTCATTGTGTATTCTTGCCTCCTTTGTCATAGATTAATTGACCATACATGCATGGGTTTATTTCCAGGCTCTCTGTTCTGTTCCATTGATCTGTGCATCCGTTTTTGTGCCAGTACCATGCTCTTTTTATTACTGTAACTTTGTAGTATAGTCTAAAGTCTGGGAAGATGAAACCTCCAGCTTTGTTCTTTTCTCTCAAGATTGCTTTGACAATTTGGTGTCTTTTGTGATTCCATATGAATTTTAAGATTAGATTGCTTTGGGTGGTATGGCCATTTTAAACAGTATTAATTCTTAAAATCTAAGGGCACAGGATATCTTTCCATTTCCTTATATTATTTTCAGTTTTCTTCATCAGTGTTTTATAGTTTTCAGAGTATAGGTCTTTCACCTCCTTGGTTAAGTTTATTCCTAGGTTTTTTTTTTTTTTTTGGTGTCATTTTAAATGGGATTTTTTTTCTTTCTCTTTCTGATTGTTCATTATTAGTGTATAGAAAAGCAACAGATTTCTGTATATTAATCTTGTATCCTGAAACTTTACTGAGTTCATTTATTAGTTCTAATAGTTTTTTGGTGGAAACTTTAGGGTTTCCTTCATAAAATATGTCTTCTGCACAAAGTGACAGTTTTACTTTTTCTCTTCCAATTTGGATGCCTTTTATTTCTTTTTCTTGAGTGTTTGCTGTGTCTAGGACTTCCAATACTATGTTAAATAGAAATGGCAAGAGTGGGCAAGCTTGTCTTGTTCTGAATTTAGAGAAAAGCCTTTCAGCTTTCACAGTTGAGTATATGGTTTTGTGATAAATGGCCTTTATTATGTTGAGATATGTTCCCTCTATACCCACACTGATGAGGTTTTTTTTTTTAATCATGAATAGATGTCGAATTTTGTCAAATGCTTTTTCTGCATCTGTAAAATCTGATCATATGATTTTTATCCTTTCTTTGGTTAATATGGTGTATAACATTGATTGATTTGCAAATATTGAACCATCTTTGGGTCCCTGGAATAAATCCAACTTGATCATGATGCATGATCCTTTTTACATATTGTTGGATTTGGTTTGCTGATATTTTGTTGAGGATTTTTGCATCTATATTTGTCAAAAATATTGGCCTATAATTTTTTCTTTATTTTCTTTATTTATTTTTTGGTAGTGTCTTTGTCTGGTTTTGGTATCACAGCAGTGGTGTCTCATAGAATGAATTTGGGAGTGTTCCATCCTCTTCAATTTTTTGGAATAGTTTGAGAAGGATAGGTCTTCTTTATGTTTGGTAGAATTCCCCCGTGAAGCCATCCTGTTCTGGGATTTTATTTGCTGGGAGATTTTTAAATTATAAATTAAATCTCATTACTAGTTATTGATCAGTTCAAATTGTTTATTTCTTCTTGATTCCGTCTTGGCAATTTGCACATTTCTAGAAGTTTGTCCATTTCTTCTAGGTTGTCCAATTTGTTGGCATATAACTGTTCATAGTATTCTCTTATGATTTTTTTTTATCTCTGTTGTATCAGTTGTTATTTCTCCTCTTTCATTTCTTATTTTGTTTATTTGGGTCTTCACTCTTTTATTCTTGGTGAGCCTGGCTAGAGGTTTATAAATTTTGTTTATCTTTTTAAAAAAACAGCTCTTGATTTCATTAATCTTTTCTATTGGTTTTTGTTTGTTTGTTTCTATTTAATTTATTTCCTCTCTGATCTTTATTATTTCCTTCCTTCTGCTGACTTTGGGCTTTATTTGTTCTTCTTTTTCTAATTCTTTTAGGTGGTAGGTTAAGTTGTTTATTTGAGATTTTTCTTGTCTTTTGAGAAAGGCCTGTATCACTATAAACTTCTCTCTTAGAACTGCTTTTGCTGCATCCCATAGATTTTGGAGTGTTGTGTTTCCATTTTCATTTGTCTCAAGGTATTTTCTGATTTCTTCTTTGAGTTCTTCATTAGTCCATTGGTATTTTAGTAGCATGTTGTTTAGTCTCCACGTTTGTTCTATTCCCATTTTCCTTTCTGTAGTTGATTTCTAGTTTCATACTGTTGTGGTCAGAAAAAAATGCTTGACATAATTTCCAATCTCTTAAATTTGTTGGGGTTTGTTTTGTGACCTAGTATGTGATCTGTCCTGGAGAATTTTCCACATGCTCTTGAAAAGAATGCGTACTCTGATGCTTTTGGATGTAATGTCCTATAGTAGATATCTATCAAGTCCAACTGGTCTTTTATGTTATTTAAGACCACTGTTGCCTTGTTGAATTTTGTCTGGATGATCTGTCCATTGATGTAAGTGGGGTGTTAAAGACCCCTACTATCATTGTATTATTGTCAATTTCTCCTTTTATGTCTGTTAGTATGTGCTTTAAATACTTAGGTGCCCCTGTACTGGGTGCATATATGTTAACAAGTGTAATATCCTATTCTTACATTGATCCCCTTATCATTATATAATGCCCTTCTTTATCTTTTGTTATAGCCTTTGTTTTAAAGTGTATTTTATCTGATATGAATATTGCTTCCTCCCCTCTCTTGTCATTTCCATTTCCATCCCTTTGGTTTCAGTCTCTGTGTGTCTTTAGCTCTGAAGTGAGTCTCTTATAGGAAGCATATAGATGGTTTTTGTTTTTTTATCCAGTCAGTCACCCTATGTCTTTTGACTGGAACATTTAGTACATTGACATTAAAAATAATTATTGATAAGTATGTACGTATTGCCATTTTAATCCTTGTTTTCCAGTTGCTTTTGTAGTTCTTCTCTTTTCACTTCTTTTTGTTTCTTCTTTTGTGGTTTGATGATTTTCTTTAGTAGTATATTTGTTTTCCTTTCTTTTTAGTTTTTATGTATCTATTGTAGGTTTTTGATTTGTGGTTACCACAGGGCTCATATATTTTGACCTATAAGTATATGTTTTAAACTGGTAGTCATTTAAGTTCAAACACACTCTAAAAGACCTACAATTTTTACTCCCCTACCTCCCATTTTGTGTTTTTGATGTGATATTTTACAACTTTATGTTTATCCCTTACCTGTTTATTATAGTTATAGTTGCTTTTACAATTTTCTTGTCTTTTAATCTTCACACTGGCTTATTTAAGTAATTGATCCTCAGTCCTTACTATCTAATTGCCTTTTCTAGTGGGATTTTCCCTTTCCTATGGATTCTAACTTCTTTTCCACTTAGAGAAGACCTTTTAACATTTCTTTTAGGTTAGGTTGAGTATTGATGAACTCATTTAATTTTTGCTTGTCTGAGAAGTTCTTTATCTCTTCTTTGATTCTAAATGATAATCTTGATGGATGTTGTATTCTAGATTTCAGGTTTTTCCCTTTCAGTACTTTGACTACATCATGCAACTTCCTTCTGGCCTGCAAAGTTTCTGAAGAGAAATCAGCTGATAGCCTTATGGGGATTCCCTTTTATACGACTCTTTTTCTCTTGCTCCCTTTAGAATTCCCTCTTTATCTTTAACTTTTGCCATTTTAATTATGATATGCCTTGGTGTGGGTCTGTTTGTGTTCATCTTGTTTGGGACTCTCTGTGCTTCATGTACCTGGATATATGTTTCCTTCTTCAGGTTTGGGAAGTATTCAGCCATAATCTTCTCAAATACTTTTGATCCCATTCTCTCGCTCTTTTCTTTCTGGTACCCCTATAATGTGAAAGTTGGTACACTTAATGTTATCCCAGAGATCTCGTAAACTGTTTGCATTTTTTAAATTTGTTTTTCTTTTTGCTGTTGTGATTGGCTGATTTCCTTTATTCTATCTTCCAGATCACTTATGCATTCTTCTGTATCACTTAGTCTGCTATTCATTCCTTCTAGTGTGTTTTGTATTTCAGCTATTGAATTCTTCATTTCTGATTGGGTCTTTTTTATATTTTCTGGTTCCTTGTTAAAATTTACACTGTGTATATCTATTCTTTTCCCTAATTCAGTTGACATTTTTATTACCAATGCTTTGAATTCTTTATCTGGTAAATCATTTATTTCTGTTTTATTATTTATTTTTGCAGGTGTTTCCTCTTGCTCTTTCAATTGAGAGCCGTTCCTCTGCTTTTTCATTTTACTGAGCTTTCTCTGCCTCTGTAAATTTAGGTAAAACAATTAGCTATTACAGTCTTGAAGGGGTGTTCTTATGTGGGAGTGTCCCTATACAGACTGCATGCACCCAGTGCCTTTGGTGGGAGAGCTAGATTTGACATGGATGCAAGTCACGTTTTTCCTAAGGGTGTACTGGCAGCTATCGTGGTAAGGTGTGGGGGCTAGAGCAAGAGTTAGGTATGAGGTGGAACTTCCCCTCTGCTCAGTAGTCATCACCACCCTATTGGGGCAGGGTCTGATCCCAAGTTGCTGGATTAGGCCCAAGCTGGCTATGTTCCCTTTAAGTGTGTGTTTTTCTCTCTCCTCACACTGGGACACTTGCCCCAGGGTGGGGGGTGCTGAAGCAAGGGGGCAATTGTGTACAAATCTCCCTTGTCTCTCACAGCCAATCACTGCCCCTAGCCTCCACTGCCCCCACCCTCCCTTGTCCCTCACAGCCAATCACTGCCCCTAGCCTCCACTGCCCTCACCCTGTTGTGGAGTTACAACGCAGGGCAGGTGGGGGCCATATGGACTCTCAACATGTATTGGAGATGAGCTATGGTTTTGTGGCTGCTGTCAAGAGATCTGGGCTTCTTCTGATGAGTGAGTAAGTTGGCTTGAGTAAGTGCCAGCAATGGTCACCACCACCCCACCCACACTCCATCCCAGGACCAGGTCACCTCTGCATCCCACAGTGGAATTTCCTGCCTGGTCTTGGCAGCCCTAGATGGGGTAAGCAGGGCTGGGGTGCTGGCCCAGCTGGGGCTGGGGTGTGCATAGAGGTGGTTGCAGGAAACCTGGAAGCCCTCTCTAGAACATACTGTCTCCACCCTGCCTCGGGGACAAGCCAGTGCACATGCACTCCTCACAGCCAAAATCCAGGCTTCCCACAGCTCTCCTGTTAGTCACATTGGCCCTCCCACCAGCCAAGGGGGCTCATCTCCCCCACATAAGACCCCAGGACTGAGGCGCCCTGTCTGTGGCTCTCGCCACTCACTCCCCAGGGTGGGTCTCCACCTGTGAATTCTCCCTTTTCCTCTGAGTGCCCTCCCATGGGTTCAGGTCCTGATCCAATTGCTTTTCTTCACTTCCTACCCACTTGCGTGTCTAAATTTCTTGTAGCCTTAACTGTACAGGAGTCCTTCTACCAGTTTCCAGTTAGTTTTCCGTGAGAATTGTTCCACATATAAATGTATTTTTGATATATTCATGAGGAGAGGTGAGCTCCACACCCTCTTGCTCCATATTTTTGTTTGTTTTTGTTTTTGTTTTTGTTTTTGTGTTTTTGCGGTACACGGGCTTCTCACTGTTGTGGCCTCTCCCGCCACGGAGCACAGGCTCTGCACGCGCAGGCCCAGCGGCCATGGCTCACGGGCCCAGCCGCTCCGCGGCATGTGGGATCTTCCCGGACCGGGGCACGAACCCGCGTCCCCTGCATCGGCAGGTGGACCCCCACCCACTGCGCCACCAGGGAAGCCCTCTTGCTCCATATTAATTGATCTCCTGAAAGAGAAGATCTTAAAAGGTTCGGCAGTGTGAATATACTTAATGCCACTGAACTATATACTTAAAAATGGTTAAAATGGTAATTTTTATGTTATGGGTATTTTAGCACAATTCAGGGGAGAAAAAAGGTCATAAAGGTCCAAGATTTTGGTCACTGGAAAAGCCCACAAACATTACTAATCAACAGCCTTGGACAGGGGTGGAGGATTCCACTCAATTAGGCCTCAAGAAAGATCTGTTGATTGATTGGAAAGGGAGAATTGCTTCAATACTGCCTCAGGGGGAAGGGAGAGAGGATTTGATAAAGGTGTTGAAAACCTGAAACAAAGCCAAAGTCCTGTAAACAGCCTAGAGAATGGAGCAGACAGGCCTGTCTGGCTCATGAAGGAACAGGACCCATACACGACCAGTTCCCATGAAAGATGGATGAAACTTTCAACAGGGAAAATTGGTAGACATGCAAGTAGCCATAAGTCCCTTTGGCCGAAGCCCTGAGCCAGACCAGCTTATAAAGATAGGAGTTTAGGGATTGATTATTTCAAACATAGGCGCCCAAGTACTGGACAAACTCTTCTTTATTAGAAATGGACTTTACCTTCATCCCACCACTGCCCACCTAGGTTGGGAACCAATAATATAAGTAATTGACCTGAATTCATAGTCACTGGACAAGGTCATTGGACATCAGCTGATTTCATTATCACATTTGTTAAAATTCTAGTTAAAGATTTTAATAATCTAGGTTTTATTTTTTTTATTGAAGTATAGTTGATTTATAATATTGTAGCAGTTTCAGGGGTACAATATAGTAATTCACTATTTTTATAGATTATACTCTGTTAAAAGTTATTATAAAACAATGGTTATATTTCTAATAATCCAGGTTTTAATAGGTTGCATTTCTTTGTATCTAAAGAAATGAAACTGGAGAAAAATTGAAAATACTACCAGAGTGATTGATAATTTTTAATCAGTATAAACTTAAGATAACTCAGTTGATTGTTGTATAGCTCTTTGATAGGAGAATGTGAAATCAGGAACACACAAAACAATTCTCCTTGCACTAAACCTGCTTCTAAGTCTGCATTTTTATTTACTTCTTAATGGAAAAAATGTTCTCCCTTAAGGCTTGTTTATAGTTCCTGTTAATCACTGTAGAGTTTGAGAGTCTGGGAAAGCTGGGATTCAGGTTCCAGCACAGTCTGTGACACCAGCTGATACTGCATCAACTCCTTTTCCCTTGAGGTCCTAAAGTCTCCAAAGGTCAAGAAGACTTTTACTTCTTCAATTGCGCCTCTGTTGTCATTATGAAAGTGCTTCTCTTGTTTAAAAAAAATCCCTGTGTGGGCTTTCAAAATATGTAATTAGTAATAACTGTAACAGCAATTTTTTTTAAGTTTACAAAAGGGTGGAAAATATAAGAAATCACACCAATGCAAAAAATAACACCCCCCAAAATAAAAATGCATTAAAAAATACTCTAAGATATTTATAGCAATTTTCCTAGGTCATGGGAGATTTTACAGTTTTCTTTCTATAGCAAATCAAAATGAAATGCCATTTAAATTCAGAGAGGTTTTTTTTTTCTATTCTGAAAGCAAAGAATGGAAATTAATTAGAGCACTTAGAATTTTATTGAGTTCAACTTTTCTACGTTGAACATCAATTCTTTTTATAATAAAAATTTATTTTATAATTTACACATTTCAATTCATGAAGTAGGGACATGCTTGTCACCTGGCCTCAGTCATCTGTAAGGGAGAAGGGGGGCAGGATGTTATGAACTGACTGTCCCCATGGTCCCTGGTGCTCAGAGTCCACGGGGCCATGGGCGCTGGACATTGGAGCTTGGTGTCACCGTTGAGCTGCGTGGTCTCTGAGGGGAATGAATGATAAGAACATTTTCCTCCACCATTTTTAAAAAGCCAAGTTCCTGATTTACACAAGGTGGGGGCGGGGGGGGGCAGTTTACCACATCACATTTTCACATTTCATCTATCATAATTTAGATCTTTACATTTCTGGAGTTGGTGATTGATAGCCTCCAAACATATAAACACTCTCCACCTGTACAAAATGCACCAGGGACTTCGCTCTCATAAAGGCAGGATCAAGGTGGGAGTGAATCAAATTCTAAAACCCACTCCTTAGCAGAAGTAAGTCCCAGGATCGGCTGTGGCCACAGAAGGTGACAGTTTCTGGATGCTGTTAGTTTGCAGCAAATTGAAGTTTGGTAGTCTTATCTATTACCAGAAAAGCCTTCCCCAAAAAAATGTAGTCAGTGGGGGAGAAAGCAAGGAGCCCCACCGTCTCATTTTTAACTAGGACCAGCTGAAAAATGAAGGCAAGCACCACACAAACCATCTTATGTCTGCCAATTCATTTCCTGGCCCCAAAAGGAAAAAAAAAGGAAAAAAAGGGGAAAAAAAAAACTTCGTGTTTCCTCTCATGCAGGCCAAACATGGCAAAGCACCAGGGGAATTCTGAATGGAATCAATTGCACTTGTTACTAACTGAGTTTTCTTTTATTCTTATATTACCAAGGGCTGGGATACTCAGCTGCAAGCAATTATAATGAAGAGTTACTGAGTAATGGTTTCCAGATTGCTCCATGATGGGGCATTAATTGAAAGGGACAATTTAAGAGCTTAGGCCATGTAAATGCATTTCTTATTCTGTCAGATTGAGCAATTTCTGGATGCAAAAGGCTGAAATGCTCAGAACTGATAAAGACTTAATAATTCCCATTTAGACCAACATTTTCAAAACGAGTTTCATGTTTTTAAGAGAACAAATATAAAATGGTGAACCTGTCAGCTTGTTCATTCAATCAGAAAAATATTTGAAAATTGCACATTCACATGCCACACTCATTGGCATATGCATTATATAAAATGCTACTTGATTAGTTTGTTGCATTGCGAAGACTGCTTTCAAGTAAACTTATTTTTCAGGTTTCGTGCTGATATAATCCACATTAAGTGCTCGCTCTCTCTGTCTCTCTAGGTATCTCTCTGTCTCTGTCTCTGTCTCTATATATAAATATATATGTGTGTGTATGTGTGTGTATATATATATATATATTAAAAAATTTTAAACAGCATTTAAAACACACAAATGAGTTTTATATATGTATACATAATTTAACCTTTAAAACAGCATTTTAAACAGATTTGCATGCGTATGAAAATAGACATCTGCAGATGCTAACTACCAAGCCATATCAGAAAGCTTCATTTTATCTTTTTTAAAGACCTTCATTTCACTGGGCCCCATTAAACAGAAACATTTTCAAAAAGGTTCTCTGATATATCACATTAAGGATGAGTATCAGAAAGAGAGAGTTAAAGCCAAACAAGGAAAAAAACTTCACTCCTCTAAAATAAGAGTAGTACTAGCATTTAATGTCTAATTTCAGACTTCTGCATTAGTATGAGTTTTATTTCTGAAAAGGAAGGAAAGAAGGAAGGAAGAAAGGAAGGAAGGAAAGAGGGAGGGAGAGAAGGGGAGGAATAGATAGGAAAATAGATGAGAGCTAGCTAGCTAGCTAGCTAGATAGATAGGGATGGTAGACTGATAGAAATAAATGCAGATGCATTTTAAGAGTTAAATTCAAAGTTGAAGGTGAAAGAAGTTGTGAGATGGCCGCCACTAATTCTTTCTCATTCTGTTTTCTAAATCTGAACTGCCATCTGAGAATTGAACTTTTACCCTTCCTTCTGCCTAAGCCTCTCTCTTTCCCCTGTCTGGATTTGTGCAAAGGAGCTGTTGTGCTGATGGCAGACTTCCCTGGAGCCTTGACACAAACCATGACGTGAAAGGCAAAGTAGGCAGAAGAGAGAAGTTGTCAACCTAGGTAAATTGAGAACATCCAATCAAAACGACTGAGAGGGAAAGGCCTTACTACTATGATTACTATTGTGTTACCCATTTTCACTCATTCATTCATTCAACAAGTGACTTTTCCCCCATCTATCACTTCAAATGCTGGCTAAGCATAAAACCAGGATGAAGACATCTTATCCATTTACTGGCATATCTTGGCCTATTAGGCAACTCCTTGACTATAGCTTAGCCCAAAATCTTCCTTCTTATTGGATTAGTCATTCATAGAATGAAAGCCTTGGATTAATATCTGACTCTTCACTTTGGACTATTGTTTATTTGGTGCAGTGAAAGCAAGTTCAGTCAATGGTGAAAAATCTGGTCCTTTTTGTTTCCTCTAAAGTCAAGTTCAAGCCCCATCAGAATGTCCCAGACAGTAATCCTTACACTAAGATGCCTGAAGTCAAAAACAAAACCACTTGAAAAGAGGATGGTCGATTTGGGTCAGGGTTGAATACTTTCATAAGTAACAAAGTAATCCAAATTAATTATTCAAACAGACTGTCAAGAATCCAAGATGAGAGAGAGGAGAGAATTCTTTGCCACAAGATAAAATAGGGGTGTTTGATGCATTTGCATGGCTGTTACCAAATAACATTGTCTACAGTGGTCCCATTTTAGCCAAAAAACATGTATACTATGTATCTGTCCTTTATTTTGCTATGCTTTCTTCTTCTTAAGTTTTTTTCAGTCTTTGTGAAATCTGAAATTTTAACTATGAGGTTCAAAACCCCATTATTTATTTCTAAGACTTGAGGGGGAAAGGTTTCTTTTTAAACATCCTGAATTTAAAAATAAATAAACTAAACAGGAAGACGTAGACAGTCTATCTCAATTGCTCTTGTGATTTTTCATTTTGTGGATTGTACTGATAAATTATCCAAAGTCACATCGTAATTTTGCCTAAGAAATGTAAGCATCATGGGATGTTTCTAAAATATAAGAGGGGCAATCTTTCATCCAGCCAGTTACTGGGCTGCTGCTATTCCTAATAGCAGCCAAACACCTGAACAAACCCAGTGAATTCCAGGCCAAATGGTTCTGATAACAGCAGATCTGGGACAGGACTGATTTACTGAAATAACTCACTTAAAGTGCAGTTTAATAAGTGTCCTTATTTTCAGTATTCCTCTTAGCTGAGGGAAAGAAAATGAAGATATATTCTCTTTTGATAACATAGTTTATGCTGAAAAAAACTTTGAGCAAGTATTACATATATGCATAATTGAATAATACAGACCCAGAAGGCCTATCATTATAACCTGGGATCCTGAATATATACTGAATTTCCTTAGCTTACAGAAAAGAATTAATATTGTGTTTGTAAGTGTGCAGTGAGAGGTTTAGAAGTTGAATTAGAGTGGTTGATTTTTTTTTTAAGTTGCTGAAATATAGTTAGTATTTGGGAGAGACTCAAATTTTCTACAGTGAGCAAAAATCCAAAGTTGGCCACTTCATGCTTACCCTGAGCAGCTCTGATTGAATCAGTACCTGGAAAAACTAAGATAATCCCTGTGTTTACACACTCCTTTCAAGCAGAGCAGGAGCAGCATTTGAAAGGGATTAATAATCAAAAATTGAAAATCTACCATCACTACACAAGCTTACCTTTTCATTTTGAACAGATCATAAAACACATAACACGGGCCAGACCCTAGTCCAGCAAGCGTTCAAATGCTAATTTTTAAAAATAGCTTTTATATGCAATTGTGCTCTTTTCAATAAAACAAAGATTTGTTTATAGCTACAATTTAATGAAGAACCTTTTCGAAGAGGAAGATCTGGAAACCAGGGATCTTATTTTTTCTCTTTTTCTTTTTTTTTTTTCCACCCCAGTTGTTTGTTTATTGGTTTAATTTTCCCTGAAGTAAAAATACACTTTGAAATGTAACATGTCATTATGTAATTTGTAGTAACAAAGTGCAGGCCCTTGCACAAGACAGCAAACAGGGCCGCTCCAGCTCACAGACAGTCCCCACATCCATTCCCCTCTCCCCATCTGATTAACAGCCTGTGTAAACATTCAGCCAACCAGAACCCCGGCCAGTGCACAATTTGGTCAGCCATAAAACTGCCAGCCAAGCACAGACACGGGGGTTTTATGCAGAAATCTTAATTTGGGGGAAAATGATCAAAAACCAAGACAACATGGCCCCAGTGGAGATGGAGAAGGGCTGACCTATATTATCATTAATCCCTCCCTTCCTCCTCCCTGTACCAGGGAGGGATGAGATCACCACTGAAGGTGAAATGCTGAATAACATACCCCTGAGATGCAGGCTTGTGGAGTGAGTAGGGTCTGAAGCCAAACCCCCTAAAGGAATATCTAGGAGAAAAACATAAGCTTCTGTTTCAAGGAGAAATTTTAAATAGTCTGAGTTGTTTGGAAAAGGTCTGATTTTGACATACCCAGGATGGAGTCTGTCCATCAGCATGCTTTCTGTTGGTACAAGGGCAGCTATTATGTGTTCTGATTGCATAGAAATTAATGGAATTTATACAAAGGGGGTGTGTTGTTGACTTTTTTCTTCCCACAATTGTCATTGCTCTTGGCAAAAGACTTTAGATCCTTCACAAAATGGAAAATTCAAAATGTTCAATGTAAATAATAATAATCAGCAAAAAATTATTTAATTCTTCTTTAAAGAATACTCTGATAAGATGGCTAACTTATTTTTTCTGGCTTAGGGCAGTGTTTCATATCTCACTTTTGGGGCTATACGACACTCAATTTTTTGTAGAATTGAGTCTTTTTTAAAAATCCCTTTAAAAAAAATGTTCTGGTAGCAATGGCAGTGATGGAATTAACTATAACAAAGACATATTGCCTTAGTCTGGTTCCTTCTCTTTAGCAGCTCTTGGGTAACTGGTTACTAACAGGTATCTGAGCTTCACAGCAATTGCTTATAATGTTCACCTTTGTTCTAGCTTAATTTTGAACCTCTATTTTGTTTAAAAAAGAAATATGGTCAGCCATTTCATGATGCTCTTTAAGATTATCCATATTTTCTTTGGTGTATCTAATCATGCTCACAGGTGTTCACTTTTGCCTTTCATAAGAATCTCCATGTTTTATTCTGGCAGGTTGTATGCTAAAGAAATTAATAACTAAACATAGTGTAAGCTCCAAGTAGAATGAGAAAATGTATACACATGTTGAATTTTAGTTTTTTTCCAAACACTGGGCAAACACTTTCTATTTCATTTAATATTCATGAAACCCTATGAGTTGGGCATGAGTGTTATCCCCTTTATTAAGGAATTAGGAAAGTGAGATACAAAGAGTCTCAGTAGTATGTCCCAAGCCATACAGCTAGTGAACAGCAGAGCTGGAGTCCTAGTCCAGGTAGCCTAATTCAAGACCCAGTTGACTTCCCCTTCTAGATGCGACATCATTGCCTTGGTCAGGAGGCAGCTTTGTCTCAAATCCTTAGAGCTGTTGCCAAGAGGCAGATGGGAAGCCCTCCATGATTAGTGCTCCTAGGTAGTAAGTGAAGTAGCCTGGTGAGTTGAACGAGCCTTAGTTTCGGAGTTTGAAAGCCATGATTCCATTACAAGTTAGTTGTGCCTTGGAAATGTTTAGTCACATCTCTAAGCCTCCGTTACCTAACATGTGAAAAGGAGAAAATTCTGTGAGATTTAAATGAAATAACATTTTATAAGGCTTAACATATAGAAGGTTCCAGGTCTTCTCTCCCTCCCAAGCTAATCAGCTTACAGCACCTTGTGATAGGCTTTCATCATTATAAGTTTACTAAACAACTTATAAAATTCTGTCAGCTGGGTGTAGCTTGATGGAAAGAGTTACCCATCTTAAAAAAAATTTTTTTTAAGTTTAAACAATATTTTGTTACATTTTTTGTTAAACTCATTGGGTCACACTGAATTGCATGTGCTCTAACTCTGAAAAACAAGTTAGGCCTTCCACTCTAAGTACTGTTAAAAGGTAGGCACTTTTGTCTTCACTCCAGAAAGTAGCAAGATAACTTCTAACATTCAGCATTCAAGAATGCTCACTTCAAAAATGTGTGGTCACTGCATTTGGGCAACTGTTTAATCAACAGGTTGAAGAAGAGCAGAGATGTCAAAGACTCTTTCTCTGATAGAACATTTACAGCTTGTGGTTGTTGGACCTTCTCTGTCACAATCTGTCTTCAACCAATTCTCTTTCCTTTTTGGAATAAGGGCAAATGAGCATAAACTGTGACATGAAATACATCAGATAGTTACCCAACATACTCTTCCAAATCTGTGAGTTATTTAACCTTAATCTATCTTGAAAACCACAATAGATTTCCACCTTCTTGAAAAGACAGAAAGCAAGAGGATATTCTAAATGACATTTTCAGGCTTACACATCTCTTTCAAAACATTTCAGAGTTTTCCCCATTTCATCCCTCCCCTTTACCCCATTCCACCTTGTGAGTACTTGCATAGAGTAGGGCTTTAAATGCTTTTGATGATAAATGAGTTGTCAATGCACAGACAAATCCCTTTTTCCAAAGCCTCCTAGAGTAGAAGCATACTCTACTTCCTCTCAAAGACCCCAGAACTACCTGTGCACTGGCACACACAGAAGAAAATTCTTATTCAAAAATGTAAGCTACATTAATCTGTTGAAAGGAGGATAGATACTTAAATGCAGTTTCAAATAACCCTCGCCTTTGAGATCATGTGTACTCACAGCGCAGTATTTGTACAAGATGAAATGATTTACAGAATCAAGCCTGGAAAAATTGGAGGGCAACTCCAAAAGGCAAGAACATACTGCCGAGTCCATCATTCATCCTGCCAGGGAAACTTTTGTAGTCTCCAAACTGTTATGAGACACTGCTCTCTATCCAGGACAGAGCAATCATCGAAAAGGCAGGAGGTGTGTTGGCTGCACAGCCAGCCTGGAGAGCTGGAGTTCTTGGCAGGGCACTTCCACCCCAGAAGCAGACAGGGTCCTGGAAGGTCTCTCACGTAAACAAGGCAGGGAGACGGCTTCGGCTCTGCAGCGTGGCTCATCCTTTCCCAGATCAAAGCCTGCGCCAGAGAGACAGCCCCACAGAACAGAGTGTCCTTTCTGGAACATCCAACTCCTGGGGAGAGAGTTGAACTGGAGCCACAACCTTGCCACCTGTAACCAATGGCTTGGCATGCAAAGGCTCTCACAGAGTGGGGAGCCTGAAGCTGCTCAAACAACAGAAGATCAACGGAAAGATTAGACAACACAGGCAAGAGAAGTTTCTACCTTAAAAGCTCAGATCAGCTACTCTGAGAAAAAGAAAATGTCATCCAGGGTGACAATCAGCACAGGGTTGTAGCCAAGCTGTTTGCCTGTCTGTCTACTCTGCCACCTACTAGCTGTGTGAGCTGGGCCAGGCTGCTGGATGTCTCTATGCTTTGGTTTCCTCACCTGCAAAATGGACCTAATAGTACCTACTCCATAGGCTTTAATGAATGACTGGCACATAAAAAAGCTCTAAAGATGGTTGCAATTATTATTTGAAGTCACACAGTCCTGGGTTTGAACAGGTTCTGCTACTCGGTAGTTTTGTGAACTTGGGGAAACAACCATTTTGGGGTGACTTCCCCATCTGTAAAATGGAATTTCATCCAGGCCTGATGGTGTTGCCATGGAGATTTGACTTTATATGGCACATGGTAGACATTCAGTATGTGCCACCTCTGCTTATTATCATTTTTCCTGATCTCCAAAGGAGAAAGCCCACAGGACTGGTTAGATGGGAAGAAATACAGCCAGTAAAACTTAGAATCCTCCTAAACCCCAAAGCTTCATCCATATGCAAAAGAGATATATCCCTGGGGATGATTGGGTCCTGGTGTTTTAAATACACAACTAATTTTATTTTAAGGGAGAAAGGGAACCTGGAAGTATTCCCAAATTTAACATCTGCAGGCAGAGAGGATGACGAAATGCATTAGTACTGTGGAATAACTTTCTCCCATCTTCTCGGAAAACATCTGGGGTATTACCCTCCCCTCCACTCATTCCCCCACCTCCCACTCCAAAGCTGACTCTTGGCTGACAGTTTATCAGAGATAAATGGAAACACCTGGGAACCAGATAAGGCCAACTGAGCATGATCAGCTGATGAGATCTTGAGGACGCATGCCACTCAATATTTCTCTTTCCACACCAGGCGGGGTAGGAGCACCATCTAGCCTGAGACCGATGGCAGTGCTCACTTCCACATCCACTCCTTCCTTCATTCATTCCAGACAACCTCATGAGGTCAGCTGGCCCAGCTTCCTGCCTGAGGTAAGTCAACACTGAAACCACCACGGAAATTAGATTAGTTATTGATCCTGCTTTTAACCACTTACACCAAAAGACTCAGGACTAACTATATTTTGTTCAAATTTTTAATCATCTTTTCTTTGGTCAAACCAAACCCTTTCCAGCTAAAATGTCTCATCCCTAAGGAGATATAAGACCAAACATGCCTTTTGTACCCTGTCTCTTTTGTCATTCAAAAAAATATTTTTATTGCCATCTCCACTGTAATAACCTCCTCAACTTGAAAACTTTAAATCTCCTTTTCTTCCCATGTCCCTACCTCATCCTAGACTAAACAGTTCCATCTCTTTTAACCTTTCTTCAAAGGTCTTACTCGCCTTCCCTTTAATTAGCATGTTCCTTTTCTCTCAACTCACTCCAGCTTCTACACATCATTTAGAGACCAGAACTTGACACAGAGCTCTAATACTTGACAACAGATCTAGCTATTATTAAAGTGAGATAATTCCAGGGTGTGTTTCAGCACAGCCACTACCTGGATGTATGATTGCCAAGCAAGTTATATAACATTTTTGGACCTAAATTTCCTTAGCTGTAAAGTTATTTCAATCATAAAGAACAAGAACTGTGAATATGGCTTTGGGGAGGCATACCAGCAGCCAAAGGAGACATTTTAAAAGAATTGAATTTAGAAAGACACATCAGAATTAGCTAGTTAAAGAGAAGAGAAGAGGGCAATCCTACCAGAGGCAACTGCATGTACAAAGGTCCTGAGGCCCAAACTCCTGGACCAGTATGGCTAGATCCCAGAGAACAAGGGGAAGAAGGTTATGAAATGAGGCTCCTGAAGAAGGTACGGGCCAGTAGCATAATAATCCTTATAAGCTATGGTAAGGATTTTAGTCTTTATCCTAAAGGCACTGGGAAGATGATACAGTTATAAACAGATTGGTTTATTTTTAAAGAATACTGACCAAAGAAAGGATTGGACACAGAGTGGACATGGGGAGAATGGAAAGGCTCTGGAGATAATCCAGGAGCGGGATTCTGAGACCTTGGACCATGGTAGCAGCTGTGAAGATGAAGAGACATGAACAGAGTTGGAAGTGAGAATCAGCGACCCCGGCTGATCCAATGAACATGGCAGGGAAGGGGAAGGAAGTGTCAGGGATGGCTGCCAAGTGTCTGGCTCACTCATCTGTGGATGGAGGTGCTATTTATTGAGGGGCTGGAGGAGGAAGGAGTTTGAGGGAGAAGCTATGAGTTCAGTTTTGGGACATGCAGAGTTTGAAGCACTGTGAGATGGCCAAGTCGAGATGTTGAAGAGGCAGCTGGATTTATGATTGGGAGCTCTGAGGAGAGTCTACGCTGGAGATATAAATTTAAGAGTCATCAACATATAGATAATAATTAAAACCATAAGCGTGGATGAGATCACAGAGGGAGGGTGTAGAATATGAAGGAGAAGAGGGCAGTGGATCAAGTCTTGAAATTTTCCAATATTTAAAAGCCGGGAGGAGGAAGATGAGCCAGGAAAATGACTGAAGAGAAGCCCCAGAGGTAGGAGAAAATTAGGAGAGTGTTAGGTCATGGAATCCACAGGAAAAGGTATTTTGAGAAGAGAATGTCAACAGCAAGGCTGTCACATGGGCTTATCCTAATGACGTAATCCAGGTGACGTTCCTATCGAACTTTCATGTTTATGTGCAGTCTTGGAGTTTTCCACCTTGGCCTTTTGCCATTTTCCTGTGCACACTATGGCTTATTGATGGGTGTTGTGACCAAAGTTTCTATCTAATACGATTAGTGTGCAAACACTGGGTTACATCTCATTTATTCAGACACTTCAGGGCTATACAGAATGCAGTTAAGAATTAGGAAAGAGAGATAAAAAAACAGAAAAACTTAATGATTATTGCAGAAGTCTGCTCACTACTATTTATGTATTTACTAGTAGGCACTCTTTATCTAGCTCTCACTTAGAATCTTGTAAGTTCTAAAAAGTTGATATTTGGTTTTTAAATCCACAGTAAAATGGAAAAAACCTTGTGGGGAGGGGCTAAGGTGGAGGAAGATTAGGGAGGAAGATCACAGAGGCTACAGAAGTTGTTACAGTACTGTCACTGGTTATTAGGAAGTAGATTAAAATCTACCCAAAGCAGGCAAAAGAACAAAAACATTACAGAAATTGGAGTCCATTTAGTGGCATAAATATACCTAATACCTCAGTAATCCTTGAGGAAAACATCACAGTATAATGCCTGACAATAACAGAGTAATCAAATAAATTTAAAATAAATGTTTGCTGCATTAAAATAGAACAAAAAAGCCTATCATGTGGTTTTTCATGTTTTTCTGTCCCTTGTATTTTCTGTTAACTGGTAGTTAGAGCTGGGAGCTCAATGGGACTCCAGTAGAATATTTTGGTAGGAATTTATCATAGGAGGAGATATGAACACCAGGTTATCCTGAGATGTTAGGATGGATCGGTGGCATCAGATCCCGTCAGGCTTTTCATCTGTTACAAAGTTTCCTGTTGGCCTTTCACCAAGTGGGTTCACAGCCATTGATTATCATTGCCTAGATTTATTTTTATTTCATTAGGAGTTGAAAAATCCAGAATGTGGTGAACTCTACAGCAGAAATAACCTAGTGTCTTCAACAAACAAATTGCTAGGAGAAAAGGTGAAGGGGAACCTACAGATTACAAGAGGCTTAAGAGACACAATAACCAAATGCAGTGTGGAGGCTTTGTCCTGCTTATAAGTAAATAAACATTTATGAGTCAACTGGGAAAGTTTTAGCACTGACCCAAAAAGTGATTCTGTTAGGAATTGTTATTTTCAGGTATGACAATGGGATTGTAATGGCATATTTTTAAAAGTCCTTGTCTTACTGAGATAAGTACAGAAGTATTTACGGATGAAATGATACGATCTCTGGGATTTGCTTCACAATAAGGGGATGGGACCATGGGCCATGGAGATGCTGGGGAAGTTCTGCCTGGGGAGAGATGAGATGAGACTTTAATACAGCTGGATGATGAGAGCCTGAGGATTCACATGCCATATACTCTGCTCTCTGGAAATGCTTGAAATGTCCCTTTAAGAAAGCTTTTAAAATAGAAAGAAAAAGAAAAAAGTCATTTCTTTTCACCTTGTTGTTCTGGAAGAAAATACTTCTAAAATGCTCTCTCCAACAAGGTGGACAAAGCAGATTCTTTGGAAAGTCTGATGGTGAATACAAAGGGATATCAGAAGAGGGGTGTCACAGGGCTCTGGACGTGTGACTCTCTGTGCCTGTTATTGAAACGCCAAACTGGAGTGAGGGTCAGGGAAGAAATCATTTCACACCAGATGGTCAGAGCTTCCACGCCTCAACAGAAACTAATTTCTTTTTTTTTTTTTTTTTTTTTTTTGCTGTACGCGGGCCTCTCACCGCTGTGGCCTCTCCCGCTGCGGAGCACAGGCTCCGGACACACAGGCTCCGCGGCCATGGCTCGCGGGCCCAGCCGCTCCGCGGCACGCGGGATCCCCCGGGACCGGGGCACGAACCCGTGTCCCCTGCATCGGCAGGCGGACTCCCAACCACTGCGCCACCAGGGAAGCCCCAGAAACTAATTTCTAATAGAAGACACTCCTAGACTTCAGTTCAAGCTGCAAAACCCTGTGACCCTCAGACTGAGCACCCTGTCTGAAGGGAGGGCTCTAGGCCTCCACGTCCCCGAGGTTGAAGCCGATGCTCTTACCTTCTCCCTCCTTTGCACTGCGTTTCTCTGCCCCAGAGAAGTCACTTGTTCGTTTGCCAACTCAGCGTAGCAGTGAGGATTTGGGAAAGCTGATGGCTGGACCGGCAAGTTCAGGGGATCCCCAGCATCCGTTGGAGGCTTTTGCACCCTCCTGACCTGTATTTTCACTTATGCTGCTCCCTGAGTTCAAGAAGCTGATCACCCACTGAAATCTTACTCGTCTTTTAAGGGCCATCTTAAATGCCACCAAGTGCACAGATCTTTTCCCAACCTGCTCATCAGAGCTAAGGGACCCTTCCTCTGATTCCCCCAGTTCTTTGCTTGTAGGCCTTTGATAATATGTTTAAGTATCTAGAGCCCCAACTAGGCAGTTAACCCCTGGAGGGCTGGAATGTGTCTCCTTCACCTCTGTAGCCATCCCCCGAGCCACACCCTGTCCCCAGCCATCCTCTCCTGTGCAGAGTGGCCCTTGACCTTGCAACCCTCTTCTACCACTTGTCTCTCCCTTCCCATCCCCTCTGCCTCCTTCCTGCTTCCTCTCCTTTTCCATATGACCCCTTTCCTGCACTGCCTCTCTCTCCCCCTAAGCCAAGAAGTGAGTGCATCAGGGGAGAAAAGGATCAATTTCACGCAAGGGTCTCAGCCGTATTCTCGGGTTTTCCTGTGCCAGGCCATTTGGCTGGAGACTGCTGAACTGGATGAGAAATCTCAGCCCCACACAGGAGTCCTCAAGCTCCCACTGCCTCATGTGCCCATCGCAGCTTTCTGGATCAACAAACCCCTCTTTCAGTCAATAAATGCTTTGTGAGCTGAACAACAGATGCCACAGGGCCTAGAAGGCAAATAAATATGGTTATTCAACATTCTATCACACTGTGTATAATTCAGGAAATTCAATTATGGTTTCCCCAGCAACAGTAACGGAACTTCAGGCCTGGTGCACAAGGGGTTGACCCTCACGCCTCCACATGTTGGGGACAGTGCAATCTGGCAGACTTACAATTGCCATTGGAAACCTAACTGGAGCCTCCAAAAGCCTGGGTTTCCAAATTTAAAGCTGTTTTTCAGCAACTGGTATAAAGACGTGGGGAAAAAAGCACTAACATAATCTCCGACACGTATAGGTATGGAATGATTAAGCAACATAGGCACAACTCCAGACTCAGGATACATTTGAGGAACAGAATGGCAGAGCAGGACTTTTTTAGAATGTGAACTGTCAGGATGAGACCTGCCTACTGCCTAGAGCAGGGTTTATAACCTGGAGTCTGTGATGTCTGTAAAGAGAGACCGGTGCCATAGTGGTTGGGAGCATGGATTCTGGTGCTGGACATGACCCCAGGCAAGGTACTTACCTTTTCTGTGCCTTAGTTTCCTCATCCATAAAATGGGGATGATGCCATTGGTAGACTACAGGGCTGTTTGGTTAGTTTGCCTTTGAAGCAGAGAGTATTATTGGACCTCTTGGCATGATTTACTAATGACAGCTCTGAGCTAGTCTTCATGACCCCACTTGTAATTCTGTGCCTGAGCCAAGATCGCACTTGGAACATGTTGCATATGCACTACCTTGAGTTGATTCTTTTCTATTTTCTTAGCAAACCATATTTCTTCTTGCACTCCTCACTCCTCCATGAACTTGAATTAAGCCCTCTCCCATCTAGAGAGCAAGTCAAGGGTTAGATTTTGTTTTGGAAAAGACTCACAAGCTCGCACGGCAGCAGGTTTTTCCACAGTTTGACAGTTCCAGTTCGGCTCAATGTTGCTGATTTATAAGACACTGAGCTTATTGGCTTTCTCCCCTCTTCTCCCCCAGTCATTTCTCAATCGAGTCGCACTGGCTGGAAACATCTGAGAAAGAAATTTACTGAGAGATGCACAGACAGCTTATTCACATTCCAGAATTTCCAGGAGCCTTCCCCAGAGGATCCAGTGGTAGCCTGTTAACTCATGCACAACCCCTGGCCAGTGTCCCTGCCCCTCATCACCCCGCTCGCTCGTGCAGACAACACTCAGGCTCCCTCCAAACTCGGCTTCCTCCACTTTAATGCTAAGTGATGTAGCTAACACAGCACATGCTGTTCTCAAACCTTGCTTAGCCTCGCCTATGACAGCGGGACTAGACAGGGAAATATGGACAGAAGGTACCCAATGGATTTAGTGATTTAATTGTCTGAGCACTTTAAAATTCAGGATTAATGGCACTGTAGTGTGGTTGCTTCTTTCTCATTAACAGGAATCTGCTTTAAATAATTCATTTTAATAAAGACCCAATGGAGGCTCAGAAGAATGCCTTTGCATGACTCATGTACCTCCTCTTTCTTTCCCTTTTCCTCTAGCCAGCCTCTCTCCCCACACCAATTTGGTCTTAACATAGAAACCTCTAATCTGAAACCGGTGTTTCCCACTAAGCTCTCCATTTCTGCTTGAAGTAATTTGCAAGGGCCACTTTCTGCATCTTGTTCTCAGACGTGTCTTGGTCAATTAGTGCAATGTCACAGCCGTGTGTAGTTATTGTAACTCCAGCTGTGAGCTGTTAATAATAAACTTACCCACAGGACAATCGTGCCATATGGTTGATGGTCAATCAAGACTAAAATATTCATTAGGAAAAAAATGCTCCTGTCAACAGTGAGAGGGTGTAGGTCATTGGTTAGGATGCTGGCTCGAAAGCACTGAGTGTGGGTTAATAGCGTACCGGAGGCATCCTTGCCTTGCTGCTACCCTACAATGTTTGTCCAGAGACACAAAAGCATGATAACAAAAGTGACACAGCTGGAATCAGAAGACAAGCAGACAAAACATGGTGAAATGTATAATATGGGTTGGGGAATAGGGATTTGTTGAAAAGAAACATAGCTCAGATTCTTTACTAGGAAAAGGAGACAGATCTGCATTTTAGTCATGGGAAATGATCTGTGTACTACAAGACAAATTTTATTTAATGGGAGTTTTGAGGCAAATAAAAACAAACTGATTTGTGGCAAATGAGTGAAGGAAGAGCAGTAATCCACTTGGGTAATTTCAATTAACTTCCTCCACAGGATCAAAGGGCTTTTGGATTATTTTTGTTTTCTTTTGAATTTTGGATGGGAGGTGGTGAGTTGGGGAGGCCTTGGCAAACAGCTGAAACTTGACTTTTTTCCTAGCCACAGCTGCCCCAGTAGAAAAGCAAAAGGCAGTGCCAACAAAGCATCTACTTGTTTCAATGGCAAAACTAATGCTTCTGTGTCAGTTTTACCGGAAATGGTAAAGAACCAGTGCAGAACGGTGTCCCGTAAAGTAAAAAACCATGCCAAATGTTTCATTCAGCCTGTGCTTTTTTGTCTGTTTTCTTGTTTGTTTAAGCAACAAGTTCTTAATACAACATCTATCACGGATATTTCTCTTGATAATACACCAGGGGCCAGACCCTGAGCAGTGACCACTCTCCACACCATAGCAGTTCTCAGTCAACATTTTCTAACTGGAAGCCCAGGTTAAATCCGTTCATGCAAACTTTCCTTTGAATTTAAACACTCGCCACCACCTCCTAGGAAAGATCCTCTCTTTTTTCTCTACTTTTTTTTTCTCTATCTTTTTTTTACTCCTGGTTAAAAAATGGAATGATTCCATTCTTGCTGAGGTTACTTTTCCATTGAAAGGAGGAGGTATTTTTCCCCACTAAAAACAGAAGACTTTTTAAATTGCCATTTAAAGAGTGATCATGCAATAAAGGCCTTATTAAAATCCAAGAGCCCTGTTTTCCTGCTGCGGAGCCTGACTTGATTACCTGATAATGAAAGTGCTCTCCTAAACGATGGGACCTCAGGGTCGTCTGTCCTGAGGTTGTGCCCCCTTCAGGGGAAGCATTTTTTGTGATTACACTTTTGTCTTTGAGAAGGCAAACTATTCTTCTCCCTCCTCCATGGGAATCTCAGGAAGACTGCCCTGTCCAGACACATACACACACACACACACACACTCACACACACACTTCTCTGTGCCAGTTAGTTGGTTGTTAAGGATTTACCGAATTTTCTGTCACTCTGGCTGTTTCACTAACTCAGTCGTTCTCAGCTGGGGTTGACTTGGCCCCCAAGGGACATTGGCAATGTCTGAAGATGTTTTTGGTTGTCACAACTGGAGTAGAAGGGGTACCTCTGGCATCCAGTGTATGGAGGTCAGTGATGCAGCTAAACATCCTACAATGCTCAGGGCAACCCCCCCCCACACACACAAAGAATTATCTGGCCCAAAATGTCAATAGTGCTGAGGCTGAGAAATACTACACTGACTTGACCAACTTAACATGAGGTGATTTGGTAGATCTATGGATTTAGGCTCAGATTGAAAGCAATGAGACAAAGGGCTACCAAATTCCTCTTTCATCATCTTCACCCCATCAAAGAGCTGGACCTGATTCACGCCAATTCTGACTAAGCCAATTTTCTCTGTGATTTTACAAAGCAGGGGTCAGCAAAATACAGCCTGATAGGGCTGCCATCTCTTTTTGTACAGACAACTGGTTTTTACATTTTTTTAATGGTTGATTTAAAAAGAATAATATTTTGTGACATGAAAATTATGTGAAATTTATATTTCAATGCACACCAGTTCTGCCCATTTGTTTACCATTTGTTTGCAAATTATCCATAGCTGCTTTTGCAATATGGCAACAGAGTAGTTGCAACTGACTATATGGCCCCCAAAGCCTAAAATATTTAGTCTCTGGCCCTTCACAGAAAATGTTTGCTGATCCATAATAATATAAGACCTTAAGACTGGTTACGTGGCCTGCATAGTAGAGTTGATGATTTTCTAGAGGTACCGAATCCCACAAGTCTATGGAATGTGTACGTAAATAATGTTGCATTATTTCTACATGTAGTACACTCAGATGTCATCAGGTTGGTAAGGGGACACTTAAATACAAGTTAATTTGTTTTTCTAATTTTCCTACTCATTATAACTTTCTCACCCCCAATAAAACTTTCATCATTATGGGTTCAAAGCTGAGCTCTCATCTCAGTCCCCTCCCCAGCTTTAGCCTGAATTAGGGATAGGACACCAACAAGAGAAGACCAGAGAGTCTGGATTATCCTCCAATGGGATCCTTAGCCATGAACGATGGAGAGAAAAGCATAAGAGCACACTAGCCACAAACTCCCATACCTCCCCACTGAGACTTACATTCTCTTACTCTTTCAGGAATGTTTGGGTACCCAACAAGACCATCCTGCTGAAACCCCAGCAAAAATGGATGTTTAGGTACGTTTGCACACCCCACACAGACACAAAGAGTTTAGATGGGACAGGATTCCATAAACACAGGAGTTGTTGCTGTTTAAACTCACCAATTTAATATCAAAAATAATGCAATTCAGAAACCTTGCCTGGCTCCAAAGGGTTAAGCACTCCCTTCCCCCCCCCCCGCCCCCCCGACTCTAGCTTGGAGACATGACAGGCTGTGCGAATCCAGAAGAAGGAGAAATCATTTCTGGACTTGGCAGTGATGATGACAGTGATAAGAGGAGAAGGAGGGCATCATCATTTATTGAGGTGTCAGGAAGTATTCCGAGCACTTTATATAGAACCTGAAATGTTAATAGTACTCAATCCATTTTACAGAGAGGAAAACTGAACCACAAGAAGTAACTTGCCTAAGGGCACAGAGCTAGTAAGGTAGAAGAGCTAGGATCCAAACCACATCTGTCTGACTGCTCTTTTCTCAATGTTGAGGGGATATTTCATTGAAGAGGTAGGATGTGAAGGGGCCTGGAAGAGTGAATAAGATTCAGATTGTCAGATTGGAGGGAAGAAAAAATTCTAAATAGAATAAAGAGATGGGAATAAGAGAACAGACATTGGAATGGGTATGTTATATTTAGGGTGGTTCAGAGATGGAATAGAGGGGTCTCTTGGAAGTACAGAGTTTGCACAGGGCAGGTACTACTGGAAAGGTCTGATGATTGGGCTCAAACATTGCCAGATGCAATCACTTTTAGGAATAGATCTTGCAAAGTCTTGACGTTTGATGTTGAGTCTATATGGAAGAAATGTGCTATAGTCAAAAAGGTTACTGATAGGACAGCCTTATTCATAACAGCCAAAACTTGCAAGCAACCAAGATGTCCTTCAATAAGTAAATGGATAAACAAACTTTGGTACATCTAAATAATGTAATGTTATTCAGCAGTACAATGAAATGAGCTATCAAGTCACCAAAGGAAATGGAGGACCCTTAAATACATATTGCTAAGTGAAAGAAGTCAATCTAAAAAGGCTACATGCTGTATGATTCGACTATATGAGATTCTGGAAAAGGCAAAACTATGGAGACAGGAAAAGGTCAGTGATTGCCAGGGGTTTGGAGACAGGCTGTGGGGAGGAATGAGTAGGTGGAGCACAAGGGAACTTCAGGGCAATGAAACTATTCTTTGTAATACTATAATGGTGGCTACACGTCATTGTTCATTTGTTAAAACCCATATAATATACAACACAAAGAGTGAACCATAATATAAACTGTGGACATTAGTTAATAATCATATCAATGTTGGCTCATTAGCTGCAACAAATGTACTACACTAATGCAACATGGTAAAAAAAATAGGGGAAATTGGGGTGGATAGAAGAGAATGCATATGGGGACTCTTTGCACTTTTCACTCAATTTTTTCTGTAAACCTAAAACTACTTGAAAAAAAGGATTAATTTTAAAAAAAGGCTTCTGGACTAGACCCAGATTCTAGGTCTTGCTCTGTCACTAACCAGTTCTTTGAGCAAATTGTAGCCCCTCTGGGTCTTATAGACCAAGAGGCCACTACATGGCCCACCACCAGGGGACATCCCATGACTCTGAGATAATGTACATTGGCTGGATTTTCTCCCTTCATTGAAGAGTGAGAGAGAGATCCAATGTACCTGGGCCTCAGGTCCGTGAATGTTGGACCTGACACGGTTTGGATATTTGCATCAGGGGATCAGGATCCATGATATCACTTCCCTCCTTCACATGAGGTCATTTTGCTTTTGGGGACCCCAGTTACCTATGTGTTTGTGGTTGTGATTGTTTTTTGTTTAGAACAGTTACCAAATCCCCACTTCTTCAAACATTAAAAAAGTGTGTTTTTCAGTGCTAATTATTTTGCAGTATGATAGAAACTGGCACCCACAAAATATGTCAACTTTAAAGGAGTAGGTGTGAGCATTAGAATGTCTTCCTTCTGCACCCAGGTTCTGAGCTTATGCACTGAGCTGCCTGACAGAAAGTTGGCCTCTGCCCGCCCCCCAGCTGCCATGTGAATGACACCAGTGTGACTGGCAGCTCTCGGTGGCCTGTGTAGATGTACTAATATTTATAGGCAGAGGCACCCTTTGGTGTCACTGAATCACCACTCACCTCATTTTACTGTTGCATCCCTGCCCACTTGACAGAGCTATCCCAGATGAGGGTGAGGTCTAAGCTTCTATGACAGGTCTGGTTTTACCTTAATCCCTCAGTCATAATTATCCTTAGCAGGTTCCAGCAGGCACCATATAAATAATAAAACCATCCTTTCAACATATTGCTCACAAAGGAGGTGAATGCAAATGCCAAGTTAGATGGGTATTTAATTTCATTTTATATAAAAATGTATGTTGGAAATATATATTGTTTTTAGACTGTGCCTAATTTTTCTGCTCACACACACATGGACATTTTTCTAACAGTTTGGGTAGAGAAATAGTATCACCAACTTTTACTTGTGTGTCAACTTTGCATATACACAACTTAAACAGATGTGCGTGTTTATAATTTTAAAGATGCACATATGTAAAACATTTGATAGTGTATTTATTCACGCTGTTGATTTATCTGAAAGACCCTGTATTTACATCTTTTAATTGTGTTAGGTGGGATAGTGCCACATATGTTGTTTATGTATGTGACACGTATGATGGAAAACCAATTGGCTAGTGGAAGTTCGTTCTTTATGGGTTTTGAAAGTATTCTAGACCTAAAAATTATGTGCCACTGAGAAAGGGGTGAGGAATGGGGTGGAGGAAGGGGGCAGTGAATGTAGATTGATTTCAAAATAGTTAATGAGGGTAAAAAATAAAAAGTAAAAAATACCTCCCCCATTCATACACATCAGAAAATTTGAGACTATTTTTCCCACTCGGGGAAAGAAAGAAGCTCTCTGTTTGTCGCCGGCGATGTGTGATGTCTGAAAGAGGGAGCAGCTTGGGCAGGAGCCGGGACGTAGGCAGCCCTCTATGGGGCCTTCGTCCAGCACTTCTCAACGAGGATTCCAGAAGGCCCGGACTGTAAATGCCTATATTGTCTCCCTGCTCTGCAGTCTCGGGCAGCTCAACATTTTGCTTGGTCAGTCCATGAATGTTTTTTTCTTACATCCAAGATTTCAGGTTTTCATACCCACTTTGTTCGGAAAAATTCTGAAATCAGAAAGGATGTGGTCTGAAGTGTTGAAGTGTTTAGCCACATATGGAAGACACAACTCATAGAAATGAAGTGGCACATTTATCAGGTCTCAATGGGAGATTCTCAAGTTTAGGGTCCAGGACAGATTTATTTAAGCGGCACTGGCCAGAGGTTCCTGAACTTCATCCTCTTGATGCCCGTGGGTTGTTTTTGTTTTTTCACCCTCCTCAAGGTGCCTCTCCCCTTTAGCACAAATTATGAAGGCCACTCACAATTCTGCTCTTTTCTCTCCTCTTTATCAGTAATTTAGGCTTATGAATCCAGTAAATAGCCACTAAGACTTAGATCGCATGTTGATGGATTCTCTTGTCTTTCCCTCTGCTGGTTTTCCACAGCTTTGGGGCAAATGATCCTCCCAAGTGAGACATGCTTGTGCATAGAACAGTGTCCCTAGGCAGTGCTGGTAACATTCCTTAGGTCATATCAAGTCGTTCTGGAAAAACCTGCTGTAGGACTAATCTTCAAATATAGAAAGTAGAGACTCTCCGTTACTTATAATTGCCCTCTACTTTCAATTCCAATGGACATGGAAACAAACAAGACTAGGAAAGTTTCTCTTCCACTCTGTAGAGCTGCACCAAGTGGCCAGATCAGTGCAATGGGCAGAGGGAAGGGAGAATGAGTGTGACTTTGCCTTTACCTCTAACTTCCACCTTGAACATATTTATTCCGGTAAAATCTGGTTAAAATAATCAACAAGGGCAGCTTTAAGAAGGTTAAAGATGACTGGGAGAGTTCATACGCACAGGAAATTCAGGCCTCACCCGGTACCTTCTGACAGATTCCCTACCTGATCCTCAGTCGCAGCCGGGAACACTCCCCCACCCCCAGCCTGGACGGTGACTGTGGAGGTGCACCTGTGGAGGTGCAGTCTCACAAAGCCATGGCTGTGTACTCCCAACATTTAGAAAAGCCAGTAGGCAAGCTCTGATCTCTCTGGTAAAGACGAAGTACACAATGGGAACCCCCAGACTGGAAAGGGACAAGGGACATCCAGAAGACTGTGTCGGAGCAGCATATTTCAGTCAATGTGGAAAGACTGAGTCAGAAGTAAGAGAACATAGGATGAAGGAGGAGGGATGTATGCTGCAAGAGAAAACTGTTCTCTTGTTCCTCCTCTGTTCCTTCACCCTGTCAAAGGTGAGATTTGCAAAGAAAAAGAAACGTAGAGAACCCCACTCAGAAAAGGGGAAAATAGGAGAGGCCAGGCCCACTTCTCCATCACATACAAACATCACCACCACCATCAATCACTACTATGGAAGTTCATTTTCCCTACACCTTTCAGGGGAAAGGGAAAGTTTTACCTAAATGCAAACTTTTAAATCTGGGGGAAGGATAATCCTATATATTTTTGGAGGACTACATTTCAGCTTACAAACAGTTTTGATGATGAGCCCTGGATCCAGAAGAGCTAAGGTCTGTGGAAGTATATGGTTAATGGTACTCTGGCTCTGTGCTTGGCCTGTGGGTTACAGATGGAGTGAGCCCACTCCTGTGAGTTTGAACACATTGCTAATCTTTGTTGAGGTGGGAACAATCAAGTCCTCTCCCTCTGCCATCCTGGAAAAAGGATCAGAGTTCTTTCCACACCATTTTATCTGAGAGTTTCCGCTTTAATCCTTGTGCCTTTGCTGCCTCATCCGGATTGCAAATAACTTCGTACTTTTTCAACTTGAGCCTCAGCATCTTCGGCTCTTTGCTGCCCCACCAGATCTCCCCCTGCAACATCAACCTGCTGTCACTCACATTGTCAGAGATGGCATCAGGAGAGTCAACTGCAGAGTCCCTTATCCTGACTATCTCTGAGAAGTCCACAAGGCGAGCTCCCCAGGACCCTGGAGATGCACTGTGGACAGGGGGAAACGCTGAGTGCCTTATTCTCCTCTCGGAGTTCCAGAGTACTCATTAGTCCACACTAAAGGTCTTGAGACTTCTCACCATAAAGAGGCCTGCTTAATGTCTATAAATCAGTGTTGCACAAACTTATTTTAGAACCCCATCTTTTGAGTCATGCCTTCTACCATTTTGCAGAACTGCTGTTCTGAGGAGCATGTGTCAGGAGATGTCGCTGATCCACATGGTGGGTCTACCCAGGATCCAACTGCTTGTTATGTGCCATGCCTCGGAAAACAAGCTCACTCTCTACCCTCTTTGCCTTCTCTTCAGCCCACAAGCATACAGCAGCTCCTGGTCATGCTCAAGATGCAGACCCGGAGTAACCAACCCTGAGATCTCAGCCCCAACTACTCACAGAACTTCAAGAGGTTCCTCCTGTCTACTTTAAAATGTCAAAGACTGATGGTTGTCCTGCAAAATTATTTCTCCCCTTCTTTAGTAAAAGAACTTCTAATTTTGGGCTGGACATGTAGCCACTCTGAATAGAACTACAATTCTCAGCCTTCCTTGCAGCTTGTTGTACAACCGTAGGTAGTTCTGTGTGCAGCACCTAGGAACTGTGCTTAAAGGGAGCATGCTCTTCTTCCCCTTTTTCTCCTCTCTCCTTCTGGAATGAGGATGCAATGGCAGGAGCTTGAGCAGCCACCTTGGGTCATGTAGTATAAGTCACATGCTCAGAAGGAGACTGGTCCCTGACACTGTAGAGTGAGATATCAGGTCCAGAAGGACACATCTGGGTTTCTTTAATGTGAAATAGTAATAGAGTTTTTTTTTTTAAAGTCACTGTTATTTTGGGGTTTCTGCCACCTCATCAGAATGTAATTCTAATTCCTTTGGCTCCTCTCTTCATCTAACCCCTCAGGTCTCTCAAGGATAAACTAAAAGCCCAGATTACTTCCTAGAACAACCTCTCAGAAAGTCATCTTGACTGGGAACAAGTTAGCATTAGGATGACCCCACTGGAGTGTCTCTTCTGGTGACTCTCTCTGGAGATCAAGTCTCTCTGCCCCCTCTATCTGGACCCTCTCCCACCCAAGACCTTTTACAAGGAGAACAGGAGGTAGGAGTTGGCTGGGCAAACATCCACACCACAGTGATTAGCACATCAGCCAACCAAGCCTGGGTGGTCTAGTCTGAGTGGCCATATGTTTTCCCACTCTGCCCCAAATAACCATTCCCTGAGTTTGCCAAACTTTTGGTCTTCATGTGTTCACTTGGCTACATTTCCATCCACTGTTAGTGCTTTCCCCACATGAACTGTCCAGTTTATTCATTAGAATATACACATCACCTATTCGGATGGGCTACAGCATGACGTGGTTCAGATTCGACTTCAAACAACTTCTAAATTAATCCTGATACTCCAATCCACCACCGTGACCCTGCCAGTCTACTCCATGTTTACATCCATAATGCCAAGGCTATTAATTCAAACAAAGGCAAACCTTGGACTGTCACTCACAGACACTCCCTGAGTTGGGTAAGCCCTAGGCCAGTGATCACTGGCTGAATTTGGTTCACTGAGAGAAACCAAAGTATATCATAATGTGCATGCAACCCAATGTATGCACTTGAAGTTGCAATTAATCTACTTTCATATCTGTTTATAAGATACATGAACAATAGAGGTTAATTATTTATATATTGTGAGGGTAAAACTCTGAGTATACACAAGTGTTTGGTTATAAATCTTTTTGTTTATACCTTTATTATAACAGTTATCCAATGCCTGAGATTAGATAGAGTTGAAGGTGCATGCTTATCCTCTGCCACCAGACTGCAAATGCTTCCAGCACCTTTGCATCCCCTGGGTCCCTAGCTTACTGCAGCAATTCAGAAAGTGCCAGTGTTTTGGAGTCAGACAGCCTTGGTTTTGAACCTTGAATAGTAGCTGTGGAACTCCGAACAAATTTCTTAATCTTGCTGAGACTCAATTCCTGATCCCAAAAAAAGGGGATAATAATACATACCTCTTAGGTTGTGTTGAGCATTAGATAGTACACGAAGCTGTCAGTAAACGGGACCTGTGAGTAAATCACAGTGACACAAGTATTAAGTGCTCAAGACATACCTGATCAAATGAAGTTTTTGAGAAGCAAAACCCCATCTTCCTAATCTATAAATTCTTCTATACATCACTAGGTCTCTTCTCTAAGACATTCATAGATTTGTTATTTATTTAGCCAAAAAGTATAAGGTTATGCTGTCTGCCAGGCACTGAGGCTAGAGACCCTGAGATATGTTTGACATGGCCCTTGCCCTCAAGATGCTTGGAATCTAGAAAGCGGATAGACAGGGAAACCATTAAGTGCTGCAGAATTATAGATGCCATGCTGGAAGTGCTATAGAATTCAGTGAGTGCCCAAAGAAGGGGGTATCAGCTCTACCTGGGGATCAGGATGTGAAGATAGCAAAGGTACAAAAGTCTTCAAGGAAGAAGGGATTTCTGAACTGGGCCTTGAGAAATAAGTCAGCATTTGTCAGGAAGACCATCCTCAACACAAGCAGCAGAGGGAGCAAAGGCATGGGGAAAAGTGCATCAGGCTGGTTTTGGGGGATAATTCCCCTGGCTGAGGGTCAGTGGAGGAGCAGAGACCAGGATGAGAGTAGGAGTTGAAAACAGAGCACAGGCCACCAAGGGAGCTTAGTCCTCATCCTACAAACAGCAGGGAGCTCACCACAAATGCCAGTTACTGCCCAAGAGAGAAGGGCAGAGGTACCAAGAGAAGGGACCGTGGCCCCAGCAGCACCAGGTTTCCTAGTATCCAGAGACGATGGAGCAGTTGTCCTCACCCACCTAGGTTGTAGGGCCCTTGCCTGATGCATCCTCTCAAATCCCCAGCAGTATCCCATGTTCTGGTCTACCCCATCCCTCATCACACATCATCCACTTGGGGTTTCTGTTTCTTCAGGAGTCAGTTCTCAGCTAGATGACGGTTAATGATCTAATTTTTAAAATCTCAGATATCTTATCAGTACCTATCAGTTTGTTATCTATTTCAAGTTACATATTTACATTTAAACAGGGACTTTGTGGGTAATGCTTTAAACCAAATGGATAAAAACCCTAGTGATAGAATTTCAAGCACTCTGGCACTTGCCTGAATTTTTACACAAGAAAGTGGTGTTTTACAACTAGATCTGGGCTGTGAAATCAACTACTTTCTTGATGTTTGTTGCCAGCAGAAAGGTCTTCAAGGAAAAAAAATTGCCCATACAAAGGCTGAGAAAACATACAGTGATACTTATAAGTTCAATTACATACGCTTTTGACTCTATCCCAGTGATTAGCATGTGATAGCTCCTTAATACATGATGAAACAGAAGGAAGCAAAGAGGAAGGAAGAGAAGAAGAGAGGGAATGAGATCTAATCCATAATCTTTTTACATGGCTTGTAGCATGAAACTTGGTGACTAAAAACAGATATTTTTCTACTCCTAAGGGGGCAGAACAAGAAACATAAATATCGACTTTATTGCCACTAACCGTTTTATCCTAAAATTTGAAATATTTGAGTGTACAAAAAGCTTCATTTTGGATGCTCTTTATTGGATGCATAGATCTATGTTTATAGAAAGTTTTAATGGTTGCAAAGTCAAATTGCAAAAATGATTCTTTTCTTTTTAGAGATCTTGATATATCATGCTGCATTCTAATAAAATTTTCACTACTGGCTATAATGTAGATTATAATACTAATGTTTCCCATGGGATCAAGCAATCAGAACTCCTCTGGTAAATGTCCTAGAGTTAAGGTTAATGCACCAAAGAGCTGTAACTCACTGACACTTAATACTGGCTGATGCAATATGAAAAATGTGGTAGCAAATACAGACCGTTGAGAAACTTTTCTTCAAGCTTTGGAGTCCAAGCAATTCACAGAATGTTTTCTCCTCATACTCTGAGATCAATGTGGTTCTGACACCTTCCTCACAGATTCACCATGATTTTGAAAATACAACAAAAAAAGTCATGGAAATAATGGTATTATCGTTTAATGGGTCCTTCAGACGGTAATATTATAACAAGAAATGAAACTTGAACTCTTTGAACTGACTTTTTCAGGAAAGCACTTTCAAACCCTTGAAAGAGAAACATCAAAGTTTGAAGGGCAGATATGAAAAAGGCTCCCCCTCTTACACCAATGTGACACAAATTCAACCTGACACACATTTATAGTGAGTTTTGCACACCAATGAAGATGAAAAGGGAAAAGACGCGTGCTTGTCCTCAGGGAACTTATTACGATTATCTTTCAGCTGATTGAGACCTTTTTTTCTGAATTATTATTCCATTCTGTCCTCTGCCTATTCCAAAAGGGACTGGATGGTACGTGATTTTTAAAGGTATACTTTTTTTTTTTTTTTTTTCGGTACGCGGGCCTCTCACTGTTGTGGCCTCTCCCATTGTGGAGCACAGGCTCCGGACACGCAGGCTCAGCAGCCATGGCTCACGGGCCCAGCTGTTCCACGGCATGTGGGATCTTCCCGGACCGGAGCACGAACCTGTGTCCCCTGCATCAGCAGGTGGACTCTCAACCACTGCGCCACCAGGGAGGCCCTCATAGCATTTTTTTAACACGTTTATTGAGATATGGTTGATATACAAAAAATTCATGTTTAATGTATATAATTTGATGAGCATGGACAAATACATACACCCATGACATTATCACCATAATCAAGGTAATAAGTATATCCATCACCTCCAAAAGTTTCCTTGTGTTCCTTTTTTTGTCATAAGAATGCTTATTAACATGAGATCTACGCTCTTAACAAAATTGAAACGCACAATACCATGTTGTTAACTTCAGGCACTATGTTGTACAGAAGAGCTCTAGAGCATGTTCATCTTGCATAACTGACACTTTATACCCACTGATCAACTCCCCATCTCCCCCTCCCCGCCAGCCCCTGGCAACCACCACTTCATTCTCTGCTACCGTCAGTTTGACCACTTTAGATACCTCATATAAGCAGAGTCGTGCAGTATTTGTCCTTCTGAGACTGGCTTATTTCACTTAGCATAATGTCTTCCAGGTTTGTCCGTGTTGTTGCAGATTCCATCAGCAGATGAATGGGATAAAGAAAATGTGGTATATACATTCAATGGAATATAATACAGACTTTAAAAAAAGGAAATCCTACCATAGTTTTTTTTTTTTTTTTTTTTTCCGTACGTGGGCCTCTCACTGTTGTGGCCTCTCCCGTTGCGGAGCACAGGCTCCGGACGCGCAGGCTCAGCGGCCATGGCTCACGGGCCCAGCCGCTCCGCGGCATATGGGATCCTCCCAGACCGGGGCACGAACCCGTATCCCCTGCATCGGCAGGCGGACTCTCAACCACTGCGCCACCAGGGAGGCCCCCATAGTATTTTTTAATTGCAATTATTTACATGTTCACCTCTTCAACTGGAGTGTGATCTCTGTGGGGAGAGATCTATTCACCTTTGTTTCCCCACAACAGCCGTTCAGTAGAGATGTTTAATAACTGACCATTGGTTGACGAGCCCCCTCAGAGCAGGCGCGCCTGCGTCCATACCATCAACCCTCACTGTTCATCAGGGCCCAATCTTTGTCTTTTGTGTGGAGAGCTTAATCCATTTACATTTAAAGTAATTAGTATAAGAAAAGACTTCTGCCATTTTGTCATTTGTTTTCTTTATACTTTCTACCTTTTTTGTCTCTCATTTTCTCCATTACTGCCTTCTTTGGTGTTAAGTTGATTTTTTTGTAGTGAGCGATTTTGATTCCCTTCTCACTTTATTTTGTGTGTATTTGTTAAGTGTTTTTTTTTATGGTTACTATGGGAATTACATTTAACATCCTAAACTTATAAAAATCTTGTTTGAATGGATACCAACTTAACTTCCATAGCATACAAAACCTCTTCTCCTGTAAAGCTCTGTTCTCCCTTTATGTCACAAATTACATCTTTCTATATTGTGTGCCCAATAACGTAGATTTATAATTAGTCTGCATGCATTTGTCTTTTAAATCATGTAGGAAATAAAAAAGTGAAGTTGCAAAACAAAAAAAACATAAAACAAAAATTCTCTCTTCAAACTGCTGTCTCTCTGCCACATGAGGACACAGCAAGAAAGCAGCCATCTGTAAGCCAGGAAGAGAGTTGCAACCAGAACCTGGCCAGGCTGGCACCAGGATCTCAGACATCCAACATCTAGAACTGTAAGAAAATACATTCCCGTTGGTTAAGCCACCTGGTCTATGGTATTTTGTTCTGACAGCTGGAGCTGGCTAAGACAGAGCTAAGTGGTCCTCTGAGCCAGTCTTCTTATTTTGTACAGAGATCCAAAGGGACACAGAGCAGAGCCAGGATCAAAACCCAGCCAGTCCCCTAACCCACAGCCTACAGCTCTAGCAAGTGTAACAAGCTTGCCAGATATTGCAGAATGAAAGAAACAGCCCAAAGCAATAGGTGTATTTTTCTTAAACATGTCTGTACCTTAAAATTTTTTTTATCCTAGCTTTGAAATAACAAACCGAAGGTCCAAGGGAACTGCCAACAAGGTGTGAAATTGAGAATCTGGCTTAAAAGGCTTCCAGGGATGAGGAGAGAAAGGGAGAGGCCTACCTGTTTGGTTATAACAATGACATAGTTACAGAGTTGTGAATCGTGCAAAGGAGAACAGACAGCAGGATTCACAGCTTCATGTGATCTCTTGTACCTGTACGCAAAAGTGCATGAACTAAAGCATTTCAGAGCTTCACTTAAAAATGCTCTGTTACACTAGTATGGGGTTTTACACCTGAGAATGGGCTTGCCTATACATACTCTCATGGGATCCATACAACAAACAGCACAGGAATTAGCATCTCTGTGGAGCCCATTACCCCCTTGAGTCTTAGCTTCCATAAGTGACCCACTGCTGAGTCACACAGCTGCTGAGTGTTGGAGCTGAAACTTGAATACTGTGCGTGTGTGTGTGTGTGTGTACGTGTGTGTGTGTGTGTGTGTTTGTGTGTGAGAGAGCGAACAGAGACAGAGAGGGAATGAGTTAGGGTAGGGTTGATCCTACTTCACTACATGCTCCAGGACTGTACTCTGAGAAGTCCCACAAATATTCTCCATTAACTGGTAGCTGAATGAAAACTAAAGTACTAATGAGAACCCTGAGTTTTAGCTCTATCACCAATTCACTGTTGACTTGGGCAAGTCACTTAACCCCTAGTTCTCTGTTTCTTCAACTATGAAAGATGTGGGTTAAATTGTCTTGTCTTTGATTCTCTTTCAGACAATTTGTGATTTTCCACAATTAATCATGGTTAGACATTAGATATAGGTATAAAATGGATAACTAATAAGAACCTGCTATATAAAAAAATAAATAAAACTCAAAAAAAAAAATTCATGGTTAGACAAAAGATCAGGCCAAGTCACTTCCAAACAAATTCTGATCCCTGGACTAGGTCTCCAGGAGGAAGACATTATTCATAGTGAAACTTCTCCAGCCTCTGCAATGGGCAGGTAGAGGCGGGACCTGCATGTGATCTGAATGCTGCAGGAACTGAAGCCTGTCCTGCCATTCTAGTTAAAAGACTCAGCCTTAGCTCTGCACCAAAGTGGTCAACATGGCTCCAGAGGTAAATTGAAACCAAGTATGCAGAAGATCAAAAGCTTTACTCCGTGGAGACCCACAAAAGGCACATTTCCCAGACAGTCTTCCCTATGGAATTTAAGATCTCCTGAGATCCTGCCTAATTTAGACCCCAAACACTAGTAATTTCAGGCTGGCGACTGCCTTAGATTAACAAATACCCAAATCACAGTAAACCGGAAAACATTTCAGCACTGAAGATCCCTTTATCATGGCATTATCTATATTTATTAACAGTATTTATTACTAATAAAATATGGAGAGTGTGAGAGTTTAATGTGTCATTCCATGAGTTTTTGTCTTTAACACAGACTATTTTTAATCAAGTTCAAAAAACTTCCTCAGTGGCTCTCATGTCTTTAGAGAAATTAAGAACATCCATCAAGAGAAAGACTTTAAACCATGTTTTCAACAAGTGAGAAATTAACTCATTGTCAAGATGAGATTTTAAAAAATAATTATTAGGATATATTAGCACTGGTTTTCAAGTCCCATATTATAATTCTTATATTCTATATTAATTCATATTTGCACATAATCTGGAAATTTCCAGGACTCTCAACCAATAGACTTCCCTTATCAGCAGATGTACAAAAGGAGGATAGCAGGAAAATTCACTTGTCAGAGGAAATGTAATTTGAGACTAAGATAAAGCTTTCCAATTTCAGCATTGAAGTACCAGTTTTTGCCTTTCCAGTGTATTCACTACAATATTATTTACTTAACATTTACTTGATGTTCATACTAAACAATGAAATCTGTGAATGACAAGTTCAATATGCAAGTTATTTCTTCCCAAACGCATTAAACTATATAATAGCTATTAAAAACATTCAATTCAGAGCCCCTTAAAATTATACATTATGCACTTACACAATGAGTTGATCTGTAACTTTCAAAGTTTGTTGGCTGTCTTCTGGGTTTCATTAATCATCCACTTATACATGCTGAGTTGATGTAGATACCAAATTAATATATATACAATATGAGTGTTACACAGTTCCTACCAAGATAGTCATCATAAGGTAAGAAGGCAAGCATTAGAATTAAAAATTATTGGACTTCCCTGGTGGCACAGTGGTTAAGAATCCGCCTGCCAATGCAGGGGACGTGGGTTCAATCCCTGGTCTGGGAAGATACCACATGCCGCGGAGCAACTAAGCCCGTGCGCCACAAATACTGAGCCTGCTCTCTAGAGCCCGCAAGCCATAACTACTGAGCCTGCGTGCCACAACTACTGAAGCCCACGCGCCTAGAGCCCATGCTCTGCAACAAGAGAAGCCACCGCAATGAGAAGCCCGTGCAGTGCAAGAAGAGTAGCACCCACTCGCTGCAACTAGGGAAAGCCCATGCGCAGCAACGAAGACCCAAAACAGCCAAAAAAAAAAAAAAAAATTATCGTAATGCAGTTAGTGGCACAAAAGAGATGTAAAAAGCACTAAGCGGGGCAGAAGACAAAGCACTTAATTCTGTTAGGGAAGCTTCCAGGAAGGAATAGCATCTGAGTTCTGGTATTTGTTAGCTGTAGAATATTGAGAAATTACTCAACCTCTCTAAACCATACAGAGTGATGAGCATTCAGTGATACGATGTATCTGGAACAGTGGCTCTCAAACTTTTTGGTTTCAGGGCCCCTTTATACTCTGAAAAATTATTGAGAATCCCAAAGAGTTATGTGGGTTAGATATATCTGTATTTATTGTGTTAGAATTTGAAGTATTTATTTATTCATTAAAATAATAATAAACACATGCTAACATAAAATACATTTCTATGAAAATGATTATATTTTGCCCCCAAGGCAAAGTTTATTAAGTGAAATAAGCCAGTCTTAAAAAAATAAATACTGTATAATCCCACTTATATAAGGTACCTAGTGTAGTTAAATTCATAGAGAAGAAAGTAGAATGGTGGTTGCGAGGGACTGAGGAGAAAGGGGGGAATGGGGTTATTGTTTAATGGATATTGTTTTAGTTATGCAAGATGAAAAGAGTTCTAGAGATTGCATAAAAATGTGAATGTAATTAACACTACTGAACTGTACACTTAAAAATACTTACGATTGGGCTTCCCTGGCGGCACAGTGGTTGAGAGTCCGCCTGCCGATGCAGGCGACACGGGTTCGTGCCCCGGTCTGGGAAGATCCCACATGCCGCGGAGCGGCTGGGCCCGTGAGCCATGGCCGCTGAGCCTGCGCATCCAGAGCCTGTGTTCCGCAACGGGAGAGGCCACAACAGTGAGAGGTCCGCGTACCGCAAAAAAAAAAAAAATACGATGGTAAAATTTTGTTATGTGTATTTTATCACAATTAAACTTAAAAATTTTTTAAGTTTAGGAATGGTATAGTTTTACAGTGTTGCACATCTAATTTTTTGTCTAATTTAATGGAATACAGCTGGGCTTTCATATCTGCTCCTACATTCAATCTGTTGCAAGATGTTGTTTTGATTGACGTATATAAAGAATATCTAGCATCATGGTTAAGTGTTAGAAAAAGAAAGAACATTTTGATAACTTTATCAGATAATTGTGGATCTTCTTTGGTACTACACCAAAACACAGTAAGTGGTAGTTTCTTAAAGGTTTGTTATGATGTGGAATCTGAAACTATACAAATTAACTTTAGATACTCTGTTACATTAAAATCCATTTTCTACTTGCACTTTGAACGAAGCTTTTGCCCATACATGATTTTTTTGAACATCAAGCATAGGTTATCAGGGAAATATGGATTCACTAAGTTATGCATTCTTCCAAATGTTGACACATTTAGTTTTACAATATCAAAAAATTACATGTTATTAACACCTCTGATGTCATCAGGAATGTCTCTAAGTATTCTGAAGCTATTGAGCTGACAGTGGTAAATATGTTTTCCAAAATTCTAATTTTCTCTTGAAAGCTCAAGTTTACTATTAGCCATAAATACTATCAGTGATTTCCTTGACACAATAAGCTTACTTTGTTTATTCTTATAAAAAGATCTACTAAATATGTCAACGTTAACTATCAGTCTATTATCCCTTCAAGTGAAAATGGAGCTTTGTGAAAGCAGTAACTATTCAGTTCACAACTCAAACTATCGTGCAAGAGTTTTCCTCAAGACAACCACCGTATTCCAGGGTGCAGGAGAAGGGCTTTATGCACGTGGCCCAATTTGTCTTATGGAATATTAAAAAGATGTGTACTTAAAGGTCAAGGTTTAATAAAATTAATAATTTTTTTACTCCTTCATTAAGGACGTTCTTAAGTGAAACTGGCTTTTTCCCCGTGAATATGTGGCAGTGAAGAACACAAGGGCCACTGGTACAGTTTTGTGCCACTGCCTTGATTCTTGCTGAGGAGGCTATAGGATTACCTGCCATTGTTTTTGCACCTTCAGTGTAAATGTCAGCACAGTGAAAAAAGGCAAATAACATCTTAGTATTAACATGAAAAAATTTCATCTGTGGGTCGCCAGAAAGCATGTTTTGAGGGCATCTGATCTAGAGGGTCCCCACTGAAAAAGCACTAAAAAGATGGCTTTAGAACAGATGTCCTGGGATTGTGTCCTGGCTTTGTCACTGGCTGTGTAGTGTTAGGTAAATTACTAAACTTTAGTGAACCTCTGTTTCTTCATCTCTGTATGGGGCTAATATGACACCTACCTCAAAAGACGGCTTGAGGAAGAAATAAGCCAAAGTATTAACATGTCTACCCCAGTGCCTGTCCCACTGTATGCAACAAATGTTAGCTCTCAATGTTAACGTATATGAAATGTATATATGAAGTAAGTCTGTTGTTGTTATTCATGTTGCTATTAACTTCTGCACCTTTGCAAAATGCTATACATATTGTGTCCAGTTAGTGCTACTAAAAAAGTAATAGTCTTCTCATTTCTCAGATGATAAGTTTTTGTTTTTGAAAGCTCTGATTTAACAACAAAGCAGTAAAGACACCCTCAATAAATGCTTGTTGACTGAAGAAAGAGTGATATATAGAAAGAGGTCACTGCAGATATCTCTCTATTTTTAAATATTATGCCAGAAATGCTTCAGCTCCTCAGTATAAATGAAGATTATGAAAATAAATAAAGACCAACTAGAGTATTTTAATGCTTGAACATAATTATTCTGAAAGGGATTCTAGACTTAAGACTTAACCCTAGCATGTAGCCTTCAATACTAAAGAGAATATTAAAGCGGTGGCATATCAGACATAGAACAATAAAACAAAAATTATCCAAGCTGGTTACTGGGCATCTCTAAGAGAGTGTTGCAGTTTTTAAATATTTCTATTCAAAGAATGATATTTTTCTTCCAAGAAAAATGTAATCTAAAGGAGGGAATCCCCAGTTGTTAGTCATATTATTTCTTAATTTGGGCAAGAGTCATGACCTTCACAACCAATGACAACAAATTTTTATTCAAACAGCACAGACTTTTCAACTTCAAAATCTGTAAGGACTGTTGGGTTTCAAGGAACAAAATCATTGGAAAGTTACTACATTTATCGTGTTTCCAGCTGAGTGTGTAAATAAGAAAGGTTGAACTCAGAAAACAAGGCTGATAATTCCATGGTGACCAGCCAGACTCCCGTTCCCATCATTTATTCCTACGTTGATAGACTTCCCCAGGAAGCCTGGGAAAATAATAAAAAGTAACTCAACTTCCCCCAAGAGAAAAGGCTTCATTTTTTTCTTGGCAGATTCATTCCTAATCACATAGCAGGGAACGATTATTGACATCTGGATATTCAAAAAGAGCCACTGAATTATTATAAAAATGTTTCAAATCATCAGCCGAAAACACAAATGATCTACAATGTGTGTGATTCTTTTTTCTCCCTTTATTCAAGAAGATAAATGGAGAAATTCTTTATATTTCAACTTCCATTACACATTTGTTTCTAATCTAGGAAAATTCATGTCTGCCTACTGTACTTCCATATCAAAGACTGATATGTCACCGTTTGATCTGCTCCTCTCACCCTGGATTTCTTTTTTCTTTTTTTTTAACCCCACATTTGTTTATTTATTTATTTTTGGCTGTGTTGGGTCTTCGTTTCTGTGCAAGGGCTTTCTCTACTTGCGGCGAGCGGGGGCCACTCTTCATCATGGTGCGTGGGCCTCTCACTGTCGCAGCCTCTCTTGTTGCGGAGCACAGGCTCCAGATGCACAGGCTCAGTAGTTGTGGCTCACGGGCCTAGTTGCTCCGCGGCATGTGGGATCTTCCCAGACCAGGGCTTGAACCCGTGTCCCCTGCATCGGCAGGCAAATTCTTAACCACTGCACCACCAGGGAAGCCCCTGGATTTCTTTTAAGAGTAAATTTTTTAAGAATGAGATTACTGCAGAAATTAGTTGGTTCAAATTGATCATAAGTCAGATACTAATACTGAGTTCAGTTCTCTTTTAGTGTAGTTATGTGTTGTTAGATTGAACAGCAATTAGGCAGATCTAACGTCTTCATGTTTAGCCTCTTCCTCCTTTTAACAGTTTCTAAAACTTAATTGTCATGACTTGTTACAAACACACACACATTATAATGCTCTTTGTCAAACTTCATCCAAGTTCTCAACATCAGGAGCTACTACTCATTCTATTGAGTTAAGATGGTAGTTTAGTTGGTGGCACTTAATAAATATAAGGCACTTCTCTATCTAAAACACGCTTGTGGCTTCCCATTGCTCTCAGGACATGATATAAAGTCTCACTATGGCCCACCAAGAGTAGATTAAGCCCAGGTGAAAAAACGGTTTTAGAATCCCCCAACAAGGATGGACAGGTTAAGATCTTTGCAAGCAACGTTTATTTAGCCAAGGCCCATTCCAGTCTTCTCGCCCTAACATTGGGTACCAGCTTTCCACCACTCTGTTCTACCTGTCTGCATAACTAGCCTCACCCCTAACAGATCACCTGCTCCAGCCTCCTCTCCTGTACAATGCCCATCCCTAGCCTCCCTCAACTAAGGCTCAGCCCAAAATGGTCTTCGTGTCTCTTTCAACCAAATCCCACTCAACCTTTGAATATCAGCATAAGAGTCAGTCCCTCAAAGAAACTGCCCAGTTCTGCCTCAAACACACTCATACTCTGTCGGCCTCCTCTGTCACGCTGACCACATGGTAGATAACTAGCTATGAGGTAGTCTGTCTCCCTGCTAAGCCTCATAAATGCAGAAATTGGGTCCATTAGGCTAGTATATCCTCCCAAGAGCCTAGAAGAGAACCTATAAATAGGGCCTTGGAAAGCATTCCTTCCTTGTGCCAGGAAGTCCTTAATAAGGAGAAACCCCTCCTAATCATATTTTACACTGGGGTGGAAGTCAGTGGAGTGAATGCCTAGGTGGGGGTCAGAGGGGGAAAAATTCTTGACAATCTGCTGGATGTAAGGGAGAGAAAGTAAAGAGACTGAGGGTTTTTATGTTGATTGCAGATACAGGAGAGCAGGCCCTCCCCAGTGGTTGTGTGGCCTGGTTCAACAATGCAGATGGAGGCCCCCAAACCCCTGGTCTAAATACTTACAAGCTTGAAATCAAGCTAATGAACAGTCACATGAAGTATCTTCTTTCCTCCTAGCTTGAAAAATATGCCTTCAAAGTAAACTGGAAGTCAGGTCATCAAACAGGGAAATATAGAGACTTTAATCAATTTGGGTTTTCTACACCAAAATTATCCACATCTGAAAATTCTTTAGTAGGAAGTAATTATTTTCTTCATCCTTTAAATACACACACACACACACACACACACACACAAACACCCCAGAGTTTATAGTTATCTATAACTGTTAGGAAAAAATAGTTTCCATTGTTTTGAAAAATTACTAAGATTTATATAGGAAGCTCAGAATCCAATTCTATTGAACTTGTAAAACCATCATGTGTACAAGTGGAAGTTCCTGCCTATAAAGAAATTGCTGCTCTCACTTAATTGTCTCTCCCCTTTCATATCTATCCCAAGAACAAGTCACGCTCTGTTCTTCCTTTGTCCATTTTCCAGCTCAATATTCCATCCTTAGCGTCCCCCAAAGAGTGAAATGTCTTCAAGCATCAGCCAGTGACTAACAGTGTCCTGTCTTGTGATTACAGTGAGCTTTTTGCAGGTTATCATGGGCTTGGGATCCAGAACAATGAGGAAGAACATTTATAACATGTCACACGGGTGGACCTTGCTTTACAGTGTGTGTGTGTGATCCGGAAGCGTTTTGCTCCCAAGAGCTCCTGCTTCCCTTGATCTTACATTGTCTGTGCAGAGGTTGCTCATCTTCATTTCTGGCAGTGACTTTAAGAAGGGGCTTTAATTTTACCCTTTCTCATCATCTCTGTCGAGTAATTACCGTAATCTTCATTCAGATACTCTGTAAGGAACTTTAATATGTGATTTATAATTAAATAGGATCCGTGAATCCCTTTGAAAAATGTAACAACCTGTTGTCATGTGAATAAAATGATTGCACAGCGCTTGTCCTATACAATTCTGATTTTCCTGGTTGTGACACAACATAGTTCTGTGAAAGGATTGCCTGGATGTCTTTTTGCTTACCTGATAACTGCTTGCTACTTTTTTTAGGAAGGCAAAAACACGCCAAAAAATGAACTTGGAAGAATGAGATATTCCAGTTGTTTGACAGTAATGATGGAGGTATGACTAGTCATTGTTTTCTGGGCCAATTAACCTCTGATGTGTTCTCCTCCCAATAGAACACCCATTATTTCTTCTTTCTCTATAATTTCCCCTCCTTTCTAAATGTTTCTAAAGTGGCTTCCCAGGCTGAAACTTGCTGCATCACAAGTGGTAGAGGAAAGAAGGATGCAATTACAAGATGAAATGTATTAAACACAGACTTAGTTTTCAGCATCTCCTCTGGGCTCCACCTCCTGCAGGACTAATGCCTAATGATTCCAGGAAGTGAAAGCAATTAAATTTCACTTGGTGTAAAGTTGAAGAAATTGTCCCATGTGAAAAGAATGTTTCTTTGCCACATTCCATAGGTGGCATTAAACAGGCAAATTTCACTGGTTTTGATATAGTACGAGATTTCACAGGGCTCAGGTTGATTTCATTTTAAAAAGTTGAATTTATGGGACAGAGGACTGAAAGGTTTGTACTGACAAGTTTAAAACCCTCTTTTAAAAAGGGGCATATTGCATCATTCCATTTAAGTGTTCACACCGCAGACTGAAACATAATCTGTTTACTGAAAAAACAACTTTTTATTGCCCTGTGAATAATTTCCCGTTGAAAAAGAAAACAATGTACAATATTTTAGTGCTTTGTGAAACATCTGGAAATTTTTCTTCAGTTGCTAAAGCTACTAGGAATTTGCATCCACATTCAAACTACTGATACTTTAATTTAATGCAGAACAACCCCAGACATACTATTGAACAAATCTCAAAGCAACAGCTCCCAAAGGCCCACTGAGGGCACTCAGAGACAAAGCAGCTAACCCACCGAAAGGCAAGTCTGGTTTCACAGAGAGCCCATTAGGGATTGTTTGCTTCTTTGTCTTCACTTTTCTGCACACAGTGTAAAGTGGAATGTATTAGTTAGGGTTATGCCAGCTGCTCTAACAAATAAACCCCAAATCTCAGTGGCTTAACATAGGGGAGGTTTTTTTCCTACTCACCTAACAGCCCAACGTGGGTGTGCTGAGTAGGCAGGCAGCTTCCACCTCGAGATGTGGGACTCTAACTCCTTCCATCTCTGACTGTGCACCTTCCACAGAGAGCTCTGCAGCAAGGAGAAAGAGGATGGAGGCTGAAATGGTGCCCATGAGGCCCGCTTACATGCCATGGGCTAGAACTCAGTCACGTGACCAAACTAACCACAGGGAGGTGAGAACCGCAAACCATTCCCAGGAAGGCCAAGGAAAAGGTTTGGCCAACAGCTAGCCAGTCCACAGATCCCAGTAAGTACGTTACAAGATTAAAATTTCTTTCCAGCATGTTCAGTGTTCATTATTCATTTATCCAATCCCTATTATGGGTTCTATGTAAATCACTCTACTGAAGGTCCTGGGAGATCTGAGGAGACTAACGGGGCAGGAAAGTCATGGGACTTTAGACACTCTTTCCTGAGCTCAGCTCCAAAACCTTTATTTCTGAAAGTTGTCAGTTGAGACTAATGATACAGACAGGAGATGCACATTAACCAATTCCAGCTCTGGAAAAGCATACAAGCTTTGGAGTCAAAAATCCTTTCTGCATTTTATTCTATTTTACTTTTCTCCCACGACTGCCATTTCTCCACAAGAGAACTTCATGCAAACTTAAGACTCAGGTACTCTTTACAAAAAAGCCTTTCCACACGTTGTTTAAGTGCCGATCTGCAGGCACAGTACTCAGACCTAAGGTGATGCAGTGACGTGAGCCAGTTTCCCTCAAGAGCATGTCCACCTTGAAAAGGTAAATTAAGATATAAATAATTGAGGGTCACCTGAGGGTTCTTCCTTCCCCATCCTGTGCCTCCTCCTTCCACCCAGCTTATCCGAGCAGCCCTTCTCTGAGCTACCTCAAAACATGATCCTACTTCATCATCCTATGATAATTGAATATTTACCTGTCAGCCTCCTCCCTGAGACAATAAACTCCATGAGGAAAGAGGTCCTCTATATCTTATTTATCCCCAGCAGACACCACAGACTCTGGCTCCTAATAGGTGCTTGCTAAACACTTGTGGAATGGGAATGAATTTAGTGCAAGCTAGAAAAAGATAAATTCCATAAGACAGTAAAAGAATCAGAGCTACTAGTGTTCAGAGAGCACCACGCATCTGGCTCAAGAAGGGTGGTGAGGCGGGGAAGATTTCCTGAAGCATTTGAAGTGGATTTTAAAGGAAGGATAGAGTTTCAACAAGCAGCATTTCAGCAATGGCCCTGCAGGTACAGGAACAGCATATGTAAATGCTCAGAGGTGAAAAAGCAAAGATACACTTGAGGACTAGCTAGTATTCTTGTTTATCTTGTGCTTAAAGTGTGTGAAGGGAGGGATAAGTGACAGGAATGGAAAGCAAGGTTGTGACTATTCTAGAAAGGGCTTTGATCCTCAGGCTGGTAAGTTTCCACTTAATTCTGTAGGCACCAGGGAGCTGGGGAGGTCTAGTACCAGGAGGATAGATCTGCCAAGTGGGCAGGGGATGCAGTGTGTGTGAGAGAGGCCGGAAGAGGAGAGGCCTCTGCAAGGCCTGATAACAATGCAGGTGGAAGGCATCAGGGCCCTATCTGAGGCAATGGATAGTGAGGAGGGATAGGGCAGGAGGAGTTGGGGGCATAAGACAGAGGAAAAGCTACAGCTCTTGATAACTGGTCAGATTTCAAGGAACAGTGACCAGGGAAGAGAGCTATGGATGTGGCTAGACAGTGCTGCCATTCACAGGAAGAGGAACTTTGGGAGGAAGAACTCATTTGGTGATTGAGGGAGAAGTGAAAATTTTGGTTTGAGACATTTTGAGCTTGAAGTGCTTGGGAGAGACAGGGTGAGGGGGCTGGGAAGATGGGGCATCCAAATGGATGAACAGGGAGCTGGCAGTGCAGAGCTGTTAGGAAGGGTGGAGAGGGTGAGGAGGGTAGGAAGGAGGACCACATGGCCTAGGCCATGAAATTTCTCACACTGAGACTTTTGGCATTGTCTCTGAGTTTATATATACCATCCTTGAAGTTTTATGGGTGTTGAAAATTTAATATAAATTTTAAAAGTGCACCACAATTTTGCAACCCTATTAGGATATTTATTCACCCTTTCTAATATACAGGGAGACTTTAAAAAAATAGAAATGTTTTTAATAGCTCTGACTAGAGGTCCCCTCATAACCTGCATTTACCACCAATTATAACAGTCTCTCCACTGAACTATAATTGCTGCATCCTCACCCATGTCCGCACTGCCTGAGGGGTGGCATGGGGTTAGAATCCCAATAGCTAGCCTGACCTCTGACAGAGAGAAGACAGCTCAATAAATATTTGAGGAGGGCTGGTGAGGAAGAGGGAAGTCATCTATACTGAAGTGATAACTACAGATATCAAAATGGAAAAAGACTATATAGAAGAAAAACAAGTGTCTTCCTTTCAAAAATTGCAACAAAACGGTCTTGTAGCATTAGCAATCTTACCTAACATCTGGCAGTTCTCAAATGTGAATCAGGCGCCATCTTTTGTGTGAAGCTTCCTGACATTATCACAGAAGTTCTGTCCAACTCGGTGTTGGGACGTAAGGTGAAGAGATGGGAAGATGAGGGGAATGCCACCCCAGTTCTTTTTAACACCTCGAATCCCGTTTTTGAACACAGTACAAACTTCTCCCAAGAATCTCTCTGACCACCTTTTCTATTCCTCACTCCCTTTGGCTCCTGAGTGAAAATGGATGGAGAGAGATAAGGTCAAGATGTGAGAGATTTAAGCAAATTTGAAGATGAGGGACAAAAGATCCTGGCCTTTTTCCTTCCCATTAAACCCTGGGCAGATGGTCTCAAGAAGAAAGAAAACACATTGCCCAATTATTATAAGAATATACTTCTGATACACCTGTTTTACTTCCCAAAGACGACTTTGATGACCTTAATTTTACCTACACTATGGTATAAATTTTCACTGAGATCTTTATATCGCATGCTGACACCAATTAGCAAATGAGTTTCAGCAGAAGAATCCACGGCAATTTAATACACACCTTCGAAGAAAAGGAAACACTAATCGAAATGAAGACTGTCTCAAAAACCAATTGAGCAGGTGTGCATTTCCATAATGGCTACACAGTTCAGCCCCATAGTAGTGTTTGCTCCTTTTGCTTGTGAACTGAATTAGTAATCTTCACGTGCCCTGTCCCAGTGATTGAAATAAATTACTTTGTTAAATCGTGAAGCAGGTTGACCCATCTGTTGGCCCAGGAATGTTCAGATTCTCAGAGGGTTTATTATTCCAAATAATGACTGCCATATGCAGCGGTAAACAGTTCCTTTAAAACTGACTGAAGGATTTGGTGCGACTTTTTGAAGGCAATTTATAATGCTGTTCGTGTTCTTCTAAAGGATCTGCCCTTCAACTAACTTCCAGAAAAGTTGTCTTGATCAGTTAATCCTGGCGAGACACCTTGTTCTCTTTGGAGAGGAAAGAGGATGGGAAGAGCAGAAACATATGTTCAGAGAGGACCTACAGTGTGTCAGGCGCTGGCACATACACGAGTCCTGCTCCACAGGGTCTCCCACAGTCCTGTGCGGTGGAAATGAACAACCCAGAGAAAACGGCAGGTGAGAGAAGGTAAGCAGCTCATCCAAAGACAAATGCTAAGGTGCTAACGGAGACTCAAACCCAGTCCACTGACTCCAAGACACACCGTGCTATTTCCACCAGGCCTGAGCATCTAATGGAAAGCATCAGAAAGCATCTACACTGAGTGTTGCAGCAAGAATTCTGTGACCTCGCAATTCAGGCCCATGGGAGAAAGAAAAAAAGAAAGAATATGGATGCCACTATTGTGACTCTGCAAAAAATACCATTCTGACAAGCTTGTCCCCTCTCTCTAAAAAACGAGCCTCATGCTTCACTTCCTGATCTCCTTTAAGGGGGAGAGGGCAGGGCTTTGAACTCCCATTGGCAAGAATCTAATAGGAATGCTTTAAAGACAAAAATCTGTGGATCCCCTTTTCATATGTGACTTTCCTTCCTTTAGATAATCCTCATGCTTAAATCCCAAGGGAAAATGCACACTCTGCTCACAGAAGGTCCATAAACAGCTCTGACCACGGACCAGCCATGATTTGTTCATGATGTTCATGGTGACTCACTGTGGCTAGATTACAGATGCTAAATTGCTGATGGATGGCCCAAAGCCAGCACATGGTTGGCTCTTCTGGTATTCAACAGCAGGATTAATCATGTGTGGAAAGGCCTTTTTTTTCCCTCTGTGAAAAATGAAATGGCTAATATACAGGATGGAATGAGTGCCCTGGAAAAATTCCTTTCTTAACAGGAAAAGAATAAAGCTATTAAAAGAATAAACCCCTATATGTGACATGATGACAGTGGGATTTTTCTGACGAGCTAGATGAATAAGCTCCCTCACCTTTGATTTATGCCAGTGCAAAGAGTCTCTCAAAGTTTCAAAAGGCAGAGAGCGCATTTGGAGATGCCGACAGTCTCCACACCCCAAAGGGAGTGAGAAGGTAAGACCAGGCCACGGGCAAGCGTTTGACAGGCAGAGACCTGAAGAGGTCGGCCACAGAAGGGAGAAGGGGTGGCAACAGAAGTGCTGGCAACAGAAGGGAGAAGGGGTGCCTCGGATGGGTGTGCCAGAACCTTCGGTTGAGGCTGCTGCCCTCGTTTCAGCAACACTGGAGGACCTTTGCATGGGTCGAAGAGAGGCCCTGCGTCTCCAGTTGGTCTCCTCCCAAACCTGAGGGAAGCCAACGTGTTCCTTCGCTGTCAGCTTGAATCCTGTGGAAGGGGCTAGAAATTAGAATGGTTCTTCACCTCCACCAAAGATGGAACCAGAAAAAAACAAAGCCCACATTCAGAGCCTTAGAAAAGACAATATGTAAAAATTAATTCCCGACAAAGGAGTGCATTTAACATCAGAAAAGACTGCCCAGGTAATGTTCATGGAGAAGAGAAGTTTTATTTGAATTATGCATTTTTGATTTAAATCAAGAGCAATGTGTACATGATCAGAAAAGCATAAAACAGCAGACAAATCCAAATTCAGAAAAACCCACATCCATAAATACTCTACAAAATAACCCGCCAGTACTCTTCAAAAGTCATGAAAGACAAAGAAAGACTGAGGAAGTGTCACAGATTGGAAAAGAGTAAGGTGAGATGGTAACAAAGGCCACGTGAGATTGTAGATGGGAGCCTGGACCAGATGAAGGACTTTAGGGGAACAAAAAAGACACCTGTAGATTAATTAACAGTAGCTAACAGTTCATCTATAAATTGGTTAGTAATGTTCTATCAAAGTTAATTTCCTGGTTTTAGATCATTGTACTATGATCATGTAGGATGTTAACATTTGGAGAAATCTTTGTACAGTTTTTGCAGGTTCTTTTGTAAGTTTTTTTTTAAAGGCACTGATGCAGAAAGGCCTGCAGTAAAAAGCAGTGGCCCACAGTTCCACTGATCCTCCACCCCAGTCCTAGACCCCAGAAGCAGCCACTTTTCACTCTTTTAGTCTTTTCTTCAAGTAGTTACCCATGTATCACTAGATAGTATTCTTAAAATACTATGCCTTAATTTATTAATTTTAGACAATAACTACTAATTTCCTGGATGAGAATTTATCAATAGTTCACTATCAGCCCCCACTGTTCTTCTTTATTCTTTTTTAAAATTTTTATTGGAGTATAGTTGCTTTACAATGTTGTGTTTAGTTTCTTGCTGTACAGCAAAGTGAATCAGTATACATATATCCACCCTTTTTAAGATTTCCTTCCCATTCAGGTCACCACAGAGCATTGAGTAGAGTTCCCTGTGTTATACAGTAGGTTCTCATTAGTTATCTATTTTATAACATAGGAGTGTATATATGTCAGTCCCAATCTCCCAATTCATTCCACCCCCCTTCCCCCTTCGGTAACTGTAAGTTTGTTCTCTACATCTGTGACTCTATTTCTGTTTTGCAAATAAGTTCACGTCTACCATTTTTCTAGATTCCACATATAAGTAAGATTCTACAATATTTGTCTTTCTCTTTCCGACTTACTTCACTCTGTATGACAGTCTCTAGGTCCATCCACGTCTCTGCAAATGGCACTGTTTCATTCCTTTTTATGGCTGAGTAATATTCCATTGTATATATGTACCACATCATCTTGATCCATTCCTCTGTCGATGGACATTTAGGTTGTTTCCATGTCCTGGCTATTGTAAATAGTGCTGCAATGAACATCAGGGTGCATGCACCCTTTCAAATTATGGCTTTCTCCAGATATATGCCTAGGAGTGGGATTGCTGGGTCATATGGTAGCTCTATTTTTAGTTTTTTAAGGAACCTCCATACTGTTCTCCACGGTGGCTGTACCGATTCACATTCCCACCAACAGGGTAGGAGGGTTCCCTTTTCTCCATACCCTCTCCAGCATTTATTGTTTGTAGATTTTTTGATGATGGCCATTCTGACTGGTGTGAGGTGATACCTCATTGTAGTTTTGATTTGCATTTCTCTGTTAGTGATGTTGAGCATCTTTTCATGTGTTTGTTGGCCATCTATATGTCTTCTTTAGAGAAATATCTATTTAGGTCTTCTGCCCTTTTTTTGATTGGGTTGTTTGGTTTTTTGATATTGAGCTCCATGAACTGTTTGTATATTTTGGAGATTAATCTTTTGTCCGTTGTTTCATTGCAAATATTTTCTCCCATTCTGAGGGCTGTCTTTTCCTTTTGTTTATGGTTTCCTTTGCTGTGCAAAAGCTTTTAAGTTTAATTAGGTCCCATTTGTTTATTTTTGTTTTTATTTTCATTACTCTAGGTGGTGGGTCAAAAAAGATCTTGCCGTGATTTATGTCAAAAAATGTTCTGCCTATATTTTCCTCTAAGAGTTTTATAGTATCCGGCCTTACATTTAGGTCTTTAATCCATTTTGAGTTTATTTTTGTGTATGGTGTTAGGGAGTGTTCTAATTTCATTCTTTTACATGTAGCTGTTCAGTTTTCCCAGCACCACTTATTGAAGAGACTGTCTTTTCTCCATGGTATATTCTTTTTTTTTTTTTTTTTTTTGCAGTACACGGGCCTCTCACCGCTGCGGCCTCTCCCGCCACGGAGCACAGGCTCCGGACGCGCAGGCCCAGTGGCCATGGCTCACAGGCCCTCAACCACTGCACCACCAGGGAAGCCCTCCATGGTATATTCTTGCTTCCTTTGTCATAGATTAGGTGACCATAGGTGTGTAGGTTTATCTCTGGACTTTCTATCCTGTTCTATTGATCTATGTTTCTGTTTTTGTGCCAGTATCATACTGTCTTGATTACTGTAGCTTTGTAGTATAGTCTGAAGTCAGGGAGCCTCATTCCTCCACGTCTGTTCTTCTTTCTCAAGATTGCTTTCACTATTCAGGGTCTTTTGTGTTTCCATACACAGTGTACAATTTTTTGTTCTAGATATGTGAAAAAGGCCCTTGGTAATTTGATAGAGATTGCATTGAATCTGTAGATTGCTTTGGGTAGTATAGTCATTTTTACAATAATGATTATTCCAATCCAAGAACATGGTGTATCTGTCCATCTGTGTCATCTTTGATTTCTTTCATCAGTATCTTATAGTTTTCTGAGTACAGGTCTTTTGCCTCCTTAGGTAGGTTTATTCCTAGATATTTTATTCTTTTTGATGTGATGGTTCTTTATTCTTTTTTTAACTTTTTAATTTTATTTATTTTTTAAAGGTTTGTTTTTTTTAATTTATTTATTTTAATTTATTTATTTTTGGCTGTGTTGGCTCTTCATTGCTGCACGTGGGCTTTCTGTAGTTGCAGCTAGTGGGGACTACTGTTCATTGTGGTGTGCGGGCTTCTCACTGTGGTGACTTCTCTTGGTGCGGAGCATGGGCTCTAGGCACGTGGGCTTCAGTAGCTGTGGCACAAAGGCTCAGTAGTTGTGGCTCACGAGCTCTAGAGCGCAGACTCAGTAGTTGTGGTGCATGGGCTTAGTTGCTCCGTGGCATTTGGGATCTTCCCGGATCAGGGCTTGAACCCGTGTCCCCTGCATTGGCAGGCAGATTCTTAACCACTGTGCCACCAGGGAAGTCCCAACTTTTTTATTTTAAAATAATTTTAGACTTAGAGAAGAGTAGAAAAAGCAAGAAAGAAATTTCCCATATGCCCTTCACCCAGCTTTCCCTAATGCCAATATCTTACATAACTATGGTACAATTATCAAAACTAAGAAATTAGCCTTGGTACAATACTAGTAACTAAACTACAGACATTATTGAGATTTCTCTGGTCTTTGCACTACTGTCCCTTTTCTGTTCCAGGATCCCGTCCAGGGCACCACATTGCATATAGTTGTCTTCTCTGAAATATGACAATCCCTCAGTCTTTCTTTGTGTTCCATGACCTTGACATGTTTGAACGGGACTGGTCAGATATTCTGTAGCATGTCCATCAATTTGAGTTTGTCTGATGTTTTCTCAGGATTAGGCTGAGTTACAGCCTTTTGGAAGGAATACCACAGAGGTGGTGTGCCCTTTGCACATTCAGGGATAGGATATCAACATGTCTTATTGGTGGTAATGTTGACCTTGATCACTCGATTAAGGTAGTGTTTCTTCAAGGAAGCGTTACTAATTTTCCCTTTTCATTAGAAGCGACTCACTAAGCACAAACTACATTCAAGGAGAGACTAATTAAATTCCAATTCCTGGAGGGAAGAGTATTGAAGAATTTGCAGACACATGTTAAAATCACCACAGAAATAAGCAAACATTTTGAGGAATATACTTTGAGGCTACGCAAAATTCTCTTTAAAGTTTCATCCAATATTTTTAGCGTTACTCAGTGGATCTCGCTTGCAACAATTATTACTGTACTGTGATGTTCTAATGATGATTTTCTATTTCTCTCATTTTGTCTGCATTTATTAATTGGAATTCCTCACTGAGGAATTCCCTTTTCTCTCACGTATTTATTGATTTAATCATGTATTTATATCAATGTGAATTCATGGATATTTGTTTTATCCTTTGGGTTATAATCCAATACTATCATTATTTATTTTACTGCTCAAATTTTCTAGTTTTGGCCATTGGAAACTCTTTTAGGTTGGATCTTGTACCCATTAGCTATGCCCCCTTCCTTCCTTTCTCCCTTTTTCCCTTTCTCCCTCTCTTCCTTCCTTCCTTCCTTTCTTCCTTCTTCCTTCCTTCCTTCCTCCCTCCCTCCCTCTCTGTCTCTCTGTCTCTCTCTCTCTCTTTCTTTCTTTCTTTCTTTCTTTTCTTTCCTCTCTCTTTTCCATTTCTTTACATTCTGGCACCATAAGATACTCCAGGCTCACTTTTATGTTCTCACAGCTGCAGCCCTAGAATTAACCATTTTTCCAAAACACCTGATTCCTTTTACTGGAGAGTGGTATTTAGAAACCAAGATGTAGAGTTAGATATGTTCATTGCTGAGAGATGTTGCTGCTTCTAGGCCCTCTTAGTGGACAGTGGTAGGATATGTATGTATGTATACTAACCCACGTGTATGTACCTGTATGTACGTACTTCTGTATCTGTCTGTAGACATACAAAAATAAATGTGACTTCATATCTCTGACTCCAATTTAGCACAACCAGGTTCATTCTAATATTATCTCCTTTCTTCCACAGTGAGAGACCTGGTTCTCATTAACTACAGTTGCTCATTGCTGGTATATAGGAATATAATTGACTTTATATATTGATCCTGTGTCCTGAAAACTTGGCTAAACTCACTTCTTATTTCTAGGAGCACTTTTATAGATTCTTTAGGATGTTCTACATAGACAATCATGTTGTCTGCAAGTAGAGAGATTTATTTCTTCTTTTCCAATAAGTATGCCCTTTCTTTCTTTTGCTTCTCAATTTTACTGAATAAGAGGGGTGAGAGAGCAGATCCTTGCCTTGTCTGGTCTTTAAGGGAAAGTTTCCAGTCCCTCACCATCAAGTATGATGTTAGCTGTAGATTTTTCATGATGCCTTATATCAGGTTGAGGAATTTTCTTTCTATTCCTAATTTGCTGAATAATTTGCTGAGAGTTTTTACCTTCAATGATGGTTGAATTTGTCAAATGCTTTTTCTGCATCCATTGAAATGATCAAACAGCTTTTCTTCTTTAGTCTGTTAATTTAGCAAAGTACACCCATTGATTTGAATGTTCAACCAGCCTTGCATGCTTGGGATGAACCTCACTTGGTCCTAATGTATTACCCTTTTTATATTTTGTTGGATGCAATTTACTGATATCTTGGTGAGGATTTTTGTGTCTGTATTAATGAAAGATATTAATCTGTGGTTTTCTTTTCTTGTAATAGCTGTGGTTTTGGCACTAATAAGGGTAGGATATAGAGATGGAAGAGGAGCTGGTAGAGGAATACCTCTAAAGATTGCCTGTCAATTTAGAGTCTGAATAAGATGCAAATCAGAGCATCAGAGGAAGCAAAGTGACACTTAAAGATATAAATCTAACAATGTAATTTTTAAAACATGGATTTAAAAAACTGAAATATATGCATATATATTTTTATATATACATATTCATACATATATACATATACAAATAAAATTAGTGTTCAGACCAAATTCTGTCCTTTCCTGAAGGGTTTGGGAACTGCTGACTCTGGCAAAGCCTAAGCCTTCTTCTCCCTATGCTACAATTAGAACAAAGTTGGCCAAGGTCCTTCTGGATCACCTATTGCATTATGTTGACAGTAATGTCAACTGCACTCTCCTGAGACTTACTAATTAAATTTAAAAGTTTAACCAAAGGAAAGCTATGCATTTCCTACTAATATGCTGACTTCTTTGGTATTGGGATGAATTTTAGCTGTACTTTCAGAATAAGCTAGGGATGAGTACACAAGATACACAATGAAATGGATGTCTGGGATGCTTGAATAGAAAGTCAGAAAATACTGGGTGTTAATAAATATTAGTTGGATAAATATGTATATATAAAGCTTATTATACTCTTCGAATGATTTTTCAAGCATAACGCTACTCAAACTTTCAACATTCTCTATTTAGCAAACCGAAATGTGAATTTTTCTTAAATAGTCTCTTTCTCTTTGACTTTCTACCCATTTGTGTCCTAGAGGAAAACACCCTGTGAGTTTTTGGTTCATCACACTTATCCTACGCGTTGTTTGTCCAGTGTCCAAAGTGATACTTTATTTGAACTTATCTCAAGAGACAGCACACTGCCATTGGCCAAGAGTGAATGAGATTAGAGTCTGCACTGCCTTCTCTCAGCTTCAAATTTAGAACAAGGGGGTCCTCAGTCTATGAGTGTGGACTCTTTCCTAAGGCCAATCAACAGTGACAATTTGGTCTGGGAACCTTATGTGGTGAGCCTAAAATATCTGCATATGAATAACAGCCATGATTGTTTGCTTCCCTCATGCCAGGTACTATGCTATACCTTTTATATATTTATCTTACTTAATCCTCACAAACAGCCTATGTGATTGCTGTCAATAGCCATCACCCACCCTTTTTTTAAATGAGAAGACTGCATCTCAGGCCAGGAGGTGGTGGGCACCTGAGATAATAATTCCCCAAGTGATGCCTCAAATCTCCAGCCTCAACAAAATTTTTATCATTGAGGTGAATCATGAGCCAGATTCATTACTGAGATTTGCTATTTTGAGCATATATGTGTGTTGGGGGTTGGGGGAGATGCAGGTAGGGAAGGAGGGGGCTAGAAAGTGGCGTTCATCGCATGCCAATATCAGGTACTGTGCTGGAAACTTTATATTATCTCATTTAACTTACACAAAAATTCAGGTATTATCCCTACTTTACAGAGGAGGAAACTGAGGCTTAAGGCTTAAGAGCAGCCTTCACACTCAGGTCTGTCACACAAGCTCTTTTGACATATGCAGTGTGCTGCCTCTGGATTTCTTCTTGATTGAGAAAATGAGCCAATGGCTTAGATCGCCACTGCAATTTTCTACGTTATCCATCTGTTGAACCCTGAAAATCGGCTTCCAAATTTGGAGTGGTGAAAACTTTGGTGGCCAAGTAGAATCCTTCTTCCAAACACCTGATATAAGTTGTGCCCAAAGAAAGTTTACAATAGGAGCATCTATGTCTTTCCAGGATTATCTGTTGAAATCTCTATCAAGTTAGACATTGATAACTCTTTGCCAAGAGACTATAAAATCCATGACCTCAGGGACTTTATTCACTCTTTGTCTCCAGTACCTAAAATATTGCTTAACATAGAGCAGGAACACAGTAAATATTTATTGGGAAAATAAGTGTTTTGAGGTACAATAACCCAGCATTTAGCTCACAAATACCATCTGTGATGTTGCAATAAAGAGTTTCTTCCCTGTGGATATGTCTTCTATCAATCCTAAGGTCATAGCCTAAAGAGAGAGCTCTTTCTCCAAACATTAGGACAAGGTGACAGTAGAAGAAGATACCCCAGCAATAAGTTTGCAGCATAATGCCTGAAACATAGTAGATGCTCAAAAAATGTGTAGAACAAATTATTATTATTTTTCCTCCATGTGCCTAGGTTAATCATATGCTGTTAACTCAGGTAAACTCTACTTACTCTTCTAGGCCACAGGCTACAATTTTACAAGTCCTTGAATTATTATCACACCTATTTACTTGAAATTCATTTTCACATGTATTGTCTCCTCTAGAACCTTGTTTTTTGTAGACAGGCTAATTAATATTAGTCTCATTTTACAGAAAACCTTCCCAGGGTCATAGCAAATATTCAATTATAGGTTCTTTCTCACTGTTTCTCTTTTTTCCCAGCTTTATTGAGATATAATTGACATACAAATTGTATTAGTCCAGGATGTACAACATAATGATTTGATATATGTATATATTGTGAAATGGTCACCACAATGAGTTTAGTTAACATCCATCACTTCACATAACTACACATTTTTTTCTTGTGATGAGAACTTTTAAAATCTACTCTTTCAGCAACCTTCATATATAAAATAAAGTATTGTTAACTATAGTCAGTATGCTGTACATTACAGCCCCAGGACTTAATTAATTTATAACTAGAAGTTTGTACCTTTTTACCACCTCACCTATTTCACCCACTTCCCATGCCACCCCACCTCGACCTCAGGCAAACCACCAGTCTGTTCTCTGTTTCTATGAATTCAGTGTTTTTCAATTCCACATGTAAGTGAGATCATATGGTATTTGTCTTTCTCTGTCTGACTTATTTCATTTCACATAATGCCCTCAAGGTCCATCCATGTGGTCACAAAGGGCACGATTTCCTTCTTTTTAATGGGTGGATCATATTACATTGTGTATATGTATCCACATTTTCATGATCCATTAATCCATCGATGGACTCTAAGGTTGCTCCCATGTCTTGGCTATCGTAAATAGTGCTACAATGAACACTGCGGTAGAGATGTATTTTCAAGATAGTGATTTCATTTCCTCTGGATATATACTCAGAAGTGGCATTGCGGGATCCTATGGTAGTTCTATTTTTGATTTTTTGAGGAATCTCCATAGTGGTTACCATGGTAGCACAAATAGTAGCTGCTCAGTACAATGTAGTTGAACCAGTTATTAAAGAAGAGCTACATTTACTTAAGCTCACTCTTAGTCAGACATTCTGCTAGCTTTATCCCATAAAAACATCCTGTGGTAGACTCTATAACAGTTTCCGTTTTACAGAGAAGAGAAAAGTTCAGAGAGGTTAAGTAATATGCCCAAAGTCATATAGTGTGTATGTGGCAGAGCTGGGATCAAACCAGGACAGGCTGATTTCAGAACCCTCAGAAAACTTCAGAGCCTGAATCGCCCCACAGCACTTGGTGACCTTGCCAATCCCATTCCTTCCTAAAGGCCTTCACTCTTCCCTCCCCCTGGATCTTTGCATGGCTGCCTCCTTATATCACTCAGGTCTGCCAGTGTCACTTCCTCAGAGACACCTTCCCTGACCCTTTCCCCAAAAGGGTAATTCTCTGCTCTGTGATCCTGTTAGATTACCTCATGGCATGAGCCACCATCTTACATTCTCCTGTTTGGTTTGATTATTGTCGAATGCTCCAACCAGAACTTGAGCTTCGTAAGAGCAGGGACCCGTTTCTGTCTTGTTGGTCTCTGTGACCCACAGTCTGGTGCTGAGCCTGGCACATGAAGGCACTTCCTAAATAGCTGCTGAATTAATGAATCAGCACCGCAGGCCGGGTAACTAGGGTTGTGTTAACGAGGACAGTACTTTGTAAGGCCAGTCTTTAGAGATCACCTGGTACCTGACTGGCGTGTATCTCCAAACCTATTCTCATGTCAGTGCTTCTTCTCCATCTCAGGCAAGAAAACTGATTTATGCATGGGCCATTCAAGCACATTTTTCCACCAAAGAGGAAAGCTCAATGACTTAATGTTTGTAGGGTGCTTTATAATCTCTCCAACAAAGATACTCTGCTGAATAAAAATCATTTCCATCCCCCTCAGACTGGAGCCATACATACTCAGTTTCTGCAAGACCAAAATGTCAGTTGCTTGTAGTTTAAAAATGTTTCTCAACAGACAGCCCAAAGCTTTATGTATCATACAGGATAAAATCCAAGGGAAAAAAATTTATTACAGAAAACTCTCTCTGGCCTGGGTCCCACGTTTGATGGAGAATATTAATAATGCTCGAGGGCCTCCCTGGTGGCGCAGTGGTTGAGAGTCCGCCTGCCGATGCAGGGGATACGGGTTCGTGCCCCGGTCTGGGAGGATCCCATATGCCGCGGAGTGGCTGGGCCCGTGAGCCATGGCCGCTGGGCCTGCGCATCCGGAGCCTGTGCTCCGCAACGGGGGAGGCCACAGCAGTGAGAGGCCCGCATACCGCAAAAAGAAAAAAAAAAAAAAAAAAAAATGCTCGAACTTAAGTCTCTCAGTTTTCCCGACATGTGTCTGAATGAGTTTGAAGTATGTGACATGCATCTTGTTTTCGACCCTTATAAGTACGTTTATTGTCAGAAGAATTGTTGTACATATCTCCAACCAGACTGAGACCTCACAAGTCGCTGCCATGTTTGTTTCTTCAGAAAGTTTGGCAGCTCTGATGACATCACCTTCCTCTCCATCCTCTCCAGCTTTGCATTTTCTGACCCAGTCCCTTGGAGCTGCTCTGATTTCATTCACTTTGAGATGCTCTTCTCTCTGTTTAGAATCCCTCTCCCTCTGCCTGTGTCTAACTGTTAATTCTTCTTAAAGCCTTGGACCTAATGTCCCACCTCCCCTTTCCAGACATCATCCCTCAGGTTCACTCACTCGCTCATACTCCCCAGGTTAAGCCAGGTGCCCCTCCTCTAAATTCTAAAAGCACTTTATGCAGACCTGCGTTTAATTACTCATAATTAATTACTCATAATTAATGGTTCCTGGCATGTCTACTTTATTTATTTTGTATACCCAGCACATCACTGTGGGCTGCACATGATAGTGCCTCATAAAGGAGTGGGAACTGAATTTATGCTGAATTTACACTGGTTCCCTCCACCCTGCCTCCACGTTGTGTTAAGTTGCCTCAGAGGAGAAAAATCATTTTCTTCTACTCATTCTTCAGAAATTGATTCCACTCATAAAATAAGAAGGCCAGGTTTTCAGTTTCTGGTGTCACTCTCCGAAATCTGTCTCATGATCTACAGTTACCCAAACTAGCAGTGGGTGAAGGTGATGGTCTTGGAAACAAAGAGCACCTTCGCATCCAGAGCGTGAAGGTATCCCTCAGACAGAAGCAGGGTTACCCACAGACCAAAAAAGGACCAGCCAGGCAAGGATCAAGGAAGACCTAACTTCCTCATCCTTGTCCGATCTTCTTCTGAATAAAAACGTATACCTCCAAATACAAGTTTTCCCTCTAAATCACCATAACCATTTCCAAGATATAAAGGAAATAGCAGTTGTGTGCTTGGTAAGGTGTGACTACATAGTAACAGGACCAATTTTCATTTGTGGCTTGAGGAGTGATGTGCTCACATGGTCACTTGACAAAAGTAGTCTATTACCTTGTGATATCACAGCTACAGGGAAAATTGATGCACCTTCTCCTACATGCACTGCTGCTATTTTAGGAAGTAGTTCAAGAACTTGTCCATCTCTGGGCCCATGTAAGACATTCCATAGTTAGTTTGGCAAGAGTTTACATCTGGGACCCTGGCTAAGCTCTGCAAGGTCAGGAGGAACGACTGTGGCTCTTCATGTCGGCACATCCCTCATCACTCCCTAAACGCTCTAGGTCACGGGGCTCGTCTGGAGGGCCGTGTACCTCTTAACAGACTCCAGTGAATCTCAGGGTGGGCCTTCTATCCCAGGACGCCCGTTCTCTACTCCAATATCTATGGCTGAGAGGCCGTGTCAGACTTAGAACCCACGAATTCCTTACCTACCCTAGTTTACCTGCTGATCCTCAAGATCCTTCAACAGGGCTCAGTGGTGAGACACTCACAACCACCTGCCTCCAGTGTCGATTTCAACTTCCAACTTGCCAGTACCCTGGGCAACAAGCCTTCCTTCCTGAGAATCTCAAAATGAAAAGTGATGTGGGATTAAAGAAAAAGTGACTTCCTTCCCTGCCCTATGTTTTTGATACTTAACCTGGTCAATATATTTTATCACAGTTGGTCTCGATGCTGTGACCTCACCATTAGACTACAGCAAGTCCAACAATGCAAATAACGTTCCAAAGCTATTAAAGGAGGTTCCTTAACCTGAAAAGAATATGACACCCATGGTTCAAGAAGGAAATTTAGTGGGATACCACTTCTGTAACTCAAGAAGTAAGATATCAACAGTAAGAAAGGAGAATGCCAAAGATGAAATTTGTGGGTAGTCTTCTGCTTTGCAGACTAGGGTGGAGACTGAGAAGCTTGAAGACTTAAAAGTCAGCTCCACTTTGAGGGTTAGAGGAGAGAGGCTGGGTAGGAAACCGCCTCCTTCTTCAAGTCTTTACCAAGTGCTCTTCTATATGGGCTCTACTGAATTGAATTTTTAAAAACTCTTAATGTCAAAAGCATAAACATCTTACCAATCAAAACCTTATGGCAATCAGCATAATCTACAAGAGACCACAGGTCTGTGGTCTCAAGGATCAGCTAACAGGTAGCATGTTAACAGGTGTGATGGCCATGATGTTCTGGGCTACACATATGCTTATATGTGTATCTTTGGGTTTTTTTTTTTTTTTCAGGAATAAGTGAAATAATGGAGAGGAAATTTAAAGCTGTAAAGCATTCTTTTAATATAAAGGATTCTATTAGTAATAGTACTCGGGTTGTTATAACTGGTTAAATGAAACACATTGTTATATCTAATATGATGTTGTAAAGGATTTACATTGATTATTCGCTCAACAAATATTGTCTTTCACCCTGTGCTAATTAGCACCCTAGGTGCTGGAGATGCAGTGAGAACAAGGTATGGAAGATCCCAGCTCTCATGGAGCCTACATCCTAGGGTCAGGGATAGGAAGAAACAAACAGTAAAGAAGTAAATATTTACATGAATATGATAGCATCACACAGTGGCAAGAACTAGAGGGAAAATAAAATGGGATGATACAGCAAAGGGTTACAAGATGAAGAGTGATTAGCAGAGGCCACAGGGGTCAGAGTAGCTGGTCAGAGAAAAAGCCTCACTAAGGAGGTAGCATTTCATTTATTTATTTATTTTTTGCGGTACGCGGGCCTCTCACTGTTGCGGCCTCTCCTGTTGCAGAGCACAGGCTTCAGACACGCAGGCTCAGCGGCCGTGGCTCACGGGCCCAGCCGCTCCACGGCATGTGGGATCTTTCTAGACCGGGGCACGAACCCGTGTTCCCTGCATCGGCAGGTGGACTCTCAACCACTGCGCCACCAGGGAAGCCCTAGGAGGTAGCATTTTAGAGGTGACTTAAATGAGGAAGAGTCAGCCATGAAAAGATCTGGAGGCAGAGCTTTGCAGGCAGAAGGAGTAGTAAGTACAAAGGCAGGAGCGTGTTATAAAAACAAAAAGAAAATGAGTGCGCCTAGAAAATAGTGGCCAAAGGTGAGAGTGGTCGTCAGGTAAGAACCACATCACGCAGGACCTGTGGCACGTTTGGTGTGGACTGCCTCCATCCCTCTCTTCTCCCCACCCTCCCTTCTTTTCTTTCTTTGTTGTCTGGCCAGTGGCTGAACCCTTTTCCTATGTTTTAGGAATTTCTCAGCTTCCAAGTCTTTACGGGAGGCATAATGCATCTTGCTGTAAAACTTGAAAACATGAAAGACTTGCTCATCCAGCCTCACTTGCAGCTAGGGTGCTGATGCATGATCTACATTCAGCCGGTCAGATGCACAAGCCCCAATCTTTAAACTGGGAGTGATGCAAAGAAGCACAAATCCTGGAGAATCTACCTGGAGTTAGGTGATGTCAGAATAGGTTTCCAGGGACAATAACAGTTTGAGAGTAGAGTCCAGTGTCTCATGCAGGGAGGCAAGGGGAGTGGTCATGCACACAGTGGCCTGTAGTGTTGTACCCTGGCAGGAGCAGTGTCCTCACTACACAGCTGGTGGTGAGCTGTTGGCTGCGGTGCTGGCTCCACCTGGCCTTCCTTGCCCCTGACTGCCTTCTGAGCCTGCTCCTGCAGCTTCACTAAGGTTTCTATGCTTCCCAGCCCGACTTGCTTCCCAAGTCCTTTCAGTGACTTTCTTTGCCACTTAAATCATCCAGAGTTTACTTTCGTTTGCAGCCAAGAACTCTGACTGACACAACATGGTAAGAACTTTGAATTTTATTATAAGGACAGTAGGAAGTCACTGAAGGGTTTTAAGCAGGAAAACAACACAGATAAATAAGAATGCCTGGGGACTTCCCTAGCGGTCCAGTGGTTACGACTTCACCTTCCAATGTAGGGGGTGCGGGTTCAATCCCTGGTCAGGGAGCTAAGATTGCACGTCTCACATCCAAAAAACCATAACATAAAACAGAAGCAACATTGTAACAAATTCAATAAAGACTTTAAAAATGGTCCACATCAGAAAAAAAAAATCTTAAAAAAGAAATAAGAATGCTTGGGAAGAATTCTCGTTTAATCTTAGAACTTCATTGTAATTCTCCTAAACAAATGGTGTGTTTAGGGTTTGGGGACATCCTCATTTGGGTAATTGACCAGATTTGTCTTTCATGTGTTTCTCTGTCAGAAAACAAGGAGTCCAAGTCAGGGCCAGTCCATCATGGAGGTGGATTACTCTGGTGTATATTTTGAGTCTTTATTCTTGGCTACCCATTGCCTCACTCTTTTCTTTATCCTTCTTTTCCCTCTTTTAAAGTTATACTGCCTTGTCCTACTGTGCTTCAAATTCTTTCTGGACAAAAGCTTTAATAGGATCTCACGGAAAAACCCGAACGAACTTTTTGGCCAACCCAATATACCCCGTGCTACCTGATACAGTAGCCACTAGCTTCATCTGGCTATTTCCAATTAAGTTGTAATTCATTAAAATTAAATTAAATTAAATTACCATACGACCTAGCAATCTTACTCCTTGGTTTTTGCCCAGAGGAGCTGAAAATTTGTGTCCACACAAAAACCTGCACACGGATGTTTATAGCAGCTTTATTCATAATTGCCTAATTTGCTTGAAGCAACCAAATTCCTTCAGTAGGTAAATGATAAGCTGTGGCACATGCAGACAATGGAATATTATTCAGCACTAAAAGGGGATGAGCTATCAAGCCATGAAAAGACATGGAGGAAACTTAAATGCATCTTACTAAGTGAAAGAAACCAATTTGGAAAGGCTACACGCTGTATGAGTCCAACTCTGTAAGATTCCAGAAAAAAGGCAAGGCTATGGAGACAGTAGGGAGATGAGTGGCTGCTGGAGATCGTGGTGAGTAGGTGGTAGAGAGGGGAGACAAGATGAGAAGGCAGGACACAGAGAATTGTTTAGGGCAGTGAAAGACCTCTGTCGGATACTATAATGATGGATACTTACTTCACATTTCTCCAAACCTACAGAATGTACAACACCAAGAGTGAACCCTGATGTAAACTATGGACTTTGGGTGATACTGATGTGTCAGTGGAGGTTCAGCAATTGTAACCAATGCACCACTCTGGTGGGGGCATGCTGATAATGGGGGAGGCTGTGCATGTGTCGGGGCAGAGGGTACATGGGGAATCTCTATAACTTCCTCTCAACTTTGCTGTAAACCTTAAACTGCTCAAGAAAAAAAGAGATCTAAAAAAATTAATTTAAAATTCAGTTCCTCAGTCACACTAGCCACATTTCAAGTGCTCAATAACCACATGTAGCTACCTATTAGATAGAATAGATATAAAGCATTTCCATCATCTCAGAAAGTTCCATTGGATAGTGCTGATATCTATGCTACAGTACAGTATACTATAATATCATTTAATAATAAATACCTTTTTTGTTCTATTGCCTTTCATAATTTGTCAATTGAAGGCTGAGGCCCCCTTAGGGACCTGTGATGGCAAGGGTTCTAGAATGCTGTATTTACCACAAATCACACACGGGAGCTGAAACAGAAGGCTTATCTCAGGCGTTACTAAAAACTCTCCCCATGTCTCAGGATGAAGGACACTTGCATGGTGATGTGCACTGAAAAGAAATCTTCAGGATGCTGTCTCCAGAGAACAAACTCTAAGTTGGGGAGAACCATATCCTGAGCATATGTCTGGGCATCATATGGGCACTCAGAAAAATATAGGGGAAAAAAGAGAGGAGCTCAGAAACTGCCCCTTTGGTCGGCATGACAGTGCCTTTTCTGAGGGCAAAGCAAACATTACAGTGACCTCTAACAGAAACAGAGGTTGCAGTTTGATAACTTAGTAAAAGTAAGTGGTTATTGCTTTACAATATCATCTCTTAGAAAGCAAGCTGAGGTCTCTATACGAAAATGGAAAAACAACTTCATTCTCTCCCAATGGTTAATAAATGTTTTCTTTATTAGGCAAAATGCACACAAAAGTATTGTTTTCTCTGTTGCTTCCAGGTTAGCAAGGCTGGGACCTGTTTAGCAAGAGCGTGCAATGTCTGTCAGACACAGGAGGATGAGCCAAGCAGGAGCGAAGATTTTTCAGAACAGCAGATTTTCTTCCACCGGTGAGCTTTGGGCAAGAGAAGGGAGCTCATGGGACAACTATCGACTCAGTAGCAGCCTGATGGTTTTCTTCCCCTCCTCTGGGGAGCTATTTTCTCTGCAAAACTACTGTAATTTTAATGGGCTGCCATTTGCTCATTAAAGTCATCTGGGAATTTAGTCAGCATATGGACCACAAAATAGGACCCTGTATAATGTTTAGGATTTTGTCGTTTAACAAAACATTTTATAAGCTCAGTGCATACCTATTAACTAATAAGTGCTCTCTCTTCCTGGGGCCCAGCAGCCTGCCCTGTGGCCTACAGGGCACTGACTGCTATAGGTGAGTTATAGAGAGGTCTTCTCCCAAGTTCTCGTTCGTCTTTATTATAACATTCAAATAGCAGATGATGCCTAATCAGTCACTGTTAAATTCCATCCCTGGGAATTTGACCAGGCTTGGCTTCTTATCATTCAAAATCTTCTTGAGGGCTGTCTCCTTTGGAAAAGGGAGGCCCTGAGCTTCTGATCCCATGGAAGGATTTATTATCTGCTGAGAGCAGCAGAGTGTGTGTGTGTGTGTGTGTGTGTGTGTGTGTGTGTGTGTGTATCACTGATAGAGCAGTTCCTAAATGCAGGCCTATGAACTGACTCCATGAGAATCTCCCAGAATGGGTGATTAAAAATGGGCATCCCTAGGCCCCAGCCCAGACCCATTGAATTACCTTTAAGGGCAAGGCCCATAATTGTTTGACAACTCCTGCCCCCAGTTTTTTTTTCTGATACACAGCCAACTTTAGGAGACATTGGGAAAAGGGAATACTCACCAGATTGAAAGGCATGCACTGTGTCCTCACAGTGGAATAATTAGGTCGAAGCAGGAAAAACAAAAATTAAACATAACACAAACTCCATTGCATAGCCACAGAATGCGTCTTGGAGCCTAACCACCCATTTAATAAGCGTTGATCACAAAGGTGAAAATGTGGAAGATGCAGCACAATCTATCACCATGCTTAGAAGATTCAAAAAAAGGCACCACTTATTGACAGGATTTGTTTTCTTGACTTTTATTATAATTTTTAAGCACCTTTTGCCTCATTTTACCTTCATTTCCTACAGCTATGCGAGAGGGGCCTCACATAGCTCTAGGTTCCAAATAAAGCATGACTCAACCCTGAGAAAAGCCTGGGGAGGAAAGGGGGAGCCTGAGACCCCAGTACCAGGAGGCAGAGGGGCAGCCGTGTTCCTGTTACAGCAGGAATGAGCAGGGGGTGAGGAAGGGCGAGGACCCACACCATGGGTAGTTGAGGGAATGAACACGTAAGAAAGCCTCCACCCTCTGACTGCCTTAATTGTGTTCCACTGATATATATCCCCCGGCTTGGTCTAGTATCTTTTCATCATAAATATAACAAATCTCAAGTCAACCTGTCTCAAAATGTGTTGAAAAGGCACCACTTTTGGAAGAGTGTGCTTACAGGGAGCAGTGATTCCTTTTTTCACCGCCCCTAGTTTTGCTTCTGATTGGGGTTGGGGGCTTGGGGGACACACTCCACAAGTTCCTAAGAGCAGAAAATTGTGACAGAAGGAAATGCACCGGTGCTGTCCCGAGCTCAGAAATCAGCGACATAAGCTGTGAGATGTCAAGCTTCTTTCTACTTGTCTGGCGACAATCACGGTATCGACTGACAGTTTCTCAGGGCTGACAGCTCAGGTGCGGTGCTCAGTTTTTTGCAAGCGTTATCACATTTGTTCTTCACAAACACCTTATAAGTTAGGTGTTATTATTATCCCCATTTGAAAGATGGGAAAGTGAAGCTTAGGGGAGTTATTATTTGGAAATAATTTTCCAAAGTTCTAGCCCCAATATTTCAGTCAATCTATGTTTCTACATTCAAACAATACCATCTGGAACACTGCAGGCACCAAGAGTTCTTTCCTAGCGATGGGAATAGCCAAGAAAGAAGAAGAGATTGATATCTGCAGCCAAAAATGGGCTTCTCCCATTAACCAAAAACTCTACAACAAAAATCAAGCCAGTTCTGATGGACTAAAATAAAATAAAATAAAGCTTGTTTAGAACATGAGACATGAAAGCTACTTTAGCCCAGTAGATTTGCAGATGAGTTCTGAGTCCTTCTAGGAACTGCTCCATCTTCCCCGGATTCCACCCTGGCTCCTTGACAAAAACAAAATCAGAATAAAAATGAAAAAATAAAAATATCTTTACTTTTTTCCTCAAGCAACAAACCTTTTTCTAGAACTTGTCTTCTCTGAAAGCTAAGCCCTCCCAGGGAGCATCTAAGATCTTGGACCCCTTCACAAAAGGCGATTGATGATTCAGGTCCCAGCCCCCACATTCCTTGGGCAGCTTTTTCTTCGGGGGAGTCCCACCCACACTTGAGCTTTCTCTCAACTTCTCCCTCTTGGATGCCACGCCTCAGAGTACGTCGACATTCAGCAGGAGGCAAATTCGAGGCCGGAGGGGTTTCTGAGAAGCTTGCCATGACCCAGCAGCACATCAAAGAGTCGACATTTGCCCTGCACAGACCCTTCATGCCCTTTCCAACAAGCATCCACCCACTTTCTCTGTTGCTTAGTATTGATACTTAGTGAGCAGTGACAATGCGGCTCAAACAATGAGAAACACAAAGGCTTCTTTACCTTCCACCCAGTGCCCAGTGTCCTGCAGATAAAAATAACAATGGCTGCCATTCACCGCACCCTTACCATGGTCCAGATCCTGTGCAAACCAACTGACATTTAATCTTCACGACAACTTTTGTAAGTGGGAAGACATAGGCAGCCCCATTTTGCAGATGGGAAAACTGATACTCAGAACTTTATCAAGCTAGTATAAGGATGTGCTAAGAGCAGCGGGCTCCAAAGCCCAAGCTCTTAGCTAGTATACAGTAATTCCTCCTGCTGCTTGGTAACTGTTCTTGGCAGGGACAGAGGAAAATATGGGCTTTGAGTGGCACACACTTCCTATTCAAGTTATGTCCCATCTTGTTTTTGTTGGACTGATAGATATTTTTTAAGGCAAGTCAACAAGATGGAAAAAACGTACATGACTCTAAAGATTGTGTTGATAGTATGGTACTTGCAATCGTTTTGCCTTTAGGCAAGCTTTGCAAACACTCTAGAAAGGGAAGTAGTGAAGGCAGAGAGGCAGCGAGCGGCAGGAAATACCAATGAAAATTCAAGTCCTTTCACAGACATAGTCATAACTATCTCGATAAAGTGTAATAAAATAATCAAACAGCATGCAAGGTGGAATTCAAGGGGAGTTTTATTTTCTTCTCTATACGTATTGTCTACAAGGGCCTTCCAACATTTCCAGGTCTGGGTCAAAATGAGAAAAAGAAGACCTTGCAGTGATCACGATAAGGCTAAATTTGTTCACCTTAAGTAGCTATTCTTTATTCTGACATTGTTTCCTTCTTTTTTCAGTATTACGATATCCTTTCTTCTAAGAAGGGATGATGATAGAAAATGTTCATTTTCTTTCTCTCTTTTTAAAAATTGTCTTTATTTCACTAAATATAGAGTAGGTCACTTCAATTCAGTTTTTCAAAAAAAAACTTTAAAAAAATTTTATCACTTAAAGTCTTGGGATAACTTTTTAAATTTTTTCTTCTTAGCATGAATTGTTTTGTAAAACCTAATAAAGTTATTTTAAAAATAAATTATAAATTTTTAGGGGAACCACATGTACATACCTATCCTCCTTAGTATAACTTTATTTTTTAATTTGGTTTTAATCTGTCCACTTCTGATTCTTTGTATCACTTACCATCACTGAAGAAGAGTGTAGAAAAGTAAAATTGTTTCTTGGCAATGTTGAGAGATTTTAATAACAAAGGAATAACTAGATGCATCAATAGGTCAGATGAAATTTAACAAAATAATATTTTTAAAGTATTTTTTATGAGGCCATTAAAATCATTTATTTATTGGGCAACAAAAGATATTTTTTCTCTGTTACAGAAGTGAAACTTTAAATATATATATATATATATACATATTAATATATATGTATTGCTACCAAAGTTTAGGCTGCAGCAAATACTATATATCTGATAATAAAAAAATTTTAAAGCAAATTATCTGGCCTCATGGAAGACAGCCTGACACTCAAGAAATAAAAGCTCTATTGTGAACAGACTCTATTTCAAGAGCAGACTGAGGGGGGAATTGGCAAAATGTAGTTTAGGCTTAGACTAATTTCACATTCTAATGAGAATCTCCAGATAAAAGCTGCTTTATAATGGCTGCTAAGCAGTTGGCAGATTAACAAGATTCAGACCATACAGAGCAGGAATTTGTCATGTTTGTCATAAGACCATATGGCTAGAAGGAAACTGGAAGAGTTTGGTTTAGCCTGCCCTGGAGGTTTTGGGAGGGGGGGGACAACATAGTTAAGAACCCCAGACAAATCAGAGTATCACACAGCCTAGTGGCCTTCACACAGGGAAATCATGCGAGGTTCATGTGTAACCTCTTGCAGCTCCTTTCAGTGTTGGAAAAGTTTTGTAGCCATCAAAATTGGGTCCTAGAGTTTGTGTTCATTCTCTTTCCTTCAGTCTTCAGAACTGCTGCACCAAATGGAGAAAACATGGCCAAAAACAGAACAGGACAGGTTTTAGAGAAGTGCTGTTTAATATGGGAGCCGCTAGCCCCTTAAAGTTCAGTTATCTTAGGGCTTCCCCGGTGGCGCAGTGGTTGAGAGTCCGCCTGCCGATGCAGGGGACGCAGGTTCGTGCCCCGGTCTGGGAAGATCCCACATGCCACGGAGCGTCTGGGCCCGTGAGCCATGGCCACTGAGCCTGCGCGTCCGGAGCCTGTGCTCCGCAACGGGAGAGGCCACAACAGTGAGAGGCCCGCGTACCGCAAAAAAAAAAAAAAAAAAAAAAAAAAAAAGTTCAGTTATCTTAGCCCCATTTCACGTGCTTAACAGCCACATGTGGCTGGTGGTTATCATACTGAGCAGCACAGATAGAGAACATTTCGATCGTGGCAAAAGGTCTATTGGGGGCTTCCCTGGTGGCGCAGTGGTTGAGAGTCTGCCTGCTGATGCAGTGGACGCGGGTTCATGCCCCGGTCCGGGAAGATCCCACGTGCCACGGAGCGGCTGGGCCCGTGAGCCATGGCCGCTGAGCCTGCGCGTCCGGAGCCTGTGCTCCGCAATGGGAGAGGCCACAACAGTGAGAGGCCCGCGTACCGCAAAAAAAAAAAAAAAAGAAAGAAAAAGAAGAAAAGGGTCTATTGGACAGCTCTGCTCTAGAGTCAAAGATCCTGCCACCATGAACTTGAGCTACTCTCAACTTCCTTCTCTGCACAATTAGGAAACTAATATTATCTGTCTCACAAGAATGTTAGAGGAGAATCCAATTGGAAGAGTTTTCTGTAAGCTATAAAACAAATACATGTTAGCTATTTTGATGATGATGATGATGATGATGATGATGATGATGATGATGAATGACTTAAGAATAGGAAGCCATCATATAGTTAGAAATGATAGCAATCTCAGGCTTCACTCTCCCATGTAGGACGCCTCACCTCAAATCACAAGTAAATTCCAGCTTATTGCAAGAAATGAAGAAAACATTCTTAGTTTTGAGCAACAGCCTAATATTACCTCGAACCAGCTGTTAACTATGAGACTATAAGGGAAAGAGCATGAGATTCGGATTCAACAGATCTGAGTCATTTGGCTCAACTGCTTATTAGCTTTGTGCCCAAGGACATGTGTCTAAATCTCTGAACTTCTGTTTCCTCATCTTAAAAGAGGAGCAATGGGCTTCCCTGGTGGCGCAGTGGTTGGAAGTCCGCCTGCTGATGCAGGGGACACAGGTCCGTGCGCCGGTCCGGGAAGATCCCACATGCCGCAGAGCGGCTGGGCCCGTGAGCCATGGCTGCTGAGCCTGCGCGTCCGGAGCCTGTGCTCCGCAACGGGAGAGACCACAACAGTGAGAGGCCTGCGTACCACAAAAAAAAAAAAAAAAAAAAAAAGAGGAGCAATAACAGCACCTTCGCAGTGTGTGGTGAAGGTGTGGTGAGGTCAAAAAGTGCCCAGGTCAGTACCTGGTACTTAGTAGGTACTCAGTAAACGTTAGATTGCTTCTCTGTAGTGACAACGATTTATTAGCAACAAAAACAATGGTTTCTAGATTTATTTTCTCTGTTATGCTTAATCAGTTATTCCCCTTTTATACCTGCTGGACAAATGTTCTTTCCTGAGAAGGCTGCTCTGTTTATTCTTCCAAAGCAATGTGAATCGCAGTCTCCACTTAGAGACTTACTTAGAATGAATATCTGAGCCTTATTTTCCATGTTAGTGCTGATAATATCCTTTAGCAGAATGTCAACACTTGAAAGATTTCATTGTCAGCTGACTGTGGCAGGAGAAAAGGAATCTTCAAAAAGCAAGAGTGCCCTCCCCCGCACCTGCCAAGAAAACAAAAAGCTGAAGCCTGAAGCCCTGTCTCCCAGGGTGAGCAGCTGCTCTGGGCCCCAGCACTTGGCCAGGCAGCTACTTAACCCTCCAGCGGAGCCCGTGATGGGTCTCTTCCCGCCTCTGGTCTCCGGACTTATCAGGAGCAGACATCTGCAGCCTGGTCTTCGGGGACCACCCAGAGGGCAGCCAGAGAACCCTGGGGCTCCCCGCGAATTTGCAGAAAGGTCAAGAGTCACTTGCTCCAACCAGTTCACTGAAAGCATCTCAGGGAGACCCGGTGGAAAGGTCATCTTAAGATAGTGACAGGGCACAGCTTGAGGGGGAAAAAGAGGAGAGGACAGAAGAATTTCTTTTTTAAGTAGCAAAAGTCCATCTGTTTCTGGCTCAGCTTAGACTTTCGAGTCAGTTTTATTTCGATGGCATCTCCTTGGCTTTTCCAATTCATGTCTAAATCACAGAATGTGTCCATTGTGCCCTTCTGGGCTTGCGTATATGTGCCACGGAGCACAGCGCTGCAAATGCATTTTCTCACTTCATTAAACATTGCTTTAAAACAGCATCCAAATGTCCGCTCTCCCCTTCGCGTCTAGAGGGGATTGTGTTTCTCCCCCCGCCCCCACCCCGCCGTCCCCAGTGGGGACAGAAGTAACGCCTAAGTCCAAGCTGTGATGTTTAATAGTTTTCAATTTCACACGTTAGACTTTGCAAGCTGATCATAGGGACAGGCTGGTCAGCCCTGCCTCTTCATGGAAGCGCCTGCATCCTCCGGGGGATGTGCCGTTCGCCTTGCAAAGCTCCAGTCTCCACTGCAGCAGCTGAAACCGGCCTAACCCCCCGGGGAGCCCTCTCCACTTCACTGGGTGAGGTGCTGACTCTACCTCCCACAAGCAGGCCAGGACGCATTCTGCTGACTTAAGAAGATGCCGCGTAAATTAGAACTCATGTAACCATATGGTTCAAACCTGCGGGTCATATTTTATACACAAATGACTGTGACAGGCGGTATTTTTGTGCTGACAAGTTGTATTTCATCCATGTTTACTTAGAATTCCATGCTCTCATTAAAAGCTGAGCAATAGAGCTTTATCACATTTGTATGCAAAGTTTGATTGAGTTTCCTTCTTATTAAAAAAAAGAAGAAGAAGAAAAAATCACCCAGGCAGCTTTTGCTTCCTCTTTAACTCTTATTATTCAAGTGTTTGGTGCTACAGTAGTTTCAGATGTTCTGACAACAGGAGTTTAAAAGGAGTCCTGGAGCCCTGGCTTCCAGACCAACTACACTTGAGTGTGCTAAACAGCCATTTTATTTGGATACCCAAAATAGAAAGTGCATTAGTTTACCAACCACCCAATGCTGGGCAAACTCTGGATGTTTGCACACAGAACCAATTCTCTCAAGTTTCCTGACTCTACCTCCTGTAAGGTGGTAAATAAGAGAATCTCCAATGCAGTGATCAGTATACTACCTACAAGGCCTCTACACTGAGAAAGAAAATAGTAAAATGCCAGCTGGATCATTCTACAGCATCTGGTTCTTAGAAGACAAGCCTTAGAAAAATACCTCTCAAGTTTACTAGAATTCTGATTAATTAATTTTCTTTCAATGAACATGTGTCCTTCCATTTGAAAGGTAATATTTGATTACTACCAAAAAAAGAAAGATACAGAAAATACAAAGCAGATGAACTACCTGTCATCCTGATACCCAAAGACAAGCACCATCAACACTTCGTTGTATTTTCTTTTAGTCTTTTCTGCATGTTTGTTTACTGTAGCCTTTATTTGTGTGGGGGGGAGGGGTTAAAAGGGATGATGACATTGCTGTTTTCAGTTTTGACTTAGGACAGATTCATATACAACTTTGTATCCTTCTTTTCAGTTAACATTATAAGCCAGGAAGCATTTTCCACATGATTATAAACTTCTCATAAGTAATCATTTTATGGCTGCAAAATAAGTAATACATTTTAAAGGTACAGTTTCCAACTCTGTTAGGTGCTGTGGGACATAAATGTATGAAACCAAAACTAAATGTAGGTTCTCTGAGGGCAGTGATTTTTGTCTCTTTTTATTCTCTGCAGTAAGCCTAGGACTTAGACTAATGCCTGGCCCATGATAGGGGCCCTTTACTAAATAAGAATAAACATGGATGAGTATGTGGAGTCCTAGAGACCACATGTGGGGTCCTAGAAGCGTCTAGGACCCCCTCTCCTAACCAGCACTGCCCCATGGTTTGCTATGAACTCACTCTTCATGGTGATTGACAAGTAGCTGCTCTCTGTGTGCTTTGACTTCTTCTATGATCTGTTGCTAAGATACAACTAAGAGTAAATATATGATTCATAAAAATAGCAATAGATTTTTGAAAGCACCTGTTTCCCACTTAACTCCCTCACAAGCATGTTTTGAAAACTACAAGGAATCTGAGAATGCTTCAGATTGTTTCTCGAGTTCTTTTAGAAATTAGGAAAAAACACAAGTTACAAAAAAGCCATCTCTGTGATTCTCTGATCCCCAAATATCAAAATATGTTGGCCATTCTGTGTAAATGGATAAGGAAAGGATCTAGTTTAATGCAAAAATAAATTATAAGAGATACATTATTTTGTTTAGCCAACAGCTTTGATGCCCAAGAAGGCAAGTCAAGACTTAGCCCTGCCCTGGAAGTATTTGTGTAAAGTTCTGGTAAAGGTGGTATCTAGTTAGGTTCTAGGGTCTCATCCCCAGGAACAAGGGCAAGATCCGTGGTTCAGCCCCAGGACCAGAAACAAATCCATGGAAAATTTCAAATAACAACTGGGCAAAGCTGAAAGGATATTTTCTGAAATGCCTCTACCTAATGGAAGGACCCCATGAGCAAAAATAGATTTTTGCTTATCTGAAAAAATAATTGAACTTATCTGAAAAAGTATTGAACTTATCCTTGTATTATACCAAGTAATTCTTAGTATACTGTATGAATGTACTGTCCTACTTCTTTTTTATTTTCACTCCTCCAAAACCTAAAGATATGTATCCTTAATAATGTCCACAGACCTATTGTATGAGCACAATTTGACCTTGAAAACAAATATAATGTGGGCAAGAAAATTTTTTAAATATCGTCAGTACCATTGAGTCTCTTCCATCAGCTCTGTCCTGGGGAAGGACGTGAGGACGTGCATTGCCACAGTCTCTCTTTTCTCCCAGCCCAGAGCTATACTTCAGAAAACTGAGGGAGTTTCTGAGGCTACCGCAAAGGTGAACAAGAGATTGAAAGATGGAACCCCTCGGGGAAGGCTAAAGGAAGTGGGGAGATTCAATGTGATAAAGAAGAGGAGATAGAGAACATTTTTTATTTAAAATTTTATCTTTAATTATGAGAAAGGATGTTTATGCAAGAGGGTGACCTCTTTTTCCCATCTTTTCTGGGGCAGGTCAAAAGAAAATGGACTTAAGCTGCAGCAGAGTGGGTTTAGGTAAGACAGAAGAAGGAATTTCCTGAATGTGGAGGTCGTTAAAAACTGAAATGAGTTACTAAGGGAGCCTGTGGACACTCTTCCTCTGGGGAACATTTAAAAATACGATAAATTTTCATCTGTCCGGGAGGGTTTAGAAGTAATCCAACCAGAAGGCCTCTCAAAGCATTTTCCAGCCCTATAACCTGAGAGGCCAAATTCCCTCCAATTTTATTTCTACAGTTAACTAGATGTGAGACGGATGCCTGAAGCAGAATTCAGGGTTTCAGATACAGTGACTAGAGCCTATTGCTTTTTGCTCTATAATAAGACACCACTTTGCATAAAAGACTAAAGCTATAATCTTTCCTGGAAACCACATCAAGAAAACCACTCAAAACTCGGCAAATTAACTACTGCTCGGACACCTTTGCTTTCATCCTTAAGAATACAAAATACCGTGCCCTCCTCTAAGCCTTTTTGTTCCCTTAGGTCTACTGAGCACACCTCTCCAGCTTTTAAGTTTATCTTTCCCAGGCAGTCATTCCAAATATTCCATTTTACAACTAGTCAGTTTCTCCAAACAGTCTTTCGAAACCTAACCAAATATTTTCCCAGCAATTATTTGGCTAAGTTTCAATCTGAGATATACCAAGCTAAAAAACAAGCTTGCGTTGTGAAAAATTCTACTCAGGCACATTCCTTTCTTTTCATTTTTCCTGAGTTTTTAATCAAGCCAGTTGGTGGATTTCCACACACTGCCCTCTGAGGATGGAATATCCTGACACTGTTGGGCACTCATATAATACTCTCTCTTGTAATTCACCAGCTTTGTTTGAGTTCCATGGTTTGCCTTTCTTTTGAATGCTTCAAGTCTCCTTTGTTTCAGGCTAGGAATTTTAAATTGATAATCAAGCCCTCCTCCATGATCACTGGTACCCCCTCCTCTTCATTCTTAGCTTAATTTTTTTTTTCCCCTTCAGCTTCTCGGGCCTCCTTCTCACCACCTCATGCCTGCGGAGGCATTTGTCAAAAGTTCCCTCTGAGTTCTCCAGTCCCTTTGTCCAGCGTGATCTCTCTGAATTCAAGTGTGAAGAAAAAGACTTTGGTTTAGGTAAGAAAAGGGGAGACTGGACAGCAAGAAAGGAAAAGAGCCACTCTGAACATTGGGACCAGATGTTTTCTAACAGTTATCTCTTAAGCAGAGAGAGAAAAGTGCTCAGGAACACATTTGGTACATGTCATAGCAGGATTTGGGCAAAAAGAGATATGACCTCCTAAAAAGACAACATGAATTTATTTATAGGTTGGGAATTAAAATAGATCATATAACTCACAATATTGATGACACCATCAAATGTCTACTTCGCTTCTGGTTCTAAATTAAGGTGACCAAATTACAATGATGAAAATAAAAGAAAATCATCATTATTTTCACTCTGTAAAAGCTTCCCAGAGAACTTTGGATCTTGGTGGGGATAGGGCGAGGAGGGGCATCACCTTAGTCTTTACACACCATGAGGAAAGTAAAAGAGGTGTGTTCTTGTATATGTAGGGGAAACCAGGAACAGCATGATGACATAATTCACTGAGGGTGGCCAAAATCATCGCAAGGTTCTAAGCATCCATATATAATATATCCTTCATCAGGATCCCCTGTTAGGATAAAATTTATTTGTATAGTTAAATAGGTGCTAAGGTTTTTAAAAATGTGTTCATAAAAAGATATTAAATTGAGCTTATGAATAACATCCTTCAAATTATAAAATGCATCATTAAATATTTAACACACTGAGAGAAGCTTGGTCAATAGCAGTCAGTTTTCTTGGCAATAGTTGGTTTCATCAGCCTCTCCAGGTCTGTAAGCCCAAGGCTCTATCCAGGTTTACCTGGAGAGCTAACCACAGCCCCAGTCCTCTTCAGGCTACTCAGAGTTCAACCCTCCCTTCTCAGAAAGAGAGATGATGATGGAGGTGGAGATGGAGATGGGGATGGGGTTAGGGGTAGGGATAGAGATGGGAAAGTCACAAAGGATCCTCTGAAATCATTCCACCTCTGGGGATCTACACCCTCCTGGACATTCTCTTTACTGGGAGCAAATAAACTGTACTAGGGTATTGCACGTTGGATGGTTAACCCAGCTCTGTTAACCGGCAGTCCAGTCCTTCATGGAACAACACCTGGACTAACCATATCATTGTCCCCTGAATCGCTGAGAGATTAACATGAGCATAATTCATCCTTTCAGCCCACCACTACCTTGCCCTCACTCATCCAACCACCACACTCACGAGCAGACAAGAATCTTTCTGAGCCTTAGAACCTTTGTCTTACAACAGCCAGCGGGTTCTGTCTCGGTGCCGCCATGCCCCTAGACGGGCAGAACCCACCATCCCTGCTCACAGAAGCGAGTAAATTGGTCAGGAAGATTCTCCCAAAGCTCGGGTACCACAGAGCATCAGGTTCTCTGCTGAAACTTCCAGCAACGTGGCTGGTTCCGCTACAGCAAAACAAATCACCCCTTCGAACAAAAAGCTCCCAAACTTGGAAGAGAAAATGAAACCTGCAGATCTCTGTAAAATATATATTATCTGTGCCTGGAATGCCCAGAGAGGTCATAAATTTAGAGACCCCCAACAGCAACAAGAAGCCAATATCTGACACCTTATGCTCCTAACTCATTGCAGCTCTGGGGGTGAAAGGATACAGAGAAAGCCAACAAACAAACAGCAAATAAATTATTCAAAAGAGGAAAACTCATTTTCTTGAGCTTTTCCCAATAGTTTCAAAACTGGCAGAAAGAGAAGTTCTGTCTCCCAAATTATCCTTTGAATTCAAATTCTCTCTGGTCTGGGATTGAAAGGATTCTTTGTGCCTTCATGAACTGGACTGAAAAATACAGACTCCCCTGGTCTTAACCTTGCTTTTCTTTCTGAAATGTTATAAAGAAAAAAAAAAAGCAATATGAAGATATAAATCATATATCATCTAAGAAAGAGATACCTGTTTTTGTTAAATCAGCCTTTCAGATTCATGACAGCTCTACTTATGTTGAATTGGGAAAAAGTGTCAGCCCTTCTCTCATACCTAAAATCTGACTATATTCTCTCACAGTTTATTCAGAGAAGGTTGCCATAGAGCTATGTGGAGCTGAGCTGGTGCTGGACAAATTCTAGGTGTACAGTGAGTGTGTGGATCTACTTCATTAGCTATGGACTCTGCAAGATGCTACGCTCATCCCCACACCCACCGTTTCTCATCCATAGTGAGCGCTCAATAAAGCCTGGTGGACTCCATGAACAAATGAATGAACAATCATGTCTAAATCACTAAGGTTTTCTCCCTCCTAACCCCTCCCCCTGCTCTATATCAGTCTTCACTGAGAATCACTCCTCGTCCATTTTCTTCCCCTAAGACATTTTAGTAATCAAAGGAATGTACCATATTCTGAGAGTCCTACACATTCTGTTTCTTATTTTATCTGAGAAAGAATTTACTGGATAGTTCTCCGCACTGCATGTGGATTGAATTTCCGTTCTCTTCTCCTCATTGCCACCTTTCTTTTAAAGTAAACTTCCAGTGACTCAATCAGAGCACGGCACTCAATATGCTGCAGAAATAATTTTCTGCTGAATGATGTTCGTCCATAAGTCAAGGGCAGATTTATTAAGGCCCCTGCACAGCCAGTTCCCCAACCTACTGTCAACATGACAGTTTAATACTTTGATCCCTCTTACACGTAACCCCTTCACTGCTGAGCAGTCCAGACCTGTGAAAGCAGCAGCCCCTCCTGGCATGTGAGTGGTGTTGAAAATTGTTCTGAGCCCCTGCAGACAGGACATCATCACCAGGACCCAGGGCTGTCCAGGGCCTCCATGGATGGTCCAGGTATACCCCCCGCCCCCATGCTCTCTACTATCTGCTTCTGCTTCCAGAAGGTCACTTTATTGTCACCATGGCCAGGCCCTGTCATCCACTGCTTCCTAGGGAGCCAGGAACACTCGACTGGGGTTTATGTCACCTGGACCGCTGGTATATTTAGTGGGTTAGTTGGGTGTTCTTTGAGAGGCTGCTGTTGTTGGTGTTTGTTTGTTTTTGGTTTCTGTTTTTGAATCATTTTACCTTTCTGTGACTTTATCTAACATCTGGCACCACATCAACCAGACTTTGCAAAAACACTTGGATCAGTCAGTTGGTGGGGTTATTTGGGTGCTCTGGTGATTACTTTTGCATGTAGTTGGATGTCATTGCATATTACATTTTGAGCACTTTGGGTACCAACACACACACACACACACACACACACACACACACACTCACACACTCACACACTTTCCCTTCACAAAACAGTGCTGGAAGCAGCCACTAAGAATATCAAGCTACTTGCACAAGTTCAAAGGCTCCTGGGAAGGGCTCCTCCGTTCATGCTAACCTGTGTGTCAGGTCACCAAGTATACACGCCCTCGTTTCAGATCCTTGGTCTACATTTGCCCCACGGATTCCTCCCAAACAAAGGAGAGCTATTGTTATTCCTCCCATGTGGATAGCACTTCACACATATCAACATTTTCTCCATGGGTTATCTCAGTAGAGTCTCACCTTAATTTCTACAAGTGGAGGTCATTGTCCTCATCTTACACACGAGAAAATCTGATTTACTCAGAGTGACACACGAATGTAGGTAGCAGACTAAGCCCTTACACACCGTTCCTCTTTGGAGGCACAACCTCCTCACAAATAACCCCTTCCTTACAAAACCACCATAATGCTAAGCAGTTTGGGGGGGGAGGTTATGTGTAAAATAGCCTCTTTTTTTAGTATAAGAACGAATTCACACCATACAGAAAGGTGTGAAAAAGACAGAAAAAATGACCCAAATCCCCCAAAGCTAACCATGCTATTGTTTGGGTATATATCCTTCCAGGTTTTTTCTATAAGATATTATTGTTTTAAGGTCGGATACTGATCCATTTTATTCAAGTCATCTCACAAATGCTCCTTGAGCAAATACTAACAGGAAGGGAGGATTCAACACTGACAAAAGTGAGATTGTTTTGATAAAGAGAAAACTCAACCATTACATTTCTTTCTTAAAAAGTAGTTTTGGGCTTCCCTGGTGGCGCAGTGGTTGGGAGTCCGCCTGCCGATGCAGGGGACGCGGGTTCGTGCCCTGGTCCGGGAGGATCCCGCATGCTGTGGAGCGGCTGGGCCCGTGAGCCATGGCCGCTGGGCCTGCGCGTCCGGAGCCTGTGCTCCACAGCGGGAGAGGCCACAGCAGTGAGAGGCCCGCGTACCGCAAAAAAAAAAAAAAAGTAGTTTTATTGTTGTAGTCTAGAATTAACATTAAAGATTTCTCATCTCTCTTTTAAATGTTAAAAGGCAGAGCCTTGCAAACTCCTTATGAATGATGCAGGAAATGTTTGGAGGAAAAATGTAAGATGTGGACTAAAGACATATAAATTAACAGTACAAAATGTGCATTATAGATGATGGAAAGATGCGGTCAGGAGACAATGGTCCCTCAATGTTATCACGGGGAGGGGTATGCCTTCCATATCGCATAAAGGGAGCCCTAACTTCCGTTGGTGAGAAATAAAGAGTGGCAGGAATTGGGATGGGGGACAGGCAGGGGGGAAGAGACAATAACTAGAGGAAGTTTCCAGGAATGGGGAGAGTCTCCTTTTCATGAAGAGAAGTAGAAAACCATGTCCACCCAGAACCCACACAACCGTCGTACACTCATCGACCACAATATCAAGCACAGGGTATTTTCCTCTAAAGTTCTAGAAAAATAAAAGCTTCTCAGAAACCTGCCATGGAGTGGTACCATCAGAGAAGAGTTGGCCAGAAGAGCTTAGATAGGTCATACATCTTCTGTTTTTGTTTAGATAAACGCAAGTTCCTGCCCACACCCAGTTGTTGCCAGAGATACTTGAAGAGAAATAAGAATCCATTTTTCTTTCAGCAGAAGATGAGCTGTGCATCCACTGACTTGAGTGTTGGTGTGGTCCTCAGGGCCTCACAAACTCTTCTCCAAGGAAGAAAAAGAAAACAATACAGAAAGTACACAAAGAGCTGAGCAGAGTGAAATCTGCACGAACCAGCTCAGTGCTCAGGAAATATAATGAAACATGAGTCAAATTCCCAGAAAGTTGGGTGTTCGCAAAAGACCCTAAGTGTTTCCTCCTCGGGGTGACCCCCATAAGACGACGTGCTCCTGTTGGGATCTCACACTGAAGAACCAGCCCCAGGCCCTGCACTGTCTCCTCACACTAACACTTAGGTTCATCAAAGGGCTGCCTTGTTCTCCTGGCCGAGTCCTCAATTGTCACTAACTGCCAGTCGTACAAGGCCATCCACCCAGCTCACTTATGGGATATTTTCATTGTCCACTAAGTAAGCTGGGGGAGGCCTTCCTTGCAGAGAAATCTATGTACCCCTTCACTGATCACATCCATTCATCTCCTTCTTGGATCATGTTACTTGGGTGTAGCAATGACTTTGGGCAGGCATTTCTCTCGGGATTTATAAGATGTTTTGCCACATCTAATATAGCAAACCTTTTTTAATCTGCATGCTTTCATGTGTAATTATAATAGCACAGGTCTACCATTCCTTAAAGTTTTCATTTTTAAGCATTTCAAAATAATTTTTTGTGATTGAATTTGGTCCCATAAACTCTTATTTATGAAAAGAAGTTGGCTATAAACAATACCCTTGAAAAGCCTCTTTCTCAACATTTCCCCCAAAACACCTTAAGTGCCACAGTCAGAGTATGACAGCCACATTGAAACAATGGGGATAACTGGCAGGCCCCAAAGTTTCTGAACCTTTGGGAGCCTCCAGGGACAATGACTCTGGTTTAATAACTGTGAAATGCTATTGAACTAGCAATAAAAAATATTCTTCACCATGGAACAATATGATACTTAAAACAGCCAGCATTCCTGCCAATCAATGGACATTCACGAAAAAGTGACTTGAGTTCCTTTAGCAACGGGACTGCCCCCTTGTAAAATGTGTGTACACGAGCATGAGGGTTTGGCAAAGCCAGAGGGTTCTGCAGCCGCATACCACAGTTTGGACTGCATTGAACTGCTGTATTTATGTACACCTGGAAGAAAAACATCTCTCCTGTTTGCAGAAGATAAGTTAAAACATCAGGGTTGTGTGCTAGTGACCATGACCCCTACCACATGCATTTTGCTCTTTAAGTCCATTGGACATAAATTAGAGCACTTATTCTATAGGTCCACTAAGGCACTCCCAAGGTTCCCTATATTGATGGACAGATTTGGCAAAATAGTTATTCCACAAGATGGTGATTTTTTTTTTTTAAGTAAAAGGAAGGAGCAGGACAAGAAGATGTCTCACCTTAAACAAATAAGAAAAGAAGGTAAATGCTGTTTGCTTAAAGCTGAGAAGTGTTCCCTTTCTGGGAAGAAGTCATTAGGCTCCAGTGAGTCGGCAAAGGAAGGTGAACCAGATGACCGCTCCACGAAGGTTAAGAACTATGCTCTCGATAGGGAATTCTTTTTCTACTTGAGATCAGTAGCCAGCCTGATTTCGGCAAATTGCCAGGCTCTGGCTCTGTATTTAAGTACACGTTATGTGGAGGAGAACTGGTGAGCAAGTACCCTGAAATTGAGATATTTAGAAAAAATCACCACCACACCAGACTGCTGTACCAGATCTAGAAATCTAAATCAAGAAATATGGACAGAAGAAGCATGAAAGGTCATTTCCAGTGCCACTTAGTGGGAGAGCCCAGTCACACGTAGATTGAAGTCATAGCAAAATTTTTGTTATTCTTTGCCTGTGTCCCATTACTTATTCTTCAGCCTCTGCTTGATGTGAGTTGAGGATTTGATGAAGCACAGATAAATTTTTAAGTTGGTTCTCTCCCAGACAAAGGGGACAAAAGGAGAAAATTCTCATGGGGACAGGATGAGTTGGCACAGAGATGATCGAAAAGGCATATTCATGTTCAATATTTTCTTTGACGCTTGACTCTTTGGGCTGAAGAATAACAGCTCCAAAAGGGTTCAAAGAGAGAGGTTGCCAAAGGAGGGGTCCTAGGAACTGTAGTGACAGAACTCTTCTCTCAAAGTGATACTATCTAGGTCCTTAGATTATACGTGGCACATTTCATGGATAAAGATGAAATCTTCACAAAAAAAAAATCTTTTCATCAGTGTATGGAGTGAGGCCAACACTCTAGCAACAGTTTCTTAGTAAGTTGTAAGTCCCTCAGGAGGCTCTAGTCTCCCTGAGAAGCGGAACCTTGCGTTTTCCACCTTAATGTCCTCACAGCATCCAGCACAAGGCCTGCAAAAAGCAGGGCCTCAATAAATGTAACTGAAATGTGGCTCTGTTTTCTCAGTAGCTAAAAATTCTCTTACTTTAACAATGTGAAATTGCTTTTTTGTAGGTCAGAATGATCAAATATTGGCGATTTCATAGTTAAACCCAATACTTACTAACTCTCCCTATACTGTTAGCTACATTTATTCCACGAACATTTCCTAAGAGGCACAGCGGACCCACCATGTAGCTAGACTTAACTCTACTTACGAGTGAGGGAAGAGCTGTGTGCATTAGTTAAGAGATTGCCAAAGCCAAGTAGTTAGTTGAAGAATAGCTAAACCTAGTAGGTTAGTCAGGCAGCTTTCCACTGTAAGTGAAAGAAACCTAATGCAAACAACCATAGCAGAAAAGTGGATTTAGTGGTTCATAAACTGGGAAGTTAAAGAGTGGATTTTTTTTAGGCACAGGGACTCAAGTAATAGCAATATTCTGTCTATCTGTCTGTCTTTCTCTCTCTCTCTCTCTCTTTCTCTCCCCACCCTCCACTGCCCCATCTCTCTACCTGTCTCTCTTCTTTTGTATGTTGGCCTCATTCTTTCTTATCATAGGCTATCTCTATATGAAAGAGCACGAGGCCCTAAATCTGTCCCAGTGTCCACAGACTGGCTTTCATGAAAGGACATGATTGACCTTACTTTAGGCCACCTGCCCATGCCTTGACCCAATCCCTGTGGAGAGGAAGACTGGATTCAGCCAGGTCTAGGTCATGGGTCTACCCCCCTGGCAGGGCCTGTGTTATAGGCAGAATATTAGTGTCCCCTCAAAATTCGTATGTCGAAATCCTGCCCCCAGCGTGACAATATTAGCAGGTGGGGCCTTCAGGAAGTAATTGAGGGTGGAGCCCTCATGATTGGGATTAGTGCCCTTATAAGAGAGAGAGCTTCCTCTTTCTGTTCTCCACCGTGTGAAAACACAAGGAGATGTCAGCAGTCTTCAACCTGGAAGAGGGCTCCCAGCAGACCCTGACTGTGCCAGCACCCTGATCTCGGACTTCTAGCTTCCAGAACTGTGAGAAATAAATTTCTACTCTTTATCAGCCACCCAGTGCTATGCTATTTTACTACAGCAGCCTGAACAGACTAAGACAGCCAGGGATGAGGCTCAATAATTAACAATCCACCAGAACCATCTAGGATAGAGAAGAAGCAGTTTCCCAATGGAAAGGGAAGGGAGGCAGACAAAACCACAGAGGTCCAATATCTCCTTTTCAGCCCATCTCCATGTGCCCACCATCCTGCCTGAGCACTCTAAAACAACTTGTTTGCTGATTTACAAACTGTCCTCATTGCAAAGTTGGTATTCATGAGACTGAAAGACCAAACCACTACTTACTCTGATTTGGACAACCCCACCCTCCCCCACCCCCGGCAGCAGGTTGTATGGGCAGAGTGCCTCGTATCCGGGCCGAGGGGCCACGGGAGTTAGTGCACCCTCTGGCTGTGCCGAATGGATCTGGTCTCCACATGAGCCAGTTAGTTCTGACTTGCATCATGCCTGTGAACTATACTGCGGCCAGGTCAGACACAGACAAGGTTCAAAGTCAGGCGCTCCTTATTTCACCATTAACTGAACAAAGGTGTGTGTGGGCATGGGTGCAAACCCACCACACCCTGGTGAACCTGCAAGAGGTGAGAACCAGAGAGCATGCTAGGCTGATTTCTAAAATGAGGTAAAAATGATAGACGCTTCAGAATTAATTCGTGGAGGACCAAGGTTATCAGAAAATGAAGTTAAAATAGTTTGATTCTGCAGGTTTTTCTTTTTCTCGATAATATGTATGTAAGGTGTTCTTTATAGGAAACAAGATAAAATAAATGATTACAGGCATATACAGATGACTAATGAATATTTATTGAATTAAACTGGATTAAATTAAGGGTTATCTGACCTAGCAGTAAATAGGCCAGTATGCATGGCTGGTGGACCTAGCTGTATTCCTGAAAGGAAAGTGGCAGATCTGGTAGCAATTAGGAAGCAGTGGGTACAGTGCCCTGGTAGAATCTGGCTGTGGTTGATTCCCAGAGAGTGTGACTGCATCCACTGTATGTGATGGCCTGAGCATACCCCAGGATGGGCCAAGGGAGGGGGTCTTGGTTTTTGAGAATGCCCTCACTAGGCAGCCATGCGAGTACCCTGCTAAGAGGTCTTCTCTAGTTTCAAGACTATTTTCTTAACAGAGGAGGCCACTTTAATATCCTGCCATGGCACTTAACAGTGAAGATCAAGAGCAGCCTGGGGGAGAACCAAGACAGGTTTAATGAGACCAGAGTCAAACATCTTTTTTTTTTTTTTTTTTGCAGTACACGGGCCTCTCACTGTTGTGGCCTCCCCCGTTGCGGAGCACAGGCTCCGGACGTGCAGGCTCAGCGGCCATGGCTCACGGGCCCAGCCACTCCGCGGTATGTGGGATCTTCCCGGACTGGGGCACAAACCCATGTCCCCTGCATCGGCAGGCGGACTCTCAACCACTGCACCACCAGGGAAGCCCCAGAGTCAAACACCTTGAAAGAATACGGCCCTCAAGGTCTGGGCCCAGCACTTTGGAGACTGCAGGGCAAGAAGAATGCACAGGGATCCAGAGGGCCAGGTGCCATCCTAGGGGCCTCAGGAACACCTTCTCTTTCAGGTGAGCTGCTCACCAGTGAGCTTTCCCCAGAAGGTTTTAAAAACCCACTCACTCACTAGAAATTCACTGCTGCCAGCCTTGGGCTACTTTCTATACCAACAGAACAACGAGTTGGGCGATGAATGGTGGTGGGAGGAAAGGTAGGATGCTTATTGTTATTGGTAAAGAATGCTCTTCCTAACTGGTTGAAACTACTCCTTGAATTATTAATGCAGGCTACACACAGTGGAACAAAATAATAATAAGTAATAACCTTTTAGGCACTTACAATGTGCCAGATGAAGTTCTAAGGGCTTTCTGTGTGTGAACGCATTTAGGTACACAACAACCCTGCGAAGTGCATACTATTATCACCTCTATTTTATTTTATTTTTTTTTTATTATTATTATTATTTTTTTTTGCGGTACACGGGCCTCTCACTGCTGTGGCCTCTCCAGTTGCGGAGCACAGGCTCCAGATGCGGCCATGGCTCACGGGCCCAGCTGCTCCACGGCATGTGGGATCTTCCCGGATCAGGGCACGAACCCGTGTCCCCTGCATCGGCAGGCGGACTGTCAACCACTGCACCACAAGGGAAGCCCTATCACCTCTATTTTAGGGACGAGGATCACACGTAGTAAGTGGCAGGACCAGCATTTGAAAACAGGCAGTTTGTCACCAGAGACCATACTCTTAACTGCTATAAACACTGCCCCAAACAGGGGGTTTTTGTCTTTTAAACAAGCTAATGTATACAGAAGTTATATGAAAGGCAGGGAGCACATACTATTATTATTATACCAATAATACAATGTCTGATCAATATAATTAATAATTGTCATTACAGGGATTATTATTTCAAATAATCAATGGGAAAGGTGATCTGATTTGACTAAAAATCATGTAAGAACTAATGACAAAAAGAACTGGACTAGCAGGTGGTCAAGCTTCTGAGCCTGTTCTAACCTCAAGTCACTAATGCACTGATTTACAAACTCACACCTAGTTTCCCCCAGCACTGCCTGTACAGACAACTCCTCGGGCTTTTTGGTCATTGGGTTTAGAGATCTTGAGATGAAACTCCAAGAGTGCATTATTGCAGAATTGGCACTAAAGTTGCCAAACGTTAAAATAGTAAGACTTTTTCAAAGGAATTTCAAACCTGAATCAGTCAAAAAAAAAAAAAAAGAATGAATTTAGCATTATTAACCAGACTTTCAAATGTGGCTTTTGGTTGCTTCCATATACAATTCTAGGAAGGAAATTGTGTTCCTTATAGCATATATCCAAGACAAAAGATTTAGCAGCCATCTGAATGAAAACCCAGCTGGATATATGCTTAACAAGAAACATTTAAGTATGAAGGCTGAGAGATGTATTATAGCCGATATGTGAATGTCGTGTCCATGCACCGTCAAACCACAGGACTGACTGCATTTGGAACTGAGTGGACAGGAGGTTTTGCTTAGATGTGGGCACACGCAAACCAACTCTGAGGCGTCAGCACTGCGTGACAGGAGCATGACTTAGCAACAAGCTGCTGTCTGCCTTTCCCCACCCACAGGTGTAGGAAATGGCACAGGAAGGATGAAAAACTGTTTGCTCCTAATTGTGTTTTAATGGACTGAATTTGGGGACTGCCAGAGCAACAAGTAGGATTTGTGTTCATTTGGGGTTTGGGATTTGTGTATGTGTTTATTTGCTTTTTAACCAGAGCAACTTTCTGAGTGCCACCTACGAAGAATTTGGAGGAACGAAGGCTTTCCCTAAGAAGTTTTGTCCCCGCTAGAGTACGCATTGCCATTTTCAAAAGCAGTTAGCCTTTGCTTGAAAGTTTCGTGTAGCCACTAATTTTAAAAACAGAAGCCCCGGCATCTATTTTCAGTCTCAGGCATAAAGGAAAAACAGTTTCCCTCGTGTAGAAGGCTGCTGTGTTCCCAGCGGTGCTCCAGACATGATGTTTGCTTAGGCTGAGGGAAGAGAAGGCAGGCAGAAAGCGAGCTGAGAAGTGGCTTTTCTTCCAAGTGTGGCAGATCATTAATAATCAGTGAAGGATGGACTCAGGAAGCCTCCGAGCACATATTTCTAGGACCGAAGTTGAAGACCTCAGTAATATTCTAGAGGAATATTGTTCCCAGGAAGTTTTCTGCGGGCCTGAAATCTCACTGAGAGTCCCTGTCGACAGCGGGAAGAACAGTAGGCTCTAAGGCAGCTCCTAGACCTTGATCTGTGAGGATAAAGGAAGTGTGTTCTCGGCCCAAGGTAGAAATGAGCTGTTCTGCTTTGTTGCTGTTAATCAGTTCAGGTCTAGCCTCTTTTGACTCTCTAATCTCCTATATTGTGGCAAAATGATGAAAATCCATTTCTTTGGGAAATGTTTAGCTTTCCTAACACAGAATGCGCCGATTTATTTTAACCACGTTTTGGACTTCTTCAACTTGACAGGTTATTAATAGTCTGTGCCAAAGGCCTTCTGAATTTCAGTTTAGTTTGTCTAAAACCAGCTTATCCCTAGAGGCCCAACACATGGATAGGAGAAAACACAGTGTCTACATTTTGGCTAAAGAGGGAAGGAAGGAGAGAAGAGGGGGAGCTTTCTCACTGCCTGATGTACCCAGGTACGTACACTAAGTGTCCTGAGTGGTCCCAGGAATGGTTAGGAGATGGACACTGCAATACCTAGATCTGACCTTGTGGTGAAAAGGGGAAAAAGTCAGAGACAGAATCAGTGCTGACTCTGCCTATTTTGGGAATAGTGTGTTAGGAGGTGGAAGGTAGCCCATCAAAGAAAAAAAAAAAACTAGGGAGGAGACGGAAATCCCTTTATTTTATGTGAAAATCTCCCAAGAAGAGGGAAGAAAACGAGCAAGTAAAAAGTAACATGCCCAAGTTCACCCTGGAGCCAAAACAGTCCTCAGAGTTGAGACAGAGTTCCTCTCCTGCCGGCCCCAGGGCCACAAACAGTCCACTCGTCCAGGTCTGTGGGTGGCTTTCCCACCTGAACACCTAGAACTTCAGTCCTGGGTCAAAAGATCTGTGTGGTGTTTAGTAGGACACTGATGAGAACAAGCCCTGTTTACTTAAATATTAACGTCTCCACGCCCTCTACCTCATTTCATCCCACACTCATCCTTCTCTATTTTATTTTATTTTATTTTTTTTGTGGGAGCAGGGAAAGCCCTTAAAGGAAATGTCACCAAAACATAATAGATCTTTCTTTTTTTTTTTTTTGTGGTACGCGGGCCTCTCACTGTTGTGGCCTCTCCCATTGCGGAGCACAGGCTCCGGACGCGCAGGCTCAGCGGCCATGGCTCACGGGCCCAGCCGCTCCGCGGCATGTGGGATCCTCCCGGACCGGGGCACAAACCCGCGTCCCCCGCATCGGCAGGCGGACTCTCAACCACTGTGCCACCAGGGAAGCCCCATCATAGATCTTTAGGATGTTTAACGGTGGACATTTTCAGTGTAAAGCTCTGGATCCATAGTGAACAAAAGCAACTGTTCAGAACCCTCAAAAGAAAGAAAAAATTGCCCAGCAATTTTAAGTTAATGGGCAAGATTCATGGATTGTCGTATAATGTGAAGGGAGAGTATTAGAAAAAAAAAACCTAAGTGGCTCAACAAAATTGGTTTGGAATTGGAGTCTACCTGAAGACCTTTCAGCCAGAGGATTACTGTCTGCAGGGCTCACAGCTAAGCAGTGTAGTAATTTGAAAGCCATGCCTTGTACAGATACCCAGCACTTAGTGGCTGGTTTTATGTTAAAAATGCTTAGTATGAAACCTGTGCTGAAAGTCTGCCCAAACATCTCATAGTTGATTGCAAACGCGAGGGCCTGGGGGCCCTGAGCCCACACCTCAAGAATGCTTGTGATTGGGTGACATTTTGGCTCCACACCTGGATTTGTCAAGGCCTCTTAGCGGCTGCTGGGAATTCGTCCTGCCTGGGGCCCACCGCTCTCCCATCACCCCTCTGACAGATGAAAACACAACGGGGTCTGTTGCCTGACTGACACATTCCTCTCCTGTCTGCCTCTGAAAGGACTTTATTTAACCGTCCTGGAGTCAGGCTTTTGACTGACAGATTGTGAAGGGTAAAAGTCATTCAGTTCCATTAAGCTCCGTAACTGCTCTGGAACAAAACACCTTTAAAAAAAAGTGTCGGGGGGAGGGAAAAATAGAGCTGTGGAGAGTAGGGGCATGAGCTTTAGGGAGAGAAAAAGGGGATTCTTTTCAGGTTCAAAAACAATCCTTCTCTTTGCCTCTGTCTATCAATTAGGGCTGCATTCCCAGAGGGAATACGGGCCTGGCCTCATTGGTGTCATTCAGCTGCCAATCTCCTGACAGGGACACCAAAGGGCCTCATGTAGCGCTGCGGAAACTGTCTGTCAGGCCATCAGCAGCTGCTATGACGACATCACCTCTGTTTTTCTAGGACTATTAGAGAGAAAGGGGGGACGGGGTAGGGGGCTCACCCAACAGAGTCGGAGAGTCTCGGCTCCAAATCTCTGTTCATATTTTCCTTTTCCAACCCTCACATCTCCTCAATCCCAGTGTGAGTTTCTTCACAAAAACAACCCCAGCTTTCCTTGCCTGGCTGGGCAGCAGGGGTAAATAATAACTCGCCAGCCGAGGACACAGTCTTGGGTGTGAGAAGGGGGCTCTGCTTCTGGGAAAACTGGAGTCCTGACTGAATACACTCAATGACTCTGGTTCCAGTGAGTCCAAAGAAACGGGATTGGTGGTGAAAGGTGGCTCAAGCCCCCGAAAGGCCTCGGGCCGCACTGTGTGAAAAGCCATGAGGCCTCACCAATGGTTTCCTGCCAAGCCTTAACTTTGTTTGGGTTCCTGTGGGTTTCATTCCCCTCTGAGTTCTGCTGGGAGCCTGAAAGCTCCAGTGGAGCTCTAAACACTAAGCCAAACTCAGCACCAAGCAACCACTTCCCACTTCTCTGTTTTTCTGCCTCATTCGCTGCTTGCCCCGAGGCCAGACTCACAGGCTAACTTGGGTTGGTCCCAAAGACTCCTCGGCACAGCTGATCACACTGAAGACCCAGGACTGCAAAGGAGGGGTCCCTGAGCTTCCTGGCTTGACTGGGAAAAACCCCCCTCCTCCCTCTGACCCTTTCCCCCTCCTTCCCTCTCTGGATTCTGTCTGAGAGCGGGAAGTGAATCAGAGCCTCGACAGCAACCTGCAAAGATGCCCGGTGGTCCTTCTGTGTTCTGGGATGGCTGCATTTGGGATGGCTGCCGTTTCCCTGGTAGCCTTTTCACATCACAGGGAGCTACTTACAAACAGTAATGATAGCACTTAGTACCAAACTGAGCGCTGGAGAGCATGGCTGCCAAGCGCCACAGCCGGGCCACTGTGTTGCAATACTTCTGCTTCACATCAGGGAGGGGATGACAGTGCTTCATGTGTTCCACGTGAACCGTACAAAATGTTTAGCCACATCCTGTAAAAACATGTACATAAAGCTGTCTCCGTGCTCCCAGGGCCGTGATGTCTATCTCTTTTCTATTGCTTCTTTCTTCCTTCATTCTGAAAGCTCTGCTGGGGTCCTGCATGTCCTGAGCGTAAATTCCACTGGGGTGGCTGAAACCTGTTCACACAGCAATACTCTGGTCTCGAGCACCCAGATGCTGGACCTCAGATATGTACCACCTACATGAGGACAATGCCTGGGGAAATTCAGAATTAGCCAGGTTTGGGGCACTGGGAGAATAGGCATAGGAGCAATGGACAGGATAATGGAGAGAGAAGGAGGCTAACTTGATCATCCACTTCTTGCTCCCCAGCCTCAGGAAGACACACTCAGGAGCCAGCCCTTTGCCATCTGCACCAACAGAACTGCAGGAGTCACGGGAAGCACAATTAGTTCACTAAGGAGTGAACATTTCCAAATTGCTCTGCAGGTCCTTAGTTGTGATCGGTGCACATTTTCATACTGAAACAGAGAGGAAACCCAGCTAAGGGACTGGACAGGCTGGTGGAGATACACACAAAGAGCTCTAACATCCTGGGGGCATTAAAAAGGAACTTCAGTTACTAAATCCAAAGATGTTGGGAGCATTTTTCTCAGGATGGATTACCTTGAAAACACCACTGGGAGTAGCCCCCAGTCAGCAGCTGCTTGGAGCTCCTGGATGCTGGCTGGGAGCATGGATTCCCATCCTGTGGCTCTATGGCACCATCCAGTGTCCTATAAATCCATCCCTTCTCTTCATAAGTTTTCACAAGGACCTCAGACCCAGTATTGTGAGATGCTCACATTTCTGGTCTTACCATAGACAACGGTTTCCAAACATTTCTCAGTCAAACGCCCAATAGTATAAGATCTGAATATGGAATTGTCTGTGCTGGAAAGACAACTGTCTTTGTTCACCACCTTCTCAAGGAATTCCTGATTGTTTGTACCCACCTCGGACTCTACATAGTCCTCTCTGGCTTCATGTTCCAACATCTATTATATTAGGCACTGGGCCCTTCCTGATTTTCTTTTCATTGTGCTAGTAAAAATCAAATGGTCTTTTGGGCCCTCAATAACAGTGATGCCTCCTTCCTTGTGTATGATATCCATTGAGTAGTATTTTCTTTGAATTGTTTATTCTTAGAATATTTCCCCATGACTCGTTACACTGGAGATAACCTTAAACCAAGCCTGGTACAGTTCAATTTCAGTGGAATAAATAGTTGGAATAAAAAGACTATTTAGTCTTTATATATAAGTTCAGACAATTCACTCTCACTATGTGAGTGGATTGGCCCAACTGTGAATTAGCTTACTCCTTTCATGTCCCCTTTTATAGACATAAAAGAACAATCAAATCCATCACAAACACCACTCTTCCATCTTTCATTTTTCACTTCTATGCAAACCATAAGGCTTTATGTAAGAGGCACTTGACATATTTATATGTAAGAGGCACTTGACATAAAAATACCTAACTCCTTCCCCACGCCCCAAGTTCAGAAAATTCTAAAGCTAGAAATATAAATGTCACCTTGTGCTGATAGTTACTTCTTTTAGTCTCTCTCCAGAAAGGGATAGGAAGTGGGGACTTGAATGACCACCTGTAATCTTCACTGAGACAGATTCAGTGAGCATGGTTCCAACATATTGCCTGGGATGTTGCAAAGTTCTTGAAGATCACATAGACCCATATTCAAAGGTAAATAAAACTACATTATTGTTAAAATTATCCACCATTTTTTTTAGCCACACATACAGCTCTCCTGATAAAACAGAAAACTTTGAAGGAATTGGGATACAGAAAGTATCAGAATAACCAAAAACAACTGACTAGAAAAAAAATCCAATATATCAGCCTTAAATAACAAACTTACATATGAGAAGTGTATTCTTAGCAATTTGTGGAAGCATTTTGGAAAAGCTCATTTGAAAAGATGAATAGAACTGATCTATTAAAAGTACACAGACAGGGCTTCCCCTGGTGGCACAGTGGTTAAGAATCTGCCTGCCAATGCAGGGAACACGGGTTCGAGGCCTTGTCCGGGAAGATCCCACATGCCGTGGAGCAACTAAGCCCGTGCGCCACAACTACTGAGCCTGCGCTCTAGAGCCCGTGCTCCACAACAAGAGAAGCCAACGCAATGAGAAGCCCACGCACCGCAACGAAGAGTAGCCCCCGCCTGCCGCAACTAGAGAAAACCTGTGTGCAGCAACAAAGACCCAACGGAGCCAAAAATAAATAGATCAAAGAAAAAAATAAAATAAAAGCAGAAAACCATCCCCAACAAAATAGCTTTAAAAAAATAAGTACACAGACAGCTGTCATCCCAAAACAGTAATGAGGCTAAATTTTTCCAAGACCTTGTTCCTCAGCAGTGATCTTAGACTACAGATTAAAGATACACAGGCACATTAATCCTTGCTTTACTTTCCTAGACCCCTGGATTATAATATAAAATGACTTTACTAGAATAACCATTATATAGGAGAAAATTGGCTTTTTAGAAAGGAACTTAGCTAAGAAAAGTCTATCTAAAAGTAAAATTAACCCAGGTTAGGAGTATTGAGTATTGAATGGACTATAAATCCAATCAAAATAGTTAGGATTTATCTTGTTTCTTTTGCATGATCAACTTTAAAAAAATATTATGCCCTTTAATTTTCAACACTTGTTTTGTTCTTAAAGATAGAAGGAGAAGGAATGGAAGGAAATAGGAGAGAAAAAAGGAAGAGGTAAGAAAGAAAGATGGCTAGGCGTGTTACTAAGTTTAAAAATGACTCATCCCTGAAATGTCCAGTCATCAGCTGGGTTAAGAAAGCCACAGAGCCCAAAAGATGAACGGGAGCCACATGAAAACAAGCCAGTCACAGATGACTTTTCTCAGTCTGTTGACATTTGATTAATGCTTAAACTAAGTAAGGAGAAAAGGTTCATCTTGTTCCAAAAGGAAGCTGGGCATCATGGTGCTGCATTGCCTGAAGGAACTAATCGTCAAACAAGTTCTGTCCCATAATCTCTTTTTTCTAACTTTTACCCTTTATTGCCTGTTATGCATTTAGAAACTGAAGCAGCTTGTACTAAAATGCTGCCTAATTATTTGTTTAAAAAAAGAAACAAAGGAAAAGGCAAATTCTCACAAGGCAGCCTTCAGCTGCCCTGGGAAATTGTGCCTTTAATTGGAACCAAAAGTCTAGCGTTATTTGTATGTTGAAAATGAATGTGTTTCATTGAATTTCATGCTATTTTTATTATAATTTAAAAGGGAGTGGATATTCAAGAATCTTTGGCAGAAGACTTTTGTTTTAAATGTGGTTCCAAGGCCCAAAACTCAGTTTTCTTGCCCTTCATCATTTGTGTCTCTATCTGGTGGCATTGACAAGTTCACAATGCGAAACAGCTAATTCTTATTCCTTTCTGGAACCTACTTATCTTTCCAGGGAAGGGGGAGCTTTTTGAAATCTCTACGTTTCTTCTAAGACTGTAGAGATGAAAGAATCAAAAGAATCTGACTCATCTTGGTTTTTGTTTGTTCAATATATTTGATCAGAATATTTTAAATGCCTACTTTTCCATAAGAATTGGTCAACACCTGATCTATTTTATAGTCATTTTAAAGGTGAATATATGAGCATGGAACTCAGCCAAAAGGTTAAGTGAGACTGGTGTAAGCCACAGACAAACTCATGATGCTAAAAGATGTCATTCTTTTTAACAGTCTCTCTCACCAAGGACTCCATGGCTAAGTCACAGTCTCTCTCTAATTCTTAACTACATAACATAAGTAATATTTCATGTCAGTCTTGCCATGACAGAATATACTTGTGCCCTTTCTATAAGTTCCTAGTAAAGATCTTCCATCTTTGGTCTCGATCTTTCTCCCGGTTTCTTCCATGGCCCAGACCACAGGGAAAATCAAAATCTAAGCTGGAGGCCAACCAAGAATCTAAAACCATCTTCTCCAATCTGACGTGTTTGCAAACATCGAGCAAATTAAAACTTTTCTTCAGTTCTTTTAGATGTACATTTCATTAAAACTGAGTTTCTTCTACTTTATATTGTTGAAATGTTTATATGATTGGCTATTTTTTTTACAATAGTCACCACTCATGTACTTTTAAATAGGTGTCAGAAAACACTATTGTGCTCTTAATATTGGTTTGACATTTACAACTCAGGCTTATAATGTGCAGAAGTGACTTTCATGCTAGATTGATGCACTGCCTTTTCTAGATGAATGTACATTATGGTATCTGACAATAGTAACACGATCAAGCAACTGCATTCTAAGCATCAGGACCTCAGTGGTGCTTTAAAAATTCTTGAAAGAGAGTAGGATCCCCAGTGTAACACAATTATTAATTTAATAATTTTTGATATAAAACAGGGCAATTCAATCTCCCCCACCCTGAATGTCAACCGCCACGCAGGCAAAAGGCCAGAAAAAAATAACGTTTTCCTTTCAGGTTTGGATTGGAACTTATTCCATCAGATTTTTTTTTTCATAATAGATTCCTTTTTATTATTGGTTTTCTATAAGTATTTGAGTATAATTTCAAATCTTAAAAACAAACAAAACTCATTTAAGCAAACCCAGAACCGGAAAGCAATGGCAAGAGACCACTTTGAAATCAGTATGACACCAGAGCACAAACTAGCCACTTACTCGTTAAACTTACCTTCATGTTTATAGTGTGCCACTGGGCAAATCTGAAACGTTTTATTTATAATTATGACATTTACCCACCTGTCAAAATTCTATTATCTTTCCTGGAACTTTATTTTTTTCATCTCCATTAATTAAAAAGCAAAGGAGGGCTTCCCTGGTGGCGCAGTGGTTGAGAGTCTGCCTGCCGATGCAGGGGACATGGGTTCGTGCCCCGGTCCGGGAGGATCCCACATGCCGCGGAGCCGCTGGGCCCGTGAGCCATGGCCGCTGAGCCTGCGCGTCCGGAGCCTGTGCTCCGCAACGGGAGAGGCCACAACAGTGAGAGGTCCGCGTACCGCAAAAAAATATAAAAAAATAAAAAATAAAAAGCAAAGGAATTTGGCCCATAATGCAAAATATTTCAAGAATTGAAATCAACTGCATAAAAAAATATATACCTGCCATCACCAGTAGCACTGATAACATCATGGCAAGATTCAGGTGACCTGCCTGGCTGTTTCTAGAAGCCCAGTGTGAAGTGAAGACATTGAGCTCAGTTATGCAGCTATTTTAGGTTTGGTTGCCTGGCTTGAATGATTGAGGTAATTGTCCCAATTATTCTCTGCACTTTGTATGTGCGGATCCAGATTTATATTGTGATTGGGAGCAGAGTATTGAAAGGGAAGACAGGAAACTCAGATTCTGTGTTAAGTGGGTCAGTGATGAAGCCTGTAAGGTTGCAAGTTACATTCACTGTATGTCTCAGTTTATCCCTCTTACAAGTAGAAAGGAACAGAAACCCCATTTTATTAGAGCCAATCAAGATAATTGAACTTAAAAACCTTTTCAGCAGCTTTGAGAGAAAACGTCACATAAAAACAAAGTAATGTGTTAGACCAGCTTTCCTGGAAAACAGAACGTGAAGCGGGAATGAAGTCCTGAGGCTTTCTTTGGGAGGTGCGATCCCACGGCAATGAACACAAAAGGAAAGAGAACTGAGGCAGGATAAGAAGCAATGCCAAGTGATGAATTACTATGTTGGCCATGGCTTCACGGTAGGCCTCAAAGAGCCCATGGAGGGAGGAAGGAGAGAAAATTTCTCTACCCAGCTCCTATCCATCTCCTGTTTGCGGTTGGCCAAAGAGCATGCCACAGGGAGATAACCCCATTGCACCATCTGGCCCCCATTGACACAGCCCAGGCCCTGCAGTGTGGTGCCGCATCAAAGCTCAGTCCTGATGGGAGAACCCAGAGACCGCAGGATGGTATTGGCCCTCGGAGAATGAAAACCACAGCAGAGCCTGAGTTCAGTAAGCAGCTGCGAGCCGAGAGACAGTGCTGAGAGCATCTGAGGAAGCTCATGAGACGTGTCCAATACAAACACATAAACACATTTAGCCATGTTGGATCCCTACTATAACCACAGATCTGGTATAGCAGTAAGTTACCAAGAGTTACCAGAGTGTCAGTCAATTTGCCAAAGTACATTGGCCAAAATTAAGAAAGACAATGGGGCTTCCCTGGTGGTGCAGTGGTTGAGAGTCCGCCTGCCGATGCAGGGGACATGGGTTCGTGCCCCGGTCCAGGAAGATCCCAAATGCCGTGGAGCGGCTAGGCCCTTGAGCCATGGCTGCTGAGCCTGCGCGTCCGGAGCCTGTGCTCCTCAACGGGGAGAGGCCACAGCAGTGAGAGGCCCGCGTACCGCAAAAAAAAAAAAAAAGACAATGGACATCTCTGCCTTTGAAGAGCTAAGTTAGAATACTTTCTCTAATAAATTGTTTAAATGGAAGGGACAACAGGCTAAAAGCAGAGATAATTTTAACCCTTTCCAGAAGCCACCATGTCACCAAGGGGGGATAACGTGGGGGTGAGAGCACTACACTAGGAATTAGACCCAGCTCTTCTAAGAATTAGCAGTTCACTCCAATCTGCGTGTATGAGTCTCTGCTTTGCCAGACATGGTACCAGGAAGCAGGGCAGAGGCAAAATTCATGGGTGTCATCTTTCTATTAAAGAGCTCAAATTCTAGTCAGGAAGCACAGCGGCTATGAACTTTTTTGCAGGCCCAGCTTCGAGTCTTTCTCCTTCTAACAACGGTGCCCCAAATGTCATTTGCTCAGGCCCCCTCCCCTAGTCTCCATCCCTGCAGATTAGGGAGGGCTGACCTCACACCCACCTCCACAAGCCTGTGCCCAGGCCTTACCAATCAGAGCCACAGAATTTGTTCTGGGGGGTCCGGAGCCAACGTTAGCCAGGTTAGCAGAGAGAAGGGCCTTCTCTTTTCCTCTGGATCTGGATGCATGGCCATCGATTTCTAGGACTGCTGGCAGCCATTTGTCCTCAACAGCCTGAAAAATAGAGCCAGCACAAAGGAAGGCGGGACTGAGAAAGAGAGAGACTGGATCCCAAGAGCACTGTTGGAGCCTCTGGATCCAGCTGACCTCGTTGGTTACTGAGCCAATAAAGTCTCTTTTTTGCTTAAAGTAGTTTGAGTTTCCTGTCTGAACTGACCTAGGGAGACAGATAATAAGTAATCACAATGCAATGTGATAAATCTTAAGGTGAAGAGAAAAACTAAGTGCGTGGGAAGCGCTAGACAGAAAGTATTGCTTCTCTTGGGTCTCTACTGGTAAAACGACTGGGTCTGCAGAGTAACCTTTAAAGTCCCCCCACCCGAACCCACCCCCAACATGATTCAGGGACAAGGCTGGCTCATGAGGGCCTCTCTCCTGGCATCCGCAATGGCTCCACGGGGCATGAGCGTGCCTCACAGCCAGCCGTTTACCAGTAAAGCCGTGTACCTTTCTCTGCCTCCTTAAAGATTCCATCAGATTATTAACATGGCGGGTCACAGTTTGGAAATGCAAACCCATAGCCAATTAGTGGAAGAGGTGAGCCTGCTGATCGATAATCACACCACCTGAGAGACTTCCAAAACTTACCTCATGACATTCCTGGGTCCTTAGGTAAATCCTTAGACTTCAGGCTTCAGAAAATGAATCACATATGTGTCTTCCTCTCCGACGTGATGTACATTGGTCTGGGTGAAGCCTCATAGCTGTTCAATGTAAATATGAAAAGCATTTGAATAGATGCTGTATATGGGTATCACAGGAGAGGGAATAAGAACCAAAGTTCCAGGCATTGTCATCATTCTAGCAGTGGACCGCAGTCTAAGTTTCCTTTCCTATAGTGACTACAATTAGGTCATTATATAGAGACACAAAGTGAATCCAGAAAATGGCTTGGTCTCCTTCCCTCAACATGCAGATCCTTCAGCCAGAGGTGGGGGGCCCTCCACATACTAGGTGTCATTTGGACAAAAGGGGCTACTTCTTCCCCGCTCTCTCCAAACTAACTGTACATTTCAGATGCCGTGGAAATAACAACACGTCGTCCATTGCTGATGTTCCTGACAACACTGCTGCCTCAGCAGAGACGACTGGCTGCTCGCCATCCCCATAGTCCATCCTTTCAGTGCATCATCACTCTGGTTATTAGATAGTGACAACATTAGTCAGGGAACTACAATCAGAACTGAGAGAGAGCATTCTTTTTTTTTTTTTTTTTTTTTTTTTTTTTGTGGTACGCGGGCCTCTCACTGTTGTGGCCTCTCCCATTGCAGAGCACAGGCTCCGGACGCGCAGGCTCAGCGGCCATGGCTCACGGGCCCAGCTGCTCCGGGGCACGTGGGATCCTCCCAGACCGGGGCACGAACCCGCGTCCCCTGCATCGGCAGGCGGACTCTCAACCACTGCGCCACCAGGGAAGCTCGAGAGAGCATTCTTTAATGCATTCCCAATAGGACCCACTCAATACGGCTGGCCACCCTGAAGAAAAACCATGCACTTATTTATACCACAGCCTGCATGTATGTGTTGGGAGATGGCAGAGTGGGTGGGTGGGTGGAGAGTACCTATTAGAAGCCGGTACTGTGTTGTGCTCTGCATGCATTATCGTGTTTTGTTTCCGTGGCCATCCTATCATGTGAAAACTCTATTTTCCCTACTTAAAAGGACATTGAGGCTCAGAGACATTTGTTCACTTGCCCAAGATCACACAGCTAACAAGCAGTGGGACCTGACTTCAGATGTGGAAGCTGCATTCTTATGCTTTAGGCTCATATACCTCCCGCAGCTTTTGCTCTTTTCCCAGACGTGACACAATTCAGTCCTACAGCCTGCCCAGTTTCTTTGCTTGACAGATTTTCTTCCACGACCCCATTCCCAACTCACCCCACTCCCTAACCCAGAGACAGAAAAGTCATCAGCTAACACACACAATGTGCTTATAACAAACTAACAATGTTATTCCCAGAGCGTTGCTGGGAATATACAAAAATCCTGTGTGTGTATCATTTAGCAGAAATTACATACATGAACTCAAGCTCTGAGAGTGTATGTGTGTGTATTTGGGTAGATCCAATACATAGAATCCTCCCCCAAAAAAAGTCTTGAGCGCATATTTATCTGTCCAACAAATGTTTATTGCATATCTCCTATGTGATACTGAAAGAATAGTAAATGGTTAGGTTCATCTTTGCATTTCTTGGGCAGTAGCTCCAAATAGAGGGAAGAATAAACAAACTTCTATAAAAGTACCATCAGCCAAATCCTTTGGCTACAAGGTAGAAGAATTGGAAGTACAGGAAAGAGTTTTAAAGGGAGTAGCATTTTAATTAAGGCTTGAAGACTGAGAAGAGTGTTGACAAGTGTAGGGGAAGAGGAAAATTCCAGGGAACAGTGCATGGAAAGAAAACAGGCTGTTAAGGTGAAGGCAGGTTTTCACGGAAGGAAATAGTCCAATGTGATTTGTAGATAAGAACCTATAGAAGAATCTTAGGAGGAGCTGGACAGGTGGAAGGGGCCAAACCATTGAAGACCTTAGAGAGGACATCTGGTGTTTTTTTCTGTCCACCACCCATGCTGCCTTTAGACAGCTGCTTCTCCTCTGCTGCGTGTGGTCCCAGTGGGGCTGTCATCACTGTGTCCAGGCACCCATATTCATGGGGCTGGGCACAGGGCTCAGGAGGGGCTAATCAGGGCCAGCAATAATGACTGGTCCAGGGGTGAACCCAAGACCCAAGCAGGATTCATGTAACAATATCAGAAGAAAGAAATGCCTCTCTCCTCCACTTCTGGATGTGGGCAGCCATCTTCCCCATTACCTGGAAAGCTCGTGTCTGCAAAATGAAGCCACAGTAATGAAAGATCTGGAGCAAGGAGGTGACGAGAGGGAGATAGAGCCTCCAAAGCATTGATTGAGCCCCTGGATCCACCTATGCCTGAAGCTCTAGATCTATGTCTGGACCTCTCAGTTATCTGAGTCATTAACTTCCCTTTTTGCTTGAACTAGTTTGAGCTCAGAGTCCTGACTAGAACAGCTGTGAGTGTCATGCTAAGGAGTTTGGGCTTATTGAGATAAGAAAGCCACTGAAGACTTCTAATCTTAAATGCTTAGAGAACAAAGACTTGTACAGCAGACAGAAGATTGTGCAGAGATTAAATAACCTTTCAGGGGTAAGGGGAAATAATCCACAGAACCTTTTAGTTCACTCTGTGAATGAAGAAGTGAAACCAATACTATAGCCATACAGAATGATCAGTTTTGCTACCCAAAGCTACCCAAAGATCCACAGTAAATGATGACATGAGTTTGCGCTACACATTATTCCCAGTATTATTAACAAACCTGGATAGAAGATATCTCAGCCCACAGGGTAACAATTACTCAAGAGGAGCAGGTGACTTGTAAGGTCAAGGAACAGGGCCCAAAACAGCATTAGTGTAGCGAATGTGAAGCGTCTGGTTACCTCCCTGTCTGAAACCCAAGACGTTTGAAGGAAAAGAGGTGCTGAAACATCTGCAGTTGGCAGTGACATCTGAGAACGTGGTGACCACCCCCCGCCCTCCGTACAGGGCAAGGATCATGCCTTTTCTGTAAATAGCTTTGAACCTTCTGCTTACCTCCAGCCCTGACCTCTATCTTGGAGAAAGAAGGAAGCCACTTTGCTCTTGGGCCTAGGCCTAGGGCATTGAGCTACTTGTCACCCATAAGTGACATTTATCAGGTCCATATCACAAGATGAACCCTCACCAAATAAGAGCTACTCAGGGCTGGGAAAAACCTCAAGTGGGCACTTCGTCTTCTAGTGCTTCTGGAGAAGAGAACATATAAGCCCGGCGACGTGTCTCCTCGGAACTAGAAGGGTCTGCCTCTGGGGCAACTGCTTACCATGCTGATTTAACGAAGCAACAAGGGTACTGAGGAGGTGGCATAGCCAAGTCAAAACAAGAAGCTTCCCAGGCTCCTGGGCTTTGTACTCACCTCTCCTTAGCCTCCGCCTGTCCCCTTCCCACTGCCGGGGGAGAAGCAGGAAAACAGCCGGTTACAACTCAGCTAGGGGGACTTAGCAGCGGAGGTGTGCAAAGGAGGCTGGGGCAGGAGGAGGGAGCAGGCAGACCTCAGGACCCAGCATGGATGGGGCTCAGAAGACGCAAAGCAGCCTCTTGCTGCAGCAGGCCAGCCGCACCGTATTTGACTAATTCTCAGACACTCATTTTTCACATTTTCACATCACTAAAGTAGGGATGCATCTTATAATCAATGATGTGTCATACTTTAAAATTGGTGGCAGTTTTTCCTTTCTCAATGATTTTTGAAATAATGGTGTATTTCACAATTGATGGTGTTTTAGGTTCCACAAAATGCTGTATATCAAGATCACCTGCTCACCATGTTAAACTAAGACTCCCTACCCATTCCCCAAAGACATTTTATAGGCCCAAAGTTCCATTGCAGCAATGGGAGCAGAAGTCACAAAAACTAGAAGAGATCCCAATACAGCAAGAGAGAGAAATGATCTACCCACTCAGCTGCCTTAGAACTTCCAACGCACAAAAAGAAGGGATGACCTATGAACTACACACTTTTGGAAAATGGCATATTGCTGCCTCAAGAAGTCACCTGTTCCGCCAGGTCACCTGCTCTTGATGCCTGGGATGGAGATGGTAATATCATGGTGACAGTAATGAGACCTAACATTGAGATAGAACTTTACAGTGTTCAGAACCTTTTTCCTGAACACTATATGATCTCAGGCCCAGCTGGTATCACTGTCTCCCTCTTTAGAGATGAGGATGTTGAAGCACACACCGTTGGGTGCCTTTCCGAAGGTTGCACAGTCAATGGTAGAGAACTGACTAGATCCCTGAGAAATATGACCTTTCCTTCAACTATTCCATGAGGGGCAAGAGAAGATTTAGCCCTAGGAAGACCTTTCTTCTAACATTTCAAGCTCAAAAAGTAGAACAGTGATCATGATAAATCTATTTTTTATCAACGTTCCAGAAAAAAAATTGTTAGTTAAGAAAGTTAAAAAGGAAAATGAATGTTTTAAATCACCAGGTTTAAAACAATGTTTACTTTAACATTGATCATTGAAATTTTAGTATGATAAATAATTTGTGCCTCTGGGGCACATTTTTCTGAATATTAAAGTGATATAAATTTAGAAAATAATAAGAAGTCCAAAATGTTGAAAGTATTTGCACCATCAATTAGCCCAAAGTTGATGAGTGCCTTCAGCAAGCAACTGACACACACACACGAACAGAAAGGCTGTGATAGAATTCCTCCCTCATGGGAACAGACAACACAATTACAATGGAATTGGGGGGATGAGATAAACGTTTTAAAATATATCAATAATGTATAGCACAGGGAATTATATTCAGTGTCCTGGGATAAACCATAATGGAAAAGAATATAAAAAAGAATGTATATATATATATGTATAACTGAGTCACTTTGCTGTACAGCAGAAATTAACACATTGTAAATCAACTATATACTTCAATAAAAAATGAAATAAAATATATCAATACAAAGTCATAAGTGATTAGCTCAAATAGGGGAAAAAGAACCATGGATTGGAACTGTCCAGGCAGGTTACTTGGAGGAAGAGGGATTTCAAACAGGCCTTAAAGGATGATTAAGATTGAGCTCAGCTGGGAGGAGGAGGGGTGGCATTCCCGTGTCCAGTAAACAGGTGAAGAAACAGATGAAATCTTACTTAGAGCTCAGTACATAGCAGGGTGTTCAGTGAGGGTCATTGAGGGGAAATGGAGACAAACAGCAGTTTCTCCAGAGTAAGTGAGTACAAGCTTGGCTGGTGCAGAGGGCTTATAAATAGAGTAGTAAGACAGAGGTCTAAGGGCAGGTTGTAAAGTTCCTTGAAAAGAAACTAAGGTGTTTGAATTTTAACCTATACATAATGAGGAGCCACTGAAAATTGTTGGTCAGGAACTGGTGGTAAGAGTAGGTTTAGACAGATCATCTGCAACATGTCTCTGCTCAGCCCTCAAGGACAAATGGCAGAGTTTAGGCTGTGAGTGTCAGTACAAGTAGAAATGTCCAACAGCAATTGAACCAGGAGAAAGGTGAAAACTAGATAGATGGATGGATGGATAGATAGATAGATATTTTAAAGTCTTCCACATTGATTAATAAATTTCAACAGCTAGTTTTATGTATGTAAAGATGGATAGACTAGATGACTAGATAGATAGATAGATAAAGATAGATAGATGATAGGCAGATGGACAGACAGATAGATATGTCTGGCATCTGTGTTTCTTATTCTCTCCTCTCTTGCTCCGGTCATCCATCTCTCCTCCCACATCTATAGTCTAGCACCTTATCTCATTGAGATAAATTCTGACACCATGTTTTTCAAACAAGGACAGTATGCCACTCTAGTAACCAAAAAGATTCCGATGTCGCCTTGCTTCTGATATGCAGGAGAGGAGTGCTGAAGATAGAAATACCTGCCAAAACCGTGTTCTGCACCACTCATTCATTTATTCATTCATCTGACTGGTATTTATTGTTTCCCACGTGCTGGCACAATGCTCGGTGCTGGAGATACACAGTGAGCGGGACATTCCTCATTTCATGTAACATATGTTTGCCCAACACATTCTACATACAAAGCTCTGTGCAAAGAGCTGTGTAAGCCGTGGTTCCTAACTTCAAAAGATCACAGCCTCACAAGAAAGAAAATAAACCCCTACTGGCAATATCAATATACATGAAGTCATCACCTTGCAGGGAGTACATTCACGACTCCGGTCTCAAATTAAGTGTTCCACTCCACACACCCGGGAGGAAGCACGGTCTGGGGCAGAAATGAAACCTTTATAACTGTCCGGAGCATGTGGGATTAACAAGTGCTCTTGTAAAAGTAAATGCCAACGGCAGAGCTGCCTATTGGCCAGCTGCCCCCTCCAAGGCATGTACGTTTATTAATTTATTTGTTTATTTATTTGCTAGATTTATCACATTTGCAGGCTGTGCCATTTGGCCTCAGGGTCAAATAAATCTCTTTTAAAACTTTACCATCATTCTTCAGCATTTTGTGCCCCTAACAGACCTTTCTAAAGGCTTTACAAGAACAGAGTTAAATCCATTTTACAAATAAATACACTGGGGAAAATTGTTGAAATGCATCACCGGAGGAAAAGATAAATTCCAAGAAAAACCTGGAGTTGGGATTAAAGGGACTCTGCAGTCCCTTTTATTGAATTCTATAAAGCTCACAGAAGTCCTAATTTAACAGAACCATCTTGTCTCCCCAAAATGAACAGTCCTGTTCACCTCCTGCCCCCAGTGACCTTCAAGCCTCATACCTCACCAGTCCACCCTGTAAACCCTTGGCTTCACCCCCCGGTAAATGCCCACCAATCCCTGGACACACTATAGCCTTGCAAGACATGGTATTGGACATGCTATTCCTGAATCTGACACATCTCCTCCATTCGCCTGCCCATGCAGCCTCCTATTTATCTGTCAAGATCCAAGTTCACCTCCTCTGTAAAGCCTTCCCTCTATCTTCCAGAAACAATTGCTTCTTCCTCAGGCCATTGGCCATGTCAGAGCACTGACCGCTGTGTGCTGATTCTCTTCTGTGTGCAGGTCTACGGACCCCAAGACTTGAGGAGCAGAAATCTCGCCCTGATCACCCCTATAGCTCCAGTTCTCTGCATGGGGCCTTGCACATAGCAATAATAACATCAGACATTCAAAAGAGGGGCTTCCCTGGTGGCGCAGTGGTTAAGAATCCGCCTGCCAATGCAGGGGACACGGGTTCCAGCCCTAGTCCAGGAAGATCCCACCTGCTGTGGAGCAACTAAGCCCGTACACCACAACTACTGAGCCTGTGCTCTAGAGTCTGTGAGCCACAACTACTGAGCCTACGTGCCACAACTACTGAAGCCCATGTGCCTAGAGCCCATGCTCTGCAACAGGAGAAGCCACTGCAATAAGAACCCTGGGCACCACAATGAAGAGTGGCCCCTGCTCGCCACAACTCTAGAGAAAGCCCACGTGCAGCAACAAAGACCCAATGCAGCCAAAAAATAAATAAAATAAATAAATTTATTTTAAAAAAGAAGTAACATTTTTTAAAAAAATTCAATAGAGTGTCCCAGGCACATTTCTAAATGCTTTACTATATATTAACTAAGTTAATACTCGTAATAGTCCTATGACTATGATGCTACTTTCATTATCCCCACTTTACAGGTGAGGAAACAGGCTCAGAAAGATTAAGTGACTTGCTCAAGGTTACACATCTATAAAAATGGCAGAGCTGAGATCTGAACGCAAGAAAGCAGACTAAGGTCTATGCTCTTATTCCCAATGCTATTCTCACTCCCAATAATTTTCCAGGGGAGAAAAGTAAAGACTCAGAAGCTGGCCTGCAATTTGACAAGGACTGTCTTTCTTCAGGAGGAAGATTAGATCCAAAGGCAGCCCAGGCATTTCCTTGGGTGCAAGTCTATCTTCAGAACTGCTTCAAACAGAAGAGGTAAGAAAATTCTCATTTTGTGGCTAATTGAATTAGTGCCTCCATTTCAAACATAATGAAATTCAAAGCCATTTTATTTGTCCTCTTGGGACTCCTTAAAAATTTTTTTTTCTCTGCTATATTAGATTAGCCCCACCAAGATACGGCCCTGTATAAAATAAGGTCAGGCTCTTTGTCACTCCTACCTACACCAGGGCACATGAAGGTCTCTTTGTTCAGTCTTCCAGTTTCCCTACCGAACACACCAGGAAGAGCTCAGAGCATCTTCTAAACACCAGATTCAAACTGACCCGCCATCTACCACATGCTCTCAGTGGCTAGCCCTGTGCGTTTCTGGTCATGTCATGAAACCACTACTTAACGTACCTCAGGGTGACAGCGGTGGCCTGTTTTAGAGGAAATTGCCTTTGTTCCTGACCAGTGCCATCCCAGACATACACACAGCCTTTGAAAAACGCGGTTGTGCTCTAAAAGTTCTTCTGAGGACACCACGGTGTTCTAAGCATGTGACTTAAGAATAAAGTCAAAGCTTCCTTCCCTTCCATGGACTTGCTACAAGTCCTTGAACTGGAGAGAACATCAAGGAGGGGCTTTTCATGATTGCAAATCAGTCTTTCCGAGATAATAGTCCCGATGATAGCTACAGTTTAGTGCTTGCTCTCTGTGTCTGGCACTGTGCTGAGCACTTACATCCGGGGAGTGAACGTTGAATGTTGACTCCCCATGTCGTGTAGTAAAAACGTGGGCTCTGGAATCAGGCTGCATGGGCCTCAACCTAGCTCCACCGGTACTAGCTGTGTGACACTAAGTTAGTTAACCTCTCTACCACAGTTTTTTCTTCTAGAAAATGGGTTAATAAAGGAGCCTAACTCATACGGTGCTGTGAATGTTGCATGTGTTAATATATGTAAAGATTTAAACCAATACCTGACCCTTGATAAACCCTATAGAACGGCTTGCAGTTCGTATTTCTCCCCAACTTTGATTTCTCCTCTCTCCCAAAGCCCTGGTTAAAGGAGTAGCCCCAGGCTCCAACATTTACCCTGATTAGCCCAGGTTAATATTTCTCAACTTTTTTATTTTCATGAACCAAGTTCATGAAATATGTTTTTTAAATCACAACCAAGTACATGCACAAATACATATAAATTTTTTTTTTTTTTTTTTTTTTTTTTGCGGAGCACTGGCCTTTCCCGCTGCGGAGCACAGGCTCCAGACGCGCAGGCTCAGCGGCCATGGCTCACGGGCCCAGCCACTCCGCGGCACGTGGGATCCTCCCGGACCAGGGCACGAACCCATGTCGCCTGCATCGGCAGGCGGACTCTCAACCACTGTGCCACCAGGGAAGCCCAATACATATAAAATTTAAACAAAAGTTTCAAGAAACAGCACTTACCTTTATCATATGCAACATGCTTTGGGATTCTCTATCCACTACTGTTCTGTTTAGTCACTTTTCTTTGTGGCTTTCAAGCTAGTCACAATCCCTTACATTTATTTCATAATTTACCAATAGGTAACTGCAGATGGTCTGAAAAAAAAATACTGATTCAAGGTAACCATCATTTATTAAATTTTAACAGAACCTCTATGAGGTAGGTACCTTCATGAAGTCCACAACAGATAAGGAAACTTAGACACGGAGAGGTTAAGCAGCTTACAAAAGGTCACACAGCTTTCCAGCAGCTCACACAGGAACCCATGATGATTGTTCCTGGTTCAGAAGCAGGCACTGACCTACGTTAGCCCCACTGAAGTGGAAATGGATGAGGACATGTGGCCATTGACATGCATGCTACAAACATGAGTGGAGTAGGTCTGAGAAAGCTCCCACTGTGGATGGCAGAATAGAGATTGAAAGAGCCTACTACTTGACAAGCTACTCCACTCTCGAGTGCCTCTTTCACAAGATAGCAAATTCCCTGTTTGGGCCAGTTTGGGTTGGGTTTTCTGTTACTTGCAGTCAAAAGTATCTGCATATCCTAACTGCTGCCTTTTTGTACCCCAATAACAATTATGTGAGGGAAGCAATATCAACATCATTTGTAGAAAAGCAAGCTCTGAAAATTTACCAGAGGAGTCCTAGCCAGTAAAAGGTGGAGCCAAGATTCAGACCAAGATCTCTCTGACTTCAAGACACTATACCAAACAGCCCACAGTAGATGGTATACTAAATTATAAAGGACAAAATAGGGGGGTTGATATATGTTGTCCTTCTCCAAAGAAAAGCTATCATCATCACCAGCACCCCCTTCCCCTCCCAAGCATGCTGTCTGCACTCTCTCAGATGCTCTTACCCCCTTTTCACTTTATCTTAGTTATTTATGATAGTTGTCCTGAGTTATTTACGCTCATGTCTTAGGTTCTCAGCTAGATTCTAAACTCTTAGAGGACAGGGACCCTATGACACAGCTTTACAGCTCTGTGTCTTGCACATTGACAGCGCACAAAAAGTACACGAGGAATTGATTGTCCTTGAATCACTTCTTGTCCCATTTAGAAGTAACGAGGAGGGGGTAAGAAACGCTGCAACACTTAGTGGCAAGTTTTATACAAACGTCACCCAGCGTGGCTCTGTCTCAAGTGTGTGCTCTGTGCTGGCGCTCCTTTGTCCCCATCACACAGACAAAAAGGCAAGAGCAGGATGGGCGAGATCACTTTAAAAACAGATAAAGTATTGGCACTGCCCTTGATGCAGGGACCAGACCAGCTAAATCTGGCCTCTGTGAGTTTTTAGGTCTGATTTAATCCTCATTCTTAAAGCCAAATTCGCATCCACTTTGGACTGTGTCTTGGCTCCGAGTGCATTTTAAATCCCAGGACCAATGGCCTTGCCAGTATTTTATGTGTTCCCTGGGTAACTCTCGGAGTGCCCCTGTGTTCAAGAAGTAAACAGTGTTGACCGTGGCGTTCACCACTTACAATCCTCCAGTGGCCTCCTTGCCTACCAGATTCAGTGTGAACTCTTGGAAGGCATCTGAGGTGCTCCCCCATATGACCCACATTCTCAGTCTTGACTTATACATTTCCTCCGCCCTTGGCCACCTGACCTTGTCACAGTTGTCCCCAACATGCCCCGCACTTCCCTGCTCCCTGGTCCCTGTCCTGGTCCCATCCTTCCTGCCGCCTGTGCTTGCATGCCTTCGAGCCACACGTCCTTTCTGGAAGGCCCAGTTCCTAGATGTACTCTCTCCCCATTCTCAACCCTCATAGCATTTTGCTTACACCTCTCTTAGAGCAGCTATTATACCCATTTGGGGACTGGCTTCTAGCAACCAATTAAAATGTGATATTTATTATAATTGTTGCTAACATTTACTGATGTTTCCAATTGTCAGACACTGTGTTAAGGGCTTTATATCCATTAACTCATTTAATCCTCACTATGTCCTATGAAGGAAATAAAACTGGAGATAATAGCTACCTACCTTATTGCATTATTATGAGGATTAAGGAATACATGAAAAGCTCTTACAGCTGAGCTCACTGGGAGCCTGGCGCAGGGTAAGTGCTCAGTACATGCTCGTTTATCACCACATCATCACCATTATCATCATCTTCGTCACCATCATCAAATCCATTTTACAGATGAGGAAACAGAGTCTTAAAGGAATTTGTACATAGTAAACTAGTAAAATGTGGAACTTGTGTACTGTATTAATCACTGCCCTGTACAGCACTTTAATATAAGTCCCTTTAAGGTTGACATTAGATGAACACATCTTTATACCTGGTCAGAGTTTAGCAGAGTCTTACCCAGAGGCAGACTATAAGTATATGATGAAGTGAATGGATTACATCTGAAACCATCAAGAATTTCCTGATCTTGCATGTGGTTTCCACCGGCGGCCATTGAATAGCTTTATTTTCCTGGATGAAATATTATTTGCATACCTGGTATAAGCTTTTCTGAATGTAGGCTTGTTTCCTATTCTTCAGTCCTTTCCAGTGAAGCACTCTCCTTAAGCTATTAAAATGCCCTCTTACAATGCAGGATGTAAACAAAGCCAACTCTTTTCACAATTTTAATGTGAACAGAGCATGTCACTAATGGCCCAAACAGCAAAGTCATGCTGCCCAGGCTCACTCCACATGAGGGGAAGGGATGTTAACTGCATTATCCACGCCCATGCTTCTCTTTCATCACCCTCCTCTTTGTAGTTTGGGTCCAGGCTGCTCAGGTTTGTTTATGTTGCCATAAATTAAAGGGCATGCTTTTTACATGTCCTAAATCCATTTCACTCAGGATGATGGAGTAAGGGGAAAGTGGTTTCCCATAACCCTCTCAAATGTCCCAGTATGAAATGCACCGAGGGGCGTGCTTCCCAGCCTGAAGGGGCTCATGGCCACCAGAAAGCAATGCACCATCACCAGCGAGCTACCCGACGCTCCGGAGCTGGAGCGGGATCGTTTTCATCAACGCATGAGCTGAAGCCTCTCACTGCAGGCAATGGTGGGTCTCGCGGCTAACCATGAAAATCGCTCACATATGTCTCCTGGTCTCTTCCACGGGCTCGATTTGACCACAGTATTTCAATTTGTTTCACCAACACATGCAAAGTGACCTATGACTTCAGCCAAAGCCCCATATCGTCCCCCTGTGCAGAGAGACCCCAAGTCAACGACGATTGCTTAACCTTGAGTACCGAGGGTCCCGCCCATCCTGACTTGGCCCCTCCCTGTTGTGCTGAAACCAGGCCAGATGCAGGGCTCTCAGCCACAGTGGGGAAAATGCAGAGACTGAGCTGTCTGTCAGGGAGAGAGGCCAAAGGTTAGTGCCTGAGGATGAAAAAAGAGCCGTGTATTTGGTTCAACATGGTGATTACAAAAGTAACAGGCATACGATACACACATTCACTCCCACCTCATAAAAAGGAAAGTATTGTACCTTTCCATGTCTCATTTCACTTAACATCTCATCATCTTCACAACAACCTGATGACCCCAGTGTTATTTACTCTACTTTATAGATAAGAACCCTGAGCCTCAGAAAGTTTGAGTTATGTGCCTAAGGTTATTCAGGCAATTAATGGCAAAGTCAGGACTCCAATGACAGTGATGTGATTGGACCAGGGCCTATTTTGTCTGTGAAAGGAAAAGTGGCTCTGGCAGTAGTCCTCAAGGCTGGTCACCTGAGAATCACCTGGAGATCCTTTTAAAATAACACTCCCCTGTCCCTCCGCAGGCCAACTGCATCAGAATGATTGGGGAAAAGGGCTCAGATGTGGGAGTTTTATTAATGAGTGTTCTCCAGAGAAGCTGAACCAGCAGGATGTGTATATATAAAGAGATTAACTTTAAGGAACTACTTCATGTGGTTATGAAGACTAGTAAGTGCAATATCTACAGTATGGGCCATCAGGCTGGAGGCCCAGGAAGAGCCAATGTTGCATTTGAAGTTCAAAGGCCATCTGCTGGCAGAATTTCCTCTTGCTTGGGGGGAGGTCAGTCTTTTGTTCTATTGGGGCCTTCAACTGATTTGACGAGGCCCACCCACACCATGGAGGGCAATCTGCTTTACTCAAAGTCCATCAATTTAAATGTCAAACTCATCCATAAAGGCCTTCACAGAAACATCCAGAATAATGTTTAACCAAAGAGCTGGGCACCATGGCTCAGTCAGGCTGACACATTAAAATTAACCATCACAGGCCATTTTAAAGCCCCACAGGTACTTCTACTGTGCAGCCAGGGTGGAAAACCACTGATCCTCCATTTCACATACTCACAACTGTCTACAATCACTTCAGAACCAAAGACTGCCTAGCTATTAACAAACCGTCCAGAATACAGACAGATGAGGTGCTTGTCTAAACCAGGTACTGCTTCTTTCAAGGAAAGAAAGTTTCTGTAGGTACAGATAGAGGTGAAGCCAAAAGGTGCATTTATAGATTTTCTAGAAAGTAGGTAGGGACTTCCCTGGCCATCCAGTCATTAAGACTCCGTAGTTCCACTGTAGGGGGTGCATGTTTGATCCCTGGACAGGGAACTAAGGTTCCACATGCCACACGGTGTGGCCAGAAAAAAAGAAAGAAAAGAAAAAAGAAAGTAGGTAGAGCAATCACATCATGCATAGAACGTTTTGACTGCAGGTTCCAAATGTTTTTCAGTGAATGACCAATGTTTATTCTATTTATTCTCTTCCCAACCCTCTCAAATTAGAAATCTCTATCTTAGAGAGAAGGTTGAATTTTTAAAACTTGGGAAAATCCAGAATGAAATGGTTCATTTGCTCATGACCTATGGCTTGACATGAGATACTGGAGGCTTGTGTTGAGACACAATAAATTTCATCAAGATGGCAGGAATATTTGTAGCCAGAGCTGGGCAAAGCATTTTCTATAGCAGGAGATTCAGGAAAGCTGATAGTACTGGCTGATAACATATTTGCAAAATTTAGCTCTGCTCGTTGGCTGAGAAAGTTTGAAAACACGAGGCAATATGCAGCTGAGGCATCAAGAGGCAGTATGCCTGTTTGTTTGGTTTAGTTTTAAGTATCAAAACTTTGGTATTTTTGTGGTGCATTGATTTGAAAACATTTAGATGCGTTTTATATGTGTTTAATTAACAAACTCAGAATTAGACGAGTGTTTGCCTACGTAGTTCAGACCAGCAAAATCATTGGCTAGAGGATGGGACTTCAAGGCGAGGAGTACAGGAGTGTCCTGGGGAGCACAGAAGTGCCTTTTGGGAACCTGAGCCTACATTCTTGCTGCCACCCCCCTCACAACTGGGCCCCAGGAATGCCACTGCTGCCACCAAGTCCAGGCTCAGGGATAACTGCTGAGTAGGCAGAGGTGATCTTTGACGCCTCCCCTCCCCTCCCTGCAGATTTCCTTCTCTTCCTCTCCCTTCTTCTGGCTCAGTCATCTTTTTGCTCACTTCAGCTTTTAACAAAGATATTAGCTAATGATTGTTTATATCCTGACCCCAACATCCCAGGGGGACATTTGTGAAGGGATTTTTTTTTTTCTGTGCTGAAATGACAGACCATAGGAATAATACCAGTGGGTTAACAGAAGGGATTTGGGAAGGAGATGTATTAAGAGTCTGCCATTACATCACACCATATAAATGGCTCTCATGCCTTTCAGTAGTAACTTGAGGTAATTTTACCACCTGTTATGGCTGAATTGTGTCCCCCCTCCAAAAAAAGATATGTTGAAGTCCTAATCCTCAGTGTCTCAGAATGTGACCTTATTTGGAAACAAGGTCTTTACCTTGTTTAATAAAGTTAAAATGAAGTCATTAGGTTGGGACCCTAATCCAATATGACTGATGTCCTTATAAAAAGGGTGAATTTGGACTTAGGTGGAGACACACAGCAAAGGAAGATGATGTGAAGACACGGAGAACACCAAGTTAGGACAGAGGAGTGGGGTGAGGCACCCTGCAAGCTAAGGAATGCCTAAGGCTACCAGAAGCCCAGAGAGAGGCATGGAACACCTCCCTTGCACCTTCAGAGGGAGCATGGCCCTGCTCCTTGATTTCAGACTTATAGAACTGGCAGAAAACAAATTTCTCTTGTTCTGAGCAACCAACTTATGGTACCTTGTTACAGCAACCCTAGGAAACTGATAAATCACCCTTTACCTGCTAGTCTAAAGGCTCTTGCATCAATTATCTCTTGCCCAATAAAGCTGGTCCTCTCCCAGCAATGTCTGGTCCCCTCTGAGTAACAAGAACTCTCGGGACTGCCCCCAGGCAGTCATTTCTACCGTGGGTTCTCGATTCTTCTCCAGTGCTCTCCCCAGAAGCAAGATTCTCCTGCTCTCAGGTCACCCTAGCCATATGTGTTGTCCCCCAAAGAGCAAGGGGGACAATAAACCCCACCTGTGTTAGGAAGAAGAAAGCCATGTGGGTTGGGAACTCTGAAGGAGGTGGGGCTGGAGATGTAGCTGAAGACAGGGAAGGATTTCGAGGGGAACAAGCAAGGAGAAAGACGTTTCAAGGGGGGAAGACAAAGAAACAAAGGGTAATAGTGAGCAGAGTGTGTAGCATGGAGACCGGGAGACAGATGTGCCTCACGGTGAGGGTGAGAGTGGTGGGGACCAAACCTTTGGTGGTGGAGAAGCAAAGACCTATACCCTTTATTTGATAGATCCATGCCTCTCAGCTGGGAGCGGTTTTGTGCACCTCCACCCCAAGGGAACAACATTTGTTGAAGTCTGGACCCATTTTCGATTGTCATGACTGAGAGTGCCAGCTAGTGGGTAGAAGCCAGGGACACTATTAAGCATCCTATGACGCCCAGGGTAGCTCCCCACTACAAAGGATTATACAGCCCCATATCAAGAATGCTGAGGTTGAGGGAATTCCCTGGCGATCCAGTGGTTAAGACTGTGCTTCCACTGCTGTGGGCCCAGGTTCGATCCCTGGTCGGGGAACTAAGATCCTGCAGGCCGCACAGTGCAGCCAAAAAAAAAAAAAATACCAAGGTTGAGAAAGCTTGCAGGAGACAGTGGGGAGTCCTGGAAGTTTTTGAGCAGGGAAGTGACAAACTAATGTTGGTGCTGATACCTTCATAAACCTGAGAGGAAGTCAGCCAGCACAAGGATATCTCACTTTGCTCAATGGAGAGATTCCTAAATAACTTTGCAGCAATCAATGTTTCAGAAATTAAATCCTACTTTAAATGTAGTGGAGCAACTTACTAGATTAAATACTCTTGAATACTCTTCTAAAGTGAGGCATTCCTTTCCCCATGCAAGCATCATTCCTACCTGGCATCCATTCTGATATATACTAATAGTTGTGCTTTCAAGTTTCTTAATGTGGGGTGCACCCGATTTTCTCTTGCAGACACAGGAGGGCAATGCAGGCTCCCTACCCCAAGAAATGGAAAATGGGAAGCCAGGTCCCCTACTCCTGCCCACTAACTAACCCCAAAGCAACTCCATACTAGATCACTGATTGGTTCCAGAACCACAATTTCTTTTTCTCCGTGATTCATTGACTCTTAAATGCAACTATTTCTTCACCCTGTCATTGTGGGACACTTTATTCCAAAATTTTATTGAAATCAAGAGATATTTTCCTTGCTGTACGTTGGGAGCAGAATATGATGCCTTTGAAAACTTCAACAGTTCATTTTTGTTTCTTGGTGACTGCTTTCAAGTCTTCAAACACTAAAATAAAGGATTTCATTTTCCTCTGGATAAATGCTTGTTTTCACCCAGGCTTGGTTTTCTTTCTTTTCCTTTAAAACCTCTTAACACATCGAAGTACACTAAATATTTATGAATGTAATTTATGAGCCTTGGATGTTTACTTCTTGCCAAAAGTAAAAAGTATGTCTGTGTGTGGCCTGAAAAATCCCAACTATGACAAAATCAAAACAGAGAAATAAGCAACTACTTCGTATTTTTTAAGGGGAGGGGAAAACAAAGGTCAAACTTCAAAAAATTCGGAAGTCACTCATTCAACATATTCAGACTGCACAAAGGAAAATAAACAGATAAATAAATGATCTTCTCCAAGGACCCAGTCCTGTTTGTCCTACCTCGGATGGCTATTGGTGAGCATTTATTGAGAGCATCAAGAGGGAAAATAGTCCAGGCATCTGAAAGTTGGAGAATGGTTGCTTGCTCAGCAGATAGGGCTAAAGGCGCTGCCCATTTTGACTTGTTGCTCAAAGACCTTCTCAGCTGCCTGCCTTGGACTCTTAACTGCCCAGGGAGGAAAATCAGTAAATCTCTAATGAACTCCTGATCCCACTGCAAGCCCTCCCTTCTTTGCACACATTGCTTTGGAGAATCAAAACCCAACATCTGGAATTTGGCTTTTCACTGTCACAGAATGTCTCAAATGCTGGCTATTGTTTCTAGAGTTACATAATTTCTCCTAAGGAGCTTTTTTTCTCGCTTCCAAAAGAGAATGAGAAATATTGTAGAGGAAATGCCTATGATATTAAAAAGTCATAAGTACTCATCTGTGATAATGAAAAGGCAGTGGCACTGGACATACGTAGATTCTGAGAGTTAACTATGAACTTGAGGGAACGGGGCCTGGTGGAACTGACCAGAAATGAGCAGAAATAAAGAATGTGAGGAAAAGTGATAAATGCCTCTTGGCGTGCAAACATAGGAGTGATGATTTGAACATCTCCGGGAAGAATTAAAGAATGGGTGGCTTGAGGTGCATCTGGTTAACTCAGAACATCTCACCCCAATAATCTTACCAAACTTCAATCAATGGTTGGCTTAATGTGTTTAAGCCTTGCCACTGGACGCCTCCTTCCTACTACAGAAGGGCCACCTTGGAAGCACAGACCGTGCATTCAAGGAAGAATCTGAGGGAACAGCAGGGACCAGTCTTCAGTGGCCAGACCCCAGGCTGGCCCACAGCGACCCTCCGTGCAGACTCCGGCTCTTCACCCAAGATTCCACTGGCCCTGCTGGGTAGAAATGAGCTTTGAAAAACCACTGCTCGGCCTCTTGAAAGAGGCATTTGACCTAATGGCTGATTACTTTCTTGAAATGACCCATTGAACTGGATTTCCATTCTCCCTGTTCAAAGAGAGCAGGGATAAACACAATCCAGGAATCGTAATAAGCAAAAGTTTCACTCTCTCCCACACTAAAATCTTTACCACCGCTCCTAAGAGTCTGAGTACAGAAGATTCCAGGAAAACTAGATCGATTCTTAAATCCTCAAATATTTTAATCTCAAAAGATACGTAGGTCCTCTGCCCAACCCAGGAATCAGAGCTGAGAACTGCTGTGTATATGTGTGTATGTGCGTGTGTGGTGTTGGGTGGGTGTGGTGGCATTGCTCTCACTGGGGCGGACGACCACCGAGTGTTTCATCCTCTTCAAGAAGACCAGTACTGGGAAGTAGACTGGGTTGAATTTCTCTGTAATGGCAAGACCTCTCTCCATTCCAGGTGCTTAAAAATAAGAAAGCTGTCCAAAGTTGTCATAAAATTATAAAATTTAAAACTGAATATTATGTGCCTGGTGCTTAGAATTCAATAATTAACAGATATAGTCCTGACCCTTAAGAAGTCAGAACAGACTTGTGGTTACCAAGGGCAGGGGAGGTGGGGGATGGACTGGGAGTTTGGGGTTAGCAGATGCAAACTATTACATACAGGATGGATAAACAATAAGGTCCTACTATATAGCACAGGGAACTATATTCAGTATCCTGTGATAACCCACAATGGAAAAAAGACTATGAAATAGAATATACATATGTATGAAATTAAATCACTTTGCCATACAGTAGAAGTTAACACAACATTGTAAATCAAATATACTTCAATAAAATAAATGTTTTTAAAAGTCTATGATCTAATGGGAGATCCAGATGGTGAAATAGGCAATTACAGTTCAAGGAAATTAGTGTTCCAAGGGGAAGTTCCAGACTCTCTGCATGCTATGAGAGTCACCTAGCTCAGTTTGGGAAGGTCAAGGAAGGCATCATGGAAGAAATGACATCTAAGCTGAGATCAGACAACAAGGTAAGAGGTAACAAAGAGAAGGGATAGAACATCAAGGGAGAGCTAACCTCATTTGCAAAGCCCCAGAACTTTAAGCCTGTGGCATCTGGCTGAAATGTGAGTGATGAGAAACAAAAACAGATTCCATAAACCAGGGATCACCAAACGTTTCTGTAAAGAGCAGATAGTAAATATTTTAGGCTTTGCGGTCCATACAATCTTTGTCAAAACTAGTCAACTCTTCTGCTGTATCCAGAAAAATGCCTGCAGACAATACATAAATGAATGTGTTGCAATGAAACTCTATTTATAAGAACAGGTGGTGGGACAGATATGGCTCATGGCCTTATTTTCCTGGCACCTGAACCCTCACTGTTCTAAGTATGGTCCCCAGACCACTAGCCCCAGCATCACCTGGGAGTTTGTTAGAAATGCAGAATCTCAGGACCCACCTATGACCTACAATACCTAGAATCTGAATCTGATGTTTGAGAGCTCCCCAGATGGTTTGCAGGCACATGAAAGCAGGGGAAGCATTGCTGGAAGCCTCATGAAGGCCTTTGGACTCCATCTTTGGGCCACTTACATGTGCACATTTGGCAAACTCCCTTGGCTGTAGTACTGCAAGTACCAGAGAGTGAATATCTCCTTAAATTTTGCCCCCTAAGTACCTAGTCTGCCCTCTCCATAGTCCTGGTCCTGGTGAAGAAAATGGACAACAGAGGTAAGATCTATAGGATGGTTTCTCTCTGCTCCCAGCCTGGGCAAACTCACTGCTACCTCACCTGCCACCACAACAAAGGCTGGCCTTCAAAATCTATTGGGGGTTTACCTTCATTAAGCCTCCTAAGGTTAACCCCTTGGATGTATTTCCAAGTCTCAGTTGAAGCCATTTTTCTAAGGATCGTTTCTCCAGATGAGAGGTGGGCATCGTGTTTCTCTGCTGTCCATTATGTCATCATCTGTTTCCATATAGTTTCCATAACATTCTGGGGGTCCAGTCTTCTGGGCCCGCTCCAACTCTAAAGGCATTTCTGGCTACGTGGGTTTGATGTCAGCTTCCAGACCAGCACACAGGCAGCAGCTCTGAGTGCGAGCGGAATAAGGTCCCTTAATTAGGAAAGAGAGTGAGTCTGGACCAGCTGTGCATTCTCTGAAGGAAGACACGGATCAAAGAATGCATCACCCTTTGCTACCTTTTATTTATGCTTTAGAAAATCCAATTAAAGCAGAGCCTGGCACTTTCCTAATTTTTCAGCCATTTAACACACACAACAGAGTTTACAGCCATGAATTTAAACACACGTACACACACATGTACACAAAATGAACACACACATCCCATTTCTTCCTTGTCAGCCTCAAGGCCTTAGGGACTTGGGGTGTAGTCAAAAGGATGATGGAAAGTTGGTCAGAAAATGTCCTTCAGCAAGCTTCCATGATTTCTCGTGTGTTTTCCCCTGCCTCTGATTATATTTCATCCACATGGCTCTCCTGTTCATTTTGGCTTGTCCTTGGGGATGGTTCACTCAGATTATGCTGATGTGAGCAAACCCGGTGAATAATTTTGCCTTGCCCTTTCACTGGTTTAAGGTGAGACTGATACTTTATAGTAGAACATTTACTATCTTAGCAGAGCCTTGATAATGTATGGCCCTAGGAAAGACACCTATGGAAACTCTGTAATGATCCGCCTTGGGCAAAACGGAGCCTGGGCATTTCCTGGTGTCACACTCTCTGAGCTCCTCTTGTCTGTAAATACCTCTCACCAGGTCAACTGTAAAGCCACTCGCGTGAAGGTGATGGAACCCAGCACATCCACACTGCACCAGGATCCCTGAGGGTATCCTCCCACAATCTAGAATCCAATGAATGCTTTGTCAGCCCTACCAGTGTATTGGTACATGATAAAGTTCAGCATTTTTTTAATGGGATTTTTTTAATGGGATAGATCTAATCACATAGTGATTGGGAATTTGGGTTCTGGAGTCCGCCAACTTCAGCATGAATCCCAGTTCTACTTAGTAGCTGTGTGAACTTGAACATATTTCCTAACCTTCTCTGTGACTCAGTTTCCTCGCACTTTAAGATGAGGGTGGTGGTAATACCTACCTCACAGGGCTAGCATGCACGAGGACTATATGAGAGGTCATATGACGGGGTCAGTAGATCACCTGGGGTGTGGTCGCACACACAAACATCAGCCTTCATGCCTATTGCTTATCATTATTAAAGTCTTCCCTTGAGTTTTTGCTAATCCATGAGTGTTTCCTCCCTTACAGCCCAACTTAAAACTCATCTTCTCACAAAGCTTCCCTAGCTAAGCCCAGCCAGCCCCAGGCATGACTTCAGTCCCTGTTCCCCAGCACGTATGAATAGGGCTCCTGAGTGGTTTGATTTATATTGTAATGTGTTTGTTTCCCTTTTGTATGTTTTACCTCCTCAAATAGAATTACAGATTCCTTAAAGGAGAGGACCAGGTCTTCCAGTGTTGCATATGACCCAGCTAACCCCTAAGACACCTACCATAATGCTAACTGCACAGAGACATCTTAATCTTTTTTTTTTTTTTTTTTTTTTTTTTTTTTTTTGCGGTATGCGGGCCTCTCACTGTTGTGGCCTCTCCCGTTGCGGAGCACAGGCTCCGGATGCGCAGGCCCAGCGGCCATGGCTCACGGGCCCAGCCGCTCCGCGGCATATGGGATCCTCCCAGACCGGGGCACGAACCCGTATCCCCTGCATCGGCAGGCGGACTCTCAACCACTGCGCCACCAGGGAGGCCCGACATCTTAATCTTTGATAAATTAAATTTATTTCAGAATAAAGAGCATCATATGTGTTACAAGTAACATGGACTTTACTCAGTTGTCATCTGTGGCACTGTGACACATGCTGAGTTGAAATTTCCTGTTGTCATTAGATACTCAAGAGTACAAGCTCTGCAGCCAGACTGTCCAGGTTTGATCTGAGCTCTTCTAATTACTAGCTGTGTGGCTGGGGAAAGTTACTTAACTTTCCCAGCCTCAGTTTACTCAACTGTAAAATGGACATAGTAAGAGTTCCTATCTCACATGGTTTGCATGAAGATTAAATGGGTTAAGGTATTTTATGTGCTTAGACTAGTGCTTGACACATAGTAAGTGCTTAAGAACATTTTTATTTGTTATTGTCTGTAGCTAAATTATCTGGTATGAAGTTAATAAGATAAACACATTTGCAGAGAAGAATGTTCACTTCAGCTGAAAGAAAAACACTTTGATAAAAATTATAATATATTGCTTGTGCTAGCATGAGCAATAATCATTTGCCAAATAAGTTATGTAAATGATATAATTGTTTCTCCCTAAACAGTATCCTTTTATAATATGATATGAACTCTTGGCTTTTCCTCTAGAGAATCATGCCTTTCCTTCCACGTGGTCATAGTGAGACTGCCTATCTCAGCAACCACCCCCATCCCCGTGCTCTGCTCTCACCATATGTGTGAGCACATGACCAAAGTGAGCCAATCATAGTCTTCCCTGAGATGTGATTTTTGGATCCTGGGAAAGAAAAGTTCCTCTTCCCTGGGGATTGAGACCTGCAAGGACAAAACAGGCTAGAGATGCTATGTGGCTACTTTGAACACCTTTGAAAATTGGAAGAAATTACAGATTGAAGCCAATGCACAGAACTGAGAGATGGCAAGAGAAAGAGAAAAATCTAACAACGTTTTATAAGGCCTTGGATCATGACATAAGAGGAGATAACTCAACCACTAGTCTTCCCACATCTGTGAGCCAGTAAAATTACTCTTTGCTTAAGCTAATTAGGGTTATCTTTCTGCCCCTTGCAACCAGAGGAGGCTTGACTGAAACACTTCTAACTGTATGAGTCGTGTCTCTTAAAGCAAGTCCGACTGAGAGAGAAGAGTTTACTTTCAATTAGTTAGCATTCTGCAGGGGAGGCCACAGGAGTGGGACCCCAGCTGGGAGACCATCATGCCTCAGGCTCCTTTCTGCCCCTCAGTGACTTGCAGACTTGCTCTAAAATAGATGGGGATGCCTGGAATAGAGCAACTGTGCTACTGGATTAGAAAATAAATGACTCAAATCTAAGCATGTTATTTAGAAATATTGAGGTAAAATATTTTTTAAATGATAAGATCATCTGGTAATTTGGAACACTGGATATTTGATGATACTCAGGAGATCATGGTATCATAGTATGTGGTTATGTTAAAAACAAGATTCCTTATCTTTTTAGAGAGACATAGTAAATTATTTACAGGTGAAATGTTTCAGGGACTTGGATTTGCTTTGAAATAATCTGAGAGTGCAGAGAGAGAAATGAAACAAGACTGGCCGTGTGAGGATAGCAGTTGAAGCTGGGTTTGAAATTGTCCTTAATAAAAGAAAAAAGGAACTATGAACATAAGAATCTAGAGCTTTTAAAAATTGAAAGAGTTTGCCTTTTGGGTATGGGAAGAGGTGAGATCAGGCGCTGCTGTTTTCATGAAAGCTCTGTAGTTTCATTGCTTTTTCCCATTATGTAAATATATTCCTTTGAGGAAAAATTAAAATTAAATTTTAAAAGAAAGAGCCCATGAGTCAACCAGCCCCTCCCCGCTCCATGGCAGACATCACTAATCAACCTCAGCCTGATCTTCCACCGAGCCAGGAGAAGCCTCTGGATCCTCAATGTAGCCTGCCAGAGATGAAGCCCATCCTGGGAGAAGATCCGTAACTTGTTCTCACAGCTTAAACAGGCTCTGCCCAGATGCCTGTCCTCCATTACTCCAGGTCAACCTGAATACCCTCCCAGAACTTCCCACACAAGCCCTCACGGTTAGGTCATCACTCCTGACCCACGATCCACCAGCCTGAGGTGATGCTTCCACTTCTGATGGAGTCCCTGCTAAGCCCAAACTACCAGCCCTCCTTCAGTCGCTGGCAATAACATTTTCCTATGATGTGCTTTACTGCAAATCTCAGAAAGTGATGAATGCTAACAGATCCCAGTCCTGTGCAAAAGGAACACGTTAGCATTAAATTTGGGTCAACTTTTGACGTGTGATGGGGCTTTTCCACATTTGGAGAGAAGTTGAAGTGCCCGTCATGTCTTTCCTGGCTGGCTTACAATTCTCCTGGGATGTGTAACTGCATTGGCATAAACGGAGGGTAATGGGCAGGGCTGAATGTAGCTGTGGACTTGGCCTCATTCCTCGTGTGAGAAAACTTTGCTGTTTTTCAGTAGAGCCTGGGCCTGCAGACCCCAGTCCTCCCTGTTCTCAGGCTTATCCCAGTTTTAGGTTCCTCAGCGAACCCTACTCTCAGTCTCTGACACTAAACCCAGAAGTAGGATTCAATTCTTTTAGTTGAGAAGCTGGGAAAGGGGAGGAGGAACTAGCATGTGATGATGATCTCTAGAGCCAGGCAAAGCGCTAGGAGCTTCCTACCTATTTCATCCTAACCATAAATCCTATGAAGCAGGTTTTACAAATGAAAACACTGAGGCTCGGAGACGTTGTGATTTTGCCCTTGCAACATAGCTAGAATGTGCAAAAATAGGATTCGATTCTAAGTCTTTCTGAATTCGAAAACCTTTGTTCTCCTATCCGATGCTCCTAAGAAGTCAATGTTCACCTGTAAACCCCTCACTAGTGCCAAGCCCAGATCCATAGACAATTTGGAGTCAGCACATTTGCCCATCTGGAAAAAGTTCATCACTTAGAAATGGGTTTGGGGGGATACTTGAACCCATATGTCTGGCAGTGTCATATGGACTCCTCAGAAATTGCTCAGGAGGAAAATCTGACAGGAAAAAAGGCACTTAACATGTATCTCCCAGCACCTGCATTATCCCTATTCACATTCACATTCCTCAGTCTTCACATTGAGCTTGGCCAAGCCCTTACTTAGCATGTGCTCTATAGCATGGAAAAAGAGAGCATTTTTATGGCCTTACTTAATGAAGAAGAAATAGCAGACCAAAGAAATTAAAAATCCAACCAAAAGCCAATTATGTAATTGACAGAGTTTGATTTTTTTTCATTCAAACATGGCACTAAATTTTTAACTCAGGCCTCTGGCTGATCTTGAGGTTGCCTAGTCTATTTAGGCCCAAGTCCTAGGGTTGACATTCATTTTCAGCATAAGTTCCGACCCACAACTCCAGAGAGTGCCATTCATACATTCTGTAATGGCAGGACCAGCCTCCGCAGCTGTACAGGAAGCCCTGTCCACGTTCTCCAGCCAGATTAGTACCAGCTGTGACAAACCTCTCTCAGTAACTGATGGAACATGCAGATAAAAGATCAGTAAAAAACAATTTGAAACAACATGGTTAAACAACTTGACCTAATTCGCATATTTAGAGTACTTTACCCAATATCTGGAGACTACACATTCTTTCTAAGTGCATGTGAAACACTTACCAAAATAAACCATAAACTGGACAATGAAGTAAGTCTCAACAACTTTTAAAAGACTAAAATCAGCATAGTTTCTTTGATCAGAGTAGCATGAAATGAGAAATCAATACCAGAAACATAAATAGAAAACCACCAAGTGTTTGGAAATTAAGCAGCACACATTCAAATAACCCATAGGTCATCAAAGAAATCAAAATGGGAATGAAACATTTTGAACCTAGTGAAAATACAACGTATCAAAACTTGTGGAATGCAGCTAAAGTAGTGCTAAAAGGGATACTTACGGAACTAAATGCATATATTAAAATATAAAGGAATATAATAAGTAATGGCATATATTTTAAGAGAAGAAAAGTTGAAAATCAATGACATATTTCCATCTCAAGAAGCCTGGGGAAAAAAACAACAAATTACACCCAAGAAAAATAGAAAGAAAGCTATGATAATGATCAATGCAGAAAACAGTGACATATAAAATATATATACAATGGAGAAAAATCAACAAACCAAAAAGTTGGCAGTTTGAAAAGATTAATAAAATTCATAAACACCTAACAAGACTGATTTTTTAAAAAGTAAACAATTCCATGGATTAAAAAGAGAACATCACTACAAGTCCTACAGATATTAAAAAAATAATAAGAGGGTATTATGAAGATCTTTATGACAATAAATTTGAAAATTTAGTGAAATAAACAAACTCCAGAAAAAAAAACAACTTACCAAAACTGATGTAAGAAAAGAAAATCTGAGAGAGTGGCATGGACTTATAAATACTACCAAATGTAAAATAGATAGCTAGTGGGAAGCAGCCACTTAGCACAGGGAGATCAGCTCAGTGCTTTGTGACCACCTAGAGGGGTGGGATAGGGAGGGTGGGAGGGAGACACAAGAGGGAGGAGATACGGGGATATATGTATATGTATAGCTGATTCACTTTGTTATAAAGCAGAAACTGAGATATGGGGATATATGTATAGCTGATTCACTTTGTTATAAAGCATAAACTAACACACCATTGTAATGCAATTGTACTTCAATAAAGATGTTAAAAATAGAAAAAAAGGAATAGAAAATCTGAGTACTCATATCCATTATAGGAATTAAATCTATAATTTAAAAACTTCCTGCAAAGAAAATCACATACTCACATGGCTTCAATCATGAATTCTTACACAAACCTTTTCAGAGAATAAAAAAAGAAGAAACAACTTTTCCCAACTTTTCTATGAAGACCTTAACATTGATATCAGAACCTGGTATAAGAAAATTACAGATGCAAAACTCCTAAGCAAGATATTAATGAATCAGATCTAACAACAGAGCAAAAAGATAATACATCATGACCAAATGGGATTTACTCCAGGAATGTAAAGTTGGCTTAACTTTCTAAAATATAGTAATTCCTCACATTAACAGAATAAAGTAGAAAGAAATATGTGCATCTCATCTCAGATACACTCTATATCTCAAGAGTATGCTCACAGACAAAGCATTTGACAAATTCAACAGTTCATGATCTTAAAAAACAAAAACAAAACAGACAAAACAAACTCTCAGCAAACTAGGAATAGCAGAGAAAGTCCTTAATCTGATAAAGGATATAAACAAAACTGTACATTTAACACTCTCCTATCCTTTCTATTCAATATTATACTAGAGTATATAAAAGTACAACAAGTCAAGAGAAAGAAAGAAAAGATAAAAGATTGGAAAGAAAAAAGTAAAACATCAGTGTTGATAGACAACATGATTAACTGTACAGAGAGAATCGAATGAAACTGCAAACTATTCAATTTATTAAGTTGATATAGCTAGGTTATTGGATATAAAAAATTACATATTTATGTAATACTGAAAACAATTTAAAAGTGAAATTTTTAAAATGCCAAATACAATAGTACCAAAAATCATAAAATACCTAGGAATAAATGTAACAAAAAATTTGCAAGATCTGTACACCAAAAACTGCAAAGCACTGATGAGGGAAATTTTGAAAGACTTAAATAGATTAAGAGATAGACCATTTTCATGGATTAGAAGACACAATATTGTTAGAATGTTGATTCTCCCTAATTAACTTGTAAAATCGATGCAATCTCAATCAAAAGCTCAGCAGGCTTTCTGTGGCAACCAAGTTTCTGAATTCAAAGTTCGAGGAATTCCCTGAAACAATGAAAAAACTCTTACATCAACTGCTGGATTTCTCGATAGTAGTTTAAACCTCTGCGAAATTTTATTTGTTCTTTTTGTGAAAGGTAGCCTTCACAAAAAAATAGCAAACTTTCCTGCAGAGTAAGAGAGAGAGGTGAGTATAATTGTGTATGTGTGTCTCATGAGTGTGTGTACATAAATTCATAAAGTTCTGGATATACATATACATTTCTTCCTAAAAAGACATTGAAAGGCATCTTTTACTTCTCTTAGGAGCATAATGAATGTAAGAGCAATATAGCAGCATCGGTTTTGTTAAAAAGAAACAGATTTTCTAGGAAAATATAGATTGTATATGTAACTTGACATTTGAAGACAGATACTTTTACCAACGAGATGGTAAAAAACAGGACTGTTTGATTGTGGGTGTCAAACACTCAACTAAAAATAATCCAAACAAAATGGGGGGGTGTGATTAATCAGGAGGTACCGGGATGGTTCACGGATCTAATCTGGGCATCGCAGAGGGAAGCTAGGCACCAGGTTCCTTCTGTTCATCTTACCTCTCTGAGTCTGGTGCTGTTGGTGCCTTTCTCTGTTCTGCCAAGGGGTGGTCTGTGCTATGGGGAGCCTGGTCACAGACAGCTCTGGCCTGTGCCCTTCCTGTTTAGACCTGAGAGGAAAGATTCCCTTGTTGGCAGGACCACCTTCTGACACTCTGAGGAAGTGTCGGATTCACCTGGCCGGTGCCGTGGGACCATCCTGCCCCAGTCATTCAGGCTCCTGGAGCAGGCATGGGGCAGACAAAAGCAGTAACTAGCCACAGCAGATGAGTCCTAAACCTCACAAAGTCTTCCCAGCCTCATGCTGCTTTAACACCCCATTTATTCCCTTCTCCAGACATCCCGGGCCATGCCAACCCCTTCGATTCCTACAAGGTGTCAGTTTTCCATGTTTCATTCTCTGCCTCGGAGCCCCTTCCTGCAGTCTGTTAACACTCTCAGCCAGGCCGGTCCTGGTCTCTACCAGCACGTACACAGGAAGGCTTTGAACAATTGAAAAGATTGACAGGAGAAAAGACCACGTAGAACATTTTAAAATTTGAAAACGAGTAGCTTAGAGACACTTCAGATTTCTTATATTTTGATTCACTTTAACATCCATAAATAACATTAATCAGAGCTCTATGCCCAAAGCATATGCCCACAGGTACTCGCCACTCCCACTCTGCAGAACAATAACCGGCTGTCCAGGTTTACACAACTTCGAGAATGAAGATCCACAGGGAGTAACAGTAAGGGAAGCTGTCTAGGTGGAGAATCATGGCATCTGGGAGCCAGGAGAGAAGGATTCTAGCCTCACCATAACTGGCTGGATGGTTTCGAGTGATTTGCTTTGTCTATGAAAAATTAATCAGCCAATCTAAGAAAGAAATGCAAAATTTTATTCGAGCCAAGTTGAGGATTCTAACCCGGGAAGAGCACCTCAGAAAGCTCTGAGAACTGTTCCACCCATTAGAAGTCAAGGCACAATTATATAAGTTTTTTGAGACAGAGGGCTGTACATTAAATGACGTATTATTGACAGTTTGCACAATCCAGATCTAAGTATCATCGTGGGCCCTTACAAGATGAAGAAAGAAAGTTATCTTTTAAGGACTTGCCTTAAAAGGTGCTAGGAGAATGTTGCTCTTTATGGTTGAGCAGGTATTTCTGCTGATGGGGGAGGTTTGGTCAATGCATAATGCAGATATACAAATGCACAGTAGCGGGGGAGAGAGGGAGCCAAAGGTCCAAGAAGATGTTTTTATGTTTAAATTTTTCTTGTCTTGCCAGAAAATGTGAACTTCATTTCACAGTTTCATCCCACTGGGTCCATTTGCTCATCAGTAAAATGAGGAAGTAGGATTAGATCAGAGGTCAGCAAACACTGGCCCACAGGCCAAATCCAGTCCACTGCCTGTTTTTATAAATAAAGTTTTATTGGCACACAGCATGCTTACCCCTTTAAGTATTTTCTGTGTCTGCTTCCATGCTTCAAAGCAGAGTTGAGTGGTTGCCACAAAGTCCGTATGCTCTGCAAAGTCTAAAATATTTACTGTCTGGCCCTTTACAGAAAGTTTACTAGACCCTGATCCTAAATAAGTCATCACAAAACCATTTTTCCCTTGAAAGACTTTCAAGTAAGTAGTTTTTTGCCACATCTCGAATTTTCCTGGCCCATGCTATTGCTGTTTACCCAAGCCACACGAAACTATGTCTGCACAAGCAGAGACTATCAGGGAACTTAGTCAATTGCCTTCAGTCAAAATAAGTAGCCAACCACACGACTCATATTTTCCCTCCAGCAATTGCAACTGTAATATGAAATATTCGAACTCCATTTCACATCTCTCCATCCATTTCTCTCTGGTCAATAGACAAGAAAGGTTTAAGAAGATTCGATGTCTATTCAGGTCAAAGTGAAGTGAAATTGTGAACGTCACTGAATTCCATGTAGATGGCTATATCTGGCAAAACAAACAGGAAATTTAATTGGGGTTGAATTTCCTATTTTGCCTGTCAAAATAAATCATTGCTGAAATGCCACTTGATTTTATATTGGGTAATACAGCAAAAGAAATAAAAATTGGCACTAATAAAACACTCTACCCACATTTTTCAGTTTTCTTCTTTGTTAGTGCATCAAAATTTGGAAAACACCATGCATCCTGTGATGGCTATACCTCTCAAAAATTTTCTGTGGAATATCATACTGACATACTGGGAAAAACCAGAAAGGAGTGAGTGGGAGACCTCCTATACACACGTGCACGCGCGCGCACACACACACACACACACACACCTCTGACAAAAAAAGGAATCCAAAAGCAATAACCAATCCCGAAATGCCAGGAAGCAGGGTTATAAATTTAACACAAACAGCGCCCTCTTTAAATTCCCAGTCCGTTTATCAAATTTTAAAAACGAAATGACAAGTTACTATTATTAGTCAAAATATATAAATAAATCACCTTACATATGTTATTTCCAAAGTCTGTGAATGATTTCACAGTAGTTAGTTGTAATAAGTGAATACACAGGCAACCTGGGCTCAAGAGCAGAGCTGGTCCAGGTAAAGCTGGAAACACGCCAATCCCCAGACAGCACAGTTAGCTCGGAGGGCAGACGCCGATGCCGGACTGCACACAGGGGCCTTTAAGAAGTCGTCTGGTGAGATTTCTCTCACAAGGCAGCACTGACATCTTACCCGATGCTTGGTCTATGATCCCCTACACACAATCCCATTGTTTATAGAAAGAACTTTTTTTCAGCATCTCCGAAAAGCAAGGATTAAGTCAACTCATCATAAATTCCTCCTGCTAGAAACCAACTCACTGAAAAACTTTCCTAAAATGTAGTTTGTCAAATGCTTTGGGTTTTAATGACATGCCAACATCTGGGAGTCATAAATTACCTAATGGAACAGGAAGAGTCACAGAGAATGATGAATCCTGGAGTTCTGTGTTCAAGATGAATTGCTGGAAAATTCTCTATTTTAAAAATCAGTCCTGTTCTTTACCTGTTTAGATTTGCACAACATCCAATGTTAACAGCCCTTATGCAGTTGCCAAATGGCAAATATAAACAGAAAAACAAGAAAAAAAACGTCCTTTGAACATGTTCCCCTCCGCTGGCCTCGAGCCAGACCTGCCATGCAGGGCCTCCCTGCCCTCCTGGCATGATTCTGTCGCTGCCATTACTAGCATTATTGGTGTTGGAACAAAGCCAGCTGTCTTCCTTTTCAAACCAATTTGTGTGATAGCATGGATTGTTGAGTTAGGTAATCTGTCACTTCTCAAAAACACCCAACTTTATTGTCATTCCCATACATACTGCTCTCTGAGTATTTGAAGGTATTTTGCTGACACCATCCCAGGCCCGGCTTATGCATCTCAGAATAAGCCACCATCATTTGGTACCTTCTCAGCTAAACAACAAAAGCATTTTTTTTTATTTTTTATTTTTTTTTTTGCTTTATAACAAATTTAATCCATTATACATATACGTATGTTCCCATATCCCCTCCCTTTTGCATCTCCCTCCCACCCTCCCTATCCCACCCCTCCAGGCGGTCACAAAGCACCGAGCTGATCTCCCTGTGCTCTGCGGCTGCTTCCCACTGGCTATCTACCTTACGTTTGGTAGTGTATATATGTCCATGCCGCTCTTTCACTTTGTCACAGCTTACCCTTCCCCCTCCCCATATCCTCAAGTCCATTCTCTAGTAGGTCTGTGTCTTTATTCCTGTCTTACCCCTATGTTCTTGATGACATTTTTTTTTCTTAAATTCCATATATATGTGTCAGCATACAGTATTTGTCTTTCTTTTTCTGACTTACTTCACTCTGTATGACAGACTCTAGGTCCATCCACCTCATTACAAATAGCTCAATTTCGTTTCTTTTTATGGCTGAGTAATATTCCATTGTATATATGTGCCACATCTTCTTTACCCATTCATCCGATGATGGACACTTAGGTTGTTTCCATCTCCTGGCTATTGTAAATAGGGCTGCTATGAACATTTTGGTACATGTCTCTTTTTGAATTATGGTTTTCTCAGGGTATATGCCCAGTAGTGGGATTGCTGGGTCATATGGTAGTTCTATTTGTAGTTTTTTAAGGAACCCCCATACCGTTCTCCATAGTGGCTGTACCAATTTCACATTCCCACCAGCAGTGCAAGAGTGTTCCCTTTTTTCCACACCCTCTCCAGCATTTATTGTTTCTAGATTTTTTGATGATGGCCATTCTGACTGGTGTGAGATGATATCTCATTGTAGTTTTGATTTGCATTCCTCTAATGAGTAAAGATGTTGAGCATCCTTTCATGTGTTTGTTGGCAGTCTGTATATCTTCTGTGGAGAAATGTCTATTTAGGTCTTCTGCCCATTTTTGGATTGGGTTGTTTGTTATTTTGTTATTGAGCTGCATGAGCTGCTTATAAATTTTGGAGATTAATCCTTTGTCAGTTGCTTCATTTGCAAATATTTTCTCCCATTCTGAGGGTTGTCTTTTGGTCTTGTTTATGGTTTCCTTTGCTGTGCAAAAGCTTTTAAGTTTCATTAGGTCCCATGTGTTTATTTTTGTCTTTATTTCCATTACTCTAGGAGGTGGGTCAAAAAGGATCTTGCTGTGATTTATGTCATAGAGTGTTCTGCCTATGTTTTCCTCTAAGAGTTTGATAGTGTCTGGCCTTACATTTAGGTCTTTAATCCATTTTGAGCTTATTTTTGTGTATGGTGTTAGGGAGTGATCTAATCTCATACTTTTACATGTCCCTGTCCAGTTTTCCCAGCACCACTTATTGAAGAGACTGTCCTTTCTCCACTGTACATTCCTGCCTCCTTTATCAAAGATAAGGTGACCGTATGTCCGTGGGTTTATCTCTGGGCTTTCTATCCTGTTCCATTGATCTATCTTTCTGTTTTTGTGCCAGTACCATACTGTCTTGATTACTGTAGCTTTGTAGTATAGTCTGAAGTCAGGGAGCCTGATTCCTCCAGCTCCATTTTTCGTTCTCAAGATTGCTTTGGGACCCCGGAGGAAGATGGCGGAAGAGTAAGACGCGGAGATCACCTTCCTCCCCACAGATACATCAGAAATTCATCTACACGTGGAACAACTCCTACAGAACACCTATTGAACGCTGACAGAAGACCTCAGACCCCTCAAAAGGCAAGAAACTCCCCACATACCTGGGTAGGGCAAAAGAAAAAAAGAATAAACAGAGACAATAGGATAGGGACGGGACCTGCACCAGTGGGAGGGAGCCGTGAAGGAGGGAAGGTTTCTACACACTACAAGCCCCTTCGCGGGCGGAGACTGCAGGTGGCGGAGGGGGAAAGCTTCGGAGTAGCGGAGGAGAGCACAGCAACAGGGGTGTGGAGGGCAAAGCGGAGAGATTCCGGCACAGAGGATCGGTGCCCTCAGGCACTCACCAGCCCGAGAGGCTTGTCTGATCGGCCGCCGTGGCGGGGGGGCTGGGAGCTGAGGCTCGGGTATCGGCTTTCAGTCAGAGCGCAGGGAGAGGACTGGGGCTGGCGGCAGGAAGAGAGCCTGAAGGGGTTAGTGCACCACGGCTAGCCCGGAGGGAGTCCGGGGAAAGGGTCTGGAGCTGCCAAAGAGGCAAGAGACTTTTTTCCCTTTTGTTTCCTGGTGCGCGAGGAGAGGGCATTAAGAGGGCTGCTTAGGGAAGCGCTGGAGACAGGCGCGAGCCGCGGGTAAGGCGCGGACCTCGGAGACGGGTGTGGGCGGCCGCCGACGCCGCCGCCGCCGCCCGCGGCCCGCCGCCGCCGTCGCCGCGGCCCGCCGCCGACGCCGCCGCCGCCGCCACCGCCGACGCGGCCCGCCGACGCCGACGCCGACGCGGCCCGCCGCCGCCGCCGCCGCCGCCGCGGCCCGCCGACGACGCTGCTGCGGCCCGCCGCCGACGCCGCCGACGCCGCGGCCCGCCGACGCCGCCGCCGACGCCGCGGCCCGCCGACGCCGCGGCCCGCCGCCGACGCCCGCCGCCGACGCCGCTGCCGACGCGGCCCGCCGCCGACGCCGCCGCCGCCGCCGCCGCCCGCCGCCGCCGACGCGGCCCGCCGCCGACGCCCGCCGCCGACGCCGACGCCCGCCGCCGCGGGGCCTGTGTGCGGGCGCGGGTCGCTGTCCGCCCCGCCTTCCGGGGGGCCTGTGCACCCCGCCACTGCCGGGGTCCCGAGACCCGGGGGCGGCTTTCCCGGTAAAGCGCACGGAGCGCCACGGGCTGCTGCAACGTCACGCCGGCCTCTGCCGCCGCAGGCCCGCCCCACACTGCCCGCCCCTCCCTCCCCTCTGCCTGAGTGAGCCAGAGCCCCCGAATCAGCGGCTCCTTTAAACCCGTCCTGTCTGAGCGAAGAACGGACGCCCTCCGGCGACCTACGCACAGAGGCGGGGCCGGGTCCAAGGCTGAGACCAGGAGCTGTGAGAGCAGAGACAGGGAAATCTCTCTGTGCAGTCTTGGAGGCAGCGGATTAAAGCTCCACGGTCCATTTGATGTGCCCTGCGTCTGTGGAGTGCATGAATGGACAGCGAATCATCCCAAATTGAGGAAGTGGACTTTGAGGACAAGATTTAAGACTTTCCCCCCTTTTCCTCTTTTTACAACGAATTATTCCAAATTGAGGAGGTGGACTTGGAGAGCAAGATTTTTGATTTTTCCCCCTGCTCTCTTTTTGTGAATGTGTATGTGTAATCTTCTGTGTAAGATTCTCTCTGTATAGCTTTGCTTCCACCATATGTCCCAGGGTTCTATCGGTCCGTTTTTTTTTTTTTTCAATAATTACTTTCTAATTTTAATAACGCTACTATATTTCATACTTTATTCTAATTTACTTTACCTGCTCTTTCTTTTTTTCCTACCTTCCCTTCCTCCCTCCCTCCCTCCGCTCCTCCTTTCCTTCTTTCTTCTTTCCTCCCTCCCTCCCTCCCACCCTTCTTCTTTCCACTTTCTTTTTCTTTCCTTCCGCCCTCCCTCCCTCCTGTCTTTCTTTCTTTCTTTCCTTCCTCCCTCCCTCCCTCCCTTCTTCCATTCACTCTTCCTTTTGCTTTCCTTCCTCCCTCCCTTCCTCCTTTCTTTCCTTCTTTCTTTCCATCCTTCCTCCCTCCCTCCTTTCTTTCTTCCTTCCTTCCTTCCTTTCTTCCCTTCTTCCTTTCTTTCCCTCTCTCTTTCTTTCTTCTACTAATTCTTTCTCTCTACCTTTTCTCCCTGTTATTCTGAGCCGGGTGGATGAAAGGCTCTTGGTGCTGCAGCCAGGAGCCAGTGCTGTGCCTCTGAAGTGGGAGAGCCAACTTCAGGACACGGGTCCACAAGAGACCTCCTAGCTCCACATAATATCAAGCAGCGAAAATCTCCCAGAGATCTCCATCCCAACACCAGCACCCAGCTTCAGTCAACGACCAGCAAGCTACAGTGCTGGTCACCCTATGCAAAGCAACTAGCAAGGCAGGAACACAACCCCACCCATTAGCAGAGAGGCTACCTAAAAACATAATAAGGCAGTAGGCACCCCAAAACACACCACCAGACGTGGACCTGTCCCCCAGAAAGACAAGATCGAGCCTCAACCACCAGAACACAGGCATTAGTCCCCCCCACCAGGAAGCCTACACAACCTACTGAAACAACCTTAGCCACTGGGGTCAGACACCAAAAACAACGGGAACTACGAATCTACAGCCTGCAAAAAGGAGACCCCAAACACAGTAACATAAGCAAAATGAGAAGACAGAAAAACACACAGCAGGTGAAGGAGCAAGATAAAAGCCTACCAGACCTAACAAATGAAGAGGTAATAGGCAGTCTACCTGAAAAAGAATTCAGAATAATGATAGTAAAGCTGATCCAAGATTCTATTTCCAAGATCCATAATCTTGGAAATAGAATAGACAAAATGCAAGAAACAGTTAACAAGGACCTAGAAGAACTAAAGATGAATCAAGCATCGATTAAAAACACAATAAATGAAATGAAAAATACTCTAGATGGGATCAATAGCAGAATAACTGAGGCAGAAGAACGGATAAGTGAGGTGGAAGATAAAATAGTGGAAATAACTGATGCAGAGCAAAATAAAGAAAAAAGAATGAAAAGAACAGAGGACAGTCTCAGAGACCTCTGGGACAACATTAAACGCACCAACATTCGAATTATAGGGGTTCCAGAAGAAGAAGAGAAAAAGAAAGGGACTGAGAAAATATTTGAAGAGATTATAGTTGAAAACTTCCCTAATATGGGAAAGGAAATAGTTAATCAAGTCCAGGAGGCACAGAGAGTCCCATACAGAATAAATCCAAGGAGAAATACACCAAGACACATATTAATCAAACTGTCAAAAGTTAAACACAAAGAAATCATATTAAAAGCAGCAAGGCAAAAACAACAAATAACACACAAGGGAATCCCCATCAGGTTAACAGCTGATCTCTCAGCAGAAACTCTACAAGCCAGAAGGGAGTGGCAGGACATAATTAAAGTGATGAAGGAGAGAAACCTGCAACCAAGATTACTCTACCCAGCAAGGATCTCATTCAGATTTGATGGAGAAATTAAAACGTTTACAGACAAGCAAAAGCTGAGAGAGTTCAGCACCACCAAACCAGCTCTACAACAAATGCTAAAGGAACTTCTCTAGGCAAGAAGCACAACAGAAGGAATATACCTACAATAACAACCCAAAGCAATTAAGGAAATGGGAATAGGAACATACATATCAATAATTACCTTAAATGTAAATGGACTAAATGCTCCCACCAAAAGACACAGAGTGGCTGAATGGATACAAAAACAAGACCCATATATATGCTGTCTACAAGAGACCCACTTCAGACCTCGAGACACATACAGATTGAAAGTAAGGGGATGGAAAAAGATATTCCATGCAAATGGAAATCAAAAGAAAGCTGGAGTAGCAATTCTCATATCAGACAAAATAGACTTTAAAATAAAGACTATTAGAAGAGACAAAGAAGGACACTACATAACGATAAAGGGATCGATCCAAGAAGAAGATATAACAATTGTAAATATTTATGCACCCAACATAGGAGCACCTCAATACATACGGCAAATACTAACAGCCATAAAAGGGGAAATCGACAGTAACACAATCATAGTAGGGGACTTTAACACCCCACTTTCACCAATGGACAGATCATCCAAAATGAAAATAAATAAGGAAACACAAGCTTTAAATGATACATTAAACAAGATGGACTTAGTTGATATTTATAGGACATTCCATCCAAAAACAACAGAATACACATTTTTCTCAAGTGCTCATGGAACATTCTCCAGGATAGATCATATCTTGGGTCACAAATCAAGCCTTGGTAAATTTAAGAAAATTGAAATTGTATCAAGTATCTTTTCCGACCACAATGCTATGAGACTAGACATCAATTACAGGAAAAGATCTGTAAAAAATACAAACACATGGAGGCTAAACAATACACTACTCAATAACGAAGTGATCACTGAAGAAATCAAAGAGGAAATTAAAAAATACCTAGAAACAAATGACAATGGAGACACGACGACCCAAAACCTATGGGACGCAGCAAAAGCAGTTCTAAGGGGGAAGTTTATAGCAATACAATCCCACCTTAAGAAACAGGAAACATTTCGAGTAAACAACCTGACCCTGCACCTAAAGCAATTAGAGAAAGAAGAACAAAAAACCCCCAAAGCTAGCAGAAGGAAAGAAATCATAAAGATCAGATCAGAAATAAATGAAAAAGAAATGAAGGAAACGATAGCAAAGATCAACCAAACTAAAAGCTGGTTCTTTGAGAAGATAAACAAAATTGACAAACCATTAGCCAGACTCATCAAGAAAAGAAGGGAGAAGACTCAAATCAATAGAATTAGAAATGAAAAAGGAGAAGTAACAACTGACACTGCAGAAATACAAAAGATCATGAGAGATTACTATAAGCAACTCTATGCCAATAAAATGGACAACCTGGAAGAAATGGACAAATTCTTAGAAATGCACAACCTGCCAAGACTGACTCAGGAAGAAATAGAAAATATGAATAGACCAATCACAAGCACTGAAATTGAAACTGTGATTAAAAATCTTCCATCAAACAAAAGCCCAGGACCAGATGGCTTCACAGGCGAATTCTATCAAACATTTAGAGAAGAGCTAACACCTATCCTTCTCAAACTCTTCCAAACAATATCAGAGGAAGGAACACTCCCAAACTCATTCTACGAGGCCACCATCACCTTGATACCAAAACCAGGCAAGGATGTCACAAAGAAAGAAAACTACAGGCCAATATCACTGATGAACATAGATGCAAAAATCCTCAATAAAATACTAGCAAACAGAATCCAACAGCATATTAAAAGGATCATACACCATGATCAAGTGGGGTTTATTCCAGGAATGCAAGGATTCTTCAATATACGCAAATCAATCAATGTGATACACCATATTAACAAGTTGAAGGAGAAAAACCATATGATCATCTCAATAGATGCAGAGAAAGCTTTCGACAAAATTCAACACCCATTTATGATAAAAACCCTGCAGAAAGTAGGCATAGAGGGATCTTTCCTCAACATAATAAAGGCCATATATGACAAACCCACAGCCAACATCGTCCTCAATGGTGAAAAACTGAAACCATTTCCACTAAGATCAGGAACAAGACAAGGTTGCCCACTCTCACCACTCTTATTCAACCTAGTTTTGGAAGTTTTAGCCACAGCAATCAGAGAAGAAAAGGAAATAAAAGGAATCCAAATCGGAAAAGAAGAAGTAAAGCTGTCACTGTTTGCAGATGACATGATACTGTACATAGAGAATCCTAAAGATGCTACCGAAAAACTACTAGAGCTAATCAATGAATTTGGTAAAGTAGCAGGATACAAAATTAATGTACAGAAATCTCTGGCATTCCTGTACACTAATGATGAAAAATCTGAAAATGAAATCAAGAAAACACTCCCATTTACCATCGCAACAAAAAGAATAAAATATCTAGGAATAAACCTACCTAAGGAGACAAAAGACCTGTATGCAGAAAATTATAAGACACTGATGAAAGAAATTAAAGAAGATACAAATAGATGGAGAGATATACCATGCTCCTGGATTGGAAGAATCAATATTGTGAAAATGACTGTACTACCCAAAGCAATCTACAGATTCAATGCAATCCCTATCAAACTACCACTGGCATTTTTCACAGAACTAGAACAAAAAATTTCAAAATTTGTTTGGAAAAACAAAAGACCCCGAATAGCCAAAGCAATCTTGAGAACGAAAAACGGAGCTGGAGGAATCAGGCTCCCTGACTTCAGACTATACTACAAAGCTACAGTAATTAAGACAGTGTGGTACTGGCATAAAAACAGAAAGATAGATCAGTGGATCAGGATAGACAGCCCAGAGATAAACCCATGCACATATGGCCAACTTATCTTTGATAAAGGAGGCAGGAATGTACAGTGGAGAAAGGACAGCCTCTTCAATAAGTGGTGCTGGGAAAACTGGACAAGGACATGTAAAAGTTTGAGATTAGATCATTCCCTAACACCATACACAAAAATAAGCTCAAAATGGATTAAAGACTTAAATGTAAGGCCAGAAACTATCAAACTCTTAGAGGAAAACATAGGTAGAACACTCTATGACATAAATCACAGCAAGATCCTTTTGGACCCACCTCCTAGAGAAATGGAAATAAAAACAAAGATAAACAAATGGGACCTAATGAAACTTCAAAGCTTTTGCACAGCAAAGGAAACCATAAACAAGACCAAAAGACAACCCTCAGAATGGGAGAAAATATTTGCAAATGAAGCAACTGACAAAGGATTAATCTCCAAAATTTACAAGCAGCTCATGCAGCTCAATATCAAAAAAACAAACAACCCAATCCAAAAATGGGCAGAAGACTTAAATAGGCATTTCTCCAAAGAAGATATACAGACTGCCAACAAACACATGAAAGAATGCTCAACATCATTAATCATCAGAGAAATGCAAATCAAAACTACAATGAGATATCATCTCACACCAGTCAGAATGGCCATCATCAAGAAATCTAGAAACAATAAATGCTGGAGAGGGTGTGGAGAAAAGGGAACACTCTTGCACTGCTGGTGGGAATGTGAATTGGTACAGCCACTATGGAGAACAGTATGGAGGTTCCTTAAAAAACTAAAAATAGAACTACCATATGACCCAGCAATCCCACTACTAGGCATATACCCTGAGGAAACCATAATTCAAAAAGAGACATGTACCAAAATGTTCATTGCAGCTCTATTCACAATAGCCCGGAGCTGGAAACAACCTAAGTGTCCATCATCGGATGAATGGATAAAGAAGATGTGGCACATATATACAATGGAATATTACTCAGCCATAAAAAGAAACGAAACTGAGCTATTTGTAATGAGGTGGATAGACCTAGAGTCTGTCATACAGAGTGAAGTAAGTCAGAAAGAGAAAGACAAATACCGTATGCTAACACACATATACGGAATTAAAAAAAAAAAAATGTCATGAAGAACCTAGGGGTAAAACGGGAATAAAGACACAGACCTACTTGAGAATGGACTTGAGGATATGGGGAGGGGGAAGGGTAAGCTGTGACAAAGCGAAAGAGAGGCATGGACATATATACACTACCAAACGTGGGGTAGATAGATGGTGGGAAGCGGCCGCATGGCACAGGGAGATCAGCTCGGTGCTTTGTGACCGCCTGGAGGGGTGGGATGGGGAGGGTGGGAGGGAGGGAGATGCATGAGGGAAGGGATGTGGGAACAGATGTATGTGTATGACTGATTCACTTTGTTATAAAGCAGAAACTAATAAAAAAAAATTGTGTAAAAAAAAAAAAAAAAAAAAAAAAAAGATTGCTTTGGCTATTCGGGGTCTTTTGTGTTTCCATACAAATTGTGAAATTTTTTGTTCTAGTTCTGTGAAAAATGCCAGTGGTAGTTTGATAGGGATTGCATTGAATCTGTAGATTGCTTTGGGTAGTAGAGTCCTTTTCACAATGTTGATTCTTCCAATCCAAGAACATGGTACATCTCTCCATCTATTTGTATCATCTTTAATTTCTTTCATCAGTGTCTTATAATTTTCTGCATACAGGTCAAGCATTTTTAAAAACAGAGCTACACACATCTAACTTTCTTTGCATTACTTATGCAGTACACGTAAATATTCAAAGCAAATCTACAGCAGCCAAGGAAAATGATCCCCTAACATACCTAAAAATCATTTGTGACTCAATTATATGAATAGTTCTTGTGAAGGATTCAGGAAGTCAGGCAATTTCCTCAGTTCTCCGCTTCACTTTGTGAACATAGACTGGGAATGGGAATCTTTATTTTTTTCCTTGGGGATGGGGGATGTTTTCACTGTGCCTTCCAAAGAAAATACAGGTTATTTTCAAAAAAGACATTCACTACTTGGAGGGCTGAGTCCTGGTGTCACGTTTCTCTGAGAAAGCTTCCCTAATTCAAGCGTTGCTACCTGAGATTGGGATAAGAAACAGCAATATTTCCTTATACACTGTGCATGTGTCTGTTTGAAATTGCATTTCTGTGCATGCCACAGACCTGACTCTAGGAGCTTCATCAAACAGGATTTATTTCTCAAACATAACAAGAAGTCCTGAAGTGGCTGGTCCAGGCAAGCGTGGTGGTTCCAGCACGAGCCCAGACCCAGCCTCACTGGGCTCATCCTCGTATGCTTCTTACCTCAGGTCACAAGGTGGTGGCCCACCTCCAGTCCCCCATCCCAGCAGAAAGAAAAGGGGAGAGGAAGAAGGTGACACCAGCTTACACCAGAAAAGCAAAATCTTTCCCCCCAATCCCCAGCGAATTTCTACTACCTCACTGGGGAAACTGGGACACTTAGTGGCTGGGTACATTACCAGCAAGGTGGGAGGGGAAGAATGGCTATTGGGAAGGCTTCTGGCAGAGTCCACTGCAGTGCATCCTTAGTCATACGCCTCCACCCAGAGTGGAGGGCCATACTCAGACTTCAGTGAGACAGGGCTTCTTCTCCAAGACTCCAGGAGTATCAGAGGCATTCACTTCCTGAGAGAGAGAATTTTGAACTCAGTTCCTAAGGGGTGAAATCCTGAGTTATATCATGACTTACACAAAGTGGGCAATTATGGGATCAAGATATAATCACTACTAATTCTGGGAGCAAGTAGCTTCAGGATTTTCTCATACAAGATTGACATAAAACAGGAACCAAAGACATAGTTATTGAAAAAAAAAAAGGCTTCATAACTCTCTTCACTTTCTCATCAAAACTATCAGATTACATAGTCTTATGGAAAAGGACAACTTCCTGGTCCAACATACTGCAAAAAGTGCTTCCTATTGAATCAAAAAGGGAAGGAGGGAGGGAAGACAGAAGATATTTACCCTATTTATAAAACAGAAAAATAAGGGGGTGATTATTCACTTTAACAAACGGATTTCTCTTAATGATTCTCCATGGAGAAGATTCTTTATGGTACTCAATTTATATGCCTCGTTATAGGAACACCTGTACTTTATAAAGACTTGGTACGAGATTGGCAACCCATAAAGCTGGATAATGGTTACACAAGGGTTCATTATGGTCTGTTCTTTCCTTTTGTTTTTGGTTGGAAATTTTACATAATACTTTTTAAAAGATTTGCCACTAGAAAAGGAAAGTAAAAGTTCTGATTTCCTCTTTTAAAAAAATGTTTAATCCCCCCTCTTTAACTTAAAGGGGAGTGTGCTGTGTAAATACCACATCCAGGTCAGTAATGCAGAATGGGGACTCAATTCATAAAACTTATTTTCAAATGCAGCAAAAAGTTTTCTGCTATGCAAAATGAGCACTCTTTCAAGAATATTTAAAAGCATAGGAACGTGTTATTGTGGTCAGAGGTGTTATCTGACATGGGAAAAGAATCTGGAAATTACATCCCCAAAGAGCCTCTCTCCACCTTTCAGTGGGGCCGTAGCACTTGACGCTCGAAGCACATGACAAATGCTGTGCTCTTCTCTCCAACATCGCTTCTCAACAGTAAGTCACAGGAATCTTTCCTCTCGCTCTTCTAGAACAAATTTCTTAGAGGAAGGCTGTGACTTGTCCACAGCTGACTTTTGCAAACAAACCATACTTTGTATCTATTACTGGGCACAAGGGCATTTCTTATTCTTCGTTTATTAATAGATCCAACCATGACTTTTAAAACATTCATCTACACCCAGATTTATTTCCTTTTACCCCACTGTCCACACTACCATTTCTCAGTTATATCTATCATTGTTTGAATTCCTGAGATGAAATCGTTTCCATACTGTTTGCCTTGAGATCTCCCCTTGTTTTTTTTGTGGTACGTGGGTCTCTCACTGTTGTGGCCTCCCCCGTTGCAGAGCACAGGCTCTGGATGCGCAGGCTCAGCGGCCACGGCTCACGGGCCCAGCCGCTCCGCGGCATGTGGGATCCCCCTGGACCGGGGCACGAACCCGCGTCCCCTGCATCGGCAGGCAGACTCTCAACCACTGCGCCACCAGGGAAGCCCTCTCCCCTTGTTTTGAAAGAGTTCATTTACTGTCCTCCCTATCCTCCCAAACCCTCAAGACAAGCATTTCCTCAAGTTCAGTTGTTCCTTCAGAGGCACATTAAACGCTTTTGTATTCATTCGCTTATTCAGTTGCACTGCAAACCAACTTACCATTTTCCAGATCACTCATAGAAAGGTCTCCTTCCAAAAGATAACTTGCCCCAAGCACAAACCATTTCTATTTCCCAATAATTAATGGATGGCCAAGCAACCAAACCAAATGTTTCTCTGATGAAAAACAAGTTGGTAACATTAATTAATGAAATTACTATCTTGGAACTGAAGGCCCAAGATGATTTTTAATAGTCACAATTATTTTCTTGATAGTTCTATTCAGAACACTATAAAAACACTTCAACTTTATTATTCCAAGGCCAGAACTGGATTGACAAGTGAAAATAAAGTGTTAGCTTAAAAATAGAACTTTGTCCATCAAGCTAGCTTGCAAAGCAAAACAGACCTATGGGCAGTTACAATCTCTGTATATATTGCCAAATTTGTGGTGGGAAAATGTTATAAGCCTTAGTTCTGGTTAATAATTTTTGTCCATTTATGTATGAGATGTAAATAAAATACACATGGTTAGGGCCAATTCTGCCCTTTTGAAGAAAAAAGCACCAAAAAAGAAAATGTTGGCAGTTCTCTGTACGCAACCAGGGTAGCTTAATTCGTACCATACTTTGCCACATCAGCAGAAGTGGGGTCCCCTGGAGCTATTGTGACCCATGATGAAGGTGCTAATATTGGGAGAAGGGAGTGAGCAAAATCTCACCAAACAGCATGAGGCCCTGGTCGCCAGGCTGATGCGGTATTGTAAATCCATAAAAAACTGTTTCAAAAACAAATTTTCACAACTATAAAGCGGAATAGCTCTTAGAGCCACAAAGCTTCCTCTCTGAGGTCCTGACATTTGAAATACAAATCTTCCCAGGCCCCTGGTGAGCAGTAGCCCTCTTTAAGGAACGTCTCCAGTATTAACAGCTTATTTTTATGCTTAAAAAAAATCATTAGATGGCCACCAAAGAGGATTTTGAAGCAAATACCCTTTGTTTTAAGAACGTCATACTTTATTAAAAGTTTTATGAGGAAAAAAAGGAGAGATCCACAGCAGGGCACATGTAATAGGTATGAAATGCAGAAATCCCCCAGAGAAAGACCCACACGTAGCAACATTCTTGGAAGGAGGGCTTGTCTTCAAGAGATGCTAACCAGGGTAGTGTTAGTACATTGGATTTATTCGCATCAGGGCACTCTGGCAGGGGAGTAAGTGCTGGGACTTGCCTTACACCCTAGTGAAAGCTCAGTGCTGTTATGTTCACAAACCAGACACACGCAGTTGTGCAGAGCAGTGCCAAATTGGTGCCAACATGGCATCGACACCTATTTGATGGGTAGCAATGCTGGGCACAACTCGGGCTCATTGGAATGATGTGCTGGAAAACTGCTAGAACATATTCTGAAGAATTTCTTTAGGAAATTCTACAGAGGGTGGGAATGGAAATGCTAAGATGGAAAGATCTTATGGAAACATTTCAGGGAAGCCATAGCCCTGGCAGCACCTACAGACAGTATGGCCAAGTCATTGGTCCAACAAGCAATAAGCATCCCACAAAATCCAGCAGCTGTCAGACTCACAAGATGCAAGGAGATAAAGGAAGTCTCTGAAGCCCCTCATACCTCCTCAAGCAAGATGTCAGGAGAGTTGGTACCATTTTTTTTAACATCATTTATTACTCACTGCAGGACTGTGGGTAGGTTCACTGCTTTGTTTTGTTTTGTTTTGTTTTTTTCTCCTTCACGTTTGCCTCCAGCCTTCTTGATTAACATTTGTAAAAGATAAGACACAGTAAGTATAGTTCCACAAAACTATCTCAGGAAAGAGCCTTAAGGAGATTTCAGAGCATGGTCTGAAAATACTTACTGGAATTTGACGTTAATACGACAATGTTCTTGTGAGGCAACAGAGCACCGTAGAAAAGACATGGATTTTGGAATTAGAAATGCGTTAGAATTCTGAATCTGCTTAAGTCATAAAAAGTTGCAGCCACTAAATTCTCTTGTCCAAAACCCACCTTACTTCTTCTTTATCACATCACATTAACGGGTCTTTTGTTGCCACTTGAAGTGTCATTGTGCTTAGAAATACACTGCTCTGGGCTTCCCTGGTGGTGCAGTGGTTGAGAGTCCTCCTGCCGATGCAGGGGACACAGGTTCGTGCCCTGGTCCGGGAGGATCCCACATGCCGCGGAGCGGCTGGGCCCGTGAGCCATGGCCACTGAGCCTGCGCGTCCGGAGCCTGTGCTCCACAATGGGAGAGGCCACAACAGTGAGAGGCCCGCATACCGCAAAAAAAAGAAAAAAAAGAAAAAGAAATACACTGCTCCCCAGATGCAAACTATTATACATAGAATGGATAAACAACAAGTTTCTATAGTATAGCACAAGGAACTATATTCAATATCCTGGGATAAACTGTAATGGAAAGAAAATGAAAAAGAACGTATATATATGTACAGCTGAATCACTTTGCTGTACAGCAGAAATTAACACAACATTGTAAATCAACTATATTTCAAAAAAATTTTTTTGAAAAAAGACATACATTGCTCTTGTAACCTGCAGACTATAGGCACAAGAGAAGGCATTTGCTGGGCCTTACCTTGGGGTCTCCCAGGTGTGAGAAATGGCTATAAGTCAGTAACAGAAAATCAATTCATCAAAAACGAATTTGTTGAAAATCAAATGCCAAAGAATCCATTTAACTAAATGCCCAATTCACTAATAAATCACTACTGATTTATTAAAAACTAGTTTCTTACAACTATTTGTAGAGTTTGCAGAAATTTGTATTGGGCAGAATGGCTTTTAAAAGCTTTTGAAATAAGATTTCTTCAAAGTTCTAATTAACTGTGTTTCATTTTCTCATCATAACAACATAGTAAGGAATATTCCATTGGCCAAAAGGAAAGACTTAAAGATAGTTTGGTCTCCTTATGAGTATGTTTAATATTAAGAAAATATCTTTCATTGTTAACCAAAATTTCATCATTTTACAAGGTAATCTTTTGGTTTATACTAATCTCTTTCTCATATCCTTTTATATAACTTTGTCTTGTTCCAAGCTCAAGTCAAGAATCTGCCACTTAAGGGGATTAAGAGGTTCAAACTACTGTGTATAAAATAAATAATCTATAAGGATATATTGTATGACACAGGGAATATAGCAATATTTTATAATAACTATAAGTTGAGTATAACCTTTAAAAATTGTGAATCACTATGTTGTATACCTGAAACTTATATAATATTGTTCATCGACTATACCTCAATAAAAATTTAAAATTATATAAATTTAAAAAAAAAGAATCTGCCATTTAGTCTCTGGGTAGTGCTGGCCAATTTGCTTCATCTCTCTGTGCTTTATTTTCCTCAGTTGGAAGATGGGAATAATAGTAGCCTCTATTTCATAGAGCTTTGGGGAAGATTAATCTAGTATATTAACATATGGAGAGTTTAGAACAGCAGTTGATATATAGTGAGGCGTAAATGAATGTAAACTATTATAGCTTTTTAAAAAATATTGTGTTAAAGCATGATTTTCAACACTTGGGTCACCTTCAATGAGTTTTGAAAACTCCCAACTTTGTTTCACTCTACACGTACCACCCCCAGGAAATGTCCCTTGTTGCCTCTCCTGTACTGTGATAGCCTTGAACAGGCTTCTACAAAAGCATGTGTTTATTATATTCACAGCCCTGCTAGACTGTGAGCAGAGACCACTGTCCATTTATCGCTGTACACCTGCTAGCGCAGTGTTAAGTGCTTGGTGAGCTTCCCATAAGCCTTTGACAAATGAACAGATAAATGATACGAATGGACCCAGCACATCTTAGGATGGGTCTCATGACTAGCATGTGGGCTCATTCCTTTGGTGTTGACTCTTACTGACTTCTGTTTCAAAGGGTAGCCTTTTTGTGAACTCCTGCCCTCATTCCGGAATACACTCTCTTATGCACAAAAAGTTCCCATCGCCACTTAACACCAGCCCCCTTCCCTCAGAGCAAGGACCAGTATTACATTACTAGGCATTCTCATTCTCAGAGGTACCTTCCTGGGATGAGGTGTAAATTAATGCCAGCCTGGCCACTCTGGGTCACTAAAGCCCAGATGGTCATTTTTGCAAGAGGAGCAACTTAACCCTACTGGTCTGGCCCAAATCCAACTTGGATAATTGCCTCCTGCCTACACAATATACCCCCTCTTGTTTCAGACACAGAAATGGTTTTCACTTCATCCTCTGAAAGCTAGCCAGGCAGGACTGTGCTGGCTTTTCACAGGATTGCCATTGCATGGGTGCTGTGTAGCAAAGCAGCATTCCTCTGGGGGCCTGCAAAGTGCTCTGAGGCAAGGGAGATAGGCAACAGAAATCTAAGTGGTTTTTACACTATATTTGGAAAAATAAGATTTAGTCATCTTAAGTCAAAACACTGTAACTCCCACTGCATTTTTTAAGCTACGGGAGTGATCAGAAGTCCATTGTATCTTAAAAAGTTTTAATTTGGAAATGAATTACCTTTTACTAGAATCATAGAAGTATGGCTGATCCCCAGTCTAGGTAACCTCTGGAGTGGGTCCACTTTTGACATTAAAACTACATGAAACAGTGTTGGATGGACCTTTGCTGGAGGAAATCCCACTTACTTATTATTATGAGGGAAAGCTGAGGGTGCTGCTTGCTCAGCATGTAACTGTCTACACAGGAGAAGACCTGATTGACAGGATGGATGGAATACATCAGTCTGACCATGAAATATCCAGGGCCAAGTGCCAAGTCAAGCACGCCCAGGGTTGACTGATTGGCACAAAGATAACCAGACCAGGCATGAGGCATAAGTGAGCAAGAACTGGTTAGGAACACCATCCCCAGAAGGCCTGCAGGTCCTGACCCTTTTGCATGAGATTATCCAGAGCACGCCGGATTCATCTGAAGGGGGAAAAGCGTTCCTGAAGTGGTTTAGGGTTTTATGTATTAGCTTGCCGCTCTTGGAAAAACCGGAGGCTCAGAATTCTCTACACCTCCTTTTGTGTCCTTGGCCAGATATATGGTTTGTATGCACTGGGCTGAAGCATAATTTCTCCACTCTGAAAAATGTCATGAGGCCTCAGAGGACCACTGCACAGCTTATTGCAGGATTGCAAGGGACCCCTGACTGGTCCACAAACACATTCTCTTCACCCATGGCCTTGTCTCAAAGCTGGCTTAGAGAAGCTATGTCTTGATACTTAGTAATAAAACTTTCTTGGAAAGCAAGACTGCCAAAATTTAAGTGGTAGATTTTTATGACCAGGATTACGGTCCATTAAGGAACAAGGATGAAAATACCAGCTCATTTCATTTTGATCTCTGGTCTAGGCTAAATCACCATTCTATTTCCAATTAAGTTTCCACAGGAAAAATGCCAATGTTTCTCCTCCAGAAACAACATTCCTGGCACTTTCCCAAAAAACCCACCATGGTCTGAAGCCACATGTTCACAGCATTGAGATTCTATGGCTTTGTTTTCTCCAAGAACATAAAGGACCTGTAAATAAAGTGAGTCTTCAACTTAGATTTTTTTGCGTTCGAAAAGAGAATATATGAAACATATTCAAACCAAATGGGACATGGGAACCATTTGATAACAGGGAATGGGGGTTCTTCCCTTTGAGGATCTTCCTGGCTTTGTGCCTCGTGAAGATGGACAAGGATGGCTGATTAACACAGTGAAGCCACCATGACCATGAAATGCAATTCAGCTTCTGCCTTTAACCTGCCCCACAGCTCAGGGAATGGGCATCAACAACCTGGTTCCTCCATTCTTCTCACACGGATAAATTCCAACAGTGGTTCCCATGCATGGCCAAGAAAAGTCCCCTCCCTTCTAGATATGCTGTGGTCATTTTTGAGAACAAGGTGCATAGGTGTCTTAAGGGCATCCTAGACAAATCCTAATGGGTATGACCTTTAGCAAGGAGAAAATTAGGATTTCCTATTAAACAGCTGAGGAAGGCTTGGGTCTGCCCCACCCTTCAGGGAGGGGTCAAGGTTGTAAGCTATTCTTTGGATTTTTTCCAGTGATAAGTAAAAAGTACTTTTGTAGCATATACTGAAATAAATTTCCATCTAACCAAAGAGCTCTCATATGTATGTAAGGAATCTCTCAAATTCTGTTTGAAATGAATTAAATAAAAGAGCTAATAAACTAGTTTTACAAGAAACACCGAAGAATCATACCAATAAAGTAATCTAACAGGTCATCGAAAAAGGTCATCTTCAGGTAAACATGAGAAAGCCCGACTTTTCCCAAGAAAGTTAAGGAATATCTTTTTGAGAATATTTTTATCAAGCCATGAGATTTCAAATAAACTCGAAATCAATCGAAAGTTCCAAGATCACCTAGCTTTATGTGTGTCCTGTTATGTCAATGCATATTAGAAAACACATTCACCTGTTTCTACACATACAGAGAAAAAAATATCCTTCTTCAACAACCAGGACCAAATGTTTTTAATAAATAATTAAGGACTAATACAAATTCCTGCGACAACTATGATTTGAATCAAATTGTTTTTCTGTCTCTCCCCTTCTCTTCCCATGGTCCACTCCAGAATACATTTGTCCCAAATGATCACTTGGTTTATCTTTAGACAAGAGGGTGTGTGAGAAACAGTATTTCCATGGGAAAGATTTCCTTTCTGTCTTTACCCAAGCTTTGAGATTTTGAGGATGGAGGAATAGGAGATGTTATATAGACAAGGAAGACAACCCAGATCTTGTTTCCACATGGATTTTCTGCTTGATGTTTGTGTTAGTTCCACAACTCTTACACTGCTGGACAGTTAGTATCCCCTCCACTACACACTAGAATCACCCCCAGGGCATTGTGACATTTCCAGCTTCTCCCTGAGGTTATCCTCCTGAGAACCCCTGTATTGAGCTATGCTAGACCACTCACAGCCTCTAAAACACTCCATACAATACTGTGCCTGTGGATGACCGCATGTTCTGTTCTTATAACTGAGATGTTCACCTGAGCTTACTTCCTGGCTGGTTGAAAAACCACTCACCCTTTCTAATTCTGAAGAGGCTTCCTCCCTTCTCCCCATGTCACACCTCCCATGTTGCACTTTGAATATTGCAGTGTAGTAGCCAATGGGGTCCTGTACAAATAACTGAAAACCTAACAGTAGTTTTGAACCAAAAAACAAATACAAAGCCTGAAAGTGAGTGAACTCAACTCTGTTTCAGCAGCTCAATTTTATTATTTAAATTTCATACATTTTTCCTTCCTTCAGTTCAACCAGCCTCAGCATTTTGGCTTTTCATCCTCTTGCCAACTGCCTCATGGTTTCAAGATGGCTGCTAAAGCTCTAGCATCATGCTCTCACATAACTATGGCAATTAACAAAGAAAGGGGTGGTCAGAAGGCTTTCTCCCAAACATGTTCTACATTTTTATCTGGGAAGTAAACCTATCACCACAGACATCCTCCATGTCCCATTAGCCAGAACTGTTGGAAGGTGAATCTCTATCAAGGGATAACAGGTGCAGTGTATTGTATCAATCATAGTTCAACAACACTCTTAAAATTCCCACAACTAAGGTGTTGTAACTGTTATTAGCAGCATAGTTTACAATAGATAGAGATACCATTGTTTAAAAAATAAAACTCCTTAGCATATAGAGAGCACTTAATTAATATATTTGGAATTAAGAGTACCTTGGGGTGGGGCGAGCAAAATGTCCTGAAACCATCAAATTCCTATCATCCAAAGTTGTTCCTCTATTATTTGTCCCTCAAGGATGCTGGACCACTTTATAACTAGATGATGATAATAAAATAACTATATTTTACAGACCACTTTGCAATGGTCTTTCATTTAACCTTAACATCTACCTTGGAAGGGAATAGAATTATCCCTAATTTACAAGGGAGAACAGAGGTGCAAAGAGGATAAGTCATTTGCCCGAGTCCACATACCTTAAGTAGCTCAAGTGAGGCTACATCCCAGACCTGCCTGGCTACACCTGCTCCTATCACGTCCTGCTCCCATTCACCCTGGGGTCCCTCTGAGCTAGAAATACCCCAAATCTTGGGTAAGACTCCATGAAATCCCCTGCCCTGACCACCCCAAAAATAAGTAAGCTCCCGCACCTCCCTCTAAGCAGTTACAGAATCCCTCCAACATCTAGACTGCAAGAATGAGCCAGGAAATAAACAGTCTTTCTAACCTCACTGTAACGTTGACTGACTCACACACTTCAAGAAAACATTTCAGGACTTCATATGGATGGAGAAGACCCAACTTCTCTTGAAAGCAGAGACATTTTAAATACTTGGTTAGTATAATGAAATCCAGTGAGTATTAAATAAAAGTGTTTATTGAGGGTCCAAAATGGGTTGGCTCCTAAAAAAAAAAAAAAAAAAAAAAAAAAACAGAAACAAAAAACCCACAAAATCAGACTTAGATGTCTACAGAAACCTTGTTTCTGTACACTTCACTGACTCGGTTATGAAATAAATATAAAATAGACTCATATGTTATTCCGAGTAAAGATAACGAGGCAGACCCTTTTTAGACTTAAACTCATACGCTCAATTATGAAAAGCATTAATAGAAATGTTCCCTGAATGTTTATAAGGTGTTTACTCAATTTCTACACGGAAAATCAGGACACCTTGGTACTGAAAATATTTCATGCCCAACAGTTATACAAAACCACTATTTCTTGGGTTTATAGCCTCTTTTAATTTCTTTGTGGAAATCTCCAGACCTCAACTACATTCCTTGAAATTTTACAGGCCACAGGAGGAACAGAAATCAGCTCAAAATGAATATGTGTATTCAGAAATGCTTTGAGATTTTTTTCAACTTTTCAGGTACCTCATACAAATTAATCTTCTGAAGGGTCCTGGTGGTCTCTGAATCATAGCTTCACTGCCCCCACTTCGCAGCACCCCCACTGTATTCTCTTGATAGGAAAAACCGCCAGATCATTAGGGAAGAAAAAGTTTATTGAGTCAAATCTGGGAGGGCCTGCACAAGGTCAGGAGCAGGTACCACCGGCTTTACATAATTTTTGCATCTGCACCGATTTGATTTAAGGTTATAAGTGGAATTTATTGGTGAGCATTGCATTATAAAAAGTGGTTTATACCAGATTGTCTCATATTTATTATGATTCAGTCAAAAGTGAATTGTACACATGCCATTTGCAATGAGCTGATACAAAGGAGAGAAAATTGGCCCTTGAAAAGCACACTTCTCCTCCCTTCCATTGTCCTTAATGGTTTACTTGGGTGGAAGAAAAATTGCTTTAATGTTAAAACTCTATCATTTCCTTACGGTACTGATTACCAAATGGAAATTGTTCGGAAAAAAAAAAAGCAAAAAGGTGTTGAACCCAATGTATTAGGATAATGGTAACAGAGAAAAATAAAATTGTTGAGCAAGATGTATAAAATAAAAGAAATTATTTTGTATCTCCAGGAAGGAAATACATTTAGAAATGCAGGATAAAACATTCTGGAATTTTAGGTTCTTAACAAAAACAAAACCCAAAAAAAAGTTATTCACCTAGCATTTCTTATAGGTTGTATCTCTAACAGGAATTGGCAACTTTTCCAGAATGATACAAGAGGTTTGTCCCATGCAACTGGCCTGCTTAGGGAGGGAGGGGAATGCAAACCTATGACCCTCTTAAGTAGGATGACAACTGAAAGCAACTTAAAGGCCACTGAGGACTTCTCCAGGTTTTTAGGAGGCAAATTGGGCATTATTACTTTTTTCTACACCAATCTTGCCATTTTTCACCAGAAATTTTAAAACCCCTGGTTGACATATCTGAATTACTGATTCTACAATTCCAAGAGTCAATAACATGCTCCCAAGCTGATAGGAACATCAGAATCCCCCCTCAAACTACAACCAGTTTCCCAGATTCTAGCTTATTCCTCTGTTCATATATTCTTTGTCATGGTTATAATTTTACTGAAGTTCAATAGAACACAGAAAACAGAAAATTTACTTCTTAATTGATTGATACTGTAAACGAGTTGAAGGCTTATGACCAGATGTGTCCCTAATAGCTGCCTCAGAGTTGGGAGAGTGAATATAGTTTGGCAGTGTCTTCACCCAGTTTTTTTACAGAGGCCCCTCACGACCTCACAGGCACACTGGATGCTTTTAGTTAGGTTGCGTTTTGTTTTCTCTGCCTCTTACCATTCACCATGTGGTTCAATATCCTAAACGGTCTTTTTAAATAATATGTATGGATAGAATAATATGATGTCTGAGATTTGCCTCAAAATATTCCAGGGGATAAGGGAAATCAGGGAGCTATAAATGAAACACAATTGACTGTGAGTTGGTAATTTTTGAATGCGGGTGATGGGTACAAAGGAAGTTTATTATACTTTTCTCTCTGTTTTGTATTATGTTTAAAATTTCCCATAATAAAAGGCATTTAAATATTGTTGTTTGGGGTTTTGGTGTTGTTTGGGGTTTCATTTTGGTTTGATTCAGTTTTTGAGAATTTACATGCATCTCTCTAATGCACAGCTGGGCTAAGGGTCTGGTCCACTCTGGACGGCTGTGGCTGGGTAGCCCTTGGCAGACAGAGTCAGGGCACAGACACTACATTTTTATTATGACTAGATGCAGCTACTGATCCATGAGCCAGAGCCAAGGCTGAGTCCTATAAAACCCAGGCTGTGGGATTCCCTTTGAGGCAGAACTGTATCCATTGGTCAGAGAAGGCTGCTTGGAGAGAGCTCTCAGCGCCTCCACCCCACACGTGCAAGTGACTCCCGGGGGATTAACTGGTGGATGAGGAGAGGCTGTTCAAGTCCAGGGAGAGAAGGGGAGAAGGGGGAGGGAGAAAAAGGGGCACGCGGGACATCTAGCTCCCAAGAGAACTCTCCCTCTCAGCTCAAAAGTGGAAAGCTAAGTCCACGCTGGGTCTGTCACCGGCCTGGCAAACAATGGATTAACTAGGGCTGTTTGAACTTGAAGAACTGAGAATCCAAGACACAAGAAAAGGAAACTATCTGCAAATATATCTTGCATTAAAATGAATCTCACTTTACTTCTTTTCTCTTCCCCCAATACTTCAAAAAGAAAATTCCTTCGCTGAAGGGTCTCCAAGGTCTTCTTGATTTTCAAAATTAATCTCTCTCTGGATCTGTTACTAGAATGTGGAAAGTGCAATGATTCCAGAATAATATGTTTTTCCAGGAATTTTAAGACTAGAACATCCCTATGTTCTCGACACAGCTCTGCCCTTTGTAAACAAACCTCAGAAAATATGTCTGTAATGGGAAAGGCACTGGGTGCCCTGGGAGGCTTTGTTCCTTTCTATCTCTAGTGCTTTTTTCTCTAGTGTTACGAAAACCTGATCCATTTATATAAAAGTGTAGCCATCAGCAAACTGTGCCCTTACAAACGTCAATGTCATAGTTGTTAGATGAAAAACGATTCTCGTCACCTCAAGGAGTGATCTCCAATATTTTTTAATCGTCCAGCCCATCAGTGAAAAAATGTAGGGCACACACACACATCGAATATTTTCATATTTATCTACTTATCAATTATGACCCTGTTGTAATAATAGGAAATTAGTGACCAACAAGTATGTAACAGTGTGCCAGGCTCCCTTCCAAGCATTTTACAGACATGAATGCTTTTCATCCCCACAACAACCCTACCAAGTGGGTAATATTTTCCACTTTGCCAATGAGGAAACTAGACACAGAGAGGGTAAGGAATTTACCCAAAGGAATACAGCTAGGAAGTGGCAGAGCCTGAATTCAAACCTGGGTCATCTAGTTCCAAAGTCTCTCTCTTAACTAATAAGTTGGTACCTGATAGAACTCGGGAGGTGGGTGGGGGGTGGAGGGGAGGGATCCGAGGAGCCATCAAAGAATGAGATCTTAAAAATAAAATTAGAATTTCCACCATCTTCTCCCAGGACCCACAGTGTGTCATCTTGCACACGCCCAGGGGTTCCTACAGCTAAACTAAAATGGAAACCAGGCTTGAAAATCTCCCAAGCAGCAAAACCATTTAAGCCACATAAGGAAAACTAAACCTAGCTTATTTCATGAACATAAGAGAAACTTGTTATTTCTTGTAAATGCCTCTGATAATCATAAAAGAAATTTAAGTCATCTTCCTCAAATGGTATAAGATAATCACTTTTTACCCCCTGCCATCTGGAAACCCCACTGTAATAACCAATCATTGTCAAGGTTAAAGTGTCCTCATTTTCACTTTATAAGCCATCCTCTAATGTTGCGCCTCTGAGCTTCATACCAGTTTTGGATTTGAAGATTCCCAGGTCTCGAACTGTTCTTTTGTGCACAGTAAACTCTTACTAAATACTATTTTATTGATCTGGTTTTCATTTTTACTATTTCTGGATTTCCAACATTGCCTTCCCCTCCCAGTACCAGTTTGGAGCCCATTGACCTAAATGTCACTCCTTGGAAGTTGGCACTAAGTCCCCTGGGGGCAAATTTTGCCTGGTATTCAGTGCAATCAGGGTGATTCAGGGCCCTTGATGAAGGAAGTAAGTTTCTATGTTGTAATGGGTTGTCTTGGTGCAGACCAATGTTCTCACTGTCTTCCAGCTACATTTCTGAGTACTATATACTCTGCTTATACTCATACTATCATTTATTGTTTGAAGAGCTTTGTCTTACATTGTCAGGAAAAAAAAAAGGGGTGGTGAGGAGTAAGGTGATCATTCACAATAGTGTCTTGGAATCACAGAAGGGAGCTTAAGCGATTGTCTGGCACCCAGGTCCCATCTCTGGACACCAAATACAACGACAAACTATAAATGCAGTCCCTGTTGGCTATCCAAGGAGAGCATTCTCGTGGCATAAGTCTTCCACTCCCCTTCTCCACCACAATCAAAGTCAACACCCAGGAGATCTAGTGATATTCAAAAGTAGGGATACACTAAACTTTCCAAATGCCCAAACCAAGACAAAATTAAAGTGTGACAATCCTGGTGAACTAAGAAAATCATGTAAACAATGTGGGCATCAAAAATGTTTCTGTTGCCCTCTCTAAGGAGAGAAGAAAGCTAACTAGCATTTTCTAAAGGCCCCCTACATGCCAGATATTTCATATTCTTTATCCTACAATAACATAATTGCAAAAATAAGGAAACTGAGGCACAGGCTTGACCTCACATCAAGACTTATACCCCCTATGAGGCCCTATATGATGGGGTCCCTGGATGCCCTGTGACTCCACTCCCTACTGTTTTCTGTTAGTCACCTCGTGCCACCTACACTGTCCCATTTGCTGCTCCTCTAGCATGCCAAACCAGCAGCTTCTTCAGGGCCTTTGCACATGCTGCCTCCTCAGCCTGGAATATACCTCCCCAGAGACTCATCGGCTTGCTCCCTTACTTCAACATCCCCTCCTTGAAAAATTGTTCCCTGACCTCTGTAATAGCACCTCATTCTACATCCCTTACTTGCTTTTTTTTTTTTGCTTCAAAAGCCTATGTGATATCATGTCATACATAGCTATTTGATATACTGATTCCCCCCTCAAAAAAAGAAAACTCTATAAGTATAGAAATATTATCTAGTTTGTCCTGCAATATAATCTCAATGCCTAGAATGGTGCCTGGGGCACAGTGAGCCCTCAAGAAGTATCTATGGAATTAATTCAATAAGTAGTGTATTCCCAACACAAATCCTCCCGACGATGAAAGCCCTCCTAGATTCCAGCTTCATAGGAACCACCCAAGTGACTTATTCTCAGGACCTGCTGCTTGACGAAGCCAGCCCTACCTACTCTCCGAGGCCTGTCCGTGCACACACACGCGGCCCAGGTCTGGAAACATCCTCCGACACTTCAGGGTGAGGCTGAGAGAGATCACCTGAGCCTGCACATCATTCTGCCCCAGGGACCTGTCATGGAGTGGGAAGCCCAGGGGTCCCCTCTGAGGAGCACTGCCTCCTGTCCGCCCTGGCTCTGGGGCATCGCTTCTCTTCTCTGATTCCATCACACAGAAAGTTAGCTTAGCAAACACCCAAGGGAAATGCTGGGAACATTTCAGACATGGCAAGGCAGACACAACCATGTCATGGTGAATGTCACAGACAAGGCCAAGAAAATGAAAAACGGCACTGCTTCAGTAACGCAGAAAATTCCAGAAATCAGGTCAAGCCAAAGGTGGCTTTTCAGTGAACATTAAATCAAATCCTCTATTAAGTGCTGCAAGGTCCTTGGAGGGCAAGAGTGTACCCACTGTCGTCTATCCGGGGATGTGTATGTATCACTTATGTTTTCATTTAAAAGCATGAAGGGAGATGTTAAAAGATAATAATAACATTGACCTTAAAAGAGGCTCAAATTGCAGCTTAGTAGTTTGTCTTTGTGATTTGGGTGGGCCTAAGGAAACTTAAAAGAGCAAGTTGAAAGAACTAGTGGTGATAAAATTCAGTTGGGAGTAACTTCCTTCTGCGGAAGTGGTTTCCCCTGAAGTTACGGCAGGCAGGTGAAGGTCTCCTTCCTGCCAGGCGGCTCTGTGCACTCTGAGCTGGTCTAAGGACAGAGCAGGATTTTCATGGGCCCTGACGAATGGATCAATACATTCACTGCTCCTGCAGTCATCGTGTTTCCCACAATGACTGTCCGCCAGTGGCTGTCTGCCAGCTGAAGGAAGGAACAGGGGCTCTGTGGCCCTCATTTCCATCAGACCCAGTTCTATGTTATAAATGAAGATGCAATGCATTCCAGGAATGGATTAAAAAAAAAAAGTGTACCCCGTGCAGTGGAATATTATTCAGTCATAAAAAGGAATGAAGCACTGATATAAGCTACCACATGGATGAATCTTGCAAACATTATGCTAAGTAAAAGAAGCCAGTCACAAAGGGCCTCATAGTCTATGATTCCATTTATGCGAAATGTCCAGAATAGGCAAATCTACAGAGACAGAAAGTAGATTAGTGGTTGCCTGGGGCTAGAGAGCCGGTAGAGTAGAGGCATAGTGGGTGATAGCCAAAGAATGAGGGGTTTCTTCTTGAGATGAGGAAAATGTTCTAAAATTGACTGTAAGGATGACTGCCCATATCTGTGAATATGCTAAAAGCCATTGAATTGTACACGTTAAATGGGTGAATTGTATGGTATACAAACTATATCTCAATAAAGCTATTTTTTAATTGAAGTATCGTTAATTTACAATGTTGTGTTAGTTTCAAGTGTACTCAATAAAGCTCTTTTTAATCAAAACAAAAAAGACAAAATGCCTAATCCACACATGCCACAATCAGTCCATCTTGAAACATAACTTTGAGTATTGTTTTCCAACTGTGGTTTAATCATAAAATCCACTTAGTGCATTGTATTGAGCATTTTTAAATAATAAAACAAAAAGAAAATAGAATATAACAGAAAATATCAGAGGACACTGTACAGAGTAAAGGTACGTATCCTTTCCTAAAGCTGTAATTTTCACTTGGTCTGTGTGCACCAGGTCACATGTGCTAATTCAAAAACTTGTGACGTATTTTATGAAGAGTCCTCAAGTGACCTCCTTTCCTCATGCGTCTGATCAGTCTAGGTGACTCTGTTGCACAACTCTAGACAGCTCGGGCTTTGCTCATCAATGTCCAGAGTCAAAGCCATCACCCCATTTTCCCTGGATGGCCTCCCAAGCTATCACACTTGACGAGTGGGTCTGTGAAATGGAAATCCAGATTTTGCCATCAGTATTGATGACAGATGGAAATGTTCTATTCTCCCTAACAATCATTCTGTCCAGAGTGCTTGGGTGTCTGCCCTCCTCTGCATGAAATTTGTGCTCGCTGATGGCATGGGGTTCCCTGCCACAGAACTCAGCAAGCCATACTCTCAAAACCAAGTTGCTCCTAGGATGCAATAGAAAATAAGATGTTTCTATTCATCCTTTCATTTATTGATGCAGCAAATATCTTGTGACTGTCCGCTATGTGCCAGGCACACTGGACATACAATGGTGAGCAAGACAGGCATGGTTATTGCCTTCCCAAAGCCCACAGCCCCATCAGAAGAGAGGGATGCTCTCAAGTTCTTTTTAGAACTGACAATCAGTTGCTGCGAGACCTTTGGCAAACTATTGCACTCTGCCACTGTAAGGTGAGTTTGCTGAGAAACTGGGTTTTCTGGTCCACTGAGACCCATAGGGTTTTAGAGCTGGAAAGGGCCCTTACAGACCAGCTCCCCCATTTCACTGATGAGTTAACAGGGCCCAAGAAGTGACATCCTTTGCCCACTGACACACGACCAGCCAGAAGCACACCTTCCAGCACCCCTACCCCACCCCCTGCCCCATAACAAAGCTGAACAGGGTCTATTCTTTATGAAGAATTGAGAGATCTTCAAAGGAAGCACCTTACATCCTGAACTTTCCGGAGAGGTGGTAGTTCAAAATGTTCAAGCTGCAACTAATGTGAAAAGAACCCAAACCATATTTGGACCTTACAGAAGGGTTTTCAACAATATGAAGCCCAGGGAATGAGAACAGCAGGAGCCCCAGTTACATTCCCCTCCAGCCTCCTAATAAATCTCCTTTTTCCTTTTTGAAGTTTAAGTGCTCCCTTCTTGAGTGGTCCTCTGATAGCCAGGACCCCTTTCGGCAACAAGGGCTGTGTTCTGTTCCCAGGCCTGGGCCTTCAGCGTGCATTTGTCTGGTTGGTTGATGGTTGTTTGTTTGGTTGATTTGTTGATTGGTTGGATGGATGGATGGATGGATGGATGGGTTGTTTTTCCTTTTCTTCTATCTCTTAAAAATCTAGCCAGCATGCTAGGAGCTCTTGGTTTAGCTTCCCCAAATACCAGAAGTTTCCCTAAAAGTCTGTCCCATTAAACATAAAATCTACAGAACACACACCAAGCTACTTTTTCTCTCCCCTAATAAATCAGGTAAATTACGTCTTTTGTTTTTAAGACCATTTCAAGTTCACTCTTAACATCTTAGTTAAGGTATTATTTATGTTGCGATTTAATCAAGATTTAATCCACTTTTCAGCACACAATCGTATCCCAATATCCCTGAATTTTTCACCTGTTTTATTAAAGTTGAGGAGAAAGGTAGTTTTCCTCAGACACAGCTCTGATCATTTCCAGATTGCGTGTGTTTCTCTGGCATTTTAACCCACCTGAGTTTATAAAGCCCACTAAAATAAATAACAGTTTTGTCTGCAAAGGCCTGGGCTGCATTAATATATGCATAGAGAAATCTTTGTTTATCTCCACTTTCTAAAAACATAAGAGTCTTCTATAAATATGTGTATACACAGCAGAAACCATGTGAATCTCCTGGTAAATGTTTGCCTTCACACTCCTGGGGCATTCTGTACACCAGATGGTTCCGTCAAAACAACATCTCACACACACACACACATTTGAGCATCGTGCCTCCCCATTTTTTTTCAAATTTTTTGAAATTTTTTTCTCCTTTCATGCATGAGAAAGAACGTAGAAATACTTAGAATAATGACCAGTATGTTCTGTGTTTACTGCTGCTTTCCCTCACTAGAGATTAACTCGTAAAACCTTACTCCAAATTAAACAAACTCAGGCTCTCTCGCAGCCGGTCAAAAGCTCCCACTTCTACTGAAGGAAGCCTTGACTCCCATCTCTGAGAGGCTAAATGGGCACCCCGAAGGCAAGATAACAGGGTCTCACTTTGTCTCTCTATGTTCTGCAAGTCCTTGGAGGTGCCAAAATTCTCGTCTGGACTCTGGCACCCGTAGCCCTTCACCTGGAATTAGAATAGAAGCTGGGAGAACCACAGACTATATTTTAAAACATTAACATCTCTCCTGCTGTTTTCAAAAAATTATCTGATTGCTCCAATGATGATTATTTAGAGAATTTGGACAGTCAAGGATTTCACCGATAGGTAAAGAAAAAGAAGGCATCTTTGACTGTGGCAGAGAACTTCCAAAGAAAACCAGGTCTAGAATAGATTGAGGAACTCTCTCACCATCCTATCTTTTCAGCTGTGACTTCTTGGGGGATAATTAGATGTTGTCTTTGAAGAATCCAAACGAAAGAATGTGTATTAAACCATCTAGTTCTGTGCCTAGGGTACAGTATATTCTCAGTGGATACAAATTCCTTTGGAATCCCAGACCTGAGTCTGTAATCTAATGATGCATATAAAAGACCCTGAGAAAGAAAACAAAAAGTCTCAAGGTCATGTCATTCCAGCCCTGACCTCAGCAGTCTGTCTTCCTCTCCGCAGCACTTGGGTTTCACAGCCTCCAGCCCCCCAGACAACATATTTACCTGGAAGAAGCTTAGAGAGGATTTTAATTTTAGAAGGGCATTTATAAAGATCATTTGATGCAAGCCCCCTGCTTCCTACTCCTAACGGCCTGCTTATTTTCAAACAGGCCCGCCTGGAGCCAGGGGGATGTTTTTGTGTGGTCCAGTTCCCGTTTTATGGATTGTTCCTGCACTCTGGAATCCCTGGAATACTTCAATTACAAAAATTACCATGTGCTGGGTCCTTTCGGGTTGACAAGACTGCCTTCCTTTCTCTCTAAGCTGAATTGTGTTTGTTTACATAGGAAATGTACTCCTTCTGAACATTCAGACTGTTTCAACATCCACTTAGATAGCCCCATTAAAAATAGGAGGTTAAAAAAATTAAGAAGGGAGGCAAGGAGAGGACAAAGAAAGTGTATCTGTAGATTCTAACCATGAATTTTATTCAGAACAAACTCGGAAAATAAGGGGGTGTTCTTCCTTCCATTGTTGAGACAATGCCCTGCTTGTTCTCAGAGGGCTACCTCACCTTGCATCGCTGGTCACATTGTACAGAGTGATTTTCCTGTTTAAAATCTGTGCTTTCTTAAATGTTATCTTTTCAAAGAAAAATTAGATAACCCTATGTCCCCAGACTATACCCTATTTGTTTGAATAGGAAACGCTAATATTTTTCTACATGTTTGGTATCGGTGTCAGTGGTAACTCAGGTTGGTGGTTAAGACTAGACCCTTTAAGCTCTGGGAATCTCACTGGCTGTCTTCCAGGAGCCCGGAGGTTCATGGTGATTTTGAATAATGATCTCCATAGCTATGTGAATTATCTGTATTATTCAGCAAGAGGGAAAGAAAGTTAGATTTACCTTTTTGGTTTGTAATTAATGTGTCTTTAAATATGTCATTTTATGAGGGGTTTTCTTCTTAATTTCTCTTCTTTACCCCCACGCCCATGTTACTTTTGCCTTTCAGCCAGCCCCCTGGCAAACCAACTTTCCAAACTCCTTGCAACTTCTAAAGACCCATGTTTCGTTAATCATCACCACCCAAGGATCTCTGCCTGTTCATCCGTTTCTACATTCTCATTGGTCTAAGGCAATGTCTGTCACATCAGACAGAACCCCACCCCTTCCCGTGAGTCTCAAGCTGTGTTCAGGCCCCTGTATCTGACAGGGAGGGAAGCAGGAATAGCAGCAGAAACACATTTCTATAAAACCAGATTCTCCATGTGAACAAGTTTTCCACTGGGACACAACCACCATGCCCTCTGTAGGCAGCGGTTGCCCATTCAAAATTTTTAAGTGTAAAGCTTGTCATTAGCACCCCAAACTTTATTTTTTGGTACCTTTGCTTCAAACCCACATGTCGAAGAACCCAGTACCATCTTGCTTCCCCGTATGATAACCTACTCCTAGAAAATCTAGCATCAGGCATATATAACTTAATATAGACTTAGCTGGTATGTTTCCTCTCCCAGGGGAAAGTAGATTCAGAAACCCATATTTACCTAAGAATGAAGATGTTTTCCTGCTAATCATGTTTCAGCCATCAGTGCTCAGATGACAGAAGTAATACTTTAGGTAATAAGACATATTCCTGGTCACCAAAATCACCAGATAAGTGGCTTGCTGCTCCACTGGAGCAAGTAAGGCCTCTCCTAGAAACCTAACATGTCTGTTTAAACCCAAAGCTTCAAACCTGTGTTAAATGATAACACTCCTCGCCTGCCTCTCTTTACTCAAAACCAATATCCTTAGCTGAGTACCTGTCAAATACAAATAAATAACATTTATTCCCACTATTGACTACAGTGCAGAACGACAATGGCCAGAAGCAGACTAACGGCGCAGTCAGGGAAGCCTAAGCCTCAAGGCCTTTCCAAGATCTAGGGAGAGGACCTGGCAATTTTATATTCATAATTTTATATATTTTTAGAGAATGCCACAAAATTATATAAGCTTCAGGTCCCACAAAACCTAGATCTACTCTGTCATGAATTGAACTGTATTCCCTCAAAATGTATATTTTGAAGCCCTTGCCTCCAATGTGACTGTATTTGGACATACAGCCTTTAAAGAGGTAATTAAGGTAAAATGAGACCTTAAAAGTGGGACCCCAATTCAATATAACTATTGCCCTTATAAAAAAAAATAGAGAGACACCAAAGACGCACTCACACAGAGAAAAGGTCATGTGAGGACACAGTGAGAAGACGGCCATCTGCAAGTTGAGGGAGAGAGGCCTCAGGAGAAACCAAGCCTGCCAACACCTTGATCTTGGACTTCTAGCTGCTAGAACTGGGAGAAAATAAATTTCTGTTGGTTAAGCCACCTACATTGTGGTATTTTAGTACGGCAGCCCTAGAAGACTAATAAACTCCCTTAGAAATTAGGAGCCATGTTTTAACTTTTCACTAGCAACTTTTGTTAATGACAACATTCAGTGCTCAGTGACGTGCAATAAAACAGGTAATCTCATCCATAATCAAAACTACGCTGCTGACAGCACATGATTCACCACAACTGTTTGGAAAGCAAGTCTGAAACAAGTATAAGAGGCATAAAAATGGTCATTCTCATTGCCCCAGTTAATTCCTCTTCTGGGAATCTATCTCAACCAAATAACTCAGAATAGTCTTTAAAACATATACACAAAGAAGCTCATTAAAGTATTATTTACAACACTTGCCCATGACTACAAGCTATTCCCTCACCCACCATGAGTCACAAGTTGTATGGCCCTTGGATTTCTGGGAGAATCTCCCAGAGATATTTGCAGATTCCCAAATTTAACCATACATCTATATATGAAATTGTGTTAGTTTATTTACAAAGAATAATTGTTTCCATTCCAGTATGCATGCCCCTTGGCAATGTGATATTGCTTCTCCAACCTTCAAGAGGTAAAATCTATTTATCCATCCTTTGATCTGGGCTTGGCCATATCGCTTGCTTTGGCCTATGGAACATTGGCAAATATGATGGAAGCACATTGAAAAATGACAGAAATACTTGCACGTGAATTTTGCTTTCTCTTTCTGCACTTGAAACCATGAGACCACCATGAAACCAATCTAGCCTGCTGGAAAGGTCCTATGCTGGAAAACTGAGGCACACTGGCCAACAGCCTGCCAACCCCAGTTATGTGCTTGAGCCCCTCCAAGGCCATCCAGCCCCAGCCACGTCATCCCACACCAGAATTCTCCTGGCCATCTCAGCTAACCACAGAACCATGAGCTAAACAATAAATGTTTATTATTTTAAACTTCTAAGTTTTTGGTCATTTGTTATGCAGCAAAAACTAATACAATAATTTCCTCCATAAAACTCAAATGGGACAAATAAAGAATAGACAAACTATGTTAATATCCTGATATTGGGCAATCAGTTCATAGACTGGCTGGCTAGCTCCTGGACTCCAACCTTATGATTCGAATGCCGCCCAGTTCTTCACTGAAATTACTAATTATCACATGCCCTGGGCCTTTGGAATTGCTTAAGCTGAAATCTCAAATGACAAATCTGCAGATGCACATGGTCTGGTTTACTATAAAATCGGAAACCAGGTGAATGCACTACATTACATGGTCTCCCTCAAGTAGGACACTTAAAATTACAGCTATGGGGCTCCCCTGGTGGCTCAGTGGTTGAGAGTCCGCCTGCCGATGCAGGGGACACGGGTTCGTGCCCCGGTCCGGGAAGATCCCACATGCTGTGGAGCGGCTGGGCCCGTGAGCCATGGCCGCTGAGCCTGCACGTCCGGAGCCTGTGCTCCGCAATGGGAGAGGCCACAACAGTGAGAGGCCCGCGTACCGCAAAAAACAAACAAACAAAAAACAAAAATTACAGCTATGAAGAAAATATGGAAACATGAGAAACGTTTTGATGGAACATTAAATGAAAAGCATAAGAATCAAATTTGTCCTTAACTTATGATGACAAATATGTGAAGAAAAATACATAAATAGTTACACTGAGGGAAAAGACAATAAAGAATTTTACCAAAGTACATGAGTAGATGCTTTAGGATGTTGGATTATGAGTAATTTTTTTTCTTTTATATATTTTCTGTAAGATAATTATATTACCTTCGTAAGTTAAAAAATTAATATATAAGGTTTTTTAAGTTGTAATCTGATTAGGGGTAGAACCCATCTGTTTGCTTTATAATTTTTAACCTTGCTAGCCTACAAACTCTCTCTGTTAGTTTGAAACCATAATATCCCAGAAGATGAAAAGGACTATAGTTTTCTGATTTATTTGGATCTTGCTAATATTGCAGTGGAGCTTTGCAATATCAGTTTAAACCTAATTTAAACCACCTTTTGAGACCAGGGCAAGTCTAACCTCACTAAATTATAAATTGTTGAAGCCTCCTTGCTGAGGTCCAGTTTGATTCAGATCTAAGCTGAGTGCAGGGGCAAAAATCATGCTGCCATGTTTTTAGGCCATAGCTGCCTTGAGAGATGGCTCCAAATCCAGTTATCTAGGTTGGAATGAGTAGACCTTAGCTATTTTCTGAGAAAATACAGGCCTGAAGCTTCTGCTAACTAGTGCACAATTACACCCACAGTCAGGAAAGCACTGCAAAAGAAAAAGATAATACAATAAGGCTCAAGTGTTTTTCTGTGGCCCCGCCCCTGCCTTGGGCAATCTCTTCACAGAGCAATTCCTTTGACTTTTGACTTCAGCAAGTTCCTATTTTGAGCCAGTCTTCCCTCATCTCACATCCAATCATTGCAGAATGTGTCCAAATGAGTGAAAACATGTATTTCATCTCCAAGAAATTTTCTTGTGAAACTTAAGCAGAAAAGACTCTGGTCAGTTTGTGCTCCAGCCTCTCTCAAACTATCACCATGGATTTCCCACATCACTCAGTCAGTTTAACATAAATTCTTACTAGAACTGTGTCAGTCTCTATTAATAAACATGGTTCCAACATACAAATTCAATCACTTTATGAAATCTAATATGTCAAATGGCAAAACCATAACATAGAAAGTTTATGTAATTAGAATATTAAACAACTGTCACTCAGTTGTAATACGTTCAATTCCACAGCAGCAAATGGCCCCATTAATATGGAAAGGAGCAAGATTCCATCAGCTTTATTGCTCTGTCCATCAGCCACCCTGGGGTCGTTCTAAGAGCTAAACTTGATTCCAGGGAAAGGTCCGCCCTGAGGAAAAAAAAGCGGGAGGGGGGAGAGCAACCAAGTTTATAAAATTTCAAGCCAGAATTTTAACCATTTGCATGCTGCCAGTTGGCCTTTTTTACTTGCCAGACACTGTACCTCCACCCAGCCGAGTGTCAGGACTGCAAGACTGCAGAGTTGGACTGGAATTTTCCAGAAAACGGTAAGCTTGCACATCAATGTTTATAGCAGCATTATTCCCAATAGCCAAAAGGTGGACACAACCCAAGTACCCATCAACAGATGAATGATAAACAAAATGTGGTAGATACATACAAGGGAATGTTTTTTAACTGTAAAAATAAGTGAAATTCTGATGCATACAACAACATGGATGAAACTTGAAAAGGGTATGCCAAGAGAAATAAGCAGACGCAATAGGACAAATATCGTATGATTTCACTCATGTAAAACACCTAGAGTAGGCAAATTCATAGAGACAGAAGGTTGAACAGAGGTTACCAGAGGCTGAGGGTAGGGGGGAACGTGGAGTTTTTGTTTAATGAGTAGAGTTTCTGTTTGGGATGATGAAAGAGTTCTGGAAGTGGATGGCGGTGATGGCGGCACAACAATATGCAGGTACTTAATGCCACTGAATTCTACACTTAGAAATTATTAAAATGACCAATTTTTTGTATATCTTCTATCACAATAAAAACATTAGAAAACAAAGGCTTGAAAGACCATGTATTTGGATAAAAAGAAAATGAATGCAAATTAGACAATACTGTAGTGCACATTTCCATCCCTCTGCAACACTTTCCCCATCTTTTCAGTCTTCATTAGCAGAATTTCTTCAAGACCCCATGTAGTATCTCTTATCTTGAAGGTGAGAAGACTAAGGAATAACAAATTGTCCCAAGTTAACCCCAAGCGGGGTAGTCAAATGACGGCACCCTCATTTCCATCCTATCTTTTAGCCCAATGGCCTGCATCTCATAACTTCAAGGTTATGGGACACCTCATGCTGCAGAGAAAGAATGTGTCCCTAATTTTTTTTTTTTTTTTTTTTTTTTTTTTGCGGTACGCGGGCCTCTCACTGTTGTGGCCTCTCCCGTTGTGGAGCACAGGCTCCGGACACGCAGGCTCAGTAGCCATGGCTCACGGGCCTAGCCGCTCCGCGGCATGTGGGATCCTCCCGGACCAGGACACGAACCCGTATCCCCTGCATCAGCAGACAGACTCTCAACCACTGCGCCACCAGGGAAGCCCTGTGTCCCTAATTTAAATTTTGTTTCTCTGCTTTCCATATAGCCAAAGCCCACAGAATGACGATAGCCAGCCATGTACATATCACATGCTCAGTAAGCAATTTTTCATCATTAAAAGCAATTTATTATTCACATATCAGATACCAAACTAGCTGCTACGATTAGTGGGTTAAACAGTTCAGTTCTGACTAATGTTGGAATCTGAGAAAAACAAAACTCATACAGAAAGAGACGTAAAACAACCAGGTAGAGATGCTTGATTTTATTATTTGAAGAAATACAAATGAGAATTCCTTAGCAACAGATTATTTAAGGAAAGAAAATGATGGTTGGGGAAGGGGGTGGTTTCTAAAGAGATTACTGATGATCCATCAGGATCAGAAGCCATGAGAACTTAAGGATTATTTTCCAAATCTGTTTTTTACAGCTCTTCAGGGCTGAAGATGTGTTAGCTAATAAAGAGGCATTGGACTTGCTGACATGGGAAGGTTTTAATGTCTGGTTCCCACTCATTGAAACTGAGTTTCAGAACTCTATATACTCCATTCACTCAGACTTTCAAAGGAATGTTTTTTCTAAGGTCAGTTCTAACACCTCAAGATGAATCAGAGAAGCATTTCCCAAAGTGTTCTCTGGGAAATTTGAGATGTACCTCAAGCAAAGGGTTCTGTGGTCAATTGATTTGGGAAATTCTGCTTAAAAACATCTCCTACTTGAAGATTTACTATGCACTTGGGCATTTAAACATCCCCTTCTCTGTAAGAGCATGATCCACTCCTCGCCTTTGCTGTGCTTGCCAGTGGGCAGAATCTACTTCCTGTCCCCCCCTGGGAGCCATGTGACTTGCCTTTGCCAGTGGAATATGAGCAAATATTATGTACACCATATCTAAGCAGAAGCTTTTAACGTGCTTGAATAATTTGGGTCAGCCTCTTTGTTCCTGCCCTCTGCTGTGAGAAGAATGTGTCCCAAATAAGGACTGTTCCTTCAACCTAGATCTTGGAATCAAAAGAAACATGGAACTCAAGCCAAGTCAAGCCAGAGCTGACCTACAGATCCAGAAGCAAAGAGTAATGTTAGGGGAAGATTTCAGGTCTGAAGACAAAAGAGAAATTCCCATAAAGAGCAGTCCAACACTAACTGCCAAAATATTAAACAGTGGTCAGGCAGCTGGTAGTTCAGGGAACCTGCTACTGGAAGGGATTTGAAAGTGAGGAGGAGAGAGGTGGCAGCCTTGAAGAATCATTCTTTCTGGGGGAGAATTAGAAAAATACATAAGGAGCCGTGTGCCTAGGAGATGTAGCAATGGAGGACAGGAAAGATGTAAGAAAGTAAAAAATAAGAAACCTGTAGAAACAAAAAGAAATACAACATCTCAGCCACTTCCAGTCTACCCCACCACCAGCACCACCAATATTATCCATTAAGGATACCGAACTTTACTGCAGAAAATGGTGCAGAATGGTTTTTTGTGGACAGAAAACTTGTCCACAGAATGCCTAGGAATAGGAAAAAATCCAACGAACTGTAAGCAATACCACTGTAAAAAGAAAACAAAACTGCAAAAGATATTTCAGTTAATTAAAACTCTCCCAGAAAAATCCAACCATGAAGCAGAGCTATGTATGACACAGTACTACAGATTGAATTATTTTCAAATAAACACATAAATACATATCTTCAAAAACTAAGACTAAAAATGGACAAGAAAGAGGAAGAAATATAATGAGAGTTCATTTTACTAAGGAAAGAAACAGAAAAGACAAAACCATCTCAGTAACTACAGGATGCCCAAGGGAGAATAGATTCAAATGGAAATTAAACACTCTGTAGAACTGATCAAATGAGTAAATGGGTTGGTGATGTTGATGGTCAGGGTTCTAACTATAAAGAAAAGACATACAACAATGGAATGGGGAACACAAGAAACTGTGGGGTTGAACTGGAATTGGCAGCATCAATATCAACTCATGATATTATTAATAACGTTTTAAATTTTTTAAATTCTAAAATCAGTTACACTCCAGTTAGCTGTGAGCACATCTGGCACCGCAGTCTTGGTCTCTAAATATCATTCCCAACTAAAAGGAACCAGGGCTCACTGAAGAAATGGCTGATTCCAGGGCTGGGGCAGGTAATGTAAAGATGAATCTGGAATTGTTTTTACACAGAAAAGAAGAAAGTACTCACAAAAATGACAGAGATATGTCAAAAAGAAGAACACAGGAGCCAGACTGAAAGAGTTCCTTCCCACTGGCCAAATCTGGGGTGATTTGAGCATCAAAACAAATGGTTTATAATCCATTTAATAAAATAGGAATCTGTGAGTAATGGATAAAAAAAGAGAAAAGGAGGAGAAGGGAAGGCCCTTTCATAAAGCAGAAATGTGAAAGGAGTGAGGATGCCTCCACTCACTCCCTTTATCCAGGCAACTGTGTTCAGGTCACAATCTGCACACCTGTATGCAGGTGGCCCCGGGGAGCAGAAAGAAGCACCTCATTGACCAGAAGTGTCTGAAAGACAGACTTCTCCAGAGAATTCATTACAGTCAGAGGAGCCAAAAAAAATAAATCTGGAAAAGGGGGAAAGAAGTGAAGTAATCAGAAGTAACAGATTACGAGGTGCTGATAAGACCCAGTGACAGGAGTGTGGAGTCTCAGCCCTGCTGACAACAGAAAAGAGAGCTGATAAAGAAACAAAAGACTACTTTGCAACTCAAAAGCCCTTGCAACCACAGAGCAAGGATAAGAATTATGTAGCATGAGCTACATAACTTCCCCTCTTGAATCATCACAGACATCAATCATGCCTCATGGAGCTTTTTCCTACTCCTCCTAGATGCATCCTCAGAATCTTTCTCAACACAACAACCCACTGGTTTTTCATCCAAGGCAAAGGACATCTTTTCTATTCGTGTGAGAGTTTACGAAGCTGGTGGTAGAAAGTGGAAGAAAACAGGAAGGGGAGCCTCTAGTGCTGAGTTTCAATTCAGTGCCCATGTAGGTGACAGACCTAAACTGGGAACTTTCATAGTAAGAGTATAGTACATTTTAGAGAGCTTACAACCCAAACAACTACTAAAATTTTAACATTATAGCAATCTGGTGCTTTAAAGGTCAATCCCTTTCCAGCTATAAAGAAGAATTCTTTCTCTAAGCAGTCCAGAAAAAGTTTGAATTTAAATATAGAATGCCAGAACAAGCATGCCTAACTTTAACTAAATCTACCTGTGGCACTGGGAATTCTTATAGTCATCTAAACCAAATGCCAATCAAAATCTTGTGTTGAACTTTTACATCTCCATTTAAGAAATCAGGAGTTTAAGACTCACAGACATAGAGAACAGACTTGTGGTTGCCAAGGGGGAGGATGGTGGGGGAGGGATGGATTGGGAGCTTGGGATTAGCAGATGCAAACTATGATATATAGGATGAATAAACAACAAGGTCCTACTGAATAGAATAGGGAGCTATATTCAATATCCTGTGATCAACCATAATGGAAAAGAATATGTAAAAGAATGTGCATATACATATAACTGAATCACTTTGCTGTACAGCAGAAATGAACACAACATTGTAAATCAACCGTACTTTGATAAAATAAGTTTTTAAATAAATAAATAGGAAATCAGCAGATTAGACCATGGGGGCTCCAAGGGGCATAAGATTCCACCAGTTGTCCCATGTTCCCTAAACTCATGGGAGGATGGACCTGTTAGCTACAAGCACTAGTATCTTAGGGCAATAGTATCAGAATAATGCAAAAAATTTTTAAAGTTTCCATAATAAGACCAGACTGTAGCCCCATTTCTCTCAAGCCCAGCCTTCTAGTCCTCAAAGCCCATAATTAATCACACGGCTTCTCTAAGATTACAGAACCTCAGTTCAGTGACTTAGTATGAAAATTGTCATTGGGTCTCATATGTTAGAGCAGGAGTCGGCAAACTTTTTCCATAAAGGGCTAGATAGGAAATATTTTCAGCTTTGTAGGTCACACAGTCACTGCCTCAAGTAATCAACTCTGTCCTTATAGAGCAAAAGCAGCCCTAAACAAGATGTAAACAAATGGGCATGACTGTGTTCCAGTAAAACTTTATTAACTGGCATTGGGCTAGATTTGGCCAAAGCCCAGTTTGCTGAGCCCTCATGACTGTTTGCTAAGCCCTCATGACTAAGTGAGGGCTAAGTGTCGAGTCCAGGTGAATGGCTGCCAACTTCCACCCCCGCCCCTGGAATGCGAACTTTCCTTGTGGTGGTTCCTAGCACACCTTTGTTTAATCTCCAAGGGGATGTTCACGTGCTATTGGATACATTACTGCTTCCTGAGCTCTCTTTCACAAAACGTTACGGGAACCACTGAATGTGAGCTTATCAGCAACCTGTCCGCACAAGCAGGACCTGGAGGCTCCATAGAAAACACTCCTAATACACAGTTAAAATGTCATCACTGGAGATGCATTTTTGCACTCAACCTTCCAGCTTGAGTTTGCTGGAAAAGTTCACATTTGCCTTTTCATTCCTCACCCTGTGTGTTATGGTGGCTTTGGGTCTTTAGCAGGGACCATATTTAAATTGTCAGGAGATGTCAACAAGTTGTGAGGGACAGCCTCACACTGGCAGCAATTACTAGAGGGCAGTGATCAATGGGGGTCTTTTGTTAGCATTGCGGGATCACCATTGACTCAGGAAGTAAGTGTCCTGGCAGTTTAGGCGAAAGCTGAAATGGACAAGTAGTTTCACCCTGGCTGCTTGTAAGCCACAAACCTACACTTATGCCATTAATTATTCCTGCCCAAATAACTGGGGTGGGGGGGGCAGTTGTTACCCTCTACCGTCTGCAGTCTACAGAGAAGAGCGGGGGGCCAGTCTCACAGAGGTTCTATTTACGGCGCCAGGAAATGCATCCTTCTTGCTTTCCGGGAAAGGGTGATTGCCTTACTCTGCTGAGATTCCTTCTGTAAACAGGTCAAGACCACGTGGCAGCTATTTGGAAATGAAGGACTTTGAAAGCTTGGTCATGTTTTTCAACTCCAGAGATTATAGTTAACTAGGACGATGACCTGACAAATTACTCCAATGTGAAGAGACGCACTTTATGATCCATAACGCCCATGTTGACTTGTTCTTTTTTCTTGCTTTTTTAATTTTTTCCCACTTTCTTGCTTTAAAGTCACATGGCTTAAGCAAAAGCACCTAAAGTTGGAAGTTGAAAGAACGGTCCATTCTGATCATCGTCCAACCCTAATTTCCATAAAGAATATAAGTGCCTAGAATGATGTTTCCAGGGAACAAAAAGTCAAAGTCTCATTCCCACTTTATTTCATCTTTTCTGGATCTGCCCACAGTATTGACCTAGTTCAGTGCCACCTCCTCCAAGAAGTCTTGCCCGATCTAAAAGCTAGAAACAATCTCTCTTGCCTCTGAGCTTCCGTAAGAATTCTTCTGCATCTCCCCAATACACCTTGTGCAGGCTCACCTTATGCTTCAGTGTGCACGTGCCCATCCTACCCACTGCATCTGTATCCTCCGGAGCAGGATCCAGGTCCCATCCACCTTTGCAGTCTCCGCAGCACCCAGAACAGTGCCTCAAATGAAGTCGGGTCTGAACAAATGTGTCATTAATGAACAAAGCAGCTCCTGCCTCTGTCTCTGGAACTCAGGGGACCAGCATCAGCACAAATATTTGGCCTTATAAGTCATGATGTTGTTGCATAGGGCTTCCCCTCCAATTAAATTTAGAAGAATACAAAAGACCTCTACTTCCTTGATAACAAGAAAATTGCAGACAAAATCAACATCAGACTGTTCTACAGGGCTAATGAAGAGCTGTGGGAACAAGGAAGGCTTGATAAACCAAATTCCAGAGAGTAAAGGTGTCATTGCAAATAGAAAAGCAGAATGTCATTTGCAAAATGATCCTGAATTAGCATCTTGCTGGTACACAATCGGGTCCTGCGTTCAGACAACACTGAAGATACGGGGGAAGCAGAGTGAGTTGGGTAAAGAGGGATTCCTCTGGTCTCCTCCTTGGCAGCTCTACCAGAAACCCCTCTGCCCATGGGGTCAGTTTCTCACCCCCCAGAACGGCCATCTCAGAGAATTCCCACCAAATTCCACAGGATGGAAAGCTGGTGTGCTGCCTCCAGATGAGAAGAGATAATGATGAATGAGGGCCATTTCCAGCGAGGCTTTCATTGAGGAAGTGTGCTTCTGAGCACTGACACCGTCTCCCCGGATCACTGAGTAGCGCTGTCCCACAGGGGCCCCAAGAAATGGAAAGAACATCCAGCCAGAGGAATGTTTCCCATTTAGAAATTGGCTTTGTGGAGCTAATCATGTCCTAAGGTAAATTTTAAGTATAAGAAAGGACAACCATTTCTATACATGAAATTTCGCCATTTAACTTTATAACCATATCTTTCCTCAAGCAGTTAATTTTTAGATGAAGGGCTTAACCGTCTATTTTTACTATGTGGAATTTGGTATTCTGTAACTTTCACAGCTATTGGTCTTCATTTGCACATGGAAAATCATGGAGATGATCAGGAATGTAGTTTCAACCATTCAGCCATATCTACAGGGTCTGCAGATTTATGACGGGAGGAAGACACTTCCTCCCCAAAAGAGTTTGCGGTCAATAGATTCCTGGGGCCACTGGACTGTAGGAAGTCCCCTTTGTGATGTTTTTCTTGGCATATGGGTTTGACATAACCTGAATTGAAAATAACTATTTCTGACTTAGTACCTATAGAGAAACTGTGCCCACCTCTGGCTCAGCTTGCAAATCTGTAAAGTAGAAATAGCAACACTTACTTATGTCACAAGAAAAGCTGAAGCTTAGTGTTGAAATTTGTATTTTATAATTATAAAATGAAGCTAAATGATGAAAAGGTATTATTATTATTGTTGTAATAGGCAAGACACCAAAAGAATGCAAGATGTGGGAAAACAGGCTTTGTTTATGTACAAGACAAATGACTATGCCCTGTGGACTTTATTCGGAGAAAAACCGTGGGGAGATTAAGAAAAAAATTATTTTAACTAGCGGAAGGTGGAAGAAAAACAGCAGTGACATAAAACTTTGCCTGAGTCTTCCTGCTTTGGGGGGATCATAGGAATTTCCCCAGATTGGTCAACCTGACAAATCACACATCTTCGTCTTCCATTTCCAACAAAGTGAGTTTGACTCTGTTAAAGATTTATTCTCAGTGGCTCTAGCAAAGACAGTGGTTCTTGACCTGTTTGGTCCAAAGCTCCCTCTGAAAATCTGATAAAAATCTATGGCACTTACATCCATTTAAAATTCACATAGGTACACCCTAATAACCACAATAATTATAATTATAGCATCTAATATTTAGAGAACACTTTGGGGCTGGGCATAGTATTAAGTGCTTTACATGCACTTTCCCATTTAATCTTCACACTAACCCAGTGAGGTGGGTATTATTTTCCCCCATCTTATGGGTGACTTTAGAAGCTTGGAGAGGTTGAGTAACTTAGCACCCCAGCAAAAAATTTGCTTATGATTATAGAGATTCCCAGACTTTACTAAAGCCCAACCATGGACGACTGAGCAGGCCCCCAGGTTAGGAACCTGTTTTTAGAACAGGTGCACACAAGGGCTCTTCAAGATGTGACAGAGGATGTCCTAAATTCAGAGCTCATTCTAAAACATCAAAAAACAACACCATAGATATGTCTATATACAAGCACACATATATGTTTACCTCTATGTATTTATGTATGAATTACCATGTCTAGGACTCACCCAGTTTTTACTTTTGATGCAGCTCTCTAAAGCTGATTAAAACTGATGGACTGTTTCACTTCTATCCAGCTCTGTTACCTGGTAAGATACTAATATCAAGTGTTTACCATGCCCCCGCCACTACACACACACACACACACACACACACACACACACACACACACTCTCTCTCTCTCTCATCAAACAAAAACTACATTCCAGCCTCCAGAAGCTTCTGCACTGACCCTGGGGAGGTGTCAGATAAAGGGCCCCCAACCAACAGACAGATTCACAGCTCCTCCACCAACATTGATAATGAATAAAATATTACCCTGGGCCTTGAAGTCCCTCTCAGACCCATTACTGATGACCCTCCCTGTCACTGGGCTGCTCTCGGAGCTGGCATTTAATCATAGGCGTGCAATGACATCAGGGGACTAGCGCTGGGCTTTCCAGAAGGTTCTGGGGGAGGGGTGGTTAATGTTAAGTGCCACTCAGGAATCCAGTGAGCCGTTGCCAAGGGACCCGACAGCCCGCATCTTTCAGCAGCCAGCCTCCAGGTGAGCTGGCACCTATCGAGAGGCTGGCCCCGAGCCCCATGTCCACACAGGCTTGCTGAAGAGTCCTCCAGCCTCCCATCAGTCTTCCAAAGGGAGGTGTAACCTGAAAGTCAGCATTACCTGCAGGTTTCCAGGGCATCTGCTCAATGGCAAAGCAGCTTTAGGAAGAGGGTGCTGGCTATTGGGGTGTATTTTTCCCTCTTCCTTCCCAAACAAGAGACTTTGAAGTTTAGGTAGTATGCCAAGGATCCTCTCCGATTATCAGGAGTTGTCAAAAGAAGTTATCGAGTCCTCCTATTGTGGGGATCAGTAACAAGCTGGCTGCCACCCTAAAGGGTGAATTTTCTACTTAACACAGAGTTGAATTCTGTGTCATACCCACGTGCTGATCCCCTACCCAAATTTGGTGGCCTGACTGACCTCTGGCCAAGGGAAAAAAGTGAATGTTTAAAAATCTCAATTAGGAAATATCAGACAGATGGAGCATCATGGAGTTTCTTTAAACTACAGTGAATGAAAAGTGTTTTGGTGCCATTTCATGAAAAAGAAAATATCGACGTAAAGCCAAGATACTTTTCTAAAACACCATCCGGAGTTATTTACCACCCTCCAACTTTCTAAACAAATCAGTTGTTGATTTGTTTATTCATTACAGTACCAGACACATCTGGCTGCTGAAAGCCATCAGATGGTGGTGGGGTGAAAAGAGAATTCAAAAATAAATCGAGCTAAAGAGCAAAACATACTGCAAAAAAGCTCAGGACTCAGACGCACCTTCCAAGCCATGTTATTCTATGCTATTCATACCACTTTCCTTATTTATGTAAAACAATTTTTGTTTTCTTTTCCAGAAAGAATGCTGCCAATCGCCAGAGGCAGACATGTTTATCAAGCTGTGCATCTCGCAGTCTGACATAAAATCTGTGGCCTTTGGTACAGCTGAAAAACACTCTGTCAACACCATGGAGAGAGCAAGCCCGTGGCTCTGGCCTCGACCCAAGGAGTGCAGGGGAAATGGACAAAAACTTGACTCACAGCCAAAAATTACAAGATGAGGGAAAGGCAAACTTGAGGCGAACAAACCTTTTCCATCGAGTCTGTTTAATATCTCGTGTAAGCATCCAAACCACAAATCGGTCAGTGCTTAGGTGAAAAGACAAGTTTTTCTCCCTTTTGGAAAGCTATTTTGCTTAAGCTTCTATGCATACATCAATTATATTAGCCCTGAAAGTGTCTGTCAGTGCGATGTTAAAAGGTCCACTATTTTACAGACTGCCCACTTCAGAAACAAAATACCCTTCAAACTCCTTGCCCTGAATTGCTTGGGCCAAAAAGAGCTCTGGAGGAAAAAAGTGTAAACTCAGCCAGACTGAGAGAGAAAAGAGCCACTGGTTTTAAGTAAACTTGTATTAATATTTGCCAACTTAATAAAATCCCCACAGCTCTTGTGTGCCTTCAGATTCTCCAACAAGTCAGGAAAAAGCTCTTTTGTGACGGAAGGTGTGAGGCCAAAGAGAACGTTGTCAAAAATCTCCTGCCCCCTCCAGCCCAACTGTGCTTGGAAGTTTGGGGAGCTGAGCTTAGCAAGAGAATAGACCGGCCACAGAAATAGGGTCCTGAGCTTTCCTTCAGGGCAAGTCTCTGGATTCCCAGAGAAGACGTCTACAATATCCGGACACCACACTGAACCAGGATTGTGTCAAGAGAAGCAAATGATGGTTGGAGTCAGTCCACAGGCCTTTGCATATAGATAGAAAAGATATATATGATGACAGCTCATAACTGTGCAGCTTCCAATGGACTTTATTATTACCGGGTGATCATCAGCCAATTGCAATCACCCTTGGCTAAACTTCCAGAAGTGGAGCAATCTCAGAGCTGTCCTTTTCATACGTCATGTGTTCTTTCCAGAGCCTGTCTACCCCTGCCTCTTCCAGCCATATCTGTCCCCGATCTCCACCACCCTCTGTTGCTTTCGTTGGCCAACCTGCCTGAAATGGGAGAGTTTGAATCCTTCATGCTATGTGCATAGCCAACATTCCACAAGATTTATGTCATGAAAGGCTGCGAAAATGACAAATGGTGGGAAAGAGGGCCAAAAGGGGAAGCAAAAATAAATCCAACTATGATTTAACCAAAGGTGGCCCAGTACCTATACCCAGTGGGTACTGTGAGATCTTAGGGGGCATGGATTCAACAAGAAAGAAAGAAAATGCTTTATGAGTATCTTCATAATGTTCTTGTTTTCCATTCAAAATCTCTTTGGAAAAATTTACTTTTCACCCTTAAGTCATAATAACTTTTTTGCCATAAAGTTAGTACTTTGTGGCAAAGTACTAACCACACACCTAGATCGATTGGGTGGATGACTGGGCACGAGAAGGGGCAATTCTTTTCTACGATATTTACATCTATTCTCTAAAAACTGATCAGCAGAAGTGGTTGCCTGGGGTGACTACAGTCACGGAAGGCAAGTTCCCCACATGAGGGATGAGGATGCCCACACTTAGGGCAACTACTTTTCCATAAAGTAGTCTATTTGTCCTGGTCACCATTTAATAAGCATACTGTAACACTTACCTTACCAAAAGTCGCCAACTTTAGTAAACAATGGCCACCCAAATGATGGAATACCATCCCAACACTAAAAATTATTCTTACAAAGAGCTTTTAACACCATAGAAAAATGCTCTGAAACAACATTAAAAGAATTAAAAGCAAGATAGACAAGTGCATTTGCAGTATAATCGCAATTATGGGGACAATCTGCCTATATGGACAGCAATACCCCAAACTTTGAATGGTGGTCATCTATGGGTGCTGAGCTTAATGATTTTTATTATTTTCTATACTTTGTGTCATCTAGGTGTTCTATAACAAGTAGGGATTCATTTTATAATTAAAAATAAATATTTTAAAATAAGATAAAATCCCTAAAAAACATCATCTACTTCTTTCAAAAGAAGTGTCCCTTCATTGTTCTCTTGACACAATCCTGGTTCAGCATGGTGTCCCCTCCAGATTTTTCCTTGATTCATGGCTTGGGGCCTAGGATTCTCCTTTTCAAATCTTTTTAAAATGACACTGTTAAAAAGGTATTTCTGTTTTAGAACCTATTTTCTTCAGCCTTTTCCTGATACTTGAAAGTTCTGTTGACCCTAACAGACATGTGGGAGGAAATCTGCTGTTGCAGATCTGCTGTTGCATCTAGACATTCTAGAGCTGGAACTCTCTAGAACTGCACTGTCCAATACAGTAGCCACTAGCCACATGTGGCTCCTGACCTCCTGAAATGTGAATTGAGATGTGCTGTGAGTGTAAAGTACCCACCAGCTATTTGAAGATGTGGGGAGAAAAAGAGAGAGAGAATGTAAAACATCCCAGCCATAACTTTATATGGATTACACATTGAAAGGATATTTTGGAGATATTGAGTTAAATTAAATATATTGAAATAATTTCATCTGTTTCTTTTTAACTTTTTAAAATGTGGCCTCTAGGAAATGAAAAATTACTTATGTAGCTCACATGATATTTCTATTAGACTTAAATGATCTAAAAAGGAAAATTCTGCCGAAGTGTGATTCAATTCTCCATCTACCATCTTTCTCAGATACAGGATGCACATATGCATAGATTGCTTGCCCAAGCCACATCTACAGCCCCCATAACATTTGTATTCCCCTGCCCCTGGTTTAAGTTCTGTTACACTTTCAGTGGTCAGATAACTAGTTATTTCCAAGGGTGGATGAATTGAGGCCAATTCGAGGACAACTGCACTCACCTGCTGCACCTAAAGGAAATCTTGCCTTTCTTCAGACTGACACATATCTCAGAATTCTCTAACTCCCCAACATCTGCACCGACAGCCTCCGTTCCCATGGTTTCGATCACACATCTGTGTAACACTTCCTTCAAAGGGTGCAGTCGCCATTTGGGACGACCTCAAATATTGCCAGGTCCCAAAAAGCCGAGCCAAAGGGACTTCCTCCATGGGGTCCGAGGCCATCTCCCAAAGTGCCCCTGGTGTGAGGAGACTGAAAGTGACTGCTCCTCAAAAGGGCAGGGAAAATATGAAAGGAAGGATTATATCTGCCTGAACTGCCAAACCAAACTCTGAGAAGCAGGTCCTCCAGAGAGTGATTCAAACCCACATCATGTTATACAAGGACGATGTTTTCACGGAGGGGGAGGTGTGTATTCGGCTCTCTGGCCAAAGGCTACCCCAACTTCAACCGCCAGCCCACCTCACAGCAAACGTGGACTTAGGGGGCCTTGTTCTCGCTGCTCAGAGCTGCATACTCTCTCTGCAGCGGTCATTAGAATAAATAAAACCCTGATCGTCAACACGAGGCGCAGAGGACACACTATCTTTGCAATGCTGGGCGGCAGGGGGATGAAGAAAAGGAAAAAGAAACAAAAAGCATGGCCTGTCGGTACAGTCCCCCTCACCCAGAAGCAATGAGTTCTATTCTTCCACAGGGAGGCGTTCTCAGAAAAGGCAAACCTGTGATCCCGTCCCCTCCAGGACAGAAGGAAAGCACATACACGGGTGCACACAAACACATAACTGAATTTTCCACTTGTGAGAGCCTTCTCCCATTAGCTTCTATTGCTGTTTAAAAGAAAAACAAACGGAGAGGAAGAAAGGAGAGACTGGCTTTTGGATGGGGGTGGACCTCAGCTGTTAGTGAGGCGGGACACCCCGGAATCCGCAGACTGCAGTCACTCTACCCAGGCTCATGAGGCTGAACTGAGTTAATGACTCCTGATTATTCCTTCAAAGATGACTAACACGCAGCCCTCGTCTACAGTGTTCATATTTTAAAATAATTTTCCATGGAGTTCTCTTTAATCAACCTCAGCAGACTCAACGTCTTCATAAAACTAAAGTCCCTTTCTTTACAGAGGAAGAGCTTCAACTCAAATTTTCCTCCAGAGATGAGAATCCAAAATTCTAACTCCATCTGCGCCATATTACTGAGCTGTCTTCATTTTTCTCCCTGAAATTTTTTGGCATGGCTTACAAATTAAAACGTTAAAGGAAATAAAACTATAAACATGAAAAGAACAATAAAGATCATGATTTGTTTGATATTTTTACATTCTTATTATTAAGGCATAATTTAGGAAGCCAAAACTACATTTAATTGCTTTAAAATATACCTCCAAAATCACTACATTAAAGGGTGTTATAAAGGGTGACACTGTAAGAACGTTTAATTGACATGATTGGGGGAGAGGGGGCTGGCGGCACACAAGGAAGAATCGAATTTGAAAGAGAATTTGTTAATTTTTAAATGTCATCCAAGTAATTACAGTCATTATACCTCCCCATGTGCAGCAAAGAAGTAAAAATACCAAGCTCTCCCGCCAATTTTCCAATATATATACATACACTGTTAAAACATACACGCGTGCACACAAACACATACAGTGAAACCAGATTTTAGGCTTTAGCTCTGGCTTGCCAAGTTTCACCCTAGAGCAAATATTTACTGCCGAGTTACAAAGTTTCCCTAAAGGAGGACCAAAATGGAAGCGATTACATACGCCGAGAATATTTTATATGTGTAGGGGCCACAAGAAAGATACAGTTTAATAAAAACATTTATGGACTTTGAAAGCAAACACAATCCAAGAGGCTTGCACATGTGGGGAAAGATGCTATTCCAGCCTAACACGTTTTCTCTTGAAGATCCTTTGGCTGTTTGCAGTGAACAAGTCCCAGTTTGCTCTGAGGCCCCGGTAATCCGTATTGTAATACAGTCGCAGCAAACAAATGAAAGAACTATCCGACAGGGCAGTCGCAGACAGGGGCAAGGATGTGGCTCTTCCCTTTTGTACTCAGACAGAAACTTTCCAGAATTTACGAACGTCGCTGCACTGGGTCTCTCTAACCTAAGCAATCCCCACCTCCTCCCCCAGCCTGAGAAGGTCTCTCTCTCAATTGCTTCCTTCTGCATTCTCCCACCCCATCAGCCTACCCCCTACTCAGGATCCCAAAATGAACCCAATGTTTGCAAAAAAAAAAGTTAGGAAAATATCCACTACTGTGTGTCCTCGCTTTTTCAATGCCTTTTGGCCTTTGCCTCCATCACTTTCTCAGAGCCTGCGAGCCCACTAAGTATTCACAGCCTCAGAACCAGAGTTTTGCATTTAAAGTTAGTACTTTGCACGTTCCACTGCATTTTGCTGGGCCGCTGGGTCTTGGGGGTGTACAAGTCTGTTTCTCATTAATGCTTTTGTACTTGATGCCCCATGAATCTCAGACTGCATCCAGAGCTGATGACCAAATGGAATCTTAAAAGAAATAACTCTGCGTCATTTACAAGCCACACAAATAGAAAAAGGAATCAACTCCGAGTTTGATAAACTTTCGGAAAGACCTTGTGGAGCCTTGCTGCTCTATCCTTGGGCTCTATCGCCCCCTGGTGGCATCTCCGAAACAAACATGGCCAAGGGCTCAGCTCCTCAAAGGTTGCAGGGTGCCGCCTTTGGCGGCCGGAGGAGCTCTCTGGGACGCCCTGGTGCCAGCTGGGGTGTCGGGAGGGAGGGGGCTGGAGGAAAAAAAAAAAGTCGGGGGAAAGGGAACTTCTGGAAACCCACCCAGCCAAAAGGGTTCAGGCTTCTCCACCCCCAAACAAAAATTCATTAGAGCTGGACAAAAAAATGCAGGTACTAAAACAGACGGGAACCTGAAGCCCAGAAAGATACTATGACTTGCTCGGGGTTTCTGGTTGCTATGGACTAATCTCCGTAATCCCAGCCACGCTGCTCTTTTGGGGATGACAGCGCTTGGGGGTTCAAGCTGCCGCGAAAGATTGAGGAGAGTAGGCCTTATTCTGTTGGAAGACAAGAGGGAGTGATCAAAGGAGGGGGCTAGCGGCGCGACAGAGTTGTCCTAGGCCTGAATTGTCCCTATTACCGGGTGGGACAAGATAGGGCGGCTTTCAGGCCACCTCGGCCGCTGGTGGGAACGCGCCGCGCCCCCCGGATCCCGCAGCGGCCCGGCCCGGCTTCCCAGGCCCCGGGCAGGCAGGCGGGCGAGACACAAAGCAGGCCCGGCGGGCGGCGCTCCGGGTTTCGGGGAGGGCTGCGTGGGCTGATTGATTGATTCACGGCGTTTAACCCCCGCCGCGGCGCCGGAGGCGGCCGATCCAGCTGCGGCCGCGGGCCTCGGGTGGCTGCGAGCCGGGCCCCGCGCCCCCGCCCCGGCTCCGGAGGGCGGCCGGGGGTGTCGGGGCGGGGGGGTAATTTACAGCCTCGCCGGGAGGGCTCGAGCGAAATCTCTTTGACCGGGGAAACCGACTCCCAAGGCTCAGCCCGGAAGAGGCCCTGAAAGGGGAGAGGCGCTGGCACAGGGGCCAGAGGGACCGCCAGCCTCCACTTCCCGCGCGGGCTGGGCCGCGGAGGCTGCGGCCACGCAGCTTCCCGCCTTCTGCCCACCGTCTCGTCGGGAACTGAGCTCTGGGGAGAGCTGGGCGACCCTCGCCCCCGGGGACCGCTGCCCCGCGCGCCCTTCGCGCAGTCCGCGGGCCTTCTCCATGCGGGTCGGCCCAGCTCCCGAAAGCTGCGGTCCCACCGCACGCGGGGCGCCAAATTAGCACCTTTGGGTCCGCTTTTATTGGGGGGAAGTAAAAGAAACTTAGACACAGAGATTAGGGAGAGGAGCTGTTAGTTCCTGGAGGTCCCCGGAGAATCCTGGAGAGCCCCTAGGCTCCACCTCTGTTTAAACACAATTTGCTCCCTTTTTTGCAGCGCAGAAAATAAGCATTAAGAGAGCAGCGAGACTGTGCTTAGAAACTTAAGGTTCTCTTCTAAATGGCCCGAGAGTTTCGTTGCTGAGTTCTCTGCCTCTACTCATCATTCTTACTACCTCAGAGAAATAAGCACTCCCTAAAAGTTTGGCTTTTCCTTTAGCCTCTGTAAGATGCTCTCTGATCAAACTTCACTTGGGGTGGGGGGCAGGGGGGATGTGCAAATAGTGAAATAAAATAAACGTATGGTTTCAACTTGAACCAAGAAATCCGAAGTGGTAGTTCTAAAGCATTTTATTCAATTTTTGTACGTATACTTGGCTGGGCGTGATGAGCTTTCCTACCGACAGTTTGATCACTAGAAACGGGAGTTGGTGCAGATTCTTGCTCTGCAGACACTAAGGGTATGGTGTTAGGCCAGACAGTTACCCATATTTAGGATGTCAAGGGAGACGTGAGTTCACGTGGGCACCCTAACCATTACTTTCTCCCCAAACAAAAGTCAACAGACAAAGCGCAAGCAACAAACGCAATGAATCCTCCTTTTTGTAAGGTGAGGGCTTAATGTCTATTTTAAGAAAGATTTTCTAAGATAATAAATATGCCAACTTACGATCTACTTTTAACTGCTGATTGCAATTCTAAAATGCAAGATTATGGGGTAGAATGATCGAAAGCAAAAGTACAATTGTCCTGCTTGTATAAATGAGAGAAGAAAACCTGAAGTTTCCCAGGAAGAGAGCATCAACTTGTAAATGGGCTTACTTGGGTATTTTCTTCTTTCCTCCCTTCTCCCCTGTGCACATACCATTAGCTCTAAGTCTGGCCTTGAATTATGGGCAGCACGAACCCCCTCTCTTCCTGATAAACCTAAACAGAAAAACGTATATACTCATAAAGACGAAGGCATGAGAAAGTGGAGGTCAATACTTTCCAGGGTCCCATCCCCAAAGCCACTGCCCTGGTTGGCAAAACAAAAGCGTTGCCTCCGACTACAGTGACATGTGAATGAAAAGAAAGTCTCCATCTGTAATCGGGACCCCAAAAAGAACCCTTCAAAAAAGCCACGCTGCTCTAACAGCAGCTTGATCCAACCTCGGTCGGCCCCACTGGTCTAGCCAAGCTCTGCTACGGGAAGACCACTCGGTAAGAAGTTTAAGTTCATCCTGAATCTCATTTTAATCCCTAAGAAGCCCTGCACACAACACTCCTTACCCTTCTTTTTACCCTTTTTACTCTTACCTCTTTAACTCGCGTAGTGCTGTGCTTCTGGTGCACACTTTGCTTTAAGGAAATGTTTTTGCAAACACTTTCACTGCATGAGTATTTTACTCGCAAACTTTCTTGGGTAAAATCTCAAGAGGAAGTTCCACATTACAGCAACAACCAACGAGGCTTATTTTCATAATATGTAGCTCCTCAAGAGTGCTAGTACCTTCTCACTTCATTTGGCTATAAAATATAAAAGTGTTTGGTTTTCAATTTTTTCTAAATTACTTACGGAGTACAGGGGTGGGGTTGGTACGGAGATTGGAAGGCGATCCTTGTGCCATCTGGCGGTGCCATGCGGAATTTCGCTGAAGGAGCTAAATTTATCGACCATCTGTGCCTGGAAAGGCTTTGTAAATCTCGTCCTTTTGAAATCAAGGGGGAAAACAGCCTCCTTCTCCAAGGATAAATTTAAAGACAGAGATTCCCTGTGTTGGTAAAAATGGAGAGGGAAATTGTGTGCGCTGGAAGTCCGCAGTTACATAGCATAGATTTCTAATCTAAACTATCATATATGTGCACGACAAAACTCTTGGTTTTTTAAGACGGATGATTATATTGCAGTGACATAGAAGTTTGGGAACGGTGAAGGCGAACTGTGGAGTTGAATATTTTGCTGCGTTTATTCACTGTGCAGGCATCTGTGCAATATCCACCACTGAACACGTGAGGGCGCGCTTAAGTCTCCCCGGCAGCTAGTAATCTGATTCCTTCTTTTATTTGCATGAATTGCCTTGATTGGATGTTAGTCTTTTAAAACGTCAACATTACGTCAAATATTTGTCAACCAATCAGCAACCTACTACAGCGTGATTGGTTTCTACCCTACGTGTCAATCATCTGAAATTTGCATACTAGTCTGCCGGTCCGTAGGAGCTTTTCAGTCGACTGTGGCAGCTGAAGGGAAAGAATCGGACGGAGAAGAATGAAAAATCATTTTGTTCTAGCAAAGCGAAAGAAAAGTATTATTTTGCTCTTTATTTCAAAATAAATATAAGTGTATATTTATCTAATAAAACAGACATTCGATTAAACAAAAATAAGCAGCTATCAAAGCCTTGTTTACTAATTTATTTAATGATTGCTGTTTTAAAATACACATAAATAGTAAAAAGCATATTGAAACGCAAAGAGAATATGAGTGCTAATAATTTCGTGTCATAAATAATTTTAAAATTAAAGGTGAACATGGGGCTTCTAAATAAAATTACTGTGAGGATGTAAAAACACTACATTCAATACTTAGGCAGGCTGAAAGCACTGCTTCAAAAGAAAAAAATGCACCAAGGGGGGGATTTAAAAGAACGTTATTTTGCTTTTAACAGTCACATATTTCCACCACTCTGCTTTTTAAATTTATTTACCGTGCACTCACAGGAGAGTACTTGAATGGAGATTTTGTAATACTTGTATTTGTACATTTCTACACACACACACACACGCACCCCAAAATAAAAACAAAAGAAAAAAATCTCAGGGCCCGCGAAGAGGTAATTGCAAGTTTTAAATTTCAGAATTCGTAAAACCGAAGCTTTGATTTGCCAGCTACAAAATTCAGCTAGGGCTAGTGTAATTTAAAATATGTGCAGAGCTATGAGACATTTATTATCTCCCTAAAATATGTGCAAACACGAACCAACGACATAACACCTTGTAATAGGAAAACACTCTCCAGCCTCCTCTCCAGCTCCAGCACGCCGAAGAAACTTCTCCGAAACCAGAATTTGGCAGCAACAGGGCAACGGAGAAACGTTTCTCCTCTCCACTAAGCCAGCCCTCGCCTCTGAAGAATTTTGTACGAGGCGTTAACAACAAGCATTGCAATAAACTGGAGCTGCTTCTACGGCATTGACCGGATTGGGAAATTAATTTCAAATTTTACATTCAATAGCCAATGGGTTTTTCCTTCGCTATCTTTGACACTATTGTTTTACTGGTTGCTACATATTTCTAGTTTTCTTTTCTTCTTCCTTTCTTTACTCCTTTTTTCTGTCTTTCTTCCAGTTAAGGATCACAGTGTTCCGGGTCTTGAAAGTTCGCCCTGGCTTGCTGGTTTGCATAACTACAGGAAGCTAAGACATGCATGTACCCGTGTGCGGAGGGACCAAACCGGTCTGTGTCAATCTGAGAGGAAGTGGGGTGTGCGGTGCATACGAAGGCTCGGCTTTGATATGAAGCATGACTTAGTGTGTGCTTTACAAGGAACGCACAAATCGACAAAGTAGTAAAATTAAATCTCTTCTTGAGGACTTCTGACTATCTTCTTCAGACTCAGTAAAGCATGCATGCCTTCTACTTCTCTTTACTCCTTCCCCAATTAGCCTGCTGCTAGAGACCCTCCTCAGTAAATCGCTTCCAGACGGTCTCCCGAGCCGGTAAGTGCGTGGTCTGTAACTGTCAGCCCTTCTGACTCAGCGGAAAATTCCCGCAAAGAGGACTGCAGCCACCGAACCGGCAGAAGCAGCTTCAATTCGAGCGCTCATCGCCAGCACTAACACCACCATCACCCCACCACCACCACCACCACCACCACCACCACCACCACCACACACACACACACACGCACACGCAATACGCACGCGCGCACATCCCCCTCGCTGTCAATCACACGCTCGCGCCACAAGGTGCATGCGCGCTGATGGACTCCGGCCCCTACCTACCCCACGCCCTTTCCGTGCGTCACCCCGCCTGATGGACCAATAAGAGGGCGGATTTGGGGGCCGGGCTACAAGGAAGCAGCCAATGAGATCGCGGTTGAAAGTCAAGGATTGAGAGGGGTAAATCCTTCCGTGGTCCACGTTCAGCCGCCCCCGCGATGATTTATGCGTCCCTTTTATTATTTGTAACACTTTGGGAAGTTATTAAAAGGAAGATCTACTGCTTCCTCTTTTTTTAGGGTGGAACTGGATGGCAATATTTGTCACTGGCTCGTAGTAGGGAAGAGTGAGGCGCAGTGGAAGGTAGTTGGATGCCGGGTTTGTTTGTGTGGGTCCTGTTTTTTATTGCAAGACAGATTATCCTTTTCATTACAAGCTGTAGACAGGGCCAACTTCGAAGGTCCTCGTGGCCGAATGATCTTCGATCACTCAGGGAGCTGAAACCTGATGCCTTCCACTTTCGTGTCTGTATTCTTGACGTTGGGAAGAGCCTCTCGGTAAGGTGTTGCAAGAGAAAGAAATACGCAAAGTATCCCCCCCCAACCTCCCACCCCCGCCTTAACAAGGAGTAAACCTCGGCCTTTTTCCGCTTGGATGCTCATTAAGAGTTAGTTGACTTTGTAGCGGATGCAATAAAACTTGGATGGTTTCAGGCCCCAAACAATCCTGGTTTCTGTTTTTCTCTCGCCCCAACCACACCCCCAAGGAAATTGCCTTTTCAGCAGGCGCCTGCGGGAAAGAACCGCAGGAGACAGATTCCCCTTGGAAACCTGCAGTTGCGGGGGAGGGGAGTCTGGGAGTATGGAATTGGCCAAGGTAAGAGTGCAGGGCGGCAAGGCACATCTTTCATGATTGTATTTGAATTTTCGGGCCAACTAGGGGAGGAATCTACAAACCCACAATACCTGCAGAACACGCTGAGAAGTTAGCGGTCACCCACGGAGCCGCCGACCACCCCTACAATGGCTGCACTCTTGCTCTGCGGGGGAATACCAGTCCCCAAGGGTAGAATAAGCGGGAAAGAGCAAAGGAAAAAAACGGATACAAATTTGCTACTCCCGACCTCCAAATACAAATGACAGTTTCAAACGTAAAACATGATTCCAAGAAATCAGGGATGTGGGCAGTGTCTCTGATGGCTAGGTCACAGTCAGGAACTAAAGTCGCTGGTCTGGAGATATTTCTACCTGAAATTATGAAAAATCCGTGCAGGAAGAGTTGCTGGGGGATAGGAGTGGGGTGATGAGAGACCCAAGGAGGAGGAGGAGGAGGCGGGTAAAAGGAACCAAGAACTATTTGATCGCAGGGCTGAGTTGAAGCAAAACAAAACCGTGAACTTCAAAGCTCCAGCCTAATCCCCTTCAGGTTAATTTCTGCTTCCTAAAAAGTTGATCAGGGCCATAAATCACCCGCCCCACCCCCGCCGGTCCTGCTCGGTTCCCGAGAGGTTCTCTCCCCACCGCCCGCCGCAGGGGCGCGGGGTGATCCTCCAGCCCGAGGTCGTCGTCGGCCTCCCGGGGCAGAAGGGCTCCTGGGACTGGGTGGGCGGGTGGATGCGCGGGAATCGGCTTACTGGAGGAGGAGATGGTCTCGGGAAGACGCTGGAAAGGGAGCGGGCCCGACCACAGAGGGGACCCCTGAAGTGGCCACTTCCATTCCGCCGAGCCCTAAAATAAAACCCAACCCTCAAGTGTGTCTAGAGCACTGTTAGAAGAAGGTTACAGCGTGTTTAGAGATTTGCAATGCTCTGCCGAGCAGTAAAGATCGGAAAGGCCTGACTCAGATTTATCAAATGACTTCCGGTAGCAGAGCCCCCTTGAAAGCCGAGCGAGTCCTGCAGCCTCTGATCTTGGCTGGTTCGAGGCCTGTAACTCAGCGCTGGACAGCGCGCTAGTGGCACCGCTGGGCCAGGAGCGCCGGGGAAGCGATGAAGGGTCCGCCTCCAGTCCGGAGGGGGCCATCCCGGTGTGATGGTAAAAATCAAGTCGAGGATTTTCTGCCGGCTTTTCCGCGCGGAAAACTCCAGGTGTGGACCAAGCACCTTGCAGTTGACTCTTAGATTGAGGGAAATATCACCTGAATCCACAGGCTAGCCCTCCCTAAATAAAAGCCATCGCGGTGGAGCTAGGGAGCAGACCTGCCCAGGAAGGCCAGGAAGGTCTTCATCACAAGGGCCCACGTTCCCAGCAGTAACAATAAGTAAACAAAATTTTAAGCGTGTCATATCTCAAAACCGACCCCTGGTTTACGTGGAGTTTACAGCTTGGGCTCACCAGGCTAAAATAAACAACTGAAGGAGACTGTTGACCAAGGGGGGGGGGGTGCGGGGAAGGAAAGAAAGAAAACAAAAAAGAAAATAAGAAAGGGTATCTGTTGTTGGACCTAAGCCAGGTCCCTCCACTACACCGGAAGATTTTTTTTAATGTTGTTATTGTCCCTGAATATTAGATACCAAAAAAAGTGTATTCGAAAATGAAAAATCAAGACTAGTAGAATTCATTATCATAGATGAATAATTACTTGGATTCACACATGTAAATGTTCTTTTTTCCGTGGAAGGGAGATTAACATGGTCTGTCTATAATAAGGTACACACACACACACACACACACACACACCAGGATTATATTTCCACTTTTAAAAGCATAAAATAACTCTAAACTTGTTCAGTGATGGATACATTTTTAACGGTTTAAATATTTTATGATCCATGAGTAAAAGCAGGATTAAATTCCAGGAAATAACAGATTGGAGATTTGATCATTTTCCCCATAGTGGGGGCAATAATAGTTTCCCAAAATAAAGTTAAAGGCATAGAGAACCTCAAGAGAGATACAAACCCCCCAAAAAGGGGGGGACTGTGATATGTTGAGGTATGTTTAAAGATTTAAAGATTAAGCGCCAAAATAATAAAATTCAAGGGCAAATTTTAAAAAGGCCTTCAGGGTTTATCTGCGGGGCCATCGCGGCCATGGATGGAGTTGCGACGTCTGTCCCAGATGTCAGACTTCCTTGCAGTGTGCTCCACGCTTTTCAACTTTGGTTTCTGAACACAGCAGCGAGTACCGGGAAGGGAGTGCCTGCAGCCCCAGGGTGCAAGGTGGCCTTCGCCTCTGGGCACGTTTGTGAACTCACCCCAGAAACTATGAATGCGGAGCCCAGGACTCAAAGACACTGTTTCCTAACTCACAAGGAGCGGATGATAAGAACAGCTTTCTCTCTTAGCAGTCCCAGCCCCTCTCTTAGCAATCCCAGCCCCGCGCGGTAAAGGGAAAGCAGATATTCTCTCGACAGCTTCGGAATTAAAATGATTTGCTAATAACCACTGCTCGCACTTTCCGGGGCCCTGGCCTGTCTAAACTCGTAGTATTTACATTCCTAGAGGCCCCGCTGAGGAACTCGCAGAGGTGCTTGTGTCCTCGGTGCTTAGAGCTCTGCACCCGGCCTCCAGGCCCAGGGCAAAATATTTCCAAGACCTGCCTCCCCACCTTCGTGAAGAACTTGGGAGCATTCATCAAGTCTGCAATGCGTTATTTCATTGCTGTACTTCAGAGCTTTCTAAACGAATAGGAACCTATTATTTACATCTGTTTCTTGCACAGATATTTATTATCTGTAGGAATATTTAAGGGTCTGTATTCAGCCGGCCACCTTTGACAGGCGCCGTCACCTCACACTCCCGGGTAATGGACCACACTGTGGCTGCATTTAATTTATTGGGGTGAGAAGTTACTGAGGGGGGTTTCCAAAGGGGGCCTTTGCACGAAGAGAGAGGCCACGGCCCAACCCCTACGTGCTTGGAAGATTATATTTTTGCCTCGGAAAACCACAGTCAAACACAACCCAAAATATGAAAAACATTTCCTTAAGGCATGAATTGCTAACTAGGGCCCACGGATGCTTAGGGATCTGTGAACTGGCCTTAGAACTCCCTCAAATGGAAAGCTAAATTTTGGGTAGCAGTTGTGGGGCTCTTTAACTTCTTGAAAATCAAGTTTTGAAAAAAGTTTGGGACCACCACCCACAAATAAAGGGAAAAAAATCATTAAGAAGCCATAAATTGAAATTTACACCAGGAGCTCCGAAGCCTTATGTTGGGCCTTAATAGATGAAATCTGAGAAGCTGGTATAATTAGCAGCGAACTAGCCACGAGTTTTCGCTTGCTTTAACGCAACATATGAAAACAAGCGATACTGAAATCCTTTAATAACCATGCCATCGTGATAAACTCAAGAGAACTCGGGGAACTGGCAAACGGCTACCTGGTGTTAATATTAATGCGTTTTTAAGCCAAAATATTTCAATGACTCCATTCGCCCTCTAAACTTCAAGGCAACCCAAGATCTCTTAATATTGTCATTACCACGGCCGACAGAAGGAACCCGATCCGATGTGGTTCTAAAACAAAATGGGTTATTAACCGTGTTTGTTTTCACTTTGATCCATAGGAAATGGGTCCTGCGCCCTGTGACCCATTAAACTAATAAGATTATACACATCAGCAGAGCGAGGTTCTAATTGTTTCCATCTGTCCCACATCTTTGCATTTTAAAAACTGATGAAAATGGAACTTGAGTTACAAAAAAGAAAATATATTGAGAGCGCAACAGTGACAAAGCTGAGCCAGTCGGACCACACATGAAATCAATTTCCGAGAAAAAAAAATAGTTGTATATGGTGTGGCGCTTTTGAGGAAGAAAAAAATGCAGCAATCATTTAATTGTTCGGTGAGAGGCAAGCGTGTTTCCAGAAGCTAAAGCTTGAGAAAACCAACCAATCAGAAGCGTTTCCGGGGGACACTCTGCACTTCCCCGCCTCTTCGTGAATATTTAAATGATAGAGTTCTAGATTTCTCATTTAAATATTCAAGAGAATGTGCCTCACAGGCTCTTCTTTCATTGGGTTGCTCCCAACTAGGTGGGGCAAGAGGGAGGAGTCGCGTTTGCCAGGCGCTTTCATTTGCTTAGACTGCCCTCTTTTACGTCATCGTACTGTTAAGCCAATCCGTGAAGTTCACTTTGACAACTCCTCCGCCCCTCCTTCCTCCGCTCGTAGCCAGCTTTAGCCAATAGAGTGGCAGCATGTAAATGAAAGACCGCGAGCGTTCTTCGCTCCGCCTGCTTCCCCGCCTCTTCCCGGGGCGGGGAGAACTAAACTGGATGGGAGGGGCCGATTTAGGGCGGGGCGGAGGGAGGGGATGAGGAAGAGGCGGGGAGAGCCGTAACACGTGGGACTCCGTTTACCTCCTTGCTTCCGCCCCCGCGGCTCCACCTCCTGCGGGGCGGGATGCCGTTTGGTCATTGGCTGGGTTAATGAAGGCAGCACGGGCTTATTTTGCATAAAGGGTGGGAGGGGGGCATCCGCAATTCTCGCTGTAACTCGAGAACGGGTGCCCCGCCCCTCTTCCCAGGGGGTGTGGGCGGGTCGGGGGTGGATCCCGAACAGCCTCGCCCAGCTTTCCGCCAAGAGCTTAGAAAAACAAACGGTTTTCTGGAAAGATTCGTTTTAATTCACCCTTTAAAGGAAATTACGTATTTCTAAATGGGTCTTTTCGTTTATTTTTAGAAGTCATTCAGGGGTGTACCATGAAATAAGTAGACATTACCAATACATCCGAAAAGAAAATTTCCCTTGAATTTGCGTAAGGTCCGCGGCTCCCCGTGGCCTTTCGTGAGGGGGAAAATTTTTTTTGTGATAAATTACTCTTTTACTAGAATTCATTTTTGTCTTTACTATGAATTACCTGTCTCCCCAATTTTCCACTAGTGGAGCTAGAGAAAGCCGAGTTGAAGTGTGTAAAAAGCCAAGAAAGGGTGGAAAATTCTTGCAGGGTAAGCGTTCGTGTATTGCTTGTGAATGATGCAAGTGTTAAAATTGTTTCCAACAGTAATATACCCCAGGGATACTCGGTTGACATTTTTAAAATAAGAGAATTACTCGTGGATTTATTTGTTTTGGGGTTGTGTTTTTTTGTTTTACGAAAATTTCCCTTCTGTTTTATGTCCAACTGAACATAGACTAACCTTTTGAGGACTCATGAAAAAAGATGTCAGGTGGCAAATAATTGAAAGAGCAAAGGACGAACACGGATTCCAGAAACCAGAGTTTTTAAAATACCATCTGTGCGTTTATATTGGATAACATTTCTACATCTATCAGAAAAGTATTGGTTTGGCCAAAAAGTTCGTTCGGGTTTTCCGTAACAGCGAAAACCCGAACAAACTTTTTGGCCAAACCAAATAATTACCATAGTTTGTTGCAAATTAAAATTTGGAGGTGTTTGTTCCTTGATTTAGATTTCTCTCAGCCTATTTCATAAAGTAAAGACGGAAGAAAGGGCTGCTTTCTTTTGGCGGGCTTGCGGGGCTTTATTTAAGCAGAAATTAAAATTTATAGCAATAACGAATATATAGCATCCCGTCCCTAAATTCTGTGTGGATCTCCGTACTAGAAGACAAATGACACGTTTGATTTCTCCAATTCCTAATCCTCCAGCGCAGAAATAAAAGAGGTTTCCAAGTACTACATTAGTAAAATCCTGAGCGATCTCTAAACGGAGAATAATGTTTCCAGGAAAATTAAGATCAAGGGGAAAGGAAAAGTTTTCTTGATAGGTCAATGTGGTCTAATTTTTTTCTTTGAAACACTTTTTGACATGTAATAAAAGTAGAAAACTTTGCTAACTTACTGCCTTCCTGGAGTTCTATCAATGTGTTGATTACATTTAACTCAACTCATATTTAATTTTGTAGTCTTAAAAGTAAATGGCTTGAAACACTATTTTATGCCTCCTTCCTGAAATTATATTCAGAAATATTATTCCATTGCTAACGGGTGATTTAATGTTAAAATACATGTTAATAACTATGATATTCCAAGCAATAAAATAATGCGAATCCATCTTTAAGCCAAGAAACATTACGTCAGTTGATAATTTGTTAAAATTGTTACTTGAAATTGAACTCCAGGTAAGATAGACAAATTAAACATTAGCAGTTTTATACATTCAATTCTTAGTAATTATAAGTGGCCAAATTTACAGCCTAATGGCAAAAAATATTATATGCTCAGGTTTATCAGTTTTAGGAGTTAGCTCCATATGACTTTGTTGGTTCTGTTTTAATAAGCTTTGGGATGATAAATAAAATAACAATTTAACAAATCTAAATGAAAATTTATTTAATCCAAGTTATCAAATTGTTTTTTCTTTCTTTCTTTCTTTTAATGAATCAGGCTTTTCTAGTTCTTAAGTAACATATGTTCCTGAAATTAATCTGAGAAATACTTAAAGGCATAAGGGGAAAAAAAACCCTCAAAATGTACACATATTTGCACAATCAAGAATTAAACATTAAACATTTTCCTGTATTTCCTTTCTAACTTTCGCTATGTATAAGTGCTAGGATTGTTCTTTTGTTTTGTTACAAAATTCAGATTGGACTCTATATTAAGAACTCACTGTTCAAAGTTCAGATTTATACTGCTCTTATTTTCTGCTTGAACTGTAATTTAACTTTGTAAGAATTTATAGTTTTATTACATTCATATTTTTTAAACTTGATTTATTATAAAGAAATATGTTAATAAAATAACCATTTGAACCTACCAAAAAATAGAAATAAAATATAATGATCTGTTCATAAATAATCCCACTGTCACTTGTTTGAATTTTTTTAAAAACACAGTATTATCATTTTTAAACACAGTTAATGGGACCTTTGGGTTAAAAACAAAACAGTACCCCTTAAATTAATTTACCTTTTTGCAGACCTTTAAAAGTTGCATTTTCATATTGTAATCTAGCAAAAGCTAATTTGAGTGTTCTTTATGTTTCGCTTATCTTCTGCAACATATACTAGCAATTCCAATACTGTTCATATAAACATTTTCTCTGAGTTTTACAAAAATTCTTCCTCCCTACACTTTCTACTCCTCTTAAGATGTATTTGTTGATTATTCCTGTTTTAAATCCTGTAAGAATGCATAATCACGGCAAAACAACACATTAAAGACATTAGTCTGTTTTCAAATTGCAAAAATTTCCCTTTAGTCCAATTATGTTCTACTAACAGCATCTGCTTCCAATCTATTTGCACTTTTAGAAATACTGATTTTATTAATAGCACCTGAAAATACCAGCAAGCCACAAAGGACATGTAATTAAGAATATCATCAAGCAAGTATTTAACCAGATGCATGATTAAGCTATGACTAAGCCACTACATTAAGCAAAAGTTTGTATCTCACCATTTCATTTTACAGTCTCTAATGCTATTTACTTCTTCCCCATCTTGATGTTATGATTCCAGTAACAAAGCAAATAACCCTGTTAATCATTAAATCATAAACTCATAACAATACAGTCTTTATAACATATCACATATCCTGTAAGTTTCTAAGCCAAATCGTTTCATTGTGGCAGCAGAAGCTTGCAAAGAGAAATCCGTTTTTGCATCTTGGTTCCCTTCAACTTATGGTAATATCCAACTCTAACGTATTCAAACAAGAGTTCCAATGATAGATTTGAACCTTTTTCTAAACTAAACTGCCAACTGCAAGAAAGTTTAAATCTGTGTCCTGTGCTATTTTGTTTTATTTAAATGTATGAAGTACATGAAGTGGATAATTTCCTCAATTTTCCAGGATGGTTTTATAAGAAAAAGACAAGGAAATTGATATGCTTCATAAAAGAGCAACAGTTAAAGCCACTCTTTTTATGGATGCAAGAATCCAAGAACTGAATAAGAATATACAGTGACATTTTAGAAACTCTCTAAATAAGAACTGATTGACCAATTACATGCTCACAGCTGGAAGGTGCTTGCTTCACATACATTTGAAAAGACTGCATTTGACTTTGTGGGTAAACACCATCCACAAGAAAGAAAATTAAGAACATAGTAGGGGTGTTTGTTTTCTTAGTTTCAGGTTTCTTTCATCATGAGTGTGTTTTTAAATATTTTAACAGCATGAATTCACCATTGAAGATGGGTGTGTGTGTGTATGAAAATTTTTCTTTTGTGGAAACGAGTGTTTTGTGCCCAAAGTGCCATAATTAAGTAATGAAAACAGACTCTTGAAAAAAATGAGTGGCTTTACTAATAATTACCCTATTTAAGGATCCCATATTCTATGGCCATTTCTAAAAAGTGGTGAAGAGATTATAAAATAATTTAACTTTCATTTGCTATAAAAATGCAATATATAGAATAAAAACAAAATAGTGCCAGAATACCAACTTTCCATGGAAAGACAAAATTTATCTGAAGAGAGAAAGAAACATACAGTCTATTTCTAAAATGTAAAATGAACAATTTTTTCGTTTCCTTTTAAACTTGGGTTATGTTGGAAATTGCCTCGATTTTCTCCCTTCATATCATAGAGGAGTTCAAATGGGGTTTCTTTTTTTTCTTAATATTTATTTATTTATTTGGTTGTTGCCGGGTCTTAGTTGCGGCAGTCAAGTGAGGTATCAAAGTAATATTCAGCCTCCCCAAACTAAGCAATCTTACTTATTTAAACTTGGTTGTGAAATGAATTTTGTATAGAAAAAAAAAAATCCAGGATCGCTGATGGATCAGCTTCTCGGTGACAGTGTTATTTGCACATTCTCACGATGGTGAACAACAGAATGCCAGGCAAGATTATACTTCTTTTTAAAATTGTGAAATAGTACTGTAACTTCTAGAGGCGGTAATGCTACATATTTTTGAGGGGAAAACTCCTGGGAAAATAAATGTATGTCATCACTACAGTTTTCTCCCTCTCTTTTTAGTTTATCTTCTGCAACATATGCAAAATGTCACTATTATTCATAAGAATATTTGAAAGGATATTCAAGGCACATGAATGGTATCTTGATGACCAAATTAAAGTATGAAGTTGGCAGATGACTTAATACATCTGGGGTCTGTTTGTCCTGATTTTAAAAAGTCATCGATCATTGAAAATGACTATGTATGGGCTTATGCGTTTTCAAAACTGTATATATATATATATATATATATATATAAAATATCATATTATATAATACATGTATAATAACATATGTGCAATGTAGAAAATTTTAAAAGCACAGAGGCAAGCAAAGTTCACCCCCAGTCATAGAGAATCACTGCTCATATCACTGCTTTTCTGTGTATATATTTTCATTTCAAAAAATTAAACACTGCACATGCTATTTTGTAAACTGTTGAGTTTTTAATTACACTTAATAGGTAATGGAAATCTTCCCATGGTCTAGGATTCTTCTGCAACACTATTTGGATTAACTGACAGGTCTATTTTCAATGATCATAACTGGGTTTATTCAACACATTCCACATTGTGAGCCATTTAAGTTGTGTCAAATTTTCTGGCATCATGAAGAGAGCTGCAGCACACACATGACATTACATCTTTGTCAGCAGCTGTGACTATTTTTGTAGGGTAATTCCTGTGAGAGACATGGCATATTTTCAAAGCTTTTTGTTCATTTTTTTTCTTTTTCTCCTCTTTTCTTCCTCTTTTTTTGGGTGTGTGTGTGTGTGAGTGTGTTTTGGTTTTGGTCTTCAGATTGATTGCTTGTTTTGTTTTTTTATTTTAAAAGTGACCCATAAATACTCTCTTCTTCCTTTGAAAAATCAAAACATTAAAAGTTTAAAAAGGCTAAAGTTCCCATAGACCAGCTTCTTCCTCCTCAGTTTGATGTGTAGCTTTTTATTTCTTTTTGTATACATTTACAGATAACATACATGTACATATAGAAAATATATCACTGCTGTATAGTCTTAAATACGATTACAATAATTCGAATTGCACTCATTCTCAGTGATGATCATACATCACTTAAGAGAGGGAGAGAAATTAAAAGCTTGGTAATCAGGTAAAATGAAAATATAAGCTAAGTTAAAGAAGATAATGACTTCCTTATTTCCTTTCCACGACTGGAGAAGGCAGCTTAGAGTTTTTTAAAAAGTAGTGATCCTTTCTTTACCTAGTGCCAAGTCAGCCCACAGTTTATTCAACCCACAAAGGTGATGAGAAGGCCCTTGGACTGCCAAGCAGAGTCATTCCTAGTCTGGAATCAAATCCCTAGCCGTCCTAGCGTGCAGCTGTGTATTCTGGTGGCACCATCCAATATTACCTTAGGAAATGCCCAAACGATTTGTAGAAAATGAACACCAAGCCTGGACTTTGCTGTCTTAATAAGCCATTTTAGAACTAAGTAGAACAGAATTCCCTCAGTAAGTACCAATGGTGCTCAGAAAGTAGGAACGACAGAAGTGAATCTTGAGTCTTCCACTCCCTTATTCCTAGTTTCGGGGAAGGCAGAGGGAGATCCGGGAGCGTGGGGCTTCTAGCGGAATGGAAGGAGGCCTGTGTGAAGCGGATGCTGCAGTTGAAGGGCTCAGGAAGGAGGGCTTAGCACGTTGAAGTGCTTCTTGCAGGTATAACGCGATCCCCTGAGCAAGGTCGCCTTCCCGGCGCTCCCTGCCCCACTGACCCACACATTCCCGACGCGAAACCAGGGGAGGCAGATGAGTATGCGGACAGTACAGGATACAGCTGTGTCATAGCGGTGCCACCTCGTTCTCCTTCCTCCTGACCTTTACGCAGAGATGAGTCTCCAGCTTCCTTCCTTCCATTGTGAGATCCTCCATCATCCCCAGTGGGATCACTCTTTCCTACCATAAAGGAGGGGTGTAGCGGAGGCAAGGGGGCGGGGGTGGTAATGACGATAAAGAGGGGCAGAGGAAGAGCTATGTAAATAATAAGAATAATCTATAATTCCATTCATTTTTGTTTCTCCTCGAAATTTCTCCCCGTATATAAATCAACAAAATTGAACTGACTTAAAAACAGTGGAACTTAGGAATTGACCAATTACTCCTTTCCTCTTTCTGAGTATCAAACTGTTCCTAAAACGCCATGAAAACAAACTTCCTGTCAGTAAAGGCACAGGCTTCAAACTTATGGAAAATACTTTAGAGGCATACTAGACATCAAATAACTGCTACAAAACATTCTGATACATCAAGCCTGGAAGTATCAGAAACAGATGGGCTCACTTCCTCTCTGTATTTCACACCAACTCCAAAAAAGTTAAGGAAGAGCCTGAAAAAAACAAAAAGAAAGCTTTTCCATTTGCTCATCCCATGTTGGAAAATTTTGAGAACATCCAACCCATTCTAATTATATGGTTTTATTGCACTGGGAAATTAATTATTATTGCTCCATTAGAGGTGCTGACAAACATTTGATCTTTCAGAAACGCCTGGCTTCTCTTTATGTAGTCTCTTTGCAAAGGCATCAAGTCTTTCAGAAAAAAAAATCCCGTAGAACTCCTAGGTTCTGGCATCAGAGTTGGTGCCGTATTGTCCACAAGCAAACTGAATCTTTGCACATGCATCCTTCTTGAGGTTTACCTTCAGAGCACAGAAGAAGGGAGATATTTATTGTCTCTCTAATTAATATGAGCAAAAGTAGTCTCTCCTCAATTTAAGCCACCCAGATTTTTCTAATTTTTTTCAATTTTGTGCATTAACTAGATATTTTCTAAACCTTCATTTCTTTCTGAACTGTAGAAAAATCTAGGAACAATGAGTATCTCTTCACGTGTGTCTATCTAGTTAAATGTCTGTAAGTGTGTCAGAGTGTATGCATTGCTAATATCCAAGTGCCTAGAGTAGTAAAGTAGTTCCTACGTCCATGTGCAAATTTAGTAAAATTCTAGACCGAGGAGGTTGCATTTGTGAGAAATATTTATTCTTAAAGAGCTCTCCCTGTCATTGCCTGTTGCCAGCTTTAATTGATCATTCTGTTCTTTTTTTTCTGGTAAAACCCATCAAGAGTAGGATCAAAGATGGAGACCCCAAACTTAAACCAGCTCCTTCCTTCCATCTTCTGTTTATTAAATCAAGAGTTAAGACCGGGTGTATTCAATTACTCCTTTGAAGACCACATCTTTGTTTTGAAACACAGATCCCTACAAGCAGCATAACTCGAGCATCTGTTCATCTGAACAGTCCAGAAACGTGCCCAGCTTGTGCCAACTTCTAGTTTCAAACACAATCTGGAGTGTAGACCCTAGAGCCAGACTGATTCGCTGCTGGCTCGGCCACTGGCCACCGGTGTGACTCTGGGCCAGTTGTATAGCTTTTTATGTCTCTATTTCCTTCATCAGTACAAAGAGAATAATCCAGTATCCACAACCTCAAGGAACTGGGGTGAAAATTACATTAATATTCATAAAGCTCTTAGTACCTGACACATAGCAAGCAATCAAAAGATTATTTTTTCCTAAGACTACAAGTGTTAGGTAGCCTATTCGACTAAAAAAACTAGAAATTCGCTTTGCCTAGAAAACAGGATATTTAGGCCTCTTTAGGAATTCTCACAAAGGAAATTGGGTCCATATATTGTGGTTAAGTCAGTGTTCCCTGGGGAAATGAGGGCCAGGGGCTTCTTGTTCTTCCATCTTGCTGATGTCACTCACCGTATTTAGACCTGTTTACATGCTTTCTTTTCTCTTTCTTTGTTTCTTCTATTTTTCTTTTTCTTTCTTTGTTTTTTTTTTTGCATAGGATTAGTGCCATGCCTATAACAGGCACCCAATAAATAACTTTATAATAAATGCATGCAGAAAGAATGGACTATGACTTCATTTTTTAATAATGGAGGGGATGGAAGGGGGTCGTGTATGTGAAGAGTTGAGGCATAAGTAAGTACCTCCCTTAGCACCTGCAGGAAGTTGGGATCATCGCCAAGGACAGAAACTGAGAACTCTGAGTCCAGTGACCAAGGAAGTTAGGTTCTAATGACAGAGCCAGTGGCAGCTGACAGAAGCAGAGACAGTTAACCTAAGCGGAAACAACCCCGAGAGTCAGGCAAGTTGCTCCTAAGCTTTGACTCCCCAACACATCGTGTAAGATCTGCGAGCCTTAATACCCCCTCTGGTGAAAATGGGGATAAGAGAGAGGAACTGTCCTCTCAGGGTCCTGAGCCCCACTGTCTACTCTGCTGGGCAAGTCTTGTACCTCCTGAACCTCGGTTACCTTCTCTCTAAAAGGAGGATGCTCTGGCAGCAGCAAATGAGTACGTCTGCGAAAGTGCTACGTCATCTTCATAAAGCAGAATTTAAAAGAAAGTTAAAGGTACGGTCACATCTGAATTAGAAGAGAAATGAGGGTTAACCCTAAGGAAGATGTTCCTAAGAATCTATGACATCATACCAGACCAGTTTTTGAAAGGAGATGGTGGGGGGGATCTTTATTTGGGAGGAACTTGAAGGAAAGGAGAGGAAGGAACATCTGTGGGGAGGGGGAGTGTGTAAAGGGTCCCTGGCGGGGTTTCTGGCTCTCAGATTCCATAATTATAAGGCCTCTAAGAACATGCACTGTGATGCTCAGAGACACTCGTGACTGAGGAGGTGCCACCTCTCCTGTGGCGTCCAGAGGCGCAAGCCAGTACGGCCCACAGGTGCACTGGGATGTGAGAGAGGATGGCATCTGGAAGAAATAGAAAAGCTGCAGACCTGCTGGGTTGGCAAGATCTTGTTTGATGGGTGATCTCTTTTTTAGAGAGAGCAGCCTACCCCTGTGCCACCTCATTTTTAAATACTGCCAACAGGGTTTTGTAGGGCCTGAAGCTCAAACAATTTGGGGGCCCCTCTTTGAGGAAAAGATCAGGAAATTACCAAAAAAAAAAAAAAAAGTCAAAATGAAGTACAGGGTCTTGAAAAGGGCCTGTGCAGATGAGGGTCCTGAGGTCTGAGCTTCATTACTACCAGGTAAGCCATCCTGCCTACAACCATGTAATTATCTTTGCTCTACAGACAGGGAAATGGAGGTTCAGAGAAAGGAAAAAACTTGTCCCAGGGCGTGCAGCTCATGAGTGGCCCGAACTGGAACCAGCTGCCAGTCACCCTTGTTTGTGTGACACCACGGCCCGACTTAGAAGTAGGGTGGAGTTTCTGTTCTCACCTGTGTAAACACAGATCACTGGGGCTTCTACTTTAGGGAGACATGTTTGCTCCTGACTCGAGAGAGTAGCTAAATGCTGAACATCCTCATGCATGAGGCTTCCAGAAAATCTAGAGGTTTGCCAGGCCCTGGACACTTGGAGATTTGATTATGGGAGCCGTAAGTGGGGGCAACTGACAACACTGATGATCTGTGTTAATAAGAAACAATGGTTATGGTTATGATAACAGATATAAGCTCTAGTGTCTATAGCAGAAGTCAAAAACATGGTCACAAGAGTGATCCAAGAAAGATAAAGATACTAGAGATCCGGTCCAGCACCATCTTTCTCCAACTAAAGATGAAAACTGAAGACCAGAGAGGGTAAGTCACTCACTGAAGGTCACACAGCTTCCAGTGGCATAGTTGGAACTAAGAATCTGCTCCTGTAGTTCCAGTTCTTCGTTGCCAGTGTCATCATTGGGGGTTCTAATTCCACAAAGCATTCTATATTTACTTGCTAAACAAGGACAGTAATGGTGGTTTCAAGAGTTGAACAATTAACCTCAATGACAAACAAAACAGTATCCATGTATTTTTTTTCATCCTACAAGATGCTTGGAAAAATCTTCAATCGTGATCTTTGCAAAAAGAAAGAATTTTCCACAACTTTTACATTTGGCTATTTAATTTTTTTTTTTTTTTTTTTTTTTGCCTGTGTTGGGTCTTCATTACTGCATGCAGGCTTCCTCTAGTCGCAGCGAGCTGGGGCTACTCCTCGTTGCAGTGCGAGGGCTTATTGCGGTGGCTTCTCTTGTTGCGAAGCACCAACTCTAGGTGCACGGGCTCAGTAGTTGTGGCTCGCGGGCTCTAGAGCGCAGGCTCAGTAGTTGTGGCACACAGGGCTCAGTAGTTGTGGCTCGCGGGCTCTAGAGCGCAGGCTCAGTAGTTGTGGCACACAGGCTTAGTTGCTCTGCAGCATGTGGGATCTTCCCGGCCCAGGGCTCGAACCCATGTACCCTGCATTGGCAGGTGGATTCTTAACCACTGTGGCACCAAGGAAGTCCCCTGGCTATTTAATTTTATTTCCTGGTGCTTTCTATAGTTGACTAAAGAGTTACCCAGTCGGGGGGTATTGGTGAAAAGAAAGTTACCACGTCCTTTTGCTTTGGTGTCAGTGAAGGATATATTTTCATGTCCTTTTTATTAACTTTTACAAGATCACTGCCAATACAAGACTTAAGATGGTCCGTCTTCAGTAAGCTGGCTACATCATTCCCACGATACCAAACCAAGAGATAACGTTTACTGGTGAGAAAGGCGATTATCCCTCTCATTTCCTACCCACCTCCTCTTTTTCCTACCCTGGCTACCTCCCAGGTTACTGAGAAAATGCTCAGGATAACCCTCTACAGCTGTGCTGTCCAATAGAACTTTTTGCAATGATGGAAATGACCTATATAGATACTGTCCAGTATGGTAGCCGTTAGCCACATGTGGATGTGAAAATTGAAATGTGGTTATTGAGGCTCAGGAACTAAATTTTAAATTTCATTTTATTTTAATTATTTACATAGGCACATGTGGCTAGTGGCTATAATATTGGACAGTGTAGATATAGAACATGTCCAGCATCATAGGAAATTTTATGAGACAACATTGATCTAAAGGGTTTATCCCTGAGCAAGAGCCTTGGGAATCTGTCCCCTGTCTTACCCTGAGCTGGGCTTCATCTTTTGGGCTGAGCTGCAAGAGGGGTCTCCAAGAGGGCCTGGTGAAGACGCCTGGGGCATCAGGAGGAAAGGAGTTGGGGCAGGGTGGACTCACCTCATTGGTTCATACACAGTAAAACCCTAGAATGTGTAACAGAGAAGGGACCTTAGTCCCTGCCCCTCTTTACAGATGAGAGAACTGCGGAGCAATGAATGAATGACTTGGCAAAAGTTAACACAACCAGTGAGTAATGGAGTCATTCTCCTAATTCCCAAGCCAGTCCTCCTCCCTGGGTAGGTGACAGACCTGTTCTGAAAGCCAGGGGAAGTCATTCTTTCTTTCATTCTTTCAACAGACATGTATTTTGTGTTTCCTCTGTGCAAGGATTCTTGTGTGTAGGACAAACACACAAAGGAGAGTTGGTGCCTCTCAGTGGAGGAGGAGGGGTGTCCATCAACTCATCTCAAAGGGCTGTACAGAGGACCAGATAGGTGACAGAGAATCCCAGTTTGCCCAGGACTGATCCAGTGTTAGCACTGAATGTTCCACATCCCAAGAAGCACCCCAGTCCAGGGCAAATCAGGATAGTTGCTCAGTCTAAGACTGATAATAGCATCACTGATCTTCCTGAATCCAGATGAAGCAGAGAATCAAGGCAAGTACTAGCCTTGAGTGGGTGGCTCATGCCTTTACTTTATAGATCTGGAGAAAAAGACGTTTCCTGGGGTAATATCCTGGTATTTTCCCCTTCATCTGCATTCAATTGTTCTTCTCAACCAGCAACCTGCAAGCAGCCCTGCTTTTAAATGGACCATGCCTTCTTACACAACATTACGTCTTAAAACATACCTTTAAAAGACCATAACATGATTTTAAAACAGAGATATGGACTGATTAATCCACAATGTAGAACTGTATTCTGGAGGCTGAGACCAGCTATTACAAGGTGAAAGCATTTACACAGTCATCAGTCATCTGTAACAAAACCCGCTTTAGTGGAGGTCTGGGGATTTCTAATGGCCTCTTTAAGAATGTCCTGTTTCCACTTGAGTCAGTCCTAGACAGAAGCATTATTCAGGTGCCCAGTGAACACCTGGTTATGGCATCAATTATCCAAAGGCCCAGGATGAGGGAGAGAGCAGAACATACCAGAAAGAGTCCAGGGTTAGGAGACAAGAATCTGGGTTCTAGTTTGAATTTTGCCGTTAACTAGCCTGTGTGACCTTGGGAAAGTCGCTTGAAGTCTCTGAGTCTCAGTTGCCTAATCTGCAAAAGAGAGATTCCAATGCCTGCCCGACAGCAACAAATGTGAAAGGGCTTTGAAAAGTACAAAATATTACACAATGACAAGATATATAGTGCAGGGCCTCTGATAAGTGAAGCTGACCTCTGAAAAATGTAACCCTAAGTGGAGATCAGGCACATTTACTGGGCTCTGCGATGAACCTTCACTTAAATCACCTGCCTCCCTGAAGGACAGGAAAGGAGACACATGAAGGCAGGAAAGCTACAGCACAAACAAGCACTAGTCCAGAGAGAATATAGCAAAGGTCTAGGGAAGTCAGAAAAGCCACATTGTCTCATTCTGGCATGTTCTTCTGTGACAAAGACATAACCGCAAAGTGAGTCATTTAAAACAAACCACCAGAACAATGGCAAGATCCCAAAAAGGCAGAAATATGCATAAGACACAAACTCTATTCATGTGTCTTTATGTATTGAGTCTCTAGCCTTGGAATGTATGTCAGTATATTTTTTCTTGCCATTTCTATTTGCGTAAAGGGCATCACAACAATTAGATCATCCTCATCTGAAGCCCAAATCGAACTCCTCTTCTTAAAATATTTTTTACTGATAGTCCCTAAGTATCAATAGTTGGCTTCTGCCACAATAATACTACGTAATAAACAAACACCAAACCTCAGTGTCACACACCAATAAATATTTTTGCTCATGAGCCAAAGGGAAGTCTTGCTGATTTTGGTGGGGTTCATTTATGCACCTGTGGTCAGCCATGGGATAACCTTGGCTGGGCCCTCGTATATGTTTAGGGGTTGGCTGACAAATACAGAATAGAACCATCTGGGATCTCCTCACATGAGTTGACCAATAAAACACAGGACACCAAGTTCAACTAGAATTTCAGATAAATGAAAAATATTTTTTTTAGTATAAGTATGTCCCAAATATCTGCTAAATCTGGTAACCCTACCCGTGTGTCTCTTTTATCGCAATAGCAGGTGACCCTCACATGTTCCCGCAGTGAGCTGGGGAAAGAACAGCAGAAGCACACACAGCTCTTTGGGCTCTGGGCTCAGAAGTGAAGTTTCATTGTGTTCCATTGGCCAAAGCAAGTCACAAGCCCAGCACAGATTCAAGGACTGTAAAGTCATACTGAGAAAGACATAGATACAGAAAAGTTGAAAATTGGGACCATTTTGACAAACCATCTACCACAGTCCCCAATAGCAAAATCACTAGCCAAATACGTGGGTACAATACCTTACAAGAAAATGTACTCACATGGCACTTATCCCTTCTATTCAAATACAGAAGAGGAAGTGTTCAAGGCTGGCAACTACAGGGGAGAAGACCTGGGTTCTAGGCTGGCTTTGTAAATCATCTCCTTTGTTTCCTCGGACAGAACACTTCTTCTCTGGAGCTCAGTTTCTTCATCTATAGAATGGTAAGCTTGCACTCATAGGACCTTGCAGTTCTAAGATTCGATATTCTTGAATATTTTAACTCAAGCAACTTGCCTTCTTCCATCATTTCCCGCCAGCAAACTCTTGCAGCCTCATTGACTTTATGACTGTATTAGCAATGCTATAACTTAAAACCACCCACCATGGTCCTCACTGACTGCTCCTGCATTCAAAGCAAATTTAATCACCAATACATATCCAATAAAAAAAATGGAAATCTCTAGGCCAAGGGGACATCAGCTCCTGGCAAGGAACAAGCCTCTTGAATAAATAAATCTGCTTTGCCTAATACTTCCCCCTCTTGATTTGAAGAGAGACAGTAACACTTTTTTCTGTCATTGAATTAATTTGCTAGAAGTGGCTGTAATTTCTATATAAATCCTGAGATTGTTTCTAATTTACATGTTATATATGAATGTTTATGCATGTGGTGCCTGCCTAATGTTCTCCAGGGATCCTCTTGGAAACTGTATGAATCATGTAAACAAAATTAGACTGAAATAAAAAGAATGTATGATATTTTCTTCACTAGTACTAATTTTTTTCTAAGTTTGGTTTTCTCCATAATGGTCTTCCTGCTGACTTTAATTATATTTATGGCACAATTATCTTGTGCTGGGCACATCCTCACATGCCGGCTGCTCATTTTGCATCTGTCTGTTTTGGGGGATGCCCTGCAGACAGAGGGGTGGTATGGCTTGTTTGCTATTTGTCCTTTTGGGGGCTGCTGAGGAGGGAGGGGCTAAAAGGTGTTACAGTGGCATTTAAGTGGCTTTTCTCCCTTCCCTGTCCCACCTCCCCTCTATGTTATGAGGATGAATTCAGGTCATGGGCAAAACTGAAACGAGGTCCGGGGAACTTCCTCTTTCTGTGGCTTCCCTAGAGTGCTATTTGAAGACCATTACTGCTGCTAATTAATGATTTGCCAGATGTCTGAACTAATTTTATAGCATTTATGTATGCACATGCATTGTACTTTAGTCTGTTTTTCAGACTAAACCAAACACAATAAACATGAAATATGAATTCAAATCTTCGATTTCTGTTTCCAGCAAGAGGCCTGCTTAGCTGAGATGGTTCTGTCTTGTGCAATCACAGGGAGGCTACGCTCACCTCACAGGTTGGCGGGGATATGGCCTCCGAAGCTCTGCTATGCTGGGAGGTCCCTTGAGGAGCAGTGTCAAGAAGGGGGCTGTGCTCCTAGTCACGGCTAACTATCAGCTCAGTAGTCTGGTTGGCAAGGACGCACCTCTGCAGAAAATTAAACCATTCCAAGTCTCCCGATTCTTTGTCAGAAAGAGGTGTCAACATCTTCTCGGGACTCGTTCCTTGTCGTAATCTCATTCCTCTAAATAGTAAATACTGTGTTTGTGATTGTTTTGGACTAACTACTGGGGCTGCTCCTTGTCACAGTTTATCCTAGAGACTGTCGTTCTCAGGAATATGAGAAGTTAACATTGGCTGATCTACAAGGTACCTCTAACCCTGGGATTCAGAATTCAGGAGTGTTCTGTCATGCATAGCTTGGTTTCTATCATTTCTCTAGGACTCTATCATTTCTCTAGGCTAACCCACATCGGACCGGGTCATTCCCATCCAAGCATTTGACTATTCCCTTCCCGAAAAATCAAGGAAAATTATAGCCTGCCTACAATAAAGTAGGGTACAGCAGAGTGGCTTGATTTTTGCAGAACCATTCAACAACAACAACACCCAAAAACATTTTATTTTACACTATGAGGTATAGAAGAAGACACAGCAGAAATGCGACATGGTCCTTAGGAAGAAGGGAGGGGCCACAAATGTTTATGAAGCACATACTATGAGCCAGGCCTTGTGCTCTGTCTTATTTCATCTTCACAACAACACTGCATATATTATCATTTTGTAGATGATGAATCTGAGACTCAAAGAAGTTAAGTTATCTCTAGGGGAGAAGCAACACAACTGAAAAGGGCATACGACTCTTAAGTGCCAGACCAGGCCATCCCTGCCAGAAATGAAGCAGAGGCTGAGAAGAGAGAAAGATGAACAAAAGCTGGGATAGATGGTTTGGGGAAGCACACAGAAGACTTTGGTAAGAGCTGGATAGCTGTAGGTATAGAGAACATTCCAGAAGAGAATCTAAGTGATGAATGAACAGAACACATTCTCAGGGAGCAGTGAGAGCGCTGGCCTGTTTAAGGCCCAGGTTGGAGTGGGAAGAAGCCAGTGGGCTCCAGACTCCACAGTCTAGACATTGGAAGTTGGCTCAATCTGGGCACATTCTGAGCTGTTCCAAGGGGTCAAAGAAGGAAGCATGGTGACCCAATGGTCATATAGTCATGAGGGTCCTTCCACCTCTTGGGTGGTGCCCTTAATGTAGCCAGAGGACCCTTCTAAGCTTACTAAGGCAATTAAATTCAGCATATAAATGTATATGTAAACACTACTACTTCTAAAAGCAATTAGTAAAATGAGTGCCCACAATGTGAGTATAAAAGTTGGACACCTTAGTATTCTGGATGCATGAGAGGAAATGTATTTGATGATGGCATGAAACGTAATCCAACATACCATTACCTTTTGGAAGTTTTCCCTATTTCTAGATTTCTTTAGGACATTGCAATGAATTCTGATATTCTAATATCCTGCACTTACTGTCCTGTTTATTCAACTATCTTTATGAACATGAAGATTTTTGTTAAGGTGAGAAAGACACAAAGTAAATTTGGGGAGATTATAAGGCAGAAATGCTTCTTAAAAAGTTTTCTTTTGATTCAATACTGAATCAATTCAAGAAGAATTCAATCGACAAGGGCAAAGCTAGGTCACATATCCTGACTTCCTCATACCCACAGCTTAATAATCTAAAAATAAAAATCAATTCTTGTCTGAGGGTTGTGAAGGGCTCATAATTGCTTTAGAGTGAAGCTCAAAACGACTGTGCCTTCTCCCGCCTCCCATTTCAATATAATTTTTCAGGTCCAAGGCACTGTCAGTATTAGATTGTGTGGTGACCAAATAGGAAAACCTCTGTTTAAGATGAGATAATCTCATCATTACACTCTTTAGGAGAAAATGAGGCCCCCTTTTTAATGCTGCCTGTAAAGGTGGCAGAGAAGTAATATGAACCAATTGTTGGTTAGAAATCTTTTCCCTTAAAAAAAAATTGGTTCATAATCATTTTCCTTCCTACAATCATGGTAGTATTTTGAATCAAGAACTTGCTTTGGTTTTTATAGAAAACTGGTTGCCCCCTTTCCAGCTACTGAATTTTCTTTCTCTTTAATCCCAAGATCCAGGTGTGTTTGGAACTTCATTACAGCATACACTATAGCTGTGAGCCTGGCTGGGGTGAGTTTCTGGTTTGTTTGCTTTATTAGATTTTGTGCCATTAAATAAAACCTTGGACTTCTAGAATGCTGATGAATTTCCCATCATAGTACACATCCATTTGTATATGTGGATATTTGTAATGGGGACAGCTTTCTGTTTTTATTAGCACCTCCCTTTTTTGTTTTGTTTAAATTTATTTTTATTTTATTGTGTTAAGAACATTTAGTATGAGATTTACACTCAACACTTATTTTTTTATATATACTGCAATTTTATTTCAATCTCACAAAAGAAGTTAGCATGTAGGAAATTTAAATGAAACTGTACAGTAAAAATAGCAGAGAACCAACTAATCTAAAAAGGAATTACACCTAAAGCATGAGGATTCAACATTCATTAGTGTTTCATCTTCTTTTTCTTTTTTTTTTTTTTTTTGTGGTACGCGGGCCTCTCACTGTTGTGGCCTCTCCCGTTGCGGAGCACAGGCTCCGGACGCGCAGGCTCAGCCGCTCCGCGGCATGTGGGATCTTCCCGGACCAGGGCACGAACCTGTGTCCCCTGCATCGGCAGGCGGACTCTCAACCACTGCGCCACCAGGGAAGCCCTCATCTTCATTTTTGATTGACACTTGATGTTTGCAAATTTTGAAACAAACTTTAAGATCATGGTAACTATTCTGAAGAGATTTCAGCACCAGCACTAAGATTTGCACATTCAGTTGGTATTAGCACCTTCTTACAGAAGTATTTAGCCTTCCAACCAGCCAGTGTTTTTAAAAATCAGTTCCTGGAGTTTTCATAAAATTTTAAAGTGTCTATCAAAAGTCTTTTAACCGTAAAGATCAGCCATAAGATGGAAATGGAAGAGTCCATTAAAATCTCATTATAGGAAGAGAAATTCCCTGCCACTTTTTCTTAATTCTACCCCACAGGAAGGTAACTTCCCTTCCTCCCTCAGCTATATCTATATGGCTCCCTATCAGAAGACAAGGGCTGGCGTGGGAGGGGTCAGTGGAGACATGGTACACCGTCCTCAGCCTCAGCCTCGGTGAGGATACGTACGTGCATCCCATCCTTGCCACCCAGCCCTGCTTCATCCACTCTCCACCACCACAGCCTTGGAGAAGCAGAACATGCCTCCTGAGTCTCCCAAACCTTATTTTTAATCGAAGTTTAGACATTTCCACAACCTGATTTCTTTTAGACCAAACCAACATTCTTTTAAGCCTGTTCTGTTCTGTGAGCCCAGCTAATTAGCCTGCCTGTACCAGAAGTACTCACTTTTTATTACCTTTAATAAAACAAAGCCAGGTTTGAGGAAGTGTTGGATGTCAGCTGTCTCCAAAACCTCAGGAAGGAAACCCCACCTTCCAAGCCCCCTCCTCCTCCCCAGTAAGATTTGTGGTCTGGTTAGAAGGACCATTTAGATGATGAAAGGAACCAGTGGACAGCCCCTGATGTATAACCAGTGTGATTTTTTTTTAATATCCACCAAATTAATATTTTTATGTCTGTTCCCCCATCAGGTTGCTTCGGTTTGAATTTCAACGAGGGGAGCCTGCCAAGATCATGTAGTAAAATATGAACTGGATCATAAATCCCAGCAGGGGTGGGAGAATGTAAGACAGATTGCTAACACCTTAAAAAACAACAACAACAAGAACATTTAAACCAAAAAAAGGCAGGAATTTGCTTTAAAGTGTCCCCAGCCCAGCAGGGAGCAGGAGAGACACAAGCCGTCAGAACGTGAAAGCTGGTTTGCCTTCCCTGTATCACTTCTCCGCAGACTCCAACTCAAAGAAAGCCATTCTGGCAGGTAACTCGGGCCCCATGGGCTTTCCCTCCAGTACCAGTGATGTTTCGCTGGGATGTGTGTTAGAGATAAAACAGAAATACTCGCAAATGAGCACCTTCCAGAAAGTCGAGTCTTTCTGCATCCCTCCCTCTGGAATGACCGTTCACACAGCTCATCAAAGTCTCCTTTCATGAGTGCCACGCCGAGGGAAATCAACACAGCTGGTAAGATGGAGTTTGAAGCTGTAAGAAGAAAGCCATGTGTTTCCTTCCTAAGACTAAAATCATTTCCCTACGAGGAATAAAGAGCTTTTACAAACTTTCTGGATGGATATGTCTTGGAGGGGGACAAGTTGATTACTCTCACACCCTCCACTGTGTACCAGAGGGAGAAACAGAAGCCCTGATTTGCTTGGATTTGTAACAGGTTGACTACGCTGGAGCATATATGGAAAAGTAAACGCCCTTATAACCTAGCTTATTATTACACCGATTTGGATAAACCACAGGTCAAATCATGTCAGCTGAAACATAACTGCTACCCACAGGAGAAGCCTGATATAGCTCAGTAGATAGCCCATAAAACAGACGCTAGTCCTGTCTGTCAACACCGGCATTGTAAAGGCGTCTCACTAATCCTCCTCGTGGGTAGCACTAAATCCTGGACGGTTGTTGTCTTTTCATTCTGTCACTTGCCTACCCCTGGGTCTTAGGACACACAATTTGATCATGGGAGCCAGATGACCTGCTCTCAGCAGCTATAAGGTGTGACGTCCCCAGGGTCACAACTTCACCAGGAACTGAGTTTCATGGAAACCCACTTACAGACCAAATTGCCCTTTCTCGTCACACTTTGCCAAAAAACCCCTTCAGACCTTTGTTTTACCCACTCTGGGTTCAGAGGCAAACTCATAGCTGAGACTTTCAGAAATCTTTTGAACAGGCAAAGGTGCAGCCCTGGAGAGGGACCAAACAGATGTGTAAAGAGACTCCCACTAAATGCAAATGCACAGAGAAATCCAGAATCTGGTTTGATTTTTTGGTTCAAGGATATAAAGATTTTGAATTTGTCAGTATGGACATTTCATTGCAACCATAGAAGGAAAATTGTATATATAAATATGTATATATATATGTAATATATATATATATATATATATATGTGAGTAATGTTGAGTTTTTAGTTAAATAGCCTAAAACTTTAGCAAACTCACACAAGTCCCCACAAGTGGGACACAAGTCTCACACAAACCTAAAGTATGTGAAAAAGTTTTTTCTAGAAAGGACATTAGTAGGACAATTACTGAAATTTGGAAAAGGTCTGTTAAGTCAGATATTAATACTGTAGCAATGTTGATTTCCTGGATTTAATAGCTGCACTGTGGTTAAGTAAATGAATTTAGGAAATACACACTGAGGCATTCAGGAATAAAAGGCAGCATGTCTACAACTTCCAAACAATTCAGAAAAGAATTAACACAGAGAGAAACACAGACACACACACACAATGAGAAAGAAAACGAGGTAACTTACTAACATTTGAAGAATCTGAATTTACAGGAATTCTTGTTACTATCTTTGCAACTTTAATGTAGATCTGAAGTTATTTCAAAAGTAAAAGTTTTTTTTTAAAGTCTTCCTATTTAGGCTGCACAGAGTTGCTGTCACTTAACCTTTTTTAATTTTTAAATTACTTATTTTTAACTGAGGTGTAATTGACATAACATTATATTCGTTTCAGGTGTGCAACATAATGATTTGATATTTGTGTACATTGCCACATAATCACCACAATAAGTCTAGTTAACATCCGTCACCGCACATAGTTACAAACTTTTTTGTGATGAAAACTTTTAAGATCTACTCTTAGTAACTTTCAAGTATGCAATATGGTATTGTTAACTATAGTCACCACACTGTACATTACATCCCTGGGACTTGTATTTTATAACTGAAGTTTATATCTTTTGACCACTTTCACCCATTTAGCCCACTCCCCACCTCCCCACTCTCTTATTTAAAATAAAAGCCTGTAAACATAGTTTGAGAGACATTTAAAATAAACAAGATTACCACTCAGTCAAATAAAGTGTAAAGGGAAAAAAATAAAATAAAAGCCCAATAGAGTATATTTGTAAGTTTCTTTATTTGCTTCCCCATATCAATCTAAAAATGATTTGATGTAGGTTCTCACTATTTTGGATATCATTTAGAACCCTTAATCTTGAAAAACAGAGGATGGGGAGCTGGAGACAAGACTGGTAAAACAGTTAAGAGAATGTCCAGAGAAGGGAGATTCTGGAAGAAGACCTGGATTCTCTAGGCCTCTAGAGTTCCAAGCTATGAGACTTTTACTTCCATGTCTCTCAGTTTCCTCATCTTTAAAATGGGCATAAAGGCAGGGCTGTAATGAGGATCAGCTTAGGATGTTTTGTCTTGTGCAGGACCTGTCACCTGCTCAATGATGGGTGTCTAGTCTCAGCACTACCACCTCTCCTGTCCTGTCTGGAGCATTGAGATGGCACCCATGGCATGTGGTAGGGGTCACAGATGGCCCCAAGTTTTCTGAGTGTTGGTGGAAGCCCAGTGGGAAAGGCAGTGATCACCAAGGCTCTGCTTAGGCGCCTGGGGGATTGTCTTCACCCTCTAAGACAAGCCTTACCCTGTATCTCTTCCTTTGGTAACAGAAACATCCCAACTGCACTTGTTCCTGCTCACAAAACCCCATTTGGGCTGAGCACCTGCTGACATTTATTAGCCCAAACCTGTTTTTCAGAACTTCTCCTCACTTTGAGCTAAACATGTGGGGCTAAGCCCTGGACTGAAATGGACATTGTGCTTTCTTCTTTCTCTTTTTGACCAGAAACACCATTCTACTGCCGTCGGAAACTGATGCACCTGAGTACAAAGCGTTTGTTCCCTGCACCCTTGAAACGAATGTGGTCCAGGTTCAACACAAGTACACACGCACGCACACACGCACACGCATCCTCAGCCCGTAAAAGTCAATGACACCTCTGAATATCTGAAACCCACCACTCAGCAAACACTATCTCCTCCCAGGAACTTTCGGGGATGTAGACAACATCCTGTCATGGAACATGTGTGTAGCTTGAACTGCGATAAATCGAGGCCCTAATCTTGATGCACAACAGCATGGGCAGTAATGGGCAAGAACATCTCAGCAGACAACACACATATAAATCACATTTATTTTCATAGCACATTTAAATAATGTTTTGGCTCTGGGGATTTTCCGCCAAGTAATGAAGCATCACCCAAAGAGAGTCTGCAATGTTGCTCCTATCTGTAATGCCCCTTAGAGCAGAGGAATAAAGCCTGTGATTTATATGGATGTCATCAGGGTGGTGTAAGGGCTTCCTTTCCTTTGCACAAAACATTGCTCTGCATCCGGATTAGAAATGAGATTTATCTGCAAAATAAACAAAGAACAGGCCCCGCATGCCCCGTTTTCTCCCTTCATCACACCAGATGAGATCTCAAGCCATCACACGCACACACATGCACTCACTTAACAGCATACGCCCCAGTGCTACACAAACACACACAAAACACAGACACGTTTATTATGAGATAGAAGAGAGAACAATCTTGATAAAGATGATCATTTGTACATTGATGAAGATTTGTTTAGCAACTGTTCTCGCTCGTGGGCTTCTGCTGTCCCTCTGCAGTGCTGCCCTGCCCCTGTCTGCATGGGTGCCTGAGACCATCACACAGTAGAGAGGAATCAAATCTCTCCCACACATTGCAAGGTGGTAGTGCAATGCAAACTCAACTGCCACATTCTATCGTCTTGTTCTGAGGGAAAATATGACCTCATTCTAACAAGATTTTCCTTTGGTTGGTCATATGGGTGGTTGCCCCGGTCACTTAGGATGAATTGCAAACTGTTCTTTTGAAACCAACATGAATTCCTCCTTTCTGCCTTCCTTCCTTCCTCTTTTTTTTTTTCTTCTTTTCTTCCTTACTCTCTTTCCTTGGCAGCCATCTATTCTCTAGAGTTCTCCAGGACTCCATATATGCCTTAACTTAAAGCCATTGCCCACCTTGCTAAGTGTAGGTTGCTTTTGACAGTTATAGGGAAACATGTAAACTACATTTCAGGGAAGCATAACCTTGTGAAAACATGATTTATTGTACACGGATTTGCATAGAAATCTACAGTTCATTCTGTGACTGCCAAAATAGTTCAACTCCATCCAGCAGACAATGAAATGAGAATAATAACTCGTGCTGTTCTGGTGCTTTACAGTTAGCAAAATATGTCCATATACTATGTATTATTTTCACAGTTGGTCTTCACAAAGACCTGGGTGACAGGGCAGTAGGCAGGACATAACCTACATGCTGTCCTTGCACCTGGAAAAATCACTGCTGCTTCAAGGGCCCAAATGTACTTTACTTTTCTGCCCCAGGTTCACGTGTTTCAGGATCATTGGAGAAACCAGAAGCAGAAAGTCTCATACTTTAACACACAAAACCATTCCTTGGCTGGCCAAGAGTAGATAACGGATGGCTGGTGGCAACCTTAAAGGCAGGGATGCTAAGCAGCCAGTTTCACTTGAATCAACCAGGAGTCGAGGTCAGGAAAGCTGGATGCCAACCAGGTATTACTGAGAGTTATTTCCCAGAAAAGTACATTCTCATATTTGCTGATGTATATTCCATTTTCAAGACAAAGGGTGAACTTTTCATTTGTGTGATCTGATTTTTGTGGGATGGACAGAGATTATAAAGCTACTTTGTGCAAAGTTCCCTATGCCTTAGGTGAAGGTGAGTATATTTTCATATTTTGGTCCAGGTCACAAGTTTAGAACAAAAAAACAAATTGCAAGCTCAGATTTCTCCCCACCCTTCGCGGTGGTCACGTCAAAGAAAGTCCCCAACATCCATACATCTGGATGCAAATATATACTTTGCTTCTTGTCATCTTAATCTCTCAAATTTGTTCTGAAGCTGCAACATAGCCATCCATATAGCAAGAGGAAATTTTTAATTTACAAAGATGATTGCCCCAAATTAACATTTAAAAAAAAGACAATTAGGAAAAGCATCATTGCCTAGCAAGACTAATCTGTGACTGTTGGGGAGGGTGGCTCACCCCTAAAAGTAGGGTAACCACCCAAGGTCGTTGGCCTGGGGCAGTTCTGGCTGATGCTGTTGTCCTGGCTCAATTATTAATAGCTTCTCTTTCACTTTCACAATTGTCCCAGTTTGGATGCTAAATTATATAGTCAGCCTACCTAAAAGCTGTAGGAAATCCCAGCTTTTTGAAATAGGTCTTTATTTTTTAACGGCTTTGAAAACACCCTGAAAATGAAACTGGAGGAGTGGGGAGAAAAAGAAAAGAATTTGTGCAGTCAGTTCAATTGTTCAGCCGTAGAAGACTTGGTGAGACTGTATCTGTTTTGTTCATGCAATTCTAATTATGAACCAATAATGTGGAATAGAACTAATTTTATTAAAACCACTAGTCTGCAATAAGGCAAATGCACAAAATAATTTATTGAGTCACGAGGCCCAGATACAGATTAACTCAAGTGCTCATGTGGGCGGAGAGAGGAAGGCCCATCGCTTGACATCTCCACTCACGTGCGGGAGGGAGCTTGTCTGCGCTGTTTGGTTAGCAAATTGCGAGTAGATGGAAATGTCATCCTAATTGGATTCTGGATGGTGTGAGAGCCAGGCCCATGGGGATGACCGAGCAATAGACACAGCACGCCTCCTTGCCTGGCATCACACACGAGGCGCACGCCCCATATGCCTCCTAGGGATAAGCCCTGGCGTTAGGGAAAGGAATGGTGGCATTTTTCAATGATATGGGTTTGGTCTCACTTGAGCAAAACAGAGCTGTGTCTTGTCACTCCTGGTGGCATTTGATGCCCTGTTTAAAGCAGGCATGGGTTTTTTAATCTATCCCCATCGTGACTACCTCAGTGGCAAATGTGGAACCAGCATCCCCCAGTTATAGGCAGAGAACCCAGGTGCATCATCGCCTGGCCAGCTCCATTTTGTCCTCCAGACAAAGGCCTAGAACATTCCAGGAAGCCCTCTCTGATAGCTCCCCTCCTTTATCCACACCCCAACCGGAGTCTCCCCACAATAAGCACTTAGAGCATGTAAAATTGTTGCGCAGAGTTTCCACATCCTGCTGGGGACATTTCTGCCATAGCACTTCACACCCCTCCATGGCAACTGTTTACTCCCCTGTCTCCTCTTCCAGAGCCTTCGATTTTTTTTTTTTTTTTTTTTTGCAGTATGTGGGCCTCTCACTGCTGTGGTCTCTCCCGTCGCGGAACATAGGCTCTGGACGCGCAGGCTCAGTGGCCATGGCTCACGGGCCCAGCCCCTCCGTGGCATGTGGGATCTTCCCGGACCGGGGGATGAACCTGCATCCCCTGCATCAGCAGGCGGACTCTCAACCACTGCGCCACCAGGGAAGCCCCAGAGACTTCAATTTTTGAAGGCAGGGACATTGTTCTTCTCTGGAGCTCCCAGCCTAGCCCAGTGTCTTACATATGGGCACTTGATACTTATTTGTAGGATGAAAGTATGGGCAGGGTGGGACCCACTCCAAAACAAAAATAAATAGTATAATAATAGGGATAGTATATTTATCAAGCGCTCAGTACATGGCATGGGAATGCAGTCAAACTCATCCAGTCTCTCGTTGTTTTCATGTTTGTATAAAAATTTTTTATATTTACATTTCTATATAGAGAAATGCATTAATTTCTTTATTTCATGAAAACACACACACACAAATATATATTCAAAGAATGCTATGTGAAACTTGAAAAGGGCACATGATAAACATTGACTAGTTACAACTATCTACAGCTTTCATCTATACACTGACAAGTTTTGATGTGAATTTAATGATGCAAGAGGAGTTATTGTTTTTAAGATTTCTTTGAAAGGTAAAGCTGAATATAGGATACTTCGTCTCTACTGCAGAGAATAAATGTGGGTACTGCTATTACATGACAGTGAACCAGAACCAGAGATTTTTTTTGTCAGTAAATTCAATAATCAATAATATCAGAGGTGAATGTGTGCTAAGGGTTTTAAATGGATTATCTCATTTAATCCTCAGAAAGATTCTGCTAATAAAGCATGTTATCCCCATTCTGCAGATGAGTAGATGGAGGCTGGGAGAAGTTGGTGATGAGGTTGGAGCTCCAAGCCAGGTCTTCCTGCCCCAGAAGCCAGACCTCTCAGCCACTGCTCTGTCCTCACACTTGGCTACAGTGAGGATGCTGATGCCTCTAATTCAACTGCACTTTCCACCAAAACCAGTTATCAGTCCCAGAATCATAGGGCTATGGGAACTATTGCCCCCCAAATGGAGGGTTCCTTTACCAGCTTTTAGTTTTGTCATCACCCTAGCAAGATGAGATGTTGGCAGAACTGTCCCCAGATATTGTCCTTTGTCCGTCGTTTGACGGCTATTTTTTTTAAGACAATTTTTCTAGAGTAGTTTTAGGTTCACAGCAAAATTTAGAGGATGGTACAGAGATTTCCTATATTTCCCCTGCCCCCAGACAGCCTCTCCCACTATCAACATCCTGCACCAGCGTGGTGCCTTGTTACGATCGATGAACCTATTATACATTGACACATCATTACGACTCTACTTCCATAGTTTATATTAGGTTTCACTCTTGGTGTTGTACATTCTATGAGTTTGGACAAAAGTATAATGACGTGTCCACCATCATAGTATCAGACAGAGCAGTTTCACTGTCTAAAATCCTCTGTGATCCACCCATTCATGTCCCCCACTGCCACCCCCAACCCCTGGCAACAACTGATCTTTTCACTGTGTTCGCAGTCTTGACTTTTCCAGAATGTCATATAATTTGCATCATACAGTACGTATTCTTTTCAGATTGGCTTCTTTCACTTAGCAATGTGCATTTAAGGTTATCCATGTCTTTTTGTGGCCTCATAGCTCATTTCTTTTCAGCACTGATAATATTCCATTGTCTGAATATACCACGGCTTATTCATCCATTCACTTACCGAAGGGAATCTTGATTGCTTCCAAGTCTTGGCAATTATTGATAAAACTGCTATAAACATCCCTGTGTAGGTTTTTGTGCGGACATGACTTCAACTGCTTTGGGTAACTACTAAGGAATGCATTGCTGGATCGTGTAGTAAGAGTATGTTTAGCTTTATAAAGAGCCGCCCAACCGTCTTCCAAAGTGACGACCATTTTGCATTCCCACGAGCACTGAACGAGAGTTTCTGCTGCCCCACATCCCGCCAGCCTTTGGTGTCGTCAGGGTTCTGGATTTTGGTTGACGGCAATTTTTAGTACCTGTGGTGCACCTGAACCATGGTGGCAAAATAGATACAGCCCCTGACCTCATGGGGCTTACAGGCCAGAAGAAGGAGCAGACCTTAATGGTATAATCATATAATTACAGAACCACACACTATGGATGGTTTCAGGATGCTGTGAGAGCGCACAGGGGCCTGGCTTGGTCTGGAGCATTTATGATGTGAATCGTTTTCACTTTAATCAAAGTTAAGTACCATTTACAAAGGACACCTGCAATGTGCCAGCTCCTCTGCCAATCACATCCCAATCCTGTAAAGTAGGTATTATCGTGCCCAATTTACTGGTAAGAAAAACTGAGGCTGAGAGCAGCCAGGAAACCTGCCTGAGGTTCACAGGGGCCAAGTGAGGGTTTGAATGAGGAACAACAACTCCATACATCCTGCTTTTTTCTTTACCCTGAACTCCCTCCTCATATTGCAAGGATCTCTGGTGACTATTCAGAAAGCCCGGAGAGAGAGTTGGAGATGCCACACTGTCATTTCTCTGAAAATCTGTTGTCCGCCTCTGCTGATCCCTCTCCAACCCAGCCTCCAGGGGCTACCAGGCTGCTCATGTCCCTCTCCTGCCAAACCCTCTGGAGCATCCCAGGCCTCGGTTTAGTACAGCATGCTGGGGACCCTCTCAAGGCGTGGTCCTCTTCCCTTTGCACAGGCTTGCTAGACAGAAGTGCTATGCTGGCTCCTTTGCCTGGGCCAGTGTCTATTTCTTATAACACCCTTGACCCTCTTTCCCCCCTGGCTAATTCTTGTCTCCCAAGGTCATGTCCTCCAGGGAAGCATTCCCTGATTCCTCCATCCTTCAAGGCTCAGCCTGCATGCTCCCCCTCTAGCCCAGCATCCATCCCACAGATTGGGAATGGTGGGAATTGCCAGCGTGTCTCCCTCCTGGGCTTGGAGCTCCCGAAGGTCAGGGGCCCCACTATTCCTAGGCCAAGTGCAGTACCTGGCATCCAGAGCTGAACATTAAACATCTGCAAAATGAGGGAATTCCCTGGCCGTCCAGTGGTTAGGACTCCGCGCTTTCACTGCTGAGGATGCGGGTTCAATCCCTGGTCAGGAAAATAAGATCCCACAAGCCGCGCGGCACGGCCAAAAAAGAAAAAAAAATATCTGCAAACTGAATTAAACTGACTTTTGTTGATGGACAGAGTGCAAGAAGAAAAGGCCCTTCGTTTTTCATCATATTTCGTAATTTTGGCTGCAGCATTTAGAGTTAAGCCAGATTCATCCATAGATACCCAATAACCTCAAATTCTTCACAATTACTTTTCACCATTTTCACTTGCTAAATAGGTGTGATTTAACTGGTTTCCCTTTCCTGGGAATATGAATATCCTTATTGCAATAAACTTCAACAACACTTTTTTAATGGCAAAATAGTCTTTTACATTTTGTCCACAATCTTCATTCTCATTTCATAGACTAGCTCTGTATGTCTTTTATTTAAATGAATAGTTCTCAAGAAAAACATAGAGAATGGCTCAATTATTATGTGTGATAATTAATCTCTGAAATTAAAAACTGTCCTCTGTCCAACTGATTTACAAAGAACCTCTTAACGGGCAAAAGAAACTGCTTAATAATCCACCTTCTGACAAATAAAAAAAAGCCAATAATTTTTTGGAGGTGAAAGAGATTTTTTTCAAGATAACACATGGATTCAGTTTTTAAATCTTATACCAATGTTAATGTATTAATTATTTTGACATTGTGGTAGTAACCCATTTGAAAACGTGTTGAAAGAAAGGATTTTCCCAGTCTCCTGTGTATCCCACTGCCCGTCTAAGTAAGCCCGGCCCCCAACGTCCCAGACTCATAAACAAATCAAGAATCAGGCTAATAACTGAAGCCGGGCACAATTACAGGCTTTGGCAGTTCCATAGAATAGACACCAGAGGGCACTACAGGACCACATTTTGTAATTCTAGGCGCCATTTTACCCTTGGACTTGGGAAAATAATTTCTTGAAAAAAATATTAACCTTCTGAGCCCCGGACGTCGTTTTATTTATTACTTTCAATATGCCATTGCCACTCATCTTAACTAACCGGGCTTGGAAGGTTATTTTAAAGGACAGTGCCATAAAAAGAAAACACAATCAGGCTTCTTGGCTTTACCTCCCTGTAGAATGTTGCCGTGTGTGTGTGTGTGTGTGTGTGTGTGTGTGTGTGTGTGTGTGTGTGTGTCCAAAACTACAATGTAGGGAGTTCCCCGCCAAATCGTGATGTTTCAGGCAAATGGGTTGTTCTCATTATTACCTGTCTTCATTCATTTATTAATTCAATATCAACAAATATTTATTAAGCCCGTAATGTGCCGGCCCTGGGCATGCCATGAGACTTGAGCCACGTCCCTCCCCCCAGGGTATTAACCAGGGTGAGAAAGCAGTTCTCTTCCCTCCTGGGAGCCAGATTTGTTCTTAGAGCATCAAAATCCCTAAGTGAAAGGTGACACTGCTGTTTTAGATCATTTCTCTTTTCACTGCTCTCCAGAAATTTATTTTTCCCAAAAGAAAATAGTTAAATCATTGCTCTCTAGATGTGACAGTCTCAGCCTGAGCATGAGAGCTTACAATTCTCATGCAGGAGCTACATGCTAAGTGACTGAATTTTTATTAATCAAATAAAATAGATGCTTGTGAGTTATTGCTTTTATTTTCCTTTCAAAGTCCTATGTCAATTAGAATGAATTATGTTGAAATTTAGCAAAAGACACAAGAACATGCCACCACTCTTGGCATCTGATGAGGCATGCTTTCTGGACTCAGCTGGGCCCCGCTTGGCAGTCCTGGCACAGGGTTGGTCAAAATAAGATGTAGTCAGTCTGTTTCCTCCTCCTCCCCCCTCCATCTAGCCCCAATGGTTTGTAAAATCAATGTGAGAGTGTACCATTGACATAGACATTTTACAGCCATTAACATTTCATCCTCACAGTGACCCCACAAGCTGCCCCCATTTCCCAGCTGAGCAAACTGAGACTGGAAGAGGTTAATTCTTTGCCCAAGGACACACAACCAGTATCCAAAACCAAGTCCATCTACCTGCAAAGATCACATGCCCTCTGCTGCTCAACATAAACCTCCCAAAGCCTGAAAATGACGGTGCTGTGTGCTTGCCCAGACCCATCCCATCTTCTTCCTGGGCACACAGCTGGGCTACATTTCCCAGCTTCCCTTGCAGGAAGGCGGCCTTGTAAGTGGCTTCCAGCCAGTGGAATGTGAGGTACCCACTTCCAGGCCTGCCCATCTCCTATACAATCTTTCACTCCCCCTCTCTGCCTGTCTCAGTCCAACAACTAACTTCGAGGCCCTTGGGGATGGGGGAGCCACGGAACAAAAGATGTTTGCATCCCTAAATCACTGCACAGAAGGTACCCACCAGACACTGACTTTAAATGATTCCACAAGCAAGATGTAACTTCTGTTGTGTTAAGCCACTCTGATTTGGGGTTGTGTGTTAGTTAATCTTCAAAACAAAATAATAGACAAGGAAAGATGATGTCATCCGTGAAGGCTTCCATTCACCCACCCAGGGGCCTGGGGGCCTTGCTCTAATTCTCTGATCATGAACTTGTCACAACCTTCCTGGGTGTCAGTAAAAAAAGAGCATGGCCACGCCCCACGGCTTGCAGGGTCTTAGTTCCCAGACCAGGGATCAAACGCATGCCCCCTGCAGTGGAGTGTGGACTCCTAACCACTGGACCGCCAGAGAATTCCTGAACCAAATGATCTTTAAGGTCCTTCCGTGATCTGAGAAAGTCCTGTAGTTGTGTGGTGCCCCTCCTTCACGTACTGCAGCCCCTACCCAGCCCCAACTATGCATCCTTATATGCAGGAGCAAAGTTGCCTGGACCAGGAAGGACTTGGCCCAAACTCTTACCCACCCAGGTTTCCTTTTCCTGTGACACCTTTCCTCCATCTGCTGGGCACCCCCTCAGGTGTGCCGGCCACATGAGATGTAAGATGTACCGTCAGTAGGATGGGTGTCTTCGAATGGCTCACGCTGGGCACTTCATAACCTCCCACTCCTGCCTCCTCCATGGTCTGCATGGGACAGAAGCATCTTCCTGCAAGAGTAGGGCTGACTGTAGACCAAGACCTTGAAAACGGTTGGGGATCAGAATAAAAAGAAGGAATTCTGCTCCTTGAAAGCACTGATTCTTCAAATAGTGTCACTTTGACATCTCTAAAACACTATACTTAAGATATTTAATAAGAGTATCTTCAGTGGCTCCTGTGATATTGCTTTCTGTCACTGAATACGATGTGTGCAAAATGAAGATAATGCTAATAGAGAGAAAGGCAGAACCGAGGATTTTAACCGCACAGACTCCAGGCCAAATCAAGAGTGTGTTGCTCGCTGCACCTGTGATTCCAGCTGGGTCCCCTATGTTGAGATGAATCTCGCCCTCTTCTGGCCTCACTTGGCACTTCCAGAGACAGGACGTGAACACTTGCAAATCATTCCTGCCGCTGCCTACCTGCTTCACGAGTTCCGCGCCTAAGGGCAGGGAGCTCAGCCTCCCTGGGGCTCACAGTGCCCACGGCAGGGTGTCTTGAATTGGATACCACTGGGGTTTCTCGAAAAACCAGTGAGGTTTGAAACCTGAGTTTTTGAGAGTTGTGATAAATGGGGGGCTGCAGATGTAAAAATCCAGGACTCATATGCTGGGGGTACTTGCTGTCTGGATATGTCAGAAAAGAAAGGAGCAAAAAAAAAAAAAAAAAACAGAGCAGAGGAAGGAAAGTTGTCAGATCAGCAGGGACACAGTAGATGCTCTTAATATTGGAACGTTAAATATTAACCTAAATCTGACTAACAATTATGGTGGACACTGTTTTAGGGCTGGCCACTGATTTTCCTCCTTCCCCTCTGTCTATAACAGATTCTATCTCTGATCTCAGGAGGAAGTGGCGTAGACAGAAGGGGGATGTCTGACCCAGGTTTGGCCATTCAGAATCTCTCCTCCCCCACCAAAATCACTGGCCAAATAAAATCCATCCTTGGGGATTTTCTGCTGAAACATGCCCCCCACTGCTTCTACCCTTCCACGCTCTATCTCTGTCCCCTGTAAACTCAAGCTATTGACAGGACCCACAATATGTGTTGTTCTAATGCACTAGCACCTGACTCAACCCAAATTACAAATTACCATAATTACCAAGGGTAAAATCCAAGGTTAATGATGAAACAAATTAATGCATACTTAAAATATATAAACGTGTTCTATAACTACTACGAGATGAAATAAGGTTAATTAAGGCAATTTTCAAAATATTAACAGAACCATAGTTCCAGCGAGTGCAGGAACATTATCAGCACATTTGAATCATTAAAGAATTTAAACAATTTATAGAGCCATGGAGGGAGCACTTATATTTGTGAAGGTCAAAAAAAGGATGAACTCTTCAGCTTTCTTTTGTTGTGTGTGAGCCTATTTTGGTTTTCACATACCGTGACATTATTATGTAGAAGATTTAAACTGCTCTAATATTACTTGTAGATTTCTATTTACGAAAGAGGTTATCTTGCTTATAGGAAAAATAATTAAGTTTAACCATTCACAAATGGACAGTTATTTGTAGGTACTTAAACATGAAGATGTATCCATGCATGATAATTTGTCATTTTTAGTGCTTATTTGACTGCCTATAAGCGCACAATTGAGTACAAAATGGCGATGGTTTCTGCGGTGCTGCTGCTGCTTTGATTGATAATGAGAAGATACAGCCACCATTTTTAATTTTTAAAATGCAAGATTATTCTGGAGTAAATTAACCTAATCACACAGCGCAAGTAAATTAATGTCAGTTCATTACTTAATAGCAAAAATAATATTAACCTAAAGAATCTAAATCCACTTCTGACACATTCAATTTTTATAACGTTACGTTGACAGTTTTTTCTGGATTATATGTGGTGGTTTTCAGCATTAGCTGCTCTGCTAATTGGAAATGCTGGGAGTGAGAACACGAATATTCCTGTGGTGTGGAAAAAGGTTGCTTCAGGAATTGATTCAGCTGTATCACAGCTCAGACACCACTTCACTAAAACACCATTGGGTATTTTGCACGGCCAGCCTACCATAAATTCAGCGAGAAAGTCTCAGGGCTTTCGCTCCTGTGGCATAAGTGGATTTTCTTTCCTAAGCAGCCCAGCAGCTCTCATTTGGAGAATTCAGGTTCTCCGGCCCTCGATTCCCCCAACACTGTCTGCCCCAGGAGAGTCCAACAGTGCCTGCGCCATCTCTCCCAGCACCCTGAGGGCTGGGGCCTAGATCTTCCCCAAACGGGGCTCCACGTGGGTCACACAGACTGGAGGAAAGGCCCTGAACTCTCAGAATGTCTCCTCAGCCTTAACAGCTTGTGAAGTTGGGAAATTTATGTTGCAACCTTGAGAAAGGCAAAGTAAATACAGAGCATGCCAGCTATTTGTTTTCCTGTTGATGAATTCTCCAGGCTCAGACTGGAAGCCCTCCAAGGACTAAAGTCTCCTCCAAAAGTGGAATGTTAACCCTGAGTCCTTTGGCTGCTTTTCCCTCCGGGTCTCTACTTCTTTCTCTCCCACCTAGAAAGTTCCAAAATATCTCTGGTTTTTGCTTGCTGTGGATGCTGCTCAGGGATGAGTCTGCTTCTCTCGATCCCACAGAACAAGCCAGGGCCAAAGACAGTGAAGGAAGAAGCCAAATGACTACGTGGTAGAGGAACTTTCAAGAACTTCTTGTAGCAAGGCTTCCTAGAGCCCAGCTCCTGCACATTTAGTGAAACTGGCTTGGCTCATGGAAGAGAGTCAACTGTTTAGAGCCAAATTTCTCTAGCTTTAAACATTTGCCACATGCTCTGTTGCAAATCTTATATTATAAATCCATCATCTTCACCTTGGAAACATAACAAATTAGCCCTACATTTGTTAGATTTTCTCTTTACATGAGACATACATAGTTAATAGACCAGTCTAGGTAAGATGATGCTTTTCAATCCCTTAATCACTATTGATTTTTAGCGTTTACTCTGTTTTTACCATGTTTAAAAAGTTAAATATAATCTTTTCCTAACCATAAGATTACTACATTCTCTATAGGGAACATGAGAAATGAGTATAAAATTTTTAAAATATTATTTGTAATTTCATCATCCACAGTTAAGTGTTGTTAACATTTCCATATATTCTTTTTTTCCTCTGGTAGCTACACTGTCTGGATGCTGACTTTTTTCATTCCATCTTATATCATAAATATCTTCTCAATATTTATTTACTATCAATAATCTTCAAAAATGAGATTTTTAATGACTTCGATACTATTCCATCATTGGAATGTATCATAATGTTTTTAACTGATCTCCTATTGTTGGATATTATAAGTAGCATTCCAGTAATCATATTTCTATGTAAATCTTTGGCCACATATCCCAAGTATTAATTCCTTAGGATAGATTCCTAGAAGTAAAATTACTGGGTCAAAGTGTAGGAGCAGTGTTAATACATTTTGCCAAACTCTTTTTTCCAAGGAATGCTTATCCATTTGTGCTTCCACCAGCAGTGACTGAGATGCCCCATTTAGCCATGTCCTCATCCACGTGGAGCATTGCTGTTTTCCTACCTTGGTCAATACAATAGATACTTCTGGTGTTGAAACAGGTGGTGTGGCCCAGGGGTGAGGAGGGCTGTAGGCTGGGAGTCAGGAGACCTGGGCTTGAATTTAGGCTCTTCCATTAGTTAGCTCTGCAACTCTGTGGAAAACCCTTAGCAGGAAGGATGAAAAGTTGGAACAGTAATGACTGCCCATGTGAGATAATGAATATGAAAATGCTTTGTAAATGTAAAACGTAAGGTTTTTTTAATTACTTACTGCAAGGCATCTACCCACTGCTAATAGTACCTAAGAAAAATTAGGACTTGAGTATACAAATTATAAATAAAAGATGAAATACTGATTTAAGGTTCCTTTTTAAAACTAGAGAAGGTGACTTTGTTAGCATAATTTCTCACATCTCTTTCTGAGCTCACACATACACACAAAAATTAGGCGGTATCTGAAATCTCAGATGAGCCTACTGTAATGTATGAAGTCAAGTTGGGGGCTTCGCTGGTGGCGCAGTGGTTGAGAGTCTGCCTGCCGATGCAGGGGACACAGGTTCGTGCCCCGGTCCGGGAAGATCCCACATGCCGTGGAGTGGCTGGGCCCGTGAGAGGCCACAACAGTGAGAGGCCCGCGTACCGGGAAAAAAAAAAAAAAAAAAAAAAAAAAAAAGTTGGAATTGCCTTGGATTATGCAAACTAAACCAATAGTTAACACTTTCATGGAAAGTGGATTCAAATGTAATTGCCATTTAGTTGGAGGTGGCAGAAACTCAAGGAATTTTTCAATGGTCATTGCCGCAACACAGCTGAAAGCCATCCGTCTGATCAGGCTGCTCTGTTCCCATTATTCCAACGCAGGACCCTCCGTCCATATTCTTTCCTCCTCCCCATCCATCTGTAGCTGTATTTCCTTTAAGGTTTACCCAGGACCACCTTTCTCCTGAAGTCTTTCCCAGGTGCCCCAGAGTGAAAGCTTACCCTTCGCAGGTTTCCTACCTGTGAACCCCACAAGCCAGCTCTGGATTACCCACTGCTTTGTGAGGTCCTTTCAACATTTCTAGTGTGTAAATATTTCCTCCCCAGATACGCCTTAAACGATTTGAGGAGAGAGATTCTTCCTCTGCATTTGCAGCTCTGTGCGCACTCTCGGCCCTAAATTAACTTGCCCCTGAGGTTGATAAAGAGAGAAGCTTTTAACCAGGGCCAAGGAGTCACTTTCCCAGTAACTCCACTGGGGAAACTTTCTCTAGATTTTTGTCCCTCTTGGCGTGAGGTGGATGGAGGGCAGGTCAGTACCTCCTGCCACGTTTCTTCTGGGGATTATCTTTCCCTCATTAATTGCACCGACAAGATAAGAATAGCTCACAGCCCAGAGGCAAAGGCTAATGTGGACACTTTTGTTCTTTCATTTTTCCCTCACCCTATTCTTCCTGAGTCACCCTCCACCTTCCTTGCTAAATATATATCTCCTTTCTGATTAAACGTCACTTTTTTTTTCTTTTTAAACAAAACTAAAGAAAAGGCTGTATTTCGGTATAATCATTATGATTCCCAAAGAAATATTAATGTTCTGAGGACAACAATATCCTCCTCACATTTTGGAGAGATGAAACTTGATGATGTTTTATTGACAATTCTAGATACATTCCAATTTCCAGAGGCTTAGTTAAGCAATGTGTGATTGCAAGAAACAGAAAGCTACCCAAATTATTCAAGTCAAAAGACAGAATGGAGGTAAGGGAGCTGTACCAGCCTTTCCAGCACATCAAGCTTGAAATCTTGTGTGAGTTACAAGAGAGAATACTGGTTTTCAAAGCATCGAAAAGGACTGTACAGAAGCTGGTGTTGTTACCATAATAGAGAAGTAAAATTCTTCGCCTCCCATCAAGCAAAGGGTGGAGTTCAGAAAACCTTTCTAGTTATTGAGAAGTGAGGGAGGAAGCTGGTGATGCCTGGTTGCAGCTCTAATGGAATATAAAGATTGCAACCATGTACGTCTACAATTGGGGCATTAGGTCTTGGGCAATGACCCAAGACAACTTTCCTCAGACTTTACAACACAGTTACAAAAAGAGCTGTTGGCAACTGTCCAGAGAGGGGTTCTGAGAAAGAGCTCCGCCACCCAGCCAAATATAATCGTCTCCCAAAATTAGGTCAAAATTGTCAACGTTAGTGGAGGGCCTAGACGCTAAAGTCAGAATACTGACCAGCCAGTCTGTAAACAAATTCATTATTGACCTTCTTCAGAAACCAGTCCATGGGCTCTATCTGCTCTACTGGCAATAATGTTCTTAGAAAACATATTAGGAGCAAAAGTTGAACTCTAAGTTTGCCCTCACCACTGCCAGAGGAAATCATTCCACAACCCAGAACTTTCAATTACTTGTGTAATTGTGTACATGCCATTTCACACTTCATTTCCATTTTAGCTCTCTCTCTTTTTTTTTGCGGTACGCGGGCCTCTCACTGTTGTGGCCTCTCCCATTGCGGAGCACAGGCTCCGGACGCGCAGGCTCAGCGGCCATGGCTCACAAGCCCAGCCGCTCCGCGGCATGTGGGATCTTCCCGGACTGGGGCACGAACCCGTGTCCCCTGCATCGACAGGCAGACTCTCAACCACTGCGCCACCAGGGAAGCCCATTTTAGCTCTCTTTTAATTTTAGAATCACCTCAGAACTTTTTGTCATAATTACTGAAACAGAGATACTAGGTAAGTCTGTAAACAGCTTCCAAGCCCTGGCTTTGCACGGTTCGGGGAACAGTGTACAATTACCCTGGCTCCCAGCCTCAGTTGCACCATCCCATCCCTCCACCTCCCTCCAGGTCCTTCCTCTGATCGTCTCAGCTTCCACAGACACAAGCTGGATGAGGCTGAGCCCGTCACGCATGTCACTAATAGTGAACAAAAGACGAGGTAACAGTCTACCAAGATTTAGTTCTAGTCATGAAAGAAGTACTGCTTCTGACTATAATCCTGTGTGATAGACCAGTTCCAGAGCTTGAGCTAACAAGATACAGCCTCCGTAAGCTTGTAGACATTGCTTCCCAGGTACAACAGTTGTTGAACCTGAGAAAATGGAAAGGAAGTCCAGCAGTCCCCTTGACTGTCAGAAATTCTGCTGCAATCAAATGAGATGAAACATGGGAAAGGACTTTGAAAGTGATAAAGTGTGAGAAAATGAGAGGCCATAAAAGAAGTATTGCAAGAAGTGTCATGTCACTGATTTCGGGCAAAAGTTGAATAAATGCTATCACTAACATTTTGAATTCAAAGTTCAAAAGAGAGAATTAGAATCCAATCAAAATCAGTCTGCAAAAGAGGCATTAGTGCTCTGCAAATGGTCCATGTGCTCCCCGACATTTCCAGCCTCTGTTGCTGTTAGCAGGGGCTGTGTGACTGCCTCTGACCAAAAGACTACAAGCAGAAGGGCTGATGGACTGTGTTGCACTTTGGTCCAGAGTACTTAGGAACAGAAATGAGTCCCCCGACATTTGCCTATTTCCTGCTTCAGTGACCCTGGAAACCAGGCATTGAGATGGAGGGAGCCTGGATCCCTGAGTCACTTGATGAAGGAGTGCCCTCCAACCTGGAAGGCAAACATTAATATAAGGGCTAAGTCACAAAGAGTCCAATGTTCACTTAATGCCAGAGCATAATAAAGCCTATCTTTTAAAATACACTGATTTTTTTTTCTTTTTAATTAAATCTCTTCCAGAACATAGCGTCAGTGCTCTTCAGAGATGCTCATGATGGAAGGAAGTGATTGTAAATGGAGTGATTCTTGCACAAGGACTACATCATCGATGATCTAGGTATTAAAGAAAAAACAGTCAACCCCAAATCAGATAATGCTTTATACAGTGAATAAACTTCTAACAGAATGGTTTAGTGGATTAAATAAAACAGCTGACTTTGGCACTCAGAGGTTTCATTCTGATCCAGTCATTTTTTTCTCTCTCAGACCCTAAGTAATTTAATCTCTTCTCTCTGCTTTGGCTTAAGTAGAGAAGGACCTTCCTCAGAGGGTTTTGGTGAGCAATAAAAATAACCGTAAAGCACTCTTCCAGCACAAAGTGCTGCATAAATGCTTAATGATTTCCCTTAATGATATCATGGACAGGGACACTACACTTTTAGGTGAAATATTTTCATTTGAATCATAGCGTGCAATACTCTAGATGTCAAGGCCTGGTGGATGACTGAAATAAAGATCTTTTGTTTTTCTGGAGTCTGGATAATTTAATCATTTTTCCTTCATCTCCAAAAATTAAATCTAATTAGACACATCGGGATTCGGATCCAACAGAGGCTAATTATGGCCTATTTAAAAAGAGGGACCATGAATGATACAGCCTTCAGGCCATCAGTTTTGCTCATGAATTCTGCTTTACAGGAAAAACACTCCGTTGGGCTTCTTTTTTTGGTACGCAGGCCTCTCACTGTTGTGGCCTCTCCCGTTGCGGAGCACAAGCTCCGGGCACGCAGGCCCAGCGGCCATGGCTCACAGGCCCAGCCGCTCCGCAGCATGTGGGATCTTCCCGGACCGGGGCACGAACCCGTGTCCCCTGCATTGGCAGGCGGACTCTCAACCACTGTGCCCCCAGGGAAGCCTGGCTTCTTTTTCTTTTTTCTTTCTTCCTTTCCTTTTGTCTTTTTTTTTTTTTTTTTTTTTTTTTTTGCTGTACGCGGGCCTCTCACTGTTGTGGCCTCTCCCGTTGCAGAGCACAGGCTCCAGACGCGCAGGCTCAGCGGCCACGGCTCACGGGCCCAGCCGCTCCGCGGCATATGGGATCCTCCCAGACCGGGGCACGAACCCGCATCCCCTGCATCGGCAGGCGGACTCTCAACCACTGCGCCACCAGGGAGGCCCCCTTTTGTCTTTTTTTAATAACTTACTTTGCCTTAGAAAATCATAGCCTTATATTACCGAGCCCAGGTCAGAGTCTCAAGGGGCATGTATTCACTTTCCAATGCAGACAGGCATTTTGTTCTCTAGGGCAGGAGAGAGAGCCTTCAGTCACATATATCCACCCACCATGGAGAGGCCACATTCTTCTCCATAATTATGATGTAAGAAGGGAAAAAGCAGTGGCAATTTTTTGTTTTTACAAAAATGTAGTTATAGAACTCTTCTGTCATTTTCTATGTATGTCATAAAATAAATGCGTTTGAGAAACTCTGCCCTGCAGGTCAGTTTGCAACCCCCTCAAACTCTATTCACAAGAGGCTCCCACCTCTGAGTTATTTCACTTCTCAAAAGCCAGGTATGCCCTCTTTCCTTCCCATGCGTCCTCTCACACAGCTACCATTTACCCAATGCTCCCTTTGTGCCAGATTCTGTACAGTGCAGTGAGCATCATCTCCTATAATCCATACGATACAATCCTGTAAGGCAGGAAGTATTCATCCTATTTTCCAGATGAGGAAAAGATGCTCAGCAAAGTTAACTAATTTACCCCAAGTCATACAGCTGGTAGGAAGGGGATCCTGGATTCAAACCTGGTCCAGCGACTCCAGCACTAATATGTCTTTTTTTAATAGCCTCATCCTTTAGCTGGTGAGGAAGGGAACGGGAAAGATGGAAGAAGGCAGGAAAGGGAAGTGAACAAAAGCTACTGCTGCTTCTTTTTCTTAGAAAGAAAGAATGTTTAGAGCTGGAAACAACTCTCCAGATTTTCCAGCTACTTTCCACACTTTTTAGAAAAGGAAAGAGATACTCAGACAAGTGAAATGGCATTCACAATGTTATGTAGTACCCTGAATAAGTAAAAACCAAACACGGTATGTTGGGACTGGAATATGTATCCAGGATTTCGAACTCCCAATCTACCTCTTCCACCATAACATCCCCCTACCCTACCCCACCCCTCATTTTAAAAAATAACTCACATTAGTGAAGTTACCTCTTAGTAAAAAAAAAAAATAGGTAAATGGTTTCAATTGTTTCAATGATCTAGAATAGCAGTCCGTCATATACCTTTGTGTGGGTGGAAAGGCCAAGCCCTAAATTCATTCATTGTTCGTTCAACTCACAATTTGGAGCAGCTACCAAGTGCAGAACTCAAGGTCAGGGTCAGAATACAGTGCCAGACTGGGCTGATTGGTCCCTGCCTACACGAACAGTTTTCAGCCTGATGAATCTAAAATTTGATGAATTTGACTCTTTTATCATACACCATGGGTGAAGAGAAAAAAAAGTGAAGTTGATTCAAACTGTTGATTTCTATAATAGTACCCTTTCAATACTTGAATCCTTTACCTATTTCTATAGTATCTGGTACATTTTTACATATGGTGAAGGAAGGCGTTTCCTTGTACAGATATTTTTACAAGGAAACTTCTAGGCAGTTGGAATGCATCGCTAAACAAAAAAGTCAGAAATATCTGTCCTCACGGAGATTACATCTTAATTGGGAGAAACAGGCAATGAACAAGTACCACAATGAATAAGGAAATTGTATATTATATTAGAAGATGTGGGTTAGAGAAAAACAAAAATAGCGAAGGATAAGAGGAGTTTGGAATTCTGAGGGGCAGTGGGGTAGACTGCAGTTTTAAAGAGGACGGAGCAGGCCTCGTGGAGAATATCTGAGTTTGGTTGAACGTGAGTCAGTTAGCCTTGTGGATTTCTGGGGAAAGAACATTCCAGCAAGGTCAACAGTCAGTGCAAGGAGATAGCTAGGAGCTTTAAGCAGGCCTGTGTTGCTGAAGCAGAATGAGCAAGAGGGAGAGAGGAGGAAAGATCTCAGAGAGATAAGGGGGTGAGGGTTGCTGTCATGCATGGCCTCGTGGTCCACTGGAAGGACCTGGCTTTACTCTAAGTGAGATGGGGCATCTCTAGGGATTGTGGGCTGAGGAGTAATATGATGAGACTCGGGTTTTAAAAGGACCGCTCTGGCTGCTGTGTTGAGAAAAACTTCAGGGGCAAGGGTAGAGGCAAGGAAACTGGTTAGGAGACACTAAATATCTAATTGTGATCTTGTGATTTATAATAAGAAATATATATTTGTTTTTTGACCCCTTCCTGGCACAGAGTTCCTAAAACCCTTGGAATTTCTTAAGTGAGGAGAGCAGTACAGGTGTCTTTGAATGAGGTGACTTTTGGCAAGTCCTTGGGTCACATAAGGATGGGGGCTGGTCACCAGAGGACCCAACCAGGTGATTAGAGGGTTGGAACTTTCGGTTCCAACCCCCTCTCCCCACCCCAGACCTCCCAGGAGGGGAGAGGAACTGGAGGTTGAATCAATCACCAATGGCCAATGACTTAATCAATCATGCCTATACTACCTGTCTTCACTATGAAGCTTCCATAAATGCCCAAAAGGACAGGGTTCAGATTGCTTCTGGATTGGTACACACATGCAGATTCGGGGAGACTGGTGCACCCAGAGAGGACATGGAAGATCCCTGCGCTTTCCTTATACCTTGCCCTAAGCATCTCTTCCATCTGACTGTTCCTGAGTTATATCCTTTTAGAGTAAGCCAGTATCTAGTAAGTAAAACGTTTCTCTGAGGTTTATGGGCTGCTCTTACAAATTAATCAAACCCAAGGAGGGCATCGTTGGAAGCTGCTATCTTTAGGTCGGTCAGAAGCACAGGTGACAACCAGAACTTGAGACTGGCCTCTGAAGGGGGAGGGGGACAGTCTTGTAGGACTGAGCCCTTAACCTGTGGAATCTGATGCTATCTCTGGGTAGGCAGTGTCAGAATTGAAATAAATTGTAGGACACCCAGCTGACGAAACAGAGTTCTTGTTGGATATGTGGAGAAACTCACCCCACCTCACCCCACACACACATTGGAACTGGGTCCAGAATCTTCACTAACTGAAGTAATCCAGGTGAGAGACAAAGGTGGCCTAGACCTGGGTGGTAGCAGAGGAGGTGGGAGAAATGGTTGGATTCTGGATAGATTTTTGAAGAAGGAGTCACAGATTTTCCTAGCAGATTAGACGGTGTGGTGTAAGGGAGGTGAGCAAAAGAAAAGAGTCCAGGAAGATGCCAAAGTGTTTTTGTTTGTTTGTTTTTTATTGAAGTGTAGTTGATTTACAATATTGTGTTAGTTTTAGGTGTACAGCAAAGTGATTCAATTATATATATATATATATATATATATATATTCTTTTTCAGATTCTTTTCCATTATAGGTTATTACAAGATATCGACTATAGTTCCCTGTGCTATACAGTAAATCCTTGTTGTTTATTTTACATATAGTACTGTGTATCTGTTAATCCCATACTCCTAATTTATCCTGGTTTCCCCTTTGGTAACCATAAGTTTGTTTTCTACGTCTGTGAGTCTGTTCCTATTTTATATATAGATTCATTTGTATTATTTTTTTAGATTCCACATAGGAGTGATGTATATATAATATTCAGCTTTCTCTATCTGACTTACTTCACTCAGTATGATAATCTCTAGGTCCATCCATGTTGCTGCAAATGGCAATATTTCATTCTTTTTTACGGATGCCAAAGTTTTTTAACCTGAGCAGCTGGAAGGCTGAACTTGTCATCTCCTGGGGAAGACCAGGTGGCACAGATTTGCAGCAGTGAATTCAGGGGTTGGGTGTGGCTGTGTTAGAGACATGAGCCTGTCTTAGGAGGAAAGGCTGGGCTGGAGATGTGAATTTGGGTGTTACTTTCTACCAAAACTGCAAGACTGGACGAGATCGCTAAGGAGCTTATGCTGTCTGGTAAAGGCTGGTTTATCATTCTTTGGAGAACTTCAATTCCCCAAACTTGTAAGAACAGGGAGAAATGATTAAGAGCAAAAGGATTGTTTGACAATGATTTATTTTTCTGAAGAGCCCCCCAAAGAAAAACAAAATCGTGGGAGCAAATTTAATTTTTAAATTTATTTTTCTCAATTATGGTAACAGATTTTGGCCAGGGGACCCAGGCCTCTACAGAAAACTCACAAATGTGTGGGCAAGAAGCAAGCGTGGAATTTCTTGTGTACATGAAAACACTGGAACCAGGCAAAACCAGAAAGTTCAGTAGAGTCCCAGAGGCCGCACTCTTCAATTACTGGGAGACTAAGTTTCACATCTGCACAGCTGGCCCAGCATCCAACAGCCCCAGACACGAGGAGAGAGGGGACACACAGGTCCTTGGCGAGTGGGACACCTAATTAAAGCCCATATAACTATTGCACAGGTGGATATTTATGTTAAAACGTCTGCCCTTTTAAAATCTACCATTGTAACCAACGTGAATAGGAGGCCAAGGCCCTCCCACTATCCTAATCTCCTCCAAATGGTGAAAGTGGCTGGATTGTGGAGTGACCAGTGTGGAGTCATTCATCACTTCATTCGTTCACTAAGTAGCTATTGAAAGCCATTTCAGCTCCATCCACCAACACTGAAGTGAGCCTGCCCTGTAAGAGATAGCTGGCACCTGCCCCTGGACGCTTCGTACAATTATTTGCTCAGCAAAGGAACAACCTTCTCTCAATCGTCTTCCCACTGGTTTCACCTCTGCATCCTGCCGTCCCATGCTGCCGACACAAACAACAGAAACTTTTGGGCAAGGAATTCAGCAATATTCAGTTTACGCTCCTAATAAACGCTCCCTCAGTAACCACTCGATTGCTGCAGTTGGTTAAGAGCCACTGTATGGATTTGCTTTATCCCCAGAGTTGTAAACCGAGCTGTCAAGGATTCCGCGCTGCAGGGCGGTGCAATCAGATCCCAGCGTTCTTCGGCTTTGAACCCTTCCCTGGTGAGCACTTTGGTGTTTCCTTCCCTCTATAGTGCTCCAGTTGCTACATATCAAAATGATATCTCGGGCTTCCCTGGTGGTGCAGTGGTTGGGAGTCCGCCTGCCGATGCAGGGGACGCGGGTTCGTGCCCCGGTCCGGGAAGATCCCACGTGCCGCGGAGCGGCTGGGCCCGTGGGCCGTGGCCGTTGAGCCTGCGCGTCCGGAGCCTGTGCTCCGCAACAGGAGAGGCCACAGCGGTGAGAGGCCTGCGTACCGCAAAAAAAAAAAAAAAAAAAAAAGATATCTCTTTTTTTTTGGTTAAATTACACAAGCCTAGGACTACAAGAGTCCAATAACCCAAAGGTTGTGTGCCAGTGAACCAATCTCTTCTTGCGTTGTGAATTTAAATTCCCCTGTAAGCTATAGATGGGAACACCGTGTGTCTATATTTCCACAAGCCAGTCCTCTCTTTCCAAGCAGTCCTCCAAGGAAATTCTTATTCTGCTGGCATCAATGCGGCTGCTGTAATTGCTCATAAAGGCATCCGCGGGACTTTGCGGCCGGCGCCTTTACTAAGCTCTGTAATTAATTCTTGGAAAGCCATAGAAGGAGCTTGTTCAGAGCACCGTTAAATCAAAACCAGGCTTCCTGTTGGCCCGCTCAGATGGAGCCCTGATAGTTTAAAACAGATAATGAACCAGGCTAAAGAAACTCCGAACAACCATTCATTCCTCCAGCAGTTGAATCTATGCGCCACCCAAGACATAAACAGAGCGCGTGCGTCTTATGCGGATGCAGAGACCACGGTTCTTCCGATGCACAGAGGGACTTTGGAGCGTGAACTTTTAACTATTGGCCAAACACTTCGCTGCTGCACATGATTTTTTTAAACGCATTTGTTTGCTCGTTTGTTTTGTTTGCTCATGGATGCTGAGGTTATTTTGGTAAAAACAATCAGGAAAGACGTGTGGGCGTGGCGTGTATCATTAGCTGAAGGGGCAGACTAGTCAAGCTGGTGGATGGCCCTGGTCTATCTGCATGAAGTCAGCTTGAATAATAATAATAATAATAGTAAAAGCTGCAATTTGTTGAGTGACAGTATGTCCCAGCAGGCTTTGGCCCTTGTGCACACGTTCTCCCAAGGGCTCTAAGAGGACAGAATTATCGCCTTCTTTGTACGGAGTGAAGCCTGGTGTTACAGTGTCCTTGTGCCCCACAGATGGCTTCATGAGAATAAGGCAGACCATAGCTTCTTTTCTCCATGCCTAAATAAAACTGCTTCTGTAAAAGCACCGTGCCTTGTACGCATTAAAGACTCGATAAATGTGCTTATTGACTCAGTGACACTCACACTTAGTCACTAGCTTTAAAACGTAACTGCCATTTCTCTACCATAGTGGTTCTCAACTGGGGGTGATTTTGCCCCCTAGGGGATATTTTAAATTGTCACAGCTGGTGAGGGAGGCCTTGCTACTGGCATCTAGATGGTAGGGGCCAAGGATGCTGCTGGACATTCTCAAAATGTCAGTGGTACTGAAGATAAGAAATCCTGATCTATAGCCAAGGTCAACCAATAAATTGATCATCATTTGTTGATTAATATTTAAATTATAAAATATCAAACTGAGAAAAGAAAATGATTAATCCCGTAGGCTCTGAACTGCACGCCAGAACTGGCCAAAGGTGTGTCTTTATGTTCCAAAATCCAGACAAAAATCTAGCACAAATATTAATACCAGGTACACCTGGAAGATATCTGAGAAAGATAGGGGCGCCAAGCCCAGTCTTGTGTATAGAACTTAATTTTGAGTTATCATGTGAAATGAAAATCCAGCCAATACACCAGTATAAAAATTGGCTGCCCCTAAGGCCTGTACCAAATCAGAAGAAAATTTCAACAAATTCCAAAGAACTGATATCATAGAGACAGTGTTGTCTGTCCACAATAATGTAAAAATTATAAACCAATAATAAACATGAGAACAAAAATAAAAGACCTATTTTTGGAAAGGAAAAAATAGACACCTAAATAATTCTTGGATTAAGGAATAACTCATATGACTTTATCATTTGCTTTTGTCACTTAATAATCTATCATAAACATTTCTCATATACCTTTAAAATATGTTCTAAAATATGGTTTTTCGGGGCAGCATGATATTCTAAAATATGGATGACAATTTATTTAACCAATCACTTATTTAGGCACTAATCTAATGTAAATTTAGAATTTACATTATTCTCAATTTTCAACTATTATAACTATTGCTATAATGAACTTGAAATATTACTATTTTTACTTCATTGTTCACAAATATATTTTGCACCATTAAGTTCTTCTTATGTTTCTTAATTAGAATGTTCCCAATTGGAGACCAGCTATACAACAACTTCATCTGAAGGAAGAATAGCCATAATTTTTAAAAAAGAAAGAAACCCTGCATTGTAGATCTTTCTACAAATATTGGACTGATCCAGGAAAATATCAAGCCAGGTGATAATGGTTTGTGTCACCATTTTAGAAAGAATTAAGAAAACAGCAGTACTGGGAGTTCCCTGGTGGCCTAGTGGTTAGGATCCCGATCTTTCCCTGCTGGCCTGTGTTCAATCCCTGGTTGGGAAACTGAGATCCCGCAAGACACGTGACACAGCCAAAAAAAAAAGGGGGGGGGAAGTACAGATACTGCATTACCAGATGCCACCCTTATTATTTGTAGATCTCACACGTCAATATATACATAAGAGATGTCGAGTTATGTCCTCTGCAGGCTGCCTCTAAATTGAAGTAAAAACTATATTACTGAAGCTGGGCCAGCTAGAACAGCAAGAACAATAAATCAAACAACAACATTAGTTTCATTTAACACTGGGAAAACAAGCGTTTCTAGATAACTACATATCATGTAAGACAATTCTGGAAACAGGAAATAAATGGGTGAAACTAAAATGAAGTAAATTGGATAAACTTCATCAGGACTGAAAATATTGGCAGTTCCAGAGCAGGGATGTTAGCTGAATAATGAGGTGAGATACATGTGAATATTGACACAGTCCACACTGCCTGAACTCAGGGAAGCAGCATGAAGCGCCTGTTAAAAGCCCACACTCGAATCAAAATGCCTTGGCTTCATTTTAGTGGTAGAGCTGGGTGGCCTTGGCCAAGTTCACCAACCCTCGGTCTCTACATCTCTAAAGTGGCTATAATAACATCTTGTACCTCTTAGGGATGCTCTGAGAATTGAATGCAAAAACCAGTGCAAATAAAGGGTTTAGCATAGTGCCTAGCATATTTGTGTGTGCTCAGTGAGTGTTAGCCATTATTACATGAACTTCAAGAGATTAAGAAAAGCCACATGGCTAGTTGAGAAACAGGAGTAGGAACTAGATATTTTTGTTATGCCACTGTGATAAACTCTGTAGTTCATTTTAACACAAGGATGTAAACTGGGTTCTACAAACCACTTTGAAAACATTCTAAATTCTGAAGTACTATGAATCTGTGTGCAAGTTTCTAGCTTAGATTTTAGTTACTAAAATAGATATTTAATTTGTCATGGCCAGACTTATCGTGGAGCTGAGACCTTTAGGCATGGATGCAGTTAGGCCAGTGACTTTGAGGGACATGAGACCAGGTCACCTGGGCCACCCCGATAGGCTGCCTCTGATTGGAAGTTGACTGCATTCTTTCAAATGGTGAAGATACAGATGCACTCTCCGTGATTTGGCAAAAAATAATAGAGTTGATTTATATTTGCCAAATGCATTCCCTTGATAATGGCTAGATGCAAAAACAGTGTTTTCTGTTTTGTTTTGTTTTTTTAAGGATTTGACTTTGAAATATGGAAATTCCCGTGATGAGAGGCCACTCAGTAAGAACGGATGATCCTGAAAAATTACCAACAACTGAGAGTTCCTCTCCACCGAGTCCATAAAACCCTTCCAATTGGAGATGGCTTCAATTTCCTTTTAGTCAGAATTCAGCCTGTCTATAATGGACCATTTTTTTACTTCATCATTTCCCCAGTAAGTGTTTTAAAGCGTCCTATTTATTTGCAAAACTAACCAATAGGTAACCATCTTTTCATTTTGAAAGCAAGTCTGGTTTCTTTGCTCTCAAATCTTAGAAATTATGCATGGGCAAGGTTTATATTTCCAGAGATTTTTACCTTGGGGGGAAAAACATCTGACCCCAAATGCTGCTTATGGAGTAATTGTCTCCCCCTGAAAAGGGACATCTTTCTGCACGGAAATGAGGGCGAAGTGAAGTGGATGTTCTAGGGCTTTCTCTTTGGCCTCTCAGTGTGGTTAGGTCCATTTCACACTACTAGTGATCGGCTGGACACTTTGCCTGGGCAAAGAAATGTATTGTCTATTTTAATGCTGACCTATGATGTTTTATTCACATTTTAAATCTTTTTTTCGCCTGAGGCTCCCGTGAGATTTTTGCCTTTTGTTAGCATTTTTTCTGATTGGTATTGATTCTCTATTTTGCCAAAGGGTTAGGAAAACTCCTGCCCTGTTGGCATGAATGCAAAAAATCTTGACTGCTGTTTTCCTCCCCACAAGAGAAGTATCTGTATCCATTTAATTACGTAGTTGATTTTTAAAGCAAGAACGAAAGAAGCAGGGATCATCTTTCATTTAAATTCAGCTTAACATGTTCTCAGAAGGTCAAACATTCTAAGTTCCTTCAGTTATTGCAATGGATGTCCTCATCTAAAAAAAATCAGTGCCTTTGGTTTTACCTAGTCTAATGTCACAAGATTTTATGGTATACTGGTTCCTTTCTACAGATAAAAATAGAGTCCATAACCTCAAATACTGTCAAAAAGAAATAAACGTGCTTTGTGGGAAAAGTAATAACTCTTAGACATTCCAGTGGCAGAATAAATCCCATACGTTCCATCGGATGTAGCCTGCATATAATGGTGACCCCAACTGCCTTAAACAACCAAACAGAAGAAGCTTCTGCTTTTTTTTTTTTTTTTTTTTTTTTTTGCGGTACGCAGGCCTCTCACTGTTGTGGCCTCTCCCTTTGCGGAGCACAGGCTCCGGACACGCAGGCTCAGTGGCCATGGCTCACGGGCCCAGCCGCTCCGCGGCATGTGGGATCTTCCCGGACCGGGGCACGAACCCGCGTCCCCTGCATCGGCAGGCGGACTCTCCACCACTGCGCCACCAGGGAAGCCCAGCTCCTGTATTTTATATCTAGAGGATACCAATGTGTTCTCTAGCAATTGAATTTTAACATAATAAAAAGTGTTATTCACAAGTAAGTTCAATAGAGAATAGGCAGGAGTATATCTAACAATTCATGTTGTCAAAGGCCAAAATATATGTATCTAAAGACAGTTGACTAGACTGGACAGAAGTGTTTTTTCAATAGGGAATGACCTGCACTGGGCCACCCAGAGTCCCAAATCTCATGGTGCTTCTTATCCCACAACAGCCTTCCCTTCACACATAGGCATCCCCATCTGTGGACTTGGTTTTCCAGGAGCCTCCACTTTTTGGAAGTCCGAAGCTCTGAAACTTCAGTTTACTGGATGGTACTGCGGCAATTTCAAAGGCTTCTTGGGTGGAGGAGTTACAAGGGAGAAGCCTGAAGATTAGAGGCTGAATCCTCCTGCTGACGCAGAGGAGATTCCTTTGCACATATGGAAGGGGAGTTGCCAGGCTGCTGCTGTCTTTGCTAACCTCCACCCCAAGGAGCAGACTCAGCTCTTGGGCTCTCTGGGAATGCTGAAAGTTTCACAGCGTGGCCTATGGCTCCCAGTTCTTCTGGGTCTCTCCCCAAAAGCTGCAGCAGAGAAGTACAGAGGTGAGGCCTATGTTGGCCCCAGGACAGGCAGTTGACTCCGATGCCTGCTGCTTCTCCAGCCTCTCCTGGAAGCAGGAAATGCCAGGATACTCCCTTCTGGGGGAAACTCCAATGTCTCTGCCAGCTTTGGGGAGCTCTGACCCTCCCTTCAAAGGAAAAGGTTGAGCCCTCTAATGTATAGTGGAAAGTGGGGCACAGAGATCTGAGCAGAGCTGGGAAAACAAGCATGAATGTTTCTATCCATGTCTACCAGACAGATGTGGCTCCAAATGTGTAGATTGAAGCCACAGAAGTGCGGGGGGAGATGCATTATGAGTGATGCTTTCCTGCTATTTTGCAAAATTTTTTGATGGTGACTTAACTGTGCTCCAGCTTTACTAGCTTAACTGCAGGTTACAATATTTACCGAGCCCAGAAACCCTGTGAAAACTTACCTGCCCAACTGAAGGGCCTCATGTCCTCCCCTACTTCCATAGTTATTTCTGAAAATCCCCAATTAGTGTCACATTTTCTCAGAAACAAACACACCTGGGTTCTCCAGGGTGTGGCATCCTTGTGGGAGCCCTTGAGCCACTAGAGAGACGAGCTGCCTCCTGGCCTCGGTTGCTGTGCCCCCAAGAGAGCACAGTTTCTCGACCACACTACTGGGCACCATTGTCCCTCAGTCCACCAGATGCTGGCCCTGCTTTCCTGACAGAAATCCAGAGGTGCCCATATCCCCAACTTAGGACTTAACCCTCACAAGGATCCACACTGGAAAACAATCCTTTCCGCAACTGCCTGCACCCACTCTCTCCATAAGAGTCTCTGAAGCTCTTGGACTTTGGCAAGGATGGAATTTGCCTGGGGAGTCTGTTAGAAATGGAGGTTCCTGTCCCCCCACCAACCCCTGCAGCCCCACCAGAGATTCTAATCCAGTAGCTTTGATGAACTGCTTTTAAACAAGCTCCACAGATGATTCTGAAGCAGGCAGTCTGGATGACACTTTGAAAAACCAGTTGACTAGACTAGACAGAAATGGTAGAGAACATGTGATGGTGAGTAACACACACTAGGTTTTATATGGAGAGGAAGCCAGAGAGCATTTAGAGAAACTCCATAGTAAAGAATGTGGTGGGTAAAAATGGTTAGTACATACAGGGCTAAGAGAGTAGAAAAGAATAGAAAGCATTAAGATGGCAACCCTGGGAAGCAATCAGAACTCAGAGATTGTACAGGAAATTAGTGCAGCACCACCAGCCCCAGCTTCTTCCCACTCGCAGACAGGGCGCCAGGAAAGAATCCAGCGACCACCCCCTTCCCACTAACCAAGTCCTTCTATGTGCTTTTTCAAGCCAACCAAACACAGCCAGCAGAAAAGCAGTGTCTGTTGGAATGTTCTGTCATATGAAGGGGGAAATGACAACCTTAATGAAAAGCAGTTTTAACATGGCATTTCCAATGTGTCTTTTCACCTGTGATGGAAACTTAGCTATTTGTGCAGCTAACCCTCTGCTGCCAGCACCCACACTCCACCTTCCTCTTCTGGTCACTCTTTAATCCATCTTATCCTCTCTATGACCAGAGTAGAGAATAGCTTCCTGTAGACTAGAAAACAGGCCTGAAAGAAGGAAAAGACAAGTTGAGTTGGGAGGGTTGGCATTGTTTCACATCCCAGAACACACTCAATGTACTGAAAAGTAGTTTTTCATCTCTGCCAGAACTGGATGAGCACAGAGTCACACAGTTGCCCCCCATTCCTCTCTCTTTGTGCAGGACATTGTGATTGACTCTTCCCAATAGCCACTCACCCCCAGGCCACTCACCCCCTCAGCCACTTAGCACATGGCATTCCTGTCCAGCCCAAATTGTGTCCAAAGTTTGTCCCATAAGACTAGAGCAGTGCAGGAAAGTTCCTGTCAGTCCAGTGGTTAGGACTCCGTGCTTTCACTGCCGAGGGCCCGGGTTTGATCCCTGGTTGGGGAACTAAGATCCCACAAGCCACGTGGCACAGCCAAAAAAAAAGAAAGACTAGAGCAGTGCTGTCCAGGAGAAACATAAAGCATGCCACAAATGTAATTTTAAGTTTTCTAGTAGACACATCTTAAAAAGTGAAAAGAAACAGGTGAAATTAATTTTTAAAATATATTTATGTAACCCAATATATCCAAAATATTATCATTCAAACACATAACAATATAAAAATTATTGAGATACTTTACATTCCTTTATTTCATACAAAGTCTTCAAAATTTAGTGTGCTTTTTACACTTATAGCAAATGTCAATTTGCAATAGTCATATTTCAGGTATTTAATAGCCACATGTGGTTACTACTACCATAATGGACAGTATAAGGCTAGAGGGTAGGACTTTAATCCCATGTTTAAAAATGGGATGGACAGGGCTTCCCTGGTGGCGCAGTGGTTGGGAGTCCGCCTGCCGATGCAGGGGACGTGGGTTCGTGCCCCGGTCTGGGAAGATCCCACATGCCGTGGAGCGGCTGGGCCCGTGAGCCATGGCCGGTGAGCCTGTGCGTCTGGAGCCTGTGCTCCGCAATGGGAGAGGCCACAGCAGTGGAAGGCCCAAGTAACGGCAAAAAAAAAAAAAAATGGGATGGACAGAAGTGGGTATTCCAGGCTATGATAAGAAAACATATCACCCCTGTGGTTGCTGGCAGCCATCTTAGGACCATGAGGTAATCCAGACTGTATCCTTGGGTCCTCAATCATGTCACTAAGTTTTGCTGCTTCAGGGCCTGCCTGCCTCTGAACTTCTAGTAATGGGAAAAGATACATTTCCTCTATTACTTAAGTCATTTTGAGTCTGCCTTTCTGTTACATGCAGCAAAAACATGCTAATCTACATACCCCTCCCATCCATGTTCTTGCCACAAAGGAGTGTTCCAGCCCTTGGTGTGATGGATTTACTTGCAATTCCAAGCAAATGGATACAAGCCAAACACATTTCTCCTCCAGGTTATAAATTGGGAGAGCCAATAAAACTCTAAGCCACCTATTTCCCTGAAGAGTTACTATTTTTACTGTTGTTTAAATACTACTGCAGTTGATCTGTTCTTAATGAAGTTAAGGTAGCACTTCATATTTAATATTTTAGAAGCAAAAGTAGATTATTTCCTCTAAGTGCTGTTTCAAATGAAATGAGTCCATTGTTAAATATAGACATAATCACAATAAAATAAAATTACTTAGATCTAAAATAAAATTGATTAGTGCAAACTTGATGGGGTTATATAGACAGGAAGAGTCCCTCCAAAGTCTTAGATGCAAAAGTTGCATGGAAGTCTGAAACTGAAATACAAGTAGTGGGAAAGTGTTTAATGATGGTATCACACCTGGGGTGAAATGATGCCAACAGCTCACTGCTTTTTCCTGCAAAATTACCAGAATAAATACATGTCAATAGTGCTATTTAAACATGTACAAAACACTTACATTAAAAGGAAGAAAGATCTAAACAACCTAAATTTACACCAGAAGGAACTATAAAAAGAATAAACTAAAACTTAAGCTAGCAGAAGGAAGAAAATAATAAAGAGTAGAGATAAACAAAATAAAGAATAGAAAAATCAACTAAATCAAGAGTTTATTCTTTGAAAATTCAACAAAATTGACAAAACTTTAGCTAAATTGACTAAGAATAAGAGAGATGACTCAACCAAAACCAGAAATGAAACAAGAGACAGTACAACTGATTCTATAGAAATAAAAAAGATTATAAGAGAGTACTTTAAACATTTGTAGGCCAACAAATTAGATAACCTAGATGAAATGGATGAATTCCTAGAAACAAAAAAGCTACCAAGACTGAATCATGAAGAAATAGAAAATCTGAACAGACCTATAATTACTAAGGAAATTGAAACTGTAATCAAGAAAACTCCCAACAAAGAAAACTTTGGGACCAGAAACCTGTTTTAACTAATAAATAAGTTCCAAAAAATTTCAGGATACAAAATCAACATGCAAAAAACCAGTTGTTTCTAAATGCCTACAGTAAACAACTGGAAAAGGAAATTAAAAAAAACAATTCCATTTACAAGGGCATCAAAAACAATAAAATACTTAGGAATAAACTTAAGGAGGTAAAAGACTTGTATACTGAAAACTACAAAACATTACTGAAAGGAATTAAAGAAGACACCGATAAATGGAAATACAAACTATGTTCATGGATTGGAAAACCTAATATTGTTAAGATTCAATAGTATCCAAAGATAGCTACAGATTCAGTGCAATCCCTATCAAAATTCCAATAGAAATAGAAAAGTCCATCTTAAAATTCATATGGAATTTCAAGGGACCCTGAATAGTCAAAACAATCTTAAAAAAAAATTCTTGATTTCAAAACTTACTGCAAAGTGACATTACTCAAAAAATTGTGGTACTTGCATAAAGACAGACATATAGGTCAACAGAATAAAACAGAGAACCCAGAGATAAACTCTAACATTTATGGCCAAATGATTTCCAACAAGGATACCAAGACAGTTCAATGGAGAAAGGGCATTCTTTTCTACAAATGGTGTTGGGAAAACTGGATATTGAAGAGATATTTGTACACCCATGTTCATAGAAGCATTATACACAATAGCCAAAGAGTAGAAGCAGTCCAAGTGTCCATGGACAGATGAATAGATAAATAAAATATGAAATACACATATAATGGAATATTATTCAGCTTTAAAAAGGAAGGAAACTTGGATGCATGCTACAATATGGATGAACCTTGAGGACACTATGTTAAGCAAAATAAGCCAATCACAAGGAGACATAAGATTCCACTTATCTGAGTCATCAGAGTAATAAAATTCTTATAGACAGAAAGTAGAATGGTGGTTGCCAGGGGCTAGAGGTAGGGGAGTGGAGAGTTACTGCTTAGTGGATACAAAGTTTCGGTTTTGCAAGAGAAAAAGATTTCTGGAGATGGATAGTGGTGATAGTTGTGCAACTATGTAAATGCCACTGAACTGTACACTTAAAATAGCTAAGATGGTAAATTTTATGTTAGGTGTATTTTATCACAATTTTTTAAAGCTTCAAATCAAGTCTTAGTTCCTGTAAGACTCAATCATCGTCATTCAATAATTCTATTTCAAATATTTACTTTGCTTTGTTTTTTGTCTTGACACTTAATCAGAGATAGTACCCCTTTAAAATATGGAGGGGCCCAAACAAGATGTTTATACAAACTCCAGTCAGAAACAATATAGTCCCCAAACCTGGATTATTTTCTCAGGAAAATTCCTGACCTCTAACACATCAACATCTTCCTCTTTATATCTGTGTACCTTGTTCAATCAACATTTATTGAGAGACAGTTCTGAGCTGGGCATCAGGATACAAGGAAAATCAGGGATTAAATCTATCAGTTTTCCTTACAAGAAGCTACACTTGAGCTAGATCTTAAAGGATAAGTAGAATTTGCCAAGTTGCAAAAGATGGGGAAAAGCATTCTTAAAAGTAGAGACAGCAGGTGCCAAGGCATTTAGCTGTGAAAGGGCAGGGTCCATCCTGGGAAATGGGAGACATTTCAATGTGGCTGAATCACTAGGTGGATGGCATGGTGTGTGGAGGCATGAAGCCAGTGAGACAGGTTTCCTGCTCTCTGCCTTTCCGATATAATGAAGGGTTACCTCTGGGCATCTTGCATGCAGCTCAGCAGTAGTAGAACTAGGTATTCGTCTCTCTGGTGTTGGGCAAAGACACGAGGAAAAGCATCTTGGGCCAGGCACAGAAAATGCCTGCACACATGCCACCACTCCCTACTCCCAACTCCACAGCAGGCATGACTAATCAATTATAGCACTCTTTCCCTCTGAGGCCACACAAGGTCTCAGTACCCTTTTCACAGTTCCCAGACAGGTATACCAATGGATCGGGAGGTCACATTAGATAAAACAAGTTTCACATCCCTGTCTGAGGGAACAGCTTTTTTGCATGGTTTGGCTAAACCATGTCGAATATACAGCAAACAAAAGCTTTCTCATTGTCAGCTCTCAGGAGTTTATGGTTTAAAGCTAGAATACGTAGATAGATCAAGGCTGAATCTTCTCATGCTGAAGCTTACTTCTAGCTTTTACAAACTTACATTTTTGAGTACCTTCTATATGCCAAGTTCACATTAACACCACACATATTTGTCACATGTACTATTCACAACAATCCAGCAAATCGGGTATCTTTATTCCTGTTTAAGACGAGGAAAATGTGACATAAATATCTATATAATCTATCCAAGATCACAAGGTTAGAAAGAAGCAAAGTGAGGATTTGAACACCTATGGCCTTTCTACCACATTGTATTGCCACTGCATTATGCTAATTAATTATAGAATAGGTACTACTTTATTGTCTCATTTTACATTTAAAGTGTATTTGGTTAAGAAGTCAAGAAATTGTTCCAAAAATTAAGGATGTTTACAAAGTCAAAAAACAGAAATCAAAGGGATATTGGCCACAAATTCCAAGGCTGTTTTATGCATAAAGCTCAACAAAATTTAGTCAGTAGGAAGGTCACATATGACACATAATTGTTCGTCTTGAAAAATTCTGATGGGGTCAGAGAAGTTCTTGTTCTGAGAATCATCATGATATCAACAAATTTTCCCTCTGCAGTCAAGTAGGACATGATGCTCCTTCTATTGTCAACATTCAACTGCTGGGTCCCAGGGGACCATTTCTTGTCTAAAAAGAGAAATGCCAGAAGGTTCTTGCTACCAATGGGTAATTGTTGTTATCTGTACTTGAGTCAAATTGATTTGAATTCAGTACCTGTTCATTACTCTGAGGAGAATTTCCTTCTGAGTTGAGGATGTGAAGATGGTTCTTCCCAAAGATCTTACTCTAGGCAAAGTTGACCTTCCCAAGGTGCCTATCCTAACTTGTGCATTTATTGGACAATAACTGTATCTGACTTTTTAAAAGTCTTTCTTTTGAAAATAAGTTTTATTGCAGCAGAATTATTTTATAATGCTTGCATTGAATTTTCCATTCTCATGAAAGTATTTGCCATGTACTACTAAAGAGAACACTATTAATATAATTTCTCTAAAAATTTGGATTATTATCCAAGTAGTTTTCAAATTCTCATTTTATGTAAGCATTCATCACCCCAAATAAATAAAGGGATCTCTCAACATTTCTCCTTACTTTGAAGAAGCTAATGAGTATTTGGCAGGAAAGCAGCACAACTCATGTTACGCTCCCTTAGGGCTTCAGGAGTAAATAGTTTCCACTATCAATAACTACAGTCACAAATGCAATCCAGAAATCACTAAATCTGCATTGCAGAGCTGATTAAGACACACCAATGAAGTAGTAAGGAAGACTGGTTTTCTTGCAGAGATGATGAGAATTTATGAAATCAAGGAGTTAAAATGATAAATCAGGGGCCACTGGCTCACTCTAAAACCAACCACAGTTAGAGGGGGTACTCCTAGGGTAATGCAACATGCCATGGGCTAGGAAAAGAACATTTGTGTTCACCACCCAGCTCCACCTCTTCTGATCCATCTGATTTTGGACGCTGATCAGTGAAACGGAGATGAAAACATCACCCTGCCTTCTACCCCATAGCATTGCTATGAAGAGCAAATAAGACAATGCATATAATGTGCTCAATTATAAACTGCTCTACTGAAGGCAGAGTTATTTAGACCTTTGCAAAAACTGTTAGCATTCACATTACATTAAGGAATGCTAGAACTTTATACATGCAATTATTCTTTTAATAGTTTGCATTCACGCCTCCATCTCTGTACACCACGACACTTTCTAAAGAATGTCTCAACTCTGAAGTTGACAGAGCATGGAGATAAACTCACAAAGGAACTAAAAAACAAACTGCCACATTCCATGGCTAGCCTATGGGTCCTATCACCCCTGACTACCTTCATTTACACGATAGATACTTCCTCCAAATTGCCTATAGAAGGGATATTTTGAAAGTCAAATCACATTTTAAATATATAGAGTTAGTTCATTTTAAAAGAACCTGCAGCAGTAAATCCTTTCGAAAGTGAATTATTATCCTTAATCTGTCTGTTGTGCAAATACAGATTTTTATATTTTGGGTTTGCTTGAACTATATATATACTTGAACTGAAGGGGCCCCAGGAGTGATTTATTCCTCAACTTCAGCTAACAAACTGCTGTTATCGATGCAGGATTGCATTGACAACAGCAATTGGGATTAAGAAGGAAGGCAGTGGATCAGGCCTCCAGCACCATGTGTGGCAATGACTCACTCAGGATTCTAACACGCTCCATTGTCGTCCTCAAGAAGAGGATTTCCACCCGTTTAAATGAAAGGCCATCTTAGTTATAACCACCTAGTATATTACATTAATTTCAAATAACATAGTTTTCTTAACTACTGGCTCCCAGGGACAGATATTTTATTTCTTATTAAGCATTTAACTTACCTGTGTAAAAGTACGACATGCAGTTTATAAGTGCTACATAAACATGAATTAACAGAACAAATATTCAGACAAAAAAAACCCAGTAAGCACCTAAAAGTTTATGTACTTACTCTAAGGATTCAGTAACATTCCTTTATTAATAACTAATTATGCATCACATCTAAAACACAAATTCTCAGCCAGACTGAATCAACATTTCAGTAAAGCAAATGTTATAAATACGAATGAATGAATGTACATCATTTTATTGAGTCCTCTCCCTCTTGCATCTTTCTCTTTCCAAAACATTTTATCAATGTGTCCTGCTGAAGAATTGTACACTGGTCTTTCAGCGGGGTAAATCGAGGCACACATTGTTTTACGGGCACCTGGGATTTGTCTGAATCAAGTATGGTAAGGCAGACAGACACAGAAAAGACTGCCATAAAGGAGGAAGGGTTTTGTACTTACAGAGCCTTAGAAACAGGAGGCATAGCATGCCACACAGGGCCACGTGGGGAAGCCAAGGGCGAGAATGGTGCTGTTTCCCCAGCCAAAAAGAAGATGGAGAACAAGGTCCCTAAAGAGGCTGCTGCCCAGGGGGCCAGGGAGGGGCCAAAAACCAAGGCCCCTGCTTCTCCTGAGGATGTTGCATCCAAGACGGAGCCTGTACCACTGGCCAGGAAGGCAGAGGCCCCCAAGGGCCTGAGAAGGCCTGGCATTCCCACCAAGTCCTCATCATCCAAGGTGGCCAGTAAGAAGGCAGAAGCCGAGAGCTAGAGGCGTGGCGGAGAGAGATTGAGATACTACTTTTTTTATTCCCCTAAACACCATCACTCTATTTATTTCACTGTAACCTATTTATCGATAAAGAATTTCTCCCCCGCCACACACCCACACAAAAAGGTCAGTAGGAAGCACAGAGAGGGAAAAACATGGGCAAGAGCCTTTATTGTGGTTTCTGCAGGAAGACATGGACAAGACAAGGTAAGCAGGTTTAGTATTGGCTAGTTTGAATAATTTCAGTGGTCTCGAGGGTGTAGGGTTGTCTCTAGTTGTCTGGCTCTGGGGTGATGAGGGCAAGGGAAGAGTGGCTCAGTGAGTAAGAACTCAGTAGAGGCGTTGTTTGGGGATGTGGTCTCTGGATTGGTCGGTTTGCGTATGAAAGGCAGGCTCACAGGTGAGGCGTTTGCTGTCACTACACCAGCGATAGCATTAGGTGGCTCTGGGAAGGGCAGCCTCTCCAGGGTCAGCAAAGCTCCAAGATGGCAAAGCACCAAAAATGCAGAAGAAAAAGACATGACTAATAGACATACCAACTGTAATTCTCTGGAATTAAACAGGAAGTGAGAGGTAAGGTCCAAACATGCATTTCACCCCCTCACTTCTCCTGAACCCAGGAAGACTCTGAGAATTTCGTAGAAACGAAAACTGAAGCATAGAAATGAAATCTTACTTGTCTAAGACTTTTCACTGAATAACAATAAAACCTTTCATTTGACCTGATAATACGTGGAAGTCTTCAAAGTAGAGTATGTATCAGTCATTTCCATAAATGTGTTGTGAATTTTTTTTAATCTTATTTATTTTTTTATGCAGCAGGTTCTTATTAGTTATCTATTTTATACACATCAGTGTATACACGTCAATCCCAATCTCCCAGTTCATCCCACCACCACCAACACCCCACCCCCACCAACACCCCACCCCCACTTTCCCCCTTGGTTGTGAATTCATTAGAGTTAGGTTTGGCTACACGTGGCACACAATCAAATTAACAGCGGCCTAAACAACGTAAAGAGCTTTGTCTTTTTCATGTAAGTGAAATCTAGAAGCAGGCAGTCCGGGGCGGCTATGGCACTTCTCCACTGAGTCCTCAGGGATCCGGGCTCATCTGAGCTCAGGCTGAGCTATCCCAAGATCCTCTTTTGGTCCCCATGTTTCAAGCAGCAGGATGGAGGAGGGAACAAAAATAAGAGAGTAAGGGACTTCCCTGGTGGTCCAGTGGTTTAAAATGCACCTTGTAATGCAGGGGATGTGTGTTTGATCCGTGATCGGGGAACTAAGATCCCACATGCCACAGGGTGCCACAACTAGAGAGAAGTAAATAAATATTTTTTTAAAAGTAATAAGAGAGTAAGAAGTGCGTATCAGCTGTCTTTCAAAGATGATTCCCAGATTTACCACATGACACTTCAGTTTTATCCTTGTTGGCAAGGACTTAGTCACGTGGCCATACCTAGATACAAAGAAACCTGAAAAATGTAATTATTTAGCTCAACTAAAAATCAGAGTCTCTACTGCTCCAAAAGAAGAGAAGATTGGACTTAGGAGAGAACTAACGGTCCCCATCCCAGTATTCTGTACTGAATTTCTGCCACCTATGCTTCCAAATTCCCTTCTCTTTTATGCCATCACCAACACCTGCAAAAGTGGTAGTCCAGAGACTTCTCAAGCCAGAAATCTGAGTGTCAGCCTAAGCTTCATTTTTTTCTTTTATTCTCCACATTCAGGCCAAAACTAAGTTTGACTTCTCCTACCTCCTAAATGTCTCTTAAGCAATTTCACATAAGAGTTACTGCCATATGAAAATGTAAATTGGTGCAGCACTGTGGAAAACAGTATGGAGGTTCCTCAAAAAGCTAAAAATAGAGTTGCCATATGATCCAGCAATCCCGCTGTTGAGCATATATCCAGAGAAAACTCTAATTCAGAAAGATACATGCACCCCAATGTTCGTTGCAGCACTATTTACAACAGCCAAGTCATGGAAGCAACGTAAATGTCCATCAACAAATGAATGGATAAAGAAGATGTGGTACATATATACAATGGAATGCTACTCAGCCATAAAAAAGAATGAAATAATGCCATTGGCAGCAACATGGATGGACCTAGAGATTGTCATACTAAGTGAAGTAAGTCAGACAGAGAAAGACAAATACCATATGATATCACTTATATGTGGAATCTAAAATACGACACAAATGAACTTATCTATGAAACAGAAACAGGCTCACAGAGAGAATAGACTTGTAGTTGCCATGGGGGATGGATGAAATGGGAATGCGGAACCAGCAGTTGCAAACCGTTATGCATAGAATGGATAAAAAACAAGGTCCTACTGTATATATAGCACAGGGAACTATATTCAATATCCTGTGATAAACCATAATGGAAAAGAATATGAAAAACAACATATATATATGTATAACAATCATTTTCTGTACAGCAGAAATTAGCACAACATTGTAAATCAACTATACTTCAATAAAATAAATTTTTTAATAAAGAGTTACTACTACCATAACTTCCTATTGCGTCTACCATCCTCCAGACTTACTGCCCATACCCCCTGCTCAATATTCCACAAACCTATTCCAGATCATACTTCTCTCTGCAGCAGGAGCTATTTTTCAAAATGCTCACCATGTCTCTTCCTGCCTATAGCCCTTCAGGGCTCCTCTTGGCTTTCAGCATAAAGTCCAAATATCCTGGCATTGAATATTAGGCCCCCCATGATGTGTGGTCTGTATCTGTCTCTCTTGCCTTGTCATCTGTCTCCTACACTTACAAGCCCATACTTTTGCACAGCAGCTACACGAGGTCTCAAACCCACCATGCAGTTCAGTGACTCCAATGCATTTCTGCATGTTGTGTTATCGGGAGTGCCCTTCTCCTTTCTCTCCATCTTTGGGCTCCTATTCATCCTTCAAGACCCAGATCTAGAGTATCCATCTGTCTTAGTCTGTTTGGACTGCTATAACAGAATACCATAGACTGAGTGGCTTATAAACAACAGACATTTATTTCTCACAATTCTGGAGGCTGGGAAGTCCAAGATTAAGGTACTGGCTGATTCGGTGCCTAGAGAGAGCCACTTTCATGGTTCATAGACAGTCATCTTTGTGCTGTGTCCTCACATGGTCACATTCATGTCGCTCTGCCCTCATGACCTCATCTTCTCCCAAAGGCTCTACCTCCTAATACCATCACCTAGAAGGTTAGGTTTCAACATATGAATTTTGAGAGGACACAAACATTCAGTCTATAGAACCATCTTTGAGAAGTGTTCCTGGACCCTCACTTCTGGAACTAGATGATCACTGCTCTCTTGTTGCCATCCCAACCTTATAAATACCCATCTGCCACAGTATGGCACAGGGATTTGATTACACATTTCTCTCTACTATCAGGTTCTGAGTTTCTGTAGGACAAGAACTGCACCTTACTTATCTTTGTAGAACCATTGCTTGACAGCATCTAGTGAATAACAGATCTTCAGTAAACATCTATTAACTAAACAAATCCTTTGCTGATGGGGGAACGCTCCCTGAGCTTGGAGCCCCTGCAGCACGCAAGCATGCCTGCACTCATGTGTCTTTTTGCTCTTGAGTGCCAGCTGGCTGATTCTTTGGCCAAATCTCTACTTGAACTGTGCTGTGCACTACTCAGACAGCCTGACCCAAGAGACAGCTGTTTGGGGGGCACATCCATTTCCTTCTGAGCGTTCATTTGTAAAACAAGCCACCATTTCTTACCAACTATTTCAAAGTCAAATTATGACTCTTGTGGATGCAAGATCCAGCTTTAGTTTTTACCATGAGGTTTAATGGTGACCCCACCCTGAAATGTACCAATGTGAAAACACCAACATACAGAGGTTTGTGACATCAGCTGGTAAGATTCAGATTCTAGGTGAATTCTGAGCCTCCTGCCCTGAGCAGTCTTTGGCACTCTTTCAATCCATTCAGTAAAGTGACACTAGGGTGAGGCATTTGTAGTTATTTAAATGGTGTGTTAAGACCCCGTGACAGCTTCTGATGGTGAGTAAGCAATGGGATGAAATGTGGTCAGGGAGGCTCTGAGGGAGGAGCCCTTAAGTAATGTCATCGGGTACAGAAGCACCCATGGAGACCAGCTGCTATTGAGCTTGACAAAATGGTCTTCGGGGGCTCTGGATTGGAATCCTGGCTCCCCACCACGGCTTTGCCATTTACCAGCTTTGCGAGGTTGCCCAAGTTACTCCACTGCTTTATGCCTCCGTTTCCTTATAATGTGGAGACAATACACCAGAGTTACTTTGTTGTGAAAATTAAATTAGATAATTTACGTAAAGCGGCTAGCACAAGGCCTGGTCCACATTAAGTGCTCCATAAATGTTAACTTTTTTTTTTTTTTTGGCAGTACGCGGGCCTCTCACTGCTGTGGCCTCTCCCATTGCGGAGCACAGGCTCCGGACGCGCAGGCCCAGCAGCCATGGCTCACGGGCCCAGCCGCTCCGCGGAATGTGGGATCTTCCCGTACCGGGACACGAACCTGTGTCCCCTGCAGCGGCAGGCAGACTCTCAACCACTGCGCCACAAGGGAAGCCCCATAAATGTTAACTTTTAATTCTTTTATGATTAAGAGAGAAGAGTCAGTATTATGGAGCAGACTGCCTGGGATCAGACCCTAGTTCCACCCTTTCATACCTGTCTGCCCTTGAGCGAGTTATTCAACTTCTCTGTGCCTCAGTTACCTCAGCTGTAAAAGGGATGTAATACCAGGTTGTTTCAAGGAATAAATGAGGCAAGTCTGTAAAGTGTTTAAAACAACACCTGTCACATGAAAAAGGAAGCCTTCAGGGTGGTGCTCTTTCCAACGGAGCTTTTACCAGTAAGATATACAGGACCTCGGTAGTAATATTGGTGACAGTAACGAGGGTTACAGTTAATACTAATAGTACTAGTAAGCAATAGCAGCAGCTATTACTTTTTACTAATTAAAAACACCTGACATTTACTGCATGCCAGCTCTATGCTGGCATTCATGCTAGTCTGGAAGTTTCTCCTTGCCTATCTTTTCCCCAGCAAAGCTCCCTGGATCCTCCCCAGGAAGTTGACACTGAGCCCAGCCAAGGACAGGTCACATCCCTTAACTCACCAGTAGATTACTATCCCTTAGCACAATGCCTGGCACGTAGTAGGTGCTCAATAAATACTTGTTCCAGGCATGAAGGATAACAGGACAACCATGTTGCACAACATAGGGGGCAGTCCATAACCAGCACACTGTTCCTACAGCAAGGTTCTATGAAATTTAACTTTGTTTGTGCAAGCTCCCTGTGAAGGGTACCCTGCATCCACCGATGCTAGTGCCTGAGTATGAACTGTTTTAGGATCATAGCCTCAGAGTGGTTCATCAAGCAAGAACAGTATCTTAATTACGTTATCACCACTTTCTGGCCTCTAGAGTTGACTATCCAAAGTGACTGTAAAATGTAAGTATTCATATTTATATGTTGGTCACTTAAAACCAGTGATTATTAAGTCAATATTTTGTAAGTGATCTGAACATTTTTTTTCTAGCCCTCCAGGAAAAGTTTTAGTATGATTCTACGAAGCATCAGTTAAAACCAGGCAATATTGTCATGTATATATTGTGCCCCTCCACCTCCAGCTCCCTTTCCAAAAAACATAACCTATAGTTTGGTCTTCACAAGTTTATTTATATATCCCCCTGACCCCCTTTCACCTCAAGAACTTTGAAAAACTGTGTGCCCCAAGCACAAATTTAAGTAGATGCTTAACATTTTTCATAAGTTTAAACAACAATTTAAACTTTGTAACTACAAAGGCTGTAATTTCTGGTCATTGGAAATACTGAGATTTTTTTAAAGTGTGACATTACTCTTTTATATGTATCCAATGAAACTTAAAAGTCATAGCAATTTGATAGCAACAAATTACCCATTTGAAAAATATATGAACAACCTCTTATTTAATAATTAGAATATTTATACTGTTCTTTTTGAAACTGTGATTCATAACACTTTCCCCACAGAATTTTTCTATGATTTAATTTTTTACATTTTTATTGATTATCCTGTCATACTTCTCAGCAATTAAGATGCATATATGAATTGTGATTTAAATTGGTTTTAATTTCCCATGACCATGACTTTCCAAGTGTTAAATATTTTTTCTAGATTGAGCCTTCATTACAATTATTATGAGTACAAAACTAATGTAAACATAAGTTTTGATTATTAATTATTAAACATAAGAAGTAAAAGTTTTCTGGCAGCCATTTCTTCAATGAGGTTAGTCAGAAAGTTGTAGGGCCTTAATTAAAGGAAGCAACCCAGGTGACACTTTTGTGCTCCTTGGTCATCTCTTCCTGCTAGAATGGAAGCCCCATGAGGAAAGACTCTTTACTGTTTTGTTCCATCTAGAACTGTGCCTGGCACATAGTAGGTATTCAATAAATATATGTTGTCAAAGGAAATTGTTTTTTTGTTTGATGTCTCAGAGGCTTTTATACCACAGGCAATGCAATTTAGTAAGATTTGGGGTAAAGGAAAAAGAAAGAAAGCGCCCTTCTTTTGTAGAGTGGGAGAAGGATGCCGGGAATAGGAGACATAGGAGAGGATAAATCACCCAGAACCCAGATGAGCAGGTCAGTTTCAGAAAATCATCAATAGGGAAGCTGAGGACACAGAATCGATTCCATTGACATTTCAGTGCCCAAGTAACCCCTACAAAGTCTTCATATACCTCCCTGGATATGCAGAACCCACTCTGAAGATCTCCGGGCTTCATAATATTAATCAAAGATGTCATGCTATTGTTTTAAAAGAGAGAAGTGGGTGTGTTGGCATCAAGAAGAATAAGGAGAAAAGCTTCTTTCGATTATAATCATTTCAGGCTGGAAACTTCCCAATCCAGGGTCAACCTAAAAAGAAATGTTGGAAGAGAAATGTATGCTTTCACTAATTCCACAAAAGAAAACCTTGGAAAGCAAATATACGGAAGGATGTGGTTATCTCACCTATCATCATATCAAACATCTAAGGAGCCCACATCAGTGAAGATAAATTGAAATTATGTTAACTCTCAAGATACTAAAACACACACATACATAAGGTTAAGATGCACAAACTCATTCACACATTCAAATCTTTATGGAGTGGCCAGGGACAGTGATAGGTGTTGGGATGTAGCAACAAATCAAGCACAAATGGCCCCGCCCTTGTGGAGCTTAGAATCAAAGCCAATGTAGCCAATGTTCTAGGCATTGTGCTATAATTTGTTTTCAATAAATCATATTTCAGAAACAAAAAGAAAACTCATGATTTGCATTGGGGAGGAAGAAATAATACAAGAGAGTAAAAGTTTTCTACTATTTCTTGCTTTTCTATTCAAATTCAGTTTTTTAAGGTAAATTATTTACAATTCATTATACAGTGAAGTGTCTCAGATAATTTCACATTCAGTGTTTGGAAGCTAGAAAGATGAACTGAATTCAATTTTCAGTTTTCACAGGCTACAGATAAATCTGTTAACATCAGATGGTTTAACAGCCTGGGCTGGTCTTGCTAAACCATCCTCTTACTTTTCTCTAATCCCCAGACAACATCATGACACCCTAACAAACCAATTCTCAATGGCCTTTCAAAACTGCATTAGTTGTCTTTCCTCTTCCCTAACACACACACACACACTCTCTCTCTCTCTCTCTCTCTCCCTCTCTCTCACACACACACACACACACACACATACACACAGCTTAGGAAGACTGAAAAAACTGAAGGCGTATTTTCCATAGCACTTCAGCTCATGGTAATAACTTCAATATAAATGTTGACTCACAGGGAAACAGTAGCCAACTGGAATTGTAGCTTAAGAAATGAAATAAAAAGCAAGACCTTATCTGCAGATACTAGTTCTTTTTTGTGCTGCTTACAGGGGTTTATCCTCACCTTTGAGATGAACACATCTTTTTGACAGCATTGCAGCATAATCAGGAAAACAATTCTAAAGGTCCTCTAATTAAGGGTGCCATTTTCACCAATGAAGGTGAACCCAGGTCCAGCCCAAGAAACTGTGACAGACACAAGTCCCCTCCCAAATGAAGTGAAAACGACACCTCTAGCCATTTCTCGTGAGTCTTCATAAAAAATGTCTGCATAATCCACGTTCTTTTCTATAGACCTCCTATCCCCAAGCAAGGGATGTGTAACTGAACCTTCAAGCAGACATAGATGATGATTTTAAACTTTGATTAGGAGCCCTTGAAGATAATTGTCTCTTCCTGTTTCATCCTCTAACAAGATCTCCCCTTCTTTAATTTGGTCACAAAGTGCTTTCCTTTTAAAAGAACTGTTTGACTTTTGGAAAACCCACAAGAAGAAACAGGATATTCACACACCACAGAAAATGGGTACTCAGCTGCTAATGAATTTCACTGTCCTCTCATCTCCAAGCCTTACGCCATGAAAAAAAGTAGAAAGGAAAAAAAAGCTAATCAGACATCTAAAATCTTATAGTCCTTTGGAAACAGTCAGCTCTTGTTCAGAAAGGGAGAAGGAGGGAAGGAGGGGCCAAGGACGCCAAAGGCAGGGTTAACTACTCAGTCGTCCCCACCCCCTAAAAAGAAGTAATTTACATAATAAACACCTAGGAGCACAAGCCTTGGTACACGACCTGGCTCAGACTCTGCTCTGCCTCTACTGGATAGACAGGCTAGCTTTACTTCACTTGTCAAACCACAGCTTTATCCATAAAATGATGGTGTGAGGACAGCGCCCAGCACTCAGTAAGTGCTCAATCACTGTGGGTAGAAATGTTCCTAACAACAAATCTCATAAGAATGCGTAACCTTATTGGTGATTTACCATATACGAGGCACTAAGAATTTTAATCTATTCAACAGTTCTGTGAGGTAAGTACTATTATTATCCCTGTTTTAATGACTAGAAAGCTAAGGAACAAGGATGTTAAAGAACGTGCCCAGAGCCACAGAACTAAGAGGCTAAGCCTACACTTGAACTCCAGCTGCCAGGCTTCGAGTGGTACAGTCCGATGGACCTTCCTGTGATGATTGAAATGTTCTACAACCCAAGCTGTCCAACACGGCAGCCACTGGCCACGTGTGGCTGCTGAGCACTTGAAATGTGGCTAGTGTGACTGAGGAAGTGAATTTTTTATTTTCTTTCATTTTAATTAATCTAAATTTAAATAGCCACACGTGATTAGTTGCTACTGTGTTGGACAGCCCAGCTCAAGAGGCTACACTGTAAACTACCAAAGATTAGGTACATCCAGTATGGGTATGAGACTTCAAAAAAGATAGTAATAAAATAGTGATTAATTTATTTATACATGTGGCTGTGATGTGGGAGAGTATGATCTCATTACTAGCAATATACTATTGCCATGGTCATATTCTATTTGCCTTCTTACCACGTGGCAAATTAATGTTTTATCACAAAAACATTATATTGTGTTAAAAAATCAAAACCTATTAAGTGAAAGTTCCTCTCTCCACCACCTCCACCTCTCCCATCCTAATCCCCTTCAGACCAGAACATACCAACTCTACGCCTATTTTGAGTATATATGTACATGAGTGCACCTAGAAGGATCAAAATAGAATCAATTCCCTTTATTGTTCTATAACATTTTCTTTGCTGAAAACTACATCTCATTGATGCCTCCATGTTGATTGCATGCATATCTACCTTACTCTCTCCTAATAGCTATTTCATTGTACGGCGATACCATAATTTATCAGGTCCTCTACTGGTAGACATTTTGGTTAATTCTAAATTTTTGCCTTTAAAAATAATATTGCAACAAGTGTACACTCATCATGAGTTGCAGCTTTGTAAGACTGCTCCCTAAAAATGGTTCAACAGACACTTTCATTTGCCTACCCAAAAGACACACCCTCCCCCATTTTTTCTTTGCTAACGGAATAGATTTGGATCAGGGTCCACCTCAACTCCTCCTGAGTCAGAATTAAGTCCTGATTGGTCCAGGCCAGTCACATGGTCCCATTCCCATTGACAGTCATTGGTTAATGGCTGGGCATCCAACTAGATTCTGCCCAATGGGAAACAGCAGAAAGTGGATGGGCCTTTGTGAAAACAAGGGGCTCAGGGACATTCTCTGGTCACATCCAGAGTTACTGTAGCCTTCACACAGCCCATGAGAGGACCTTGTCTGAGAATGAGGCAAAGGAGCTGAGAATGGCAGAGGGGAAAGATGAAAAAACCCAAATCCTTAATGCACTGTTTAGCTGCTGAATTAACCATCCCTGAAGCCTCCCTCCTTCTGGGCTTCTTGTCAAGTGAGAGAAGTTATTTTTCCTTTCAGCCACTTGAGTTTGGGTTTGTAATACTTAGAGCCCAAACTATCTTAACCAGTGCAAATGGGATTGCTGGTTGAAAGGGTATGAAAAGGGTTTCATTCTGATAAGTACCCTAAAGTCATTTCTGTTTAAGCTTTTCATAGCAAAAATACGGAAAGGACCTCATTGGCTTGGATGCATCTTCCATCCTCTAGAAGGGGAGCTTTACTGTTACATTCATCCAAGCATATTTGAACAGCTCTTCCATCAGTATCCCCTGCCTTCTGATGCACACAGATGATACTGTAATAAAAATAAAATCAGAAATCTGGCCAGACTAAAGATAGGAACCTTCCAGAGCTGTGCTTCCTAGCCTTTTTCACATCATATTGCATACAGTACATGATAATATTTTAGGGCACATGGGGGTAAATGGATAATGCTGCTCACAGCCAATAGTTTCCAGACTAGGGGTTCCAGCTCCCTGGCCTCCCTGAGGGCAGAGGAGAACAATATTTGGCCCACTTGAAACCCACTCATGGAACACTGGTTGTGAGTAATACTCTAGAGAGATTCATCATATTTCATTGATTCTAAGCAACATATTTTTTCACATTTTATCTCTGAAATTAAGATGCATCTTACAACTGGTAACACGTTATAAGTGCTGTCAGCCAAGCAGCAGGCATCATTTCATTGACATTTTCTACCTTTGCACAAATTCAATCTGAAAATCTTCTTTTGGTCCCTTCTGATAAGGTCAGGAAAACCCCAGCATCATGGGAAGTTACTGTTAAATGGGTAGAAATTTTCAGTTTGGGATGATGAAAAGTTCTAGAGATGGATGGTGGTGATAGTGGCAAAACAGTGTGAATGTATTTAATGCCACTGAAGCGTACACTTAAAAATGTGTACTGAAAATGAAATGTAAATTTCGTGTTATTTAAATTAAAAAAAAAAATTTTTAAAGGCCCAGCATCAACCTTGCACAAAAGGTATTAGCGGCTTGGATGCAGAGACAACAGTGGGGCACCCTTCTCAGAAACACTGCATCTTGATTTGTGCTCTTATTGGCACAGAAGATGAGACTGTGTGAAAACATTAGCCATTGAGGACTCTGAGTATGAAGTTCCAGGAACACTTTAAGCAGTTTATCTCTCTGATAGTTTTTCTTGTTATGTATGCACAGGAGGACATGAGACAACAAAACTTTGTTCTGGCAATTCCCTAGTTGACCCCGCAGATGCACTCTCCACCCTTTCCTACCCGTGGGAGGCTGACCTCTATGGACTGACTTCTAATTAGGAGTATTTACTCTCCTGGTTCCCTCCCTGCTGGGCTGTGGGTTGGTAATAGCTGCGTTCCTTCACCAAAGGCCCCAGCTCCCGTGGGGCAGCTGTCTGCTGTAGCCTCAGCCCTCTCCAGGGTCTGTCCTTCACCCCTTGCGGCCTGGGAGTGGTTGGCACCTGCTTTCCACCACTACCAGCCCCAGGGCACTTCACTCTTCCCTACTGGCTTCCCCCAACCCTGCCCACACCCCTTGTGAGTATTCTTTTCATCAAACCCTCTACAGTCCCCCACCTTTTGAGGGTGCTCTTTGTTTCTGGCTGTTTTTTTTTTTTAATCTATATCTTAATCTAAAAGAGACCTTTCAAATTTCTTTGAAAATCTAAGCGTTACATAAGCACTGTGTCAGTTTAACTGGCAGCATTTTTCTTTCTTAGTGACACGTAAATGATGGTGCGTCTTGAAACTGTTGACTTCTCAGATTTGCTGAACTAGGGTAAAATTTCCAATATGCCATAAAGGGTTAAAGAGATGTTTCTAATATTACACTTCCGGAATTTACTTGAGATTATAGCCAAGCAATTCAATATTTCGAAATATCACACACAGTGCAGTTTAGTGCCAATTTTATTCCCTGGGTAAGTACGACCAACAAAATGTATGCAAGGGCCTCAGGAGCAGCCTGCCTTGGAAGGTTGCCCCAGGTCAGCTGGCCTTCCTGCTCTCATCCTAAGCCCATGCACGCCCCTCCTGTGCATCCCACTGGCTCTCACTCTGTCTCCTGCACTACTCTCATAGCTTGCTAACTGGCTCATCTACCTCTACACAATCCACCCTCTTCCCTTTGCTTCCAGAATCTATCTAAGAAATCAGAGCTCATCAGGCCTAAGATCCTTTTGTTGCTTCATGGTTTTCAGGCTGAAGTTCAAAAATTCAAACAGACCACACAAGGCCCTTCATGGTCTACTCCTGCCAATCTCCTTAGCCTCATTTCCTGTCACTCACACATGACATTTATGCCTGCCACACATAAGGACTTACAGATTCCTAAACACATCACACTGTTGCACATTTCCATGAGTCTGTACTTGCTGTGCCTTTGAATTAGAATGCCCTTCCCTCCCTTCATTCAGCCACCTCCTACTTATCCTACACCATTCAGTTCAGTTATCACCTCCTCTGGGAGGCCTTCCTGGATGTTCCAGGTTAGTGAGCAGTGATTCCCAGCACTCTGTGCATTTCGCACTACACTGAAACTGCTCAAATCCAGGGGTTGACTCATGGTGGGAACTCAAAGTTGTTAAATGAATGCATTAATACAGCTTAGTTATTTTCAATTTTTTATTTTGTACTGTATCACCCACCCAGCACACTTTGAAGAAACTGCTATTCTCTTTTTTTCAGCATTCAATTCTGCCCAGTGGCGAAAGTGACCAGAAGACTCAAAATAGTAAAATAGTCCTCAAAGCAGTGCTACCACAGAGCCCTGGGAACCGACCTCACATGCTAAAGACAGACTGGAAGATTTGCATTGAGCTATAAACCCTGATTATATTCAATGCTTCTAACTTTGAACCTAGACTCCTAGGCTTTGTCCTATGCTGTAAGCAATTAGGCAACTGAATGATACTCAGTACAGCACCGCTGCTAAGATTATAGGCTCTGATCTAGACTGCCTGGGCCTGGGCCTTGCTTCAGCCGCTGACTTTGTGCCATGGGCATGTTATTTAATCTCTTTTTGCCTTAGTTTCCTTACCTGTAAGATGGGAATGATATTAACAGAATTGACCTCAGAGTAAATGATCTAACATATGCGAATGTTTATAATAGCACCTGGCACAAATGGAGTACTATTTAACTACTAGATTTTTTTTCCCTATTAAATGGCAAAAAGAGAGGCATGTCTGAGGAGCAAAGAAGACAAATCATTTCAAGAGTGGCTTTTTGCTGTGCTGAAGTCAAAGCTAGCTCTCCTAGCGCCCAGTTAATGAAGTCACAGGTCAGAATCATGAGATGTGTGTCTAATATTGCCAGGGGTCTGCTGAAGACACACCGTCCTCCTTCCATCTGGTTCTACCAAGGTGACCAAAGCGACACAGGTTTTTATTCCTGACACATCACATATAGCAGTGTGAACAATGAGTTCTGCCTTTTTCTTTTCCTGCCCACAGCTTTTGTTTGTGTAAGGTTTCTCTGTGTCTGTAGCAGTTATGCCATGAAAGCACCCTGTACTGCCCACATGAATAAGAAAAATGTAAGTCAAGTAACAAGAGAAGTTTAGCAAGAGTCATTCCTGAAATCACCTGTGGCCTAGATGGTAGACTCCTCTGGCTCCTGGGGATCCCAAAAAACATGTGTCCACCCCCCCAACCCTCCCCGCCACTATTTGAAGCATGTTGGGGGAGCACTTAGGAGTTCTTTGGAATAAATATTCTTAGAAATGCAAGGTTACCTAGAATCCTAGACTTCTGCTGCTGGAAGCTGGGGTTAGATACTACATTCAGGTGAGGAACTGGTGTGGCCTAGTGATGTGTTTCCCCAGCTCCTCATGGGAAGATTTTCTAGCACCCTCACATTTTCCAACCTTTGCACTTGAAAATAAAATGCTCTTTTAAAAAAGTGAAAGGTACCAATGTTTAATGATATACAGTTTCTGTTGCACCTCTTGTTTGGTTCATTCACTTGAAAATTGAAAATAAAGACGGGAGGCCTGGGCCATGCCAAGTGGGCTGCTGGTGACGGTGTTCTTCAGCCTGGCGACCCAGGTTCCACTAGCACCCTGCCTCCCCAGCGCTCCCTGTTCTCCCTTTCCTGGCATGCTTTCTCTCGTTTTACTTTATATTTTTATTGTCTGCTTCTGGCACGAGAATAACCTCCAAGAGATCTGGGATTCTGGCTTATTTTGTTCACTGCCCAATCCTTAGCATCTAGAATAACACCTGATACTCAGGAGGTGACAAGACACAGGTTTTGTTGAATGACCAAGGTCAGTGAGAAAACGCCAAGTTTATGGTCAGGACCCCCAGAATGCCAGTTTTCCTGTTCCTACCCCATCAACGTCATCACCAGAGTATACCACAGCCCTCCTGTCTACTCAGTCCTTTAACTCACGGAGAATCACAGGCAGGAGACAAGGCAAAAGATTCCTAAGCAAATCATTTAAGCATAAAGTGAAAGCAGACATAATCCCATCCGGGGACTCCAAACCTTACACTTCTTTGGAGGGGAGACCCTGATCTCATCTCTTTGCTTGGATGACGGCTCTCCCAGTCAACCACTCCACAGCGCCACCCTCAAAGAGCCATCTGCATTCTCCTGCAAGGTTGGTTTAAGTTTTGTTGGAGGTTAGTACTTTCAGAATATCTCGTGGACATATTCAGACACAAAAACAGGGGCAAGAATCCTTTTTACAAGTAAGCACATCCTACATCTCAAATGAATACAAGTACATGAGTTCGACACACTTTATTTTACTGCACAGATGTAATTCAGCCATCTTTTGGGTAAAGGATTGAGAAACTGAAGTAAAACGGTCACTGATGATGGAAAGGTGGGTGAGAGAATGGATAAGAGCCATGTAAAAGAAAATCCAGGATGTCTTACGATCAGGACACATCATTCCTGTGAAAAGCAAGTCCTACCATTAAGCTCTGATACCAAGCAACTGAATACTTCCCACCCCCCAACCCCCACTGATCCTCCCTCCATTATCACCCTCTCCTGATGGAATACACACAGGTAAAAAGATGGTGGTTTTTGTAAAATCAAGGACCTCTCAGAGACACAAACAGGCAACCGCCCAGGCTTCTGAAGAATCCTACATCAAAAGTGAGTCCCTCCTTCACTTGACTGTCAGCAAAAAGGCACAGGAACTGTTTCCTTTTTACTCACCACCCTGTGCCCTGTGCCTGGCACCCAGCAAGCACTTCAAGCATATTTGTTAGATAAATGACTTTGTTAATATAGTTTTTGTAACTCTTTGGATCAATCAGCTCTCCAGCCAAAAGCTCATAAAATCAAAATAGGGCAGTGTCAATGCAACAGGACTAGAAACCAATGCCAGTCACTGGCCCATCGCAAAGGGCACGCTATTGATAGGAACTCCCCAAACCAAAGCCCACATTCCAGTAATGAGAAGAGCAGTGTCTCCAGTGCAAAGTGTCTCTACAGCCCCAACGAGTAAATATTTCCCCCACTTGCCCCCCACCCAGCTGCCCTTCAAAATTTTCTTGAAAAAAGTGCTTCCTTTCCATTAATAAAACCTATTTTAAAAAATAAAAGTGAATTGGACCTGAATCGGAAACAGAATTGAGAATAGATGGCCAAACTCAATCCTTGCAGGATCTCATTTATGTAACAGGTCACTTGAGTAAAAGGACCATTATCCGTGGCTTTTGTACAAATACATTTTCTTCTTCAAAGGTAGAGAGTTTAAATTCCTGTAAGGCACTGCGCACCCACAGACCCAGTTATAAACCTGTGGCTTTCCTCTCCTCGCTCAGTAAGTGAAGTCCATCTTTTGAGCACCTTTTAAATAACCTTGAAAAGCCCAAACTTTTTTTTTTTTTAAACCAAGAACTCTGCAGTCAGAAGTCCACCAGGGCAAGATGAACGAAGGGAGATTCGGATTTTGGTTTAACCCACCAGCTTCAAGGGAGTTGGCCACGTTCCCGAGCAGTACTTGGACACCCCCCTCTGGTGTCGCCCCTCCCCCAAGGGAAAAGCGCTGCGACGTGGCCACCAGGGCTGCCCGTCTAGCCCGTCGGGTGTCGGCGGACGCCCTCGCGGCGGGTGGTGGTGGTGGTGGTGACGGCGGCGGCGACCACAGTCTCTAGAGACAAAGTTCTGTAGTGCACTGACTTCTATCATATTCAGAGTCGGAGTGTCTCAGAACTTTGCCTCAAAAGACCAAACAGCCTGTCTTCCTCCAGAAGTTTCTTCCTGCAGGTGTGCTCCCCCCTACCCCCAGCTAAGACAAAGAAGAATAACTCGTTAAAAGCAATTTAGCTCAGGATGCGACAGATAATGGAACGGGTCATTAATTATGGAAAGTTACTGCCGCAGTCAGCAGGAGCAAATGCCCAACAGAAATGGTGTTTTAACAGCCCGGTACGACAAATTCTGGTCGCAATGTCACAGCAAGCTGGCTGCAGCAATCACACACCCTCCCCCCGCCTTCCAACCCATCCCAGATTAGAACCTATTCCCGATCGAACCCCACCTCCTCCTCGGTCCTGCTATTTAAACTTTTGCAAGCAGCTAACTCACTCCATCTAACTTGTGGCAACTTTTTACCTTCCCATCTGGAAAGCTGGTGGGGGAGGGGGGCTGCACGAAGACGAATTCTCGGAGCTGTAAGAGTTAAGGGGGGGAGGGTGTGGGGGGAGATGAACACAGGCCCGGGAAATGCCCCGCGGACGGGACCGCGCAGGAAAGCAAGGCAGTGCGGGGCCTCCACAGCGGCTCCCCTTCCCCCAGCCATTCCCAACACTCTATTCCCGGTCTTCCCGCAGCCCGCGCCCAGCCCCAGAACTCGAGTCTATGCAGTCCTCTCCCCTCCACTCCACCCACCCACTCTGTGGGATTCTCCCTGCCCCAGTAGGCAGCGAGCTCCCCGTGGACCCCGTATGCACAGAACCTTCCCCCTTGCACACAGTTCCCAACACCACCCCTCCGTTCTGAGCCCCCGCCCTGTACCCCCTGCCCCTGCAGTCTCTGCGGCCATCCTCCCTCCCAACTCCGACAGCCCACTCCCCCTACCTACCGCACCTGAACAGCTGTTGCACCCGTGCAACAGGTCTGGAAAGTGTCTTCCCCACCTTCCCCCCCAACCGATCGCCACCGTCCCCTACCCTACGACCCCCGAGACTTAGGGCCGGAGGGGCAGTGGGGTGCACAGGCGGCTGCCGAAGTGCGGGGTGCCCAGAGGCGCCGGGGACTGGGGGCGGGTGGTCGGGCTCCGGCCTCCCAGGGCCGGGGTGCCCTCCCGCGTGGCCCCTCCTGCGCCCGCCGCAGGCTCCCCAGCCTGCCCCTCCAGCACCGGCAGCCAGGCATTCCCGGGCGGGCTCCCCCCCTCGCGCTCCGCTCCGCTCCCTTCCATCTTGACTTTTGCCGACGTGGAAATTTTGGGTTTGGAGACGACCTGCGCTCTTATTGGCTGCCGGCGGGTGGGGTCGGAGGTCACGGCTGCTCTCGCTATTCCGCGCCAAGGGGAGCCGCACAGCGGCTCGTGTCAAGTCAGCAGGTTCCCTCCGCCTCCCCGGGGTCACGTGTGCCCCGGGCAGGCCCTGGAGCCACCTCCTTATGCAAATAGAGCTGCCGCGCGGGGCTGGGGGCGGGGCGGAGGCGGGAGTGGGCGGGGGCGCGCGGGGCGGGGGCGGGGCCGCGGCTCGCCGGCCGGACCGGGGGAGGGGCCGGGAGGGGCCGGGAGGGGCGGGGTGCTCCAGGTGCCCACCTGGCTCAGCATCCCGGCCCGCCCCCTTGCCACCTCACTCCACCCCGGCCCCCCTACCCCTTCTACCTCTAGCGAGTCTGCAGGACCTCGTCCCCGGCCCGCCCCGCTGGGCCTGAGGAGCCGGGTTTTGTAAGGTGCCCCTCACTGCCCGCTTCCTCCGGAGTCCCTTCCACCAGACCCGAGCCGAGCCCGGTTGGGCCTCACGTCTCCTGGGCCGGGAAAGAGGAGGCAGCGAGGCTGCCTGCAGGGCAGAGAACGAAATGGAAACCTCGGGGAGGGCAGTTTCCTCCTCTGGCAGGGAGTTGAGAGAACTAATAGCGAGATTCCCGGTAAGAGAATTCTAGGACAAAGCAAAATCAAGAATTCATCGGGGTTAAAAGTACTCCCTTTTAATTAACTGCCTTCCACCCCACCCCCAGTAAAAAAGAGGCCAAAATACTAAAAGTAAAAGTAACACTCCTGATTTTTTTTTTTTAACACGTCTACAAGGACTAACCGAAGGGCCGGTCCATCTCCACCCCGTCCTCTGCTGAGTACTGGGCAGCCGAGGGTGGAACACAGGACGCGTTCTCCTCTCTACATCTGGGTGGAGGTGTGACTTGAGGAGCTCAGAATTTCGTGAGAAGTCACGGGGTACGTAAAAGGCATCAATTCTTAACGTGGTTCCCCAAGCATGCCAAGAAAGGTGCTTTTCTAGAAAGAAAGGGAATCGATGAATGGCCCACATGACCAGGACCTCTTCCTTCCCTCCCCCTTCCCCAAGGAAAAGAAAGTAACAGCAATGCAAAGGTAGAGCCCATATTATAAATGCTGACTCTGATGGTTATTGTAAGATCTTTCAGCTTTTAGTCACCAAGAAAAAGGAAAGGGGCTGCATTTTTTAAATATAAATCTTTCTCACAACTGGCCTAGTTATTTTTTCCTTCCTATAATAAAATATCTGTATCATCTTTATCATGTTTCTATCATAAGTCTGACCGAATGATACAGAAAAGCAAAAGATACATTTTCATGGGAAGATTCTTACCTGTAAAATTCTTCCCATCCTCTCTTCTTAATTTACTCTCTCCTTCTCCCCATTTCCCCCATGGAAAGATAAATCATTGCTCCTTCCAACTGTTTTATCCTCAAGGATCTTTTCCACTCTCCTTTCTCTTTGCTCTGCACACTTGGTTTATCTGACCCTTCCCAGGTTTGCAGGGGCCTCTCCCCTGGCATTGTCTCGTCCAGCATCGCCCCCCCCAACCCCGCCTTCCGTCCTCGGCCAAGGCCTGCCGGCAGTGCTTGCTGGGCCTCGGAGTTGGTCCCGGCTCTGCCGCCTGCTCTGTTGTGTGCACTTGAATATTGATTTTTCAGTGTGTGCACGCCGGCTCTGTAAAAATCAATATTTCAGTAGCTCGAGCATAGCGCAGGGCAGTGTAATGGAGCCGGCCTGCTGATGTAACATGCGGGGTCCACCCTCAGCGACTGAGATCAGTCAGAAAATGGCAGTGTGTTTTCCTATTTCATTGTTTGCTTCAGAGAGAAGGAAGGAATTTGCATACCGTTGTGTACATCAAATTCCAGGACAGAGTAACAGTGCTGTTGAGTGACATGCGAACCAAGTTAGAAAGTTATGTTCTTAGGCAAAAGTGTGATGGAAACGTCCGATTATCCGCTCTAAGAACTCCTACGGTAAGACATTGGAGAAGGGGAAGTTACTGTCTGCCTTGATCCAACCAAATTTCACAATGAGAAAATAAAAACAGGCTCACTCCAGGAAAGGACTCGAGTTCATCTTTTAATACTGGATATATGGATCATTATTAATCTACAGCCCCTAAAATATGCTTTTGATTAATGAGGACAAGAGATTTCTGACATGATTTGAAGAAAAAAAATAATAATTGTACCAACTTAGGGGCCAGCCTCATGACATTTGCAGCAGATGTGGAAAGATGCTGGGCTTAGAGTCAGGCCAGTGGGTTCTGGCCAGACATGCCCCACTGGGGAAGCCTTTCTAATCTTTTCACTTCTCTGAGCCTCAGGGACTTTAGCTACAAATTAAAGGGTTACACTAAATGACCTCTAAATACTCTCTAGCTCTAACACCGAAGATTCTACAGAAAAAAAAAACAAAGTATATATATATTATAGTTAAAACCTTCAAAAACAAAAATAAAATATTTTTCTTATTTCACGGATAAGAAAAATAGACTAATACCAGAAGTGTTGCAGAAACAGAAGATAGATACGTTCCTGCTCTTAGTTGTGTATTTTACTTTCTTTTAAATTATATTCCAGTGCAATCTTATGAGGGTAATTTGGCCATTTTTTAAAATGCACTTCTTTTGACCTAGCATTTCTAGGAGATTTTCCCTAAAGAAATTATTAATATCACTGGAAAGATGCTTATCACTGCCAATTTTAGAATATTGAAACATTAGAAACAATGTAAGTATCCAATAATAGGGGATGTATTAGATAAAATATGGTATTTATTCAGTGGGACACTATTTAATATGGTGGTGTTGAATGGATATTAAAATAATATCAAAGATTTGCATTTATTGAAATGCATGTACTGTTTAAATCTCTATCTATGTATATCTCATCATGGTAAAGGAGATGGGCTCTGGAGCCAGATGGCTTGAGTTCAAATTGTCGTGGTCCAAGTGTGGGTTGGAAAAGAATTTCCAGACACAAGGCAGAAGATAGAGTTCATTAAAGAGAAGGGTCGCTGCAAGAACCTTTCTCCGGGCCGACTTCCTGGTAGCCAGGGAAGGTCGACAATGAGCTTGGGTTGCTTGTCTGTTTTTATAGCCAGGGAACCTGCAAGACATCTGCTGACTGGGCAGAGTATATATACTTTCAGTGTGCTGAGTGGGAGAAAAATGGGGCAAATGTCTTTCCTTATATGGGATGGGAAAGGGACAGCGCATGCTGCTTGGGAGGGGGGCTCTGGTTCATTGCAATGGTCGCATCGTGACAGAGCGATAGGAGTCCTGAAACTGTTTGTTCCAGCAATATTGGCCCTTTGAGTTTATCTTGTTCTTTGTCCTTGGAGCACACCACACAAATCTCTATCACTAACTAGTCGTGTGGCTGTGATCAGCTATAAACTAAGTATATTAGTTTCCTATGGCTGCTGTAACAAGTTACCACAAACTTGGTGGCTTAAGACAACACAGCTGTATTATCTTACAGTTCTGGAGATAGTCCCAAAATGGCTTTCACTGGGCCAAAATCTCCCCTATGGAAGCTCAAGGGGAGAATCTGTCTGCTTGCCTTTTCTAGAGGCTGCCTGCATTCCTTGTCTGGTGGTCCCTTCCTCCATCTTCAAAGCACAGCACTCCAATCTCTGCTTTTGTCGTCACATCTCTCGGTAGACTCTCACCCTCCTGCCTCCTTTTGAAAAGGATCTTTGTGATTACACTGGGCCCACCTGGATAATCCAGGATATTCTCTCCATCTCAAGATTCTTAATCATCTGAAAAGTTTCTGCTGCCATGTAAGGTAACAGATTCACAGGTTCCAGAGGTTAGGATGGGGACAGCTTTGGAGCCATTATTCTATCTATCACCTAGGGTTAAAATCAAGATGTCAACAGGGTGGTGGCCCTTTCTGGATACTCTAAGGGAGAATTTGTCTTCTTGCCTTTTCCAGCTTCTAGAGGCTGCCTGCATTTGTTGGCTCACGGTCCCCTTCCTTATCCTTTAAAGCCAGCAACGGCTGGTGGAGTCTTTTTCAGACTGTATCACTCCCACACTGAATTTTCTGTCTCCCTCTTCTACATTTAAGAACCCTTGTGATTACATGGAGCCCAGCCGGGTAACCCAGGATAATCTCCCTATTTTAAGGTCAGCTCATTAGCAACCTTAATTCCATCTGCTACCTTAATTCTCCTTTGATGTGTAACATAACATTACTATGCATTATTAATGGCAATATAGAGTACAACTCTCTTTGCAACATTATTGCAGGCTATTTTTAAAAATCAGTTAAATAAATGAGAAGCCAGAGTTCTTCCCACTTAAGACTACTTTTAACTTCCCAGTGAAGGACTATCTTGGATAAATTCAAAATACAGGGAATTACTGCAGGACTTTATAGTCGGGGGGAGTGGGAAGAGCAATAGAAGGATTTAACTTTTGTAAGGTTTTTATTTCTTCATTCTCACCATCAGCAGAGTATTGAAAGGGTCAATGAAACAACATCAGGTCTATTACCCTAGCCTTAGCTGGTCTCTATAATCCATCCTACGTACAGTTATCTTCCTAGAGCACAACTTTGCCTATTCCTTTAATAAATGTGTCTATTGTGTGCAAAGCATTGTACTAGACTTGGGAGGGCATTTAAAGACAACCAGAATAACTACTTTTCGGGCTTCCCTGGTGGCGCAGTGGTTAAGAATCCGCCTACCAAAGCAGGGGACATGGGATCGAGCCCTGGTTTGGGAAGATCCCACATGCTGAAGAGCAACTGAGCCTGTGCTCTAGAGCCTGCGAGCCACATCTACTGAAGCCTGCATGCCTAGAGCCCGTGCTCCACAACAAGAGAAGCCACCACAAGGAGAAGCCCGCGCACCGCATCAAAGAGTAGCCCCCGCTCGCCGCAACTAGAGAAAAGCCTGCGCGCAGCAACGAGGACCCAACCAGCCAAAAATAAATAAATAAGTGACAGCCATAAAAAAGAATGCAATATTGCCGTTTGCAGCAACATGGACAGACCTAGAGATGATCATACTAGGTGAAGTAAGTCAGGCAGAGAAAGACAAGTATCACATGATATCACTTCTATGTGGAATCTAAAGAAATGATATAAATGAACTTACTTACAGAATAGAAACAGAATCACAGACATAGAAAACAAACTTATGGTTACCAAAGGGGAAAGGGGAGGGGAAGGATAAATTAGAAGTATGGGATTAATAGATAAACACTATATATAAAATAGATAAACAACAAGGTCCTACCATATAGCACAGGGAACTATATTCAGTATCTTATAATAACCTATCATGGAAAAGAATCTGAAGCGGTACACCTGAAACTAACACAATATTGTAAATCAACTATGGTTTCATAAATAAAATTTTAAAAAGAAAACAAAACGAGTGAGATTTGGACATGCAGAAATTATAATAATAAACATTTAATGAGTGCTTACTCTGCATCAGGCTCTGCTCTAGTGCTTTGCATATAATAAATGATGTAGCATACCCAGTCCAATGAGGCTTCACTATTATCCCTCTTCTGCAGGAGAGTACACTGAGGTACCCAGGATCAAACAACGTGCCAGAGGTTGCCCAGCTAAGAAGTGGAGACCTGGGATTTGAACCCAGACGATATACGTCTAGCGCCCGCACCTTTAACCATGACACTTGACTGCGTCTCAAGTGAGAGGAGAGAACCTTCCAGGAGGCAGGAATAGCAGAAACAGATAGGAGAGCAGAGGTACAAACATAAGGGGAAGGGAATAATGTCAGGTAGGTACTTTAAATGCCAGACTAAGGGCTCTGAACTTGACTTAGGAGGCTTTGGGGCACCAAAGATTCTTGAAAATGGGGCTTTGTCTTGGGATTCTGTGGACTTCCAGGTACTGCAGCGATGTAGGGAATTACCATTGAAAGCATGGTCCGTTCCTCCAAGACAGGGTGCTGCTCTTCCCCTCCTACAGGACAAATCACTTTCTACCTAGTACTCAAGTTGTGGTGTATAGACTAGAGGCTCCAAGGAGGAGCCTCTCATTCTCATTTTCCATCTCCCATGGCAACTGGCGGAATGCACACTTTAGGCACTTGGGTATTTGTGGAACGAGTAGATATTATACTAGGTTTTACCATATCAAATTGCCAGTACTTGACCCTTTTTGACCTACAAAAATGGCAATTAATTATGGTTTCAACCTATTTTAAGGTATTTAATTACAATTATACACAGAGATTGACTAATGTTAAAATTCAAGTAGACCACTGTTAAAGACATTAAAGTGGGCATTAGAAAATGTGTACGGGACTATTGTTTGGCTACAAACAATGTTGTACAGAATTTAAACCAGAATATATGTATATGTATGTAAATATTATACTATATTGTGTATATACACATGTATTGGCTTGGCCAAAATGTTCATTTGGGTTTTTCCATAAGCTCTTAGGGAAAAACTCAAATGAACTTTTTGGCCAAGCCAATACATATATTGTACATATATGTATATGTAATATACATATATTAGCATATTGTAGAATATGTGTAGAGAGAGAGAGAAAGAGACATAAAGCCCTGTCTACAGGTTATTTATGGAAGGAATATTATCCAAGCAATCTGATCCTGAGGTCAAATCAGAAGCACAGATTCCATTCAAATCAGGTTTATAAACTTGAGGGAAAGCTCAGTACAGTAGATCAAAAATGAAGGGGAAGAAAGAGAAACAAGAAAATTAGATAAACTTTATCCAGTAGTTGATGTCTGATACAGTGTTTCATAGAGGATTCTTTCTCCACGTTAAGAAGTCATTTTTAGCTACTTTCAACCAAGAAGTTAGGAAATTTTAATAGGTCTGTGTCACATTAGAGATGATGTCACCAATCAGAGGAAAAAGATGAGCTGATGTCAGTGTCCCTCATAAAGCCAAAGAGATCTGCCCACCCGGGAACCTTCTTGCTGACCAGGGCTGCTTCCACAGAGGGTCAAGCACCAAAGCTTAGCCCCCAAGGGTGGCCGTCATTTGTACAGCTTACGTAATGGCAGTGAACAAGTGACTCAGACAGCATGAGGAAAGTGTGTAGCGTGCAGCCCAGACTTTGCAGCCACCGCCAAATTTCCAGCGAGGAGTTTGTATGTACACAAGAATCACAGTTCAAGGAGAAGGGGAATTTAAAGTAGATTGAAACACAACTCAAAATCCTGCCCAGCAAGTCTCTTATTCCATATGTTTGCTTAGTTAAATTGAACAGGAGATTGTAAAAGACGATTTATTCCTGGGCTTCTCTGGTGGCGCAGTGGTTGACAGTCCGCCTGCCGATGCAGGGGACGCGGGTTCGTGCCCCGGTCCGGGAAGATCCCACATGCTGCAGAGCGGCTGGGCCCATGAGCCATGGCCGCTGAGCCTGGGCGTCCGGAGCCTGTGCTCCGCAACGGGAAAGGCCACAACAGTGAGATGCCCACGTACTGAAAAAAAAAAAAAGAAAAAAAAAGACGATTTATTCCTGAAAGCAGCTCAGACCTGCTTGTTGCTTGCTGACTCTCCTGAAAGAGACCTATTAGTGGGAAAGATCTTTCCTAAAGAGTCTTTGCAAAATGAAGTGTTCTGAACTAAATATTCAATAGAGATAATTATTTCCAAGGTAGAGGAAGTAGAGAAGCCGGACTGTGAATCACTTAACTTTCTATTTGCACACAAAGAATCCTTGCTCCCAAGGTCTGAAAGTGGAGCCAAACTGAAGGGCAAATGTTCCCCCTAAATTCAAACAACTTTGATCAAATGGCGTCAGGTGTTATCTTGCATTTACAAATCACTGGGAAATTCTGTTACAAATCTCAAACGATTTAACTTTTCTAACACCATAGTCAGAAAAAACTCAGCCTCTAATCTTTAAACTTCATAATCAGTATGGATGTTACCCCTCAGATGCTGATCTTATAAAGTGGAATCTACCATGTGCTTCCTAATATAAGCCCCCTTAACAGCACCTTTTGAAGATCAACCTCCCACCCTGACCAAAACCACACATACAAGTACCCTCAACCTCTCTTTAAGTCTCTCAGTTTTGTGTCTGTGGAAATACAGTACATTCCTAATAGAATTATTCTTCTTTTTCTCCAGGTTCTCAGGAGTTTTCTTTTCAAGGGAAGAGAGATTTGGGGGATCAGTTCTCTGAGCTGGAGTATCTTGCAGAGTCTTATCTTCAGTTGCTTGCAATCCTACAAAGCATGGTGGCCCCTACCGGGCACCCCAGTGGCTTACTCTTGTTTTGTTCCCTCCCCTCAATTCAGTTCCTCCTGCTCTAACATAAGAGAGACTGTTTTTCTAGAAGCCCTTCTTTCTGGGAGACATCAGAAACCCCAAGGACTCAGGAAAGCCATAGAGCACAGACTTGTAAAAGGAGAGGCCAATTCTAAGGTCTTAGAACCCTCTCTCCTGATTTTCAGGCTACTGGATACCTCATTTCCTGTTCAGATTTCCGCTGGGGCTAAGAGGTCTGGACAAACGCCCTTTTCCTGGCCTTTATAACTTTCCTCTTCTCTGTTTCTCTCTGCTCCAAAGAGCTTTTCTTCTCCTTTACTGATAAAATAATGATATAGCCACCCTTCTGGAAGAATGCCTGGAACTCTATGAAATAACATACCCACCTCCACACTCGGGCTCCCCACCTCTCTTACATTCCTTCTGATCATCTAACTATATATGTTTACTCAATGTTTTTCCTCCCCACTCTCCCAAAACTGTAAGCTGCCTGAGGGTGGGGACTTGTCTTTTACTGCTGTGTCCCCAGAGGCCAATACACACATATTGTAGGCAATCTATAAATGTCTGTTGAATGAATGAATAAATGTGCCTAGATTGGATAATATAAATGAAGAGAGTGAAGAACAAACTTACATAAAACAACTTTTCCAGTACTTTTTCATGTAACAGTGTGATGAATATCTGGCAAAGGGTTATAGAATTACCCAATGGGTGTTAAAACCGTCAAGGACATTCTGGACCCATCCCTCAATAAAGCAGGGAAAAAAGGGACTTTTGCTTTCAGACATATAGTGTAGCCTGACATTCTTTGCAGGATTTTTTTATTTTTTAAAGAAATAATCTTTAGACAAATATGTGAAGCATTTTTATTTAAAACAGAGAATATGGAGTAATATCATCAAACAATGGGTTTTTCTTTCTTTGAATACCTCAACCACCAACAACCAGATATACCTCTTAAAGTAATTTGATTATCTTTCTGGAGAAAAGTCACTTTCACCAAAGATCATATGAAGAGTACATGTGACTTTTTAAGCAATATCCTTTAAACTATTGGCTATAGAATCATACGGTACTTTCTAAAATGTTCAGAACTCGTCAGAAAGCTTGTTTCTCTAAAAAAATGAAAGAAGAGGAAAAGGAAGAAGAATATGTTACAACCTCATTTAAGCTTCCAGAATGATTCACCTCTTATAATTTTATTTCTCCATATACTGTCAATGCCACACTAAAGTGTTTGATTTACTCAGGATCAAGGAATCTCTTGTTAAATCAAAAGCTGATAAGGGGCTTCCCTGGTGGCGCAGTGGTTGAGAGTCTGCCTGCCTATGCAGGGGACATGGGTTCGTGCCCCGGTCCGGGAAGATCCCACATGCCGCGGAGCGGCTGGGCCCGTGAGCCATGGCCGCTGGGCCTGCGCGTCCGGAGCCTGTGCTCCGCAACGGGAGAGGCCACAACAGTGAGAGGCCCGCGTACTGCAAAAAAAAGAAGCTGATAAAGGCATTATAAATGTAGCTCCATTCAAATTTACTAACCTAATCAGCAGGGATAACGCTGCTCTGGATTCAATTTTGCATATCAGGTATGAGTTGCGCTATTGGAGCTGGTACTGATTCTCAGGCTTATTTCTACCCACTGATGGGATTTTTTTTTTTTTTTTTTTTTGCGGTACGCGGGCCTCTCACTGTTGTGGCCTCTCCCGTTGCGGAGCACAGGCTCCGGACGCGCAGGCTCAGCGGCCACGGCTCACGGGCCCAGCCGCTCCGCGGCATGTGGGATCTTCCCGGACCGGGGCACGAACCCGTGTCCCCTGCATCGGCAGGCGGACTCTCAACCACTGCGCCACCAGGGAAGCCCCTGATGGGATTTTGATTGCAAGATTCAATGACATCAACACTCCAACCTGTGGAGGAAAGCCTTTCACACGAGGCAGAACACAGCTGTTCCAGTGTTCTGCTCTTCCCGCCTGGAATTCCAACTTTCTTTTGAATTACCAGGCACCATTCAGTTGCTTTCTCCTTTATGCTTCAGTAACACTTTCACAAATCTCTCTAGAGCACCTATCACAGTGTTTTGAGCTCAATAATTTACATTCAGCATCACTGCTAGCCCATAGGGCACCTTTGTATGAATTAGAAAAAGACACCCATTCCTCTGGGAGAGTCAGAGAAAGATGGGATAACACCAACTATGTATTTTTATAAAGTTCCGGAGAAAAACTAGGGCAGAGAGGACATTGATCTTCCCTATTCCTGTGCCCACACTTCCACCACAAAATAGGAGAGGGATCTGTCAACAACAATATTTTTCATTGCTTAGTTCAATTGGGAGATATAACACTATCTTGTTAACAATAGTGAAAGTTTTCCTGTAAAGACCGAATGTCTTCCAGAATAAATGGAACCTGTTCAACATTTTGCATGAGAGAGATTTTTTTTAGAGACAAGACATTGATTTTCAAGTGTGTGCTCTGCTGGTTGTCAGCTATTCAGTGACCTCTCACTGTTTTGGACCTGGTCTTCTATCTTGGGCGTTCCACGAAAACAAGAGGGAAAAATGGAACGGTGCTTTTCTCTTGTGCCTGAGACTGTCTAAAAATACCCTTGATCTATTCTCCCTCCTGCACGCTCTTCGGAAAGCGGAGAGGGAAGGAAGAGAGGCGTGAGAAGGAGCTGAGAGGCATTTCCAACTGGGATCTCAACAATATCCTGACAACACGGTCTGGATGCGTTGGAGCACTGCTTGCTTTTCTCCCTGATCTTGGCCAGTAATGGTGATAGCTGCCAATGTGTACTCTCTCTGGAGAGTCCTCTTCTCGGTAGGCTACAGGCTTACCCCAACCAAGGGGGAAGCTGCACAAGCTCTTCTAGTCCCATTTTCTCAACCAAGCTTGAAGCACTTTGATATATACTGGTATGCATACGAGTATGACCAGGAGTGCCTGTTTCAGTGAATCTTAGGTTTTAACCTTAGAGATAATCTATCTCAGCGTTTTCAAACTTCTTCGACTTCACCTCATAGTAAGAGGTGAAGTGTTGCACCTCTCATTGCAACGTTGTACATGCATAACTATATAAACATAGGTTTATATAGTTTACATAAACTATAGTTTATGTGTACACACATAACTATATAAACATAGGTTTATATAGTTTACATAAACTATAGTTTAGGTGTACACACATAACTATATAAACATAGGTTTATATAGTTTACATAAACTATAGTTTAGGTGTACACACATAACTATATAAACATAGGTTTATATAGTTTACATAAACTATAGTTTAGGTGTACACACATAACTATATAAACATAGGTTTATATAGTTTACATAAACTATAGTTTAGGTGTACACACATAACTATATAAACATAGGTTTATATAGTTTACATAAACTATAGTTTAGGTGTACACACATAACTATATAAACATAGGTTTATATAGTTTACATAAACTATAGTTTAGGTGTACACACATAACTATATAAACATAGGTTTATATAGTTTACATAAACTATAGTTTATGTGTACACACATAACTATATAAACATAGGTTTATATAGTTTACATAAACTATAGTTTATGTGTACACACATAACTATATAAACATAGGTTTATATAGTTTACATAAACTATAGTTTAGGTGTACACACATAACTATATAAACATAGGTTTATATAGTTTACACAAACTATAGTTTAGGTGTACACACATAACTATATAAACATAGGTTTATATAGTTTACATAAACTATAGTTTAGGTGTACACACATAACTATATAAACATAGGTTTATATAGTTTACATAAACTATAGTTTAGGTGTACACACATAACTATATAAACATAGGTTTATATAGTTTACATAAACTATAGTTTAGGTGTACACACATAACTATATAAACATAGGTTTATATAGTTTACATAAACTATAGTTTAGGTGTACACACATAACTATATAAACATAGGTTTATATAGTTTACATAAACTATAGTTTAGGTGTACACACATAACTATATAAACATAGGTTTATATAGTTTACATAAACTATAGTTTATGTGTACACACATAACTATATAAACATAGGTTTATATAGTTTACATAAACTATAGTTTAGGTGTACACACATAACTATATAAACATAGGTTTAACTAAAAAGCTTTTGGAAACAATATTTAGTCATATGGCATGTAATGCACCCTAATATTTTCTATGCTATTATATATATATATTTTTAATGCTGATCACAACTCACTAGATTGATTTCATGATTCACTAATGGGCTGGGGCCAACAGTTTGAGAATCACCGATCTACTTTAATCTCCTACATTGTAGAGCAGGAAATCAAGGTCAAGAAAGGTTAAGCAATCTGGACAAGCTTAGAGAGCCACTGCCTGCTGGCAGAACCAGGACCAAAACCCAGGTAGCGAAATCATCTAACTTAGCTAATTATTAATGATAAACACTCTTCTTGCAAAAGGACGAGCAAGTGCTGTGCTAGTACTGTGAAGGGTGCGTGCTATTACAAAACACGTAGATCTTCTTTTTTAACAGTGGAAAATTAAAGTCACTCAAAGAAGAACTAAATAGAATGTCACCCCCCAAATCCTCACAGACATATCATTTTCAGTCGCAAACTCCAGTTGTCTAGAGGGCTAAGCCTTTCTACATATTTAAACACACACATCTGTGTGGTGTGTGTGTGTGTGTGTGTGTGTGTGTGTGTGTACTGGGTTTGTTTGTTTTACGAATGTTTTAAATTACATCTGCTGCTTGGCTCCAATTTGCTGGCTCATGTACACTTCCTCTCACTGAAATCTATAACGCAATAGAAAAAGCCCTGAGCAACCAGTTCTTCCAAAGATCTTTAGCGAAGCCTGCTTGGTCAAAGAAGCGCCAGTGGGCATCTTTGTGATCTCAGTTACACTAGGGGACTCTATGGAGGTATGAATAAGGGGGTGGGCTGCAGCTGGGATCTAGAGACATCTAGTAATAGTACGAGTCTAGAACAGGCTCAGCAAAGCTCAGCAACCTCACAGCCCATCATTCTTGGATGGTTCGCCCTCAAGGGCTGCATGCACAGTAACTGCAGTTGACTCTGACCTCATTACCTCTCTAAGAGTAGTATTTCTATTAAGATAAGTTAGTCTTTAAAAACAAAGCCCTAAATTTCAGCAACCAGCATACTTTCCTTCAATAAGGCATGCGTGCCTTCCTGTTCCACCTATTTTTATCCTGGGGTTTTTTCGTTTTTTTTTTTTTTTTTTTAAAGCCTACTCCAGCCAAAGCAAATACTATCTCTCTCTCTCATTAGAAGGAAGACTGGTCTCCAGCCTGCCCAGGATACGGAACTGAAGATGCAGCAGGCTGATTTTGCCCATGGCTTTTTTTTTCCCATTGATACGGTACCTGTTCCTTGGTTCATGTGTCAGCTGATGAAAGCAGCAATGACCTTTTCCAACAATTGGCCTCTGTCTTTACATTGGCTTTCTGCACTTGACTGGGAGTCATGAAGATCACCTTAAGGGCACCTTTCAACCTATTCCTGTGAAATGGCAACAGAACAGAAAATGACACAGAAGTAAAGGGACACTGAGGAATAGATACAGGTCCTTTTAGCTTGTGAATGTGAAAATGTCACAGGTCCCTTCTGAGCATGTTCCAGCTGGAGGCAAAAAAACACTTTGGGATAAACATGTGGACCACATGTGCAGAAGCACTGAAAATTAGGTATGAAAGTTATCTATGCAAAATTACCACAAAAATTCCTGCTGTGATCATTATGAAATTACCTTGGAGTGTGGGTTTCTGGCTCACTTTCCAAGCTATGCAATTTCTTTAATAAAACCCCTAGGCAACATTATACCCTCTCCCGTTGGTCTTACCTCAGCATAGCACAGTAAATGTCATGTCTCTTCCAAGCCCTAAATGCTAGGAAAACTGTGTAAGAAATGATTCCCTTTTGGCAGGATAGGAAGAATAAATCAGAGGGTTTGATTATAATCTTTAAAACTCAATTTTTAAAAACTGGTATGTTTCTGTACTTTCTAAAGACACACATCTTAAATAGTGCTTAAGTTTGTTTTGGCAGACACATGGGTGACTCTTGCAATGGGCAGTCTTCCATATCCATATTTATGACAAATATGTCAGAACATAATCCATCCCAATGTCTATGAAGGGATCAACATTTACAAGTTATCATTTCCCTCTCGTTATGTTGCTTTATTTCTTTTCAAAGACAGACATAGAAATTGCCATGAGATGGAGAATAATCAATACTCAGAAGAAAACATAATACCAACTCTTCTACCTGAATAAAAGTATGGTATCTGTAATGTTTGTTTCATTTCTCACCTGCTCTTTGAGTGATGCAATGTAACTCATCACAACTCAATACAATCAAGGAGGTGGCATTTCTCAGGAATGACTATTAGTATGACAGAGAGGAGGTTCCAGAAGTCAGATCCACTACTGATGACAGTAGCAATTCAGTGACATTAAAAAAAAAATTAAGTACCATTTCCAAAAGGATAGTTACCTTTAAAGAAATAATATTGTCTTTTTGTTGACTTTCATGTTCTAGTTCATCCCCAACAGATAGATGCAGTGAAGAGCCTGTATCTGTACTGTGAACAATACACTTCCTTTAATGTCATTCCCAGGTGAAATGAACCCAGCCAGGAAGAGCACAACAATCTCTCCAATTTTAATAATCAACAGTTCTCTAAAAAGCAGACTTGTGATTGTTGTTATCCCAGCAAGTTGGTCATTTACAAATGGATTGTGTCCAAAAATTTCAACTGTATATTTGGATTATAGAGTGTCAAGTATAGGTGCTCATCTAGGCAATATAAAAACGATAGGTTCCTGGAACAGCCCATAGACATCTGTTTCCTTCATGTTTTGCTGATGGTGTTGGGAGAGACAAAGAAGGATGGAGGATTCAAAGAGTAGTAGTCAGACTTGGGAAGGCAATTTGTGGCACAAGACCCCAGAACAATCTCCTGATGATTTCTACCGCTTCCAGAGGGGAAGGCAGGAAGGAGTGAAAGAAGGAAAGATGGAAAGAAGGAAGGAATGGGGGAAAAGAAAGAGGAAAGAATAACCATACCAGCCATGGTCCAACCAAGAAGCAGAAAGCACTCGGAGTATTCTGATTTCTCAAGAGACAAAAATGCTGAGTAGCTACTAAGAGGTAGTGAGGCAACTCAGAAATTAGGAGCAGCAGGAAGTTACTACTATCCCTGGAATGGAGGGTCAGAAAGAGGAGGTGGTGTTAGCAGAATCCAGAAGCCAGATCACCCTGTGGAAGCTGGAACCACAGTGGGCCTGTCCATTGAGGACTGGAGCCATGGAGGAGCTGCCATAGCTGCCATCAGAGAAGAATCTATGGATTCAGGGAAGGACAAAAGAAATACCGTGGCTTCTCCCTTTCTCCCACCACGATGCCTTCCATTGACCTAATCCAGCCAGAAACCAGCTGACACAGGATCCTAGGAAATTCAGCCTGCAGAGATCAGCCTCCTGTGATGCAGAGCAGGAAAGAGCAAGGAATGGATCTGAGGATTCACAAGCCAGGCCCAACACACTAGCCAATTAACTAAAAAGAAAAGGAAAAAAAACCTAATCCCAGTCCTAGCAGATTCAACAAGAAGAGGTTGCAAATGTTATTAGCTCTGAGAACAAGGATCACGCATGATCTACATAGAAAGCGAAATTAAGATACAACAAAAATAACACTACAAGACATCAGTATGAAGGATGCCCCAAGGGAAACCAGGACACCTGCCAAATGAATGATCATGAGAGGGGAGAGACCATGTTGGCCTGGAAATGACTGGGTTCTTCTTCAGAAAGAAGGAAAATCAGTATGAAATCAAGGCTTCCAGGGCAGAGCAGGCACCATCTATGGAGAAAAGCAGGTGTTTTTCTGGGTCAAACACCACATACCTGCAGTCAAAAGATAAGTGAAACCCGGGGAAAGGCACTGGACTCCTTGGTGGGGGAGGAGAGCAGGTGAGTGACTCATGATCTTACCAGGATGGCCCTAGTCTAGGCTAGAGCCACACTGTGTTTAATGACTAGGTGCCATCACATTGTAAAGTTTGACAATGAATGGAAAGACAAAAAGAAGCTCTCAGGGTGGCAGGTTTCCACAAAGGATCTGGTTCTAAAGCGGAGGAAAGAGATAGTGGAGACTAACACCTGCGGCCAAGAAACTGCACAATAAACCGTCTACCAGTCTCCACTCTCCCCCAACCCTGCCCACCCCCCGCGCCACCAGCAGGCTGCAAGCTACTCGGGGAGGAATTGCACCTCATTTGTCTTAGTAGTTCTGGGGCCTCGAACAGTGTCTAGCACACAGTAGGTGATCACCGCATAGTGGTTAAACGAATGAATGGGCCGAGGTGCAACCTGGGTACACTGGGAGAGCAGAAAAACCACAGAGGACACATGACCAACTCTCTGAAGTGTTGTGGCAGCGTGCTGGCCTGCTGGAAAACCCCAGCGGCAGCCAGACCAGTGTGGGCAGCTGCAGTCAGAAAATGAGATGGTTCTTTGGAGCAAATATGCAGTCATAAATAGCACAGGCCTATGCAAATGGCCACAGCTGCCCAGCAAAGGACTGGAGCGCATCTGGCACACAACACGCTCCTGCCACCCAAATTCTGCCTGGCTAATCCCACAGCTCACAGAGGGGCGGGGGCTGCCACCCAGAGGGGAGACCCACTGAGTGGGGAGAGGATGGTCACCACTGTAGTAAGGCTTCATAAGGCTGCCCCTAACAATTGCCCTAAAGAGCCTGTGCTTCCAGTATTACTGCCTGTGGAAGCGTCCCAACCACTGAGCTGGTTTCAAAGACACATTAAGAAATAACCAATACCCAATGTGTACAGTTGTTAGGTACCATACAGAGGCTCTAATGTAGGAATTTGTAGTGTGACCTTCTATGTCGAAGTGTACCAGACCTTCTCCTTTTGAGGGGTGCTTTAGCAGAGAAAATGGCAACATGCAATCATTTTCTGATTTGTATTGTCTCCCTAAAACCTCTCACCCAGCCCAGGATGAGGGTGAGGCCCTTAACAAAACCAACGAGAAAACAGTGCTATTTATTAGCCTTTTAAGAGAAAGAACCACACCCGATTTGTATTTGTCCCAAGTTCCCTTTCCCATAGTTAAGAATCTAGCCCAGTGCCTGCTTGTCCCAGAGACTCAAATATTTGTTGAATGAAATAGTCCCTTCAGAGAAGTTATAACAATTCTCTAAATTAAATTTTGAAAGAAATTGAAAACTACCAAATACATTTAATTATAATAACAATACTACCACCAACGAAAATTAAAATATATTGAACACAGTTTGTTCCAGGAACCGTGCTAAGCTATGAAACAGTTGACACACTACCTGGCACACTCTCCAGCCAGGAACTGAAACAGCTGGTGGTTGTAATCAAAGCCTCAATCTTATTTTTATTTATTTATTCCCCACCTTCCACAAAAGATTTGAGGTGACCTACAAGATACATACATCAAATAAGATATTTAAAGTGTTCTAGTTTCTGGGGGCTGCCATAACAAAGTACCACCAGTTAGGTGGCTTAAATAACAGAAATTTCTTGTCTCTCAGTTCCAGAGGCTAGAAGTACGAGATCAGGTTTTGGCAAGGTTGGTTCCTTCTGAAGGAGCTTGGGAAGTGTCTGTTCCAGGCTTCTTTCCTTATTTCTGGTAGCCCCTTTGCTTTTGACCGCATAATTCCATCTTCACATGGCATTCTTCTGGTGTGCATGTCTGTTTCCAAATTTCCCTTTTTATATAAGGACACCAATCATATTGGATTAGGGACCCACCTTGCTCTAATATGACTTCATCTTAATTGATTACATCTGCAATGACCTTATTTCCAAATAAGATCACATTCAGAGGTACTGAGGGTTAGGACTTCAACACACGAATTTTGAGGGGATACAATTCAACCCATAACAAAAAGGGAAATGAAGAAAGCATGGGGGAATTCTCAGCAGATGGAACACACACAGTTATCTATTCATCCTCCTAAAACCTCACTAAATTAATTAAGTGAAAATAAAAAGTTATTTATTCATGTGCACAAAGAAGCTCCGGGGAAGACAACACTAGATAGGAGATGGAGGGTAGATAGCAGAGAGAGGAGAGGGAACTGACCTGGCAGAAAAGAATGAAGTTACAACTCAAGGCCAATAAAATGTGAGGCATTTTATCACTCCACAGCATTCCAGAGACCCTGTACTGGGAGGTGCCAGATGCCGGGGAAGGCAGGGGTCAGGCGAGATGCTCAACACAGACGTGGGTTTACAGTCTGGATTCAGAGGCACTGGGCCTCTTCCCCACCCCACAGAGCCAGATGACCATGTTTCCCAAGCAGCCTCCTAAAAGAACCAGGAGATTTATTTTTGGAGAGATCGAGATGGAAAGGCCCAACTCAGAGGACATCAGGCTTATCAGAGTGCTGGGATAGGGGGTAGGCACAGAGCTAAAACCAGGGATATTAGTGAAAGCCCATAGATCCTGTGAACTATCAGCCCCCTTCCCCTACCCAGATCTTAGAACACCTGCAACTGGAAATGTAAATACAAAGACAGGAGGCTGGAAGATTCTACACTTGGAGACCCAAATAGCATCAGGGGAATATCTTGTGATGATATTTAAGTTTCCCCAACAAAAGATTGTTTTCATACCTGGTTATACTCTAGTGATTCCTACCAGTCACCAATTCTTGCCCATGTTTATAGAACTTAAGTGAGCTTTTAACATCTCACTCTTAAATACGAAAGGACAATCAGACACTAGAAGAAACCTATGAAAGCTGGACATGACATGAATAAACAAAGGCACCAGGAGGAAACAGAGAAAATGAAAGGAATCAAAAAACATTTTTTAAAAATCAGTAATTAATATCCTCAGGGAGATTAAGAACAGAATTTGATAGAAAGAAAACAACTGGAGAATAAGTAAGGCTTCTTGGCAATTAAAAATATGATAACAAATTAAACCTCATTCAAAACATTAGAAGATAAAGACAAGAAAATCTTTTAGAAAGTAGAACAAAGTGTCAAAGAGTTAGAAAGTAGGAAAGAAAAGATAAGGAAATAAAGAGATGAGAAAAGAAAAGGATCAATTTGGGAATTCTAACATCTGCATAGGAGTTGCCAAATAGTAATAAGAGAAATGAAGGAAAGAAAATTATCAAATAGCAATAATAACAGTAATAATAATTATGAAGGAAATTTTCTGGAACTGAAGGAAACATGTGTCCAGGTAGTAATGATCCACTGAAAACCTAGCACGACAAATGAAATACTCACAACCAAGGCTCATCATTCTGCAATTTGAGACCTCCAGAACTAAAGAGAAGATGTAAAATTTCCCAGAAAGACAATACAAGCCACATAGAAAATATTGGAAAGAGAATGACACTGCAGGCAACGTAGTGTAGTTAAGAGTATAAACTCTGGAGACAACCACCTGGACATGTAACCCAACTTATTAATTGTGTGACTTTGGGTAAGTTACTTGACCTCTTTTGCCTCCGTTCTCCATCTCTAAAATAGAGATAACAAGAATCCTTCTGTATATATGGGCTCTAGAAGACAGACCCCAAGGGGAAAAATTGAATTGATATAATTGAGTATATAGAAAATATTATTGATAGGCATGTAGTAGAGACAGAGCATTCAGGGGAGTGGTTGATGAAATAAAAATTTTTTTAGGCAGGACAAAAAAATTTTTAAACATAAAATCTCTCTCTGCCCATTTGAGCCACTAACCCCCTCCTCTGCATTACACATTAACTAGATCCCCTTAGAAGACATAGGAATGCATACACACACACACACACACACAAACACAATTTTCTCCTGGCGCCAGCAAGGCAACTTCTTAGGAGATAACATTCCTTTCTCAATCCTGTAAGGGGTCAGAATAATCCACTACTTGCCTTGTTGGTCTATGTAAACTGTCATGTATAACCCTTTGTCTCAAAAACTTATATAACTGTGCCTTGACCTCAAACAGGCAGAACAGTCCTCAGAGCTTTCTGAAAGACTGTCTCCCGGGTTATAATCCTCAAGTTGGCTCAAATGAAATTTTCCGTTTCTTTCTTAGATTGACTACTGATTAATTTTTCATTGAAGGGAGGGAATGTAAAAACAGAACATCAGGCAGATTAAAAAGAATAGGCACCTTTCAACTCCAGGAAAATAAAAGGGGACAACTCATAGTCATTCATACAAGAAAGGGGACATGGTCATAGTCATTGCTTGCTCAGAAGCAAATAAGATTTGTATAGGCAAAATGATGTAAATGTTAACGAAAACTTGTGATATAACTGAGTTAGGGAAATAGGGAGAAGGGAAGGGGTAAGACTAGAGTGGAGAGAGAGACCTCAGTCCTCATTTATCAAGATCTTAAAGTCAACAGTTCATATATAAAACTGACAATTAAAGAAATAGCAAGCAGAGCAAGTTATTTCTAAACATGGAGATAAACACCTGGGGATGCAGCTAAAAGAGCTGAAGGTGATTTCCTCAGAGAAGCGGGACTGGTGGGCTGGGGAGAGATAAAACAGGAAATTTCTAGTTTTTCATTTAGTACTATTTGACTTTTTAAAATCACATATATCTGTTACTTTGATAAAAATTAAATTTTAACTTAAAAAAAGAAAGAATAGAGGGAAATAATTCAAATATTAGTAGTGGTTATATGTGGCTAGTATGATTACGGATGATTCTAATTTCTTTTGGGATTCTTTTCTATATTATCCAATTTTTTAATAAATAATATGTATTACTTTTATAATTTAGAAAGTACATTTTATTTTTGAAATGAAATAAAAATAAGTGAAAAGAAAGTTTGTGTAGTTTGATGTAGCTTAAATAATGATTTTCCAAAAAAGGTAAAATCATGACTCCTATAAAAATATAAAATGACACATGTCAAAGATTACTTAAATGCAGGAACCAGTAAGATATTACAGCTGGTTCAAAGGAGAAGTCAAAGAACTACAAACTACAAATGCAATAAAAACTGTTGAAGTGAATTTGCAAAAAGTGGTCTCTCCATGAAGCAAGAATCAATTACATTCTGCAGACAAACTATTTATATTTTTATGGACAAGAATTATTCACATTCCTATCAGTTTTCTATAAATTTTTAAGGAGTTGTAAAATAAGCCTAGTCAAAGATAAACAGGGATATACATTCCTATAGGATCAGATAATCCCAGAGGTTTTAGTGTTCCTTTGAAAGGATATCCAGTAATCGCTTTTGCCTATTTGAAAGTCTCAAAATTTTTCCTTACATGTAGTTAAGGGCTAATTAGTCTACAGAATCTTGTGCCATAAAGTCTCATATGATTATTCAAAAGTGGGATGCAAGTTTGGTTTGAGTTCATAGAAGCCAAAGTGAAAAAGAAAAGGTTATAAGTTTACTGGGGTGCCCAGTGGGGCTTAAAATGTTTTGAAACTGAAGAAATTTCATTTTATCTATTTAACTGCTGACAAAACTTTTCTCTGAAGAAAAGATCAATTTGCCTTTGTAGTCTGCTTCCTTTGCTTGGGTAAAAATTACCAAAATGATCCCTTTATCCAAATGTAGAGCAATACCTACTCATTGTTTTAAAACAACACCGTGTGAGGTTGCCATTAACTCTGAATGCTGTTCGATTAAGTGGTGTGTTTAGGGAGGGAAATTGGATTCATTTTAAGTAATATCATGTTATTGGAGAATTTTTAAATTATAATTCCTTTCTATATGGGTTTAGACTAAACTATCTCTGAAAATTGGTTTCAGGGATGAATGTGTGTCTTGTTGTACAAGTATTTGCTCCTGTGAGAGATAAGATTGGATGTTGCCAGGAGGCATATCCTTCTGACCTCTTTATGCCAGATTGTGAAAAGGGACTAAGCTTGTCTGGACTGAATTTACAAGGGACACACACACTGTTCTTAAAATGACCCAGAATTTTATCATTTTACCCTTCCCCTCCTCCCCATCTCCCCTAATTCAGGTATATCACAATTTTTAGATATAATCAATTATTGGGATTTCCTTATTCAAGCCAAAAAAGCAAGACCATATACTGCAGGTGCATATTTCCCTGTTCCTGTAGTTGATCATCCTGGGACAGGAAGGGAACACACCTCAGACAATCTCTGTGAGCAGAAGGGGCAGAAAATGATCGTCTTTCTCTTCCCAGAACAGACCTCAGGAGTTGTGTTCTTTTTCATATGTACGAGGAAAAATTAGAACTTGAATATCTATCAATGAAGGATTGGTTTTAAAAATTCAATTATAGTAAGTGCAAACAGTGAAGTACTATGTAGACATTCAAACAAATGTAGAAGATATTGTTGAATTGACGTGGAAAGTATTTTTCTCACATGCAAAGGGTAGGCAGTACAGAGCTGGTACAGCTGCTCAAAGAACCAACCACCTTCCATCTCCCCAGACCATCATCCTCCATGTAAGGTCACAAGATGACAGCTGTCCTTCCAGGCTTCACATCTCAGCTCCAGGCAGCATGAAGAAGGAAAGGCAAAGTACAAAAAGCATAGGCCAGCTGAATCTTTCTTTTTCTAACCAGGAAGATGATAGTGTTTCCAGAAGGTCCTCCCCATGTACACTTCTGCTTATACTTCACTGCCAAAATTGTGCCCATTACTGTTGTGACATGATTAGCTGCAAGGGAGGCTGTGTGATTTGATTTTCAGTTGGACACTGTTGTTGTTTTGAATTCAGTCAATGGTACAGAACAGGTACCTGGCAGTGTCTGCCCCAGGAGTGTATCAAAAGAACGTACACCAAACAGTTAACAACGTTTGTCTTTAGGGATAGTATTCTAAGTGATCCATAACCTTCTCCTTTATGTTCTTTTGTATCATTTGGAGCTTTATCATTCTGTATTATTAGAAATCCAGAACCTCAGGTCCCACTACAGACCTACTAAATCAGAAACTCTGGGACTAGTAATCTACTACTAGGTTTACTACTTCTCAAGGTGATTCTGAAACTCTGGGAGAATTGAGAAAGAGTGTACTATATCACTTTTAAAAATTAGCAAAAAGAAAAAGATATTTGCATTTTGAGAGAAAAAAGTTGTGACAAGTCAAGGATATCACTCAAGCTAACAAGTGTTTTTCACAGTAGAGCTACAAATACAACCTAATTAATGAAAGTGTCAACTCTTTCTTCCTTCTTTTGAATCATTAACATTTATTCTGGCCTTTAGCAGAAAGAGTTTTTCAAAGCTGACATTCAGAACAAGAAAAAAAAATCAACCTTGTGTTTTGATTAATTCCTCTACATTTTTCGTTTTAATTGTCAGGGGATGTGTAAATGAGTATGTAAAGCTCATAGCACCTCAAATGACACCTCATCAGATTGAAAATAGAAAGTTCCCAGTCACTAGATAGAGAAAAAAAAATTTTTTTTTCTTGCAAAAGTTTCACATCCTTAAGAAGATCCTGAATTATATCACTGTAGCCACAATATGTAAGAAGTTAATAGACTTGGGCTTCCCTGGTGACACAGTGGTTAAGAATCCACCTGCCAATGCAGGGGGCACGGGTTCGATCCCTGGTCCAGGAAGATCCCACGTGCCGCGGAGCAACTGGGCCCGTGAGCCACAACTACTGAGCCTGCACGTCTGGAGCCTGTGCTCTGCAACAAGAGAGGCTGCGATAGTGAGAGGCCCGCACACCATGATGAAGAGTGGCCCCCACTTACCACAACTAGAGAAAGCCCTCGCACAGAAACGAAGACCCAACACAGCCAAAAATAAATAAATAAATAATAATAATAATAATAATAATAAAGACTAGAATGTCACATAGAATTTTAATGATTAAGTCCTTTTATTGTGAGATTTCACACTCAGAACTAGGATCTGAGTCAAAGCACAAATTTCCAGGTAAGACACCCAGGGCCTGGGGAAAGTCGGCCCGCACAGAAATGTTCCTGACCTCTCTTCCTGTGGTTTATCTTCTGGGTATCAATGAATCTTCAGCCACCTATGTGACCATTACACATACTTCGTAAATACAAAGTGCTCTCAAAAAATTCCAGTGTCACAAACATCCTTGTGGAAATTATGCCTTCCAATGTTTGCTTCTTGTCTTCATTTTTCTAAAATGAAATAAAATATTCTTATATGTTCACAGAGATTTAGACTCCTGAGTGGTATGACTGACAGTACTCTTAAATATTTCTAAATTTGAGTCAACAGAGGCAAAACAAGGCAGGAAAGTTGACGTTGGATAAAGTTAAAACTAAAGATGTCTCACTGTAGAGAACCATTTGAATCTCTCCAAGACCAGCTGACACATATCTAAATACAAACTAGGCCCTTTTGCCTTGTAAGTTGTTTATATTTTTCTCTATAGTTTGACTGAATGAGGGCATCATTCATGAAGAACAGATCAGTCATAGATTGAGGAAAAGAGAATCACAGTGGCAAATGCTGGCAGGTTCACATCACCCCTTTGAGAAACACCATTCCAGGGGCAGCCAATCAAGCTTAATAGTTAAGTATGTGGGCTGTGCCATCAAGCAGCCTTTAGGGGTCAGAGATTTGAACCTCATGTCTACTAACTGCTACTGCAGTGTGACTTTGGGCATTCCACTGGCCCCTCCATATGTCGGTATCATCATCTGTAAAACGGGAATAACAGGTCAATTCTGGGGATGAAATGAGTACCATATGCTAAGTTGTGTTGGAATGGTGCTTGGCACATGGTCAGCCCTCAATATCAGCTGTTGTCATTATTATGTCTCTATAGTTATTTCAATATCAAACAATGCTTTTTAATAAATGCAATTTGAATACATTTAAATACTTCATATCATTTAATATTAAATTAAAATCAATTTAATGAGAGCTTAATTTTTTAAAATTATGCTCTCCTTTGGGGCCACTGGATTCTCTTGAACATGACCCCTTTCCTCCCCCTATTCCTTAGATTTTCTAGAATCTGAAGCCTGAAATAAAGCTGAGTAAAGCTTCTATGGGCAAGGTGGGGAGACCGAGAAAGAAACACATGAAACACACCTACTGTGGCAGACATACTCTAAGGTGACCTCAATTAGTCACTTCCCTGTATAATCCCCTCCTCTTGAGGGTGGGAGGCACCTGTGACTTGCTTATGATCAATAGAATAGGGTAATAGAATATGTCCCTCCCATGATTGGAGAGAGGAGAGAGAGTGAGAAAGAGAGCATAAGAGAGTGAGTAACTCCATCTGGAGCCACAGAGAGACTCTCTCCGGCCAGCCTTGAAGAAGCAAACTTCCCCATTGTGAACTGCCTACAGAGAGGACCACGGGCAGGGAACTGCAGACAACTTCCAGGTGACAGCCAGTAAGAAGCCAGGGCCCTCAGTCCTGAAGCCACAAGGAAGTGAATCGTGACAACAACCCAAATGAGCTTGCAGCAGATTCTTTCCCCGAGCCTCCCAAATGAGAACACATCCACCAACACTTTTATTAGAGCCTGTGAGAACAAGCAGGGGGCCCAGCTAAGCCATGCCTGGACCCCTGACCCATGGAAACTGCGAGATAAAAGTATGTATTGTTTTAAGTTGCTAAATTTGTGGTAATTTGTTGCACAGCAATAAAAAATAAATACACCTGCCTTCACCTGTGACTCTTGTTATAGGTTAAATTGTGTCCCACCAAAAGATTTTGAAGTCCTAACCCCCAGTACCTGTGAATGTGACTTTATTTAGAAATAGGATCTTTGCAGATGATCAAGTTAAGATAAGGTCATGAGGGTGGGCCCTAATCCAATTTGCCTGGTGTTCTTATAAGAAGAGAAATTTTGGACACACAGACATCTACAGAGGGAAAATGATATTGAAGACACTGGGAAAAGGTGACCATCTACAAGCCAAGGGATGCCTGAGGCTACCAGCAGTGAGGAAAGAGGCATGGAACAGACTGTCCCTCACAGCCCTCAGAAGGAACCAACCATGCTGACACCTTGATTTTGGACTTCTAACCTCCAGCACTGTAAGACAATACATTTATGTTGTTTGAGCTGCTCAGTTTGTTGTACTTTGTTTTGGAAGCCCTCGGAAACTGATATGGTTCCCAAAGGCAGGAGGAAGATGGAAAGGGCTGCTTTCCAATCATGGATGAGGAAAGACTGGGAAGGAGAATAGAATTCCTCCACTCATCCATCCATCCATCCATCCATTCAATAGACATGGAGGCTTTACTTTGCCAGGTGGCCTGCTAGGCATTCCCTCTGTGCCAGGTGGGCACCATGTGCTAGCCAGTGGAGTTCTAGAAATCAAAGCACAGCCCCTGCACTCAAGGAGCTCACCATCTAATGGAAAAAGGGCACAGTGAGCACAATTCAGTTTGACATGTGCTAGAGCAGAAAATGAGCATGGATTTGTGGTGCTTAATCCTACCTGGATGGGGAGGGGTGAGGAAGACTCCCAAGAAGAGGACCCTGGAAGAGGGAGAGGAAGAAGGAGAAGGGAGAGGGTGATCTAAAGACAGGGAATCATATGTGAAAAAGGATGAAGGCATAAAAGAGCAGAGACATTCCAAGAATTCTGGCACTGCATGGCTGGAGAGGAGAGTACTTGTGAGAATGAGGCCACACGTGCTGATATGTGCTGTGCTACAGGGTCTGAACTGTGTCCTGAAAGCTTGGGGGCCACTGAGGAGCCTTACAGAAGTCAGTGATGTGATCAGATCCAGGTGGGATTCTGATAGAGGGTCCTGAATCATGGCCACAGCAAAGGGGATGGAGAGGAGAAGACATGTTCAAGAGACATGTAGGAGGCAGAATTGCCAGAACTCACTGAGTGGTTGTGTGAAAGGAATGAGGGAAAGACAGGAGTCCAGAATGATTCCGTATTTCTCTTGGTGACTAAGTAGGTGGGAGTACCTTTCTCCAAACAAGGGGCCATGGGAAGAGGTACAGTCTGCAGAGATGAGGTTAGCTGCCACCCCAGTGGCAGTTTCCCTTCATCCTCCTTGCTAAGAGAACCCCAAATTTGTTCACCCTCCTTTGAGGGGCTCTGACTTCAGGGGAGGCTGGACCCCTTCCCAGCACCCACACAATAAATCTTGTTAGATCTAGACCCTCACTGTCCAATGCACTAGCCACGGGCCACGTGTGGCTTTTGCTCACTCGAAATGTGGCCAGTCCAAATTGAGATGTGCTGTGAGTGTAAAATATACACTAGGCTTCAAAAACTTCTCCTAAAAAAAGTGTAATATATAACATTACTCATTTGTTGTATTAATTGTATGTTGAAATAATATTTTAGATACATTGGGGTCAATAAAATATATTATTAGGACTAATATCACCTGTTTCTTTTTTAATAAGACTGCTAGAGAATTTAAAATTATATATGTGGCTTACATATTTCTACTAGACAACACAGGTCTAAGCCAATCATGGTGGTCTCATTTCCTTACCTAGTAAAGGATCTAGGAGGGTGTGTGCATATGATGCTGTTACGACCAACGAAAATGGGGGAGTCAGTGGCAAGGCTTCTGGGAGGCTCTTCCTCTCTCTTCAGATAGAACATAAGACAGAAAGTGACATTCCTTTTTCTGCCATATACTGTCATCACAGGGTGCTGCCTGGAACAATGGCAACCATTTTGGTACCTTGAGGGCATCTGGCTTAAGAAAATAAATCAGAGTAGAAAGACAGAGAAAAACTGTGTCCCTGATGACACAACTGAGCCTCTGAACCCACAGAGTTTTTATGTTAAAATTATGGTTTAATGTTAAATAAATAAATATATTGTTAAAGCCAAATATAAATGGATTTCCTGTTCCTTGTAGACAAAAGTATTCTAACTGGTTCATCTAGCGACAACAGTGTCAGAAGGCTGTTATCTCTGTGTATGGTACCTCTCTACTTCATTTAAATCTGAAAAATAAGGGGGACATTTGAGAAATATTTGGATAATTCTTTTCTGATCTATCCCCAAATACCACCATCCTTCATGTCTGTGGAAAAACAAAAATCCTCAGTGGCTGAAATGGCTTGGTAGGATAATACCTTCCCTGACTAATACTCTATTTCGCTTTTTCTTTCTATTCTCTTTTTTTTTTCAAGATTTAAATAAGGAGTAGGCCTGGTCAGGCAATAGAGGATTGATTCATTTATGTAGTGACACATACGCAGTTACCCTGAGTTCTGTAAATGGTGGGGAGGGAGCCATTTCCCTGGCCAGCTGCCAGTCTCCAAACCATGCAGAACTTGGTAGCCATTGTCTTTGAAAGCAGCTTTCTGTGGCTTATGGAGAAGGAAGCTTGATGTGATAATCACAGTCTGCTGCATTTTTGGAACCAATATTAAAAATCTAAATTTCACAGATCTTTTCTCTGGTACTTGATTATATACTAATATGAAGATTTTAGTGTACATGATTCTGACCCACCAAGCAAACTGTTTTATTTATCTGTCTCCCCCAAGGTCTAAATATAATAAGCTGCCAGCATCAGAAGTCGGAAACTGCTGGAACCCTGGTCAATGCCTGAAGCACATAAGAGAGGCAAGGAAAAGGAAGAAAGTTTTTAGAACAGTGTTGGCTACAGAGAAATGTGTGAGTGAAGCAGGAGAGAGAAAACAGAAAAGGTGTGGGAACACAGTGTTGAAGCTGAAAGAGACCTTTGAGCTCATTTGGTCCAACCCCTTCCCTTAAACATGAGGTAATGGGGCCCAAAGAGGTGCTCTTGGCTCCTTCCTTTTTCCCTTGTACAGGCAGTGAACGCTGGCCTCGGACCGTCCTCTATGAAACACAGGGCTGCAAAGGTGGGGAGACGCAGGCAGCCCTGCCCTCCTGGGCTCTCAGCACCAGCCATGACAGAGTCATTATCAAATCCAAGTTAGAGTGGTTTTGGTTTTGTCCTCATCTTGTTTTTTTTTTTCCTGCTAAGTCACTGCCTCCCTCTCTCCCAGATATGAATCAGTACTGGCTCTCAGACTAGTTCTGCTTTATGTCTGTGCTGGTGGGGTTTGGTCACCATTAGATTAAGAAAATAAAGCAGTAAATTTTTGCTCAGATATTATTGTGGGAAAACTTGCTCTTACTCTCTTTTTCTCTCCTTCTCTCTCTCTCCCTCTCTCCTTTCCTCTCCCCTTCTTCCTTCCTTACTCCCTCCCTTTTTTCCTTCCTCCATACATTATTTCTCTGGGATATTTACCATTTTTTACCATATTTACCATCCTTCCTGAACCTTGGGAATGACAAAGAAATTTCTTGGTTGGAATCACGATCCAAACAGAACTACTACAAGCTTAGGATTGAAGGGATGAGTGCCAGCCACTGACCCTTTTCTCACTCTTGTCTGGAATTTTTACTTGAAATGTAGCTATTCTTTGGAGAAATATGAAACAGGACAAGTTTGCATCTTTTGCCCCTTTCTGGAGCCTGGAATGATTGATGAAGTTACAATAGCTGAAGGGGAGAAAGACCCAATACATTCAGAAGGCCACACAAAGGATGATTCCAGAGGAAGGTCAGCTGTGGTGGAGGCCCCCTTCCTCCTCTCCTTCTCTGACCTTAGAATCCAGCACCTCCCCCTCCCCCAGCTCCAGCCCCGACCAGCAACAAAAGCCAGGTCTGGACCTCAAGCAATGAAAACCTGGCCTGGTGGCCAGCAGAAGAGCAGGATCAGGAGGGTTAAGCCAGGCTGGGACAAACAAAACTAGTGAATAAGGGAAGAAAGGAAGGAATAAAGGGGAGGGGGAAAGGAGGAGAGAGAAAGGGTTTTCCCTTCCAGAAACTTCGGGGAATCATCCTGGATCCTCTGTGTGCCCCACTCACCACACTGTACCCCAGCAAGTCAGCTTGGCTCTTCAGCATATTCCAAACCTCTTCTCCCCGGTCCAATGCACCATCATCACCCAGTAGAGGCAGAGTCTCCTAAAGGGTCTCCCAGCTCCCACCCTTTCCTCCTTAAAATGCATTCTCCATGGAGCAGTCACAGTGATCTTTTTTTTTTTTTAAATAAAATTTATTTATTTATTTGTTTGTTTGTTTATTTATTGGCTGTGTTGGGTCTTCTTTGCTGCACACAGGCTTTCTCTAGTTGCATTGAGTGCGGGCTTCTCATTGCAGTGGTTTCTCTTGTTGCAGAGCACAGGCTGTAGGCGCAGACTTCAGTAGTTGTGGCACGTGGGCTCAGTAGTTGGGGCGCATGGGCTTAGTTGCTCCGCAGCATGTGGGATCTTCCCGGACCAGGGCTCGAACCATGTCCCCTGCATTGGCAGGTGGATTCTTAACCACTGCGCCACCGCGGAAGTCCCACGGTGACCTTTTAAAACCATAAATCAGCACCAATTTCCCCAGCACTAACAATGCTCTCTGTGATCTGCCCTCCCGCCTCCGACCCAGTTCCTCCCCAACCTTTTTTGTAACCACTTGCTCCCTAGCTCACAAATCCAGCAGCATTTGCCTCCTTTCTGTTGTTTGTAAATCAAATCATGCTCTCACCTCAAGGCCTTTCCAATTGCTGTTCTCTCTACCTGGATTGCTCTCCCTTCAGCTCCAACCATGGCTGTCTCTTTCTCATCCTTCAAGACTCAAGTCAGTGCAAATGCTCCCAGGTGGCCTTCTCTGACCACCTGGGACAGACTCACTCTTCTTCATTACTTTATATCCCTCATCACCATTTGAAGTTATCCTGCTGATTCTTTATTTTCTTTCTTAAAACTTTTTTTTTTTTGGTCTGTTTTCCTACAAGACTGAAAGTTCTAAGACTGTGCAGGGACTCTGCCTGTCTTATTTGCAGCTCTCTTCTTGGAGCCAAGAACAGAGCCTGGCAGAGAGTAAATGCTCCATAAGTGTTTGTGGAATGAATGAGTGAGTGAATGAAGAAATGTGGGGGCGGGGGTCTCTCAAGAGTCCAGAAGTAAGGTCCCAGAATAGGGTGGCCAGATTTTGCAAATACAAATACAGAGCACCCCGTTACACTTGAATTTCAGATAAACAAGGAATGCATGCAATACTAAATTTGTATATGTCCCAAATACTGCATTCCTTGTGTATGTGAAATTCAAATGTAACTGGGTGTCGTGTATTATATCTGGCGGCCCTACGCCAGACCCTCTGCAGAGCTTGTGTGAACTGAGCAAAGCAAAGGAGACCTTCTCAAATCTCTGCCTTGTAGATCCTTATGGATTGGAATAGACCTGAGCTGTTTTGTTCCTTCTTCTGGACTTTGTCCGTGTGTGTACTATTTGGCTAATAGTAAGATGGTTTGGGTAATGTATTCACCACGTCTCCCTTCCACCCTAAAGGGTGCAGAACAGAATATACAACAGTGGACAACAGAGCTAGAGAACAGATACAGCCACGGACAGGTGTAGCTTGTTTCACATTGACCCAGTGAGCCCAGCAGACCCTCTGCTAAAGGAGGGCTGTCCTTGCTGTAATTCTTTCTCTTCTCATAAAGGAAAGGAATCCTGAAGGTGATTGTTTTTTGGAAAAATGGAATAATAAATTAAATGTTTTCTTAAATCTTGTGATTACAAGAAAAGCTCACATATCTCACAGAAAAAACATTTCAGCTCTTTCAGTCTCAAAAATACCAAACTTTATGGGGAAACCAAATTATGTACATTCCAGTATTATTCTCTCGTGTCCATAAAACTGTTTCAGATATGTAAAGTGCATTTGAAAAGTTGCATATATTTTAATTTCCTCCAAAAGTTCAAGTCCAAAGGATAATTTGTTTCCCATGGCTTCAAAATATTAGAAATCATATGGATCTACAGAGAAGTGGTGCAGTCGCAAGGCCTCCAGGAAGCTGTGGAAAGGCCCTCAGGCTGAAAAGGGCTACGTGGACAGGAGACATCTTTGCACCTGGAACAGAATGGGTCAAGTCCCTTCACGTGTTGAAGGAAAGCAAAGCATGAAATGCTCTGCTTTGCATTGTTTAAAGCGCTACAATGCATTGAGTTCATTCCTAGAGCTGTAAGCTCTTAATCCGGAAGGAGCCCAGAGTCTTTTTGTGTCTTAATAAATCTCATATAACTGAAAAATACCTTTAATTAATGCAAAATAGAATATTGTTAAATACATACCTATGGGTGTTTTGTTTTGATTGGGGTTTGAGGCCAAGAGGGCAGCTAATTAACAAGTGTTCCTTGGACCAATCTAGCCATTTCCAAGGACTTCAGAACAATTCATACCTGTTATCTCATTGTCTTCACAGTAACTTTTGGTTTGGGCATTGACACCCCCCCCTTGCAATCCTATGGACGGGACAGGTGCCTGACAAACTTAGTGATCTGCAGTAAGTTAGAAGCAAAAACCTCCTCTTCCCCATAATCGCCTATTAGCTGGAAACCAACTCAATACTTCAGTTCAGTGGGGAACTGAGGGAGCTACAAGGGTGATAACACTCATTCTATGTACCTATCAACCGCATTGAACATCTTCCCTTTCCCCATTAACAACATTGTTATACGTTTCATATTTATTTTCTTTTATGCATCTTATTCCAAAAAGAATCTGTGATAGTTGTAGAACATGCAAAGAAAAAATACATAATTTTTAATGTAAATATATAAAATATACAAAGATATAAAAAAGCATCTAATATTTTTTTGGTTTTGGATCTGAGTACATAAAACTTTCTACAGCAGAGGTTTAGTGATGAGTTAACCTATAAAATAGCAAATTAGTATTCCATATTGAGAAAAGGGACCTTTGGATGCTGGCTCGTTAAAAGATGGTACAAACAGAGAATGGATACATTCCTAAAAATAAGACTTTACAAATATATGCAAACATGTACTATTCCTTCATTGCAATAAAGATATGTAGAACATCTGGGCAGCTTCACAGATAATTGAGCCAGAGCTTTTGTACTGGGATTCCTGGTAAAGCTCAGTTTGTTACCATTAACTCATCTCAGTTTTCTCATAAAATCTAGCATTTTTCCCAGTAAGTCAAAATCTACTTCTGGTTAAATTCCTTAGATAAAATGTATAGGTATACCACGGAGCAAAAGTCCATTCCTAGAATACTTGTATGTCAACTGAAATTTTATGAATTGACCTGTATTTTAGATGTGTATGATGAAATGAGAAAGAAGGAGTTTGGTAAGGAGTCCACTGTCTAAAGAAGCCCATCAGTGGGGGCTTCCCTGGTGGCGCAGTGGTTGGGAGTCTGCCTGCGGATGCGGGGAACATGGGTTCGTGCCCTGGTCCGGGAGGATCCCACATGCCGCGGAGCGGCTATGCCCGTGAGCCATGGCTGCTGAGCCTGTGCGTCCGGAGCCTGTGCTCTGCAGTGGGAGAGGCCACAGTGGTGAGAGGCCCGTGTACCACAAAAAACAAAAAACAAACAAACAAACAAAAAGAAGCCCATCAGTGAATCTTTTTTTAATCTACATGTCATATAATTTTTAAATTTTATTTGATAGTATCTTTTTCTTAATTTCATAAGTAATACACACATGTTGTAATAAGCCAGAGAATACAGAAAGATACCAAAAAAAGCTAATAATCTTCCCAGCAGCTCCCATTTCATCCCAGGTGATTAATACAGTCTGATGTGGATCCTTCCATACTCTACTCATTACAATATATACAAATACACACATATACTTACGGAGGGTTGGTGGAATTTTAGTTCTTGTTTTCACTCTTTTGATTAAAACAAGTTCTATTTTACACTTTATTCCTTTTTTTTTTCACTTACCTATATAGTACAGTCATCCCTTCATTTCAGTACTCGTGATTCTATCTTATTATGTTTGCTAACAGCCATAGTTACCAAATATTCCACAGGGAGAACATCTAATGATTTGCTCAACTGTGCCCTTTTAGATAGACATTCTGTTTTTTCCTTGTCTTTTTAAATTTTTTTAACCACTGCAAACAATGCTGCAAGAAGCATTCTGGTATGCTTTTCCTCAAGGACCAGCAACTCTTGTGCTTACTTTCCAAGTTTAGATTTTTTCATATCAGTTTTCCTTAAAATAATTAGAACTGACTTTAATAGAGCATAGAAATATCTTGGAGCAAACTACTATCCCTCCTTTTTAAAATGCATGTTTTTACATCCACTGAGTACCAACAGACTGCAAGCCAACTTTCTATCTTGAACTGATGCAGCAGCTGCTCCTTGGTGGAGCAGGAAGTGTTTGTCCTGCAAAGCTTTGATCATCCCCTGACCTCACCACACTGGGAACAATTTTCCCCATTTGCAGGCTCTATAACTCGTTTGTGAACTCTCACTATTCTGGAAACTAACAGAGATGTATAAAAGTCTGAATATTCGGCCTCGAGACCATGTTAGTAATGGTGTCCTTCGTAAAACTATCAGCTATTTATTCAAATAGGGAAATGAAACTCCAGCAATGGTTTGTATATTTGTTGTGTGCAAGCATGAAGGGTGTCAGTATACTGGAGAGAGCTATATGGCACCAAAAAACCTGATTTTGAGCCTATTATATATAAACTTTTATTATGATAATACATGGGACACACTTAAAAAGTTATCTGTGGTTTATCTGAAATTCCAACTTAACAGGGTGTCCTATATTTTCTCTGAAAGAAGAAATTTGTTCCCTCTCCCCACCTCGAACTTTCTTTGCTTTAGTCTCTGTCAGAACCATACAGCAGAAGGATTCACCTTTCCCTGCAGACTTGGGCATGTTCATGTCATGACCCCAGCTCCTATTGGTATAGAGGGAGCAACTAGCCCCAAAATGTTTTGCCTAAATGCTAAGCTCACTGATGGTCATCTTACATCTACTATCCTTACTTTCTGGGTTGAGAGATCTCTGTATTCCCAACTGCCTCCCTCTCTTTGACCAGGAAAAATGGCCCAGTCCCTGACTTATGTCTGACTTCTCTTAATTGCATACCTTCTGTGTTCTCCTGCCTCTTCTGCATTTCCAGTGTCTGAATGGTTTTTGTCTCCTAAAACTTCAAGCTAAGATCATATAATCAGAAGATCCAAATTTTGTTACCTGCACTATATAAACAGGGAAAGTTACCACCTGAGCCTGTTTCCTATCTGAAAAATGGGTGTTGGATTCAGTTAGGAGGTACTCAAGACAATTTCTAGCTCTGATACTTTGTGGCTATGAAAGACTTTTCCCCTCCAGATCTAGTTCTCCTAGCCACAGCCCTCATCTGAGCATCCCTCCTGGCCCTGCCACTGCCTGTATCCCAGCTTGACAGAAACCATTTACACGGCTCTGAGGGTAGGGGCATCGATCCCTGCTCTTCTGAACACCGTACTCAGTTAGCATCATAGATTGCCAGTCTTTAAAACTAGCACAGTGCCTAACCAAAGAAAACACTCACCTTTTTGTCACAGATGGTCAATGCAGAAATTCCTGACTGTGTAAATTACTGTGTTTTTTTAAATCAAGCTATTTACATATTAACACAGTTCAATACTATATAGCTGTAACAACCCTAAAGTGGGTTGATTTTTGCTATGTAGAAATCTTTATAAGAAAATGTGACCATGAACATAAATATATGCTTTAAAAAAATAACCATAAATAACAAGGTCCTACTGTATAGCACAGGGAACTATATGCAGTATCTTGTAATAAACCATAATGGAAGAGAAGCTGAAACAGAACAAAAACTTAGACACAACCATCTAACTTATAGTTTAAAATCTGGAAACCACCAAGTACATTTTGTATCCACTATGCTAAAAAAAAAACAACAAAAAAACCCAGATAAGATGTGTATGTACACATGAACGATGAGAAGAAAATTGAAAAGAAAGTAAACATGTTTAAAATTTTAAAAAGAAAATCGCTCGTTTATAAACTTTTAAAGAAAGTTTCTATGGTTTTAATCAGACCAAATATTTTAAAATCCAAGTTCTGTGGTGAAAATCTAGAAGAACCAGTCTGATGAAGCACTTCAATTTCTTGCAAACGTAACCTTCCAAACCACAAGACTATTTATCTTTTTTATTTACATGTAGAACATTGTTCAGAAACATGTAGAAATTTATACTATGCAATGATAAAGTGAAACACATCCGTTACAGGAATTAGAGAATCAAAGGAATGGTCCTTAGGGATGATCTAATCCAGTGTTTTGTAAACTTGTTTCTCCTGACCCCCCATAAATATTGGGCTGGCCAAAAATTCATTCGGGTTTTTTTCATAAGATCTTACAGAAAAACCAGAACAAACTTTTTGGCCAACCCAATACTTTCACAAGATAATACTTATCCTTAATATGTGTGAAGCCATCGGATACTTCTATTCTATTTCATTTTTTAAAAAATCGTTGTGACCTACCTTATTTGTTTCATGACCCATTTAATGGATCATCACCCACTAAAAAAATCCCAGCTCCCTCACCTTAAAAATGGGAAAATCAGAGGACACTGTGGTAAATAACTTGATCAAGCTTAGTTCAAGGTAATCACATAATCATGAGAAGCATGAAATATCCTAGTAAGTACATGATTCTATTCAATCAAAATACTAAATGGGGAATGGCCAATAGGGTGTGTTGGGTATATTAAGTCAATTCCTTAAAAATTAAAAGGAAAATCAAAAAAAGGAGAAGAGGTCCACCATGTAACCAAGTACCTGCTATGCATTAAGCACAAATCTAAACAAAAAAGAAGAATCAGAATCAAGGTCAGAATCTATCAAAAAATCAAAAATATCATCAGGACATTTTTCACTCATTCCCTTATCTCTGCGTATAAAAAAATTATTTTGCCCAACAGAAAACAGAAAAACAAAAGAAAAATCAATGAAACCAAAAGTTTCTTTGAGAAGATCAATAAAATTCACAAACCTATGGCCATATTGGTCAGGACCAAAAGGGAGAAGATACAAGTTGTTGATATCAAGAATGGGAGAAGTGAATATCACAATATATTCTACAGATATTAAAATGACAATAAGGAATATTACAAACAACTTTATGTCTATAAATTCAACAGTTTAGATGAAATAGAAAATTCTTTGAAAGACATATATTACATAAACTTAGTCAAGAAGAAATAAATAATCTTAGTACCTAAATCTATTTTAAAAATTGAAATTGGGGCTTCCCTGGTGGCGCAGTGGTTGAGAGTCTGCCTGCCGATGCAGGGGACACGGGTTCGTGCCCCGGTCCGGGAAGATCCCACATGCCGTGGAGCGGCTGGGCCCGTGATCCATGGCCGCTGAGCCTGCGCGTCCGGAGCCTGTGCTCCGCAACGGGAGAGGCCACAACAGTGAGAGGCCCGCATATCGCAAAAAAAAAAAAAAAAAAAAAATTGAAATTGTAGTTAAAAATCTTCCCACAAAGAAAACTCCAGGCCTAGATGGCTTCGTCAGTGAATTCTACCAAACATTTAAGGAAGAAATAAGATCAATCCTACAAATCCTTCCCCAAAAATCAAACAGGAAGGATTAAACAAAAGAATTAAAATTAAAACAAAGAAAACTAAAGACCAAGATCCCTCATGAGCATAGAAGTAAAAATTCTAAACACAATGTTAGTAAATTTAATTCAACAATATATTAAAAGGATAATACATCATGACCAAGTTGGGTTTATCCTGGGAATACATTGCATTCGATATACAAAATCAATTGTACTTTTATATACTAGTGACAATCAGAAACTGAAATTGAAAAATAATACTATTCACAATAGTATAAAAATGTGAAATATTTAGGAATACATCTGACAAAAGATAGGTAAGACCTATACACTAAAAATGTAAAACATTGCTGATAGAATTTTTAAATACCTAAATAAATAGAGAGAGGATCAGAGGATTCAATATTGTTAATATGTCAGTTTTCCTCAAATTGGTCTATAGATTCAATGCAATTTCTATCAAAATCCCAGCAAGCTTTTTTTGTAGAAACTGACAAACTGATTCTAAATTCATATGAAAATGAAAAGGACCTAGAATAGACAAAATAAATCTAAAATTTAAAGGGATAACACTCTCTGACTATAAAAATTGTTATAAAGCTACAGTGATTAAAATAGTGTGTTTGGCATAAAGACAGACAAATAGATCAATGCAAAAGAACAGAATCTAGAAATAGACACACACATATATGGACAACTGATTTTTGACAGGTGGAAAAAGGTAATGCTACAGAAAAAGGATAGCCTTTTCAACAAATGATGTTGGAACAATGAGATATCCATATGCAAAACAAAAGTGAACTTGGATCTAACCTTGCACTACATATAAAAATTAACTCAAAATTTATCATAGACCTAATATAAAATCTAAACCTATAAAACTTCTATTAATTGAGGCCTGTGCAGGTCCCAACATGTCTATGGTTTGGGGTTGCTATCTGCCTCATAAAGCAAAGTAGAGGGTTTGTCTTCTGGGAAGACAAATTCGTCTTCTCCTCTGAAAAAGCCCCTTACATAGTTGGCTTTGGCATATTACAGGAAAAGAAGGGCAGGATTGAGGCCTCATGAGTCTGGGTTTTCAGTTGAGGGAGAGAGAGAAGACAGTGGTTATAACCAGAAAGTCCAGAGAGGGGTGTCATTACCTCCAGAACTTGTCACTGTTAACTCAACCTGGGCCTCATGAGTCATAGAAGTGGATTCCTTAATAAAATAATAGTTTCAAAAAAAAAAACAACTTCTAGAATAAAACATAGGAGGAAATCTTTGTGACCTTGGGTTAGGCAAAGATTTCTTATGACAACAAAAGTATAATTAATAAAAGAACAAATTGGTTAATTGGACTGCATTAAAATTTAAAACTTCTGCTCTTCTATTAAGAGAATGAAAAGGCATCCACAGACTAGGAGAAATTATTTGCAAAGCACATATCAGACAAAGAACTTATATCCAGAATACATAAAGAACTTTCAAAACTAAACAATAAGGAAAAAGCCAATAAAAAATGGACAAAAGATTTGACCAGACACTTCATAAAAGAAGATGTACAGATAGCATATTAGCATGTGAAAAGTTGCTCAACATCATTCGCCACTAGGGAAATGCAAGATAAAATCACAATGAGATATCATTATACATCTATTAGAATGGCTAACATTAAAAAGACTGACATATCAAGTGTTGGTAAGGATGTGGAGAAACTGGAACACTCTTGTGCTACAGAGGAAATGTAAAATGGAAGAACCATTTTGGAAAAGAATTTGTTTCTTGAAAAGTTAAATACCTACTTTTGATCCAACCATTCTTCTCTTAGATATTTACCCAAAAGAAAAGGAAATATGTGTCCATACAAAGAGTTGTATATGACTGCTCACAGCAATTTTTTCAGTAATATCCCAAAACTGTAAACAACCTAACTGTCCATTAACAAGAGCCTGGATAAACAAATTGTGCTATATCCATGCAATGGACTACTACTCAGCAATAAAAAGGAATGAACTTTGATTCAAGCAATGACATGAAGAAATCTCAAAATAACAGTATAGAGAGGAAAAAAGCCTTATAAAAAGAGTACATATTCTGTGATTCCATGTATATAAAACTAGGGAGAGAAAGAGAGAGAGATGCAGTGATCCCTCCCCACCAACGAAAGCAATCATCTTCAAGAAAACATTCATTTCTCACTGGTGCCTTATGGTTTCATTTTAGGGGAGTCAATAAAAGTACCAAATTCTTTCTCCATGGTGGGCAGAGGCCAAGAACTGAGCCTGCCCTGGAGCCCCGGCTAATACCTGGGTTACTGGAATAGAAGAACACCAGTGTTCATAACTTATTGCCTTACTAAGAGACATAGTACATGTCAGGCATTGTGCTAAATGTCTCAGATAACTGATGACTAAGATACACCTTTTGCCCTTGAGACCTCACAGTCCAGTTACAGGACAGACCAGTAAGCAAATACATAATTATAATAAAATGTTATCACGTTACTATTTGGGGGGCCATATTAGAAGTGAGTATAAAATGCCTTAAAAATATAAAGAAACACTCTAACCATGTAGCAGATTAAAAGTATTAGGACTAAAGGAACAAATATTAGAATTGAAAGTTAAGATTTTCCAGCTAACTTTAGAGTCTCTGAGCCACCCATGAGGAAAACAGCTTCTAAATCAAATCCAGCTAGTATTTCCAGGCCAAACTATAGCCCCTTCTTTTCCCACTTGTGCCCCTTCTATTTCCCACTTATGCCACTTTTTCCACTTCTGTTTCTTTCCAACCGGGTTGTCTCCTATCATCTGTCAAGTAGAAACACTTTAGATGTGACACTGGCCTATCAAGGGGGAAAGGGAGCTGTATTAGCAGAAGAATGTTATCTTTATTTCCCCATAGAAGCCTCTGGGATCTTTGCTATTCCTAAAAAAGATCCAGAAAGCAAACAAACAGACTAACAAAGAAAAAGTAAAATTAGGTGATTTGGGTAATACCACCATATCTGGTTCTGAGAGCTCTTGGACAAGGGAGGAATCTATTCTCTTGGTTGAATTTGGGCACTCCTGGCTCCTGACACAGAAGTATACTACAAACTCTGACCATAACCCTTCTCCTAGTGTTTGTCTGTGTTGCAACGTTTACATGTATAATCTCCAGAATCTTTACTGCTGCTCATTGCCTCATCAAATGAGCTAACAAATGATCACCCAGCAATAAGATCTAGAAAATCTGGCATCTATGCAAGTTGAAACAACCACCCACAGAAACCTGTGCACAATCAGAACTCAAGCAGTGGTAGAGATATGGATCTGTGTGGTGTGGGGAGAAGGGAGTGGAGTCAACAAATGGAGAATAACCAGTACACACCACAGTGAATATCTGTTGAATGAATAAATGAACCCAGCAGGGTACATGGTAATTAATGTGTGGTAATGAATGAATAAATAAGTTATAATGAATGTACATTCTTTCTACTTATGTTTTTGTTGGGGGCGGGGTGTCATAATTAGTAAATATCAATTTTGTTCCTTGGCTTATAACTTCATCTTAAGCCAAGACTGATAAGGAACTCAAAGAATAAGGAAAATTGGATATGTTTTAGAGATTTCTTACATATTGTCTGTGGTACAATTTGGCTTTCAGCCTGGACTTAAGAGTTGTGGCACAAATAATTCTTTACCCCACTCCCAAAAATATCACCAAACCAAGCCTTTGTGTCTAGGAAGCTTACCCTAATTCCAAAAGCTACGCAGATCGCATTTTCTGGAAGGAGTTGAAAAGGTTTGCAAATTTGGAAAAACCACCAAGTAGATTGCCAAATAATCCCTTTGTAATGGTCTGTTTTGAATTATATAGCCTAAAAAAATGTGAGCTGATGAGGGTTAAAGCCAAGGAAGCAAATTAAGTTTTGGAGCTATCTGCCATATGATAGATACTTGCCAATGTATTTGCTAAATACCTCTAAGTACTGAAATCAGATAGACCTGGTTTTGAATCTCATACTCTGGGACTTTGAGCAAGTTACTGACTCCCATGCCTCAGTTTCCTCATCTATAAAATGGGAATAATATCCACATTTCTTTTGTCTATTATTGTTTGGCAACCAGCATTCATCCCCACCCCTTACATGCTCTCCCCCATATCCCAGGACTGAAAGGCTTGTAATTTAATTGTATGTCTCAGACTCCATTTCTTTCATGGTTCTCAAAAAGAAATACATTCTGACAATGAGATGTATGACCTTCTGCAAGATTTGGAAGTTCAAGGATTAGCATATGTGAAGTTTCGCAGCAACTTCTAAGTTTTCCTTTCTAGTTATCAGCCTGGGTGCCGCAGGACAGCTATGACCATGTGTGACCACAGGCAGCATGTTCTTGTACTTTCCTGATCTGGGTGGTACCAGCAGCTTCTTGTGATAAGACTGCTGTGGCGAAGCTGAAAGCTAGCAGTTGCCTCTCCTGACTTCATTTGCAATGTCAGCCTTCCAACTTCTTTTTATAAGCATCTTATTCCTTCTGTTAAATCCTTTCCTACTTGAAATACCTAAGGTGGTTTCTGTTTTTCTAACTGAACCCTGAATGATATCTACTAGAGTGTAAGTTTCATACCCAAAGAGTGCCTTTTGCATAAATGATCCTTGAATTAAATCACTTCCTTTGGCATGTATATAACTGTGGAATGTCCTATAAAACTGAAGACTTCAGAATTCTTCACAGCAATGAAGAAATTTGTTCATTATCCTGTTGGCACCTTAATTAAAATCATTTATTTGTTTAACATAACCATTTCTAACACCTTAGTTATAGAATCGTATCATATAAAAAATAAGCTGAACTAGGTTTCTTGGTAAGAAAAGTACAATTTATAAAATTCAAACATATATTTAGAAACTAAATGAAATTTTTATTTACCAAAAGCCACCAATAGCCCATTCTTTAAGACAGAAACTTTTACTTTAAATGATTAGTTCTCTTGATGGGAACGTAAATACTTTACATGTTTATTGTTCTCCCATCTAGTTTGATATGCTGTATGTGAAGTAACAGAAATGTATCAGTCACTTTTACATTATTTTAATTAAAAACGGAAGAAAGTCAGACAATTTGTTAGAAACACAGTCATTCTTTGCCAATTCCGTTAAACTGTAGTGGGGTTGAGGTTGGCCTCTCTCATACCAAATCCCTCATTCCCGGTCCCCAGCACTTTCCATGAGTATTGAATAGTACATTTGAAAATACTTCATGCTGTATTAATTCAGCATTCCCACTTCTCCTGGGTAAGATTGTAACCTTCTTGAAGGCAGGTTTATCCCTTTGGGGAAACTCTTGGCATGGTGTTCTGCATACTAAAAAATATTATTGAGATCACACCTCATAGATTTGCAGAGAGAACCACCCACTGAGCGTCCAGCACCACTTCCTTGAGTGCTTCAGCTTTTCGGTCCTTGCTTGCCTCAAAAATCTAATTAATCTTACCTCTTAACTAAATGCAACTGATTACATGGCACTGCGTAAACATCCAAGGTACTCCCCAAAAGGTAAACAGCAGTAATATTCAAGATCAAAGTCTCAGGTATGGGTTGCTGCTATTATGGTCTGAGGGTCATGCCTACCTGAAAGAACAATAAACACAGGCAGTTCCCCCCAAAATTAAACATAGAATTTCCATGTGATCAGCAATTCCACTTCTAGGTATAGACCCAAAAGAATTGAAAGCAGGGACTCAAAGAGATATTTGTACACACATGTTCATAGCAGCATTATTCATAATAGCCAAAAGGGAGAAAGAACTCAAATGTCCATCAGCAGATAAATGGATAAGCAAAATGTGGTAAGTATATATGTAAATGGAATATTATTCAGCCTTAAAAAGGAATGAAATTCTTATACATGCTACAACATGGATGAATGTTGAGGGCATCATGTTAAGTGAAACAAGCCAGTCACAAAAGGACAAATTCTATATGATTCTACTTATATGACGTACCTAGAGTAGTCAAACTCATAGAGACAGAAAAAAATGTTGGTTGGCAGCAGCTGCAAGGAGGGGTAAGTGGGGAGTTATTGTCTACAGAGTTTTTGCCACAGAGTTTCAGTTTGGGATGATGAAAAGTTCTAGAGATGAATAGTGGTAACACTGTGAATATACTTTATGCCACTGAACTATGCACTTTGAAATGGTTAAAGTGATCCGTTTTATGTATATTATACCACAGTAAAAAAATAATTTATGGAAATGCTTTTATATCATATATTTGTTGTCAAATATCCTGTGGGGAAGCAGAGGAGATATTAGGATCCCCCATTGCTAAGATATGGAAAGTAAGGCTCAGAGGGATCCACTGACGTGCTCTAGATGTGCCTAGAATCCCCCTGGGGATCTTGTCACAATGCAGAAGTAGGATTCAGTGGGTCTGAATGGGGCCCAAGACTTGGCAATTCTAAGCTCTCCCAGGTGATGCTGGGAATCAACAGACCACAGCCCTGGGTCGGGACCAGGAAGCAGCGGGACTGAGACTCAGAACCTGATTCTTTAGGCTCATGATCAAGAATTCTTTTAACTCTTTCAGGGAGTCTGTCAAAAATCACTCCACCCTCACAAGGAGCAAAAGAAGAAAGGGCCCACTGAGAACCAGATAGATTCTCATCATCCCCATGGACTGATTAACTCAGAGATTTCCAGATGATCATAATCAGACTCACCTGTTTTTGTGAATGCTCTGGAAACACAGGGAAAACCTAAGTTACACCCTCCTTTGATCTTACACACATTATTTTTCTTAATGCTACTTGAATGTTAGCTAAAATAAAACTACAATAGAAACTAATTTGCACACTAGTTGAACTACTTACTTAAAGCTTTCCTTAACAAGACTATGTGTCAGGTATATTTCACCTAGGGCAGAAGTTCTAATAGTGAGATGCACATTAAAAATACCTAGCATATATATTTTTTAATATTTTTGCCCAGGACCCACCCCCAGAAAGATGATTTGATTGGTCTGACCGATTTTTGTTTCATTTTTTTAAGTTCCCCAGGTGGTTCCAATACCAGTCAAGGCTGGAAACCATTGACTTAGGGTGAAATAGCAGCCCAAATTCAAGATATTTAATAAATTGCATTAGTCTCTATTCTTGGTGAGATTACCAGACATCAGAAGAAAGGTCTGGTATATTTTGTTTGCTCACGACAAATGCAAACAAGACATTTCAGACATTTTATTGGGTCTAAATGTACTCCAGGAGCAAACTTTATGTGAAATAATGCAAGATTGTTAGCAATTATAGGTCCCTTGCAACACAAAGGTTAATTTTAGCACAATTAAACTCCTAACTGGACCCGCCATTCTATTTAAAATCATGGTTGAGCTTACCAACTTAACTCAATCAATAGCTACTTTACTTCCCCCCTAAAATAAGACTTGCCAAAATAGCCATATGGATGGTACCCTTCTTGTTAGTTATCATCACTCATATTCAGCCATAATTTGGATACTGCCAGCCAACATTTCCAGCCAAGGACACTTCAGGATAATGTATATAAATTGTGCCTTATTGATCACAGAACATCTGCTGGCACTTAAGCATGTTGACACATAAACATGAACACAAGTTTGCAAGTTTGCAATTCTGATGTTCATAAAATGATAATTTATAATAAAATGAACACTGTTGTGCTTTTTTAAAATCACCTTCATAAAGATAAAGTGATATAAGCAGGAGTTTTAAATTACAAGAACCATTAAAAGAATGTGAAGTCCTAAGGGTTTTTTGAAAATGATTTATGGAAAGAAAATATTATTTTTCTTTTACACTTGATACCATTTAATTGCATTTTGCCTCCTATACAATGAAAACTAAATTTGCCAAGTCATAATTACTGAAATCAGAAATTATAATGTAACGAAACAGTGTTTTCTTAAGATACGTATGTATATGTATATCTTTTCTTATTTTAAGATTTCAGGAGTCCACAGTAAGATTAGTGCAATTGATTTCTTGGGACACGTTTCCCAGAGATAGATCAGCATCTGCATAGCAGCACGTGGTTGTTAAATAAAACACACGGTCAAAGTCTCAACCCCTGTCATGAGGTGACTGCAGTTAATACTCTTTTATTAAGACTGAAAAGCTGCAGCTTTTCCCATTAAAAAAAAAAAAAAAGATAAACCAGGCAAATAGTGAGCAGGTGTTGACCTGCCCTATTGTTGCTCAAAGTCTAGGAACAAGCCAGATGACCTCATCAAAGGGCACCTTCCTAAGTCAGGGAAATGAAGAATGAGTTTCAGGAGAAACCTCGGAATGATTTGTTCCGGGGTGAGTGTTGAGGAGATGCCACGCTGTCACTCACTGCCTTTGCTCCGTTCCCATAGCGAGGGAAAAGCTGACGCTCAGGGAGGGCCTGGGATGGTCTAGGACTATATGCCACGTATGTTATATAACATGAATAATATTTTGAACATATTGATGGTGTGGGTTTTTATTCCACTCCCACAGTCACGTTCCCTGCAGGCATTCCAGAGCTCCAGGAAAGAGAGAAAGGAAATGCCATCTGGGAAAGACAATAATACAACCCAGAGGGGTGGATGAGCCAGAAAGGATGGGAAAGTAAAAGAAAGGCTTCCAGTTCTGAAAGAATGGGGGAAGCCAACAATCAGACCCATGGGTCCTGCCCCTCCTCCCATTCTGGACAGAAATCTTGGCACTAGGTGGAGTGGGCTCTTGATAGTTGGGGTGGGGAGTTGGAAGGCTTCAGAACTTGCTTTTTACAGGGACTCCAGGAAGTGACTCCCAGGACTGGGTATCACTATGCCAGCAGAGGGTAGCACAGCAGAGTCAAATCGCCATCCTGCAAAGCAGAGAAGGGTCCTGAGTCAGTATTCCTGCACCTCCCTTGGTTCCTGTGTGGTGTGGGTAGTGGAGAGAACAGGCCTGCCAACGAGCTGAGGTGTTGAGGGGTGAGTCGACCCCACCAGAGAGGTCAAAACCGATTTTCAGAGAGGTCTGCCAGGCCAGAGAGAGCCAAGGTGGAGAGCTTGAGAGAGCAGAGGCCTGGCAGACCACCGAGCCCCAGAAGGCAGCAAGGGGACCCAAGTCATGCTGTCCCGTACACTACCCACTAGACCAGGGTTCCTCACCTCAGCACTACTAACATTGGGACCAGATGATTCTTTATTGAGGGAGGCTGTCCAGTGTGCTGCAGGATATGTAGCAGCATCCCTCGCCTCTATACCCACTAGATGCCAGCAGCTCCCCCACTCATGATCATCCAAAGTGTCTGCAGATATTGTCAAATGTCCCCTGGGAGACAAAATCACTGCTGATTAAAAACCACTGCACTAGACCTACACACCAGCTTGGAGAGGAGGAGGAGGAAAGAGACTGAAAACTGAGCATCCATCTCAGATCTTGCAGTTTCACACTGAGACCCTAACGCATGAGGAAACTAAGGTACCACCATTGGCAAGTTTAAGGAGCCAGGCCCTCCAAGCCACACACCCATCCCTGGGCTACCCCACAGAGTGGAAGCCCAAGACCAGTAGAAAATACAGGAAAATAGAAAATAGTAACTCTGGAAGTATGTGTTATCATTCCATTTTTACAGGTGAGGAAACTGAGTGTCTAAAGTTCAGCAATCTGCCCAAGGTCATATATCCAGTTAGTGGCAAAGCCAGTATTCAACCCCCAGTGAGGCTGCCTCCAAGGCCACGCTCATCCAGGTAAGCCAGGCTACAGCTGCCTCTGGAACACTTAATATATATTTCAGTGTCATTTCCAGAAGACATGAACTCCTGTGGGGAAGGAATGATATATGCCTGGTTCTATACCAAGCATTTAGTTTGTGCTCCATAAATATTCATTGACTGAATGAATGAAACCCTCCCCTGCACCCTTCGGCTAAGTAGGACTATTTTCCAAGGCCAGGTTACACCTGGGAAAACAAGAACGGAGATAAAGCCTCAGCAAAAGTTGACAATTGCAGGACCAGTGTTCTTTCTCAGGAGGTCCTTGAAAGAGGCAAGAAAATGTACGCTGGCTTCCAATCAACAGCACTCATGTGTGTGCCAAGAGATAAGCTCCACAAGCTTGCGGAGAAGGGAGAGATGGGAGGGGTGGGAGGAGCCAGGCAGGGTATGATGGAGCCTAAGTGGGGATTTGGGTTCAGTTTGGAAGGGCTGAGAAAATGAAGGAGGAAGAAAAGTCCAGGGTTGAGTTGGTATAAGAAGTAAGAACAAAGGGGAAAAGGCACAGATGAGTAAAACAAGGAGAGTCTAGGCTAAGGGGAAATGTGGGAGAGATGGGTCTGGCAAAATGAAGAGCTGATTCTGGGAAATAAGGTTGTGAGGGAGGGCAAACTGATGTGGAACTTGAATTTCAGGCAAAGACGTTATACAGTGGACTCCTGAATAACAACAGCAATGACCATGAACACAGACTGGGGAGTCAGCAAAGGTAGGCACTGCTCTGAGCACTTGATGGAGATCAACTCATAAAAGGGAGGCTGATTTCCCACCTGAGGAAAGCAGCAGGAGCTCAGCAGGCCCTCCAAGGGGCCGCAAGCCCCATAATTTGTGAGTGATGGGGCTGGAGGAGAATCCAGGCTATATTTCCCAAGAACCCACACTCTTAGCCACCAGGCTACACCACTCCCCAACATGTGATGTGATGAAGGCAAAATTAACCACTAAAGAGCAGACGAGTGCATCCAAGCCCCTCTTTCATTTCCCCCCCAGTGTAGTGCCTGCCCAAGGTCGTTCTAAAAATAATTGATGGGGTCAGAGTAAACTAGCAAAGCAAACTCTTCATGATGAGTCAGCACCGGGGAAACCAATGCTGGGGAAGACGTGACACGTTGTCATGCACGGCACAAATAGAGAAAAAGCGAAGAATCAGTCACTCAGATCCACCCAGTTATGAAAAGCAGTGCCCCACCGCCCAGACCACACGGCACACAAAGCATTAACACCTGCATTATTGAAACTTCAGTCCCTTCGCCCTACTGTGGAAGCGATCAGCTTTGTCTATTCACGGTCCTGGGATCTTTCCAATGGGATATGGGTTGTGTCCAATCCTTCCCCAGACGATGCGAAATGCCTTGGTTCCAGGTAAACTGTCTTAATCTGGGGAAATTCACTTTGTTCTAACAGGTTGCTTTAACTAAATACCTAAGGTATAGTCTCACTAAACCACTCGGGAAGTATTTTGCATTCGTACTGTATTTTTTGCCTTAGAAGTCACTGCAAGTGGTTCTTTGCATTTTCTTGTTCCCTGAAGCAATTTCCTCTGCTGGTGTAGCAGTTACAAAACATTTTGTTAATTTTAAAGCTCGATTCCTTTGTGAAAGTGGGGTGCCCTCGTGTTAAAGTACTGACTGTTATAAAAGGGCATTACTTGGTAATGGGAACATATTAGTTTCAAAAGAAAAGTCCCCTTGGTTCTTGCTGACATAGATCACCTACAACCTACAAAGCTGAGCATGGAGAATGTACATGAAACACTTTTCATTTCCCACCTGTTTTTGTGCTCAGTGATTTCTCATTCTTAGATTATTCAGAATTCATTTGATTTGACTGTTTCTTGTGAGTTAAAGGGCCTATAGTCTTCTTCCTCTAGGCTTTAGAGGAAAAGAAGGGATAATCCTGGCTCTTCAGGACCTGTTCAGTATCTCCACTCTAGTTCTTTACCCAGCTTTCTGCTCAGGTGAAGCTGGCTGTTCGGTGGGAGTTTGGGAACTCAATCCTTAGAGGCCAACCTGGCTTTGCATGGCCATCCTCAAGGACCTCACCTTACCAATGCAGGCTCCAGAGAGCATCCTGTGACTCCTCCAATGGGCCAGCCAATAACCCTCATTTCCAGGAAGGGAGTTTGGGGGACCAGTAAGGTCAGGAAAGCAATTCATCATTTATCAATATTTATTTATTATTTTTAAAATAGATCTTTATTGGAGTATAATTGCTTCACAATACTGTGTTACTCTCTGTTGTATCACAAACTGAATCAGCCATATGCATCATATATCCCCATATCCCCTCCCTCTTGAGCCTCCCTCCCACCCTCCCTATCCCACCCCTCTAGGTGGTCACAAAGCACCGAGCTGATCTCCCTGTGCTATGCAGCTGCTTCCCACTAGCTACCTATTTTACATTTGGTAGTGTATATATGTGTATATATGTCGATGCTACTCTCACTTTGCCCCAGCTTCCTCCTCCCCCTCCCTTGTCCTCAAGTCCATTCTCTATGTCTACGTCTTTATTCCTGCCCTGCCACTAGGTTCATCAGTACCATTTTTTTTTTTAGATTCCATATATATATATATTAGCATGCGGTATTTGTTTTTCTCTGATGGACTCTAGGTCCATCCACCTCACTACAAATAGTTCAATTTCGTTTCTTTTTAGGGCTGAATAATATTCCATTGTATACATGTGCCACATCTTCTTTATCCATTCATCTGTTGATGGACACTTAGGTTGCTTCCATGTCCTGGCTATTGTAAATAGTGCTGCAATGAACATTGTGGTACATGACTCTTTTTCAATTATGATTTTCTAAGGGTATATGCCCAGTAGTGGGATTGCTGGGTCATATGGTAGTTCTATTTTTAGTTTTTTAAGGAACCTCCATACTGTTCTTCATAGTGGTTGTAACAATTTACATTCCCACCAACAGTGGAGGAGGGTTCCCTTTTCACCACACCCTTTCCAGCATTTATGGCTTCTAGATTTTTTGATAATGGCCATTCTGACCCATGTGAGGTGACACCTAATTGTAGTTTTGATTTGCATTTCTCTAATAAGATGTTGAGCCTCTTTTCATGTGCCTCTTGGTCATCTGCATGTCTTCTTTGATGAAATGTCTATTTAGGTCTTCTGCCCATTTTTTAATTGGATTGTTTTTTTTTGATGTTGAGCTCCATTAGTTGTTTGTATATTTTGGAGATTAATCCTTTGTCCATTGTTTCATTTGCAAATATTTTCTCCCATTCTGAGGGTTGTCTTTTCATCTTGTTTATGGTTTCCTCTGCTGTGTAAAAGATATTAAGTTTCATTAGGTCCCATTTTTTAATTTTTGTTTTTATTTCCATTACTCTAGGAGGTGGATCAATAAAGATCTTGCTGTAATTTATGTCAAAGTGTGTCCCTCCTATGTTTTCCTCTAAGAGTTTTATAGTGTCCGGTCTTACATTTAGGTCTCTAATCCATTTTGAGTTTATTTTTGTGTATAGTGTTAGGTAGTGTTCTAATTTCATTCTTTTACATGTAGCTGTCCAGTTTTCCCAGCACCACTTATTGAAGAGGCCATCTTTTCTCCATTTGTACGTTCTTGCCTCCTTTGTTTTAAATTAGGTGACAATATGTGTGTGGGTTTATCTCCAGGCTTTCTATCCTGTACCATTGATCTATATTTCTGTTTTTGTGTCAGTACCATACTGTCTTGACTACTGTAGCTTTGTAGTATAGGTTAAAGTCAGGGAGCCTGATTCCTCCACCTCTGTTTTTCTTTCTCAAGATTGCTTTGGCTATTTGGGGGTCTTTTGTGTTTCCATATGAATTGTAAAATTTTTTGTTCTGATTCAGTGAAGAATGCCATTGGTAGTTTGATAGGGATTGCACTGAATCTGTAGATTGCTTGTGGTAGTATAGTCATTTTCACAATATTGATTCTTCTAATCCAAGAACATGGTATATTTCTCCGTTTTTGTCATCTTTGATTTCTTTCATCAGTGTTTCATAGTTTTCTGAGTAAAAGTCTTTCACCTCCTTAGGTAGGTTTATTCCTAGGTATTTTATTCTTTTTGTTGCAGTGGTAAATGGGATTGTTTCCTTAATTTCTCTTTCTGATTTTTTGCTGTTAGTGTATAGGAATGTTAGAGATTTCTGTGCATTAATTTTGTACCCTGCAACCTTACCAAATTCATTGATTAATTCTAGTAGTTTTCTGGTGGCAGCTTTAGGATTTTCTATGTACAGTATCATGTCATCTGCAAACAGTGACAGTTTTACATCTTCTTTTCCAATTTGTATTCTTTTTATTTCTTTTTCTTCTCTGATTTCCATGGCTAGGACTTCCATAACTATGTTGAATAAGAGTGGCGATAGAGGACATCTTTGCCTTGTTCCTGATCTTAGTGGAAATGCTTTCAGTTTTTCACCATTGAGTATGATGTTTGCTGTGGGTTTATCATACATGGCCTTTATGTGTTGAGGTAGGTTCCCTCTATTGCCCATTTTCTGGAGAGTTTTTATCATAAATTGGTGCTGAATTTTGTCAAAAGCTTTTTCTGCATCTATTGAGATGATCATATGGTTTTTATTCCTTAATTTGTTAATACGGTGTATCACGTTGATTGATTTGCATATATTGAAGAATCCTTGCAACCTTGGGATAAATCCCACTTGATCATAGTGTATGATCCTTTTAATATATTGTTGCATTCTGTTTGCAAATATTTTGTTCAGGATTTTTTTATCTATGATCATCAGTGATATTGGTCTATAATTTTCTTTTTTTGTGATATCTTTTTCTGGTTTTGGTATCAGGGTGATGTTGACTTCATAGAATGAATTTGGGAGTGTTCCTCCCTCTGCAATTTTTTGGAAGAGTTTGAGAAGGATCAGTGTTAACTCTTTGCTAAATGTTTGATAGAATTTGCCTGTGAAGCCCTCTGGTCCTGGACTTTTGTTTGTTGGAAGATTTTTAATTACAGTTTCAATTTCATTACTTGTGATAGGTCTGTTTATATTTTCTAATTCTTCCTGGTTCAGTCTTGGGAAATTGTACCTTTCCAAGAATTTGTCCATTTCTTCGTGGTTGTCCATTTTATTGGCATATAGTTATTTGTAGTAGTCTCTTATAATCCTTTGTATTTCTGCAGTGTCAGTTGTGATTTCTCCTTTTTTTCATTTCTAATTTTATTGATTTGCATCCTCTCCCTTTTTTTCTTGATGAGTCTGGCTAAGAGTTTATCAATTTTGTTTATCTTCTCAAATAATCAACTTTTAGCTTTATTGATCTTTGCTATTGTGTTCTTCATTTCTGTTTCATTTATTTCTGCTCTGATCTTTATGATTTCTTTCCTTCCACTAACTTTGGGTTTTGTTTGTTCTTCTTTCTCTAGTTGCTTTAGGTGTAGGGTTAGATTGTTTGAGATTTTTCTTGTTTCTTGAGGTGAGATTGAATTGCTATAAACTTCCCTCTTAGAATTGTTTTTGCTGCATCCCATAGGTTTTGTGTCGTCATGTTTTGTTGTCATTGGTTTCTATGTATTTTTTTATTTCTTTTTTGACTTCTTCAGTAATCTCTTGGTTATTTAGTATCGCACTGTTTAGCCTCCATGTATTTGTGGTTTTTTACAGTTTTTTTTCTGCAATTGGTTTCCAATCTCAGAGTGTTGTGGTCAGAAAAGATGCTTGATACAATTTCAATTTTGTTAAATTTTCCAAGGCTTGATGTGTGACCCAAGATGTGAGCTATCCTGGAGAATGTTCCATGTGCACTTGAGAAGAAAGTGTATTCTACCACTTTCAGGTGGAATGTTCTATAAATATCAATGAAATCTATCTGGTCTATTGTGTCATTTAAAGCTTGTGTTTCCTTATTTATTTTCTGTTTGGATGATCTGTCCATTGGTGTAACTGGGGTGTTAAATTCCCCTACTATTATTGTGTTACTGTCGATTTCCTCTTTCATGGTTGTTAGCATTTGCCTCATGTATTGAGGTGCTCTTATGTTGGGTGCATAAACATTTCTAATTGTTATATCTTCTTCTTGGACTGATCCCTTGATCATTATGTAGCGTCCTTCCTTATCTCTTGTAACAGTCTTTATTTTAAAGTCTATTTTATCTCATACAAGTATTGCTACTCCAGCTTTCTTTTGATTTCCATTTGCATGGAATATCTTTTTCGATCCCTTCACTTTCAGTCTGTATGTGTCCCTAGGTCTGAAGTGGGTCTCTTGTAGACAGCATATAAATGGGTCTTGTTTTTGTATCCATTCAGCCAGTCTGTGTCTTTTGCTTGGAGCATTTAATCCATTTACATTCAAGGTTATTATGAACATGTTTGTTCCTATTACCATTTTCTTAATTGTTTTGGGTTTGCATTTGTGGGTCTTTTCCTTCTCTTGTGTTTCCTGCCTAGAGAAGCTTCTTTAGCATTTGTTGTAAAGCTGGTTTGGTGGTGCTGAATTCTCTCAGCTTTTGCTTGTCTGAAAAGATTTTGATTTCTCCATCAAATCTGAATGAGATCCTTGCTGTGTAGAGTTAATCTTGGTTGTAGGTTTTTCTCTTTCATCACTTTAAGTATATCCTGCCACTCCCTTCTGGCCTGCAGAGTTTCTGCTGAAAAATCAGCTGATAACCTTATGGGGATTCCTTTGTATGTTATTTTTTGGTTTTCCCTTGCTGCTTTTAATATTTTTTCTTTGAATTTTTACTTTTGGCTGCATTGGGTCTTTGTTGCTGTGCACGGGCTTTCTCTAGTTGCAGCAAGCGGGGGCTACTCTTTGTTGTGGTACGCAGGCTTCTCATTGTGGTGGCTTCTCTTGTTGCAGAGCACAGGCTCTAGGCGGTGGGTTTCGGTAGTTGTGGCACACGGGCCCAGCAGTTGTGGCTCTTGGGCTCTAGAGTGCAGGGTCAGTGGTTGTGGCACTTGGGCTTAGTTGCTCTGCAGCATGTGGCATCTTCCTGGACCAGGGATTGAACTCACATCCCCTGCATTGGCAGGTGGATTCTTAACCACTGCACCAGCAGGGAAGTCCCTATCAATATTTAGTAAACATCTACTACGTGTCTGGACCCTGCCTTCAAGGATCCACTATTCAGCAGCTCTGAAATGCTGCAGCAGATCAGCCTTCCCTACTGGGCAGATCATCAAAGGCTCTCTCTGTAAATTGAGCTATGGGGCCACCATGGACATGGGGACCCACCCCCGCAGTGCTGCCTACATGCCAGAAATGGCCAGCATGCAATGCTGCATGACCTCAGGCAAGTCACCTCACCTCCCTGAGTTTTGGTATCCTCATCTGCAAGGTTGGGTTGGTAAGAGTGCCAACTTCACAAGCTTGTTGGAAAGGTTCAATGAATCCTCACACTTAGTTCAAGCCCTGGTACATAATGCTAGATGCTCAGGTGACACTCATTGTCATATTGGTTATCCATTCAATCTACCGCATGGTAGCCAGCACCATCTGTGGCTGCTTGTTGGTTGCTAATTAGCAGAACCTGGGACTAGTGATGTTTTAAGGCATGACACCTGCGAGATCCTCCAGGAACCAGATTTGCTCTGCCCACCCCCAACAGTACAGGCTCAGGGGCCCGTAAGCACGAATGTCTGAATTGAGAGCTGGGACCACATAGGCCACTGTTGCTGCTACTGCTGTTGTTGCTTTGAATTGACCTTGAGGGTCGTAAGGCAGGACCCACCTCTATGCTCCAAGTCCCACACCCCTGTTGCCTCACCCTAGCAGCTTCCACATTACCTTTACACCCTGTGCTGAAGACTTTGGAAGTCTGGCAACACTCACTTCACTGAACATCCAGATGTGCCCATTCAGTGGCAGGCGATCTCTAAAGGTCAGATTGTTAACACCACCAGGATTCTTTAAAATCCCACCACTTTGTCTCCAAGGCAGAAGTGGCTTGGGGGGAGGGAGGGATTGGGAGTTTGGGATTAGCAGATGCGAACTATTACATATAGAATGGATAAACCACAAGGTCCTACTCTATAGCATAGGGAACTATATTCAATATCCTGTGATAAACCATAATGGAAAAGAATATGAAAAAGAATGTCTATATATGCATAACTGAATCACTTTGCTGTACAGAAGGAACTAACACCACATTGTAAATCAACATACTTCAATAAAATAATTTTTTTTAAAAATCCCACCCCTTTGGCCACAAATGACTAACTGCTCGCCTACCTACTTCTCACCTCTTAGCGAAGGCTTTGGCTTGTTCTAAAGTGTGCGTGACATTTGGACTGAGGGAACAATGCTATAAGAATGACGGGAAGGGGCTTCCCTGGTGGCGCAGTGGTGGAGAGTCCGCCTGCCGATGCAGGGGACATGGGTTCGTGCCCCGGTGCGGGAAGATCTCACATGCCGCGGAGCGGCTGGGCCCGTGAGCCATGGCCGCTGAGCCTGTGCGTCCGGAGCTTGTGCTCCGCAACGGGAGAGGCCACAACAGTGAGAGGTCTGCGTACCGCAAAAAAAAAAAAAAAAAAAAAAAAAAAAAAAAAAAAGAATGACGGGTAGGCTCCCTTACCTACCGATAAAGTGTTTTTCTCTGTGGTTCACAGCAGACCTCAAATCCTGGGAGAGATTTTTCTCCAGACATGGATAAGAGGCCATTCTTGTTGTTCACTTTCCTGTAAACTCCGGTTGATATCTTGCCGATGTAGCAGGATGCTTCCCCTCTCCAGATGGGCAGGAAGCCAAGAACGGCAGTTTTGTGTTTGTTCAGGCACAGATAGTTGAGGAAAAGCCCTGAAGCAAATGTACAGCAGAGACCTCTCCAGCGCCTGTTGCAGAGAGTGTCTTATTTCTGAGCAACAGGACAAGCCCAAGGCAAGATTCAGTTCAACGTAAGAAATGTGCTTTTCCAAAAACTATAGTCCTGCTAGGCATCAGGCTCATCCAGAAAATTATGTGTTTGGTCCCCACTGGACAGTGGTGTTTCCTCAAGTTGTGCCATATGTCCCCTCTCCTGCCTGTGACCTGGGTGACCCTGGGAAAGCAAAATGATTTTTAACATCAGCTTATGTCCAACATAATCTGGAGGGCAAATCTGCTGCTAACAACAACACGACAGAAAGGTCACTTGCCTCCTTCCAAAGTCCAACAGAAACAATATTTGCATCATCAGAGCTCTCTCCTATGTGAGCCCACATGCAAAGGAAAGTACTTCTTGTTCATAAAATAAGACTTTGGTGAGTCAACTGGAGTTGATGGCTTTGCCTGTGAATTTAGATTGTAGTTAGTGTTTTTTTTTCTTCAAACTGCTAAGTTTGAATTGGATGAAAAGTGTGACTCATGAAATAGGTTTTACTCAAGGGATTTGGGCTCTTGATTTCAAATGCATGGTTATGTGTATGGGAACGCTGTGAGGAAAAAAAAAAGTAGAATCACGGGTAAATATTCAGATTAGAAATCCAGAATACATTCCAGCTGTAGGATTCTTGTTGTTGTTGGCTGGTTTTGTTCTGGGGGTGAGGGAAGTGGTGCAGTCTATCCAAACCAGCCCCATGTAACTACACTTCCCACAGGATTTGTTTTTTTAACATAACAACAGATGCTCATACATTTTCAAGTGAGAGTTAAACACTGTGTCTTTATTTTGTTTAGCCAAGCTGTAGTTTAACTGTGCCTTTTTTCAACTCTGGTCTTCTAACCTTACCAGTGGTCAGAGTTGAAGGGAAACCCTTTGTTTTTGCTGGGAACCACATAACTTACATCTGCTTCAGGAACATTTAAGGGTTTCTTCTGACAAACACATCTATACTCCACCCCGCCCCACCCCGGCCAGGACACATAGATTTGGTTGGTTTACATTGGTTAGCCTGATGGAGAAATGGAAATGCGGGTTAGGATGAAGACACGAGGCAAGGACCATGTTTGATTCCACCTTAGTCCTCGGAGTCTGGATGGAAACTTCAGAGCTGCCAGCCTCTGCAAATGTCCTGGATCTGATAGCACTCCCTATGGCCCTCTGTCTGCCACAACTTCAAACCAAAGGCAGTGGGGAGAAGCCAGGATGAGAGAGACCCAGGGCATTGAAAGCTTTTCTGGAAATGTCTCCTCCCATTCCCTGATTTGGGACCCTGGCTCCAGTCCTCATTTGAATGCGGGTGAATTAGACCACCTCTCACATTCCTTCCAATGCTAAAATTTTATTCAAGCTTGAGTTCTTTTTCTAGACTCTGAGGCCTCAGAGGCCAAGCAGGATGATGATAACTGCTCCAGGGTTCAGAGCTCAGGAACCCTGAGAAGGAAGTCTGGAGGCTGAAAGGTGCAATTGCCAAGGAGGACGCAGAAAGGTGATTTTTCTTCAAGTACAAAATTATAAATTGGGAAGATGCCTATCTACTCTAGAGAGGTGTCATGCTGATTAAGTGAGATAACGTATAAAGTATATAGTGCAGTCCCTGGCATACAATAGGCTCTCAATGATGGATGGTTGAAATAATGAGTAAGTGAATGAAACACTCAAGCAAGCAACTTGCCCCAAGGCCTCACAGTTAGCAAGGGACAGATGGAGGCTGTGACCCTACATTCTCTGATTTCAAGTCTAGTTATCATTCCACCAATCATCATACCTACTGATATGCCTCCCAAGTTGGTTGCCTGGTACTTCATTGTGGTCATTCCAAAGTACGAGTTCTGCTTAGATATTCATTACAAATTACCTGATTCAAGGTAAGGACTTTAATCATAATGTTGGATTCACTCAGGTGATCGGCAAAAATTTATGATATCCAGATTGAACACAAGACACTTGCACCTTCCTACTACATTAGGTCCAGCATTCATACCTTCATTTATTCCCATTAAGCATTTATTGAAAGCTTCCTTTGAGTTAGCACCATGCTCTAAAGATAAGAAATCTTGCATTAGGGCTAATAAAGAGTAAGGCAGGATCCATAGACAGCTGGGGAGATGAGACAGGCAGACACACACAAGAATTAAGAAGCATTGCAAACATGTAATGGGCCAAAGAGAATTCTACAAATCAGTCCGGCACCATGGAACACCAACAAGAGGGGGCTCCATGGGGACTGAAAGATGGGCTACAACTGTGTCTTGAAGGACTGTAGCAAAGAGGAGGGAAGGACATGATAAGGGAGGGAGAAGCCTACATCAAAAATAGAATTCTCTGCCTACCAAAATGGTGCTGATACTTAGAGTTTTCAAGTGTTATCAATATCTTCTTACACAGTGGTTCTCAACATGTGAGAATCACCCGCATCAGAATCACGTGGGGGCAGGGAGGGGTGGTGGAGAATAACAAAAAAAATATATTGTTCTTTGTTCCTGGTTCTTGGCACAGAGATCCTAAAAAATCTTGGAATTTTCTGAGTGCTATCATGTTTGATATTCATAACAAACCCCCTTTGAACCATACCTGAGTGTGTGCTGGCAACACAACTCTTGGTGGGCCCTGAGTTTCTGGGGAGGGGCTAGCCACAACAGAAAGACTAAACGTGTTTAGAGGACTGGAACTTGCAGTGCCACCCTTGACCCCCTGGAAAGGAGAGGGGCTGTAGATCAAGTTCAATCACATACAGCCAATGATTTAATCGATTGTGCCCACTGACGAAGCCTGGGTAAGAACTCTTGAATAATGAGGTTCTGGGAGCTTCTAGATTTGTGAACATTTCATGTGCTGAGAGGGTGGCACACCCAGAGAGGGCACAGAAGCTCTGTGCCCCCCACTTCCTACTTACTCTATAGATCTATTTGTCTGATCCTGAGCTGTGTCATTTATAATAAAGCAGTGCAGTCGACCCTCCATAACCGCAGGTTTCGCATCAGCAGATTCGACCTTCTACTAATTGAAGGTCAGTGGTTGGTTGAATCTGCAGATGCGAAACCCCGCACATAGGAAAGGCTTACCGTAGTCGCTGCCCCGCGCCATTTTATGTCGGGGGCCTGCACGTCGGTGGCTTTTGGTGCCTGTGGGGGTCTCCTGAAACCAGTCTTCTGAGAATACTGAAGGACGACTGTAATTGTAAGTATAGGGCTTTCCAGAGTATTATGAGTTATTTCAGTGAATTATCGAAAATGGCGGGGGAGAGGGGGTTGGTATGAGAACCTTTGAATTTGTAGCCAAATCGTACAGAAGTGTGGGTGGCCTGGGGACCTGCACTCCCAACTGGCATCTGAAGTGAGGGCGTCTTGTGAGACCGATTCCTTAAACTTGTGGAGTCTGACGCTAAGGGCAAGTAATTTATGTAGAATAGGAGGATCCTGTCTGAGAGCCCGTGTTAAAAAACAGTATGGGGGCTTCCCTGGTGACGCAGTGGTTGAGAGTCCGCCTGCCGATGCAGGGGACGCGGGTTCGTGCCCGGTACGGGAGGATCCCACATGCCGCTGGGCGGCTGGGCCCGTGAGCCATGGCCGCTGAGCCTGCGCATCCGGAGCCTGTGCTCCGCAACGGGAGAGGCCACGGCAGTGAGAGGCCCGCGTATGGGGGGAAAAAAAAAAAAAAGAAAAACAGTATAGGGGTATTTATTCAAATTCTAATTCCTAGGCCCAGAGTACTGTCGACGAAAATTTTAATCTAAGAGAGTAATGAGAAGTTTTATTCGCACCGAATTGAGGATTATAACCTGGGAACAGCCTCTCAGAAATCTTGGAGAACTGTTCTGCTCATTTGAGGTCAAAGCACAGTTTTATAGGTTTTTGAGACAGAGGGCTGTAGATGTAGATAGTTTGTACAATCCAGATCTGCAAGTACCAAGTGATGGGTGGTCATTACCTCTTGCAAGATTAAGAAGGAATGTTATCGTTAAGGAGCTGTCTTGTTGGTGGTAGGAGAATGTTCTTTTGGTTGAGCAGGTGTTTCTGCCAGTGGGAGGTTTGGTCGATACTTAATGCAGATACACAATGCACAGCAGAGGGGGGAGAGAAAGCCAAAGAGCAGAGAAAACTTTTTATGTTTAAATTTTCCTTGACTTGCCTTAGAGTACGAATTTTTATTTCATCAGTGCGAACTGCTTAATCCGACTGTGGGTGGGGCAGGGGAAGCTCGCGGGGTGATGGTGAGGCACGCCAGCCTTTGAGAAGCGCTATCACAACTTCTGCTTTGGCAACCTCCATATCAAACCCAGAGTTCATCTTGCCAGAGACTCTAGACTCTGGACTCTGGCAGTTAACCGCTTACCAAGTGTACTGCCTTGCTGGAATTGGAGAGGCTGAACAATGGACACTTCTAGAGTTTGGGCCCTGCCATTTCAAGAATCACCTTGCTCAGGGTGCCCACGTGGCCCACTTCTATAATACATGACTCCTTTGGGGGTGGGGGGTGGTTGTGAACCCAACAGGGAGAGAGGTGGGTTCCTCAATTTAGTCCCTTTCCCAAATCCTCTCTGGGCTAGGAAGCAGCCCTGAGATTGCAGAACTTCCATATCTCTAAAATGGGGGCTTGTGTCTGGAGTCTTAAAGTGGCTTCCCCTGCCAGAAGGAATGCCCAGGGGTGAATCTGCTGTGTGGGAGCCCATGAATGCATACCCTCATCTCCATGTGGCGGGAAAGGACTTCCTTGGGCCCAGGAGTCGGGGGGGGGGGCACCAAAACATTCCTATCCCTGGTCAACATCATCTACGTGGATGCATGTTTTTAATACAGTAAAAAATAAAAATAAAAGCAAAATACTCAACAAAAAAATCAACTGCAATCCCACTACACTACACCATGATGACCAGTTGGTACTGTATATCTCCTTCCTGTCTTTCAGTACACATTTTAAAGACATGGCTCAGTTCTGTATTCATGTTTATGATTGGCTTCCAGGGCAGTAAATAGAAAAGCACAAAGTTTCTTCCTCAGGTTTCCTCATGGAAGAATATGCTGTGTTCAGTATCCAACAGCTTTGTTCCTTCTGCCATGGAAAACTCACTGTCTTGAGGAAGGCTTTTTTTTGATTTTTATTTGCCTCTTAATCTTTTTACTACCACAGTAATACCTATTCATTTTTTTAAAAAAATCCAAACAATATAAAAATGTATAAAGTCTCTCCCTATCCCATGTTTGATGTGTATGGTTCCAGACTCTTTCCTTTTCATATTAAAACATATATGATCTATACCTACATTGTTTTTAATCTGCAAAAATGGAATAATAATGTAGATTCTGTCTGATGACTTGCTTTTTTAACCTACCAATATATTGTGAATACCATAGATGTTTTTAGTGAGAAAAAGAGAAAGCAGAAATAAAAACTGGGCTAGAAAGTGAAAACAGCCTCTTTAATCTAGATGCCAGGAAGAAAGTATGTACTGGGTTTGCTATGCTAATTGAAACCACAACCCAAGACTATTATATATTTTGTCCTAAGTATGGGATTGAGAAATGTAAGTACGTGGATTGCCATTTCTTAAAGCACCCAGAACAAATAATAAATATATGGAAAAGGGCCTAAGAAAAGGTTTACATAAGTCTTGATCGCATACTGTGCTTCAATATGGCATCAACCTGAAATTTAACTTACTTTTAAATAGACAATACTCCTAGAAAACAGTGAACCTCCAAAAATACAGATCTACGTTTTCCTTTTAAAAAATACAAAAGCAGTCAGTTAGTTCTACAGATATGTATGGAGTGTCTGTGTGCCAGGCACCGTGATAGGAGATGGGATATATGAGTGAATAACAGCCAAAGATGATCTCCTCCACTCCTCAAGATCAGGGGAGTGGTGGTGTTGGGACAGACAGCTGACTCTGAGCATACTCAACAGGTAAATGACCTAGTATGTTAAAAGATAATATGTGTGATGGGAGGAAAAAAGAGCAGCGTAAAAGGTATTGGAAGTTGGTGCAGAGAGGTGGGGCAGATTGGAGTATTAAAAGGGGTCATTGGAAGAGGCTTCACTGAAAGATACTCTCATGAGAAAATGATGTGTAAGCAAAACCCTGAAGAAGTTGAAGGAGTGGGCCAAGCAGATAACTGGGGGAGCGGAAGCTGCCTGGTGTTTGTTTGTTACAGGTTGAATTGTGTCATCTTCTCCACCCCCCACCCCCTCTACAAAAAAAAAGATCTGTTGTGACCTATTTGGAAATAGGGTCTTTGCTAATGTAATCAAGTTAAGATGAAGTCATTAGGCTGTGCTCTAATGCCATGACTGATGCCTTTATAAGAAGAGGGAAATTTGGACACAGATGCTCAAGGAGAACACCATGTGGAGACACACAGACATGGAGGGAGGATGGCCACGTGAAGATGGAGGCAGAGATTGAAGTGACGCTGCCACAGCCAGGGGACACCTGGGCCACCAGAAGCTGAAAGAGGCAAAGGAAGAATCCTCCCCTAGAGGTTTCGGAGGGAGCATGGTCCTACTAACACCTTGATTTAGGACCTTTGGCCTCTGGTCGGGGAAGCAAGTGGGGGGGTCATTCAGAACCCAGTCAGTCTAGAGAAGGACTTGGATTTTCTTCTAGTGAAATGGGATTGTGGACAAAGGAGTGGCAAGATCTGACCTGTGTTTTCAGAGGTCTGTGTTGCCACTGTACCCAGAATAGACTGGGTGGCCACAAGGAGACACGTTAGGAGGGTTTTGCAGTGATCTTGGTAAGAGGGTCTGTGGTCACAGTGAAAGGGACAGGAAATGGCCAGACTCCCCAGGTACTTTGAGGCTAGGATTTCCTGATGGGTTGAATGTGGGGTGTGAGAGGAAAAGAAGGCCAAGGATGAATGACATTTCCTGAGAATGACATAATAAGGACAGTAGCTCATCTGGGCCGACTTGGCACTGTTATCACTCAGACAGCACCAAAAACCAAACCAACCAACCAACAAAAGACTACAGACACTGAAGAAGTGGTTACCATTGTTTACACTGCCCAAGTGAAGCTTTGAGCAACTTTAGACCTAACCCTAGGAAACCTGATTGGGCATAAGGGTGCTAATTTTTAAATAATTCTGATTTATTGAGAACTCATTGAAAAACCACCTTTTTTGGTACTTTTCATTTTTTCTGGGAATCAAAAGTGCAAATACATGGTTGTCCTTATATCTTTTCATGCCTTGGTGAGGAAAATTCATCTCCAATGTACATGGTGACTTCTCTGAATTTAACAGAGAATGGTGAAATCTTTTCTGTCATTTTATGACAATGCTAATGAGGAAGTAAATCCAGATGTGCATGATTCAGTTAAGCTATAGGGCACCTGAATCCAGGAAATGGCTATGAGCCCCTCCTGCTGCTGCTGGGAAAAGTTTGGAGGGTACAGAGATAAGCAGGACGTACCCCCATTTGGGGGAGGGAAGGTGGAGAAGTAAATGCACAGAGACATGCAAGCAAGATGTATGAAGTATAAATAAAAATTGTGGTGGCCCCAGAGGAAGAAATAATTCATTTTGAATTGAGATTTTTGGTTATGTTACATATTGGAGATGATATTTAAACTAGGTCTGAGAGTATGAGGTGCCTTGAGAGAGGCAAAGAATGGGGGAAGAGTATGTCAGGCTTTGGGGACACCTTGAGCAAAGGCAAAAAGGCTTGAGAATAAATTAAGTGTCTGAGGATGATCAGAGATCTGAACGGAAAATAAGTGAAAGGATGTGGTGGGGGAAGAGGCATGAGATGCACCAGACATGGTGGACAATTGTCTACCTGCTGGTGCCCTTTCTCGGAAACTAACTCATGGGCTGGCCAGCAACCAATCAGGTGCTTGGTCCTGTGGTCTTGAACTAAGAGACTCAGAAGCTACAGCCTAGAGATGCTGGCATTGACCTTTGAGATGTCATGTGGTGTCAGAGCAGCCATGGCAAGCCAGTGGTGGAGAGGGAGAGAGATAATGAAAGAAGGAAAAAAAGAAGCAGATATGAAAGATGCCAGGGTGGCCCCCATGCAGACAAGTTGTCTGACCGTTTTTCAGTGCCTAGGAGGCCCACTTGTACTTCCTGCAACTAGGTTTGATGAGATTGTCCTATGTTTTTATAATGGATCCTTTTTTCACCTGAGATCATTTGAATGAGCTTTTGCTTCTTGCTACCGAATAATCCTTAAGACAGGCGTCATAATGGTAGTGAAGTGAGAAGAGGGGCATTGAATGCTGCACTTCAGAGTAAAGATTTCGTTTCTGTAAAATTCTTCCCATGCCTCTTCACAGTAGAAATCAGGGTGCCACCACCCATCCAGCCCCTTCCCCAAGTCCTCTCCACATCTGTTCCTTGCCTTGTCTCTCACAATAAGTGCTGTAGTTTCAGAAACTATGTCTGTAAGCTGAGCAACTCATCTGTTGGGCCTTGGAACCAATCAGACAAGTTTCTCCCAACATGAAAGTAACACGATTGGCCCTTATGGGCATTGGCAACCCACAATGCAACTATACCACTTCACCCCTTTAATAATATATGGGCTCACCTTAATCACCCCAAATCATATCCCTTCCCAGTTTTTTTTCCCTCGTTTTAGATCGAAGCCTTCTAAATTTGCATGGCTTATCCTATCATCCAAAGTACCCACTTTAGATTTATACTTGTGAACTTGACATCCACAAGCTATTAGAATAAAAACCACTTGTAAGCAAAGATTTGCAAGCAACAAGAAGATTCATGTTGCATTTATCTCTCGATGCATATATTATACTTATATTCTAATTTAAAATTAAGCCTTTCCATGGTTAATTTTTGCTATAACATGCTCATTGAAACAACTCAGTCAACACAAAAGTGGTTTATAAGAAAATGAATAGACTTCTTTCCAGCTCTGCTCCCACAGCAACCACAAGAGAAAATCAGAGGTAAAGGTTGGTGTGTATCTTTTCGGCACTAGGTTCACACAGACATATTCACAATGTGGGATTTGCACCTTAAAAAAAACAATAGCGTCATATCATACAAAGCACTCTGCAAACTCTTTTTTCTCTTCACAACATTATAAACATCTTCCCGGGCAATATACATAGATCAAACTTGTCTTCTTAATACTTGTGTAATATTGCATTGCGTGGATGAATCATAATTTATTCAGCTCTTCTCTATCAATAGATGTTGATATTTCATTTTCATATTTTTGCTATCTTTCATCTATTCTTATTTACTGGGACATTTTATGTCTGTAGAATAGATTCAGAGTAATATGCTTTTAAAATAAAAATATGTTGCCGTTAAAGATTTATGACCACTGTAAAGTAAATTACTCATTTTTATCTTCTAGAAATAACTTCATTACATCTCTAAGCCTCATACTATATCATAGAGATTGGTAGCTAGGAGAAACTCATTTTTTTTCCTCTTTGTTTTTTCTAACATCTTTATTGGAATATAATTGCTTTACAATGGTGTGTTAGTTTCTGCTTTATAACCAAGTGAATCAGCTATACATATACAAATATCCCCATACCTCCTCCCTCTTGGGTCTCCCTCCCACCCTCCCTACCCCACCCCTCTACGTGGTCACAAAGCACGGAGCTGATCTCCCTGTGCTATGTGGCTGCTTCCCACTAGCTATCTCTTTTACATTTGGTAGTGTATATATGTCCATGCCACTCTCTCACTTCATCCCAGCTTACCCTTCCCCCTCCCTGTGTCCTTAAGTCCATTCTCTACGTCTGCGTCTTTATTCCTGTCCTGCCCCTAGGTTCTTCAGAACCTTTCTTTTTCTTTTTTTTTTTAGATTCCATATACATGTGTTAGCATATGGTATTTGTTTTTCTCTTTCTGACTTCACTCTGTATGACAGACCCTAGGTCCATCCACATCCACCTCACTACAAATAACTCAATTTCATTTCTTTTTATGGCTGAGTAATATTCCATTGTTTATACGTGCCACATCTTCTTTGTCCATTCATCTGCCGATGGACACTTAGGTTGCTTCCATGTCTGGCTATTGTAAATAGTGCTGCAATGAACATTGCGGTACATGACTCTTTTTGAATTATGGTTTTCTCAGGGTATATGCCCAGTAGTGGGATTGCTGGGTCATATGGTAGTTCTATTTTTAGTTTTTTAAGGAACCTCCATACTGTTCTCCATAGTGGCTGTATCAGTTTACATTCCCACCAACAGTGCAAGAGGGTTCCCTTTTCTCCACACCCTCTCCAGCATTTATTGTTTGTAGATTTTTTGATGATGGCCATTCTGACTGGTGTGAGGTGATACCTCATTGTAGTTTTGATTTGCATTTCTCTAATGATTAGTGATGTTGAGCATGTGTTTGTTGGCAATCTGTATATCTTCTTTGGGGAAATGTCTATTTAGGTCTTCTGCCCATTTTTGGATTAGGTTGTTTGTTTTTTTGATATTGAGCTGCATGAGCTGCTTGTAAATTTTGGAGATTAATCCATTGTCAGTGCTTCATTTGCAAATATTTTCTCCTATTCTGAGGGTTGTCTTTTCGCCTTGTTTATGTTTTCCTTTGCTATGCAAAAGCTTTGAAGTTTCATTAGGTCCCATTTGTTTATTTTTGTTTTTATTTCCATTTCTCTAGGAGGTGGGTCAAAAAGGATCTTGCTGTGATTTATGTCATAGAGTGTTCTGCCTATGTTTAGTTCTAAGAGTTTGATAGTGTCTGGCCTTACATTTAGGTCTTTAATCCATTTTGAGTTTATTTTTGTGTATGGTGTTAGGGAGTGTTCTAATTTCATTCTTTTACATGTAGCTGTCCAGTTTTCCCAGCACCACTTATTGAAAAGGCTGTCTTTTCTCCATTGTATAGTCTTGCCTCCTTTATCAAAAATAAGGTGACCATATGTGCGTGGATTTACCTCTGGGCTTTCTATCCTGTTCCACTGATCTATATTTCTGTTTTTGTGCCAGTACCATACTCTCTTGATTACAGTAGCTTTGTAGTATAGTCTGAAGTCAGGGAGTCTGATTCCTCCAGCTCCATTTTTCTTTTTCAAGGTAGTTTTGTCTGTTTGGGGTCTTTTGTGTTCCCATACAAATTGTGAATTTTTTTTGTTCTAGTTCTGTGAAAAATGCCATTGGTAGTTTGATAGGGATTGCATTGAATCTGTAGATTGCTTTGGGTAGTATAGTCATTTTCACAATGTTGATTCTTCCAATCCAAAACATGGTATATATCTCTCCATCTGTTTGTATCATCTTTAATTTCTTTCATCAGTGTCTTATAGTTTTCTGCATACAGGTCTTTCGTCTCCTTAGGTAGGTTTATTCCTAGGTATTTTATTCTTTTTGTGGCAGTGGTAAATGGGAGTGTTTCCTTAATTTCTCTTTCAGATTTTTCATCATTAGTGTATAGGAATGCAAGAGATTTCTGTGCATTAAATGTGTATCCTGCTACTTTACCAAATTCATTGACTAACTCTAGTAGTTTTCTGGTAGCATCTTTAGGATTCTCTACTGTATAGTATCATGTCATCTGCAAACAGTGACAGCTTTACTTCTTTTCCAATTTGGATTCCTTTTATTTCTTTTTCTTCTCTGATTTCTGTGGCTAAAACTTCCAAAACCATGTTGAATAATAGTGGTGAGAGTGGACAATCTTGTCTTGTTCCTGATCTTAGAGGAAATGGTTTCAGTTTTTCACCATTGAGAACGATGTTGGCTGTGGGTTTGTCATATATGACCTTTATTATGTTGAGGTAAGTTCCCCCTATGCCTACTTGCTGGAGGGTTTTTATCATAAATGAGTGTTGAATTTTGTCAAAAGCTTTTTCTACATCTATTGAGATGATCATATGGTTTTTCTCCTTCAATTTGTTAATATGGTTTATCACATTGATTGATTTGCATATATTGAAGAATCCTTGCATTCCTGGGATAAATCCCAATTGATCATGGTGTATGATCCTTGTAATGTGTTGTTGGATTCTGTTTGCTTGTATTTTGTTGAGGATTTTTGCATCTATGTTCGTCAGTGATATTGGCCTGTAGTTTTCTTTCTTTGTGACATCTTTGTCTGGTTTTGGTATCAGGGTGACGGTAGCCTCGAGAAACTCACTTTTGAAAAATGTTTGCCTTTTCCACCGAGTGTTCACTGCTGCTCTGTGCTGTGTACTATGGCAGAATCAGCATCACAGTAACAACTATTTTTACAAAAGAGTAGGCGTTCCCTCCTTCTGGAAATTCTCTCTCTGTGGGGGAATGAAGCTGAGATCCATCACTGGATTTAAATGAGCAAAGCAAAGGAGGAGTCAGTGAGGAATATCCCTATAATTTCTCCCACATCCCTCAACATAATAGGCCTTTTCTCTCAAACATGGGTCAAATGCAAAAGTGGGTTCTTTAAAAGTGTTCCTAATTTTGCCAAGGATAACCAGAAGATGGTTTCTTTTAAAGGCCACCTAGTTCCTGGCATTTGCTAAATTAAGCTTCTAGCTTTAGCCACAGGGAATGGGCTAGCTTAGAAGAAAAAGGTGCAACATCGTCGGATAAAGTCCAGCCTGGTACCAAAGTCTTCAGGGCCCCATCTAGGATGAGGCTCCCAGCTGTTCAGACCTATCCTCACATGCTGAAGGGGTCAGGCTAAAGCTAATGGGAGCTGCAGGATATTGCAAACCACACTGCACTGAAAAAATTTTAAACCCTCTCCTAACACCAAACCTAGCTAGGTAACTGCTGAAACCAGCTTTAGGAGATTACCTGCAGTGCTCCGTGGACACAGACACTTTCTGGAGCTATGTGGTCATCTTTTCTAGATGAGCCAAAAAGAAGACTGGGAAATTCTCTCATTACTAAGTTTTTGGTGAAATATGTACGAGGATGAGAAATGAAGATGACACAGTGGTTATGAAGGAAACTTCCTCCCTTCCTGTCTCCCAGCGATTCCCTTTTCAGGCACAGGGGTAGTAACATCAGGTTTGGTTCCCTGAATCCCTGCAGAGCGCAGCTGCCTTCCAGCACATTGATGGCTGTTGATACCACACATGCACACACCATCCCTGGAAGCACATCTCCCAGCGATCTGTAGCAAATGCTGGGAACTAGACCGTGAACTTTTTCACCAGATACACTTGGTGTGATCATCTGTTGCCCTGCAGGTGCAGGAGGAAGTACACAAAGTACCATTTAGGTTTTAGGAGAAAAACCTAAGTAGAGAGGAGGGCAAGGAGGAAAAGAAGAGGTGAGACAGTCGGATACCGGAGACACAAGAAGGTGCTGACGATGCAACCCTGACCTTGACTAACTTCTGCTCCAGGATGTGCTGGTGATGCTTTCTCCAGAAAGCCCTTCCTCTTACCCCGAGGCAAGTTGGGGTCCCTCCAGTGCACCCACAGCACTGTCATGCCATTCACTAGAGGACAAGGCCCGTGCCTTTTCTTGCTCACTCCTACATTCCAGCACCTGGAATCTGTCTGGCACAGAGAAGGTATGCATTGAGCCAGGGTACCAGAGAGGCAAATGAAGGGCTGAGGGAGGTGGTGCCAATGAGCACAAGAAGATACAAACAAAGTCCCCAAATGTAGGAATGTAGCAATGATGAGACACTTAACTTGTAGATCTTAGTTTTGTATATGTTATCAGTCGGCAAAACAAAGCAATAGTTTGAGATACACTTCTAAGGATAGGGCTTCAGGAAACTTCTGAAAGAGAGCTCTGTGGGTTGGTTGGTTGGTTGGTTGGTTGGTTTTTACTACTATCATCCCCAAAGAGTCAGAAATTTTTAATTCATATATTTAATCTTGGCACTTCTGAGCAAGCTAGCTTACTTGCTTGCTTCTTTCTTTTCATCCTTTTTTTCTTCCTTCACTCCTTCTTTTTAATCTTTCCCTCCTGTCAAACATTTAATGAGAACCTACTATGTGCCAAGCACAATGAGACGTACCAAGGATATAGTAATGGAGAACATAGCCCCTGACCTAGAGGAAGTTTCAGTCTAATTTGTATTAGTGAGGATAGGCTATCTTATGCTGAAGTTAATAAATACACCCTGAAACATCAGTGGCTTAGCAGAACAGAATTTCATTTCTCACTCCTACAAAGTCCTATGTAGGCCAGTAAGACTCCTGTCCATCCAGTGACACAGGGATTCAGGCTCCCTCCTTATTGGAACACCACCATCTCACACATGGCTTCCAGGGCCACGAGAAAGGAAGAACAAGCATGGAGGTAGAACACTGGTTTTTCAAGGCTTGGGTGCAAAATGGCCTATTGGTCCCACTTACAGGACATTGGCCTGAAGTGGTCACATGGCCCCAACCTAACTCCAGAGGAGGCTGGGAAATGTGGGGAGTGCATGGATTTTTACTGAGTATTAAATATCAGTGTCACACTAGCAAAGACACAGACAAGGAAACAATCATTTCTACACAGTGTGTTGGGGGCAGTGATCCAGGTATGCACAGGGCACCAAGGAAGCACAGATGAAAGACCTTCACCTCAGCCTGGGAAGGAGCAGGTGAAGCCTTTCTGAGGAGATGATACTTTCCCTTCTCTTCAGCACGTTTTCAGATCTACAGTGTTATTTTAGAGCATAGCTCTGCACTACACAAAGACCCGAAATTCAAATTATATTCTCTGTCATTTTAGAGACACACACTGAAATATACAAAAATGAAATAATAAATTGTCTGGAATTTGCTTCAGAATTACTGGAGAATTGAGTAGGTGGGGGGAGAGCTGAAACAAAATAGGCCATTTATTAAAAAGTGGTGAAACTGGGTGATGAGTACATTAGGTTCTTTATACTATCCTTTCTACTTTTATTTATGTTTCAGATTTTCCGTAATAATTTGTTTAATTACATAGCCATTGGGTAGATTACAAGTATAGAGTGTCTTGTTACAAACCACACTGATGTCACCTAAATTTTTTAATTTAAACAAGCTATTACTCTAGTTCCACTCCACCCTGGATCTCAAACCTCAGCTTCTCACTCCTTCTTTGCTGACTTGCTTTTATTCACATCTGCCTTGCTGTCTGCAGCCATTTCCATTTATACAGCTTGAGGCTTGAACCACTTTTTAGCTGAGGGAACTTAATTCACAAAGAGGGATCGACCCGTCCCATCCTGCTTCCTTTACAAGAAAAAGCCCTTTTGATAAACCTCTGACAGCCTCTGCCTAGATTCAGTCTCAATTAATTATGTTGATACAACCTAGTCGAAGAAAAGCAGCTCTAAAATTTCTCACTGGCCCTAAATTTCAAGAGCAGGCAACTTCCTGTTTAGGAAAGTAAAGAAGTAGCCCCAGACTCAGCGAACTCTATGGCTTCCTCCACTTAACAAAAACCTGATTCATCTTTGTGCCCCTGACACCCAGCCCTGCACAAAGTCTGCCACAGACTGGGAGCTCAGGAAGTTCTTGGTGAGGAAATGTGTCTGGTCCCCTCAATACTCCACTTTCTCCAAGATACTCTGGAGCAGCAGGGCGCTCACTGGGTCTACTCTCTGTAACCACACTCGTCCGCTCACACTCAGCTACTTCAGCTGCTGCCAGACACAGAATCCCCATGTACACTCAGCCACCCACTTTCCTGTATTCCCACGTGGCCAGAACGTCACTCAGAGACACTCCCAGGTTGGTGCCACATTGTCTCTGGCTTTATACTCCACAGAAGGGCTTCTCTCCTTTCACAGGTTATTATTTTAACATCTCACTATTTTGGAAGCCTTCCATTTTAAAAATAGCCAATAGCCAGCCTCCTCCTCCTACTGAAGCCCCATGGTCTACTGCTAACGCGTTCTCACATTCCAGAGGCTCACTGGGAAGCAGGAGGCCAAGGAATTTCCTACACCTAATGGCAATGTTCTTGGCTCTGCACTTTTGGTGGCATTTCATGTCTAGAAATACATCTGGAATCAGTCCAGTGCATTAAAGAAAGAGCTTTAGTCCTTATTTGTAACTTTGCTTTTCCCTCCTACTAGCCCATAAACACTTGAGCCAACTTGCTTCAATTCATTGCATTTTACAAAAAAACCAGAATAAATATTTTGCTTCTAAGTTTTACTGGGAATGAGAAAGGATTCAAATTATTCTTAACATATCTTTAAGAAAAAAAACTTTTAGCAGAAAATGTACTTTTGTGAGATTTCAAGAGATTTACATTTTTCTTTTTAGCTTGTCTTATTTTAAATGTTTTCCATAAGGATCGTGCATTATTTTGTAATTTTTTTAAAGGTAATTATCTCTTTCTTTTAAAGAAGTTTTCTCACCCTTAACACTGTCGATATTTTGGACTTAATGATTCTTTGTCAGGGGTGCGGGGGCATGTCTACTGCACTGTAGGATATTTGGTGGTATCCCTGGCCTCTATCCACTAGATACCAGTAGCAGCCACACAGTTGTGACAATAACAAATGTCTCCAGACACTGCCAAATGCCACCTGTGGGGGAAGGAAGCCGAATCACTTATTTACACATCTACTGTTTTAAAGTAAAGATTCGGGGTCTTGGAGGGGTTTGGGAATCTATTTAGGTAAATGAGTATTCACTAGGAAAAATGTCATCAAGCTGCTAAGATTAAATACGTTAAAGATGACAAAGCATTTCTAAACAACGAATGTTGAACTACACACAGATTGCTAAAAGCCCGGCAAGACAGTCAGGGGTTAATGAAATGACCCCCTGGGGACAAGCAGAACCGGTTGAGAAGCACCACCAGGCCCAGTTTTCCTACAGAAGTTGGAAAAACGTCAGAAGTAGTGGAACTGGGCTCCTGTGCTCACCAATTGGGTGCCATTGCTTCCCAGAGAAGGATAAGCCGGAGGGAGAGAAGAGGAGGCAGTTTTATTTGAGGGGTGCAATTTAAGCAGCAGTGTGATAAAATTGGTATCATCAGAATGGAGTGCTTTGCTCTTAACCCAAGCTGAGTTGGAAACCCCTGTTATTCAACATCAACCTTTCTCAGACTCACCAGCCTGTTCTCCAGTCTCCAAATGCAGCACAGCTGTTGACTCAGCGTCTTCTGATGGCAAAAGCCCATCACAGTTTTCCCTGTACAGGGGCAGTGAATGTATGTTGCAAGGATGAGTTAGAAAGAGAAATTCATCCTCTGACTCTCACCCCAGCGGGGAGAAAGAGAGCAAGAGTATCTGCAGGCACCTTGAGAGATTGGCCAGGAAAGGAATGGAGTGTGGGAAGGGCAGAGCAGACAGTGGATGCCCCTAAGACAGAGAACGGGATAGAGTTTGGCCATTTTAGGAAGAGCAGATGTTACTAAATGCAAGTTTGTGTGCCCAATGCACAGTGAGGCCAAACCAAAACCTCGGAGTTTGGAGCAGAGAAAGGTTTATCACAGGGCCATGCAAACCATGGGGTTTGCTCGTGCCCCCAAAACCCCAAGCTCGCTGAAGGATTTCAGGAAAACATTTTTAAAGGCAAGGTTGAGGGAGGGGCGTTGTTGGTTGTTGCAGACTTCTTGGTGTAGGAATCCTTTGTTCTTGTAGCTGTCCACGTAGCTAGGTCAGGTCACAGTGTTCCTGTAAACCTCCAATAAGACAAGTGTTATTCTCTGTTCTGCAACTGATTATACAAATGGAGAAGTGTTGTATGTACCCTGAAAGGTCAGAGCTTTGAGAATGGGCTGTCCTATATATTTCAGGCTATAAGCAATATTCTTAACTCGAAGCAAAAGCAATAGAATACAAAGGTTAAAGTAAAAGAAACACATCTAATATGGAGTCAGATTTATTCTTCCATGTTACACAGACACTGGCCTCACCCTTGCAGCAGACTTCTGACGCACCACCTCAGAAGTGTGTGCCTGGTTACCTGGCAACCTTAAGGTAGCACCTGGAATTGAGCACTGGGGCTCCTCTGAGGCCTTTGCTGCAGCAAAGGCCTCTGTACCCACCTAGTCCAGAAACAGTAAAGCCTCATGCCTTTCAACAAGCATAGCAGTGGTGGCCAGCATGGAATAAAGATCTCCACATTTGGGGGCAACCTAGGATGAGTATTAGGAAAAACTGTGAAAGACTGAAATGGGCAAAAAACAGTTACTAGGTATCATGTCTTTCATTACCTTTGAGCTATTTTACAATTCTGTACTTGTAGAAAATGAGTAGTATTATGGGTTGAATTGTGTTGCCTCAAAAGATACGTTGTAAGTCCTAACCCTCAATACCTCAGTGTCACTGCAGGTATTATTAAGATAAGGTCATACTGGAGCACGGTGGGCCCTTAATCTAATACGACTGATGGCCTTATAGAAAAAGACATAGAAATAGAGACACATAAAGGGAGAACGACATGTTGTGATGGAGACGATGGAGACGGAGATTGAAATGCTACAGCTGCAAGCCATGGAATGCCAAGAATTGTAAGCAAACCATCAGAAGCTGGGGAAGGCAGGAAGGATTCTCCCCTACAGTATCAGAGGGATCTTGGTCCAGCCAACATCTTCATTTTGGACCTCTAACCTCTAGACTGTGAGACAATAAATTTCTTTAAGTCACCTAGTTTGTGGTACTTCTTATGCAGCCCTAGGAAACTAATATAGGTTGTAATGCAAATGACTCTTGTCCACTGAAATGCAAATGAATTTTGTCCAGTGAAACACAGCTGATTTAAAAAAAAAAAAAGAAACACGGCTGATTATCTCCCAGTGGATATTGACCAGTTTTATATCTATTTGTAAACCCATTTCAGCATTCCTGATGGCCTGTATCTGTGTTTGGTTTTTTAAATTCTCCTTTGAACCTGTGGTAACATCTTATTTCCTCATTAATTAATGAGTTAAATAAGATCTTTCACATTGTTCATTTTATATTTACTGAATCATGATTTTACCCTTATTTAAAAACTCTCTTAACAAGGGGAAAGGCTCCTCAAAACGTTCCCAAGATGAAGCTTCTTTTTACCATGGTCACAGGGAGACAGGGTCATTTAATTCCACGTAGAAAATAGGAGCAATGAGACAATGATTGCACCCAATGTAGAGGAATAGATTCAAACCCACAACATGGAGAAATTGGGTCCAGTGGGCAGAGAGTTACCTGAAAGCCTAACTCAGAAGCCGTTGGTTTGTTTTATTTAGTTTTGATTCCCAAAGAACAGTTTCATTAGTTATTATTGACCTTACTTTAAATCTGTCTTTTTCATCCAGAGCTTCATTAAATCTCCACTGGGTCAGCCCCAGAGAGTCTTTGAGACTAAGCCCAGTTGCCATCCTCAAGGAACTCAGAACTAAGTGCTAAATACAATACCTGTCACCAAGTGAGAATTCAGTGCTTATTGAAGATTTCCTCAAAAAGTGAGATGAAACATACATCACTAGCTATGGAGGACTGGTAAGTCAGGTTTTAATTATATTATTATACAACAATGTTACCAAGCAAGCAAAACATTTTATGAATCTCTGTAGGTAGAAATTCTATACATTATTTAAAAAATCATAATGCAGCTATGCAATAGAACATTTTACTAGAATAAAGAGACTAGACTGGAAATATATAAAATTAGTAGTTTTTTTAAAACAAGCCAGACAGCAATTATATATTTGAAAAAGACTGTACCTTGTCTGAAAGTGAAGAAACTGTAGCAGGCCTAGGCAAAATTCTATCTCTATAATTTGTGTTTTCTTGCCTTTTCTTAAGTACTTTTCCTCCTCTCCCTCCTGAGGATTCCCATAATGCTCAGCCTGTACCCTCAAAGGAGTCTATTGCTCCTACAGTCCATTATCCCTTTTTAAACAGCAGCTTTTAAATAATTGTTATAAAATAAACATGTAAATTCATGCTAAGGTGAGAATGACTAACAACACACAATGAATTATCACTTTGGAGGAATATTTACATTTTAGTGAGGACAGTTTAATCCAGTAAGCACTTGAGAAATATCCTCCATGTCCAACATTATGTTATTGCTGTGAGCTCTATGTGATAGAGTCTTGCTTCTGGCATAAGTGACCTAAAGTTAGGCTGAGTTTATAGCCTACTTGATCCTTCTGACCTAAACAAAACTCAGTCTTCTCCCCACAAGCAGTTCCTCATCCTCCATCTCCATAAATAATATCCAGCATCACTGAGGCACTCAAACCAAAAACCTAGGGCGGTGTTCATGATTCTTCCCATGACTCACCCTCTACATCTAATCCATCAGTAAGTGTCTTCTCTGCCTCCAAAATATATCCCAAGCCCATACACTTCTCTCCATCTCCTAGTCTAAGCCACCATCATCTTATAACTGGACTGGAAATGTCCTTGCAACTGGTCCCTGATTCCCTGCTTGCCCCTCTACAATCTGTTCTCAGCAGCCAGAGCAGCCTCCAGAAAACTAAAATTATGTCATGGCACTCTCCTCTGATGACTTCCCATTGCACTGGACATAAAATCCAGACTTATTACCTTGACATCAAGGCCCTGCACGATCAGGCCCCACCACCTCTCTGACCTCATCTTCTGTCTTTCTTGCCCTTGCCAACTCTGCTCCAGCCACACTGTTTTACTTGCAGTTCTCTGAATAAGCCAAACTTGTCCTGCCTCAGAGCCTTTGCACTTGCTTTTCCCTTTGCCTGGAAAGACCTTACCTGGGCTTGCCACATGATTGGCTTCTTGTATCATTTAAGTGTAAGCCTAAATGTCACCTCCTCAGAGAGTACCCTCATAATATAAAGAGCCCCTCCTAACTGTGTTCTGCTGCACCACCTTTTTTAGTTACTCATCACACTTGGCACGATTTAGACCCCCTTGCTTGGTTATCCGTCTCCCCACATGCCCACTGTCCTATAAACTCCCACCAGAATGCCAGCTCTGTGCAAGCAAGGATATTGCCTCTGTTGTTCCTTGTTACATCCCAGTTTATATCAAGCACAGAGAAAGTGCTCAATAAATACTCATTGAATGAAGAGGCAAGATAGAAGATTTGGGGGAGAAGTCCTTCATGGCACCTTTTAATTACACCTGTGTCTGCAGTCAGTTCCTTTAGTGGACAAGCTCAGCCAGCCCTATGTGGAAGAGAGATTTAAATGATATCTTCCAAGTACAGGTAGTTTTAGAAACTACAAGGAAAGAAAATACAATAGACATAGTTCCAGGTAATAAACAGAAAGTCATGCAGGAAGTATTGTGTGAAAGGATGGTCAGAGTCACCATTCCGGATAGAGAAGGAAAGAAAAACATCACCAGGACCTCACTCCATTCAAGAAGAACATCAGGAACATCCTTTTTGGATGTACTTTTTTGGATACTCCAAAAGAAAGAGATTAGAAAATAATCCTCAGGAAGTTTGGAGTTTGTTTTAACATTACTTATGAAAAGGACTAGAAAAGAGAGTGGTACAGATCAACTGGCCCAAACTCCGCCCATACAAAGACTATTCAAAACTCATTTGACTCATCTGACGACAAAGACAAATATATCACTTATGTGTGGAATCTACTAAAAAATGATACACATGAACTTTTTTACAAAACGGAAACAGACTCACAGATCTTGAAGTCAAATGTATGATTACCAAAGGGGAAATGTGGAGGGAAGTGTTGAATTAGGAGATTGGGATTAATGTATAAACACTACTATATATAAAATAGATAACTAAGAAGGACCTACCATATAGCACAGGGAACTCAATATTCTGTAATAACCTATATGGGAAAAGAATCTGAAAAGAATGGATGTGTGTGTGTGTGTGTGTGTGTGTGTGTGTGTGTGTATAACTGATCACTTTGCTGTATACCTGAAACTAACACAACATTGTAAATCAACTATACTCTAAAAAAGATGTTTAAAAAACTCATTTGATTTGATGAGAGTTATATTGGGCTGCTAAGGTGGGGGGCAAGCAGCTTAAAAATTGAAATTCATCCACAGGAAGCAAGAGAAAGTGCCCCCCCAAAAGGTAAACAGGAATTAAAGAAGGTGATATGAAATGATCCTTTAAATGCCTCAAAGCGCCTAATAGCTTACATTGGAGTCAATGACGATTTGACTGCCACAATGTAAAAAAGTTGCTCAGGAAGACATAAGAAAAGCAGGGCAACTCAGAATTTTCTGTTTTGGTCTAGGGAGGAAAGTAGTCCTACTTCCAAATAGTCTGGAAGAAGTATACAACTATTAACAATGACCACCATGACAAAGGACCAAGAATACTCTGGGAACCACACTACAGTTCCCTTCCTCGCATTGCTGAGCATGGAAGGGGTGGGACCTGAGCACTTACGGGAGAGCCCATGGGCCTATGGTGCTGCAGCCCCTGTGATCCCGTAGGAGATGAGTGAATAATTGGACTTGTTAACAGCCCTGAATGATCTGTGCTGCTTATGTCAACTTGAAAGGTATTAGACCAGATTCCCCACCAAAGGTTATTAAGAAGTATAGACAGAGGAGTGGCTCTGAATCAGGACACAGACTGTGCACATGGCGAAGTACATCTCTGGGCTGAGAGCTGAGGCTCTGTGGAACAACTAGGGACTTGGGCCAAATCCCCATTCTGCCCCTTATTAACTCTGTGGCCTTGGGCAAATTCCTTAAGATGACCATGCCTCCAATTACTCATTTTTAAAATGGTGATAGTGATACTGACATCACAGGTTACAGTGAGATTAAAAGAAGTTTTATATATATAAGTTTTTAAGTGTGATAAGGCCTAGCACACAGCAGGAGTTTAGTAAATAGTAGTTCCCCCCTTCTCTCTTCCATCATGGGGATTTGGGCTGGACTCACCTTTAAATGGTCTGAAAGAGGCTGATGATAAAAGCTCTTTTGGCTCCCTACATGCCAAACTCACAAATACACTGTAAAATGACTTCATGAGGCCATGGAAGGAGAAGAAAAGAATTAGATTATATCTAAAGAAGGCAGGTGTAGGCCATGAGAATTCATGCTGGGAGGGTTCCCCAAGGTGCCTGGTCACTGGCTGAGTCTAGCCGTGCACTGGAGGGTGAAGAACAGCTTATTCCAAGGTCACAGTTCTGATCCAAAATAGTCATAACAGCAACATCTCTCATTAAATAGTGCTTTTTCTATGCCAGGCAGGATTCTCAGCACTTAACATATATTATCTCATTTAATCCTTACAACAATCCTACCAGACAGGAACTACTCTTACCTCCACTTTACAGATGAAGAAACTGAGGCGCAGAGAGGTTAAGTGATGCTACTCTGTTCCCAGTACCATTCTGTGACCTCTCCTAGCTGCTTGTTTTCTAGAACCTAGTTTAATAACAAATATTTCTAGAGAGCCCCACGGCTTTAGAACACTTGTTTGAATTTGCAATATCCATTAAAATTTAAATGCTCATACCTTTGACCCAGCAGTTGCTTTCCTAGGAATATGGCAGTAATCACTCAAGTTTGTAAAAATACCATAACACAAAGTTATTTGTTGCAGCTTTGTTTCAAAAAGTTAAAAATTGGAAACAAGCTAAAATGACTACCACTATGAAATGGATTAAAGTATGGGGCACCCATGCAGTTAGGATCCTATGGAAGCATGAAAAAGAATGTGGTAGCTAGCCTTCTAGGCACTGACCTGGAAAGATGTCACAATGTATGAAGTGAATGAAACAAGAGGAAATATAGCATGTAGAATGATCTTGCTTTTTCAATTGTATTACATGTTATTAGTCAGAGAGGGAGAAAAAAATCTGGAGTATAACCAAGCTAGCCCCATTGGTTATTTTTAGAAATTTTGCTTTCCATTACATATTCCTTTTATATATTTTTTTACAATGAGCATGTATTGGTTTTTTATATCAGAAGAAATAGAGACTTGTGTCTTTAGGACTGTACTTTGTCTCATTTGATCCTGTGGCTACCCTAGGAGGTACATAAAACAGAAGAAGCTGAGGCTCAGAGAGGCAAAATGACTTGCCCAAGGTCACCTAGCTGTCAGAGGAATGCCCCAGTCATCCATTCCGGTATACTCGACCCAGCAGTCAGTGCTACGGTATTATACTATTTAATACATCCTTGAATTACACCTTTAGCAGTAGCACTAGCCCACCCTTGTACAAAGTCATGCTGCAGCTTTACCTGGAAAACTGCATAAGATTTCTGTGGTTACACCTCAAGGAAGATGTAAAAGAGTTGGAGACCAATCAGAGAGGAGAAACCAAAACAGTACGATTTCCATACAATAGAGAAGGCTAATGGATGTTAGCCAAGAGTGTCTAAGACGAAAGTTTAAAAACCGTGAAAGAAACAGATGCACAGATCAGCAATCTGTTCTCTAAATCCCAAAACTCTGAAGTATGAAGATGTGATTTAATGTTTCAAAATACTAGCTTTTGGTTCAATGCAAGGTAAATACTATCTGCAGAAAACATTACACCAAAGCTGACATAAAATGAGAGTAAAAGTAATAGACATTTATATCAATTCATAAATTATAGCTCAATGACTGTGTAACCTGAGAATCCAGGGCCAGGCCTGACCTGCCACAAAATATCCCACAGAGTCAAGGAAGACAGAATTTGGGGCTGTGGGCCACTGGCATGACTCAGTGCCACATTTATGATTGTCATTTTATTCCTTTTTCATTCCCTGAGAGCCATGAGACATCTTTTCTAATATTTTAAATCATGTGCTTTGGGTTTAGATTTCTTTCTTCAAAATAGATTAAGCTATTTGAATTTGCTTTCATGTCACTGCTTCAGACGTCTTATTTTACCCATCACATTGCCAATTGCTCTCGTATTTGGCATTCAGCAAATCTCTTGACCTTCAGTTGTTTTCCTCTTGGATATTTTCATTTAATAATTGTATTTTCAAAAGTTACTCTCAAAATTGAGCACATCAGAGTTAACAATATCATCATTCTAAAGATTCAGGCCACACTTTATTTTATATCCAGTTTTTGTTTGTTTAAACATAATCTAGTCTTACTTAAATCCACATATCCAAAACCATGCCTGGAGGCTTCCCTGGTGGCGCAGTGGCTAAGAATCCACCTACCAATGCTGGGGACCCGGGTTCGAGCCCTGGTCCAGGAAGATCCCACATGCTGCAGAGAAACTAAGCCCGTGCACCACAACTACTGAAGCCCCGTGCCTAGAGCCCGTGCTCCACTAGAAGAGAAGCCACCGCAGTGAGAAGCCCGCACACTGCAATGAATAGTAGCCCCTGCTCTTCACAACTAGAGAAAGCCCACGCGCAGCAACGAAGACTTATTGCAGCCAAAAATAAATTTTAAAAAACGAAAACAAACAAACCCAAAACCATGCCTGGAATTGTCATCTACTAAATAATTATATCCTGAATTTACTAATATAATTAATTAAATATTCAGACATAGTATATAAGTATCATTATATTAGTAAACTATATAGAGGTATCTTTGGTGAGGTCATAAAGAGGGCACAAACCCATCACTGACCCCTCTCCCCACAGCCCCTCAAAATGTTACCCTGTTATTTCAATGTATAGAAATAGAACAAAACACTATACATTTTAAGACCTTTCTTGTTTATTTTGATTCTGTACACATTCTTAATATACAATTTCTTAAACTAAAATTTTGTCTGTCACCTTGGTTATAGCACCTCTAGGTGCTGGAGTCCAAGCTGTCCTTTCATTCTGTGTTCCCATTACTCCATGCTTTCCATACTCTAGATAAAGTGCAGTGAAGGGCTTCCCTGGTGGTGCAGTGGTTAAGAATCCGCCTGCCGGGCCTCCCTGGTGGCGCAGTGGTTGAGAGTCCGCCTGCCGATGCAGGGGATACGGGTTCGTGCCCTGGTCTGGGAGGATCCCATATGCCGCGGAGCGGCTGGGCCCGTGAGCCATGGCCAGTGGGCCTGCGCATCCGGAGCCTGTGCTCCGCAACGGGAGGCCACAACAGTGAGAGGCCCGCATACCGCAAAAAGAAAAAAAAAAAAAAAAGAATCCGCCTGCCAAGGCAGGGGACATGGGTTTGAGCCCTGGTCCAGGAAGATCCCACATGCCGCGGAGCAACTAAGCCCGTGCACCACAACTACTGAGGCTGTGTTCTAGAGCCCGCGAGCCACAACTCCTGAAGCCCTCGTGCCACAACTAGTGAAGCCCATGTGCCGAAAGCCCATGCTCCGCCACAAGAGAAGCCACCGCAATGAGAAACCTGCGCACCACAACAAAGAGTAGCCCTCGCTCGCCGCAACTAGAGAAAGCCCACATGCAGCAATGAAGACCCAACGCAGCCAAAAATTTAAAAAAAATTTTTTTAAGTACCTATCTTTCATGCTTTTTGCCAAAATTAAAAATAATATGCACAGCTCCTACCATGGTACTTGGCACAAAGCAGATGATAAATAGGTGATAGAATGAGATGGATAACAATTTTTTGTTCTTAAAAAGTGTCTCCTTATAAACAATATGAAGCATACACAAAAGTGTAGAAAGATAGGTAGATGATAAATAGATATACACACATGCACACACATACACAGTATACATATAAACTCTAATGGCCCTGTGTCTGTTTTTGTATGACTCACAGGCTCATGGCTTTACATTTTTTAATGGTTGAAAAAGATCTAAAGAATGATATCTCATGACATTTAAAAATTATAAGTTACGTCCCTAAGTAAAGTTTTATTGGAACATAGTCATACACATTCGACGAGCATGACTACAGTGGTAGTTGTGACGGATTATACAGCCCTCAAAGTCTAAAATATCTACTATCTGGCCCTGGAAAATTGGAAATTTGTAGACCTCTGACTTAAGAAATGGAAAGATATGGTTATCTTTGAAGCCTTGGGGTATCCATCCCTCCTGATTGCCTCTCCCTCCCTCCTTCCTTCCCCACAAAGAGGTCACCTTTCCTGAATCATGTCTTGTTACTTTGTTTTCATTTTCAGTTTTAATGTCTCTTTGCTAAACAAAATATCACTTGGGTTTGCCTGGTTTTGACCTTTGATGAAAGAATTCATGCTTGCCTTTTTTCTCTCTTGCTGTGACTTTCCATTTTTCACTCAATAATGTGTTTTTGAGATGCATCCACATTGACCTGTGTAGCTGTAGTTCATTCATTCCATTCCACTGTGAAATAGTCTTCTATTGTATGAGTATACCACAACTTAAGTATTTATCCATTACCCTATTGGTGGTCATTTGAATTGTTTCCAGATCTTTGCTGTGAACATTCTTCTGCATGGCTTCTGGTGCACAGGTGCGAGAGTTTCTCAGGATTTATCTAGGAGTAGAATTCCTGGGTATGCAAACTTAGGTAATGGCAACATGTTTTCTGAAGTAGTTGTACCAATCTGTTCTCTCATCCATATATCAGAGTCCCCATTGTGCCACCACACTAAACATTGTGAGACTTTCAAATTTTTGCTAACTTGGTGGATGTAAGTAGTATCTCACTGTGGTTGTAATTTCCATCTCACTGATTATTAAGAAGGTTAAACATCTGTTTATACTTCTATAGAATTCCTATTTGTGTCCTGTACCTATTTTTCTATTTGCAATTTATCTTTTTCTGTTTTCCTCTTAGGCACACAGTGTATATTCTAGATGCTAACCTTTTGTCAGTTGTATGTGTACAAATATCTTCTCCCAATTTGTGACATATATTTCCAATCTTTTTATAGAATCTTTTGATGAGCATAAGTTCTTAATTTCAGTGGAGTAAAATGCATTCATCTTTTCCATTATGACATGCTTTTTTAGTCAAAACTCTTTTTTTTTTTTTTTTGCGTTGTGCGTGCCCCTCACTGCTGCGGCCCCTCCCGTTACGGAGCACAGGCTCTGGACGTGCAGGCTCAGCAGCCATGGCTCACGGGCCCAGCCGCTCCGTGGCATGTGGGATCTTCCCGGACCGGGGCAGGAACCCGTGTCCCCTGCATCGGCAGGCGGACTCTCAACCACTACGCCACCAGGGAAGCCCTAGTCAAAACTCTTGATGCATCTTTTGTAATTGGTAAGCCATTCCTTTTCCTGCAGCCTGTGTACCATCAAGGCTAAGGTATGAGGTTTAGTGTCCCAGGGAAGAAAAGGGCAAGTCCCATTTAGCATAAAGAAGGAAAGCAGCAGGAAATGATATAAGGACATAAGGGAAGGTTCCCACTAAGCAGAATGAGGAACCTGAAGTCCTTCCAGAAGTGATGATAATAGAGATTCGGAAAGAAACAGGTAAAGAGAAGACTGTACCTGAATCTCTCAAAGACTAAGCACTGCCTCTCCCGGACCTCACACGAGCCATAATATTATTGTACATAATAAGAGGAAAGCTGAAAGTAGATGGGGCTTCTGCCACTGCTTCTACAGGACTGTGGGAGAAAGCCACTTCACAGGGTATCTCTTTGCCAAAATGGGGCAGAAAGCGTCCTGAGCCTCTCCTTGCTCCCTTGTAGCCTGATAGGAATTCATATGATACAGTGGGCCCTCCATTGGTTGATACAGAGGCTAGTTGACCACTGAGCACCAAAAGGACTGCCATAGTGCTGGCATGGCTGGTGTCAAAGTGATCCATAGCAGAGACCACAGAATAGACACTCCAGGCCAGTATTTGATGGAGAACAAGGAAGAGAATCAGAGTATCTGCAGAGCCAGCTAGGGCCAGTGTGAAGCTTAGTTAGCAAAAAGTCTACCAGCTTGTGATCAGGCTGAGATTGGCCATGAGTTATGTCAGCTGCAGACTTCAACATCCTGCAGATGCCAGCAGGATGCCTGGCAACAAGGTGGAATACTGTGCAATTCTGAGGAGGCCAGTGCAGGTGCAGACAACAGCACAGGACCATCACGTGAACTAGCCATTTTCCCCAATGGCCATGAGACACATAAGCCTTCCCTATACCTAACACAGTTTTGGAGAGAGAAGGGAGGAAAGCTTTGAAAAGAGAGAAACAGCTCTGATAAGGGAATTGATTCTTGAATTTGACTGACTAAAGACCAAGCCAACATAAAGAGTTATGTTTCATTAGCAAGTTTAAGGAACTCCTTCTCACCCATGCACACAGCCATCAGCAAGATGGGACCCTGAGACTGAGATGAGGGCAGTTAGAGAAAACAATAGAAAGCTACTTTTTCAAAAAAGAAAAAAAAAAGCTACTTCTTCTTTTCTACACATTTGAGAGCTACAATGTACAATTCTACTCCACTTCAGTGATTATTAGTATTATTATTGTGGTCCTTATTGTTTATGGGGAATCCAGACATGCAAAAAAAGATTACAGTGCAGTCTAAATACAGTTACAGAGCTATGTACTATATACACAGAGTCCGCAGAGGAGGGGGAAATTAGCTACATATCTTAGTTTTCTATTGTTGTGCAACAATATTACCACAAACTAAGCAGGTTAAAACACACATTTATTATCTCACAGGTTCTGTAGGTCAGGAGTCAGGACATGGCTTAATTGGGTCCTCTCTAAGGCTTCAATCAAGGTATTGGCCAGGGGTGGATCCTCATTCAAACATTCAACTGGGGAAGGATCTGTGTCTAAGCTTATGTGGTTGATGGCAGCATTCCATTCCTTGTTGGGTGTTGGACTGAGGGCTTCGAATCCTTTTAGGCTGTCGGCCAGAGGCCGCCCTCAGTTCCTCACCACACACACCTCCCCAACATGGCTGCTTGCTTCCTCAAAGCCAGCAAGGGAGATGTGACAACCTCCCTTGTAAAACAGATGTGACAATCTTATTTAGATGTAACATCATGCAAGTGACTTCCCATCACCTTTGCTGTATTTTATTTGGTTAATCAAGTCACAGGATCTTCCTACACTCAAGGGGAAGGAATTTCAGAAGGGCATAAATACCAGGAGGACAGGATCAGGGGAGCTACCTTAGAGTCTGTCTGCCATACTACAAGGTGAGTGGGTGGGAGAGATCATGCTAGATGTAACCTCTCAGAGGAGACACAATCTGAGCTGGCTTTTGAAGAAGGTTGAGGGCCCAGAAATTGCTTGGCAGCCCCAGAACCTAGCAGTATCTAGCCCCAGAGGAGACAACAATAAACGTTTGTGAATGAATATCGACAGCAGGAGAAAAGTCTGGTCACCCTTGGTAAGAAAGAAGACTGTGTTCTACATAGGACAAAAGCAAGAAAAATATTTGTCAACTGTCATCTCAATAGCAATAAGTAACATTAAAGACTTTCCAAAGGTTTTAAAATAGGAGGGGCCACTGCATTAATGGCTCAGCAAACCTCACCAGGAAAGTGCAATGAACGTCAAGGGCACTATAAGGACGGGAGATGATCTAATGCAGGAAGCTCCCCAAATACTATATTTATACAAATGATAAATAGGTTTCAAGAAAGGTGAAACCAACTAATGTTGATGACTAGAGAAATAAATAATATTACAACTTCCCGCTGCAGTAGCATCTTTCATATGGGATCCTAAAAAGCTTTAAGAGTAATTAAATTTGGGTGCTGCATAAAAGTAGATCCATTTTTAAAAACAAAAATACGGATTGTTTGCCCTTATCAGAATTAGCACATAACACTCTCAAAGACAACAGAGTGCAACCTGGATGGCAGTTTATTTTGAAGAATGTTTTGTAATTGTTTCCAAGTTTCTAAATTCATGATTAGCTGAGTCTAAAGAAATGTAGGGTGTGGCCACATTTTTTTCTGCACATCCAAAAAGAGGCATCAGTTTTAGCTCAGGCAGGGTATGGAGGAACTGATGGTTAGAAATAATCCAGATGGAAAACTGCCGTGCTTGACAGGAAGCCTGCTGGTGGAGAGGAGGCTTCAGCAAAGCTGCATAGAAGTAGTAGTTACAGGTTTACCAGGGGGCGAGCCCAAGTCGGTCTGTTACTCTACACCTAAGAAGCATATTTTGGAAGAATTCAGGCATGACAGTGACTCATGGCAGCACAACTGATGGACAATGAAAGCGAGTGGGTGTTCCCATAAATGTAGAAATAATCAGAATTGTGCAGTAGTCATGTTGTTTGGTGGTGTCTAAAATCTACTGGCAATCAGCAAAGTTGGCTGTTTCCGTTTTCCAGCAAATAGTTAGGAAGATTCTGGAGGGATTCCAAATACATGAAACGGGTACAAAACCATATGGACTTGGGAACAGCTGAGTTAGTGTTATGTTGAAGTGTGGTCACAGCTTGATTTATTTGAAAATATTGATACCAGTCATTGAAGGGCATCTGTCAGTAGGTGGACAGTAGCCTCGAGCTCTCTGTAAAGTCCTGCTTTACATTTGAAGATAACACTAATGGCATTCGTAAAGCATCTGGTATGTGTCTAACCCTTCTTGGCTTTGAAGTATTATTATTCAAGTGCTCCTGTGTCTTAAAAGCTCTACGTTTATCATGTCATTTCTGCATCCAAAACATGTAATTCCAGTTTTGGTTGTGTTGAGCAAGCTCTGTTCCTGGCTGGTGATCCCAGTATGCTTCAGTATTTTGCCATCTTACCATTTTATGTAAAATGAGGTTCCCGGGGCAATGTTGAATCCACTCAAAACCTGGAGTTTCTTTCAGAAGTCTCTCAGGGAAGCTGACACCCCTGCTAGGATGCTTAGTGGTTGAGACAGGCAGTTTCATTCCCCCAAACTCAAGTATAATTCACTCCCTTCCATGTTCTACTTTTCTTTCAAAAGGTGTCCATCAGTTTTGCTGTTTTGGCAACAGGAGGTGGAGACAGGTTTCAGTCCCCAGTTTTCTAGATGATAGCACAGGACGATCATGTAAATAAGTGGTACGAAAGCATAGAGCACCTTGACCATCATTCTGTTCAGAGCAGAGCTCTGCCACATCTGTAAAAAGGTCCATCATCTTGTGAGCTTGAGTGACAACTGTCCTTGTATATAAAGAGGATATGAAAGGATTAGGAAAATAGACACATTCACTCACTCCTACCAGAAGAAATGGCTTCTGAGAGTGAACTATAATAATCTGAAGAAATACTACTAAAGGTTAGACAGGGAGACAGTTATGACTGGGGGAAGATACTAAGTGAAGTTTCAATCAAGTCCCAGATTTGATTTATCAGTGTGGAGTTCTGGATGGGCATCTGATACAGAAAGACAGAACCATAGCTTCAGAACCTGTTACAGATCTGGACTTAGCCCTAGGGCCATGCCTGTCTCCAAAGTGTTCAAGTCCTATTTGTTCTATAAGATCCACCTGCCACTGACACCTTCACGAGGTTTCTCATCTATGAGTACTCCACCTTTCTCTGAACTCCAACAGTTTATATGTACCTCCTTTGAGACACTCATCCCTATGTCCATTCTATTTTAGCAGTTTATGCACATATTATATCTTCTTTCCAATTAACTTGAGGCCCCTAGCACTGTGCCTTACACATAGTAGGTGCTCAGTAAAATACCTTGGAATGAATTAACTTTTTGATACTGATTAAAATACACTGGCCTTCCATCCCGCCACCTCCAGTTCTAACTTATGAGATGACACCTTTGTGCTTGGGAGAGCTGCCACACTGCTAAATACTTTTGGATATATTGTGATGTTCTTTCTGGAGACCAGATATACCCAGGTTTCAGCCCAATTTCAGTTTTTAAAAATGGGATCAAGACCACACTTTCCAGAAATAGATGAGTCTCGGTCACAGCCACTGGTATCCTGCTTTGTAATGATCTTAAGCCTCCTTCAGGTGTGCCTATTCTATATGCAGTTTTATAAGCTCTCCAAGGACAGGACTGTGTCTATTTTGTTGGTGTAATTGTTGCTCACACATACTACCTTCCTGGTAAGGATCTCTGCCCACACTAGGCAAACACTATCAACTGACAAAGAATATCATTTTATTTTAACACAGTTAAATATGAAGTACTCCATTCCAAGAAATCCCTTGAAACAATAGCTGCTGAGTTAGTTCGTCAGACTCAACACACACACCTTTACCTGCGTCCTCAGTCCATACAAGTCATAGGGTTCATTTCCCCCCTGCCTAGAGTCAACAGTTTCAATCATTTTTTTTCCAGAAAGGAAAAAAAAAGACACACACACACACGCACGCACGCGCAAAAATTGGTTTGCCATTTGCAAGCTGAAGATGGCAATGAGGGGATTTTCTTTGTTAAAAATAACCTGATAGGCAGCTTTCTCCATCTAGGTAAGCTATCCATTCCCATGAGTTCTTCTTTGCTCCTTCCTCTACAAGAATCCATTTACTCTGGTTCATTTATAGAAGGTTACTGTGGTTTTTCCAGGAAACTACTGCCTGACAGAAGAGGTGAATTTTCTTGTGTACAAAATTAAGGGCGATTTTTACAGAAACAGACATAAGAGTCTATTAGCCATATTAATATCTTTATGATACCTGGGCTTTCCCAACAACAGTTAAGTGTTGCCAAACTAGCTTTACTTAGTGTTGGCAGAGCACACACCATAATATATAGTTCTTCTTGTCTTGGCAATAAGGCTGGCGCTCTCCTGCCAGAATCGACTCTAAAGGAAATGGCCAAGAGACAATAAGCCCATTCAAGTGCATTAGCAGTGTCTCCAGTGGGGATTTTTCAATTTTTAAATTGATACAAACTTTAAAACCACCCTGTTTTAAGTAGGGGAAGATTTATTTTCCAAAAGAAGATGTTATATTTACCAATATATTTCTGACATCTGTTTTCAACAAGATATATTATATTGCCAGGTTATTGGGGCGAAGGTGGTTAGAAAAAAGAGAGAGAGGCATCTCCCTTTCAAAAGGATATAAATGCATGTTGTAATTGATAGGCTTCATTCAGTCAGCAGTTTAATTTGTGGGGCTTAAGCACTTACATAAACTTACATTACTTTTAAGCTATTGTCCCCCTGGTTACACACATTTTGTTTATGACAACAACATGTCTGTGAGTGAATTAAAAATTACAATTTCTAGCAGCAGACCTTATACCCTTCAAAAACCAAAACCAAAAAATCCTTGAAGAACCACCTATAAAAAGCAAAAACCTGTTTGCTAACACAAAGTTTAATATTTACCAGAGTTGGAAAAATCCTACTTAGAGGGAAAAAAAAAAAGGAGGAAATGAGTATTTCTGGTTGCATGAGGCTGTAGAATTTCAGGTAAACTCACCAGGTACTTGTAGACTATACTGACTTCTAGAGAGAGTCGAAGAGCCCCCTGCTGGCTGAAAAAGGAAGAGCCATGAATGGGCACCAGGGCAGTCATTTTGAGACACCCCCGTTTTCCCCTGTTTCATTCATGCAACAAATACGTGTTGAGGCTTGCTATGTGCCAGACACTGTTCTAGGCTCTGGGCATAACATGTTAAACAAGACAGACAAAGTCTTTGCCTTCTTGGAGCACTTACATTGTAAAAGGGGAGACAGAAAACAAATAAATATGCAATATCATGTCAAGTAGGGATAAATACTATCAGAAGAGCTGTGGGTTACAACACAGCAGGGAGAGGAAGTAGAGAGTGATGGGAGGAGGATGCTATTTTGGACAGAAGACTGAACATCTGAACTGAATGAAGCTAAGGAGGAAGTGGGAGGAAGATCTGTGGGAGGAGCATTCCAGACAAGGCGCCAAGCGAGGTGGGCTGCTCTGGGCCTGTTAGCAATCCAGCCAGAAGGCCACGCGGCTAGCGAGTGGGTTAGGAGATGAGCCCAATGATACAGAACCTTGCATGGTAGGAAATTTGGACTTCACAGGAATCCACTGCAGAGTGTTGAACAGAGAATTAAGTGAATCTGCTTCTCACTTTAAATAGGTCATTCTGTGTACAAGGAGAATTAACTGCACCTATGAAATCTGAGCAGCCCATTACGAGGCTATTTACATGCTATTTCAAACAATTCAATCCATGAATTTTACCAGATTCCTGCTATTTACAATGAGGTTCAAAGAATAAGAGATGATCTCTGCCCTCAGCTTTCAACCAACTTGGGGAAGTACGATAGACACACATTAAATTCACAAGAGCTAGGAGGCAGTGAGTGTTTGCTGAGTGGTGTAGGCAAAAATGATGATGATGAAGATGATGAAGCTGATACCCTCAGCAGCCAAGCACCAGCTTGAGGCAGTTTAGCCGAATGGGTAAGAACACAAGCCCTGTAGCTGGGCTGCTGGAGTTCTTAATGCTGGCACTACCACTTACTAGCTGTGTGACCTCGGGCATGTTACTAACTTCTCTGTTCTTCAGTTTTCTCATCTGTAGAATGGGTCTAATAATGGTACCTATTTCATAGGATTGTTACAAGAAATAAATATCTTAATGTTATGTATAAAGTGCTTAGATCAATGCCAGGCACTTTATAAATGCTACATAAATGGCAGTAATGTCTTTAAAATCACATTTTTATTATCTTTATTGCTGCAGTAGTCCAGCTGTGATGTGATGACATGAACAAATATCAGCTGTGGCAATGGAATAAAAAGGGCAGCTAGTTTAATGACAATAAGATGGTAAATGAGCTGTATGAAGGGGTTCAAAACGAGTGTAGATTTCAAGCATGGCAATTAGGAAAAGAGTAAAATGGGGAGAAAATGAGAAGTCAGGAAGGGGAATTGGTTTGAGAGACAGGCACGTTTGATTTGAGGCATGCTGAGTTTGAAGTGGACAGGCAATTAGGGCTGCCAGACTGGAGCTCAGGAGAGAGAGAAGGGCATCCAGATGGGTTTGGAATCCCTTGCTGTGAGGACTATCCTTGAAGCCATGACTGACATAACCAAGAGAGAAGGGACTGAAAGAAGAGCTCTAAGAAGGAATCTCAGGAGACATGAGCATAGTTATGGATAGGAAAGAAGCCAGTGAAAGAGAGGGAAGAATTAGAAGGTTAGCAAGAGAAGCAAATTATTGAGAAAGACGGAGAAGCTACTGCCAAATGCTACTACAAGGTAACGAATGACTAAATATGCCTTTGGATGAGGTAACGATGAAGTTATTGACAGAGTCATGGAAATGTGCAGGTCATCCTGAAGGCGTCTGTTAAGTGTCAGTCAGCAATGCTGTGCCACCCAGTTTCCCCTTCAGGACCCAAGGTTTTATTCCCCAGAGAAAGTTGCAGGCTGCCAGCTGCCAGCTGCCTCGCTGAGGAAAGCCATCTTGTTTAAGGTCATGCCCCTTCCTGGGGCAGCTGACTGGTTGACCTGGAGTTATGAAGACCCAGTCCTTTCACACAAATATGGACAACTCAGAAGAGTCATCCCAGCTTCAGAGCTCGCCATGGAATCAGCTGAGACCAGCGTTGGGACTGCATGGTGGCCCAGCCTCTCCCTCACCCAGTCTTCCTGCCTTCCCTTCCCCACACAGGTGTTGTTGCTGGGAGCACCCCCAGTAAACTTCCCACAAGCTGCTCTCCATCTCAGTCTGCTTCCCTGGGAACCCAACAGCTGCACTGTATTATGAAAGCCAGTAAAAATAAAAAAAGGAAGAGTTGGACACAAGGAAATAAGTATATAGATAGTATTTAACAGATGAATGAAAATAGTTTCTTCTAAATAGAAATTCTGAAATTTAAAGGAGTTAAGTCTGAGGAAAGTTAGTAGGAATGGGCTTTTCTCCAGAACCCCAAACCCATCCAACTTGCAAAAATGAGATGGTACCATTTGCCTTTGGTGAGAACAAAGTGCTGGGTTTCATAACCCGATTGATGGTGCTGTCATGTGTACAACCTCACTATCTCTTTTTATCTCCACACCCTTGTCACTTTGCTGCCATCTGGAGAGAGGATTAATTTCATTTGTCCCCCAAGGAGATTAATGTATCGCATTGGATTCCCACACACAGAGGGATACCACTCCCCAACCCATCAGCCCTAATCTGGCTTCAGCAACTGCTAAAAGACTTCCCTGCCCTCATCCACCGTCAGGAGTACAGTGATCTTCGAGAGTCACCCTCATTCTCTTCATAGCTGGGGAACATGGATGGGGTGCAAAAGCCCTTCCTGCTGCTCCCAAGAAGGAAGAACCTCTGAGAATCCTGAGACACTGTCGATGTTACGCCTTGCAGAGTTCCCTTTCGTATCGGGCTGTCCCACTAGACTTCCTAGGGCTGAGAGATCTCTCCGTGAGCCTAGTGGGTCTTCCCAGAAAACAATGGGGGTGGGGGCTAGGAGAGTGAATTACCCTTCTTATGTAAGAGAATGTGCTTTCGCACAACTGGGTACACTGTCCAACCTCAGAGATGCTGCGAAAGGCTGCGATCGAGCCTGTTTGTTCCCCACTGTACCCCCGAGAACCCAGCGAGATGCCTAAACATATAGTAGGTGTTGACTGAATGAATGAATGAAAAACTGGTGCAAGGTGAATTACGAAAGAAGTAAACAAAATAACCAACAAATGTAGATTATAAAGGCTGCCAAAGACAGCTTGACTGCATGTAAATCCTGACTAAATTGGGCCCCTTCCTATCACCTCAGTGTACATCAGTCCCTATAGCTCTCTCAGCGATCCAGGTGCCCTTGGTAGATACTTAATAAAAACCCTTTGGACTGAGTTAAATTACAATGAGACCTTATTAGTGGGGTCCCAAATGCCTAGGCTCTTACAAAAAAAAAAGCATATTTATTGGTGCCACCACCTCAGAAGAAGGGGAATTATTCTGCACAGAGGATATGGGAATTACAGGAAAAGAAAAACAGGGACATTTTCTAATAATGAGAAGAAAGGAATCCAAATGGTAAGATTTTAAGAAACACAAGCAGTGTTCCACTTTAATGGAACTAGTCTGTTTAAAGCTTCAAGACATGGCCTGAGGGACCTCCATGAAATTTGCTATCCCAATTAATTTCACGAAGTAAAAATACATGTTAGCGGTTCTCACCATTCTGAGGACTTTACGTGTATTATTGTTTAATCTTCTTGATAGACCCATGCATTAGGTTTACTAGTATTACCATTTCCATTTTTCAGATGAGGAGACTAGATCTGGAGAAGTTAAGTGAGTTGCCCAAGGTGACACAGCTGGTACGTGGTACCTCAGATATTTGAACCTAGACAGTTTGACTCCAGGGTCCATGCTTTTAACCTCTGCACTGTACCACCCCCTGGAAGGACAAACATTCCACCTTCTTCCCCCTTTCAACCCACAGGTACGTCCAGTATTGTCTGGTTTTTATACTCTTTAGAGAGAATGCTCTTGGACAAAACCATATGACATGTTTTTAAGTGTGATTGGTGTCTAAGACTACACCTCAGCATTGAGGTTCTAAGGAACAGTACTGTTAACATGTGGGTGTTTAAAACAAAACAAAACAGAAAATGGACCATATTTGAGGGCAGCAGTTTTTGTCTGTTTAGTTCACAGCTAAACCCCAAGAGCCTAGAATAGTGCCTGGGATATGGCAGGCACTCAGAAATATTTGTTGAACCAAGATGAGATATGCAGCATCTTTTATACAGGTACCATATAAACTTTATAACACGGTTAAGATCCAGCCCGCAGGACACAGTTCCTGGGAAGAATCCAAATTGCTGTCTCACTTCCTATTTGCCTTATATTTTATATTAGAATCATTCTGTGAGATGATCAAGGCAGCTTTATGATGATTAAGGAATATCTCCAAAATCACACAACTTGCTAGAGGAAGAAATAAGTAGCACTAGAACAGAGGTCTTCTCGATTGACCTGATCTGGGTGTAATTGATGTTTTCTTAGCCCCATAAGCCCAAGTTCAAGCAGATAAGTTAATCACCTGATGACTTTTCATTTGCACATTGAGGTAGGACTGTCTCCTGGTTAAGAGGCATGGGCTGAATGACCAGACTTAGGTATGTTTCTTAATGCCTCTGAGCCTTGTTTTCCTTATATGGAGAAAGTGGATACTATGGTATTTGCCTCTCTCCGGTCAGGAGAGAAAACCACTCCAGAAACTTCAAAGAGAAGGCACTTCCCATGGAGAATTGATTACCTGGATGATGGAAGGGCTAAGAAGCCAAATAGGAGGGGGAGGCAACCCAGAGATTAGCTGCATCAGGAAGCCACAGCCGCCCCCTCGTAGGTGTCAGAGCAGGTAGTGATACCAGCTCAGAAGCCAGGGCTAGAGGGAGCTGGATCCATGGAGGAGACCCGGCTGTTCCCAGAGCCACCACCTGTGTCAGAGCAAGAAAGGAGAAATTCCCTCACTTCTTCTCCCTTCCTGCCCATCAGCCTTTACTATTACCTCTTATTGGCTGAACCCAAGAAGCCAAGGAGCCTGAGAAATGTGACACAGAACAGAGCAGGAAAAGGGCAGAGACTGGATCTGGGAGCAGCAAATAGGCCAGCAACCAGCTCAGGACCTCATGGAGCTGCTGTGAGATTTAAGTGAGATATAAGTAAAGTACGTAGCACTGTGCCTGGTATGTAACAGTGCTTAATGAAAGTTACTGTTGTTATTATATATTATAGGCCTTGGACTAGGCATGGGTAATAGAAAAGATACAGATTCTTCCGCCCACAGCAAGTAGCCCATTTTTTAAGCCATGACAGATAATTTGGGCCTCCGGAGTGAAATCTTCTAGTGGGTGTTATCCCACCACGATGGTTCAAATGCCAACCTCAGAGCATGAATATCATCCCCTCAGGCATCAATGATTATGGAGAAAAACAGGCTGATACTGGCTTATAAATGTTTTACTTTCCTAGAATAAAAGGGGTCATTAAAAATCAAAACATTCTTACATGAGACACAAAATGATCTGTCAGTAAAATAGGCATCAGCTCAATCACCTTCCCTGATAAGAGGGTAAGTCAATGAATGTACTGTTTATACAACTGGCTGCATGTCTGATTTTAAAGTATTTGATACTTTCCTAAAAAGGCAGTGGTGTTACTGTTAGAAGTTTATTTTAAAGAAGTTTTCTCAACACACTCTCCCCACACTGCTGACACGGAACCTTGGATGAAGGGGTTCATGTCCCTGATAACGAGCAGAGCCCATGGATGGTGCTAATTAGAGGCCAAGGAATCTTGTCTCTCTATCTCTTCCTTTTTATTCCAGGCCTTGGCATCACAGAATATCAGTGCTGGAACTCAGAAAACACACTAGCATGTTTCACTAAGATGTAGAGACCCCTCTGAAAACAGCAATGCCAAGTACTGCCAATATTTGTTGTTAGTAGAAAGATAGGGCAGAGATTGAGATAGTGACTTGACCACGGCAAGGGGGCCCAACTCCACCAAGGAAGCATCTGATACTCCCCGCCATCTCGTCCTGTCTCCATCTACTGTGGGACATGTAGAAAATAGGCTGTGGGGAAGATTCATACTCTGTGTTTGAAGTAATGCCATCTTAAATATCAGGCATCCTGGAGCATTTTAAGTAGGTAGGAAGGTACCAGAAGGTATAATCTGTATCTTCCATACAATGACCAAATGAAATAGCTGAGAGCTTTAAATTCATCTCTAAAAGAGCACGAATGAAAATGTTATTTTATACAGAGAAATAAAGGGAAAGATGGAGTGAGGCTCCCAAAATTACAGGTAAAATTGAGCTAAATTAATAACCTCTTTCCTATACAAAGTGAATTGGCTTGATGACTCAATGACTCAGAAGTCACCATAGGTTTAAGACAATGGAATGGCTTTGCCATTCTCAATGCTAATCAAAAACCTCTCAAAAAGGAGAGTTCCTGAGCACAACAGATTTCATTCTGATACTGTTTCCTGGTTCTGTCTTTTTGGTCCCCATTATAAGTGATATCACTGTTCCCACTAGTTAGGCATGAGGTACTGCCAACCCATAATTACAAATCCCCCCACACCGAGCCCCTGGGCCAGCACTCTGTTACATCGAGCTGTCAGTGGGTTTCATCTCCAAATTGTAATGGCATTATTTGCTTTATTTAGGCTTGGGTGATACAGGATGGATGCCCTTCTAGAAAAGCATGTGCATTTAAGATGGCAAAGCAAGAATGATGTATACAGGGTACAACTCCTTAGTCTGTCAAAGACCTGGCAGAACCTCTCTGGGAAAACGAATTGCAGCCAGTTCCTTCCAGTGCTTGGAGATGAACTATTGGCATCTCTGCCAGCTATCATAAGATACAATCTGCCAACCATAAGAGAAGAGGAAACCAGATTCCTCATTCTCAGCATTTGTACATGCCTGATAATGCTAAGTTTCTCGTGAACCAATTATTCAGATTTGAAAGTCCCCTTGACAAACATTCACCATTTTCCCTTTGATCGCTACAAAATCACATGACCTTTCTGAACCATTTAAGATGCATACAAAAATAATTTGTATCCCACAGCCATGCTGATATAGATGCTGTGAATGTCAGGTCTGTGATGCCCTCGAGTTCTCATAAAGGGTAGAGATGCAGGCTGCTAATTCGATGGGAAAGGTGAGGAAAGGGCCTGCCCCAACATGGGAGGCCTTTTGCCTGAGTTCAAGAGTTGTCCTGTCACTGACTGTTCTCCCTACTCCCCTTGTGCTTCTTGCTCCCCTGTCCCCTCTCCCTGATCCTCCTCCCATTCATCTGAGAACTGTACTGGACTCAACTGCTCATCCACCAAAGTTGGCAGCACCAATGTTAAGGAAAGTGGTACGGTGTGGAGCGTGTCTCCCTATGAAACCCAGAGTCCTCAGAACATCCCTGGGTTCTCCCTGGGAGAGGCCCCAATTCAATCCTGTCGGATCATCAAGGCCAGTAGTTATCAGTAAGGATGATTTTTCCCACAGGGGAAATTTGAGAATGTCTGGAGAAATTTTTGATCATCACAACTGGGGGTAGGGAGTGCTACTGGCATCTAGTGGGCAGAGACCAGGGATGCTGTTAAACGTCCTACTATGCACAGGACAGACTCCCACAAGAAAGACTTGCATGACCCAAAATGTCAATAGTGCCAAGGTTGAGAAATTGTGATCTAGGTCTTAATCAAGGTGTGCAAATGAGAGAGTTCAGGCAAGTATCTCTCTCTTCCAATTGGTACAAGCCCTGCACAGAAGCTACACCCCATGCAGGAGCTCTGTTTAGGCCCTGCATTTGCCTGATTCAGCAGATCACACTTTAATAACGTAATTCAGTTCTTCCTCATTTTTTTAATGTTATTTGGGCCCTTTAATACAATTTGGCAAGCTATTATAGTTGTTACAGCTGCTAGTTTCGCCCTCAATACTGATTTCACTTATGACCTCAGCTGGAATAAGATTTAAAGTTTGAGATGATGTAAGTGAATAAGGATTATTAGATTTATTCGTATGGCAATTTAAATAAGAAACTGCCTGGCTTAGAATAAGTGGTAAATGAAAAATGCTAGTGATTTATAGACCTGTCCACTTTAAAGATTTATATGATGTGTGGGATGATTAAGTAAGAGACAGGCCTGATTATATGAAATATGTAATTTTTGTAAATGCAATATTGGAAGCAAGCTGCTAAACAGTGCTGCATAGCAATTTTTATTACACGATTATCGTAAACTGGGATGCAGAGTCGTGCGATTTACATATGGAGCCCTTGCTCTAATTCTTTATAGCTGAATAGAAGTGTGTTCATAGGCAATGCATCTAACTTCAGCCCCAAAACATCAGTCAAGTCGGTACCCCAAAAGGCAAGGCAGGCTGGGGATTTCAGACCTGACTCAGTGACTGCCCGGCCTGAGTGATTCTTTCTTTTGTAAGGGACTCGGCTACATTGTTCAGGTAGCAGCAGCCAAACTTGTGAGGTGGAGTTTGTCCTATTTTATTGACACACTTTGGTGAAAATACTCATGACTCCAAAGTTCTACAATCAGAAAGAGAAATGCAAGGGACTGTGATGTAGTTTCCTTTCTCCATTTTGAATCCTACTCTTACTTGAAAACTCTGAGGGCTCAGAGGTGATTCACCCACATCTCAGGTTACTTCCCTTTCCAGGAGCCCCAGGAGCCTGTGGAGAGAGTTGAGGTCCAGTGCTTCTCCGAGGCTTTGTACACAGCTCCAAAGTCAGCCAAGGGATTGCTCTGGAGGAATGAACAGTGGTTCGAGTCTTCTCTCTCATCAGTGGGGAATATGTAAGAAATACTGTTCATATTTAAATTATTTTCACAGCTGCTTGGTACAAACAAAAAACAAAATAAAACCAAACACCTATCCTAGGCAAACACACAGTCCTGAGTAGCAGTCATATTTCTTCCACAATTGATGTTGGACCTTGGGTAAACTGTCCACTTCTGTAAACTCAGGGCTACAGCTTCTATATCCACTTCTCAGGGTGGGTATGAGGTGCTAAATGGGGTAACTGAAAGGAATGCCCTGTGTGAAGCAAAGGGCAACCTATAAATGCAAATAGAAAAGGAGGCTCAGAAGACAAAATGGGGGCTTCCCTGGTGGTGCAGTGGTTAAGAATCTGCCTGCCAATGCAGGGGATATGGGTTCGAGCCCTGGTCCGGGAAGATCCCACATGTCACGGAGCAACTAAGCCCGTGCACCACAACTACTGAAACCTGCGTGCCTAGAGCCCATGCTCCGCCACAAGAGAAGCCACCACAATGAGAAGCCCCTGCACTGCAACGAAGAGTAGCCCCCGCTCACTGCAACTAGAGAAAGCCTGCGCGCAGCAGTGAAGACCCAACGCGGCCAAAAATAAATAAATAAATTTATTTATTTTTTTTAAAAAGACAAAATGGAGGCCAAAGCGAAGCAGGAAACACCTTCATTCAATAAATATCCATGGGCCTCCCTGGTGGCGCAGTGGTTGGGAGTCCGCCTGCCGATGCAGGGGATACGGGTTCGTGCCCCGGTCTGGGAGGATCCCATGTGCCGCGGAGCGGCTGGGCCCGTGGGCCGTGGCCGCTGGGCCTGCGCGTCCGGAGCCTGTGCTCCGCAACGGGAGAGGCCACAACAGTGAGAGGCCCGCATACCGCAAAAAAAAAAATAAATAAAAAAAATAATAAATAAATAAATAAATAAATATCCATGGGGGCCCTTCGAGCAACCAAGAGGAGCAACCCAACCTGGGGGGAGCTTAGGGCTGAGTTTGGGGGTTATCTAAACTCTGCAGTGTTTACACAAGAGATTAAGTGCTGAGGAGGAGTATAATTCAGCTGGGGAGGTGGGAAGTGTGGGGTAGCAAAGTAGAAAACTTCACAGAATAAATAGCGTTGAAACCAGCTCTTGCAGAATGTAGAATTAAACAAACAGAGAAAGGAGACTCCTAGTCCATCCAGATGTGTGACCACGCTGGCCCTGAGACCACTGAAAGGAGGTGGAGAAAATGACCAACATGCAGTTGATTTGCTATCAGGAACCAGGAACACATGTATAGTCAAGCTTTGTGGAGGAGAGTGCGCAGTGACACAATGTTCTGCAGATCTAGAAACTTCCAAAGCTGGCAGGGATCAGAAACTCTTAAAAGTCCAACCTCATGTTGAAATTTAATATCCTTCATTAAAAATGTGGAATTTTTTGGCTTCCCTGGTGGCACAGTGGTTGGGAATTCTCCGGCCAATGCAGGGGACACGGGTTCGAGCCCTGGTCCAGGAAGATCCCACATGCCACGGAGCAGCTAAGCCCGTGCGCCACAACTACTGAGCTTGCGCTCTAGAGCCCGTGAGCCACACTGCTGAGCCTGTGTGCCACAACTACTGAAGCCCGCGAGCCACAACTACTGAGCCCGTGTGCCACAACTACTGAAGCCTGTGCACCTAGAGCCTGTGCTCCGCAATGAGAAGCCACCGCAATGAAAAGCCCGCACACCGCAACAAAGAGTAGCCCCTGCTCGCTGCAACTAGAGAAAGCCCGCGTGCAGCAACGAACACCCAACACAGCCAAAAATAAATAAAATAAATACATTTTTTTAAATGTGGAGTTTTTAACAGATTATAACAACTGTACTCACACCACTCTTTCTCTGATATAATGTTTGTACCATTTACTGATCAAGTATAATTCTTTTCTACTTTTAATGTGGCCATGGATTTTTAATAACTAATCAGAATTCCCCAATATAGTGATTTTTAATAAGTATTTTTCTTTCATTTAAACAGTAAATGCTTTGATCCAGGATCCTGATAAACTGATTATTATTTCTGAAAGACTCACGTTGCCCATCTTGATTAAATGTGATGGCGTAAAGAAAGACAGGATCTTATTTATGCCAAATGAATTGATTTTTTTAAATTCAAAAAAATGTATCTAATCTTTTAGCTCTGGATTTCTTTTAATAACCTTGGAATCTTATGCCCAGCAAAAGGAACCCAGGCTGTCAAATTATGGCTATTCTCACTCAGAAAAGAGAAATATTTTTAGTTGCTAACTGGAGACATTGTCGTGGAGCAAAAAGTATAGGTCAAGAGAGAGAAGAGCAAATTAAATAGTAAGGTGCATTTGTTTCTTGGAACTTTATCAGCACTCCTTTTTTCAAAGCCTATTTATCCAACAAAGGTAGGTTTTAGATTTATTTCCTAATTACTACATTAACAGATTCCCTAACATTTTCCTGATCAGTTTTATGAGTTGATTAATAAGGCAGTCATGGTTTGGGAAAGCTTTTCTGTACCACTTGATATTGATGTCATCTATAAAAAGATGGCCAACCGAGCACCTGATATCCAGGAAAGTCAGATTCAAAAACTGCAGTCTTAGAAAGATAATGGAATGACCATGACCTCAAGTACTTTGAGCCGAATAGCAACTGTCAACTCCTGATAGCAGTATTTGACCTCAGAGGCAGGTGACAGAAACCAACCTGAAACAGCCATTTTCTCAAATTCTGTTCAGGATAGTAAACCACGTTGGGAGAAAATCACCCACCTGAGTAAGGAAGCCTCTTGTAATCAATAACCTAGAAACAGGCACCATGATTTGGGTAGAAAGTATCAAAGTCCCAGGGATTCTGGGATGCTGGAAGTTTGTTACTCTGGATCAAGTGCCTACTAAATTATCACAGAATTTTTGCTTTCCGTGGTTGATATTGTTTTGCTTTCTTTTGATTTATTTTTAATTCTTCTCAAGGAAATGGTAACATACATAAAAGTAGAGAAAACATTATTAAATATCCCTACCTACCCATCATGGAGTTTCAATAATTACTGACTCAGGGCTACTTTTGTTTCATCTATAATCAGACATCATATCGTTTCACCCACAAATTTTAACTAAATACTTATGTGCATGTCTCTAAAATACTTAAGTACACATTTCTAAAAATAAACTTTAAAAAACCCACAAATCCAAAACCATTATCACCACTGAAACATTAACAATAATTATTTAATTTCATCAAATATCCACTCAGTGTTCATTTTTCCCAGTTGTCTCCTAAATGCTCTTTACAGTTTGTTCGAATTGTCCACATAAGGTCCATATGTTGCAGCTGGTTGCCATGGCTCTTGTGTCTTCTTGAGTCTATAGGTCCCTGTCTCCCCACTTTAATTTTCCTGGCCATTCACTTATTGAAGACACAGAGTCATTTGTCCTAGAGTTTCCCACATTCTGGGTTTTGCCCTCTGTGCCCTATTATTTTCTGAGAAGTGGTGGTTAGATTGAGCCTGATTAGATTCAGGTTTGATTTTTTGACAAGACCACTTTATTAGACGTGTCATGTACTTCCATCAGAATCGTCATGGTATCTGGTTGTCTTTTTCTGTGATGTTAGTGGTCACTGATGATCGATGGTCTCTGTTAATAAAGGGTGTTTAGAGAAAAGCGCTGAACCAAAACATTCAGAAGGTTTTGTTTAAAAAAAAAACCAATAAAAATAATTTTACTCTGTGCCAGGCACTGTGTTTTGCAGCACACAGTGCCTCATTTAATCACTAGGACACCCCTATGAGGTGGTGCTGGGGGAGGATTTGAACCCAGTTAGTCTTCCTCCAAAGCCCATTCTCTTAGCTGCCACAGAAACAAATCACCTTGCGGGTCCCATGGGCTACAAAAGGAGAAGCCCTTGCACCTTAGGTAGTATAAATAATTAAAAGAAGTGAGGGTAAACCGCAACCAAAAAATGGTTGAATCTTTAAAAACACAGTATACATTTGTTCTTTTAAAGATAGATCATAGCACCAAGTAACTTTATTAACTGGCAAACACAGTCATTGAAGGGGCATATCATCTGATAGTAGATGAGAGTTCAGCTAGAGTCACAGTGTCATCGTGGTATAGACACAAAAGAGGCAGAGGGGTTTTGGACAGCCTTCCTTGAATAGGGCTGAAATAGCAGTTTGCATGTCACCAAAATGACTAGATGCTATGATGTGCTGTTTAAAGTCAGCTCCACCCTTTACACAAATCAACTTAGAGTTATGTTACCCACTCTCAGTGTGCAAGTGTTGCCAAAATTAGAGTCATTTCATTAATCTCCCATGCCAGGGAGAGGTGGCTATATATCACTTCAGGTTACATTGACAGGAAGACAATAACATTACATTTCCACAGTGCATCAAATAGCATTTCTCTCAATTCATTTGCTAGCAGAGTCTCTATAAAAATGCCTTATAACTAAAGTATGTCTATCTTTTAGTCTTCAGTAAGACTGGCTTCCAGATAAACATTTTAGTTTTTAATATAAAGGAAGAAAAGTATGGAAGCTTCGCTTCCAATGACATCTGTAAACAAATAAAAAGATTAATATATATTTTTAAAGTGCTTGTCTCATTCCCACCAGGGAGAAGAGAAGGAAAGGGGGGGGGGGAAAGGAAGGAAGGAAGAGAGGAAGGTGAGGGAGGGAGGAAGTCTTAACAGTATTTAGGATGCTGGCTTTTTTTTTTTTTTACAGTATTTAGGAAATGTAGATAGGTGTCCAAAACAAAGCTAGGTAACAAGATAAAAAGTGATGCTTTATCATTTCAATTTATTTTTGAAAATAAAATGACCAAGCAAATTCAAAATTCCTTCTTCTTCCTATGTCTTCGTTTCTCACAGCTCACTTTAAATAAGCAGTGCACTTGTTTAGGATTCTAATTCGAGACCCTGGATAACTTACAAGCTCTAACGGAGTGCCCTCAAGTTCCCGAATAGCAGTTATTAACAAGCAACTGTCATGGTAGAGATTTCTGTAAACTATTCTCTGAAACAGTATTCCTTCCCAGTTATTCTTAAAAGCAATTTAAAATCAATCATGTTTGATAGAAGGATTGTTTTTTAATAGAGTAAGGCATTATTAAAAATAGGAACGGGATCTCAAAGAATGCATTGTAAAATAAAAATCGGAGGCAAGAGATCAGCCTCATGGGCTTGTGCTATCACCATTTTACTGTTGTTTCTACAGCCCAGAAGTCTTTACATTACTCAGGTCCACGTATTTGGTTCTTTCATCTCACATAACTCATTATGCTACCAGGTGTTTCTGTAACAATTTATTAAATGTTACTCCTTGCCAACAGTTCTGCTGCTCTGTGAGGCAGCTTTTGTGTCTTAACCCCAAGAACTATTTCATGTCACAAGGTTGTGAACATACACTTCGATAACATTAAATGTCTCCTAACTGTGCGCTGAAGATACCATTCAGGGAGTAAAGGGCTCGCAAACAACACAACAGCCAAGAAAACAAAGCCGAGCTGGTTCAGACCGCGGGGCGCAGACCAGTCGCTGCAGACAAAGGAGGGCCGATGCTCCCCTGGCGCATGCGCTGTGCCAGCAGGATCAGGTGGCGCCCGGCAATGAAGTTGAAACAGCACCGCCAGGCTGCAGTCTGCCAGACCTGGGTACAAATGCTGCTCTGCTACTCACTAGCTGTGTGGTTTGGGGCAAGTGGCGTAATCGCTCTTAGCCTCAGGTGCCACCTGGTAAAGTTACTGTGAGGACTAAAGAGAAATACGTGTATAGCTTCTTGTTACGTGGTAGATGCCCAATAAATGGTATTCGTTATTACCACACACCTTCATAGCTCTAATCATCATCCCAAATATGTAAGGGACATCATGCAACATTGCTGTCTGTAGACTGATCATGTAGAAAACTAAATTGAAAGATAAATAATACCCATCCCTCTTTCAGAAATTCTTTTAGAATTTGGAACGTCTGAAAATGGAGTCGTGTAAGTGGGTTGTCCGCCCTTGTGCTTTATCTTGCCTTTGTATTCACTACTCTCTTCCTCTGTTCAAACAAGAACAGAAATTCAAATCTGTGGGTGTACTAAAAGAGCACAGGTCTTTAAAAAGCATCATGGGTGAGTGGAGCAAACTATTCAGCTGCAAAAAAATTCTATATATAGAGCTCTGAACTCAGAGCCACCCAAAATTTCATTCTAACCTTAACATTCTGAATTAATCAATCCATCCTAAATCAACACTTCAGAGGCTGACATAGAAGCCAAATATAATACTTCCCACATACCATCCGCTTTGGAATGTTGTTCAAATATTGATGAGTTTCGAACTCAGTGTGTCAGTATAAAGATATTATAGGCTACATCCGAAAGCCAGAGTTGATGGGGGTGGGGGGAGGAAGGGTCAAAGACAGATACTTTCTATACACATTTCCTTTCTGAAGCTATATGGGAATGTCAAATAATATCACAGATTACTCATCTTACTTTTTTTCCTCCCCAGGAAAGGATATTTCTGGGACTGTAAAAGTCTGTCTGCAAACTGACCTACCCTGAAGACAGCAAAAATATCTAAGAAAATTAAAATACAACAGTGCATTCCAGGTCCAAAAATACACACAGACATTTAGCTAGCCCCAAAAAAAGAAAGGAAAAAAAACCAAAAAAACAAAACAACCTATTGCAAAGAAAGGTATTTTCCTGGGAAAATTCTGCCTCTGAGGATAATGGTCAGGGATTTTTCCGTATCTTGCTATTCCTTAAACATGGGCCTGCCAAATACTGTCATTCCCCTGCTGCAGTTACTAACACACACACACTCACTCTCTCTCTCTCTCTCTCTCTCTCTCTCTCTCTCTCTCTCTCTCTCTCTGCCCTGGACAGGTCTAGTCTTAGCTGGACCCATAGCAAAAGGAGTCATGTATTCTACCGACTTCCCAGGAAGGCTAATGAGAAGGACCTGTATTTATGCTTGGTGAGGTTGACATGGACTATAAGAGGAAACATCCAGGCATGGATGGTCTGGTAAGCTCAGACAAATATTTGTAATTAACACAAGATTAAGTGTCAGTAGTTTATATTTGGAGAGGAGGTGGGTAGGAGGGAGAAAACAACCACAAGATGTAGGAAAGTTCAGGAAATGTAAAACAACCCGGGAAGCACGTGCCCCTTTCAGAAGACGGGCATTGTCCTCCTCTGTTGTGTCCAGGGTTTCAGACAGCCTCCACCGCATACAGTACTTAAGAACCACCAGATGGAACTAAAAGAACGGTGGAGCTGTTGCAGCATTTTCCCATAGGCTGCATGGGTGCCGAGGTAAGTGCCTGGAGTGGTTGTTACCTCTGGGAAATCTGCCTAAGTGGGCCCAGGAAGTCACCACCTCCTACATCTAGCCCTCAGCTCATCAGTCCTTAATTGTTAGTTCTGTACCAAGTTGTCCTCTTCAGTCTGTCTGGTAAAGAGCCCCTGAGGTTTCTCACAGCACGCCTCCAGTAGCCCATCACTTACCCACATCCAAGCTTAATCCAGGGGCCTTAAGGAAGCCCTAGGTTCTCTGGTCAGGACCAACCTCACCTATGGGTCTGTCCAGGTATGATTTTAAGGTAATATGAGTAGTTTCCTCCCCCACCTTCAGTGCACCTCACTCATCTGCCCCGGCTAAATGCTTCATAAAGTCGTATGTTTGAGTCGCCCTGTCCAGAAGCTTCCTTTAAGATGAAAATACATTAAGGCAAATTTTTAAAAAGCATTTTAGCTATGTCAGTTCTCTGAGGAAATGGGAGGCTGGGGGAGAGGGAGGAAGGAGAGCTGCCTACGGAGGCGTGATCTAGTGGGGCACCCAAGAGAGGCTCTGGGCAACCCAGGAGAGCGGGGAGCTCGGAGCTGAAAGAATGGGTTCGGGTGACAGGTGATTAAAAGGAACTGCAAGTGTGAGAATTAGGGCAGACGGGAGGCCACATTTCTCCCGTCTCTTCATTTTAGCCCCTAGCTAAAGTCCAGAAGCCTCTGGAATACATTGAGCAAGCCCCTTATAGAGATTTCCATTCTCCCACAACTGGTCTGTTCTCAGTGATCTAAAACGGGTTGGTAAACTATGACCCACAGGCCAAATCTGGTTCAACATCTGTTTTGCCCCTATGAGCTAAGAATGGTTTTTTTTTTCCATTTTTTAATGATGGGGGATAAAATCAAAAGAATAATGACACATAAAAGTTATATGAAATTCAGATTTCACTACTCATAAGTTTTATTGGAATACAGACACTCTCATTTGTTTACATATTTTCCGTTCTCAAAACCTAATATATTTATTATCTAGCCCTTTACAGAAAAGGGTTTTGGATCCCTGATCTAGATCATGGTTAAGGGCATGAGCTCTGAGGCCAGTGGTCCAGGTGGCTTCACTGACACTGATTAAATTCTCAGGCAAGTCATTTACTTCCCTTTTCTGAATAATGGGGACCAATTCTTGGAGAGTGAGGGTAAGAACCAAACTAAGTGCTTTGCCCAGAGTCTGGTGTATGGTAAGCATTCAATAAATGTTAGCTACTTTTGTTTTAATGTGATTGGACACTGGCACATAATAGTATTCTTCCACGCCTCCCTGTCCTCCATTCCAGGTTTAGAATACATTTGTTCTTGAACAAGACTCTGGAAAGTCATTCAATTCGGTATAGCCGCCACTACCAAAAGATTTCAGGAAAAGCAATTACATAACAGGAGTTGACAGTCATTTTGCACCAACAACTAACCCCTAGAAATTCAACCTTCTACTTATTCCCCATTACTTAAGTAAAAGCAAATAAAAATCATAACCACTTTAACAGAAAAAGTTAATTAGGGCAGAGAAGTGATATGACTCACAAATAATTCTAACAAAGTTACACCGACTCGGGCAACATGAGCTGAAATGAATCACTGCTTAAAGAGCTCTCTCATCTTGGCAAAAGCAACCAGCTGGAAGTTAGGCATCTTGGGGTAGAAGCTTGTTGCTTCAAGAATTTCCAGTTTTGTTTTGTTTTTTTTTTTGCTGTACACGGGCCTCTCACTGTTGTGGCCTCCCCTGTTGCGGAGCGCAGGCTCAGTGGCCACGGCTCACGGGCCCAGCCGCTCCGCGGCATGTGGGATCTTCCCGGACTGGGGCACAAACCTGTGTTCCCTGCATCGGCAGGCGGACTCTCAACCACTGTGCCACCAGGGAAGCCTCAAGAATTTCCAGTTTTTAAAGGTGCTCTTTGGTGTATCATCTGAGGCATATGTGAAAGATTAAAGAACAAATGTTGGAAGGAACAAAGCTGAGAGTACTTGACGGTAAAAAGGAAACGGGAGACTTATTGAGGGGGCGAAATGAAGAGGGTCAGCCCCTGATGCAGGCAGATGGGTTACACTGCCTTCCGCCAGATGCTGACCTCGTAAGAACCACCAAACACTGCGATGGAAGTGGAATGGCCTTAACTTTCCAGGCGTCTAGGCTTTGGGTTAAAATAGGAGAGTGCGGAACAGAATTCTAAAGACCTGGGTCAGTTAACCATTTCGTGAATTCTAACAAGAAATGTGCCAGGCCGTCTGCTGAGTATTTTGTATGCATTATCACATTTAACCCATGCAATCCATTTAGGTAGGCTGCCTTGGCTACATTTTACAGATGAAGAAACTGAGGATTAGGAAAATCACACAACTTTCTAAAAATCACACCCCTAAGCAGTAAAACCGGAAATTTTTTAATTTAAACTTTTTGACTTAGAAGTACCTACATGTGTAACTATAAGGTGTATAGTGAAAAATAAGCAAATAAATCTCCTTTCTTCCCTCCCCCAATGGAGGAAACTGCTACTGCTTAGTTTCTTTTGGATTCATCCAAAGAAATTTCATACATTAACAAACGTGTGCGCACATGATCTTTCACTCATACAGGGTAGAAGAGTAAACACACTGCCCTATAGCTATTTCTCCCCCTCAACCCTGAATAATATTTTTTAGAGAACTTTCTGTGTCCGTGTATGTAGAGCTGAAACCTGAACCACACTACCCAGCGCCCAAACATGTGCTGATGACCATTTTGCCAGATCGCCTCTGGGCACCAGTGAGGAGGTAAGCTGAAGGCATGGATGCCAACCTCAGTGTCTGGGCTTGTAGGGGGAAATTCTCATTGAGCATTTGCTGTTTCTAGGGTGTGGTGGTAAATCCAAAAAAAAAAAAGGAGCAAGACCTAGTCTTTTTGTCCATTCATTTGAAGTTGAGAAGCGTGTATCTGCTATCAGTCATGCACTCAGGGAGTTACCCAGCACAGACGGAAAGTCACTGAGGTTCAACGGGAGAAATCTGGGAAGGTGAGAACCATTCAGAAAGAAAGGGAGGAAATGCAGTTGGGAAAGGGAATGGCATGAGGAAAGGTGAGGCCGGTGGCTGGGAGGTGGGTTTGAAGGCCCACAGGGAAGATAGAGCCAGGGCAGGTGGAACCAGCTTTTTGGCCATGGTGTGACCACACACTGTGGCTTGTGGGATGTACTGGAAGTACTTTGTTAATAATAGCAGAAGGAGTCTCAGCTTTGTCTCTGCTTAAAATACTAAGCCAGCTTCCAACTGCAGTTATTTTATAGGAGGTTTATACCCTGCTCCCAGTTCAGGTAGAAATCATTTGAGAAGCTTTTCCACTACTCTTCCTAAGGCTGAGAGCCCCACCTTGCCCCAGATATTCTGAAGGTGTATTGGGGGAGCGGCATACTGATATTCCACATCTAGCTCGAAGAGGCCTACCCCAGTGTTGCCCTGCTTCACTAGAAGTGTGGTGAGAGCTTCCTTGAGTGCAAGCGAGAAACTGCATCATCTGCGATCCATAGACGGTTTGGGGAGATTGTGGACCCCGAAATCATTTGCAAATAATGAAGGTTAGAGCTACAGCTTCCATCAGATTTTTGACAGAGACTCTAGATCTGCCCGGATTTTGCACCTAAAGACTCTTTTTGATGAAATAGAATAGAAAATATCAAAGGGTAAAGATATGATGGATGTATTTGTTCACTGGGCATATTTATACAGGTGTGAGTTTCCACATAAAATGGGTTTCTCATACTGAGTCATGGTCTAAAAAGTTTGAAATCCAGAATCTGCTCTAGAATATGCTACTTTCCAGAATACAGCAACCTATTCCTGAGAAATCCAAGCAACCGGACCATGCCCAGGTATGCAGACCTCACATTCAAAGGAAGTTAAACCTCTTTAGGAGAGCCACACATCATGAAGGCCAAGAATAGAAGGAAAAGCCACGATTGGTGACTAAGAGCACTGAGGGAGTACGTGGGGACACCATACCTCAGGGCTGGGTGACAGAGAGTTGGCATCTAACAAGGCAGCATTGGTAATTCAGGCCATCCAACAAGACAGAAATAAATGGGGCCCCTATCCATATCTAGCTTATGTGCAGCTCTTGTTGATTTGAATTTGACACAGGTGGGCCGGCCTCCCTGGGCCTCCAGCTCCAATGTGCAGAGGAATCACCTGCATGATTGTCAAACATGGATTCCTGAGCCCTATCTCCAGATATTCTGACTCAAGACAGGGAAGGGAGAGAGGGAGATGATAATAGTTCACAGCCCACCCATACCTGGAAACCACTGGAAAAACAAAACATTCCATTTCCATGATGACAGGGCAATTTCCATCTGTCCCTAAGTATGCATTAGGCAACAGTAAGGAACTAGGAGGGCTCTGGGCACTGATAGTTTTTTAAAAATATATCTTAGGGCCTTGGGTTAAGGAGCATGTTAATGAATGTGTGTGTGTGTGTGTGTGTGTGCATGCATGCATGTGTGCGTGCCACTATCTGCCTAACTAATATGTGTCTTAAACCATAGTTGGTTCTTTTGACAGATGAAGTGTGTGTGTGTGCATGTGTGTAATTAGGAAAAGCAGGGAAATGGGGGAATTGGGAGAGGGAGATGACAAATGGATAAAGGCACATACATCCCTTCCTCTCCTATAACATTTCTGGAGCAAGATTAGATTTTCTCTATTCTTCTACAATTAAAAAAGGATAGTGGGGGCTTCCCTGGGGGCGCAGTGGTCGAGAGTCCGCCTGCCAATGCAGGGGACATGGGTCCGTGCACCGGTCCAGGAAGATCCCACATGCCGCGGGGCGGCTGGGCCCGTGAGCCATGGCCACTGAGCCTGCGTGTCCGGAGCCTGTGCTCCGCAATGGGAGAGACCACAGCAGTGAGAGGCCCGCATACCGCAAAAAAAAAAAAAAAGGATAGTGATGTGAATGAGGTCAGGGAGTTCCTCGGAGGCCCTTTCTTAAATAGTAGCAGGTGGAGTAACAGTCACAGAGCAAGATAGTGGAGTGTCAGATCAGGACAAGGAGATCACATATCCAGGGCTGACATGAACAAGAGCAGAGAGACGGCCACTATCTGCCTAAAAATATGTGACTTAAACTATAGTTGGTGGGCCTCCCTGGTGGCGCAGTGGTTGAGAGTCCGCCTGCCGATGCAGGGGATACGGGTTCGTGCCCCGGTCTGGGAGGATCCCATATGCCGCGGAGCGGCTGGGCCCGTGAGCCATGGCCGCTGAGCCTGCGCATCCGGAGCCTGTGCTCCGCAATGGGAGAGGCCACAACAGTGAGAGGCCCGCATACCGCAAAAATAAAAAAAAATAAAAAAAATAAAAATAAAAAAAACTATAGTTGGTTCTTTTGACGTATCACGAAATAGAGAAACAAACTTTAGGATTCATTGTACAGTAGAGGAACTAAAGGTCAGCTATGGTAAATTATTTGTCCAAGGCCATATGTGTGGAGCCAAGACTTGAACTCAAATCCTCTTTGATGAATATATTTGACCTACACTGTTAATTACAAGTGTGAATGGCTGGCTGGCCACATATGTAAAAATAAAGCTAAGACCAGCACTTAACAGTACAGTGCATACCTGGAGCATGGTAGGCACTCAATTATTTGTCAAATAAATTACTGTCTTCTTTAAAAGATACACAGTGTTGGTCAGATGGCTGTGAAGGGCCCAAGTCTAGCACCTGATGGCTTCTTAGTGAAACATGGCTGGTAATCAAACAAGCTGTATTGATCCCTTATTTATGTGCTCAGAACAATAATAATAAAGCTAACACTTTCAAGGTGCTGGGCACTTGCTTTACATATATTAACTTAATCATTACAACAAGTCGATGAGGCAGGAACTGTCATCACCATTTTACAGAGGAGGAACCTGAGGCCCAGAGAGGTGAACTAACACAGGCCCTTTCTTCACAGAACTTGTAATAAAATTTTGAGAACAAGTGAATTCTAACTTACGCCTGTTGGGTGGGATTTCTTAGTGCAATAGGAATTAAGGATTATTAGGGTAATAAGGGTTAGCCCTTCGGAAAAATCATTATAAGCTGCAGAACTGGAGGAAAGCTTGTGGTGGGAGTGAGATTATTTGCATCTTAAAATACAGGCAAGCCTGAGGTAGGAGAGGGAAGCATAAGGGATAAGGGAAACAGCATAAAGGAAGGCACAGGGGCCAGGATGCAGAGGGGATGCTCAGTGAGCCTTCCTGCCTGGGATGGAGTCTGTACATTAGGGATTAGTGAGGAGTTAGTTTGGATAATAGTTGGTGGAGTCAGGTTATAAAGGACTTACACCAGGCAAGGGAATTTGGCTGATTATTTAAGAAGCATGTCTGTCGTCTTGAGTAGGAAATAGCCCAGCAAGGGCTATAGAGGATATTAGCTTGGCAACATCCTGTAAGAATGAAAGAGGGACTTCTCTGGTGGTGCAGTGGTTACGAATGCGCCTGCCAAGGCAGGGACACGGGTTCGAGCCCTGGTCTGGGAAGATCCCACATGCCTCGGAGCAACTAAGCCCATGCACCACAACTACTGAGCCTGAGCTCTAGAGCCCGCGAGCCACAACTACTGAACCCACGTGCCACAACTACTGAAGCCCACGCATCTAGAGCCCATGCTCCGCAACGAGAGAAGCCACCACAATGAGAAGACTGCGCACTGCAATGAAGAGTAGCCCCCGCTCGCTGCAACTAGAGAAAGCCCGCATGCAGCAACGAAGACCCGATACGGCCAAAAATAAAAACAAATAAATTTATTAAAAAAAAAAAAAGAGGGCAGCAGCTTGAATGCCAGGAGATCAATATGGCAGCAGCTACATTAAGCCAGGCCTGGAGGCAGTAGAAATGGAGAAAAGAAGACACATCTGTGAGACTGTGTTATTAAAAAGTGAGTAACCATGCTGAGTTCACCTGTCAGCCAGGCCCTGTGCTAAGAACCTGAGAGCTCATCTTGTGGCATTGGCACAGCAACCCTGACAGCAGGGGTATTATTGTCCCCATTCTGAAGAAGAGAAAACCAAGGTCCTGACTCCGGAGCTTGTGCTCATAATGACATGAACAGGCTCTGGCAACAAATAGATGTCTCAACTTCTTAGCAGGAATGACTGCTTTGAATGGCTTCAAATCCAGTTGAGGGCAGGGAGGCAGTTGGAGGTGATGGATCCTGTTTGGGGTTAGTTGGGTCTGAGCTTACAGTGCATTTGTGCAGAGTTTAAAATACTAGATGAAGAACAGAGCTCATCTCTGAGCATTGAGTCCAGCTTAAAGATGGTGACTGTGCCTAGAACGGCCCTGGAAGCCTTCCTTGACCATGCTTAAGCTTTGCATCCAAAAATTTCATTTGATCTATATGACAGTCCTAGAAGTGAGTATTGCTTAGTCCCTGTGAAAGGTAACACACTGCAACGTCAGAAGCTAGCCAGTAGAGAATCTGGGTTAGACCCCAAACACTTCCTATTCCAGAAGCTGCACGCATCAGGACATACGCTGGCTGGACTAGAAATGAGCGATCCTTTCTCTGCTCCCTTCAGGGACTTTTCACTGCAGGCTGCGGATTAAAAGGAGTCAGAAAACAGAGTAGCCAAAAACACACCTTTTCTGGAAGAATTCTGGCTTTCTGATCCGGGTGTAGTCAAGAGAAAGTCTTACTAAAGCAGCATTGTGCAGAAAACTGTATGTGTAAATTTTCTTCCCTTCTATTGAACATTCTCATTCCATGATTAAACAACAGCTCTTTTAAAATGTAGACAGCATAAACTGTGACAGATTTGTCCCTGTCTTGCAAGTATTACCCCTTCAGGAGCCTTTGGATCATCTGGAAAAGTAAGTTTGCCAATCCACCAGCAGATGTCTCTGTTTTTCCTAAATGAATAGCGCTCTCACCGTTCTCAGCCACTACATTTCAGAACCAATTAAAGAAAACCCTTTCTCAACTTGTCCCCAGAGATCCCAACACGCTTTTGTCTAAAAGCAAAGAATTTCCTTCCTCAATTTTTAAATGAGAAATACAATGAGTTAGTGTCTATATCTCCTAAAAAATCAGCATTCAAGTCTCATTTGCCCATATCTAGTAAATCTTATAAAACCAAGATTATACTAAAGAATATGCTATCCTCAACTTTAGTCCTTACTATAAGTCCTACTCATTGGCAAATTTTGCTACAATTGGCAGAAGTAGCTTAAGGAACGTAGATTCATCCCAAGGATAAAAGTTGAAATTCTGGGCTCTCAAAAGATTCTGAATGGACCACCTTTTGTTAATAATTTTTTAAAAAGCCCAGCTTGAGTAGAGATGGAACACCCTCTTTTAAAAGTCCCTATAGTAGAAGAGCTGCCGAAAAAGATTTTAACCTTATGATGGAAGTAATTTTTCATTTAAAATCTTCCCAGTGCAATTCAGAGGTTCTGTTACTTCCTTCCTGCTATGCCTTTTCCCCTCAAGAAATCTGAATTTTAAAATTAAATGAAAATAATAATATTTGCTGAGGCTTTTCTCCCTAAATGGGGTCCCATCTTTAATATATCCACATGGGCTTTGAGAAATGGCTTCCCCGTGTCAAAGCAGGCCAGTCCTACTGGAACTCTTTTCGGTAAGCGTGACCCTCATGAGACAGGGAAACCTTCTCAACCAGAACCTCTGAATGTCAAGTGCCAAACACTCAAAACCTGCCCCAGGCAAACTGTTCCCGTCAAGATTCAGGTTTCTATGGTGACACATTCTTACATCCTGACCGCTAAGGCAAACTCATTGATTCCTATTTCATCACTTAAAAACACACGTCCACGTAAAAAGGGGCTCATTAGGAAGAGACTGACCCTAATGGAAATAAAACCTCAAGAACTTCCAATAATTATTCAGATCTCACAATTCCACTTAAAATTCTAATTCAGTTCAATGAGTCAACTTATATTGAAAAACACATTTTCAAATGAAAGGCACATCAGCCCAAACACAGCTCTGTCTTTTTCCAGCAGTATCCTGGCCTGAACCTCTCATTACTTACCTCTCCGGGATGTAAAAGAGAGTCATCCTTGGATGCGGCATTGATCCAATTATCCTATGCTAAGCATATCTAAATTTCACTTTTTCACAATGTATCATTCTCCTTTGTATTCAAAGAAGACATAGAATACCCTCATTCTGGCTCAAACTGTACTAATGAGTGACCAGAATTCACTGCCATGTTGGATGACAGGGCCAGCTGTGCATTAGATATTTCCTTTCACTGGAAATAACAATGAGAATGTGTCAATCAGCTGGTATTGTGCCACCAATGGCATCTCACTATCACCTCCCCTTTTTTTATTTTTAGCTGTTATGTGACAGGTGAATACCATCCATCTATTTCAAATGCTGCTCCCCTGGTAAAAGGTAAAAGGTGCTAACAATAGAGAGGGTCACAGCTCACACGGCAGAGCTGGGCACAAAGTCAGGACAGGCCTAAGAAGACTTGGGGGGAATGGAATGGAAGGCCTTCTAGCTCTGTAGCTGTTATATAAAAGAAACACATTTCTCCATAGCAATCTCCACTCATGGCCAAAGGGCGAAGGGGCTGGAGACCTAGCAGGGAGGAGCCCAGGGGAAGGATATGAAGTTGTGTTCCCAGTAGCCAGGCAGGCCCCCTTAGAACCTGACTCTACTAATACTTGTAGCAGTGTGGCCTTCAGCAAGGCACTTAAACCCTTGGACATCAGTTTCATCATTTGTTAAATGGGAATAACAAAATCCAACTTGCAGGTATAACTGATACTTTTCTGCAAACAGTAAATGGATACATTTTTCAGCAAACGTTTTAATGAAGTATAACATATATTGCTACATAGAAAAGTTGCACAAATCATAAACTCAGTGGATTTTTTTTAACACACCCAGGTTAAAAAAGAAAAAACATAGCCAGCACCTCCCTCCTTCCCAAGAATAACCATTTTTTAAATTTAATTTTTAAATTTTTTACACAATTTTAAAGATTACTTTTCCAATACAGTTATTACAAAATATCGGCTCTATTCCCCATGTTGTACAATACATCCCTGAGCCTATCTGACACCCGCTAGCTTGTACCTTCCACTTCCCCATCCCTATATTGCCCCCACCACCACCACACTGGTAACTACTAGTTCTCTATATTTGTGAGACTGCTTCTTTTTTGTTTTATTCACCAATTTGTTGTATTTTTTAGATTCCACGTATAAGTGATAGCATACAGTATTTTTTCTCTCTGACTTATTTCACTTAACATAATGCCCTCCGAGTCCATCCATGTTGCTGCAAATGGCAAATTTTCGTTCTTTTTTATGGCTGAGTGGTATTCCATTGCAGATACATACTACATCTTCATCCGTTCATCTCATGATGGACACTTCTGTTACTTCCATGTCTTGGCTATTGTAAAGAATGGTGTTATGAACACTGGGGCACATGTATCTTTTTGAATTAATGTTTTAGATTTTTTCAGCTATATCCCCAGGAGTGGGATTGCTGGGTCGTATGGTAGTTCTATTTTTAGTTTTTTGAGGAACCTCCACACTGTTTTCCACAGTGGCTGCACCAACTTACACTCCCATCAACAATGCACAAGGGCAATAACCACTATCTTGAAAAATAACACCATAGACTAGTTTTGCCGGATTTGAACTTTATATAAATGGAATCATACATGATGTATCCCTTGTATCTGGCTCTTTGCACTCAGCATGATATTACCTGGGAAACAGCCATGTGGCTGTGACAAGCAGTAGGCTGTTCCTCCTCACTGTTGCATACTATTCCATTGTATGAATAGACCACAGTTGTTCAAATCATATTCCCTTGCAGTCTGCTTCCTCTAAGGCCAAGCCAGGTGGTGCGTTTGTTTGTTTGTTTTTAAATAACAGCTTTATGAAGGTATAATTCACATACCAAATGTTCATCTGTCTAAAGTGGCTTTGAATATATTCACAGAGTTGTTCAAGTCATCACAATTTTAGAGCATTTTCATCACCTCAAAAAGAAACCTAACCCTAACCTTAACCCTTGAGCAGTCTCTGCCCACCTCACCCCCCCGCTACCCATCCCAGCCCTCAGCAGTCACTAACCTACTTTCTGTCTCCATAGATTTGCCTTTTCTGGACATTTCACCATGGCTTTATACTGCGGCAAACATGGCAGGGTCTGCCTAGAACACAGAGGCCAGGGAGCAACTTTGAATTTTAAATCTGTCTTATTTTTATGTTCATGAAATAAGACAATGTTCATGAAAGCCAGATATAGTTGAGAGAAGAAAATTTCTAAACTCCTTTAGCTCCTATTTAATATACCAAGAAGGATTAAAGGGGTGACAGAGGAGGGAAGAGAGGCAATCCATTCTGTGTCCCAACCTTCCCCCCTCTCTGGGCTCAAGTTCCAAAGGGCAGAGGGGACTCTGTGAAAGGGGACATTGAAGGGAAGGGGGGCGTCGCATGGCATCCTCCCCCTCCCTCCTAATGGACAGTCTCCCCAGGCCACCTTCCTAATGCGTGTGCACATCAAAATAAATTCATGCTGCAGCAGGGTTAGCCTGACATTTGCTTCCCCAGCTGCCCTGTTACCCTGGAGTTCAGACAGTATCCAGAGGTTCTCAAATGTCCTTGAGGTGCGTGTGCAGGATGCAGGAGGGAGCCGAGGGTCTGGCTAAGGAGCTTGGCATTTGTGGCCCCCATGGTAGGAGTGAGGAGATGCTATAGCTGTGGGTCAGAGGGTAGACTCTAAAGCTGTTCCAAATGGGAGTCACAGCCCAAATTTCAGTGGGATCCATACCACTCCCCAAAAGAGACAGGGTCTGCTCAGCAGAGACGGTCACCATGCCCTGAAGGAGGTACAGTTCAAGCAGTGGGTACCAGCAGATTAAGCAGTGGGTACCAGCAGAATGGGGAATGGGACTGGACCAACCAAACATCACTGGACACCCAAGGGTCAACACCAGGCCACAGCCCCTTGCCCCCTCTCGTGCCATGAGGTTTCATAAGCCATCTGTCCCCCACAGATATGGCATCTTGGAGAGTTGTTGAGGTGATGTAGAACTCTGACCATTTTATCTAATAGATAATGGGATTTATTTTTTTTAAAAAAGATTGATTCACTTATTGAATTGGACTCAGGTTGGACTTAAATATAGGAGTTTTCATATACTTGGTAGAATGGGGATAATAAGATCAGATTAGTTATAAAGAAAGATACTACGTTTTCTTGCATATATGAGTGTAATAGTGTGAAGTCTGCAACCTTGATGTAAAAGATGTTTTTGGAATTAAAGTGTTGAAAATGCCTAACACGTAAGTACTCAGTAAAAAGTAGGTATCACTATTAGTATAATTTGACCATCCTCATCATCATTATCGCAATAACTCACACAACCCAAAGCAATTCTGTTCTCTTGGGCATATTAGAATACCATCTCCCAACATGTTTTTTTAGGAGTTTGTGTTTGCTCCCCTTCAAGGAGCAATTAATGATGGCTGTGTTAACTCTACAACCTTCCCAGGCTCCACCTTTACCCTTCTTCCTTTGCCTTCCACACCTCTAACTCCTCAGCCCAAAGCATCTTGGCTTTCTTCTGGGGAATGTGGTAGTCTACAGCTAGGGCACTTCACTCAGTTAAAGAAAGAAACCAGAGGGCTCCAAGAAAGGGGAGCTAGAGAGAGATGTTCCTTTAAGGTATGTGTGTGTATGTGTATGTCTGTGTGTGTCATTACCAAGGCTTCCAAAACGTCAGCAAGTGCAGAAAAAATGATGTTAAATTACTTTTAAGCATTAATGATAGCTGAAACCCAGAAAATCTTTAATCATCTGCAACTACATTGAGCTTAATGTATATATTTGCTTAAATAAATCATTGCATACATTACCTGGATTATCATGCCCTCCTTTCCACTCCATCATTGAGCATCATAAATTTGTAATCCTTCTCTCTCTTTTTTTTTTATTGCAGTATAGTTGATTTACAATGTTGTGTCAGTTTCTGGTGTACAGCAAAGTGATTCAGTTATACAAATATATGCATATTCTTTTTTATATTATTTTCCATTATGGTTTATTATAGGATATTGAATATAGTTCCCTGGGCTATTCAGTAGGACCTTGTTGTTTATCTGGTTTATATATAGTAGTTTGTATCTGCTGATCCCAAACTCCTAATTTATCCCTCCCCCACCCCCTTACCTCTTTGGTAGCCATAAGTTTGTTTTCCATGGCTGTGCCAACTCTTTCTCTTTTGCCTGACCTTTGAAGGTTACCAAATTTCTATTCCCCATCCCCCCTTACTACCACATTTTCTGGGATGCAACATAATTCACCTTGGCAGATCCAAAATCATCCATTCCCTATATCCCTCTTAAAGACACTTCCACTTCCTGTGCCTAGGGTTGCCATATGCTCAGGATTTTCCAGTACAACCCCAGTGTGGAATCTCTCTTCCATCAGTCTTGTGAATTCACTCATATCTTCCATACTACCCCAATTTGGGGTTCTGAAAACATGGTCCATACTCATTCCAAAAGAGGCCAGAGCAATTTTCCCATACAAAGAAAAGGGATGGATTTACAGAACCTCATCACAGTTCCCTGGTATTCCCTAGGGTGGATATTGAAAAGCCCACTTTGTGAACCCAGCTGGTCAGAAAATCAAACCAAGAAACCAGAGTATTTAATTTACTGAGGTGTGAACTGGAGCATAATGAGTTACTTGGTGCTTTTCGGTTACCCACAGACAGAGCCGGCCTCAGCAGACAAGGCATCATCCCTCGCCAGTAGCTCCTCTGTGAGCAATGGAATATTGCACCAGCTGACTTTTCTTTTCCATCAAATGGGGCCAACATGGCTGTTATAAGACATAATTGCTATTTACAGAGAACCTCAGCAACTTCGATGAAAGGTGTCAGAGCTGGGTAAAGCATGTCCAAGACGAGCTACCACTTTGATTAGTGGAGCCCAAGGAGGAAAACTATACCCCATGTCATCTGAGAATTATCCTGCCTGCTGGGAGAAGCAAGGTTTCACTTTACAGAGGACTTGCAGGGATTTTTTGTTCTCATTTGAATAGTGTTTACAATCCTTGAATTTCACTCCAGGTCTGAGGTTAGAGGAAATCCTCCAACACAAAGGGAAATCCAACTCATTAGAACCATAAGGCATTCAAATCATTCTTTCCATGTAGCCAAGCACAGAGTAAGTGCTCAGTAAATATTTACTACATGGTCCAATAAATTATTTACTCAAATTTGTCCTAACATCCATGAAACAGGTCCCTAGAACCAGCTTGGCGTAACAGTTTCAAATCACAAAACGATGAAGAATCCTATGAAATTACATGATTATTTTGAATTATAGAAAATGTTCATGCTCCATTAAGAATAATTTAGAGAGCCACACATGTATTCCTTCAGGCTGAAGACGGCGTGCAAATAACAACAAGCTGATATGTGGTTCAGATTATATTATTTGTGTCTAGAGACGCTGAGTCATGGGACAGATGTTTAAACAAATCCATCCAAACTTACACATCCTCATGAGTGCAAACCTGAGGAGTCTACCCTCTTCTTCCAACAACAACACCATTGCTCAAAGCATTTAAAAGTTCCCCTTTAGAGGGGCTTCCCTGGTGGCACAGTGGTTGAGGGTCCGCCTGCCGATGCAGGGGACACGGGTTCGTGCCCTGGTCCGGGAAGATCCCACATGCCGCGGAGCGGCTGGGCCCGCAAGCCATGGCTGCTGAGCCTGTGCGTCCGGAGCCTGTGCTCCGCAATGGGAGAGGCCACAACAGTGAGAGGCCCGTGTACCGCAAAAAAAAAAAAAAAAAAAAAAAAAAAAGTTCCTCTTTAGAAACTTTATATGGAGCCTGAGGCCTAGTCTTTTTAATATCTGTTACTGTGACAAATCTTCATATTTGGAGGGTAAATGTGATTCTTTTAGACAGGTAAAAGGCATTAGGAACGGATGGGTGATTGAGTATTCTAGGTTTAAAGCCAAAAGGAGGATGTGATTACCATGTAACGACAAATTTCTAACGTAGCTGATAAACTGGCCCTAAAAGCAGATCACAAGGAGCAGGTCCAGAAGTGGTTTCTGAGGGTTGATTTAGTCAGTCTACTGAGTTCCAGAGAGGGGACAAAACCAGAGCAAAGAACACATCATAAGTGTCATTACACCAAATACCCATGTGTTAGGATTTATCATTTACCATGAGCTTCAGCATAACAGACCCTCCTTCACCCTTCTTAACTCCCCCGTCCCAGGTCTCAGTACAGGTCCGTGATGTGTACAGCCTCAAAAAGCATCTAGGATGTATAATGTTGATACCATTTTTTGTAACGTTCTACAATTAGTAAAGTATATTTTTAAATACATAACAATGAAAATGTATCAGTAGTCCTCAATTTTGGCAAGTCCCTCTAGCAGTTAAGCAAGTCCCTCCAAATCCACAAGAGCTTCAAGGTATAGTATGTAATTTAGAGATAAAGGTGGCAACTCAGTATGAGGAACAGGGATGTGATCTTTCAACTAGGTTATGTAGGCGTGAGTGAAACCTCTGTATCCCACACAAATGCTAAGCCAACAGAACAAAAGAGGAAAACAGGAAGTTAAAATACCACAAGAAATGTAAAACCCTAATTCCAAATTATCTTTGTTACTATCATTAGAGTCATCATTTCTTTTTTTTTTTTTTAATATTTATTTATTTATTTATTTGGCTGCACCAGGTCTTAGCTGTGGCATGGAGGATCTTTCAGTTGCAGCATGCAGGATCTAGTTCCCTGACTATGGATCGAACCCGGGTCCCCTGCATTGGGAGCTTGGAGTCTTAACCACTGGACCACCAGGGAAGTTCCGAGTCATCATTTCTTAACAGTTCTTACCTCCCATCCTTTTCACCCAGACATCATTGTGGCATCAAATATCTACAACCTACAAGATACCTGTGAGCAACCAGAAGAACTTCTAGGCCACCAACACTCCCCGAGGACAATTTTGGAAACTATTGGAGGTGAGGATTTAAGTAGTGTTTTCTGGTGGCACCAGGTAGAGTGGTGCACATGGGAAAGTCTATGGCACTGGGTTAGTATTACCTTGAAGAGGCAAGTCATTCCCCAGTGGTTGTCAAAATACATACCAAAGATCAAAATAATAGCTCTCTTCGTGCATATAGCCGTTTGCACATGGAATTTAAATGGCACCCATTCCTTTTCCATGAGTGATAGGACATAAATGTCTCCTACTGTGTCCCCGTTTGCCCGAAACTGTTCTGGTTTTAGCACTGGAAGTCTCACATCCCAAGAAATCCCTCAATTCCAGGCAAATTAGAGCAAATCATTGATCACAGGAAATAGGTGCCCATCTGAGGCCATAAGATATATTACAGCTGCCCATGAGGAATGGAAGATAGTTCTCCTGACATCATCTGTTAGGGCATCTCGTCTATTTGGCTGGTGCTCACCTCCAAAAACTAATCTTCCCAAGCTTGTGACCTAGCAGGTTAAGAGAAGAAAACGAAGGCAAGTTCCAGGCCCCAACTTCACCGTGATGCCTGGGCCATACCGCACTTGCCACCCTGGGCCTCAGAGCCATCAAGTGTAACTAAGGAACTTACACATCATAGTTTTCAAACACCAGACGATAATTTGATTTTCATGGGTCATGAAATCAATTTATTGGATTACGAACAGCATTTTTTTTCTTTTCTGGAACTATTATTTTTTTTAACTTTATTGAAGTATAGTTGATTTACAATGTTGTGTTAATTTCTTCTGTACAGCAAAGTGACTCAGTTATACATAAATATATTCTTTTTCATATTCTTTTCCATTATGGCTTGTCACAGGATATTGAATATAGTTCCCTGTGCTATACTGTAGGACCTTGTTGTTTATCCATCCTATATGTAATAGTTTGCCTCTAGTAATCCCAAACTCCCATTCCTTCCCTCCCCCACCCCCCTCCCCCTTGGCAACCACAAGTTTGTCCTCTATGTCTGTGAGTCTGTTTTTGTTTTGTAGATATGTTGATTTGTATTGTATTTTAGATTCCACATATAAGTGATATCATATGGTATTTGTCTTTCTCTTTCTGACTTATTCACTTAGTATGATAATCTCTAGGTCCATCCATGTTGCTGCAAATGGCATTATTTCATTCTTTTTGATGGCTGCATAATATTCCATTGTATATATGTACTATATCTTCTTTATCCATTCATCTGTCAGTGGACAGATTGTTTCCATGTCTTGGCTATTATTAATACTATAAACCTAGGGGTGCATGTATCTTTCTGAATTATACTTTTGTCTGGGTATATGCCCAGGAGTGGGATTGCTGGATCATATGGCAACTTTATTTTTAGTTTTTTGAGGAACCTCCATACTGTTATCCATAGTGGCTGCACCAATTTACATTCCCACCAGCAGTGTAAGATGGTTCCCTTTTCTCCACACCTTCTCCAGCATTTACTTGTAGACTTTTTAATGATGGCCATTCTGACCAGTGTGAGGTGGTACCGCATTGTAGTTTTGAGTTGCATTTCTATAATAATTAATGATGTTGAACATCTTTTCATGTGCCTATTGGCCATCTATATGTCTTCTTTGGAGGAATGTCTATTTAGGTCTTCTGCACATTTTTCAATTGGGTTGTTTGTTTTTTTATTGTTGAGTTGTATGAACTGTTTGTATATTTTGTAAATTAAGCCCTTGTCCATCACATCATTTGCAAATATTTTCTCCCATTCCGTAGATTGTCTTTTCATTTTATGGTTTATGTCTTCCTTTGCTGTGCAAGAGCTTGTAAGTTTGATTAGGTCCCATTTGTTTATTTTTGTTTTTATTTCTGTTGCCTTGGGAGACTGACCTAAGAAAACATCAGTACGATTTATGTCAGAGAATGTTTTGCCTGTGATCTCTTCTAGGAGTTTTATGGTACGAACAGCACTTTTAATTTTTTTTTAATAAAACAGAACAAAACAAGTATTGGGTTGGCCAAAAAGTTCATTTGGGTTTTTCGTAAGATGTTACAGAAAAACACGAACAAACTCGTTGGCCAATGCAATAGAAACTACTAGAGGACATTGCACATGGCAAGGAAGTGTTGTTTGTAAAGCATGTTTCAGTTATCTATGTCCATGTCTACCAGGTCTCAATGTCGAATTTATTGCTTGATGTGGGTTGCAGGCAAACATTTAAAGCCAACAGATTAGATCATCTCCAACTTTCCTGCTGGCTCTAGAATTTTGCAGTCCTACAGAAGTCATTTTTTTTTAAGTGTATACATATTTTATTGGATCTCATTTTCTTTTTTTTCACAACTCATTTTTTTAATATTATTTTACAATCTACTTTTTTAATTAATTATTTATTTATTTTTATTTTTGGCTGCGTTGGGTCTTTGTTGCTTCTTGCGGGCTTTCTCTAGTTGTGGCGAGCGGGGGCTACTCTTCGTTGTGGTGTATGGGCTTCTCTTTGCGGCAGCTCCTCTTGTTGCAGAGCACGGGCTCTAGGTGTGCAGGCTACAGTAGTTGTGGCACGTGGGCTCAGTAGTTGTGGCTCGCGGGCTTAGTTGCTCTGTGGCATGTGGAATCTTCCCGGACCAGGGCTTGAACCCATGTCCCCTGCATTGGCAGGCTGATCCTTAACCACTGCGCCACCAGGGAAGCCCCAGAAGTCATTTTTGTAAGTGGTTTTTCTCTTTTATTATTGTAAAAGATCGTAGAATAAAAGTTATTGTTGCCCTATTCATAGCACCCAGCATGGGACCTTACAGTTAGTTCATTCCCAATAAATGTTTCTTATATTCCAGCACACTCAACAAGAACACACTCCAACATGAACTTTGGTGCTATCTTTCATCTCTAACAGAAGCGGAAGTCCCAGAGCTGGGTGATTGTACCAACCAGCAGGCAAATAGCCTCTTGAATATCATTGCCTTTCAGCTTGAGAGAATTCAGAGAGCTCCATAAATGCCACAACCATGCTGGCAGCAGCCTCTGCAGATGCAGACTTTGACACTGAGATACAGTCCTGGTTTCGGGAACAATCTGGTTCAATTTCTAGAGGGATGAGCACTCTAGCAAGGGAAGAGGGGGGGAAATGGGGAACAGCTACATTCTAGAATCAAAAACAGGTGCGCACTAACTACACATCAGCAATCACTTCTAGGAGCATGAAACGTGACAGGTACCTGCAAACTGCTAAGGAAAAGAACAAGTATAATGTTATGGATTGTCACTTTGCAATAGCAGGATATAGAAAGCGTGAAAGTTAGTAATTTTTACATCAGCAATCACAATTAGGGAACCATTTTGTTTTCTAGTCCCCCCTACAAAAAAAAAAAAAAAAAAGCTGTGCCAGAATTTTTACATAATTAGGGCTTCAAGTAAAAATTTCGGCCTCCTGAAAGAAAAATGTCATTTCCTTTTAAATCACATTTCTTTCCGCAGTTAATTCTGATGTTAGTTGAAAAGACGGAAATAGAGGAGGTCCAGTCTTTAAAAAATTAGGAAGTGATATTTCTTTTCTAAAAAGCAAGAATGGATCAGAAATTAAAACTTAACATTTTACTCTGAAGTCTAAACATAGGCTACATCAGGAGCACGGCTGGTCATGGGATAGGCTCCTCAAATGAGGCGCCTGAGACCCTGGGGCCACGCCCCACACAGGTGAGGGCAGTCCATCTGAGTAAGAGCAATAAAGTAATACGGAGTGTGCTGACGGAGGTTGGGAGTCGTCCATTCAGGTAGGGAGGGACCCACAGTATAGACACAGGTGAGATGCACTGGCTCAGGGTGGCAGGCAGGTGGGCTGAGCTAGTCAGGACTTGTGGTCCTGTCCACAACAAGGCATATGGACAGGACACACATGCCCAGGGTCCCAGGAAAGGCAGCCAGATCTCAGGACGTTTGGAATTGCCACAGCTGAGAACTGACCACTCTTCTTTCTACTGTCTGTCCTTTTGATTATGTTCCTCAAATCTAGGCATAAATTAAACAACTTCAAAATTAATCCAACAAATCTACAGAACTGGCACCGAAGTTCCTCATCCCAGCTCGTCTCTCCCAGCAACACACACCTCCAGCCCAAGCAGAATGGTGTCCTTGAGTCACTTATCCAATGGGCTGTGGCTGAAGAGGGAACAGAACCCGTGGGACTGGCGTGGCTCCTTAGCCAGCGGGGCTCAGGACAGGCAAGTTCCCCAAACCTGAGAGGCTCCTGCTGCTTCAGGAAATTCCATCCCAGAGGAACAAAGAGACAAATAGCAGCACAGATTCTGGCACAGGGGAACAATACAGGTAGCCAGTGAATAAAACCAGGGCACAAGAGGGAGGCTTAATTACAGGAAAAAGACAGCAGTAGCCCAGTGTGGGACGTACAGTGAGGGGAGGACTGGGGACATGGTTGAACAATCGCCTCTTGCAGAGACAGCCCCAGAGCCCAATCAGTAAATATTGGCTGGTTGTTTAATTAACTCAGGAGCTTATTTAGCTAAACCAGGTCTGCCTGTGCCTTCAAGGAACTGGCCCGCCCACATCAGAATCACGTGGGAGCCTGTTTAAAATGCAGATACCAGGCTCCAGAAGAGCCAGACGGAATCCTGAGCTCTAGGGTTGGGCCCAGGAATCACCCTTTGGGCTGCACTGCTGTGGATGTGGGCCGTCTTGACCTTCTTCAGAAACTGTTGCATCCTGTATCCTGTTTGCAGGGAACGTCAGGTTAAAATGAATACTTCTCCAGTTGAACAAAATAGAGGCACTGACAGTCTTCATATAAAGGTATCTTGTGTGGTTTGTCCGCTGTTCAGTGAGATGTGGTCCATGAGTGGAGGTTCTCTCACTCCCTACCTGCACCCTGGACGAGTTTTCTCAGACTCTGTCTTACACACGGGCCCCAGCTGCAGGGCTAGCAGTCCCAGTTTCTGCCGTAATCCCAACAGCAGGATCTCAGCCCCACCTTCTACCCATGGTGGCTGATAATTAGGTCATCCTTTCCAGACCTGACATCCTGGGCCCAACCAGCCCAGCTCCTACTTGTTCCCTGAAGATGCCCCAAGCCAGAGTGCCAGAAGTGAGCCCTGTGGGTCCACCGATCTCTAAGTCCCAGCATCTTACCCACCTTGCCATATCGACCCAGACCACAGCAATGGCTATTGCCTTCATTTCCCTTACTAGTCTCTTTTCCTCAATCAGACAAATATTTATTGAGTACTCACTGTATACCAGGCACTGAGTAACCAAAGTGAGAAAGTCCTTGGACTCCCAAGACTCTTCAGTTCTCCAAATGAGTGTTGGTTGTGGTGGTTTTTCAATTTTCTGTTTTCATTTTGATAATCTTTTTTTAATTGATATTCTGCCATATAGAGTTTATATTTATATTCGTAAATATATTCTCATCAAGTGAACGCCAAATGTTACCATGTTATGATGAACAATGAAGGATCCAAAATAATTTGAATAATCTAAGTAGTTAGAATGCCAAGTGTTTTGGTGTCCAAACTGAAAGCAAGCTTGTAGTAGTGAGAACCACATTCTCATTCTGTTCATAGAGTCTATTTTGCACCTACGAGCTTGTAAAAGTTCATTTATTGTGAATGTAGCAGTAAATGAACAATGAAGAACTTTTCTGTTCCTCACTGTGGCAATAATGCGATTAGACATTCACTTAATGCAGATTTCCAGGACGTGGCAGTGCTAACCTTACTTATGAATGAATGAGATGATTCCACAGAGTTATCAAGTGGCATTTCATTAAAATTGACATTTCAGGAATGCTCAAGGGTAGAATTTTAATTAACTATGAGGTCTAATTATTCTGCACTAGCACATAAGGCCTGGTTAACTGGCATTCTCTGCTTTAGCACTGAACCCAAAGGCCAAAATAAATACAGACCTGGACCTCAGACCACATGTTCCTACTGTTAAACCCAGCACAACCAGTTAGTTTCAGAACAATAGCAGCATCTGTTATGTTAAATGACCATGGCTTACTTGAATAATATTGGTTTTGCAGATGTGTTTGTGCTTCACTCATACATGGGCTCTTTTTGTGATCATATAATAGCTAGTACTTATGGAGAGCTTACTGCAGGCCAGGAACTGTGCTGAGCACTTTACATGGATTAGCTCATTTAAGCCTCACAACAACTCTGAGATGGGTCCTATTACCCACATTTTACCAATAAATTAACTGAGGCACAGAGAGATTGACTTGCCTAAGGTTACCACCAAGGAAATGGTGGCTCTTGGATTTGAATCCAAGTGGGTCTGGCTCCAGAGCCTGTGTTCTTAACCACAGCAGTGTACTGTTTTATAATTATATCATAGAGGGACTAGCATGGCATGGAACATACAGTTGACCCTTGAACAATGTTGGGATTAGGGGCACCAACCCCCTGCAGAGTCGAAAATCCACTTATAACTTTATAGTCAGCCCTCTGTAGATTCAACCAACCTCTGCTCATGTCCTAAATAGTAATAAATACTGAAGTGAGTATTTATTGAAAAATATCTGTATAGTGGGCCAGCACAGTTCAAACCCATGTTGTTCAAGGATCACCCATATATATTACATACATAAATAGAAATATGGAATTATGTAAACACTATGTGCAAAAGTTTACATAGCTTCGTATTTTTTACATACTTAGTAGTTACAATAAAAACCATTTAATCCAATACTCAACTTCTGAGAATTTCTTTTCTTATTGAGGAATAATTGACATATAACATATATCACTTTCAGGTATACAACATGATTCGTTATTTGTATATATTGCAAAATGGTCACCACAATAAGTCTAGTTAACATAGAATTTCCTTCTTGATTGGCAAAAAGAAAAAAAAAAAGGTCTATAGTCTATCCAAGTGAAAGAAATCCTGGTCTAGTGGTTTCTGCTCAGGGTAACTGGCATCCAGCCTAAATCTCAGTGGTGACTTTGCATGAGGAAGGGGCTCTGATACCTAGCTTAGTTCTGCAAGTCCCCCTGTTCCCCACATGTCCCTCTCCTCACACTCCGGCCCCTAGTCCTCCCCAGGGAGGTCCTGCTGTGCACAGACCCCTGAACTCATCTACTTACCCAAGTCCCAAACATTCCCAGTGCCTCGACTCCTGTGAAGGATTCTGCTCTTAGGTCAGATCTCCTGGTGTAGATGGAAGCCGGAGTCACAGCTGACTTGGCAGTCTTTGAACCCAACGTGTTGCTCAGCCCAGCCCTGCCCCAACCACTTCTGCAGTGCCGGTGAGTCCCCCCACTGTCCCCCACAGCTGACCCCTGACTGTGGGTTGTCTAGCAGGATCAGCTTCCTCACCCTCCTTCTCTCCTTCCTGCCACGTTCACAATGCTGTAGTCCAGGTGCTTCTCCTCTGGCTCAGTCGAAGCCTCAACCGCATCTGCTATTGCACCCCTGAAGTCTCCAGCTCACCAGGCCACTCTTACAAAAGTGAATTACGCTATTAGAACTGCCTTTTAAGGGAGTCAGGAAGAGGCAAGCAATAAAAGCTTCTGTTCTGCTGAAGGGCCCATGAATTACCATCCTCCCTCTTTGCAATACAGAAGATATGAAGCATAATTACAAGTTAATGAAACTACTTTTTTCATGTGACCTGAGAATTATGAAATTACAGAGATGAAAGTGTCCTCAAAGTTAGATCATTCGGTTACAAGTTACACACTTGTTTACAAATGCAAGCACTTTTACTAGCAGCCATCGTTTCAAACTTAAACCTTGGTGATCTTCATGTACTTGGGTAGAGTCCTATTCACTGTCCAGTCCCCAGCTTCCTGAGTGACGAGAGGTGGGCACAGTAATAGCCAAGTGCCATCCTGGTCCCTGGGTCACAGCTGTGGGACTGAGTGCTTGAAGTCAGCAGTCCTTGTGATGGTCCAGTGGTCCGCCTTCCTGATGGTGGCACAAAAGGCAGCTCCCTGGCAGGCCAGTTTGGAAGTGTGTACCAGAAGCCATTCCTGCAGCTTGGAGCCTGCTGCTCTAGGCTTTCATTGATTTTTATGTTCCTAATTCCATGCATCAAATTCCTTTTCTGCTTCAAATATGCAGAGTGGTTCTTGTTTCCTGACAAGAGCTCTGTCTGATACACTTGCATTGATTCATGTAACAACCCTGTGAGGAAAGTACTATTACCCCCTGCTTACAACCTGAGGAAACTGAGGCATAAGGGGGTTTATTAGCTTAGAAAGTGGCAGAGCTGGGTTTCTCACTCAACCTAGCTCCACAAACCATACTCTGAAGGCTACACTGCTTCCTCCATATGCTACTTTAAGTAGTGGGAATTAACGGTGCCTCACTGGACTTGAATTGATTTCCTGACCTGATGTCATTTCACTCATGATCCAAACTCCCAGAAGAGTCTGATTGGCCCACTTGGGTCTCAGATCCTGCCTCCCTACCACCCTTGATTGACAGTGGGCAGAGGAGGAGGGTAGATCCCCCCCAAAAGCGAGTCTGGTGGTGAGACAGGTCACCTGCAAGTGATAAGTGAACAGCAGGACCAGTCATGCTGGTATAAACTATAACCATAGTGGCAGCTTTGGAAGCTCCAAAGGGGAATCCTTCCTTAATGGGATTTCATGCTCAGAGTTGTGCCTAGCCTTGCTGTGCCAGAAACTCAATTCATTTGCTTGGAAATGCCAATAAGAAGTCCTCCCTGACTTGCTGTCTTAAATGTCTTATCTATGTGTGACCTTGAGCCTGGGAACTTCCCTTCTCCGTGTTGGGCATTAAAAGGAAACAAGAAAATATATTTCCTCTTTTCATGTCAGGATTTCAAAAACAATTTACTTTGCCATCTCTTTTTAATTTTTAAATAAAATATACTGATGTAATATGAATATTAAAAAGATGTTTGAGGAAAACCCATCACTTTACCAAATTGCTCTACCAAAACTACTTTATCAATTTATTCCTCCTTTTATTTTTGCAAAGTTAAAATCATATTCTATATGTGATCTGTTTGTCTGCTCTCTTCACTTATCATTATGGCAGGCATTTTCCCATTTCAAGTTTCATAATCATAATTTTTGCAAAAGTGTATGTCATCATATTGTTGGCCCTAACTTAGTAATTCATTTTCCTTTTGTTAATTCAGGTTGCAAGAGCCCCTGTTAGCACAAAGCCAAAGAAGCTTCCATTTGCTATTAAGAATGGAATTGGGAATTCTATTTGGAGGACAGTTACTGTAAAAGCTCTACATGACTCCCCGAGAGTGAGGCCAACTCAGCTGGAATAAGCACCCACTGCAGAGGGCTTAGGGGCTTGTGGAAAATTCCAGAAGCTGGAGCTCCATCCTAGAACTGGGACTAAGGTAAGAGGAGAGAGGTGCCCACCTCACATGCAAAAACAAAACAAAACAACAACTAAAAAGCACAAAAACAAAAACCTCTACATGACAAATTTGACCCATAATGAGTTATGTTTAATACTGCTTATCCTTCGCCTTTTAGTTACTAGCATTTAAACCTTTTACATGAACAAAAATTTTTTTCTTTTTTTTTTTTTTTGGCCACACTGCATGGCTTGCGAGATCTTAGTTCCCCAACCAGGGATTGAACCCCGGCCTGTGGACTACCAGGGAACTCCCTTTTTTTATTTTAAAATAACTTTAATCATTACTTTTTTGTTATTGTTTTTTCATTGAAAAAGGAATAATGCTTATGGGTTTTTTTTTAATTGAAACACAGAGCATATTATCTCAGATCCCCAAACATGTATCCTTCATCAAAAGCAGACATATCTAATAGTTCCTTCCACATCCTTCCAGAATTTTCCTTTGTATATACATGCATATTGATATGTGCATGTCCTTTTTTCTTGTTTACACGAATGAGGACACACACTATATTGTGCTTGCTGGTTTTACTTGATTTCAGATGGCAGATTGACCCATCTTGGCATATATAATCTACTTCATTATTTTTTTAAGAGGTAATTCATTTTCCACTATATGAAAGTGGTATAATATATTTAAACATTTCCCCATTGAGAGACATTTTCACAGTTTCTAGATTTTTGTTTTTGTGTTGTATGACAAGCAATGTTGTCACAACATTTTTTTGATAGATTCAGGGCAATCAGAAGTCTTAAATTTCCTGGGCAATCTTAATTTAATATAAAAAACTTTTTAATAAATAATTTATATAGATTCCTGAAAGGCATTTGATAAAACCTAACATTTTATGTCCAATTTTTAAAATTCTCAGTAAAGAAAATAAAGTTTCAAAATTTTCATATTTAATAAGGAAATAATAGAAGTTTTCCCATTAGGGACAGGAAAAAGACAAAGACACCCACTCTCCCCATTATGGTTTAGTATTGCTCTAGAATTAGTAGTCATTGCAAAAGAAAGAAATAGAGGTATTAAAACTGGAAATAGGGCTTCCCTGGTGGTGCAGTGGTTGGGAGTCCGCCTGCCGATGCAGGGGACACGGGTTCATGCCCCGGTCCGGGAAGATCCCACATGCCGCGGAGTGGCTAGCCCCGTGAGCCATGGCCGCTGAGCCTGCACGTCCGGAGCCTGTGCTCCGCAACGGGAGAGGCCACAACAGTGAGAGGCCCAGGTACCGCAAAAAGAAAAAAAAAACAAACTGGAAATAAGAAGGTAAAATTATCCTTATCTGGGATGATGAACTATATAACTGGAAAAACACAGAAACAGAAAATCAACAGAAAAACTATTACAGACAACAAGAGCATTCAGTAAGGTGACTCTCATATGCTCTCGGTGACTGGTAAACTGGCACAACCCCCGGAGGCGAGGGGGCGGCAGTTTGGACCATTTCTAGTAGATACATTTATTTTCACGAAATCCTTGATCAAATAGATGGATGAGCTTTGTTCTGTGAAGAAAAGCCTATTGATCGACAGGAGGGGAAAGAAACAACACTAGCTACTTTAGTGTCTTTGTTGTCACTGTTGTGCTCGCTCTTGTTGTGTGTGTGTGTGTTTTTAAGTGTATAACTCAGGAGTTTTTACTCACAAGGTTGTGCAGACATCACCACTATATAATTCCAGCACATTTCTTTTTTGTTTTTAATACAGCAGGTTCTTATTAGTCATCAACTTTATACACATCAGTGTATACATGTCAATCACAATCTCCCAATTCATCCCACCACCACCACCCCTGCCGCTTCCCCACTTGGTGTCCATACGTTTGTTCTCTACATCTGTGTCTCAAGTTCTGCCCTGCAAACCAGTTCATCTGTACCATTTTTCTAGGTTCCACATATATGCGTTAATATACGATATTTGTTTTTCTCTTTCTGACTTACTTCACTCTGTATGACAGTCTCTAGGTCCATCCACATCTCTGCAAATGACCCAGTTTTGTTCCTTTTTATGTCTGAGTAATATTCCATTGTATATATATACCACATCTTTATTCATTCGTCTGTCGATGGGCATTTAGGTTGCTTCCATGTCCTGGCTATTGTAAATAGAGCTGCAGTGAACATTGGGGTGCGTGACTCTTTTTGAATTATGGTTTTCTCTGGGTATATGCCCAGTAGTGGGATTGTTGGGTCATATGTTAATTCTATTTTTCATTTTTTTTTTTTTGCGGTATGCGGGCCTCTCACTGTTGTGGCCTCTCCCATTGCGGAGCACAGGCTCCGGATGCGCAGGCTCAGCGGCCATGGTTCATGGACTCAGCCGCTCCCCAGCATGTGGGATCTTCCCGGACCGGGGCACGAACCCGTGTCCCCTGCATCGACAGGTGGACTCTCAACCACTGCGCCACCAGGGAGGCCCTATTTTTCATTTTTAAAGGAACCTCCATACTGTTTTCCATAGTGGCTGTATCAGTTTACATTCCCACCAACAGTGCAAGAGGGTTTCCTTTTATCCACACCCTCTCCAGCATTTATTGTTTGTAGATTTTCTGATGATGCCCATTCTAACTGGTGTGAGGTAATACCTCATTGTAGTTTTGATTTGCATTTCTCTAATAATTAGTGATGTTGAGCAGCTTTTCATATGCTTCTGGCCCATCTGTTTGTCTTCTTTGGAGAAAAGTCTATTTAGGTCTTCTGCCCATTTTTGGATTGGGTTGTTTGTTTTTTTAATATTGAGCTGCATGAGCTGTTTATATATTTTGGAGATTAATCCTTTGTCCGTTGATTCATTTGCAAATATTTTCTCCGATTCTGAGGCTTGTCTTTTCATCTTCTTTATGGTTTCCTTTGCTGTGCAAAAGCTTTGAAGTTTCATTAGGTCCCATTTGTTGATTTTTGTTTTTATTTCCATGACTCTAGGAGGTGGATCAAAAAAGATCCTGCTGTGATTTATGTCAAAGAGTGTTCCTCCTACGTTTTCCTCTAAGAGTTTTATAGTGTCCGGTCTTACATTTAGGTCTCTAATCCATTTTGAGTTTATTTTTGTGTATGGTGTTAGGGAGTGTTCTAATTTCATTCTTCTACATGTAGCTGTCCAGTTTTCCCAGCACCACTTATTGAAGAGACTGTCTTTTCTCCATTGTATATCCTTGCCTCCTTTGTCATAGATTAGTTGACCATAGGTGCATGGGTTTATCTCTGTGCTTTCTATCTTGTTCCATTGATCTATATTTCTGTTTTAGTGCCAGTACCATATTGTCTTGATTACTGTAGCTGTGTACTATAGTCTAAAGTCAGGGAGTCTGATTCCTCCAGCTCCATTTTTTTCCCTCAAGACTGCTTTGGTTATTTGGGGTCTTTTGTGTCACCACACAAATTTTAAGATTTTTTGTTCAACTTCTGTAAAAAATGCCATTGGTAATTTGATAGGGATTGCATTGAATCTGTAGATTGCTTTGGGTAGTATAGTCATTTTCACAATATTGATTCTTCCAATCCAAGAACATGGTATATCTCTCCATCTGTTAGTATCATCTTTACTTTCTTTCATCAGTGTCTTATTATAGTTTTCTGCATACAGGTCTTTTGTCTCCCTAGGAAGGATTATTCCTAGGTATTTTATTCTTTTTGTTGCAATGGTAAATGGGAGTGTTTCCTTCATTTCTCTTTCAGATTTTTCATCATTAGTGTATAGGAATGCAAGAGATTTCTGTGCATTAAAAATTTTGTATCCTGCAACTTTACCAAATTCATTGATTAGCTCTAGTAGTTTTCTGGTGGCATCTTTAGGATTCCCGATGTATAGTATCATGTCATCTGCAAACAATGACAGTTTTACTTCTTCTTTTCCAATTTGTATTCCTTTTATTTCTTTTTCTTCTCTGAGTGCCGTGGCTGGAACTTCCAAAACTCTGTTGTACAATAGTGGTGAGAGTGGACATCCTTGTCTTCTTCCTGATCTTAGAGGAAATGCTTTCAGTTTTTCACCATTGAGAATGATGTTTGCTGTGGGTGTGCCGTATATGGCCTTTATTATGTTGGTAGGCTCCCTCTATGCCCACTTTCTGGAGAGTTTTTATCATAAATAGGCATTGAATTTTGTCAAAAGCTTTTTCTGCATCTATTGAGATGATCATATGGTTTTTATTCTTCAATTTGTTAATATGGTGTATCACATTGATTGATTTGCGTATATTAAAGAATCCTCGCATCCCTGGGATAAATCCCACTTGATCATGGTGTATGATCCTTGTAATATGTTGTTGGATTCTGTTTGCTAGTATTTTGTTGAGGACTTTTGCATCTATATTCATCAGTGATATTGGTCTGTAATTTTCTTCTTTTGTAGTGTTTTTGTCTGGTTTTGGTATCAGGGTGATGATGCCGTCATATGATGAGTTTGGGAGTGTTCCTTCCTCTGCAATTTTTTGGAAGAGTTTGAGAAAGATGGGTGTTAGCTCTTCTCTAAATGTTTGATAGAATTCACCTGTGAAGCCATCTGGTCCTGGACTTCTGTTTGTTGGAAGATGATTTTTTTTGTGTGTGTGTGGTATGCGGGCCTCTCACTGTTGTGGCCTCTCCCGTTGCGGAGCACAGGCTCCGGACGTGCAGGCTCAGCAGCCATGGCTCACGGGCCCAGCCGCTACGCGGCACGTGGGATCCTCCCGGACCAGGGCACGAACCCGTGTCCCCCTCATTGGCAGGCAGACTCTCAACCACTGCGCCACCAGGGAAACCCTGTTGGAAGATTTTTAATCACAGTTTCAATTTCATTACTTGTGATTGGTCTGTTCATATTTTCTGTTTCTTCCTGGTTCAGTCTTGGAAGGTTATACCTTTCTAAGAATTTGTCCATTTCTTCCAGGTTGTCCATTTTATTGGCATAGAGCTGCTTATAGTAGTCTCTTAGGATGCTTTGTATTTCTGCAGTGTCTGTTTTAACTTCTCCTTTTTCATTTCTAATTTTATTGATTTGACTCCTCTCCCTCTTTTTCTTGATGAGTCTGGCTAATGGTTTATCAATTTTGTTTATCTTGTCAAAGAACCAGCTTTTACTTTTATTGATCTTTTCTATTGTTTTCTTTGTTTCTATTTCAATTATTTCTACTCTGATCTTTATGATTTCTTTCCTTCTGCTAACTTTGGGTTTGTTCTTCTTTCTCTAGTTCCTTCAGGTGCAAGGGTAGATTGTTTATTTGAGATTTTTCTTGTTTCCTGAGGTAGGCTTGTATAGCTATAAACTTCTCTCGTAGAACTGCTTTTGCTGCATCCCATAGGTTTTGGATTGTCATGTTTTCATTGTCATTTGTATCTAGGTATTTTTTTATTTCCTCTTTGATTTCTCCAGTGATATCTTGGTTAGTTAGTAACATATTGTTTAGCCTCCATGTGTTCATGTTTTTTACGTTTTTTTCCCTGTAACTGATTTCTAATTTCATAGCGTTGTGATCAGAAAAGATGTTTGTTATGATTTCAACTTTCTTAAATTTACTGAGGCTTGATTCGTGACCCAAGATGTGATCTATCCTGGAGAATGTTCCATGCACACTTGAGAAGAAAGTGTAATCTGCTGTTTTTGGATGGAATGTCCTATAAATATCAATTAAATCTATCTGGTCTATTGTCTCATTTAAAGCTTGTGTTTCCTTATTAATTTTCTGTTTGGATGATCTGTCCATTGGTGTAAGTGAGGTGTTAAAGTCCCCCACTATTATTATGTTACTGTCGATTTCCTCTTTTAAAGCTGTTAGCAGTTGCCTTATGTATTGAGGTGCTCCTATGTTGGGTGCATCTATATTTATAATTGTTATATCTTCTTCTTGGATTGACCCCTTGATCATAATGTAGTGTCCTTCCTTGTCTCTTGTAACATTCTTTACTTTAAAGTCTATTTGATCTGATATGAGAATTGCTACTCCAGCTTTCTTTTGATTTCCATTTGCATGGAATGTCTTTTTCCATCCCCTCACTTTCCATCTGTATGTGTCCCTAGGTCTGAAGTGGGTCTCTTGTAGACAGCATATATATGGGTCTTGTTTTTGTATCCATTCAGCAAGCCTGTGTATTTTGGTTGGAGCATTTAATCCATTCATGTTTAAGGTAATTATCAATATGTATGTTCCTATGACCATTTTCTTAATTGTTTTGGGTTTGGTTTTGTAGGCCCTTTTCTTCTCTTCTGTTTCCCACTTAGAGAAATTCCTTTAGCATTTGTTGTAGAGCTGGTTTGGTGGTACTGAATTCTCTTAGCTTTTTCTTGTCTGTAAAGCTTTTGATTCCTCCATCGAATCTGAATGAGATCCTTGCCAGGTAGAATAATCTTGGTTGTAGGTTCTTCCCTTTCATCACTTTAAGTATATCATGCCACTCCCTTCTGGCTTGTAGAGTTTCTGCTGAGAAATCAGCTGTTAACCTTATGAGGATTCCCTTGTATGTCATTTGTCGTTTTTCCCTTGCTGCTATCAATAATTTTTCTTTGTCTTTAATTTTTGCCAATTTCATTACTATGTGTCTTGCATGTTTCTCCTTGTGTTTATCCTGTATGGGACTCTCTGCGCTTCCTGGACTTGGGTGGCTATTTCCTTTCCCATGTTAGGGAAGTTTTCGACTATAATCTCTTCAAATATTTTCTTGGGTCCTTTCTCTCTCTCTTCTCCTTCTGGGACCCCTATAATGCGAATGTTGTTGCGTTTAATGTTGTCCCAGAGGTCTCTTAGGCTGTCTTCATTTCTTTGCATTCTTTTTTCTTTATTCTGTTCCACAGCAGTGAATTCCACCATTCTGTCTTCCAAGTCACTTATCCATTCTTCTGCCTCAGTTATTCTGCTATTGATTCCTTCTAGTGTATTTTTCATTTCAGTTATTGTATTGTTCATCTCTGTTTGTTCTTTAATTCTTGTATGGCTTTGTTAAACATTTCTTGCATCTTCTCAATCTTCGCCTCCATTCTTTTTCCGAGGTCCTGGATCATCTTCACTATCATTATTCTGAATTCTTCTTCTGGAAGGTTTCCTATCTCCACTTCATTTAGTTCTTTTTCTGGGGTTTTATCTTGTTCCTTCATCTGGTACATAGCCCTCTGCCTTTTCATCTCATCTCTCTTTCTGTGAATGTGGTTTTTGTTCCACAGGCTGCAGGATCGTAGCTCTTCTTGCTTCTGCTGTCTGCCCTCTGGTGGATGAGTCTCTCCAAGAGGCTTTTGCAAGTTTCCTGATTGGAGGGACTGGTGGTGGGTAGAGCTGGCCGTTGCTCTTGTGGGCAGAGATCAGTACAACTTTAATCCACTTGTCTGCTGATGGGTGGGGCTGGGTTCCCTCCCTGTTGATTGTTTGGCCTGAGGTGGCCCAACACTGGAGCCTACCCAGGTTCTTTATTGGGGCTAATGGCGGACTCTGGGAGGGCTCAGACCAAGGAGTATTTCCCAGAACTTCTGCTGCCAGTGTCCTTGTCCTCTCAGTGAGACGGAGCCACCCCCTGCCTCTGCAGGAGACCCTCCAACACCAGCAGGTAGGTCTGCTTCAGTCTCTTACGGGGTCACTGCTCCTTTCCCTGCGTCCCGATGTGCACACTACTTTGTGTGTGCCCTCCAAGAGTGGAGTCTCTGTTTCCTCCAGTCCTGTTGAAGTCCTGCAATCAAATCCCACTAGCCTTCAAATTCTGACTCTCTAGGAATTCCTCCTCCCTTTGCTGGACGCCCAGGTTCGGAAGCCTGACGTGGGGCTCAGAACCTTCACTCCAGTGGGTGGACTTCTGTGATATAAGTGTTCTCCAGATTGTGAGTTACCCACCCAGCAGTTATGGGATTTGATTTTACTGTGATTGCGCCCCTCTTACTGTCTCATTGTGGCTTCTCCTTTGTCTTTGGATATGGGGTATCCTTTTTGGTGAGTTCCAGTGTCTTCCTGTCGATGATTGTCCAGCAGCTAGTTGTGATTCTGGTGTTCTTGAAAGAGGGAGTGAGAGCACATCTTTCTACTCCACCATCTTGAGCCAATCTCTTCTTGTTGTGTTTTAATTTTTTCTTTCTTTTTTTTTGGCTGTGTTGGGTGTTCATTGCTGTGCATGGGCTTTCTCTAGTTGCGGCGAGCAGGGGCTACTCTTCGTTGCAGTGTGCAGGCTTCTCACTGTGGTGGCTTCTCTTGTTGTGGAGCACAGACTCTAGATGTGCAGGCTTCAGTAGTTGTGGCACATGGGCTCAGTAGTTGTGGCTCACAGACTCTAGAGTGCAGGCTCAGTAGTTGTGGCTCACGGGTTTAGTTGCTCCATGGCATGTGGGATCTTACCGGACGAGGGATCGAACCTGTGTCCCCTGCATTGGCAGGTGGATTCTTAACCACTGCGCCACCAGGGAAGCCCTTTTTTTTAAAATTGAGATTTAATTGAGTGTTTTAGTCTGGAGAGCTTTGAAATGGTCTGACTGTGTCTCTACTCATCAAGTGACTTTACAGGTCAGTATTCTTCAAGTCCTGTGTCCAGGTACCAATTCACATCACTGAACATGGTGAATTCCCCTGGCACATAACCTGGGACCCACCTAGCTTTCCCGAGGATCTTTAGGGATACAGTGTAATGGAGCAACACTGACCCAAAGAGCTTAATCCAGCAGGAGGGAGAGAGAGAGCCCATGAGGTGGCTGTTCCACTGGTTTGGGCTGCCTTCTCACCCACACTGGCTACTGCCAGTGACAACACGGTTCCACTTTGAACCTCATTCACCTCCCTTATCCTCCTCCTCTGAAGTTCACTTCTAATATACTGAGGGGTGCTTGAGTAATTCCAGTGAACGGGAAAATGCAAAGAAATAAGAACGTGTGCTACCAGCAGAAAATTCTACATTTAAAGTCAGTAACATTTTAACCTTAAAATTACCCAAGACTGAACTGTATTGAACAATTCCCAAACCCTAGTTCATCAAGAGGGGCCTGGCTACTGCCCCTGAATCACTGGGGAGCATCTTTAAATGGAAGAATGTCCCAGCCGCACCCCCAGAAATTCTGATTCACTGGCTCTGGGGTGAGACCTGGGAATCTCTATTTTTAAGATATTCCCCAAGGGACTTTCGTGGTGGCACAGTGGTTAAGAATCCGCCTGCCAATGCAGGGGACATGGGTTTGATCCCTGGTCCGGGAAGATCCCACATGCCGCGGAGCAACTAAGCCCATGCACCACAACTACTGAGCCTGTGCATTAGAGCCTGTGAGCCACAACTACTGAGCCTGCGAGCCACAACTACTGAAGCCCGCACACCTAGAGTCCATGCTCTGCAACGAGAAGCCACTGCAGTGAGAAGCCTGCACACCACAATGAAGAGTAGCTTCCGCTCACCGCAACTAGAGAAAACCCGTGCGCAGCAACAAAGACCCAACGCAGCCAAAAAAAAAAAAAAAAGTTATAAGATACTCCCCAAGAGGGGCTTCCCTGGTAGTTCAGTGACTAAGACTCCACACTCCCAATGCAGGGGGCCCAGGTTCCATCCCTGGTCAGGGAACTAGATCCCATATGCCACAACTAAGAATTCGCATGCCACAAGTAAAGATCCCGCATGCAGCAACGAAAATCCCACGTGCTGCAACTAAGACCTGGCACAGCCAAATAACTACATAAAAATGAATATTAAAAAAAGAAAAGATATTCCTCAAGATAATTCTGATGCGCAGTCAGGCTTGGAAAACACAAGCATAAATTATTCAGTTACACGCAGATTATTGTGAACCATGTAACAGTCTAATAAATTTGGATGTGACCCTTTGGGCGAAAAAAAAGTCCCAGGAAAAATTGCCATCATAAAAGAATTAAATTAATCCTCAAGAGTGAGTAAATTAATCCCAGTAAACATTACAGTCACTGCATTAAGTAAAAAATTTGTCTGCCTAATCAATAACGAAATAAGCAGAGAAAGGACATTTTAAAGCCTGCAGGAGACGACATAATTCAAACAGTAGCCTAGATCTGATAAATATTTTATAGACAATCAATTTTATTTCATTCTACTTGAGAAATGCATAAGGGCCTACGTTCCTGTTTGGCAACATCAGGTTTTTTGAATTGAATTGGAAGCATACAAGGTTGGTTAAACTGATGGGAATTTCTCCCTCAAGGTGAGTATTAGCAACCTCTTAACCAAAAACACCAGGGCACGTTTTCTCCCCGGGGTAAGCCACTTCATGTGGTCTTCCGGCTCTGGCTCCCATGCGCAGTTCTGCGAGTCTCTTTTGCTGAGTCTTGGTCCTGTGAAACGTCCGGCTCTCCAGAAAAGGCTACGTCTGTGGATCTCGGGTGCAGGCAGGATGGAGTTCAGGTCCTTCTCAATTTCCTCCTGCAGAAAACCTTGCAAAACCTCAGGTTCTTCTCTTTCATCAACTCATCAAGACCACAACAAAAACTATCTGCAGACAGTAGGTGAGTTTATGAAAACGCATCCATGCAGTGTGGATGTTTTTCATGGTTTTTTTTTTTCTCCCATCCTAAATTGCGAAAGATTTTTTGTAAAGGATAAAATCAAGTCAGCCTAGAAAACCTGGATTTGACCAACTTATAGAGGGATTCATACAAACAAGGAATCTAGACTGAAAATTAGGCGTTTGGGGGTCTCAGTTTCGGGACAGGGCAGACCAACTTCACGCGAAAATGTACTAAAGAAACTGGGAGCTGTCCAGAGAAACTGGTTGTCAGAGGTAAGACCAAGATTTTTCTTCTAAGAGAAACAGCGACTTTAAAACGTTTTCCCCATTTCCCTGACCCATTTCACCACGGGCTCCTTACACTGGGTTTTTCATTTGGCGTCAGGATGTAGTGAGAACCTCCGCGGGATTTAACTGGCATGCCACAACCGGCCTCTAGAGGGCGCAGTGCATTAAAGACCTTGGGCTTCCCGGGAAGAAAGGGAAGGGTGTTGGGGATGAAAGATCAAGCCCCCAGACCCGAGGTTCGGCCCCTGAAAGCCACTCTTTTGGAGAGAGTGTCTCAAGAAGAGAGAAAACTAAGATACAGGAAATTTGAAATCTGTGTGCTTTATTTCAAGACGAAAGAGAAAGAGAAAGAGAAAGACACCTGCATGGGGTGTGTCCTGCCGCTGCCCCCCGCCCAGCCCCTTGGAACAGTGGTCACGTTCAGTGCAGACTGTCCACTGCTGGCTGAGAGCACTGTTGCTTGAAAAGAGTGTCCTTCTGGTTTTTTTTTTTTTTTTTTTTTCGGCACGCGGGCCTCTCACTGCCGTGACCTCTCCCGCTGCGGAGCACAGGCTCCGGACGCGCAGGCTCAGCGGCCATGGCTCACGGGCCCAGCCGCTCCGCGGCATGTGGGACCCTCCCGTACCGGGACACGAACCCGCATTGGCAGGCGGACTCCCAACCACTGCGCCACCAGGGAAGCCCTGTCCTCCTGTTTTGGGGTGGAAAGAGCAGGCTCTATCTCGGAGTGGGGCCACAGAGGGGCAGTGACACCGACATGACAGCCGACCTGCCCGGGGAATTGTGCTCGGGACCCGCAGCTGACGATGAGGCAGGGGAAGGGGGAATGGAAAAGAAAGAGCAATTCTTGAGACTCTTCTAAAGAAGAATTTGCAATCAAAGACAAAAAAAGGGAAAAAGTTTAAGATGCTAAATCTACAAGGTTTTTCAAAGGGTGTCCTCAAGCATCAGAATCTTCTCTGGAGCTTGTTAAAAATACGGAGCCCAGGGAACACCTACTGAGCCTTGGGAATGGCCAGGGAGTCTAAATTATTTTTTACAGTCCGAGAAGTTTATTAGAAATGTTTTTATTCAGTTATTAAGTGTTTATAGATTGTGTCACAAATGGACCTACCACCTGCTGATCCCCTGTTTTTTAATTGAATTATAGTAGATTTATAATATTGTGTTAGTTTCAGGTGTACAGCAAAGTGATTCAGTTATTTTTTCTGATTATATTCCATTATAGGTTATTACAAGATATTGAATACTTCCCTGTGCTATACAATAAATCCTTGTTGCTTTTCTATTTTATATATAATAGTGTGTATCTGTTAATCCCATACTCCTTATTTATCCCTCCCCCACCTTCCCTCTCCCCTTTGGTAACCATAAGTTTGTTTTCTTTTTTTTTTTTTTTTTTTTTTTTTTGCTGTACGCGGGCCTCTCACTGTTGTGGCCTCTCCCGTTGCGGAGCACAGGCTCCGGACGCACAGGCCCAGCGGCCATGGCTCACGGGCCCAGCCGCTCTGCGGCATATGGGATCCTCCCAGACCGGGGCACGAACCCGCATCCCCCGCATCGGCAGGCGGACTCTCAACCACTGCGCCACCAGGGAGGCCCCATAAGTTTGTTTTCTATGTCCATGAGTCTGTTTCTGTTTTGTATATAAATTGATTTGTATTATTTTTTAGATTCCACATATAAGTGATATAGTATATTATTTGTCTTTCTCTGACTGATCTACTTAGTATGGTATTCTCTAGGTCCATCCATGTTGCTGCAAATGGCAATATTTCATTCTTTTTATGGCTGAGTAATAGTCCATATATACATATATGTACCACATCTTCCTAAAGCAACCATCTGTTGATAGACACTGGGTGGTTTCCATGTCATGGCTATTGTAAATAGTGCTACTGTGAACACTGGGGTGCACGCATCTTTTCAAATTAGAGTTTTTGTTTTTTCCAGATATATACCCAGGAGTAGGATTGCTAGATCATATGGTAGGTCTATTCTTGGTTTTTTAAAGAACCTCCATGCTGTTTTTCATAGTGGCTGCATCACTTTACATTCTCACCAATGGTATATGAGGGTTCCCTTTTCTCCACATCCTCTCCAGCGTTTATTATCTGTAGACTTTTTGATGAAAGCTTTTCTGACCGGTGTGGGTGATACCTCACTGTGGTTTTGATTTGCATTTCTCTGATGATTAGCAATGTTGAACATCTTTTCATGTGCCTATTGGCCTTCTGTATGTCTTTGGAAAAATGTCTATTTAGGTCTTCTGCCCATTTTTCGATTGGGTTGTTTGGTTTTTTTGATATTGAGTTGTATGAGCTGTTTGCATATGTTGGATATTAACCACTTGTCAGTCACATTGTTTGCAAATATTTTCTCCTATTCTGTAGGTTGTCTTTTTGTTTTTGGATGGTTTCCTTTGCTATGCAAAAGCTTTTAACTTTGATTAGGTTCCATTTGTTTATTTTTGCTTTTATTTCTTTTGCCTTGGGCGACTGATCTAAGAAAATATTGCTACAATTTATGTCAGAGAATGTTTTGCCTGTGTTCTCTTCTAGGAGTTTTATAGTGTCATGTCTTATATTTAGGTCTTTAAGCCACTTTGAGTTTATTCTTGAACGTGGTGTGAGGGAATGTTCTAATTTCATTGATTTACATGTGGCTGTCCAGCTTTCCCAACATCATTTGCTGAAGAGACTGTCTTTCCCATTGTATATTCTTGCCTCCTTTGTCATAGATTAATTGATCCTAGATGTGTGGGTTTATTTGGGGCTCTCTATTCTATTTCATTGATCCATATGTCTGTTTTTGTGCTGATATCACACTGTTTTGATTACTGTATCTTTGTATTATAGTCCGAAGTCTGGAAGAGTTATACCTCCAGCTTTGTTCTTTTTCCTCAGGATTGCTTTGGCAATTCTGGGTCTTTTGTGGTCTTTGTGATTTTTCTTGTTTCTTGAGGAAGGTCTGTATCACTGTGAACTTCCCTCTTAGAACTGCTTTTGCTGCAAACCATAGATTTTGTAAGGTGGTGTTTTCATTTTCATTTGTCTCGAGGTATTTTCTGATTTCTTTGGTTTCACTGCTGACCTGTTGGTTTCTTTTAGTAGCATGTTGTTTAGTCTCCACATGTTTGTTCTTTTCTCATTTTTCTTTCTGTGGTTGATTTCCAATTTCATTCCATTGTGGTCAGAAAAAATGCTTGAAATAATTTCTGCCCTCTTAAATTTGTTGAGGCTTATTTTGTGACCTAGTATGTGGTCTATCCTAGAGAATGTTCCATGAGCAATTGAAAAGAATGTGTATTCTGTGTTTTTTGAATGTAGTGTCTTGTAGATATCAATTAATTCCAACTGGTTTATTGTGTCTTTTAGGACCTCTGTTGCCTTGTTGATTTTCTGTATGGATGATCTGTCCATTGATATTAGTGGGATGTTAAAGTCTCCTATTGTTATTGTATCATTGTCAATTTCTCCCTTTATGTCTGTTAGTATTCGTTTTATATATTTAGGTGCTCCTATATTGGGTGTATATATGTTAACGAGTGTAATATCCTCTTCTAGTATTGATCGCTTTATCATTATATAATGCCTTCTTTGTCTTTCTTTATGGCCTTTGTTTTAAAGTCTATTTTGTCTGATATGAGTTTTGCTACTCCCACTTTCTTGTCATTTCCATTTGCATGAAATATATTTTTCTATGCGTTTATTTTCAGTCTGTGCATAACTTTTGCCCTGAAGTGAGTCTCTTATAGGCAACATATTGTAGGTTCTTGTTTTTTTATCCAATCTGCCACTCTGTGTCTTTTGATTGGAGCATTTAGTCCATTGACATTTAAAGTAATTATTGATAGGTATATACTTACTGCCATTTTAATCCTTGTTTTCCAGTTGTTTTTGTAGTTCTTCTTTGTTCATTTCTTCTTCTTCTTCTTCTTCTTGTGATTTGATGATTTTCTTTTGTATACTTGAGTTCCTTTCTTTTTTGGTTTTTGTGAATCTATTGTATGTTTTTCATTTGTGTTTACCATAGATTTCGAGTATGTTGACCCATAACTATATCTACTTGCTTTAAATGGATAGTCATTTAAGTTCAGACACATTCTAAAAGATCTACATTTTATACTCCCCTCTCCTACATTTTGTGATTTTGACATCCTATTTTACATCTTCATGCTTATCCTTTTACTGTTTATTGTGGTTATAACCTCTTTTATAATTTTAATTATTTTTTAATCTTGGTACTGGCTTATTTAAGTGAGTGATCTTCAATACTTTATATATTGCCTTTTCTATTGTGATTTTCCCTATAGAGTCTTGCTTCTTTCCTTTTTTTTTTTTAGGACTGATTTGTAGGTTTAATGAGATTATATCAACATACTTTATAATCTACAAAGCATAAATTTATATGATAGCTACTTTGTATTGAGCATCCTCAAATTCTACTACCCTACAATTCTAGGAATAGTAGTGGAAGCTTTACATATATAATTAATAGTATCTCTTAATCCTCAACACAACCCCCCACTGTTGTTATGATTATATTCAATATATAAATCAGTTAATAATCAGCTCAGAGAGGTTGGTTGGATTGGTTTGCTAAGGTCAAACAAATAGAAAGGGGAAGAGAGTTAGGATTCAACTTAATATTACTTCCAAATAGAGGCCTTCCTTTCCTTTTAGCATAGCGCTAGGAAAACATCTTATGTACTTAAGAATAGCGGGTGTGATTAAGAAAAAGGGGAGGGCTTCCCTGGTGGTGCAGTGCTTGAGAGTCCGCCTGCCGATGCAGGGGACACGGGTTTGTGCCCTGGTCCGGGAAGATCCCACATGCCGCGGAGCAGCTGGGCCCGTGAGCCATGGCCGTTGAGCCTGTGCGTCCGGAGCCTGTGCTCCGCAACGGGAGAGGCCACAGCAGTGAGAGGCCCGCATACCGGTAAAAAAAAAAAAGAAAAAAGAAAAAGGGGAAATGGGGTTGGGGGAGGGTGGGTGGGGGTTGGGGGAAGACCCACTGAATAACCTGCCCCTAGAGCAAAGGTAACAAAGAAAACACCCTGATAAAACTTGTGCCTGCGTTTTACAACAGACCACCTGAAAATCCCTGGACTTCATATAATACGTTGTTTTTTTATGTATCAAATATAAGGTGCAAAGTAAAAAATAGATGTTTTTGAAGCTAGAAGAGCCATCCCAGCCAGATCCAAACTTAGTTATCACGCACATACACAAATAAAAAATGACATGAAACAGGAACAAATGGACTTCCTTTGCTTTCAGAAAAACCAAGAAGCAAAGAAAATTCTTTTTAGAAATTCAGAAAAAAAAATTTTTTCATAGTAGCTAATATGCCTTCCTTAGGCATTAAGACACATTTCTGTTCATAACCTTGATATAGCCATATTTTTAGTCTTTATAAAAATCAAGTCTCCCAGTAAAAATGGTATTTTACCACACTAATCTTTAAATTCCATCACTGAAAATGTAATACACACCAATTTCTAACCTCTTGGAACATTCTGCAAAATGGATTTTAGTCAGTGGAATGAATAATTGCTCAGAAAAGCAGCACTGCCTCAACGGTGGTACGATTTGGTAGGCAATATTCTTGTTTTCCAGTAAAAAGGAGATCTCATAAGCAGAAACACTGGACTCCTTGTGGTTCCATCGATCGAGAGAACGTTTCTGAGCAGCTTCTAAGCAAACATTTCTTAACAGGTTGATCACAGATCTGGGGTCTTCACTCCTCATAATGACACTGCCAGATACAATCACGTTAGCTCCTGCCTCTGTGCATTTATGGATGGTGTCAAGACCTACTCCACCATCAACCTCAATGTCCAAAGACGGTAACTGGGTCCTCAACCAGTGAACCTTTGGCATCGTATCTTCCATGAATTTTTGCCCTCCAAACCCAGACTCCACTGTCATAACCAAGGCCATATCTATCTGATGAGCCCATGGTGCCAAATACTCAACTGTAGTTCCTGGTTTGATAGCAAGGCCAACCTTCATCCCATTCTCCCGAATGTCTTTGATCAAAGCCCCCAGGTTCTCAGTAGCCTGGAGATGAAAAGTATATTGATTGGCTCCTGCTACAGCCATTAGTTTTACCCACTGTTCTGGCCTAGACACCATCATGTGCATGTCAAAGAAAGGGTCCTGGCCTAGCTGCTTTCGGAGGCTTTCTACCACAGGGTGACCAAAGGTGATGTAGGGAACAAAATGCATCCAGGTGCAGATAATCGGCCCCAGCATCCAGCATCCGGAGGCACTCGGCCCCTAGACTGGCCAGGTCGCTCTTGAGGATGGACAGGCCAATCTTGCAGCCAGATGCCCCTCTTTCCTATTTAGAGAAGACCCTTCAATATTTCTTTTAGTGTAGATTTAGTATTGCTGAATTCTTTTAGTTTTTGCTTGTCTGAGAAACTCTTTACCTCTCCTTCTATTCTAAATGCTAATCTTGATGGGTAGAATATCCTAGGTTGCAGGTTTTTTGAATATATCATGCCACTCCCTTCTGGCCTGCAAAGTTTCTGCAGAGAAATGAACTGATAGCCTTATGGGGGTTCCCTTGTAACTGACTCTTTGTTTTTCTCTTGCTGTCTTTAGAATCCTCTCTTTAATATTTGCCATTTTAATTATAATATTTCTTGATCTTTTGGGGTTCATCTTGTTTGGGACTCTCTGTGCTTCCTGTACCTGGATATCTGTTTCCTTCTTTAGGTTTGAGGAGTTTTCAGCCATAATTTCTTCAAATACATTTTTTGATCCCCTTCTCTCTCTCTTCTCCTTCTGGAACCCCTATTATGCATAGGTTGGCATGTTTTATATTATCCCATAGATCTTATATGTTGCTTTCTTTCTTTTTTTTTTTATTTGTCTTTCTGTCTGCTGTTCTGATTGGGTGATTTGCATTATCCTATCTTCCAGATCATTTATTCATTCTTCTGTGTCATTTAGTCTGCTATTCATTGCTTCTAGATTGGTTTTTATCTCAGCAATGGAATTGCCTATTTTTTATTGGTTCATGTTTATAGTTTCTAGTTCCTGTTACAGTGATCTGTGTTTCTATTGATAATCTTTCTTAATTCAGTTAGCATTTTTATTACCACCTTTTTGAACTTGGGGTCTAGTAGACAGATGAGCTCTGTTTCATAATTTGTTCTTTCAGAGGATTTCTCTTGTTCTTTTGATTGGGTGTAGTTCCTCTGCCTTTTCATTTTACTTAACTTTCTCTGTCTCTATGAATTTAAGAGAAACAGTTATCTACTGTGGTCTTGAAGGGGTGTTTTTATGTGAGAACATCCCTGTGTAGACTACGTATGTCCCGTGTTTTCATGCAAGGGCTGGTTTCGGTACGGACACCAGTCACGTCTTTCCTCAGGGTGTGCTGGCTGTTATCCCCTGGACGGGGGTGTCGTAGGTGTTGTAGTATCTAGCGCCTGTGCAGGATATGAGATGGGGCTTCCTCTCTTGCCACCCTGGCAGGGGTGGGGTCTGCCCCCCCCAGTTGTTGGGTTAGAAGCCCTGAGGGCTGGGTTCAGTCAGGATCCATTGCCCTTGAGTGTGAGCCCTGCCTCAAAGGAGGTGTTGCTGAAGCAAGTGAGGACCTATGCACTGCCTACACAGGCAGCTGCAGTTCCGCTCAGAAGCTGCCCAAGGTCACAACCCTTTCTCTGTTGTGTTTGTCCCAGATCTAGTACAAGGCTCTGGTGTGGAGTAGCCTGGGGCTGGGGGTCGGGGCGTAGTGGCTGCAGGAACTGAGGTGGCTGTGCTGCCCCCTGGGATCTGGGCTGCCTCTGTGGCAAACTTCTCCCAGGATGCATCTGCCCCAGATGTAGCACTAAGCAGCGGTGTGGAGTGGGCGGAGCCAGGGCTCTCTGGCTGGGAGAGAACCCATGCAGACTCCTGAGCACACTGACAATGGCCATCACGGCAGAGGGAGTCTAAATTTTTAACAGGCTCCTGGAGGGTCTCTGATATACACTGCAATTTGAGAACTGTTGAATTGTACTTGTTCCAGAAAAACTCCTCACAAGCATCTGTATTTCCCTTCTTGCAAATATGACTCTTTGTCCCATCTGCTCTAAATGGCAAACAGTATTCACCGTTAGCTTGTAATAATACTTCACATACGTCTTGGAAAATCTTTTAATCACTTTACTTTCTTTTCTCTGAGCACTTCTCTTTATCTTTGAGCTTTGGAGTGCCAAACTGAGGTCAGTCCTAAATACTTTTTTGACCAACATTAACATCAAAAGGACTTCACTGTAATCCAGCTCATCTAAGCCATTTTCACCATTTATCTTCAGCCCAGTATTACCAAGGAGCTGGTCAGTGGATTGAGAACAGTTTATCACACTGACAAAAATCAGGGTTCACTGAGCCACCAGACATGTTTGGGGGCCACAGGCACTCAACTTCTTCTCCTGCCTGTTCCCTGGGAAAGGTGGACATGAGGAATCCCTAAGTCTTTGGGCAGTGAGGGGGGCCCAGGCACTTGCCCCTGACCTAGGGAAAAGCTTTCACATCTCATGCCTTTTCTTCTGAAGTTCAGCCTGCCTGGAATGGCCATCCCCACTTGCCGTGCCCATAAACTCCTATCCACCCTTCAAGTCCCAGCTCAGAAATGTGTAGTGATAATAAAAACAATCATCATAAATCAGGTTTCCCTCTTCTGTTCTATCCTAGCATGCTATAATTTCCCTTTATAGCACTCATCAAATCTGTAATGATATATTTCTGTGAATATTTTATAAGCATATGTGTATCCTGGTTGACCAAAAGCTACATGAGAGCAAAGACCATTTGCCTTCTCACACTTGTACTTATAGCCTATTACCATGTCTGGCACATAGTAGGTACTCAGTTAATATTATTGGATGAATGAATTGATAGGTGTACATTTATTGAGTACTTCCACTGTGTCAGGCCCTGGGCTAAGTGCTCCTGATATATGGTTTGTTTTAATCTTCCCAGCAACCTTCTGAGGTAAGTATTATTATTACCTCTGTTGAATACATAGGAAATTGAGGCTCAATGATGTCTTGAGAATTTTGCAGGGTCACACAGCTAATAAGGAGAACTGGGATTCGATAATAAATTTGTGTACCTCTAGACCTCAGCTCATTTGAAATGGTCATCCCCCTGTTACCTTCCTGGACACCCAAATACTAGTTAGTTGTTTCTTTGCTGTTTTTTTCTCATATCATGTCAGCTATTCCTCTATTACCACACTTACCACGTTACATCATCGGGTTTTAAATATGTGTCTCTTTGAGCTCCATGAGTGCATGGACTTTATTCAACCAGCAGGCCAATTCCAACCACCTCGTCCATAGCCAGGTGCAATTACAATGTCAGACAGTAAGTGCCCAATTAACCCAGGATCAGTCTCTCTCAATACCTTATTGTCCCCTCCTGATAAAGAGAACAGATGCCATTAACATAGGTTGACAAAGTAACCAAATGAACAAACAGCTCAGAGGCAGACCAACCATATATGGAAACTTGACATATGAGATAGTAGCTATGGGAAATGGATGGAGCCAGGACACTTGGTTATCCACATAAAAAGGAGTGAAGGGCTTCCCTGGTGGTGCAGTGGTTAAGAATCCGCCTACCAATGCAGGGGACACGAGTTCGAGCCCTGGTCCGAGAAGATCACGCTGCGGAGCAACTAAGCCTGTGCGCCACAACTACTGAGCCTGCGAGCCACAACCACTGAAGCCCACATGCCTAGAGCCCGTGCTCCTCAACAAGAGAAACCACCACAATAAGAAGCCTGCATACCGCAATGAAGAGTAGACCCTGCTCACTGCAACTAGAGAAAGCCTGTGCACAGCAACAAAGACCCAATACAGCCAAAAATAAAATAAAGCAATTTAAAAAAAAGAGTAAAATTAGATTTCTATCATACAACATACACAAAAATTAATTCTTAATGGATTAAAGACTTCCATATGAAAAACAAAACTTACAAACATGTAAAATGAGTAATTGCAGTGGTAATTAGGGAAATAAAAATTAAGACCGTGATAAAATAATCATTTTAAAACCACTAAATTTGCCAAAATTAAGAAATCTGATAATAGTGTTGGCAAAGATTTGGGTCACTGCTGGTAGGGGTGTGTGTGTGTGTGTGTGTGTGTGTGTGTGTGTGTGTGTGTGTATAATTTTAGAAAAAAGTTTGGCAATATCTAATAAATTGTTATAGTTATACTATAGCATATGCAGTAAAAAAAAAAATGATCATGTGCAGTTCCTGTGGAAAACAGCATAACAGTTCCTCAAAACATGGTGTTACCATATGATCCAGCAATTCCACTTGTGGGTATATACCCCACGGAAGTGAAAGCAGGGACTTGAGCAAATATTTGTACAGCCATGTTCATAGCAGCATTATTCACAAGAGTCAAAAGTGGAAGCAGTCCAAGCATGCATCAATGGACGAACAGATGGACAAAATGCTGTGTGTATATATATATATATATACAATGGAATATTATTATCTCTTTTAAGACCATTGGTTAATTGATGCCAGCTAGTGCTGGATCTCCAGGGTGGTGAAAGTTCTGGAAACTCTGAAAGGGAGGAAAGGCTGAATGAGGTGGGATGCTGGTCTAGAAAATGCTCATGGGCTCTTTGGACAGTCTAGTTTAGAAGCACAGCTACTACTCTTTGCTTGGCTGAAGCACTGTTCTCTTCTCTCCAGGAAGTTCATTCTCTTTGATTAAGTGAGCCACCTCACGAAGGATCCAGATCCACAGGATCAGCCTGAAAAAGGAAAAGCCAAGTTGGAAGACACATGAGACCTAACTTCAGGTATTATAGACGTCTTATAAAACCTGTTTATAAAACCTTATTATAAAACCTGTCTTATAGACATGCATTCACTCTGGGCCATTCAGAGAGGAAGCTGGGTATTTAGAGGCCACGGGGAAACCATGTAAGCTTAGATCTGGGCAAGCATCCATGAGGTAGGCTGCCTGTGAGGTCCTGGGCAAGGTCAACCATATAGGCTGTCAGAGGTTCCAGGACTGGAGGCTGGGGAAAAGAGAGAAGATGACGGCTAAGGTCCTCTCTCACTCTGTGACGATAATTCAAATGCATCCAAATATTAGACACCCCACCTGCCAGTAACAGCGCTCAGTCCTAGAACCACTCAGTCGACATTTATTTTGAGTTGAATTTTCTCTCTAATTGTTCCGTAACCCATTCTGATCTTAACATGAACCATCCTAGCCCTTTGAACAAAATCTGTGCTCCCTGGAGAATTAAAACTGCTGCCAAGGCTTAGGTTTTACTATTTATAAAGCAAGCCGTGCATTTCACTAATAAAAAGCTGCTTAAAGCAGATGCATACATTTTTTTTTCTATGTTCCAGAAAGGTCATTGTTTGCTACCTCTTCTATAAACGAGTCTACCATCTTTTCACGGTTTTCTCCCACATGCATTTATAAAGCACTACCATATTCTGCCAACAAAAGTTCTGGAAGCTCACAAGATACTGAACTTGAAGATTTATATAAACAGCCATAGGCAGGTGTTTTTTTTTGTTTGTTTGTTTTTTGTGGTACGCGGGCCTCTCACTGTTGTGGCCTCTCCTGTTGCGGAGCACAGGCTCCGGAGGTGCAGGCTCCATGGCCATGGCTCACGGGCCTAGCCGCCCCGCGGCATGTGGGATCTTCCCGAACCGGGGCACGAACCCACGTCCCCTGCATCGGCAGGCGGACTCTCAACCACTGCGCCACCAGGGAAGCCCCAGGCAGGTCTTTTTTGATACTGTCCAAGACACAGTAATGAAGAGGGGATCACAAATAAGTCAGCTAAGTACAGTCACTTTAAAACCACGGATGGAAACGAGAGGCCACTGCAAGGTTTTGATCGATGCTGATGCCAACTTGAACACCGTGAGAAATGTGATGCCGATGTCTTTTCCACCTGGCAGTTTCTTTTCTTAGCAGTAGTTAAATCAGTGAAAATGGAATATAGTCATGCAAGTTGCTCACATTATTTTAGCAGCAATCATGAAACCCAAACCCCATTGATACACTTTGAAAATCTACAACTGACAAATTTTTAAATGTCAGGTCCATGCTAGTTTATTTTGCAGGCTACTCCAGGGAAGCCAGGCATCAGCCCAAGTCTTTCCTGCAGGCAGGAGGAAGGCTTCTCCTCCAGAGCTGCAGGCAGAGCCCACTGGGCTCTGTGTCCCTTTCCTGGCACCATCTGGGTGGTGTCACCATGAAATTTTCTGTGTGTGCTGCCAGCACTGGAATCCTGTCAAATCCTGGCCCAGTACTTCAAGTGTGTATACGTATAGCTGATTCATTTTGTTATACAGCAGAAACTAACACAACACTGTAAACCAATAATACTCCAATAAAGATGTTAAAATTAAAAAAAGAAAAAATACTTCAAGCATGTGCTGAGTCAGAACAGGTGCAGGAATTAAGTAACCGCTTTGTACCCACATTTACATATTGCAGCTCGTGAGCAAGTTGGCTCAGGTGTGCTTCCTCCTTTCTTTGGCCATTGGTTTCCCCTGCCCAGGATCAGTTGGCTGCCAGGCATGACCTGAAGGGTTACTTCATCGCTGTCATTTGATGAGTTACTGACAGCATGTTTGAAGTTGTCCTTTCATTCTTGTGAGGCCACTTCTTTCTGTTGTGGAATCACTTCTCCCCTCAGAACATACAAACCTACACTACCTACACGTGCCCCTGAACCTGTGTCTGGAGACCCTCAGGAAAGGGGAGCAATCATGACTTTGGTCTTAGGAACATCTCACTACCTTCCTCCTCACCCAGAGTGTGAAGCCAGGGAGAGAAGCAGAGGCCACCTTTAGAGACGGAGTAGGGAAAGTAAGGAGCTGACTCAGACTCACAAAGAACTTAGCAGTGAATAGTGCAGACTTCAGCACCTCGTGCTGAGTGGGCAGTGACAAATATGGACCTACTTTTTAAAGTTAATAGTGATTATGAAATAGGGGCTGGCTCTCAGTGTGACACAGGGACTGAGGCTGCTGCTGACGAGGGAACATCAAAGCAGTGTATGGGGAACCTAGATGCCAGTGAGGTTTGCCCTTAATACTCCAAGCTGCCGTGTGACCCCAAAACAGAAAGGTTTGAACCAAGGGCTGGGGTCCACCGAACTGGTCCAGAGGTGGTGCTGAGAGAAGACAGAAGGACACAAGTGGAGGTGAGAGGTGGGAAGACCTAGATGCCCAACGTCCAGGATGCTTTCATGCCCAAACACAGGACTGAGGACACGACCTAGAGAGGAAATGGCACAGGTAAGAAAAAGAGGTGGGAGGGTGCTGGCAAAGTTAGAGAGTAAGGTGGTCGCATTGATATTCTTAGAAAACAATGTTTAAACAAAACCAAATATATATTTCTGGACCCTGAAGTGGAAAGGAAGATCCTTCCAAAACAAAAATGGGAGTGGGTAAGATCAGGAGGCAAAAGGGCTGTTAAAAGCAGTGACTTGGTCTAGTTTTAGCTAATTATATACTGAGATGAAACAGATCCCACGTCACCATGGGGGGATGGAGCTGGAGCCCCCACCGGGCTGGCTGTTGGGGACCTGGTTCTGAAAGCTGGGCCAGTGAGCACGCAGAGCCCCCTGGAGCCGGTGCCGACAGGCCAGGTAGCAGGGGACACGGGGACACGGAAGCCTCTGGACACTGTGACGTGTGGACAGCCAGCTCTACTTGCCTGGCAGTTTCTGGGCACTGCCCCCTACCCACCTTCACCAGGCTATTATCAAGAGAAAGGAAGACTGTGTTCAGTGATCCTAGGGAAAGTTTTCCCTTTTCTCATGCAGAAAATAAAAAGGAAAACCAAGCTGAGTCATCAGGAAAAAGAATTATAACCTGATACTAAGTTTAGTTGAAACTTTTGTGACTGTTCTAAAGAGAACAGGTGAGAGACACATGGGAACCACTGGAGAAGGAGGCCAGGAGGGGAACTCAGGTAACCTAGGGACAGGGATGTGAACATGGCCATAACCCCCTCTTTCCTAGGGAGACAGGAGCAAACTGTGATCTGGGCCTATTGGCACGGAACGGGGCTCTGCAACCTTCCCTGTTCCAAAAACGGTGGGGTGTCTGGTGAGTTCAAGATCCAGCTCTCCCCTCCCTGGCTTGCCCACAGGCAGAGTCCCTTCCCTCTCTCCTTTGCTCCTGCCCACCTGCCCTGGAGCCCCCCTCCTACCCACTGCTTACCCAGCACCCCAACAGCTCTCAGTGCCCAGCAGCTCACAGATCTGTCCTCTAAGCCCACCATTTAATCATAACAGGTAAATCTCAACACTTTACTAGGTGCCAGGCACAGTTCTAAGTGCTTTTGCATATCTTAACTCCTTTAATCTTCATAAACAACCCTATAAGGTAGGTATTACTTTTATTCCTCCCTGGGAAGATGGGGGCACAGAGAGGTGGAGTGACTTGCCCAAGGTCACACAACTAGTGAGCCGCAGAGCTAGGATTTGAACCATGGAAGTCTGGCACTGACATCTGTGCTCTTAACCGCTCCATTATCCTGCCTCTCAATGCCAGCCTGTCCTAGGATGCTGGATGTTAGGTTGTATAAGTTAATTTTTAGGTTAGGCCAGTGAGGCCTCCCGCAAGCATACTCAGCCCTGCTTAGCTCCTGAGCCCATCAGGACCAAGGCAGATGACTTCCAGGGTGCTGGCACCCTGCCCAACTCTGGCCAGGCCCCTTCCCCTGTATCCCCAGCAAATCTCTGACCTGGAATGACGCTATACTCCGGCTGACCTTCATTACCGCCTCTACCTAGAAGCCCCAGTTACAGCACACACTTCACAGAGCTGGGTCCTCTCTTTAACAGTGAAATGGCCCAGGGTTTCCACTTTCCCCGCACTGGATTGCTCACTACTCTTCCTCCTACTAGCCTCCTCCCACTCCCCACAAGCCCCTGCTACCCTGCTGAGCCCACCTAAATGGTGAGGGCAGGCACCACCTTTGTGCCATGCTTCTCGCCTCAAAGGTGCAGATCACAGCATTTTGCATGGCTGCTTGACTGGTTAAAAACTTTAAAAAACAAACTAGTAAGTGAAATGCATTAAAGTGGCCACGGGAAAGGAATTCTGTCAAATCCCTGACCTTAGAAAGTCAACCAAGGAGTCTGCTAGACCCTCTCTCCACGTGACCTCTGTGTTTAGCATTATCTAACCACGCCGACATGGGGGTGGTGGGACAGAGCCCCCAGCAGTGTGGCCCAGGGAAACATGAAGGGGGACCTCGGCATGGTTTGGGGGCCGTGCAGAGTAAAGCAATGAAGAGCAGAGAGGAATGATAAGCAGCTCTGGCTTACACATCAGTATGGTGCTTCTCTAAGGTTTATCACAGGTGTCCATCAAACACTTAAGATTGAGGTGATGGGTGAAATTGATATTTGCTTCTTTTAAATATATTTATTTATGTATTTATTTGGCTGTGCCGGGTCTTAGTTGTGGCATGCGAACTCTTAGTTGCAGCATGTGGGATCTAGTTCCCTGACCAGGGATTGAACCCAGGCCCCCTGCACCGGGAGCGTGGAGTCTTAGCCACTGGACCACCAGGGAAGTCCCGATATTTGCTTCTTTGACTCAAAAATTCATTCCCAAGGACATAATCTCAATTCAGAGTTTCCAGGTGAAGCTTTGCCAGAAATATTGCCAACTCTGGTGTCCAGGGATTTTGCAAGAATATGGTTAACTTATGGCCGCTAAGTGATAATAGAAGCTTCCGGGGGCTGTCAGGTCAGTTCCAAACAGCTAAGAAACATAGGTATAAATTAATTAGTAGTATTTTAAGTAACCTAGACACTAAAACAATATTCTCCAAAGCATGTTCCAGTGGATAATTAGAATAAGTATAGAGAAAAAAATACTTATAGTCAAATAAACTAGGGAAATACAGAGTTAAAGCTAATCAGGCTTTTTGACTACACAGCTTCCCAGGGGCCTTAGCATGTGAGTGAGCACTGCAGTCTGCAGCAAAGACATCCATCATATGCAGTTTTTCTCACACTTTTTGGTCACCAGCCCTCCTGCCCCCCATTTTCTTCCCCTCATAGGAATGCATGAACTTGGTTGCCCAGAACAGTGCTGCTTTAATGTTAACTGAAAGTAAAATGGTTAGACCACTTCGACCTCTATGAGAAGTGTGCTGTTGGAACCCTATTGGAACAGGCAGTGGTCATCAATAGTGGCTAAAATCAATAGATGAAAGGCCCACAGGGAATATTATCATATATGGATCAGGCTGAGGCCAACTGAACCCACTGATGAGCCCTAACACCACAAAAAGAGAAGCACTCTTAGGGATTAAAACAGGTGTTCCAGCAAAATGGTACATGAATGTTCATAGCATCACTGTTCACAGAAGTCAAAAGGTGGAAACAACCCAAATGTCTATCAACTGAGGAATAGATAAGTAAAATTCCACACAATGGAATATTATTTAGCCGTAAAAAGGAATGCCAGGGACTTCCCTGGTGGTGCAGTGGTTAGGAATCTGCCTGCCAATGCAAGGGACACGGGTTTAAGCCCTGGTCCAGGAAGATCCCACATGCCGTGGAGCAACTAGGCCCGTGTGCCACAACTACTGAGCCTGTGCTCTAGAGCCCACGAGCCGCAACTGCTGAGCCCCTGTGCCACAGCTACTGAAGCCCACGCACCTAGAGCCCGTGCTCTGCAACAAGAGAAGCCACTGCAATGAGAAGCCCGCACACCATAACAAGGAGGAGCCCGTGCTCACCGCAACTAGAGAAAGCCCGCATGCAGCAACAAAGACCCAACACAGCCAATAATTAATTAATTAATTGTTTTCAAAAAGGAATGTAGTACTGACACATGCTACAAACATGCATGAACCTTGAAAACATTATACTAAGTGAAAGAAGCCAGATACAAAAGGCCACGTATTACATGATTCCATTTATATGAAAAATTCAGAGAGACAAAAAGTAGATTCATGGCTGCCAGGGGCTGGGGAGAGGGAGATGGGGAGTGACTACTTAATGGGTACAGAGTTTCTTTTTGAGGTGATGGAAAAGTTCCGGAATTAGATAGTGGTGGTAGTTGCACAACATGGTGAATGTACTAAATACCACTGAATTGTACACTTCGATGTGGCTAAAAGGGTAAATTTGATGTTATGTGTATTTTACCAAATATAAGAGAAAGAGAAAGCGAGGCAGGACATACCTCCTGATGGGGTGTAACAGGAAGTTCACAGCACCTCCCATGAGGTAGTCTTGCCAAAAAATCCAACTTGGTTATGCCTCTAGAGCCAACTGCCAGTTTACAGGAAAAACAAGGGGAAAGAGGAACATATTCACAACTCCATGGGGAGGCACTCAGCAAAACCCAAAATGAGGGACATCTAAGGAACAAAAGACCAAGTTTCTTCAGAAATAAATGACAAGAAAACAAACAGGAAGGACGAATGGTCAGATTTTAAAAGATTTACAAGACCTAACACCCAAATGCAACATGCATCTTTGGATCCCAATTTAAACAAATCAACTATTTTTAAAAAGCATTAATGAGAAAACCAGGAAAATCTGATGACTGACTGGATTTTTTATGATCTTAAGGAATTACCATTAAATTTGTAGGTGTGGGGGCCTCCCTGGTGGCGCAGTGGTTGAGAGTCCGCCTGCCGATGCAGGGGATACGGGTTCGTGCCCCGGTCTGGGAGGATCCCATATGCCGCGGAGCGGCTGGGCCCGTGAGCCATGGCCGCTGAGCCTGTGCGTCCGGAGCCTGTGCTCCGCAACGGGAGAGGCCACAACAGTGAGAGGCCCGCGTACAGCAAAAAAAAAAAAAAAAAAAAAAAAAAATTTGTAGGTGTGATAAGGGTCTTATGGTAAAGCAAAACAGATTTTATTTTCAGAGCTATATACTGAGGCATTCACAGATGAAAAGATATGTCTGGGATTTGCTGTAAAGTAATTCATTGTGAGGAGGGAGAGGAAAATAGTAATACAGAAGAAACAACATTAGCCATTAATTGATAATTGCTTGAAACTGGGTATTCTATCTAATTTTGTATTAAGTTTGAAAATGTCCATAATAAGTTTTTTAGAAAATAAATTGCCAAGGAGACTTCCCTGGTGGCGCAGTGGTTAAGAATCTGCCTGCCCACACAAAGTAGTGTGTGCATCGGGACCCAAGGGAAGGAGCAGTGAACCCAGGGGAGACTGAACCAGACCTACCTGCTAGTGTTGGAGGGTCTCCTGCAGAGGCAGGGGGTGGCTGTGGCTCACCGAGAGGACAGGGACACTGGCAGCAGAAGTTCTGGGAAGTACTCCTTAGCGTGAGGCCTCCCAGAGTCTGCCATTAGCTCCACTAAAGAGCCCAGGTAGGCTTCAGCGCTGGGTTGCCGCAGGCCAAACAACCAACAGGGAGGGAACCCAGCCCCACCCATCAGTAGTCAGGCGGATTAAAGTTTTACTGAACTCTGCCCACCAGAGCAACAGCCAGCTCTACCCACCACCAGTCTCTCCCATCAGGAAACCTGCACAAGCCTCTTAGATAGCCTCATCCACCAGAGGGCACACAGCAGAAGCAAGAAGAACTACAATCCTGCAGCCTGTGGAACAAAAACCACATTCACAGAAAGATAGACAAGATGAAAAGCCAGAGGGCTATGTACCAGAGGAAGGAACAAGATAAAACCCCAGAAAAACAACTAAATGAAGTGGAGATAGGCAAGCTTCCAGAAAAAGAATTCAGAATAATGATGGTGAAGATGATCCAGGACCTTGGAAAAAGAATGGAGGCAAAGATCGAGAAGATGCAAGAAATGTTTAACAAAGCCCTACAAGAATTAAAGAACAAACAGAGATGAACAATATAATAACTGAAATGAAAAATACACTAGAAGGAATCAATAGCAGAATAACTGAGGCAGAAGAATGGATAAGTGACCTGCAAGACAAAATGGTGGCATTCACTGCTGTGGAACAGAATAAAGAAAAAAGAATGCAAAGAAATAAAGACAGCCTAAGAGACCTCTGGGACAACATTAAACGCAACAACATTCGCATTATAGGGGTCCCAGAAGGAGAAGAGAGAGAGAAAGGACCCAAGAAAATATCTGAAGAGATTATAGTCGAAAACTTCCCTAATATGGGAAAGTAAATAGCCACCCAAGTCCAGGAAATGCGGCGAGTCCCATACAGGATAAACCCAAGGAGAAACAGGTCGAGACACATAGTAATGAAATTGGCAAAAATTAAAGACAAAGAAAAATTATTGAAAGCAGCAAGGGAAAAACAACAAATAACATACAAGGGAACTCCCATAAGATTAACAGCTGATTTCTCAGCAGAAACTCTACAAGCCAGAAGGGAGTGGCATGATATACTTAAAGTGATGAAAGGGAAGAACCTACAACCATTACTGTACCCGGCAAGGATCTCATTCAGATTTGATGGGAGGAATCAAAAGCTTTACACACAAGCAAAAGCTAAGAGAATTCAGCAACACCAAACCAGCTGTACAACAAATGCTAAAGGAACTTCTCTAAGTGGGAAACACAAGAGAAGAAAAAGACCTACGAAACCAAACCCAAAATAATTATGAAAATGGTCATAGGAACATACATATCAATAATTACCTTAAACGTGAATGGATTAAATGCCTGAACCAAAAGACACAGGCTTGCTGAATGGATACAAAAACAAGACCCATATATATGCTGTCTACAAGAGACCCACTTCAGACCTAGGGACACATACAGACTGAAAGTGAGGGGATGGAAAAAGATATTCCATGCAAAAGGAAATCAAAAGAAAGCTGGAGTAGCAATACTCATATCAGATAAAATAGACTTTAAAGAATGTTACAAGAGACAAGGAAGGACACTACAAAATGATCAAGGGATCAATCCAAGAAGAAGATATAACAATTATAAATATATATGCACCCAACATAGGAGCACCTCAATACATAAGGCAACTGCTAACAGCTGTAAAAGAGGAAATCAACAGCAACACAATAGTAGTGGGGGACTTTAACACCTCACTTACACCAATGGACAGATCATCCAAAATGAAAATAAATAAGGAAACACAAGCTTTAAATGAGACAATAAACCAGATAGATTTAATTGATACTTATAGGACATTCCATCCAAAAACAGCAGATTACACTTTTTTCTCAAGTGCACACGGAACATTCTCCAGGAGAGATCACATCTTGTGTCACAAATCAAGCTCAGTAAATTTAAGAAAATTGAAATCATATCAAGCATCTTTTCTGACCACAATGCTATGAGATTAGAAATGAATTACAGGGGAAAAAATATAAAAACCACAAACACATGGAGGCTAAACACTACATTACTAAATAACCAAGATATCACTGAAGAAATCAAAGAGGAAATAAAAAAATACCTAGAGACAAATGACAAAACACGACAATCCAAAACCTGTGGGATGCAGCAAAAGCAGTTCTAAGAGGGAAGTTTATAGCTATACAAGCTTACCTCAAGAAACAAGAAAAATCTCAAATAGATAATCTAACCTTACACCTAAAAGAACTAGAGAAAGAAGAACAAACAAAACCAAAGTTAGCAGAAGGAAAGAAATCATAAAGATCAGAGCAGAAATAAATGAAATAGAAACAAAGAAAACAATAGCAAAGATCAATAAAACTAAAAGCTGGTTCTTTGAGAAGATAAACAAAATTGATAAACCATTAGCCAGACTCATCAAGAAAAAGAGGGAGAGGACTCAAATCAATAAATTAGAAATGAAAAAGAAGTTACAACAGACACTGCAGAAATACAAAGCATCCTAAGAGACTACTGCAAGCAACTCTATGCCAATAAAATGGACAACCACGAAGAAATGGACAAATTCTTAGAAAGGTATAACCTTCCAAGACTGAACCAGGAAGAAGTAGAAAATGTGAACAGACCAATCACAAGTAATGAAATTGAAACTGTGATTAAAAATCTTCCAACAAATAAAAGTCCAGGACCAGATGGCTTCACAGGTGAATTCTATCAAACATTTAGGAAAGAGCTAACACCCATCCTACTCAGACTCTTCCAAAAAGTTTCAGAGGAAGGAACACTCCCAAACTCATTCTATGAAGCCACCATCACCCTGATACCAAAACCAGACAAGGATGTCACAAAGAAAGAAAACTACAGGCCCATATCACTGATGAACATAGATGCAAAAGTCCTCAACAAAATACTAGCAAACAGAATCCAACAACATATTACAAGGATCATACACCATGATCAAGTGGGATTTATCCCAGGGATGCAAGGATTCTTCGATATATGGAAATCAATCAATGTGATACACCATATTAACAAATTGAAGGAGAAAAACCATATGATCATCTCAATAGATGCAGAAAAGGCTTTTGACAAAATTCAATGCCCATTTATGATAAAAACTCTCCAGAAAGTGGGCATAGAGGGAACCTACCTCAATATAATAAAGGCCATATACGACAAACCCACAGCAAACATCATTCTCAATGGTGAAAAACTGAAAGCATTTACTCTAAGATTAGGAACAAGACAAGGATGTCCACTCTCACCACTATTATTAACATAGTTTTGGAAGTCCTAGTCATGGCAATCAGAGAAGAAAAAGAAATAAAAGGAATACAAATTGGAAAAGAAGAAGTAAAACTGTCACTGTTTGCAGATGACATGATACTATACACAGAGAATCCTAAAGATGCCACCAGAAAACTACTAGAGCTAATCAATGAATTTGGTAAAGTTGCAGGATATAAAATTAATGCATAGAAATCTCTTGCATTCCTATACACTAATGATGAAAAATCTGAAAGAGAAATGAAGGAAACACTCCCTTTTACCATTGCAACAAAAAGAATAAAATACCTAGGAATAAACCTACCTAGGAGACAAAAGGCCTGTATGCAGAAAACTATAAGACACTGATGAAAGAAATTAAAAATGATACCAACAGATGGAGAGATGTACCATGGTCTTGGATTGGTAGAATCAATATTGTGAAAATGACTATACTACCCAAAGCAATCTACAGATTCAATGCAATCCCTATCAAATTACCAATGGCATTTTGTACAAAGGTAGAACGAAAAATCTTAAAATTTGTATGGAGACACAAAAGACTCTAAATATCCAAAGCAGTCTTGAGGGAAAAAAATTGAGCTGGAGGAATCAGACTCCCTGACTTTAGACTATAGTACACAGCTACAGTAATCAAGACAATATGGTACTGGCACAAAAACAGAAATATAGATCAGTGGAACAAGATAGAAAGCACAGAGATAAACCCATGCACCTATGGTCAACTAATCTATGACAAAGGAGGCAAGGATATACAATGGAGAAAAGACAGTCTCTTCAATAAGTGGTACTGGGAAAACTGGACAGCTACATGTAGAAGAATGAAATTAGAACACTCCCTAACACCATACACAAAAATAAACTCAAAATGGATTAGAGTCCTAAATGTAAGACTGGACACTATAAGACTCTTAGAGGAAAACATAGGAAGAACACTCTTTGACATAAATCACAGCAAGATCTTTTTTGACCCACCTCCTAGAGTAATGGAAATAAAAACAAAAATAAACAAATGGGACCTAATGAAACTCCAAAGCTTTTACACAGCAAAGGAAACCATAAACAAGACAGAAAGACAACCCTCAGAATGGGAGAAAATATTTGCAAATGAATCAGTGGACACAGGATTAATCTCCAAAGTATATAAACAGCTCATGCAGCTCAATATTAAAAAAAAAACCCAATCCAAAAATGGGCAAAAGACCTAAATAGACATTTCTCCAGAGAAGACATACAGATGGCCAAGAAGTACATGAAAAGCTGCTCAACATCACTAATTAGAGAAATGCAAATAAAAACTACAGTGAGATATCACCTTACACCAGTTAGAATGGGCTTCATCAGAAAATCTACAAACAACAAATGCTGGAGAGGGTGTGGGGAAAAGGGAACCCTCTTGCACTGTTGGTGGGAATGTAAACTGATACAGCCACTATGGAGAACAGTATGGAGGCTCCTTAAAAAACTAAAAATAGAATTACCATATGATCCAGCAATCCCACTACTGGGCATATACCCAGAGAATACCACAATTCAAAAAGACACACGCACCCCAATGTTCATTGCAGCACTAATTACAATAGCCAGGTCATGGAGGCAACTTAAATGCCCATCGACAAACGAATGGATAAAGAAGATGTGGTACATATATACAATGGAATATTACTAGCCATAAAAAGGAACGAAATTGGGTCATTTGTTGAGACGTGGATGGATCTAGAGACTGTCATACAGAGTGAAGTAAGTCAGAAAGAGAAAAACAAATACCGTATATTAACGCACATATGTGGAATCTAGAAAAATGGTACAGATGAACCGGTTTGCCGGGCAGAAATAGAGACACAGATGTAGAGAACAAACGTATGGACACCAAGGGGGGAAAGTGGCGGGGGTGGGGGGGGTGGGATGAATTGGGAGATTGTGATTGACATGTATACATTGATATGTGTAAAATGGATGACTAATAACAACCTGCTGTATAAAAAAAAAGGCACTAATAGGGAAGGACGCTAAGACACATCAATAAGTAAGAAAAATAAGGTGTAGAACGGAGAGTTATAATATGCTGCATTTGCATAAAAAATAAGAATGATTTTTCTGCTTTTTGAAAAAAAAAACAAAAAAGAATTCGCCTGCCAATGCAGGGGACATAGGTTCAATCCCTGGTCTGGGAAGATCCCACATGCCGCGGAGCAACTAGGTCCGTGCGCCACAACTACTGAGCCTGCGCTCTAGAGCCCACGAACCACAACTACTGAGCCCACATGCCAAAACTACTGAAGCCCACACCCTTAGAGCCCGTTCTCCACAAGAAGAGAAGCCACTGCAATGAGAAGCCCACACACTGCCACGAAGAGTGGCCCCTGCTCGCCGCAACTAGAGAAAGCCCGTGCGCAGCAACAAAGACCCAACGCAGCCAAAAATTAATAAATAAATAAATTAATTTTAAAAGAGAAAGAAAGAAAATAATTTGCCAAGCAGCAGATGAAAAGAACCTAGTCCTGTACATGAGGTAATTTTCTAATCATCAATCCTCTTTGTAAATGTAGGATGTTAAAATTGGACCTAAAGTTTGTAAGATCAGGATTTTTCAATATTAATGAGGTTTTTTCTTCCAGTTTTATTGAGGTATAAGTGAAATACAGAACTTATACAGATAAGCTTAAGATACATAGCATAATGATTTGATTTACTTACATGGTGAAGTGATTATCTCAATATGTTTAGTAAACATCTCATATGGATACAAAATTAAAGAAATAGAAAAAAATTTTTCCTTGTGATGAGAACTCGTAGGCTTTACTCTCTTAACAACTTTCATCTATAACACACAGCAGTGCTCATTATATTGATCATGTGGTACATTACATCCCTAGTGCTTATTTCTCTTATAACTGGAAGTTTGTACCTTTTGACCATCTTCCTCCAATTCCTCCTCCCCTCACCCCTGGCCACTGGTAACCACAAATCTGATCTGTCAGATCAGGACTCCTCTCCTTTGTGCCATATTTTAGGCTAAAACTTATCATTCTCATAACGCAGAATGGAGGTTAGTTACCTTTAGAGTCAGGAAAAGTAAAAGCAAAAGCTAGAATTTTCAGTACTTACTGTGCACAGTGTTTGAAGTGTCTTACATGTATTAATTTCTTGTTCAAAATCTTCTGCTGGCTCCCCATCCCACTCAGAGTAAAATACAATATCTTCACCATGCTATGATGTCCAGCGTGAGTTGGCACCGGATACTGCTCTCCCTTCTACCACATGGCCTCCCCTTATTCCTTGAACACAGTTGGCGCTCTTCTGCCTCAGGACCTTTGAACTTGCTATTCTCACTAGCTGGGTTATGCTTTTCCCCACTGAACTGCCTGGCGCTCTCCCTCACCTCCTGCAGGTCAGACTTTCCATGTCTCCCTCCTTATGTAACACGGGTGTGTGCACCGTACACCCACCATCACTCTCCTCCCCTTCAACCCTTTTTCCCTGCTTTATTTATTCATTTTTCTTAGCATGTATCACCCTCTGATAAATTATTTATTGTCTGTCTGCCCCCAGTGGATTACAGACTCCATTAAACCTGGGGCTTTGTTTTATTCACAGAAACACGTTCTCAGAACAATGCCTGATGCATAGTAATTTTCACTAAGTATTTATTGAATGAAAGCATAAATTTAGTCCATATAAAAAGCCATTAGAGAAACATACCCTTGTATCTTTGGGGGCTGAAATATATGTTTCCATAGTGGCCAAGACCCTCTGGTTTAGCTGGATCTAGTTAACCTGGGCCAAGATGTCCAAGATGCAGAGCAGTGTGGGAAGAGCTGTCCTCCTGGTTCATTCCAGCCTACAGCAGAGACAGCTAGAGGAGGTGGCCTACAGCCCTCTTGGGGCTGGGGTGACTGCTCTTTTCCTGAGAAGAATGAGATTAGGTGAAGGTCCCACTGAGGGCTGGCAGCATCTGCTGTAAATAAACTTGGAAGAAGTGACATAGCTGGATAAAGTGGGGAATCATAAGAATGTTATGGAATGTTTGAGGTTCCCAAATGAATGTGTTCTCAGGGGAGAGCTGGACAATACACAGATGGACTGAAATTCTAAGTGGCAAACATCCCACTGAGCAGTACTCTGGAGGAGGAGGACTGGGCCCTGAAAGCCGTCGAATGTATTTTGAAGAATTTCATTCCGACCTGAGATGATCTCTTCAATTATTCTTCAGGTTGCTGTTCAAAGGAATCTGGGTTTTCTCCAAAGCAAGCCAGGTGACCAGGTTTCATTTGGAACCCAAGTCAGGCAACTAACCATACTTCAGAAGCTGGACTCTGTGTCTTATGCCTCCACCCTAAAACTGCAACAGAACTGAGCTTCCACATGTGGTAGAACAAAGTAGGGAGCTTATCTGCTTAAGAAACAGCATAGTTGAAATAATGAGACTCTGAGAAGGAAGCTGTGTCTCATCTTACCAGCTGCTTACTTCCTGAAAAGCTGTACAAGAAAATAACATGTTCATGACCAGAATGTTTAAATCAGCTAGGTGATCCTGCTGATTAAAAGATTCCTATGGGAATTCTTTTGGTAAAGTAAATAATCCTTAGTTTATAGATTCAAAAATGAAACACATTTCTAAACTTCCCGTTTTCACACAGCAAAGTCTCTCTTTACATCAGCCTGTTTCACCTCTGAAAGCCACCTTGCTGAATTTCAGTATCAGTTTTGCCAAATAACCATCTCTTGGCCGTGACAGGATTTTCCTGCAGCCTCTCAAAGACAGGGACAGATGGCGCTCCATTGGGGGTAGTTCCAGCTCTTTGTTTTAGCAAATATTGACACTTCTGCAGGAAACAGATCCAGATACTGTTTCTTCCTAACTCAAACCTGAAGGTTTGGAGATATGTAGTGCAATGGAATTGGGTGCACTTACCACTGAATTAAGAAAGACATACATCAGGGTGAGTCATGTTCATGGTTTATTGATGCTTGTAAGAGTCACAAAGTAGTAAATAACACACTGATCACAAAGCACTTTCAAACAGAAATAAGACAGAAAGGGAGAAAGGAGACAACTGAAGGAAAATACGCGCCAAAAAAATTCCAATTACTGTATGAAACCCTTTTTTTTAAGAGCCTTTCTAATCTAGATGTTAGTAACAGCAAGGTTATGATAGTTTTATTCAGAAAATTAGGGAATATTTACTGTAACTCAAAATTAGGGTATACTGATGAAAAGGACTGAAACTCATCATACATGGTCCTTTCTGGAGAGTAATTGGCTGACTATATCTAACTCCTCCAAAAGTTTATATTCTTTCACTCAAAAATTTGGGGGAATTTATGCTATATAAATAATCAGATATGTGCCCAAAACTATGTCTAAAAGAAGTTTATTGTAAAGTTGTTTATAATAGTGAAAATATATGACAACAACCTAAACATTTATCAGTAGTAAACTCTTTAACTAAATCAAGGCACATCTGTGTTCTGGGATATTTTGCAGCTTATAAAGATGACAATGTGGAACTATATTTGCTTATAGTGGTTTTTAAAAAGCAGTTACAAAACAATTTGTTACAAAAACATTATTTTAATAAAAATTGTTATATAAATTACATGGTATTATATAAATTATAAAAATTTTTATAAAATAATATAAATACAGGTGTGTATACTACGTTAGAAAAGTAGTTATCTTGGGTGGGGAAATTCTAGGTGATTTCAAGTTTCTATTTCCTTTCTCTCTTATCTGTTGGTGTTGTTTTACAAGGAGCACTTATTACTTCTATCATCAGGAGGAAAACTGAAAATTATTTCAAGTTTGTAGGAAGGAAGTCACAGATAAGTTTTTATCAACTTCTCTTACAAAAGCCTGATGCAGCGTTTTGCTGGGGCCTCCCAGCAGGTGAGAGGTGGGGAACAGGACAAGAGTCAGTGCAGATGGAGCCTTGAAGGTAAGACACAAGGATGAGGCCCAGGGTTCAGGTGGTTTCCAAGACAAGCCACCCACCCATCTGCCCTTCCCTGAACAGGCCTCCTGAGTGCTAATGTCGTAACTCCTGTTTCAGCGACGCTCCTTCCTCTGTCCTGCCTCTGAGGTTGCCATGAACATGACAGTACCCAGAGTATCCCCGTCTTTACGCAGGGACAAAAATCATTCTTCTAAATAACAAGAACAAAACAAAAAGAGAAGGAAAATTGTAAAATGTGTATTACATTCCTAGAAATGCCATAACAAATTACCACACAAAAACTTGGTGGCTTAAAACAACAGAAATGTGTTCTCTCACAGTTCCAGGGACCAGAAAGTCTGAAATCAAACTGCGGGCAGGGCTGTGCTCCCTCTGAAGGCTCAAGGGGAGAATGCTTCCTGGTTTCTTGCAGCTTCTGGTGGCTTGTTCAGCATTAACTCCAATCTCTGCCTCTGTCTTCGCATCACCTCCTTCTCTATAGGTGTGTGTGTCCTTGTCTGTCTCTTAAAAGGACACTCGCATTGGATTCAGGGCTCATGCTAATTTAGTATGATGTCACCTCAATCCTTACCTTAGTTACATCTGCAAAGACCCTATTTCCAAAAAAGGTCACAGTCTGAGGTTTTGTGTGGTGACATGAAATCAGGGGGTGTCTATCCAACCTACTACAATATCATAGACAACATTTGGTCAGCAAGCAGAAACTATGACTAGTATATACCTTTTTAAAAGGTGGGCGAAGGCAGGCAGAGGTTGGCAGGGGCTTAGAAGCAGATCTAGATGGCCCAGGAAGCCCTGCCTTCTGTTCTTGTATCAATAGTTTGGCAATCAGAAAGCTGCTGCTGAGTTAAGATCAGATAGCGATTCCAGAATTCAGGAAGATAAAACTAGGAATTAGAGAAAACCAGCAGGGACAAAGAAACAGTTGGGCAGGAATTGGTTAATGATGTGAATTAGTAAAGAGAACATTATAGCTGCTATCAAAAATACAAATATGCTTAAGGGAAATGATTAAGCAAATGAGAGAGTTCAGGTGCTAAACTAAACCTCCGTTAGATAATTTTTAAAAACCGTCAAACTTATTAAATAATGATCAGGGTCACTGGCTTCAAAACGAATTTCTTATAGCAAAGGAGCAATACATCAGTCCTCTGTAAACTGCACTTATATTAATTCTCAATGGTGGTTGCTTGGGTTTTCTACTTTGTGAATGATCAGTGACTTTCCCCACAACCCAACTTATGTGCTGTTTCCCTATCATCAAATAGTGTAAAGTTGGAGAGTGAAGATCAATGGGAGTGTTAGACTCAAAATGTCATCAGATGGGGCATGTGCAAAAAAAGTAAGGAAGATGCATCACAAAGATGCAAACTTGTCAGAGAGAGGTGCCTTTCAGATTCTTCTTCTAGTTGGAGATGGTTAAGAGTGGAGTGTATTATCTTTTGCTTTCTTTTTTTTTTTTTTTTTTTTGCGGTATGTGGGCCTCTCACTGTTGTGGCCTCTCCCATTGCGGAGCACAGGCTCCGGAAACGCAGGCTCAATGGCCATGGCTCATGGGCCAAGCCGCTCCGCGGCATGTGGGACCTTCCCAGACCGGGGCACGAACCCGTGTCCCCTGCATCGGCAGGCGGACTCTCAACCACTGCGCCACCAGGGAAGCCCCGTGCTTTCTTTTCTAAAGTTGTGTGGTGGTGCTTTAGGTCTGATAGCCTCATAGTTAAGTGAGAACACAGACCTGGTAGTAATTTTTTTTTCAGGTTTTAAAACTTTTTATTTGCATATTTAAAAAAATTGTGCATTCCAATAATTAAAATCATTTGAACAACAACAAATGGCACTCTGATTAAACTGCATTTTACAGCCCGCAGGACACTGTGGACCAGCTTGCTCTTTACTCTAGATTTCACTGTCGTCCCACCCAGCCTCCTCCTTCGCCAACATGCAAGTTCTTTTCCTTCCCTGCCAGCCAGACAGGCGGGCGGACAGGAGAGGCAGGCGCGGCCTTTGTTGTTAGTAGTTTTCCATTCTTTGATGTGAAAAGGGGCAGCACAGTCATTTAAACTTGATCCAACCTTTTTGCATCTTACAAAGTTAAACAGCTAAAAGAAGTAAAATAAGGAGGCAATGCTTGTGGAACGAACAGTGCGTATTGGCAGCACACGCCTCATTTACGACTCACCTGCTTGCTTCTGTTCAATCGTTTCTTTTGAAGGCAGTGGATTTTTCTCTTGCGTTTCTGTTTTCTTCAACTTCGACTTATTGAATTTCTCAATCTAACCCATATCGGGTTTGTCAGACATGGTTGCAGAGGAAGCAGAATGAGTTGCGAGCGAGCCAAAGTCCGGTCTGCGCAGTGGTCACCGCCAAGTGCCCGAATTTGGTAGTAATCTAACATAAGTCATCAGTGGTCACCAAGACTTTCAGGGACACTCAAGGTGAGAAGGGAACTTAGAAACCTGTCCAGTTCAAGTTCTGACTGTGCAGGTGAGAGGCACAGCATCCAGAGATGTAGGTGCCCTTCCCAAAATGACTTGCTTGGGCCAAGCTGGGACTAGACTGTGGAATCCCAAGCTCTCACCACGTATGCACCATCGGCTTTGACCATCCTCATCAGGCATCATTTCTGTTTTCTTTTTAATTTAATTTTATTGAAGTATAGTTGATTTACAATGTGTTAATTTCTGCTATATGGCAAAGTGATTCATACATATATATACATTCTTTTTCATATTCTTTTCCATGATGGTTTGTCACAGGATATTGAATGTAGTTCCCTGTGCTATACAGTAGGACCTTGTTGTTTATCCGTTCTATGTATAATATTGATAGTTTGCATCTGCTAACCCCAAACCCCCTCCCCCTTGGCAACCAAAAGTCTGTTCTCTATGTGAGTCTGTTTCTGTTTCGCAGATAAGTTCATTTGTGTCATATTTTAGGTTCCACATATAAGTGATATCATATAATATTTGTCTTTCTCTGTCTGACTTGCTTCACTTAGTATGATAATCTCTAGGTCCATCCATGTTGCTTCAGTCAGCATTTCTTAAACACTCAGACTGTCAGTGTGAAGTGCTTCTCTACCTTGAACAAGCCATTCTAGTTTTGCATTTGTGTGTCAATTGCCTATGAGTGGCTAAAATGATATTTTTAGTCAAAAAGAGCTAGATACCCAGTAGTGCTGAGTAGATGGTTTCTGAATGAATAGAATGCAAAATAAGACCAAGGGACAGATGTGCCAGAGACATGTATCCACCCTTTCCCTTTGGTCTTGGGAGGACAGTTAGGCCCACCTTCCAAGCCTCCATTGCACTTAGGTGAGGCCACATGGCCAAGTTCTGGCCAATGGCATGTGAGCGGAAGTCACGGGGGCCACTTCTGGGTTTGGCCCATAAAATCATCCTCTGCTTGCTCTTTACTCTCTTTCTCCATATGCCAGCTGAATGGAGAGGATGCTGAGGACCCAGAGGAGGACAGAGCCACATAAGAAGAGGTCCTGTGTCCTCAAACGACCCCAAAGAGCACAGACTCCCCTGATCCTAACCCCTCTTCTGGACTGTGAAATAAGAAAGTAAACTTTCATCGGGTTAAGCCACTGAATCTGGGAGTTGTTTATTATAGTGGTTCACCACGCTGACTAGGTTTGTGGTTAAACAGAACAGGCCCACGATAGCTTAGGGGTCCAGCATCCTGGATGTGATAGACAGGACGAGGGTTGGCAGTGGCAGTTCCCCTTTGCTCCCAAATTTCTCTACTGCAAACTTGTTGTAGATTTCTCATTCCCTGCCGACCGGCCTCACTCCAATGTCCCCTAGACCTCTCTTCCTCATTTCCTTTCTGTCCCTGCAATCCCCTTACACACACACACACACACACACACACACACACACAGAGCAACTGCAAACTTTGGAACCTTGACCTGAATGTAAGAATTCACACCACAGAGACTAGGTGGGGGGCAGCAAAGCTGTTTAGCTTGTGAGTTCCCTGGCACAGGCCTGGCCTTAAACATACTTCTCACATGAGGAGCCTTATGCCCCCAGATCAGTGGCATGCATTTCACCCTGTGCACATCCTGCTTCCCTAATAAGACTGTAAGCTCTTGTCTTACATGTCTTTGTATCCCAATGACTGTCACCAAATGGGTGCCTGATTTGTCACTGATGGTAATTGAGGCTGACATGGATCCATAGGAGTCAAAACTGTGCAGGGATCACCAAAGAGACAAACCACACAGGGTGCTCTAAATACAGAGATGGTTATTTTTGTGTAGAAGATCAAGAAGGTGGAGCATCGTACAGAGAGACAAAACCAATACTTCATTTCCCCTGAAACTCTGCAGAGAAGATAAACTGTGAGCAGATTTTACGCTTTCAAAAGCTGTGGGAAGAATGCAGTGATTGAGGAAGGGCATTCTCTCCTGCAGGAGCAGGAGGTTGAGTCATGAATAAACAAGCCAGACAGCCCAGAGGAGGTGTGAACTGCAGTGGAAAGTGGAGAGACTGTGCATTTGAATTCTGACTCTGCCATTTACCACCGGCATGTCTGTGGGCACAGGGTGTCATGACCCTGAACCTCAGTGTCCTTATCTAGATAATAAAAAATGGAGGTAATACCTATTTCATGGAGTTGCTGTGAGTGGTAAATGAGATTGTGCCTGGAAAGGTCCCAGCACAGAGCAGTGTTCAGTACATCGCAGCTCCTTCAATGAATGCCATGTGTGAACATACAGATGGTGATCATCACCATCCCAAAGTCCAGAGCAGCTTTCAAAAGATTATAGACTAATAAGAGAATGAGGATAAACTCTTCCTCTTCATGAAGTATCAGTTGATTCATCATCACCAAGACTGGTAGATATTAGATTGCAAATTAGGCCATTCATGAACCGATTTTGCAGAAGCCTTTGGCAAAATGTCTCAACAGTTGCAGAGTCATTTAAATTCTAGTGACTAGCTATGCTTAATTCTTCCTCCTAGATAATATGACATATCTTAATTTATGTCTTAGATTTTTAATACGCTATTAATCCTGGATTTTTTTTTTTTTTTTTTTTTTGCTTAACCCTGGAATTTCTACCATGAGTTTAAATTTCTTGTAGCTAATATTAGCAGAAACTTTCTAAAAGAAGGATGCCAATATTCGGACCTGTTTTCTTTCTTGCTTATTTTGGATAGATAAAAGAAATTGCCGTGGGAGAAGATACTGATACTTGTGCTCACCTCACACCAGCTGACAGTGCCAATGTTTTACTGATATCTTTCATGCCAAGTTACAATCTTATATTTATAGGGGTAAGCCAGATTATTGCATGAAGGGCCCAGAATGTACTACTGTAATGTTACTTCACAGTTATAAATTATTCATGGAGAATATCACTAACCATACTACACAACTGCAGTCGCATCTTTAGTTTTTCCTTCCACTTGTCTGATGTCCACTTCTGACACAGGTTATTCGTTAACTAGGCTGTGTAACAAATTAACTCCACAACTTAGTGGCTTGAAACGTTTATTATCTTAGAGTCATTTCTGGGTCAGGAATCCATGTGCAGCTTAGATACATCCTTTGGCTTGGGTCTTTCACAAGGCTGCGATCAAGGAGTTGGCTAGGGCTACCATCATCTCAAACCTCAACCAGGGAAGGATCTGCTTTAAGCTCGCTCAAATGGCTGTGGCAGGCCTCAGGTTCTCACTGGCTGTTGGCTGAAGACACCAGTGCCTTGCCACATGAGCTTCTATATAAGGATCCTCACAACATGGCAGCCCTCTCCAAGAGGGAGAGAGCAAGAGATGGAGAGAGAAGGTAGTGCTATGGTCTGAATGCTTTTATCCCCCAAAATTCATGTGTTGACACCTAACCTCCAAGATGATGGTGTTACAAGGTGGGGCCTTTGGAAGGTGATTAGGTGATGAGTACAGAGCCATCATGAATGGGCTAAGTGCCCTTAAGAAAGCAGCTGAGAGAGCTCCCTTGCCCCCTCCACCCTGTGAGGATACAATCAGAAGCCAGCAGTCTACAACCCAGACAAGGGCTCTCACCAGAACCTAACTGTGCCGGCACCCTGACCTTGTACTTCCAGCCTTCAGAACTATAAGCAATAAATTTCTGCTGTTTATAAGCCACCCAGTTCTATGGTATTTTGTTATAGCAGCCTGACTAGGATAGTAAGCAAGACAGAAGACACTGAGTTTTTTTGTAACCTAATCTTGGAAATGACATCCCATCACTTTTGCCATATTCTATTTGTTAGAAGCAAGTCACCAGGTCCAGCCCACACTCGAGGAAAGGGGGGGACTAGAAGTCATCTTGGAACCTGCCTACCTCACAAGAATGCATTAAGTGCTTCTTAAACTAATCCTGGTGAAGGACCAGCTTTTTTTCCCCAATTTGTTATAGGTCAGTACTTCCGTACAATTAAAAAAAATTAATTTCTAGAAAAATTAAGTAACAAAAGTGTACAAAAGCAAACCCACTGATCATGGCTTGGTTGTTACAACAATGTCAAATTACTACAAACATTTCTAAACACTCTCAATTCTATTACTCTCCTCATCTGGACCAGAAACAAACAGTTTGTGGACTGATCCCAGTTTTGGACTATCCTTTGAGTAGCACTGATTTAAGGATTTTAATAAACATAGATGACTTTTCAAGACTTTTACAAGGCAATGGTGGAGGTATTCTAGAAAAAAAAAACAAAAAAGAAACCCCAACCAAACAAAAAATCCCATTCTCACTCTAGTCTCTCTGCCTTCCTAAAAATGGGACCTTTTGTTATGTTGAAGGTCAAAGGTGTGTAGGACTGATTATGAGTCTCCTGTTTCATATTTGGCCTCAAGGTCCTTTCTGGGCCCCCCTTCTCACCAGTCCATAATCCACACATTTGAATTGAGCAGTGTGACAGATACTATGATTATCAGCTCACATTTTAAAGGTGGAGGGTCAGCCTCTTCGCCAAGTACATTAGGAAGGAAGTTTGAAGGTCCTTCCTGTTCCTAGTCTATTCAGATCCCTCAAAACACATCTCAAGTGTAAATGCCTCAATTCAACTGAAAAAAATACGTCTTGAGCTCCGACTGCATGCGAGGTTCTAGGAGATACCACCTTAAAGAAGGTACCATCTCTGTTCTCACCTGGTTTATGGCACTTCTTGTATAGTCATTTATATCTCCAAAATATTTAGGCATTTGAGAACATTCTTTCCATCCCTAATGAAATCATGTCCTATCCTTCACAGTGTCAGGCAGCTCAGTGGGTCCTCAGTAAAAACTGAGGTAAATATCTGAATTCAGCAGACGTTAACCGAGCCCAGAACCTGAATCCCTGTCCAGGGACTAAATGCTGTGAACAGCGCTGCTGTCCCAAATCTCACTAACCCTGCACTCAGTGTCTCTCTTCCAGCCTCTTCACCACCCCATAACCCCACCCCCAAGGCTTAAAGCAGAAGCGACTTTGAAGAAGTCTGCTTCAGCTCCCCTGGTTCTCACGGGGCAAATTGACATCTGGTGTGAAGTTCTCATTACAGTAGGCCCAAGACAGAGGAGAAAACCAGGTGGAGGAAGGGGCCTTTAAAAACAAGTCTTACTTGCTCAACTTCTTACACAACTGCCAACCCTCAGGTAGGCATCACCACCTTCTCCCTCTCTGCCCTCCCCACCCCGCCCCGGAAGGAAATGAGAGTTAGTAAAAGCTACAATGGCAAGGCCCAGTGCTGGGTACCACGCGGGCACAAAGGTGAGCCAAACAGGTTTTTTGCCTTCAAGAATTCATAATGGGCAAATCAGAACAATTTCAACTACAATGCAAAGTGAAAAGTGCCAAGTGTTGCAATGTTGGCATATGGAGAAACCACTGTGGGAGAACAGATGGGGGAAGAGAATCACAAATGGTGAAAATTCAGAGGATGTATCTTTGGGTTAAGCCTTGGAGGATAGGTAATACAAATAATGGGTAATACTCAGAGACTGCTTCCTACCTACCAGGTACTGCAGTTGGTGGTATACACACAGCTCATTTGGGGCTCACAACAGGTGTGCTGAGGGGGTGCTCTTCTTATTAGTCCCGTTTCATAGTGAGGAAACTGAGGCACAGAGAGTGACCAATTTGTCCAAGGTTCCAGGCTAGTAAGAAATGGAGGGGGATTTGAAATCATGCACGATAACTCTAACGCTGGTGCTCTTAACCGTCACTTCAGGAGCAAAGGAGACCATGAGGGAAGTCATAGCCTCGTGCAGGGGTAGCCCAGGACGCAGGGAGGAGTCTGTGAGGCTGGAGCACAGGGTCGGGAGTGGGGGGAGGCGGGAGGGAACAGAGAGCAGTGCTGTTTGATCCTTACGGCAGCAGTGGAATCTATATGTCAAACTCTGGGCTTTACATATAATATTTCCTCTGACTTCACCACATCCCTATTGGACAGGTACTACTATCCCCATTTTACAGATAAGAGAACTGAGGCACAGAGAAGTAACTTATTCAAAGTCACACGACTGGTAGTGGCGCTGGGATGTGAACCCACTGTGCCAGCTCAGTGTTCTCGTGGGGGTGGAAGCCCTTTGCGTGCTGCCCAGTGCCTCGACTCCTCCCACCCCGCCCCAAGTCTACACATCCTGTCCATTCCCACCCACCTTTACCCCGGACCCCCTACTCCTACCCCGCGCATTCAGCCACAACCGCCCAGCCCACGGCCACAGGGTTGGAGGCCACTTGGCGCCCAGAACAACTTCTGCTCCCAGAAAGCTTTGCGTTCCCCCCGAATAAAGAGCCTTTGAGCCCGGGAGCCCCGCCCCGCGCGGGCCTGGGGCGGCAGTGGGCGCGTCCCCGGCGGCGGCGCCCGCGGCCCTGGGCGGGGCCTGGTTGCAGCACGGGGCTGCGGGGCAGCGGGGCGGCTAAGCTGGCTCGCTCTGCGCCCAGGTGGCTCCTCCTCCTCCGCCTCGCCCGAGCCGCAGGCACCTGGGCGGCTGCGGTGGGACTGTTTTTGTGCCCGGCTCCGGGGGCCCGCGACGGCCGCTGCACGCCTGGGTCCATTGTTTCTGTCTCTTCCGGGCAGGTGCCGGCGGCGCGCAGGGGCCGCACGTGCCCAAGCGGCGGCCGGCGCGCAGGGACCCGCGGGCGCCGGCAGGGGCGTCCCCGGGCGCGCGGCGGGGGATGAAGTACCTGAAGCCGTGGTGGTCGGACGGCGGCAGCCTCCTGCACCTCACCATCCTGCTGAGCTTGGCGGGGCTTCGCCTGGACCTGGACCTCTACCTCTACCTGCTGCTCCCGCCGCGGACCCTGCTCGGAGATGAGCTTCTGCTCCCGGGCGGCCCGACGAGCCCTGCCTACGCGCTCAGCCCCTTCCCGGCCTCGGGAAGGTGGGTGCGCGCCGAGCTCCTACACCCCAAGGGCCGGGAGCGGGACCCCGTGGCGCCGCCGGAGGGCCGGCTGCTCCGGGAGGTGCGCGCGCTTGGGGTCCCCTTCATTCCCTGCACCCGAGTGGACGCGTGGCTGGTGCACAGCGTGGCTGCCGGGGACGCCGACGGGGCCCACGCGCTGCTCGGCGCCGCCGCCGCCTCTTCGGCCGGAGGAGTGGGCGCCGGCGTGAACGGCGTTAGCCAGGCTGCGCCGGGTAGCGGCGGGAATCCCGGAGCGGCTCCGAGTAGCCCCTTGGCCGCCGGGGAGGAGGAGAAGGCTCCCGCGGAACCGACGGCTCAAGTGTCGGACGCCGGCGGACACGCGAGCGAGGTAACAGGAGAGCGGGACGCGAGCGGGGTGCTGGGGGACCTGGCCGGGAGCCCTGGAGGGTAGCGAGGGACCTGGGGGGGCACCCCGGCGTTCTTCCACCCTCCGCCCCCGGGGGTTGCGGGTTTGCGGACGACTGTGCGCCTATCTTTTTTGTGAATCCGAACGAAGCCTCTTAGTGCTGTCGCTGTGGCTCATAGGCTTTTGGGAATGAAGTGCGTGAAATCATCCGTTAGGTTTTAGAGAACACCTTTCCTGTGTTTGACGGCGATCAAGGGTAGTTCGGGGGTGGGGAGGGGAGACGGTATGCTGGAAATTTTCTGGCCCACTCTCTTCGTTCTGTACCTCGTGTAAACTGAGATGTCTTTTTCTGGAACTGAAGGAGGCCTTGGCCTCCGGGAGGATTCAAGTTTCTCTTAAGAACCACGCACCCGGCCCACCACGGTGGCCCCCTCTGGATTTTAACCCATTGCAGTTCGTTTTTTGATGCGTCCCTGGATTAAGCAGCTGTGGTCAATGCTAGCGCACAAACGGACCTGCTCGTGCCTAACCATCCCCCACGCCTAACAATCCTCCTTCCCCCGGAACTTGTGTAACCCCTTTTTAGCATAAAGAAAACAGGTACCCTGACAGTCACCTAGTGACTAACAAGTCCCCTTTGGTTTGTAGGTTCAAAGCTTTCAGTGTAACTTTCTTTTAAAACAAAGTTCACCGAGATGTGTTGACTGAAGCATCTGGTGCTCCCAACGGCAAGTTGGAGTCTAAAGACGCAGCACAGCAATTTCCACAAAATGGCCTTATCCAAAGTTCCCTCAAAGGGGCCTTTTTCATTCTCTCTTGGCCCAAACCTTAGTGTTAACAATCGGTAGTGATCAACAAGAGTTCCTTGGACGTTGTTTTTTGTGGACTGCAGTCAGTCTTATGCAAAGTGGGAATTGGGGCCAGACTGGTTTGTTTGCTGCTCTTCAGAATTGCCCTGTTTGTGTAGGCAGTTGCCAGATGAGCTTCTCCACCCTCTCCTGGAGGGGTCATTGTGCCGAAGTGCTGGGTGATTCAGTGTTATGCAGATCTGATCCCTTCCTCTTCCTGGGGCCGGAACTAATGGCGAGGGGGTTGGTGAGATTCTCGGTGGGCTCCTTTCTGTTCAGAACACCAGGAGGGGAAGATTCTTTCAGCTCACTCGTCCACTCTCTCTCTACCCTGTGGGGTGGTCTCACCTGGATCCCCTGCCCCTGCAGGAGTGGTATGCGCTGCACTGCTACCTTTCCCGATCCTGCGACATACATGGATGAAAGCCAGTGCGGGCTGCCGGCCCAGATGGCACCCTGCCCTTATCACAGCTGAATGCCAGCCGGCCTGCAAAATGTGCAGGGAGGGAGATGAGGCTGTTCGCTCTTCAAGGACTTCCCTCCCCGGCCCAGCCTCTCCTGGTTGATACCTAGTTAGACCAGCAAGCCTGCCTTGGGGGAAGCTCTGAGGACCTAGGCCCAGCCAGACCTTGGATGCCCTGAGCCCAGATTTCCTAGGGGAGAGGGTGAGGTTCACACCGGGCCATTCTTCTGGTGTTGCCTTCCCCAGCTGGCATGTGTGGACCTGCTGGACCGTGGTAGCTGCTGGGATGACCTGATTTTGTTAATTCTGACGATGATCAGCTGTCGCGCACCTTACAGTTTTCACAGCCAATTCACCTTTATTGGTAACACCTTTTACATGCCCTTATGCAGTCCACAGGCCAGGCATCCTTATATCCAATTCGTATTTAAGGAAAATAGAGGCCCAGCGAGGTTGGGGGGCTTGGCTAAACCAACACAGTTAATGAGTGCCAGAAGTGGGTCTAGACCCTGAACTTCCTGGCTCCCGGGCTGGCACATTAAGCATCTACGCTGTACTCAGGTTTTCTGTGCAAGCTTGCAGCCGGAATGGGGCAATGCGCCCCACTCCTGACCCCAGCACCACTGCTCTCCAATGCTGGATTGACTTTTAAAAGCAGATTGTACCATCCATAATGCCAAAGTTACAATTTGAAACCATGACTCTGGAGAAAATGAGCTGAAAAAACAGCACTGGTTTTTGCAGTCAGCAAAGCTGCATGTTGGGGCATCACATAATAATCTGCCCTCATATAGGTTACTTTAATCTCCCCAGGTCTTAGTGTTTCATCTGTTGAGTGGGAAAGTAATGCTTACCCTCAAGGGTGTTGTGCCAGTTAAGTAGGAAAAGCACGTGCGAAGTGCCAGCCCAGTGCCTGGGCTGTAATTGTTGTTCTCTTCTTTTGCTCCCATCCTCAGCCCACCCTCCTTAACCTGTCCCCACTCACATTATTCCCTTTTGTCTTGTTTGTCTATATGTGTGGCTTGGTTGTTTGTTTGTTAAGGGGGTGGGGTGTGTTGGAGCCAGACTGCCTGGTTTGGGATCCCAGCTCTACCACGCATTGCTGTGTGACCTCGGGCCATTTCTTAACCAGTCTGTGCTTCATTCGCACCTGCACGATGGGAATAATAATGGTGCCTACCGCAGGGGGTTGTTGTGAGAATTAAACAATTCATTCCATGCAACAGGCTTAGAACTGTCCCGTCTTAAATGCTCAATAAATGTTAACTTCGAAGAGAGTGAGTGCTGTGCCCCATAGGAACATCATAGGTTTGTTTTGTTTTAAAATAGATAATTCTGGTGGCTTACATTTGAGTTGTAGGAGATTCCAGTTTTATAGTGTAACTTTCCATAATTTTTGTACATGTGCAAAAATATTTTGGAGTAGGGGATTTTCCAAGTATCAAAAGAAGTACTGCTTTGGTTTGTTTCACTTCTTAGTGGGGTTAATCATTAGCTGCAAACAGTATGTGGAATTCCCCAGGATAGACAAGCTTCCCTTCTTAACCACAGCCATTCACTCCCAACCCATGAAGCGCATGTTCTTCAAACTCACGCATGGGTTAAACAAAGAAATGAACAGTTGTTGCAGAATTGTGTGTGTTAGCATATTTGAAGATGGGGTGCCTGCTAAAAGCCAGCATCCGTATTTCAGAGAACTGTTGCCACTTTGAAACTGAGAGGGGTTGTGGTCATCTTGATGTGATTTCATGCCCTGGGACAGACGGGGACCCTCTGCTGGGTGAGGGGTACAGCAGGACCTCAGATTTACTGTCCTTTGGACTTGGTTTCTTCAGGTCACAGGAAGAATCTGATACAGTCAATATTTGCTTCTAAAAGTAAAGGGGGGCTTCCCTGGTGGCGCAGTGGTTGAGAGTCCGCCTGCCGATGCAGGGGACACGGGTTCGTGCCCCGGTCCGGGAGGATCCCACATGCCGCGGAGCAGCTGGGCCCGTGAGCCATGGCCGCTGAGCCTGCGCGTCCGGAGCCTGTGCTCCGCAACGGGAGAGGCCACAACAGTGAGGCCTGCGTACCGCAATCAATCAATCAATCAGTAAATAAATAAATAAATAAGTAAAAAATAAAAGTAAAGGGAAGGGAAAGAAGGTCCTTGATTGATAAAGTAAAAGTTGGTTTTTGTTTCAAAATCAAAGATAGTCCCTGATGCCCGGGCAATTGGAGAGAGATGAAATATCAAACACTTGCCAGTTTTCAGCTCACAGCCATGGTACAGAGATAGTCTTATATGTAATTACATCCGTTGCAGTACAAGGTTTCACAGTAGACTTTGTTTTACTTACTAAAATATGCAGTGAAGATGCACCTATGGTCTTCTTATTGGAAAGGATGGCATGGGTCACTGCATTAGTGTCCTAGGGCTGCTGCAACAAAGTACCACAAACCAGGTGGCTTAAACAACAGAAATATATTGTCTCACAGTTCTGGGGGCAAAAAGTTGGAGGTAAGGTCTCAGCAGAGTTCCTTCGCTCCTAGCTTCTGGCAGTTTGCTGGCAATCTTTGGCAACCCTTGGTTTCTACTGCATCACCCCAGTCTCTGCCTTCTGCATGTGGCATTGTCCCTGTATGCATGTCTGTAGCCAGCTTTCCCTCTTTATAGGACACCAGTCATATAGGATCAGGGGCCCACCCTACTCGTCCTAACTAATCACGTCAGCAATGACCCAGTTTCCAAATAAGGTCACATTCTGGGGTACTGAGGGCTATGACTTCAACATATGAATTTCAAGGGACTCAATCCAATCTGTTATGCAGTCACCATCTCTCTTTCCTGGCACCTTTTGGGGTGTTCAGCTTTGCTTATCAAGTATGCTCCAGTTGTTGAAAACTAAGTCAGCCGTCCTGGAAGCAGCTAGGCTATGCGTAGTGGCACTTGCAGAAGGACTTGGTATAAGTTCATGAGGAAATCGGGGTTTTTTGCTGGCTTGATGTGCCACAACCCCCAGGAACCTTATTCCAGACTTCTTCCAGTCAGCCCCCTTCACCTGAAGCGGTAGGTTACAGAGAGGTCATGTCTGCGGTGTATTGAGTCTCCTCTTTGCTCCCCCTGCTTCTCAGCTTAACTCAGAATCTGCACCAGCGAGCAGACCCAGGCAGGCTGTTCTAGTGGTCAGTGTGCCGGGCCTGGAGTAGTTAGACCAGCTTGGGTAGCTGTAGGGCTCAGCTCACTGCTGACTTGTTATATGACCCAGAGCACAGTTCTTGACCTCCCCGTGCCTTGGTTCTCGTATCTGTAAAATGGGATGGTAAGGGTACCTTCACGAGCTGTCGTGGGGGTTAAAAGAGATCACACAGGTTCAACAGGGTTGGTACATGGTAAGCCCTGGATAATGTTAGCAGCTGCTGTTAATTCAGCAGGGCCTCTCTAATGCCCCTTCCCAACTTACTCCTGTGCATTCCGTTGCCACGTGCAGGTTTCCAAAGCACGCCTTGGTCCTTACCATTTTCATCTGGGGAGCTTCCACTAGCTCCCCCTTACCTACCAATTTGATATTTTGTCATTCAAGGCTCCCCGTTTGGCCGGTGTGGCTCCCCTAGCTGAGCCCATCTCCCTCTGATCCTCCACCTGTAGCCTACTTTCCTGCTATAACTTTCTCCCTTCCTTTTCCCCAGACAGCAGTGCTTTCCTGCCTTCTACTTTGTTGCCTTTGCCCAGAATGCCTCCTTTCATTCCTCTCAAGTCTTTTACTGTTAAGTTCTGACTTCTCTCCACTATCACCTCATCTACAAGCACTTCCTGTCCCTTCCTTTGAGCCCTGTTGCACTTTGTGACATTTCTTCTGTGGGACTTGCATCCTCTACTTTGAACCGCAGTGTCTTGAGTGTGGAAACTGGATCTTTGCTTTTAATCTGCAAATGGCGCCCAGGGACGGGGTTGGGAGCACAGGCCGGTTCAGCCAGCGTCTGTTGAGCGCTCCTCATCCATCCTCCACGTTGGCTCTGCAGAACTTCCAAGATGCTGTGAGCTTGAATATGTCTTGGGACCTTCAAGGCCAGAGTCCCAACCAGAAAGTAGGTCATATCCGAAATCCTGATGGGCCATCTGACCACTTAATGCCAATTTGAGTGGATGGGGCAGTGGCAAGCAGACTTGCAGGTTGGCATCCTAATTAATCAGGTGGTGAAACTCAGGATTGCCTAAAGTGATATAGCAAGTTAGTGACCTTGCCCAGAATACACAGGTCACTGTTCTTAAGCCCTGAGTAAACCATACCTCCCTCCCACCCACTACAAAACTTAAAACGTAAAAACAAGCTTCTCCCATTTGTGGCAGCCTTTTGATATGAATAATTTATTCTCAAAATCTAGTTAAGGATCTGCATTAATATTCAAATACACTTCTGGAGAGCTGGAGCAGGCTGAGGCTCAGGTACACAGCTGGGTGGTTTTTGGTTGAGTTGCAGGTGGTGGTTGGCAGAGTATGGGCAGTGGCTAGAAGCAAGGCACAGCCTTTTGAGATTGGGTGCACCCGGGTTCCCACTGGCATCAGCCAGCGTTCTCTAGAGAACGCAGCCAGCATGAGAGATTGTGTGTGTGTGTGTGTGTTTAAGAGACTTATTTCACGGAATTGGCTAGCGTGTTTGTGGAGGCTGGGCACATCCAGACTCTAGGGCAGCTGGAAACCACCAGCAGGAGCTAATGCTGCAGGCTTGAGGCAGAATTTCTTCCTCAGGGAAACCCCACTTTTGCCCTTAAAGGCTTTCTTTCAACTGATTGGATGAGATAAGGCCCACTCAGATTACAGAAGTTAATCTTTTTTACTGAAAGTCACCTGGTTGGTTGCAGCTGTTAGCCACATCTACAAAATACCTTCACAGCAACACCTAGGTTAGTGTTTGATTGACTTCTAGGTACGATAGCCTGGGCACGCTGACACCTAAAACTAGTCGTCACCCCATCCCAGCTCCGTCTCTTCCTGGGCAACCTCCATGGGCCGTGGTATCCAAATTGTAAAAGGAGAATATTAACCTCTTTCTGGGAGAGTTTGAGGATTAGATAATGCTGTATGTTAAAGGACTAGGACCGTTCCTGGCATGTTAATAAATATTCAACTGATGATTTGCTCACAGTGCCCCTGAGCTGGGGGTTGAATCCCCAGGAAAGTCCTGTCTTCCGGAGGACATAACGGAAGACTGCTAGGTCATGAAGGAGGCCTTGGGCGTGTTGGGGAGGCAGAAGCCTGAAGGCTCATCTGAAGGAAGACCTTCTCAGCCTTTCTTTAGAGCTGAGTTTCTCATCCCAGTGACTGTATCAATTACCTGGTTGCTTGTTACAATGTAGATTTCAGGGCCCACCCCTGACTGGCTGAATCAGCCTCTCAGGTGAGGCCTGGGTTGGGTTCTGCAGTTTAGAAGACCTCCAGGTGATTCTTGCGCTGCCCAAGCTTGACCTCAGCCATGGTGTTCCTCCCCCAGGGCCTTTGACTACCCAGCAACGTGTGAATGGAGGGGGTGCCTGGCTGAAAACTGCCTTTCTATGAATTGAAGGCCCAGAAGAGCTCATGGACTGGGCCAGAGTTACCTGCTTGGGCAGCAGGACCTGGGCTAGTGCCCTGGTTTGCCAGCTGTTGTTTTCTTTTATTATTTTTTTAACATCTTTATTGGAGTATAGTTGCTTTACAGTGTTGTGTTAGTTTCTGCTGTACAACAAAGGGAATCAGCTATATGTATACATATATCCCCATATCCCCTCCCTCTTGCATCTCCCTCCCACCCTCCCTATCCCACCCCTCTAGGTGGTCACAAAGCACCAAGCTGATCTCCCTGTGCCATGCAGCTGCTTCCCACTAGCGATCTATCTTACATTTGGTAGTGTATATATGTCACTACTACTCTTTCACTGCATCCCAGCTTACCCTTCCCCATCCCCGTGTCCTCAAGTCCATTCTCTGCGTCTGTGTCTTTATTCCTGTCCTGCCCCTAGGTTCTTCAGAACTTTTTTTTTTTTATTTTTTTTTTAGATTCCATATATATGTGTTAGCATTCGGTATTTGTTTTTCTCTTTCTGACTTCACTCTGTATGACAGTCTCTAGATTCATCCAGGTCTCTACAAATGACCCAATTTCATTCCTTTTTATGGCTGAGTAATATTCCATTGCATATATGTACCACATCTTCTTTATCCATTCGTCTGTCGATGGGCATTTAGGTTGCTTCCATCTCCTGGCTATTGTAAATAGAGCTGCAATGAACATTGTGGTACATGACTCTTTTTGAATTATGGTTTTCTCTGGGTATACGCCCAGTAGTGGGATTGCTGGGTCATATGGTAATTCTATTTTTAGGTTTTTAAGGAACCTCCATACTGTTCTCCATAGTGGCTGTATCAGTTTACATTCCCACCAACAGTGCAAGAGTGTTCCCTTTCCTCCACACCCTTTCCAGCATTTGTTGTTTGTAGATTTTCTGATGATGCCCATTCTAACTGGTGTGAGGTGATACCTCACTGTAGTTATGATTTGCATTTCTCTAATAATTAGTGATGTTGAGCAGCTTTTCATGTGCTTCTTGGCCATCTGTATGTCTTCTTTGGAGTAATGACTATTTCGGTCTTCTGCCCATTTTTGGATTGGGTTGTTTGGTTTTTTAATATTGAGCTACATGAGCTGTTTATATATTTTGGAGATTAATCCTTTGTCCATTTATTCCTTTGCAAATATTTTCTCCCATTCTGAGGGTTTTCTTTTCATCTTTTTAATGGTTTCCTTTGCTGTGCAAAAACTTTTAAGTTTCATTAGGTCCCATTTGTTTATTTTTGTTTTTATTTCCATTTCTCTAGGAGGTGGGTCAAAAAGGATCTTGCTGTGATTTATGTCACAGAGTCTTCTGCCTATGTTTTCCTCTAAGAGTTTTATAGTGTCTGGCCTTACATTTAGGTCTTTAATCCATTTTGAGTTTATTTTTGTGTATGGTGTTAGGGAGTATTCTAATTTCATTCTTTTACATGTAGCTGTCCAGTTTTCCTACCACCACTTACTGAAGAGGCTGCCTTTTCTCCATTGTATACTCTTGCCTCCTTTATCAAAGATAAGGTGACTATATGTGCATGGGTTTATCTCTGGGCATTCTATCCTGTTCCATTGATCTATATTTCTCTTTTTGTGCCAGTACCATACTGTCTTGATTACTGTAGCTTTGTAGTATAGTCTGAAGTCAGGGAGTCTGATTCCTCCAGCTCCGTTTTTCTTTTTCAAGATTGTTTTGTCTGTTTGGGGTCTTTTGTGTTCCCACACAAATTGTGAAATTTTTTGTTGTAGTTCTGTGAAAAATGCCATTGGTAGTTTGTTACGGATTGCACTGAACTTGTAGATTGCTTTGGGTAGTATAGTCATTTTCACAATGTTGATTCTTCCAATCCAAGAACATAGTATATCTCTCCATCTGTTTATGTCATCTTTAATTTCTTTCATCAGTGTCTTATAGTTTTCTGCATACAGGTCTTTTGTCTCCTTAGGTAGGTTTATTCCTAGGTATTTTATTCTTTTTGTGGCAGTGGTAAATGGGAGTGTTTCCTTAATTTCTCTTTCAGATTTTTCATCATTAGCGTATAGGAATGCAAGAGATTTCTGTGCATTAAATGTGTATCCTGCTACTCTACCAAATTCATTGATTGGCTCTTGTAGTTTTCTGGTAGCATCTTTAGGATTCTCTGTATAGTATGTCATCTGCAAACAGTGACAGTTTTACTTCTTCTTTTCCAATTTGTATTCCTTTTACTTCTTTTTCTTCTCTGATTTCTGTGGCTAAAACTTCCAAAGCTATGTTGAATAACAGTGGCGAGAGTGGGCAACCTTGTCTTGTTCCTGATCTTAGAGGAAATGGTTTCAGTCTTTCACCACTGAGAACGATGCTGGCTGTGGGTTTGTCATATATGGCCTTTATTATGTTGAGGTAGGTTCCCTCTATGCCTACTTTCTGGAGAGTTTTTAATCATAAATGGGTGTTGAATTTTGTCAAAAGCTTTTTCTGCGTCTATTGAGATTATCATACGGTTTTATCCTTCAGTTTGTTAATATGGTGTATCACATTGATTGATTTGCATATATTGAAGAATCCTTGCATTCCTGGGATAAATCCCACTTGATCATGGTGTATGATCCTTTTCATGTGCTGTTGGATTCTGTTTGCTAGTATTTTGTTCAGGATTTCTGCATCTATGTTCATCAGAGATATTGGCCTGTAGTTTTCTTTTTTTGTGACATCTTTGTCTGGGTTTGGTATCAGGGTGATGGTGGCCTCGTAGAATGAGTTTGGGAGTGTTCCTCCCTCTGCTGTATTTTGGAAGAGTTTTAGAAGGACGGGTGTTAGCTCTTCTCTAAATGTTTGATAGTATTTGCCTGTGAAGTCATCTGGTCCTGGACTTTTGTTTGTTGGAAGATTTTTAATCACAGTTTCAATTTCAGTGCTTGTGATTGGTCTGTTTATATTTTCTATTTCTTCCTGGTTCAGTCTCAGAAGGTTGTGCTTTTCTAAGAATTTGTCCATTTCTTCCAGGTTGTCCATTTTATTGGCATATAGTTGCTTGTAGTAATCTCTCATGATCCTTTGTATTTCTGCAGTGTCAGTTGTTACTTCTCCTTTTTCATTTCTAATTCTATTGATTTGAGTCTTCTCCCTTTTTTTCTTCATGAGTCTGGCTGATGGTTTATCAGTTTTGTTTATCTTCTCAAAGAACCAGCTTTTAGTTTTATTGATCTTTGCTATTGTTTCTTTCATTTCTTTTTCATTTATTTCTGATCTGATCTGATCTTTATGATTTCTCTCCTTCTGCTAACTTTGGGGGTTTTTGGTTCTTCTTTCTCTAATTGCTTTAGGTGTATGGTTAGGTTGTTTATTTGCGATTTTTCTTGTTTCTTGAGGTAGGATTGTATTGCTTTAAACTTCCCTCTTAGAACTGCCATTGCTGCATCCCATAGGTTTTGGGTCGTCATGTTTTCATTGTCATTTGTTTCTAGGTATGTTTTGATTTCTTCATTGATCTCTTGGTTATTTAGTAGCTTATTGTTTAGCCTCCATGTGTTTGTATTTTTTTAGTTTTTTTTCCCGTAATTGATATCTAGTCTCATAGCATTGTGGTCGGAAAAGATACTTGATACGATTTCAGTTTTCTTAAATTTACTAAGGCTTGATTTGTGACCCAAGATACGGTCTATCCTCGAGAATGTTTCATGAGCACATGAGAAGAAAGTGTATCCTTTTGTTTTGGGATGACATGTCTTATAAATATCAATTAAGTCCATCTTGTTTAATGTGTCATTTAAAGCTAGTGTTTGCATATTTATTTTCATTTTGGGCGATCTGTCCATTGGTGAAAGTGGGGTGTTAAAGTCCCCTACTATGATTGTGTTACTGTCGATTTCCCCTTTTATGGCTGTTAGCATTTGCCTTATGTATTGAGGTGCTCCTATGTTGGGTGCATCTATATTTACAATTGTCATATCTTCTTGGATTGATCCCTTGATCATTATGTAGTGTCCTTCTTTGTCTCTTGTAATAGTCTTTATTTTAAAGTCTATTTTGTTTGATATGAGAATTGCTACTCCAGCTTTCTTTTGATTTCCATTTGCATGGAGTATCTTTTTCCATCCCCTCACTTTCAGTCTGTATGTGTCCCTAGGTCTGAAGTGGGTCTCTTGTAGACAGCATATGTATGGGTCTTGTTTTTATATCCATTCAGCCATTCTTTGTCTTTTGGTTGGAGCATTTAATCCATTTACTTTTAGGGTAGTTATCGATATGTATGTTCCTATTACATTTTCTTAATTGTTTTGGGTTGTTATTGTAAGTCTTTTCCTTCTCTTGTGTTTCCTGCCTAGAGAAGTTCCTTAGCATTTGCTGTAAAGCTGGTTTGTTGGTGCTGAATTCTCTTAACTTTTACTTATCTGTAAAGGTTTTGATTTCTCCCTGGAATCTGAATGAGATCCTTGCTGGGTAGAGTAATCTTGGTTGTAGCTTTTTCCCTTTTATCACTTTAGATATGGTCTGCCACTCACTTCTGGCTTGTGGATATTCTGCTGAAAAGTCAGCTGTTAACCTTATGGGGATTCCCTTGTATGTTATTTGTTGCTTTTCCCTTGCTGATTTCAATATTTTTTCTTTGTATTTAATTTTTGATAGTTTGATTAATATGTGTCTCAGTGTGTTTCTCTTTCGGTTTATCTTGTATTGTATTCTCTGTGCTTCCTGGACTTGATTGACTATTTCCTTTTCCATGTTAAGGAAGTTTTCGACTATAATCTCTTCAAATATTTTCTCAGACCCTTTCTTTCTCTCTTCTTCTTCGGACCCCTATAATTTGAATGTTGGTGCATTTAATGTTGTCCCAGAGGTCTCTGAGACTGTCCTCAATTCTTTTCATTCTTTTTTCTTTATTCTGCTCCCTGGCAGTTATTTCCACCATTTTATCTTCCAGCTCACTTATCCATTCTGCTGCCTCAGTTATTCTGTTATTGATTCCTTCTAGAGTATTTTTAATTTCAGTAATTCTGTTGTTCATCACTGTTTGTTTGCTCTTTAGTTCTTCTAGATCCTTGTTAAATGTTTCTTGTATTTTCTCCATTCTGTTTCCGAGATTTTGGATCATCTTTACTATCATTACTCTGAATTCTTTTTCAGGTAGGTTGCCTATTTGTCTTCATTTATTTGGTCTTATAGGTTTTTACCTTGCTCTTTCATCTGTGACAAATTTTTTTGTCATTTCTTTTTTCTTTTTTTTGATGGTGGTGCTGTATTCCTGTCTTACTGGTTGTTTGGCCTGAGACTTCCAGCACTGGAGTTTGTAGGCAGTTGGATAGAACTGGGTCTTGGTGCTGAGATAAGGACCTCCGGGAGGCCTCACTCCAACTGATATTCCCTGGGGTCTGAGGTTCTCTGTTGGTCCAGCAGTTTGGACTCGGAGCTCCCACCACAGGAGCTCGGGCCCGACCTCCGGCCTGGGAAGCAAGATCCCTCAAGCGCACAGTCCAGCAGCAGCTCCAGCCTCCTCGCTCAGTGTCTCACTGCGGGATGCCAGCTGCGGGATGCCAGCTGTTGTTTTAAAGTTAAAGCCAGATAGATCTCTCTAGTTCCTTGCTGGGGGTGGGGAACTAGCTTGCCCCCCAAACTAATTATGAATGCAGAACTAACTTGCAAATAAGTGCAGTTTAAAATTAACTCGTGCTTAAGTTCTAGAACAGGTAATGCTAAGGTAAAAATATAAGAATAGCAGAGAACTTTCTGGGGAGGTAGAAATGTTCTACCTCACAGTTGAGGTGGAAGTTAAATGGGTGCCTGCATTTGTGAGAATTGTACAGCTAAAGTTTGGGATTGACATGTGCACCCTGCTATATTTTAAATAGATGACCAACAAGGACCTACTGTATAGCACAGGGAGCTCTGCTTAATATTCTGTAGTAACCTAAGTGGGAAAAGAATTTGAAAAAGAATAGATACATGTATATGTATAACTGAATCACTCTGCTATACACCTGAAACGAACACAACATTGTTAATCAACTATAATATATTGGGTTGGCCAGAAAGTTCGTTTGGCTAATAAATATGTTGTTCGATAAAGTTCTTGGTGAAAATGAAGTGTGTTTTATTTTTACCTAAAAGCAAATGAACTTTTTGGTCAACCCAATAAAATAAAAAAAATTTTAAAGCTGTTTACAGCCCAGTAGGAAAGAAGAGACCCAAATAATTGTAATTTTACATAGAGTAGAAGAAATATCATAGGAGAAACCCTAGAAGCCATGGGATTTTAGAGACAGAAGAACCCAGTTTTAGCTAAGGGGCCCAAACGGAGAAGGTTCTGTATCCATGCAGAGGATGGGGTGGGTCAGCTCCCAACAGCCAGGGCTGTGGTGGGCAGGGCCTGCCTTACCAGCAGCTGTCAGTTCAGTACAAGTCCCTGGGTGTTTAGTTGTGATGAAGCACCCCAGCTCACAAGTTTACTATGGCTTCCTGTGGTGAGCATGGAAACTTTCTTTTTCTCCTTTTTTTTAATTGAGTCCCAGCCCCACGAGAGTAAAAATCACCTACGTACACACAAATAAAAAGTAACTTAATAATGGGTTTAGCTAACCCATTCTTTAAGGGCATGGGCCATAAATCTCCAGTATATACAACAGTGCTTATAAAACACGTGTCTATTTCAGCTCCATGTCATTGAGTTGAGGAAGACAGGAAAAGAAGAGAGCAAAGAGGTAGTAATTACTGGCTACTAGGGGCTGGACTCACTTTCTCTTGGGGTTTTGATTGAGTTGTCACCAGTTAGTCGTTAATTGCAACTCTTCAGAATCAAAAAGCAGTAGAAAGGAGTAGTGATTAGTGTCTATACAGCATCTTGAAATGTATAAAGTGCTTTTTCTCAACTAATTCCTTAAAATGTGAGTTCGAAGTATTACCCTTCCACATCACAGACACGGAAACTGAGGGTCAAAACGGCCCACGGTCACACAGCTGGTATGAGTAGGATGGGCCTCGTTTACTCAGCCTGGTTTGGACCTGAGCCTTCCTAGCCACGAGGCTTTCGTGGGGCCTTGCAGACTGTGCAAACTATACTAGAAGTGCAAGAGGCCATTTTCACTAAATAGAAATATTATAATGTCGGACCCTCCACCCCTCCCTGCCTTGAGATCCTGGTGTCTGCACCCCTCTCCCCGCTGCAGGTTGCTAACTGTCACAAATTGGGTTCTCTGGGAAGGGGACTCTGAGCCCAAGTTTAGTGGGCAGGATGTTTCTAAGGGAATACCTTTGGGATTTACAGCTGTGGAAGGAAGTATAAGAAAGCACATTGGACAGAAGCAGAAGTGAAGCTGTGGAGCAGGCTGACAAAGCCAGGAGCTCTGGGGCTAAAGTGGCATATCACAGTTATCCTATGATGGGCCGAGGTGGCCAGGCCTTTGGGCCCTCCCTGCTCAGTCCTTGGATGTAGGTGCCCTGGGAAGTGTGTGGCCCTAGGTGAGGTGGCCCTGGGTAGGTGAGGCATTCCATAAAGGCCCAGCTGAGGGCTGTCTGCCCACATGTCCCGAGCAGCCACCAAGAGTCCATCCTCGAGGGCTGTCTGGGTTGCACAGCACCATGTGCGTTACACTGACCTGGGGAAATTCTCGTCCATCACTTCTTACTACACCTGTTTCTGTTAGCTTTATGGTAGGCTCTCAGTAAATGATCGTTGAATGAATAAGTGAAGGACTAGCTAAAAAAAATACTCACTGAATAACTAAGGCTGTGCAAGTTAAAGTATCTGTCTTCCCCAGGGCTTTGGCATTCAGTCAGTGCTTTTTATTCGTCCATCAACCTTCTTGATAGTCACGCAGTCTTCTTCCCCTGTGCCCTCGTAGATAGGGTGGCCATTGGGACAGTCTTGGTTTATGCCTGTTGTCCAGCTTAATTGTTAATAGCACCCTCTTGCCTTCTCAGAAATGGACTGGTTTGGGTGATATATCATATAGCCACTTATTCACGCACGCTTGGAGGGTCAGAAAGGGCCCTCTTCTGAAACCAGGCTTTCAGCACTGGGGTGACTTGCCCCAGCTGTCACGCTGCCTCTTTTGCCCCTTGCTGTGTGGCTGCAGAGGAAGCTGAGATTCCTGCTCTGACTGTGACTTTCCTCCCTTGGCCCTTTTGCTCCTCATGCCTCCATCCTTAGGCGTACTCAGGCATTCTCTCCCCTACTGTCTTCATAGTCACCACTTGTTTCATATGTGCATCCATCAGAGACTGAATGGGAGAAGGTGAGTAAAAATTTTATGCTACTACTGATCAAGACTAAGACCTGGATAGGAAAATGGACAAAGACCACAAATAGTTCACAGAAAAGGAAATAAAAATGCTTTCAAACTTGTGAAAGATGTTCAACCTCATTCATAATAAGAGAAATAGAAATTAAAACTACAACGAGGTGCCAGTTTTCATCTGTCACATTGGCACTTTTGTTAGTAGGATTATTGTAAATTACCACAAACATTTTTGGAGGGCCATTGAGTAGAATCCATCAAATGAAAAATACAAGTTATCTGTTGACCTAGCATACATTCTAGGAATTTATTCTACTTGCACGTGAGTGCAAAGAAGTATGTGTGAGGACACTTTAATATCTTTTTTTTAAAGAAATGATTGGAAACATCTAAATATCCATCATTAAGAAACTAATCAAATATGTTATGGTAACAGGAATGTATTCATTTCTCTCCTCTGTACACAACTCTTTCTTTTTTTAGATCTCAGCTAAAATAGCACCTCCCCTGAGAGGCCTTCCCTAACCAGTCTTTCTAAAGGAAAGACCTCTTCTCTCTTTCACTTGCCATAACTTGCAGTAATTTTCTTAGTTCACTTGTATTTTGAGCTCCCTCTCCCTTTAGAATGTAAGCTCTGAAGGGGCAGTCTAGAATTCTTTTTTCACTATTGTATCTCCAGCATCTATCAGTAGCATAGTATTGGGCTGGCCAAAAAGTTTGTTTGGATTTTTCCATAACATCTTACAGAAAGACCCGAACAAACTTTTGGCCAACCCAATATTTGGCACTTAATATGTATTGATTGAATGAACGACTTTAAAAAAAGACTGTTGAATCTCAAATAAAACTGCATGTTATCCTTATTGGTGAAACATTAAAATAAAAATAAAGAATGTCAGGTGTGGTAATGTGATTTAGTGTGTATTTGGTCCTCATCTCCCCCTCAATCCCCATTTGGCAGAGCTACCAAAGACCTTGGAATTTCCTAAGCATTAAGAGCAATGGGAGCAACTCTTTTTTTTTTTTTTAATTTTTATTTATTTATTTTTGGCTGTGTTGGGTCTTCGTCTCTGCACGAGGGCTTTCTCTAGTTGCGGCGAGTGGGGGCCACTCTTCATCGCGGTGCGCGGGCCTCTCACTGTCGCGGCCTCTCTTGTTGCGGAGCACAGGCTCCAGACGCGCAGGCTCAGTAGTTGTGGCTCACGGGCCTAGTTGCTCCGCGGTATGTGGGGTCTTCCCGGACCAGAGCTCGAACCCGTGTCCCTGCATCGGCAGGCAGACTCTCAACCACTGCGCCACCAGGGAAGCCCGGGAGCAACTCTTGTTACAATATTACTGAAATAGCTCCAGAGCCGTAAAAGTGAAAGGAGTGTCTTCATATTCATAACATGCCCCTTCTAACCACACCTGACTTATGTTAATGAGGTGACTTTTGGAGAGCCCCCTAAGGATGGGGGCTGGTTGCCAGGGGAACCAACCAAGTGATGAGAGGGTTGGAATTTTTTTTTTTTTTTTTTTTTTCCGTACGCGGGCCTCTCACTGTTGTGGCCTCTCCCGTTGCGGAGCACAGGCTCCGGATGCGCAGGCTCAGCGGCCATGGCTCACGGGCCCAGCCGCTCCGCGGCATATGGGATCCTCCCAGACCGGGGCACGAACCCGTATCCCCTGCATCGGCAGGCGGACTCTCAACCACTGCGCCACCAGGGAGGCCCAGAGGGTTGGAATTTTAAACCCCACCTCCCAGACCTCTGGGGAAGCAACTGAAGACTGAGTGAAGTCACTAATAGCCAATGATTTGATCAACCATGCCTGTGTAATGAAGCCTCCATAAAAAACCAGAAGGGCGGGGTTTGGAGATCTTTCAGGTTGGGGAACACATGGAGGTGCTGGGAGAGTGGTGCAAGGCATGGAGGCTCTGTGCCCCTTCCCACAATCCTTGCTCGTAGGCATCTGTTTGTTTCTGAGTTTTGTCCTTTTGTAATAAGATGGTAATCTAGTAAGTAACCTGTTTTCCTGAGATCTGTGGGACACTCTAGCAAACTAAACTGGAGGAGGAGGGATTGTGGGGACCTTCTATTTATAGGCACTTGGTGGGAGGCACAGGTGACAACCTGGACTTGGAATTGACCTCTGAAGGGGGAGGCGGCGTCTTTGAGACCGAGCCCTTAAGCTGTGGGATCTGATATTATCTCCAATTAGATGGTGTCAGAACTGAGTTAAATTATAGGACACCCAGCTGGTGTCACAGAATTGCTAGGTGTATGGAAAACCCACACATCTGGTGTCAGAAGTGAAGTAGTGAAGTAGTAGACTATTGAGAATAGAGGGGCGACAGAGTGTTCTCTTTTACGTCAGGTATCACCATTGTTATTGAAGAGTATTCTGGAAGCATGATCAAAGCAACTGGACAAGAAAATGAAATGAATTTAAATGTTGGGAAGGAAGAGGTGAAAATAATCAGTAAAGCAGTTGATACGACTATATATACTTCGGGAGAAAAATACAGATTAACAGAAATTATAATGGAAGAATAGTTTTCCTGAGTCTACCTTTTGCTGTTGCCCTGGCCAAAGTGGTTTTGCTATGTAGGGATTTTTGGGATAGCTTTAATCAGATATAATTTCAAACTTTAAAGTTGCAAGAATAGTATATAACCCTTACTTAGATTTACCTATTGTTTACATTTTGCCCCGTTTGAGTTACCTATTTATAATTACATCTATATACACATCTTAATTCTTTCATTCTGAAACATTTAAGGATGAATTGAAGCTATTGTGTATAGTATTTCCTACAAAATGATTTTTTTTCTATAACCAATTAATCAAAATCAGGAAAATTTAACATAAGTTTAAGACTATAATCTGTTGTCCATATCCAAATTTTACCTATTGCCCCAGTAACGTCCTGTGTAACTACTTTTTCTCCTGGGTCTGCATCGAACCCAGGATCACACATTGCATTTAGTTCTCAAATCTTGTAAGTCATCTTTAATTTGGAAAAGGTATTTCAGTTCTTGACCTTTAAGTTTTGGAAGAGCATCAATCAGTTATTTTGTGAAGTGGCCCCCAGTTTTGATTTATCTGATGTTTCCTCATTACATTGAGATTATGAATACCACAGACGTGGTATTGTATCCTTCATATCGTATCAGGAGGCATCTTGGTTTATCGCCATATTGTGATGATAGATTTGACCACTTGGTTTAGATGGTGTTTGCCAGGTTTCTCCTAAAGTGTTATTTTTCTCTTTGTGTTTAAAAAGTAATCTGTGGAGTGACGCTTTGAGACTGTTTATCTTATTTTCATCAAATTTTTATTCCCTAGTTTTAGCGTTCATTTATGATTTTTTAAAATTTTATTTTTCGGCTGCGTTGGGCCTTCGTTGCTGCACGCCGGCTTTTCTCTCTAGTTGTGGTGAGCGGGGGCTGCTACAGTTCATTGCGGTGCGTGGGCTTCTCATTTTGCAGTGGCTTCTCTTGTTGTGAAGCATGGGCTCTAGGCATGTTGGCTTCAGCAGTTGTGGTGCATGGGCTCACTAGTTGCGGCATGCAGGCTCTAGGGTGTGTGGGCTTCAGTAGTTGTGGCGCATGGGCTCTAGAGCTCAGGCTCAGTAGTTGTGGAGCACTGTCTTAGTTGTTCCGCGGCATGTGGGATCTTCCTGGACCAGGGCTCGAACCCGTGTCCCCTGCATTGGCAGGCGGATTCATTACCACTTGCCACCAGGCAAGTCCTTTAACCTATTTTCTGCTTCTTGCCATGTGATTTGTAGTCGTACAGAATTTCTCTACCTTCTGTTCTCCTCTTCCCGAGTTTTTAGGCAGGCCCATCTTGCATACTTTTGTTACCAAACACTCATACACTCTAAAAGTTTGATCGGTTTCCTTATGGGCTTGATGTAGTTGTGTATTAGCCACCTGTTCCGCTATTATTTATTTATAGATAACATTCTTATGTTTGCAAGTTCATGTATGTCTCCACGTGTTGTGTTAACTCAAATATTAGATTAAGGGGACCCTGCTTCATGGTTCTAAAATAGATCATGTGATTTAGAGAGTTCCAGTGCCCACCAACAGCAAATTTATTTGTAAACAAAGTTAGCTGCCTCAGGAATCTAGAATTTTGAATTAGATTTTAAGGTTTAACAAAAGAAACCTTCCCTTGGCAAAAGACTGAGGTTAAAAGAGTGATGAGCAGTCTACCTTTTCCTTCCTTCCCTGAATTTAGGTAGGAATCAGTGTTTTAATTGCAGGAAAGAGCAAGACTTATGTCACCCATCAGAAATCCCCACCAAAGTCTTAGGGTGTTGTGTTTGGGAGTTCATCTATTCAACAACTATTATTAAGGGTCTACTGTGTGCCAGGCTCAGGGGTAGGCAGTGGGCATACAGCAGGAACCAAGCAGACAGAGTCCCTGCCCTCAGGGAATTTGCATACTAGACAACAAACAAATAAATATATCAGCTGGCACTAAATGCTATGGGGGAAAAAATAAAGCAAGATAAAAGAGACTGATATTAATGGGAGGGGGTTGCTTTTCTTTTTTTTGCGGTACGCAGGCCTCTCACTGTTGCGGTCTCTCCCGTTGCGGAGCACAGGCTCCGGACGAGCAGGCTCGGCGGCCATGGCTCACGGGCCTAGCCGCTCCGCGGCATGCGGGGCACGAACCCGTGTCCGCTGCATCGGCAGGCGGACTCTCGACCACCGTGCCGCCAGGGAAGCCCCGGGGGGTGCTTTCCTATAGAGAGTACTTAGGAAAGAAAAGTGAGATGGTGATATTTGAATAGGGACTTGAAGGAAGGGGTGCGGGGGCGCTGGGAGGGGTGGAGATGGGGGGAGGTGAGCAGAGGGAGCGCCTTACAAGCAGCAGGAACGGGGAAATTGGAAAGTTGAGAGAGTGCTTGCTGTGCCTAAGGCTGAGCGTTGGGGCATTTGCCATGTTTATATGGTGAAGATGAAGAATCAGCAAAGGAGAAGTAGTTGGTGAGGCAGGAGAGTAGAGAGAAGGTACTTGGATGCCAGGTGAAGAACCTGTTTCCAGAAAAAAGGGAGTAAACTCAGTGAAATGTTGCTGATGGGTCAAATAGGTTGAAGATGGAGAACTGTAGCCTTGGGGGCACTGATGTGCTGCTTCAGTGGAGGGGTGGAGACAAACCCTCATTGAAATAGGTTCAAGAGAGAATGCACTGAGTCCGGATGACTCTCGAGAGGATTTTCCTCTCCAGCAGCGCAGAAAAATGGGATGGGATCTAAAGAGTAATGTGGGACCAAGAGAGGGACTTTTCAAGATGGGAGGTGTTATTGGGTGTTAGTAGGCTGATGGGAATTAGCCAGATAGACAAGAAACAACTGTTGACGCAGAAAAGAGGATCGGGTAGCAGAAGCAATGTGCTTGAGCACACGAGCTCCTTGTGATCAAGTACTTGAACGGAGAGATCATTTGAGGCAGGAAGACTAGCATCCACAGGGTCAAGAGGGAGGCTGTTTGTTGTATAGTTTGGTGCAGTGAACAGAGGAGCAGGTAAAACCCAGTGGGCCACCAGCACATCAACTTCCTTTTCTGCTCTTGCTTTGATTTCTCTCTCCTTGTTTCTGGCATCTGTGGATTTCCATTTCTTTGACCTTCACTTTTTTTTTTTTTTGAAGATGAACATGTCTGTGGTTTAGAGTGGGGGGCAGTGGTGCTGTCCTTGAGTTAGTCCAGTGGTGTTTTGTTGCCGGAAGAGAGAAATTAAAAATAGATCCTTTGAAAGGATTTAAGAGGCCTTGATGTTACAGGGGAAACATACAGAGAACTTTTAATATCATAATTGAAAGTATCAGAATGTACAGTATATGCTAAATGATAACTATTTGAATGTTCAGAAAAATTCTCTTGCCTTTTGTCTCCTCAGTTAAAGGTGGAAGGACTCATCTGCGTAAATAAGCATAGTTGAAAATATCAGAGATGTTAGTTTAAGCTTTATTGTTAACTTTTTTCAAAATAATAATATATTTACCTTTTTCCTGATTGTAAAAGAAATACATGTTTGTTGTAAAATATTCAAACAGTACAGAAATGTATAAAGTGAAGTCAGCTCTTCTAACCCACCCTGAAGTCCAGGGGCTTTATAAATGCATATAATTTTTAAATTATCCAGATCAGAACAGCCTGTCTCACAGTGAGTTCTTAAAAAGGACAGGACACAAAACTGACCTTTGTTTCAGAATTAAATGTTTGATAATGAAATGCCAGTCTTAGCTTTTGACTTGTGGGTTTTCCTGATCACTGAGCAGTAAGTACAAAACAGTTTTAAAGATTTGACTTAATTGATGAAACGCGGATTTGTACTTAGCACATTTTGGGGTCCTTTTATAGGAGAATGAGGTACTAAGAGCTGTGGATCACAGTTCCCAGCATGAGGAAAATGACCAAACAGCATCAACCCAGAGGGAGAAATCACTACAGCAGAATGAAGATGAAACTAAAATAGCAGATAAACCTGCCTGGAAAGCAGAAAGGACCTCTGAACCTAGAAACGAGGTAAGCAAGTCAGAATATCCTGGCCGTATCATTTTGGCTTTAAGGTAGATTTTACGGCTTTTGATAGTTTGTGTTGAGAATGAATTTTGTGTATGTGTGCCTTACCGTTAAGTAAATCTGATATATGAAAATACATGTTTTTTTAAAATTGTGGATGTGGTTATTTGATTGACAAAGGAATCAGCCCACAGAACATTATATCTGGTTAAACTCAGACACCCATCCAGGAACTTGCTAGCGGGTTTTGTTGTGTTTGCAAGGGGTAAGAGATGGCTGGCATCCTGAACCCAGGCATCCTCAACCAACCAACCATTTGCAGAAGCAGCCAGGTTGGCTAAGTCTGGCAGGGTAAGCCAGAGGACTCTGCAGGCCTATCACCCTCAGTCCATCTGGGACTCGGGCGCAAGTCCTCACTCAGTCTCCTGGTACGCCATGCTGAAGGGGCAGTCCCGGAGCCCACTTTGCATCTTTGACCAGGCCCAGTAGGATAACCTCCTTGGCTCCTCTCTATAACCACACTCATAAGCAGTGTTTTAGGGTACGTAGAAAGATGAACTCCAGAAGCTAGGCTCAAGGGATGGATTCCTCCTGTAGCCTGTGCTTCCTCCCTTCTTTCACTTGGAACATAATCTGGAACATAATTCTGCTCTGAGGTCCTAGCCCACAAGCCTGGCAAACAAATGCTCCAGACGGGTCTGGAGGTTCCACAGACCTTTAACTTGACGACACTTGCCTTGGAAGGTGGCACCCTTGCAGGTCTTGCCCTGCTGGGTCTCTCAGCCCTGTATTGCCCCAGGTGGCATTTGGAGCTGGGCCTTGAACACTGTTGGGAGGGTAGAGAGTACCATGCCTTGGCCCTTCTCAGACAGCCCACCATCATTGTGGCCTTACCTATGTAACATCACACCGAACATCACGATTGACAGTGAAGTCAGAAAACAGATCTCCTTTTGCCCACCCACCACGCCCCCACCCCCTCCAGCCTGTTCTAACTTGTTCTAGGGAACTCGTTCTTCCCTACACGCTGGGTGAAATCTGGGACAGACCCTGTGACTTCTAGATAATCAGACAAGAATTTCTCTCCCGTCATGTCAGTGCAGCAGCTGATAAATATAGCCAGTGTAATTCTCAAAAACTCTGAATTGAAACTTAGTTTGTCCTCCTCCTACCCCTGCTGCAGCCTCAAAGCCTGGCTGAGTGGAAAGGGGAGCTTCTATTTCCCCAGTTCTTCCTCCCTTGCTTGTACAGCCAGTTGTCTTCTCTGGAGCTGAGGGTGTGATGGGTGGTTAAGAGCTCAGGAAAGGTGTTCCTTGACTGGTGCCAGCCTGAAAACTTTCCCTGGACCGGAGGACGTTATTTAAAGCTGCTTCTCTGTTGGATGGGCTCTTTCATTTCACAGGTTCTTTGGAGACCCCACCGCCCAGCTGGGAGTCCTTCACCTGCCCTTCTCTTCACAAGGACACATGCACCTCCACCTCCACAACCACGTGCTGGTCCTGGAAACCTGCACCTCACCTCCTTTATCAGTCCAATCACTTCTCTAACAAGCCCTTGCTTGGCCTCTTGCCCTTGTTTTTCAGGCAAGCTCTGGATGCATATCTGCTGTGTTCCCTAAACACACCATGTTTCTATGTGGTTTCTAAGTCCCTTTTTGCTAGTCTCACAGTGGGGAGCTCACCCCAAGGAACGCTCCCATTTTCACTTTACCTCTCAGGCTGTTCAACACTTTTATGACCTACCGTTGAGGATCCCATTGCAGCCTGGCATTTTCACTGTGAAATGCAGGTGTTTCCACCTGCCTCTGCTCTTACCCACTGTTGTTCTCCCCAGGTCTTGTATTTTCCTTGTAATTCATGTACCTTCCTGTGGCTTTACCACCTGCTCACACACACACATCAGTGCCAGTGAACACTGAAAGAACCGTATTTGTTTTGAAGGAGACATTTCAGCTCACTTTCCTGAGTGCCTCCCAAGTTATGTTTTTTGAGGCAAAAGATGTTTTTACCAGTCTCTTTACCACTTCATTGTGTATAGATCTATGCTCTTGGTTCACTTTTCTCCTGGGTATGTCTTCACCAGACTTCCCAGAAAAGTAGCAACTGTGTTCTTTCTCTACTTTTTTGAATTACCTATAGTAACTAAGGTAGTTACTGTCACTGCTAGATAACAGGCAGTCGTTAAATAATAATGAAGCGACAGATGAAGTAGGGAGCTTTCCTCAGAGAATTTAAAATTTGACTTGAGAAAAACATCAATTTGAACAAAACCTTCTAGAAACACATCATTTAGAGCATGGCATGACAATTATACATTTCTTGTAGGAGCATCTAACAACGTGTCTGCTCTCTTACTGAGATGTTACTTAGTAGGGAGTTGTCTGTGACCAAAATGAATCACTGGCATATGAAAATACCTAGGATGACTGGCATAATTTACTCTTTAACAGTTAAGTTCTTTCTAGCCCCACTGCAAGCCTGGACTTAGCTGTTAATGAAGACTAAATACACAGTATATATAGGTGTATATACTGCTCTGAAGATACTTTCTTCTCAGTAAAGACAAGTTGAATTTATATATTGTTTCATCTTTTAAAAGGTATAAAATTAAATGTGTCCACCATATTTTTTAAATACTCCTAAGTGATCTCTGTTCAAAATGCAGTGAATTCTTGACGAAAAATAGAACTGTATTTTATGTGAAGATTTAGGAAGGATGACTGCAAACAGAATGCTGTCCAGTTAAAGCCCTCAGGTAGAAGGCATCAGCCCGTGAGATTCTGAAGAGAAGTGAATGAGGGGATTTTTTTTAAAGAGGTGAAGGCAGGTTTAAGGTAAACACGAAGGAAGAGGGAGGCCCCCCGCCCTGAAGCCAACACCACCCTCAAGAGCAGAAAGGAACCTGGGGAGAAATACAGCTCGATGAGCTAAGGGACTCTATCACACCTTGCACCCTCCCATCTCTTGCCTCTGTCTCCTGTGTCACCCAGGGGGCTAGCTCCACAAACCTCTATCTCCACGGGCACTGAAGAAGAGGAAACAGGTATCTAATGAAACATCTTTGACTAGCTTGAAGGACCAGTCCATAATTCATTTTAAGCAGAATGATCTTCATACATAAGAACATAATATTTCTATGTTCTACATATTAAGGGTTCCTTTTCTGCAAAGTGTTATTTACCCAGTTAAGGATTGTTTTTGCAGGAATGCAGATTTGTGCTGATGTTGTTATTCATTCTCACACACTTGTGACCATCAGGCAGATTTTGGTCAATGGTTGGCCAGGACTGATGAATCAAGTTTATGAAATTTCTTAACTAGGAATCATTTTAAATAATCCAACTGGTGAGGAAGTCTGCTACCCACTAAGAATGTGTCATTTGCCAGTTAAAGAAGAACAAGAAATCTTATATTCACCAGTTTACCTTAAATAAGTCCTATATAGCATCCACAAGAATAGACAGAAGCCTTGAAAACATGGCTTCATAGAACCCAGGTATTTTGCAGAAAAAGGAACCAAGTATATTTATACCCACATATACAAAATCAGTCCAGCTGATCTGAATCTTCAAGAAAGTTGGGGATGGGAGCACAAGTCAGGAATATGAACTTGCTAACATGTAAAGACATCCCTTTGACACGTCAGATACAGAAATCCTGGATAAGACAGAATGGATAATATCTTCAAATGTATAACTGAACTCAAAAGCAAGACACAGAACTCTACAGATACAAGCAGCAAAGAGGGAACTCAAAATCCAGAATTTTAAGACAATCAGGCACCAAGGCTGAAGAGTCTCCAAGAACTGTATCCAGATGCCGTGACAGAGGCTGGAGTTGAAGAGTTCCCTGCTTTTAAAGCTCAATGTTGAAAGGCTCTTCTGGTTCAGGAAATGAGGAATAGAACAATTCTAGCCACCAGCGAGGAGACATAGCAAGGAAGCTGTCCAAGGAAGCTGTCCATCCAACCTTTAGAAACCAGAACACTAAATGGTGTGGATTCAGATTACCATCACCATCAGGAATCCTGAGTCAAGAAAAGGTCTAGAAAATGATACAAAAACTGGCCCTTGCAGAGAAAAGTATAAAACCTAGTTCGTAAACCCTTGGTATGTGTCATTCCTATAGAAACTGTTTTCAACAAAGATGAGCTCACCTTTACATATAAAAAGAAAAGACAGTTATAGAATACAAAAATCTAAATTATTTCTAATAGGAGTCCCAGGAGAGGCTGGGAAGTATGAAGAAGCAGCAGTATTCAAAGAGTTTATGGCAGAATATATCCAAAATTAAAATGATCTTATGGCTCAGATTTGAGGAATACAGAGTCGCAAGCAGAGTAAATAAGTTAAATCCCAAACATATCACAGTGAAATGGCAGGCCAACAAAGACTAAGAAAAAAAATCTTTAAAACTACCCAAGGGAAAAAAAGATTAGCTGTTATAAAATGACAGACCGATAGCAAACGTATCAGTAGTAATAAATGCCGTAAGACAGGGCTGAGGGAAAACATTAAGCTTGATAAACTTAAGAGATTACAAAGACTGAAGAGTTCATGGAGCCACTCTAGAGAACTATCAAAGTAATTATTTCGACAAACTAAACCCTTAAGGCAGGAGACAAAGCAATAACAAGAAGTTGATACAACTTTGGTAACTCTAAATATGTATTTGACTGAAAACTGCAACATCTTGTAATCAATTTGGAAAGTTGGCTGGAGAGGAACAAAGTAAGGTGGAACTAAGCATATAAGCTAAAAACATAAGATGAAGAAGTTAGGGCAGGAATGGAGGAGTCATCAAGTTGAAGGTTGTTTACAGCAGGATGTTAAAATACTGAGTACTAAAAAAGGAATAAGAACGTAATAAGAACGTAAAAATTTCAAACTGGAGATAAAAATCCAGCATGGATTTAACACCTGGTTACCCTTTCCAGATTAAGCCTAAAAGCCTCAGTCAACCACTTCAGTAATTTAAATGAATGATGCACCTTCTTTTTCTAGAGACATCGAAATGGAACAGACACATCTTTCTCTCTGGAAGACTTATTTCAGTTGCTTTCATCACAGCCTGAAAATCCACTGGAGGTAATGGGAATCTTGGCTTTTATCCTTGCAGGAAAAATATCTGCAGTGACCTCTCTGTGAATAAACACAACCTTATTACCTGGGATACACAGCAGTTTAATTCTTAGATAACGGTTTCTAGTGCATTATTTAAGCACAGACTTAGGATTTACTTTTTATAGAAATACTTCTTTGGAGAATTAACCAAATATGTATAGTTCCCCCTTCCAAATAATCACAAAGATATAATCAAATTCATAAAATCCATATTGAATCGAAATGGCACTACATAACTTGACAAACTAAGGCACACCTTTTCTGGCAGCATTACACTTTATGCTTTTAGTCCAGTTTGCTTTAAGACACCTCTCCCCCCACAGTAAGACTGTTTCACTATTGCTGTGATTATCCATGACAGTCCACAAGGTGGACTTAGATTGCCAACAGCTAGGGTTAAGAAAGATATTTGAATTTTTGAATAACAAAAATTTCACACTAACATCATCTTTCTGATTTCCCATGATGTTCAAAGAACAAATCTTTCCCGGACATAGCATATTCTCACCTGGGCTCACATCATGTATTCTACTGCCTGCATTATTTAACTAAGGGAAGTTATTTGTGGCCAGCAGCATATCCTTACTTACATAGAGGAATCAACACAAGAGAGGAACAAGTAGTATTGTATTAGGTACTAGTTTTGTTATTTATATAGTACTTTTTTCCCTTTCCTTTTTCAGGGCATCTCACTGGGAGACAGTCCTCTCCCAGGAAGTATCAATGATGGCATGAATCCTCCTACACATTATAATGCAAATTTTAGCCAGGCTGTAAGTCACGATGTAAATCTCCATGAGGCCATGTTGTTGTGTCCTGAGAATACATTTAGAAGGGATCCAGTAGCAAGGACTTCACAGCCACAAGAACTATTTCTGCAGTTAAATTCTCCTCTTAGCAATCCTGAACAGACCCTTTCTGGAACTAATTTGACAGGATTTCTTCCATTTGACAATCAGATGAGGAATCTAACAAACCAAGACCTTCTGTATGACCTTGATATAAACATATTTGATGACATAAATTTAATGTCTTTGGCCACAGAAGAAGGTTTTGATCCAATGGAAGTTTCTCAGCTTTTTGAAGAACCAGATTCTGATTCTGGGCTTTCCTTAAACTCAAGCCACAATAGCACCTCTGTCACCAACTCCTCACGCTCTATATGTGAAGGTGCTTCACGTTCTAGTAGTGACCTTGAATCTCTTTCCCACCGTGACTTAGAAGGGGCTGTAGGAGGCTGCTACCCAGAGCCCACTAAACTTTGTCACATGGATCACAGTAGTGACTCTCGTTTTCATGGGGACCTTGCATTTCAACCCGTATTACATAACCACACTTACCACTTACAGCCAAGTGCACTAGAATCCACTTATGAATCTTTTTCATGGCCTGGGAAGTCACAGAAAATAAGGCATGGGTACCTCAATGACACAGACAGAAACTTAAGCCGTGATGAACGGCGTGCTAAAGCTCTGCACATCCCTTTTTCTGTGGATGAAATTGTCCAGATGCCTGTAGATTCTTTCAACAGCATGCTAAGCAGGTACTATCTGACAGATTTTCAAGTGTCGCTCATCCGTGATATCAGACGAAGAGGGAGGAATAAAGTTGCTGCTCAGAACTGCCGTAGGCGCAAACTGGATTTAATTTTGAATCTGGAAGATGATGTATGTAACTTGCAAGCAAAGAAGGAAACTCTTAAGAGAGAGCGATCCCACTGTCACAAAGCTATAAATATAATGAAACAGAAACTGCACGATCTCTATCATGATGTTTTTAGTAGGTTAAGAGATGATGAAGGTAGGCCAGTCAATCCAAACCAGTATGCTCTTCAGTGCAGCCGTGATGGAAGTGTTTTGATTGTACCCAAGGAATTGGTGACCCCAGGCCAAAAAAAGGAAAACCAAAAAGGAAAACGAAAAAGTGAGAGAAGAAATTGAAGATGGATTCCATCCATATGCATAAAGTCGTAATGTTCAGAAACTGATTAAAAAACCATTGAATCTGCTTCAAAGTTTAGCTCAAGTGTTATCTACTGTTACTTGAATCACTCAGTTAAGGCTACATTTTGAAGCTTATATGGACCAGTTTAGGACTTCAATATCAGACTGGGGGGCTGAAGCCAATGTTTCAAGAACTCCTAATAGTATGTAGAAATAGGGTGACGTGAAAACTTGGTAACTGTCTTTTCACTAGCCATTTCAAAACATTTAGAGTTTTCAAGAACTGTTTTAGCTTAATTGATGGAAACTTATGTAGTAGCTTTTTCTGTGGAAATAAATTTTGCATTTGATTTTATAAAGTACTTTCTCCCCTTTTATACAGAAATCCTAAGCAAACTTCTCTTTCAAAATACCCACATTTAAAAACACCAGGTGAGTATCTAGCAAATCAGACAGCATAGTGTTAACTCAAGTCAAACCGAATATAGTCAACACTGAACTGACAAGCGAAATTCCCCCCTAGACCTAACACATAAAACATGACATGAAACAGACCAGGCTCTACACCACCACCAGGATGCCCAAACAAAACATTACTGCATTAGGCTTTAACACCTGAGGACAAAGAGCCTCCCCTCCCTCCCATAACTAGAGTTGCCTGCATATACAGAAATATGACTAATTCCCTGGCAGTAAAGCCAGCCCGTAGGCATAGCTCCACATCTGGAACACGGACAGCTCACACCAAAAAAACCCCAACTTGCTTAAATATGGATTTAATCAAGCATGTACAGGAGGCCATACAAGAACGCAGACCACCACTAAGGGATGAGAAGCACAGACTTTGCAAAGAAATGAAAATACTGAAGCAAAATGAAAGATATTTAAAGAGGCAAAAAGACAGCCATTTGATAAAAAGGACAATAGAAATGGCACTTGAAATGAAACCTCAAGAATTTTCTGAAAACAACTGCCCTGTCAAGGTTTGAGAACATTAACATGAATACTGTTAGTCTAATTTCAAAATTAGAAGAATCAGGGGTGTCAGATGTTTTCTGCGGTTAGAATAATTGCCCAAAAACAAATGTCACAAGTCAAAGTTATTTTGGGTTACAGAAATGTAGGGTGTGGGTTTTTATAGTAAACCTTTATACTTTAAATTGGAGCTAGGAATTTGTTTCAAGCCCCACATAGTAGCTAGCAAAAGGCTTCTAGATGCAAGTTTCACTCTTCTGACCAGTTTTGTGCAATAACCACTTTTTCAATGGTGACAGCCTGGCTTTTTGCAAGGAAGCCCACCTCAAATGTCTTAGCTTCTTAAATAGAGCTTCAAGGCACGTTCTTTCAAGTCTACATACAATGTAAAATGCCACAACCAATTGTAAGTTTTGAAACTGCAGGTATCCCGAATGCTCAATTTCAGTGCTTGCTCGTCAGGCTCAGCATTCTCCCCAATCCCTGAAAATATCAAGAACATCAAATGGGCAAAAAAGAGGCGCACGGCAGAAACGGCTGGGATTCAAAACATTCACAGCAACTGAAATTTTGAGATCCATGAGATATTTGGTGCACTGTGACCAAAGGTCAACGAATGCAGCTTTCACCAGCCAGTTTCTGGACACTTTGTACAAATACTACACTGCTCTTCAGTAGTGCTGAAGCTGCTTACTCTCCATCATTGATGTCAGCAGTGAAAATTTCACACCACTATTTTAGCCTAAGCACTTACAGATTAAGATACACCAAGATTGACTATTTCTGTTAGTTCAATAGTCTTTTTTTTTTTTAAAAATGCCAGGTTTTATATCGGTTGAAAGGAATAATAGGTGGTGTGTTGAGAAAATTTGATTCTCAAGCTTTTATAAACAGATCAAAATGTCAAGTTCTAATGAAAGCCATATGCATTTTAATTTTACTGTGACTGTTGAACGGCTGTTAGCTATCTGGTCCATTCCTTCAATAGTGAAATCAGACTTAAGCTAATCTGAACAAGACATGGATAACAGTCAAGACTTACTTGAATTGAGAAACAGTTCCAGCAATCAAGGTTAGGGGGATGATAAACTTAAGTTCCCAACTGTCTCCAGGTATTTGGGGTTTTAAATACAGACTGTAGCCGCAAAAGGACCCACAGAACTAGGTAAGATCAGCAGTGTTTACACCTATAAATCTGGTAGTCTGTATAATTGGCCTTCAGCCTCTTTGAAGCATGTTTTTTGCTAGGCATCATTTTCCCTCCCGATTTCAGTGACTGGCCCAAACTTACATTTCATTTTTAACTACTCCCAACATAAAAGTAGTCTCACTTTCCTTACCTATAGAAAATAGTTACTCCTGAAATAACCCCTTTGTCATAGAATTACATCAGTTGAAAATTAAAAGTAAAATCTGGTTCCGACAGGCGCTCAGCATCTCATTTGTCCTTTTCCTATTAAAACCTTATTTCCTTTTGATAGCTAACAACAGGCCATGATGAAATCCTCACAGGGAAATTAGAACTATTGCGTGTAATCTTCAAGCAACGTGTGCTCAGTAAGATTTGTCTATCTGGGTTCCATTTCTAGGCTGGCTCCAGTTCAGCACTGACCTTTAGAATACAGGAGCAGTTAAGAAGTCAGCCCAGCTGCCAGAACAACAAAGTGAACAACAAAGTCATCCTATGGAATACATATTAGTGCTTAATAATTTAAATATTTTTCACTTAAATACTTTAGTTGCAGTAATAGCAGAGCAACATTGAAATCACTGGGTAGGGGGACTTCCCTGGTGGCGCAGTGGTTGAGAGTCCACCTGCTGATGCAGGGGACACGGGTTCGTTCCCTGGTCCAGGAAGGTCCCACATGCCACAGAGCGGCTGGGCCCGTGAGCCACGGCCGCTGAGCCTGCGCGTCCAGAGCCTGTGCTCTGCAACGGGAGAGGCCACAACAGTGAGAGGCCCGCGTACCGCAAAAAAAAAAACAAAAAAAACCAACATTGGGTATACCACCTGAGAATATTTGTTCCAAACTTTAGACTGATTTAAAATATAACTAAGCCACAACATACACACGCACTTTGGGTATATTGAGATTAGTGATGTTTTCTACCTTCTGCAAAGGCACCACACATATCCACACACACGTTTGAACTAGTAATTGTCATTACTAAGGAACCAAGACATGATTCTTTTAAAGCCTCCCTTAATTGCCTCAGTACTTTTAAATATTAAGAATCACTTCAGACCAACTTTAACATGCTCACGCACTTAATCGCAATATTGAAAACCACACAGAAGATCTAGTTTCAAAAACTTTTACCAAAGAGGAAAACACTCCAGGTACGGGAACCATCCTCCAAGATGGCTCCCAATAACTCTTGCTTTTTGGTCGTCATGTGATTAAAACCCTCCCCTCCCACACTGTGATCACAAAATAACTTACAAAAAACACTGGTTGTATTTTGAGGATTCTTTTGTTGCTTCACTATGGGTAAAGGAAATAGCCAGTACCAACCTTCAGTCCTGTCAGTAGGCCATTTTGGATTCAAATATTCCAGCCCCAGTCATGTTTTCCCTGACTTACATACAACCCTAAGCTTCAGCTAGAAATCGCACAGCTAAGCTGCTTCCAAATTGCTGACCTACAAAAACAGTGAAGTGAAAATGTAACAGTTCTTTAAAATATTCCCTTTTAGAACAAAAACGTCGTTAAAAAGAAAATTAGCAGCTCAACACACACAACATACACACACACAAAATACTCAACATTACCTATTGCATGTTTCAATAAGCTAGGTCATTTTGCCCCATTAATACGTAATACAGATGTCTTCCCCTATTTGTGCTGGTGTTAAACGCTGGGTATTTTAGGGTTGTATTATACCAACTTGATTTATCTTCAAAAGTTAACTTCTTTGTAGAGCTAGACATTTTTAAGACATTAAGAATTATTTTTTCCTAGTAAATCCACAGCCAAATGTAAACAAATTTATAGCTGACAATGGACGCAAAGCTCATCTTCCGTTAGCCTTCATTAGTTTGACTTACCTGTGAGATACCTCGTATCAAAACCAAAAGAAATAGTTAGAACAAGTCAACCTTTACTCTTTGTCCCCTATTTTTCTGGTTTTTCATTTCAGGTGAACATCCAAGTAAGAAACTCACTGCTTGCTATTAAATTTTATCCACCATGTTTAACCCTTTAAGACAACCACCTGATACTAAGTGTATAACGAAACAGAGCTAATTCACATTTGAGAGAAATGACAGATTTTGTCTCAGTGCCTTTTGCATAGCCACTTAAGCTTGGTTGGACCACTTTAGCTGGTTAGAATCTGTAATGACTTTAAAAACACCACCAGCAATGTTAAACATACAAGGCAAAGCCAGAAATCTGTAGCATTATTCAAACGCTGAATATACAGTGTATAAAGAATGGCATTTTATTAGGGACAGCCAATAATGTCCACAGTGCTTTTCTCGTTTGTCTATCCATATTGAAAGGAAAATGGCAATATGCATTGCTTTGTGAAACTGCTTTAGAAATCTAGTGGATGGCAATCCTTTAGACAACTTAATGTTCATAGAACAAGATTCACATTTTATGTGTAAACATTACACCAAGTATTTGAATACAAAAGTATTTATTTTAATAAACTTTATATTTAAAATAGAATTTTAATCTGTCTACTCACAAAACCTAATTCAAAACACGATACATTTCTCTCTCTAGCTGATCTGATGTTACTCCGTTACAAACAATACTTAATTTGTAATTGTTTTATATTAAGAACCTGTACTAAATGAAGTCTGTTATTTTATCAGAAAACATTTCCCTTTAATCTTAAAGAGTGCTTTTTAAAATGAAGGCACCAACAAGAACTACTTTCAGATGGTACAGAATTTCTTATTTCTTGAAGATTCTGTGGTTGACCACTTCTTCATTAGTTACCTGCAGCAAGACACCTTCCTGCCAAAGGAAAAAAAAAGTATCTGAAGAAGTTTATCATGTTTGTCCAAAGAACCTAAATAATTTCAGTGGTGGTCTTAGGATCAAAGAAGACTCACAGGTGCATACAGTAGAATATGCCCTGATTATCACATTCCTGAAAAGGCAATAAAGCCAGGCAATCAATCTCTGATGACATCTAAGAAATGAAACTTCAGCAGCCAACCTATGTCTCTCCTATAGGTTAGGGATTGGGAAAGAATTACCACATTTAAACCTAAGTATTTAGAATTGGATACTTACAAGATTTATAATGTAGACACTTTTATTCATAAATATAAATTATCTGAAAGTAGATTTAACCATCTTGCCCTACCTTCTCCTTAGCCTGATCCTGATAAGCATGTAAAGCTAGAACCGTATCAAAATAACAGAACAACACGTCTTTATTTTTAATAAAAAAAAAAACCCCTAGTTCACTCAAAACACTTGATCCAAGAAATGTGAATACACAAGGGTGTAACGATGGGAAATTTCATGATTCATTCAACTTGCAGCCTAACTTTTACCTACCATTTCACTACCAACACCACTGAAGGAACCAAGAAAAGCTTTATTAATGATCACTTGGCTTGCCTCAGCTGTTGAAATGAAGCACTTTACAGTCTTTGTGGCAGCAGAATATACTTGTCCATGGTTCATATCAATGCTAAAATTCCAGCAGGGAAAAAAATGATATGTTAAGCACCTGAATCTTCATAGAGGGGGAGGGGGATGGGAAAGAAGGAAAAAAAGGGGGAAAAAAACAACCAAAATAATTTAAGTAAATGACAGATTGGAAAACAGGGTTTATAAAATTATTCTCTTGAGTTTATAAATTGTTAAACTCAATTTATAGCTATGTTAAACTACATGAGAACCACTATACTGAAAGACCATTAAAGAGTATTAGTTTATCTTTTGGGGAGGAAAATTAAGAAAGGAAAAGTAAATGAGATCTTACCTAAAGAAGTTTAACTGAAGCTTAGAACTATTTTGCTCTACACCCTCAGCTTTCGTTGGCATCCTTATAAACTACTGTAGTTAAAGCTTTGTAGAAACAGCACAGTTTCTTAAGACTGGCTGAACTTAGTAGCCGTCAAGAGTTCTCTTGTACTAGACCTGTATCCCTGAAGAGTACCTCGCTGGGGTTATTTCCTTTCCTTGCATTGAAGAAGCAGCATCTAAAAGATCTAAAAAGGTGTTTCTCCTTGCAGAGATATCCCTTAAGTTATCTAGATAATTTAATCCTGATGAATTGCAGACAACACACTTATATCTGACCAGCATTTATCTTACACAAGTATAACAACAGCTTTGCAACGGACCTTAATTATACTACCCACTCCTTAACTTATTTAAAATAAAAAGTCTATAATTACACAATTTCCTTTAGAATTATTTTATTAAATCATAAATGTACAACAGCTTCTTAACTCTACACACGCACTTAAATTTTTTTTAAAGGAAAAACGTTAAGTCTTATTACACCATGATCCTGGCTAATAGCTTTTCAAAACTTTGAGAAAAATCTTAAAAAAGGTTTCACATGTCACCTGAAACTTACAAATTTAACATTATCAAAGAAGGAATGCTTCTACACTCTTACAAAGACCACTAGAAAGAAACAACAATTAAAAAGCTAAGAAACTGTCTCAAAGGCATTTTTTTTTTTTTTACAATCCTTCCTCCACAGTAAGGTAATGTTATTAAATAATCCAATCCATTCACAAAATGGCTCTCTGCATCTGCTCTGGTGTCTTCTGCCATATCACTGCATATTTATGCATGACTGAGATAAGAGTTTCCTTAACATTGTTATTTCGATAACCTGAAGCTGTTCTGTTACCTCTGGGCTCTCATCCTCTCCTATTTATACAGTGAAGCCTGTTTCAACAGAAGTAAAGAGTAAAAAAAAAATAGGTTATGAAATTATCCATCTAACCAGATTTTAAGGAAAGATAACATGATCCTAAAAAGCTTTAACTCCTGGCAGCTAGGTCTCCCAAGACATTAATAACGTGAAACTTAAAAGCTACTTACCCATGGTAAATAGGAAGAAGCTCAATATCGGCTTCTCCCTCCATAACCCCCACTTCCTCCACTGCCTCCTGGACCATAGTTTCCTAGAATTATTGGAACAAGAGAAAGCAAACTTATTTTGATTTCCCAAGTTCTACAGCTGATTTTATTTTACAGCCATACACTCCTTAAAACATGCAGATCAGAGACCATTACTTGTTTCTCCTTAGCCTCGTTAACTCAGAAGATTAAATTATCCAGATTCACAGATTTTTCATTTTTTTCCTATCAACTTGAAAACATTTTACTACTGCTACTCCTTTAGAGAGCTCTCTTCCATGATCATTTAAAAGATGTTTTAAGGAAGTATACCCAGCATTAAGAAACACAAAGAATCTACACTTCTGTCCCACTAACGACTCTCAACAATGATCTGAACGAAAAGTTGAGATTTACTAAATTAGCTTTCTGAGAGTCATACAAAATTTATACCACTTGCAATACGCTCAGCAATTTTATCTGGCTTTTTCTTAATCAGCCAAAGCCACTGAAAACATCTAATCCACTTCACTAACCCCAAAATATTTTATATCACTGAAAATCCCACCCCCACCACAACAATCCCCCCCAGTGATGTTACATTTTTATTTTCCCAAAATTTTACTCTTAATAATTGATGGGAAGTGTTACCAAAGTATAAATAAACTTGAAAGTTATCTTTCTTCGAAGTCATGCAACACTTAATATTTTCATCACAAATTTGAAAAATCGAATAAATTACCTCCACCATATGGTCCTCCCATGTTTCTGCTACCACCAAAGTTTCCACTCTTCATTGGACCGTAGTTAGAAGGTTGCTGGTTATAATTTCCAAAATCATTATAATTTCCACTTCCATAATTTCCTGTAAAAAATTGGGAAATTTCTGTACAATAAACCCCATAACACAACCAAATATTAAACCAGTGATACATGCTAAGTACTTAAAATTCCCCACAAATCAGAATAAATGCAAAACACCTATCTACAATTCTACATTTTTTTAAAAAAGACAACCATCAACAATGAAATGAAAAATCTCACGTGTTGAAAATCATTAATTCCAATCCAAATTCCCACATAAAGATGCAGGTGAATTTATTACCTCCTCCATAGTTGTCATAACCACCTCCGTAGCCCCCACCCTGGTTGCCATATCCAGGTCCTCCACCACCATATCCTCCTCTTCCTCCTCCATAACCAGGGCTACCTCCAAAATTGCCACCTATTATAAAATAAGCCTTTAAGTAATTACTTAATATTTTCAATGCCATTTGAACACCCACTTCCAGCTTTCCAAAACACGTATTTTTTAAGTAAGATATTCGTCCTACAAAATCTCTAAAATCCTCAAGGGCACATTCTGATATCCAACCTTCGTAAACGGTTGGGGGTGGGGAATGCCTACCCACTAACAACTGGATAAAACCTTTAGAAACAAATAACTATAATGCCACAAGTCTCCCCTAAAACTAAACACACATCATGGATTCTCTGCAAGGTATCCTGAAATCCTTTTTATGTTTTGTGTAAGGTTGTAGGTGGGGTGGGGCAGACAAGATGTGTAGACTAATAGAACAAAGGAGAAGTACCACATCTTCCTGCTGGTCCAAAACATTAAGTTCCCAACTCATGTTTCCTTGTGAATTACCATGTCTCTTAAATAAAATGCCCACCACCCTTCTCCTGAGTAGAAATGGGGGGAGGACCAGAAATTAGCAAACTTGCATGTAATTAAACTTAAATTGGTCTTCTCAGATTGCTTGCACAGTAAGTACAAAAACTCATCTTTCTCAAACCAAATCAATATTTGGATTTCAAAGCAATATTGGAAATAGTGAGACTTATGTGACTCCTAAGTCATGCCTAAAGAGGGCAAAACCAGAAATAAGGCCTATTATTTAGATCAGTTTTCAATGTCTTGTTCCTTTCTATTAAGACATTTGTCAGCAAGTATCACTCTTTTCTGTACCTCAACAAAACATATCACTTGATATTTAACAGTGGCTCACCATCTTAGCTAGACACAGGAGCACACTTGTGTATGTTTTGGAAAAGTTCCTTCGGGGACTTTTGGAACATTATCCTCCTGGACTCATCTTGGTAAGAGCTAAGATAACACAAGGCTCTTATATACATTCCCCTTACATGTTGATCTTGCTCATAACCACTTTTCTATACTTTTTCAGGAAAACAGTATACAAAGTATCACATCTATCTTTAATCCTCTTGCTTGAAAAACAACAGGACAGCTTTAAATGGCATTTTTAAATTCTCATTTAAAATCTACCCAACTGATTTTGCAAGAGTACACAAACACCTACAACCATATTTTTCCTTTTATAATTTACAACAGGTAAGATGCACATCAGAATAAAAATCCAAATAACTGAACCATTATCACCTAATCCCTTTACAAAAGGTAAAACATTAAGAAAAATTTCACGTATACACTCAAAAATGGACAACACACAGTGGGATTAAATCTTAAGACGCGTAGAAGAAACTGACCTCCAGGTCCTCCTCCATACCCATTATAGCCATCCCCAAATCCACGACCACTTCCATATCCATCTGTTAAGGGCAGGAAAAAAAAAAATGATTATTTTCCTGTGGTTCATGCCACTCAATTCCTTACCCTCCCTTCCTCCACGTTATCTATTAGTATCTATGAATGAGAGTTATTAGGAACTCATTCCCCTTATGCTGTACACTGGTGTTACTGTGTATTTTATGCTGTATTTTAGTGTTAAAAATACACTAAAGTATGTGATTCAATTTCATCATCAGGATAACTGCCTGATTTGGGGCTTGGACTTGGCAAACCTCCACTTAAGATATTAATTTATAAAAAGGAATGACAATGGACAAAGGCAGTTTTTCTGCTGGCACCACACTACATTAATTCAGATTAACCTACATATAAAGCCCAAAGCAAAAGAACAAAGACACAGACCTCTTCAAACTTACACGTATAAGCCTCTACAATATTTCCACCAACTATTCAGGAATACCTCATAAATTTAAGATGGCTGCACTATCTTAACTTTTCCAGAAACTGAAAACCATAAAGGATCTATGCAATTATTTGTCCTTGACTATAACTACAGGACTTTTAAAATGTTACCTCTTGCCTAGCCAAATCAGAATATCCCATCAGGACAGAACCTACATTAGATCTTAAGAATAACTTTTTAAAAATTAGGCTGGATTTCCTAGATTCTAATTAAAACTCACTCATAGTTTTCAAGCACATTCACCCTTCTAAACTTAGAAGGCAGACTTACCAGATCCTCCTCTGAAGTTACTTCCTGGTCCTGGTCCAAAATTTCCACCACCACCACGAGAATCTCCAAAACCAAAGTTGCCTACAATAAATACCCTGGTTAGTAACAAACACTTATACAAATAAATCTTAAGAAAAAAATGGAATTGAAGTTACCTCCTCTTCCACTTCTAGAACTTTGGACTTCCTGCATTTCTTGTCTAGATAAAGCCTTCCTTACTTCTGCATTATGACCATTGATAGTATGGTATTTCTGCACTGTAATGAGAAGTTCAGAATCCATTAAGTCAGCATCCTATAATATTAACTAAGTTACAAGTTAAACTTTACTTTTTAACAAAGTTTTAGGTGTTAACATACTCAAAACTTAAAATGTGAAAGAGCCACACCCCTAGCACTTATGGACACTTACACACAATCTTATCCACAGGATCATGGTCATCAAAAGTAACAAACCCAAAGCCTCTTTTCTTTCCAGACTGCCTATCGGTAATTATCTCAATGGTATCAATTTTTCCATATTCCTCAAAGTAATCTCTAAGATGATGTTCCTCAGTATCTTCTTTAATTCCACCTACAAACAGCTTCTTCACAGTTACATGAGCCCCTGGCTTTCCAGATTCCTGAAACAGAAAAAATCATCCTGACTGAAGAAACCACAAACATGAACGAAGGCACACTACCTGAGTAACATACATGGCTCCTATCCTATGACCAAATACTAAGGCACCTTATGAATAAGAACCTAGTCTTTGAAACAACTTTTAAGTACAGAAACCCAACGAAGCTCTGTTAAAGAAACAAAACCACTTTGAGCTAAATACAGATAACTTTGTTCAAAAGTCACTTTCTAATCTTGAGCAAGAGCGAAATGGAATTTTCCTCAAAACTGTTTGAACAAACAAGTTATGTATTTGCTCACCTCTCTTGCAACAGCACGTTTTGGCTCAACCACTCTCCCATCAATTGAATGAGGTCTTGCAGCCATGGCAGCATCAACCTCAGCCATGGATGAAAAAGTTACAAAACCAAATCCTCTTGATCTTTTGCTTGCAGGATCCCTCATTACCTTTAAATCCAAAGGAGTGATGTTACTATTTAATCTCATCACTTACAGCATTTTAAAATAATGAACATGAATTTTAAAGTGATTTTCTCCATGATTCACTCATTTTAAACAGAGAAACCCAACACTTGAAGGACTACTATCCCTAAGCACTTCCACACTTAACGTACCACACAATCTGTAAGTTTTCCCCATTGCTCGTAGTAGTTCCTCAAACTTTCTTCTGTAGTTTCAAAGCTCAAGCCACCAATAAAGAGTTTACGGAATTGTTCCTTTTCTCTCTGGAAAGGAAAACATCATTTCAATTTTTATTTACATTTTCTCTTTGTATGCAGGAAATTAAATTCTTAAATATGAGGTGACCTGCTGGCAGAGTACCTTTTTCCTCTCCAAAGGAACAGTTTCTAAAGTTTTCTGGGGGGGGAAAAAAAAAACTTACATCAAATTTAAACCATATGTTAAACTGCATTAGTTGTGTTACACCAAAAAAATTGCCTCAGCTGAACTACACACGTTTCAAAATCATTAACGCTTGATCTAAATTTACTTCACATTAAATTATTTTAAACAAATCTAGCATAACTTAGTTAAAAAAAACTTTCTGAAGAAAAAGGAGCAAATCTACTCCCTGGTGACTGAAACGCTAAGATTCTTATCAAAATCTGAATCCAATCCTATAACCCAGAACAGAGAACTTTAAAATATTCCGTTTAAATATAAAATTTTAAAATATGAAAATTGTTGCCTTTTTATAACCAAGAGTTGCCATTTATTTCAGGATTCAGTTATTTGAAAAGTGAGTTTCCCTTCATTGCTCCCTCTGGTGGTGATTCTAATGTAACGCAATTTTCAAAAACCTAGTATTCTCTCCCCATATACCAACTCTCCATTACAGAAAACATTAAGTGTTCAATATATGTACCAAAATATCCTTACAATTTACCTCTCTTCTGATCAAGGCAGAATAACTTTCATAATTAACGGTATAAAACTTTAAAAAGTTTTAACATAGCTAGTTTTTGACATGTAGACAACACAGAAACAATCTGAACCGTGACTGAGCATAAAAGCAGAAACATAGTAAGACACTGTGATCATCTCACTTTTCAAAACCATAAAAATATTTAAATGACCACTCTGACTATCCCGTAGCTACAAAGTACTACAATTTACACTTCATCATGTTGAACTTAGTGGTCTTCTGGCAAATTACACAGCATAAACAACTTTCACATGTGAAAAGAAAAAGAGCCTGGGCTGAAACCTCAATCCTTACAAACAAATAAGTTGCATTAACAGCTCTGTATTTTGGGCTATGAGTTAAGGCAGGCTGGGTCATTGTTTTCAGTTGACTAGGTTAAAAAACTAAGAATATTCAGAAACGAAAGTTAGTCACAATGTCCGTGACCAACTTATCAAACAGCATTACAACTCTCAACCCATAGTTCTATGAAGTTCCTCTCTCCATGCATGACATTCTCCCAACAACTCAGAAAATACAGCGATAAGCAATTCAGTTTTTCCCCTACATAGTTAACTTTTCAGGATTCTGAAAATTTTGAAAACAAATTATCAAACTAGCTCCTGAGACAATTAAAAAACAATTATAGAGGTTACTTAGCATACTGATATTTGGACTCTTAAGCAAATTTTATTTACTCCAAATATTGTCAGTTAATAGGCCTTTTAAAACCGAAATAAATTAGATTAAAAAATGCATCTACAACTTTTACAAATCACTAACAAAGGCAAAAACTCATTACTTACCTCATTTTCCAAACTTACCCGCTGTCCACTATCGATTACAAACAAAGTTATTTTATAAGCGTGCTTAGGGTCAAGGAAAATACCCAGGTAGACCCCCTTCGCTTGAGACCTTATGCTTATCAATGTAATCATCAACCATGATTGCAAACATAAACGAGAAAAGCAAGTGACAAAGTTCAAACACACAGCGGACCAGCCTAAAAGTTTTGTATATAGCAACACACGCATTGAAGGACTGAGCCATGCTTTAACCAGTGTACAACTATAAAGTCATTTTTATTTCATTTTCATCATGATTTCTAGCTTATCACTAATAAATACCTGTGGTGTTGCCCAGTAAAGATTAAATTTCCCAGTAAAAATAATATTTAAAATACAAATACTTCGTTTCAAAGAGAATCCTTCAGGAAAATAAAGGATTCTGAACCGGAATGCCGCCCCCCTACAGACCTCCTTCCCCCACGGCCTCCCACATAGTCGGTAGTAAGCCGATGGCTCTAAATCTTCTTCTAAACTTTCCTACGATTCAAGTTCATTTTTAAAATTACCGCAGACCCAGATAAAACCGTTACTCAAATAAACAAAGGCTGGAAAACAAAATGTGGTCTTCATACTACCGCTCGCCTTAAACCGGGCCCGACACCCTATACGGTTTTACCTCCTCCTAAGCCGTGCGAACCCGCCCTGGAGAACGCCGCCCCCTCCCCCCGCCCTTCGGTGCGGCTCCTGAACGCAATGGCGCCATTTCATCGAGGGAAAGGGAGCGAGCCTCTAATGAGGTGCGCAAGACTTTAAAGACCCGAGCTCACAACACACTCGGAGTCGACCTCGAAACGGCATGAAAACAGTCCGAAAAAAAAAAAAAGTTAACCACTTCTATTCTTTGTTAAAAGAGTAAAACTAATTGAACTTAAGAGAGTTAAAAGGAAAACACTGCGAGGAAGGAGAGAAATGAAAATGGCGGCCGCCAAATCCGGTTCCCGGGAGGGGGGAGGGGAAGCTCCGCAGTCCCGCTCGCGAGGACCCGAAGCCCGCCGAAACGCTCAAGCGCGGAGACGCCGGGGTCCCCAAACCAGCGTGCTGTAAAAAGGGAGTAGGAATTCCTGCCTCCGCGCCCCATTTTCACTAAAGTGGGGCTGCGTCCGCCATGTGGAAGCTCCCCATCCCCCACCCCCAGCAAAGGGAAATGGCGCCGGGAGACTGAGGGTGGGGAAAGCGCTGTACCATCAGGCCTACACTAAACGACCCCTCTTCAAAAATATCCTGAGACCAGCCGCTTCTGAAGTGGCCCAATTTCGCTGCCGCTCTCCCACGGAGGCGGATGGCCGACTTCCAATGAGGAGCCAACGGCCTCGCCATGCCCTTTCCAACAACTCATTGATTTCAAACCCGTTACCTCCATCGCGGACTCAGTCGCTTCAGCCCGATTTCCCGCAGCCGAGCGAGATGAGAGAGATCTCCGCGGACGAACACGAACCGGACTCGTCCTGGCGCTGTAGTGAGAACTGCCGCTGGTCGAGAAACAACGCCGCTAAGAGCACCTCCACTCTGGACCCGGCGCTGCTGCTACTGCCGCTAGAGCCGCTGCCGCCGCTTTTCTAGAACCTTCCCCCCGACTAACGCGTCCGCCCCTACGTCAGGCCGTTGCGTAAACGCCCTAACCGCCGCCAATGGCGGCAACGCTCTACGCTCTACCTCCTTGCGCCAAGTACGTGCCCCTCCCCCTTGCGGCCAGTAGTGGTGCTTGACGTCAGTTGCGTAAAAGGGCTCTGTGAATGTGGAAGGCACGAGTTCTGCGTATTTGACTCTCGGAACTGGGTCCAGCCCCCGCCTTAGCGCAGGGCAGGTGAGAAACGGTCGCGCATTTTAAAATTAACGCTGTTGGGAGGAGCTTAATCTTCAGCCCAGAGGTCCAGCCCCCTCAACCCCGGAGGTGGTCCTTATAGCAACGCTTTGATAATCTCCCCCCACCCCCGTCTTAAAAAAAATCTAGTAGCTTTCTCTACTGCCTTTTCCTTCCCCCACCCTTCCTCCTCTGCGCGGAGGACCAACTCGGCCCCTTCCGGAAACACCCGAAGCGACTTCTAGTCAAAAAATTACACTTCACGCTCCACCAACCTAACCCTGGCCAACGCTTTTGGGGTCGACCTCGCGGGTAGTCGAAAGGGGCGCTCGTTTTTATTTCCCGATTCCCCCCCACACACACCTACCCCCAGCGTTCGGAGGCACCCAACCCCAGGGGCAAGGAAGTGGGCGGAGTCCTGTTTTGGCGCCAGCCACTACTGCTGCAAAGCAGGAAAAACCTCCGCCGAGGAGACTTCGGTCACGGCCCTCACCCACCCCTTCCCTCTCCCTCCCCTCCCCTCCGAGGACCACCAGGCGCCACGCCACGAACGGTAAGCGCCACCGTCACCGCCCGCTCTCCCGCTCCCTCTCCCTCCCGGGCTCGGGCTCCCGGCGGGCACTGCGCGGCGCACGATCCCTCCCCGCCGCGGGGCGCGCGCCCACCCCGCCCCTCGCGGCCGCCGGGCGTGGGCGGTGCCACCTTCCCCTCCCCCCAGCGGCGGCCCCGCGCGCTGCTCCCCAGCCCCCTCCCCTTCGGATGTGGCTGGAGCTTGAGGCGCGCAGGGCCGGAGACGGTGCAGACCCGGGACCCGGAGCAGCTCGGAGGCGGTGAAGTCGGTGTCTTTCTTTTTCTCTAGCTTTCACTCGGTGGTGTTGCTTAAGATACCACATGCGCCCCAGAGGCCCCCAGTTCCCCGCTTCCCATCCCTTCCCCGCCCAACCCTGAATCAGGAGCTGGTGGGAAGGAAAGGAGAAGCGAACAGAGACCCCGCGGCGGGCCTGGCGCTGGGCCGGCGTCTGTAGTTGGTTTAGGGGACGAGACTCTTCTCCCCAAGGTTGAAAGCTGTGGCGACAACTGCCTTATTTCTAGACAAAGCGCATTTCTTTCTCCCCTCCCCCATCCCGGATCAAGAAGAGGGGCTCTCCTTCCCCTCCCGGCCTCGGTCGGCGACTTGGGCCTCCAGGGAGGGCGGTGCATTCTCCCGTATCCGCGCGGCCCGATGTCCGGAGGCTGCGGCGGGCGCTTCGTTACGTGGCCGCCGCCTGGTCGGGGGAGGCGCGGGCCCCGTGGCGCAGTGCCCTTGAGCCCCCACGCCGCGGCCTTTGTTTCTCCCCGCGGATGCGCTGACCACGAGGCCCGCGCTCCCGTGGGGGGGAGGGGGCGGGGCGGGGGCCGGGCGCTAAGGCCTTGTTAAGCCGGGTGGGGCAGGGGCTTAAGGGGAGCGGATGAAAGTGCAGAAAAGAAGTGATTTGGTTTCAAAAGTGGCACAAAATGGGACTGGAACATCTCGGTGTGTTTTTCCTTTAATTTTTTAACTAGTGATTGGAAAGGGAGGGTTGCTAAGAAGAAACCAGGTTGGGATTACATTACATAGGCGACTGTTTGGACTGTTAAGTGTAGAGGAGAAATTCACAGTAATTGGTTATTGTGATCGTTTGGGCAGTCATTTGATTTTGAACCAAACTATTTGGCCATTTTAAAAAAAATTCTGACTATGGTTATAAGTGGGATTTGGATAGGGAAAAAAAAATTGTCTATTTTTTACCCTGTAAAGCTTTCTCGGGTACTAACGTGCCCGGTAAGGTTATCTAGGTACACTTGGTTACAACACTGATACACTCTTAGGCATGTATCACTACTTCGTGCAGAATCTCAAAACTGCTTCTCTGTGGATTTGTATACATGTTTGATAACGTGAGTTACCTAGGTGGGGGTTGGAATCCAAACAAAACTTATGTTTAGCCACTTTTTTGTGTCTTGCAAACTTTTTTAACTGTCATGCATTTTTCTAGTAATAGCTCTTCAAGTCTGCAATAAAAAATGGCGTCCAATAAAACTACATTGGTAAGTTAATGACAACCTAAAATATTTAAGGATCTAACACAAACTTTTTTTCTCCAAAAATTATAACTTTGCATCTCTGTGGTTGAGAAATTTACATCCATATATAGTTTCCAGTCCCTTCTCGCCCCACTGTTATTACGGGGAGAGTTAGGAGCAAAAAGGAAATTACTACATTGAGATATTTATTGACTTGGCTTAATAGTGTCTTGATTCGTTTAGAGAAACCTAATCTTGGGAGAGTAGCACGAAATAAATTTTTACCAAGTATTCTTATCTTGAAATAAAGATACAAAACTTATGTGACCTGGAAGAATGTTACAAGCATACACAGACAAAGCAATAAAGCCCTTGTTGATTGGCATACTATTCTCTAAATCACTCTACTGAATTCTAGGGGAAGCAGGTATTTTCAGCATTGCCCTGTTTAAAGAACAGTTAGTTACCTTGTACACTTAGATGGAGACAAAAGTCATTGAATGTTTCGAATTGGTCACTGTCATATTTCAAACTTGCTTATTCTAAAATACAGAAGGGTCTTAAATCATTGCAGTGCGTTTTTTTTAATACACGACATGAAAAAACATCACACATACGTTCAGGAAAGAGGAAACTAGATATTCTGGATCTTTTGAGCAATTAAGTTTTTTCTCTCCAGCAGTTTCTTAAACCCACAGTTTGCATTCTTAGGCTTCATTAAAACTTCTATAAACCTGTAGACATGTATGTATTCAGCCATGTCAAGTTTGGAGTTTTAACATAGCCATTGGAATATTTACATAAAAATCACGAAATTCAAAGTTATGGTTCCCACAGTATTTAATTCTAACACATTGCGTTAATAATTGCAAGTATATAAAGGTGAGTGTAAACATCTAAATAAAGCAAAACGGTTTTGGTTTGTGTGTTCTCCCCTTGGGTTTCGCAATATAAAGGGCATGTTGGTGATTTTTAATTTGTTTCATCATTAGATTGCACTTTTAAGTCAAACATCCTGAGAAACATTTAAATATAAAGCCTGTCTGGTGGCATAATTTATTCCCATCAAAGCCATCAATGGAAAAAGCACAAAGCATAATCTGTGCTTCCTCAGGATTGAACTGTCCTTCAAATTTCATAATTAGTAAACCAAAATGTAGATAATTAAATTGGCTTTACAATCACCAGTATCAAAAGTATTGGATGGGAAATGAAATAGCTGTCCCTGAGACTGAGGATGAATATAGATAGAGAAAGCAAATAGATGCTTCTATTAAAATTAAATTGCTTTGCATACAGTTTGATAGTCTTCAGAATCTACCTAACTTTGCATTTTAAAATAATTTTGTTAGTGTTGTGAGATAATGTGTGCTGTAATTTAAATGGGAAAGTGGGTGGATTTTCTTTTATAAAGAAAAGGATGAGCATTTTTAACTAGTTTATGGGTACCATAGTAGTAAATACTTCATTTCTTGGACCAAATTTTTTTTATCTTTCATTTTCTGTGTTTATTTTTGTTTTCCTGTTTACTCTGTTAGCCTCTTAGTTTCATGGACATACTTTTTTTGTTTTTCGTTTAGGATCAGTGTCTGATAAGCTTTGGTCTTTACCAGTTTTTCTTCACTCTTTCCACTACCACCATCATTACCTTCCTTGTACTGTACGGAGTCAGAAGGCTATTTAACTGGGTGCAATACCCAAGTATCTTGACTAATGAAAGTTATAAGATATGACATGGGGAATGGTATCCAACAAAATCAGGTGTTTGCTGCATTATTTAAGTTTCAGAGGATTTTTATTTCTTACATGTGTGTGTACACCTCTAAATGATTACGAATTTTTAAATGTCTTTCGCAGTCTTGAGCCATTGCTGTTAATTTTTCTGCTTACATGCTTTAGGAGGGATGACTTTAGTGACTGAGCAATTAATTTTTTTTAATAGCACCTGTTTTAAGGTGAAATGATTCCAAGATGAACATAACATGTGGGATTTCTCCCCTTAGTCTCTTAATAACCATTTCCGGGTTTTTTTGAAAGTTTATCCATTTTCAATAACAAATCTGTTTTGAGTTATTGGTCTGTTGAGCTTGGTCTCCTGCTTCTCTCAAAGAGTGTTATACCAAAAAAAAAAAAATATCTAACCTAAAAACTTGTAAGTTAGTTTCATTGGCTACCACTTTAGAGTCTTTCTCTTGAGAAGCCAAGAAAAGGATTTTTTCACATTAGATAATTAAAATGATGCAGCATTTTGGCCTCTTGAAGTGACAGCATTATAGGTTTGTTCTGGGTGGTCAGTGACATTATATATAGAGATTATGGGGAAATGATCTTGTCCTTTTTAACCTATTTATGGTCTCATTGGTTGACCCTGCAATTGATATCAGGGTTCTGAACCATGTTTTTGTTGTGCAGTTATCTTTTCTCTTAAATTGTTGACGCTTTTAACATCAGTGTTTCAATTGGGAAAGGGGGTCTTAGTGTTTGGGGGCTGTAGTTTTAATGGGTCTATGGTTCACTAATAAGACCTGTCACTACTAGTTATTCTCCTTTGTATCATTCTCTAATAGTTTCTAATAGTTGTTTGTTGCTGTCCTGTGGTTAAAATGAGTGAAAACTCTACTAAATTTGGGCTTGTAGACTACATAGAAATAAGACCAGGAAAAGATAAAACAATGCTTTCAAAGAATGTTTTTGATTGTATTATTTCAGTGAAGGGTGGTGGGTGATAGTTTTGAGCTAAAGCCACAGAATCAAGAATTCCTTTATTTTATTAGCTGTTAACTTACTTTTTCAGAAGGTATCTGCTCTTGGATATAGATGTGGAAATTTAGGTGTCAAATGCAATGGTAATATAAGTAGTCTAGCCTTTAAAGTGTACTAAAAAAATAAAAAAAAAAGATATTTCTTAAATCTCTCTTGTTTTGTTTTAGCAAAAAATGGGAAAGAAACAGAATGGAAAAAGTAAAAAAGTCGAAGAGGCAGAACCTGAAGAATTTGTGGTAGAAAAAGTACTGGACCGACGTGTAGTGAATGGGAAGGTGGAGTATTTCCTGAAGTGGAAGGGATTTACAGAGTAAGAAATCTCAGTGCTTTTATTATATGTTTAACGGCACTTAAGTAACATTTAAAATTTGTTTTTAGTCTAAGATCTTTTTATCCATTTTCTGTAAGTTTCTTTAAATTTAAAAGCACCTTTAATCCAGGGTATCTTGTTTGAGGTAGGTTTAAAAAGAGCCATGTCTTTTGCCTACAGTGGTAACCGAGCAGATTTGAGTCTAGTTGATTACCTTGGAGAGTCAAATTTATATAATATAGAGTACAGTTTGCTTTTTAATGTAGTTGGATACTGTACTACCAAGAATACCTAACGTACACGGTTTTCCTCCAGAGGACGTTAAAAATAGTGAAGCTATGTAAGGTATACTAGTGGGTCTTAAACAGAAGTGCTCATCGTAATTCAGGGCCTACACTAGGTTTACTGTATGCTAAGCTCTAAGAAGTAGAGCCTGGGCATTAACAGACCAAGTTGTAACCAGAGGTTAAAAGCATCTTTCCTAGCATCTCTAAAATGATTCATTTCATTCTGTCCAGTTCTGTAAAGGCTTTCTGGATCAGAGCACACAAAGTTAGCCATCTTGTAACTAGTGGTGTAGGGTGACCTTACTTTCACATTTGGTAATTGATACTCATTTTCTTTCCAGCCCTTCTGAAAAACACATGGAAATGGTCATCTCTGCCGTATATCAGGGATTGGCAGACTTTAAGAGTCACATAGTAGATAATCTAGGCTTTGTGGGCTTCTGTCACAGCTATTCAACTCTGAGAATGTAGTACGGAAGCAGCAATAGGCAATACATTAAACAGATGAACATGGCTGTGTTCTAATAATGCTTTTGTTTATGGGCCCCAAAATTCAATTCCATGTGACTTTTATTGTGACATTTTTTCCCAACCAATTAACAATGTAAAAAACAGTCTTAGTTTGCCAGCCATACAAAAGGCTGGATTTGACTTGTGAGTTGCCAACCCCTGTTTTATATCACTTCCCAATTTGAGTACCCAGCAGAAATTGAAAATACTGTCTCACATTTGAGAGTGCCTCTGAATTGCTGTGTTTTAAAACACAGTATTGGAGGCCTCAACCCTAGGAACAATCTGATAAAGTAATTTGAGGTGGGAACCAGGAATCCACCTTTTTTAAAGGCTCTTCCAGAGGAATTCAAAAGTGAGTTGTCCGCATAACTTGGAAAAATACTGGTTCCAGTTGTTCTGCTAGAGCCAGGTTCAGTTTAACCTTGGAGGTAATAACATTGCCCACATAGTACGAACTGTGAAAGTAGACACAAAAGGAAGTATAGATTCCCTCAAAAGAATGTGAGGGGAGGGGGGAAATGATTAATATCTGCAGTACAGAGGACTTTTTGTCAGGTATGTGTTAAATGGATCTGGATGATGGTGATGAACCATGTTTAATTGAATGAATTTTTTTTTTAACCGAATACAGTGCAGACAATACTTGGGAACCCGAAGAAAATTTAGATTGTCCAGAGTTAATTGAAGCATTTCTTAATTCTCAAAAAGCTGGTAAAGAAAAAGATGGAACAAAAAGAAAATCTTTATCTGACAGTGAATCTGATGATAGCAAATCAAAGAAGAAAAGAGATGCTGTACGTATAAAACATTGGCCAGCAAACTGGCTTTTTGTAAAAGGATGATTTGATTTTTTAAATACTTCTTAAAACTCAAGTACTTTAAAAATATCATTAAAAGGCCTTTTAAAAATACTTAATATTTAATATTTGGGACAGAAAGGATAGGCATGGTTTACCCTACGTTGTGTAAATGTCTGGTAAGTGCTTACACCACTTAAAATTGTGCTAGTGTTATTTTGGATAGATTGATGAATTTGACTTCAGATCAGACGATTTCCTCTGATGTAGACCAGCTGTCTTAAGTAAAAACAATACAAAATTGATCATTGAAAATCCCTTGCAATACAGTGAAAACAATCTACATAGCACATTTTGATTACAGATCATTAGTGAGTGGTAGTGACCAAAACTTTGGCACATGATTCTTGTATTGCCAAACTACTTTGATTTTGAAGTATATAATCTTGGATAATAATTTTTTTATTAATTTTTATTAGCATAAAATGAGATAATTGGTTCATTCACTGCATGTGTATTTTGAGCCAATCTTTGCTTCGTTGATTTCTTTGTGGCTTTGAGCAAATTACATAAATCCTTGCTTTTACCCTCAACTTTAAAACATACTTGTCCTGCCTTTTGGCCTAACACAGCAATTTGGGAAAAGGTCTTGGGTCTGAATTATATCTAGGCTTGGGGACTAAACATACAATACAGATTTATTGATCAGGACTTTGGATTTAAAATTTGATCATTTGGGGCTTCCCTGGTGGCGCAGTGGTTGAGAGTCCGCCTGCCAATGCGGGGGACATGGGTTCGTGCCCTGGTCTGGGAAGATCCCAAATGCCGCAGAGCGGCTGGGCCCGTGAGCCATGGCCTCTGAGCCTGCGTGTCTGGAGACTGTGCTCCGCAACGGGAGAGGCCACAACAGTGAGAGGCCCGCGAATCGCAAAAAAAGAAATTGATCATTTGAACTAGATGCTAAGTACTTCGCAGTCCATTAACTTGTTTTGTTTTGTTTTTTTTTGGGGGGGGGGCGCTGTGTTGGGTCTTCGTTGCTGCCTGCAGGCTTTTCTCTAGTTGCAGCGAGTGGGGACGACTCTTCATTGCAGTGCGTGGGCTTCTCATTGCGGTGGCTTCTCTTGCTGCAAAGCACGGGCTCTAGGCACGTCGGCTTCAGTAGTTGTGGCGCACGGGCTTAGTTGCTCCGAGGCATGTGGGATCTTCCTGGCCCAGGGCTCGAACCCATGTCCCCTGCATCAGCAGGCAGATTCTTAACCACTGCACCACCAGGGAAGTCCCAGTCCATTAACTCTTAATGACAGTTCTGTCAAGCTTATAGGTATTACCCTCATTTTTTACAGAAGGGAAACAGAGGTGGGCTACAAATTTGGTTCTGAACACTTTAGCAGCCAAGGCAAAAAGGTAACAATCTTAAGAAGCAGTTGTAAGTAAATTGGAAGTCAACCACATGCTCAACAGAAGCACTGTTTAATAACAATAGTCATCCCGTATTGAGCCCTCGTAATGTGCCAAGTAGTGTTCTAAATTACTTAATTTGCTTTTCATATACTTTACAATTTCTATGAAACAGATAGTATTAATTGTATGTATTTTATAGAAAATGAACCTGAATCACAAAGAAGTTAACTTGCCCAAAGCCACACAGCCAGTGAAGGTTAGAGTCATCATTATAACCTAGGCAGTCTGACTCCAGAGCTCGAGATAATGATGTAAAAAGTCTCATGGGGAGAAAGGATTTGTTATGTAAGCACTTCTCTTTTTTGGTCTCAAGTCCCCTTTACACTCTAGAAAATTATTTAGGATCCCAAAAAACTTGTTTATATGGATTATAACTATCACTACTAACTGCATTAGAAATTAAAGTAGAAACTTACACAGTTTTGTATATTCAGTTAAGAATGACGAAGACTATTACATGTTATTCATAACTTTTCATGAAAAATAACTTTAAATGAGAAGAGTGGCATTTTACATTTTTGCAGATCTTGTCAGTGTCTGTCTTAATAAGGCATTAGTCCTGTATTCGATTTGCTGTGCTATGTTGTTTGGTGGAGATATGCAGAGACAATTTAAAGTCACAGATACATGAAAAGAGGAGATCTTGCAGATAAACAGATACTCCAGAAGGTCTCAGGCATCCCCGGGAGTCCCTCAGACCACAGTTTTGGTTTATACGAAGTATTTTATAAGGTTTACTGTAATTCAGATTGATTACAATACTGATTAGTCTCATTTTAAAGTTTTTATTATTTTGCTGTTTATAGTTTCTGTGTGCTTTAAAAAATAACGTGGGTAATTTAGACGATTCCTAGAAGTAATTTGAAATACTGACTTTCAAGAATTTATAATTATTAATTGATTTAGAATTACCAAAAAAAGAGAGATTGGGGTTTTTTCCTGCCTTTTGGTGTCTTTGAATGAAGAAAGTTTTGTCTGTTTTCTAGATTTATGATTCAGAATATTTTAGACATCCAGATTTGTTTTTTCTACTTGTAAGTTTAATGGAAGTTAATATGTGTTTTAGTACTAAATATGGGCTCTTGCTCTGGTCATTTGTTTCACCATCAGAAGGTTTTTATTTAAAAGTTATATATCATGAAAACAAATTGGAAGTTAATATTGTTAGTTTGCTCTCTGAAAAAAATGTGTGGGAACATTTATGTAAATAATCATTTAACCTCTTTTAAACAGGCTGATAAACCAAGAGGTTTTGCCAGAGGTCTTGACCCAGAGCGAATAATTGGTGCCACAGACAGCAGTGGAGAATTAATGTTTCTCATGAAATGGTAAGTGTGTGGGTAATTTGTTATATTTTAAAGTAAGAATAGATAATATTTTTTAAAAACTTGTGAATTTTTAAAAAACATATCTACCTAGGTTTTATAAATAGTTGACCATCATTAGGTAGAGAGTAATTATCTGCTAAAAGGATGATTCTAGTTACTTTGCTAAAGCAACGAGTGGCAAACTGTGGCCTGTTTTGGAAAATTAGGTTTTATTGGAACACAGCCACAAGTAACCACATAACCCTGAAGCAATACCTTTTGATTGAGTTATGATCCTTAAGTGAATGGTTAACAGTTGACAAAAAACAGTTTAGACTTTTTAATTGAATATTTTTTTTCCTCACAACAGGAAAGATTCAGATGAGGCGGACTTGGTGCTGGCAAAAGAGGCAAATATGAAGTGTCCTCAAATTGTAATTGCTTTTTATGAGGAGAGACTAACTTGGCATTCTTGTCCAGAAGATGAAGCTCAATAATTGTTTGCATTGCTTTTTATATATATTTATATATATATATAAAATCTGGGTCTTGGTTTTTTGATTTATTAGTGTGAAGAAATAACTACATTCTAATGAAAATCCAGTTTGATATGTTCGTTTTGAAGTAGTATTGGGGAAGTTGTTGGGTTTTGGGGGGTTTTTTGGGGGTTTTGTTTTTGTTTTTTTTGCATCTGTAGCACTGGTTACTTTGAATAAATAAAAGCTTTCTGTAGTTGCTTCCTTTAGCATAAAAGAACATTTGATACCATGGTATATTATTTCCTCTGCATTAGAGAACAGCTTTTCTAAATGTTGGGGAAAATCTCCATAGTCATTACTCAATCAGAATTTAGAATTTGCATTTAACTCATATATGCCTAAGGACCATTCTGGGTTTTCTGTATGTGTATACATAAAATACATATGTAAATGGTTTGGGGGTTTTTTGGTTATTGTTTAAACACATTTACCAAAACAAAAACAGCCTTTCACAACCATGGATGAGCCCATGTTTCTGGGATTCTGTCATTTTGCGCAATAAAAGAAATCACTTCAACTTAAATTGAAAATTTAAGTCTTAACCTTTCAAATAATTTTGTAATTAATGACAAATTAAACCATTTAAATTGGGTAATTTTTTAAAGCAGCCCTATCAGAATCTGCATCCATATCTACCATCATATAAATGCAGTTTTATATGTAAAACCCCCCCGAAAGGAAAAGTTTATCTCTGTCAACCCAAATGAAAAAAATAAAACAATTCTGGTGTTTTAATTAGCCAAGCAAGACTTAGTTAAATGGACATTTAAAGCTTCCTTTTGGAAAACCATTCTTTTATAAGAAGTTGAAATCTGTGTGCTGTATTTACTGAAAGACTGATACATGGAATGTCTCAGACTTGTTAATGGAAACCTAATCAGGTGGTTAGAGATGTTGGCAGTTTAGGATCTGCAGGAATAAATGAGTGAACAAAGTTTTCTAATCTAAACTTGACCTGCATGTTTTTTCAAACTTTACCCCAGCCCATTCCTTAAATGTAGGCTCAGTCTTCTCAGTATTTTGGGTTACTGGTTCAGCAGAAGCCAGGAAAAACGATAACTTTGTAGTAATCAGAATGTTATTCAACTGTATATTGTTTACTTTATTGTAAATACTGGTGAACAGTGGTCAATAAATAGTTTTATATTCCTTTATGTGATTAGACTTTTTTTTTAATCTGATGCCTTTATAGTGGGAGTAGAAACACATTCACTGTATTAACTTCATATTTGTAAATAGCGTGATATCACTAAGGCATTAGAGTACCTGTTTTAGATCCTTTGAGTTTAGGAATTTCAAGTACAATATTACCACAAAAAGGTTTTCTTGTTAAAATGAGTTTCAGCGGACTTCCTTGGTGGCTCAGTGGTTAAGAATCCGCCTGCCAATGCAGGGGACACGGGTTTGGGCCCTGGTCCAGGAAGATCCCACATGCTGCGGAGCAAATAAGCCCATGTGCCACAACTACTGAGCCTGCACTGTAGAACAGGAGCCACAACTAGTGAGCCCGTGTGCCTAGAGCCCGTGCTCCTCAACAAGAGAAGCCACCGCAATGAGAAGCCCACGCACTGCTACGAAGAGTAGCCCCTGCTCACCACAACTAGAGAAAGCCCGTGTGCAGCAAGGAAGACCCAATGCAGCCAAAAATAAATAAATTTATTTAAAAAAATAAGTTTCAGGTGATGCCTAAGAGGAACTTGTTTCATTAAAGTGAAATTTTGATACTCAGACTCTAGTTTGTTGAAGCTGCCATCTAAAAAAAAAAAAGGTATTCTGATAGGACTGATCCTGTTGTGATATATTTCTACTAATTTCCAAAATCTATACAGAAAAAGGGAAATCATCTATACTAAGCTGTTACCAATCTTTTTGTAGACCTAGCACTGCTCTCAACAGTGGGTTTGTAAATGATACAGAACCTTTTGTTCAGATCAGAAATTTATGACTGTACCTTGAATTTTAGCTTAGAGCATTTCTGGAAACTTGTCCATGTATTTTAATACCTCCTATGTTGTATCTGTTTCTTACTGGTGCTATAAAAAGTTGTCACAAACTTGAATGGCTTAAAACAACAAATTTATCTTATTTCTGGAGTCCAAAATACAAAGTCAAGGTATTGGGGCTTCCCTGGCAGTCCAGTGGTTGACTCCACACTTCCACTGCGGGGAACACAGGTTTGGTCTCTGGTCGGGGAACTAAGATCCCGTACGCCATGCGGCGTGGCCTAAAAATTAAAAAAACAAAGTCAAGGTATTAGGGCTGGTTCCTAGAGGCCATCTATATTCCTTGGTTCCTGGCCCCTTCCATCTTCAAAAGCAGTATAGCACAGTCTCTCAACAAGTTACTTCACCTCTCTCTACCTCAGTTTCCTCATCTATAAAACAGTAAATCAAGATGAAATATAAGCATATGAGACACTTAAAACGATGCCTTGTATGTGGTAATAAAAATGTGTTACCTATTTTTAGTAGGGACACCGTAGGCTGTTGTATGGAGGTTCCCCAACTTAATCAGTTGCTGGGTATGAACACTTAGGTGGTTTGTAGTTTTTTGCTGTTAGATTAATGTGGTGAACATCCATTTCTTTGTGTCTTTTCAATTTCTTTCTCCCGTGGCATATAGTTCTCAGAGTACAGGTCTTTCATCTCCTTGGTTAGATTTATTACTAGGTATTTTATTTTTTTGGCCATGCCACGGGGCATGTGGGATCTTAGTTCCAAGGATCTTAGATCAGGGATCGAACTGGTGCCCCTTGCGTTGCTAGCACAGACTCTTAACCACTGGACTCCAGGGAAGCAAGGTGAACATTCTTTTACATAATGCATAGTGAAACTTAAGTAGATTTAGATGGATTTCCAGAAATTAATGAAGTCAGTCTTGTAGTGACTCTTCCATCAGTAGTCATTACCCCATATCCTCAGTTGTACTGCAGATTAATAATACTGATTCTGTTGCCAATTCAATGGCATCTTGTTTTAATTTGCATGTCTGTGATATTTTTATTGAACATTCTTTTCATGCTTACTATTTGCATTTCTTCATCTATAAATGAATTGCCAATTTTACAAATTTTTTAATTTGTAGCAGTTCCTTATGTAATTATTAATTTTTTGTGTTGCAAATATTTTCTGCCAATGTTTTGTGACATGATTTATGATAACCATTTTGTCGTACCAAATTTTACGTGGTCAACCCTTGTCAGTCTTTATGTCTTCTGGATTTCATGTCTTGTTTGAAAATACCTCTCCCATTCTGAAGTTACATGGATAGTCTTTTAAAATTTCTTGTTTTCATTTTCTTCATTCCATTTCATTTTTATAGTCAGGTCTTTAATCTGAGATTTTGTTGAATATTTTTGTGAAGGTTTCTGACTTTTGTTTCCCAAGATGGACATCAGTGCCTCTGAAGAAGTAGATGTGTAGATAGCAGTTTCCCTAATCTCATGGATCAAAGATAATCATTATGCCACTACAAAAAGACTTGGCCAACATATAAAACTGAAGTTTTTCTTTTTCATAAAAGGCCTGAAATATGTTCAAATATCTGGATAAATATTGGCATCGAGCAAAAGATAAAAATCTCTAACATGAAGCTGAATATGAATAGTATGTGTATTTGTATGTAACCTATATGATACATAGACCCCTTCATCTTTTGTTGAAAAAATGAATTTGTACCTTTGAGTATTCACTGATCAAGGAGAGCAATTTTAACAACTTAAAGCTCCAGTAGGTGATTTGGTATAATCAAGGAAATTGTAGTAGATGCCAATCTTCATAGCTTGATTCTTCTTATGGATGTAGTATCTCCTCTAAATGTGTTGCACTATTCAGATACATGACAATCATCAGCATATCTGCTAATAGGGAATAAGGAGGGGGGATTTAGGGCTGTTGGGTTTTTTGGTGGGGTTTTATGTGTGTTTTAAGAATTTATATTATGTTAAAAGATTTCTGCAGGCAATCATGTCACCTGGAAAATACAAAAATATGAAACTGTTCATTTGGAATCTTTATTTTCCCATTACAGCCCATGTTTTTACTGTAAAAGCAAACAGTATGAAAATCTCCATGATCACACATAAGAATTGTTTCATTCGTAGAATAAATAACAGTTGATGAATACTTTTTTGTATTTTATCTCATTTAATCCTCAAAATAGCCTCCTGGAGTAGGCATGATTGACCCCATTTTACAGGTGAGGAAACTAGGGCACAAAAAGGCTGAAGAAGGTCAAGGTCAGTTGTATGAACAAGAGCATTAACTATGGGAATAAAGAGAAGGGGACTGGTTTGAGGGTAGGGTTTTGTCCATAGTAAGTCTCCAGTATGTGCTTGTAGAATAAAGTGGTTTTGGATATAAAATGAGGTGATGTGGAGGTCAGGAAGAAAGGGATCCAGAATGACTCCCAAGTTTTCATTTTTTCTGGGATGGATGAAAATGTGATTTAGTGAGAGAGGGAACCTAGGAGAAACCTTGAAGGGGAGGCTATTAAAGTGGCTTTGGACATATATCGAGGTATTCCTTTGATTAGTATATTAGTTAGTACGCTTACAACACATTACATAATTTGGCCAGAAGTAGGAGATACCCAACTCAAACCTGCTTTGATAAGGGAAATTACTGCTGGCCTAGAGACAAAATAACAGTGGTTCAGGACTTCCCTGGTAGCGCAGTGGTTAAGAATCCGCCTGCCAATGCAGGGGACACAGGTTCAAGCCCTGGTCTGGGAAGATCCCACATGCCGCGGGGCAACTAAGCCCGTGCGCCACAACTACTGAAGCCTGCGTGCCTAGAGCCCGTGCTCCACAACAAGAGAAGCCCCTGCAATGAGAAGCCCACGCACTGCAACGAAGAGTAGACCCCGCTCGACACAACTAGAGAAAGCCTGCGCACAGCAATGAAGACACAAGCAGCCAAAAATTAAATAAATAAATAAATTTATTTTAAAAATAATAATAACAGTGGTTCAGAGCATGGGCTCTGGAGTTTGACCCCATGGGTTTGCATCCCAGCTCAGCTATTTATTGTAGTTACTTAACCCCTATGCCTCAATATTCGCATCTATAAAACTAGGAGGATGATCTTGATGGTATTTATCTCATGGGATTTTCAAGGTTAAATAAAAAACACCCAGAGCTGAATCTCCAGTACTTAATAAGGACCAGATAAATATTATTACCAACCTCCACTGTAAACCTCAGGATGACTGCAACCCTGGACTGGCACAACCCCAAGACTTGCCATCTCTGATTATCGGCTCTCTTCTCTGGAGCTGATCTCTGCAAATCAAAAACAAGTGCTGACAGCTCCCAGATCTCCAAATCTACCTCTAAAGAAACGATGAGTTTTTCTTTCTCTGACGTCCAATTCAAAAATCCTTTAAGAGATCTGTTGGGCTTGGGTCAGATGCCCTCCCTGGAACTATCAACTATAACCAAATGTGTGGAGAAATGTAATTGGATCAATCACTGGAAGAGTGCTCTCCAGAAAAAAAGGTGGATATTTTATATAAACAAAATGTATAACTAATGCAAAGGATTTCAGCCAATTTGAAAATACCTTCTTAAAATACCCTCTGTCCTTGCCTTTTAGAAAACTTCTAATGTGAATATTTTCAGTGTCTTAGAACACCCTGGAACTTCCTACCAACTCTACTTTTCAAATGAAGGTTGAAATCTGCCCTTTTACTTAAATTTAAGTATTGGGGGGAAAATTGACCTGAGAGAGTAGGACAAGAACATTGATATTTAAAACTGCTGGGCTTCCCTGGTGGCGCAGTGGTTGAGAGTCCGCCTGCCGATGCAGGGGACACGGGTTCGTGCCCCGGTCCGGGAAGATCCCACATGCCGCGCAGCGGCTGGGCCCATGAGCCATGGCCGCTGAGCCTGCGCGTCCGGAGCCTGTGCTCCGCAACGGGAGAGGCCACAGCAGTGAGAGGCCCGCGTACCGCAAAAAACAACAACAACAACAACAAAAAAACAAAATAAAACTGCTCTTGTAGCTCTATGAGTGCATAGAGAATTTTCACTTTTTTTTTCCAGCTCTATCGAGAAGTACTTACCATACATTACTTGTTTAAGGCATACAGCATGATGGTTTGATTTACATATATTGTGAAATGATTACCACAATAGGTTCAGCTAAAATCCATCTTCTCATACAGACACAGTAAAAAGAAAAGAAGAAAAAAATTTTTTCTCCTTGTGATGAGAATTTTTTAAGATTTATTTTCTTAGTAACTAACCTATATATCCTACAGCAATGTTAGCAACATCATGTCATACATTACATCCCTAGTACTTATTTATCTTATAACTGGAAGTTTGTACCTTCTGACCCCCTTCCCCCAATTCCCCCTCACCCACCCTCCACCTCTGGAAACCACAAGTCTGATTTCTTTTTCTATGAGTTTTTTGTTTTTGTGTTTTAAGATTCCACATTTACGTAAGATCATACAGTATTTGTCTTTCTCTGACATTTCACTTAGCATAATGCCTTCAAGGTCTATCCATATTGTTGCAAATGGTAGGACTTCCGCATTTTTTATGGCTAAATAATATTCCTGTGTGTGTGTGTACTGTAGATAGATAGATATAGATATAGATACCACATATATATCACAACTTCTTTATCCATTCACCCATCAATGGACACAAACTGTTTCCACATCTTGGCTATTATAAATAATGCTGCTATGGGGATGCAGGTTACTTTTCTTTTTAAATTTATTTTATTTTATTTTATTTTTTTGGCTGCATTGGGTCTTCATTGCTGGGTGCGGGCTTTCTCTAGTTGCGATGAGCGGGGGCTACTCTTTTTTTTTTTTTTTTTTTTTTTGCGGTACATGGGCCTCTCACTGTTGTGGCCTCTCCCGTTGTGGAGCACAGACTCCGGAGGCGCAGGCCCAGTGGCCATGGCTCACAGGCCCAGCTGCTCCGCGGCATGTGGGATCTTCCCGGACCGGGGCACGAAACCGTGTCCCCTGCATCGGCAGGCGGACTCTCAACCACTGCGCCACCAGGGAAGCCCGGGGCTACTCTTCATTGTGGTGGCTTCTCTTGTTGCGGAGCATGGGCTCTAGGTGCAAGGGCTTCAGTCGTTGTGGCACACGCACTTAGTTGCTCCACAGCATGTGGGATCTTCCCAGACCAGGGCTCGAACCCATGTCCCCTGCATTGGCAGGTGGATTCTTAACAACTGTACCACCAGGGAAGTCCCCCAGATTACTTTTTGAGTTAGTGTAGTGTTTTTGTTTCCTTTGGATATATTCCCAGAAGTGGAATTGCTAGATCATACTGTAGTTCTATTTTTAATTTTTTGAGGATCCTTCATATTGTTTTCCATAGTGGCTGCACCTATTTACAATCCCACCAACAGTGCACATGGGTTCTCTTTTCTCCACATCTACAACAGTATTTTTGTTATCTCTTGTCTTTTTGATGATAGCCATTCTAACAGGTGTGAGGTGATAGGTCATTGTGGTTTTAATTTGCATTTCCCTAATGACTAGTGATGTTAAACATCTTTTCATGTACCTGTTGGTCTTTCATATATCTTCTTTGGAGAAGTGTCTATTCAGGTCCTTTGCCCAGATTTTAATTGGGTTATTTGTGGGGTTTTGCTATTGAGTTCTATGAGTTCTTTATATTTTTTGGATATTAACCCCTTATCAGATATATAGTTTGCAAATATTTTTATTCATTCCATAGGTTGTCTTTCACTTTGTTGATGGTTTCTTTTGCTGTGCAGAAAGGTTTTAGTTTTAGGTAATCTCACTTATTTTTTATTTTGTTGCTTGTGCTTTAGATGTTATATCCAAAAAATCACTACAAACACCATGTCAAGGAGCTTTACTCCTATGTCTTCTTCTAGGAGCTTTATGGTTTCAGGTATAACAGGATGGATTGGGAGTTTGGGATCAGCAGAGATGCACACTATTATATATAAAATGGATAAACAACAAGGTCCTACTGTATAGCCCAGTGAACTATATTCAATATCCTGTGATAAACCATAATGGAAAAGAATATGAGAAAATATATATATGTATAACTGAATCACCTTGCTGTACAACAGAAATTAATGCAACACTGTAAATCAACTATACTTCATATAAATTATACTTAAATAAATCTTAAAAAATATTAATCCCTCTCATTCATGAACACAGGATACCTTTCCATTTCTTTGTGTCTTCTTCCATTTCTTTCATCAGTGTCCTGTAGTTTTCAGAATAGAGATCTTTCACCTCCTTTAGTTAAATTTATTCCTGGTATTTTATTGTTTTTGGTGCTATTGTAAATGGGATCGATTTCTTTCTTTTTCAGAAAATTCATTGTTAGTGTATAGAAATGCTACTGATTTTTTTATGTTAATTTTATATCCTGCAACTTTACTGAATTCATTGATTAAAGTTTTTTGGTTGAGTCTTTAAGATTTTCTATACATGAAACCATGTCGTCTGCAAATAGAGACAATTTTGGGCTTCCTTGGTGGCGCAGTGGTTAAGAATCCACCTGCCAATGCAAGAGACATGGGTTCGAGCCCTGGTCCGGGAAGATCCCACATGCTGCGGAGCAACTAAGCCTGTGTGCCACAACTACTGAGCCTGCGCTCTAGAGCCTGCGAGCCACAACTTCTGAGCCCACATGCCACAACTACTGAAGCCCGCGCACCTAGAGCCGGTGCGCCGCAACAAGAGAAGCCACCGCAATAAGAAGCCCGTGCACCGCAACGAAGAGTAGCCCCCACTCACCGCAACTAGAGAAAGCCCGTGCGCAGCAACAAAGACCCAGTGCAGCCATAAATAAATAAATAAATAAATAAATAAATAAATAAATAAATAAATTTATTTTTTAAAAAAAAGAAAAAAATTTTTAGAGACAATTTTACAATTTTTTTAAGAGACAATTTTACTTCTTCCTCTCTAATTCTGATACCTTTCATTTCCTTTTTCTTGCCTGATTGCTCTAACTAGGACTTCCAGTACTATGTTGAATAGGAGTGGTGAGAGTGAGCACCCTTGTGTTGTTCCTGATCTTAGAGGAAACTCTTTCCACCTTGCACCATTGAGTATGATGTTAGCTGTAGGCTTGTCATATATGACCTTTATTATGTTGAGATATGTTCCTTCTATGCCTAATTTGTTAAGAGTTTTTATCATGAATGAATGTTGGATTTTTGTCAGATGTTTTTTCTGCATCAGTTGAGATGATCATATCATTCTTTTCTTTCACTCCATTACTGTGATGGATCACATTAATTAATTTGCATATGTTGAACCATCCTTGCATCCCAGGGATAAATCCCACTTGATCATGGTGAATGATGCTTTTAATATACTGCTGAAGTCAGTTTGCTAGTATTTTGTTGAGAATTTTTGCATCAATATTCATCAGGCATATTGGCCTCTAGTTTTCTTTTCTAATAGTGTTATAGTGTTCTTTTCTGATTTTGGTATCAGGATAATGCTGGTCTCATAAAATGAGTTTGGGAATGCTTCCTCCCCTTAGATTTTTTGGAAGAGTTTGAGAAGTATTGGTGTTAATTCTTCTTTGAATGGTTGGTAAAATTCACCAGTGAAGTCATCTGGTCCTGCCTGGGCTTTTCTTTGTTGAGAGATTTTTGATTACTGATTCAGTCTCTCTGTACTAGTAATTGGTCTTTTCAGATTTTCTATTTCTTCCTGATTCAGTCTTGGTAGTCTTCCAGTTTTTTGGTGTATAGTTGTTTATGGTAGCCTCTTATGATCCTTTGAATTTTTGTGTTATCACTTATAATGTCTCCTTTTTCGTTTATACTTTTGTTGACTTGGGTTCTTTCTCTTTTTCCCTTGGCTAGTCTAGCTAAGGGTTTGTCAATAATGTTTATCTTTTCAAAGAAACAACTGTTAGCTTAGTTAATCTTTTTTACTGTTTTTCTGTTCTCTATTTTATTTATTTCTGCTCTAATCTTTATAATTTCACTTCTTCTGCTAACTTTGGACTCAGTTTGTTCTTCTTTTTCTAGTTCTTTAAGGTGTAGAGTTGGGTTGTTTATTTGGGATCTTTCTTCCTGCTTAATGTAGGCATTTATTGCTATGAACTTCCCTCTTAGAACGGCTTTTGCTTCAACACATTTTGTTCTGATGTGTTGTTTCCATTTCTCTTTGTCTCAAACTTTTTATTTCCCCTTTAATTTCTTCTTTGATCCTTTGGTTGCTCAGAAGAGTGTTATTTAATTTCTATGTATTTGTGAATTTTCTAGTTTACCTCTTGTAGTTGATTTCCATTTTAATGCCATTGTGGTCAGAGAAGATACTTGGTATGATTTCGATCTTCTTGAATTTGCTACGTAAGACTTGTTTTGTGGCCTAACATATGGTCTATCCTAGAAAATGTTTCATGTGCACTTGAGAAGAATGTGTAGTCTGCTGTTGTTCGATAAAACATTCTGTATATGTCTGTTAGGTCCATTTGGTCTATAATGTTATTTGAATCCTCTGTTTCCTTATTGATATCTGAATGAGCTATCCATTGTTGAGAGTGGGGATTAAAGTCCCCAATTATTATTGTATTACTGTTTATTTCTCCTGTTAGCTCTGTTAGTTTTTATGTATATTTATGTGTTCCAACGTTGGGCACATAAATATTTACTATTGTTATATCTTCTTGATGGATTGACACCTTTATCATTATATAATGACCTTCTTTGTTTCTTTTTTACTATTTTTAAAGTCTATTTTTTCTGATATAAGTATAGCTAACTGTGTTTTTTTGTTTGTCTGTTTTTTTTGTTACCATTTACTTGAAATGTCTTTTTGCATCCCTTCACTCCCAGACTACATGTGTCTTTAAAGCTAAAGTGAGTCTCTTATAGGCAGCATATTGTTGGATCTTATTTTTAATATACATCAGCCATTCTCTGTCTTTTAATAGGAGAAGTTAATCCATTTATGTTTAAAGTAATTATTGATGTGTAAGGACTTACTACAGTCAGCCTTCTATATCCACAGGTTCCACATCCACAGATTCAACCAATGTGGATCAAAAATATTTGGAAAAAATTTTTCCATAAAGTTCCAAAAAGCAAAACTCGACAGTGGACTGCAACTACTGACATAGCATTTACATTGTGTTAAGTAATCTAGAGCTGATTTAAAGTATACAGGAGTATGTGTGTACATTACATGCAAATACTATGCCAATTTTTAAAAGGGACTTAAGCATCTGCAGATTTTAATATCTGCAGTAGGTCCTGGAACCAATCCCCCATGATACTGAGGGACAACCTGTACTGCCATTTTATTAATTGATTTATCGTCATTTTGTAGATCCATTGTTCTTTGTTTCCTATCCAGTTGTCTTTCTTCGTGTGTTTTGATTTCTTTTGGAATAAGTATGCTTTGACTTGTTTATTATGTTCTTTTGGATAATTACTACCGGATTTTCCCTGTGGTTACTATGAGGCTTACATAAAACATCTTAAACTGATAGCATCCTATTTTAAACTGAAAAAAACTTAACTTCACTAGAATTCGTAAGCTTTGCACTCTTACTTCTCCTTCCCCTCACATTTTAGGTTATTGCTGTTACAATTTACATGTCTTTTATATTGTGTATCTGAAGGACATCTTCTTTATCTCTGACCTTGGGCAATTTATTGATAATTACAATGTGTCTTGGTGTAGCCCTATAGAGGTTCAACCTACTTGTGGTTCTTTGGGCCTCATGGATCTGAATGTCCATTTCTCCCTAGGTTGGGGAAGTTTTCAGCCATTATTGCTTCGAATATACTTTCTGTCCCCTTCTCTTTCTCTTCTCCTTCTGGAATTCCTATAATGTGAATACTGTTTCTTCTTATTGTGTTCCATAATCCCCATAGCCCTTTCTTCACTCTTTTTCATTCTTTTTTCTTTCTGCTACTCTGACTGGGTGATTTCTAATGTCCTATCCTCAAGGTCACTGATTCTTTCTTCTGCCTGATTGAGTCTGCTTTAGAAACTCTCTATTGAATTCTACAGTTTAGTGATTGTATTTTTTAACTCTAGGACTTCTTTTTTTGTTTGTTTTCTGTTTTTGTTTGTTTGCTTGTTTGTTTTATGGTTGCTATTTCTTTCTTTTTTTTTTTTTTTTGCGGTACGGGGGCCTCTCACTGTTGTGGCCTCTCCCGTTGCAGAGCACAGGCTCCGGACGCACAGGCTCAGCGGCCATGGCTCATGGGCCCAGCCGCTCTGCGGTATGTGGGATCTTCCCAGACTGGGGCACGAACCCGTGTCCCCTGCATCGGCAGGCGGACTCTCAACCACTGCGCCACCAGGGAAGCCCCCCTATGGTTGCTATTTCTTGGTTTACCTTCTTGTTTTGTTCATGCCTTGTTTTCCTAATTTTGTTGTATTTTCTTGTAGTTCACTAAACTTTCTCTTTTTTTAAGTTTTTTACTTTTATTATTTTAAAAATTTATTTATTTCATTTATTTATTTTTGGCTGCATTGGATCTTCGTTGCTGTGCGTGGGCTTTCTCTAGTTGCTGCGAGCAGGGGCTACTCTTCGTTGTGGTGCACAGGCTTCTCATTGCGGTGGCTTCTCTTGTTGAGGAGCATGGGCCCTAGGCACATGGGCTTCAGTAGTTGTGGCACACAGGCTCAGTGGTTGTGGTCCACGGGCTCTAGATCACAGGCTCACTAGCTGTGGCGCATGGGCTTCACTGCTCCGTAGCATATGGGATCTTCCCGGACAAGGGCTCAAACCCGTGTCCCCTGCATTGGCAGGTGCATTCTTAACTACTGCGCCACCAAGGAAGCCCCCACTAAACATTCTTAAAAGGATTATTCTGAATTATTTGTCCTACAGTTCATAGACCTTCATTTCTTCAGGGTCAGTTATTGGAGTTTCATTAGATTTCTTTGGAGGTGTCCTATTTACCTAATTTTTCATGATCAGCCTCCTCTTTTAGACTTTACTGGTTTGCTCTGGCAGAGACTGTTCTACACCAGTCAGCTCAGTATGGGTTTCTGGGTATGCCTGCTAGTAATGTCCTTTGGCAGGTGGGACCTGCTATTATGGTCTGTTTTGGGGCAAGGCAACTGTTCAAGCTCTGAGGATGGGGGTGGGGTGTCTCTGGCGAGAACAGTTGAATAGAACTGCTGGCTTGGTTCCATACCCAAGAGATGCTGCAGCATGAACTCTGTGGCTGCCTGGATTCTCTGGTCAGGCTTACTACATGGTTGGGACTGGGCACTATATTCAGTAGTAGATGGGCTATGAATTAGCTTCCTTGCCCTTGCAGGGCAACAGGATAGGGTCCAGCTCATTGTTTGGGGACCTCAATCAGGCCAAAGTGTGCACTGAATTCCCTGGTTGGGTGAGGCCACTGGTTTTGTTCTGCAGACAAGGGAAGCCATAGGCTGTGTTTTCTTTTCAAGTGCCACAGTACACAGGGCTGCTGAATGGCCTATGCAGCTAACTGTGTTAGGTTCCCTGGTCAAACAGGCTGAAGGCTGTATTCAGCAATGAGTGGGGCTGTGAATTAGATTCCCTGCCCAGTGCAACAGGAGAAGTAGCTCTAAAGCTGAGGAAGAGTTTTGTCTGTTGTCTTAAGCCAACCCAAATCCCAAGTTCCCTGGCAGAACAAGGCCACTGGCTTTACTTTGCAAACTGTCTGTTCTGCCTGCCCTTCTCTGGGCTCAAGCACTGCTGGGCCACACAGCTTCCAGGAGTTGTCACCAGCCCTTCTGGTCAGGGGGCCAGAAGACACTCTCCACAGCGAGTGGGATTATGTCTCAGCTTCCTTTCCTGGGTGTGAGGGGGAGGGGTTGCTCCAGGCTATTCTCAGTTTCCCAAACCAGCTCTCTGGTTGGAAGGGGCCAGGAGCTACCCTTAGCCTTGGCTATGGATTAATCTCCCTGCCTACTCATAGCATGGGAAGCCTCCCTGTACTGGCTTTTGCTCTGGAGGCAACTGACTGTGCTCCCCCGCCTCTCAGCTCCAACAGCACTGGGACACAGTTTCCGGGAATTGTCACCAGCCCCTCTGGTCAGATGCAGCTTCACAGTGCATGAGGCTCTTTGCCTGGGCATGGGCAAACCAGGCTCTATGGCCAGCAAAACTCCTCATTTGAGGATCCAAATCAGGCACAGCTGCACCCTGCTTAGTTCCCTGGTCAGAGTGCACCCTAGACTTGGTTCTGCATATGAGCAAAGCTGCTGGTTGGGATTACTACTTGGGCACTGCAAGTTTGAACTTGGTCTGCCAAGATCTGTGTACTGGTTATTGCAAGCCCTTCCCTCTTCTCCATCACAGATTCCCAGTGGTTGAGCCTCACAGTTGTTGAGCACTCCTCGTGGAGTGAATCAGAGTTGGGGGTCCCACAAAGCAACCCAAGGCTAGAGGGGTTAGCTCCCTCCACTAGCTCCCTGGGTTCTTTTTTTCCGCTGCAGGAACTAGAGGTTCAAGGGAGACCTCTCAGCATGGCCCTCTGGTGCAGGGGCCTCACTCTTATGTTCTAGGATTCTCTCAATGAATAGTTGTTAGTCATTCTTCTCGTGAAGGGGACCAAAGTCAGGAATGACCTATTCTGCCATCTTGGTGACGTCATTCCTCACTTTTTAAAAATAAAACCATACATTCAACCTTTTATCCTTATTCAGAAGTCCTGCATTTTCCTTCTTAAAGGAGAAAATAATGACACTGAAACTAATATTAAGTGACCTTGCATAGCAACCTTTTTCATTACCGTGATATTTCAGTGTGACTATACAGATCAAGCTCATTGGTATCCACCAACTCCTACCTACCTCTTCCCCTGATGCCTTTATTGGATACTGATAACACCCTAAAACAATGTCCTGAAGTGGTTGTTGTATAAGTTAAGCTTATATTTTTAGAGCTCCAAGGTCACTTTTAGTATCTCAAAGCTCTTAGCCATTTTGATGAGCAGTAGGAGGGAATCAAGCAGGAAGAGAAACGAGGGGCAGATATCCAGGGGAAAAATCTAGGTGAGAATGGGCATGCAGAAATTTGAGAATGAGATTAGTAAGCCAAAGAAGATTCATATTACATTCAGGATCCAGGCTAGCACTTAACAAGGCTTTTTCAGCATTTCAGAAACTGAATACCTTTGGATAGATCCCAAGGCAGACTCACTTTAAAGTGAATTCATCTTTCTAGCAAATAGTGTCACAATGAGGCTCCTATTATACCTCCTCACTCCTATGGTCTCTTTATTTAGCTTTCATGGATATCTGATTCCTCTGCCCCAGGAAAACTTTCGGAGTACTAGAAACTTAACTCTGATGTGCTGAAAGGGATAAGTGTTTGTAAATTTTGCAGAGCGAATGCTGTAGCTTTCTTGCAGTTTGCTATACAGAGTGGCAACACAATGAAAAACTCAGTTTTACTCTGAAATTTCAGTTGTTCTCCAGAGAAAGCCACTCTCAGCAACCTTCTAGCACCAGAGCATTACACCTAATAGGAGAGGATTCTTAAATTACACTTCTCTCATATTATCATAGATTAAATAGAATATTGATCTCTCTACAGGTGGGTGTTATACAACTGAGGGCAGAGGAGGACTCTGAACTTTTACTTTCTCCCTTCTAGAATGTAAGTGCTATGGGAGCAAGTACTTGTTTTTTTTTTTTCACTGTAGTGTACCTAGTAGCTACAAGAGGGCCTGGCATCAATTTGAGGAAGGGAGTGATGGAGAGAGAGAGGACCCTGGATTTAAATTTGGGCTTGTTAATATAGTGTTTCTACCATTCAAAAACTGAAAATGGATCTGCCAAAAGAGTAAATCCCTAAACTAGGTGTGGAGAAAAGGGAACCCTCCTACACTGTTGGTGGGAATGTAAGTTGGTGCAGACAGTACGGAAAACAGTATGGAGGTTCCTCAGAAAACTAAAAATAGAACTACCATATGATCCAGCGATCTGGCATATACCCAGACAAAATTATAATTCAAAAAGATACATGCACCCCTATGTTCATAGCAGCACTATTCACAATAGCCAAGACATGGAAGCAACCTAAATGTCCATTGACAGATAAATGGATAAAGAAGATGCAGTACATATATACAATGGAATACTACTCAGCCATAAAAAATAATGAAATAATGCCATTTGCAGCAGCATGGATGCAACTAGAGATTACCATACTAAGTGAAGTAAGTCAGAAAGAGAAAGACAAATACCATATGATATCACTTATATATGGAATCTAAAATATGGCACAAATGAACCTATCTATGAAACAGAAACAGACTCACAGACGTAGAGAACGGACTTGTGGTTGCCAAGTGGGAGGCAGGGGAGGGAGAGGGATGGACTGGGAGTTTGGGTTAGGAGATGCAAACTATTACATTTAGAATGGATAAACCACAAGGTCCTACTGTATAGCATAGGGAACTATACCCAATCTCCTGGGATAATGGAAAAGAATATAAAAAAAGAATGTATATATGTGTATAACTGAGTCACTTTGCGGTACAGCAAAAATTAGCACATTGTGAATTAACTATACTTCAGTAAAAAAATTTAATTTAATTTAATTTTAAAAAGGCAGGAACTTCCCTGGTGGCACAGTGGTTAAGAATCCACCTGCCAGTGCAGGGGACACAGGTTCGAGCCCTGGTCTGGGAAGATCCCACACACCATGGAGCAACTAAGCCCGTGCACCACAACTTCTGAGCCCGCGCTCTAGAGCCCGCGAGCCACAACTGCTGAAGCCCACGCGCCACAACTACTGAAGCCCGCGTGCCTAGAGCCCGTGCTCCTCAACAGGAGAAGCCACCACAATGAGAAGCCGGCACACCGCAACGAAGAGTAGCCCCCGCTCACCACAACTAGAGGAAGCCTGCACACAGCAACGAACACCCAATGCAGCCAAAAATAAATAAATTTTAAAAAGGCAAAAAAAAGTAAATCCCTAAAATAGAGCAAGCTCAGTATATGGACCTCATATTAAGGCTGGAAAGGGCAAAATTATATATTTTAAAATTTAAAGTGCTGTAGTTTGGGTGAGTCAAGTGCCTGAATTAATAAAATACATCTGGGAATGTTCACTTTTTTTTTCAGAATCATGAAGCCTACTTTAATTTACCCCCACGTAATTTGTAATGGCCTCCCTTGTGCTTATCAATGTTTTTAAACTGTTGATAATTTCTCCTTCTATTACTTCTCATTTGTCTAACTAAAGCGTATTTGTCTTCAGTAGCAAATATGCATTCCCCATTCAGCATATATATTCCAAGAAAAGTGGACTCAAATCGTCCTATTTTGACCTGAAAAAAGTAACAGGAAGGAGGAGAAGTGAGAAGAACTTAGAGATTGTGAGTACATGTTCATTTTCACGGATGAATTAAATCAATGGTGGAAACTGTCATGGTCTGAGCGCAGGTTGGAAAAGAATTTCCAGACACGAGGCAGAATGTAAGGAAGATAGAGTTTATTAAAGAGAATGGTCACTGCAAGAACAGCGGGCCACCTTCCTGGTAACCAGGCAAAGTTGATGATGAGCATGGGTTGCTTGTCTTTTTATAGCCAGGGAACAAAGGGACTTGTGAGTCACCTGCTGATTGGGTAGGGTCTGCATGTTTCCAGTGGGATGAATACCTTTCTTTATATGGGATGGGAAAGGAGCAAGGCATGCTGCTTGGGAGGGCTCTGGGACATTGCAATGGTCTCATTGTGACAGAGCGATAGGAGTCCTGTAACTCTTTGTTCTGGCCCTTTGAGTTTATCTTATTCTTTGTCCTTGGAGCACATCACAGAAATCATTATCATCCCTTCCAACAAACAGGTTCCAGTTAAAAATGGTATAATTATTATGAAATAAGTGTTGTCCATTTGCTCTGTTCTTGCTTGGTACTGTCCTAGGTGTTGGACCCAGGTCTATTTTAGACAGACATACTTCTCTTCCTGCTGGCATTTACATTTTAAGATGAACACTGGTGAGAATACCCAGTCATGTTGGCCTGAAAATAAAGCCTTGAATAAAAGACATGCAATTGTGACACCATGTTCAGCCAGCCAAAAGAATATGCCACATTTAAGAGTCATGCCTCCAGTTGAATATATTCAAAGCCATTGAATTGTACAATTTAAGCAGGTGAACCTTATGGTATATAAATTATATCTCAATAGTTTTTTTTTTTTTTCTTTTAAAGAAAAGGCTGAGGTAGGCTTGACAATTCTTGAACTTTGGCAGCTTTTCAACAGAAAGTTAAAAAATAACCCATTTTTTACTGTTTGTTTACTGATTGATTTTTACTGATTTCTCCTTGACCCCCCCAAAACCAAATTCCAAAATCAACATGCAAAACAATTTCTAAAGTAACCCAAAGAAAAACCCTACAATAAAGTACTAAAAAATGCTGGTGAACTTTTGGAATAATTTCTCCTAATGTGTCAAGTTAACTATTACTGCCAATTTGTTCCTATGCAGCAATAAGCCAGGAGTTTAATTCTCAAACACAAGAAATAAATCTCTTTAGGATAAAGGCTCTAGAAGTTTGCAAATCATAGAAGAGTCCTTAGACCTTGATTGAAATTTTCCTGAGAGGCGTCACATTTCATGCTCATTGAAAGGATTCTTGTACTAAAGTGGTCAACTAAATTTCAGATTTTTTTTTTTTTTTTTTTTGGAGTACGCAGGCCTCTCACTGTTGTGGCCTCTCCCGTTGTGGAGCCCGCGCAGGCTCAGCGGCCATGGCTCACGGACCCAGCCGCTCCGCGGCATGTGGGATCTTCCCGGACCGGGGCACAAACCCACGTCCCCTGCATCGGCAGGCGGACTCTCAACCACTGCGCCACCAGGGAAGCCCCCAAGAAGAATTTTTTTAAAGTTGTGATTGTCATAGTACTTGTATTTGTAGCATAGAAAGTTGCTAGAGATGCTAAAATAAATATGACTGCACTGAAGTCTGGCAGAATGGCTATCCATACCAATCGGTGAACAGACAATTCCAGTAAGGGGGTAGAAGGTGAAGTGAGTTAACTCTAAAATCATACCTTGGGCTTCCCTGGTGGAGCAGTGGTTGAGAGTCCGCCTGCTGATGCAGGGGACACGGGTTCGTGTCCCGGTCCGGGAAGATCCCACATGCCGCGGAGCAGCTGGGCCCGTGAGCCATGGCCACTGAGCCTGCGCATCCGGAGCCTGTGCTCCGTAACGGGAGAGGCCACAGCAGTGAGAGGCCTGCATACCGCAAAAAAAAAAAAAAAAAAAATTATACCTTGATTTTATATCCCTTGATTTTCCCCTATATTTTAAATAAGGAATCACCCTAGATTAATAGTTCATATGTAGATTTATTGCATATTTTAAATTGTCTTAGCTTTAGTGATATGTTCTGTAGGGATTAATATGAATGTGAGTACATGAGAAAGATCTTTGTAAAGTATCTCTCTAGTCCAACTGGTGTATAAGAAATGCAATGATCTGTTTTTATGAGAATAATTATTATTTCATTGATATTAGCTCCAAATAATTCACATCATCGCTTAGGTCTTCCGATGCCTACGAGCTTTATTTAAAGCAGAGGATGGCAAACTTTGCCTATCAAGGACCACATAGTACATAGTTCAGGCTTTTGTGGGCCATATGATTTCTGTGGTAACTACCAACTCTGCCACTGTAGCAGGAAAGCAGCCATAGATGAACGAGGGTGGCTGTGTTCCAATAAAACGCTTTATTGACACTGAAATTTGAATTTCATATATTTTTCACAAGTCATAAAATATTATCTTGTTGATATTTTCCCAATCATTTAAAAATGTAAAACCCGTTCTTTGCTTTTGGGTCACAGAAAAATGGGCGGATTTGGCCTGAAGGCTGTAGTTTGCCAATGCCTGTTCTACAGCATTAAGTGTGCGGATAAACCTTCTCTCTAAAAGAATGGTTAAGAATCTTTACCCTACATTATCAGCGTGGCATAGCTTTTTTTTTAATCATCGTACACTATTACCTTCCAGGGCCAATGTCTGGAAAATCATGAGATTTCTATTTGAGTCCCTCCTCCTCACTTCCTGAGATTCCCCTTGCCTTCACTGGTTCCTCCACAGCTGCCCCGGGTCTCCTCCACTGGGCACTATCCACACCTGTGCTTTAAGCTGGGCCTTTTTAACCTGATGCCAGAGACCCCATGAATTTAATGCAAAACTGTGTATGTGGGTGTGTGGGTGTGTGTGTGGGTGGGTGCGTGCACACGTGTGTGTGTCTGGGGAAGTGGCCCATAATTGGAACATATTCTCAAATAATTAATTCTACAACCAAAAGTTGGTTCAAGACTACTGTTTTAGTTCTTTTCTGCAGCATTTTGCAAACCCACAGATCCTGTTTCCTATCTTTCAGAACCATATCTAAGTAATATTTGTAGGCATGTTAAATGAGATGCAGCCCTCCCCATAAAGGGGAAAGGTGGTTTGTGTGGGAGGATATGGACACAGCTGGAGCTGGAGCTGTGGATGCTGCAGCTACATCAGAGTGGCCACAGGGGGCTTCCATGAAATCCGTAGAAGGAAGAAAGGAAGTCTCCTTGCAAAAGAAAGTATTTTTATTCAATTGTATTTGTTAAATGGAAAAGAGGGAAATAATCTTGCACTGTCTTCTGTGGTGGAACTTAATTACTATGTTAAAAAGAGTTATATATTCCCCACTCCCCTCCTCCAAAAATACTGTTTTTCCACAGTATTTAGACAAACTAAGGAAATACTTTGGCCCTCCTTCCTCATCCTTTAAATATGTGTGCACTTTAACAGTGTCATAAAAACGATACCCAAACACAAAGTTGGAATTACTGGTGGCTAGAGGACTCAAAGTGCCCCTTTGAATGCTCATATAGACTTAGACATGGCCTGCCATTCTGTGATCTCTCCCTTCTTTTACTTACCTCCTCCATTTCTTACCAAATTCTTTCTGCCTTCAGTTACCCTCTACCTACTAATTTACACTTTTCCCCTAAAAAGAAATTTATGAGTTAGACTTCCTGCCATGAGCTTCCTGTCTCTACCCCATCACACCTCTTACCTCTCATGGTATTGTAATTGCTAGTTCATTTGCCTGTTTTCCTATGACAAGCTCCCAGGCGACAGGGATGGTGTCCTGGCCACTGTTTGAGCCTCAGTCTAGCACACACACAACTGGTTCTTATTAACCATTTGACAAAGATGTGAATAAAATCTCAACCAGTTACCTGTTCAAGCACCACACACATCCACATGCTCCCAGAGCCTAAAGACCATTTCCGTCTAAACTTACAGGTTTATTCCTCATAATGTCCTTACCGGCCTTTGACCAAAACAGTTCAACTCACTTCACAAACCAGACACTTCCAGCCCTAGACAGATGCAGTTCATGTATGTACACAACATCTTGTAAAATTCCAAATATGTCTAACATATTGTAACAGTACATCTATATCACACAGTGTTACTGTATCACAGCAACAAAGGAAGCACTAGTCTGATTATTTATTGACTCCATATCAATAATTCATAGCTCATTTGCTCCTATGTACAGAATCCATTGTTCATTATCTATAAGCATGAAATAGATGCCCAAAAAAGCTGTAAAGAAATCCACTCTTCAAGAAACAAATTGGGAGGGAGGACAAATTGCTTGAATTTATAATATTTTTAACTAGAGGGCCAAAAGCTCTACAATTTATTGTCATCTCCTGATGGCAATTCTGAAGCATCCTAACAGTATTTTAAAAGCTATAGTAAATAATAAGGTTTGGGGATTACACTATCCGATCTCTCACTCATTTTCAGCCCTTTTCTTTTAATTTTTCCTGTCTCTAAATTCTGTGTGTGCTGAGGCTGATCACTGCATTGATTCTGAAGGGAGATAGGAACTGGAATCACTAGAAACCAGGGTAGAGCCTGTGAATGGAATGGCTGACTGGAGAGTTGTGGGGGAAGTGCCCAGGAAGACAGCAGCTCTGAAAGTGACTGCAGTCTGTACTAGGTGGGTCATTTCTACTTTTTGTCTACCTGACTGTTGCCTGCCTTCCCCCAGAAGGTAAGCTCTATTAGAGCATAACTGTTTTGTTCTCCACTGTACCTTTACCACCTAGAATAAGCCCAGGTAGAGCAGATGCTTAGTAAATATTTGATGAACGAATGATTACTGGGGAGATAGTGTCTCCAGTATGTACCCAACTTTACCTTTCCCTTCCTATCCTCCATGGATTAGATCAAATGGGCTTCACGATCCTCAGGGATCACAGCTAAGGATTCCTTAATGTGTTACACCCACAACTCAGCAACTATATGGAGCAGGTTTCTCAAACATTTTAATGGTAAATCTTAGTAAGATATAAATTTCGCATGAGCATAAGTATACACACCCACCCACACACATACCTGAAATTAAAGTTTCACAAAACAATATGTTTTCTAATTTTTATTATTATGATGATAATTATTATTTTGCTGGTCCCAGACGACCACTAATTTCATGTACAACCCACTAATAGATGGGAACCTGCAGTTTGAACAACGCTGCCATAGATCATGCTCAGTCCTGCCCGGCTGTTCCTGACTGGCAGTCAGGAGAGCCCTGCTCCAGGCAGGAGGTAGTAGAAGAAAGACCATAGCTTTCCTAAGAGGTGAATGCAAATTATCCTCCCACCACAGGGTGAAACTAGGGCAAAAACTTCTCAGCCTCAGTTTCTTGGAAAAGGAAACTGAGGAGCGGAAAACCTCCTTATCTGGAAGAAGAGGATAATATCCTTGTGGGGCTTCTGTGAGGACTAAACGAGACAGTGTATAGCACGGTTTCTCAACCTTGCCACTATTGACATCTGGGGCTGGATAATTCTTGTGGCTGCTGTTCCGTGCATTGTAGGATGTTAAATAACACCCCTTGCCTCTACCCACTAGATGCCAGTAACACCCCCTCCTGCTATGACAGCCAAAAATGTCTCCAGATGTTGTCAATTCTCCCCTGGGGGGCGCAAACAACCCCTGGTTGAGGATCACCAGTGTTATATAAAGTGCCACAGTCCCTGGCCACCATTATTCCCTAATGCTTCTTGCTTTGAAGAGACTGGTTTAGTTTACGGGAGAGGACATACAAGAAACACAGCACCAAGCTGTGTGTCCATCATAGTAAGTGAGGACACGAGCGCTGTGGTGGCGGGAAGACAGGCATGAACTGTGTCAGCTGTGCCATAATGAGGGGCCAGACTGAGTTTGGAGTCAGAGGAACGTTATATGGTGAGAACACTATTATAGGCAGTTGCATTTCAATGGAGGCTTTGGGAAGAGGGAATGAAGATCCGAGTTAGACTCAGGTGGGTTAGGATGGTGGGGCCTGCTGAGACTGGATGTGGAGGACGAAGGAGACCAAAGCAAAAGACCAAAGCAGGCACCCCCAGCTGGAGGATGTGGTGGAGCAGAAGGGCGATGAACTTGTTCATGTTATTTTGCGCAAAGTAGGAATGGGAGAGAGGCAGAAAGGCCAAAAGCCAGTGACGGGTGTGGCTGTTTCTGAGGAGTGGACTGTCTTACTCGGCACCCCAGTGCAGAAAGCAGCACACTCCTAGCTGTGAGACAGAACTCCGGAATGAGGACAGCTTATTGTTTGAAAAGCAGTCAGAAGTCGTCATTTCTCCAATTTGCGTAACGGCCCAGAAAGGAACCCCCTCAGTCCTGCAACTGTGGGTGTACGTCCTTGGACAGTGTGCAGAAATACTTGAATTGTGCAAAAATCTAATAAGCAAAAGAAAACTAAGCCATAAAACAAATAAAATGTGGATTTCTATCTATAATTCCTTTTTAACTGTAAAGAGCAGTTACCTAAGATTACACCATTACCATCACAGTTAATATCCTTTATTGGGCATCTGTATCCTTTATTGAGAAACAGAATGCCTATTACCCAATGACACAAGGAGAAAGCAAAAATATTAGTATTTTTTCCATGATCTCTCATCCCTTTTTGTAGAATATTAGTTGTAAATACCTTTCATCCACAGATTTATTTATTTATTTATTTATTTATTTATGTATGTATGTATGTATGTATGTCTGCATTGGGTCTTCGTTCCTGCGTGTGGGCTTTCTCTACTTGCGGTGAGCGGGGGCTACTCTTTGTTATGGTGCACAGGCTTCTCATTGCAGTGGCTTCTTTTGTTGCAGAGCACGGGCTCTAGGCAGGCAGGCTTCAGTAGTTGGGGCATGTGGGCTCAGTAATTGTGGTGCGCAGGCTCTAGAGCGCAGGCTCAGTAGTTGTGACGCACAGGTTTAGTTGCTCCGTGGCATGTGGGATCTCCCAGGACCAGGGCTCGAATCAGCGTCCCCTGCATTGGCAGGCGGATTCTTAACCACTGAGCCACCAGGGAAGTCCTCATCCACAGATTTTTAAGTTAAATTGTAGGTTAACTAATAGAAGCTTTTATTTAGGTATAGGAAACTTTAAGAGTAAATTATATAGCTGCATGCCCACAATGTCCACAATGGTATGTGTGTTTCTTTTCTAAAACATGCTGGAATATGTGAATTTGAGCTCACAGTAAAACAAAGACTCTATGAAAAGATGTCATAATTATTAAAATAAAGGTGGAAAACTTCTGGGAAAAAAAAAACACCAGTAATCTTATAAGTAAAAAACTGGTAAAATGTTATATAAAGCTAGTTTCTTCAGTAGGGAAATAGAGACCTACGATAAAATAACGAATATCAACAGTACATTGTATACAACGTCCGGGTGTCAGATAAGCACAAAATGCCAATTAAATACCACCAAGAGAGCAAGGAAATTTCCACTCCCAGCAACATATGCCTCTACAAACCAGATAGGGCTTGGTGAACCATGGGTAAGCTTACAATTCCCTGGGTGACTGAGTAGGAAGCTCATTGTTTAAAAGTGAAATTATATTCCCCTGTTTCTACTGATCTTCATGAGGCAAAGGCAGGTTGCAGAGACAGGAAGCGTTGGCTAGGTGCTGTGGTAGCCAGCCTCCAAGATGGCCCCCAAGGACTCTGCCTCCTGCCATTCACACCCTTAGGTAGTTCTCTGTCAAATTGTACCAGCCTTGGTCTGTGTGACCAAGAGCATACAGCAGAAAAGATGGTATGCCACCTCCAAGATTAGGTTATAAATGATTGCAGCTTCTCTCTGGGTGCTCTCAAATTACCCCTCTCCCTTCCCCCCTCAGATCACTTGCTCTGTGGCGAGCAGTCCTACGGAGGGGTCCTCCTGGCCAGGAGCTGAAGCTTCTAGCCGACAGCCAGTGAGGAACTGAGGGCTGCCAACAACCTCGTGAGTGAGCTTGAAAGCAGATTCTCTGACTGGACAGATGAGCCTGGAGATAAATGCAGCTCCAGCCAACACCTTTACTGCAACCTTCTGGAGATACTCTCAGAACCACTGTGCTAAGCCACTCCCAGATCCTTGACTCTCAGAAACTAGGATGAGATAATAAATGATGGCTGTTTTACACTGCTAAGTTTTGGAATAATTTGTTATGCAGCAATAGATAACCAATACAGATGACTTCCTTGTCTTTCACAGAGAGAACTCTAAGAAACCTGGATGAAGTTAGTTTTGCTAATCTAGCAGAACACCAGCATGGGAAAAAATAAAAAATCCTAGGACAAAAAATCAAGCAAGTGAATAATCCTTTAAGGAGGAATAGTACCTCATTAGATGGCTCCTATAGTGTTTATTCTTTATTAGTGAAGTATTAACATCTGTATAATCTTCAAAAATTTTTCATTATACCCATGAAACTATGCTAGGTTGAGCATGTCTGCTGAGATAAAGGAGAGAGAAAACACTTATATACTTCCCCTCATTTGTCTTCAGGGGGTTGGCGACTCACTCAATAATTGTACATTGAACTTCTACTTCTATAAAACTATTAAATGAGATATAAAAATAAAATTCAAATGGCACATGAAGAGCAAAATGTCAAACACCAGAGGAATGGTAAATTATGACACAGATATATTATGGACTTTTAATGGAACCATTTGAAAGAATTTCGATGAAGAACATTGAAATTGAGAAATGTTATGGATCTACTGCTAATATAGAACTATACCTATAGAGTATTACACTATATATATATATATAGAATATGTAATGTAATAGTAATATACATTAAAGAAGAAAAGGGGTATGCATGAAGTTTTAATTGTGACTGTCACTGGAGTGAGATTATAGGAGAATTTTTTGGTAGGGCAGGCAGAGCAGGAGGTGTTTCCTCATAGGATAACATAACCAGTAGGTCTGGAGTTAAAAATTCTAGCTGTGCCACTTAACAACTATATAACTTTTGGCCTGCTAGTTAATCTTTACCTCTCTATGCTGTAGTTTCCTAATCTATGAAATGGGGATAATGTTAATAATGTCAGTACCTACTTCATAAGATTGATGTGAAGATTAAATGAAAAAATACAGGTAATGTATTTAGCACAAGGGCATGTTATATATTAAACAAGCAACGAGTTAACAACCATATTCTCTTCGCTGTGTTTTCTGCATGACACATATCATTTTCATAATAAAAAGAAACAAAATAAAAAATAAGACACCTTTCCTTGCCCACTAAACTATCACATGGCAAATCACAGATAACTGACAGAAAGATGTCTGTGACACACCAAAGATATAATATAAAGTACCGATCTTCAACTACGGGTTATGTCCTAATAAATCTATCATAAATTGAACATATCTTAAGTCAAAAATGCATTTAGGGCTTCCCTGGTGGTGCAGTGGTTAAGAATCCGCCTGCCAATGCAGGGGACACGGGTTTGAGCCCTGGTCCAGGAAGATCCCACATGCTGCGAAGCAACTAAGTCCATGCGCCACAACTACTGATCCTGCACTCTAGAGCCCGACATGCCACAACTACTGAGGCCCGCGTGCCTAGAGCCCGTGCTCTGCAACAAGAGAAGCCACTGCAATGAGAAGCCCGTGCAACGCAACGAAGAGTAGCCCCTGCTCACCACAACTAGAGAAAGCCCGCACACAGCAACGAAGACCTAACACAGCTAAAAGTAAATAAATTAAATAAATTAATTTAAAAAAATTCAGTAACTTAAAAAAATAGAATGTATAATATATGTACATGTATAACTGAATCACTTTGCTGTACAGCAGTAATTAACACAACATTGTAAATCAACGATACTTCAATAAAAAAATTCAAAGTATGGTTTCTACTGAATCGTATCACTTTTGCACCATCTTAAAGTTGAAGAATTATAAGTCAAACCATCGTTAAGTTGGGGACCGTCTGTATTAGTAAATACATAACACCTATTACATAACCCCTACTTATGACTGCATTTTTTAAAATTTCTAAGTGATTTTAATTTTCTTGCAAGGTAGGGGCCACACAGATAATTTAACAGTTGAGTTCATAACTATATATTTTAGTTTGGGATTGGATTTGTGGTAAGAATGGGAGTATCCCATTGTATTGCACCCCCTAGGGTTGTGCAGAGCAGAATCTGTACAACCAAGCATGGTGGGGTAGGGCTGGGGTTGGTGGTATTAATAGGTAACTCTACATGATGGGGAGTCTTTAGAGAGGGTCATAGAGGCAGTGGGTTTTAAGACCATTTCTTGAGGCAGAGGTAAATTAAGAGATGCAGGGACTACATGAGCCCAACCTAGGCCCTTGCTAGCCTCTCCTAATTGTGCTGATACTGGGACCAGCTATAGCTCCAGGTGTTAAAGGCCCTGCTTTGCAAGGTCATCTGGTATGTCCCATGTCATCATGAAGCTGTGGTTGGTCACTGGACTAACCCAAGAACATGCCTTTTAGGCTAATCCTGGACTTCAAAAACTAGCCAAAATGTTATTAGGCCTGCATCCACAGCAATGAAAATAGCATAAAATTGAAAGTTTGAAAACAATCTGAATATCCAACAATAAGGGACTGTTAAATAAAGATAGTGTTTCAAGCTGATAAACTAGTATACAGTCATTAAAAACGAAAATTAGAAAGAGTAGGTGCTAATAAGTTATAGTAAAGTTATAATTAAAAAAAGACAGAAAAGTAAGTAAACTGTAACTATATAAATCATTTATGTTTATGGACGAGGCTTAAAAAGAAAAACATGGTTTCCCTGGTGGCTCAGTGGTTAAGAATCTACCTGCCAATGCAGGGGACACGAGTTTGAGCCCTGGTCCAGGAAGATCCCACATGCCGCAGAGCAACTAAGCCTGTATGCCACAACTACTGAGCCTGCACTCTAGAGCCCACGAGCCACAACTACTGAGCCCGCACGCCACAACTACTGAAGCCCGTACGCATAGAGCTCATGCTCCGCAACAAGAGAAGCCACCACAATGAGAAGCCCACGCACCACAATGAAGAGTAGCCCTTGCTCACCGCAACTAGAGAAAGCCTGCACACAGCAACGAAGACCCAATGCCGTCAAAAATAAATAAAAAAATAAAATAATTTTTTTAAAGTTAAAAATAAATAAATAAAAAGAAAAACAAAAAGATCAGAAAGTTTGTTCAGGTGGTAGAATTAAAATGACTATTTCATGAATTGCCTTTATTGATAAAATATGCTTGTGTAAGTAATTTTAAACTATATTCATATTTTTAAACCTAGAAATTTGACTCAGCAATACTATTTCTAGAAATGCAGTCTAAAAAAATAAAATAGAAAAAATATACATTTAAGATTATTCAAAATAAGCATTATTTATCAAAGAGAAATATTAGAAGTAACCTATGCTGCTAAAAATAGGGTCAGTTACATCAAGAGAACTGTGTGGTTACATCCTGAGACCTGTATAGTTATTGAGATGATGCAGATTTATGTTTATAAATATGGATAAATGTTGCTGATATGATGCTAACCTAAAGAGAATACAGCTATGCATATACCAACACAAAGTCTGAAAGGATGCAGGCCGAAATATTAACAGTGGTTATGTCTGAGCATTGCTGTTTCAGTGATTATTTGAATTTTTGCCTAATCTGGATTTCCAATTCTTCTACAATTAAAATGTACAGCTTATGTAATTTTAAAAAGGGGGAGAAACTTAGGCATACAACTGTGCTGCATATTCTTTCTTATCTTCTTGCCTGAAACAATCAGAGGCCAGTTTGATGTCCAGGTGGCATGTGGACAGTTGTGTTGAGCCCTAGTACACACCCCTGTCAGATGCACAGATGGGAGCAGCTATGGGAACCTGTGGCCCAGGGGAATGAGTAGCAATCCCAGAGTTAGTCTTAGTTCTACTCCTACTTCTTCAGCGCTTTGGACAAGTCCCTTAACTGCCACTTCTAATATTTTTTGAAAGCAGATTGAAAATAAATTCCCTGAGTCTTATTTCTCTGTTTACCAAATGAGAAAATAATGCCGGTCTCTCCTATCTTGCAGAGGGGCTTTAAGAATCAAGTGAAAGAATAGGAAAATATTTCTAAACATGTCAACATCATCATTTCAAAATGACAAATATGGACATTATGAAACAACATGGGAAAATGTTTTCAAAATAAGTGAAAAAGAAAATATCACATCCTTGCACGTACACACTGATGACACTGATATCACAGTGAGTAATATTTTTACAGTATTTTATTGAGACATAATTTACATACAATAAAATGCCTAAATCTTAAGTTTACAGCTCAATGACTTTTTTCATAGGTATACAACTATTGGACAATCATCCAGATCGAGGTAGAGAACGTTTCCTTCTTCCCACAGAGTTCATTCACGGTCATTTCCAGTCAATCCTCACCCCCACCCCAGAGGTAATCTGACCTTCATTTTAACCATAATGTTAATATTTAAAGGTTGGTCAGGAATTTCCTGGCAGTCCAGGGACTCTGTGCTCTCACGGCTGAGGGTCCAGGTTCAGTCCCTGGTCAGGGAACTAAGATCCCACAAGCCGCGGGGAAAAAAGTTATTCAAAAATCCATTCAAGGTCATTTGACATGGAACCTGAAGTCCTGGGTTCATGCCTGAGACCTGCCCTTTCCTATGGGGAAGTCACAAATGCTTTTTGTGCCTCCCATTCCTCATCTGTTTAATGGGAATGATAATTCTCCCATGGCCTTCGTGGCTGTGGGGAAATTTAAAGTACCATGAGTGAGTCCTGTTGCAGCGTCTGCTCACGGGATGTACTTCACAAACGTTTGTTGCTTGTGTATTTTTCCTGTAGTGATTAGTGTTCCAGGGGCTGAAGTCCTGGCTTTGGATCTCTGTTGTCTCCCAACCCAGCTGAGCGACCTCGGTCAACTTTTAATCTATCTCTTTTGCAATTTCATCATCTGTAAATTAAATAAATACCTATTCTATTTTCAGAATATACAATGTACAGAGAAAGGCACAAGAATCTGCATGCAAAAAGATTTTGAAAGCTGGAGCTAGGGCACTATTCTGAACACTGTGAAGCTTTCCCAGGTTATTTTTTTAAACCCTTTTGGAAATGGGCTCAGAGGACCTTGAACACAGTGGATTAGTGACGGAAGTAAGATCAGCTTTGTGTCATGTCCAGGTTTGACCTTCACACCACTAGACATCTCTCTTCATAGCCATATAATTTAAAAAGAACAACGAAAGCATAAAATACTCTAGGGAAACCACTGTCAAATTTTCTTTCACTGACAATTTTTTTTAAAACAGGACTGTTTTGTCTCAGAGACTACATAATTACATTTTGTTATCTTGTCATCACATACTTCTTTTTTTTAATATATATAATTCATCTAGTTAATCCATGCTTATTGAGTCCTTCTATGTGCCAGGCACCGTTCTGGGCACTGGACACAAGCAATGAACAAACCAGACAGAGACCCTATTCTCATGGAGCATACATTCTGGTGTGGGAGGTGGTGGTTGACAAAAAATATATACAGCTCCGTGATCTCTTATTTCCAGTGATGAAACTGAAAAAGCTGCGAAGTAGTACCCTTGTCCCTAAACAGTATTCTTTTTATAAGGAAATATTTGTTTGGATTTACCGAAAAGTCAGCTACTTTCTATGCTCACCATCTTTTCTTGCGCTTTTTTTTTGAATTTTATTTTATTTATTTTTTTATACAGCAGGTTTTTATTAGTTATCCATTTTATACACATCAGTGAATACATGTCAATCCCAATCTCCCAGTTCATCACACCACCACCCCACCGCGGCTTTCCCCTCTTGGTGACCATACGTTTGTCCTCTACATCTGTGTCTCTATTTCTGCCCGGCAAACCGGTTCATCTGTACCATTTTTCTAGGTTCCACATATATGCGTTAATATACAATACTTGTTTTTCTATTTCTGACTAACTTCACTCTGTATGACAGTCTCTAGATCCATCCATATCTCAACAAATGACCCAATTTCGTTCTGACTAATAACCCATTGTATATATGTACCACATCTTCTTTATCCATTCATCTGTCGATGGGCATTTACTTTGCTTCCATGTCATCACATACTTCTAAGACAACATGGTGTCATCTATATCCATGACAACAGCTTCCAGTGCCTACTTCTGCCTTCACCATGGGAACATGGAAAAACACAAGCATAATTGAGAGAAAAATCCCCAAACTGGATTTAATACAAAGTAAAAAAGGCAAGCTTGGCAAAGCAAGAACTATTAGTAAAATACCTGGATGGTAAGAGCAAAGTGGAAACTGAGTATTTACAGTATATTATTAAAGGCAAAGCAGGAGAAGTTGTGCTTAGAAGCATTTCTAATAGCATTGTTTTATTTTTCAATTCCAAAGGTAATTCTTATTCATTCTAAAAAAGAAATGCTAAAATTGAGAAAAATTCACTATGTATTTTGATATATATTCTTCAATCTTTTTCATGCATACTTTAAAATATCTTAGAATCAGATATAAACTCAGCTGTGCAAGGACTGTAACTTTTGAAACTTCTATATAAATGAACTTAATATTTTTTTCAAGCCCCCTTCCATCTAGGAGTAGAAATTGACTCTCAGTAGATTTAATATCCCTCCCCTTTCTCTGCCCAAGGCTGGGGGGAGGGAAGAGAAGGCTAATGTCAGGTCTGAGCTCATTTTCATCTATCTACACTGGCTTCTTCAACTTTTGAATCTTAAAAATCTTCATTTCGGGCTTCCCTGGTGGCACAGTGGTTGAGAGTCCGCCTGCCGATGCAGGGGACACGGGTTCGTGCCCCGGTCCGGGAAGATCCCACATGCCGCGGAGCAGCTGGGCCCGTGAGCCATGGCCGCTGAGTCTGTGCGTCCGGAGCCTGTGCTCCGCAACTGGAGAGGCCACAACAGTGAGAGGCCCGCGAACCGCAGGGAAAAAAAAAAAAAAATTCACCTCTTCCACTGAGATGATGACTACCACATATTGAACGGGGAGAGAGCAAATGTTTCTAGGAAATGTGGGGGATCCTTTCTTAATCTCCCCAAAACATAATTACATTTTGTTCAACTGCAACTTATTCCCTCATATGGATATTATAATTTATTTAACTACCTTCTATTATTAGATATTTTAGTGGGAATTTTATTTGCTTCCTTAGCACAAATTCCTTCAACTGAGATTGCTGCATCATGTGATATGCTAATGTTTAAGGATTTTGAAACAAAATGTCAAATTATCCTTGATTGTAGGAATTTACCCTTCCATCATAATATGAATTTCTATTTATTTGTACATTCCACACAATATGGTTTTGATCTTTCAGAATTGAAATAAATCATAAAATTGATATATGTTAATTAAAAAAATTAAGCAGTACTGAAGACCAATCAGCAGAAAGTGAAAACCCTGCTTCTCCCAACTCTACTCTCCACTGTTTTATCAATATCTTTCCAGGATTTTTTCAGATAGTAAGGTAGAGATAGATAGATGATAGATAGAGAAAGGGGGGGGCCAGAGAGACAGAGACAGACAGAGAGACAGAGACATATATAATATATATAATATAATGTAACACAGAGATATATATGTTTTTAAAAAACAAAAAATGGAAACATATATATTGTTTTATAACTTTTTAAACCTAATATATTATAAACGGATTCATCTAATATTACTGAATATCTACAACAGTATATAAAACATTGTTTTATATACTATTTTTCCATGTCAATAAATATAAATCTGTATAATCATTTCAATGGGAGCATAGTATTCCATGCTATAATACACCATAAGTAATTAACAAATTCTCTACTATTATCATTTAAAGCTACATTTAATTCTTGTACAACCACCTTTGTATTTTTGGATTATTTTCTTAAATTAAATTTCCAGAAGGGGAAATGCTGAGGCAATGGACATGCACATTAAAAATGTTAATAGATATTCCCAGATTTATCCTAAGAGATGGTTAACCTCACCAATAGGGTATGAGAATTCTTGTTTCTCAACATCTTTACCAAAATGGGCACTCCTTGTCTTCTTAATTTTTGACAACCAATAGTCAAACAAACAAAAACCTCAGCTTGCTATTCTATTTTGGTTTTAATTAGTACTTATTTCTATATGCAGTTGAGAGAACCAATGAAACTTCTGAGCAGGGAAGGAAGGACTTTGCTCATCAGTGTGAGGGCTGGAGTTTCAGGAGGAGGCCTAGAGGCAGGGAGACCTGATGTGAAGTACTGAGGTGTGAAGCAGGCTGTGAAGGTGGGATTGGCGCTTCAGGGTAGTCAAAATCCAATTAAAATCGTCTGGATGAAATATCAGGACAGTGTGGACTGATGTGGTTATGACTAAGAAAGATCAAACTGAATCATTTATATTGTCCTTTAAGAAAGAATTAACAAAAAGAGGATGATATGCATGACAAATTTGGGTGCATTTAGCCAGTTGCATGGAGGGGAGAGGGAACCTGACCCTAATGCTCATGAATGAATAAATGACCTGCCCCAGTGTACCCTGGGGGAAGAGCTAGATAGTTCATTCAAACCTACCATGACCTGGATTTTTTTTTCAATTTAGCAGAATAATTTTTTTCTCCTGAAGGAAATCATGCTCACAAGGGAAAAAAAATCAAACAATACTAATATTTATACAGCAAAAAGCAAGTGTCCTTGTCTTAAGATTGCCAGAGTCAGACACTGCTTTCCTTCCCTCTCTAGGTATAGTAATGATAATAGCTCACATTTTTTTTAGTGGTTACTACGTGCCAGAAACTAAACTTCCTACATATATTAACTCATTCAACACCCCCCCCAACTCTCAGAATATGTTCAGTTTATGATCTCATTTTTCAGCTGAGAACACTGTATCACATAGAGTTCAGTAACTTGAGCAAGGTCGCAGGATTTATGAGCCGTGGAGCTGGAATTCAAACCCAGATGGTCTGGCTTCACAGCCCGTTTGCTTATAATCACACTGCCTAAAGTTCTTTTCAAGATGGAGGGATGGACATTTCTGGACACAAAGAGACAAGGGCCACTAAAAGGTCTTTACATTATTTCCTATCACAGGGATGCTAAGCAGATTTCATCTACCTGACTTCAGAGCTGGTGTGGCCCCCTGACTGGTAGGGGTGGACCCAAGTGGTTTGTCCATAGCTGCACATTATTACCATTTCTCATCTGTCCTTCCTGGGTTATATAAGTATAGGGATAGTGTCTCTACGTAACTTTTAACAAAGTGGTTACAAATTCACCTTGGACATTATTATTTTTCAATCCATAACTAACTTATTCTTTTTTTTTTTTTTTTTTTTTTTTTGCGGTAGCGGGCCTCTCCCGTTGCGGAGCACAGGCTCCGGACATGCAGGCTCAGCGGCCATGGCGCACGGGCCAAGTGCTCCACGGCATGTGGGGTCTTCCCGGACCGGGGCACGAACCCGTGTCCCCTGCATCAGCAGGCAGACTCTCAACCACTGCGCCACCAGGGAAGCCCCCTAACTTATTCTTTTTTATCAGCTGATATTCCATTTCCTTATGTAACCAATCCTCTGGTAATATTTAGATTGTTTCTAAACAATGCCGCAATGAATATCTTTGGGTAGAAGTCCTTTCCATAAGTGAAAGCCACACTATATTCCTAGTTGTGAAATCATTATACCAAAAGGTATATGCATTTTAAAGTTTAATAGATTGTACTTAATTGCCCCCCACGGTATACCAATCTGCATTGACATCAAAGCGTATGAGAGCATCCACTTCGTGGATTAAACACAGTTGACCCTTGAACAACTCGGAGGTTAGGGGCGCCAACTTCCACAAAGTCAAAATCCACATATAACTTTACAGTCGGCCCCCCATATAAGTGGTTCTGCATCCTGGGATTCAAAGAAATGTGGATCATGTAGAACTATAGTAGGTATTTAGTGGGAAAAAAATCTGGTATAAGTAGACAGCACAGTTCAAACCCTTGTGGTTCAAGGTAAATATACCTCTGTCTGACCGTCCCCACCCTCACCTCCAGAAATCCATACGCTGATTCCATGCTTCCAGGAAGCCTTTTGGTCAGTAATTCTGCCCCCTGGGCAGAAGAGGAATACAGTTGATAGAGGACATGCCTATTCCCTTCACTGGATACTTATGTGCTCTTCATTGTAAAATTAACAAATAGACATGGTATGGTTAACCTAAGTCTGTCTGCTTAACTCTGGCTTACGGACAAAAGCAAATTTCTAGAGCCACAAATCTATGCATGAGACCCCAAAATGCTGTGACAACATCAAGGCACTGGTCATCACAGGTGGGGCCTTATGCTTTCGATGATAAGTTTGTTGTTTTTTTTTAAGTCAGATATGACTCCAGTTGTCTTTTTTTTAAAAATCTTTATTTATTTATTTGGTTGCATCGGGTCTTAGTTGCAGCAGGCAGGCTCCTTAGTTGCAGCTCACCAGCTCCTTAGTTGTAGCATGCAAACTCTTAGTTGCAGCATGCATACAGGATCTAGTTCCCAGACCAGGGACTGAACCCGGACCCCCTACATTGGGAGCGCAAAGTCTTAACCACTGTGACACCAAGGAAGTCTCTTGATAATAAGTTTTAAAATTAACATTACTGGGGGTAGAGGGGGTAGAACATGTAGAACCTTGTAGATCACTGAAAGGACTTTGGCTTTTACTCTGTAGTGGGAAACTATTGAAGGATTGCCATCAGAGGAGGATCTTTAAGGGGAAAAAATGCAGTAGAATTATCCTTTTCTCCCTGTCCTCCAAAGGGGTTTTGTGAGAACTTGGTTAGTTGGTGTCACATTTAGAAGCCCTCTACTTATTTGTCCTTTCAAGTCAGAAAATAAATCAATCAATATTTTATATGCAGTATCATCTTTTAGATTTGGTGCTTACGTTATATGGCGTGGCTGTGGCTGGATCTGCTCTACATAAGCAGATAGGGACAATGCATCACCTTACAGGGAATTTCACCACTGTTCTGTTAGGATCAGCAAGGATCTGGTCTTCAGATATCAGCGGGACCACTTAGATTTGCGGTTGGATACTTTCTATGCTTTGTTCTCCTTGACTTCTGCACTCCAAAGAGGTAGTTAGGCTCTTTAAATGTCCTTGTCTTATGTCTTTTTTACAGGACTTGAAGAAAGAAACTTCTTGAAAATGGCTATTCCTGCCTTTTGTGAAGAGATTATGCTAGGAATCCAGGAGTGGGCATGGAGGACAATGGATCGGGAATAGATCCCGGAGGAGGTGGGCAACAGGCCGCAAACTTGGTAGTGTCCCCAGCAGGGGGCAGGCAAGCTAGACCCAGACAAAGGGATCTTAGCCTCTGCAGGGATTCCTGGTCCGCCACTCCCACTTCGCAGGGTGGCCAGACTTAACAGGGACCATGTGGCTTGGAAATGATTATATGAGTGGTGACTGATGGAATGGATATGACCTAGAAATCTGAGGTCCTCTGTTGTTTTCTAGATGCCCTGGAGCCCTCCAGTCTCTTGTGTGGAAGGTAAGGGAGCCCCAATAATGACTGAGATTGAATTTCTCACCAGTGTGGTGGGATGAAGACTCGATAATAATTAGATTGACTTAGAGAAAATAAAGAAAGGCAATACTTTGTTCATATCCTTTAGCAAGAACACTGCATAGGTGATATTGTGTATTTCTGATTGTATCACATCAGAAGATCCCCTTATTTTAATTCTGTTTACACAAGGGTCTAGCTGTGTCACCTTGAGCAAGTTACTTAAACACTCTATGATTCAAAATTCTCATTAATAAAATGGGGAAAATAATGGTACTACCTTATAGTTTTATAAAAATTAAATAAGTTAATATATACAAAGCACTCAAAATAATGTCTGTATGTAGTGTTTGTTGCTATTATTATTCTTTAGTTAAGTCATTATAATTCGTATTATAACCAAAACATTAATTTTTGGCTTGACACAAATAGCTGGTGGGAGCTCGTCATGGCTATAGAGATGAATGCCGATGGATCTGGAAATATTTCTTAAGTCAAAACCAAAGCTTTATATCTGCACAACTGTTACTATTCACAAGCTTCTTCCGCATGCATGATTTCATTTGGTTCTTTAAACAAAGCTTTGCAATGGGCAGATAAGGACTTCTGATTCCCATTTTATTTTTTATTATTTTTTATAAATTTATTATTTATTTTTGGCTGTGTTGGGTCTTCGTTGCCATGTGCGGGCTTTCTCTAGTTGCTGCGAGAGGGGTCTACTCTTCGTTTCAGTGCATGGGCTTCTCATTGCTGTGGCTTCTCTTGTTGTGGAGCATGGGCTCTAGGCGCAAAGGCTTCAGTAGTTGTGGCACGTGGGCTCAGTAGTTGCAGCCCGTGGGCTCTAGAGCACAGGGTCAGTAGTCGTGGCACATGGGCTTAGCTCTCCACGGCATGTGGGATCTTCCCGGCCCAGGGCTCAAACCCATGTCCCCTGCATCGGCAGGCGGATTCTTAACCACTGCGCCACCAGGGAAGCCCCAATTCCCATTTTAAAGAAGAGACATCTGAAACTCAGAGAGGTGTCTTTTTAAAAATCTGTCCAGAAGAATTAGTTTGTATTTTAAGAGTATTAGGGCACCTGTGAAAAGGCTTGACAGATGACATTTTACTACTATTTTACATTTACAATATACATATTATATCACTATTGTTGCGATTTATCACATATTATATATTACATATTACTTATTATTGTTGTTGTTATGAAGAAACAGCACTGCTTAGGTTGGTAGCTCCAGTCTGGCTTCAGGTCATTTAAAATCCAGTACAGAGAATTTAAAGGCAGCTTAACTCAATCTACAGTAACAAGTCTTATTTGCACCTGTCTTAGAGTGAAAAGGGAATGATATCTTGGTCATGCAAAGACACAATCTCTTTGAAATTTTGCTTAATCACTGTTGGCTTCTTTTGGTTTTGGGATGCACCTTATGGAGCACGCCTCTGATGAGCAGGCAGTCACTGAGAAGCAAAGTCCTCTTCCAGTCATTCTCACTTGCTGGTGAGCTAACAAAGGAACAATTATATTCTGTTTCTGGCTATGAAATAAAGAGAAAATTCCCATTTCTCACCAATCTGGACTATATATACACTTGAAATTTGAGGTATCTGGTAATCAAAATTGACAATAACAAGTAAAAATGCACCAGCAGCCTTTAACTTATGAAGAGGCTATTTTCTAATAGTTCATTTATCAGCCAGCTGTTTGGCACTAGGGCCAGAATTGCCTATTTCATCTACAAGAAATGCATAAGACAGTTAGACTACGCTACTGGGACTAATAACAGATGGAAGAAAAATTCCTACTATCCCATCCTCAACCCTGCGTATATTAATATCCATGACCACTGCTTGAGCAGGTATTATATATGTTGTAGAATATATGCTATTGAGCACTTACTATTTATTGCCCTAATAGTCCTAATCAAGCCTCGAGTTGTAAGTCTCTTGGGAATCTCCCAGATGCCCAATACCTTGTGAGTTATTTTAAACCTCTCCGATTTCCCTTGGGGAAATGCAGGCAGACAAGAATAAACCTTGTGGTATCTAATTGGAGGCACTGATGTATCTCACGATTTTGAATACATATACATATATTAGAAACTGAGATAGATATAAGTGTATATATGTGTATACATACTTACATTTCCCGGCTCTGTCCATTGAGAGGGACTAGAAGCAAGACACACTAGAAGCAATGAGCACACCTAGCACCCAGGTCTTCATTTCTACATTAACTAAACATCATTCTCCCTGAAAAGGAATCAATGCTCCGTGAGAAATGACTGATTCAGGGCCAGGGCAGAGAAACTACAAATGGGCCTGGAATGTCTTATTGTGCTGAAATGTAAGGAAGTGCTCAAAGAATTATGGGGGCATGTCATAGGACATAAAACCAGTACTGAGGGGCTCCCACGGTACAATATGTAATAATTTCTGCTATAAAAATAATTTTGATTCTTATAATCTATTGAATAAAATAGGAATCCTTGAGTCAGTTGTCACAAAAATAAATGAATAAACAAATGGAGAAAGTACATTTCTACCTTTCAGTAATACACCAACAAATAAATGTAGAAGGAATGACAAAATTAGAAAAACACCAATTGGCAACCACTGTAATAGTAATAAATGAATCATCAATAAATCCTAAAGAATCATCAATAAATCCTAAAGTTTATGGTTGAAAGCTGGATGAGAAACAGGATATTTATATAAAGTATCTCTTCACAAAAATAGTCATTGATTACTTATTAATAGTACAAAATACTTACTAATTAACTTTACAGTGGGAAAACATGGGAGACGTTAACTTAACCAAGTGATAAGAGTTAACATCACCAGTAGTGGAACAAACAGGCATGATGTGCCTTCTGATATGTTACACTGAGAAGAACACAGCATCACTTGTGTGTTTTTTTTTTTGCCAACAGTGCATAGCTTGAACATAATCACGAGGAATCATCGGGCAAACCCAAATTTCAGTGTGATCTACAAAGTAACCGAACTGTTCTTTTAAAATATGTGAAGGTCATGAAAGACAAACTGTTCCAGAATGAAAAGACTACAGAAGCATAACAATAAGTGCAATTTTGACCTTGGACTGGATCTCAGACCTTAAAGGACATTATTGGAACTAACAGTGAAATCTGAATGGGGTCTGTGGATAGATGGACATATAATATCTATGTTAATTTTGTTGGTTATGTGGTTATGTAGAAGAGCTTTTTTGTTTTTAGGAAATACACCCTGAGGAATTAAGAGGTAATAAAACTTCATGTCTGCAACTTATTCTTAAATCTCTCAGAAAAATACATATGCAACATAAAGATAAAAATAAGGCAAATATGATCAAATGTTAACAATTGGGGGAATCTGGGTAAAGGATATACGGGACTTCTTTGTAGTGTACTTGCAAATTTTCAGTAAGCTGAAATTATTTAAAAACAAAACGTTAAGACAATGTTCAAAAAATAAAACAAATCACCATGCCTACAAGAAAATTCTGCTGAGCTTTCAAGGAATAGACCATTTCCAATTTAATAAAAGCCTTCCGAAGAATACAAAAGGGGAACTTTCCTGGCGGTCCAGTGGTTAAGAATCTGCACTTCCACTGCAGGGGGCATGGGTTCAGTACCTGGTCAGGGAACTAAGATACCACAAGCCGAGAGGTGTGGCCAGAAACCAAACCAAAACAAAAAAACAAAAGGAAGAAACACTCCTCAATTCATTCTGGAAGAAGGGGAAATTACAGACCTATCTCATACATGAACATAGTTGAGAAAGCCTAAACAAAATATCAGTAAACTGAACCCAGCAATGTTCAGAAAAGATAATACACCTATACCAAATTCACTGTATTCCTGGAACACAAGTCTAATCTAGCATTAGAAGTTTTATAAATGCAATTGATTGCATTAATAGATTAAAGAAGAAAAACCCTATATTCTCAATCGTTGTTGAGAAAGCATTTGTGGAAAAAACCTTGGCAAACCAGGAAATAGTGAACTTTCTTTAGCCAGGTAAAGAGTATCTACAAAAAACCTACAATCAAAATAATTCTTAGTAATAAAACATTAGAAACTTTCTCCTTAAAAACCAGGAAAAAGAAAAAGATGCTCACTATTATCACTTCTATTCTACACCGTACTAGAGTTTTAGCCAGTGCATTAAGTAAGGGAAAGAGGGAAGAAGGAGGGAGGAAGGGAAGGTAGGAAGGAAGGAGGGAAGAAAGACAGGCAAACATTAGGGTCAGAAATGAAGAAACAAAATTGGTTTTATTCACAGATGATAAATATCTACACAGAAAACCCAAGATTATTCAGACAAATTAATAAATTTAGTAAGATGGCTGGATATAAAGCCAATATACACAAAATCCATTATATTTAGATTCACCAGCCACAAAGATAACTTAATTTCCAAAATACCATTAACAATAGCAAAATAAAGACCCTAGTAATGAGACAGGCTGGGACCTGGGGCCTTTTAGTGCCCTGCTTGCACCTGGACACACGTCTCCTCCAGCAGCAGAATACAAAGAAACTATAAGAGACTAAAAATAACTGCAGGGCTTCCCTGGTGGCACAGTGGTTGAGAATCTGCCTGCTAATGCAGGGGACACGGGTTCGAGCCCTGGTCCGGGAAGATCCCACACGCCGCGGAGCAACTAGGCCTGTGAGCCACAACTACTGAGCCTGCGCGTCTGGAGCCTGTGTTCCGCAACAAGAGAGGCCGCGATAGTGAGAGGCCCCCCGCTTGCCGCAACTAGAGAAAGCCCTCTCACAGAAACGAAGACCCAACACAGCAAAAATAAATAAATTAATTAATAAAAATATAACTGCAGGCATGTACAGTTGGGGCACATTATGAAAGAGATACACAAAGGCCAAAACTCAACTGCCACTTCTGAGGTGCAGGGAGCAAAAGCAAGGTACTACCACATGATCCCTGCACACAGCACCACCAAGAGGGGTGGGCAGACACCCTAAGCCGCCCCTCCCGCCCAACCCACAGGTCCGCCCCCAACCCTCGTTGCATTTAAAGGACCAGCTCCCCACCCCCGCCTCCCCCTCAGGGAACAAGCAAGGGCACCTGTTACTTGTTCTCTCTCCCACTCACTCCTGCTCCACCAGTCCCAATAAAGCCTTGCCTGAATTCCTCATCCGGCCTCTTATCAATTGCTATTGATTAAAGAGTCCAAGAACCCAGGTCTCGGACTTGGTAATAAATTTAGTAAAAGTATACAAGACATTAAAGAACACTTAAACGCACATATATCCATGTTCCTGAACGGGAAGATATTATCTTTGAAACGCGGCTCAAGAGCATAAACTCTGGATGCAGATTGCCTTTGGCTTTGCCACTTTGCAGCAGGCAAGTTACTTAAGCCCTCCTATCTCCGTAATAATAGCACTTACGTCATAAGGTTAAGAGGATTACATGTAGTAATGCATATGAGAGGTTTAGAATAGTACCTGTCACGTAGGAAAACTTCCAGAACACATGGTGAACTTGGGGTCGAAGCCAGGCGTTGTGGAGCAACCAAGTAAAAGCGTATGCCCTAACCAATGTGTACCCGCCTCTCAGTTCTTATGTTAGAAATACACTTCTATCTTAAGTCTCTCTTGTTTGGGGTTTTCCGTCCCTTACCCCTGAGCTTTATCGTAACTAATACACTGGCCAACTCAAGCGCCACGACCAAGCCCTGCTCTCTCCTCCATCTTCCACCAGAGCTGTTCTCCCAGCCTTTCAACAGCTGAGGGAGCCCACGTGACCCAGTTTGACCAATAGGCTGAAAGAGGAGTCCCCAGAGGGCTTCTGGGAAATTGCCCCTTCCCCCAAAGGGGAGAGCACCAGGGCAATAGGGCTTCTGGTGCTGCCGTCACTCGCTTCCTGTCCCCTTATAAGCAAACTCTGAAGTAAGGATTTGAGCATCAGTGGTTTATTTGGAAGATGTTCCCAGGAAACATTGGTAGGGAAGTGGGGAAGAGAGACCGGGAAGGTCAAGAAGCCAATAAAAGATGAGTTATCAAGGCAAGTCACCCAGTGTGGCTAACTGAGACATATTCCCCCTGGGGGGAGCAATGTAGAACATAACTTTAATGTGATCCCCCCTTCCAGGGGCGAAGGAGCAGGATTTACTCACCAACTCTCAACAACTCTTGCTTGAGTGCTGCTCAAGCAGGTTTTGGTGGCCAGAGAGAGACCTCAGCAGGGTGAGGGATGCTGGCAGTTGGAAGTGGGGTGCTGGGATGCTGGCAGTTGGAAGCTGGGCCAGCACCCCTGAAAATGGAACAGGCCATAGAAATATGGGGTGATCGCATCTGCTACACACACCTTGCTTGCCCTGTTGAAATGGTTGTGAGAGCCACTGCAGGCATCTTGCAGCCATGATGGGCAGGTAGATAGAACTCAAGAGATGTGGACCCAGAACTCTGGTATGGAAGAGTTTCTGAACCCAAAGAGCAAAGCCCTACCTCAGGACTATCTGTTGTATAAGGAAAAAAGAAACTCCTCTTTATTAAACCACTGCTTGTTGGATTAAATGCATTCTTAATAGTCGTACTGATTTTTCTTGATGTGTCACGCAGGGACACTTAGGTTAATCTCAGTGGGGTTAGGATTTTGGAAACCAGCCAGGAGACTTAATGATATTTCTGGTTTTTGCTTGAATGGAGGAAAAAAAAAAAGGAAAGCACTGTGGATGAGCAAGAGGTGGGGAGAGAAGGAAGAATATGAGATAATATCTTTAAAATATTATCCTGCCACAGTGGTTCATGATGGCTAGAGCTTAGCATGTGGAGGCCAGACCTGCATCTAGGTTAACACCCCAGGCCCAGCTCTCACCTCAGTGTGTAGTCCGCTTGTCCCTTGCAGTTCTTTGTCCCACTCTCAGGTAGAGACCTGAGAACTGACTAAGAACATCAAGAATTCAAAACAATTCTGAAAAAGTCTGAGAACAACCTAAGTATGTAATTTGTTTCCCTGACCATACATGTTGGGTTTAAACTGATGTGGAGAAAAATCTGACCAGATATTGGAGTGTGGAAAGAGACTACTTAAAGTCACAAGGAAAGAGTGATACTTTCTGGGGAGAAATTACGCAGCCTACCGTTCTTCCTTATGCTATCTTGGCCTCTTGTGTTTCTCTGTCAGGATTAACCTTATGGTTGCCTGCATTCGGTGCCTGAGCTTCCTCTTTTAAAAGCTGCTCCTTCATGGGCTTCCCTGGTGGCGCAGTGGTTGAGAGTCCACCTGCCAATGAAGGGGACGCGGGTTCGTGCCCCGGTCCGGGAAGATCCCACATGCGTGGAGTGGCTGGGCCCGTGAGCCGCGTCCGGAACCTGTGCTCTGCAATGAGAGAGGTCACAACAGTGAGAGGTCCGCGTACCACAAAAAAAAAACAAAAACAAAAACAAAAAAACTGCTCCTTCAGTGACTGGTAGAAATTAACCTCAGCCTTAACAGGATCCTATTCCCTTGCTTCTTGTGGTTATGTCCCACAGTACTGTGTCCATATGGCCACCGTGTTCAGCCGAGGCTGGCAGATTTATAACTGCCTTCTACCCTTCTAGATACTATCTTCAGTGTACTGTTCTGTCTTGAACATTTTCTTTTCATGTTTTTTTTTTCCAAACTTATCACCTTTCCAGAATCTTAAGGGAAGGGTAATGACAACATGTCAGAACTTTAGCTAGATCTACTCATATGTTACTGTCCCTACCACCCTGACAAGGTGTTGTTCTACCCATTGTGAGATCATTGATGGAGACATTTTTCAAGGTGTCCCAGAGGGATTGAAAGAAGGGGGTGCCTTTGAGATGTGATGTGATGGAAAAATTCCCTGGATGGAAGGTATGTGAGTCCTCCAAGAAGGACTATCAAAAGTTTGTTCTTCCTGGTACAAAAAACTGGAGGCCCTCCTGCAAGGGTGCCCCAGCCCAAAATCTTTACATGAGTTTATATTTGGGTCCTAGACCCTCTTCCAGACTTCAGGCTGGGTAGTTTGTCTTAACTACACACAATGCCTCTTTCTGAACCCTGCCTGGAAGGACTGGGTAGCTGCATTTCATTTTCTGGCAGGTCCAGGGCCCTGGGAGGCCTATGGGCTTGGTGGTACCTTTAGAAGTCTGACCTCTGACAAATGACCTCTGGGTTTTACCGAAGATCCTTTCCTCCTGCCAGGCATGAAAGAGGCAGAGCCTGGGCTCTAAAACTGTGGATGACTTGATGGTAACTAGCATAGGTTGTTATCTGATGACCCAAGGCCTCCTTGGTCCCTTGGCGCTGTGTAAGACCCCAAGACATTTGCCCAACCACAGCAGAGGTAGCCCCAAGAATAACCAAGATTGAATTTCTCACAGGTCAAGTGAAATGGGGAACCGGAGCCAGGTGGTTGATATAAAGAAAGTCAAGATGTTTCTTGCACACCTGAATTTATAGAGTGACATTAATATGGGTTACTTATAAACAAAGAAATTAAAGCTCAGAGAGTTTAAATAACACATCCCAGACTACACAGCTAATAAGCAGCAGAGTTAAAATTGAATGTACTTTTCCTTCTACAATCCAGGCTTTTCCCATTCTAACTTGCTACCTCTCAGGCATTATGAGAATGGCATTCTTTTCTGAAATTACTGCCAACGAAACCACTTGTAGTTAATCAAGACTGTCAATTTTGCTTTCTGAATGTTTCTCAAGACCTTTCATGTTCTCCATATTCATTGCCAACACCCTAGGCCATCATCTCCTACCTACACATTTGTAATAGCTTCCTAACTAGTCGCCTTGTATTCACTCTTCTCCATCCCACTCCCTTCGGCATTTCCACACAATCCAGAGTGATCTTCTTCCAAAAGAAAGCTGATCATATTCCTGTCCTATGTAAAATGCTTCACCGGCTTCATGATGTTTTAGAAGTTAGCCCCAAATCTCTAACTTGGCAATTATCTATCCTATAACCACCTTAGCAGCTTCATCTCCTGCTGTCATCCCCCAGCTCTGTGCTTCAGCCACAGGACCTTTGCACATGCTGTTCCAAATGCCTCAAACACTCTCCTGTGTTCTTTCCCCATCCTTCCAGATCTTGTGGATTCTTTGCTTGATTCCCCCAGGTCAGGTCTTTTGGGTTTTACTTTCATAACATTCAATACTTTTTCTTCATAGCACTTAATACAGATGATACTTAATTATTAACTTTTTGGTTATTAGATTAACATCTGTCTCTCTTATTAGACTGTTAGCTCCATGAGGAGAGGGACAATATCTAGTGAACCAACTAGCTTGTGGACTGACACCTAGTGGGTGCTCAATAAATACATATTGAATGAATGAATAAACTTTAAGAAGATAAATATAAACCAAAGCAGGGGCAAAGGAAAGGGTGGCAATCATCTATGATTCTGAGTTTACTTTGATGGCCTTTCTTACACAGAGGGAATTGTGGAGAACAGAAATTTCAATATTTTTTTAAAAATAAGTAGGTATGGAGGTGATGTTTTCTAACTAGGGCATTGATATACAGCTGAAGTATATTAATTTCTGTACAGGAAAAATACTCCAGAACAGCCTGTGACTGGCTTCATCTGGTCCACACTAATTTCTAGGAAAAGTGAATCACAGTGAAACTGAAGAAAGAGAAATATTCCAAATAAGGCACTGGAAAAGGACAGACTGTGATTAGCTTTGTCTCAATGCTGCCTCACGCAATTCAATGCTACTTGTACTGATTACAAAAGGAACTGAACATTTCTATTGTTAATTCCATTTTCTCTCAACTGGAAACTGAAATAGGCTTTCTAGATAGTAACACTTAAAAAAATTCCAGAACCAAGCTGTAATCTTTTTAGGGCTTGACCAAGGTGTAACGTGAGTTAGAAGAGACCTCTTTAAATAACTCATATCTTTGGCTTGATGAAAAGATATGGGCTGTTTGTTTTCTTCTCAGAAAACTTGTGGGTTTTTTTTTCAAGGTTCCCTTTGCTTTGTGAAATAGATATTACAGGAAAAATTCACAAACGCTTTCTCTATTCTCCACACAATTCTGTTATTTAATTGGAAATGTATTTCTAAGGAAAGAAAGGTTACCTTTATGTGTTAAAAATGCACCTAGAATTTGTTTTAATCAGATGTGGTAAGACCACAGACGTGGACGTGATTGTCATGAAGGAAGATGTTTATTCTCCCTAAACCCTAGATACAGGAGGCATACCACGCCGTCCACTCAGGGCCACATGGGGAAGGACCAGGGACAGGCAGGAGGCACAAGAGTGGGAGAGGGCAGAGCATGGCCTAGAGCCTTATCAAGATTCTTTCTTTCGGAAAGGAATGGCCAGGCAGAGTAGGTACACTGAAGAGATTTAGGACTGGATGGTTTGAATAATTTCAGCAGGTTCTGGGCTCTTTGGGTGGTCCCTAATTGCCAGCACCTGGCCTTGGGGCATTTTAGGGCAGGGAGAATACTGGCTTGATGTGTGACAGTTTGATAAGGAGAGGGTTGCGGTGAGAGCGCTGGATTGTCTGGATTGGTTGGTTCGTTTGTATATCAAAAGCGTACTTGCAGGGGAGTCTTTTGTTTTTTCTAGGAGTTGGCTGGCCCTGGGGATGGGGTGGGGAACAGTCTCTCCAGGATCAAGACCCCAAATACCAGAGCATCAAATATAGAGAAAACAAGTCAATACACCTTAGGATAAGCTGACTGAGGCTTTCTCAGCGGGTTTGTTTAGGTTTTTTTTTCAGAGCGTTCCTTTTAGCTCGCTTCCTTTTTCCTTTCCTTTCGTTCCCTCATCTCCTCCCTGTTCCATCCTAGTGACTATTTATTGAGGGCCTACTGTCTGTGTGTCAGGCACTGTGTCTGGAGCTACAGATGTCTGCAGGCACAGTTCTTGCCCTCAGGAAACTCATAGTCTTGTGGGGAGGGTGGACATCAGCCTTGTGGTGGGGTTGGAACTTCAAGAATCTTTTCAGACTTGCTTTCAAAAAGTTTTTCTCCCTCTTTGCTGGTGTTGTCATATCTACCTCTAACATTCCCTGTCCACTTCTGCTTTCTGGGCTACCTGATAGTGAAGAATTGCAGTAAATAAAAGGAAAAGAGGTCTGGCTGACTTTTAAGGGTCTCCTACCTGTGAGATGTTGGGCCTTAGGAATGGGGCTTGTACCTTCTTTGTAATAATCGTGGAGTTTTGTTGCAAGCAATTGTTCTGGCCAGAATTCTCTAGTGAGTGGAGGTATTATTTTCTGTTTCATCTCATCTGGAAAATGTGTAACACTATTCCCCAAGGATGTCAAACAAATGAGCTATGGCAGAGGCAAAGTAACGCATAACAGGGAATACCTGTATTTCCCCCATTTGACATTTATGTACTTTGACCACTCCCTTGGCAGGGGCATTGAAGGATAAAGTAAGATGGTGCATAAGAATGCCTGGCACATGGGACACCAATTCATGGCAACTGTTTTCAGAGCCAGTGCATTTTCTCAGCAACACCTGATCTCACTGTGGGTCAGAGCTGTGGCTGCTTCAAGAGCCCTGATTTTGTTTGTTTGTGGGTAGGAAATTCCCTTCATCTATGTGTATCTCAAATTTTGATTTCACTCTTGCATGATCACTTAGCTGGATAAAAAGTTCTAGGTTGTCAGTTGTTTTTGCTAAGCATTTCTGATATCTTGCTACCGCTGAGAATTCTATGGCCAGTGTAAATAATTTTTATAATCTGCTTTTTCTCTCTGGTAGTTTCATGGATACCCGTTTATCCCTGATGTTCTAGAATAGCACTTTTATTGCTCTAAGTGTAGTTTTATTCTTATTTTTCCTTCTTGGATTTTAGAGTGAATTTTCTATGTGAAGAATCATGCCTTTTAACAATTCTGGATAATTCTCAACTGTCATCACCTTAAACATCACTTCACTACCATTTAATCCAGTGTCTTCTTTTTGAGCACTACTTGTATGTATTTTGGATTCTCTCAATGTTATTATCCACATCTCTTAACTGTCTCTGTGATACATTCTGGGAAAATGCTGCAGTTATGTTTTCCAGTTTAATAATTCTTTCTTCACCTGTGTCCAGCCTAGAGTTTATCTCATGCATTAACTTCTAAATTTCATTGACTACAGTTTTCCTCAGAGTTTTAGTTGGCAATTTTTTGTTTTGTTTTGTTTTGTCTTTTGTGGTACGCGGGCCTCTCACCGCTGTGGCCCCTCCCGCCGCGGAGCACAGGCTCCGGACGTGCAGACCCAGCGGCCATGGCTCACGGGCCCAGCCTCTCTGCGGCATGTGGGACCCTCCCGGACCGGGGCACGGACTCGCGTCCCCCGCATCGGCAGGCGGACCCTCAACCACTGCGCCACCAGGGAAGCCCCTAGTTGGCAATTTTTTATATCCAATTATTCTTGTTTTTCTTCTGCCTATTATGGATTTATAATTTCTTTTTTCTTTAATGGAATTGCTCATTTATTTGTCTCTTTTAACATCCTTAGAACATTCAGTGTTTTTTTTTTTTTTTTCCAAGGCAGCTTCATCAAATTCCATGGCACAGAAATAACATAAAAGGACCATGAGACTTTGGACAATGGGCATCTCAGTGAGAACCAGTGGAGACTAGAGATCTGAAACTTCCTCAGATGTTTAGCTCTGAGTAAAATCTCTGGCTCCTTTTTTAGCGGGGTGCGGAAGCAGGAATTGGATTGCGGGGGAAGGCATTAAGAGGACTTTAGTAACGCCTAAGATTGACTTTCCCACTAATCCAGTGCAGTAGGGTTTAGAGTCTGATTTATTTTCATAAACAAAATAGAGAAATGGGTCATATGCTGAAAAAATGAGATTATGGTTACCACTTTGTACTTACTATATGTGCCTTCTCTAAGAAAACAAAAATGAAAGGGTAATTTACACACCTTTTATAACCTGCCATTTTCCACTGCTTCTTTCCATCCTTACATATTTTCTCTTGCTTTTGTTAACTTTTTAAAATTGAAATATAGTTGACTTACAATGTTGTGTTAGTTTCTGGTGTATAGCAAAGCAATTCAGATATATATATTCTTTTTCAGATTCTTTTCCATTATAGGTTATTACAAGATATTGAATATAGTTCTTTGTGCTATACAGTAGGTCCTTGATGTTTATCTATTTTATATATAGTAGTTTGTATCTGCTAATCCCAAACTCCTAATTTACCCCTCCCCCCCCTTTCCCCTTTGGTAACCATAAGTTTGTTTCCTATGTCTGTGAGTCTGTTTCTGTTTTGTAAAAAAGCTTTTTTGTACCGTTTGTTTAGATTTCACATATACTGATATCATATGGTATTTGTCTTTCTCTGCCTGACTTACTTCACTTAGTATGGTAATCTCTAGGTCCATATGTTCATTTTATTCTTTTATTTTGTTCATTGTTCAGATCAGTTGCTCCTTTATTTCTCGCATTTTGTCTTAATCCACTGTCTTTGTTTCGTTAATGAACTACTTGTGGGCACCCTAATTTTGTCCTGTGGAGGGAAGCTGGAGAGTGTGCTCCTTCAGGCCTGTCTGTTGCCATGGAGACAGAGACCAGCTGCTGCTGGGAGGCTTGTAAAGTAGAGCCAGTGCCAGCCAGCGTAGGAAGGGAAACCATAGCTGGCAGGAAACCATTCTGAGGTTGTCAGGTTGTCTGAGTCCCTGAAATGCTCCTCAAAGCTGCCTTGCCTTGAGGAAAGAGCTAAATGTCTTCTCCTGCGCAGTGACATAGCAATAGGTGGACTTGATTGGGGTGGTCTGTCTCATGCACTGGAGAGCAATGTGGGAGAACATCTGGGCAAGGTCAGGGTTAAAGTTCACACGAGAGGAAAGAGACAAAGTTTCTCTCCCAATTTGCCTCCATCACAGCAACCAAGGGGAAATTCCTTGAAGTAGATTTATGGGCAGTGGACAGTAATATGGAATTGTTGGAGCAGGAGAGGAAGAATATGATGATATGCATAATGTTCATATTCTAAGGTAAGTCAAGGAAAATTTAAACATAAAAATCTTTGTCTGCCCCTTGGCCTCCTCTCCCTGCTCTACTGTGCATTGTGTATCTGCATTATGCATCTACCAGACCTACCCACCGGCAGAAATGCCTGCTCAACCATAAAGAACAACATTCTCCTAGCACCAACAAGACAACTCCTTAAAGATAACATTCCTTCTTGATTTCGTAAGGAGTCACAGTGACCCACCTCTGTGTACCTGCAGATCCTGATGGTGAAAACTATGTCATTTAATATACAGCCCTCTGTCTCAAAAACCTATATAACAGTGCTTTGACCTCTAATGGGCAGAACAGTTCTCTGAGCTTTCTGAGAGGCTGTTCGTGGGTTATAATCCTCAATTTGGCATGAGTAAAATTTTTCATTTCTTTCTTAGATTGACTGATTAATTTTTCATCAACAATAGTCAAGAGTGATTATTTTTATTCACATTAATCTATATGTCTACATACTATTGAAAAAAGATTATGATGTAAAATGAGAAATCAAAATCCAAATTATTTGTTTAAAATTTTTGCTCCCATCCCGTTATTAGTTGTTTGACGATAAAACCAACTTTTGTACAGTATGCGTATGTACCATGACAGTGTTTCTCAAGAAGGCAGGACAATCATGTAAATTTAAAGATAGAGTTTTGGATAGTATAGTATCAGTTAATTATAACTTCTGAACACCAAGTTCAGGCAGCTTCCATTTTTATCGTCTGTGGATTTTGCAGTTTTCCCAGGAGGTGGACGAAGGACTCAGTGTCTTTTTATTGACTCTGGAGTCAGAGGCAGGGCACAAAGCTGGCTTTCCCTAAAGGTCTAACTAAGGACACTTTACCTGGAGATGGAAGAGATTCAACAAGAGGATTACGTTATAATAAGAGCATTATAATGCTGTCAGAATCTTGGTTCCCTGTACACAGATGCCGAAATGAGATATGGAGACAGAGTTTTGGAGGAAAAAACGGTGGCCTCATTCTTTGCCAGGCAAAGAGGGGAACACAGCAGGCTGCCACGTCAAGAACTGTGCTCCCCTCCCTGGGGAATAGGGAGAGGTCTTATAGTCAGGGCTTGTGGTCAGGGGTATGGGATAAGGATCAAGGCAGTAACAGTCCTGCATTCTTCTTTCTTCTGCAGAGTTTCAAAAGGGTGGAGTTGCTAACAAGATTAGGGTGTGTGCAGGGTCTCAGGTGGTCTCCTAATCTTTTTTTAAAAAATTAATTAATTAGTTAATTTTGGCTGCATTGGGTCTTCGTTGCTGTGCCCGGGCTTTCTCTAGTTGCAGCGAGCGGTGGCTACTCTTCCATGCAGTGTGCGGACTTCTCATTGTGGTGGCTTCTCTTGCTGCGGAGCACGGGCTCTAGGGGCGCGGGCTTCAGTAGTTGTGGCACACAGGCTTAGTTGCTCCACGGTCTGTGGGATCTTCCCGGACCAGGGGACTAGGGCTCGAACCCATGTCTCCTGCATTGGCAGGTGGATTCTTTGCGGTACGTGGGCCTCTCACTGTTGTGGCCTCTCCCGTTGCGGAGCACAGGCTCCGGATGCGCAGGCTCAGCGGCCATGGCTCACGGGCCCAGCCGCTCCGCAGCATGTGGGATCTTCCCAGACTGGGGCATGAACCCGTATCCCCTGCATCGGCAGGCAGACTCTCAACCACTGCTCCACCAGGGAAGCCCTGGCAGGTGGATTCTTAAGCACTGTGTCACCGGAGAAGTCCCAGTCTCCTAATCTTGATGAGCTTCTCTGGTCCCTTTGATCTTGTCTCAGGTGGTTTCCTGGCTGCTCCTCCCTTGATTTGCAACTGTTGAATCTGCCCTTTGGACCTCAGGGAAGATCATGGAGGCTGGAGTCTTGCCTAAAAGAAATGGGGGACAAAAAAGCCTCCATGCCTGGGAGCCCCATAGGGCCCCACTTGGTTTCAATAATAATAAATAAAATTTATTGAGCACTTACAATGTATCTAGCACAGTTCAGGAGCTTTACCGGATTATTTCACTCAACCCTCACAACAACCCTATGAGGGTGCTTGTATTATCATCATTATTATCATCTCCCCTTTATTATCATCTATTATTATTATTATTATCTCCCCTTTTCAGATGGTAAAATGAGGTCCACAAAGTTATTTTCCCAGGATCACATAGTGAGAGGTAGTAAAGCTGGGGTTTGAATCAGTTAACCTGACCCTAGGAGCTACTGCAGAGGCAGGATTGGGGCAGGTAAGGGAATTTCTTCTTAAAAGCAATTTTATGGTGGTTTTATTAGCATTCAGGATATCTTAAGCACAAGAGAGTCCCAGTTTTTTACCTGCCCACTGATAGTATAACAAAAAGTCACAACCCCAAAAAATTGGTGGTCACTTAGCTCAGTCCCCTGGATTCAGGTTGCACAGTACAATTCTTAAACTAGAAATACCACCTAGCAGCTAACCTGATGGAGTGGATTAAAATCCATTGCGTCATTCTATTCTGAATCCTTTTCATATTCTTCCTTTCTTTTAGGGCCATAATTCTAACAGATATTTAAATGACCTCCTATAGATTCTCTAAAAGTTTTTTTTTTTTTTTTTTTTTGCTGCTCTGCCCACATTTGTAAGGGTGTGCTCTTGATGATACTAATCCAGAAAGATTTTAATTTTGCAGAAGCTCTTAGGATCTTAGATACATATTGCATTTTGTTTTCCAGTCAATGCTTTTCTTTGTGGAGCATAGGGAAAAGAATTTGAAAAATACACTTTAATTCGATTTTCAGAAGTGATCATGTTTACAGTCACTTGTGTGTTATAACTGGGGTGCAATTTTAGGAAGTTAAATACAGGTGATTCAAGATTCAGCGATGCAATGTCAGGATCCAAGATATTAAGACACAACATTGTAGATTTAGAAGTTTTGTTATGTTAAGCCAGTTTGGGTATGGAGGATAGACGTGTATATTTTCAGGTGGGCCTGTAATGGCACTGAATGATCATCAGAGCTGGCTGTGTCTAATGGGAAAATTCATGCTTAAATAATGAAATGTTGGGCTCCTGTTTAAAAAAGAGACAATAGGCCCCAAATGGAGTCACTTATGCTAAGCACTTATGCTGAGACATCACCAAGTGGGAACTTAGTACCTAACTTAATAGTAGTTTCAGCCTCTCCCAGTAAAGGAACGCAGTCAATCTGCAATTACCTGGTCAGCACTGGCGAGGTGAATCTCCTTGATAGACCCCTGTCTCTTCCTAGAGAAAAGACATGACCTTGCCATGACCAATCTGCTTTTTGCTGTGATAAGTTCCTTGTCTTGCCTCCTTATGTCTGAAAAGACTTTCATTTTGTACAGCTCCTTAGAGCTCCCTCCTATCTGCTGGATTGGATGCTGCCCAATCATGAATCACTGAATAAAGCCAATAAAATCTTTAAAATGTACTCAGTGGAATTTTATTGTTTTTAAAAACTACGTTTATTATTCTGCCATGTAGTCACCCATTAGCGGTTTAAGTGATTATTGCGGTTTTCCATGCAAACAGGTGGGTCAGATGCAGCCCAAGGTGCCACCTGGAAAATGTTTTACTGATTCAGGCTCCTTGGCAGACCTCATTTCTTTCCCCCCAAAGTTTCCTTGTGAAAAATTTCAAACATACAGAAAAGTTGAAAGAAATTTTCAGTAAACACCCATATGCCCAGCACCTACGTTCTATCATTGACAGTCTACCGTTATCTACCATCCCTCTTCCCCATTCATCAATCCTCCCCTTAACTAAGGGGGCGGGGCGGAGTTAGCAAGCTCAAGGTGGCTTTCCAGTGGCGATTCCAAGGGCGCGACTTGCACCCCTTCAGACTCAGCTTGGGGCCAAACACGGGTGCCTCCTCCGCAGCCCCATTTCGCGGACGCGGGAGGGGGAAGGGGGCTCCGAGCGCGCTGCGCATCCCGGCGGCCGCTCGGCTCTCCCTAGCCCCTGGGCCCGAGGGGCCGCCTCCAGGTCCGCGGCAGGGGGCGGGGCGGGCCGGCGCCGGGCAGCACCTGGGCTGGGCGGTGCGGTGGCCGGGGAAGCGGGAGGCGGGCGCGGAGCGCGGGCGCGGGGCCGCTACGTGCGCTGGGAGCGCGGGGCTGCGCTCGTGTGCGCTCGTCGCCGCCTCCGACGCGCCTTTGAGTCAGCAAGTCCGCAGCCCGCCTGCCCGCCGGCCCTGCTGTGCCAGGCTCTGCCCGGAGGTGCAGCCCGTAAGTGACAGGAGACCTGCTGGGTAGGCCTCCCCCGCGCCGCCGCGGGGAGGACCGCGGCTGGGAGCGAGCCGGGCGCCCTTTCCTTTCCTTTCCCGAGGCGTGGGGGCCCTTCCTGCTGCGCCCAGGAGCCACTCCCTGCGGGCTGGGAAGAGGTTTGGGTCTCCTGGGATTGGAGCCGGGCGCTGCCTTCTTTCCTGCTGGGGAGGAGAAACTGGTCAGCCTGTTTGCCAGGGGAGGGCAAGGATCGGATCGATCCGGCTAAAAAGACACCCCGGGGAGAGGGTGGAGCAGAGGTGGAATCCTGGATGCCAGGAAAAGTGCTGAGGCACCTTACACCAGGCCGGGTTGTGGGTGGGTCTTTTTTAATTCACGAAAGGGTAGCTTTGAGTTTAGAAATTGGGAGGGGTAGGCAGGGGGTTTTCGTGGGATTGTGGGATTGCGGGAAAAGGCCCGAGAGAAAATCCACGTTGACTGATTACTAGGTCTGGTGCCACGGGAAAGCAACAGCCTGTTTTTCAGTTCTGATGCATCATACTTCTTTTTTTTTAAATTTAATTTAATTAATTTTTATACAGCAGATTCTTGTTCGTTATCTATTTTATACATACTACTGTATATATGTCAATCAAAATCTTCCAATTCATCCCACGACCCCACTCCGCCGCTTTCCCCCCTTGGTGCCCATACGTTTGTTCTCTGATGCATTATACTTCTGTAAGATGGTCTGCGGGTGATTGAGGGGAATGGTCACGAGGACGTAGAGCCACATGTCCTGCTCGAAAGGAAGGGCTTCTATTTCTGCAAGGCACGTTTACGTGTAAGAATAATGGAATTAGAAATTTAGAGCAGGAAGGAGGCTTTCATGTGATCTCCTTCAAACCTTTCATTTGAGGGATGGGAAACTAAGGCCCCAGGGAGGAGAGTCGTTCAGCAGGGTGGGAGAAGAAACAGGCCTAGATTCTGGCGGACTTCTGACTCCAGCGTTCTCCCCACCCCTAGGGGCCTGGGGTGGGTGTAGGCTTGGAATACATAAACAACCTCTTCTCCCCTGGGAGTGGGCTGGGTGAGTGAAGCCACTGGGGAGAACTGGCTGCTCCATCCTTGGACCAAACTCAGCTGGGGTGCCTCAGTCTGAGAATGGAGGTGAGTGAGGTGCTTCTCCTGCTTCTACCATCCCTTCCAGTGATACCTAGTCCTAAAGCCTTTTTTTTTTTTTTTTAAGGCATGGGAGATTTAAGGTTGCCTAATGGGACTGTTTTGAATAAAGATACAAAATAAAATACATCCAGAAGTAAATATATATAAGATGTGAAGTAAGTTGATTAGCACTGAACTGTATTTCACTGGATCACCCTGTTTCGCCTGCCGGTCTATTTCATTTTCATTTCCGAGGTGACTGTTTCACTAGGGAGGAAATTGGTGTTGAGAGTGGGGACTTCTTGCTCAGGTGACACTGCTCCTCACCAGATGTCTCTTGACTGACTGGCATTCTGCTTCTCTCCCCACCATCCTGGGCTGTGGTAACTTCCTCTTATTTTACTTAGGGGAAGGCCTCCCGGATCTTGGTATCCAAAACGTAGAAATAAACACCTTCATTCTTTCCCACATAAAAGTTTGTTGTTTAAAGACTAACGTGTTCTACTGCAGCATTTCTACTTGATTTTGGAGCATTCTTTTTTCTTTTTTTTAACATCTTTATTGGAGTATAATTGCTTTACAATGGTGTGTTAGTTTCTGCTTTATAACAAAGTGAATCAGCTATACATATGCATATATCCCCATATCTCCTCCCTCTTGCGTCTCCCTCCCACCCTCCCTTGGAACATTCTTAATAATAGCTTTTCTCAGCCTTAGGGTCTCTACTTTCATTTTAGAGGGCTTAGTTTGTTAGTTCAGCTATTATGGGAAATGGCTTCCTTTTCCTCTTTTGGTGTCAGGGCTGTGGTTTAAGAACCACTTGCGACGGGTTTAGAATTGACTGAGACCAGGGTCCAGCCTTTGCAGTCTTCCATTTCTAAGAGTGGCAAAGGAGGGCTTTTGGCCAAAGTCATGGTTGACCTCCATGGAGAATAGCCCGCATTTTGAACTGCTATCACCGTCTTTTTTTTTTTTTTTCCTCTTAGAATCTAGTAGGTATGAATCAGCTTTTATGTTCTCTAAGCCCTGTTCAAACTAAGAGGTTATATGTGGTAGTGGTTACAACTTCTGGTTTCAGACTCATTAGTGTTGAAATCTGGGATTATCATTTGCTAACTGAGGTACTGTCAGCAGGGCACTTCACTCTCAAAGTCTGATTTATCCTTTATTCAGAGATAAAAAAAAGGAACTGATAATCCTTGCCTCCCAGAACTGTTCATAACATTAGTTGACATTTAATGAGCACTGATTATGTGCTAGGCATTGTGAAAAGAGTTTTTATGTGGCAGGCTCATTAATTCTTACAACAAACTTCTTTTTTTTTTGAATGTTTAAAATTTATTTAATGTTTTATACAGCAGGCTCTTATTAGTTATCTATTTTATACATATTAGTGTATACATGTCAATCCCAATCTCCCAATTCATCCCTCCCACCACCACGCCGCTCTCCCCGCTTGGTGTCCATACATTTGAATCCTTACAACAAACTTCTGAAGCAGATTCTGTTTGCATCTGGGAGAAAATGAGTTATCAAGATATCTATGGCTTTCCTAAACTCTTCAGCTCACAATCTTAACCACCCAGCAAATGTGTCCCAGATTTCTATAATATGGAATAGTTATTTAGGGCTTAGTGTGTGCCAGGCCTGGTTTCAAATACCATATGTATATTAACAATCCTTCAGATAGGTATTGTTTTAATCCTCGCCTCCTTTTTTCTTTTCTTTCCTTTTTTTTTTTTTTTTTAAATAACAGAAGGAACAGGCACAGAGCCTAAGTCAATTAGTAAATGGTGGAGCCATGATTTGAATGAGGCAGACTGGCTCTGGAATGGGTACTCTCCCTCAGCCACTTCTCTGTGAATGTAGGTAAAGGGCTTAGCCAGACCTCAATCAAGGGCAGCTCTTAATTGGCATTTTCATTTATTTTTCTCTAAGTAACCACTTCCTCCTCCCAGTCTCTGGGGAGGAGATGCTTTTAGTTCTGGAAATGATTCAACTTCACTTAAGGTTTTGTGATTCTGCATACATTTCTGTTGTATTCTCTGTTATTTTTTAAAAGCTTATGGTAGGTCTCAGTGATCTTGACCCTGGGAATACAGAGATAGGCTTTAGGGAGTCTGTGAACTCCCTGAAAATGTATGATTTCATACTCTTGTGCAAGAGTATATTATTCTGGGGGTGAGAATGTACAACTTACTTTAGATTCTTAAAGTGTCACCCATGGTAGAAAGAAAGGTTAGTAATGACTATTCTAGTCCAATAATCTTGTTTTACAAATGAGGCAGCCGAGGCCCAGTGGAGAGGCAGTATAGTTTAATCTGAACTATGCAGCTAATTAGAAGTAGAAAGGGGACTAAAACTCAGGTCTCCTGACTTCCAGTCTCATATTATTTCCATCACACCCCAATACCTCCTTTTGGAATGAGTGGTGCCAGGTGAATAAATTATGAAATGCCAACAGACGCCCGACTCTCCCACTAGGCTTCCCCACTGTGGGAGAGACCAGCAAAGCTTCCTGGAAGCTCTATCAAAATATATCATCCTTGGCATGCCATCTTGTTAGCTGAACCACTCTACAGTGATTTAGGATGGGAATCTACAATGCTGAGAAATACAAGCCAAGAGGATAAAATTTGGGGAAAAGACTTGGAAAGAGTGAGAACATGCATTGGTTGAGGCACAAGGAGGCTGTTTAGGCCTCTTGGTAGAATTGTAGTATTGGAAAGTTTTTGCTGAGAGATTTGTAAATTCAAGCAAAATTCCAGTAAGTCTGAGATTAAGGGTAGGGTGTGAATCACCGGGAAGCCAGCCCACCTCTTAGCCAAAGCTTGATGCCCCTGTGACTAAATAGGACTAATATTTAGTCTTATTAGAAAGGTTTAGTCCTAAACCTCATTAATATCAGGTAAGTGTGGATTAAAAGCAACCATGGTGGGACTTCCCTGGTGACGCAGAAGTTAAGACTCCACACTTCCAGTGCAAGGGCCTGGGTTCAATCCCTGGTTAGGGAACTAGATCCTGCATGCCACAACTAAAGATCCACACATGGCAATGAAGATCCCATGTGCCGCAACTAAGATCTGGCTCAGCCAAATAAATTTTTAAAATTTTTTAAAAAAAGAAAGAAGAAAGCAACCATGGTGAGGGCATGGGAAAATAGATTGTCACCATATACTTCTCTGGGGAGTGTAAATTGGTACAACTTTTTGGAAAGGCACTTTGGCAGTATTTATAACATTTAAAACTTTGCATACTTTCTGATGTATCAGTTCCCCTTCTAGGACTTTATCCCTCAGAAATACTTGCCTCCTTGAACAAAGGAGGAAATCGCTATAAATGAGCTGATATGGAGAATGTCTATTATATATTAAGTAATGAAAGCAAAGTACAGAGCAGTAGGTATATTATGATCTCATTTTTTGGGGGAAAAAATAGTCTGTAAGGATATGCCCCTAATCTGTAGACAGTGATTATGTTTGGGCAGTGGAATTGAAAGGGGTTGGTAGTATGGAGGATTTCATTAGTAGGTTCCTATTTTTAAAAATCTTCTAAATTTTGAATTGATTTTAACCTTACAGAACAATGACCAAAAGTAATAAATCTTTTACTTTTAAAAATAATGAGTATATAGTACTGAAAATAAAAAAATAATTCTTAAGAATGCTTCTGATAAAAAAAGGACATAACATGATATAAATGCCTGGGTAGGGTATGGTTTCCCATGCGTGGAGGAGCCAGTCCTCTGGATTTCCAGGTGAGCTGTCCTCTCCCCAGCTGCCCTTTCTGCTACTCATTCCAAAGATGTGCCCCAGCCCCCACTCCTGAAGGCAGGAGTTGTATGTAGCAAGGAAGTTGCTCAGTTCCGAAGTACATTGGCCCTAGATTATGTAGTCTTTAAGCATTTAAAAAAATATCAGCATTCGTCTCTCAATTTAGTTTTTGTTTCCTGGGTATAGCGCAAAACTAGTTCTGTTACCCTTTCATGGTATTTTCTCAGCATCCTCCCTCCACCCCGACCCCGGTAAATGTCTAACCTGGGCTTTCTGACTTTGAGAGTCCAGATTGCATATTATCCACCTATGCAGTTAAAAACTGCACTCAAGAAATATATTCTCTTGAGAACATATTCTCCTGCAGAAGAGAATATAAGGGAAGAATATTCTCTCTTACTCAACAAATCTGGCTCATTAATAGTGGAAATTGGGCTTCCCTGGTGGCGCAGTGGTTGAGAGTCCGCCTGCCGATGCAGGGGACACGGGTTCGTGCCCCGGTCCGGGAAGATCCCACATGCTGCGGAGCGGCTGGGCCCGTGAGCCATGGCCGCTGGGCCTGCGCGTCCGGAGCCTGCGTGTCCGGAGCCTGTGCTCCGCAACGGGAGAGGCCACAGCAGTGAGAGGCCCGCATACCGCAAAAAAAAAAAAAAGAAAAAAAATAGTGGAAATTATAATGAACTACATATGTAGATATCTTTGATGTCTGCCATCCCCCCCCCCACCGCCCCGACAGCCTGGATACCCTTAGGAAGATAAGAAAAGGAAATCTCGAACCCCTTTCGGATTCAGACTGGAAATACCTAATTTAATTCCTAATAGCTGGTGCCCTCCTCTAGGGAGCGCTGGATTCCTGGAGATGGAAAAACAGAAAGAGGGAAGGGGGGAGGGGAATAAAAGGGGGCACCAGAGGACAAGACAGACTTCATCTAGTCCTAGTTCTGTGTCCAGGCATGTGATAAAGCTTTCTGACTTGTTTCCAGAAAAAATTTTTTTATATGTTTGGCATGATGACAGGTTTAGGAAAGAGTTGGGGACCAACACCTATGCAGAATTCACCACACACCATGCACGGCCTTGGGCACTTTGATTTACATTATGTCATTGACCCCTGTGAAATAGGAATTATTATAGCCATTTTATACTGTGCAGAGATATTTCATGACTTGACCAAGTAGATAAGGCAGGAATTGAACCCACAGCTGCTTCCATGCCTGATTTTTATTTTTCTTCCGTGCTCTGTTTTAAAATTCCCACCATTGTGTTTACTTTTAGGGCCAAGGTGGCATGCTCTCTGACAAAAGGATTACAGGAAAATTTTGAAAGCCATACTGGGTGCATTATTAGCTATAGGACTCTGAGGTTTCCATTTCTGATCCTCAGACATTCTCCATGCAGATTATAAAAGGCTGTAATTTGAGGGCTGCGTTATCATAAAGATTTTCAGTGATATCATAGGCAGCCAGGGTTTTGTCCTAATTATTTACGAACCGTGAGGTAGATTTAACACTTAAGAGCATTTTAGCTTTGAAATCAGTGGTGGAAAGTTATTTTCTTCTCCTTTTTTCCACCCCCCTTTCCCATTTTCCATCGCAGGTGTGCATTTTCCTTCTTTGTGCCTTTATATGCTTCCCTGATTCCGCTGAGGCTCCTGCAGCATTTGGCCAAAGTTCCCTGAGCATCATAGAAAACATGGAAGGACACACGCAACTCAAGCCTCGGGGGCCCAGAACCTTAAAGGGCTGTCATCAGTGTAGGGTACCTGTCCCTGCTGAACCAAGCAAGCTGGGGTGGACGTCCCTTCAATGCATTCCTCTGGTGTTTAGATGTTAAATAGTAATATTAGACTATCTTTAGTTTTGGAGAAGAAAGACACATTCTCTTCTAACCTAGGTGTCATCTGGGGGCCTGCCAGTCCTTGTTCCTTAGAGAACCAATTAACCTTGGTGAGAACCCACGAGCCCATGGCCCAGGGAATTCCAAAGGCCTCCCAGGTTTGCTGCTAATTCCCTGGGCTGTGCGCTGGGGGAGGGCTCACGTGTTCTTCCTGGTTTACCTTGGTGACAGCCCTGACATGTTGATGGAGAAATCCACCCCACCACGTGCTTTGCTGGTTCAGAAGACTTTGCTAAGCTAGTGGAGCAGTCACCTTGTGGGGCTCCTGACCTTCCACTTTCTCCTGGGTCCCTCTCTCAGTCTTTCAGCCCTGCCCCTCCCCCCCCTCCCTTTCCCATGAGCTCCAGGGTCTTTTCTCTTTATTTTGATGACTGTGGATGCTCCCCAGTTCCTCTCAGACTTACAAACCCAAATGGTTCCAAGTGCGGAACAGAGCAGGGGGCATTGTACGTAGGGAACCTATGCTTCTTAGAAATTATAAACACAATACATGGGAAGGAGGTTTCTATTACTGATAATTATCCTCCCCTTTCTCACTGACACAGCGGCTCTGTTCGCTGTAGAGTGGACAGCTGAGGAGAATGCAGGTGTTCCCACAGCCCTGGGTTCTGGTGTCTCAGAGCAGGAGACGTGGAGCCTTTCTGTGGGCTATCTCTGGGTAATCAGACCCTGAGAATCAGGACTCCTTCTGCCCAGGTGCACGTGAAAATTCCTACACCAGGAAATCAACTTAACCTTTTACAGGGAGGCACAGACTGGTCGCTGGCTTTTTGTAGCCAGCTCATTTCCCTGACGGTTGGGAGACCTTGAAAAAATGTGACCTCTGTTTTGAGAACTTTACCAAACTGAGTCTGTGGACAGATATGAGTCAGATGCCTTGAATTGCAGTCAGTGCTTCGGGAAGATAGTTTAAGGAATAATAAGTTTGGCATTTTACTCACTTTTAAAAGGACTTTCTCTATGTCTTTCCTCAGCCTTCTTGGGTCAAGGCCAGGCATTGGACACCCCTGGGTAAGTATGTGCCGCAGGGAATGGCCAAGGTGTGTGCTTCACCGCGTGGGCTGTTTCAGAGCATATAGATTTAAAATATTCTGCTCCTGTAAATATTACTGTCCCACCTGACAAATCAGATACTTGAAGGGGACATTTTTAAAAAGGCACATTTTTAAAAGGCACAGTGCTCTGTGATCATCAGGAAGAGACCTCAGCATTTCCTCCTTCAAGGGTCTTGGAAAAATCTAGACAATAATGAGCAGTGACAGTAGCTGGCACAGTGAGCTCCAGGTGCGTACCTCCACATTCGCTCATGTGATCTGTCTTTACAGTGGATCCATGAAGCAGGCTCTTATCCTCATTTTACAGATGAGGAAGCTAAGGCACAGAGACGTGAAAGAATTTCCCTGGGCAAGGGGCAGAATAAGAATTCGCAGCCAGGCTTTTTGGCGTTCACTGTGCCCTTCCTACTCCTGTTAGGGGGACACTCCTTGCTCAAAAGTGAAATCTCCCTTCTTGCTGGCGCCTCAGATGACTTGCCAGTTCTTCCTATCCGGACTACCCCTGGTGCTGCTGTCTTCCCATGTAATTGAACTTGCCTCCCCAGTGGCAGTGCTTTGGACAGAGGTGGCGAGCTTGGTGGGAAGACTATTTCCAGTGTGTTGCAGTGATTTCCTTTTTGAAAGAGAATTTATCACTCAGTTTAAAAGGGGAACATTTAATGCTGACTTTTGTCTCCAATTTGCATGCCTGTACCCTTTTCTTATCTCAGCCCCAAACTGTTCTCCAGGTGCCTGAAGACTGTTCCATGTGGATGTCCATCATCATCCTAGCTTGTTCCCAACTGAACTCAGCTTCTTTCTCTCTTACCTCTAAAAACAGACCTCCTTTCCAACTTCCCCATTGCCTATGACCCCAGCCTTCTTCCTGTCACTGGCTGGTGAGTCATCCTTGACTCCCTTTCTTCCATCATGCTCTGTCTTCAAGTTATTCTTGTTACGTACATCTTTTTTAATAAACTTGATTTTTTTTGGCTGCATACCTTGTGGGATCTTGGTTCCCCGACCAGGGATTGAACTGGGGCCCCCTGCAGTGGAAGCACAGAGTCCCAACCACTGGGCCACCAGGGAAGTCCCTAATAGACTTGATTTTTTGGTGGTGTTGTTATTTATTTATTTATTTTTAAATGATCATTTCGTATTTATTTATTTATTTATTTTTGGCTGCGTTGGGTCTTCATTGCAGTGCACGGGCTTCTTATTGTGGTGGCTTCTCTTGTTGTGGAGCATGGGCTCTAGGCGCACGGGCTTCAGAAGTTGTGGCATGTGGGCTCAGTAGTTGCGGCCCGTGGGCTCTAGAGCACAGGGTCAGTAGTTGTGGCACATGGGCTTAGCTGTTCCGCGGCATGTGGGATCTTCCTGGACCAGGGCTCGAGCCCAAGTCCCCTGCATTGGCAGGTGGATTCTTAACCACTGAGCCACCAGGGAAGTCCCTAGACTTGATTTTTGAGAGCAGTTTTAAGTTCACAGCAAAACTGAGGGAAAATACAGAGACATCCTATGTCCTGCCTGCTTCCCCTCTCCCATTATCAACCTCAGCATCAGAGTGTACATATGTCATTACAGTCAATGAACCTGTACTGACACATCATTGTCACCCAAAGTCCACACTTTACATTGAGGTTCATTTAACTCATAGTGTTGTACACTCTGGATTTTCACAAGTATATGATGTGTCCACCATTATAGTATCACACGGAATGATTTCACTGCCCCCCAAATCCTCTGGGCTCTGCTTCTTGTTATTTTCAAATGCGCTTGGCCATCCCCCCTCCCACCTTGAGTTCATGATCTCTTCTGCTGGCCGGTGCATTCCAGCAGCCCTGTGATGAAGCTCACGGCCTATCAATCCATCCTCCACCCCATCCCCAGATGAGTCATCACCATCGTGGCAGGCTTCCGTGTACTACATCCCTGCCTTCTAACAGAAGTCAGCATTCCTCCTCTCGTCATTCAGGACTTCCCCATCCTAGGATGCCCACTGAAGCTCTTCCAGACTTACCTCCTTGTGATATTCTGCCAACACAGTCCCTTCACTCTTGGTTGACTGGACCCCTAGGTATACTGAAAGTGGTGCTGCGGCTGCTTTTTTTTTTATTTTATTTTTGGCCATGCCATGTGGCTTGCGGGATCTTAGTTCCCCAACCGGGGATTGAACCCGTGCCCCCTGCAATGGAAGCTCGGCGTCCTAACCACCAGACCGCCAGGGAAGTCCCATGTGGTGCTGCTTCTTAATCACCCCAGGCTGGTCCTGTTTTCTCTGCTTGTCCTCATGCAAGCATCGAGGCCTCATCAAGTGCTACGTTCTTCGTGAAGCTTCTCTCTCTCCACTGGCCTCCTTCCTGTAATCCTGTTACCAGTGCTATTTTTTTTGGCACATACAGTGAACTTTGTATTAGAAGCGAACTGTTTCATATCTGTGTCTGGACATCTTTAGGTCTTAGAACTCAGAGAGTGTGACTTAACCCTCGCCAGGACCAATCCTAGAACCATCACACAGTGGGCTCTCAGTGATTGCTCATTGAATTGGATTGTTGTTGTCCTCTAGTTATTCTTGGGGGTCCTCCTTTATAGCTAATGACCCTAAAGAGGTCATATGAAGGCACTACACTTCTCTCAACATTACCTCCTTTCTGAGGATGAAAAAGTCATTTCCAGATGTTTGGTTGTTGGCTTTCCCAGTTCATGTATAGACAGAACTCTGCCCCCAACCTGACATCCCTAAAGCATTTGAGACATTAATAACTCAATGTATTGGTTGATACTCTCCACTTATTGCTATCTTTTAAGCATTTATCTCTAAGCATGTAGCTTGGATGCCATGTTAGATGTAGGCAGGTACCGTGTGGTACCTAGCTGGGTTTGGACCCTGGCTCCTTCACTTACTAGCTGCATGACCTTGGACGCTATTTCCTTATTTGTAAAATTGGGATAATAAGACTTGCCTGTGGGGCTATCTTGAGGATGAGATGAGATCTTTCATGTTATAGTCTTTGTACAGTGTCTGGCGCCATAGTTAAGTTATTTTTTTGTTGGGTTGCTGTTTTTGATTATGAATGGTGTGTCTTTAACATCATTCTCCAGTCTCATCCTCCACAGTCTAGTGGAGTTAGGTCAGGAGGAAAGAGAGAAGACAATAGAGGAAGGCACATGGCCTTCAAGACATTCCATCCTGGATTGTTGCTGGATAAAATGCTTTATTTTCTCCCAAGATGAATGAGTAACCATGAGCAGAGGTGGGCTGCAGGAGGGGCCGGGAATGTGTTCTCTGTCCATCCTCCCAGCCCACGTGGTTGGACTGCTTAGAAACTTGATGGTGATGTAGAAATGGAGAGAATTAGGTGGGACTAATTCAATCAAACTTAATTGACTCTATTTTTTAATTTAATTTTTTTTATACAGCAGGTTCTTATTCATTATCAGTTTTATACACATTATACACATGTGTATACATGTCAATCCCAATCTCCCAATTCATCCCACCACCCCCACCACTCTGCCGCTTTCCCCCCTTAGTGTCCATACGTTTGTTCTCTACATCTGTGTCTCTATTTCTGCCCGGCAAACCGGTTCATCTGTACCATTTTTCTAGATTCCACATATGTGCGTTAATATACGGTATTTGTTTTTCTCTTTCTGACTTACTTCACTCTGTATGACAGTCTCTGGGTCCACCCACGTCTCAGCAAATGACCCAATTTCATTCCTTTTTATGACTGAGTAATATTCCATTGTATATATGTACCACATCTTCTTTATCCATTCGTCTGTCGATGGGCATTTAGGTTGCTTCCATGACCTGGCTATTGTAAATAGTGCTTCAATGAACATTGGGGTGCATGTGTCTTTTTGAATTATGGTTTTCTCTGGGTATATGCCCAGTAGTGGGATTGCTGGGTCATATGGTAATTCTATTTTTAGGTTTTTAAGGAACCTCCATACTGTTCTCCATGGTGGCTGTATCAATTTACATTCCCACCAACAGTGCAAGAGGGCTCCCTTTTCTCTACACCCTTTCTAGCATTTCTTGTTTGTAGATATTCTGAAGATGCCCATTCTAACTGGTATGAGGTGATTCCTCATTGTGTAGTTTTGACTTGCATTTCTCTAATAATTAGTGATGTTGAACAGCTCTTCATGTGCTTCTTGGCCATCTGTATGTCTTCTTTGGAGAAATGTCTATTTAGGTCTTCTGCCCATTTTTGGATTGGGTTGCTTGTTTTTTTAATATTCAGCTGCATGAGCTATTTATATATTTTGGAGATTAATCCTTTGTCCATTGATTTGTTTGCAAATATTTTCTCCCATTCTGAGGGTTGTCTTTTCATCTTGTTAATGGTTTCCTTTGCTGTGCAAAAGCTTTGAAGTTTCATTAGGTCCCATTTGTTTATTTTTGTTTTTATTTCCATGACTCTAGGAGGTGGGTCAAAAAAGATCTTGCTGTGATTTATGTCAAAGAGTGTGTTCTTCCTATGTTTTCCTCTAAGGGTTTTATAGTGTCCGGTCTTACATTTAGGTCTCTAATCCATTTTTTTTTTTTTGGCGGTACGCGGGCCTCTCACCGTTGTGGCCTCTCCCGCTGCAGAGCACAGGCTCTGGACGTGCAGGCTCAGCGGCCATGGCTCATGGGCCCAGCCGCTCCGCGAAATGTGGGATCTTCCCGGACCTGGGCACGAACCCACGTCCCCTGCATCAGCAGGCGAACTCTCAACCACTGCGCCACCAGGGAAGCCCTCTAATCCATTTTGAGTTTATTTTTGTGTATGGTGTATTTTGTGTATGGTGTTAGGGAGTATTCTAATTTCATTCTTTTACATGTAGCTGTCCAGTTTTCCCAGCACCACTTGTCGAAGACACTGTCTTTTCTCCATTGTATATCCTTGCCTCCTTTGTCATAGATTAGTTGACCATAGGTGCATGGGTTTCTCTCTGGGCTTTCTATCTTGTTCCATTGATCTATGTTTCTGTTTTTGTGCCAGTATCATATTGTCTTGATTACTGTAGCTATATAGTATAGTCTGAAGTCAGGGAGTCTGATTCCTCCAGCTCCATTTTTTTCCCTCAAGAATGCTTTGCCTATTCGGGGTCTTTTGTGTCTCCTTACAAATTTTAAGATTTTTTGTTCTACTTCTGTAAAAAATGCCATTGGTAATTTGATAGGGATTGCATTGAATCTGTAGATTGCTTTGGGTAGTATAGTCATTTTCACAATATTGATTCTTCCAATCCAAGAACGTGGTATATCTCTCCATCTGTTGGTATCCTCTTTAATTTCTTTCATCAGTGTCTTATAGTTTTCTGCATACAGGTCTTTTGTCTCCCTAGGTAGGTTTATTCCTAGGTATTTTATTCTTTTTGTTGCAGTGGTAAATGGGAGTGTTTCCTTAATTTCTCTTTCAGAGTTTTCATCATTAATGTATAAGAATGCAAGAGATTTCTGTGCATTAATTTTGTATCCTACAACTTTACTAAATTCATTGATTAACTCTAGTAGTTTTCTGGTGGCACCTTTAGGATTCTCTATGTATGGTATCATGTCATCTGCAAACAGTGACAGTTTTACTTCTTCCTTTCCAATTTGTATTCCTTTAATTTCTTTTTCTTCTCTGATTGCCGTGGCTAGGACTTCCAAAACTATGTTGAATAATAGTGGCGAGAGCATCTTGTTCCTGACCTTAGAGGAAATGCTTTCAGTTTTTCACCATTGAGAATGATGTTTGCTGTGGGTTTGTCATATATGGCCTTTATTATGTTGTGGCAGTTTCCCTCTATGCCCACTTTCTGGAGAGTTTTTATCATAAATGGGTGTTGAATTTTGTCAAAAGCTTTTTCTGCAACTATTGAGATGATCATATGGTTTTTATTCTTCAATTTGTCAATATGGTTTTTCACATTGATTGATTTGCGTATATTGAAGAATCCTTGCATCCCTGGGATAAATCCCACTTGATCATGGTGTATGATGCTTTTAACATGTTGTTGGATTCTGTTTCCTAGTATTTTGTTGTGGATTTTTGCATCTATATTCATCAGTGATATCGGTCTGTAATTTTCTTTTTTTGTAGTATCTTTGTCTGGTTTTGGTATCAGGGTGATGGTGGCCTTATAGAATGAGTTTGGGAGTGTTGCTTCCTCTGCAATTTTTTGGAAGAGCTTGAGAAGGATGGGTGTTAGCTGTTCTCTAAAAGTTTGATAGAATTACCTGTGAAGCCATCTGGTCCTGGACTTTTGTTTCTTGGAAGATTTTTAATCACAGTTTCAATTTCATTACTTGTGATTAGTCTGGTCATATTTTCTGTTTCTTCCTGGTTCAGTCTTGGAAGATTATACCTTTCTAAGAATTTGTCCATTTCTTCCAGGTTGTCCATTTTATTGGCATACAGTTGCTTGTAGTAGTCTCTTAGGATGCTTTGTATTTCTGCGGTGTCGTAACTTCTCCTTTTTCGTTTCTAATTTTATTGATTTGAGTCCTCTCCCTCTTTTTCTTGATGAGTCTGACTAATGCTTTATCAATTTTGTTTATCTTCTCAAAGAACCAGCTTTTAGTTTTATTGATCTTTGCTATTGTTTTCTTTGTTTCTATTTCATTTATTTCTGCTCCGATCTTTATGATTTCTTTCCTTTTGCTAACTTTTTGTTTTGCTTGTTCTTCTTTCTCTAGTTCCTTTAGGTATAAGGTTAGAGTGTTTATTTGAGATTTTTTTTGTTTCTTGAGGTAGGCTTGTATAGCTAGAAACTTCCCTCTTAGAACTGCTTTTGCGGCATCCCATAGGTTTTGGATCGTCATGTTTTCATTGTCATTTGTCTGTAGTTTTTTTTTATTTCCTCTTTGAGTTCTTCAGTGATCTCTTGCTTATTTGGTAACGTATTGTTTAACCTCCATGTGTTTGTGTTTGTTATGTTTTCTTCCCTGTAATTCATTTCTAATCTCATAGCGTTGTAGTCAGAAAAGATGCTTGACATGATTTCGATTTTCTTAAATTTACTGAGGCTTGATTTGTGACCCAAGATGTGATCTGTCCTGGAGAATGTTCCTTGCACACTTGAGAAGAAAGTGTAATCTGCTGGTTTTGGATGGAATGTCCTATAAATAGCAATTAAATCTATCTGGTCTATTGTGTCATTTAAAGCTTCTGTTTCCTTATTTATTTTCATTTTGGATGATCTGTCCATTGGTGTAAGTGAGGTGTTAAAGTCCCCCTGTATTATTGTGTTACTGTTGATTTCCTCTTTTATAGCTGTTAGCAGCTATAAAACTGTTAGCAGTTGCCTTATATATTGAGGTGCTGCTATGTTGGGTGCATATATATTTATAATTGTTATATCTTCTTCTTGGATTGATCCCTTGATCATTATGTAGTGTCCTTCCTTGTCTCTTGTAACATTCTTTATTTTAAAGTCTATTTTATCTGATATGAGTATTGCTGTTCCAGCTTTCTTTTGATTTCCATTTGCACGGAATATCTTTTTCCATCCCCTCACTTTCAGTCTGAATGTGTCCCTAGGTCTGAAGTGGGTCTCTTGTAGACAGCATATATATGGATCTTGTTTTTGTATCCATTCAGCAAGCCTGTGTCTTTTGGTTGGAGCATTTAATCCACTCACATTTAAGGTAATTATCCATATGTATGTTCCTATGACCATTTTTTAAATTGTTTTGGGTTTGGTTTTGTAGGTCCTTTTCTTCTCTTGTATTTCCCACTTAGAGAAGTTCCTTTAGCATTTGTTGTAGAGCTGGTTTGGTGGTGCTGAATTTTTGTAGCTTTTGCTTGTCTGTAAAGCTTTTGATTTCTCCATCGAATCTGAATGCTGTCCTTGCCGGATAGAGTAATCTTTGTTCTAGGTACTTCCCTTTCATCACTTTAAGTATATCATACCACTCCCTTCTGGCTTGTAGAGTTTGTGCTGAGAAATCAGCTGTTAACCTTATGGGAGTTCCCTTGTATTTGTCATTTTTCCCTTGCTGCTTTTAATAATATTTCTTTGTCTTTAATTTTTGCCAATTTGCTTACTATGTGTCTTGGCGTGTTTCTCCTTGTGTTTATCCTGTATGGGACTCTCTGCGCTTCCTGGACTTGGGTGGCTATTTCCTCTCCCATGTTAGGGATGTTTTCGACTATAATCTCTTCAAATATTTTCTTGGGTCCTTTCTCTCTCTCTTCTCCTTCTGGGACCCCTATAATGCGAATGTTGTTGCGTTTAATGTTGTCCCAGAGGTCTCTTAGGGCTGTCTTCATTTCTTTTCATTCTTTTTTCTTTAGTCTGTTCCGCAGGAGTGAATTCTACCATTCTGTCTTCCAGGTCACTTATCTGGTCTTCTGCCTCAGTTATTCTGCTATTGATTCCTTCTAGTGGAGTTTTCATTTCAGTTATTGTATTATTCATCTCTGTTTGTTTGTTCTTTAATTCTTCTAGGTCTTTGTTAAACATTTCTTGCATCTTCTCGATCTTTGCCTCCATTCTTTTTCTGAGGTCCTGGATCATCTTCACTATCATTATTCTGAATTATTTTTCTGGAAGGTTGCCTATCTCCACTTCATTTAGTTGGTTTTCTGGGGTTTTATCTTGTTCCTTTATCTTGTACATAGCCCTCTGCCTTTTCATCTTGTCTCTCTGTGAATGTGGTTTTTGTTCCACAGGCTGCAGGATTGTAGTTCTTCTTGCTTCTGCTGTGTGCCCTCTGGTGGATGAGGCTACCTAAGAGGCTTGTGCAGGTTTCCTGATGGGAGGGACTGGTGGTGGGTAGAGGTGACTTGTTGCTCTGGTGGGCAGAGCTCAGTAAAACTTTAATCCACTTGACTGCTGATGGGTGGAGCTGGATTCCCTCCCTTTTGGTTGTTTGGCCTGAGGTAACACAACAGTGGAGCCTACCTGGGCTCTTTGGTGGGGCTAATGGGGGACTCTGCGAGGGCTCATGCCAAGGAGTAATTCCCAGAACTTCTGCTGCCTGTGTCCTTGTCCCCACGATGAGACACAGCCACCCCTCGCCTCTGCAGTAGACCCTCCAACACTAGCAGGTAGGTCTGGTTCAGTCTCCTATGGGGTCAGTGGTCCTTCCCCATGGGTCCTGGTGTGCACCCTACTTTGTGTGTGCCCTCCAAGAGTGGAGTCTCTGTTTCCCCCAGTTCTTTCAAAGTCCTTCAATCAAATCCCAGTAAGCTTTAAAGTCTGATTCTCTAGGAATTCCTCCTCCTGTTGCCGGACCCCAGGTTGGGAAGCCTGATGTGGGGCTCAGAACCTTCACTCCAGTGAGTGGACTTCTGTGGTAAAAGTGTTCTCCACATTGTGAGTCACCCACCCAGTGGTTATGGGATTTGATTTTACTGTGATTGTGCCCCTCCTACCATCTCATTGTGGCTTCTCCTTTGTCTTTGGATGTGGGGTATCTTTTTTGGTGAGTTCCAGTGTCTTCCTGTTAATGATTGTCCAGCAGCTAGTTGTGATTCTCAATTGACCCATTTTTTACTGGGCACTTACTCTATGCCAATCATTCTGCTTAGTGCTAAGGTTATAAAGTGTGAATGATTTAGACAAGTCCCTGACCTCATGGCACTTTTGAGAGGACAGGCAATAAACAAGAAGGTAAATTAATAGATGAAAATAGGGCCTCCCTGGTGGCGCAGTGGTTGAGAGTCCGCCTGCCGATGCAGGGGATACGGGTTCGTGCCCCGGTCTGGGAGGATCCCATATGCCGCGGAGCGGCTGGGCCCGTGAGCCATGGCCGCTGAGCCTGCGCGTCCGGAGCCTGTGCTCCGCAACGGGAGAGGCCACAACAGTGAGAGGCCCGCGTACCGAAAAAAAAAAAAAAAAAAAAAATAGATGAAAATAATACAGACTGTGATACATTCTAAGGAAAAAAATTAAAAGGATAGGGCATTACTGGGGGAATTTGCTTTAGTGGGTGGTCAGGCAAGGCTCCTCGGAGGAGGTGTCATTTAAACCAAGGAGCCACCTTGGTGGGTTGGGCCGGGGAGGTGGGGGGATGTCAGAGGGAACAAGAGGTGCAAAGGGCGTGAGGGGGGAGTTTCAGAAATTACCTGGTTAGGGTGAATGGAAACTGTGATGGTGCAGAAGAGTTGGGGGTACAGAAGAGAAAGGGTGTGTGTATAGGGATTGTGCAGACACAGACCCTGTCCTCTGGACAGTGATTTTCAAAAATTTTCTACCATCAATACACTTGAAGGGGCATGCTATGCGCTCGTGGGGTGGCACTGTTGGGGGGTGGGTGATGGGGAATGCTGGGGTATGTGTGATTTGAAAAGAACCCTCCATAATTTAAATATAACTCACCTTCTCCCCCTCCATAAATTGAGAAGCACTGCTCTTGATGACCCACTCAGAAGCCTTGGGATCTGGGGACATTTACATCTCTTACTTCTCAATTAAATTTTGCAGGGTTATATAGGCATACTGTAGAATTCTGTCTGTTGCTGAGAACATTGGCACAGACGTTTGAGGATGAGTCACTGTTTAATTGGATCACTGTGTGGCCCATTTAAATAAATAAATACTGTTTTTTGAAAAGAAAAGTTATTCACGTTCTTTGGACATTATTGGGAAATGCCTTTGGAGATGTCCTTTAAGATTTTAATGCATATGGATGTTGTCCTGTTGTGGAGAGAGGCGGTGGAGCAGAGAGGAGAGAACAGCTTCAGGAGTCCTCAGTGTGAGTCTGGACCACACAGTGTGGCTTTGGGTGGTCGTTTACCCTCTCTGGGTATTGGCTTGGGAAGTTCTCTTCTGTAAAATAAGACAGATAAGTCCTGTGCTGCCTGTCTCACTGATTGTCATGGGACAATGTTTTATAAACCGCAAAGTATCAGAAAATAAAAGTTTCTGTATAAAACTTAAAATCTGTTTGCATATGTTATGGCCAGTAGCACATTATAACCAGGATGTAATCCAAGACCATAGAAAATAACTTTTCACTGCTCATAGATGACTGGTCTCTAGAATAATCCAAAGGAGCATATTTTTATAACTTTGAAGTAGGAATGGGCTTTCTAAGTATGGTACAAAACTTAGAAGACATAAGGAAAAGGTTCATAAAATTCATTGCTTAAAAACAGTTGGCATAGCAAAACCCCTGTAAGCAAAACAAAAGACAGGTTACAAATGGAAGAATATATTTGCGCTTCATGTTATGCATTAGGGATTAATTTCCCTAATATGTAAAGAATTATGAATCAATAAGGAAAAGAACAGAACTCTATAGGAAAATGGTCAAAGGATATGAACAAATAATCCATATAAAATAAATTAGTGGCTCCTAAACACATGAAGAATGCTTGACCTCACACATAATTTTTAAAATACCAATTGAAGTACATTGAAATATATTACATTTCACCTATCTGGGGTTGGCAAAAATAAAAGATTTTGATAACCATCCGTGTTAGGGAAGATGTGGGAAAACAGAACTCATACATACACACTTGGCGAATGTGTATTAGTTCCCCGCAGAGGGCATGTTGCCAGTATCAGAGTTAATAATTCACATGGCCTTGCTTGACTCAGACATTCCACTTATAGAAATTTATCGCTCAGACAAATTCACAGGTATTCGCTGAGCACTGTTTCTAATAGCAAAAGAGTATCTATCAGTGGGGGCTGGTGAAATGAATTATGCTGTGGCTGCACAGTGGCATAGTATACAAAAAGAGAACCAGGATGCCCTGTGGATAGCTGTGGAGCAGTCCATGTTGTTAAGTAAAGAGGGAGGCATGGGAAGGACTGTATGTGATGCTACCATTTACAGAAAAGAAGGTGGGGGAGGTAATAAATAGGAGTATATTCTACTTGCAGCTGCATAAAATTTCCCTGGAAGGATACCAAAGATGACTAAGAGGCAGAAGAGAGAGGGTGAGAATGTTTATTCTTGACCCTTTTGCATTTTTTTGCATTTTGAAACAAATGTTGTTTTCAAAAATAATAAAAGTAAAATACAAAGCAAAAAACAGAAAGTAGTGATGAGGTAGGAATTGAACTGAATGCAGTAGATTCATTAGCATTGTATTTGATCCTCAGATTATCAAACATCTTTATGTGTCCACCATGTACTATCACTATCACTATTTGGGGATACTCCTTCAAAGAGTTCTCAGTTGACTTGGGGGCACAGAGCTAATGTCCACCTCAATCAGAGGCCAGTGAGAGGACCATATAATCAAGCCTTCAGGGGCTGGTGCAGCTGAAGTATGATGGGGACCATGGTGTTCAAGGTTTATGTACAACGATTGTGGTAGGTAGAATAACAGCCTCCAAAGATGTCCACGTCCTAACCCCTGGAACCTGTGAATATTTTTCCTTGCATGGCAAAAGAAACTTTGCAAGTGTAATTAAGTTGAGGACCTTGATTAATGGGGAGATTATTCTGGGTTATGCAGTTGAGCCCAGTCTGATCACGAGAGTCCTTAAAAGCAGAGAACCTTTCCTGGCTGTGCTCAGGGAGATGTGACCACAGAAGGGTCAAAGAGATGATGTGTTGCTGGCTTTGAAGATGGAGGAAGGGGCCATGAGCCAAGCCTCTGGAACCTAGAAAAAGCCAGGAAACAGATTCTCCCTTAAAGTTTCCAGAAAGAACACAACGCAGCAGATGCCTTGATTTTAATCAAAAGAGATCTGTGTTGGATTTCTGACCTACGAAACTGTAAGATCATAAATTTGTGTGGTTTTAAGACACTAAGTCAATGGCAATTTGTTACAGCAGCAACCGGAAACTAATACGAAGATGATGTAGAAATACCCCGAAGCTTTACTCGTGAGCTTTCTAATCTAGAAGGGGAGAGAAGACAAGAACCTAACCAGTCCTCACACCCAGCCAGTGTGGAAAGTGGCATGGAGATTTGCAAGGGGTCAGGGGAGGCCTGGGGAGAAGGTGGCAGTTGAGTTGTGCTGTGAGAGGCACTGCAGCTCCCTGCTTGGGGGCAGGGACTCTGGTGCTGCCTGCTGACTCTGCCTCCTGCTAGCTATGGGGCCTTGAGACAGTCACGTAATCTCTGTGCCTCAGTTTTCTAATCTGTAAAGTGGGGATACTAATGATGCCTCCTGAAGGGGCTGCTGTGCAGAGGAAAAGAGTGGATGTGTGTACAGTGCTCGGAGTAGTTCCTGGCCTTCCTAAGGGATGTGGGAGTGTTTGCAGTTGATGTTTTGCCCTCAACTGGGGTGGGTAAGGCAGGGGTAGGCAGAGAGGGGAGGGGGGGCATCCGGGGATGCCAGGCCTCCTGCCTGGGAGAGGAGGAGGGGGGCGCTCACCTCAGTGGTGGGAGCACTGGTAAGGAGCATGGAGCCAGATGATGGTGGCCTTGGAAGCTGGGCTGAGGCGCGTCCACTTTGTGCTTGAGCGGGTTCAGCAGGTAGGATGACAATGAGTGCAGTTAGGGTGCTGATCAGGTTTCTTTAAGTGGGGAGGCAGGCTTAGTTTCTGAGCCCTGCCTCCAGAATCTGCTTCCCCCTCCCCTTGTCTTCTCTGTCTCCTTACCCTGAGTGGCCTGACCTCTAACCAAGATGATCACATCTCATCCTGCCTCTCTGCCCTCCGAGCCACCCTGGAGGTATGTCTGGATCAGGGGCCACCACCTAGTACCTGGTACTAGACCCCAGGGCTCAGTGTCTCTAGAGAGAGAACACTCTGGGGTCTATAATGGCTCTCCTGCATGGACACTCATGGTTACCTGCTTCTTCAAAGCCAGTTTTCTGCCTCTGCTGTGTCCCCGCAGAGAGAGGAGCAGAAACCCCAGCCCTGTGGCTTTGGCAGGTCCCCAGGGGCTGACGGCTGGGCCTGCCGTGTTGTCTTTCAGAAGCTGGCTTCCTTCCGGCCTCGGCCATTCTGGGCTTTGCCTCTCAGCACGTAGAGCTGCTGAGCCACCAGGTTCTTCGGGGTTCTTGGAGAGAACGGCACTTTAAGCAGAAATGGGAATCTGGATTTCCCAGACCCAGGGCCTCTTCCCTGTGTGTTCTCCCTCTGCCTTGTGGAAATTCCTCTTCCGCCACCACTGCTCAGATTCCTCTTGCTGACTCTGGGCTGCCCAGGGCCCAGAAGTCAGGGATCCGTCCCGAAATAAGGCACCTACCTAGTGGCCGGTTCTGTGCCAAGCAGCTGGTAACAGCTAGTGATGAGACAGACACAGCGCCTGCCCTGCTCTTGTGGGGACAGATAACAAACAGCAAATAAAAGCATTATGGGATGTCGGCTTACAGGTACACAGTAATGTCTATGACAGGGCCGAGTTGTGATTTGAAATGGTGGCCTTTGGTTGACCAGGACCGAGGCCTCCCCGTGAAGCAGCGGCCTGGCTGGTGGTCTGCTTGGTCCTGGGTGGTGGTGGGGAGACGGCTGAGAGCGCTGTGCTTTTCCTTTCCCTCAGCCGATTTCCCCACCTGGAGCACAAGATATCACATGGTACATCCTGCACCGAGGTGCCTCTCAGGAAAGAACCGAGGGGTCACATGAAACAAAAACGTGAAGTTATCAAGGAAAAGGAGAGAGAAGCTAGGCTGTGTGTGTGTGTGTGTGTCAAAGAGGCACGAAGGGGTGTTTGTGTCAGCAGCGTTTTAGGGATGTTGGTGTTTCTCTCCCTTAGTCCTTCCTGGAGGGCTCACTAGAAAACCACTTAGCAGATACCTGATTATTAAAAAAAATAATTAAGTTTATCGTGGTAAAAACATTTAGCACGAGATCTACCCTCTTAGTAAGCTTTTAAGTGAACAATACAGTATCGTTAACGATAGGTACAAGGTTGTATAGCAGATCTTTAAATGTATTCATCTAGCAGATACTTGATCTTGTTAGAACCTATAAATGGAATTCTTTCCTCCCCAAGGCCTCCCCAAGGTTTCACTCACCTGAGGCACTTTTCTTGGTCAGGAAGTTGCTTAACTGGGCTTTTCAAGATGGTTTTGCTTCTCTGGTGGGACCTGCTTTATCCGTAGCTCTCTGAAAAGACTATGCAGAGGAATTATCTACCTATTAAAAAGGGCAAATAGTTTAGGCCTTATGTGAGTTTGAGGCTCTGCCAAACCAGTGCAGCTAAGTTTGTTATTTCCCTGTTTGTCCTGAACATTCATGTAGCAAAGCCCCACCTCCTGCTTGTCTCTACTTTCTCTCTCCTCTTAAAGTTTGTTGTTCACTTGTGGCATAAAAATAAAAACATTATGAAATCGAGCCTGTCATCGTGCTAATCAAATCCTGAGACCCTAAGAACCTCACTTTTTGACAGGCAACACATATAATTTTCTTTTTCCTTTTTTTAAAAAAATCTTTTTAGACTAAAATAAGTTGCCTGTGGATGTGTTTTCAAAGGGTAGTCTATTCTCATAAAGGACTTAATCCTTCTTCTGGTTTAATATTTTTATACTAGGAGTGAGTATAATGTGGGATGGTGCTATGTGACTTGCTTAAAATATAGTGTTCTGAAACCCTTGGGCTTTTCCTTATAACAGTGACTTGTGAAGAAGTGCTGAGATTTGATAATGGTTTTTGTTTTTGTTTTTGCTGCGTTGAGTTTTCCTTGTGGTGCGCGGGCTTCTCATTGCAGTGGCTTCTCTTATGGAGCGCGGGCTTCAGTAGTTGCAGCAGGTTGGCTCAGTTGTTGTGGCGCATGGGCTTAGTTGCTCCATGGCACGTGGGATCTTCCTGGACCAGGGATCGAACCTGTGTCCCCTACATTGGCAGGCTTATTCCTAACCATTGCACCACCAGGGAAGTCCCCTTGATAACTTTTTTTGTTGTGTATATAGCTTCCTTTATTTCAGTTGATTTCAGTTTTCTAGTTGAGTGTTAAGAACCTAGCCTGTGAATGGCATGTGATTCTGCTTAAAATATTTTAAGAAAAAAGATATTCAAGGAAGGGACTAGAAAGCAGATTACAATAGTGGGAAAAGTAATCAAAACAGAAATGAGCCATACGTAGTGAAAAGAATCAACCAAAATGAATCAGAAAAGCGATTTATTGTTAACAGTGTATTAATTGGATTGATGAAGAGTCCATACCTCGCACTGCCCTCGTTCAAATGCGAAGATGCTGCTGTGTCCGTCTCACCACTGCAGCGCTTTGTACCTGAGATCCTTTTCCCGTTCCGAAAAAGACCTCTGCCTCAGCATTATCTTGACCCTCCGAGTGAGCAGCTGGTGTGTGGTGCCTGCACATTGACGAACACTGGGCTGCCTGTGCTTCCTTGGTGCGTTGCCCAAGTGTCTGGGTGATTTCTGAGCACTGTTTTTTCCCATTTATTTGTTCAATCAGTGTAAATGTGTGCAGAGGACCCATTAAGTGCCTGGTGCTGTGACAGAGGCCAGAGGCCCTAAATAAAGAACAGTGAGAGTTGTGTTGTCCCCAAGCCTACAGTTTGGTGGGGAGACAGACATTAATTCAATACTTAAATGAATAAGGGTAAGACTATCGCTGAGATCAGAACTACAGAGTTAGACCATGGTGCAGCGGAAGTGTAACGAAGGGGATTTGCCTGTGCTGGAGGAAGTTAGGGCGAGCCCCCCTGAGTTAGTGAGAATGGAACCGAGATCTGAAAAGTGAGTAGCAGTTATCTAGTGACAGATGGGTTTGAATCCCAGCATTGCCCTTGAGCAAGTTGGTGACCTTGTGGCGGTGACCTTGAGCAAGTTACTTCCCCTCTCTAAGCCTTAGTGTCTTCATCTGTGAACTGGATGGTTGTGAGAATTAAATGACACAGTGCACAGCATATACTCAGCATGGTGCCAGCATACAGTTGATGCTTGTAAATGGTAGCTGTTTTTATTACTGTCTGTGCTTTCTGTTTATTTTGCTGGACACTTTGAAAAGATACTTACTTAAATCTTTCCTTGTTCTGGTAGCAGGAGCCACTAAATAACTGAGAATAGTTTACTTGGAAAATGGAAGCTAAAGGGAGATTTAACGATGGTCTTCAAATAGGCCAAGTGTCCTCAGCATCTAAGATGTGGGAAAGGTTCTTATAGAGCCTTTGGCGTGAAGTCACATTCATGATGGGGCTGCCTTGGAAGCAATTGGAATATACTAGGATTTTAAGACACGAGTATTATTAGATCACATCTCCTACATTTCTCATGGCAGTCAATCATACATAGCTAGGCTAATGTATATTTTCTGTTCTAACACCATGTTCTATTTGCCCAGTGATTTTTGCAGTGTTTGTAGTTATGTATGGATATTTCTTATAGCTAAATGTGCAGGGGTCCCTGTGCATCCTTTGGGAAAGGCAAGTCTTGCTTTTCTCTCTTTGATCTGTGGAGATATACATGTATATGCATATATCCAGTCCAGCTTTTTACCGGATTGGATATGTAATTTTATGCATTTTCCATTGTTCTTACATTTTGAAAAGAAAGGTACCAAGAATTCAGCCAGTGGTCAAACTTAATTTTTATTTCATGCTTGCTAAGTGCTTTAATTACTTACCTGATTTAGTTCTCACAGTAACCTTATGGAATAGGCACTATTAAGGATGCTTTTCCCTCCCCTACAAGAAAATGGAAGCTCAGAGAGGTTAAATAACTTGTTCAAGGTCACACAGCCATGAGTGGCATAGTTGGGGTTGAACCCAGGTGTGAGTGGCTCCAAACCTGAGCTCCAAACACTCTGATGCTTCCTTTCAAACTAGTTTTTGAAGATTATCAAACCCCTGTGTCAGCAAGGTAGGTATGTGTCCAAAGGTCTATTATACTTTTATATGGTCATGAGAAAGGCTTATGAAAAATGTTGATGCCTCTGAAGAGCATGAGGAAGCTTATGGAATTTAGATTTATTCAGTGAATCAGAAGTGGACACTGTAGCAATGTCTTCTAGATGATTTTCCTGATTGTTATAAACCTTGGTTTTGCAGTACATACCTTAAGGAGCATTAGTGTATATCAAGCAAAAATTAAATATGCTTATGTGTATTAAGGGTTTATACTTAAAATAACATTTTAGTTTTTTCCTTATTCTTACCTCAATTCCTATATTAATAACTTTACCATCTTCAGGTCAACCATTGTTCGCTGCCTTAAATCTATTGGGGAACTACTTCACATTCATCTGGAAGCAAGGGGAGGATGCATTATAAATAAATAGTATATTCAGAGATGGATGCAGTCTCTGTGGGTGGAGTTGGAAAGGTATATCAATGAGACCTTCGGCCAAAAAAACTGTTGACTATCAGTGCCTGATACCGCTGCAGACTGGCAGAGCTCACTTCTAAACCGATTTGCTCTGCACTTCTTGTTTTGTTTTCTGCTAATTCAAATCCTGCTTCAAAAAGTAAGTGTTCTTGGGCTTCCCTGGTGGCGCAGTGGTTGAGAGTCTGCCTGCCGATGCAGGGGACACAGGTTCGTGCCCCGGTCCGGGAAGATCCCACATGCCGCGGAGCGGCTGGGCCCGTGAGCCATGGCCGCTGAGCCTGCGCGTCCGGAGCCTGTGCTCTGCAACGGGAGAGGCCACAACAGTGAGAGGCCCGCGAACCGCAAAAAAAAAAAAAAAAAAAGTAAGTGTTCTTGATCAGAACTAAATAAAAATCCAACCTGACATGTCAGCTAAGGGAGGGAGAAATATCAAACAGTTGCTGGAGAGAGGGCTTGAGTGGTCCCTTCTCCAGCTTTGCTTTCTGTCCTAGTAATTGGTTTTTCCTTATTCAGCAAGAGGAATAAAGATGCCTTGGGGGGGGCTCTTGTTTATTTTATATATATGTACTTACATATTTATTTGATCTGTATTTTCAAATCACAAAGGTAATATATTAAAAGAAAAAGAAGTTAACAATCCAGGAGTGTATAAAGTAAAAAAAAAAAAAAAAAAAGGAAGTCCCCCTCCCCTGCTCCAATTGCATTCATTTTTTTTAAGTTAAAGATTTTTTTTTTATTGGAGTATATAGTTGCTTTACAATATTGTGTTAATTTATACTGTACAACAAAGTGAATCAGCTATACGTATATATATGTATACATATATCCCCTCCTTTTTGGATTTCCTTCCCATTTAGGTCATCACAGAGCACTGAGTAGAGTTCCCTGTGCCATACAGTAGGTTCTCATTAGTTATCTATCTTATACATAGTATCAATAGCATATATGTGTCAATCCCAATCTCCCAATTCATCCTACCCCCCCCTTTCCCCCTTGGTATTCACACATTTGTTCTCTATGTCTGTGTCTGTATTTCTGCTTTGTAAATAAGGTCATCTATACCAGTTTTTTCAGATTCCACATATATGTGTTATTACATGATATTTGTTTTTCTCTTTCTGACTTACTTCACTCTGTATGGCAGTCTCTAGGTCCATCCATGTCTCTACAAATGACCCAATTTCGTTCCTTTTATGGCTGTGTAATATTCCATTGTATACATGTACCACATCTTTTATTTTTTTGAATTTTTGAATTTTATTTTATTTATTTTTTTATACAGCAGGTTCTTATTAGTTATCCATTTTATTTTATTTTATTTATTTTTATTTTTTAAATTTTATTCATTTATTTTGGCTGTGTTGGGTCTTTGTTGCTGCGTGTGGGCTTTCTCTAGTTGCGGCGAGTGGGGGCTACTCTTTGTTGCGGTGCACAGGATTCTCATTGCGGTGGCTTCTCTTGTGGAGCATGGGCTCTAGGCGCACGGGCTTCAGTAGTTGCGGCATGTGGGCTCAGTAGTTGTGGCACACAGGCTTAGTTGCTCTGCGGCATGTGGGATCTTCCTGGACCAGGGCTCAAACCTGTGTCCCCTGCATTGGCAGGCGGATTCTTAACCACTGCGCCACCAGGGAAGTCCAGTTATCCATTTTATACATATTAGTGTATATATGTCAATCTCAATCTCCCAATTCATCACACCACCACCCACCCCCTGCCACTTTCCCCCCTTGGTGTCCATATGTTTGTTCTCTACATCTGTGTCTATATTTCTGCCCTGAAAACCGGTTCATCTGTACTATTTTTCTAGGTTCCACATGTATGCATTAATATACAATATTTATTTTTCTCTTTCTGACTTACTTCACTCTGTATGGCAGTCTCCGGGTCTATCCATGTCTCTACAAATGACCCAATTTCATTCCTTTTTATGGCTGAGTAATATTCCATTGTATATATGTACCACATCTTTTATTTTTTTGAATTTAAATTCTAAAATACTTTATTTTTTGAATTTAATTTAATTTATTTTTTTATACAGCAGGTTCTTACTAGTCATCAATTTTATACACATCAATGTATACATGTCAATCCCAGTTGCCCAATTCATCCCACCCCCACCCCCACCACCCCTTAATGTCCATATGTTTGTTTTCTACATCTGTGTCTCAGTTTCTGTCCTGCAAACCAGTTCATCTGTACCATTTTTCTAGGTTCCACATATATGCATTAATATATGATATTTGTTTTTCTTTTTCTGACTTACTTCACTCTGTATGACAGTCTCTAGATTCATCCACGTCTCTACAAATGACCCAATTTTGTTCCTTTTTATGGCTGGGTAATATTCCATTGTATATATGTACCACATCTTCTTTATCCATTCGTCTGTCGATGGGCATTTAGGTTGCTTCCATGACCTGGCTATTGTAAATAGTACTGCAATGAACATTGGGGTGCATGTATCTTTTTGAATTATGGTTTTCTCAGGGTATATGCCCAGTAGTGGGATTGCTGGGTCATATGATAATTCTATTTTTAGTTTTTAAGGGACCTCCATACTGTTCTCCATAGTGGCTGTATCAATTTACATTCCCACCAACAGTGCAAGAGGGTTCCCTTTTCTCCACACCCCCTCCATCATTTGTTGTCTGTAGATTTTCTGATGATGCCCAGTCTAACTGTGTACCACATATTCTTTATCCATTCCTCTGTTGATGGACATTTAGGTTGCTTCCATGTCCTGGCTATTGTAAATAGTGCTGCAATGAACATTGGGGTGCATGTGTCTTTTTTAATTCTTCTGGAATCTTTTTCTATGCATCTCCAAGCATATCAGTGTATACAAGTGTACGTACACACTGAAACAATGGGATCACACTGCATGTTGTTCTGCAATTTGTTGTTTCCACTTAGTGCATCCTTGACATCCCCCCACCTCAGCACTTCCAGATTTCCCTCTTTTTTGAACAACGGCAAGGTATTCCGTGAATGCAGCTCACTTTATTTAATCACTCCCTTAGGAATGGGCATTCGGTTGTCTCAACTTTTTTAGTTATAAACACAGCCACAGTGAGCAGCCTCACGTGTGGCTTGGCGCCTGGGTGCTGGTCTTTCTCGAGGATCCCTTCCCAGAGGTGGGGCTGCCAGGTCAAAGGGTGTGTGAGCTCTAGACTTCGGAGCCAGTGACCCTGTGTTCCAGTCAGGGTGGAGGTGCGAGCTCTGGCCTGACTTGGATGGAATCCTGTCTTGGTTTCCATGAGGCGGGCAAAGCAGCAGCACCCGGAGCCCTGGGCCTGGACAGAGCTAGTTAATGGGCATGATGCTTGTCCCAGCTGTTTCACCCTTTTCCAATTTATGAAGGTAACAAGTTTCAAATCTTGACTTTTGCTTGACTCCAGATGAATTCACAGAGAACTCCGGTATGCCAGGTCTGCTCCTAGAACAAGGCTGGTCTTGGTTTTCTTTCCCACTCCCCAACCACCTGCATTTGTTTTCCTTCTTGGTATTTTGTTAACCGTTGGACTTTAAAATTGCTGACAAGATCACAAGATTAGCCTTCTTTGAAAATGACTCCCACTGGCTTAGTTTAATTTGATCAGTTTTGTGACCCCTTCCCCCCTGAGCCCTTTCCTGGCCAGACTACCTTGGCCAAGGTTCCTTCCCAGGTGCACCACAGCCCGGTGAGCTCATGGATTCCGCACTGACAGCTTCCCACTGTTTTGGTGAGGCAGGCAATGAGTTATGTACCAGGAGGTAGCGAGGGAGGCTGGCTGACCGCTGGGCACCCTCGTGACTTCATTGTCCTCACTTCTCTGTGTTCAGCAACGACTTATGTTAAGGGGCTGAACAAGTCACTTAGATTTCTCACTTATAATTTTCCAAGTGGTTTTAATATTGGACTCTGACATGTCTTAGGGGAGGGGTTATTTTTCTAGACACATTGCTCATGCCACTCTCCCTCTACTGCATCTCCCATCTCCTGCCCACCCTCCTCCTCACCATGGCAGGCGTCACTAATTGATTGAATCATTGATTGATCCTGCCTCTTCCCATAGAGCCAGAGGGCCTGGCACTCTAGGATTAGAGTTGGTACAACTGTGCGCCTAGTAAAACCTCCAAGGGCCACAGTTGAGAAGAAGGAGTGAGGGGAATGCAGAGATGAATGGTACCCAGATCTGTGGAATTCTTGGATTTTTAAAATGATAAAAGAAGGTTGAGGCCTAGCACAGGATCACTAACCTTTTTTTTTTTTTAAATAAATTTATTTATTTTATTTTTGGCTGCTTTGGGCCTTCATAGCTGCACGAGGGCTTTCTCTAGTTGCGGTAAATGGGAGCTACTCCATTGCAGTGCGCGGGCTTTTGTTGCGGAGCACGGGCTCTAGGCATGCGGGCTTCAGTAGTTGCGGCATGCAGGCTCAGTAGCTGTGGCGCACAGGCTTAGTTGCTCCGCGGCATGTGGGATCTTCCTGGACAAGGGCTCGAACCCGTGTTCCCTGCATTGGCAGGCAGATTCTTAACCACTGCGCCATCAGGGAAGCCCCAGGATCGCTAACTTTTTGCTTTCCATATAAAGGGCATAAAAACCTCCTCACAACCTATTGGATACAATCCCTGTTGTCGCATAAAAAAATATTTTGATACCCCAAAAGTAAGAAAGGCATAATCTAAGAATAATGAAGAGTCCTTTAAATTGAAAGATTTTAGCTTTCTAAAAATTCAATGCATTGTTTTCTTTTTCCCATTTTACTCTGGACTGTTAAAAACTTGGTCATGGACCTAAATGCCATATAGGGACCCCTGTTATATATTTCAGACTGCTAGAAGTTTTTTCTTTATATTTTAGTGGGGGGGTCCTACAAAGCAAAACTTTAATTCCTTTAATCCAGATGATATTGTTTATTGGTGTTGATGATGTGTTCTTGGATGAATATTTTGTTTCATTAATTTCATTATTTCCACATAATAGTACTGGTTGATCATTTTGCAGAATAACAAAAAGGGGTTTGTAGTACTTTGCTGATTGAATAAGGATCTGTTCTCACGGCAACTCTCCCATCCACTGTCGTTCACTCATTCTAGTTACTTGCTTTCCATCTGCTATTACGGGCTGGGCACTGGGTGCAGCAGTGAACTGGGCAGAGTCTCTGCCCTCTTGGAGTCCACATCACAGGGGAAAAAAAATACATATAAACAAATACTATAGATTCAGATTGTGTTGAGTGCCATAAGGAAAATAAAATAGTGTAACTGGAAAGAGAATGACTTTGGGAGGAAATTTTAGTTAAGGTTTTGCAGCAAAGATGCCTCTGGTGACATCTGAGTTGAGGACATAGTCAGAGAAGATATAGAGAATAACATTCTAGAAAGAGGGACTAGTAAGTGCAGAGGCCCTGGGATGGAATGAAGTTGGTTTATATGAGAGATGGAGAGAAGGCCAGAGGGGCAGAGAGTAAAGAAGAGAGGGGAAGCAGGGGAAGCAGGAATGTAGGCTGGGATCAGACCACATGGGGCGTATAAGACATGGCAAAGGCTTTGGAGTTTATTCTTATTGCAGTGGGCAGCCATGGGGGGACTTCAGGCAGGAGAGGCATTTGATCTGAATTTTGTATTGAGAGGATCACTGCATGTGTGGCGCATGGATTGTAGGGGCAAGAATGCAAAGGCCACACACACACACTGGAATGGGTCTGGGAACCCTTGATCAGGGAAGAATGAAGAAATTCATTGGTCTAGAAGGGAACAGGGGACTCCCCTGTTCATAAAAAATAGAATTTGTGAAATTTCCTCCTAATTACTATTTCTTTTGACTCTTTCTCACCTAATCACTGGTCCTGTAAGTACCCCACAAGTTCATTTCCTTTAAAACTATCTTGAAGCCACCTACATGTTCAACAATAGAAGAAAGGTAGCATCTACGCAGTGGAACGCTATGACCTATTATCTAGGAACCTAGAATGCTATTTTCGTTGTAATGAAAATTGAAGAAAAGAATATATAGGTTTGTTGAAACACTTGATTATGATGATAAAAAAAATATGCGTGTGAGAAAAAGACAGCAAAGAAATATACCAAAACTGTGGTGACAATTGTTTATAGCAGTGGATTATGCTAGGGTGACCAGAAATAACTTACCATTTAAACCACAGTACTTTTGAGCACTCTTAAAATGTGTGTGTATGTGTGTGTGCACTATCAGTAATTACAGTGTGATGAGTGTAAACCAGGACTGTCCTGACTCACCCAGGGTATGTGGTCACCCTAACTACGGGTGGTAATTTTACTCCTCTGTTTTTCAAACTTCCTGAATTATACTACTTTAAATTTAATTTGAACTAAAATATGTAAAAATAATCATTTTGCTTTAGAATATTTACTCTCGGAGGTCAGAGAACATTTCTTTGGGCTCTTATACTTAGTCTGTCCTCCTGACCATGCGGAATGACTATGTTGGTCTCCTTCAAGCTGGGAGGCTTTCCAGTTGTGATCATTTTTTCCCCCTAGATTGTCATGCAGGAAGGAACTAGAATAGCACTTGCAGATTCCAAGATGCCCTTTTCCTGTGACTGATGAGATTATGACCCCAGCAGGTTCCAAATGACCCAAGGGCTTGCTTAGATTACTTGGCAGACCTGGTCTTCTTCTTCTTTTCTTTCTTTTTTTTTTTTTTTTTAATTTCCCAAAGCAGTTTTCAAATTAAATGTTAGTTTTGGGGATCTGCCTTTTAATTTCTTCTACTAAAGTGTTCCTAATATAAATGTATATTTGACTGACTTTTATATAACTTTGTAGTAGTGAGCTGTAAAGATGCAATGTATTGGCTCACACTTATAGTGCCAGGAAATAAAATCAGAGACAGATTTTTAAAGTATGTGTAATCTTTTCAAACTAAATCTGTATCAAGAATCAGTGCCGGGACTTCCCTCGTGGCGTAGTGGATAGGAGTCTGCCCGCCAATGCAGGGGACACGGGTTCAAGCCCTGGTCTGGGAAGTTCCCACATGCCGCGGAGCAACTAAGCCCGTGAGCCACAACTACTGAGCCTGTGCTCTAGAGTCCGTGAGCCACAACTACTGAGCCCGCGTGCCAAAGCTACTGAAGCCTGCGCGCCTAGAGCCCATGCTCCGCCACAAGAGAAGCCACCGCAATGAGAAGCCCGTGCGCAGCAATGAAGACCCAATGCAGCCAAAAAAAAAATGGATCAGTGCCAAGGGATCATGGCCCTGATATTTATCTGCATGGACTGTGGGGAGAAGGTCGTACCGTCTAGTTAATGGTAAGACCAACAAATCAGTGATTCCTTTGCCTTTTAGCTTTTCCACCTTCAGATGCAAGACAACAAAATACTTTGGTTAAGAAAACAGAACGAACGTGCTCCTCCAACTGTTCACTACCTTGTGAAAGAGGGAGGAACTTTATATATCAAACACGACAGGCCAAGGACCTGGGCCAGGTGACAGGAAGCCGCATGTCTGATCCCACCTTTGCCTGGAGTCTCACTTTCCACCACTCCCTGGAGCCCAGCCACAGCGAGCCACTTCCTGTTCCCCAAAGTGGCTTGAAACTTCTTGCCTCCCTGGGGGTAAGCAGACTGTCCCCTTCACCTGGAACCCACCTCTGCCATCTTACCTCCATCCTTAGGGCAACACAACAGAAGCTTATAGGGATGACCAGCATGGGCACTGCAGCAAGACCGCCTGGGCTCAAATCTCAGTTCTGTCGCTTAGTAGCTTTATGACCTTTGACAAATGACTTGTTACCTTCTTGGTACTTCTGTTTTCCTAACTCTAAAAGGGGGATAATATTCATATCTGCTTCATAGGATTTTTATGTGGATATATGTAAAGTGCTTAGCACAGTGACTGTTGGTCAGAAGGACTCTCTGGGTGTTGGTTATTATTATTATCTTTTGAAGTCTGGCCTGTCCTATAAGCCTGTGTCCACTAACCAACGTGGGATTTAGGGACTGAGGACCTAAGTTTGAATCTGAACACTGCCCCTTGTGTTGGGTGGCCTTGGATGGTTACTTAACTTCTTTGAATGTCGGTTTCCGCATCTGGAGTACAATAAATCACATGGTTTCTGGGTGAGTCATGTGTGAACCATGTGTGAAGTGCCTGGCTTAGTACTTGACAACTGGAAGACAATCTGTATGTGTTATTTTCCGTTCCCCTCCCCACATAGCACTCTGTTTATCACCTGATGCCTTGTACCTGCTTGGTTGCATCTCCTCCATTAGACTATATATTCCTTAGTTTTCTTTGTTTCTACACAGCATTCATTGATTCTTTTGTTTGATTTCCTCATTCATCTGTCCACTCAGTCATTTTCTTTATTCATGCATTCTCTCTCATTTGTTCAAAAATCATTTATGAGCAGTTGCTAAGTGTGTTGGGCCCAGGAATCTACCATTGTTCCAGCTCGGGTCCAGGAGAAAAATGACAAGAGCCTGAATTAGGCCAGTGACATTGGGGGCTGTGAGAAGGGAATGGACTTAGCAGGCAGTTAGAGAGAGGATGGTCAGGGCTTGCTGACCAGCTGAATTTGGAAAGTAAGGGAAAGGAAGCAATCAAAGACAGTCTCTGGGGCTTCCCTGGTGGCGCAGTGGTTGAGAGTCCGCCTGCCGATGCAGGAGACACGGGTTCATGCCCCAGTCCGGGAAGATCCCACATGCCGCGGAGCGGCTGGGCCCGTGAGCCATGGCCGCTGAGCCTGCGCGTCCGGAGCCTGTGCTCCACAACGGGAGAGGCCACAACAGTGAGAGGCCTGCATACCGCAAAAAAAAAAAAAAAAAAAAGACAGCCTCTGGGATCTCACTTGAGTCAATGTGTGGATACTGACACCACTAACTAAAACTGGATGGCATAGGAGGTGGTAAATTGGCTGCGTTTTGGAAGGGCCAGGAAGAGGTGTCATGTGACAACCAGCCTGGATTGGACACAGTCAGTTTGAGGTGCCTGAAGGATGTCTGGACTGGGATGTCTACTAAGGAGGTCTGATTGTGGACTCCTTTGCATGTGAGATGGGGGTGGTGGCCAAGACGGAGAACGAGTATAGAGTGGAAGAGAAGAGGGCTGCCAGTGGCCCTTTGGGGCATTGCCCTGATTAAAGTGGAAGGTGACAGTGAGTCTGTGGCTTCTCCTGGGAAGCCATGTGTGGTTCCTCACCACAGAAACCACTCATGTCCTCTGCCAACCACACACCGCTCACTGTCTGCAGGTCAAGACCAGCCTTTGGGGTGTCAGTGCGGAGGTGGGGAGAAGAATGCCCTCTTCCCCACGGGGGCCTCACTGCATCACCTGCAGGCCCTAAGCTGCAGCGAGTGTCTGTCTCCTTCCCCTGCAGCATGTCTCATAGAACCCTTCTTGAATAGATGCTGTGGTCCCTCTCTCTTAGCAACTGTGGCTCATCACTTTCTCTCTTGTCCAATTGGATATGCACAGATGAGGAAGCACACCAATAGCTACTTCCCCTCATACACACCTCTGCTGCTACTCCTGTGTCTGAGCCACTATCACCTCTGGTCTGCACCATGTCAGTAGCCTCCCAACAGGCCTCCCTGCTTCGGCTCTGGCCCCTGATAATCTATTCCCCACCCAGCAGCCAGAGGGATCCTGCTAACGCATAAGTCAGACTATGTCACTCACCTGCTGGAAATGCTCCCATGGCTTCCAGATTCTTCACTGTGGTCCACAGGGCACCTGCCTCCCTCTCTGAGCTCCTCGGTCTCATCCACCACACTCCGTCTGACCACATGGCTTCCTTGGCTCCCCAGGTAAGCCAAGCTTGTTCTGCCTTGGGGCTTTGGCATGAGGTGATTGCTCCTCCTGGAGTGCTCTTTCCCCAGACTGCCTTGCACTGGCTCCCTCCTGCCTTTCAGGTTTCGGCTCAAATGTCACCTCCTCAGAGAAGCCTTCCCTGATGACCCGAATGTGAAGTCGTCCCCACCAAGTCCCCATAATGACTCTTGATCACATCATCCTGTTCCATTTTCGTCATTAAGCTTGTTTATTATCTTTTTAAAAATTGAAGTACTGTTGATGTACAGTATTATATGTTACAGGTGTACAATATAGTGATTCACAATTTTTAAAGGCTATGCTCCATTTATAGTTATAAAACATTGATTATATTGCCTGTGTTATACAATATATCCTTATACCTTATTTATTTTATACCTAATAGTTTGTACCTCTTAATCCCCTACCCCTATATTGCCCCTCTCCTATCCCTCTCCCCAATGGTAACCACTAATTTGTTCTTTATATCTGTGATTGTTTCTTTTTTGTTATATTCACTAGTTTTGTTGTATTTTTTCGAGTCCACGTATAAGTGATATCATATAGTATTTGTCTCTCTCCGTCTGACTGATTTCACTAAGCATAATACCTTCCGAGTCCATCCATGTTATTACAAATGGCAAAATTTCATTCTTTTTTTATGGCTGAGTTGTACATTTATTGGAGAACTTTCCTTCTCCTCCCACTCTGATGTAAGTGAAACCCGGGACCTGGGGTTGTTTTTTTTTTTGCCCCATCTACAATGTCTGCAGCAGCGCCTGGTCTTTCATAGGTTGATGAATTAGGCAGGGCTGCCCATCTACACTGGGATGAGTAGAACCTGAGCTTGCTTGCTGGGGAAGGAGAAGGGACTTATGAAAAGAAAGAAGCTGTAGTTATTAAGGGGGTGGAATAATTGATGGGCTGAGGTCTTGGAGGAGGTTAGGGAGATAAGATCATGAAGACAGGAGAGAGTTTGATGCTTTTCTTTGAGACTAAGGGAAGTGGGTGAATATATGGGTAGATTTCAAGGCAGCTGAGGATCAAGATGAAGAGTGTAAACCTGATGGTCTTACTATCTGATAAAGTGGGAGATACAGTTATCAGATGATAGAGGAGGAGTAGACTGGGAAGAGGAAGGAGGCTGGGTATGAGAGATAATGGTCTGAAACTGCTGGATGAGTGGAAAGACTCCTGAACCCTGGAGGGCCGCACTTAGGCTGGAACTCAGAACCTGGTGATGGAGCCTGTCACAGAACGACTGGATTTTTCTTCAGTATTGGACAGGACAAGAGAGAAAGTGGAGGAGGCAGAGGCTATGTTGATCCATGTTTGGGGGACTGGCAGGTAGAAGGAGCTATGTGTCAATGGAGCAGGAAAAAAAGGATGCTGGAGGGGGGAGAATATTTGAATGGTAGAAGGAAGTGAAGTCCAGAGGGAGAATAAGAAGGGTAGGATCAAAAGTTCTGGTGGCTTTTCATTCAAGTGGAAGAGCAAATTGGGTGAGAATGAGGAAGTGAGTAAAGGAAGGGTGGGCAGGTGGTGGTCAGAGGGGACTTTTTAGTTTTCCATTTCAAAGAACAGTTCCTGGTTGGGATGTAGCCACATGGTAAATACATTGTTGGTAAACAAAGTGTTAGGTCACAGGAATGAAGGAGAACAGGCTAAAGTGAGACCAGTGAATGTTAGGTCATTCTGTGAATGAGGTCCTCCTTGGAAGGATCAGGAAAAAGTGGGGAGGAGCACACAGAGGAGGTCCCTAAAAATGTAGAAAGGAAGAGCAGGAGCCTGGAGAGAAGGAATTGATGCTAGGAAGTGAGGAGAAGAGAGTTAGTTGGTCCCATGCCTAGGTTCTGGGTACTTCTTGGTAGGTTATTGTCTGGAGATAACAGTGACCAGGGAAATTTGGTTTCTCCTGGTCCTGAAAAACAGGAGTGCTGAGGAAATGAGTAGCTTTGACTTGGGAGGGTTACCATGGAAGGAGAGGGTGGAAGAACCAGGACCCAGCTAAGATAAAGCTGCTGAGATAAGTGCAAATGTGGGACATTTGCTGGCTCTGGATTGAGGGTTCCAGGGGCATATTGGAAGTCAGGATTAGGAGAGATGGCGGAGGGACAGGAGCCAGGTAGGGATGAGGGAACCCCAGGGGAGGGATGATGCCTGGAGGGCCTTCAGCTTGGCAGACGTTGTGGTTTGCAGGATGAGTGACACTAGGGCCACGAATGAAGGGTTTCAGATAGTACTTTTTTTTTTTAAGTGGCTTTGTTGTGATATCTGCATACTATACAATTTCCCAATTGCAGTGTACAATTCAGTGGTTTTTAGCATATTCACAGATACGTGCAACTGTCATCACAACCAATTTTAGAATACTTCACTACCTCATTTTCACTGTCCTTTAGCTATCACCCTCTGTACCCCCAATCTCCACCCTTCCACCCACTCCACCCAGGCCCCAAGCAACCTGGAATCTCTTTTCTGTCTCTATAGAGTTCCCTATTCTGGACTTTCATGTGAATGGAAGTCATATAATATGTGGACTTTTGTGACTGGCTTCTCTCACTTACCATGGTGTTTTCAAGGTTTATCTCTGTTGTAGGATGTGTCAGTATTTCATTCTTTTTTATTGTCGGATAATACTCCAGTGTATAGATATACCACACTTTATCTATCCATTCGCCCATTACTGGACATTTGGGTTGTTTCCACTTTTTGACTATTATGAATAATGCTGCTATTTATATACCAGTTTCTCTGTGGACATATGTGTATATACCTAAAATAGAATTGCCGGGTCAAATGGTAAACTATGTTTAATTGTTTGAGAAAATGCGAGTGTTTTCCAAAGTGGCTGCACCATTTTATATATCCACCAGCAATATATGACAGTTCCAATTTCTCTACATTCTTGTCAACATTTGTTATTATCTGACTTTTTGATTCTAGCCAGCCTAGTGGGAGTGAAGTGGTATCTCATTGTGGTTTTGATTTGCTTTCCCAATGACTAATGACATCACGCATCTTTTTATGTGCCTATTGTCCATTTGTATATCTTCCTTGGAAGAATGTCTATTCAGGATCCTTTGCCCATTTTTGAACTGAGTTGTTAGTCTTTTTATTATTTTTTCCAGCTTTACTGAGGTACAGTTGACAAATTTGTGAGATATTTAAAGTGTACAATGTGATAATATGTGTATACGTTGTGAAAGGATTCCCCCACTGAGTTGATTAACACATCCACCACCTCACTTATTTACCTTTTTTTTTTCTTTTTTGGAGAGAACATTTAAATTCTACTCTCTTAGAAAATTTCAGTTATACTAACAGTGTTATCAACTGTAGTCACCATGTTATACATTAGATCCTTAAGTCTTTTTATTACTGAGTTGTAAGAGTTCTTTATATATTTTGGATAGTACAAGTTCCTTATCAGATAAATGATTTGCAGATATTTTCTCCCATTCTGTGCGTTGACTTTTCACTTTCTTGATGGCATCCTTTGAAGCGCAAAAGTTTTTAATTTTTGTGAAGTCTAATTTATCTATTTTTTCTTTTATTGCTCATGCTTTTATTATATCTAAGAATCCTTTGCCAAATCCAAGGCCATGAAGATTTACCTGTTTTCTCCTAAGTCTTCATAGTTTTTGCTCTTAACATTTAGGTCTTTGATCCATTTTGAGTTAATTTTTTTTTTTTGGTACGCGGGCCTCTCACTGTTGTGGCCTCTCCCGCTGCGGAGCACAGGCTCCGGACGCGCAGGCTCAGCGGCCATGGCTCACGGGCCCAGCCGCTCTGTGGCATGTGGGATCTTCCCAGACCGGGGCACGAACCCACGTCCCCTGCATCGGCAGGCGGACTCTCAACCACTGTGCCACCAGGGAAGCCCTGAGTTAATTTTTATATATGGTATAATGTAGGGGTCCAACTTTATTCTTGGCTATCCTCCTGTCCCAGCACCATTTATTAAAAAGACTGTTCTTTCCCCGTTGAATGGCTTTGGTACCCTTGATGAAAACAGTTGATCATAGGAATATGGGTTTATTTCTGGACTTTCATTTCTGTTCTGTTGGTCTATTTGTTTATCCTTGTGCCAGTCCCACACTGTCTTGAGTACTGTTGCTTTGTAGTGAGTTTTAAAATCAGGAAGTGAGAGTCCTCCTACTTTGTTCTTCTTTTTCAGGGTTGTTTTGGCTGTTTTGGGTCCCTTGCAATTAGATGTGAATTTTAGAATCGGTTTGTCAATTTGTACAAAGAATTCAGCTGGGATTCTGATCGATTGCACTGAATCTATAGATCATTTTGGGGAGAATTGCCATCTTAATAATGTTAAGTTTTCCAATCCATGAACACGGGATGTTTTTCCATTTATTTAGATCTTCTTTAATTTCTTTCAACAGTGTTTTGTAGTTTTCAGAGTATATGTTTTGCACTTTTGGTAAATTTAATCCTAGGTATTTTATTCTTTTGATGCTATTCTTCAGGTAGTGTTTTGATGGGAACTTTTGTGGTAATACTTTTGCAAAGTCTTCTTATCAGGTGAAGGGGTAGGGTGAGTGGAGAGTTAAAAAAAATGTCTCTCCAACTGTTGGCTGGAGAGAGGAGCAGGGCATTTTCTGTCATTCTTTAGGAGGCTGTGTGCTTAAGTCTTTCATGGTCCTATGGCAGGCCACTGAGGGATACATCAGCCTGCGAAGAACTCCATAAACCCAAAAGCCGATGGTTTTGTGTGGTGGGGGAGGAGAGTGAGTAGCTGAAGATTGATCACTCTTGGTTAATAGGAATGCAATCCGATTGGACTAATTCACATTAATATTTAAGTTACTAATACCCCTCCCCCAACTTCTGAGATTTGTCTGCTTTTCTTTTTTTTGTTTGTTTTTTTTTTGCGGTACGCGGGCCTCTCACTGTTGTGGCCTCTCCCGTTGTGGAGCACAGGCTCCAGACGCGCAGGCTCAGCGGCCATGGCTCACAGGCCCAGCTGCTCCGTGGCATGTGGGATCTTCCTGGACTGGGGCATGAACCCGTGTCCCCTGCATTGGCAGGCGGACTCTCAACCACTGCGCCACCAGGGAAGCCCTGTCTGCTTTTCTAAAAGGGGAAAATGAGTAGCCCAGATGAATCAGTAATAGGAGAAATTTAGTAGCATAAAAAAGGAAGGAGACGTTTGGGAAGTGTGAAAAATATTTTTGGATTTGATCTGGGAGGTTAAGGTTCTTGTGAGGAAAGAGGATGTCACAGCACAAGTTAGGAAGTCCATTGTTACCTGCCTGTCTGCTCTAGCGGTCTGCTTCTCTCTCCTACATCTGCTTTTTATGGCTTTTTTCCTTCCTCTGTTTATCCTAGTTGTGTTTTGCTCTCCCCTCAGTGGCTCTCCTTAGCATGTGTATGAAGGGAGGTGGAGGTCAGGCCCAACATGCACATGCTTGTGTCCGGAGCATCTGTAAGTCTAAGGTAGCACTTTTCCTAAATGCCACCAAAATGGTTGTGAGGCTAAAATTATATATATATATATATATATATATATATATATATATATATATATATATACACTTTTTTTTTCTTTTTCTTGTCTCTGGATTTCAAACCCTAAATTTGTCCTAGCATCATATTCATGACCACAAATGGAACCCATTGTAGAGATTATATAATAGAGATTAGCAAGTTAGTGGTTTCATTATTTTATGTGTTATGAACCAGTATTTTTTTTAGACTGCTAACCCTCTTTAATATATTTTTGTGTATGTGTGATCAATGCTGGAAAAATTGAATGGTTATTTTGTTTGTCTTTCCAACATTAACTGAATTTCAGATTTCTGCTTTTTTTTCCATTTTGGTCTTGCCTTTTGAAAGTTCTAAGATTAGACTGAGGAAGAACAGCTTGGGCCTGATTTACACACGGTTCTGCACACCTTGCCGCCCTCCTCCAAAGTGCACGGCTGCCCCACTTCAGTCCGTTCTCATGTTTTGGTGTAGCTCTTTTTTCTTTTTCTTTTTGGTTGAGCTCTTTTGATTGCACAAATTGGGATCTCCCTCAAGCTGCCTCGAGTACGGTGCTGCTTATTGTAAGGACACTGTGCATGGGAACCCAGGAGACGCTGGGCACTTAAGCCACTGGGGAAGTAAGAACTCTGGGTTACGGTGCTGGCACCAGGCAGCCCTGCGGACATCAGCAGCTGAAGCCGGCTTCTGTAATTCAACTTTTCTGGTGGCTGGTTTCTTTAATATCTCAAGAGATCTTTTATTTACGTCATGGCTTCTGTTTAAGCATAAGCTCTGGTCCCTTAGAACTCCAGTTAAGACATCATTATCTCTCCCTTTTCTCATCATCATTTCCTAGCTTCAGGACCCAGAGAACTGCCAAGTCTTAGTGTTTCCTAGTCTAAATGCTGGGAGGGAGCTGGTGCCCAGCCCTCCCTGCTTTCCATGCCAGGCCATGCCTCAGGCACCTGGCTAACCTGTGCATGGGCTTCCCTGGAGTCTGATGCCCATCACTGATGCTGTTTCCTGTGTCTGAGGAGGGCCCCCCAGGTGATAGAAAACAGGGCTACCTGTAGAACTACCCCTCCAGCAAGACCCTGGCCAAGAACTTCCCCCTAGGGGAGATTTGGGAGGGCTATACCGGCCCCCACCCCCTGCCCCTATCCCCACTACAGACCTACAAAGGACATAGGTAGCACCGAGAGCAGGTCTGGGAAAAACTGGCACTAAATTAAACTTTGAATTTTAAATAACCCCACTGATGGCATATCCTTGTACAGATGAAAGTATGAAGCCAGTGATTTTTTTAATTTAAGTAGAAAAATTGCTGAACATTTAGGAGGAAATGAAACAAACACTGAAAGTGAAATTAGCTATTTGTTTTTTTTGGAGGGGGGAATAATAAAAGTAATTGAATACATTGTTTACTATCTTTTAAAAAATATATGGTTTTCTGGGAGTTCCCTGGTGGTCCAGTGGTTAGGACTTGGTGCTTCCACTGCCGTAGGCCTGGTTGGGGAACTAAGATCCTGCATGCTGAGCCATATGGCAAAAAAACCATATATATATAGTTTCCTTTTTCTTTTCCCACTTTCTTATTGGAATGTAGTTGATTTACAATGTTTCAGGTGTACAAAGTGATTCAGTCATATATATATGTACACACACACACATACACACACACACAGACTTTTTCAGATTCTTTTCCATTATAGGTTATTACAAGATATTGATATAGTTTCCTGTGCTATACAGTATCCTTGTTGTCTACCTATTTCATATATAGTAGTGTGTACCTGTTAATACCAAATTCCCAATTTATCCCTCCCCACCCTTTGGTAACTGTAAGTTTGCTTTCTATGTCTGTGAGTCTATTTCTGTTTTGTAAATAAGTTCGTTTGTATCATCTTTTAAGATTCTGAATATAAGTGATATCATCATGGTTTTCTTACTTTAACAAATGCATTGTAAACTTCTGGAAAAATACAGAAAAGAAGGAAATAAAACAGAAATGACCACTGTTGACTTGTCACATGTAGGCTTCGGTTCTTAAATAAATAAGAAATAAAAACATACGTAAAAAGATCACTTAATACTTCTTGAACAGTCCCTATCATTTAATATTCTTTTTTTTTTTTTTTGTGGTACGCGGGCCTCTCACTGTTGTGGCCTCTCCCGTTGCGGAGCCCGCGCAGGCTCAGCGGCCATGGCTCACGGGCCCAGCCGCTCCGCGGCATGTGGGATTTTCCCGGACTGGGGCACGAACCCGTGTCCCCTGCCTCGGCAGGCGGACTCTCAACCACTGCGCCACCAGGGAAGCCCCATTTAATATTCTTCTGTAACATAATTTGGAATGGCTACAAGGTGGTCTCTTCTGCAGCCCTACCATAATTCACTTTTCCTAGTGTACTACTTATGGACATTTAGGTTTCTATTTTATTTGATTTTTTAAATGAAAAATACTGCATTGTGAATATTCATATAAAAATTAATTGCACGTCTGGCCAGTTTTTTTAGGTTGAGATTCCAGATGTGGAATAATTGAGTCAAAGAACATAAGCAGTTTAAAAATGCTTTTGAAACATATGGCCAAATTGTCTTTGAGAAATATTGAAATAGCTCACATTCCTACCAGCAGCATTCAGTCCCATTTCCCATGATGCTTGCCAGCAATGGACATCATTGAAGAAACATTCTAATTTGATAGACAGAAATATGGCATCTCATTTTTATTTGCACTTACAGCAAGGTTAAACATTCAAAATAGATTATTGACCTTTTTATGAAAAAAATGTTATTTTTAATTGTGGTAAGAAACATAAAATTTACCATCTTGCCTGTTTTAAGCGTATAGTTCAATAGTGTTGAGTATATTCACATTGTTGTGTAACAAATCTCCAGACCTTTCTCATCTGGCAAAACTGAAACCCTATACCCATTAAACAAGAACTCACCATTTCCCCTTCCTCCCAGCCCTGGCAACCACCATTCTACTTTCTGTTTCTATGAATTTGACTACTTTAGAAACCTCATAAAGTAAGTGTAATCATAAAATATTTGTCTTTTTGTGTCTGGGTTATTTCACTTAGCATAATGTCCTCAAGGTTCATCCATGTTGTAGAGTGTGTCAGAATTTCCTTCCTTTTAAAGGCTGAATGATATTCCATTGTGTATACACACACCACATTTTGCTTATCCCTCGTTTGTTGATGGACACTTGATTTGCTTCCACCTCTTGGCTGTTATGAATAATGCTGCTATGAACATGGGTGTGCAAATGTGTCTTTGAGATCCTGCTTTCCACTCTTTTAGATATATACCCAGAAGTGGGATTACTGGATCATAAGGTAATTCTACTTTAATTTTTTTAGGGACCTCCATACTATTTTCTATAGCAGCTACACCATTTTACATTCCCACCAGCACAAAGTTTCCAATTTCTCTATATCCTCACCAATACTTGTTTTCTGTTTTTTTGGTAGTAGCCATCCTTATGGATGTGAGGTGATATTGAGTATATTTCATAAGCTTTTTGGTCATTTGTACATTACCTTTGGAGAAATATCTATTCAGGTCCTTTGCCCATTTTAAAAATCAGGTTGTTTTCTTGTTGAGTTTGACCTTTATTGTTGTTGTTTTGTGAATTGATTGTTAGTAACCTTTGTTCACGTTTCTACAGGAATATTCTTTGCTATAGATTTGTAAGAGCTTTCCACAAATTAAGAAATATTAATACCTTGTCATACATATTATAAATATTATTATTATGTGACATTTGTCTTTAAATCCCTTTTCAAACATACAGCAGGTTTAATTTTCATATGGTTATGTCTATCACTGTTTTCTCAAGTTCTTTGTATTGTTTTTATGTTTATGTGAGGGTAGGGAGATGTTTACTAACCATACTACTAGGACCAATTCCTCTCGGTGTCCTAGAGGACTCCTTGGGGACTTCAGTGCCCTAGGGAGCATGATGGCCACAACATAAACTCCCTGGCATGGCCAGCCTTTCCCCTGTGAGGCAGTGAGCTGGTGAGACACAGGCATGGCACAACACGGCTCGCTCCTCTGTGCACACTTGAGGAGCCTCAGGCACAGGACAGGGTGCAATGGGAGGAAGTTCTCCCTTTGAAGGGTGGGCACAAAGCTTTTGAGAACCCCAGATCAACACAGCTACTGGATGCCCCTGGAAGTAGCCACCCCCTGCCCCCCACTTCTTAGATACCTCTGAGACTGACCCAGGCTATTCAGCCAACTCCCCTTGGACCCTCTCAAGTGCTCCCTGGGGTTCCTATCTCACACCCTTTCCGCCCCTCTCAGTACCAAGGCTCTTGTCTAACTGTCTTATAAAATAACCCTCTCTGGAGGCAGAATTGTAATAGGAAAGGAACCAGGTATTCCCCAAGCATGGGTGTCCCGTAGTGGAGTCTCTTCTCTAAGACTAGACAGGAAGCAGTGTCAAAGCAAGATGGTGAGACATGGAGGGAAATAATAATCAGATGGTATCTTTTTTAGTTTTTTGCCTTCTCCACACCCAACTTACAGGCCTGTCCCCAGCCTGAAGCCCCCCACTCTTGGAACCTGGCCACACTTCCCGAAGGGAGAAGAGGTTAAGTATATTTTGTTTGAGGGCTGACGACTACTCCTAACACAGCAAAGAAAAGAAAGATAACAAAGTCGTTTCCTTGTAAAAATACACTCATCTCCCCTTACTCTTAGGCCTTGTCCACCGTGAGGTTAGTTATGAATCCACCTGCACTTTATTCTGGAAACACATGAGGTTTCTCTTGGTTTCTGTATTGGAAGTACAGGAAAACGTGTCTATTTGGTTTATGAAATTGTATATTGTTATGGTGGGTCAAAAACTGTATATTTTTGATAAAACCAGTTTCATTCTGTTCAGGATATCCTTGCGACTTTGATGTAAATTCAGATCTTGTTTCATGATTAACAAGTTTGTTGTTTGGACATGGGATGGTAGGAAAAACCAAAACTGTGCTACTTGAACCTCACCCCCTTCTATTTTCATTTTAAAGAAATCTATAAACCGTGCTTGTTATTCCTTATTTCACCGGTGGAGAACATGTGTAACCCTTTTTCACTCCACTCACATATAGAGCCTAGTTTTGGTCGGTAATTTGCTTGGCGGAGAGGAGACCACCATTAGGTATACAGACCAAGCTTAGCGATACAAAGGTTGTCCTCTGGTGATTTAAGAAAGGGCTTTTAAGGTATAGAACTGAAAGCACACTACTCGACTGCTCTGCAGCAGGGGTCGGCAGAGTACTGTCACCTGTTTTTGTGGATAAAGTTTTACTGGAACACTGCCATGTTCATTTGATTACTTACCATCTGCGGGGACTTTCTTACTACAAATGGCAGATTTGAATAGTTGCAGCAGAGTCCATATGGCCTGCAAAGCCTCAAATGTTTACCATTTGGCCCTTCATAGAAAAATAGTACTGACCTCTGCTCTAGAGAGTTCTGTTTGTCTCACAAACATTTTCTGTTTATAGAAGAAATATTCCAGGGTGAAAAGTGGAGGCAGGTTTCTCCTGGAGTTTCTGGTTTTGGCAAATCCTACTGTCAAGGTGGTGATGCAGTCATGAAGACACATGTTGAGTCTCTCAGAGGATTCTCCGTAGCTGCCATATTTCCCTGTAGGGGGTCACCATGTAGCTCTGTCATCTGTGTGTCCCCAACTCTAACCTGAATAACAGGTTTGAGAAATCAAACCTGTTGTCTGGAATGGCTGTGAGACTGACCAGTTCTTGTGAGGAAGGTAAGCGGGAGGGAGAATGGATTGCGGTGGGTGACTATGGACGTGTGCTGTGGCTTCCTGGTTGTGGTGGGGAGAGAAAACGCTCCAAGGACAGCCTTGTTGGTGGTCACCTGGGGTCAGATCTCCACACTGGTTCCTGTTTAGTCTTTCAGTGAGGCAAGAATTCTCCATATCCATTATTTTGACAGGCATAGGGGCTAGCCTGGGGAATTTGGAAATCTAAACAAATGAAAAATTTTACAACCCACCAGGAGGGCATAGTCTATCAGGGGGCAGTTTCTGACTAGCGGCTTCGGTTTGCTAAATTATAGACATCTAACCTTTTCTCTCAAACCATTCTATCATGCTATCATTTAATTTCCTTCTCCCCATCAGTAAATGCCATGGCAAGGTCCAGTACCAGATGACATTTCCTATTGCGTTATAAAGGTAGCATCTTTTCCTGCGTTTGAATCTGCTGTTTATTTTACATGAAGTAAAAATCTTCCATAATTTATGTTTGAGTCACTATTTCTTCTGTTGAATAACAAAAATTCAACCAAGTAGATTTAAAGATCTAATTAACATTATTGAACGATTCATGAATTGGGCAGCATCCCGTCTAGCAAGTAGAGGGGAGCTCCAGAGGGCTGCAGAGAGGGAGAAGTTTTCAAAGGCAAGACAGGCCATAAACAAACAAAAAGATTATTTCTGGCTTAGGTAACCTCCCTATGGGGGACAGAAGGAGTTACCTCATCTTCCTTTGGGGGGATCCAAAGAGTGACCTAATTGGTGCTGACTAGAAAATTTCACATTTTCTAGTTAGGATTACATTCCTGGGGAAGGTTGTAATGGCAGTTTGGTTAGGTATTAAGTCTTGGTTTTAGCACAGGTGTCTCCATTTTGGGCCTGTCATTTCTTTTTTAATACTTCTGATAGAATTATTGTGTTTATTTTTAAATGATTGTTACCTGAAAAAGTGTAAAATTAATTTCTGTTCACTGGAAAAATTCAAACAATGTGGAAGTGGATGGAGTGGAAAATGAAAGTCTTCTCCCCTCTAACCCCACCCCCATCCCTCTATCCAGCTTTAAAATATTAAAGCTTGACTGTGTGTTCTCTGTGATGTTTTGGAGCCAGTTTAAACTTTCAGCTTCCTATTTGTACAGTTTGACTTGGTCTCTAGCATCTCAGGTGGCCCTGTGAGAACTGTTGAATCCTCCTGCCTTGGGTGGGGGTGGGTGAAAAGCTCAAGTCCTTTGGGGAGAATTAAATTAAAGACCCCAAATTTGAACCATTTGTCCAGCCACACAGTCATGGAGGCAGCCTCAGGCAATGGGAAGACCTGAGTTGGGAAGCAGACTGGCTTGAGTTCACACTGGACTAATTGAGCTCTCTCCCTCCCTGTGTGACCTGGGGCAACCTGCTCCCTCCAACCTTCTGTTTTCTTACCTGAAAAGTGAGGACACTCAAATCTCCCTCACAGAATGGTTGTGCAGTTTACACAAGAAAACGCAGATGTGCTTTGTTGGAGACATTCAGTCAACTGGGAGAAAGAGGATATACAAATATTATGATGCAAGTGAGGTTCATGCCAGCAGGGACTTGCACAACATGCTGTGTAATGAGGGTGAAGAGCTGGGGCAGGAGCGGGGAAGAGAGGTGGGAGTTGGCAGGATGATCTGGAAGGGGTGGAGGCATGGGGTCAAGGACCCACCCGATCAGTGTTTCGGCAGAATCCCAAGATGGAGGTAACCCATGGCCTAGCCTTCAGCCGATGCAGGGATTCCTTCAATAACCTGAACTCTCGAGCTGCTCCTCCTTCCAGCCTCCGGCCCTTTGCACACGCCAGTCCCTCTGCTTAAAATGCCTTTCTCCTGTAGCCTTCCTGGCTAAATCACACCACCCTTTAGGCCTCAGCTTAAGTGCCACTTTCTCAGTACAGCCTTCCCAGGCGACATTCCCCCACCTCCCCATTTAGTCTTTCCGTTCTTTCAAGAGGCTGTCCTTCCCTTTCCTTTCCTATCATTTGTACACTATATTTATGAAGTCATCTCGTAAGCTCTGGGTCTGCTCTGCCCTCCACTGTGTGTCCCACTCCTACTCCAGCACATGGCACATAAATACTGAGTGAGTGAGTGAATGAATGAATTCCCCCTTCCCCAGCTACGTTCCCAGCCTGACTTTCTAGTCTAATCCCCAGAGAGCCTCTCTGTATTAGTTTCCTGTGGCTGCCATAAGAAATTACCACCAACTTTGTGGCTTACAACAACAGAAGTTTATTCTCTTCGCCATTCCTGAGGCCAGAACTTTGAAATCAAGACGTTGGCAGGACTGTGCTGCCTCCGTAGGCTCTAGGAGAGAAGGCCTTCTTGCTCTTCCAGCTTCTGGTGACTCCAGGTGTCCTTGGCTTGTGGCTGCATCACTCCAGTCTCTGCCTCCATCTTCACATGGCCTTCTCCTCTGTGTGTGGATGATTTCTTCTCTTCTGTCTCTTATAAGAAGGACACTTGGGCTTCCCTGGTGGCGCAGTGGTTGAGAGTCCGCCTGCCGATGCAGGGGACACGGGTTCATGCCCCGGTCCGGGAAGATCCCACATGCCGCGGAGCGGCTAGGCCCGTGAGCCATGGCCGATGAGCCTGCGCGTCTGAAGCCTGTGCTCCACAACGGGAGAGGCCACAACAGTGAGAGGCCCGCATACCGCAAAAGAAAACAAACAAACAAACAAAAAAAAAGAAGGACACTTGTCATTGGATTTGGGGCCCACCCACCTGCAAAGACACCTTTTCCAAATAAGATCATCTTCACAGGTTCCAGAGGTTAGGATGCAGACCTACCTTTTTGGCAGCTTCCCACCTTCCATGAGCCCTTTCCCTCAGCTGAACTGGCCTGGCCCCCATCTCTGGATTGTCCATCACGCTTTTCCCCCATCCTCTGTGTATGTCACTGTCACACCTCTTCCTCCTCTTTTCGTGAACACTGAAATTCACCTGTGGGTCCCCTTGCTCGCTCACTCACTCTGGCTGAAAGGAGCTTCCTTCCCCTTGGAAGCACAGCCACTGCTCACGGTGTGGCTCACTCACCTCCTTCGGGAGCTCTTTCCTCTGCCTGCTCTGGGTTCTCCTCCCCGACACTCACCATGTGGGAAGCACCCACTTGCTTCCTCGTATTCCCTACAGTGCCAGGGATGTTCGTGGAGACTCAGGAAATACTTGTGGATGATAATAATCATCTGGAAAGTGGGGTCAGACTTACATTATCAAAATAAAGGCAAATCGTGACCATGCAGCCATAGCCACCTTTCTGTTGTAAAATACCTGTGCATGCATCTAGTGAGAGGATTCTTTTTTTTTTTTTTTTGGCAGGGAGTAGGTGTTAAGTCCAACTAGCTAAGTGGGGTTTTAAGGAACAGTAGACAATCTTAGGAACAGGCAGGGCCTGGAATCAGCCGAGAGGCTGACTGCACTGACTGGAGTCTCAGAATCAAGGTTCCCATCTTCATCCCTCTTGGGGCCACACCATCTCTTATCTGAACTCTGGAGTAGTTTAAATGTCACAGGAGTGACCTGTCCCTTGAAAGCTTGGGTTGCTGGTGAAACCGTCAGGGCTGTTCTCAGTGGTGGATCTCTGGGCACCTTTTCCATTCTCTTCACCTCACTGCCAACCAGCATCCCCTGCTGCCCCTCATGGCCCTCTGCTCCCCAGCATCTCCAGCCTCCTCTGATTTCCTCAAGGCTCCAACTCCAGCCTGACCTTGCCTGGCCTTCAGTGTGAGGGCCGGTCATCATCTGGCTGTCTTGGCCTTGCCATGTCTTAAACTCCCAATTCCCAGGTGGACCGATGTTCCCCTTGGTTGGGTCAGCAGGAGACAGGGTAGGGGAGAAGCACAGGTATACTTTTCAGAGACTGTGGGAGGGCAGGCTCTCAGGGGGGATCTGGGTGGGAGGCCCTGAGAGGCATATCTGCTCCTGTATGGAGGTTCCGAATCACTGAGTGTTGGTATCTTATTTTTCAGATCGATCGTGTCCTGTGTTGAAGATGTTTCCAGAACAGCAGAAAGAGGTATGTCATCAGAAATCCCAAAATAGATAATCCATGTGCTTTGACTCACTACAGGTTAGTTCTTCATTCTCTAACCATAAATCTGTAGAGGAGAGTCAAGATACCACAGGATGTCATAGAAGGGGGCTAATGAAAGAACAAAACAGCTGCCCTCCTGAACCTGCTGACCCCCACTCTCCAGCATCAGTGCAGCCTTCTTGGCCCTACCCAGTACGAAGACCAAGCATGCTTCTTCCTTGTCCCTGTGTTAAACAGTACTGGGACCAAGGTGCTTGCTTCAGGAAATACCTTCTCTGTGAAGGTGGCCAAACTGCAAGTCCCCACACTGCCCTCACTTCTGATACCAATTTCAAATTTGGAGGCTCCCCAGACCATCTTCAGTTTTGATAATTCACAAGAAAGACTCACAGAACTCACTGAGAGCAGTTATACTCACTGTTATGGTTTATTACAGGGAAAGGATACCAGTTAGAACCAGCTGAAGGAAGAGATGAAGAGGGCCAAGTTGGGAAGGGGCCCAAATGCAGAGCTACTGCTTCTTCTCTCCACAAGGAATCAGTGTGTGATAATTTCCACAGGGAAGCTCCCCTGTGCCTTTGGTGTCCAGAGTTTTTATTGGGGCTCATCCTGCCTGCATGGCCGACCTTTTTGTCCGCTCCTCCTGGGATCAGGCTAATACCTTTAGTCTCTAGTTCCTCCAGAGGTCACAGCTGATACAGCGTGGCCCTAAGCCTCCATCATATTCACATTGTTAAGACTGTCCAGTGGCCAAAGCCCAGGCAAACAAAGATACTCTTGTCAGGCAAGACATTCCAGGGGCCTAGAGATCACCTCCCAGAAGCCAAGGGCAGAGGCCAGACCTCCTTTCAGGTAAGCTACACACCTGTATTGGCCTGAGAGCGGAGCTGTGCTGACAGCCGGCACTATTCCAAAGGCTACCCATGAAAGCAACAAAGACTTTTTTCCAATGAGAAGCTTTTTTTTCTTTTGGCTTGGCTGGTTTAATCACGCTTTTTAAAGTTCATTTCAGTTAATAAAAACTAGACACAAACTTTAACCAACTGCATAAAGAAAGCATTATATTGACCTTACAAAGGCCTTTATTATAACTAATTATATAATAATATTGTAACATTAAGCAGTTTTAAACTGGAAAGTCCTTCAATTGAAAAGGAAAATACCATTAAGGAGAAAGAGGTATAATGCCCAGAAATTTACTTGAGCCTCTGTCAGCAAGAAATGAGCACAGCAAGGCGAAATTCTGGATGTGCTGTGACATACTACTGTTCATCACGTATCAATTCATTTTCTATGTGTGGCCAGAATTTCTTGGTTTCTCTCACGTTGCTCTTAGAACAAAGTCCAAATTCCTCAGTGTGGTTTCCAAGGCCCTGTATGATCTGACCCTGCTTCTTTCCCCAGGCTGTCTCCTCCTTCTCACTCCACCCAGTGCCCTTCTCACGCCTTATTCTGGAAACTGGATTGCTCTGTGTGCCCTGGGCCCCTGGGCTTTCACAGATGTTTTTCCCACTGCCTGGAATAATCTCTCTCCCCAGCCTTCACACCACCTTGACAGGCTGACGACTCCTTATCTTTCAGGCCTCAGCTTAGAAGTCAAGGAGAGGCTTTCCTAAAGCCTCAATTATCAAGATATTTTTATCTCAGCAGCTACCCCATCAGCACCCTGTAGTTAATGCCAGTTAGAAGTGGAGGAGGTTTTGGTTGAGCCTTTAAATATCCTAGTGGCTGGTGGTTGTTTAGTGGAAAATAATTCAAGTCCCACCTAACTGCATATATAAGGGCTGAATGCAATATCACTGATTGTTCTAGAATCTAGACCAGGGGGGCAGTGTGTGTGTAAGCCCTTTGCACTTGGTGCCCACAGGAGACTTTGCTAATTAATCGTAAGGTTGACATGTGAATTGAGACCTAGTTACCATCCTTGTTCAAGATGCAAACGGCCCAGGACTGACATCTTGGTTCTACCTAAGCTGGTAGTGCCAGCTTAGAAGTTTGGTAAAATTTTTTTTTTAAAGATGGGGTGGGTAGAGTGGGGAGTCGATTGCAGTCTCTCTTGTTAAAGTAGCTTTATTATCGCAATAAATCTAGAGAGAGGAGAACAGGGAGGGAGAGGCTCCCTTGTTAGCTAAACATGTTCCATTTGTACATTGGTTTGAATTCCCACGAGAGCAGTATCCGTGCTGATGGACCTTCCCCGTAAAAAGGCCTTGGCATCGGGCCATTGTAAAATTAAAATGAATTCAGATTCATTCATGCATGCCGCTTTAATTTACAATTAAAATATTATGGTTACATATTTTAATAAGAATAATTAGGTGGACCCAACTGAATCAACTCTTCTGTTTAATGAGACAGAACCCAGAACCCTAATGAAAAGGTAGGTGGCTGTGACAGGAAACGCGTTTCAGACGGCGTCTTGTGTGGAGCCAGGCGTTTTCGTTCTCTTTATATTCTAACACCCAGAATGAATAGGTTGATCTTCCTGCATCACTAAGGACCTTTGGCTTCAGCCACATTGAGCTCATCTTATGTGATATGTAAATAAGCAGTTTACACTCTTTCATGGAGTCTGACATTCTGGCCCCTCCAAGGAACTGTGTTTGTGTCTCTGCCCAGGGCTTGCTTGGTGTGAGTGGGCTAGTCCTATATATGTGATGTGACTGGAAGGGTGGGCTGAAACCTCTTTTCTGTGTGTGTATGTGTGTGTGTGTGTGTATGTCCCCAACTCTCCTGGATCATGATGGCTGAATTCTACCTTTAGAGATTCATACCTTTTGTATAAGAGTTTTTTCTCCTTCAAAAGGTACATACTTTATATTGGATATAATGGTAATTAACATTTATTGACACTTGAGTGACAGTAAATCTACAGCTCCGTGGCAGGAGATACCTTGAGTGGAGCAGAACCAAGTGGGCCCGGGACAGTTCCAGGCGCCATGAGGACCCTGCCACACAGGGCCCTACAGGGAGAGATGGGAAGGATGTGCTGCTGTTTTGGATGTGTTGGCTCTAAGCTTAACATTTAAGTGTTCAAGATACACTTACACTGATTGATGGTAACATTTGGACTTGCTCTAGGAAAGCATGGTTTTAATATTGATTTCTGATTGGAAACTGACTGAGCTGGGACCAGTGAGTAACGTTAAAGGATATCCCATAAGCAAGACCTCCACCTGGTGTCCTGCGGTGCTGGGGACTTTGAAGGGAAGTGACAAGACCAGACCCTTTCCCAATCCCCAAAACTCAATTTGTTCTTCCTTCCTCCTTTCCTCCCTGCCTATGTGGCGTGATGTAATAATAGGGAAAACTGGGCATGGGATATATGGGAATTCTCTACTGTCTTTGAACAGTTTTTCTGTATATTTAAAACTGCTCTAAAACAGTTAGTTTTAAAACAGACAACATTGAATTATATGTGCTCACACATAAAGATTTCTAAAAGACTGTGCAATGAATAAACCAAGGTACAAAACAGTATTTACAGTGTGCTCCCATTTGCATTAAAAATTATATATACATGTATATACACACACACATATATACATATATGCGCCAATTATGTGTATAATAGAAGAAGTATATAAAAGTCCTAGATAGGCTGACAAGAAACTGGAAGTCCAGTAGGAGGGGACTTCATTTTCATGGTGTTCTCATCTGTACTTGAAATGATCTCTCTCTCTCTTTCTTTAACCACATACATATTTTATTTTTATAATAATGAAAAAATCTTATTTTTCAAAGGTAGATAAGTATTAGGATGTCATTATGTTAACAGTGTCAGTACCTGTTGGGCTCATGGTTAACGCTTTCAGATTCATGTTTCTGACTTACTTTCGCTTTCAAGTGCCACATGTGTCTCTTTTCATAAAGCAGTCCCCTTGAGATGACCTCTTCCCTTCTTCCCTTCCTCCCTTCCTTCTCTTCCTTTACTGGTTTTAACTTTTCATTATAAATTTTAAACACACAAAGTAGAGAGACTAATATAATGAGCCCTTATGTACCTGAGGGTTCAAGAGTTAACACGTTATTAATTCATGACCAAGCTATCACCCCACTGCCACCCATTCCCTCCTGCTACCACACAGTGAATTATCTGAAACGAATTTTAGGCATAGTGTAATTTCATCTGTCAATATTTTAGTATGCATTTATAACAAATGACCCTTCTTAGAAACAAACCACATTATCATACCTTAAAAAATTAACATTAATTCCTTCATATCATCAAATAGTCAGTGTTCAAGTCTCCCTGATTATGCTGAAAAAAAAATTGTATATTTGGTTGTTCTAATCATGATCCAAATAAGAACTACACATTGCATTTGGTTAATATATTGCTTAAAACCTCTCATTCTGCCCATTTTCCCCCTTGTGCCATTTATTTGTTGAAGAAACTGCATCTTTTGACCTACAGATGTTTTCACATTCTGGATTTTGCTGATCGTGTCCTTGTGGTGTAGTTTAACACAGGTTGGCAATTATTTCTTGTTGTAAAAGATGAGTTTTTTCCACTAATGTATTATGAAATACAAAAAGGTAACTCTCCTCAATTCTGGACGCTGCTTATGTAAAGAAACTCGTAACATCATGAATCATTATAAGTCATGTAAAAGGCAGGCCTAGTTGAATTTCATTCACAGCTATTTATCCCGACGTAATAAAAGCTTTCTTAAAAGTCATCGTTCAAAACTGCCAGAGAACGGCATTTAAACACACTCCAAGCTATAAAGTGACAAGTAACATTCCTTGGAGGATGTCTTTTAGGTTATTTGTCATAAATATTATTAGGAAATAAAGGAAGGTTACTTGACACATTGCTTGTGCCTTTCAAGCATGTTATTTATAGAGAATGTAGTGTGTGTGAAAGGGGCTAGATTTTAATTTTGAGATTGTTATGTGGGAGTCCTGGATAGAACCCTGGTGAATAAGACCACCAGGTTAAACGTCAGTGCCTCGCACAGAACCGGGACTCAATACATTTTAATTGAATGAATGAGTCTCCAGTTCAAATACATAAACATATAAAATGGGTATATTCTTTGGAATAGGATAAAAATGGCCTGAGAAAGTGAGCATAAAATGAAACAAGTTTTCATTTTTGTGGTAGAAGATTCTCATCAAGGCTATGAAAAACTAATACTAACACCTAGAGATTCTTTGTTAGCTTTTGTCTGTACTCATCTTTTTGTAATAAGAATAAATATTTTTACAGTTAGCACACAGTTATGTTTACTGTACTATAAAAATAGTAGAAACTGTGATAGGTATGTAGTGACATATCGTTGTGGTGTTAATTTGCATTTCCCTAGTGGCTAATGATCTTGAACATCTTTTCATGCGCTTGTTTGCCATCTGTATGTCTTCCTTAGTGAAATGCCTTTTCGTGTGTTTTGCCTATTTTCTAATTGAATTCTTTGTTTTTTTTACATGTTGAGTTTTGAGAGTTCTTTATGTATTCTAGCTACAAGTCCTTTGAGGGATGAGTGATTTGCAGATATTTTCCAGCCTGTAATTTTTCTTTTCAACCTCTTTGCAGGAGGTGCAGGGCAAAGTTTAGGTTTGGCGAGGTCTAATTCAGCTCTCTTTCCTTACGTGGATTATCATTTTGGTATCAAGTCTAAGAACTCTGTCTAATCATAGGTCGCAAAGATTTTCTCCTATGTTTTTTTCTAAAAGTTTTATGGTTTTATGTTTCCATTTAAATCTACGATCCATTTTGAGTTAATTTTTACATAAGGGGCAAAGTTCAGGTCAAGGTTCATCTTTTGGCCTGGGGATGTCCAGTTGGTCCAGAACCACTTGTTGTAAAGGCTATCTCTCCTCCATTGAATTGTTTTTACACCCTTGTCTAAAATCAGTTGGGCATATTTGCATAAGTCTATTTCTGGGTTTTCTATTCTGTTCCATTGACCTGTGCCCCTCTACCCGTACCACACTATCCTGATTACTATAGCTGTATAGTAAGCCTTAACATCAGGAAGAAGGATTCCTCCTACTTTATTCTCTTTCAGAATTATTTTGACTATTCTAGGGTCTTTTCCTTTCCATGTAAATTTTAGAATAAGGTCAGCTGTATCTTCAAAAATTTTGCTGGGATTTTTACAGGAATTGCATTAAACTTATAGATCAATTTGGGGAGAATTTATCTCTTTACTATGTTGACTCTTCCAATACATGAACACAGTATAGAATATACTTACACAGATATATACAAAGAAGTATATACTTCTTCGATTTCTTTCAATGGCATCTTATAGTCTTCAGCATACAGAACCTGTACATCCTTTGGTTTTGAATCTTCTTTATAATCAGTTGGTTAATTCTCAAACATTTCATCAGCACTTACTAATGAGTGCCAATACTGTGCTTGGTGCTAGAAATATAAAAATGAAATACAAGGCCTTTGAGAAGCTAGTGGGACAGAGTTTCAGAAGAACTTGTTGTTTGAACTGATGTTTTAGCTAATAGCAAAGAAAATAATTTTTTCCCCTCCAAAATAATGCCCTTTTGTGAAATTGGAAATATAGTGAAATCGGAGATTTATTATTTATTGTTGAAGAAGCACCCAGTAGAACATGTTTGAGAGCACAGGCTTTGGAGCAAGGCAGACCAGAGTTTGAAACCTAGCTCAGGCTGTTTGCCATTTGACTTTGGGCCAGTTGCTTAAGCTTAAGAAGCCTTATTTTTCTTATCTGTAAAAAGGGGGTGATAATATTACTGACCTCTTAGGATTGTCATAAAGATTAAAGGAAAACATGTATAAAACACTTACCACAGTGCCTGGCACATGTACATGCCTTGTTCAGTATGGTTATTTTTATTGTTGATTTATTCTCATATATCAGGGCTAAGGAAGAAAAGACGAGGTAGATGGATAAATGGATAAAGGTTGAACCTGGGGTGGGAGTTGGGGAGGGAAGGGGGTACACTGAAATTGAAGAGTGATGATTATAAGACAACACAGGAATTAGACTTTCAAAGAGTGCAGTTCTCTTTCTTCAGAAATTTGTTTTCACATGGAGAACAGTAGGGATCAGTTAGCTTAAATTTTTAATTCTACTCTGCCTGACTTCTTCCTTCATACTGGATATAATCATTAGGCCCAAGAAGTCATTAAAGTGTTTAATAAGGTTATTAAATTGACTAACTGCTGCTACTGAAGCAATTTTCATAGGAAATCCATATGATTCTAGTTATGGAACTTGGAGCTGTCCTTTGTGGCTGACAGGCTGTCAACATTCCTTTGAAGGATGGTGGGCAGCATCATGAGGGATGCGTCTAATTAAGAGATTATAGGTGAACCTTGGCTTCCTGGGTGTGCTATTCGTAGCTGGAAGTATCGTGAAACTTCACTAATTCCTACTAATTGCAGATTAGGGGAGGGGGCCCATCTGAATTATAGAATATTTTAAAATAAATGTACTTTTATTACTTTCAAGTACATTTTTTTTTTTTTTTTTTTTTTTTTTTTTTGCGGTACGCGGGCCTCTCACTGTTGTGGCCTCTCCCGTTGCGGAGCACAGGCTCCGGACGCACAGGCTCACAGGCCCAGCCGCTCCGTGGCATGTGGGATCTTCCCAGACCGGGGCATGAACCTGTGTCCCCTGCATCGGCAGGCGGACTCTCAACCACTGTGCCACCAGGGAAGCCCTCAAGTACATATTTTAACTCCAACTATGCAAACAAATTGTTGTCTGGTACAAGTCTTAGGGGACTCAAGTTATTGGCGCTCTCAGAATGATTTTCAATTATTTCTATGTAAATAGGTGCTTCTGGAATTCTTTAGGGTGCTTGAAAACAGTTGATTCTCATAGACCTTAAACATTGCTCTTGTAGCCATGTGCTGTTAAATTGGCACACCCTTAGAGGAAGGGGTTTGTTAAATTAAGATAAACTTTAGACCAGCTGCTAAATAACTTATCATTAATTCATGGAGTCCAAGAACCCAAGTGGATGAGGTTTTTATTTCAGTTGAAGTTTGATCTCATCTTTTTTTTTTTTCCTGAAGCCAGTTCATTTATTCCTGCAGGCATGCATTTATTCATTAAATGATATTAATGGACTGCATTGGGTGTGCCAGGCACTCAAGTCATGCTGGACAGCCTAAGCTACCCTAAAGGAGCTTAGCATCTAGTGGAGGAGGCCTGCAGGTAATTACAGTGCAGTAAGGCATGGTGAAGAGGGAGGATGCCCAAGGTCTGCCCAGAGGCGGTAGGGGCTTGGAGTAGAGTCAAATGAGTCAGACTGGGTGAATCTGAGGATTTCCAGAGGAATTCCAGAAGGATTTCTAGAGACTGAGTTGCATTTGGAAAATGGATTGGAGTTAGCAGAAAATAAAAGAAAGAACCAGATGATGGCGATGAAGGAAAAAGCAGAAACTGGGGTGAGGACAGCAGTGCAGGCACAGAGAACAGCATGTTCAAAGGCATGCAGGTGTGAAATTGCATGTTGTGTATGGGGATGTAAGCTTCGCCTTTGGAGATAAGGAGAGTGAAAATCATGAAAGGCTATATTGTGCTAACTACAGAGTTTGAACTTGATCTTGAAGGTTATGGGGCAGGTTTTGTAGGATTTTCAGCAGGAAAATGACATCATTAGATGTGTGCTCTGGAACCATTCTTGTTTTAGTGTGGGGGATGAATTACGGGCCCAGAGGTCAATTAGCAGCCCCTGCATTAATGTTGGGCAAGCAGTCCTTGGGTCAAAGCACTCACAGAGGGAATAGAGTTGTGGGTGGATCAAGAAGGGTGAATCTGGAGGATGCGGTCAGTGAGTCAAATAGAGAAGTCCGGGGGCTCTGGGTTTCTGGCTGGGGTTGCTGGGGATGAGATGGGGAGGAGGATGTGGGAAGGGTGTGGACTCTTTGTGCTCGTGGGATTTCCCAGTGAGCTGTCTAGGCAGGAGGCTGGATATGTGGGGAGATGCCTGGACTGGGATGGAGAGAGAATCATCAGCTCACGCTGAGCACTTGAAACCATATGTTTGGATGAAGTCATCCTGGAATCCTAACAGGGTGTGAAGAACAGCAGCCTGGGATGGCTCTCAGGGCAACAGCAACGTTGAAGGGAACGAGAAGGAAGAAAGTTCGCCATTTAGCGCTTCAACCAAGTTAAAGATTTTCAGGATTGAAAAAGCATTTGGAGCCTTAGCACCACAGTTAATTTTGAGTGTTCATTTAAAGTGCATTGCTATGTTCTTAGGAGTTTCTTTTTCCAGCATGACTTTAGAATATGTTTTCAACATATCTTTCCTACATAAAGATTAGTCATAATGAGTAATAATAATGGTACAATCCAAGAATTACAATCCACTAAGATGAGGAAAGTAGATTCTTTACTTTAGAATCTACAGTATTCATTATGATGTTCATTCCTTTTACAGATATTATGAGGGGCCTGCTCCAAGCAATTTCTGTGAAATCTTTAGGTCACTCTGCCTTTCACTGAAAAATTACAGTATTAAAGTGTTTGCAACTCGATTCTTAAATTAATAAATTTTTACTTAAAAAAAGATATATATCCGGATTAGCTTTTCTGAATTGCTTATTGCCAAGGTCTATGGGAAGACCTCTGTGCTTTGGGTTTATAAGCGTTTTCCTTTCTACATAATAATAGTTGACTGTCATGTAGCACTTAATGAAAATTTTCCCAGTGCTTTCACAGGTATTTTTTATATGATCCTCCTAACCAACAGCTGAGATGGGCCGGACAGGCATCATTCCTATTTTCCTGATGTAGAAACGGAGGCTCAGTGAATAAGTTCATAATTTAGGAAGTAAGTGAACCAGAATTTACCCCTGGTCTTGTGACCACAATTTCAGTGCTCTTTCCATGAAAAGGGGCATGTTACTCAAAGTGTAGATGTCAGTAGTTAGACAGTAGTGAACAAATACAGGGGAAAAAGTCCTGATTTTTTTGAGAACTATTTGTCATTACTGCCATCTTCAATTAATAACATGTTGAGTGTTCAAGGGGTCTGTGATGCTGTGGTAACTGTGGATTTTATAATTTTAGTTCAGAAACCTTTTTTTAAATGACAGGTTTGTAGAAAATTGACAGATGCATTTCTTTGTCTTTTCATTTTTGTTTAACCTGAGTGGAGGCCCACTATTTCAGTAACAGGTGCATATCTTCTACTGTTAATATGGAACACTGAGCTGTTGGAAATATTTAATTTCCCCTGTGAGATATTCAAGAACTTCTGCCTCTCCAGTGGAAAAATGGAGCTGCCAGCACCCTGTGAGGGAGTGTGGCTTACATGTGGCCTGATGACTAGCAGCCTTCTCCCTTAGGCTGGCTTCACGGGGGTAGGATAACCTTGTCAGCCCTTGTCAACATTCTGCCTTGCCCTGAGTGTGTTGGGGGCATTTGGAGGGTTAGCTGTGGTCTACCCTGGATTCTGGTCTTCTCTCCTATTCCTGACCTGTCTGTCCTTCTGTTCATTGATTCATTGGTGATTGATTCACTCCTTCTAAGAACTATGGATGTGTGAAAAGCACTCTGGGAAAATGAACACACACACACACGCACACACACGCACTAAGGGCAGGGTGCCTGGGTTCTGTTTCATTTCCACCTCTGGGCAGGATCTACTTTACCCTGACCCAATCACACTATATGTAAGAGGCCTTCTTACTAACAATTGTCTTTATAGACCCTCTTATAATTTAGAATACGCTTTTAAGAAAAAATGGCCAAATGGTGAACTTGATAGGTGGCAAAAGCGATTTAAGGGAATGTGGACTATTTTTCTCCTCCTCTCTTAATCCTCTGTCCTGAAAAATTCTCATTACATTATCTGCATAACAGAATGGAGGTGCGCTGTCCAGAAAACCTCATAACCTTTTTTCTTCTGCTGCTCTAGAGCGCTGACGGCCCGCTTTTCAGACGTGCCAAAGCAAAGCAGTAAGAAATGCCTAAAATTTCAGCCCTGAAGTCTTTTTTTTCAAAACAAAAAGTTAAAATATTTAAAATGAAATTCAGTTAGCAATGAATTGTTGTGCCAAACATAACACTTTTTTTGTTGTATGTTTTCATATTTTAAAATTAAGCTGATTTAATAAAGAGCACTTTAAAAAAAAATATTGTATTTAAAATTTTACCCCCTATTTCCTGTTCTTACTATCTTTAAAAAGGAACAAAATGATCTACTTTGTATTTTTTTTTAACTTTTCTAACTCTTATCTATAACATGAGATTGTTATGAAGATGAAATGATTGACTACATGGGAAGGTATATTTTAAAAATAGAAGAGTGTGTCAAAGGTGCTCATCTTTCTATTACTAAGTTAGTGGTGCTTATTCTCAGGAAGTCGGGGTGCACACACAAAGTCATTTTCAGCTCTCCTTGCTTGCTTTTCACATGACCTTTGTCACTCTTTCTTACTTGGGTTCTAGCAAGTGATTTATCAGGCAGGGCCTATAGTTTTAATTCAGAGAAATGAAGAAAGTAAGAAATGGCCACTTTTAAAACTTGATAAAAATGTGAACCTATTTTTCATGATGCAAAATTAAAAATCAGTTTTAGAGTATCTGTTCTTATTGCCTTCACATAACCTGTAAAACTATCCACAAGTGCACCCAGCTCGGTTTTGCGTTATTGTAAAAATTCCATCTGTGGCAACAGCGTTTTTTAGACTTCCTGTGGTGCTTGATTCATTAACTTCTTGTTTTTTAAAGGATTACAGCCACATCGGTTAAAGCTCATTTCAGCTTTGTTCTTGTACAGTCATTTCTCTCAGCCCTTCTTAGCCCTATTTGCAATTCTGAAACCTATTTCTTTGCTTGTGATGCCCTTACAGGAATTTGTAAGTGTTTGGGTTCGAGATCCTAGGATTCAGAAGGAGGACTTCTGGCATTCTTATATTGACTATGAGATATGTATTCATGTAAGTATGCCGTCAATAGTCCATAGAAATCATAGTAATTTTTAGGTAGCATACATTTGATGGGATACTATGATATAATTGAAATTTATAAAAAAATTTCGAATTCAAAGAACTGAATTTGAATGATTACAATTAGTGCCTGTCTCTTAAATGAAGTAGTACAATGGTTCCTAAAGTTCTTTATTTGAATTCCTTATTGTACCTTTGTTAATATTTTAATGTTTATTGCCTTCATGTATGAAGATGTGAATACATCTAAAATTCAGAAAGAGTTTTTATAGCTCATTAATGGTATTTCTTTATGATCTGTTATAGCATATTTCTGGAGACTATATTGCCTGATAAATCTTAGGTTTTGAGAGGATGTAGAGTTCTCTGGAAAAGAGATGTGCAGTGTTTTACATGTAGAACAGGAAAGTAGGAAATGAATATATGGAATTATTTTGCCTTAGTCTCAATTCTGAGTAATTAAGATAAGTAAATAACTAGAAATGATTTACTTTACTTGGAAGTAGTACTGTATCATAATCTCTTGAACAGTGTTGTGTGGTGTGTCGCCTCCTCTGATTATCTTGAATGAGGGTCAGCAATCTTTTTCTGTAAAAGGCCAGGTAGTAAATACCTTTAGCTATGGGGGCCATACAGACTCTCAAAATTACTCAGTTCTGTTGTTGTAGGGTGAAAGTAGCCGTAAACAATATATAAATGAATGAGTATAATTGTGTTCCAATAAAAATTTATTAGTGAAGACAGGTGGCGGCTGGATTTGGCCCACAGGTGTATATAGTTTATTGGCCCTTGATCATGAAGATAGTCACTTCTTTTGTCTAATTTAGTCCAGACTTTTCTTGAGAGCATAGAAATGGGCTCAGATTTTATCTGTGACTGTATAGAACAGGTGAGATAAAATTTAGCCATCTTTTGATCTTCACATTGTTAATAGCTACATTGGTATATTGGGTACCCAGATACCACCCACAAAACTTCTCTTTTTTCTCCTTTCTTCCCTTTTTTCTTTCAAAGTTCCCCAACTTAGAAAATAAAGTAAAAACTCAGAACTGCTTCTTTTGATGATTGTGTTGAAGCCCATTGCCAGGGTATGCCTTGTATTTAGATTTTGTTTTGGTTTTACTCATGAGGTCACACCAGATATGCATTCTGTGTGGAAAACTATAATACAAGTATGTAAGACTAAGCATTTGAAAATGAAATGAAATTCTTTAGTTGCCTTTTGACTTCCTCTAAAAAATTTGTGGGTCCTTATGACACACTTTATAGTAGGCATGAAATTTAATTATCTACAGGGAGTTAATGAAAGTATAGATCCTTCTCTTCTACATAAATAACGTGACTTGAATTCAGAAATGTCCATCTAAACCCAGACATAATGGGTTCGACACATGTTATTTGGTGGCGGCTCTGGTGTTTCTCTGAGATGCTAATAAATTGACAATGAGTAAATGTTCTTGGCTTGATAGATAGCAGAAACAAGCAACTAGATTTAGAGGAACTTAATAAATTAGTGATCTCAGTGTAGCCTGATCCTGAAGAGGCTTCTACGTATTGTTGTACGATTAGGAATGGGTGGGGAGACTGGAGAGTTCTTGTTACCCTCACTTAGATGCTGTACCCATAGAGCTTTGCAGGTAGAGAAGCTGGTGTTAAACGCACTTAAATTAACCTCAAGGGAAATGATACCAGGCAACTCCGAAGTTGTAGCATTTACTTGGAATTTTAAACTAGTGGACTGTCGAGGTGGGTAGTCCTTCATATATCCTCTCCTGAGCTTGTCCTGCAAATGAAGGACTTATAGGTAGACCTTTGTCTGGTGTAGGCACCAGATGGATCTCCAGTTATTGCATGCACAGTGATTCTGAGCAGAGAAATGAAAAGCAGTTGAACTGAACTCCACCTCTGCCTGAGGTTCAAGAGGCCCTGCAGTGGCCTGGTTCTCTCTGGGGAGAGAGCACTGAGAGGATACTCACCCAGCCCTTGTTAGGGCACGAATTCTGGAGTAAACGGCCTGCTGCCTGAGTCCCTAAGGGTCACGTTAGAGGGAGGCCCTGGTGTGCTTTGAAATCCACACACACAACATTATTATTATTATTTTTATATATAAATTTATTTTACTTATTTATTTATGGCTGCATTGGGTCTTCGTTGCTGTGCACAGGCTTTCTCTGGTTGCGGGGAGCGGGGCCTACTCTTCGTTGCGGTGCGTGGGCTTCTCACTGCCGTGGCTTCTCTTGTTGCGGAGCATGGGCTCTAGGCACGCGGGCTTTGGTAGTTGTGGCACGCGGGCTCAGTAGTTGTGGCTCGTGGGCTCTAGAGCACAGGCTCAGTAGTTGTGGCGCACGGGCTTAGTTGCTCCGCAGCATGTGGGATCTTCCCGGACCAGGGCTCAAACCCGTGTCCCCTGCACTGGCAGGCGGATTCTCAGCCACTGCGCAACCAGGGAAGTCCCACAACGTTATTATTGTGACACAGACTCCATCCAATGCGTTTGCTGCCATATCGTCCATGACGAGATTTAGGCCAATAAGTATTCTGGGGGCAAGTCTCTTAACCTCCCTGTATCCTGAGGTTCTTTGAATTTTAGGAAGTTCAGGAATACCAGGAACTGTGCCATACATTTCATGGGAACAGTTAGGAACTAATGTACACCATCCCTGACACTTTCCAAGGAAAACAGTGGCTGGGTGCTTATTAAGTGGTAGGTTGATAACAGTTTTTGAAATGATATAAATCTTGGGGGCAAAAAAATTTCCCATTTGGCAGTGTAAAGATTATGAAATAGAATTTTGAAATTAATAGGCAGAATAGAGATCTACTTACAAAACCAACAGACAAATAAGCCAGTCTCTTGTTTTACAGAAAGGAGGAACACACATATTTACCAGCCTTGTGTTTACCCAGAGGAGAAGCATTGCTGTTTTGCTTTGGGTAGGGACTCTGAGGGTGGCTTTTTCTAAGTTTGCCTTAAGGTAGCTGGAAGGAAACCAATGTCTAGTCACTAATAATACTATTAAGAGATAACATTTGCCATGTGCATATTATCAATCCTAATAACAACAACCCTGTGAAATTGGGATGTACTATTTCATCCCCATTTTACCATTCAGGGAACTGGAGTTTAAGTGACTTGCTTTATAGCAGAGCCAGGACTGGAATTTGGGTCCTCCATGCACATACTCGTCCTGTGCACCACATGTCTCTTTTTACTTGATCACGCTTCCTTGCACATCTAAGTAGAGAAGGGAAATGCTGATCTCTTGTTTAAAAGTGATTTCAGGATTCTGGGTGATTTGTGTGATCTGTGGCGATGGCCATATCAAGGACACAACAGCTTCCGTGATGTCATGTGAAGGACCAAGAGAAGGTGTTTCTAATCTCCAAAGGCTTCTCCACGGATGGATGGATGGGGTTGAATGCAGTGGATGACCCTGAGCTCTTATTGGTCATTTATTCTTCAGGATTTATTTAATGTTTATGATTTGTCTCTGAAGGGAGTGCTAATAGGTGAGCAGGAAGCTACTTCAGGACTCAGGGAAGTGCAGGGTCATTCCTTGCTCCAGGACAACACTGCTCATTTATGTCACCCCAGCTGTCTTCATGGATGCTATATTGGTGGGTTATGTGCACTATTTGAGTCTGGCATAAATGCAAATGTATTTTTGATTTTTAAAATCCTACTTTAGATGAATATTGGGGGCATATAGGGAGTTATAGATATAAGAAAAGCATTTTTTCCTCAAGTGAGGCTTATATTTTTTGTTTTCTTTAAACAGACCAATAGCATGTGTTTTACAATGAAAACATCCTGTGTACGAAGAAGATATAGAGAATTTGTGTGGCTGAGGCAGAGACTCCAAAGTAATGCATTACTGGTGTAAGTGATTTAAAGAGTATATTAAGGAGACCTTATTATTATATTCAATATTTTAAAATTTGACATGCCACTATATATAAAATAAACAACAGTGATTTACTGTATAGCACAGGGAACTATATTCAATATCTTGTAATAACCTATAATGGAAAACAATCTGAAAAACAATGGAAGACACCTGAAACTAACACAGTATTGTAAATCAACTATACTTCAATTAAAAAATTGACATGTATTAAGATATATAAAATAGGAAGGATTTTGTAGGCTTTCTTCTTGATCGCAATATATAGCTTTAGTTAGTTTTTTTTGGCTACTGCATCTGAAATCAAAATTTATCACTTGGATTATACCAACATGAAAGTCTTCAAAAATGTTTAAAAATTTTTTTTTGTTTAAGTTAATTGATTTTCTCGCACCCTGATTATATAATATAACCATATAATATGTATATAATAGTTGTGTGATAATTATCATGCACAATTTGCTTTCATTTTGAGGGATTTCTGTAACTAAACCACCTTAATTTGATGATTAAAAACATTTTTTTTCTTTCTCATAAGACAACTGCCAGAACTTCCATCTAAAAACCTATTTTTCAACATGAACAATCGCCAGCATGTAGATCAACGCCGTCAGGGTTTGGAAGATTTCCTCAGAAAGTAAGTATGCAGAAACTTTTGCAGCCAGATTGGAGATATGAGCACAGTGCTTTGCAAGAGTTGAGTGTCCTGTGATCAAGTCGGGGAGAATGTTTCTGTTTCTAAAACGCTAGTAATCTGCTCTGGAGGGACTCTCAGTAGTTCATTTCCTATATTAGAGCGCCATCTTGTGGCTCACATCACACAGTGCATATTCGGGACCAAACTTTCCAGAAAGAAAACAATAAACTAATTGAATCAGATAATAAATATATACTCCCTTAAGCTATAAAGCAGAGCCAAATTGCTTGGGAGTTTAGCTGACAAAAGTAAAATTTTCCAGGAAACAAATGTGCCTTATTAAAAAGGCACTTCTTAGAAATTCTCTTTATTTACAACATTTAGGATCGACAGACCAAAATCAGCTCTACGATGGGCTGCTAATACCCTTCTGAGCTCCTCTAAATGAATAGCTTAGTGATACTCTTTGGAGAGAATGTTTATAAGGGAGTATTAATTGGTGTTTGAATAGTCTCAGTGGGTTATTAACTCTGGGGTACCTTGGTGATGGTTGGTACTGCAGTGAAAGTGACTTGAATTCACACTGCTATAATTCCCCTTTTTTTCCACTCTGGAATGCTGGAATACCTACCTATCCCATGGGACAACACAGTGGTTTGCACACAGACCCTAAGGCCAGACTGCCTGGGTTCAAATCCTGCTTCTGCTACTTATTAGCTGGGGACTTGGGCAAGTCTTTTACCTCCTCTGTGCCTGTGTTTGCCCATCTATAAAATGGGGTAATAATAGTATCTACTTCATAAGGTTGTCTAGAGGATTAAATCAGTTAACGAATGTAAAGCACTCACAACAGACTGACATATAATGTGTGGTATCCAAGTATCGGCCATTATTTTAATGTACTTAAATGAAATAGCTTTGAGCTAATTTTTCTATCTTCCTATTTTGTAGATAAGGAAATAGGATGAGTCCTATGACCACCAGTTAGTGGCAGGGCCCAGTCTCCTGAACTGTCTTTTTCTACTAGCTTCACGATCTGAAGCCATCTCCTTTTGAGCTTCCTACACGGTAACTTTGAGCTAGCCTGAAATAATCTACTGCCCTCTCCCCATATGGCTCACTCATCAAGGGTTTGGGTGTTAAGTATCCACATGAATATTAACATTTATTTCTATTAGATTGATATCATGCTTTTCCTTTGAGGGGGTCATGGAGACATACAGAAACATCCAAGATTATAAATTGAGGGAGGGTTGGTAGAGAAAAAGAAGGCAGAGGAATAAAAATGACAAGAGACCAGAAGAATTGATTAACCGAGCCAGGTTCTCGGAAAACCTCACAGTGGTGTTCTTTGGGGTATCATAGGCATGACAAAGACCCTGTCAAGTTTCTTCTGCCCTTTCCCTTTGGGGATAGCTCCAATTTTAATTGTCTGTATGGGACCCAGGTGGCTAATGGCCTCTCCCTTAAGACGTGGTCCCCGCAGCCAAGTTTGCAGAGTGGCTTGTCGTTCCAGATGCTGCTCAGGGAAGCTGCAGACTGGCCATCGCCAGTGAGGCCTGGACAGAGCTAGTCAAATCCTGCAGTCCCCACAAGTGTCGGGGAGCTACATGTTTTTGGTAGAGGAATCTCCTTATTTGAGATCAAAGGACAGCCTGTGTCTCTATATTTATGTTGCTGGTTAAGTGCAGGGCATGTGTTTTTCGACCAGGAATCACTTCATTGTTTTAAACATGACCTTTCCTTGCACAGTTGGTCAACCAGATTCATGCCAGAGTGAGGGTCACTGGGCTGCAGAGGGGTTGTGCTTAGTTACTCGAGGTTGTTTGGGCATGCTGTGTCCTTTGGCAGTTTTCTGATTGAATTTGATGCAGAGGTCATAATGGAAAGTGTCGTGGGTCAGGGGCTTGAGGAACTGGGTTCCAGGTCTCCTGTGAATCTTGGCTTCTGATTGTTTTCTGGCTCTTCGACCTTGGAAAAGTCACTTCATTCCTGTGAGCCTTGGTTTGCTAGAAAGAATGCAATAATGTAACACATGTATTGCCGACCTCATGGGTAGTTAAGTCATTCAGAGGATGGCTTGGAAAGGACTCTGCAAACCTATTTATTAAGTGACTGCTTTGGACCAGGCTGGGTTCTGGGGATATAGGACTGCACAAGATGGACACATATCCTTGACCTCTTGAAGCTTCCATTCTAGTGGGAAGCAACTATATACATACCAGGGATGGCTAGATTCATTAAAATTGGATCTGGATTACCATCCAGAAGTCAAATCATGAAATGGACACCAAGTTCTCTTGTGATGTTATTTGTTCCATTATGGTCTGTGAACATTAGTCTCCAAGCGATGAGTTTCACATTAAAAATGAAAGCTGGTGCTTCTACGTGGTTTGAACCTGAAGGAAGTAAGGAGTCTAATACCACACGGTTGGATTCAGTCCTGACCTAAATGCCCTGAATACTGTGGCCCTTCTAATCCTCGCCACCGTCTTTCCTGTGCCCCTCCGATTCTGATGCATAGTCTTCATGTTCTTTGTCTAGTTTGTGTAGAAATAGCAACCTCGCATCTCTTTGCCCCGGGTACACCCCCTCTGTCACCCCAGCCTAAGCCCACTTTGGGAAACTGGATGTGACATGCAACTCAGCCAGCCATCTGTGTCCTGACCCCACCTTGCTGTCCTCTGAGGCCCTGTTGGTTACCCATTAAGTAAGGCCACCGTTAGCAGCCTGTACCTTGTTTGTCGAGCACTTTCGGAACTTGAGAGGGAAACACCACAGCATTAAAATGTGAAACATGCCTGTGCTGTAGATTTTTAGCAAGTATTTTTAAAACTTGGTTTTTAGGTAAGTTTTGAAGTTATGAACTAAGAGCGCTATATATGTTCAAGACCTTTGAAACCAAACTGCTGCTGTCTCTGTGCACAGGTGTGTGCCTGTAATACAAATATATATTTTTTCCATTTTAAGGTCATTTGTGAAGTAATACATAATTAATAGCAAAGTACATATCCAGGCCACTCTTCATAGAGGAATTAGAAAGTTGTTTCTTTGCCAGGATATCAAATAAGAGTAATTTATACTATTTTATTGAACACTGGCTATGTTTAGCTTTTTACATGTTTTATCTCAATACTTACAACATTAGGAGTCAGGTTACATCTCAGTTTTATAGACAAGGAAATTATAAGAAAGGTAGAGGCACTATATTAATCCCAGGAACTGGCAGGTGTATAATTAGAACTCTTAAATGCTAGCTAAATTTGGTCAGTATGATTGTGAGATTTTTCAGATATATTCATTTTTCCTCAATCTTGGCTATACTCTCCCTTTGGGGTCTCCCCCCACCCCCAGTTACTTTCAAATTGTAAGTCACTTTTACTAATAGTTATGAAAAAAGAAGTTATAGACTAAATGATAAACTCTGTTGGTAAGTTTCTAACTATGAAATTGGCATTCCTACTAATTTTTTACATTTGATTGCTATCACAAATGGGAGCCAGCTTTCCTTTTTTACTGAATCCACCCCCATTAATATAACTACATGTACCGTACAATGTAGACTTTTGTATTACAGTTTTGTATTTCTTAAAAATTTAAGGAATTGAATAAAAAAATTTTTTTTGCAAAAGGATACCATGGAAACACTACAGCTAGTTTTATACACACACACACACACACAATTTTTATGTCTTTGTGTTCAATAGAGGGCACCACAGCACAGATCATGAGTGTCTTCAATGAAGATTTGTAGGTTTTATTTTTCTCATGGTAAGAGGTAAACAGGCTGAATTAATTTTTTTTCCTATATCAAACTGCTAACCTTCCACATGCTATACAGATGTGTATACATATCATTATATTGGGTTCAGTAGACTCAGGGCATCCTTAGTTAGGATTACATGGTTTTGCATAGCTATGTATATTCTCAGCTGAACCAATATATAATACACCTAATAAAATCACGTTGAGGAAAACCAGATTTTCAGCTGTGTTTAATTCAAGGAAAAACAGGTTTTGCTTTGTTTAATTTAAAAGTTGGTATGGAGAAAGGAATAACTTTTTACTTGTGTTGTAAATATCCTTTCAGAAATTCCTTCAAAATTCTAGAGGCTATTTTTTGTTCCTTTTATAAAGGCTTGAAAATTGTATACATTTATTTTTATGGAGGCTTATAAAGATGACATTTTATTGCCTGTTTTACAAAGTACTCTTTATATTAAGTTTGAAGTTGATTTTCTGCTGTTAGATTTGTTGGTGGAAAATGTGGCACAAGTATGACTAAGGTAAAAATAAGGTTTAATATTATGGCAGTCACAACACTCTCTGATATATAATAAATCAGATATTACTTAAAATGAACTAACTATGCTCACTGAACCAGATGGGAAAACACTCTAAAAATTTTGTATTTTTAATTTTGGAATGAAATACTGGACTGAAAATAAAAATCCTAAATACAATAAAAAAGTATTTTTGCTTATTTAAAACTCATACCCATGGAGTACGGTGGCATAAATTTAGCCAATCAGACAGAAGCAATTCAAAAAACCTAAACTGTGCCTGGCACATGTTTTTGAACTCAGGGCCTGTGTGGGTGTTCGGATGTTCCCTGAACATCCTTCTCCCAGTTCAGGATCGTGAGCTGGGTGTGCCGGGCTCCCTCTGGCTGTTCACCTGTGTGTCCTCCAGATGGCAGTATTAAGCAGAAAAGAAAACACTGGGAAATGAGTCTAATGCACAGTAAAATTGGAAATTGAATTATAGCTCAAGAAAAAAGACAGTAGCCTTGAGGTCCCGATCAACCTGGACTCTGATCACTTTTGTTTGCTGTACCCATGTGTTAGGTTACTAGCAAGTTAATAACAGTGTGTGACCAGTTCAAGGCTCAGTAGAATTGCTTTAGACATGAAATAAAGCTAAACTGAATTTGTGTCCAATATCATTGGCATTAGTGCTCATTACTTTTGTGGTGTAATGCCTCAAACCATCTAAAATCAGTTTTAAAGATTACCCATTATTTTATAAAGAAAATACATTTCCAGCAGAAACAAAGCAGTAAGTATAATCCTATGAACAGTTACTTGTAACATCACTGGCAGGAAACCACTGACAAAGGACACAGGAAACACTCCGTTCAAACTTCACAGCAAATGCAGGGTAATATTAATGGGTCGTTGCTATATAAATCTTCTCTTGATTTGAAGCATTTAAAACAAGAGTGGTAAACATTTATAAAGGTAGAAAATAAATCTCAAAGAGTAGTAAAAGGGATTTACTACTTTACTCCTTATACTTGGTAAATTAATCTTTATCATGTGATATGGTCATCTTCTGAGGGCATCCAGGGCAGAGGACATGGAGGGAGTGTAAATATTTAACTGCTTTGCTTGAGACTTTGCCTTTTAAAAAGGCACAAAGGTTTTCCTTTTCCTTTTAGTAGGTCAGTAAAGAATATTTCTCAAACTACATTTGTAAGCCTATTTGAAGCAAAGAGGACAGCTAGATTTTGGTTTTGATACTGTACATTTTTAGACGCTTGCCTTCTTGAAGAAATAATTCTGTTTTATATGGAAGAGAAGGAAATATTCCAGTGACCCTGGATTTTAAGTAAATTGATATGAATGGCCAAAAGAGATTTACTTATCTAATTACTTGTTTAAAAAATGCAGAATATAAAGTAAGTTTCGTTTGGTATGAAATACTTACTCTATTTTTCATAGATCTCCATATGAAAAATCCCATGTTGGACAGAATTATACCTGGGTTTCAGTGTTTCAGTTTTGTCCCCTATATCTGGTCTTAGTGTCTGTGTTATATCATTATCAAGCTATTAATAGAGACTAAATTATCCGACATCAAAATCTTTGCTAAAAAGAGAAAACCAGTTTTTATTTAAATATAAGGGTATTCTTTGACATGCATTTCAGAAAAAGACACATTCACTGCTAATATGAATTTGAGCACGTGCAGATTTTGCTACAGGGCAGTTTTTCATTCTCCATGTAGTTCTGATGCACCTGCTGAAATTTGTATTCTCTTTGTAAACTTTGATCTTGCATGTGGGAAGGCTAGTATGTACTTATTACAAAATTATCATACTTTAATTACATATATGGTAAAATTGTCTGGGAGCAATTTTATTTAAGGACTCATTTAAAAATAGATAAGTAGTGCTGCTGAAGATTTTGTAGAAATTTCTAGTCAATCTTAAGTATTCAAAAAAGCCACCTCTCAACTGAGCCCTTGTGAACACGTATATAAGCCTCCTTGTAAAGTTTGAAAATGTAAGACATGCTGAGAAATCTATTGACTTTTCAATATAGTTTTTAATAGTTGTTGAAAGTTTTGATGTTTTATGACAGCCGAGCCAATAAAGATCACAGAATTGACATGCTGGTTGGCAGTAAATTTTTTAAAAGCAGAATAAAATTCTGTGACTATCTAAGCAAAATATTTCCATAATTAATCCACATGGTCATAACAGATGGTTAAATTGAAGAAATGTCCTTGAAGTTATTCTTTTAACAGATGTTCTTAACTATTAGCTTCATGTTTTTACTCACCTAAATTTCCAAATAATGGAATAAAAGTTAACATATGCTTTCATCCCTTTAATAGGCAGAGTCGTAATTGATGCCAAGTTTGCCATAGTAGAGAAATTACTTCAGTGGCACATTTCTAATGTTTTTTCTTTCCCACCCTATAACTGTCCATCCCCGTCCACTGGTCATGTCTCCTTTTTTCTTTTACATAGGGTCCTACAGAATGCACTTCTGCTTTCAGATAGCAGCCTTCACCTCTTCCTGCAAAGCCATCTGAATTCAGAAGACATCGAGGCATGTGTTTCCGGGCAGACTAAGTACTCTGTAGAAGAAGCAATTCACAAGTTTGCCTTGATGAACAGACGTTTCCCTGAAGAAGAAGAAGAAGGAAAAAAAGAAAATGATATAGATTATGATTCAGAAAGGTATTTCCTTGCATTTTGATTTAATGTATACGTATTTATATAACACATCGTGCACATATGCGTGTGTATAGATATATACACACACTCCACATTTTTGTTGATGTAATACTAAGATAATGAAAAAATTAATTGACTGAGATTTTATTGAGCTGTGACAGCTCATCATAGTAGTCTTCACACACACCTCCACACTGAATTAATGAATGCAGTAGAAATTCAATTATCTGCATTCTGATTATGTGACTTTCATTTAGTCAGACTTGAATTATTCGCGTTTAAATTATCTAGCTAAAAAAATATCCAACTGCACTCCAAATGGCTAATTAAAAGTCCAAATTTCCTGTCTCTCTCTGTGACTGGAGATAATTAAAGTTCTCCTCTGTTACTCAGGCTTTGAGTGTGTTGTGAAAACCAATTTCCTCTTTTTATTATTTTCCCCCTCTCTTCTTTTCCAGTTCATCCTCTGGGTTTGGACATAGTAGTGATGAGAGCAGTTCACACGGATGTAAAATGAGCACAGCTCTGCAGGAATCCTGAAAAATAATTCTAATGTTACCATTTTAGGAATAGCAAACTGTGTCCAGTCGTAGAGCAGAAAGCTTGCTAATAATATATTCTTACCTAAAGCTCACTGTCATATTAAGTATTTAAATTCGTAAAGACGTTGTGTTGTTTATTAGTGGTCTCTTTATGTTGTCCTATTTTGGCTAAGCTTCTGTAAAAAGCTAAAAGCCAGTGAATGCAGTATTCTCCTTGATAGGCGCACGCTATTGGTAAAACAAGATCCTGCCCTCAAATGAAATGACTTATATGTTTAAAAAAAAACTAGTTGGCTTTATTGTATTTTAAAAGATAGGTAAATAGGTAGCATTTGAAATCCAGATAGAGCATTCCTTCTTGTATCACTGGGGCAGTGTTAGCATAAACACAGCAGGTATGGTCATAGCCGCTACGAAGGCTTTCGGCACAGACCAGAATGCCTCTCTCAGACAGGCGGCTGGAATTCTGTGGGCACCTCCCCTGCACTGGGAAAACACTTTTGGGGTGGTTGATTGAAATGTTTTAAGAGTGTTTAACCTTTCCAGTATTCTATTTCACACGTAAATGGAAAATGTATCTTATGAATAGAGAGACATGTTAAAATAATGTTTACATCTTAGAGAAAAAGCCTAGAAATAGCACTAGTCATCTTGCTTATATTTGCAATATATAGATTCAGAAATACATTTTCATTGTCCAAAATCAGCTTTAACACATGGTTTCTGGAAACAAACCATTTGTTTTCATTATCTGTGTGTAATTAGAATTATAGGTTCATGATTTATTTTCTGACTTTATGTGCAATTTCTTATCACTAGATAACTTTCAGTGTCAGTGATAGTTGCTTGTTACTTTTTTAAGTTAAAAGTAGGATCTTATGAAAGTTAATAAATTTTGCCAATAAATATTCCCATAATTTAGAAAAGGATATGAACTTGCTAATTTCAGAATTATTCATTTTTAAAAAGTCCTTTCTTTTAAGGCATTTGCCTGAGCATCTATAAATGCTTATTTTATAAAGCAGTAATTAAATGTCTTTTTTCTTTTTTTAGTGGCCCAAAGATTAAATGTCTTAGATAAAGTATACTGAACTTCAAATTTCAGATAAAGCAGCATTTTCTTGAGATAATTGTTCAAGTTTCGTCCTTGTTGAATGGTACAAAATATCTCTGAAATTAACAGGAAGATATTTTTACATAACTGGTATAACTTGTTGCTTTAATTAAATATTACCTCACCTCATTTTATTTTAACTAGGAGTTTAAAAGTATTATTTAAAGAGTCTTTGAAATGCTTGGAACTAAGAACCAACAGAAAAAATTAAATTTAGAATACGAATGATCTCCTTAATTTCACCTTTTTGTTTTTTGTTTGCTCTAAAACATTATTGAACTTTTCATAAATATTTTGATTTAAGGTATCTTGGATCTTGTTACTTTGTCATCTAAGACTCATTATTTTAATACAGGGGGAAAAAAAGATTTAGCAATTTCTTTTTATCTTGCTAACATGTAAAGTTTGCCATCCAGTCATTTGAGTGTGATCCCTAGGTCCTTGGCAATACGTGTTTGCATTCACGTTATTTCTGTTTTACTGCAATTTTGAAAAGCATATAACGTGCCATCAATCGTCATGTGATTTTTAGATGATGTAACTATAGCTATCAAAATTGATATTAAGTAATGCCTAATTCTGTGATATGTAAACTTCATGAGATCTTCATTTTCACATTAAACATGAAAAAATCAACTCCAGTTTGTTGGATCGCTTATTTTATACAAGAGAATATTATTTCTTCTGTCTTAGATCTAAATTCAGTGTGTTTCTGAATGATTAGTAATTTTTAGTGAATAATTTTGGTAAAATTTGGTTTCATATTCACTGTAGTTGTGTACATTTAAGGTTTAGCCTTGGTTTGGTTGTTTTGATATCTAAGCACTGGCTTCTTTAAACTGATTTCCTGCAGCTGAAATTTTTAAATGAACTTCAGCCCCCAATGGCTTTCTTGTTTTGTTCAAGTCTCTTATTTTTCTCCGCCATATTTTTATAAAGCTTTCTTTAGAAAAAGAAAACAATTACTTAAATAACCAAATAGCATAGATGTTTATTTAAAACTATTTTAAATGTAACAAATTTAAAGAATTCTAATCCTGGTTGCTTTATGATTTACATACAAAAAACTGTATTTCCCTGGCTAATTCTTAAAGGGCACACTTATTCACCTATAAAGATAGTTTATGTGTTCTGTTTGAGAACTGGTTTTATATATAACCCAAAGGTGTCAACAATGAAAGTCAATAACCTGTTACTTAGGGCTTCTTTTAAAGTCTCGCCTGGAAGAAAGTGATTTAAATTCTAGTCAAAATTTCAAGTTTTAAAAATTACTAAGGAAAAACAGAAATGTTAATCTTTAAGTAGTTATGTCCCTTAAGATATTAAATACATTGCAGGAACTTTTTAAGCCTAGTTCACATTTTACTAAGTAATTAAATACAAACAAGTGATACGCAATAACCTTACTATAGTCTGGTAAAAAAAATAAAATTTCTTTTATGGCTACTAAGAATTTAAACATTCATTTATCCTAGCCACAATTACCATTATATCCCAACAGTAAACTGAATGTTGTTTTGAACTCAGTTTATGTTTTTTGGTGCCTTAAGGAGTCATCATTATTGAGCTACTGTGGTACAAATAAGGTTTTCAGTATTTCAGCTATAAAGGAAGACCCTTTTCCATGAAAGGCCTCTAAAATTTTAAGATAAAAATAACAAAAGTTTATTCTATTTCTAAATAGTTTTCCTCTTAATATTTAAATCACTTAGTTGGTATCCTATGAATACAATGCAGCATCTTTTCAATGTAGGAACAATTTATTTCAATACAATTTTCTGCTTTTGTTTGTAATGTAGACCTTTATTATATATATAATATATATATACACATATTTTCAAATACACAGAGCTGTCTGAGATTAGTTATTGCAGTTTGACAGTCAAAGCATAGATACAGTTTCCTTTGCACATAAAGGTCATAAAAAATTAATACATTTTAGTAGAATGGAGTTCAAAAAGTTTAGGACGTAAATAAGCAACAATCTCTTTAAGTTTGAAGTATTTACAAAGGATTTTGGCTCTATTCTTTGCCATATGCAGCTCACAAACGAGTCACCATTGTTCCTTTAAGTCAGGCACAATTGCTCTTCACTCTTGCTGGAAACTTTTCTAGATCATTGTTATGAACAGTGCATTGGACACTAATTTATTTTAGCTGCGCAAACTCTGGTAGTGACCCTTTTCTCTTTCTCCAAAATTCCAAAGACTTGTTTTCAAAAGATAGGAAACGAGAAAAAAAATTAAGCTACAGTTTTCTAAGGAATTTAAACTCTGGTCTAAAGACACTATGCAAATGGTTTATGCTAAAGAGGAAAATACCCTTTCTCCCCCGACGAGAAGTGCAGACCCATCCAAAGCCCCACACCGCTTGTCTTTGCCGTTAGAGGCACAGCACGGGCATAACTTGCGGTTGTTTTTGCTTGTTTCTTACCTCTGGGCCTTCTTTATAGCTCTGCCCCCCACCCCACCGGCGGCGGCGCTCCCGCGGCTGCACCCGGGCCGCCTGTTGGCTGCAGCGCCCGGCCGGCTCGCGCACACTCCCCGCGCTGCGGCCCGCACACGCGCGCTCCCGCTGCCTCCCGCCCTGGCCGCTCAGCCTCCGGCGGCGGCGGCGACTGCGTGGCAGGTAGCGAGCCAGTCGGCCTCGGTCCGGTAACCCATGGCAACCGCCCTGGTAACCCATAGCAACTGCGCGGCGGAAAGAAAGGGGGGGAGAAACCCGGGTGGAGGGGGACGGCGGGTGGTGAGTGGGAACAACAACCGCAAAGAGACAGGATTTACAGCACCGACCTGCAGCGCCCCCTCCCCTGCCCACCTGCCTCGAACGTGGGCACCGCGAGGTCCCCTTCCCAGAGTTAGAGTGACAGCTTGGCGGCTTGAAAAAAAATAAAAAATAAAATAATGCAGAGGGGCCTGGGGTAGTGGGTTTGGTGCAGGAGGGAGCTTTGAATACCGATGACCCCCTGGGGCCTCCTGGTTCAGTCGTCTCCGGGTCCCCGCTGGTTTGGCAGCGCGCGTGGAGCCGGCCCCCGCCGCTCGGGTGGGTTTCGGGCTTGGCTGGGTCAGGGCGGCCGGGCCGGGGAGACGGCGGCGGCCGTTCTCAGTCTAGGGCTGGACCCGAGTCTTTGTTCTGCAGATGCTCGCGCGGCACTGCGGCCTCCGCCCCGCCGCCCAGCCCGAGAAGGGGCGACGACGCGCCGCCGGCGCGGGTGTGGTTCAGGCCTAGAGCGGCCCCGGGGTCGCGGCGGGGCTGGGGCCAAGCCCAGGCGTTGCGAAAGTTTTATCTGCGCACGCACCACACACATTAGTCGACCCCTTTCTCTTCTAGTCTCCCCAGAACCCTAAATAAAACCTGCGGGTAAGCGCGCCGTCGCGTTAATCCGTTAATCTGGGAAGGGAGGGGACCGACGACGCTTGGTGTCGGGACTGGCTCGCCGGGGAAGAAGCGCGTGCCTCTGGGTCCAGAAACGACCCTGGGTCAGGGTTTAATGTGTGTATGTGGGAGGGTGGGGGACGTATAGGGAGGGACAAGTCCCTCACCCCATCAGGCCCGGAGCCCAGAGGCCGAGCTTCCTTTACCCTGGAAAAAAGCGCGCGGCCAGCGGCGACCCGATGCAAGGCTGCAGGAGGACAGAGGGGGGCGCTGCCGGGCCAGCGCGGTGGCCCGGCGGTCCGCGGCAGAACGCGCCGCCTGGGGTCTGGCCAGCTGTCTGTGTGGTGGCGTGGTGTTAGGGCTCCCAGGTGGAAAGAACCCACGCCTCACACAGCTTTCCGTCGGTGCTTGGGAGCATCATCTGCTCGCTTGTGTATTCGCAGAACACCCAGCCCTCAAAAGGATGAAGCAGGAAACACAACCGGAACAGGTTCCATTGGATACAGAGTACCTAGGTACTTAAAAAGTCCACTCCATCAGGAAATGTAGTGTGGTGAAGAGAGATGGCACTGGACGCCTATAGTTCTAGGTATACATCTAACTAGTTGTGATTCCAGGTGCATTTTGATGTTTTAAGAAGGATAAGGCCCGGATAATTTTTGAAGTCCTTTGAGATTTTTTTTCTTTTTCTTTTTTTTTTTTTACATCTTTATTGGAGTATAATTGCTTTACAATGGTGTTTTAGTTTCTGCTTTATAACAAAGTGAATCAGTTATACATATACATATGTTCCCATATCTCTTCCCTCTTGCGTCTCCCTCCCTCCCACCCTCCCTATCCTACCCCTCCGGGCGGTCACAAAGCACCGAGCTGATCTCCCTGTGCTATGCGGCTGCTTCCCACTAGCTATCTACCTTACGTTTGGTAGTGTATATATGTCCATGCCACTCTCTCGCTTTGTCACAGCTTACCCTTCCCGCTCCCCATATCCTCAAGTCCATTCTCTAGTAGGTCTGTGTCTTTGTCCTTTGAGATCTTAATCCTCAATTATTCTCCCTCTGTAGGTGTGTGCCAGTTACAAATACAAATAGCAAAGCCTACACAAAGACCTGCACAAGTATAACATATATTTGTACAATATATGGTCCTGAAAAGGTGAGTAGATCAACAGTGTTTTATATATCTAATACTTTTACTGGTAAACAAAAGGGAAACTGGCTAAAGAATCCTATTTTAATCCTTTCATAAGGAAAAGAATCTTCTGAATATATGCTTTTGTTGCCACAGATCTTAGGGAAACTTGGTTTATTTTCACAGACGTGCACGTTCTGGGCTCTGCTGCCTACTGGGCACCAGGTACAAAGGAGACTGTAAACTCTCAGACCTGTGTAAACTATAAAAGATAGCTTGCCTGCCCTGGGATCTATTCAGTACAATCCCAGCCCTCTGCATAGTGGTGTACTGGGAGCCCTGTGCTGTAGTTTAATTTTTTTTTTTTTTAACAAAAGCAATTACAGAAAAGTGCAAATTTAACGTGTGACATTTAACATTTTGCTGTGGCAGGCAGCCTCCACTTAAATGGGGCCTTTCTGCAGAACAACAGGAGCCAAAAGGCCTTGTGTCATGGAGTAATGTAAGACACAATCTGGGCTGCAAATGCACAATGAATCGGGAAGGATTTATGTAATTAATTGACCAGTCTTAACCTGTTATCGTGATGTAAGGAATTTGGAACTCATTAATTTGGGTTCTGACAGATTTCATATTAGAGCTGGCAAATATGGATTGAGCCTCTTATTCTTGTAGCAGCTGGAATTTTCATGACAGTGAGGATTAGTGAAGAAGACCTATTGCTGGAGTCAAACTGCCTCTTTGTAATCAGTAGCGCTGCTCTGTATTAAAAGGATAATGGGGAAAAAAAAAAGTAAGAAAAAAAAAAAAGGAAAAAGCATATTACCTGGCTAAAGGAGCGGAAGGGGCTGGTGCTCACACTGCTGGTATGTGTATTGAGCTCAAGCATCTGCAGTTGAAAACATTAATTTCAATCATAAAGTTAGCTGGTTTCTCAAGCACCTTGAGAGCACGTGAAGGTAGAAGGGTCTCAGGGTCAGGTTTAGTATAGTTGTCAAAGTTAGAAGGGATTAAAAGATGGAGGCTTTGAATTTCCTCTATGTGCACACAGAAATGTATGAAGAAGGACATAGAAGTCGTACGAGGGGCAAATGGCATTTTTTGAATATCATATCCACAAATGAGCGATTCAGAGCCCTGAAGGAGAAACTGGCTTTCTAAGGAGCCACTGACTGTCTCCTAGTCAGAGCTCCTTCGTGGACCTCATGAAACCCAGAATTCACATAATGAGCAGTTCGTCGATAATCTAATTTGTGTCCTTTTCACAGAATACGATGTTTAATGAATCACCCATTTGGAACTCTCTAGTTTCTTCTTTGAGATTTTAAGAAAATCCAGTAAAAATCTAACTTTCATTTTCACCCTCTTTGATAATCAGAAAAATGCTAGGTTGGGAAAAAGTTCCAAGATTAAACTAAATGCTTTTTCTTTTCCTTTCTTTCACAATGGGTTTCCCCAATTACTGTGCAACGTGATAAGGTTAATATAACAACTGCCGTAAGGATCATTAATACAGGAAGATAAGCAAAGTTGCACGTTTAAAACATTTTCAGGGTATCATTTGCCTCCTTCTGCTAATGCAGAATACAAGCACTGCATATTTAACTTTTTAGACATAAAGCCCAGTTGACCTTTTCTAGTACGTTATTCATACTAGAATATTCATAAATACTCTTCAAAGTTGGATACTGACTGCTCTTGAAATATGTTTTTAAATTTGTATATGACTTAAAAATTTTTCCAAACAACTTTAATTTTAATATAAGAAATATTGTTACAATGTGAATCTTTGCAAAAATGAAAGGATTTCCAATCTCCTCTCCCACTTTTTTTGCTGTCTTGATTCCAACCAAATTCCAAAGTAAAGAATTTTTTTTTTTTTTTAGTGATAATGGGATATGATTTAGCAATGAAGTGCTTGGTACAAAGATTTGTTTTGTGATTATCTTGTTAAGGTGTGGTTTCTTCAGCTTTGGTTCCATTTAAGTGCATGCATAAACACTGGAAATTTGCATCAGCATATTAATGTTATCCTTCATAGATAGCAAAAAAAGAGCTAGTAGTTGTTATTGGTATTATTATTTCAGTGGGAAGTCTGTGAAGATAAACAATTGATATCAGCAAGACTTGGATAACTCGTATAAACCTTGACAAGGGCGATTAATAGTGTATATAAACACACTTCAAATTTGTATACACCATCTCAGCTCTCACCTAGGGATTTCTTTGTATTTTTTTAAAAGGGTAATTTGTAAGTTGACAATTACAAGGTTATCAGCTCATGTGCTGTATGTACTGTTTATATATTGGAGGTATGGAATGGACACTTTGAAGTGTGATTTAGCCAAGAGGGTGTTGACAGGAAGGAAGTCTAGTGAATGGGGTTCTGGCTCTGCCACTAACATATACCCAAAGGCAGCTCCCACCCTCTGTAGACTGGGGTTTCCTCATCAGTACAATAAGAAGACAATACAGAATGTCTTTAAAGGTGTTAATAAGGGTTATAGAAAGAAAGAAAAAGAAAGAAAGAAAGAAAGAAAGGAAGGAAGAAAAGAAAAAAAGAGGGAAGAAGGAAGGAAGGAAGAAAGAGAGAGGGTGGAGGTTTTCATGGTCTATTACATTATTTCTGCAGGACTTCTCAGTGCCTTTCATATGTTGATATACAGTGAGTGAGTGAGAGAGAGAGAGAGAGAGAGAGAGAGAGTGTGTGTGTGTGTGTGATACTGTTTTTAAAAACCGTATGCAAGAAGACAATAAGAATTTTATGATCTTTTGAATCTATAATACTTTGGATTCCTTCCCAGAATGGTTAAGGGACACTTGTGTTCATCCTAAGTGTTCCTGAGGCCAAGGTGTGAGGGATGTGTGGACATCACCAAATGAGAAGGAATCCCGTTCTGAGACTAGGTTCTGTAAAGAGGCAGGGAGTATGGTGCTAAGTTTAATCTTAGGTTCACTGCCTAAAGATGAGTGACTTGGGGCAGGTCCCTCAACCTTTTGGAGTTTGTTTCTTCATTTACCACATGAAGATAATAATACAACCTGAGGGCAGGTGTGAGGTGCTGATGAAATCACTGCGTGTTCCCGGTACTTGGAAGAGTCTTTTCATTTCCCCTCCTATGCCTTCTTGCTTGGCTAATTTCTCCTTTTCAGGACTCTGATGAAATGCCTCCCGGTGCAGATGCCCACTCTGACCACACCCTCTACAGGGCAGGGACGCTTGCAGTGTTTTCTGGGCAGGACCTGCCTCACATTCGCACATGCCTTTCTGGCAGCACCCATCCCCCTGTGCTGCATCGTTGTTCACTCATCTTCCCTTCAGGCAGTAGCCCCCGGAGGGCGAGGACTGCATTTTATCTCTGACCCGCCCCGCCCTCCCAGTGCCAGCCACAGTTTAATAAGGAGCACGTTCCAGAGTCAGGGATGAATTACTGTCCTACGTAGGACCCTTCTTCTTTTTTTTTTTAAATTAAGTTTATTTATTTATTTGTTTATTACATCTTTATTGGAGTATAATTGCTTTACAATGGTGTGTTAGTTTCTGCTTTATAACAAAGTGAATCAGTTATACATATACCTATGTTCCCATATCTCTTCCCTCTGGCGTCTCCCTCCCTCCCACCCTCCCTATCCCACCCCTCTAGGTGGTCACAAAGCACCAAGCTGATCTCCCTGTGCCATGCAGCTGCTTCCCACTAGCTATCTGTTTTACATTTGGTAGTGTATATATGTCCATGCCACTCTCTCACTTCGTCCCAGCTTACCCTTCCCCCTCCCCATGTCCTCAAGTCCATTCTCTGTGTCTGCGTCTTTATACCTGTCCTGTCCTGCCCCTAGGTTCTTCAGAACCATTTTTTTTCTGCATACGGTATTTGTTTTTCTCTTTATGACTTACTTCACTCTGTATGACAGTTTCTAGGTCCACCATCCACCTCACTACAATAACTCAGTATTGTTTCTTTTTCTGGCTGAGCAATATTCCATTGTGTATATGTGCCACATCTTCTTTATCCATTCATCTGTTGATGGACACTTAGGTTGCTTCCATGTCCTGGCTATTGTAAATAGAGCTGTAATGAACACTGTGGTACATGACTCTTTTTGAATTATGGTTTTCTCAGGGTATATGCCCAGTAGTGGGATTGCTGGGTCGTATGGTAGTTCTATTTTTAGTTTTTTAAGGAACCTTCATACTGTTCTCCATAGTGGCTGTATTGATTTACATTCCCACCAACAGTGCAAGAGGGTTCCCTTTTCTCCACACCCTCTCCAGCATTTATTGTTTGTAGATTTTTTGATGATGGCCATTCTGACTGGTGTGAGGTGATTGTAGTTTTGATTTGCATTTCTCTAATGATTAGTGATGTTGAGCATCCTTTCATGTGTTTGTTGGCAATCTGTATATCTGCATTGGAGAAATGTCTACTTAAGTCTTTTGCCCATTTTTGGATTGGGTTGGGTTTTTTTTTTTTTGATATTGAGCTTCATGAGCTGCTTGTAAATTTTAGAGATTCCTTCTTTGTCAGTTGCTTCATTTGCAAATATTTTCTCCCATTCTGAGGGTTGTCTTTTCATCTTGTTTATGTTTTCCTTTACTGTGCAAAAGCTTTGAAGTTTCATTAGGTCCCATTTGTTTATTTTTGTTTTTATTTCCATTTCTGTAGCAGGTGGGTCAAAAAGGATCTTGCTGTGATTTATGTCACAGAGTGTTCTGCCTGTGTTTTCCTCTAAGAGTTTTATAGTGTCTGGCCTTACATTTAGGTCTTTAATCCATTTTGAGTTTATTTTTGTGTATGGCATTAGGGAGTGTTCTAATTTCATTCTTTTACATGTAGCTGTCCAGTTTTCCCAGCACCACTTATTGAAGAGGCTGTCTTTTCTCAATTTTATATTCTTGCTTCCTTTACCAAAAATAAGGTGACCATACGTGCGTGGGTTTATCTCTGGGCTTTCTATCCTGTTCCATTGATCTGTATTTCTGTTTTTGTGCCAGTACCATACTGTCTTGATTACTGTAGCTTCGTAGTATAGTCTGAAGTCAGGGAGCCTGATTTCTCCAGCTCTGTTTTTCTTTCTCAATATTGCTTTGTCTATTCGGGGTCTTTTGTGTTTCCATACAAATTGAAATTTTTTTCTAGATCTGTGAAAAATGCCATTGGTAGTTTGATAAGGATTGCACTGAATCTGTACATTGCCTTGGGTAGTATAGTCATTTTCACAATGTTGATTCTTCCAATCCAAGCACATGGTACATCTCTCCATCTTTTAGTATCGTCTTTAATTTCTTTCATTAGTGTTTTATAGTTTTCTGCATACAGGTCTTTTGTTTCCTAAGGTAGGTTTATTCCTAGGTATTTACTTCTTTTTGTTGCAATGGTAAATGGGAGTGTTTCCTTAATTTCTCTTTCAGAGTTTTCATCATTAGTGTATAGGAATTCAAGAGATTTCTGTGCATTAATTTTGTATCCTGCTACTCTATCCAATTCATTGATTAGCTCTAGTAGTTTTCTGGTAGCATCTTTAGGATTCTCTATGTATGGTATCATGTCATCTGCAAACAGTGACAGTTTTACTTTCTCTTTTCCGATTTGGATTCCTTTTATTTCTTTTTATTCTCTGATTGCTGTGGCTAAAACTTCCAAAACTATGTTGAATAATAGAGGTGAGAGTGGACAGCCTTGTCTTGTTCCTGATCTTAGAGGAAATGGTTTCAGTTTTTCACCATTGAGAACAATGTTGGCTGTGGGTTTGTCATATATGGCCTTTATTATGTTGAGGTAAGTTCCCTCCATTCCTACTTTCTGGAGGGTTTTCATCATAAGTGGGTGTTGAATTTTGTCAAAAGCTTTTTCTGAATCTATTGCGATGATCATATGGTTTTTGTCCTTCAATATGTTAATATGTTTTATCACATTGCTTGATTTGCATATATTGAAGAATCCTTGCATTCCTGGGATAAACCCCACTTGATCATGGTGTATGATCCTTTTAATGTGCTCTTGGATTCTGTTTGCTAGTATTTTGTTGAGGATTTTTGCATCTATGTTCATCAGTGATATTGGCCTGTAGTTTTCTTTCTTTGTGACATCTTTGTCTGGTTTGGTATCAGGGTGATGGTGGCCTCGTAGAATGAGTTTGGGAGTGTTCCTCCCTCTGCTATATTTTGGAAGAGTTTTAGAAGGATAGTTGTTAGCTCTTCTCTTAATGTTTTATAGAATTTGCCTGTGAAGCCATCTGGTCCGGGACTTTTGTTTGTTGGAAGATTTTTAATCACAGTTTCAATTTCAGTGCTTGTGATTGGTCTGTTTATATTTTCTATTTCTTCCTGGTTCAGTCTCAGAAGGTTGTGCATTTCTAAGAATTTGTCCATTTCTTCCAGGTTGTCCATTTTATTGGCATATAGTTGTTTGTAGTAATCTCTCATGATCCTTTGTATTTCTGCAGTGTCGGTTGTTCCTTCTCCTTTTTCATTTCTAATTCTATTGATTTGAGTCTTCTCCCTTTTTTTCTTGATGAGTCTGGCTAATGGCTTATCAATTTTGTTTATCTTCTCAAAGAACTAGTTTTTAGTTTTATTGATCTTTGCTATTGTTTCCTTCATTTCTTTTTCATTTATGTCTGATGTGATCTTTATGATTTCTTTCCTTGTGCTAACTTTGGGTTTTTTTAAATTCTTCTTTCTCTAATTGCTTTAGGTGTAAGGTTAGGTTGTTTATTTGAGATATTTCTTGTTTCTTGAGGTAGGATTTTATTGCTATGAACTTCCCTCTTAGAACTGCTTTTGCTGCATCCCATAGGTTTTTGGTCATCGTGTTTTCATTGTCATTTGTTTTTAGGTGTTGTTTGATTTCCTCTTTTGTTTTCTTCAGTGATCTCTTGGTTATTTAGTAGTGTATTGTTTAGCCTCCATGTATATGTATTTCTTACAGATTTTTTCCTGTCATTGATATTTAGTCTCATAGCATTGTGGTCGGAAAAGATACTTGATATGATTTCAATTTTCTTAAATTTACCAAGGCTTGATTTGTGACCCAAGATATGGTCTATCCTGGAGAATGTTCCATGAGCACTTGAGAAGAAACTGTATTCTGTTGTGTTTGGCTGGAATGTCCTATAAATATCATTAAGTCCGTCCTGCTTAATGTATCATTTAAAGCTTGTGTTTCCTTATTTATTTTCATCTTGGATGATCTGTCCATTGGTGAAAGTGGGGTGTTAAAGTCCTCTACTATGATTGTGTTACTGTTGATTTCCCCTTTTATGGATGTTAGCATTTGCCTTATGTATTGAGGTGCTCCTTTGTTGGTTATATAAATATTTACAATTGTTGTATCTTCTTCTTGGATTGATCCCTTGATCATTATGTAGTGTCCTTCTTTGTCTCTTGTAGTAGCCTTTATTTTAAAGTCTATTTTGTCTGATATGAGAATTGCTATTCCAGCTTTCGATTTCCATTTGCATGGAGTAGCTTTTTCTATCCCCTCACTTTCAGTCTGTATGTGTCCCTATGTCTGAAGTGCATCTCTTGTAGACAGAATATCTACAGGTCTTGTTTTTGCATCCATTCAGCCAGTTGATGTCTTTGGTTGGAGTATTTAATCCATTTACATTTAAGGTAGTAATCGATATGTATATTCCTATTACCATTTTCTTAATTGTTTCGGGTTTGTTATTGTAGGTCTTTTCCTTCTCTTGTGTTTCCTGCCTAAAGAAGTTCCTTTAGCATTTGTTGTAAAGCTGGTTTGGTGGTGCTGAACTCTCTTAGCTTTTGCTTATCTGTAAAGGTTTTAATTTCTCCGTGGAATCTGAATGAGATCCTTGCTGGGTAGAGTAATCTTGGATGTAGGTTTTTCCCTTTCATCACTTTAAATATGTCCTGCCACTCCCTTCTGGCTTTCAGAGTTTCTGCTGAAAGATCAGCTGTTAACCTTATGGGGATTCCCTTACATGTTATTTGTTGTTTTTCCCTTGCTGCTTTTAATATTTTTTCTTTGTATTTAATTTTTGATAGTTTGATTAATATGTGTCTTGGCATGTTTCTCCTTGGATTTATCCTGTATGGGACTCTCTGTGCTTCCTGGACTTGGTTGACTATTTCCTTTCCCATGTTAGGGAAGTGTTCAACTATAAGCTCTTCAAATATTTTCTCAGTCCTCTTTTTTTTCTCTTCTTCTTCTGGGACCCCTATAATGTTGGTGCGCTTAATGTTGTCCCAGAGGTCTCTGAGACTGCCCTCAATTCTTTTCATTCTTTTTTCTTTATTGTGCTCTGTGGTAGTTATTTCCACTATTTTATCTTCCAGGTCACTTAACTGTTTTTCTGCCTCAGTTATTCTGTTATTGATTCTTTCTAGAGAATTTTTAATTTCATTTATTGGGTTGTTCATCATTTGTTTGCTCTTTAGTTCTCCTAGGTCCTTGTTAAACGTTTCTTGTATTTCTCCATTCTATTTCCAAGATTCTGGATCACCTTTACTATCATTACTCTGAATTCTTTTTCAGGTAGCCTTCCTATTTCCTCTTCATTTGTTTGATCTGGTGGGTTTTTACCTTGCTCCTTCGTCTGCTGTGTTTTTCTCTGCCTTTTCATTTTCCTTAACTTACTGTGTTTGGGGGCTCCTTTTCACAGGCTGCAGGTTGGTAGTTCCCGTTGTTTTTGGTGTCTGCCCCCAGTGGCTAAGGTTGGTTCAGTGGATTGTGTAGGCTTCCTGGTGGAGTGGACTGGTGCCTGTGTTCTGGTGGATGAGACTGGATCTTGTTTTCTGGTGGGCAGGACTGCATCCAGTGGTGTGTTTTGGGGTGTCTGTGACCTTATTATGATTTTAGGCAGCCTCTCTGCTAATGTGTGGGGTTGTGTTCCTGTCTTGCTAGTTGTTTGGCATAGGGTGTCCAGCACTGTAGCTTGCTGGTCATTGAGTGGAGCTGGGTCTTAGCATTGAGATGGAGATCTCTGGGAGATTTTTGCTATTTGATATTACATAGAGCCGGGAGGTCTCTGGTGGCCCATTGTCCTGAACTCGGCTCTCCCACCTCAGAGGTACAGGCCTGGCACCTGGTTGGAGCACAAAGACCCTGTCAGCCACCCATCTCAGAAGTAAAGCGAGAAAAAAAGAAAGAAAGGAAGGAAGGAAGGAAATAAAATAAAGTTATTAAAATAAAAAATTTAAAAATTTAAAAAGTAATAGAAAAAGGAAAAAAATATAAAGTAGAGAGCAACCAAACCTAAAAACAAATCCACCAATGATAACAAGTGCTAAAACCTACACTAAAAGAAAAAAGAAAGAAATATCAACCAAGCCGAAAAACAAATGCACCAATGATAACAAGTGCTAAAAACTATACTAAAAAAAAAAAAGGACAGACAGTTCCCTAGAACAAATGGTAAAAGCAAAGCCATACAGACAAAATCACACAAAGAAGCATACACATACACACTCACAAAAAGAGAAAAAGGAAAAAAATATATCCATCTATATATATATAAAAAAAAAGGAAGAGAGCAACCAAATCAATAAACAAATCTAATGATAATAAACTCTACATACTAAACTAAGATAAACATAAGACCAGAAACAAATTAGATACAGAAAGCAAACCCCAAGTCTACAACTGCTCCCAAAGTCCACTACCTCAATTTTGGGATGATTCGTTGTCTATTCAGGTATTCCACAGATGCAGGGTACATCAAGTTGATTGTGGAGATTTAATCCGCTGCTCCTGAGGCTGCTGGGAGTGATTTCCCTTTCTCTTCTTTGTTCGCACAGCTCCTGGGGTTCAGCTTTGCATTTGGCCCCGCCTCTGCATGTAGGTCACCTAAGTGTGTCTGTTCTTCGCTCAGACAGCACGGGGTTAAAGGAGCGGCTTATTAGGGGGCTCTGCCTCACTCAGGCTGGGTGGAGGGTAGGGTACGGAATGCGGGGCGAAGAGGCTGGCATGACGTTGCACCAGCCTGAGGCGTGCTGTGTGTTCTTCCGGGTAAGTTGTCCCTGGACCACGTGACCCTGGCAGTGGCAGGCTGCACAGGCTCCTGGGAGGGGAGGTGTGGATGGTGACCTGTGCTTGCACACAGGCCTATTGGTGGCTGCAGCAGCAGCCTAAGCGTTTCATGCCCGTCTCTGGTGTCTGCACTGATAGCCACGGCTCGCGCCCATATCCGTAGCTTGTTTAGGCAGTGCTCTGAATCCCCTCTCCTTGCGCACCCGAAAACAATGGTCTCTTGCCTCCTAGGCAGCTGCAGACTTTTTCCTGGACTCCCTCCCGGCTAGCCGTGGCGCATTAGCCCCTTCAGGCTGTGTTCATGCAGCCAACCCCAGTCCTCTCCCTGGGATCTGACCTCTGAAGCCCGAGCCTCAGTTCCCAGCCCCCACCCGTCCCGGCGGGTGAGCAGACAAGCCTCTCAGGCTGGTGAGTGCCGGTCGGCACCGACCCTCTGTGCGGGAATCTCTCCGCTTTGCCCTCCGCACCCCTGTTGCTGTGCTCTCCTCCGCGGCTTCGAAGCTCCCCCCTCCGCCACCCGCAGTCTCCACCCGCGAAGGGGCTCCTAGTGTGTGGAAACCTTTCCTCCTTCACGGCTCCCTCCCACTGGTGCAGGTCCCGTCCCTATTCTTTTGTCTCTGTTTTTTCTTTTTTCTTTTGCCCTACCCAGGTACGTGGGGAGTTTCTTGCCTTTTGGGAGGTCTGAGGTCTGCCAGCGTTCAGTAGGTGTTCTGTAGGAGTTGTTCCACGTGTAGATATATTTCTGGTGTATCTGTGGGGAGGAAGGTGATCTCCACGTCTTACTCCTCCGCCATCTTGAAGGTCTCCTCTACGTAGGACCCTTCTTAAAGCCCGTTTCCTGTGGCAGAACGAGCAAAAGTAGTAGAAGACGAACTTCAGGAATGGTAGTAGGTAATTCAGAGATGTCTGCCTCCTTGAACTTGAAAATGTTGGTCGTCCTGAGGGTGTAGGAGAACCCTCTGTTACAGTGCCTCATTTCCATTTCTCTCCAGCAGTAGACCTTGAAATGGTGATGTAGTTGTCCATTCATGAGGTCTACGTGGCAGTCAGTCAATGCTTTGCTCAAGATTCCTCTTTTCTTTGATCAAAGAGACCATTTGATGAAATACTTTGGTGAAATATTTCATTTGGTCACCTTGTTTCTAAGGCATCGTGCCTAGCGCAGTGTGTACATACTAGATTGACGTTCAATAAATGATTGATGATTAAGTTGAAATACTTGATTATATGGACAGGCTAGCATGTTCTCCAAATGTATGCTGCTATGTCATATAAGCCCATAAAGCTGAAACCCAGTCTGGCTTTCAAAAAGCAATTGAAAAATAATTTAAAGCTTTACTAAGTTCTCCTTAAAAAACACTGAAGGATTCTAATTTTAACATCCAAAACTTTCTTAAAAGCCCCAGTCCCTCTTCCCTCTCTATCTCTAGATAGATGGTCTATCTATCTATGTACACCTCACATTCCTTGTCAGCTTTTTTCAAACTCCTGACAACTGTAGATCCCAAACTTCCAGATCCCAGCCCACACTGGCTCTTGTCTTTCTCCTCCTTTTCTCTAACCTTCTTTGCACTTCTCCCAGTAGCCCTTGGTATAAACCCAGTCCTCTCGATTCCTGCCCACACTAATTCCAACCTGTGCAGCCATAGCTCAGGAACTAGTCTGGCAAAGACAGAATTCTCCTGAAGGGTGGGGGCAGGAGGGCTGAGAGTGGAGTGTGGAGTGTGCTGGGGGGCAGAGGGTGGGAACAGGTCAGCTATACTCACAGCCGATTTTTTTTTTTCCTGTGAGCAAAAGTGGGCAAAATGAAACCTGCAGTCTAGCCCTGCAAAGAGAACTTCCCGAAACTCCTCATTTTGTTTAGTTTCAGTGAATAACAAACATTAGTTTGCATCTCATTTTTGCTTTCCTCTTTGTTGGTTTGCCTACGAAGTTCACCCTCTGACCTTCACAGGACCTCCCCTAAAAGCCATTGTGTGAAAATCTACCTTATTTCTAAGGACTATTGGAGAAAGAGTCTGTGACCTTCTTAGGCAATTTATTACAAGGATTAACGACTCCTTTTAGAAAATTATTTTAACCCACATGCCTCATGCTACATGTTAAGCCCAATCTATGGCCAGGGTCAGTGTGGGAGAGGCTGCTGTGAGGCCACAGGGAAGGGCAGAAACCCTTCTGGACTGGAGAGCATCTTCCCTGTACACACACTGAAATTTAAAAGTCCTGAAAGCACTGTGCTGGACTGTGCCAGCCCTGGAGAGGGAGAGACAAAACACTGATGGGTCAGATGCAGCCTAAATGGTGGCTTAGAATACAACCATATTTTGTGTGGAGAAAATTAAATTTTTTCTTAATCTTTTATTGTCTAGTTGAAATGTTTTCAACATTACTATTTCATCCTAAGTTTTGCTGTAATAATGTAGGGTTCTTTTTTTGAATAAAGTTTGTCAATAGCTATATTAAATAGTAGACTTTCAAACTCAAAAGTGATATTTTTGTAAGGGTTTCGACAGTGAGTTGGATTGTGAGCAATTTAATTTAAGTTGGTCTTAGTGCAATCTAGGTGTTTGTGGTTCTGCCTGATCTCCAGAGGAACAAAAAATGTAACCATAGTAAAGGTTGATTGAGTTCTAACACTCTGCCAACCTATAAGAAAGCCAGAGAAAAGTAAAGGAATGGGGAAAGCAGGTGAGATTCTACTTTCTGTTAGAGTAAAGGAGACTTTTGAAACAGAATATAAGTAAATAGGGAGCTGGGTTATGTAGAGAACTCTGTAGCTGTAACAAAGGGACCCCACAATGCAACGGCTCAAATGAGCGAGATATCAATTTCTCTTTCAGTAAGTCTCCAAGGCAGGTGGGTAAACCCTGCTCCAGGAAGTCAGTCAGGGACCCAGTCTGGTGGGGTGGCTCTGCCATCCTCCACAGGTGCTTTCCAAGGTCACTACAGTCATTTCTATTTCCAGCCAGTAAGAAGGAAAGGGGACAACACATCTGGTGCAAGCACCTTTGAATTTATTTTTCAATAGAAAATTCCAAACATATCCATATAAAGGTAGGGATAATGTAGTATAATACATCCCCATGTGCCCATCACTCAGCTTCAAGTTATCTTCACATGGTCGGACTTGTACCATTATATCCCCCAGATATGTTCTCCTTTGCTGGATTATTTGAAATCAAATCCCAGACATCTTTAAGCAGATGATCTGGAAGTTGTACATATCGCTATATCACTTGGTAGGAACTCAGTCACATGGCCACGTCTAGCTACAAGCAAGGCTGGGCAGAGTCTCTAGCTGGGCAGCTGTAAACCCAGGAAGAAGGAAAGAGGGCCGTACTTGAGATTATAGGCTTTGAGGGAAGTCCTTGAGAAAGGCCAGAGAGATGGAAATTAAATGACTCAAGGAAAGAGTAAGGACATTTCTACACCGCAGTAAAATCCAAATGATGACAACTGCATACTAACACCTTGTGAAAGGACACAAAGTTGTAGGCACTTGAATTTTCAGCAAATACAGCACTTGCTGAACAAAAACAGAACAGCAAAATGAAATGATTTAGAAAGGCACCACAGAAGCTTGCTTTTTCTCACCTGTGTAAAGTTAGCTGAGGGAATGATTTTACAGGACAGTCAATATATGTGTAAATTATGAACATAGGATATTTGCTTCTGCTGTTGAAATCCTGTCTCTGATGGTGTTAAAAGGTGTATGTGTGTGTGAGATTTTATATATATCCATGTAGTAAAAAGAACAAGGCACCACAGAACTTAAAATGAGCAAAAGATGAACTGGTTTAAACTAGTTTAATGAAACAATAATGTCAAGAAATATTTACTGAGCATATACTATATTCGGAGGATTGTCCTGGGTCCTCCAGGAGATACAATGATAACAAATATATAGTCCAGATACATAGTTCTCAGGGGCTCTCAATCCGAGGGCAGATACACATGAAAACATCTAACCATAACGCCAGACAGAATGAATCAGGGGCGGTAGCTGAGGGACAACTAGTAGACATAGTAAACATCCATTGTTTCACCTGTCCACTGTCCCTTCTCTTCTCACAAGTCTCTTGGTTTTCTTTGGGCTGCCCCTTTCACTCTCAGTTCACAGTGGAGCTGATTCAACCTCCATGTCCAGGTTTCTTTACCCTGTAAAATGGGTATACTGACCCTACCTCGAAGCATAATTTTGAGGATGAATGGAATTACTGTCTGTGAAAAGCATGTATATATGAGTTATTACCATTATTTCTGATTTGCAGTGAGTAAAATAAATATATAAGAATAAAGAAAGTCATGAAATTTTCTATTACCAATATTGTTTGGGAATAATTAATTTCAAGACAAAACAAAATATAGGATGATTTTTGCTGTCATTTTCAATCACCATGTATATATTCATTTGAAAGTGAACACTCTGTATTTACGAATTTGAATTTGGGGCATTTTCTGCATCCTGCCTCTTTCTGGTTTCCCATGCCCCTTCTTGCCCAGGCTGTTTATGCACATGCACCGCCCTGAAGCCAGGAGGCTACCCTTCAGTCCTCTGTCAGTTGGGCTGGAGAGCCGCTTGCAACCGTTCCCTTCCCTTGCCTGCTCGCAGAGCATCTTGTTCTTCTGCCCTCTGTAGCCAGGAGGTTGCATATCTTGTGTCTTTCTAGAAAATCATTGATTATATTTATGCATTAGCTTTTTATATAGTAGGTTTTGAGTTAGATTTAGTCCCAGTGGCTGAAAGTTCAATGTTTCCTGAGTATCTTCCTCCAAATCCACAACCATATTTGGCAGTGAAGAAGCTGAGGGATGAATAGGCTTCCATGTTGCGTGGTTATAGATAGGGAGATGCAGGCAGAAATTTGCAAGCATTTGCATATATACAATTGTCTCTCTTATGTTTGCTTGCATGCTTGCTCTCCTCCTCTGCCCCCTGTTCTCTTTGTGCAGTGAATTACTAATACAAATACAGATGATGAAATTTCTGATCCCAGCTTGCAAAGTGGATGCACATTTTGGAAGGTATCTGGGGAAAATGGATAGATTCTCTTGATCTTGTTGCTTTATCCACACAAGGAAATGAAGGGGAGAAAGTAATTACAGGGACTTGTCTTTGAAAGCAGAATGAGTGGCACTGACACGATTTCTTTTCAGAGAATCTTGTAGAGATGCTATTTTCTTGTTAATACCAATAGGTATTTCCCTGGAAATAGAGTTTCCTTATTAAAATGTGTGTTCAGCAGATGGGACGCTGTCCACAGGAAGCAGGACAAGTTCCATGCTTGTGGCTTCAGAACAGAGCGGGTCTAGGGGCAGATGAAATGTGCCTCCACGATGGAGGTACTCCCCAGGGAAGCCATTATAGTGCAAATCCTAGAGGCACGAGGAAAGCAAATTTGCATCTTTTGGTAAACCACTGCTCCTGCACACTCAGGAATCACAAGTTCCTTAAAGCAGAAGCCTGACTTTGCTGGGCAATTGGAGGTGGTGGCTCAGTGGCCCTGATTAGGTGGCAGTAATATCAAGAAATCTCCAGAATACATTCCTATTAGCTATTAGAAAGTTCCATGGAGAAAAAAGCCAAAAAGCAACTTTAATTGGGAACTTTTCAGGGTAATAAGACTTTTCTTATACCTATCCCTGCAGTGAACCAAAAGTTAATATCTGGTAAGTAAGCAACTAAAATCAAGCCCCACATTTTCTTAAACAATCAAATGAATAAACAATGAAATTTTAATTGTCAATTTACTATATAAGTTATGGCATAATGTGATCAACTTTTGTTCCACAAATGCATGTCAACTCTTTATTTCTTTTTCAGTAATCTTTGATTTTACCTATTGTTGACCTTTTACTGTATGTCATGTAGTAAATGCCAATTCTGTTTGTCTGAACAGGTTTCTAAACAACCCAAGTTTGTGCTGACAGCTTGTATGAAAAGAACAAATATTTGCTTTATATTTCATGTAAATGCTTGCATGCTGTCAAACAAGATGGGCTTAAAGAGGCTAAGATTTTGTCTTTCATGGCTCACTAAGGGACAGCTAATCTATATCAGAAATAATTTTAGATGTAGAACTGCAGTGCGGAAAATATAGATCTCCCACTGGTTGAAATGACATTAATAGAAAAAAAATTTAGCTGAAAAAGGTTATGAAATGTTTATTTTGTCATACAGCTTAAAATATGTTGGGAATAGAATAAAAAAAGAGAGAAATAGTTTAGAAGACTGTTTTAACAGCTATTACCCTATTGGAAATAGTTTAGTGGTATTATAACACTTTAAGTAGACATATAGGAAATGATATAACTTTACATTAGAACAGGGTTAAGTAAAAAACAGAGATGCATTATTTTAGATAAAGTAGATGGATTCCTTAAAATTACTGGTATTAAAAAAGTCATTGGGCAATAGTTGGGCTCCTTGCTTTCTTTCAATTCTTTCGGGGCATAGCCTTTATAGTCCATAATGAGGTAGGTAGAGGTACACTGTTATAGCTGCAGTTTTGTAGCGGGGAGGGAATGAAAGAAAATTTCTCTTAAAACTAAAAGCAGTGTTCATCCTAATGGTGATGTGGAGGTTTCAGCTGGTGTATGAAATTTGTTTGCAGATATAATGGATACCAATCTGAATATGAAATATTCATTATGTACCATATTGCTTCTGTTTGGATTCATGCTGTCTGCCATCTTAGGTGGAATTGTGGACCGATTTTCCCCTTTGACTCATTTCCTGTTTCACGATGCCTACTGTGCAATATTACTGGGATATGTCAGCCATGAGCTACCTTACTGGTGTGACTGTTGTTCCCACTTTCCTTTATACAACAAAGAATGAACTGTTCGTGTACTGCCACCTGCCTTAAACAACACACTTCATAACACAGAACAAGAATTTTAACAAGACCTCCAAGGGGTCTGCTGCCATTTTTAGAGGGAAGGTTTCCTACAAAGGAAGTGCATGGAAACTCCCAAGAGAAAGCTGTTGAAAACACCCCCGGTGAGAGGAACTGGTGTCATCCCATCTTATTGTCTACCTGTCACCACAGTCTTCTCGCGTGATTCTGACAGGCTGCTCTTTTCTCTTGTAGCCAGTGCTGCTTGATGTCATTTTCTTGGTTGAACATCTTTATATTTCTGACTTGTTACAAACCATTAACTAGTTTCTAGGTTTCAGTGTCCTGGCTACTTTTGACTAGTAAGTCATTTAGCATAGTAAACTTTCCCTTTATCTTCTTCCTAAGGAAAATCTCTACATGAAATGATCAATGTTCCATTTTTTATGAATCCTAGCAGATAGGAAGTGCCTGTCATCGGATGCAAGGCATCTTTCTGAAAGCATATTCTAGTTCACATAATAGAACTTGACAGACACACTAGGTAACCATTACACTGTTTGTAGAAGGCTTCAAACACTTTAGGTGAAAAGCAGAAAATTTTATAAATTATACTTACTTGTGGTGGTTTCAAATAACTATAACCTTGTTTTTAATTAGATTTCCTAGATGAAATGTTTTCAAACATAAAATTCTTTGAATATATTTTGAAAAACATTCAGTGGTTTAACAGTTGTCAATCTCTATAAACATCCTTAGTTATGGGTAGCACTACTAGAATGAAGACTGGCTGCTTTGGACATGGATGTTAAAAGTAGTATATACAGACAGGTGGCTTGATGACATATTGCTAAACCATTAGAAACAACTTCGGCTTTAGTCTGCTTTTGTAGAAAGCTACTCACATATGAAATTAATGTAACTAAAACCTTACATAATCTTTTTCCTAAGTTACTCCCTATTCTTAAAGTTTTAAAAGTATGTTTTTAAAAAATACACTTAAATATTATGAGCACATCTATTAATGAAATGTTATAATATTTAAATCCTAAATGGTAATATTTATTGATTCTCGCCTAACTGACCGGTTAAAGGGATTTAAACAATCAGTTACTGACCTAGCAATTCCACTTCCAGGACGCTGTCTTAGTGAAATAGTTAAGCAAGTGCGTAGTATGTTCAGTGTATGTGGCATTGTTCTTTAATTGTGAAAAATCTGAGACAACTTAACAATCTATTAATAAGGGGATGGATAAATGAGCCATGGTACCTCTATAAAATAGAACACTATATTGTTGTTTAAAAACTGAACTACAGATGTATGTGCTGATATGGGAAATGTCTTTGATATATTGTTGAGTGAAAAAAGCAAATTGCAGTGCAGTATGTAGAGTGTGATACCATTTTTGAGGGTAGGGGAAACCCTATCCCTACCTCCACGATCTTTGTGTGAGCATAGAACACAGTCTGGAAGGATCCACACCAGACAAACTCTGAGTGTGAAGGAATGTGGGAAATAAGAAGACTTGATCTTTTGCTTTCTACACCTCCATATTGCTTGAATGTAGATTCTCTAATGTTTATAGACACCATGAGTTCACTTGGAAATCTGATTAAATAATTTAAAAAGGAAATTTCATGGCATGTAAAGGATAGGATGAAAAGAGATAAATGTAGCTACTTGAGATTTCTAACAAAGAAGCATGGCTTCCTTCCATTCAGTTAGCTCTGGCAGTTAGAGCACTTGTGTCTCTCTATGTATTTTAACAACAGAACCTCAAAATCTGGGTGCACGTGCTGTCAAAACCGAGTATATATCATTCCAGGCAGCGGCAGTGGTCCTCAGTTGGTTTCTTGGTGCTGTATTTCAAGTCAGCTCATAAATTATTAATAGTACATGTGTAGGTTAGAGACACACTAACCCTGACAATCATTCTATAATATTCTCTCTTTAGCATTAGAAGAAAAGAGAAGGGAGTAATCAATATGCAACATCAGAGGTACATTTCACACAGATATGGTATATGCACTTAGAAAAAAAGAGTCAGATCTTTACAAAAACCTGTCAGCCTGGCATTAATCTTGTATTATGAATAATGTGGCTATCTATGAATCTTTAATATTTTTTAAATGATGAAACTGTATGGTATGCTCTACCAAAGCAAATCTGATAAAATGTGAGAATAGTTTATCAGTGAAGATGTTGATATACATGAATTAAAAAATTTAAACCTAGCTCATTAAAGCAGAAAAAGTAACAGCTATACTTTGATCTCAGGGTAAATTTTCAGCCACAATAAATTTAGTTCTACTATTATCCAGAATGCCTAGAAATTTTTCTTTAAACAAGTTATATAATTATTGTGTGGTTAAACCCATCATCCCATAAGACAAGAAGCTCTGGTAATATACTACTAGGAACCAATATGGTGCTGGTTCCTAGCTTATAATAAAAGCTATATTTGAAAATTCCTTTTCAAATTCTTTTAAAACACACAGATTTAGTTTCATATATAAGATACAGCAGTGCTTGAGAAAGATTATGAATCCAATGGCTTGTTAGAAATACTGTTGTATTCCTTTTTTTCCATGAAGTAATCCTGGAATAATTTGGTCCAGGTTTAATTTTCAGTGAAAGTATGAAAAGTAGATCAAGAATTTTGCTTACAAAATTTGCCTAATGAAGACATTTTAATCAGTGCTTGTTGAACTGAAAATAAAAATATAGTTTGTTTCTACAGATTTGAGGAGAATTAACATGTATCTGATTGTTAATATTTGATTCTTATTCAATTATTTATGATATCAAGGAATGAATCTGTCAAGTAAATAATGAAATGCGTACATGTAGCATATGTAATTAGGTTAGGTGCATAAATCCTAAGTGTTCACTTTATAGTTGTCAGTGTAATATTTATTAATAATGAGAAATGTTAAGTGAAGAAAATTCTTAGCACAGTCTACCTCATTACTGTGGATTTTAGCAATTGCTGGTCAGAGAAGAAGAGGAGGAGAAGGAGGAGGGTGAAGAGGCTTCATCCTCTAGTTGTGCTTTAAATTTTTTTTTTTTTTTCTTTTTGCGGTATGCGGGCCTCTCACTGTTGTGGCCTCTCCCGTTGCGGAGCACAGGCTCCGGACGCGCAGGCCCAGCGGCCATGGCTCACGGGCCCAGCCGCTCCGCGGCATATGGGATCCTCCCAGACCGGGGCACGAACCCGTATCCCCTGCATCGGCAGGCGGACTCTCAACCACTGCGCCACCAGGGAGGCCCTGGTTGTGCTTTAATTGTTAAAGATATTAGAGAACTAGAGCGCGTTTTCCTTTCTCCTGTTTAGAAGTATACGATTTGAACAAATGAGTTGTGGGTTTAAATAAATGATGCAAATGGAATAATTCCATATTGGAAAAATACAGGCACCAGGGTTCCTAAATCCAGATAATTATTTAAGGGGGAAAATTCAACTAACATTTGAGAACGAAAAACCTATTATATGATTTAGCTGTCAGATTCTAATCTTAAAATTTGGCTTTAAATTCACTGTGATGGCGAGAAGATGGAGAGCAATGCATCATCAACTGCATTCTTCCATTTTCCCCTTTCCTCACTAGCTAAACAGGCGTGGAAGAGAGAAGCACCTTATCAAGTACGTTTCTTGTACCCTGGTTTTGCCTGGGCTGCTGGGACATGTAATAAAACAGAGATTTGAGGAGATCTTAGGAGATCTTGAGGAGATCTTACCTGTGAGTGGGGCTTGATGGTACGTAGTGCTAGGTGGGATCTCTGGATATTATGGGCTGGAGGTAGAGGACAAGCTCTCTGCCCCTGAGGATATAATGGGGTGGGATATAATAGTCATTTTCACAATATTGATTCTTCCAATCCAAGAACATGGTATATCTCTCCATCTGTTTGTATCATCTTTAATTTCTTTCATCAGTGTCTTATAGTTTTCTGCATACAGGTCTTTTGTCTCCTTAGATAGGTTTATTCTTAGGTATTTTATTCTTTTGTTGCAGTGGTAAATGGGAGTGTTTCCTTAATTTCTCTTTCAGAGTTTTCATCATTAGTGTATAGGAATGCAAGTGACTTCTGTGCATTAACTTTGTATCCTGTTACTTTACCAAATTCATTGATTAGCTCTAGTAGTTTTCTGGTAGCATCTTTAGGATTCTCTATGTATAGTATCATATCTGCAAACAGTGACAGTTTTACTTTTTCTTTTCTGATTTGGATTCCTTTTATTACTTTTTCTTCTCTGATTGCTGTGGATAAAACTTCCAAAACTATGTTGAATAATAGTGGTGAAAGTGGGCAACCTTGTCTTGTTCCTGATCTTCGTGGAAATGCTTTGTTTTTTGTTTTTTTTTTTTTGTTTTTTTGTTTTTTTTTTGCTGTACGCGGGCCTCTCACTGTTGTGGCCTCTCCCGTTGTGGAGCACAGGCTCCGGACGCACAGGCTCAGCGGCCATGGCTCACGGGCCCAGCCGCTCCGCGGCATATGGGATCCTCCCAGACCGGGGCACGAACCCGTATCCCCTGCATCGGCAGGCGGACTCTCAACCACTGCGCCACCAGGGAGGCCCCAATGCTTTGTTTTTCACCATTGAGAATGATGTTGGCTGTGGGTTTGTCATATATGGCCTTTATTATGTTGAGGTAAGTTCCCTCCATGCCTACTTTCTGGAGGGTTTTTATCATAAATTGGTGTTGAATTTTGTTGAAAGCTTTTTCTGCATCTATTGAGATGATCATATGGTTTTTATCCTTCAGTTTGTTAATATGGTGTATCACATTGCTTGATCTGCATATATTGAAGAAACCTTGCATTCCTGGGATAAACCCCACTTGATCATGGTGTATGATCCCTTTAATGTGCTGTTGGATTCTGTTTGCTTGTATTTTTTTGAGGATTTTTGCATCTATGTTCATCAGTGATATTGGCCTGTAGTTTTTTTGTGACATCACTGTCTGGTTTTGGTATCAGGGTGATGGTGGCCTCGTAGAATGAGTTGGGGAGTGTTCCTCCCTCTGCTATATTTTGGAAGAGTTTGAGAAGGATAGGTGTTAGCTCTTCTCTAAATGTTTGATAGAATTCGCCTGTGAAGCCCTCTGGTCCTGGGCTTTTGTTTGTTGGAAGATTTTTAATCACAGTTTCAATTTCAATACTTGTGATTGGTCTGTTTATATTTTCTATTTCTTCCTGGTTCAGTCTTGGAAGGTTGTGCTTTTCTAAGAATTTGTCCATTTCTTCCAGGTTGTCCATTTTATTGGCATATAGTTGCTTGTAGTAATCTCTCATGATCTTTCGTATTTCTGCAGTGTCGGTTGTTCCTTCTCCTTTTTCATTTCTAATTCTATTGATTTGGGTCTTCTCCCTTTTTTTCTTGATGAGTCTGGCTAATGGTTTATCAATTTTGTTTATCTTCTCAAAGAACCAGCTTTTAGTTTTATTGATCTTTGCTATTTTTTCCTTCATTTGTTTTTCATCTATTTCTGATCCGATCTTTATGATTACTTTCCTTCGGCTAACTTTGGGGATTTTTTGTTATTCTTTCTCTAATTGCTTTAGGTGTAAGGTTAGGTTGTTTGTCTGAGATGTTTCTTGTTCTTGCGGTAGGATTGTATTGCTATAAACTTCCCTCTTAGAACTGCTTTTGCTGCATCCCATAGGTTTGGGTCATTGTGTTTTCATTGTCATTTGTTTCTAGGTATGTTTTGATTTCCTCTTTGATTTCTTCAGTGATCTCTTGGTTATTTAGTAGTGTATTATTTAGCCTCCATGTATTTGTATTTTTTACAGATTTTTTCCTGTAATTGATATCTAGTCCCATGGCATTGTGGTCGGAAAAGATACTTGATATGATTTTAATTTTCTTAAATCTACCAGGGCTTGATTTGTGACCCAAGATATGATCTATACTGGAGACGTTCCATGAGCACTTGAGAAGAAAGTGTATTCTGTTGTGTTTGGCTGGAATGTCCTATAAATATCATTTACGTCCATCTTGCTTAATGTATCATTTAAAGCTTGTGTTTCCTTATTTATTTTCATTTTGGATGATCTGTCCATTGGTGAAGGTGGGGCGTTAAAGTCCCCTACTATTATTGTGTTACTGTCGATTTCCCCTTTTTTGATTGTTAGCATTTGCCTTATATGTTGAGGTGCTCCTATGTTGGGTGCATAAATATTTACAATTGTTATATCTTCTTCTTGGATTGATCCCTTGATCATTATGTACAGTCCTTCTTTGTCTCTTGTAATAGTCTTTATTTTAAAGTCTATTTTGTCTGATATGAGAATTGCTATACCAGCTTTCTTTTGATTTCCATTTGCATGGAGTATCTTTTTCCATCCCTTCACTTTCAGTCTGTATGTGTCCCTAGGTCTGACTTGGGTCTCTTTTAGAGAGCATATAAAGGGGTCTTGTTTTTGTATCCATTCAGCCAGTCGATTGGAGCATTGGTTGGAACATTTAATGCATTTTGGTTGGAGCGTTTAATGCATTTACATTTAAGGTAGTTATAGATATGCATGTTCCTATTACCATTTTCTTAATTGTTTTGGGTTTGTTATTTATTTATTTTTTTTAAGAAGATGTTGGGGGTAGGAGTTTTTATTAATTAATTAATTTATTTTTGCTGTGTTGCATCTTCATTTCTGTGTGAGGGCTTTCTCTAGTTGTGGCAAGCGGGGGCCACTCTTCATTGCGGTGCGCGGGCCTCTCACTATCGCGGCCTCTTGTTGCGGAGCACAGGCTCCAGACGCACAGGCTCAGTAGTCGTGGCTCACGGGCCTAGTTGCTCCGCGGCATGTGGGATCCTCCCAGACCAGGGCTCGAACCCGTGTCCCCTGCATTAACAGGCAGACTCTCAACCACTGCGCCACCAGGGAAGCCCTTGGGTTTGTTATTGTAGGTCTTTTCCTTCTCTTGTGTTTCCTGCCTAAAGAAGTTCCTTTAGCACTTGTTGTAAAGCTGGTTTTGTGGTGCTGAATTCTCTTAGCTTTTGCTTGTCTGTAAAGGTTTTAATTTCTCCGTTGAATCTGAATGAGATCCTTCCTGGGTAGAGTAATCTTGGTTGTAGGTTTTTCCCTTTCATCACTTTAAATGTGTCCTGCCACTCCCTTCTGGCTTTCAGAGTTTATACTGAAAGATCAGCTGTCAACCTTATGGGGATTCCCTTGTATGTTATTTGTTGCTTTTCCCTTGTTGCTTTTAATATTTTCCCTTTGTATTTAATTTTTCATAGTTTGATTAATGTGTGTCTTGGTGTGTTTCTCCTTGGATTTATCCTGTATGGGACTCTCTGTGCTTCCTGGGCTTGATTGACTATTTCCTTTCCCATATTAGGGAAGTGTTCAACTATAATCTCTTTAAATAGTTTCTCAGACCCTTTTTTTTCCTCTTCTTCTTCTGGGACCCCTATAATTTGAATGTTGGTGCGCTTAATGTTGTCCCAGAGGTCTCTGAGACTACCCTCAATTGTTTTCATTCTTTTTTCTTTATTGTGCTCTGTGGTAGTTATTTCCACTATTTTATCTTCCAGGTCACTTTTCTGTTCTTCTGCATCAGTTATTCTGCTATTGATTCCTTCTAGAGAATTTTTATTTCATTTATTGGGTTGTTCATTGTTGTTTGTTTGCTCTTTAGTTCTTCTAGGTCCTTGTTAAATGTTTCCTGTATTTTCTGCATTCTATTTCCAAGATTTTGGATCATCTTTACTATCATTACTCTGAATTCTTTTTCAGGTCTGCTGCCTATTTCCTCTTCATTTGTTTGGTCTGGTGGGTTTTTACCTTGCCCCTTATCTGCTGTGTATTTCTCTGTCTTCTCAGTTTGTTTAACTTACTGTGTTTGGGGGCTTCTTTTTGCAGGCTGCAGGTTCGTAGTTCCCGTTGTTTTTGGTGTCTGCCCCAGTGGGTAAGGTTGGTTCAGTGGGTTGTGTAGGCTTCCTGGTGGAGGGGACTGGTGCCTGTGTTCTGGTGGATGAGACTGGATCTTGTCTTTCTGGTGGGCATGACTGCGTCCAGTGGTGTGTTTTGGGGTGTCTGTGACCTTATGATGATTTTAGGCAGCCTCGCTGCTAATGGGTGGGTTTGTGTTCCTGTCTTGCTACTTGTTTGGTATAGGGTGTCCAGCACTGTAGCTTGCTGGTCGTTGAGTGGAGCTGGGTCTTAGCATTGAGATGGAGATCTCTGAGAGAGCTTTCGCTGTTTGATATTATGTGGGGCCGGGAGGTCTCTGGTGGACTAATGTCCTGAACTTGGCTCTCCCACCTCAGAGGCTCAGGCCGGACACCTGGCGGAGCACCAAGACCCTGTCAGTCACTCGGCTCAGAAGAAAAGGGAGAAAAAAATAGAAAGAAAGAAAAAATAAATAAAATAAAAAGCTATTATAATAAAAAATAAAAAAATATTATTAAAAATAAAAAAGGAAAGAAAGAACAACCAAACCAAAATACAAATCCAGCAATGAAAACAAGCACTAAAAACTATCAAAAAGAAACCAAAAAAAACCCAGACAGATAAAACCCTAGGACAAATGGTAAAAGCAAAGCTATACAGACAAAGTCACACAACGAAGCATATACATACACACTCACAAAAAGAGAAAACGGAAAAAAATATATATATAAAAAAGCAAGAGAGCAACCAAATCAATAAACAAATCTACCAATGATAATAACCTCTAAATACTAAACTAAGATAAACATACAACCAGAAACAAATTAGATGCAGAAAGCAAACCCCAAGTCTACAGTTGCTCCCAAAGTCTACCACCTCAGTTTTGGGATGATTCGTTGTCTATTCAGGTATTCCACAGATGCAGGGTACATCAAGTTGATTGTGGAGATTTAATCCGCTGCTCCTGAGGCTGCTGGGAGAGATTTCCCTTTCTCTTCTTTGTTCGCACAGTTCCTGGGGTTCAGCTTTGGATTTGCCCCCTCCCCCCCACTGTGTGTAGGTCACCTGAGAGTGTCTTTTGGGAAGTCTGAGGTCTTCTGCCAGCCTTCAGTAGGTGTTCTGTAGGAGTTGTTCCACACGTAGATGTATTTTTGATGTATTTGTGGGAAGGAAGGTGATCTCCACGTTTTACTCCTTCACCATCTTGAAGGTCCCTCTCCACAATACCTTCTCACCAGTGGCCAGGGTAGCGGAGGGCACCGGCAGGTACTGCTTTCATGGGAGCGGAGCTTCTGTGGGAAACTTCCCCGAGCTCAGGGGCAAACTCTCGTGGACTCTGCCCGCTGCGGGCCGCAGGGTGGGCAGGAGTGTGGTGCGGGAGCTGGGGCAGCACTGAGCCCTGCACTAGCCCTCATCCTCTGCCCGACTGGGGCTGTGTCGCCACCTGGGCTCCCAGCTGCTCCCACTCCTGCCACCGCCCTGCCCCCAACTTCCCCACTCTTAAGAAGAAATTTAAAGTAAGACTAGTCCCACTTTTTTGGCTGGACTTTACCATTTCCTAAAGTGATGCCTGGAACTATGGCAGCCATTTTGAGACCCTGAGGAGAACTAGCTAAGGACAAGGTCAATAAGCTGAGGATGGAGGAGTGGAAAGATGAGAAGAACCTGGGTCCTTGACAACATTAAACATGAGTTAATCAACCTCAGTACCTGCTACATGAGACTTCCTACAGGAGATATTACATTTTCCTTGTTGTTTAAGCTAGTAGAGACAGGTTTCCTATTTTATTTACATCAAAGCTATTCTGTCAAAAACAAGAGGTGAAAGAAGCTTTATTTTATTGCCTTTAAGAGAACAGCTCATCCTTAAGCTGGGAGTGAGCTGTATATACGTTCTGCTGATAATATTTATAACCCATTTTACTCGTTTGAATAATAATATTTAAGTTCTCTGCTATTTGGACATGTGCATTATTTCTAGAATACCAGGTATCAATAAACGCAAAACATATGCCAAATATTACTGAGAACAAATACTAGACAACTCAATATTTTGTGTCGCTAAATGTGAGGAATGGGAAAGGCTTCTTGCAAAAGGTGGTATTTAATCTGGACTTGGAAAAGTTGGAGGTGAGGTTCAAGGGCATTCTAGACAATGTGGGCCCCCAACCTGCTTAACTGTATGTCGTGGGAGAGGAAGTGCATCAGTATGATTTGGGGGTATATAACGGTAGACAGGTAAGGCTGGAGCTGGTTAGGTACAGATTGTGGGTTGTCCTGAATGTCTTGCTAAGGAGTTTGGGTTTCCTTTCCTCGGTGGTGGGAAACATTAGAGATGTTTGAGCTGGTCACCACTTATTGATTCTGGATGAATTGTTAAAGCATATAGTATATATTAATATTTTACATAGGTTTTTTGGCATATTTTAATAGGTGTGCATGACTTTAATGAAACAATAAAAATCAATTTTCCATTCTAATTTGGATTCTGTGTTTTAAAGCAATTGCCAAGGGAAACAAGTAAGTGACTGGTTAGTAGCCATTGTTTTCCAAACGTTCAAAACCAGACACAAGTTCTCCAGAGAGACTACTTGAAAGCCAGTAAACAACATTTCAAAGGCAGTCAAGCTCAGACACCTGGATGTGCACATGCAGGACAGTTAGATAGAGGGTCTGATGCTCTGGGAGGGAAGGGATGCCTTGCCTGTGTAGGCAAAGAGATGTCTTGATGGAAAAGGGAGTCGAGGAAAAGCTGCTTAGAGCCTTGAGACTGAATGAGGTTGGTGCCCAGTAAGAGAAGTTGGGATTGTGAGGTTCCCTTTGCCCAGGAGCAGGAGCTCTTCAGTCATTTTACTAATGAAGAAACGGAACAGAGTGGGGAAGAGACATAACGAAATTTCTCAAGTTTTCATTTGTTAACTTCTTTATATTTTCTCTTGTTCCAAAAAGGAATCAACCTTAAATATAATCCTGAATAATCATGAAGCAGCATGATTTCACTGCTGGTAGAGATGGGACTAGAAAGCCACTTTCCTAAACTTCAGCCCTCGCATGAATCGTACTAAATCTTGCAAATCTGTCTCCGTAGAGTAGCTTTGCTGCTGGTTACCAGGTGGTGGACACCGCCCAAATACACACAGCTCTAAGATACCATGTGGCAAGGAAGCATTTCCCAGAATGCCCCCGCAGATGTCCCCCCTACCTGGTGTTGGCCAGGACTGGTCATGTGCTCTTTTCTGAACCAAGCCCTGGACAAAAGAAAAAGCCCTGGGTTGATCTGATTGATTTAGACTATTTAGGATTCACCCTTCAGTCACAAGGGAGGAATGGCTTGGGGGGCTGGGGGACGTAAGGGAGAAGGAAGAGGACATGGGACAGCAGTCTGAGCTGCAAGAAAAGCCCAGAAAATTGCGGAGTGGTTGAGAACACAGGCTCTGGAGGGAGGGAGGCCTGCTTTCTCACCTGTGCTCCACGCCTTCCTAGCTGGGTTACCCTGGGCTCCTTGCAAGGCTTGGCTAAACCCCGGTTTCCAGGAGAGCACTAGGGTCATTGTGGCAAAAATAAAATAATCTCGGTAAAGCAGTGGGCATAATGTTTTGTGCATAATAAGCCTTCAGTAGATGTTTACTATTACTGTTATTGCTGCTGCTGTTTTTATCATTAATAAAAATGACCTCGCTCCTGCTCCCCAGAAGTTCACAAGGAGTCCACACGGAATAACCGCAGCTGTCGCAAGGCAGGAGGTGACTTCTTGCCAGGAGTCAGTCCTCCCCTTTTTCTTTATGCCAAAGGAAGGAGAGAGGCTCTGGAAACACAGCTTTTCCTTCTGCACACGACTTGCCCCCATTCCCATATGGACTGCTCAACTAGGCCGGGGGTTTGGGAAGGGGTTCTGCACGGTTACGCAGCAACATCCTGGTGGTGGCAGGACCCTAAGGTCTGGGGAACAGGGAGTAGCACACCCCCTCACCTGCTTGCTCAGTGGGTGAAGATGGGGCGCTGGGGATGCTTTCGTCCAACTTAATCACCAGGGCAGTGGTAGTTGGGAACCAGTGGGGTCCAACCTCTTCTATCAGGGTTCAAGATTAGGAATCCTACGCACAGAGTACTCTCTTTTTCTGGCATTTCCATACGTTAATTCGATGACAGTTAAGAGGCAGGGCATTTTCTTAACATTCACGAGCAAATCTTAGTAGATTAGCAATTCTCAGTCGCCCACACTCCGTGGCGTCCCTAGCCGGGCTCGCCGGCGGGTCGGCGGCGGCGCGGAGAGGGGGCGGCACTGCGCGGTGCCCGGGGGAAGGGGGCCGCTGCGCGGGGTGTGCGGAGGAGGCGGTGCTGGGCGGGGCCCCGCCTGAAGCCGGCTGCCGCGGAGGCAGGCGGCGAGACGGATGAGCCGTTTGCATTCGCCCGCAGTCATTTTTATCCGCGGAGGTAATGAAGTTGTCAGCGGCGCCCCGAGCGTGGCAGAGCCTGATATTCAAATAGGCCTGCCGGGCCCCGGCCTTCGCCCTTCCTCCGCCCCCTGCGTCCCGCGAGTACCCGGATGAGCGCGGCGCCGCGTCTCCCCTGCCAGCCGCCGGCTTTGTCTGTGGCTCGGCCCGCACCCGCGCCCGCTTTCACTCTCCCTGTCTTCTCCCTCTCATTGCACCCCCGCCCCCTTTGTGTCCCTGGGAAGACTCAGCCTCAGACCCCAGCCACCCCACCTGGGCTGACCCCCCGTGACCCCGCAAGCCCGGCTGACGGCACGTTTGGGGGGGTTAGTGGCAGGGAGGCCGCCACCCTCACACTGGGCGCCGTCCCCGCTCCTTTTCCCTCCCCCCAGCAGCCCCTCGCTCTCCTCTTCAACTCCATCTCCAAGAAAGAGGACTTGGCACTGACAGTATCACTTTGGCCTAAAGTCGTTCTCTTCCCTTTCTGAAGGCTTATTTGTGGTCCTTTTTAGGATTACAAAGCCCCAAACAGATCTACCGGCTGAGGCGGCTGAGAAAAGGCGGTTCGGCAGGTTCAGCGCTGTCAGGAGATGAGACGGCAAGCTAGACACACACCTGCTTTGAGACAGGTAGTTGACGGGGCACAGTGAATGTTTAAGCTGCTGGGATTCGTTTTCCTAGGCCTCTGCAGCTGTGCGGTCCCCTGGGGCAGCCACTGGACACGTGTGACTATTGAGCACTTGAAATCTCCAAATGGAGATGTGCTGTGTGAAATACAGACTGGATTGCAAAGACTGAAAAAAAGAATATAAACTGTCTCATTAATCATTTTAAAATATTGATAGGTTATTGAAATGATAATGTTTTGGATATATTGGGTGAAATAAGATATATTATTAAAATCTATTGTCTGTTTCTTTTTACCTTTTAAAAAATGTGGCCACAAAGAACATTTAAAATGACATACGTGGCTCACATTATATTTCTATTGGACAGTGCTGGTCTAGAGGCTTAATTAAGACCCAAGACCCTTCCCTCTAACCCTTTCACCTTTCTCTGCAGGTTCTTTGGAACAGGGCAGGGAGAGAGAGAAGGTTCTTGGATCTTAAGCATCAAATGCCCAGGCCGATAATTAGGAAGTAATCAGATTATTGAAAACCTTAACAACACAGAGTAGAAGCAGTGGCTTAGGTTGCATCAACTGGCTGTTCCTTTCCCTTTGTTCACTGTAAAGAAAGACCCACGCTCCCGCCACAGGCTTGCCGCGATTCCCTGGACTAACCGTGATTCCCTGGACTAACCATCCGTGTGCAAAGTTGGGCCTCTAGGAGTGCTTTGTGCCTTTTAGGAGTTATTTGTCGCACACTAAACTTGCTGACATGCCATTTAGAAGAGTGAATACTGTGTATGCACTGTAACAACTATTTCATGAGTATTTTTGGTGTACATTTTTCCTCAGCACGCACAGGGCTTCCGAAGTATGCATTGACACGGTGCGCTGCCAGTGATGCGGGCCTGGGGGAGTCCCTCAGTGTGCACCGACTCCACACACGGCCACGGCGCCTACAGGGCTTTTATGGCGCAGCTTGCCAATGATCCGTGCATTAAAGACTCCCGGAATATACATTGACATGGTAGACTGGAGTTGTTTGGGTCTACCGTGCCGATGATCCGGGGATAATTGTGGTGTTACGTACTTTCACTGAGATTGGAGTGTGCGTGGTCCTGATGGCAGAACCAGAACTGCCCCAGTTAAGCCCTGATGTGACTCTCTGTGTGAGGTGCATGGACCTTTGACCTCCTGCGTCATGACACTGTGGCATTGCTAATGTTTGCGGATGTTTTAACTGACTCAATTGAGTTAGCATTTTTTTTTCCAAAAGTACTTTCTGTAATTCAGTACCTGGATTGGGGGTCCATGTACTGATGGTTTCATCTGGTCAATCATAAGCTAAAGATCTTGGAAAGGTCATATTTAAAGCAGAAAAAGTGGTTTAGAGAGAATAAGTTTGGGAGATGTGTATGAGTTTGAGAGGGTTAATATGGAATAAATAACCTAGTCTTGAGAAAACCTAGTTGCTTAAACTGAAATAGATAAAACAAGGAGGTGATCAGACGATGGAAGATGGAAGAAATCATAAAATATATTCAATAGGAAAATAATTCAAACACTGCAGAAGTGTATCAAATAAAAAATTGTCCTCTTCTCCCTTCCTTTCTTTGATACCATCCACTGTTACAATCTCTGTTAATATTTTTGTATATTTTTTAGTAATTTTTATACATATACGAATAAGTGTATCTATTCTTTGTTTACACAAGTGGGGTATTACCAAACCTTAACTCTCCAGTGCCTTGTTTTGAACTAATAATATATTTAACATCTCTCCTTCTCAGTGCCTTTAGATCTGTTGCATCCTTTGTAATGATTGCATGGAATTCCAGGATATGGATGTAACAATTTAAAAATTTATGCTACTTCAACCATCACTGCAGTGAATATCCTTATACATTTGCAGATTTGTGCAAACATGTTCACGGGATACTTTAGCAGTGGAAATGCTGGGACTAAGAGATGTACATTTAAAATGGTGATAAATATCGCCAAGTCGATAACCAGAATGATTGTACTGCTTTATACTGCAACTAGCAGTATGTGTGCCTATTTCCCCACTCCAGGTCAACGCATAGTTTTTTCATGGGAGACACTTCTAATGTTAGTGAATGAATTTTCCCACTGTGTTCTCTGTACAGCTTTATGGTGAGAGCCCAGCATTGGGGACTGTGATAAATGCAATGAAGTGAGGAAATCAGGACCACAAAGTAGGAAGTCTCGTTAATCAAGATAAAAAACGATGGCTCCACAAAACACACTGAGATCAGTTGAATTTTGGTAATAGCTTATCAACATGGGAGAATTGGAATTAGATCACGTTAATTCATCATTCAGCAGATATTTGTTGAGAAGTTATAAGTGAATTCTCCATTGGATTGTAAGCCCCTTGAGAGCAAAACTGTTGTCTTTTTAATCTCTGTGGCTTCAACAGAATTATGGAATGGGGCCGGGCCTAAATTTTTTTTAAATCGCTGTTGTTATCGATTTGCTTGTTTTAATTTGGCCATTTATTGTCACCATATACCTGGCTCTACCTGAAGTTGGATTTTCAAGATGGCTGACATTTTATCCTTGCTCCCAGCAGCTCACAGTGGAAGAGACAGCGGGATGTAAACCAGTCTGAAAATTCACATAGTATGGACAAAGTGAACATGAGCAGCTAACTGTGGTGGAGTAAATAGTTTCCCCGAAATCTGATATTTGAGCGGGGTCCTGGAAGATGATTAGGCAATGGTTTCCAGACCAACCAGGAAGGACTTCTAGACAGAGGAAGTCACAATAAAGGGATGGAGCTTTGTGGGATTGCTGGTGTGAATGGCTCACAGGGCATGTGTTGGGAAGAAGGGGACCTGAAGGGAGGCACCACCTACTTAGAAGGAAGCATTGAGTCAGGCATCCTGGAGCATCAGGGGAATGACATAGAGAGAGGGAGTGGGCTTCTTATTCAGGCTTTATCTCTGAATTGTAGTGGGGCATTTGGAAGTCCTGAGAATCCTGTAGCTTTAAAGTGCCTCATTTGTAATATGGGACATACAGGCTAGATAATTTCTAATATTTTTATCAGCTCTAAAATCCAGTGGCCTTTGAGCTATAGGACTTGAACTTGCCTGCAAGGACTTTATCTTCTGTGTGTGATATCTTGGGGTGTTCCTTTAAGATGGTAGTAAATGGCTGGCTGTAATTTGCTGGAACTAACTACCATGGACACGTACCGTGATCTCAAAGTCTGCATACAGTTTTGCCCCCACCCCAAAAAAGGGTTACTAATGAGAATGAAGAAGAAAACAAAACAATAGCAGGCAGTATAAGTCCTTTGATAATTACTCTTCATATGCCACTAAATCCTATCTTCACTGAAAATTGAACAGACACTGCTTAAAAGGTTTCTCTGAAGTGTATTGCAGAATTGGATGTCAAGTGTCCTGTTTCTTGGGATTCATATGCTGCATGAATTTCATTGGATTTGATAAGCATGCCATCCATGTCCTTGTCTGTGGCAGAGGGAAGCATTTTGATTGAGACAATGTCTAAGGACAGAAAGAACGCTGTGACCTATTGATTAGAGACCTTCCTCCAAGCTGACACCTTGAGAATTATTACCCAGCCCATCTTGCACCAAAGAACGAGGGACTTGCTTAAAGTCTGTGCTGACTTCCAGATGAACTTTGCGTAATTCCCCCAATTTTTAGGCTCAGGGTTTTCCAAGTTGTATTGGAGGCTATCTAGAAGCAAATAAAATAAACACAAGCAGACTGCCCATGGGACCAAACACATGGCATGATAACAACTCTTGTGACCAGTGGCTTGTCTAAGATATGGGAGTTTGGTGAAATTATTGAATTATTAAAGAAGGATGTTTTGCCAGTCCTATTGGGCACTGTTCAGAGTCTTGAATTCTACAAATGCAAGCAAGAGATCAGAGAGGCTTTGCTGAAACCTCCCAGAGTCAAAGCCTCTGCCCCACACGTTGATATTGGGGATTTCCAAAATAGCTTCCTGTGAGATCATCTTATATGTGGAATCCGTGGCAATGACTTCCAAGGGAGACTCCTGACTGATCCCAATTTGATGCTTTCTTTGGCATGGAGCGAGGCCTGGGCACTGAGAGTAAATTTTTAATTTTCTCAGAAATCAAACAGCAGTACAAGGTTGTTGAGACATGAAGAGAGAAATTTTTACTGCCTGGGTGAGCAGGTGCCAATCCCAAATCATTATCAGGACTTTGGAGACAAGCAGTCCCTGTTCAGACAGCAGTGTTTTATCAATGATCCACTCCCAGATTCAAGATAACGGGTAAAGATTGTTTTGGAAGAATGGTAATTGTGAAAGAATATGTCCCTCAACCAGTATGAAGGAGAGCAACTGGCAGAGCATGTCATATATATCATCGGGTGGTAGGATGCTTAGGTATTTCTATACCAGTGAAGACCAGGAGATCCAGAAGTACCTGACTGGGGGCCATGAGCACCAGATGAAAGTAATGCTAGTTGTTAGTCCCTGACTGGTAAGACATCACGCTAAAATTTTTTCATGGCCATTTACCAGGATTATTGAGCCTAACCTCATGGTAGTTGTAGAGCTGATATTTCTGGAGCTATGTTGTGATTGTGGAGTTTGGCTGCTTTCTGGGGAAGCATAGGGAAGAACAAAATTATATCACTCACAATTAGTTTCCAAAATTCGTATGTGCTTATGATCTAGCAAGGTAATTAGACTGAATCTTGGTGCTCAATAAGAACTGATCAAACAATGATTGAAGAAGGAAGGAAGGAATGATCTAATGTTAGATAAACAATAAAATGGTAACAGTTGTTTTTATCTGGTACAATAATATGTATGTATGAGGAGAGAAATGACTGCAAGCTTAAACATGTGGGTTATAGGACCCAACTACTTCTCACTAAAAGTTAAAAGAAGAGAAAAAACAATTAGAAAAAACAATCCATTTTTAAGGCCTTCACATCCTTTGAAAAACCAATTATAGGAAGCTGTCTCAAAGTAGACTACATTTAATTCTAGACATGTCATCAATTGACTTGAAATCTTAAGTTTCTAACATAACAAGATAGTTTTGAATAAATCACACATAACTAGCTAACTGTAGTAGTGTCTCAATACTTCAAGCCTGTGAAGCTCCTAATATCGAAGTGAAAACTGAGGAGAGAAAGAGGAGCCAATAGAACCTTATAAAGGTCATTCCAAGTTTATGAAAAAATAGGATTGTCAGGATGAAGCAGGAAAGTTCCAATAAAGAAGCAGAATTTTTTCACCTTAGAAAATATGTGTAGCATCTCCACTAAGTGAAATTCATACTGCACACAGAAGATTGAATTCCTGTAAGAGGCATTTAACTGGGGGAGGACAGACCTCGCATACTTCACACCATGGAGCTGCAGAGAATTTAGTGTCATACCCCAGAATTGTTTTCCTGGCATAAAATGTAAGCTGTCTTGAGGATAAAACCTAGACAATAAGTTTCATTTGGCACCAGCATTTTTTTTTTTTGCGGTACGCGGGCTTCTCACTGTTGTGGCCTCTCCTGTTGTGGAGCACAGGCTCCGGACGCGCAGGCTCAGCGGCCATGGCTCACGGGCCCAGCCGCCCGCGGCATGTGGGATCCTCCCGGACCTGGGCACAAACCCGTGTCCCCTGCATCGGCAGGCAGACTCTCAACCACTGCGCCACCAGGGAAGCCCTGGCACCAGCATTTTAACATCAGGTCTTAAGGGACCACCAAAGCTACAAGACAGAAAACAATTCTTCAATGGCCAATGTAGCTGTTTTAAGAAGCACTGGATATTTTTACATCTCCTAGTAAATATGGAGATAGTCTCTCAGTGTACTTTTTTTCAGGTTAAAATGTTGTGTGACTGGATATGCTATTATAGTTTTCAAAGTGAGGTTAGCAGGCGAGACACATTAAGATACTTGTTAAATTTTAAAGGCAAATTCCTCTACCCCTGAAATCAGCAATAAAACCTTCCTGGGTGATTCTTTTTTTTTTAAAATAAATTTATTTATTTAATTTATTTATCTTTGGCTGCATTGGGTCTTCGTTGCTGCGCACGGGCTTTCTATAGTTGCAGTGAGCGGGGGCTACTCTTCGTTGCGGTGCTCAGGCTTCTCATTGCAGTGGCTTCTCTTGTTGCGGAGCATGCGCTCTAGGCGCACGGGCTTCGGTAGTTGGGGCACACAGGCTCAGTAGTGTGGCTTGCAGGCTCTAGAGCGCAGGCTCAGTAGTTGTGGCACATGGGCTTAGTTGCTCCGTGGCATGTGGGATCTTCCCAGACCAGGGATCGAACCCATGTCCCCTGCATTGGCAGGCAGCTTCTTAACCACTGCGCCACCAGGGAAGCCCCTGGGTGATTCTTAAGAACATCCAGCTTTGAGACCCCCTGTGGTTAGAGTTGCAGTGGTGTGATCTAAAGTTATTGTGTGGTTCCTTTAAATATTGGAAGTTATACAATGGAGGAAATAGGCATGGTTAAACAAGTACTTCTTTTAAAAATAAAAATAGCTTTGTTATTTTCTTCACTAGAAAAAATGGTATATGCTCATTGTAATAAATCAAGCAATGTTGGAAAACAGAGTATTTTATACACTCTTTTAAGATAAGTGATATTAACTCTAAAAGTTGTATTTGTTGCAAATTTTTTCTGTTTCTCATTTGTCTTTTTTAAATTATAGGGATTTTACTTTTTTTTTATGCATGATTTCAGTTTGTGTGCACAATTATTACCAATCTTTTTTCCTTAAGGGATTGTAGAATTCTCTTCAATTATAACATTATGATGTAGCTTTAAACAGAACATAAAATAATTTTTTTAAATTTTAAATTTAATTTTATTTATTTTTTTATACAGCAGGTCCTTATTAGTCATCAGTTTTATACACATCAGTGTATACATGTCAATCCCAATCTCCCAATTCATCCCACCACAACCCCATCCCCCGCCGCTTTCCCCCCTTAGTGTCCATACGTTTGTTCTCTACATCTGTGTCTCAATTTCTGCCCTGCAAAACTGGTTCATCTGTACCATTTTTCTATATTCCACATATATGCGTTAATATACAATATTTGTTTTTCTCTTTCTGACTTACGTCACTCTGTATGACAGACTCTAGATCCATCCACATCTCAACAAATGACCCAATTTCGTTCCTTTCTGTGGCTAAGTAATATTCCATTGTATATATGTACCACATCTTCTTTATCCATTCGTCTGTCGATGGGCATTTAGGTTGCTTCCATGACCTGGCTATTGTAAATACTGCTGCAATGAATATTGGGGTGCATGTGTCTTTTTGAATTATGGTTTTCTCTGGGTATATGCCCAGTAGTGGGATTGCTGGATCATATAGTAATTCTATTTTTAGGTTTTTTTGTTTTTTTTTTTTTTTTCAGTACGCGGGCCTCTCACTGTTGTGGCCTCTCCCGTTGCGGAGCACAGGCTCCGGACGCGCAGGCTCAGCAGCCATGGCTCACGGGCCCAGCCGCTACACGGCATGTGGGATCCTCCCGGACCGGGGCACGAACCCGTGTCCCCTGCATCGGCAGGTGGACTCTCAACCACTGCGCCACCAGGGAAGCCCCTATTTTTACTTTTTTAAGGGAACCCCATACTGTTCTCCACAGTGGCTGTATCAATTTACATTCCCACCAACAGTACAAGAGGGTTCCCTTTTCTCCACACCCTCTCCAGCATTTGTTGTTTGTAGATTTTCTGATGATGCCCATTCTAACTGGTGTGAGATGATACCTCATTGTAGTTTTGATTTACATTCTCTAATAGTGATGTTGAGCAGATTTCATGTGCTTCTTGGCCATCTGTATGTCTTCTTTGGAGAAATGTCTGTTTAGGTCTTCTGCCCATTTTTGGATTGGGTTTTTGTTTTTTTAATATTGAGCTGCATGAGCTGTTTATGTATTTTGGAGATTAATCCTTTGTCCATTGATTCATTTGCAAATATTTTCTCCCATTTTGAGGATTGTCTTTTTGTCTTGTTTATAGTTTCCTTTGCTGTGCAAAAGCTAAGTTTCATTAGGTCCCATTTGTTTATATTTCCATTACTCTAGGAGGTGGATCAAAAAAGATCTTGCTGTGATTTATGTCAGAGTGTTCTTCCTATGTTTTCCTGTAAGAGTTTTATAGTGTCCTGTCTTACATTTAGGTCTCTAATCCATTTTGAGTTTATTTTTATGTATGGTGTTAGGGAGTGTTCTAATTTCATTCTTTTACATGTAGCTGTCCAGTTTTCCCAGTACCACTTACTGAAGAGACTGTCTTTTCTCCATTGTATATCCTTGCCTCCTTTGTCATAGATTAGTTGACCATAGGTGCATGCGTTTATCTCTGGGCTTTCTATCTTGTTCCGCTGATCTATATTTCTGTTTTTGTGCCAGTACCATATTGTCTTGATTACTGTAGCTTAGCAATATAGTCTGAAGTCAGGGAGTCTGATTCCTCCAGCTCTGTTTTTTCCCCTCAAGACTGCTTTGGCTATTTGGGGTCTTTTGTCTCCATACAGATTTTAAGATTTTTTGTTCTAGTTCCATAAAAAATGCCATTGGTAATTTGATAGGGATTGCATTGAATCTGTAGATTGCTTTGGGTAGTGTAGTCATTTTCACAATATTGATTCTTCCAATCCAAGCACATGGTATATCTCTCCATCTGTTAGTATCATCTTTAATTTTTTTCATCAGTGTTTTATAGTTTTCTGCATACAGGTCTTTTGTCTCCTTAGGTAGGTTTATTCCTAGGTATTTTATTCTTTTTGTTGCAGTGGTAAATGGGAGTGTTTCCTTAATTTCTCTTTCAGATTTTTCATCATTAGTATATAGGAATGCAAGAGATTTCTGTGCATTAATTTTGTGCCCTGCAACTTTACCAAATTCATTGATTAGCTCTAGTAGTTTTCTGGTGACATGTTTAGGATTCTCTATGTATAGTATCATGTCATCTGCAAACAGTGACAGTTTTACTTCTTCCTTTCCAATTTGGATTCCTTTTATTTCTTTTTCTTCTCTGATTGCCGTGGCTAGGACTTCCAAAACTATGTTGAATAACAGTGGTGAGAGTGAACATCCTTGTCTTGTTCCTGACCTTAGAGGAAATGCTTTCAGTTTTTCACCATTGAGAATAATGTTGGCTGTGGGTTTGTCGTATATGGCCTTTATTATGTTGAGGCAGGTTCCCTCTATGCCCACTTTCTGGAGAGTTTTTATCATAAATGGGTGTTGAACTTTGTCAGAAGCTTTTTCTGCATCTATTGAGATGATCATATGGTTTTTATTCTTCAGTTTGTTAATATGGTGTATCACATTGATTGATTTGCATTTATTGAAGAATCCTTGCATCCCTGGGATAAATCCCACTTGATCATGGTGTATGACCCTTGTAATGTGTTGTTGGATTCTGTTTGCTAATATTTTGTTGAGGATTTTTGCATCTATATTCATCAATGATATTGGTTGGTAGTTTTCTTTTTTTGTAGTATCTTTGTCTGGTTTTGGTATCAGGGTGATGGTGGCCTTGTAGAATGATTTTGGCAGTGTTCCTTCCTGTGCAATTTTTTGGAGGAGTCTGAGAAGGATGGGTGTTAGCTCTTCTCTAAATGTTTGATAGAATTCACCTGTGAAGTCATCTGGTCCTGGATTTTGTTTGTTAGAAGATTTTTAACCACAGTTTCAATTTAATTACTTGTGATTGGTCTGTTCATATTTTCTATTTCTTTCTCGTTCAGTCTTGGAAGGTTATACCTCTCTAAGAATTTGTCCATTTCTTCCAGGTTGTCCATTTTATTGGCATAGAGTTGCTTGTAGTAGTCTCTTAGCATGCTTTGTATTTCTACGATGTCTGTTGTAACTTCTCCTTTTTCGTTTCTAATTTTATTGATTTGAGTCCTCTCCCTCTTTTTCTTGATGTATCTGGCTAATGGTTTATCAATTTTGTTTATCTTCTCAAAGAACCAGCTTTTAGTTTTATTGATCTTTGCTATTGTTTTCTTTGTTTCTATTTCATTTATTTCTGCTCTGATCTTTATGATTTCTTTCCTTCTGCTAACTTTGGGTTTTGTTTTTTCTTCTTTCTCTAGTTCCTTTAGGTGTAAGGTTAGATTGTTTATTTGAGATTTTTCTTGTTTCTTGATGTAGGCTTGTATAGCTATAAACGTCCCTCTTAGAACTGCTTTTGCCACATCCCATAGGTTTTGGATTGTCGTGTTTTCATTGTCATTTGTCTCTAGGTATTTTTTTTTTTGTGGTACATGGGCCTCTCACTGTTGTGGCCTCTCCCGTTGCGGAGCACAGGCTCCGGACGCCGCAGGCTCAGCGGCCATGGCTCACCGGCCTAGTCGCTCCGTGGCATGTGGGATCGCCCCGGACCAGGGCACGAACCTGTGTCCCCTGCATCGGCAGGCGGACTCTCAACCACTGCGCCACCAGGGAAGCCCTCTATGTATTTTTTTATTTCCTCTTTGATTTCTTCAGTGATCTCTTAGTTATTTAGTAATGTATTGTTTAGCCTCCATGTGTTTGTGTTTTTTACATGTTTTTCCTGTAGTTGATTTCTAGTCTCATAGTGTTGTGGTCAGAAAAGATGCTTGATATGATTTCAATTTTCTTAAATTTACTGAGGCTTGATTTGTGACCCAAAATGTAATCTGTCCTGGAGAATGTTCCATGTGCACTTGAGGAGAAAGTGTAATCTGCTGTTTTTGGATGGAATGTCCTATAAATATCAAGTAAATCTATCTGGTCTATTGTGTCCTTTAAAGCTTGTGTTTCCTTATTAGTTTTCTGTTTGGATGATCTGTCCATTGGTGTAAGTGAGGTGTTACACTCCCCCACTATTATTGTGTTGCTGTCGATTTCCTCTTTTATAGCTGTTAGCAGTTGCCTTATGTATTGAGGTGCTCCTATGTTGGGTGCATATATATTTATAATTGTTATATCTTCTTCTTGGATTGATCCCTTGCTCATTATGTAGTGTCCTTCCTTGTCTCTTGTAGCATTCTTTATTTTAAAGTCTATTTTATCTGATATGAGTATTGCTGCTCCAGCTTTCTTTTGATTTCCATTTGCATGGAGTATCTTTTTCCATCCCCTCACTTTCAGTCTGTATGTGTCCCTAGGTCTGAAGTGTGTCTCTTGTAGACAGCATATATATGGGTCTTGTTTTTGTATCCATTCAGCAAGGCTGTGTCTTTTGGTTGGAGCATTTAATCCATTCAGGTTTAAGGTAATTATTGATATGTATGTTCCTATTATCATTTTCTTAATTGTTTTGGGTTTGTTTTTGTAGGTCCTTTTCTTCTTTTGTGTTTCCCGCTTAGAGAAGTTCCTATAGCATTTGTTGTAAAGCTGGTTTGGCGGTGCTGAATTCTCTTAGCTTTTGCTTGTGTGTAAAGCTTTTTGATTTCTCCATCGAATCTGAATGAGATCCTTGCTGGGTAGAGTAATCTTGGTTGTACATTCTTCCCTTTCATCACTTTAAGTATATCATGCCACTCCCTTCTGGCTTGTAGAGTTTCTGCTGAGAAATCAGCTGTTAACCTTATGGGGATTCCCTTGTATGTTATTTGTCATTTTTCCCTTGCTGCTTTCAATAATTTTTCTTTGTCTTTAATTTTTGCCAATTTGATTACTATGTGTCTTGCATGTTTCTCCTTGTGTTTATCCTTGTGTTATGTCCCTTGTATGTTATTTGTCATTTTTCCCTTGCTGCTTTCAATAATTTTTCTTTGTCTTTAATTTTTGCCAATTTGATTACTATGTGTCTTGCATGTTTCTCCTTGTGTTTATCCTGTATGGGACTCTCTGCACTTCCTGGACTTGGGTGGCTATTTTCTTTCCCATGTTAGGGAAGTTTTCGACTATAATCTCTTCAAATATTTTCTTGGGTCCTTTCTCTCTCTCTTCTCCTTCTGGGACCCCTATAATGCGAATGTTGTTTTGTTTAATGTTGTCCCAGAGGTCTCTTAGGCTGTCTTCATTTCTTTCCATTCTTTTTTCTTTATTGTGTTGTGCAGCAGTGAATTCCACCATTCTGTCTTCCAGGTCACTTATTCGTTCTTCTGCCTCAGTTATTCTGCTATTGATTCCTTCTAGTGTATTTTTCATTTCAGTTATTGTATTGTTCATCTCTGTTTGTTTGTTCTTTAATTCTTCTAGATCTTTGTTGAACATTTCTGCATCTTCTTGATCTTTGCCTCCATTCTTTTTCTGAGGTCCTGGATCATCTTCACTATCATTATTCTGAATTCTTTTTCTGGAAGGTTGCCTATCTCCACTTTATTTAGTTGTTTTTCTGGGGTTTTATCTTGTTCCTTGATCGGGTACATAGCCCTCTGCCTTTTCATCTTGTCTATCTTTCTGTGAATTTGTTTTTTGTTCCACAGGCTTCAGGATTGTAGTTCTTCTTGCTTCTTCTGTCTGCCCTCTGGTAGGGATTTTACATTTTTTACAGAATAAAATTTATCAGGTTTTCCCCTTTTCATTTGTGGCCTCTGACTCATGATAAGAAAGACTGCCATTTTCCTAGGATAAGAAAAATCTTTATCTTTTTTCCCCCTATTACTTTATAGTTCTAATTTTTATATTTAAATTATTGATCCCTCTGGAATTTAACTCACTATAAAGAATGAGGCTGGGATCCAGCTCTATTTATTTTTTTCCAAATGACTAGGTATTTTTTTGAGATCGTTTCTTGAATAATATATTTTATTCCCACTGATATAAAATGCCACTTTTTTATGTACTAAATGTCCATATATACTTTCTGGGCTCTACCATGGTCATTTGATTACTCTGCATTTTTGTGCCAGGTCCACACATTTTAATATCTCATTACTGTTCATTTTTAGAATTTCCCTGGCTGTTCTTAAATGTTTATTCTTCCAGATGAACTTTAGAATCATTTTTCAAAGTTGCAAAAAAAATCCTGTTGGGATTTTCATTAGAATCACATTTAATTTATAGATTAATTTTGGGGGAGAATTGGATTCTTCACAATTCTGAGTCTTACATGAGAATGACACATGATTTCCCAATTGCTCAAGCCTTTGTTTGAATGTCCCTCTGTGTGTGTGTGTATCACAAACAGATTTTGCCTGTTTCCTGTAAAGTTTGTTTCTGGGTGTTTTACAGGGTTTTGTTGATTTTATGATTAATCACATTGTTCTTAGATATATGCTTAAAGAAGCTACCCTGTGGCATAGAATGTAAGCTTGGAGCTGGATTGCCGTTTTAGGGGGTTGGTATGTAATAGAAGCCTGTGTTTTGGAGACAGACCCATGTGGATCTTTGTTATATCTTCCAGATTGCCGTGACACTTTGGGAAGAGTCTCCTCTCTAAGCTTCTCTTCCTCATCTGTAAAATAGAAACCTTGCAGGGGTTTGTAAGCATCAGTGATAATACTTGAAACACCTAATGTAGGACTTAGCACTTACTGAGTCCTCAGATATGGGAGCTGTTTGAGGGCTAGGCTAAGGAGTTCATTTCAAAATTCCTTACAAGGTTGAGATTCCTTGAAGCTTTCAAAAACATATTTGTATCCAGCAGATTTTTTTTTTAATTAATTTTTTTTTTTGCGGTACGCGGGCCTCTCACTGTTGTGGCCTCTCCCGTTGCGGAGCACAGGCTCCGGACGCGCAGGCTCAGTGGTCATGGTTCACGGGCCCAGCTGCTCCATGGCATGTGGGGTCTTCCCGGACCAGGGCACGAACCCGTGTCCCCTGCATCGTCAGGCGGACTCTCAACCACTGCGCCACCAGGGAAGCCCTCCAGCAGATTTTTAAAGAGTACTCTGAATAAAAGCACTGTTCTAATAGCCTTCCCTCTCTGCGTTCCTCTTCCCATGGTTGAAATATTTGATGTGAGTAAGAGATCTTATCCAGTGACTGTGTGGTTCTGAGCACCATCACTGCTGAAAGTTTTAGTCTCAGCCACATCACAGTGGGAGGCCTGGTTCTTTCTTCTTACAATGTTAATTAATGGTCGCTTGGGGAGTTTGGGGACAGGCTTCAGTGTGTTAATGTCTTAGAAAAATACATCTGAGGTACAAAGACCATTTGGAGTACCCAGTTAAGAATGGTTTGCCACATAGAGTAGAGCCTTAAGAAGGCTTTCATAAACATGGGTGTTCAGCTAAACCAATAGTTAGCCCCACATTCTTAATGGCATAATCACCAACATAACCGATTCATAATAATGGCCTTTTAATGTTGAAACAATTACTTTGGCTAATAAAATAACACTTTTAATTTGCTTGACACCAAATTCGACCTCTGTGGATCATCTGATGGTGAGGTGAGGGGAAGGAGAGTCTGCTGAGTTCTAAATACATTATAAGGCATTAACACATAATGTGCATAATGTACTTCAGGCCTGAGATGCTCTAGATGGCTTAGTGAAAAAACAAAATGGTGATCAGAATATGCTGTTGCTTTGGAATTTAACAAATACTTCATAATTTATGTATCAATTTCCACAAGTTTCCTTAGGAAGAAATAGTTAAGCCTTGAAGTTGATGTGCTTTGGTTAAATTTGTTCATTTGGAACACCTACTGGGGAAAGTGCTATGGGAGATAACAGTCAGCAAGTTTTTGTTGAGTAAAAAATAGGGCTTCCCTGGTGGCGCAGTGGTTGAGAGTCCGCTTGCCGATTCAGGGGACACGGGTTCGTGCCCGGGTCCGCAAAGATCCCACATGCCGCGGAGCGGCTGAGCCCGTGAGTCATGGCCGCTGAGCCTGCGCGTCTGGGGCCTGTGCTCCGCAACGGGAGAGGCCACAACAGTGAGAGGCCCGCGTACTGCAAAAAAAAAAAAAAAAAAAAGAGAGGAAAAAAAAATAATGCTGTATCCTGGGAGGAAAATGTAAATGAATTGATTGCTCCATTATAGTAATATCTTTATATCTGTCATTTGGATATTGTAAACTGTTTGTAATCTGTTTTTTTAAATTGAGTTATTTAAAATTTCATCAGTGTTTTCAAATTCTTTTGGGAAGTAGGGGAGTTTTAAATCGTAAATAATTCAAAAGCCTCCACATGTATACCTCCTAAGTGGGTGAGCAAGGCAGCCACCTTTATTTTTGGTCTCATGGTTTGTTGGTGTTGGCCAGCACTCTTGTTCTTTTCATTTGTAAGAAGAACTGGGACCAAGCTTTTGAGGCATGTGCATATAATATCAAGGATTCCAGCCAATCTCATCTATTGCTTGATTTCAACTTACCTATTGCAAAGCTGATTGAAATCTGACAATTAATTCTTTTCAGCTAAATATGTCTTCCATTAAAAGGCAAATGCTCCCTGGGAAATATTAGGAGTTATCAGTCATTTATACCTTAGTGAGTATGAATTTATAACAGCTTTCTTTTTTTCTTTTTTTTCAGTCGTGACTTGTGGCTTGCAGGTTCTCAGTTCCCTGATCAGAGGCTGAGCCCGAGCTGTGACAGTGAAAGCCCGGAATCCTAACCACTAGGCCACCAGGGAACTCCCTATAACAGCTTTCTTAAAATAAGTTAAGGAGATCTGAATACATATGCTAAGGAAAAAAGCGATACTAGTCAGTAACTAAAATAATCTACCAAATTACAATTAAGGACAAGATATTTTATAAAGTCCTTTCTTGATAGCAGATTTGTATGTGTTGGAGATGGGATCACATTGGGTATATAATTTTGCATGTTAATCTTGTTTTCTACTTAACATTATACCTACCCCTCCAATGGCTGTGTACTTTTCCGATGAATGGCTTTACCAGAATTATTTTTCTGTTCTACTGTTAGACAAGTGCATCTTATTAGTTTATAATATGAAAGATGCTTTTAGGTCTGTGAACTACCTTTTTATAAATGTCTTTGCTTCCTTTTTTTCCCTTTTTCATTTGGAACTTTAAATGTTGGACTTTCCTTCTCTGAGATGTCCCTGTACATACAAACACTCATCATTAAGTGGCCCTCTTGTCTTTTCAGTATTAGGGGCTGCAGGTTAAATGTCCTGGATCAGTGCTGTGCCAAGTGTGTCTGTGGACCAGTGCCTGTCTTGAACTGTTTGCTGCTGGTCCACAATGAGGCAATATGGACACTGAGAGGAAATGATCAGAATGAAAACCCTCGTAGTGATTTGACATTGCTGCACCATCGAAGAAATAGTCAGGATGGTCTTATAGGATATAGAGCAGATTGGGTTATGAGTCATATGTGGTGGAACTCTGTAGGCATATTAGAGCTCTCTATCAGCCCATGGAAGATTGGACAAAACAAAGCAAGCAAACAAACCAGTCCTGCACTTTGGATAAGCTGAGAAGCACTGTCCTAGGTCAGAGTGGAGAATGCAAGCACACAGTGCCTTGAAGTTCCATAAACCCTCGCAGAGGAGAGTATAGACCAGTAATCAAAAGACAGACTTGGTTTACATCCCAGTTCTGACCCTTATTTTCTGAGACCTTCGACAAATGACTAAAACACTTTGTGTCTTGGTTTCCTCATCTGTAAAAACAAGAATAACAATAGAATTAACTTTGTAATATGATCCTACAGAGAAAGGACTTGGCACACTGCTTGGCATATATCAAACGCTCAATAAATAGAAGCCCCCATTATTATGTCAGTAAATAGCACCCCAAACAGAAATTTCTGGAAGGATTCCTTTATGCATTACTATAGGAAAACACGCAGTTCTTGAATGAAACAGCACCCCTGCTCCCACTCCTCTCCTTTTTGTCAGCCTAACTGTGATCACAGAGCTGTTCGTGTTTATCTTCTACAGAGGGTGCGGCCACATCCCTTGTAGGGCAGCCTAGATCGGAGCTGACAGGCCAGGAAATCACAGACCCTTCAGAGCTCTCATCTCCATTCCTTCCTGCACCGTCACCAACTCATCAAGAGCTCTGAGTGTTTATCTCACAGTTGCCAGATGTCCATCTGTTCGGGATTGTTATTAATTTTACTGCCTTGTCCTGTTTACAGTCCTCACAGGGCACACAATAGCCCTGTGTTTGTACCAGGTAGAGACATGTCTCCATGACATGTTCATCTGCTGGGACACCGGGATCTGGTGGGTCTCTAGTTCTGCTGTTCCTGTTGACCCCCTGGACACCCTGTAGGCTTAATGTAGCACGAGAGCTTGAAAGAGTGTCAGAGTTGGTGTTGAAGATCTGGGTTCTTATCCTGGCTCTGCCTTGGATATGTGAACCCCCAACATCCTCATCTGTAAAATGGGGCCATAACACCAATCTTACCATGCAGCCGTGGTGACTGAATGAGATAGCCTTTGAAAAGTGTTCTGATGCATAATAAATGCAACTTTCCTCCCATTCTTCCAGTATTGGATGCCTTTTCTCTTCCCACTTTGGGCTGTGCTGAGCATACAAGGCATCACACAAAGTGAATTCCTCCCTAGAACATATGTTCATAAGGGCAGGGATTTGTCTAGCTTATTTATTGCTCTATGCCCAAGTTCTAGAACGATGCCTGGGGATAGTGGATGCTCAATTATATACGTTGAACAAATTAATTAAAGTGAATTAGACAGTCACATTTCCTGCTGTCTCTTTTAGGGTACTTTTAGCTCTGGGCAACAGAAAACCTTGAATCAACTTGCTAAACTGGTGAGAACATCTGTTATTTCCTACAACTAGAAGTTTGAAAGTAGAGAGGTTTTGTGGTTGATTAATTTGATGGCTCACTACCACATGCCTGGCCCAGGTCCTCATCTTTCCGCTCTGTCATTTTTGGCCTAGCTCATCTCATAGTCATAAATGGCTGCTGCAGTTCCAGACATCACATCGAGATGTAGTAATACCCAACAGAAATGGGGAGAGTCTCTATCATCCTTGTTTATCTTTCCCTATATAAATTCAGAAATGCTCTAGCTGACTTTTGCTGGAAACCCTTCAGCTGGCATTTGCTCACTTGCACACACTGAAACCAATTGCTGGGGATCAGTTAGGATTAATCCTGAGTTATGTCTGGGAGAGGTAGGTATCCGAGCAGATTCTGGCCTCTGCCAAAAAGGACAGAGGGCAGCCAGCCAGCTGTGTCGGATATACCTACTCTTTGGAGTCTTAGAGAAAAAAGAATTATTAAGCAAAAATGAATTAAACAAGTGCCTGAGCAAGTAAATGTTTATGTCATATCTAAATTAAGGGCTGGTGAGTGTGTTTCATGTTTGGTCATTGCAATCATTGTCGCTTTTGTTGTGGTCAAAAAATAAAAATAAATAAATAAATTAAGGGCTGGAGCTAATAAGTGAAGAGAGAATTGCATGTTGAGACTTGGAGGAATATAGCCTACCCTGCTGCCTGATTCAAATACAGATACAAATACGTTTAAGGTTGCCAACTGGCTATGACAAAGGGGGTGCTTATATGCAAGACGAAGTAGAGCAAGATACATTTTGCAGTGTTGCAGTGTCTCATGGATTAGGTTAGAGATGCAGACCCACTGTTACTGTGGCAGTATTATCTCACTAAGGCATCCTCCATTAACTCAAAGCGTGCACTAGCTCACTAGGCCAGGCTAGCATTTACTCTGGTGTTTTCGAGGGAGAAATTGTTTGCAAAGAAATTGAATAGTCCAAGTACTATACTCTTTGGATTGTGTTAACAAATTATTTTTAATATTCTGTCATATAAAACCTCGTATGCAAATAATATGTATTGCTTATTTAAACAGGTCCTTGGAACCTAGACTTGACACACTAAATGGCTTGTGGTTAAGGGCACTATATGCATTTGGAATTAACCAAACCAATGAATTCTAAAATACTTTTTTTTAAATTAAATTAAAATTTTTTTATACAGCAGGTTTTTATTAGTCATCGATTTTACACACATCAGTGTATACATGTCAATCCCAATCTCCCAATTCATCTCACCACCCCCACCACTCTGCCGCTTTCCCCCCTTAGTGTCCATATATTTGTTCTCTACTTCTGTGTCTCTATTTCTGCCCTGCAAACTGGTTCATCTGTACCATTTTTCTAGGTTCCACATATATGCATTAATATACGATATTTATTTTTCTCTTTCTGACTTACTTCACTCTGTATGACAGTCTCTAAATCCATCCACGTCTCAATAAATGACCCAATTTCGTTCCTTTTTATGGCTGAGTAATATTCCATTGTATATATGTACCACATCTTCTTTATGCATTCATCTGTCGATGGCCATTTAGGTTGCTTCCATGACCTGGCTATTGTAAATAGTGCTGCAGTGAACATTGGGGTGCATGTGTCTTTTTGAATTATGGTTCTCTCTGGGTATATGCCCAGTAGTGGGATTGCTGGGTCATACGGTAATTCTATTTTTCGTTTTTTTGTTTTGTTTTTTGTGGTACGCGGGCCTCTCACTGTTGTAGCCTCTCCCGTTGTGGAGCACAGGCTCCGGATGCGCAGGCTCAGCGGCCATGGCTCACGGGCCCAGCCACTCCGCGGCATGTGGGATTTTCCCAGACCGGGGCACGAACCCGTGTCCCCTGCATCGGCAGGCGGACTCTCAACCACTGCGCCACCAGGGAAGCCCTATTTTTCATTTTTTAAGGAACCTCCATACTGTTCTCCATAGTGGCTGTATCAATTTACATTCCCAACAGTGCAAGAAGGTTCCCTTTTCTCCACACCCTCTCTAGCATTTTTTATTTGTAGATGTTCTGATGAGGCCCATTTTAACTGGTATGAGGTGATACCTCATTGTAGTTTTGATTTGCATTCTCTAATTATTAATTATAATTATGAATAATAATCTTTTTAATGCAAATTGTCTCAATTCAGCCATTGTCCTCCCTGTAGTTAGGTTGGATTTATGGGGTTTTCTTGTGTCCTCAAACCTCAAGTACTTATTGGCAATCAGACCACAGGAGGCCAGCTCTTGTTTCTGGTGCTGATACTGTGAAGTTGCTGAGGGTCAGCTGTGGGCCCACATTCATTGGAAGCTGTAGAGAGCAGAGAAGCCAAGTGTAAAAGCCTGGGCAGCCAGATTGCTTGTGTTGAGATCCTAGTTTGGCTACTTGTTATCTGTGGGACTTTAGGTGAGTTATACTCTCTCTCCATGTCTCAGTTTCCCCATTTGTAAAATGGGAAAAATAGTAGTACCTATCCTATAATATTGTTGTGATGAAGACATGAGTTAGCATATATAAAGTTTTTATAATGGTGCCTGGCTTACAGTAAGTATGAAAATGTTTGCTATGTATTATCATATATCAAATATATGAATTCAATAAGCATAGAGTGAATCATATTATTAAGATGTAAAGGACAATTGTTTGATCAATTACAAGTCACTTTTTTTTCAGGACCCTTGAGATGGAACATTTTCCTCAGTGCACAGGCAAATTTTGTCCAGCATGTCTTTGATCGAGCCAGCCGTATTATAGCTGGGTAAATATTTCTATGAGTTGCAACAAATTTTAATAAAATTACTCAATTCCCCCTCAAGCAGTTTGCAATGATTTTATGCTGATGTATACTGATGGGCATTCACGCTTGCCTCCCACTGAGTTAAACGTAGTAGTCATTGAGTATACACTTCCAGCATTGAACTAATGAAAATTCTTGTTTAGGCTTGAACCTAATTGACTTTTGTTACCTGTTTTGAAATCATCATTTCTTTGCTATGAGAGCCAGAAAAAAATGCATTGAATAGAAACCTATTTGGACATTTTAAAGTAAAATTCTTCTGCTTGAATTATCTTAAAGAAGTTAGGATGTGTCTCAATTTGCTAATGAATTGAGTCATCCTCTTTTTGTGTTCTTGGATCTGGGACTTTAACACTCTGCTGAGGCTGTTGATCTAATGTGGATATGTGAGTCACACACTGAATGATGTCCATATAGTTCTGATTGGCTTGAAGCTTATGCATAGTGGAGAGATGCTTTATCTCCTATATTCAAGCTGGGAGTAAAGTGAAAGAATTTGACTTCTGGTCAGTTCCTGGAATTCTTTCTACTTATCCATGCAGCAGGGAATTTTCTCATCCTAAGTTCTGGCTTAGTCTGCAATAGGAAATCAGTCACGTACAACACTATTTATGGTGCTCCTACACTGAACTTTCTGGGAAAAGCCAGGAGCTCAGAGTCTTAGGAAGACATTGGGATGGAGGCTTATTTCCAGCTCAACATGGTCCTCTGGCTATCTATGAGTCAATCCTTTTATTGGCCCTTGCAGGGTGACTTTGAAAGCAGGGTCCACTCAAAGTCCTGCCTCCCAAGTTATAGTGCCCCCCAATTCCGATCTTATCTTCCTGTTTGTTGTAGACCTTCTGCTGTAGCTGCTTTCGTATGGTGCTTATCACAAAATTAGTTGTCCTTTGTGTTTCTTTTCCTGAACATTTGCAGGAATGAGTCACATCTCTCTTGTAATATATGAACAGCTTAGAGGAAAATGCTGTTATTTTAAGAGCTAGCCAGGAATTCCTTTTAGAGAGGAGACTGTCTACCACCTTAATGGAAGCATTTGGCTATGAAGATAAGGTCCCCAGGAGATAGTCTGGACAGTCTGGAGCTAGGCTAAGAGATAGCGAATTGCTCTGTGGAAGAAGTTTAGAGGAATTTTGGAATGGGAGAAAGCAGAGGAGTTAGAAGACAGGAGAAGGATGAAATAGGCAAAAAGCAAGATGGCAGCAAGTGACGGGACCTGATGAGAGACTTTTAAGGAAACAGAAAGTCTCTTCCACACAAATACTTTATTGGAGTGGTGTTTTGGCAGAAATCAAGTAAAAGGGTTTACCTTCAAAATCTGGGTTGGCATGGGCAGCTATAAAAGATGAGAGACAGTGAGATCAAGAATTCAACCCAAAGAAGTCACTGGGGAGAGAAAAGTGACTATGAGAACATAAACTCTCAGGAATTCTCAGAAATCTAGGGGAGAATATTGGACTTCCCACAGGATGAGGGTTGGAGACTTGAGCAAGGTTTTATTTAAATCTCAAAGGAGGGAGTGACCTCAGCTGACAGCCTTGTTACATCTGTCTGTACCAGGGACAAAAAGTGGCTTAAAGAATTTTTGGAATACTGCTACAGAGATGAATAAATCTTAAAGTAAATTATATGACTTATGTGTCTCATAAAAAGAAAAGCATATCAGTAGGATTTTTAAAAGTTATTTTAAGAGATTTCTTTATTCTAATGGGTAGAGAGTGTCTTTGGATAATATAAATATTCCAAAGATTTAATGAAGTTATCTGAAGCCATGTAGACATTAACTAGAGTTCTATAATTAGAATTATAGTTATAGAAGAAGCTTCCTACTGCAAAATAGAGGGCAATATATTAATATTTCAGGTTTACTGTGCTGTTAGAACATGGTACCTGATGCGTTTTCATATACCATGGCTTTAATAATTCTTTCTAAATAACCATTATGATAGATACTTAATAGTTTTTTAATTAATGGTGGAGTAAAACACATTTATATGTGTGCTCATCCCAGTCCTCCTTCTCTCACAAGTGAACAGTCTGCTTCCTGTGCACAGAGCCACCCAAACCGGTGGTGGCACAGAATCCAATCAGAAAAGCAGCATAAAGATGAAAGGTCTTACCAATGAGAAGTGAACTTGCTAAAGTACACCTTTCAATGAGTTTGGACAAAACTGAAAAATGTTGTTGATATCAGATCCTTAGGCTGATTACTGAAGCGTTCGATTTTTCAGTATGTCAATTCATCACTGTCTACCTGGTTATATTTAACACTTTCTCCTGTTTCCAGCCTGTCTGCTGAGATAGGCAATCGCTGTCACATGATATCTGCCTCTCAGGAAGGTCAGTAGACCATTTGGGAGGCCGCGGTTTCTGTCCCCCAGCTGCCTCGGTTCTTTCTCAGCGCTGATAGCAGATGGAGCCTCACTGTCTTGCGGGATCTAAAATATTAATAAGATTAGGGCTTTTATCCTTCAAACAGTTGAGTCTTTCCGTTTAGAGGCTCTGCAAAATGTCTAATCTGCTAATCGATAACACTGGCCCTCCGGGAAGTCCTGCTACCACTTACAGGTACCCAAACACCATTTTGTACTAGTGTCCTTCCTTTGTACTCGGTGGAAGTGCTGGTTCACATTTTAAATCACTCTCATCTTTCAGAGACACTTGGATGAGTTTAATTCCATTTTGAGATTAGAGGTCTTGGGTGTGGGTTTTTTTTTTTTTTTTAAGTATAGCACATTTATTTGTTTGTTTATTTATTTATTTATTTGATTTTGGCTGCATTGGGTCTTCACTGCTGAGCACGGGCTTTCTCTAGTTGCGGCGAGCGGGGGCTACTCTTCGTTGCGGTGCACAGGCTTCTCATTGTGGTGGCTTCTCTTGTTGCAGAGCACAGGCTCTAGGTGCAAGAGCTTCAGCAATTGTGGCACGCGGGCTCAGTAGCTGTGGCTCGTGGGCTCTAAAGTGCAGGCTCAGTAGTTGTGGTGTACAGGCTTAGTTGCTCCTAGGCATGTGGGATCTTCCCAGACCAGGGCTCGAACCCATGTCCCCTGCATTGGCAGGTGGATCCTTAACCACTGCACCACCAGGGAAGCCCCAGGTGTGTTTTAATAAATATTTGATGGGAATGCTAGCCATGGGGGTCGTGCTCATTTACAAAATTAGAGATGGCATCTCTGAGGCAAGCTTAACTTTGTGGAAGAAGCGATGTTTATAAATGCACACAGTGCTCTCATGCCTGGTGTTCCCTCTACTTTTCAGAACACAGTAGTTATCCACTGTTCCATTTTTAGAAGCAGTGATTAAATTGCAGACCATTGCTGTGTGATACCAATTAAACGACCTATTGTCTATTCAACAGACTTTTTTTTTTTTTACGGAAAGTAAAATTTACTTTTCTGCATATATCCTACAAAAAATATACATATCATATGGTGTGCAATTTAGATCATTTTAAAGGACAGTAAAAACATTAGTTTAGATATCCCATCCCAGCTGGGCAATGAGCATCAGTTTTGGTAATTAAGAATCTCAGGCTCTGCAAATTTATAGTACAATTACAATTTACTTCATATGGAAGAGGGTCTTTACCCCACACCACCATTAGCAAAATGTCCACTTTTATTATTTGCTGAAAATTTCAAAAGTAGATGAATTTTAGAGGAAGAATTACCATTTATTTTTTTGCATTGAAATTTCTCATTGAATGTCAGTAGTTTGTCAGCAGAATGCAACATGAACACTTTTGACTTAAATCTTTCTTTCTTTTTTCTTCTTCTTTTCTTCTTTCTTTCTTTCTTTTTTTTTCTTAAAGAAAAAGCCAATTCATCAGGTAGGAAAGGACTGCCTTTTGCAGTCTCAGGTCCTGCCAGAGACAAATGACTGTAAAAATTTAAAATCAATCATTAACAGATTAGCTGTTGGTCCAAAGTAAATAGCAATCAGCTTATTAGGCATCAGGCAGAGTGAGATAAAGGGGAAGACTTATTGAAAATGAGGACGTTGTCTGGGGCTCTGCTGGTGGGGTAGCACTCGAGGAGCCGGTTTCTTTGTGACTCTAATTACAAATGGAAAACAAAGTAGCCGGCTGAATAAGTTGAGCCCCTGCTTGTGTTAAACAGAGTCCTGTGGTTTTCTGTTCTATGTCATGGCTTTATTCACCTTGATTAGCATGGGAGTTGGGTGTGCTCCGTGGTTGTTCTCTTTGCCTACTAAGCAAGATCTGTCAACTGCTGTTTAGTCGACTCTGCAAAGCAGCCCAGAAATTGTGCCGGAGATGCCTTCGTTTCAGGAACTGGACCTTTTTTATCCCTTTGCACACTTAGTTCAAATCTCATTATTGGTTAAGTCAAGGTTGGGAGGCAAAGGGATGGTTCATTAGCTGCTTCCCTCTAGTTTCAGGTGTGAGCTACCATTCGGCAAATGCCACAGCAATTGTTGCAAGCAAGATCCAGTGATGTATGCTAAAACCACCAGGTGAAGGTAGGAGGATAAACAGTTTATTTGTACAGCCTCCAAGTATCTTTCTCAAGATGTTTATTAATTACAAAGGAGAAACGGTAACTTTACAGTGGCGAAACCCAGCAGATACCCCTTAACCAAGTGATCAAGGTTAACATCACTAGCAATAAGACAGTTCCCCTCGACCCCTGTTATGCACTGAGAAGAACACAACATCATGGTATTCTTACTAAAAATGTGTAACCTCACTCCAATTATGAAAGACATCAGACAAACCCGTTCTGAAAAATAACTGACCAGTAATCTTCAGGAGTGTCAAAGACATGAATGCTAAGGAAGACTAAAGAACTGTCATGAATTTGACGGGACTAAGGAGACAAAACTTTGTGGCATTCTGCATTGGATCCTAGAATAGAAAAAGGACGTTGGGGGAAAAACTGGTGAAATCCAAATAAATGTTAGCATTAGGGGAAGCTGAGAGAAGGGAATATAGGAACTGTTTGTACTATTTTTGCAACGTTTCTGTAAGTCTAAAGTTATTCCAAAATAAAAAGTTATACAATATAAAAAAAGGAATGATGCACTGAAAGGAAAAAAAATTGTTTGAGTTCCAGAAACTTCCACCGCAGAACCCAGCTTGAAGTCTGGGCCAGTTTTAGCTTTTGTTCATAGACGTGCTTTATTTTAGCCAGAGCTGGACTAAATCATTGCTTTCAATGAAAAAATAAATAAAACAACACTCCTTGTGTGGGGCCTTTATTTATAGTTTTTTTTGTGAATAACACAATAAGGTTATTGTGTGATCAGTAGGTACAGTCACCAAGGTAGGCAGGGACAATCCCCAGTGTGTGGAATGTTGGATCCTGCAATTTGTGTGACTTGGATTACCAGTTTGTATGAATTACATTATGTCGCTTATTCTCATGGATCTGCAGGCTGGCTAGGATTGGCTCTGCTTCATCCTGCAGGTCTGAGTCTGGTCCGACTTGGACCAAGGGGCTCGCTGGGATAGAGTTTTCTCCAGATGATGGCAGAAGCACAAGAGGGCAAGCCCCACCACACAAGCACATTTTAAGCTTCAGCCTGTGTCCCCTTTTGGTCAAAGTAATTTACTTAGCCCTCCCAAAGTCAAGGGGTAGGGAAGCACACTCTTTGTATGGAGGTTGGGGGGATAAAGTACATATTTTTGACGATATATAGTCAATCATAATACTTCTGGCCTTTGCTGTCTCCACCATGTGGCTTCTTCTGGCCTGCTCTGTGGTGCCCTCTTGCCTTGCTTAAGTGCAGGTACCAAAAGATTGGCCTGCCCCCGCTGATATGATCAGTTTTCATGGGTGCTATGACTGCTTGGTGGTCTCCTTCCATTATGTTACAGTAAGAGTGGGGTCCCACCATATTGTTGCTTGAGCACGGTGGTGGTAAAGAAATGTATTGAGGCCTTCTCTCAGTTCCTACACAGGTAAATAGACACCATCAGGTTAGCTGGGTCAGGTGGCTCCAGGTACCAGGCACCACCAGTTACCCAGGATTGCTACCATATCTGGCTCTTGGGCCTTCTTCGCAGACTGGCTTGCCCTCCGAGACCCCATCCCATAGGGTGAGTTCTCTCCTGCAATATCTCCATCCTTCCCCACAACTTGGCTTCTGATGTCCTCTCCTCTCAAAACATGTACAAAATTGCCTGACCAACATTTATAAAAACACTTCAAGTTTGTTGACTTGTTTGTTTGGTTCCCCCTAGGAGGTTCCTTGGCTCCCCCAAATCAGTGGATGCAAATAGTTATTTATTAGGATACTCAGTCCTCTGTCCCAGACTACCAGTGTCTTGAAGCAAAGAGGGTATCTTACTTATCTTCTACCCATTGCAGTGAGTTACACGTGACCCCAAGAAGTTTAAATGATCAAAAGTCATTTGTTCAAAGGAGCTAAGCTTCTGAATCTTTTGTAATCTGACCCAACCTTATGTCCTTTGATTTTCCAGCATTTTCTATCCACTTGATTTGTCCACTTTTCTCATTGGGTCACATCATGTACTGCTCGTAACCATTGCCTTGCCTTCTCAGTGCCCAGGATGCCCTCCCTCTCCTGTTGTCCATTCAAATCCTGCCTAACCTTCAGGGCTCCCCCAGAACCCACCTACTGCGTGAAACTTTCCCTGCTGCTTCTGTTTTAGGTGAGTTCTCCGTTTTCCTATGCTCTGAAGCACATGTAGTCTCAACGATAATATGACCTTCAGTTATTCTTTTACTTTGTTTTTTTAATTGCATACATAATGTAACAACATAAATGATCTTAAGTAACTAGTTAGATTGTAATGTCTTTGTGGTCTGAGCTCATGCCCAATACAGCTTCTGTATCCTCCCCCGCCAGAAATATGAATTTAATAAGCACATAGTAGGAAATCAAAAAATTCATGATCAGTTTCAGAATTTGAATCACAACATAAATCCTTTGCTTTTTCCTAAATTAAATAACAAACAAAAGCTAAGAAAGAGAATAAAAAAAGAGCAGAAGAAATCATCTTAATGTGGGTATATTGGGTTGGCCAAAAAGTTCGTTGGGGTTTTCCGTAAGGTGTTATGGAAAAATCTGAATGAACTTTTTGGCCAACCCTATAAAATATTTCTGAAGAAAGAGTAGCTTTGAAATAGAAAGAAAATCAGTACTTTGATGAGGAAGAGGACATTATTCACAAAGAAAAAGTTAATCCAGATTTATTTTTGGCAGATGATGAATCAACACTTAACTATTCCAAACTCTTATCTAAATGTAGTAATAGCTACTATTTTCCCAGTATTTTATAGCTGAGTGAAGGCATTTGTCTCCTTCCATTTTATAGGAAGATAAGAAATCGAGGGTCAGAGCATATATATGCTTTGCCCTTCATCACCAGTTGCCAAATGACAGAGCCAGGCCTAAGTTGTCTTCTGGCTTCAAGTCCAGGGTTCTTCCCACCACCCACATTACAAATTTCTGCTCGTTGGGGATGAATCCTTTCCTTCACTTCCCTGGGGCTTTTGTAAACGATCTATCACTCTGAAGATGAATTGAACTATCAGGTATACATTTAAGGAAAGGAGAAGAACTAAGTTGGAATGTAAGTGGATTCTGGTGTTGGTGGCTGCCTGGCATTGTAACTGATGACATAATTATTTCGTGTCACGTGGAGCACCAATCACAGAATGGGTGTAATAGACAGAGGCTCTTAGGTGTTTACAAGTATGGATAAAGTAACCACCCTTTGTTAAGAAAGGCGGGTGCTGGAGTCTGCCTTCCACTGTTAACTGGGATGGTACTAGGGTAGTAAGTTTCTGGCCCAGTCAACATTTAGGTCCTCTGTTACTCCCGTGACCGTGACCTGCCTTTCTGGCCTTTCCCCCCCCTCCACTTCCCTTTACTCAGCTTATCATCCAGCTAAACTAGGGTACCCAGGGTTCCAGCTCTAAGATCCAGCTCAAAAGCCACCTCTTTCAGGAAGTGGCCCTGCTGTCCAGGCAGGAAGTGGGCACCCCTGCTAGTAATCCCCCAAGCACTTTCTTTCCCTGCACTTCCCTTCAGCGACCATCATGCAGTTGTGCACTGACATTATTAGACTAACTGCTTGTTTCTCTCTCCTTTATGACTGCAAAACCTTGAAAGGTTTATCAGACGCTAGCACAGAGCCTGGCATATGGCAATTCTTCCTGTAAACGATGCTTGAAAAATGACCAAATGGACAAATGAACCAGTCTTTTCTAGCCTGCTAGTTGGGGAGGCTTTTGATGCATCTTTGAGTCCACCACAGCACTGTGCTCAGTAACTTACATATAGCTGATGCTCGGTGTGTTTTTGTTGAAAGGAAAAAAATTGTGTATATGAACAAGGGAACAAAGAATAGATGAATAAATAAATGATTGAATAAATATATCTGAGATACTGAGGTGGAAAATCAAGGTGATCAAGTCATGTCAGATATCAGAGTTCCATAAAAAAGATGAATAACATTTGAAATAAATGTGTAACATTCTATACATCAGAAGAAATCTCTCGAAATTTCTGCTCTTATTCAAAGTGTAAGAATAAGAAATGTGAATGCCTCCTTTCCCCCTAGTGATGGTAATACTAAGCGTAGTACACCAATATTCCATAGTCTGTGCTATTTTTAAAGTAAAACATACTGGTATTTTCTAGCATCCTAATATTTGCATTATTTAAATATGGCATTTAAAAATATGAAGTCAGAATCATTTATATCTTGAAGCACATCCAGTGAGTTTACACGTGGCATTAAGATTTCATCCAGGCTCACACCCCTCCCCTGGTGGAAGCCCTTCCAGGGCATCCTGTTGTTGTACTTCTCATTTCCTGGGTTGATGCTGAGGTTGGCATCTTCTGTCTGGGTCATTTATACCCTTCAGAACCAGCCACAGTGCCTGGCTCCTGATAGAAGGTGGGAAATGGAACACCTGAGGGCTGACCATGGTCCTCTCTCAGGTGGGACAGAGGGTGATGGTAACCATATCTTAAGCTTTTCATAAAATGCTGTTATCTTGGGATTTATTCCACATAATGTATTTTGTAATATTTTAATGCAAAAGTTCATATTATCATTGCAATCACTATTCTTTTCTTTTTAGAAATGGAAAATAATTTTGCCCAAAATATGCTTTTTCCTTTGTCCAGAAACTTCCCTATGTTAACAATTAAGAACATCCAATGGAAGAGGAAAGTTAGCCAAATTGAGGGATACATTTACTAAGTACTTGAAAATGTCCTGCCATTATATCTTAAGACTCATTAAGGTAGAAATAAGATTTTAAAAACACTGGGTGTTGCACTGTTTCCCATGGATACTTAAACTTATTTCAACAGTTGCACCAAATGTGGAAGTGAGGTGACGTAGGAGATCCTGTTCCTTCCCTTTTGAAAGACTTCCCCCAGGTGATCAGCACACCTGCCTTTCTTCTGTCAGTGAGCTCACATTAGAGCAGCCTTGTCCAACAGAATTCTTTAAGATGATGGAAATGTTCTGTGTCTGCTCTGACCAGTATGGCAGCCACTAGCCACATGTGGCCACTGAACACTTGAAATGTGCCAGTGTGACTGAGGAAATGAATTTTAAATTTTATTAAAAATTAATTAGTTTTAGTGTGCCTAGCTACATGTGCCTAGTGCCTATAGTATTGGACAGGTCAGACTGAGAGCCTCTCGGCCTTTGTCACCCTTGGCCCTGAGAAAGCATCAGAGAGAAGGGATCAACTTCTACTCCCATTGTGTTGGGGCAGCCTGGGGAACCCGTGGCCTTCGAAGGCCACTTCCCTCCACTGCTCAAGGCCTTCCCCACCAGCTCCAAGGAGGGGATGAGAGCAAGAAGGAAGAGCCAGGGTTTGGTCTACCTGTTTATGAGTTGTCTCTTTTGTCCAGCTTTTTATTTAAAGGTCACATGCTGAGTATCAGTAGTAAGCTGGGATCATAACAGCATTGTCTATGCTGTTTTCAAAATTATTGTTTACAACTTCTTTAATTCTCCATGAAGATAGAGAGTCTACAGACCATCTTCTTTTAAGAGAACTATTATCAAGCGGAGATTTCCCTGTAAATGATTGGTATCTACAGGAGATTCCTTCCACCACAGCCCTTACCCCCTACTGCTCGCACACACAGTTTGTTGGGAGGCCCCTTCCCTCCCTTTTTGGTGAGTTGCCACCACTTCATTCTATGGGGTTGAAAACATTCATCCTCATATTGTAACTGGTGCCATTACTGCCTGAACTTTATTGATGTTCTGTCGCAAAACAACCGCTTACTCCTCTCTTAAAGGTTCTTGTTAATAAGGTCCACACAGGTGGCAAGGTGTTTGCATGAAGAAATAAGCCCACAAAATAAAAATTCTATGAAGAGGTAAAGCTGGGAGAAAAGGCATACTTTTTCTTGATGGGGGGGGTGCCTTGGAGCCTCTCACAGAGGCTTTATTCTCATGCATAAAAATGGAAATTAGAATGAAGAAGACAATTTGGTTTAAAGCAGCTGGTTTAGATTTGTGCTGCTTCCAGGCGCCTTAGCAGAACGTCAGCCGTTTCCACAGAAGCACAGCAGCGTCATTTCATTGTCCTTGTGCTCAGGAAGAACAACCAACAGCCCTCCTGCCTTCACCTTCAGATGCCACATGCATCCCAGCTTTAACTTGCCACCAGTCTGGGCGCTGTTAACGGCCGTTGCAACATCCAGGAGGACAGCATTGCAGTAATCACTCATTTGTGGGGAGGAGGAGTGGTAATTACAAGCACATGATTATTTTATTTTATCTGAATTATTTACAATGGAAGGCAGCAGTTGAGGAGGGAACGTTAGGGAGAGTGTTCAACCCCACTTGCATTGATTCCACCCAGAGCAAGAAGAGCAAACCTATTAAGAAGAAAAACTGCTTCCTTTCCTTCCTCTCCCATCCCCAAGTCTTAGAAACAAATACATGATGCAAAGAGGAGCCGTGGGTGGCTGCAGGGAGGGGCCCACGGTGAGAGTCCATGGCTTTTGCCCATGACTTGTGCCATTATTGCAGGTGCTCACTGTTCCAGCTTCCAGCGGTTCCTTCCTCTCTCCCCAGCCCTCAGCTTGCATGCGGTGCATGATGAACACCACGTATGGACTTAAATCCCATTTAGAGGTTGTTCAATTACAGAACCTGTAATCAGGAGAGTTGGGTTTTAATCCCAGAGGTGCCATTCCCTCATTGTTTTCTAAATTTAATATTTACAGCTCTCCGACCTCCAAAAGAACTTGCAGACGGTTTATACAGGCAAATGTAATGCGTGAGGCACCTTTGGGGATAAACAGAGCAGAAGCCGTCTGAAGGAAGCAGAGCGAATGTAAGAGTTGGGCAGTAGGATTGTGGTTGTTTTGTGCCTCCATTTCTTCTTAGCCAAACGGGGAAAGCAAACCCACCTCCTGCCTGTGAGGCGATAGACAGAGTGATGTTTGTGAGATGAGGTGTCCATATCATTTTGGCATAATATTGCATTCTTCTATTAAGAAAATAAACAAAAATGTCAATAGAGGCAGAGTTCCTTCCGGATCAGACCCTACTGCACATCCCTAAAGAGAACATCTGCAGAAGAGTGCCCTGGTGTACGGGAGAGGAGAAACTGGAGCCGGCTTAAACTTGTGCTGCCACAGGTGTGTGTGCGAGCCCCACAGGAGAGAAACAGGGTGGGACTCCAGCAAGGTGGTGGTTTTATTCTTTCTTCATTGAAGAGGTTTGGAGTAAAATGTTAAAATACTTACAAATTTCATAATATATGTGAGCTACAAAACTTTGCGGTAAAATGAATGTCCACATACCTCCCACCCAAATTTAAAAATACATTATTATCACTACCATGGAGACTGCAAGAACACCCCTCTTACTCCCAGAGGTAACCACTGTCATGATTTTGTACATATCATTCTCCTGCTTTTTAAAGACAAGTTTTCCAGTGTTTGAACCCTATGTAAATGTAATCTTCTATGACTTGCATTTTTCACTCAATATTATATCTGTGAGATTTGTCCAAGTTGATACATGTAACATACTTTATTCATACTCAAGAACTGTTTGTTACTCTGTTGTATGAATACTCCATGGCTTATTTATCCATCCTCTTGTTGATGACCATCTGAATGTCTCTCCTTTTTGTTATTACAAACCATGTTGCCATGAATATTCTAATCCAATCTAGTCTCCTGGTGCACAGGTCTAAGAATTTCCCCATTGTATATGCCTGAGAATAGCTTCGCTAGGTCGTAGGGAATGAGCATCTTCAGCTGTATTAGATCATATCAAGATCTTAGTGGTTGTCCAAGCTATACTCCCAACAGCAAGGTTTAAGAAGGAACTCAAGAATTCAGATCAACTATGGGGTGATTTAGCTGCTCTCAAGTATCTAAGTTAAGAGGGAAGAGAGACTGCATGGCTAAGAGGAATCCACAGATGATGATGGTGATGATGATGATGACTTGACAAGGACAACAAACCCTAATATAGTGCTTACTATGTGCCAGGCACTGTTCTGAACACTTCAAACATATGGACTCGTTCCATCTTTACAGTTACTCTGAGCGGTATATACAGTTATCCTCCCTACAGGTAAAGAAACTGAGGCAGAGAGAGGTTAAGTAACTTGCCCGCATTATGGTTGGTAAATGTGGGATCTGGAATTTGAAATGTTGCTCTGAACCGTATGTCTCGTTTTAGCTGTTAACCTATAGTTCAATCTAAATGAGCCAGGAATAAGGACAACCTCATGATTGACAAGTGGTTGGCTACCCTGCCATTGGTGAAGGGTTGGACTTACCTTTCCAATCATACTTCTTATTACACACCCCCCTTCACAGTTCTCCTCAGTGCGAGTTGTGGCTGTATTTAGACTTCATCAGAGTTTAATTGTTAAGAAGCAAGAGAAAAGCATTTTTTCCCTTGGATAGCATGGAATTTGGATGACGTCTGGCTAATGTAAGAAAAAATGTGAGAAGGAGCTCTTAAACCAAAACACCCCAAATCTTGACCTAACGTAGCCTCCTTGAAGTTGATGCTATGGTTATTGGCATTTGACTAGACAAGAAGAGAAATAATTGTCTCTACTGACCCATCCTCAGGGAGCTTGATGCTAGGTACCACAGTTTGTGTGGCAAAGTGATGGGGGAGGATATTGACTATTTCAAAGGCTGCTCAAAATGGCTGAAGTATGACATAATAATACTGTCATAAGGCATATAGGCATTGCTAATTTTTGTCATGAAAACATCAGCAGAAATGAACCATACATAAATTCATACTTCAGGATCAATAAAGCTCTATTTTTTTTGGTCCAAATTATTCAGGTTAGTCTTTTATGTGATATCTTCAATCCTCAACTTTCCACTGCTCTTTGTCTATACACAGACATTTGTACAGGGTAGAAAAGTGGTGTTACTAAAATGTAATACATGGAATCTTTCTTTATGATGTCTTTAATAGTAAACACATTTTCAAAGATGATAAATTGCAGTGTTCTCAAGATAGTAATTTCTTTTTTTGTTATTTGTTTAAAATAGGGATGTTCACATGAAAACCCAATGCAAGGGCCAAATCATTAAGCTCTTCCTAAGTCAAAGTAGGCATATTTCATGTTGAAATATGTTATTTTAATGCTGAAAGAAAAATTTGAAATATGTCATTTTAATGTTGAAAGAAAAAAGCAAAGAATGCCTTTAAAGATTTGGCCTATAGAGTAGATTTTAAAATGAGAAACAACTCTAGTCCTGTAATGAGATGTAAATCATAACACTGACATTTATCTTCTCTTGGTGAGTTCAATTCCCTGTAGCAACATAGAGAGGAAAAGAAAATATTGGAACTGAGAGTAATAAAATGAATGCAGCAGACTCCACGTGTATGAATGACACTTTCTTCACACAATGAGAGTAACTGGCAGGCCTCTCTAGGACACATTCCCCTTCTCTGAAAATATTCCAGACTTTTTTACTTTTACCAATTCACTATCTGGAATCTTACCAGTGGGAGGATCACTGGGCTATGGGACAAGCCCCTTAAAAAGGCAGATGTCTTGGGGAGTGTGAAGAAGCAGTGGGGCATTCATATGTAAGTGTGAATTGAATCAATCAGATGGTCTTCCTTTTGGCAGTCGGCTGAGAGCTTCTACATGGAGGTGTTCTGAGTTCTGAATTTGGGGGCCAACATAATTGGAGGAGGGAAATGAGGGACGAGTGAGGCACAGTGGTGTGGGGTTTAGGGCAGCCATGAAGATGCAGAGCATGTAGGGAGAGATGTGAACATTGTTGAGAAGTGGTTGAAGAAACTGAGCTGGGAAGACAAACTTGACTTCCTTAAAAAGTGTGCCTGCATTATGTAACTACCTGATTCTAGCTACTGTTGGTATTCTTCTTGGCATTAAATCAGTTTTGGTGAGCTAATATGAGAAACTACAATTAAAATTTTGTTTTTATGGAAAAATGCGTTCAGAATGTAGTAGATTGAATGACTGGCTCCAGTGCTTCACCCCCTTGCTTTAGCCTCATGTAGGCAGACTGCATTTTCCTGCTCCTTGACTTTAGGTTCGTCCATAAAACTTGTTTTGGCCAACCATGTGGGCAAAAGTGCGCCAGTTCTAATCCTAGGACTTAAGAGGCTTTGTCTTCTTCTGCTTGCCCTCTTGTGCCTTTTTTGCATTTCTGGTCTCTTTGTGAGATAAGCTTTCTGTGGGTAGCTGCAACCCCTTTAGCTGACCTGCAACTTGAAGCAGAGCCAGCATAAATTAGCTGACCTCCAGCTGAGCTGTAGATATGTGAGAATAAATGATAGTTGTTTTAGGTCAATGAGCTCTGAGATGGTTTGTTACACAGCACCTTTGTGGCAGTAGCTAACTGATACACAGAGTTTTTTTTTTAAATACATCTTTATTGGAGTATAATTGCTTCACAATGCTGTTAGTTCCTGTTGTACAACAAAGTGAATCAACCATATGCATACATATAGCCCCATATCCCGTCCCTCTTGAGCATCCCTCCCACCCTCTCTATCCCACCCCTCTAGGCCGTCGCAAAGCACTGAGTCGATCTCCCTGTGCTATGCTGATGCTTCTCACTAGCTATCTATTTTACATTTGGTAGTGTATATATGTCGATGCTTCTCTTACTTCGCCCCAGCTTCCCCCTCCTCACCCCCCCCATGTCCTCAATTCCATTCTCTATGTCTGTGTCTTTATTCCTGCCCTTCCACTAGGTTGATGAGTACCATATATTTGTTTAATTCCATATATATGCCTTAGCATACGGTATTTGTTTTTCTCTTTCTGACTTACTTCACTCTGTATGACAGACTCTAGGTCCATCCACCTCACTACAAATAACTCAATATCGTTTTTTTATGGCTGAGTAATATTCCATTGTATATATGTGCCACATCTTCTTTATCCATTCATCTGTTGATGGACATTTAATACACAGAGTTTTAAAGAACCATCTTACAAGTGAACTCTTGGAATATAACCCATTAGGAAACTGGGTTTGCAATAAGATCACTATTCTCTCTTTTTTTTTTATGAGTAGCATAATATAACATGTTTAATGATGCTATATAGGCATTTTTCTTACACAGCTTCTATCAACAACTCTTTTTTGGCTTTATTTATTTATTTACATCTTTTTTTTAAATTAATTTTTATTGGAGTATGGTTGCTTTACGATGTTGTGTTAGCCTCCACTGCACGACAAAATGAATCAGCCATACACATACAGATATCCCCTCCCTTTTGGACTTCCCTCCCATTTAGGTTACCACAGTGCACTAGGTGAGTTCCCTGTGCTATACAGCATGTTCTTATCAGTTTTGCATTTTATACATAGTATCAATAATGTATATTTGTCAATCCCAGGCTCAGAATTCCTCCTACCCCACCCCTTTCCCCCTTCATTGTTCTTTTTTTTTTTTGCAGTACGCGGGCCTCTCACTGTTGTGTGCGGAGCACAGGCTCCGGACGCTCAGGCTCAGTGGCCATGGCTCACGGGCCTAGCCGCTCCGTGGCATGTGGGATCTTCCCAGACCGGGGCACGAACCCATGTTCCCTGCATCGGCAGGCGGATTCTCAACCACTGCGCCACCAGGGAAGACCCATTGTTCTTTTTAATGAGAATTTTACTTTAAATTTTTTAAAAAATATTTATTTATTTATTTATTTATTTACTTGGCTGTGCTGGGTCTTAGCTGCGGCACATGGAATCTTCGCTGCTGCATCTGAGATCTTCGTTGTGACATGCGGGATCTTTGGTTGTGGCATACGGGATCTAGTTCCTTGGCCAGGGATCGAACCTGGGCCCCCTGCCTTGGGAGCACGGGGTTTTAACCACTGGACCACCAGGGAAGTCGCTCTTTTTAATGAGAAGTTTATCTATTTTTAAATTTTGTTACAGCCCAGTGACAGAACAAGAGCACAGTTTGTTACCTGATGAGACAAAGATTAACCGAGAGTATGCCTTGCATCTATAGGTAACCACTAACAGCTACTGGCTATAGCAGTGACTTTCAAACAACTCTGTGATATTCTGGGGCCTCCGGGAGTTTTCATAAAGGCTGCCTTGGCATGGGAGTTCCCTCTCTCCCTCCTTCACCTAGCTTCAACTGTGGTAGAGCTCATTTTATTTGTTTTGCATACTGGGCTCCTTTGTAACATTTTATCTAATTAAAAGGCTAAGATAAGTTTGAACACCTCCAGTGGACTCCTTACTTTTCTGGGAACTCATGGTATTTCACACCTGTCCATGCTGTTCCTTCTGCTTAGACTGCTCTAGGTGCTCTCTCTCTCTCTCTCTCTCTCTCTCTCTCTCTCTCTTAGCTTCTCTGTAGAGAGCTCCTGTTCATTCCTCAATACTCATGGTGATTTAAAAATATACCCATGAGTTCTCTGATAGTTTTTCCATCAAAGGATGGGACCTAATTATCATCCCCTTAAGTGTGAACTGTACTTAGTAATTTTTAAGGAATAGAATATGTAGAAAGTGATGGTGCATGATGTTCAAGATTAGGACCTCTCTGTCTCTGTCTCTCAGTTCACTCATTCTTGGGAAATTCACCTGATATTTCATGAGCACACACAAGCAGCCCCATGGAGAAGCCTCAGGAGAGGGAATAAGTGAGGCCTCCTCCCAACAGCCATGTGACTGATCCTGATTGCAACCTCATGAGAAAACTTGAGCTAGCTCTCAAATTCTTGATGCACAGAAACAGCGAGAAGAAATTTGTTTTAAGCTGCTATGTTTTGGGGTCATTTGTTATGCAGCAATCTATAACTAATACAATACCCAACTAAAAAGATTCTTTTCTGTGATACTCTCCTGAAATGCCTGAGTGAGTGTTAATGATTTTCTTCTTTCTCATAGCCTTTAATATATACCTCGTTTGCAGAATTTATTCCACTGCATTGTCTATTTACATATCTGTCTCCTGCATTAGGCTATGAGATATTTGTATTCTCAGATGCCTGGCACAGTTCTTGGCATCTTATATATTGAATAAGGAATTTAAAAAATAGCCACAGCCCAAATCTGAAAAAAACACTGAGAATAAGACAAAGGATAAAAAAAGTCATCTCTGTCTCTGCTACAGAGATACAAATTACAAATTCTCAGTTTTGACCAGAGATGATAAATAAGCAGAAAAATCCTTAAATGGAATCAATACTGTATTTTCACAACTTGTGAGCATATAAAGCAGTTCTCTGTGCTCTTGTTTTAGCAAATGATAGACATTGCTGCTCAGATGGTGTGTCTAGAATCATGGGGTCTGTAAAAGACCAGGATCAGTGTTTTGACTAGGTTTACAGGTGAACAAGTTAGAAATCTATCACCATCCAAACAAGCCCTGGATTTATGGCTTTGACCAAGTGTAACTTGAAGATATATAATTTACCAAACTACAGAGGGTGTTTGCTTTTTTTTCAGAAGCTGGAGCTATATAGTCACATTGAAATGGTGGAGGTGGTATCTGGTTAATTCCATATGGGACCGGTGATTTGGAATGCGAGTCTTCTGGGTACATTAGACTACACAGGTCCTGAACAATTAGGTATTTAAAATTGAAATTTAATGATGATGATGATTTGTGTTTTATTTTAGTAAGTATCTAAACATTAGTAGAATAATATTCTGGATCATCTGGGGGTCAATCTAATAACTTAGAAATGCCATATAATTTCAGGTCCTGCATTTATGACTCAACATGGCTCAAGTGACCCATCAGGTGACAGGGTTTTAACTTCTAATGGACTGTTTCTCAGAGGTCTGTGGGCTTGTATTTTCAAGGATCCACAAGTTCTTATATTTGGAAAACAGTGATGGAGACAATAAATGCTGCCTCTGAGGTAGGATTATTGATTTTTCATCTGTGTAGTCTAGGGAAGGTTTTATGAGGTGCTGGCATCTGAGCTGGCCCTCAAGGACAGGCTTCATATGCTTTCTCTTAACAAATGACATCAAGTGTCCATTTAAACTATCTGCTTGAGAAAATACCCTGCTTCCAGGGGCCATTCATTACTTCCTGGTTATTCTTTGAGAGGCACTGTGTATTAGTTATAGTTAATTATAGTGTGGTCCAGAGAGAAGATAGACTGGAAACACTGTGTGGAAGGAGTTACAGAGGAAAGGAAAGGGTGGGGCTTGAAATGGGGACAGGACAGTTCAGGTTAGCTGAAGTGCAGGGCAAATGCAGGCTACAGACTAGGGTGCAGTGCTGGCAAAAGCCTGTTGTGAAGGCCAAGGCTCAAGAGTGTGACTTTTTCTGTAATTAGGCAAGGAAGGAGGAGTTATACATTTTTTTTTTTGCAGGGGTTGTTATTATATATTGATGGGGATGACTCTGACAATATTGCAACTAACACAAATTCATGGTTATATTGTTCAATAACCATCTCAGCATCTTTTAAAAAATTATTTTCTTTTATTATTTTCTTTTAGAACTCTTGCTCGTTAGTGAAGCTTTTGGGCATGTGGAAGATTTTCAATTCATGTGTCATCTTTGATCCAGGGCAGTCATGTTTAAATTGCATAACCCTGCCCACTCTTACCCCCTAGTTAAATCCAGCTGGGCACCTGACTGTGGGAGAACCAATCCATTGCCTGGGCTGAGCTAATCAGACCCTGTCTTACGGGGATTTGAAATGTGGACATTGAGAAACTGAGTTAGTAAGATGAGGATGGTGCGAGAACTGAAAGGTTGTGCCAGGTTAAGCCACGTTGAAAGCAAGGGAAACTTGCTGAAAGAGAGGTAAAGAAAGAAGAAGAAAAGTGTGGCAGATATGAAATACATGTAGAGAGCATAACCCTGGTTTTTGGTTTTCCAATTCCAGTTCTTATTCTGTTTAGCTTGCATGTAGTGTGTTTCCTGTCTATGTTTCCAATCCTTTTCAGGATTGCCTGTTGTATCTTTACAATAAAATCCTCTACACTTAAGCTAATTGGAGTGGGTTACTCTTTCATCCACATAGAACCTTTCTAAAATAATGCTGGATTTTCAAGTGAAGGCTTTGGTTCTCAAGAGGCTGACGAGAATATTGTCAGCTCACCAATTTAGCTGCTAAACCAGCTTCCACCCATGAAGGAAGAGGAAGACATGCATGGCTTCAGTTCATTAGTGAAAACTCTGGGAAACAAGTTGAAAAGTGCAACCTGACCACTGCTTGGTGAGATTCTACCTCTTGATGAGGACCAAAGACCTCAGCAGTCATTATGGTCTACACTGACCAGAGCTGAGAATATTTCGACAAAAATCTGAGACAACTAACCACAGTGACACACACACACACACACACACACACACATCATTTTTGCCCTCAATTTGCTTTCTCTCTCTCTCTCTCTCTCTCTCTCTCTCTCTCTTTGGAGTAGTACAGAAGAGGCTTTTCATGAACATTTACAGCTAGATCATCTGAATACCTCTTTTAAGTGCAGCCCCTTAATTTTCCATTCTTCTTTGTGAGTAACAAAATCTCACAGGTGAGGGAAAGTCATTGCCATTTGTTCAAGTGTCTGATGAAATCTAAAGATCTCTTTATACTAACTACGGAATTTAATCAGGAGTGGGTAATATGACTGTATGTACTGTAATGAATTTCAAGTATTACAACCTGCAGAGGTTGTCAGTAACTGAATTCCTGGGGTATGCAACTTGTAATTGAAAATCTTTACATTTTAGTTCCACCTGTCCTTTCTCTAATTCTATTCAAAGAATGTCTATCAAAAGTTATGCTTTAGTAGAAAAGTATATCATCAGAAATTATTAATTCCAACATTTGGTGATTTGGAAAGGTTGATATTTTTCAGGGTTTTGAAACTGTAGGAAAGATTTTCATCCCGATAAGCAATAAATTTAGTAAACATGAGATAGCAATGAGAAGTATTATTTTAGGCAATTTCCTTTAAGATGCTGAGAATCTTTTCTCAGGCATGCACACAGCTGGAAATATTGGGGGCTAAACTAACAGGGGATGGAGACCCGGGGAATCTTCTTTACACTTTTTCCTTGAAGAACCTTTACTCTTCTGCTCTTCATCTCTCCATTTGTGGGAATTCTCTTCCTCAAGTCCAGAGCTAATGGAAGCATAATGAAGTTTTCCTTATCCTTTCTCATGCTAGATTTCTTTGAGCTTGGAAATTTTACAAGAAACAACCAAACTGCACCACAAAATGGTATTGATATTATGGGATTGCATCAATAGCATTGGCTGTTTCATTTCCATTCACTTATCAGCCATATTTACTTCTCAGATATTTCCTTAACCGGAATTGACTGTACTATAATTGCCTATTTCTTTGGTCCATTGGCTGTTAACCTTGAAGTGACTGGGGTAGAGCTGGCGAGGCCTTCCCTGTCAGGCCTGACCTCTCACTATGCTGGAGAGAGCGCTGCCATGACAACGGCGACAGATGTCAGCTAAGCAATGTGCACCCTAGAAAGACTCCTGTATTGAGAAAATCGATCTTATAATGGTGCCACGGAGCACATTCGCTGAACTGCCAAGTGTTCTAGGCTTAATCATTTATTTCATCTAGCAGAGAGAAGAAAACATAAAAGAAATGAAATGAATTTGACCTCTGTCTTTTCAGTGACTTTAGTGCTACACTGAATTCCAGCAAGTGCCTCTTATGAATTTTAAAAAATTACATTAGGAATAACATTTTGAAGTGAAATGAGTCTTGTAATGCCAACCCTCCAGAAACATGTTATTTCAAATGTCAGATACATAATAGTCATTTGCTATTTTCTGTGTATGTCCAGGGGTTAGCTCCGTCTTGGCTATGTTTCAGGCAAATTATTATAAAGGAACCAGGAATGAAGCAAACCAGAGCATGCTGCTTTGGCTTTCTCCATTTTTCTTAGCATAAGGTGACTTCCTTTGTGCTGATTATCACAGGGTTTAGTGAGTAGCATAAGCAGAGTCTCATATTGACAGCTTCGGCCCTTCTCAGTTTTAGAGTCTTCCAATAGCATGTTCCTGTCTAGTCTCCAGAGCGGAGTTTGTCTCCCTGACAGTTAATCCTGGGACGGCCTTCCATTTTCTTGATAGGCTTGTCATTCATGCCTTGACACCTCTCATTCATCTGAGTTTGGCCTGCTGGATATGCAAATGATGGGAGGACTGAAAACCATAGTCCCTCAGCCATGATGGCCAGTATGTCACTGTCACTGTTCTTGAAACAAGCATTCTGTTAGTAGTCAGGGAGTGGTGCAGGACTAAGCCAGGAGACGTGGAATACACTTAACGACCTTTTTTTTGGCTCAGGTCTGAAGTAGATTTTTAAAAAGCCACCATCCAAACCACGACAAACTCTCCAAAGCCTAAAGATTGTAGACAAATCTCTCTGATAACCTTGCCCATATAAATAAATATCATTGAAAGTGATTATCCTGAAAAGGATCTCTTAAGATTTTCAATGTGATATGTCTGTCTCTTGTGCTGTGGGATATTTTATTGCATTTTTGCCCTCAAGTGGAGCTGATGGGAGCCAAGCTTGTAATTTAAATCAATAAGAACCCTTTACCATGGCCATAAAATACTTGGCTAAACCTTTGAAGTGGCCACAGTTGAATGCACAGTGAACACAGTATAAATGTTCCTTAAGATGTATTGTATGAGACCACTACTAAAACAGCATTCAAAGGAACCAGCCTTAAGCATCTTCTGTGACTGATGGGAAAGGGTCCCGACTGCTTTTGATCATTTACATGCACTGTTCGCATTGCTGCGCCGAGTCACTCCAAACAAGTCCTCTTAATTGGCACATCACCCCAGACACAGCCTCCTGCTTTCTCTGCAGACATCTGCACTGTCTTATTGCGGGGGGTGGTTCTGGGATCTGGGTCCCCTTCTAAACCAATAATCCACCTCTGATATGCTGTTGTGCTGATTGCTCCTGTTCCTTTCCACGGTAGCTGGGAAAATAGAACAAAGGCTGGTTGGTCATACTCATCCAGGGAGCGCCGCATGGGTGGTTCAACAAAGCTGGCTGAGCTGTGTGCTTTGTGGAAAACTGAAGGCCGAGGGTGCAGCTTACCTGTTAGTTTCTTTTGGAGTGGATTGGTTTTGGAGTGTTCTTCAGAAAACTGTTGGACTTGAAAAGATGGTGTTTGCCTCTACTCTGTGCCTGCCTTCTCTGCCTCACACCTGCTCTTGGCCTGGCCCTTTCTCTGGCTCCTTCTTGCTGCCTTTGCCTCACCTTTGTGTGGGTGGCTGGCTGGCTGGATGGATAGATACTTCTTCACTCTTGTCCTCTTCTGTGTCTCCGTCTGTGTTTGTCCCTTACTCTTTGTCTCTCTCTCTCTGTCTCAGATTCTAAAATCCTCTCTGATTCTGCAATAACAGTGAGCATAATCATGAGTTTGGAACTTGGCCTTGAGACCTTTGAGTCATACTCGCTCACCCGGTTGGTTGGTTGAGTTGCGGTTATGCCAAAGGCACAGGCTCAAACCCAGGGGTCAGTCGTTCCCTTCCAGAATCATCGACTGAATATCTTTGCAGGCCACTGCCTCACAGAAGCCACTTATTCTTGGTCAGAAGCCAAAGATAGGAACCAGAGTCAGGGGCCACCTTCCACTTTATCTGATAGAATACAACCTTCTGCATAGTCCCTGAGTCTCAGGACGGGACCGTGTGTCCCAGTGTTTAAGGGACAGACACACTGTGTGTGGGCTCTCTTCTTCCAGTAGGCACTTTCTAGGTCTCTGGCTCTGACACCCCTCACAGGCCACGTGTCATGTGTGTTTGCTGCAAGCAGCCTGGCCAGACATTTTTCTGTGTAACCTCGGCAAACCCAGCATGGTTAGGTAGCTCTTGACATTTCAGCTGATGTTTATAAGATTTCTTTTGCCCTTATGTGAAAGCAGAGTAGGCAGGACTTCTAAAACGCATTACTTTATAAAGTCGATGTGAATAAGTGGCATTTAAAAATGTGTGTGAGGGTAAACACTCATAGCTGAAATCAGATTTTAAAGACATAACAGTGAGATTCAGTGTTTAGAACTTGTTTGGGTCCCAATTTGAACAAACTAAATGTAAAAAGATATCAATTTTTTGAGGCGGTCAGGATGGGTTATTAGATCATTTAAAAAATACTACAGGGAAAGATATATACGGAGTAGAGAAAATCTCACTGACAAATGACAATAACTGGGTGATGAGTGGCATGAGGGTTCATTACACTATTCTCTCTATTTTTCTGCATGTTTTAAAACATTCTATATTACAGTTAGAAGATGTTAATGTGCCACCTCAGGATGGCATGGTCACCATATTTAATGAAATTTGATCTCTTAGGGCCTTGAATATTTGCCTGTCAGCCTATCCTTTTACCTCACATATAAAAATCACCTTCCTATTATAAGGCCATTTGAATCTATATCCATTTACCAGCTTTGTGGCCTGAACTTCAGCATTTGATGTGGGAATATTTGCCTGCTTGTTCTTTCAATTTAGACTGTAAGCTCCTTGAAAGCAGGATTGTTTCTTGCCTTTTGGTGTTTCCTACCTGGAATCTTGCAGTGTGAGGCCCGGATGAGGCTGTTCTGTGCTATAGTAACACATAAAACTCAAAATCTCAGCGATTGAACACAATGAAGTTTCATTTTTTGTTCATGTAAAATCAGATGCTTGTTGGGCATCCCTTTTTCATGTTTTTAAAAAAATTTATTTTATTTATTTATTTTTGGCTGCATTGGGTCTTTGTTGCTGCGTGCAGGCTTTCTCTGGTTGCGGCGAGTGGGAGCTACTCTTCGATGTGGTGCACAGGCTTCTCATTGTGGTGGCTTCTCTTGTTGTGGAGCATGGGCTCTAGGCATGCAGACTTCAGTAGTTGTGGCACACGGTCTCAGTAGTTGTGGCTCTAGAGCGCGGCTCAGTAGTTGTGGTGCACGGGCTTAGTTGCTCCGCAGCATGTGGGATCTCCCCAGACCAGGACTCGAACCCATGTCCCCTGCATTGGCAGGCAGATTCTTAACTACTGTGCCACCTGGGAAGCCCCATTTTTCATCTTGAAGCCCCTGCTCTCAAGAGCAGGTGGCCTTCAGGGAGACTCTAGCATGGGAAGGAGATGGAGGCGGCAGACTGGTCTTGACTGCCACAGCCTGGAAATGACCCACAGAACTTTCCCCACAGCCCGTAGGCTGCAACTGGCCACATGGCCCCCTAACAACAAGGGAGGCTGGGAAATGGAAGGGAGCTCATTTTTGGTGAGCATGCATTGTCCCTGTCACAAGAAGGTAAATGATGTCTGTTGAACCTGCTTCTTATCCCATATGCATATTACCTCATGATTGTCAACATGAGAGAATGCCCAGAGAAGGATACCTTTGTTATTTGTACAGAATGAGAAATAACAACCAGATTATTTCCTTTCCATTTTTTTGCTCTGCCACTGAGTTATTTCCTACATAGCTGGAACCCTCTCTTCAGTTAATGGCAAGGCCCCAGTGGGCCAACCGACCACTATTCAAGGAGTTTGGATCCATGGCCATGGCAGCTGGAATCCAAGGCACAGGGAATCATCTCCTGTCTGTGTCTGAGGACATTATAGCTCTCCCCTGTCCAGGGACCCACTCTGGGTGCTGCAATCTGGGGGTGCTCACAGAATGGAGTGGGGCCCAAGCAGTTAATATAGTAATAATAAAAAGGATAGGGCCTCCCTGGTGGCGCAGTGGTTGAGAGTCCGCCTGGAGATGCAGGGGATGCGGGTTCGTGCCCCGGTCTGGGAGGATCCCGTATGCCGCGGAGCGGCTGGGCCCGTGAGCCATGGCCGCTGGGCCTGCGCGTCCGGAGCCTGTGCTCCGCAACGGGAGAGGCCACAACAGTGAGAGGCCCGCATACCGCAAAAAGAAAAAAAAAAAAAAAAAAGGATAACAGTGGTACATCAGGCCATTGCAAGAAAAGAAGGGCACAACTCTGCATTACAGTGGGAAGTTTCTGCCTCACGCAAGGTTAAAAATGTGTTATCTAAGGAAAGGAAACCATGAACTAAACAGAGAAAACGTAGACTTCAGCCAGGCCCAGATTCCTTTATGTGTGCTGTGCTACGGTCTTCACTCAAGTTTAGTGATTGAGGTGGTGCTTACAGGTATTTGCTTGTAGGTAAATGTCTATACAAATGGGTGTTACAGACCTCCTGACCTGCCCTGCTCTTCCTCCTTCCCACTTGCTTCCTCTATTTCTTTTTGCTCTAGGCTGACTACAGGGACCACACTGTGAAAAGGCCATCTCTTATTCAGGGTGCAGAATGTGCCAATTAAAACTGATATGAATGAGAAAAACAAGCTCCAAATGCCTCTCTAGCCATTGTTTTGGGTGTAAATTTCATTCACTCTTGTTTTCCCAACAGGTGTGTATTGAGCTTGTGTAAGCCCTGTGTGCAAGGGAGATGCAAAAGAGCAAAAAGTAGTGACCCAACTGAGTAGCTGCCTGCTTGGGTCGCAGGGATGTGAGGAGCAGAAGCCCCTCAGGCTAGTTCAAGCAAAGAGGAGTCTGATGGCAGAGGTTCACCTAGGGTGACAAAGGAAAAAGGGCTCAGAGCAGAGCTGCCCATTGGGGCAGGAGCCAGGAGCTGTCCCAGGTCAGGGAATCCCCATCTTTCTCCAGAATCACAGTGTCTTTCTTTCTTTAAAATTTTTAATTTTTTAATTGAAGTATAGTTGATTTACAGGTGCTGTGTTAGTTTCTGGTATATACAGTGTCTTTCATTGCATTCCTGCTTCTCTCTGTGCCCTTGCTCCATTTGCTCTCTGTCTACTGACGGGCTTCTCCTGATACCTCGTGGCATTTTTTTCTCTCATAGTGTCAGACTGCATGTGGCTTTGGCTGGACATGGCACTGACTGGACCTTAGGCACCCTTTCAACTTCCAGTCTCATGGAATTCCCTAGTTTAACCCCTGAGAAAGACATTCTGATTGGTCCAGTTCTTTTTCCTCCACTACATCTTAGGTTCCATGCCGTGCGTCACTGGGAAGCATTTAGGTTGGCACCTGGTCCAGCCAGCCAGGTGGGTTGTGGGTGGGGACCTATCCTCTTGTACAACACATGACCACCTGGGTGACCAGAGCTGTGTATGGGGCAGCTTGCTTGGGGAAGAGGCTGTGGCACTGCAGCCTTACTGAGGCTGAGGTGAAGGGACTTGACTCTGCAGCGCCACCTTAAGGATGCTGACCTGAGAGTCTCCTAGAAACAACAGCCAGCCATTGAAGGGCCTTAAGTGGAGGGTGATCTGACTCTTTTTGCCTCTTTAACAGTTTGCCTGTGGCTCCGTCCTGGAGAATGAGCTGGAGGGGCACATGGATGCAAAAGGGAAAACCAGTTAGGAGGGCCGGTGAGAGACAGTAGGGTGGCTGTAGAGGCAGGAAAACTGGGTGGGTTACTCTGTTTGGCAGTGAACGGTAGCCATCTCCTGTCCCTCTCCCCCTGGACACCTGGGTCCAGTCACAATGGTCCCTTTTTAGTTCCTCAAACTCACCCAGCTCATTTTCTCCTTAGGATCTTTGCGTCCACTGTGCTCTTTGCTGTAACATTCTTCCCTCCCTCCTGCTAAACCTACTTTTCAGTCTCAACTCCAACGTCACGTCCTTAGAAAGCCTTCTCAGACACCCCTCCACACACAAAATAGACGAGACCCCTGGTTTGCAATTACAGTCATCCTTCAGTATCTGTGGGGGGTGGTTCCAGGACAACCTTGGGTACCAAAATCTGAAGATGCTCAAGTCCCTTATATAAAATGGCATAATACTTGCAAATAACCTATGTACATCCTCCTGTATACTTTAAATCATCTCTAGATTACTTATAATACCTAATACAATGTAAATGCTATGTAAATAGTAGCTGGCATGTAGTAAATTCTAGTTTTGCTTTTTGGAATGTTCTGGAATTTTATTCCAAATATTTTTAATCCAAGGTTGGTTGAATCCGTGGATGCAGAACCTGCAGATACAGAGGGCTGACTGTAGTTATTTAGTGTCTGTTTCTTCCATTATAACAAAAGTCTCCTGAGTTCAAAGATCATGCTTGTCTTAATCACATTAAAGGAAATCCCCCTGAACCAATATCCTTCCTGTTACATAGTGGGGCCTTAGTGAATATTTTTTGAATGAGGTATGCTGACATTTTCTCACACTGTATTGTTCAATCCTCCTTACAGTTTTGCAACCCCATTTTATGGTTGAGTAAACTGAGTCTCAGAGATCACAAAGCAGGGAAGTGGCAGACCCAGGATTTGAAGCTGAGTCTGTTTAACACTAAAGCCCTCACTCATATCACAGCAGGAATAAGGTGAGGTTATTTTAGTTCAGGCCCAAACCAGAACACTATGAATTCATTTTGTTTCACTTGGTCCAGCGTACTGAGATCAGTTTAATTCACTTAGTATTTATGGAGTGCCATGAACTCAATTCACTCTGTTAAATAGGAGGGCAAGAAGGGACAAGCTGGGCTTCAGGGAAATGCCTGTAGTAAGCTGAACATAGCGGGCCTCAGGAGGAGAAGAAGCTGGGTGCTTCCCAGAGGAGCAACTGGCCAAAGGCCCAGGTCATTGAGTTATTAGGAGTTGCCTTTGGGGGTGGCAAGAGCCTGCTGTCCCTGACCCTTGCTGATATGGCTAAAACATTTAGGCTGGCTGCTTCATGGAAGGGGCTTGGCTTTGGAGTCACCCTCTGCTTCTTTCTAGCTGAGTAACATTGGGCAAGCTATTCGCACTCTCCGAAGCCCAGTCTTTGCGTCTGTAAAATGAAGATAATGATATGTACTTTGTAGGGTTGTGGTAAAGATTTTATGAGAAAATGCACAGAAAGCACTGAGCTTATTTCCTGGCATGTGGTATTCACTAATATTTGTGACCTTCCTTTACCAGTGAGCCACTGGGTAAGCATCCTGTCTGCTCCCACCAATAGATCAACCTGGGAGGGGGGTCACAAAGAAGCATTTCTCTGTGGGGAAGTCAGAAAGTCAGTGACCAAGAATGTTGGAAACAGTGATGCAAAGACACTCGCACTTTTAATTTTTTCCTTTTTTTACTGTTGAAGTGAAGTTTATATAACACAAATTAACCATTTTAAAGTATAAAATTCAGTGGCATTTCGTACATTCACAATGTTGTGCAACTACCACTTGTATCAAGTTCCAAAGTATTTTCGTCACCCCGAAAGAAAACACCCTGTACCTGGTGAGCAGTTACTTCCCCATTCCCTCCCCTCTTCAGCCCCTGGAAACCATCAATTTGTATCTGTCTCTGTGAATTAACCTATTCTGGATATTTCATATAAGTATAATCATACAATACGTGACCTTTTGTGCCTGGCTTCTTTCACTCAGCATGTTTTGGGGGGTTCATCCATGTTGTAGCATGCATGAAACTTTCATTATTTTTTATGGCTGAGTAGTGTGCCATTGTATATACATATCACATTTTGTTCCTTTACTCATCCATGGATGGATATTTGGGTTGTTTCTACCTTTTGGCTATCGTAAATAATGCTGCTGTGAACATTCGTGAACGTTCATGAACGAGTATTTGTTTCAGTACTGATTTTCAGTTCTTTTGGGTATACAGACCTAGGAGTGGAATTACTGAGTCATATGGTAATTTTATATTTTATTTTTTTGAAAAACTACCAAACTGTTTTCCAAAGCAATTGCAGCATTTTACATTCCCACCAGCAATGCACAAGAGTTCCAGCTTCTCCAGAGCCCCTCCAATACTCGTTTTCTGTTTTTTTTGGAGTATGGACATCCTGTGGGTGTGAAGTGGTGTCTCCCTGTGGCTTCAATTGGCAGTTGCCCCCATCTTGATTTTCGAAATGCGGAGGAGTTGTTTGGTCCGCCTGGCTTCTTTGACTCCTCAGGTCGTCCCTGATGGCTAACACATTAAAGAGGCTTCCATGGGGAAAGAGGTCCGCTCGTACACTTTTGGTTGGATTTTAAATCAGTACAAACTCTGTGGAGGGCCATTTGGCAACATTCCTCATTGAAATTACAGATGCACGCCCCCTGTGACGCAGCAGTTGCAAGGCTAGGAATCTGTCTTATGGATATAATCCCATGTGAACAGAATGATGTATGTATCAGGTTATTCACTGCAACATTATTTATAATATTTATAATAGCAACACATGGGAGACAAACGAAATGCCCCTCACTGGGGGACTCTGGTTAAACAAACTTTGGCACAGCTCCACAATGGGATACTGTCCAGCTGTAAAAAAGACCGAGGCACCTCTCTGCGTGCTGACACAGAAGGAATTCCAAGACACATTATCAAGTGAAAACAAGTCAAGACGTAGAACAGTATATAAATAGGCTACCTGTCATGTAAAAATGAGAAAAAAGAATATGTGTGTGTATTTTCTTGAATATTCATGTAACACCTTGGGGGAGAGGAAATTGGTGACAGGAGGACACAGGTGGGAAGGACAACTTTTGCTGTCTACTTTCCTGTGTCAGACCCTGTACATATATTTCCTGTTCAAAAAATTAATTAATTACATTAATATGGAAACAATTCATAAATAGCTAACAGTCTCATTAATTTGGGCTCTGATGTTTCTGATTTTATGGCCATTTTGCTAGGACATGGACTCTAATGTAAGATTTTCTATGCAGAGTAATGCCAGGGATGGGGTTGCAGGAGAAATAATTCAAGCTCTCGCCCTCCCCTTTCCCAGTGCAATCCTGGCCGCAGCCTCAGCTTTGCTGACTTGACCACAATTTGAACTTGAGTCAGTCTGCTGGAGGCCAACCCAAGTAACCTCCCACAGTACCCCCTCCCTCTGGGTCCCAAGAGTCCTACCCTCAGTGGGGCTCAGACTGAACCTGATGGGACCGAGTGAGCAGAGGAGCAGGTGTGGCCCTGGGCACAGGATGGAGACTGTGTCCGAGGTAACTCTCTGAACCTGGGTTCAGTGCCACTTCCCTACTGTGCAATCCAGAGAGCTCTGAGCACACAGGCCATCCAGGAACAAGCTCTGCCACTTTCTTGCTAAGTGACTTCGGGCAAATCACCACGTGATTCTGAACCTCTGTTTTCTCATCTCTAAATGGGGCTAATAAATGCACGATTGTTGCATATAGAAGATGAAAGCTGTTAAGAGGGTTTTCCTAATGTAAGCTTGACAAAATTCTGTAAGAACGTGAAAGGTCATCTTGAAAGTCACCATGAGAAGTCCACATTAGCCAAACATCTGCTGTGTGCCTAGATGCTTGAGAGCAGAAGAGACAACAGATGAGAGTGACACATTCTCCAGCCTTCAAGGGTTTTGAGGGCTCACCGGGTGGTGAGAGAGGTGGATGTGAAGACAGTTTATTACCATGTTGAACGTGTAGACCAGAAGAGAATACACCATGTAAGGGGGCAGAGAGGAGGAAGGCATTAACTCTAGCTGGGACCTCAGCAAAGGTTTCAGAGACCAGACTATATCAGGGTTGAATCTGGAAAGGGAAGTAGGAGGTTGCTAGGCACACAGGGAATATTCCAGGTAGAGGAACCAGTTGGTGAAAAGGCAAAAGGGGAGAAAGAAGAGAGTGTCTTTGGGCAACTCCAAGTAAGTGTCTGCTGCAGATTTAGGGTGTGTGGAAGCTGAGGCTGAAAAGCTATGAGCAGGACACATCTTGGAGGCCACAGCCAGATGACACAGTAAGAAGTAAAGGGAAATAGAGCAATATGGAGCAGCAAGGGATTGTTTTATAGGTCCCCTCACCCAGACATGAGACATGGAAGACCCTGAGCTTTTTTGCTCCAGGCACCAGATGAATCCAGCTCCCAGTCAGGAAGTCAGCCCAGGCTTTGTGTCTTCCTGGTTGAGATCCTAGACATCATGGAGACCCAGAGACAAGCCAGCCTCACATGCAGTCCCCTGCCCCACAGCATCTGTGAGTAAAGAAGTTGTTATATCCCAGGATGAAGTCACTCAGCATTTGGCAATTCCCTCTCTTAGAGCTCTTTCCAGATTTTTCGTTTCTGTGCCCATTTCTTAGCAAGTCTGTGGTTCCTTGTGGATGGAGGCCATGTGTGATTCACCTCTGTAGTCTGGATCCAACTCTGTGTCTGGCTCATAGTAGGTGCTCAGTCAATGCTTGTTGATGGATGAATGGAAGCCTGGGAGGGAGGAGGGAGGTGTGCTGTCTGGCAAAGTTGTGGGAAAAGGTTTTCTGAAAAGAGTGATAAGTCAAGAGAGGTGAGTGGCACCCTCTGCTTTCTTTCCTCCTGTTTTCATTCATTCTCTCCCTCTGGCATTGTTCCTCACACTCATTTTTTTGGTGCATCCTTAGTTTCTAGAAATACCTAACATGCTGGGTTTTGTGCATTTGGGACATGGCTACCCAGTTAATACCCCTGTCCCAGAACAGTTACTTGGGCTATTGTGGTTGATAAATCAAAGACCTCTAATGCAGATTTCTATTTTACATTCCTTTGTTGAATATGTTAGGAAATATTAGTTACAATGAAAATGAAAGGTAGGAAAAACATAATTCAGTGTTCTGACACAGGTTGTTTTCTATGGTCCATAGGCTTTTTTTTTTTTTTTTTTTTTCCTATTTGGGATTAGAAACTGATGTGATGATACTTTCGCTTTTTACCTTAGGAAAATATTTATGGATTCAGCAATCTTACTTTGAGGGTAATTCTCCAATGATTCCGCCTAAATGTTTCTCCTTTAAATTCATCCCAAGGCCAAGCTTTAATGTTTGAAATGATTAGTTCACACTGCAGCTAATTTAGAATTTGCAGCAACACAGACACAGTTTGCATGTATATTCTCATAAGAAAGATTGGAAATAGCCTTTTGTCTCCAAAGTTTCAGAATTTTACTTACAAATGTGCAAAATTTCATCCAAGGTTGTCACCATTTTACAAACCAAGAGCTCAAGAAATCAAAGCCTCTTGAATCATCAGGGCCTACCAACTATTTTTGAAGATTTTAATGCTTATGATGCATGAATAGGTAATATAGATCCATTAAAAATTTCAGTTTTTAGTCAGTTGATCTCATTTGCTTATTAAGATCCATTTATAGAAAATCCAGTTCAACCAAGCATCTGCATAAAGTAACGTGGACAAAGACTTTGTACACTGGTGAAAGCTATGCAGCTTTTAGGTATTAATAATGTCTGCATGTAGTTATAAATGTAAGACTGCATTTTTAAAAGGTTTAGACAATTACCTACCATTTCTGGTATTTACCTACCATTTCTGTTACAAATAAATCTTTATTATTTTCCATATTAAGGTAAACAAAACCAGAGAAGGTATTTCTACTTTTCATGTCTTTTTATATACTTGGGAGAAACTAACGCTTGTTTCCCAACTACCTGAATTTTCAAGTCAGGTGACAAACTTGCAGTTCAAGTGTGAGGAGTCCCACCATTGGAGATAAGAAGTGACTTAGACATAAAACCCAGTGCTTATCCCTCACTCCCCACAATGTGCTTCCCGATCACCTTCCTTCCAGCAAAGTTGGTTTGAAGGCTCTGAAATTTTTTAAGAAATTGAGGTATAGTTGATTTACAATGTTGTGTTAGTTTCAGGTACACAGCAAAGTGATTTGTTTATATATATGTGTATATATATATATATATATATATATATATATATATATATAATTTTATAAAAATTCATTTCCAGGGCTTCCCTGGTGGCGCAGTGGTTGAGAGTCCGCCTGCCGATGCAGGGGACACGGGTTCATGCCCCGGTCCGGGAGGATCCCACATGCCACGGAGCGGCTGGGCCCGTGAGCCATGGCCGCTGAGCCTGCGCATCTGGAGCCTGTGCTCCACAACGGGAGAGGCCACAACAGTGAGAGGCCCGTGTACCACACACACACACAAAAAAATTCATTTCCATTGTAGTTTATTACAAGATATTGAATATAGTTCCCTGTGCTGTACAGTAAATCCTTGTTGTTTATCTGTTTTATATATGGTAGTGTGCATTGGTTAATCCCATACTCCCAACTTATTATCCCTTTCCCCCCTTTCCCCTTTGGTAACCATAAGTTTGTTTTCCATGTCTGTGAGTCTGTTTCTATTTTGTAAATCAGTTCATTTATATCATTTTTTAAGATTCCACATAGAAGTGATATCATATGATATTTGTCTTTCTCTGTCTGACTTAACTTCACTTAGTATGATGATCTCTAGGTCCATCCATGTTGCTACAGATGGCATTATTTCATTCTTTTTTATGGCTGAGTAATATGCCATTGTATATAAATGCCACATCTTCTTTATCCATTCATCTGTTGAGGGACACTTAGGTTGTTTCCACATCTTGACCATTGTAAATAGTGCTGCTGTGAACATTGGGGTGCATGTATATTTTCTAATTGAAGGCTCTGGATTTTTTGCCATGGCTTCAGCCTGCTGTTCTGTGTGGCTGGTCTCAGTGGGCCCTCTGAAAACCCAAAGAAGCATCAGCTACCAGGGGATCCATTTGTCACCTTAAAATTACTCTTTAGAGACAAGATTTAAACATTCACTCTGTTGGCCCTGTAATTCCCTTCTCAGAGTACTGGGTGGTTTACACAGAGGGCTATATTCTCCTTGCGGCAGTCACAGGGATCTTTAAAAATGTAAATCCCATCCAGTAAACCACCTTCTCATTGTACTTCCCCATGAGAATGCCTCACCATGGCCTGCTAGGTCCTTCAGGATCTGCCCAGCTCCCTCTGCATCCCTAGCCCATGACTCTCCCCTTCACTCTCTGCTCCAGTTCCACTCTCTGGACTGGCCTCAGGCACACTCAGTCCACTGTCCCTCCAGGGACCTTGAGCATTAGGTTTCTCTGCCTAGTATACTTCTTTCTTGTCTTTATCACGGCACCATCTTCATTCGCTTCATGGACCTTTCTGTTTGGTAATTACTTCTCTTCTTACCCGTGTCATCCCCACCAGCCTGTAAACTCCGTGGGAGCAAGCACTGTAGGTACTCTCACTGCCATCCATCCAGCTTTGGCAGAATGCCAGGCTCAGAGCTTGCCAGTCGTCCACCAAAGTCTGTTCTCCTCCCCACAATAATAGGATTTAAGCTGCACATTTCCAGGTGCCAGCTAGACCACATTACCAGCTTCTTTTGTGGCTGGGAGGCTAGGTGCCCAAGTCATCACCTGTGGAGTGAGAGAGGAAGTGATGTGTATAATTTCTGCCTCATTCTCTCGGAAGACAAGCCCTAGCCCTAGACTGGTACTCACCTTCCTGAGGGCAGGAGCGTGGCTCTGCCTGTGACCATCTTGACCATGTAGACAAGGGCAACACTCTAGATGGTGGCAGAGCAAGTGGACCGAAAGACAGGGACCTAAATGACCATATACGGCAGAACTTCCCCCATCCTGGACCATTTGCCTTCTAATGTTACGAGAGTGCAGAATAAACTTGTGCTTCTTTAAGGTACTATAGTGGGTGGCCTCTTTGCTATTCGGGTTGGCTTTCAGCCTGACCACACACTGTTGAATAAAATAGTTGTTGGATGAGTGAGTGAATCTTCAGAGGCTCACCATTTTACCCTGTGCCATCATACCACAAGGGCAAGAGAGGGGGCAGCCATCACCAGGAATCATTCATTGAGCATCTGCCAGGTTTTTGAAAAACACGTACCATGAACTGTCTCATACTGGTTGGGAATCCCCTTCCTTTCCCATCCCAAAGCTCCCTTGTAGCTTGCAGTGTCTCACTACTCCACTGACAGCTTTTGCTGTGCCATCCAAAAGAAACCAAACTTGAAAGAATGTCACAAACCATGCAAGTAATGCTCTTCATGTGAAGATTCTAGGTCACTGTGTTATAAAAGTTCTTGTGTGAGACAGAAATGCCATTTCATAGCTTGTGGGAGCCTGTGACCCCCATCATAGCTGAGGGTTCTGCCCCTTTAATAGTGCTATACTTACTTCCACAGCTAACGTCTGTGACATTTCATACCTGAACTTTTAATGTTACACAAGTTTCCCTGAAACTCTTGTAAGGATGATGGTGGGTGGTTTTGTTTGTTTATTGAGCTTTTGGGGAGCATATTAGTTGTAAGTCATGATTTCCTTGAAGAATTGTCAGTTATGGCTTTGATTATGGAAAAAATGTTTTCCTTTTCTCAATGAACTTTTCTATTTAGGTTTGGTATATTTTTAAGCTCTACTATTTTTGAAGAAAGGCATTCAGTTAATCTCTTGCCTCATCCCAGAGGTAGCATTTAAGAATATATCAGGATTTGGGCTAGTTTTAATTCTGTTCCTGCAGCGAACAGTCTATGAGATGGGGATTTGTGTGCATGAAGTTGATTGGAGAATGCTCTGGAAATGATACCTGGGAGAAGTGAGGGAAGAAGAATGGGGCAGGAGGAGGAATTAAGTTGCCACGAAGCTGGGCTCTAGAGCTAGGATGGGCCCCTCAGAGTTGTCCCATATTGAGACAAGGGGGTGGGTCTTTGTATCTTCCCCTCCTTCCATTCCACCAATCATGAGATGTGGCTGGAAGGGAATGTAACTTCTGGTGAGGCAGTTCCCTTTGGCCAAGGGCAAGGCCTATGGAGGGTCTCAGATGTGAGTTATCAGTAGCCCAAACTTCTGGCAGCTAGAGGAGTGAGTGTCAAGGTCCTGAAGTGAGTGTCAAGTACTGCCCTGAAGGTTGGGGCAGTACTGTTCAGCCCCCCACTACAGCGCTTCAACATCAGATTAGCACCTGAACAAGTCCCATGAGGGCACCACCTTGTCCATCTTGTTCTCCTGAACTTAGAACAATGCCTAGCACCTAGTACATAGCAGATGCTCCATAGATATTTGCTGAATAAATAAACCAAAGAAAGAAGAAGCAGAATTATGCAAAGAATATACAAATTAGGATACTTTCAGTAAACTTTGTCAAAATTGAGAAAACTTACTTGACTTTAAACTTCCTAACTAGAGACTGAAATCTTTATAGATATATTAAAACTATATGCATATCATCAGCCCTACCATTTCCTGCATTAGGACAGATTGTGGGAAAATGTTCTGTGTCTACTTGAGTAGTCAGGAAAGTGTCAGGTAAGTTTCTTTCTAGGCAAGAATAAGTCAATGCATTCAGGGAGAACTACTCTTAAACTCAAAATCAGGTTATATGATGTAATGAGGTTTGACAGTAAGAGAGAATATTTAAAATCGGAGTCTCCCTGGAGCATCCAGGAGGCATCTTTGCCAGACTCACAAGCTGAGGGTTCTGAGTTATTGGTTATGACTAAATCTGTGAGAGTGTGAAAAAGAGTCATTGAGGCTTGTTCCTGACCAGCCTGTGGGCTGTTGCCATGGCGAGGGCCACTTTTATGTGATGCGTGGTCATCATCATTAGCAGATGCAGCAGCTTGGCCTACATGAGGACAGCCCTTTACAGTCTACAACACACTTTAAAATTCACAATCTTATTTGATTGTCAAGTATAGGAAGGGAGTAAAAATACTTTTCTTATAGCATTACATTAATAACATAGACACAAAAGTCATTAACAAAATATTAGCAAATTGAATCCAGCAATAAGTGGGATTTATCCCAAGAATGTAAGATTCTTCAAATGTTTGAAAATTAATCATTGTAATTTAATAATTTACAGAATATGAGAGGAAATCATGTGATCATCACAATGATTAGAGAAAACTCAACACTCTCGATAAACTAGTACCAGAAGGGAACCTCTTCAACCTGATAGAGGACATCAATGAAAAATCGACAAGTAACATCATATTTAGTGGCAAAACATTAAACCCTTTCCCCATAAGAATGGGAATAAGAGAAATAGGTGAGGGAGAGTGAGAGGTACAAACTTCCAGTAACAAAATATATGAGTCACAGGTATGAAATATAAGGTAAGGATTGGTGAAAATGGTTTTTTCATAGTAGCTAGGGTGACCACATCATTTATCATCATAACTGTGACTCTTATGAGTGAAAAGAGGTGCTATTAATAATTACCCTGAGTCAAGAGGCATAAACCAGGACTGTCCTGGGCAAATTGGGACATTTGGTCCCTCAACCTGTAATAGATATGGAAGAAACTGGCATGTTAGGGGAGGGCATCAATAACATGAGAAATTCTGTGGTATCTGCTCAAGCCAGGCAACCCAGAGGCAAATGTTTTAGGATCTCCTATTAGGAGGGTCAGCTCTTCATTGACTCTTAGGGTTTTCCCTGCTTTTGCTGCTAATTATAATAAACAAGAATAATAGTTACTGTGTATTGGGCACTTACAAGAGGCCAGACACTGTGAGAAGTGCTTTATGTGAACAATTTCATTCAACAACTCTAGGAGAAGGGCACTATTGTTACCTCCATTTTATAAGGAAGGAAAGAGCCTCTCATAGAGGTTGAGTAACTTTCCCAAAGTCACTCGGCTGAGAAGGTTTGGAGCTGGGATTTGAACCCAGACTCCTAACCATGATGGTAACCAGCCCTTATTTTTTCCCTTTTGGGGTGCAGGCCATTTCAAGGATGCAGGTGTCTGGCATAGGTTGATTGTACGGTTAGATAAGCACTAGATGGAAATAGGGGGACTTTGGCAACATCCCAGCCTCTCTTAGTTCTGGGCTTTCCCGATCCCACACTGGAGGCCCAGAAGCACAGGTTGGGTGTGGGCAGCTGCCCAGCACAGACGTGGTCCAGGCTTTGGACCTGGGCCAGCAGCAGGCTTTTTGTGTTTGTGATCGCATTGTGATTCTGTGTGGACTAACGCCTGCGTAGACAGGAATCTTGCTCCTCCAGATATCTGCATATCATTCCTAGAACTACCAGGTCGTCACTGGGCCACACAGTCCAAGTTGAATTCTTTTCATCTCTTTCCATCAGTCAGTCTGAGTGCCTCCTTAATTATCTTTATTGCTTTTCTCTGAAGTCTTCAATTTGCTGGCATATCACTTTTCGGGTAGCGAGATACCAGAAGTGCTCAGAGAAATTATAATCTCCTGTGCATGATGTAATGCTTTGGCCTGGGAAGTTGAAAACCATAGCAGTAGTTTCAACTGCCATTGGTATCATAACTGCGATCAATTTGGTCATCTTCAATTAAGTTGACTTTGTTTTCAGTTAAGGAGAGTACAGGGCTCAAAGTCAATATAATTTATATCTGGAATATTCCTGTGTGTGTGTGTGTGTGTGTGTGTGTGTGCGCACGCACGCGTGTGTATTAAAAGCAAAAACAATGAAGCAAATTCAGGAAGCGAAAAGAAAGTATTTTGAAGTCGAATCATTTACTGATCATCAACTATGTGCCTGCCCCCAGATGCTGTGTTCAGAAGTATCTGATCCTGGAATTCTTTGAACATTTAAAATATTTTGTTCATTAAAAATTACTCTTGGGGGGCTTCCCTGGTGGCGCAGTGGTTGAGAGTCCGCCTGCCGATGCAGGGGACACGGGTTCGTGCCCCGATCCCGGAAGATCCCACATGCCGCGGAGCGGCTGGGCCCGCGAGCCATGGCCGCGGAGCCTGTGTGTCCGGAGCCTGTGCTCCGCAACGGGAGAGGCCACAGCAGTGAGAGGCCCGCGTACAGCAAAAAAAAAAAAAAAAAAAAAAAATTACTCTTGGGCTTCCCTGGTGGCGCAGTGGTTGAGAGTCCGCCTGCCGATGCAGGGGACATGGGTTCGTGCCCCGGTCCGGGAAGATCCCACGTGCCACAGAGCGGCTGGGCCCGTGAGCCATGGCCACTGAGCCTGTGCATCTGGAGCCTGTGCTCCGCAACGGGAGAGGCCACAACAGTGAGGCCCGCGTACCGCAAAAAAAAAAAAAAAAAATTACTCTTGTTTTCTGTGACACCCTTTTAATGATCAATTTTGACTCTCAAGCTCCTATCTGTAGATCAATAGCTTTTAGTTTCTGGTGATAGTGGCCCATTTGTGACTCAGGTTATATAGAATGATCTTTGGCTTGATTATTTTGAAGTTACATATGCTTTGGCACGAATAATTATATTGCCCAGAATGTCAAAATGCTAACCATGTAATAGTCTTTTTGCGTAAGTAAAAACAGAAGACTGAGTTAACTTGAATTTTTAGAAAATAATTTGAATTCAATTTCAGAATTTATTCTCCCTCAGATTTAAGCTACTTTGATTACTTTTTTCCAAGTCTATTTCTCCTTAGAGTAGCTTTCATTTTTTTACCTTGTATTATTTGCCCAGAGTTGGCTATATGAGTATTACTTCCCAAATGATGGGGTTGTCTCATGATAGCAGATTCAATTTTAAAGTTCCAATATTTAAAACTTTGTTAGAACATGATAAAAACATAAGAAACACACAGCTTCTCATTGAGGGAACGTTGCAGTTTACAGAGTCAAGTCACACGTAACCAGACCTGGTGACCCATCTTCTCTCGTCCAGGCAATGATTATTCTATTTTATTTTATTTTTTAATTTAATTTCTTAAAAGTTTTGGCTGCGTTGGGTCTTTGTTGCTGCATGCGGGCTTTTCTCTAGTTGCGGTGAGCGGGGGCTACTCTTCGTTGCGGTGCGTGGGCTTCTCATTGCGGTGGCTTCTCTTGTTGCGGAGCACGGGCTGTAGCGCACGGGCTTCAGTAGTTGTGGCCTGCAGGCTCAGTAGTTGAGGCCCATGGGTGGCTAATGATTTTGAAACAGCTTCTCAGAAGGTCAGTGCTGATTCCAGCTCTGTCAGCAGCCCCAGCAACTGTTTCCTGAGGCTCAGCAATCTCATGATGGGATGAAGATCTAGATGAACTTTTCAGTCCCCACAGATCACCTCCTTTTGGAATTTAGACCCATGAACATTTTCTCAGATGATTTTGTTCACGGTGCAAGAATTCGTTTTCGTTCAAGAATCTACCTAGGTGTTAAGGTTGCCCTCATTTTCTGCAAGGTCAGCCTCCCCTAGGGGTAGGAGAGAGTTAATACAGAAAACAGAGTTCATGAGTCCATTTTGTTTGAAAGTTTGTTTGAATACAGATCACAATCTTTGGTGTATGTCTTTGGTTAAAAAAAACCACACAACGCCACCACCAAATACCCCCTAAAAACTTCTCTGCAAAGTCTCAACAATATCCTTTCTTGAACCTCCTCTGACTTTGTGTCTTTCTATAATATGCAGTATAATTTATAAAAGTGTGAGCAACTGTGGAATTGTTCTCCTAATAGATTCTGAAGATTCCAATTTCCATTCTGCCACAGAAGACTGAAAATCCACTTGTGCTCACTTATCTGTATCTGTACCTCATCCCCACGCTGCATCAAAAATCAGGTTCAGGTGCAGGTTAAGAGCACACATTTACCTCTGGAATATGGGACTTATTAAATATCTCTCCACAATTAACATCACCATATCAATAAGAATTATCATTAGGTCCTGTCAATCAGGTGCTGAATTTTGCTTCAGGGAAACAAAACAATTTAAATTATAGCAAGTGCCCCCCTTCTTTTTTTTTTATATGCTTCTCTTTAAATTGGATAATTATGTGGCTTTTCATCAGATTCCTCTAAGCGTAATAGATCATGATATTCACCCTTTGACCTTGGTGATGAATGTCTCTGGTGAAAACATGTGACAAGCAGTGTTCTAATGAGAGCAAAATACTGAATAACTGGAAATCTTGTATAATAAAAGGAGAAGGCTGGAGGGAAACAACAACCTTTAAGGTTGACGCACAAAATGTATTTGTAATGGGTCAATGATATGGGTTAGGGAGAAAAGAGACTATTTTTGGTTTTAATAACGTGGATGGAAATGCTGATTTTTCTTCTTTGGTGTGTAAAAAAAAAAAGGAGAAACAGACATTTCAGGAAAGCCACATATCAGAAAATACTGGTCTCGACTGAATTGCAGACACAGATGGAGTGAATCCACTAGTCTAAGGGGGGATTCAAATGACTCGCTACATCTTGGAACACCTGCAAATGGTAATCTGAGGGTACCTCTCTTTTTATTGCTGTCTTTATGGGAGTTCCAAATGTGAGGATAGCTTAAAAAGGAAGTGATTTGGTCTTGGGGGATCTATAGTCTTATAGGGGCTGTCAAGGAAAGACAGGAAGGGCAAGGCGACCCCAGTCTCTCCTCACCTCCCCTTCTCGGTCAGTGCCTGGGCAGCCTGCCCTGCTGGTGCGGGCGCCTCGGACATCTCTAAGGTCCTCATTCTCTGATGGCCAGAGGGATCTGGGCGTCCTAAAGTTGGTCCTGAGGTGTAGCCAGGGGTCAAGAACGAGCTGGTGGCCTCTGACATCTCCTTCTTGCTTCCTTCCCCAGTCCCATACTCACCCAGGGTCCCTGTATGACTAGTTTGGGGGCTGACCCAGGCACAGCTTTCCTCCTGGGGAAAAGGATGGGGGATTTCTCATCAAATGAGCCCATGACACTGTGTTATTCTCTGTCCATTTGATTTTGGGATATACAGCGCAAGAGCAGCCCATTATAAAGCTATTTATCAAAGGTATGGATTTGCTGTAACTTCTAAAGACAGGGAGTTTGAAGTAGGACTTAACTTGTTAAATGCCCAGGCTAGGTTGTGCTTGTTTAGGCGTTGAAGAAAGTAAGACAAGGGGCCTCCCTGGTGGCGCAGTGGTTGAGGGTCCGCCTGCCGATGCAGGGGATACGGGTTCGTGCCCCGGTCTGGGAGGATCCCATGTGCCGCGGAGCGGCTGGGCCCGTGGGCCATGGCCGCTGGGCCTGCGCATCCGGAGCCTGTGCTCCGCAGCGGGAGAGGCCACAGCGGTGAGAGGCCCGCATACCGCAAAAAGAAAAAAAAAAAAAAAAAAAAAAAAAGAAAGTAAGACAGGGACTGCCATTTATTAAACACCTACTATGGGCTTGATACCGGCTCTCTGATTTAATTCTCTCATCAAACCTTATGATTTTGGAAATGGCCCAACCATGGGCCATTTTATAATTTAGAAAATGGCCCAGCCATGACCCAGAATGACATGATAGAAGGGCTGGGATTTGACCATAGGTTGGTCTGACTCCCAAGTGTGTTTTTCTAGGTTAAAGGTAGCACATAACATAAGGCTATAAGAACTGTGCCTTTATCATAAACTTCTGCCCAACTTACCATCCCAGATTTCACACTTGGAATTGATTTGGGTTATTATGGACTTAATATTTTTATTACCAGTGTTGCGAGTTGTGCCATTTATTTTGCTTAAGACATGCAAGAGAAGAAACATCTGCCTCCATACATTGATTTCTTCCGGTGAGTTCCAGTTTGGAGTAAGAATTTGCAGTGAGTGATTGTGTGCTTATACAGGATTAAGAAACTGACCAGGCTCGAAACCATGGTTCCCTTTGTTTATCTGCAGATCTGCTCTACTTAAGGTAAAACTCACCCTGGGCCCCCATCCCTGACCTCCACCAGGCGGGTTTAAGGGGAGACAACCTCAGGGCCAGCACTCCTTCACCTCTTTCCACAAGAACCTGCCAGGAAGAGAAATATCCAAAGTCCATTTTGAGCCCTCAGCCTGGGATTTACCTGCCATTTGTCACTGACATCAGGCAATTCCTGGCACACAGAGGAGAAGGAGAACAGAGAGAGGGAGGGCTCTGCCTGGCCATCAAGATCATCATCTCTCCGTCAGTCACTGTTAGGGATGTCTCTCGTTTGCGTTCCCAGTTCCACTGCCCAGAAAAGAGATCTTTAACTTCTCCCTAGTCATGCCTATGCTGAGAAAACTGGAGAAAATGGGTAATAGTAGCTGTTGTAAGTACTTGGGGGCTCTAGGAGATGTCCCCAAGAACTCTATAAAGAGGGGATGTCACTCTCTGAGATGTAAACCTGCAACACAAAGTACACCAGATTGGAGGTACTAGAAGTCATCTGAAGGAGCTGAAATAGTTCCCGGGACCACAGAACTCAAATACAGCTTGTTTGACATTTTATTAGAAAATCTAAAGAATGATTTGATCAGAAAGGGGGAGGGTTGTTCAGCCATGGAAGCACGACAAAAAGAAGGTCTCAGAGGCAAACGTTAGCAAGGCCCACCCAGACCTTGTCCAAGGGAGAAGGAGCTGAAGTCCATTGACTTAGGTAATTTCCGATGCTCTTGGAAGAGGCATCTCTGATATGGTGATGGAAGCCATAGACATCACCTGTGTGTAATCGACAGACTTCAAGGATTCAGGTTCCTTTGGCAGGAACATCCTATCCTACCATGGTGCCACTTAAATGCTCAGTTTGCCCTGTCTTGATGAAGTGTTCACCAAACAGCCTTCAGATTGCATCCCACGATTGCCTTTAGATTGTTTCTTCCTGTGAACACTTGCCAACAGAAAGCAGATGGAATGATGACACTGATTTAGAGTATTTCTGGTAGTGATTTCTCACTAAAAGTGTGAATGGTACATTTTGATCTTTTACATACACGTTGTGCTCCTGATGTGTGCCCATGAAGAGTTGGGTGAGTTCTCTCTGTGCTGACAAAGGCAGGGCCGTGAACCTTCAAGCTGAAGACCAGACCCTGGGCAGTGGGAATACACCAAGCTGATGCATGCTAAGGAGCCTCCTCCAGGAAAAGCTGCTGGTACTTCACCTTGGCCCTCACCTTGACACAGCAGCATGCCTGAAAGCTTTTTTTTTTTTTAAAAAAACCATTCTAACCATGTTTAAGTGTACAGTTCAGTGGCATTAAGAATATTCACATTGTGGGAAAAAAGACAGTTTTTTCAGCAAGTGGTGTTGGGAAAGCTGGACAGCTGCATGTAAATCAGTGAAGTTAGAACACTCCCTCATACCATTCACAAAAATAAACTCTAAATGGCTTAATGACTTAAATATAAGACATGACACTATAAAACTCCTAGAAGAGAACATAGGCAAAACGTTCTCTGATATAAATCATAACAATGTTTTCTTAGGTCAGTCTCCCAAAGCAATAGAAATAAAAGCAAAAATAAACAAATGGGACCTAATCAAACGTATAAGCTTTTGCACAACAAAGGAAACCATAAACAAAATGAAAAGACAGCCTACGGACTGGGAGAAAATGTTTACAAATGATGCGATGGACAAGGGCTTAATTTCCAAAATACAGCTCATACACCTCAATAACAAACGACAAAAAACACAAACATAAAATGGGTAGCAGACCTAAATAGACATTTCTCCAAAGAAGACATTCAGAAATAATAAATGCTGGAGAGGGTGTGGAGAAAAGAAAACCCTCCTTCACTATTGTTAGGAATGTAAATTGGTGCAGCCACTATGGAAAACAGTATGGAGGTTCCTTAAAAAACTAAAAACAGAACTACCATATGATTCAGCAATTCCACTCCTGGGCATATATCTGGAGAAAACTCTAATTCAAAAGGATATATGCACTCCAATGTTCATAACAGCACTATTTGTTTTTTGTTTTTTGGTTTTTTTTGCGGTAGGCGGGCCTCTCACTGCTGTGGCCTCTCCCCCTGCGGAGCACAGGCTCCGGACGCACAGGCCCAGCGGCCATGGCTCACGGGCCCAGCCGCTCCGCGGCATGTGGGATCCTCCCAGACCGGGGCACGAACCCGTGTCCCCTGCATCGGCAGGCGGACTCTCAACCACTGCGCCACCAGGGAAGCCCAACAGCACTATTTATTGATATAATAGCCAAGGTTTGGAAGCAACCTAAATGTCCATGAACAGGTGAGTGGATAAAGATGTGGCATATATATATACAATGGAATATTACTCAGCCATAAAAAAGAATGAAATAATGCCATTTGCAGCAACATGGATGGACCTAGAGATTATCATACTAAGTGAAGTAAGTCAGACAGAGAAAGACAAATATCACATGATATCACTTGTATGTGGAATCTAAAAAAATGTTATAAATGAACTTATTTACAAAACAGAAACAGACTCAAAGACAAAGAAAACAAACTTATGATTATCAAAGGAGAAAAGTGGGGGAGGGATAAATTAGGAGCTTGGGATTAACATATACACAATACTATATGTAAAATAGATAAACATCAGGGACCTACTGTATAGCACAAAGAACTATATTCAATATCTTGTAATAACCTATAATGGAAAAGAATCTGAAACATAATATATATATATGTAATATATACATAACTGAATTACTTTGCTGTATACCTGAAACTAACACAACATTGTAAATCAACTATACTTCAATTAAAAAACATTTTTTTAAGTATATTCACATTGTTATACAGCAGTCACCACCATCCATCTCCAGAACTTTTTCATCATCCCAAACCAAAACTCTGTACTCATTAGATAATACTCCCCATTCCTCTTCCTCACAGCTTTTGGTAACCACTGTTCCACTTTCTACTTTCATCTCTGTGAATTTGACTACTCTAGGTACTTCATGTAAATGGAATAATACAGTATTTGTCTTTCTGTGTCTGATGTATTTTACTTAGCCTAATGTCTTCAAGGTTTATCCATGTTGTGGCATGTATCAGAATTTCATTCCTTTTTAAGGATGGATAATATTCCATCATATATATATATATATATATATATATATATATATATATATATATATATCACATTTCCTTTATCCGTTCATCTGCTGGTGGATATTTGGGTTATTTCTGCCTTTGGTTCTTGTGAATAATGATGCTATGAATATGGATGTACAAATATCTTTTTAAGTCCCTGCTTTTAATTCTTTTGAGAATGAGAGAAAGCATTTTAAATGTCTGTAGTAGTCACACCTGATCTTTCTATAGTGTAAACTATAGAAGTTTACAGAGCATGTCAACATATTTATTTGATCCTATGAGGTAGATAGGCAAGGAGGTAGATGGGGCTAGCACCTTCATTTGCTGAAGGTAAACTGAGACTCAAAGAGGTAATGGGGGAGCCTGGACTCAAATGCTTGCCTTATAATCACAAGCCTAGCAATCTCTGTGAGGACAACACAATGTCTGCCTTATTAACTATTGTACCCCAGGTTCTATTGCAGGGCTGGTCATCACAGGGGCTCAACGAACATTTGTTGAATGAATACCCCTCCCCCTTGCCCCAGCAATCAATAGCATGAGTGCTGCATGGATACTCAAGGGAACACATTTGTTAGTGGTCCTTGGTTGAGGACCTGAGGGGGCCTTGAAGACCACTGTAGAGTTCCTGAGGAAGACTGACTAGTCTCCTGAGTGACTGAAGGAGGCCCACTTCACAGGTGGGTGATAACTGCATCCACTCCTTTGACCCCAGCAGGCTCCACACTCCCTGTTTCTGTGGTGAGTGTCATATGTGATTACTCGGAGGAGAGAAATGCTCCTGAACCTACGGAGTTGCACCAGGAGAAAACCTGGGCTAACTGAGGGATGAGAGCTTGAACAAGCTTTCTCTTGTCCTGTAGTTACCCCAAAGTTAACTGCAGAGTCATCCTACTTTGGTCATCTGGCTAGTCATGAATCATGGCCCAGAGGAAAAATGCAGTCTTAGGAGTTTAATTAGTATTGCCATCATCTGATTTGGAAGAATATACAATGAATATTTGTTATGGCAGAGTACAGAGGAAAAGACCATTGAAAGTGGGAGAGATGCTGTGTCTTCAGAAGTATCTGGAGGCTTCTCCCTCATTCCCAGATTCATTCATCCTCAGGACTACACAGCTTCCGGCACTCACTCACTTTGATAAGTTTGTTGTTGAAAATGAACATCAGAAAAACTATTTCCCCAACAAAAGACATGTAACTCCTGCTGGACTCAACTCGGCCAAATGGCAGGCTCATAAACAGTAGATTTGCAAGAGCCTGGGAATACCCACAATCAAATATATCTTTGGGAGAATTTTTCCTATCAGCTGTGTTGAGCTTTGAGGGTAGAGCCTGTTCTTTCTTGACTCTTGAAGAAGTCCATGACCTGTGTCAAAGTCCTGGTTTCAGAGCAGTAATCACAGAACTTAAGTTAAGCTATCTAGTACAAATAGTGACTTACCCAAGGTAACACACACAGCCAATTAGGGACTCTTTAGTTTTTCTTTTTCTCTATTTCCTATTTCTATTTCTCTATTTCCTCAGAAGGGAATGGTGGCAGATTAAAACCAAGTCATATGAATTACATGTGTTTATTAAGAATGTATTGGGATGAGGAGATGTAGATGAATAAGCACTATGGCAGTGGTAACTGGACAAGGCCCTCCCAGTGGACATCCCCCTTCCCCAACCCACTCCCCGAAAGTATCCTGGAAAGTTCACAGGTATGCTGTTGAATTCACATATCTGTGTTTCTTGAATTCCAGGAAATACTGGTATAGACAATTTGTAATTCATTGTATAATTACTGGAATTCATTGGATAATTACCAACAGTCCATGCTACTCTCCTCAGTTGAGACCTGGCCTGAGTAGTCTCCAAGTCTGAACTTTTAGAGATGAACCCAAATCAATAAAGAGTAATGGAGAGTTACTGTCAGAGAGCATTTCAGTTAAAGGATTAATGCCAGTGTCCACATGTATCGATACTGGAGCACCGCATGTATATTTAAAGTATTATACCAAAGTGTAACACATGCATTCTGCATTTGCAATATCTTATGCCTGTCACTTAAAGTTATTCCCAAAGTAAGTCATTTGGCTTTCTAACAAGGACATTCTTTTATTTTACAACATGCAATATATTTGTAACTACCTGTCATTTTTCTGAATTCAGTTCACCACCCTTGCAGGATGGAGAAATACTGCCATAAATGCAAGAGGGGTGCCAAGGGCAGGCAGCCTGTCCCTCTGTGGGCTTGTGTGATGGAGGGGGGAGGGGGAGGGGAGATGGGGAGTGGGGGTGGCCTAAACAGGTTCAGACAGCCATTGCTGGTCTCCATCAGGCATCTCCACCTGGAGGGCCATGGTCAAGTGTTGGGTTAGAAATTGTGATTTCAGGGAATTCCCTGGCAATCGAGTGGTTAGGACTCTGCGCTCTCACTGCTGAGGGCCCGGGTTTGATCCCTTGTTGGAGAACAGAGATCCTGCAGGCCCAGCAGTGCAGCCAAACAAAAAGCAAAGAGAAGAAATTGTGATTTCAGAGTGGTTCTAGGATCACCTTCTGATTGTTACCAAAAGTGAGGTCCGGCTGCTTGCCACTCAGAAGCCAGTACTCAAGAGGCCAGATTGGTAGAAAGGAAAGTTTGCTTTATTTGGGAGGCCAGCAACCAGGGGAGAGGGTGGATTCACATCCAAAGGCTGACTTTCCCCTGACAACCAGTGGAACAAGAGCTTTTAAACGGGAGTTTCAGAGGTGTATAGGCAGCAGGAGGGGGCTACATTCAGAAACAGCACATTCAGTTCTGACAGGGATCTTGAAATTGGTCATGCAGTAGTCTGATCAGCATTATTTTGATTAAGTACAGTTAGTCTTTAGTTCCAGGCTTGTTTTTTTCCCATTTCTTTGAGGCCAGTTCTCAGAATTGTGGCAGCTTATGTCATGGCTACAGTCTGGTCATCATATAGTTAACTTCTTCCACCTGGTGGGGGTTTCAGTATCTATAAGACAGCTCACAGAATACGGCTCAGAATATTATCTATAGCCCTTGAGGAGGAACTAAAGGTCCTTGGCTTTGTTTAATAACTAAACTATTACTATTTGGTCTTGTTTGGCTGTTTTCCTTTGCTTCTGCATTTTCTCCCTTCTCTGATTAAATTTATTCTTTGACTAAAGTTTTTCTACAGACAAAAGGCAGGCGGAGGACATGGGGGGAAGGACCATAGTGTTCGGCTCCATTTCATGATGGGGAGAGAAAGACAACCAACGTTTAGTGAGCAAGTGCTATGTGCCAAGTATTCTCCATTCTCCATTTCATTTAATCCCACAATAACACTAGAAGTTAGCTTTACTTTTCCCATCCTATTTTTAAGAAAACTGAGATTTCAGAGGATTAAAAAACTTGGCCAAAATCACATAGTAAGTAATGGAAGAGCTGAAACTTGACATCCCGGCCACCGCTTTCTCAGCTTAATGGAAGGAAACTGTGGGTTATGGTCAGTTACTTTTGTTTTGGAGAGAGACAGCCAGGTGGCAGCTGGCATCAGAAAACTCATTTCCTAGGCAAGGGAACAGAGGGTGGAAATAAACCCATCTTGGTAATCCTGAAGGGTGTGGGCACTGAGGAAAGGGAGTGCCAGCAACACCCTGTGTTCAAGGTGGTTTTTGGTGTTTTTTTGTGGCTAGAGCAGAGAGAGGTTTGTTTTTGTTTTTGTTTTCCTTCTACATGGCAGGTGCTGAAAAGAGATTGTTCAAATAAATTTTGTTCCCTCCCCAAATATTTCTTGAGCTCCTGCTACATGTTAGGCACTGACATAGCCCCTGCCCCAATGAGCTTATATTCTAAGGGAGAGATGATGAATGAGTGACAAATAAAACGTGGTTTAACCGGTGGTGATAGGCTGAATAGAGAGAAGTTAAGCAGAAAGGGTGAACTGGAAGGCTGATGCGTATGTGTGTTTTATGTAGGGTGGCCAGGGAAGGCTTCACTGATCAGATGACACTGAGCTGGATCTGGGGGAACTGAAAGAGTGGGCCGTGTGACCATGGAGAATTCCATTTTAGCCAGAAAGAACCGTAAGTGAAAAGACAGTGAGGCAGGAGTGTCCACCACGTGGTCCTTTGTATGTCCTTTGAGAAGGACCATACACACACACACAGCAAGGGGCTGAGCAGCGTGAGAGGGAGGGAATAGACAGAGGAGGAGTGGGGGCCAGAGAGAGTAGGAATTTTTAGGCCATTGTAAGAATGTTGGATTTTATGCTGAGTGATCTGGGAAGTCATCAGAAGGCTTAGAGCAGAAAAGTGACATGATCTGCATTTACTTTAAAAGGGTCACTCTGGCTGCTGTGTCAAGCTGGTATGGGAGCAAGGGTGGAGGCGGGAAACCAGGCAAGAGGCTGCGGCAGATGGTGGTTTGGAGCCGAGAGATGGAGGTGGTGAGAAGTGGTCAGAGTCTGGATAGAGTTTGAAAACAGAGTCAATTGGATTTGCTAATGGACTGGAACGCGTGGTCAAGTAGGACTAAGGTTTTGGTCCTGAGCAAAGGACATGCATTGAGAAGCCTGCGGGAGAAGGAGGTGATGCACGTGTGTATCACGCAGGAGTGGGAGGTGGGCCAGGACCCAGGAGTTTGTTTTTGGAAATATTAGATTTGAGATGCCTGTTCAACATCCAAGTAGAGATCTCTCTGGAGTCTGGAGTGGTCCACACTGGAGGTATAAATTTGGGACTTGTTAGCAAATAGATGGTGTTTACAACCATGAGACTGGATGAGACCAACTACGGGTATAGTTTAGAGAGAGATGAGGTCCAAGGACTGGGCCCTGGGGCACTATACTTTTTAGAAGTTGAAAAAACGGGAAGAAACCACCTGGAGACTGAGGAGGAGCAGTGTCCTGGGAGCCAAGTGAAGAAGGCTGCTGAGAGCTCAAATAAGATGAGAATGGAGGGTTGACCATTGCATTCAGCAGCATAGAGGTCATCGGTGACAAGAGCGGTATGGTGGAGGGACGGGGCCAAGCCTGATTGGAGTGGGTTCAAGAGAGGATAGGGGGAGAGGCCATGCAGGGTGCCAGTGCAGACAGCTCTTTTTTGTTGTTTTGTTTTGTTTTTTTGTTTTTTTTTTGCGGTACATGGGCCTCTCACTGTTGTGGCCTCTCCCGTTGCGGAGCACAGGCTCCGGACACGCAGGCTCAGTGGCCATGGCTCACGGGCCCAGCTGCTCCGCGGCATGTGGGATCTTCCCGGACCGGGGCACGAACCCGTGTCCCCTGCATCGGCAGGCAGACTCTCAACCACTGTGCCACCAGGGAAGCCCCAGACACCTCTTTTGAGGAATCATCCTGCAGAAAGGGAGCAGAGAAATGGGACAATAGCTGAAACGTGAGAGCGATAAATGTTTGTCCGTTTCTTTAAGAAGAGAGAAATTGCTGCAGGTTTGTATGCTAATGGGAGTGGGAGGGAATAAGTTGTGGAGGAGTGACCTTGAGTAGCGGAGGGGGCCGATCTGGCACACAGGTGAGGGGCGCCCTCCGTTGGAGCAGGAAGGTCCACAGGAAGAAATGGGAGCGACCAGAGCTTGGGGGCACAGGCAGGCCAGTGGGTAGAGGGGGGAGGGGTAGGAGTAGGAGGCAAGGTCAGCGGCTGAGAGCAGGATGCCAGCAGAAGTGCTGAATGTCTGAGAAGAGAGAAAATAAGTGCACAGTTGTCACTCAGCAGCTAGGGGAGTGAATGGACCAGGGAAGTAGAGTCAGATCTCTGGGAAGCACCGAAGCCCCATTTGAAGTAAGTGGCTGTGAATATAAAGTGAGTGAAATTCATGAAATTTAAAGCGAATCAAAATTTAAAATCCAAATGTGTTTTTAAAAACATAAAGCGAATTTAATGTAGAGTCATTTAAATTCTTTAATTCCATGATACCTCTTTTCTGAAACCTACAGGATTCGCTTTAAATCTAGCATTAAGTCCAAACTCCACACTTGGCTTTCCCTGTGTCACTCTCTTTACCCACCCAAGCTTACTGTCTACTAGTTCCTAGCTCAGAGCCTGCCTTCTGCCTGGTCCGCCTCCTCCCTTTCTTCCAGATGCCTCAATTCTGTAAGTTCTGTTCATGCAGTTCCCTCTGCCTTTCCTTTACCTAAGCTGCATGTCCTCCGGGAGCTCTCAGACAGCCCCAGCTTTCCTTTCTCTGCATTTTCATTAGGCTCTGGGCTGCAGCATTCACTGATTGCTTTCTGATTATTTTACCCGGAGACCCTTGTTTCCTTCGTAGATTGAATGTGCTCAAGGTCAAGGGCAACTCTCCTGGCACTGGGCATCTATAAATATTTGATAGTATGATCAAGGTGCAAAAAGGAAGGCAAGGCGAGTTGCTGAGCCCCAGGCAGGGCCCCTGACTTCCCTCCAGTGGACCCGGTAACATTCCATTCCAGAACCCTACAGTATGTCTTCGCAAATGCCAATCAGCAACTGTTTAAACCGGCACCCACATCAGAATGGCATGTGATTCTCATCGGCTTCCCTTTCACAGCTCCTCAAGCGCCTGCCCTTGGATTTAAGTGGAGCTGGAGGCGCTGGAGGGGAGGCAGGGGGTGTTTGTGTTTCCTCAGTGACAGTCCCGAAGCTGGCAGACAGGTGACCTGTATTGAGGCCTCTCTACCCGCTGGGTGGCATCCAGTTGAGCCCTGTGCAGCTATTAGAGGGATAATGGGATTCATTTCAGCAAGGCCTGCCTGGCTGGGGACAAGCTTATTTTAATTTTCAGTGTTAATAAACTGGTGGCTATTGCTTTTTTCACACCAATGTGCCTCACACATCATTTCGCCTGCCCATTAGGCAATTACCAGCAGTGGCCCTGTTCCCAGCGCCTCTTAAACACAGGGCAATTATGCTTATTTCGTGAATCATGATGAAACTTGGAGGAGGCAAATGCACTGGCGTAGAACTCTCCTCCCGACTTCATCAGGTGTGCAATGGGCACATCCCTTTTCTGAAAAACGGGGCTGTGGTTACAACCTTCACCGTAGCAGAAATGCAGGGACCATCCCCTCATGGGTCCCCGACCTTGCTCCACCAGCATGCCACCTGGGCCAGCCCCTGCTGACCCAGGCCTCAGACCCCCAGCACTGGGCTGTGAAAGCAGCCCATCCAGCTTGGGGAATGAGCAGCTAATGCTCTTCATTCATCTTGAAATGGGAAGTTTTCAATAGGTCTTGAGTGTGTATTCATGCATCGAGAGTAATGATCCCTTTGTTTACAATGTTGTTTAATTCCTCACTTTTGTGCTCCTTGTGGGTCTGAGTGGACTTCTCATTTACCAGGTTACTCCGTGATTTTCTCAGCAGCTTAAACAACCCTTGTTTTTCCCCTTCCTGGTCCTTCAAGTGATACCTAAGTGAAGCCAGCCTGACTTCCGAATCCATTTGCAAAATCTTCCTGGGTGTGCAGAATGGTTTCCTATGAGGGAATGGTGGCAGTGTGTGGACTGGGGCGGGGAGACGAGACATAGGTCTCACCCAGAGAATAGTGCCTTCACCCTCGGCCAGCATCGCAGCTCCCCCGCCCTCCAACAGTCTTTCTCTGCCCGACCTGGTTACATCCCACTGTCATCCTGCTTGCCTCCAATGTCCCCAAGCCCCTGCTTCCCACATGACAAGTTTCAGTAATCTTCAGTGAGGGACAGGCAGTGTACAGAAGTCCCATCAGAACAAGGCTGTTAGTGGTGGCGACATCACTTTAGTGGATTGCGACTTGTTACCTTTTTAAGAAATGGAGACTAGAACAGAATAGAAAATATCAGAGTGCATTGCACCTGGTGATGGTACGTATTGTTTCACTAAGGTTTGGTTTTGCTTTGTTCATTAAATGGTTATTAAATGGCTATTCCTTAGCAGGCAGTTAGTGGGGCTGAATTCTAGGAGCTGGTTTCAGTTATATGTTTATATCTGTGTCCACTTGCAGCTATAGGTGTACTGGATCACAATATAAAATATATCTCTTACCATAGTTTGGTGTAAAAAATCTTGGCAAATCCCTGATGGAGTTCCCAGCATCTATGCATCCCCAATCTACTTCTGGCTCCAAGATGCTCTCCGGCCAACCCGAGGCTTGGATACAGGATATAGTGCTCTGGTTGCCTAGTGCTTGCCCGGCAGAATTCCATGTAGGGTTTTTACCTTTTTTTCTGCCTTACACCCTGGAGGGAGGGGGCTGGGGTCAGGCATTTTGAAGCACATGGCTCAGGGAGAAGGTGTCAATGACTTAGGTGACAGAAACTCAGGCAGCACACCAGCAAATGAGGCTGAGCTTCAACCCTTTCAATAAGAAGAGTCTCTTTTTGAATTATGGTTTTCTCAGGATATATGCCCAGTAGTGGGATTGCTGGGTCATATGGTAGTTCCATTTGTGGTTTTTTAAGGAACCTCCATACCGTTCTCCATAGTGGCTGTACCAATTCACATTCCCACCAGCAGTGCAAGAATGTTCCCTTTTCTCCACACCCTCTCCAGCATTTATTTTTCCTAGATTTTTTGATGACGGCCATTTTGACTGGTGTGAGATGATATCTCATTGTAGTTTTGATTTGCATTTCTCTAATGATTAATGATGGTGAGCACAGACCTACTAGAGAATGGACTTGAAGATATGGGGAGGGGGAAGGGTAAGCTGTGACACAGCGAGAGAGTGGCATGGACATATATACACTACCAAACGTAGAATAGATAGCTAGTGGGAAGCAGCCGCATAGCACAGGGAGATGAGCTCGGTGCTTTGTGACCACCTGGAGGGGTGGGATGGGGAGGGTGGGAGGGAGGGAGACGCAAGAGGGAAGAGATTTGGGAACATATGTATATGTATAACTGATTCACTTTGTTATAAAGCAGAAGCTAACACACCATTGTAAAGCAATTATACTCCAATAAAGATGTAAAAAAAAAAAAAGAGTCTCTGTTTGGGTGAAACATTTTCGCAGAAGACTCACAAGAGCCCAGAGCCAGTGAGGTCCCTGTGGGATAAGCTGGCCAGAATCTCTAAGAGCAATACTTTATGAAGACTGTTTATAGGCCTTGGATAGTTTCAGATTGTCTCTATGGGATTGGCTACAACCACAAGTGGAAAAGCCATTAATTTAAAGAAACTTTTATTTTTCTGATTGCAAAAATTCTGAATTGGTAGGCGATTATGTATGTGTAGGAGGGTGGTGGTCAGGGGACTTGGCGGGAGGGCTTCTCCACACTGCTAGGCTGCATTTTTAGCAATGTGCCCCACCTTTTCTTCGGAATCTCTGCCATTCCAAGTGCTGGGCTTGCCATCGGGACTGAGTCTGTGATGATAGCTGGAGTTTGTCCCTGGGAGAGCACTGGGGCACGATGGAGTGTGAAGGGATTGTGAGGGCCAGCCGTGCATGCAAAGAGGGCCTCAGCCTAGACTTTTGACGTCTCTTCAAACGAGGCTGTGGGTAGAGGTACAGATGGTTTTCACACAACTTTGTTTCCTATTATAGGACAAAGCTACTGGTAGAGCTTTATAAATTAATATCTTACAAATCATGTCGTTATATTATGGACAGCACTATGACATTGCATTGTAGTTTTTGATGTCGCCAACTTGAGCTATTCAAATATCTACAATTTTTTGTGACTTTAGTTTTGTAATAGATTGAAGCCCATGAGGCGTTAGTTTGGTCAATTTGAGAAGACTGATCCAGGGCATGCCTGAATGTTGATCCCTGGCGATGCTAAGTGGCGGCTATTCTAGAAAAGTCATTTCATGCCTCGCTTTTCATCAGCTAAGGAAAGGTAAAAGCAGAATCTAATCCTGTTTATGGAGCACTTTGGATACTTCCAGGGCAATACTGTTAACAGATGTTGGGCAATGTGTCCCCAAATGGCATCTTCACATAATATATGACAATGACCCAGGAAGCATGAAGCAGGGAGGGGGGGTCTCAGGTCAAATACTGCCCAGCACTGCCACTCTGGAAAGCTCAGGAATTCTCCTTCCTTTTAGTTCACTTTTTTTTTTTTTTTTTTTTTTTAATTTTAAAAAGGGGCTTTGGGCTTCCCTGGTGGCACAGTGGTTGAGAGTCCGCCTGCCGATGCAGGGGACACGGGTTCGTGCCCCAGTCTGGGAGGATCCCACATGCCGCGGAGCGCCTGGGCCCGTGAGCCACGGCTGCTGAGCCTTCGCGTCCGGAGCCTGTGCACCGCAATAGGAGAGGCTGCGACAGTGGGAGGCCCGCGTACCGCAAAAAAAGGGGGGGGGCTTCTCTTCCCTTCCCTCCCAAGTAGCAAGAGTCATATATTCAGAAAACTTGGAAAACCCAAAATACAAAGAGCCAAAGAAAAATAATCACCTATAGTCCTTCCTGTTTCTCTCAGTCCCGCTACCCCGCCAAGCAAGTGGCCATTATGGAAGCACGGTATATGTCCTTCCAGATGGTCTTCTTTACCATTATAGAGACATGTAGATTGCAAGGGGAAACATTCCTTTTTTTCTCCTTGTGTTTTCACCCGGGACAATTAGATTAGAACTCCATCCCTCAAGAAGTATTCGGCAGAGTACTTCCGGCTTTCCCTCTGCTGCTTCACTTACTCCCCTACACTCATGGGAAGAGGAATTATTGGGGTGGGAAATTATTTAAGCATTCCCCTTCCACTCTGATATTCAAGGATTTCATATTACCTTATCCTCAATACCTCTGGTGGCTTTCAGCTGGGCAGCCCCACTACCCTTGTTTGGGGGAGAATTTAGAAATATGTGGGGAAGGTTCTTTGTTGTCACACTGCTTGGGGGATAGTTTGGTATCTAATGGGTGGGACTAGGGATGCTAACCACCTGCAACGTATCAGACAGCCCTGCCCAACTTGCCTGTGGCCTGGGATTGAGAGGCACTTCCCAGGGATAGGCTTACAGGGCTGGCCCTTCCCTCGCAGGAAGGACCTTAGTGGGTCAGGATAGTTCACAGAGGAAAAGAGTAGGAAGCCCACTTTGCCTTAGCTCTAAGATACATTTTCCCAATGAGAACTCTTAGTAACAAAGCTGGTGTTTTGCTCTTCATCTGTCTGACTCTTTAGTCCATTTCTCAGTTGGTTTCTAATTCTGAGGGAATGAGAGAAGTGTGATTAATTATCAAACTCCAACATAGACTTTTAATATAGCACCATTACACTACACATGTTGTTTTGTGCTGTGCTTTTTTTACGTAGAAATAGATCACATTTTTTCATGACAATAAATATTTTGTCTGCAGTATGACTTTTTAATGGCTGTATCACATCCCAACACTTAGATGTGCCACACTTTACCTAATAAATTATCTTCTTTTAGACATTTAGGCTGTTTCCATATATGTATATGAATAGTGCTGCAGTGAATGCCCTGATACTCTACATCTTAGCACACATTTCTGATTCTTTGTGATAAATTCTTAGAGTTGGAATTAAGGTATATGCATAACATTTAGACTTTTTGTTTTTAAAAACTGCTTTATTGAGGTGTAGTTGGCACACAATAAACTGCACATACTTAAAGTATACATTTTGAAAGTTTTGACATATATATGCACCCATGGAACCATCATCACAATCATGATAGTAAACATAACCATCACCTCAAAAGTTTCCTGTGACCCTTTGTAATCCCTTCCTCATGCCCTCACCACCCTTTCCCCAGCCAACCACTGATCTGCTCTTTACCACTATAGTTTGGATTTCCTGGAGTTTTATATAAATGGCATTATACACTTTATTTTGAGATTCATCTGTGTCATTGAGTATATCAGCAATTCATTCCTTTTTATTGCTGAGTAGTATCCCATCCTATGGATAGAGCACAGTTTATTTATCCATTTACCTGTTGATGGATATTTGGGTTGTTTCCAGTTTGGGGCTATAGACATACCTTGGAGATATTGCAGGTTTGGTTCCAGATCACTGCAATAAAGTGAATATCAGGATAAAGTGAGTCATACGATTTTTTTCGTTTCCCAGTGCATATAAAAGTTATGTTTACACTTTGCTGGAGTCTAAAAAGTGTGCAATAGTATTATGTCTAAAAAAACAATGTACATACCTTATTTAAAAAATACTTTATTGCTAAAAAAAATGCTATCATCTGAGCCTTCAGCGAGTCGTAAGTCTTTTTGTAATAGTAACATCAAAGATTACTGATCACAGATCACCATAGCAAATATAATAATAAAGAAAAAGTTTGAAATATTGTGAGAATTACCAAAATGTGAGACATGGAGACATGAAGTCAGCAAATGCTGTTGGGAAAGCGACGCTAATAGATTTGTTTGACACAGGATTGCCACAAGCCTTAAATTTGTAAAAGACGCAATATCTGCAAAGTGCAATAACGCAAAGCACAATAAAATGAGCTTTGCCTATATTACAAATAAAGATGCGATGAGCATTTGTGCCCAAGACTATGTAGACCTCAGGTTTCATTTCTCTTGGGTAAATACCTAGAAGTGCATTGGCTGGGCCATATGGTGGGTGAACGTTTAACTTTTTTAGAGACTGCCAAACTGTTTGATAAAGTGGTGGTACCCTATTAAGACTTTCAATATTTAGTTTAAAATAATGCAAGTGAATTTGAATTAGTTTTAATTGCCCTGAGAATAGGAGCATAAGATCATGGGACAGTGGAGCTAGAAGGAACTTGGTATTATGATCCATTTTTTTGCTTTACTGAAGAGGAAACATTGGTCCAGAAAGGTTAAGTGACTTTTACAAGGGCTTTCAGCTCACAGGGTAGTCTCTTCACTCTTTTATAAGACCCTGCAACTTGGGAGAAATTCTACTAGTTATGTTGCAAGTTCTCAGCACGGTCTTGTGTTAGGACTGCCAAGGGCACAAATATTCAAAATAGGCCTCGATTTGCATGTGATATGTAACTTTGGGCATGAAACATCTTTTGAAATTGGGGGAATTTTTCAGGGGATGGAGTAAAGAACATCGAAAGGGTAATGAGAGTATAATCTACAGGAAATCATCTCTGACCACTCACAGTATCAACAGCAGGTAAACTAAAAACGTGCGCTCATCAGTAATACTTGGTGCATGGAGGAGATCCACCTGTTTTCTAAACTAACTGATGCGCCCAAAGATTAAGGCTACAGAGCGGTCCGTTAAAAATGAAGAAAGCAGCATGCCAATTACCCAGCCCCTTTAGCTTACCTTTCCAGCGCCCATCTCTTATTATCATATTCATAAGCATTGTCCCTAATCAGTCTACCAGAGTAAAGTTAACAAGTATATGTGTGCGCTCTCTTGAAATTGTTTTGCTTAGCCTAAGAAGCTGTCAGGGTGTTGAGAAGGCTGCCGCTTTAACCAGATTTCATCTCTGTGTGTCACTGCTCATGTCAAAGTAAAAATGCAGTCAGACATTAAGAGTTGTCCTGCTTTCATCAAGAGTGCCAGCCTGCCTGAGCGTCGTTCCACTTGGTTAAGCTTGTTATTTAAATTGTTAAAATTGAGACATCTGCAGTAAATTTCAGAGAAGATATAACAATTATTAGATACAAGCCGGGCTATTGTACTTAAGAATATACCATGCCCTCCATCCACCAGCAGAATTAGCCACAAATAATTTACAACGGTTGCTTTAAGAAGTGTGCCCTATAGTACTTGGATGGCATTAAATCACAGCCCATCCCCACCTAGATCATATTTCCAACTTTAAGATAGATTTGATACCAGTCAACAGAGTGGTGGAGCACTCCAGGGGACCACCTTTTAATGCCTGTAACTCTGGAAGAGCTGAGTGAGGATTCCCGAAGCTGCCTTCTGGCTATGAGTTTTGTGTTTAGGTGACTTTACATACCAGGCAGGGGAGCCACAATCCAGAACAATGGCCCTTTGAGCGTGAGGAGAAGGAAAAGCTGGGAGGCTCTCTGAGTGACCTTGTGCTATTCAGTCATCCCACTGAAATCCTAGAGGAGCACTTGACCTTGTGGTAACTGTGCCCTGTGCCACAATCTGATTGTACTGAGACAAAGGCTAAAAGGAAGAGATAAGTGTGAATGAAGCTTGGAATCTTCAGACGGATCATCAGAGTTCCTCTGATCCATCTTACCCAACCTCTCTTTCAGTGAAGGAACCCCAATAAGTACATGCTTATTTAATAGTTGATTCATTAGACTTTGGGTCAGCACAAATCCCAAGGTTGGCTGTTGTTGTTGTTTAACGCAAATGACTCTCAAGCCAGATCTCCCCTAATCCACACTTGTGAAAAAGATTGCTTGGACCCAACCGTTGGACTTGACATTTAATTATGCTAAATTTCATCATCTTGATTTTGGTCCTTTATTTCTATTAATGAAATATTTAAAAATTCTGATTCTGACATTTAATGCATCAGATTTGTGTAATTTTTAAATTTCTACATTTTTGTCCAAATCGTAGAGAAAAAAGAGAAGTTTTAGAGCCGAAAGAAGGCTTGGACATCATCAATCCAATGCTCTCACTTTAAAAACCAATAAACCAAGAACTAAAGGAGTTAAATAACTGTCTCAAAGTCAGACATCTGGAGAGTGGCCTTAAACCATGGGTACTCTTTGAGTATATATTGTCTTGTTATTTGAAAATTTACCCCACTGTAAATGAGTACACATTTCCTCACTTTATCCATGAGGCCACTCTAGGAAGCTTTGTAAACATACCATTCTAGAATCAGAACCTGGTCTATGTATTTCTCTCCACATAATTCCACTATCCTTAGGCATCACCTCAGATCCTTTTGCCTGAACTATCTCCCAGCCCTTGGCCACTTGTTTTGCCTGGGTTGCCACAGTGACTGTCTTTTCTGGACGTAACCAGCAGTGCCTGCTTCATGCCTGTCCATGAGCTGCCCTGTGGACACTGACGTGTGATACTACTTGCAACCCCAATCTGCATCTTTGCAGCTTGGAAATACAGGGGTGTGTTCGTCAGGGTATTCAAGAGTAACAACCAGTGGGATATGGGTGTGAGTGTGTGTGTGTGTGTGTATGTGTGTGTGTGAGATAAACGAATTGGCTCATCTGATTATGGAGGCTGGCGAGTCCAAAATCTCTGTGTGGGCTCATCCAAGACAGGCTCAAGACCCAGAAGAGCTGATGGTGCAGTTCCAGTGTGAAGGCCAGCAGGCTATTTCTGATTTAAATGTTAGTCGCATCCAAAAACACTCTCCAAGTTGGGAATTCCCTGGCGGTCCAGTGGTTAGGACTCAGGGCTCTCACTGCTGAGGGCCCAGGTTCAACCCCTGGTCTGGGAACTAAGATCCCACAAGCCGCGTGACCAAAAAAAAAAAAAAAAGAAAAAAGAAACAAAAACACTCTCCAAGTTGATACATAAAATTACTCTTCACATGGGGTTAATACCCTGGGAAACAGAACTTTGACCACTGAGGTGCAGGAGTCAATGGATAAATTATTCTTCCTGACCCAGCCCCAGCAGACTGCCTGGGATGCAGTCATTCACATGGCCTCTCTGAAGACTATCTGTTCCATTGAGCGGTTAGTTGTGCATGTACTTCAGTGGAGCCCAGCTTGATATCTCATCTCCTTCCCTGACTTACTCCCCTTTCCCTCACTTTTGCTTTCCTGGGATTGCACCTCCTAGCAAAGTCTCAGCACACAAGCTTTTGCCTCAGACTCCATTTTTCTAGGACCCTGGGCTACTATACCTTCTTATCAACTAGCAAACCCCTCTCTAAACTGATTAAAGCCACAAGTCTGTTGTACAAAACATGCCCTCTGGGCCTCCCTGGTGGCGCAGTGGTTGAGAGTCCGCCTGCCGATGCAGGGGATACGGGTTCGTGCCCCGGTCTGGGAGGATCCCATATGCCGCGGAGCGGCTGGGCCCGTGAGCTATGGCCGCTGGGCCTGCGCGTCCGGAGCCTGTGCTCCGCAACGGGAGAGGCCACAACAGTGAGAGGCCCGCATACCGCAAAAAGAAAAAAAAAAAACAAACAAAAAAAAACATGCCCTCTCCCTAACTTTGTATCTTGGGCAAATTTCAAGAACCTCTTACTGCAAAGCTTCAGTTGATTCTTTTTGACCAAAGACCTGTTGTAGATTATATACAAGCTTCGATGTCAGGAACTATTATTACTTACCACTTGTGCATAGAATCTGAACTGTAACTTCATCAGCTTGACTCACATAGCCTAAATCAATCCTCTCTGTCTAGACAAAGCAATTTAACTTCTTGGTAATTTACCAATTACAGAGGATTTATTTATTGGAGAATTCATAAGTTCAGGACATGGTGAAGGGTATGAAGAATAAAAGATATGACTTCTGCTCTCAAATTATTTACAGTCTACCAAGCATTTTTGCTTTTTGTTCCCTCCAAATTGAAAGTATACTTAACAGGTCAGACATGTGAAATACTTCTATAAATGTCTTTTGACCAAGATGTTTCAAAATTCAAATGATTCTGTTGGAGCTATTGAAAATCTTGGTGGTGATGAGCCAGCAGGTACAAAACAGGCTCAGAGACTGGAGAGGAAAAGATGCAGTAGCTGGTGCCAGTGAGAGATCACAGGCGGGTTGAAGTTAGCCTTTTCCTCTCTTGCTTACTGACATTTTGAACGGACTTGGAGGGAGTAGATCTGCAGATGATACAAAACCGGCAAGCAGTCCATAGACAATGTCGGCTCAGAAATATACAGAATAACTATTTTCTAGTGGTAGATTTATTATCCAAATTAAAACATGTTTAAGCCAGTGTTATGATTCAGTTGCATTCTCCAAAGCGCATGTAGACTTATAAGATGGAGGAGAAATCTGATGGCTAAAATTAGGCTATGGAGCTTTCCGGTATCTGCCTTGTATCTGGCTACCGGAGAGGAACAGATAATACAAATTAATAACATAATTGATAGTGGTGAAAAGTCTTTGTCTTCTTATTACCCCATTTCAGCTTTAGATACATATCTTAGCCATTTTGTACTTTTTACCCTATTCCTACATCTGTCCAAAAAAAAAAAATTAAAAGATGCAGATAGACTCTCTTGAAATAAAGGACTAGACAGAAAACCTTTATGAACAATGTATTTCCTGTATTATAGAGTGCTACTGTGAAAAATTACCCTAAGATCTAATATCTTCAAAAACATCCCCTTGTTCTATTATGCCTTTCGATAATTGGTCTTGACCTTTATTCAGGCAGAAACTCCCACTGACTTTCAATTGATTGAGCTGATTTGAGTTGAATCAGATCAGCTACAAATGGCCCCCTCTCTACTCTGCATTCTGATTGTGTGAAGCAGTGTGTCATAATGTGGCAATGATATGTATTGGCAATCTTATACCACTGATTAATTGCTGGGAAAGTAATTTCTTTATAATTGTACTAGAACGCTTTTGGTGCCTGACATCATAGGGACTCGGGCACACTGGCTCAGAAGGCCCCTGAGAAGCTGGCTCAATATTCCCATCCTATCTGAAAATGATCCCAAGTCTTTGAAAATAATAGTAGCAGTTAACATTTCTTGAGTGCTGACTTGTGCCAGGCACCGTGTAAAACATTTGCGTGCACTGCCTCCTCTCCTGTCATCTTCCCCAGAGCCCCATGAAGTGGGTGCTCTAAGCAGGTGTTTCGGTCCCATGTGGAGGTGCTGGAGACCAGTTCCAGCGCAGCGCCCTAGCACTTTGTGTTTCCTCTCTCCTCCATGAGGGGAGCAGCTTTGTCTGAATTAGTTATCACTCTAGCTCTAGCATCCAGGACAGTGACCAGCAGCACTTCACAGATGCTCAGCTACTATTGGCTGAATGGTCACAAAGCCAGGTTAGCTGAGTACGCCTGTGGATTTGATACCCAGTGGATGTGAAGGCTGGGCAGGGTCTCCCCTCAAAAGAGGGCAAAGGTGCTAAGGAGGGCGTGCGTGGGGCTTGGTCGGGGATAGAGACATGCCTCCAGCATTGCTTACTTTTTCTGTGTTTGCCTCCTGCCTTGTTCTCTTATTTTTCCTCCACGCTTAGTCCCAACTCACCCCACACCTTGCAAGCATTTTCTTGCCTTAGAGCAGAAATACTTGCCCCTGGGCCGTGGGAGATGTTGAAACTGACTTTGGGTGTCTCATGACTGATGGGTCCCGGTATTGCTTTGCAGGATAACCGCAAATACTGGACAGTCCAGGAAATCCAAGGAGACAGCTAACCAAAGGGACGTCAGCACCTTGAAGGCTGGACCGAGGCGGGGGTGTGCTTGACAGGTATGTCCACTGACCGCACAACTTGAAAGCTGACGCGGCTCATTACCAGGCAGTTTTCTTGGTGAGAAGTGACTAGACCCTAATGCTTCAGTGTGAGCACACTGGCTTGGGACAGTTGGTTGGTCCTAACTAAGTATGAAACCAGATACGAGACAAAATGCCTTTCTACCCCAAGATGTGGGAGGGAAATTGAAAAGACCACTTGCACCTGCAGGGTCTGCTTGCTCTGCATTCCTGCAGGTGCACAGCAGGGCTCCAGCGTCTAAGCCCCACCCCGCCCCGACCCCGTAAGCACATTACACTCGTCCTCCAGGTTCAAAATGCATCCTCACAGCCTTTCAAATCACCTGACATCCTTTCAAGTTAGCTGCTACAAAGGCAAATGCAAACAGAGCGTGTTTGGGGGCATTCTGTCAGTCAGCCCTCAATCTGTATGTTCTTCAGACACTCCCTCTCCTGCCTGATTTATTTCATATTAAAAAGGCTGTCAGTCTGTATCACAGGAACAGGCTGAGAAAAAGTGAGTGATGTTTGCCGAGTGGGATTTTTGTTGTTGTTTGTTATTGTTAAAATTAATGGTCTCCTTCTCTCCGGCCACACTCCTGACTCACTCCACGACTCCCTTAGGACTGACTTGCCTTTCTCTGCAGGTATCTGCACATCAGAGGTATGAATTGCACGTACTAGATGCATTTACATTAGAAACATATTTTGTGAGGCTGTGGCAGACGCTTTTTTATTATCCATCAAATATATCTCTTTTTACCATCTGATGGCTTGGCAACAGGACCATTCTTCTTTCAAACAAAATAAATGTGCCTGCAATGTGGCAGAATATTCAGCATTGAAGAGGCTTTGCCCTGGTTAATGCACATTGCATTCTGTGGACATCTAAGGACACTAAGTATGCAATAGGCAGTTCTGGGTGGGAGTGCTTTATGGGACCAGCTGCATTATTGTTGTATGTTATGATATTGATTATTGCCTTCTCCTGTCACTTAGGCCAGCTTTTCTTACTTTTATCTGCTATTTTGGCCTGTAAATAGAATTGCTCCATCATTCTGTACTATTAATTTCTCACCAATCCTGAAGGTGCCTGATTCTTAGAGAACCAATCAGAGCCATCTTCACCTGCCATGTGAAAAACTCCCAAATTACAAAGAAACCGGAAGTCAGATTGTCTCCAGGCACAGGGTCTATTTTGAACATGTGTGAAAATGACTGGGGAGCTTGTTGAAAAGCAAACTCCTGGGTCCCAACCCCAGAAATGCAGAAGGTGTGGGGCGGGGCCCAGGAACCTGCATTTTAAGTAATTGCTCAGGTGATGCATGGAAAAAGCTGGGGGTGGGTGTGGGGTCAGGTGGGAGTGATCAGGGGTTGGCAGGGAGCTGGCAGGAGGCCCTGGACTCTGTCCCAGACATCTGCTTGTGATGTAGCTGACCCAGGCTCCACCTCCTCCCTGCAGCCCTCCCCCAGGCTCCACCTCCTCCCTGCAGCCCTCCCCCAGGCTCCACCTCCTCCCTGCAGCCCTCCCCCAGGCTCCACCTCCTCCCTGCAGCCCTCCCCCAGGCTCCATCTCTTCCAGCTCTGCTCTCAAGTATTTCAGGGAAGAACATAACCACTTAGGAGAAAGGCCCAAATCTGAAATGATATTAAGGCTGCTCTCTCTTTTCCAAAAGAATTAGGCATATAATACAATTTTGTGATGAAGAGGTGGGAAGGAGAGGAGAGGAAGAAGAAAAATACTCTAGAATAAAAATATATGCCAAACTACTGCTCAGGAACAAAGCCTTTCAGGGGCCCTAGGAAAATGCTGCCTTCAAGGTAGCAGCAGACCCCCCTTCCTGGAGCATATGTCACTGGGAGACACCTGGGACGTCCAGGGAGGGTCAGATGTGAGGAGATGCTGCTCGGCAAGGGATGCGGCACCACAAATCTGCTTTTGCTCTCAGCTAACACTTGCTGAAAGGCGGCCTCTGAAGAGGATGGGGCAGATCTGTGAGGACCCCCTGGGACTTAGGAAGGAAACTCGTGGAACGCCTGCAGGAAAAGAATTATATTAAAAACAAAAATAACAGATACTCAAATTCATCAACTCCTAATTATTTTACTATTATCTGTGCTATTGAGGTTATTTACGTCTGTTGGATCTGTATGGCAGAAATGCTATGCAGTGGTGAGCTACTCTGTGTCTTATCCCAGTTCTGCATTCAGTAACATCATCTTGGCAGCTGGAAACTGACTATGGCAGGTGTATTTACACCATGGAAATCAGCAAATACTGCAGATCAGCACTTGGTTTATTGTTTCATGGACTATCTAGACTTAAGAAAGGGTTGGAGAAAAACTTAATAATGCAGATTACACTTATAAGCGTGCTGTGTCTATAGCTGTTACATTGTGACTACCACAAAACTTTGAGGAACTATTCTTCCAGTATTCGAAAACCATTATCTGATTGAGCAAAGAAGTCACTCATGTCATTAACGAACGAATACAGTGCTGACATATGTCTTCGTTTTCCACTTCTGTCCTACTCATTAATGTAAGTGAAAATATCAACCACTATTTGTGTCAGAACTACACTTCATTCATCACTTGCAACCCAGGATGGTGACGGACACAAGAGTTCATGAAAAATTGGCAAAGCCTCTGAGTATGTGCAATTACAATAGTTTTACTCATTTCATTTTTATTTGTAAGTTATGTGCTATGCATCCTTCAAATCAGTAAAATTTCCAATAAACCCATGCACACGTATATATACGCAGCCTCCCCTCACACCTCTTCCCCCTATGCTGAGAGCTGGTTGTTAAAATTTACTAGCAACTCACTGCCTTAATCACATGAACGAATATAAACTAGTGAATTCTTCCTTGGGAACCCCAAGTAAGGAGCAAATTTATTCAGAGGCAGTCTTATCTCATCTACTAGATAATGTGTTTCTTGAGTAAAGAGCCCATCTCTGATTCAGTCCTTTGTCTGCTGTTTCGCCTAATGCAGAACCTGTATTCAGCAAGTGCTCATAAATACTATCCCTTGGTAGCCACAGGGGATTTGTTCCAAGAGCCCCCCTCAGACACCAGAATCTGAAGATGCTCAAGTCCCTCATATAAAATGATGTAGAGCAGTGAGTACAGTTGGTCCTCTGCGTCCGTGGGTACGGAAGACCACCTGCATCTCCACACAGGCATGCCAGCTAATGGTGAGTTGCATAAAATACCCACAGCAGGAGTGACACACAGGAGGACCAGAAAATGGGACAAAGAAATGTAGACTCCGTGGTCCATGATAATTTGGGACTAGCAGTTAGGATAAACCTGCTCTTTTAAATATTTGGAAGAAGCTCTCTGATAATTTACACTTGGGATGATGGTAGCTGAGCTTGGCTCTCCATCCCTCAACCATCTTCTCTGCTTCCGGCACAATCCTTGAAAGCCACCTTGTTTTGGGTGTTTTTGGTCCCGCTCTGCTGGGCCACAGGGAAGACTGCAGCTGGAATGAGGAAGGAGGGGCGGAGAGGAGCAAGAAGGGGAGGGTGAGGTTATGTTAGTTATGCCAGTGCACTCGACGTTCTTGCTAGGTGCCCGGGATTGCACTGCATGTTCGGTATTTTATTTTATTTATTTATTTATTTTTGCGGTACGCGGGCCTCTCACTGTTGTGGCCTCTCCCGTTGCGGAGCACAGGCTCCGGACGCGCAGGCTCAGCGGCCATGGCTCATGGGCTCAGCCGCTCCACGGCATGTGGGATCCTCCCGGACTGGGGCACGAACCCGTGTCCCCTGCATCGGCAGGCGGATTCTCAACCACGGCACCACCAGGGAAGCCCCCATGTTCGATATTTTAAAATAGTATTGTACATAAACCTCACGACTAGCCTTGTGAAGCCATATTGTCACGCCATTTTACTTTAAAGAGAACTGAGGCTTAGCGAGGTGGAATAACCTAACCAGTGGGTAGCAGAACTGCGATGCCCACCCCGCAGGCTTGGTTCCGGAGGCTGTGCCAGCCAGGCTGCCTCCTAACGGAATGAAGTCTGACAATAACACAGGGCTTTCTTTTCTCATGCCTCCTGGTATCCTGGCCATGGGTAATGTTGGGGTTATATTTCGGTGTTTATGAATCTGCCCCAAGAGGACACATGGGCTTTTTTTGTTTTGGTGGTGTCATGAGTCACTGGCACACTGGGAACTTCTCTGGAGCGAGAGATGTTGCTACAGGGCTCTGCTGCTCTGGAGATGACTTAACGGCTCCTGGACTGGGAATTTTCTTGGATTCTTTTTTTTTTTTTTTTTTTTGCGGTACGCGGGCCTCACTGTTGTGGCCTCTCCTGTTGCGGAGTGCAGGCTCAGCGGCCGTGGCTCACGGGCCCAGCCGCTCCGCGGCACGTGGGATCTTCCCAGACCGGGGCACGAACCCATGTCCCCTGCATCAGCAGGCGGACTCTCAACCACTGCGCCACCAGGGAAGCCCCTTGGATTCTTTCATGGAGGTCAAGGCCTGGGCCCTGGAGGAGGAGGGAGTCATGAGGAAGTCCGTTGCATGCCAAGCTTGTCCTTAAAGCATACTCCTCAAGTGGCTTGTTCCACTGTTTAACAATCTTGACTTCCAAGAATTTCTAATTTACATCTGCCCTGAATTTCTCACCAAATTTTAGTACATTTCCCATGTCGAGGGTGCCCTGTTATCAGAGAATTCACAAAGCAGTAGTCCTTGGGGATTTTGTGGATCCTGGGTTCTGAGAAGTTCTCACGTGTGTAAGCATAGAAATGTCGTGTTCTCAGAGGACTCTGCAAGACTCCTGGCACCAAAGTTTTCACTCAAGCCAGGCCAGAAAGGACTGGCATGTGAGTGGCTCGCCATGTGAATGGGTGGTCGCTTCTCACCACACCGGTCTAATTGCAGTGTATTTCCTAATTCTGCACCAATTCCTGTGATATTTGCTGCAATGGCATGCCTTACAACCAACTCATTTGGCATTAATGTGAATGTAATGTGCTGTTCTGTAGGAGTTCCGCTGTAATTGAGCATTCATTAATGTCCATTTATTGTAAAGTGTTACAGAAAACACTTTATTGCCCACAAATTGCCAAACTGATTTCCCCCTGTGTGTGTATATATGTTATGTGTGCCATTTAATGAGGTCCTTGTGAACTCGGGAACCATAGTAAATATAAACTTCATATAAAGTCCCAGATCATAAATCAAGCAACTATTGCAAATGACCTTACTGTCTAAAGGTCAAATGTGCTGGGTCCCATCAAAGGACTTTGATGTTTTGTAGGGTCTAAAGACATCCCAACACTGTATCGCAATGGCCTCATTTCAAGGGTCCCCTCAGCATGTGCATTTGCTGCGCTCTACTGGGAGCTCCCAGATTCCCTCGGTTGGCCATTTGTTACTTTTCTATCCCGACAGCTCCTCACAGGGGCAGCCACAGTCACCTCTACAGTTCAAGGGAATTTTCTTCTGTGACATTTCTGAATACTAGGTGAACCAGGGCTACTTGAACCCATCCCACTTAGAAGCTAAACTCCTGTCGCAATAGTTTCAGCTAGATTTAAGATCAAAGGCAGAGGTAAAAGTCAGTGTAGCAATGCAAAGCATTAATCTCCTATGTCAGTTGTGTTCACTGTTGCTTTTTAAAAAACATTTCAATAGCTTGACATATTATTCATTTATATGCAATCAGAAGAATTTACTTTGCTTCATGCCACACATTGACCAAATGCATCATTGCAAGAATCTCTCGCTCGCTGCTCGCTCTCTCTCTCTCTCTTTTTTTTTTTTGCGGTACGCGGGCCTCTCACTGCTGTGGCCTCTCCCGCTGCGGAGGACAGGCTCCGGACGCGCAGGCTCAGCGGCCATGGCTCACGGGCCCAGCCGCTCCGCGGCATGTGGGATCCTCCCGGACTGGGGCACGAACCCATGTCCCCTGCCTTGGCAGGCGGACTCTCAACCACTGCGCCCCCAGGGAAGCCCTCTTTTTTCTTTTTTTAACAAAGGTCATCTCTGTACTAAAAATAATCCCAACAAAATAAATGCTACATACCACACCCCTCACTCTGTTTTCTCCTTTTGATACCATCTTCTCTGTGATGTAACTGAGTGATTTTGCAGCAGAAAGCTCCAAAAATTAAACCTGAACTTTCCAAATAGCTTCCTAATAACCGTTGCCCAAATCAATGGGGCTCCATGAATATTTTGACACAGTTTAAATGGGTTTGTATCCTCACCACTGAGATCTGGTGATTTAGCCTGTCAGGCTGCAAATGTGGAAATATCACCTCTCACTGAGCAAAGTCCAATATCTCATTAGAAATGAAAATAGAAGAGAAGGGAAGCACAAATGCTGTCAGTGGCGGTGAGGAAAGAAATTAAACCTCCGGAGGCCTGTATATCTTATACAAAAGATTATGCACTGCCAGGCTATATAAATCATGCCAGGGCTCTGGGGCTGCAATGGACTAGAAAATAAAAAACCATAAAAGTGTCATATTGAAATACAGTCACTGAGAATTCTTTTATGATGAGTCTAAATTCGCCTGACATTCTCGCAAATTCAGGGGCCTGCTTGGGTTGTTTATACCCGGCCTTTCTCTGTCAGTCACGAAGTCCCAGTTTCCACAGCAAATTATTCTAAACAGGGCTTATTATCAAGGCATAAAAAAGTTAAAACACAGATGGCTGGAGAGTTCCTGTTTAATTTAAATGCCCTGTGGCCCACATCAATGTGAGTCTGTCTTGTCCTAGATTTACTATCAATAAATTGGCTGCACTTATTAGATGGCAGAGCCCTAAGATGCTGGTGGGGAGTATTTCAAATAGAATTAACATGAAGAGATGCAGAGCCGTATCCTATCATCTGTGAAATATGGAGAAGGACAAGCCGTACATAAACAGGTATGACCACTCGTACCCGGGTCTACATGGGCCAGCGTGCCTGCACCAGGAAGGAGAGGAATTATACCTGTTACAGGAATTAATTACAGACACAGGCTTAATTACCAGTGGCATTTTCTGCCTGGAATTAAAAAAAAAATTTTTTTAATAAATGATCAGCATAATACAAGCAAATGGTGATCCAGATTTTCAGAGCAAATAAAGGAGATTTGGGCCCAGAGAAACAAGCAGGGTATATAAGAGCATTTTATGTGGAATGACACACTGCCAGTTTGTGAAAAGACGGGCCGGCTCTCTCCTCGGCTGATTTATCTTTCAGCCTTGCTTGTACAGCAGCCAGTCAGCTGGCAGATTTTGCTGGGTTTTTATTGTGCTCAGGACATTGCAGTGAGTGACTGGGAAGGTTGAAAAGACGCAGAGAAACCTCTGTCCTGGAGGCGAACTGTTGGGGCCCAGGGGATCTGAGCTGGGCACGGAGATGAATAGGATGCTGGATGCATCAAAAGTTGCCATTTAGGGCTTCCCTGGTGGCGCAGTGGTTGAGAGTCCGCCTGCCGATGCAGGGGACATGGGTTCGTGCCCCAGTCCGGGAAGATCCCACATGCCGCGGAGCGGCTGGGCCCGTGAGCCATGGCCGCTGAGCCTGCGCGTCCGGACCCTGTCCTCCGCAGCGGGAGAGGCCACAGCAGTGAGAGGCCCGTGTACCGAAAAAAAAAAAAAAAGTTGCCATTTAATGTCGCTTTTATGTGAAAGGTGCAGGGTGGCAATAGGAGAACTGAGGCTTCTTAACCACCAGCAGAGTTGGGCTGGAGCCAGACAGACCTGGGTTCAAGTCTCAACTTTGCTTTTTCCTGGGTGTGTGTCTGTGAGTCCGTGGCTAATTGTTTGCTTTCTCTGATCTTTGATTTCTCTAAGTAAAGAGAGAACAAGCTGATCTGCCTCAGAGGGCACTTGTGAGAATAAAATGAAAGAATAAATGCAGGGACCTAGCATGGTGCCAGGCACACAGGAAGCACTTGGTAACCGTGTGGTGAGCTAGCCTAACACCTGTCAGTTACGGAGAGCTTCTCTGATCCACCGAAGTAACCAGTTAAACATCCACTTAGAACGAGGGACTGCAGTTCCTTGTGCCCTTAGAGCAGCATTGCTCAGTCTCCTTGTGGATGCCTGGGAATGGTCCACCCACCTGTACCCCAAATCATACGCCTCCCCCTTCCCTCCCCACACAAGGGTTATCTCCTTTCGGAAGTGACAGCACATCTTAACGTGAGAAAGACCACATCGAGAGGAGGTGGCTAACTCCAGTCACGTGGCCCAACCTGCTGCCATCACTAACGGTTACTAGGTGTCTCTGCTGGACCTCCTCTTGGACCCTCCTAGGATGTCCGGTGCCATCGGGAGAAATCCCAGTTTAAATAGGCCTCATGGCAATGAACTTCTGAAGATGTCGAGGGTTCCACCCTGCTACTGGTACTGGAGTCCAGCGTGAACTATTTCCTCTTCATCCCCGACACTGGGCACTACAAAATGTCCAGCAGAACATGGCACACCAGTTCTCCATGCCGGGTGGGGGGGACTCCACCTCCACAGAGGATAGCAAAGACCATCAAAGTGCCAGCCACCAGGAAGAGAGGGCCAAACACCTGCCCACTGCATCTTGGTATCAGTTGCCAAGGAAAACAACACAGCACGGCAGTGAATGGAACAACGCTTTTACTCACGTAGAGAGAGAGAGAAGAGAAGGAGCAAAATTAGCTCCAGTGGTGTGCATGGGTCCCTCACGGCTATCAAGGCCAGCAGGGGCCCCCGGCAGTGATACAGGGCAGCTGGCCTATGCGCATCCACTCCCGCTGCAGCTGAAGGACTCTGACCCCATTTCCGTGGAGTCTGAAATACTAAAGCTGAAGCCCATTCAGTACAGGCTTAAGCAGAACAAAGAAACTCATTGAGCCTAAAACAGGAAAAGATCATTCCACACAAGGTGGCAAGCCCAGCACGGGCTGTGTGGCTCTCTCTCTCAGTAAGGCAGTGTCCTGGGCCCAAGGTCCATTCTCACGTGGCTGAGCAAGGGTCGAAGACTGTGGACACAAGTCTGCCTTTCCCCACAAAATTATGCTGGGCTGCTCCCTACCTGAGTCAGACGCATTTAACAAGAAGATGTGGAAGGAGAAACACTCCAGGCTCCTCTGTGTTTCCCGAGAACAAAGTGGACGAAATCAAGGTCATCGGTTGTGACCGTGCTTTATCACTCACCTTCGCCGTCTGACTTTCGGGGAAGAAGGCAGACCAAAGAGGACATCTAAGACCTGGGCGGCTTCTCTTCATGCTGGCTTCTCAGGCCTGGCACCAGAAGTTCCAGCCCCACTTAAACTTTTCCCTGGATGTAAGGAAGGCAAGCAATTCAGCAAATGCTCAGCGAACTGTGGGCAATCAAAGACTCCTGAGACTTCTCTTATAAAGTTCACCCCAGTTCATGCCTCCAAAAGTCCTTGCCTCTCTGGAAAGTCAGCTTCCCTCAAGATTTGTAACTTGGCTTTGGTCAAGTAACTTCAAAATTGAATGCTGTATCTCAAGATTGATAACCCCGTTAGGCATCAGGACCACATTTGTTTCCTGCCCAGCACTGTTTCAGTGGAGGAGGGATGCGTGCAGAAGGCTGGAGGGGAACATCGAGGTTTCTGTGGGTGTCCTGCTCCCCAGCCAACCCCGTACACGCACACACATGCTATGCTTCCTGGCTCTTACTTTCTATTTCAGCCACCAGGCCTCTGGTTCATCGCTCTGAGGAACGGCCTGGAAAGCAGGCCCCACGGTTTCTCCATGTTGTTACCACATGGGAGGGACTGGGGAACAAGGCACTAGTGGGTTTACTCTTGTGGTGGAACCTCTGCCCCGATCCTCCTCCAAGACTGAGGTATCATCGTATTCCCACTCCCCCACCCCATGAGCTCCCCCTGCTGGTGACTTACAGCTGAATCCCTGCATCCAATGACTGGCAGTGTTGGGGGATGGAGGCCCAACCCTCTTGCCACAGCTGGGCCAACTCTGAAGGGCCTTCCCAGCTCCTGTTGGGCTGGCCAAGTCCTCTGTTGTGACTGTGGCACAGTGCAACCTTCTCTTCTGCCCAGCTCTGCTTCCCTCATTCCCACACAGGTGTGGTTCCCACTGTCCAATAAACCTCCTGCCCACAAACTCATCTTAGAGTCTGCTTCCCCAGAAACCTGATCTGTGACAACTCTCCCAAAGTTCCCTGGGAGGAGGAATTCCTGGTGAGCAGCAAGGGAAGGAAGAATTCTGGAATGTGAGAGGGAGAATATGCAAGGACAACCATCAAGAGTGATAGAAATTCAATATTCAGACCTTATACCAACTTCCCCTCCCCCTTTCCTAGGTGAGTGGGGGGAGAATATAGCTATGGGTGGGATTGCAATCAAGTGTATGCTAAGGAGGTGACTGAGCCATATTTCTTCTCCTGGAATGCCATCACAGTTTGAAAAGACCATATCTGTCAAATCCTAAAGCCTTTAATACATCTTAGGCAAGTTTCCATGTTTTGGGGAAGTCTAAATATGAGCCTGTGGGGAAGTACGAGGGCTGGTTTATGAGTAGGTGGTTAAGAGATCACCTAATATATGTGATTGGAATTATAAATTTATTTATAAATTTATTTATTTATTTATTTATTTATGGCTGCGTTGGGTCTTCATTGCTGCACGTGGGATTTCTTTAGTTGCGTTGAGAGGGGGCTGCTCTTCGTTGCGGTGTACAGGCTTCTCATTGTGGTGGCTTCTCTTGTTGCATAGCACAGGCTCTAGGCGCACGAGGTTCAGTAGTTGTGGCACGCAGGCTCAGTCGTTGTGGCTCGCAGGCTCTAGAGCGCAGGCTCAGTAGTTGTGGTGCACGGGCTTAGTTGCTCCGTGGCATGTGGGATCTTCCCGGACCAGGGCTCGAACCCATGTCCCCTGCATTGGCAGGCAGGTTCTTAACCACTGCACCACCAGGGAAGCCCTGTGATTGGAATTAAATGGTACAATTTTCTTGCATTATGTCTAAATTCCAATAGCCTTCTGGTATTTGAGTTTTGAAAAATGAATAATCTGTTATAAGTATGCAAAATAGTAGATTTATAAGTTAATAATTATCAACTATTACTTCTCAGCTAGCTTGGAGCAAGACAAGTGCTTAGAAAGGGGTTGGAATGTGGGTATGTGGGTACCAGAGGCCCTGTAAGATGAAGTGGGAGGGAACAAAGAGGAGCTATGCTTACCTTATAATTTCTTGGCTGAGTATTATGGTAATATGAGTTAAAACAAGTGTTTCCCAAAATGTGATGCTCATAACCCTGGTGGAACCAAAAGGGATCTTAGGTGGTGTAAGAGAAAAATATTTACAATTTTCATCATTATGAATTTATAGTTACAGTTACCTCTTATTTTTGGCAAGTGTTTTTGGTCCTCTATTTATAGGTAGTGATATAAACTTTTAAAATAAATTTATTTAAATTCAAAACAAGTCTATTTAAATAAAATATTTACTAATATAAGTGGCCTGCAGACATTGTAAAAAGAAATCATCACAGTGGTGGTTTGTGAATATTGAAAGTTTAGATGTAAAATCTGTTGGTTCAAGGTACTAAAGAGAATTAGAGAAAAAAGATTATCCAGAACATTCTGAGAACTCAGCAAATATTAAATAAAATATCAAATGATACCATGTAGAATTCATGTCAAATTGTTCAAACTGCTTACGTGTTTCTCCTGCAAACTGCTTACGTTTTTGTTGTTGCTTTTGATATGTTCTTAACTAAACTAGTACCCACCCGCCTCCACCCCGTCCTCATGTCACATACTGTGTAAACTTGTTCTAGGACTTTTAGCCTCTAGCACACTTGCACAGTCTATAAGATTTTGTCACGTATCATGCCCATGATATTATTGCCCATTAATTACACCCCGAACACATATCAGGTATCATTAAAGCCCATTCATTAAACATAAAACTAGAGGATTTCAAGGGAATTTGGGGAAAAACCCCAAAACCTCCCAGTCTGGAAGGTTTCCAGACTAAATATAGAAACTTGAGGCAAGTAGTGGTTTTCAGACTTTTTCAACCACAGAACATTCTGTCCAAATAAATTTTACCAGGAAACCTAAAGTCACAGGGAAAACATGTGCAGAGCTGCTTGGTGGCTGGGAGTGCTGGGGTCGTGACAGTCCTCATGTGATGCACGGTCCCCTCCTCTCTCTCCTTGGTGTCCCCACCCCACCCACACTAACCCACCCCTGAGGCTTGGGTGACCCATTTGAAAACCTCTGACCTGGAACCGTTTTCTTTCTCTTTCTGTCTACACCTGTCATTTTGTGGCAGCAAGCTTCTATTTCATGATATGGCACAGTGATTGTATATTCTACCTGAACTACAGACCTGTCTTGTCCAAGATCCACCCCCCACCAAAAAAGCTTGGATTTAGGGGATAAACAAACAAAAAAACCTCCTAGATCGTAAACCTCACACAGGGCCTCGAGCTACTGGCTTGTTTCTCATTGTGTAGCCCCAGTGTCTAGCAGGAATCCCCATATACATGGGATGAACAAATGAAAGAATGAACAGAAGAGGGAAGTTAGGCTATGATGCATTTTGAGAAATGGGATTAATGGGTCAAAGGGTGTGCACACTTTCATAACTTTCAGTGAATGAGTTATTATAAAGAGCAGTGGGGGACAGTGGGACAGGTCACAGTAATCTGTACGCAGTGAGCCCCGAAGGTGATGATGCTTGGGAGAAGGTAGTGGTAGGAAAGAAAATGTGAATCCATAACAATCAGAAAAGAAACCATACTGGTGATGGGTAGAGTTTGGGAACCTGAAAGATTTGGGCCAAAAATGAGTTTTGTTTCCATCATTAAAGATGCTGTCTGAGGGATTAGAAATATCACAACAGCTCTTCACAAAGCTGGTCAGAAGCTTACCTCCTGGTATAAGTTGACAGTTACCTTAAAAGACATAATTCAGCCACCTCTGTCGCTGCTTTGGGTGTGCCTTGTCATGCAGATTAAAGTAGGAAAGCCAATGCACTCAACATTTGCCCTGGTGAGTTCCCCAGTCAGAGGTGGTGACTGTCTCAGTCTTTTGGGTTGGAATGAGGATGGATAAATGAACGTTCTTAGGTCGTTGTACAGACTCTCTTCCCATGTCTCTCTGCTGCTCCACCCCTCGAAGCACTAGATGGTTTCTGCCCTCCCCCAAACTTTCCCAGGCAACCCAGCCCTAAGAAGGCTTATCCAGCCCCTGATCACTTCTAGTCTTCTTGGGCTGTGATATTTATTTTACACCTATCCCTGCCTGTGTGCCTCACTGGATACATGCGTGAGTTGTCTCCCTGACTGCATGAAAAGGACGCTGAGGGCAGGGTCTTACATTTCTTTATTTATTCCATGACACCTTTCCCCAGACCTCCCATGGGACAGGCACAGAGGCCATGCTGGTTGATTGAATGACACACGGATAAACTGAACAGGAGCCTGCTCCGTCTCCAGTTCACTTCTGCTCCATAGTGTTTTTTTGGATTATCCAGCCCATGAAGGCCCACAGCCTGGATCATGAGACAAGTTTCCCAGAAGACTGAAGGGGAACTTGATTTATTGTTCTTGGAGCTTCAAGGCAGGAAAGTCCCAGGAGGGGTGACATTTCCTTGTAGAACATTCCCATCAAAGGCGTCACATGGTTATGTGTACTGACACCACTTGTTCCACATGGAGATATACCTAAAAGCTCCGCTGGCATAATCCCAGGTGGATATTTTTGGCTAAATGCCCTGAAGGGACACGCTCACACATACAGTGGGATATGCATATCGGGGGACATAAAGACTTGGCTTTCCTGGATGGAAAAAAAACTGGTAAATGAAATGACAGGGTGTTAGGGATGACATTGTCCTCCATCTGAGAAACATAATTTGAAAGTCCATGGATCACCCTTCCCAACCGATTCTCCTTGAAGGATGGATCTAAGGCAGGGGCAGGGGGGCGGGTGACGGGGGAAGGGAGCAGCTCAGTTGGCAGAACCTGAGGGAATTAGGTCACTCAACTGGAAACAGGCATGACAGCCTCTCCTGGGCCTCTAGAACCCAGCTCCAGCTCCAAGAGGCCATTGCCAGGTGGTGGGTGGGACAATCCAGCTCCCTTTCTGTCTTTCCTTCCTTCACGTGTTCCAATTCCTGTTCCTGCCCCCAAAAGATGATGGGACAGAAAAGCAGTGTAAAGTTGTAGCAAAGATGGGACTTCCCTGGTGGTCCAGTGGTTAAGACTCCACGCTTCTACAGCAGAGGACACGGGTGTGACCCCCGGTTGGGGAACTAAGATCCCGCATGGCATGTGGCATGGCCAAAAAAAAAAAAAAATTTGTAGTGAAGAGCTCTGTCTTTAAACATGTGAGGAGGGATCCAGATCTAACTTCTGTTACACCAGGTGGCAGGATTTTGAATAATTTGTTCAACATCTCTTAGCCTCAATGTCTTCATCTGAAAAACAATATTGGTACTTACCTTGCAAGGTTTCTGTGAAAATAAAAAGAAATAATAGTCATAAAACTCTTAGCACAGCGAATGACATGTAGGAAGTGTTCATGAAGTATATTTACTCAGCAAATATTTATTAAGCACTTAGGTACCCAGCATTGTTCTAGGCACCTGGGTCACATCAGTGGATGGTAGCTCTTATTACGGGATCCTAGTGCGGTGGGCAGACGGTGGGGTCAGGGAGAAGCTTGGCTGAGCTTGTGATGTGATAACCTCAATGTACTACTTCTACAGAAATTCCAGAGGGAGCAGTGGGAGGGGGAAAAAGAGGGCCCACATTATTGCCCACACTCTGAGAGAGACCCTGAGTCCCTTCCCCACTGGGAGCTGGCCCTCTGTAACAAAAAACTCCCACAGTTGAGTCTAGTGCCTGGGTCCCCTCTCCTTTCATGGGGGGTATCCAGTGACGTAGTAGAGTGCATTTCCCTTCTCTGCTTCCAAGTTGGGTCAGCTCCAGCTACCCATCCCCTGGAACCTGCTCTGGGCCTTCTCCTCTCCATGCTCCGGGTCTCAGTAGTACTGCCAGAAAACTGAGTTTAGATAAGGGTGGAATCTTACTCACACTTCACCTGGACGTGGTTTCCAGACCTTTTTCTGTCTTCCAGTCTTTCTCCCCACTTGCCTTCCACATCGGGCTGGTGAACTGCAGGGCTAGCCACTCCCACCGTTACGATTTTAACCCGGAAGAGACTCAAGGACAGAGGGGATCGTGTGGAAATTAGGGTGGCACATTCATGAACATGGGCTGTTCTTTGGAACCAACAACCATAAAAAGGCATGGACAAAATAACTGTATTTTGAGCCACAGATCAGCCACATCCCAGCGGGAGATGTTTTGCTTGTTGGAGAGTAAGGATGTAGTTTCCATATCTATCACAGGTGGGAAACCAGCCAACCCAATGCTGTTCTCAGTTCCTTTCTGTCTGGGGACATCTGTGCAGCCTTACCATTCCTACGACAGAGGTAGGAAAGTCCCTTCCTAACGCTGGCCAGCTTGTATTCGCAGAGCTTCAGGAGACAGGCTTTTTTAGGTTTTCCTGACTGCTCCTGGGGCTTGGTTTCAAAGGTCGCCTACTGTCTAGCCTCCCACAGGCCCTGCAGCAACAGAGATTTAGAGCAGTCCACACTGAAAGAACAATTGCTGGGGCCCATGGGAGCCTGGGGGCCTCTTACTGGTAGGAGGAGAATTTGCATCTTGAATCATTACACACAGGAAGGGCTGAGGTCCTCAGACAAGGTGATTTTCTTGAGCACATCACAGCATTAGGTATAGGTTTGGAACACGTTGAGATCTCCCAACCGGAGGCAGCAACCGTGGGAAGAAAAGTCTTTTCTCAGCCAGGAGACCCCAATTCATTTCCAATAGGCATTTGAGATTTCTTCTGGAGGAGCTATGTCCCTGGGCCCTGGAACATCTTCCCAAACCTGCCTGTTACTATTTGGGGGGTCCAGATGGCCTACGGTTTTCCTCTGCACCTCCACCTCCCCGGGTTTCCCAGGGCACAGCGTCCTTCCCCACCTCCGCCCACCGAAGCTGCTGGTGCTGCACTGGGAGGGAAGACCTCGGCTTTAACGGAGCAGACCGCCCACCCTACAAATCTGAAGGCTCCGCGAGGGACGGGAAAGCCGAAGGCTTTATCTCTTGTGGCAAAAAGCACACATTTAAGAACAGGAACGCTGGGGCTGGATTACCCTTGAGACTTAATGACCAGAACTAAAATCCCGGCCGTCTATCAGGGGCTTTCGTCACCTCGCCTGACAATCCGCTGCTTCTCAGTTCAAGGAAGCCGCTGGAGTGAAACTGAAGGCTGTTCGCTCAGGTCTCACTGGATGCCGGCGCCCGGCTCACCTTCTCCACTTGGCTGCCTCCCGCCTGCCTCTCTGCTCAAAGCCCGTCTTGACTTGGCAGCAGTACAAGACAGAATAAAAACATGCACTTCTACCCAAATTCCTGTCTCCTCTCATTTACACAGGAGATTAAATGATTTCTTTCCTTGTCTTCGATGGCTACCGTTCTCACTGCCCTGTTCCATCTTCCAGTACGTTAGCTACAAGAAAAAAAGTTACCTACTTGAGTAACTAAGATGTCACACCTTTTCCGCGTTGTTTTCTTAATGAATAATCATCCTCATTTTACAGATAAGGAGAGTTGTCATTATAACATGTGCCCATTATCTACATCTATCCACCATCTCTTTATCCAAAAAATGGTCATTGTCTATTACGAGCCAAGCAAAGTGCTACTTACTGCAGACTCTGAATCCAGTGCTCTTTCTCCTGTACCATAGACATCTCAGGAATATGCCCCTTGATTACGAGGGAGCCTGATTCATTCAACAGATATTTTTGGAGCACCTCCACTGTGCTGGCACATTTTCAATGCATACAGCAAAAGCAAAAAAGGAAAAACAGAGACCCCAACAAAAATCCATTCCTTCATGGAGCTTACATTCTAAGTTCCATCTGTCTGTCTGGAGACAGATGATAAAAATAAGAAAAAATTAAAATATGTAACATGTTAGTGACACGGGCTGTGGACAAGAATAAAGTAGAGAAGGTGGAGGGGGTGCTTAACATATGTCATGTAAATAAATTATTTCCATGAAATTAACGACATGCTGACAGAAATAACACATTTTGTTTCACAGTAAAATGTTCCTTGGTATTAGCCATTTCCTCCCCTCAATATTTCAGGAGCTGCTAAACCTGCTCTCCTGTTTCTTCTTACCTGGGCTAATTGTGTCCTGAGATGTGGCTGCTGTTGTGCGATTTTCCTCACAAATGAAAATAGAACTTGTGCTTGGTTCCTCCATCCATAGCAAATGAGCTAAGAGAGAAATAACTTCTGTGCATTTCTCCAGCTACATTTAGTTAAGTTATGCCTCTTCTTCTTCTTCTTCTTTTTTAAAGAAAGATATACCATAAAGCCTTATTGATTTAGCTCAGCAGTTTGAAAGTTACGATGCTTTAGATAGGCTAGGGCTTGAGATTGCCTTGAGGAGAGGAGGATGTTAGCACATTAAGAATAAAAATAAGATGCTAAACATTGCAGTACTTAAGGGAATAAGTAGCTTTTTATTATTTTGAATAAGTTGTTTTAAACATCAGAAAACGAAATCAGACTTGACTGATATGCTCATTATAAATAATTCTTAACCTATTCCTAATAGCAGGAGCCAATGATATACTTGCTACCTTGATTTAGACTCATCATATTGTGCTTCAAGCCCAGTTGTATTTGAGAGTAGTAAAACAGCTTTTATTAAACAAATATTCTCGAATTCTCACTTCACTAAATTGAGACCCACCTTTTACCCAAATTTAGCTAGGTTTTAATGGATATCACACATCTCCAACCTGGTTTTTCCTGTAGCCTATTTCAAAAGACAGATTTGTTCAGCCTTATCAGTAAAGTATTCAATCATGCTTCCCTTGTATCAGGCACCTCAAGGGCAGGAGATAACACAAATGTGCTTGATTTTTAACAGGTAGAAATACGTCTACGTGAGGTTGACTGTACTTACCTAATGCCGGATATCTGAAAGGAATGTGAAAAATTAAGGCAATCATTGGTACTTCCAAATAGCTGGATGTTGGAGTCATATTTGCAAAACATAGATTATGCTGTCATGTCAGATTTGGGACACTTTGGGAGGTTGGGAGAGGGATGAAATGGGTGGTGGCCAATGTCAGACTGGGTGGACATGCAGGTGGGTGACGTAGCTGATCCACAGAGGTGGTTAGGTCAGTGAATCTATATGCAAATAGGAACACATAATTTCATTCCTGAGACACTAATTTCAAGGTTGATACTCCAGATCTATTTCATCTTTTCTTTTTATCATTTTAGGAAATACAGAAATATATCCCAAAAAATCACCCTAAATCCCACTGACCAGAGATAGCTACTGTTAATAATTTTGGTATATTTCTTATGTCTATTTTTATTTCTCCCTAATGCCACATTTTTTAAAACAAACATTGGAATTATATTGTTTATATAATTTTATATGCTGCTGTTTTCATTTTTACACTTAGGGCATTTTTTCATGTTAATAAATACTTACTGAAAACATAGTATCTTATATCATAATTTATTCAACCTTTCCCTTGATGTGGAACATCTAGATTGCTTTCATTTTTGCTTGCTTATGTATAATAAACATTCCTGAACATGTAAGCATGTTAAGAGCTCTGACAAATTACTCCAGGTATTATTCTTGGTTATTTTCCTTATCTTCAAAGAGGCTTATGGAGACGTAAGTATTCCCAAGATCCAGATGAGAGACCAAGTGGTTTATTTGTGGCAAAATGTGATTTGTTTTGGCCACGCCTCGAGACATTCAGGATCTTAGTTCCCCGACCAGGGATGGAACCCGTGCCCCCTGCAGTGGAGCAGTGGAAGTGCGGAGTCCTAACCATTGGACCACCGGGGAAGTCCCTGTGGTGAGAATGTTTTGGAGTCACATTGATCCAATCACATTTAGTCAATTAATTACTTCATTTGCTTATTCAACAAGAATTTGTTAAAGTCATACTATGTGTAAGCACTGCAAGAGATTGCACAAAGACTTTGAGGGCTACTCCATTCTTGTTGGAAAGACATGCTTAGACAACATTCAAGAAGCCTTTGCTAATAACTGCTAACAGTTAGATGGAACTTCCTACATGTTGTTCTAGGTGCTGTATGTATATTTACTCAGTTCTCACAACAGCTACTATTATTATTATGAACCCCATCTTACAGTGAGAAAATCAAAGCACAGAGGTTAAGTAATTTTTCCCCAAGATCACACATCTAGTAAGTAGCTGAACTGTGATTTAAACCCAGGCAATTAAGCTCCAGAGTTCCTCACAACCCACACATATCTTGAATACACCAATGTAGAGAGAAAGTATTATAGAAGGGTTATGTCTAGGTAAGCATTTTCTAGAGGTGATTTTTTTCTTTTGTATTGGTTGGGTAAACTTTCCATAATAAAACACTTTAGGGTTTTATAGTCAAGGCTGTTTTGAGGCCACTTTCCTTAATACTTAGAATGTTAATGAGAATCACTAGATGAGCAAATTGTCTCTTCTGATTTGGGTAAGTGAATTATTTGAAGGTAGAAAAGCCATCATTCCACCTGTCTTGTCTCAAGGAACTTCTATGGGGAAATGCTGGGAAAATAATATTATTTTGTAATGAACTCAATAGAGTATTTGATTTATAATAAAGAACTAATTTAATGGATACCTTGTTCATATTCCTAGTATAAAAAGAAGTTTGTTGAATGGATGAATGAATAATACTTTAGACCGCAAGGCTTACAGATGAAATAGAGCTATGACCCAGACTCATTGGCAGGCTGGTGCCCGCTCCTATGGGCTCAACCTCTTTCCAACTTCCTGGTCAGTGACTTGGTGTTGGTAGCTTGAAATCAGCCGTGGTGGGAATATTTAAACTACAAAACTCAGTAGATGCTACCAATTGGGGCTTTTTTTGTTATCTTGGTGAACTGTTTGTTAAATACTTATCAGCACACCGCTCTCTAGGCTTGTTAGGAAATTCATAAGTGGGAAGAAATCCTGTGACTCCAGGGGAAGAAAGAAGGAAGTGTAATGAGAATATCAATTCAAACCCTTTTCTCCTCCTCTGTCTTGAACCTTTATGTCTGTTTCTTTCTTTTATTGGTTATTTCAGGGTGGGGGGAGACTGTTAAGAGAGTTGAGATGTTCAGGTAGGAGGGTGACTGCAGTTCAAGCGTAAAGGCAGATGGGAGCATGTCAGTTTCAGCTGAGCTCAACTCTCTTTTCCAGGCCTACAGCATTAATGGCTCCCATAATTTAAGCAGGGAAATGTTGGTGGAGACTCACGTAGGAAGCCCTAGTGGAGCATCATTTGCATGCAGAGACAAGGAAATAGACATGTTCAAGCTGGAAGAAAATCTTACACACCATCTGGTCCAATCCCCTCATTTCCCAGATGAGGAAAATGGGCTCCTAAGAGTGTAGATGGGAATTTCCCCAGATCATGGGTCTAGCTTATAGTATGGACCTGGATCAGACTGCCTGGTGTGACTGTCAGCTCTCTACTTCTTTGTTATTTGACATTGGACAGGGTACTTAATCTCTGTGTGTTTTCTCAGCTATAAAATGAAGATGTTGTGAGGATTAAATAATACATGTAAAGAGTTTACATATAGTAAGAGCTCAATAAATATTAATAATACAGTCTTTAGTGATAACACTGGTTTCTTTCATAGTCAGAGAGAGAGTTCAGAAAAGAAAGATATATTAATATATTGAAAACCAGCATACTACTCATTAATAATATATTAATTCAATCTATTAATATATTGAAAACCAACATACATATTTTTTCTTTTTTTGATTTGAATTTTATTTTATTTATTTCTTATGCAGCAGGTTCTTATTAGTTATCTATTTTATACATATTAGTGTATACATGTCAATCCCAATCTCCCAGTTCATCCCACCACCACCACCACCACACCCCTGCTTTCCCCCCTTGGTGTCCATACGTTTGTTCTCTACATCTGTCTCTATTTCTGCCCTGCAAACTGGTTCATCTGTACCATTTTTCTAGATTCCACATATATGCATTAAGATATGATAGTTGTTTTTCTCTTTCGGACTTAAAGAAGATGTGGTACATATATACAATGGAATATTACTCAGCCATAAAAAGAAACAAAATTGGGTCATTTGTAGAGACGTGGATGGATCTAGAGACTGTCATACAGAGTGAAGTAAGCAAACATATTAGTAAAACATTAACATTTTGAAATTTCCAACTTAAGAATTTTCCCCATAACCGGACTGTGCAGGTGTTTTAGTGAATGATTCACCAACAGCATTAGTTACTGCTTTCCTTCTTTTTGTTTTTAAACTTCAAAGGATTTCTAGCTGAATAAGGGGCCAAGTAATGTCCAGACATCTTTAGACTGGCACATGTTCTCTGAGACCTTTTCTTGGAGAATGTTTAAAGAAGCCCCTCCCCCACCAGTGAGGGGGTAGGTCATATGCCCCTTTATGTTGACAGTGACTACATATCTGGGCTGCATCTTCCCTCAAGGTCTCTACCACCAGCAGAAAAGTTCAGAATGAGAAGGCCCTGGGGCATACCTGGTTTGTCCAGTATCAGGGAGGAGCTGAATCAAGGGCTTACCAAGTCCAGGCTCTGGGTGGAGGCCTAGTGCTGGCCCCTCATCACTTAGCCCTCTCCCTACCCAACCACAGATAATGCTCATAATGTGTTAGTTACTTGGGAGGGTGTGTGGCCTTCAGGTTATACGTGCTGGTCCCAGAGACTGACTCTCTGGGTTCCCTTTTCCAGCTCTATTGCCTACTCTCTCTGTTTCCATAGGCAAAACATGTAACCTCTCTGAGCCTCCATTTCTCAGCTGTAAAATGATGGTCATAGTCCTGCTTCATAGGATTGTTGAGAGGATCAACTCAAGTAATAGGCGAAAAACATTTAGAACAGCAGCTGGCGCATAATAAACACTCGATTTTATGTTTTGTTGTTATTTTATTTCTTAGATTTTTATTGTGGTAAGATATACATAACATAAAATCTACCATTTTAACCATTTAAAAATATACAATTCAGTCACATTAAGTACATTCACCTTGTCGGGCAACCATCACTCCCATCCATTTCCAGAACTTTTTCATCATCCAAAACTTAATCTCTGTCCACATTAAACAATAACTCTCCATCACCTCCTCCCCCCCTACCTCTGATAACCTCTATTCTATTTTCTGTCTTTATTAATTTGACTATTCTAGGTACTAATTATAAGTGGAATAGTACAATATTTATCCTTTTGTGTCTGGCTTATTTCACATAGCATAATATCTTCAAGGTTTATCCATGTTGTAGCATGTGTCCAGGCCTTTGATCATTTTAAGATCAGGTTTTTGTTGTTGTTGTTTTTGAGTTGCAACAAATTTTTAAAGAAGTTTTAAAAATATTCTGGGTACTAATCCCTTATCATATATATGATTGAAAATATTTCCTCCCATTTTATGGGTTGACTTTTCGCGCTCTTGACAGTGTCCTTTGATTTCTAAAAATTTTAAATTTTAATTAGTCTAATGTATCTATTTTTTCTTCTGTTGCCTGTGCTTTTGGTGTCATATCCAAGAAATCATTGCCAAATCCAATGTCATGAAAATTCCCCCTATCTTTTCTTCCAAGAGTTTTATAGGTTCAGGTCTTTGACCCATTTTGAGTTAGTTTTTGTACATGGTGTACTGTAAACATCCAACTTCATGGTTTTGCATGTGGATATCCAGTTTCTCCAGCACTGTTTGTTGAAAAGACTGCCCTCTTCCCACTGAACAGTATTGGCACCCTTGTTGAAAATCACTTGACTATGTACAAGAGGGTCTATTTCTGGGCTCTTTATTCTATTCCATTGGTCTATATGTTGGTCTTTATGCCAGTACCACAGTGTGTTGATTGCTGTAGCTTGGTAATAAGTTTTGAAATCAGGAAGTGATGAGTCTTCTAACTTTGTTTCGGCTCTTCCGGGTCCCCTGAGATTTCATATGAATTTTAGGATGAGTTTTTCTATTTCTGCAGAAAAATGTTGTTGGGATTTTGATAGGGATTGTTTGAATCTGTAGATCACTTTGGGTAGAACTGACTTCTTAATAATGTTAAGTCTTCCAATCCATGAACACGGGATGTCTTTCCATTTATTTATGCCTTCTTTAATTTCTTTCAACAGTGTTTTGTTTTGCAGTTTTTAGTGTACAGGTCATTTGCCTCCTTGGTTAGTTTATTCCTACTAAGTTTATTTTTAACAATACAATAGTGCTTGACTTGTGCCTAGCACTATACTATAGAAGTGAAGGAAATCTTTCTAAAACTGAAATAGTGTTATGTCATTCTCCTGCTTAGAACTCTTTAGTATGGTCTATAATGTCCTTCGAGATCTAGTTTTGGCTTGCCTTTCTAGCATTATCTCTTATTACACGCTCCCCCCTCAAAAAGAAAAAAACAACAGACAAACAAAACTCTCTAGCACTGCCACTGGGCCTTTGAACACACTGTTTCCAATGTCTGGAATACTCTTTGACTCTCTCCCTCCTCACTGACTGCTGCTATCTCCTCTGAGTGTCCCCCCCCCCCTCACTTGCTAACTCTTCCCTTCCATCCTATAAACTCCTTGAAGGCAGGAACCATAACTTACTCATCTTTGCATCCCAAGTGCTCTGGATGCTACCTAGAACTGAGTAAGAACTGAACTGAATTGAATTGACTTTTTTTTCCTGAGCCTGAAGAAGAAATAATGTGAGAAGCAGGAGGAAGAGGAGCACAGGACTGCTGACTATAAGCAATTAAAATGCTCTTGTATGTAACAGGGAATTCTGTGTTCCTCACAAAAGAGTAGAGTCCAAGGTAATAGGTAGATGTCCACAGAGATAAATTTGAAATCCAAATATAAAGGAGATTTTAACAGTTACACCTGCTTAATAATGGCATAGATTATCTTGAAAAGTAGTGAGTGCCCCCTACTGGAAAGGCTCAAAAGTAGGACATCCATGTCCATTTCTCAGTGACTGGCAGGGAACTTGGAGCACGTAGCTCTGAAAACCTCCTGACTCTAAAGTTGCATGAATCTAGATGCAACATAAACAGAATTATTTTACAGTGACTCGGAATTTGCCCTCTAAGAACTTACGGTTGTCTCACCAACATATTTTCTGGTGAACAATGACTTGAAGAAATGCCTTTGAGGACCAGAGTCTAGTTGGTAGTAGGTGGACATCCCTGGGGGTAAATCTGCGATTCATAAATCTGGGAAGGCTTCAGGAGATGGTGACAAGGACACTCAGGATGGGCTGGTGGCCTGCCAGGGCTATGGCAGACCCAAGTCAGAGCACAGGTGGGCAAGGGCCTGACTTTGAGGAGTTCCTGCAGGGAGCTGTCCTGGGTGTGATCCTGTAAATAGGTAGAGAGGATTGTCATGGGAACCTGGCTGCAGGCAAATGGCAGACCAGCATGGCTCTAGGGTGGTCTGACATTAAGTAGAACTGGAACTCCAGATTATAGAACAGCTGACAAAAATAAACCAATAAGCCAAGACTCCACTCTCAGGCAACTGAAACGGGGGGAGGGGGCCGGTGTAGCACTGTGTATAGCTCTAATTGCAGGGGCTGGGGAGTAAAAGGAGGGCTTGTTTACAAACATCCTTAATAATTACCATATATGGTTAAAGATCAGAGTGGGAAGTTGGCTTAGAGGCTGAAGCAACGACCTGCTGGGGTGGACCTCTTCCTTCCCCCCACTTTTCAATGGGAACAGGGTTGGTTTCTCTACTTGGATAGTTTGAGCTCCTTCTACCTGAGGCTAAGTGTCTGTACCTATGGAGAGGGAGAAATGTGGAGACATAAGAGTTTCATCTTCACAGTGTAGAGATTAATCTCGTAGGCCATTGAGTTAATGAAGCCTCAATTTGAGAAAGAGTTCCCTCTACTGGCTGATCTAAGCCAGAGTCTGTTGTATCAGGATACCTGTTCATTGTTGAAGATGTATTTAAGATAAGGAAGTTAAACTATTGAGTATTAGAAACTCATTGCTAGGTTATATTTCGTTTTTCTGATTTAGGTAGAGATTCTTGGAGTCTTCTTTTTTTCCCTCAATCAACTTTATTGAGGTATATTTTACCTAAAATAAAATACATACATACATACCTGTGTAACCACCAACATCACCCAATCAAGATATTGCATATTTCTATAACCCTAAAAAGTTCCATTGTGTATTTTTGCCATCAGTCCCCACTCCTGATCCCCCTTGTCTCCAGGCAACCACAGATCTGCTTTCTCTTGGTATAGATTGCATTGTCTGTTTTAGAATTTTAAATAAATGAAGTCACCTAGTATGTACTCTGTGTCTAAATTCTGTCACTCGTGATAATGTTTATGAAATGCATTCATGTTGTATGTGTCAGTGGTTTTAATCTTTCTATTGCTGAGTAGTATTCCATTGTATGAATGCATCAAAATTTGTTTATCCATTTGCTAGTTGATGGACATTTGGATTGTTTCCAGTTTGGGACTATTTTGAATGAAGTGCTATCAACATTTATATACAAGTCTTTTTTGTGGACATGTTTTTATGTCTCTTGAGTAAATACCTGGGTGTGGAATTGCTAGGTCATGTGATAAGTGTATGTTTGACTTTATAAGAAATTGCCAAGCTGCTTTCGATAGTAGTTGTATATCCCACCAGTAGTGTGTGAGAGTTCTAGTTTCTTCATATCCTTGTCAACACATGATGTTGTCAGTCTTTTTAATTTTAGTCATTTTAGTGGATGTATTGAATATATGAAAATCATTGTTAGGTTTTGTTTTGGTTTTGTTGTTCTGATGGTGAAAAGTTCCTAGAAGACTTTTTTTTAAATTAAATTTTTAATTTTGAAATAATTGTAGATTCACAATATGACTAGATTCTCAGTAATACAATAGAATCTATGGCTCTTTTACCCATTTTCTTGAAAAACTGTAGCACAATATCACAACTAATTGGAGTCTTTTAAAAATACACACATCTCAAAGTTTAATAAGAAGTAAACAGAGGGCTTCCCTGGTGGCGCAGTGGTTGAGAGTCTGCCTGCCGATTCAGGGGACGCGGGTTCGTTCCCCGGTCTGGGAAGATCCCACATGCTGCGAGCGGCTGGGCCCGTGAGCCGTGGCCACTGAGCCTGCGCGTCCGGAGCCTGTGCCCCGCAACGGGGGGAGAGGCCACAACAGTGAGAGGCCCATATACCGCCAAAAAAAAAAAAGTAAACAGAAACCAGACACCATCTGATCATGCCTTGTGCTCGATTATCAATGAGACGGGTAGAGTATGAAGCATGGGAAGCTGTCGTAACCTTAATGCTGATGAATACTCTGAGCGTCACATTTCAGGAACTGGAAGAACCACTAATCTGTTAATATTGGCGGTACTAACTCTTAGGGTTTCCAATCTGAAAACACGATATGTGGAATTTCAAATTAGACAGCGCCGATGAGAAAGCAAGACTCAGAGTAAAGGGCAAGGAGATATCAAAGCTATGAGGCAAGAGGTATTAACTTTGAGTTCTGCCAGTAAGACCTTCACTAAGTGTGTCTTTTTTTTTTTTTCTCACACAGACATCCTTATCTTTTTGACTTTGGGACTAATTGTGGGTGGTCGTTCTATTCAGGGATAATCAAATAACTGAACTTCAGATAGCCGCCAACCTCATTTGAGCTAAAGGCTTCAAACTATTTGGCTGTATCCCAAAATAAGTAGTAAAATGAACTGGTTTGGGTTTTAGCTTTTCCTGCTTCCCCTGCCCACATCTGGTGGAAGGCCTGATGAGCAGTAAAATAGCTAAGATGCAGGGAGTCTGAGTGGGGAGATACAGAAAGACCCAGATAATCTTCAGACTGGGTAGTTAGCCCCGACGGACTCTTGAGTTGATGGTAGGAAGAGGAAGCAAATCCTTGAGATAAATATTATAAGATACTCCTAAGGAGAAGTAAAGACAGGAAAAGTTGAAGAACCAAATCTACCGTAATTATAAATGTAACTTTTTAAAAAAGCCAACAAGAAAGGAAAAGATGCAAATTTGCTTGATGAAGAATGAATGTAGTGAATCTTGCCCCATTCTAGCAAATTCCTTCAGAAAATGACCATTTTAACACAGTCCCCACACTACTGCGATAGGACAATCACTCCTTTGGAGGTCATTTTTGATATTAGGACAAAGTCAAGGTTACCTGCTGTAAGTTCTTTCGACATCCTCTTCTCCAGCTCAAAACAGCTGCATCATCGCTTTCCCTCTTTCTTTGCTCCTGTCTCTGAAGTGTCTGCTCACTCTCCCAGTGTGAATTTGTCCCCCTGTGCCCTTGGTCCCTCCTGCCTGTCCTAGAGTCTCACTCCATCAGGAATACATGCCCTCCTTGCATCTTCCAGCTCTCCTTTCCTGGGACCTGCAAGCATGCTCGAATCGCCCCCATCCTTCAAAGCACGTCCCTCAGGGCTGCTGTCCCCTTACCTCATGGACCTACAGCTCTTCTCCTCTCATTATGAAACATTTCTAAAGAGCAGTTTACACTCTTCTGTTACTTTCCTCATCCCCCACCTGTCTCCTTGACCTTGGGCAAACTGCTGGTAACCCCTTACCAACAGTTTTCTAAGGGTTGCCAGCATCCTCCTGAACTCCAGAGCCCATGGTCTTTATTCCTGTATCATCATCCCAGTCTCATTGGACACTATGGACACACCCCCTGCCACCTGTCCCCATGTGCTTCCTGGGATCCTGAGCTGCTACTTCTTCCCTTGCTCCTTTTCTAGGATAGCTTTGCCAATCCCTCTGCCCCACAGATTTAGGTCTCTGCTGAAGCCTCCTTCTGAGACTTTTCTTCATCTTTCCTTGTAGTCTCTTCCCAGTAATATCACCTGCTCCCTCCATTTCAACTAAGCAGATGTCTTTGAACTTCATTGTTTATACCTTCCTTCTAAGGGCACTTTTTCTTTTTTCTTTTTTTTTTTTAAACATGTACATGTATTGCTTTATTCACTCCTTGTAACAACCAGATGAGGTGGGTACTTTTTTTTTTTTTTTTTTTTTTTTTTGTGGTACGCAGGCCTCTCACTGTTGTGGCCTCTCCCGTTGCGGAGCACAGGCTCCGGATGCGCAGGCTCAGCGGCCATGGCTCACGGGCCCAGCCGCTCCGCGGCATGTGGGATCTTCCCGGACCAGGGCACGAACCTGTGTCCCCTGCATCGGCAGGCGGACTCTCGACCACTAAGGGCACTTTTTCTTACTCTACTTGGTGCTCTACATATACCTGTCTAGCCTGTAGGGTCACTTCAGGCTGAGATTTTGCTTCTGATTCACCTTTGTATCCCCAGGCATAAGGTCTTGAATATAGTAGAGGCTCAGATGCCATTTGGTGATTGGTGTTATCTTGCCCGTTGGATGTCAGGAGCCCGCATTCTGACGGCCTACTGACATTGTGGTGAAGGAAGGCCAATTAAATCCGTAATCCCTCCCTTCCAAAATACTGTCCCCAGTAGCACCCCTGGTCCAGGATGTGTGGTAGTCTTCCCTGCACCAGTTCTCATAAATGACAGGGAAGCCTTCAGGAGAGAAGTCCTGGGAGTAATTGAATCGTGACTGGCAACCCCTGCACTGTTCTAAGCTGACAACAAGAGAGCATGGCAGTGTATGCCTCTTCCAAGTGGCATCTCATTTCTTGGACGTGAATTTATATTGCTTTACAGAGGCTGGCACACTGATTCGGGAGAGCCTACCGGGAGTTGCACCTGAGCCTGGTGCCTGACTGCAGCAGACAGCTGCCTAGTTAAGGTGAATTTTACAGTTAAATTGTGTTCTGCTCAGGAATTGGGAAACTACCACGGAAGGACAAACGCAAATGAGATTCCAGTTCAGGGCAGAAACTCGTCAAGGGACAGCCACAGCCAAGTCTCTTGGGTTTGTCGTCAACTATTTTGGGGAAAAGTTATGGGCCATTTTCCAAAGGGCTTTTGAGAGGACAGAGGCAGCCTTGGTGCAATATGAAGAATGTGGGCTTTGGGGTATGGCTGTAGCGTTGTCCTAACAAGCACAGGCATGGCCACCTATTCAAATGCTGGTCCTGCTACTTAGGGGCTGGGAAACCTGGGGCAAGTTACTTTGAATTTCTGAGCCTCAGTTTCGTCATCTGGAAGCTATAAATAATAATACTTACCTTGTTAGGATTAAAAAAAAAAAACCTTAGCCCAGCACTTGGCATATAAGCCTTCAATCAATGCTAGCAATTTCCTCATTGTTATTACTTAATAAGTGTGAGACCTTGGGCAAGTCCCTTAACCTCATGGTATCCTCCTCCATCTCTTGAGGTAGTTGTGAGGATTAAGCAATAAAAGATTGATGAGGCGTTTTGCACAGGATGGGCTCTTGGTAGGTGATGGCTATTATTATGAACAAGATTATTCTAAGGAGCCAGATATTAGCAAGTCTGTGTCACTTACCTTAAGATAGTGGGTACCTGTTGGTTAAGACTACCTGGGGAGCAAAGTACCCCCCAAAGAGCAAGAGAAGGGAAAGTAAGTGTCAGGTTTAAGGGAAAAGGTTTTCAAGTCAGATGGGTCGGGCTCCACAGCTAATGACTTGACTTCCCTTAAACTTGGTTTCTTTCTTTGAAAAAAGGGGCTAGTAATAAAATAATTGCCTTTATGTGGAGTTAAGGTTATGTAGCCTGGTGCATGTAGGGTGCTGAGTAGGGGACTCACACTCATTGTTAGTCTCTATAAAATATCGCCATCGGGGCTTCCCTGGTGGCGCAGTGGTTGAGAGTCCGCCTGCTGATGCAGGGGACACGGGTTCGTGCCCCGGTCCGGGAAGATCCCACATGCCGCGGAGCGGCTGGGTCCGTGAGCCATGGCCGCTGAACCTGCGCGTCCGGAGCCTGTGCTCCGCAACGGGAGAGGCCACAGCAGTGAGAGGCCCGCGTACCGCAAAAAAAAAAAAAAAAAAAAAAAAAAAATATATATATATATATATATATATATATATATCGCCATCATTACTGAGAATGTGGAGATTCTTGGGGAAGGGCTGGAGAGAGGAAGAGGAGGTGGGGTGAGGAGGGGGAGTATAACAGAAGAGCGAGGAGAGAGAAGTTGGTTAACAGCACCTAAAGGAGGTCCCAGCTTGGAAGAGACACACCTGAGTGTGAGCTGAGACCGCCTTTTACTCTATGTCCCGTGCGTGCATCTCCCATGATGCCAAGTGTAATGTCTTATACATGGAAAGTTGTCAGCAGATATTTATGGAATTAGAGGTGCCCCAGTGAGAGTATATGTGTTTGACCACTGCTTCAAGCTTCTGGAACTCAAGAGTGTGGGGTGCAGTGCCCTTCTAGAAACTCTGTGTCGGGCGTGGGGGACTCTGGAACGGCAGCCATTCTTTCCCATCTGTTCCCGTGGACCCGAGGATCTGACTAAGCCCCAAGGTAATGGTTTGATTCTTCCCCAGAGAGAACCCAGCAGTGGGTCTGTTGTGAGAGCAACAGTCAACCTCATCCAGAGTTCATATGCAGGGTGTCCCCATGGCCCAGCAGGTTGCAACCCCAAAGGAGAAAGGAAGTGCAGAAAGAAAGGAGCCAGTCTTATTCAGTGCTGTGCTGGTGAGGCCGCTTGCTCACAGACAGGCCCGCTGCAAGGCAAGCTTGTGAACCCAGGATGGAGGAGTCCTGCATCATCTGTTCATTGGCCAAATTGCAATGGGAAGGAAGGGCTGTTTGCTTTCCTCCCAGAACAGGAATTCTCAGAAAATCGATTCTCCCTCATTGACAATGCATACTAAGTGATTGAAAGGCCATTAAACCCATTAATGGGATGCTCTTTAAATAAAATAAGTCCCTGAAAGGGATCTTAGACTTGGCAAAGTCAGTAGAGCTGACAGTGTGCTGGGCCAGCCCAGGGACCATAAATACAACAGAACAGATATTGGGGGGCGGGCAGGCAAACAGAGGAGAGGAATCAGGAACCTTGAATAGCTTGGTGCATAAAGGCCAAATGTTGCCAGACAAGCTTAATGGCTTTTATTTTATTTTTGACAGGATTTACAAAACGAGTAGATGAGGGGAAGTTTGCATCTTGATTTCAGTTAAACATTTGGCACTGCTTCCCACCAAATTTCATGCGCAAAATTAATTCAAATTGTCTTGGATGGAAGCGTGGTCACATGGGTTGAAAATTGGCTGGCACTCGTGAACAACAGGGGGAGGAGGGCGGCCCCCTGTGGCCAGCCTGGTGCTGAGGCCTCATTCTAATTCCTGTCAGGAACTGGGGTTCCTCTTCTCCAGCTCTTAATAATAATAAGAAGATTATTATTATCTTAATAATAATAATAATAAATGACAACATCAGCTAACACTAATTATTCCCATACAGTGTTCTAGACACTTTATCTTATTGAGACCCTTTGTTCTTTTAGCCCCTGATGTTTCTCTTTACTCTCCATCTTCCCTTTCAAGCAGCTAGTCAGCTGTGTTGATCGCCTCAGGGGACAAATGTGATTAGCGCGTAGAGGATGCATAGTAGAGAGAAAGTATTTGGGAAAAGCAGGAAGAGAGAGGAGCTTCTGTCCTCTATCAAGACACCAATTCTCCTGAGAGATGATGTGTGTGAGTGGGGAGGACTTTGGGTCTGAGTGCCACCATGAGAGCCCACATCTGGTTTCCCAGGCAGAGCTGCTGCCCGGGTCTCCCACACCCCCTGAGAGGGAGTCTCTGGGGCACCTACGGATGCTGCCACCACCTGCATGGCTCAGAAGCAGAGAGCAGTCAGGTCCAGATGGACCATTTGGACAAGAATGTAGACCTCTCAGCCGGGACCTGCAGGGACTGTGGACGGTGCGTCAGCTGCCTGCTGTCTCTTCCTTGCTGGAGATGTGAGGACTCACAATCAGAAAGGGAGTCGAGTTATAGGAGTTTTATACCTGGAGGATTAGCTCAGTGAGTCCTCACAGAACTGCTATAGAATACAGATAAGGAAACTGAGGCACAGAGAGGTAAAGTAGTGTAGCCAGATAGAAACTTAGGCAGGAGCCCCCCCTCTACTGAGATTTTGCCCTCACTGAAGGACCTCCTGGTTTTGGTCCAAGCTGCTGTTTCATGTAAGGGAAGAACCACTTGGAGACTATGGTGAGTGCAAATAAATTTGGGGAGATAAATAGCTGCACTGGGGACAGCAGCAGTATCCACGAAGCTCTGTTTTGTGTTATGGGCCACTGTAAATTCATTCATTCATTCACTCACTCATTCACTCATTCTTTTGTTTATTCAATGAACGTGTGTATTGGGAGCCTATCGTGTGTCAGGCATTGGGTAGACAAGCCTAAGTCTCTGAGTCAGGCCCGGTCTCTGCTCTCCCAGGGCTGGTGCCTGGTGAGGGCGCATGTGCGTGCGCACACACTCACACACACACACACACTCACGGGCAATTCCTTTCAAGGCTGTTTTTATTTTTCAAATGTCCTGAACATATTCCCTGATTTGATCCATTTTCAATAGCATTGAACTTAATTTTTTTTTTAAATATACCAGATTCAAAGCTTATTATTTGAAAAAACCAGTGAGCTCGATCAGCATATATTTGGTCAATTGCGTTTTGACAAAGGTATTGAAGCAGTTCAATTGGAAAAGGGTACTTTTTTTCAATAAATGATGCTGAAACAAATGGATATTTATATGGAAAAAAACCAACCTTGAGCTTTATCCCACATTATACACAAGTGTTAACTGAAATGGCTCATAGACCTCAATGTAAAAGCTGGAATTATAAAATACAGAAGAAAAGAAAAGAGAATATTTTTATAATTTTCTTTTAGGTAAAGTCGTCTTAGGACACAAAAAGCAATAATCATCAAAAAAGATAAATTTGACTTGATTAAAATAAGGCATTTTGATTCTTTGAAAGATACCATAAAAGATTGAATAAGCAAGCCAGATATATGATTACAAAACATATATCTCACAAAAAAGTGCCTTGTATCAATATGTAAAGACTTCTTACAATTTAGTATTGAATGATAAGAAAAACAACTCAGTTTTTTTTTACTTTTTAAAAATTGAAGGATAGTTGATTGACAGTGCTGTGCTAATCCCTGCTGTACAGCAAAGTGACTCAGTTATACACATACAGACATTCTTTTTTTAAAAAATATTCTTTTCCATTATGGTTTATCCCAGGAGATTGGATATATTACCTGTGCTATATAGTAGGACCTTGTTGTTTATCCATTCTAAATGTAATAGTTTTCATCTAACAACCCCAAATTCCCAGTCCATCCCTCTCCCTCCCCCCTCCCCCTTGGCAACCACAAGTCTGATCTCTATGTTAGTGAGTCCATTTCTGTTTTGTAGACAAGTTCATTTGTGCCATATTTTAGATTCCACATATAAGTGATATCATATGGTATTTGTCTTTCTCTTTCTGACTTACTTCACTTTGTATTATAATCTCTAGTTGCATCCTTGTTGCTGCAAACGGTATTATCTTGTTCTTTTTTATTGCTGAGCAGTATTCCACTGTATGGATATTCTTTATCTATTTATCTGTCAATGGACATTTAGGTTGCTTCCATGTCTTGGCTATTGTGAATAGTGCTGCTATGACCATAGGAGTGCGTGTATCTTTTTGAACTATACTTTTGTCCGGGTATACGCCAAGGAGTGAGATTGCTGGATCATATGGTAATTCTACTTTTAGTTTTCTGAGGAACCTCCATACTGTTTTCCACAGTGGCTGCACCAACCTACATTCCCACCAACAGTGTAGGAGGGTTCTCTTTTCTCCACACCCTCTCCAGCATTTGTTATTTGCAGACTTTTTGATGATGGCCATTCTGACCAGTGTGAGGTGGTACCTCATTGTAGTTTTGATTTGCATTTCTCTAATAATTAGTGATGTTGAGCATCTTTTCATGTGCCTCCTGGCCATCTGTATATCTTCTTTGGAGAAATGTTTATTAAGGTCTTCTGCCCATTTTTCGATTGGGTTGAGTTGAGTTGTATGAGCTGTTTGTATATTTTGGAGATTAAGCCCTTGTTGGTCGCATCATTTGAAAATATCTTCTCCCATTCCGTAGGAACAACTCAGTTTTAAAATGGGCAAAAAATATGTACAGAAATTTCACAAAAGAAAATATATAAATGGCACAAAAGATCCACAAAAGCTGTTCAATGTCTTTAGTCATGAGGAAAATGAGAAACCACAATGAGAAATTACTGCATACCCATGAGAACAGCTAAAATTTAAAAGGACTGACAATACTAAGTGTTGGTGAGTATATGGAGCAACTGGAACTCTCATACACTGTTGTGTTAATGTAAAATGGTGTGACTTCTTTGAAAAACAGTTTGGCAATTTCTTATAAAGTAAATTATACCATTACCATATTACTCAACAATTCTACTCCTAGATAATTTATCAAGAGAAATAAAAACATGAATCCCTACAAAAATTTGTGTATGAATGTTCATAGTAGCTTTATCCATAACAGTTAAAAGCTGGAAACAGTCCAAATGGCCATCAACTGTTGGGAGGATAAGCAAATTATAGTATATCCATACAATGGAATACTACTCAGCAATAACAAGAAAAGACTTACTGATGCATAAAACAACTTGGATGAGTCTCAGATACATTGTGCCGAGAAAGGAGTCAGAAACCAAAGACTACATAATGTATGATTTCATTTCTACTTAACCATAGAAAAAGCAAAACTGATCTATAGTGACAGAGAGAAGAGCCGTGGTTCCTTAGGGCTGGGGTGGGAGATACTGCAACAGTGTAGAAGAAAACCTTTCAGGGTGTTGGAAATAGTCTATTTCTTAATTGGGGTGATTGTTACATGATGGGTGTATACATTTTTCAAAACTCATCGAACTGTGTCCTTAAAGTGGAGGCATTCTACTGTGTGTGATTGTACTTCACTAAAACTGATATAAAATGAAAAATTAAACAAGTAAAACTAACAAAAACATTTGAATAAGTAGTAACACTTATTTTCACCAAGGTTTCAAACTATACAAACCAATTTCTCAGCCAAATTTTCTCCTACAATGAAACGGAGGTATATTTCATAAAAGAAAAACTCCACATCTTGACCACGTTCTCACTGCAAACCAAGGCTCTGGAAGATAGTGATGCATTCATCACAAAAGTAAGAAAGAATAGGAGAGGAAGGGCTCCCTTACAGTCCTTGAAGGAATCGTTCGATTCCTACTTAATGAGTTTTTTTCCCTGCTCAGATGCCCACGGGAAGTAGGAACTAACTGGTCATTTATCTATATAACACCATTTATAAATACTAAATCTGCTTCCTCCTCTCTCTTTCTAGAATTTTCACAGTTGTGTAGAATGTGGAACTGATAGGCCTCCCATTAGAGCCAGGAGAAGGGAAAGGAGATTTGCACACTGGCTTAAGAGACGTATTTGGTGCAAATACAACTTTCTTTTATTGTCTGGTGAAATGACAAAGAGTGTAGAAATAAATATACTTTTTTTTTTGCTTTGACCATTATATTTCATTGACAAATAGCATGTGGTGTATAACACAGGCTGCTGCCATCTATTATAAACAAGGCTCTGGAAAAGCTTTGGGGCACACTGCCCCCTTGCCGAAAGCTAGATCAAAATGCCTTAGTGCTGTGGACTGGATGCCCATGGTGTGCTGTGGAACACACACAGACAACAAAAACTCCACTGAGGGCTTCCTGGAGGAGGAGTCCTGGTGGTTCTGAAGGAGAAGGAATTCACTGTGAAACTAAGCTAAGTCACCCTTTTAGAATTGGGTAAGTTGGCAGGGGTAAATTTTTTGGGTTTTTTTCAAAGCAAATGGCCTCTTGTATGACCCATGTTTTAGAGAACAGGGGCAAACTCCAAACTGTGAGTCTCGTTGGTATCTTAGATTGTGAAACAGCAGATTTGATTCTTCCTTTGCAAGTTCCTTGAACAAAGATCCCCTCCCTTCACCTGGGCCCCCATCATTGGTGATCTGCTTGTGTTTCTGGATGACGGCTCCGTGGATCAATGTTTGCCTTCACCCCTGCCTGTCTGAGGGTGGCAAACAGAGCCAGCTGATGCCTGGACAATAGAATAACAACACTGACCTACTATGGCTGTTCACTAAGGTGTTGGGGGGAAAGGGCTTGTGTGTGGCAGGAGGCAAGGATCTTTGCATCTTCGCCGCGGAGATCTGCTCCGGAGCAGATCTCCTCGTGAACACAGGGGAGCTATTTTCCTCCTATGTAAGAATGAGTAAGAGAAAACTCAAAGATGTTCAAGGTCACCTCCTGTGGCCACACCTGGGCAAGCAGGGCTTCTCCCTGGATTACACCTGCTTTTGTTTTCCTCCTTGCCGTCTTCAAAAGATAGGCGGTTTCCAAAGATCTATCCTAGGCCCTTGTCTCTGCTCTCGACTCTTGGCACTCCCATACACCCCATGGCTTCATCTTTCACCTTTGTCCATCTAGTGCCTGCTCTGGCCTGACCTTGAGTCTGTGAAGGTGAATCTAGCCCAGGCGGGGCCCTCTGGATGCACGCACAATCGTACAAAAAGAAGCCATCACAGACCCCTGATTGGGTGGTGAGTGTGTGACAGAGGCCTGCGCAGAGTGCAGACCCCAGTGATAGCATGACGGAGAGTGTGATTCAGGGCGTCAGGGGCATGTTTGTCAAGAGGTGATGATCTTGAAAGACAAATAGGGAGATGGTTGGGGAGAAGAGGTTGAAGAGGGGAGGGGTATTCCAGGTGAAAGGAATATCATGAACAAAGGCATAGAATTGCTTTGGGGAATTACAAATATATTGGCTTGATTTATAATCTTAACAGCAAACTCCCATATAGCTCTTTGTGTAAAACTCTGTCCAAGCTTTTTTCATACTCCTACCTATCCTTCAAAGCCCAGCCCAAACGATGCTTCCCCTGTGAAACCTTTCCTGATCATTCTTCTTGGAAACAATCTCACTTTCCTCTGGACTTTCCTAGCAGTTGACCTATGACATTTATTTATTTATCTTGTAGTGTAGTTAATAAAGTATATTTGATATCCTGTATTTGGCTTTAAGCCCCAAGGGCCTGGATACAGGCAGAGGCATGTTTCATGCTTCCCTCATACACTTAGCACAATAACTAGTACATATTTTCATATTTGCTACTAAAAAATTTTTGCTCTGTCACTGAATGAATGTAAGAGTGAACAGTCTTTTCAGGTGCTATTGTGGTAACTACCTCACAAGGGAATTTATTCCAGGACCCCTGTGGATACCAAAATCCACTGATCTCCAAGTCCCTTATGTAAAATGGCATAGTATTTGCATATAGCCTACACACATCCTCCTGTATACTGTAAATCATCTCTATATTACTTATAATACCTAATATGACATAAGTGCTATGTAAATACTTGCCAAAGCAAGGCAAATTCACGTTTTGCTTTTTGCAATTTTCTGGAATTTTTTTCACCAATATATTTGATCCTTGGTTGGTTGAATCTGAGGATATAGAAGCTGCAGTTACGGACAGCTGACTACACTATCACTTTTTCCTTCTTTAAATCACTAGTTGAGATTTAACATTCAAACCCCTTTTCTGAAGTGCAGAACTTCTTTATAGAGGACAAGGTATTCCTTGCACTTTTAACTGGGCCCAGGTTAACCCTGTGAATCACGCTGTTTTAGTTGTTCATCACTATCCGACATTCACCCTTTTTCTATAAGCTCATCCCTGGAAAAGTTCTTTCTGGGACTTTCCTGTCCTTCTATCTGCTGGCTTCCAGGTTCCCCCTTGATTCTGGGGTGACAATGCCTTTTTTTGAAATCACCTCACTCCGGCTGATGAACTCCCTGAGGTTTGCCCAGAGAATGTCCAGATAGTCACACTGGTGGTGCACCGTGTTTCTCTCCTCCCCTTTGTGATCTTGAACCTAATTCCCTTAAGTGCTCCAAGGCCTTCTTGCATCTGCCCGTGCTTTCCACATCTCCTTGACCTCACCTTCCCCACTGCTCCCAAGAGTCTCCTGCCATCTCGGTGACACAGACATCATGTCCATTTCCAGACCTCATTGTTTTCCTCCAGGAAAGCTTTAGTGCCTCTAAAATTAACTTTTTTTTGTTTTACATTTTGAGTAATCCTAGGTTTTTTTCCATGCTCTGTATCACGAAAAGCACTTGGCTTAAATGTGCCACATAGTCAAGGAGTATTTACCTCAATTCACATCCGTGTCAAACGATCCTCTGTAGCTCCCTCAGATAAATCAGAGCCCAGGCTTTCATGTCATGGACATCAGTATTAATTGAGCACACATTATGTGCCAAGCATTGTGAATAGTTTGGTGGGGAAGACAGGCGTGAGGGAAGGACTCCATGAGTTCAGTGCCCCGGGAACAGGGATCAGGGGAGAGAGGTGTGTGTTGGCAGAGTTCATCCGGGAATCGATACCTGAGTTCAGTCTCAAAGGAGAAGATGGTGATCACAGGTGCAAGGCATGGGGTGGCAGAAGGCGCTTGGACAATGGTGGAAGAGGATGGACTATTCCAGGCAGAGTGGAGAGAATATATTACTGGTCTCATTTATGAAGCCATTCCTCTGTCTCAGCATTTCCGCTCTATCGCCTTGGGCATTTCGCTTAATGGACATCTGGTCTCCCCTGCTCTGTTTTAAGTGTCTTAGGAACAAAGATGCTGCCACTTCCTTGGGATTTCGTGAAATTCCTAAAAGGAGCAGGCACTATTAAGAAGAACAGGTGCTGGGTAGGTGGTGGAGGAGTGAGCAGAAGGTCTGCAGGGTGGGCTCCTTTAAATGGAATGGAAGGCTTTGTCCTCCTGTGTAAGGATAACTCCACTGGTGCCTTGAAATGAAGCGTGAACAGACGATCAACAGCTTCTTGCTTTGGCCTGGGTGTGGTAACATCTAGTCCATTAATATGTTTTTGGGCCCTTTCCACTGACATTTGTTGCCTGAAGCTGCGCTGCAGCATTTCTGAGGTCCTTGGCTTCCTCTCCAGTCGTTTGCACACCCCCGGGTAGGAAGGGCTTCCTCTCTCTCTGTTTATGAACAAGGTGATGTGTGTCAAATTGCCTTGGCTTAACCAGGCAATTGTGCACCTTTAAAAGGTACGGGGAAATGTTTCTCTGTTGTCAGATTGGCCCACTATGCACATCTGTTCTCTTGACCAAACTCCAGCAATCTGCCCTCGCTTAGCTGCAAATTCCACAACCTGCTCCTGGCCGGCAGCCCAAGCCCCACAGGAGCGTATCTGTGTGGCCCGCCGGCTGGGTTTTTGGCCGTCCAGAGGCACTAGAGGGTGGCAGTCAAAGGAATCAAAGTTCATGGGTCCCCACAGCTTCAAGACATCCCTGGGAAATCTACAAAGGTCTTAGGAGGGACCCAGAGGAAAAGGAGGGGAGAAGAGAAGAGAATTTGCCTAGAGAGGAGGCGTGTGCCCTGCTTTGGGGAAGTTTGAGTGGGAACTGAAACCAATATCCACATGGTTTTTCCTTTTAGAAGATGACCTACACGGGGGTCAATTTGATTAAAAGCCAGACACATTTTTGTCTTTCCCCCAACTCTGGCTTTCCCCAAAATTCTAGGCACGTGTTCCACACTTTAGTAAATCCCCATGAATAACACGCAACCGTGATGGGGAACAGCACAGAATTAAGCCTGGTTGCCTTCATGGAGGATTTTATTTCCAAAGACCACCAAAGATACCCAGCACCCCGTGACTTCTCCCCACCCCTACGACCTCCACCCCTTTCCCAGCCGCCCTTGCTGCTCCCCTGGATTATCACACCTGCTCTCCTTGCCTCTGCTCTTTCCCACCACAGTCTCTTCTCAACACAGGTGCCAGGGTTTGCCTCTTAAAATAGGGCAGCTTGGGAACATAGCAAATATTTTATAACTATAAATGGAGTATAACCTTTAAAAATTGTGAATCACTATATTGTACACCTATAATTTATATAATATTAGACATCAACTATACTTCAATCAGTTGATCAATAGGGCAGCTTGTGTCATGTCTCTGCCCAAAACTCTCCAATGACTTCTCATCTGACGCAGAATAAAAGCCTAGATCCTCATATTGGCCATCAAGGCCCTCGGCCACCCCTCCCCTTGTTACCTCTCTAACTGTCATTCCTCCTCTCCCCGTAGCTCACTCTGCTCCAGCCACGTTGACCTTCTGGTCCTTTTGCTGGAAGGCTCATCCCCCAGGTGTCTCTGGGTCTTTGCTCATCCCCCAGTGGGTCACTCCCTTGCTGTCTTCCGGTCTTCACTCAGATGCTGCTTCCTCCCCCCGGCCTTCTCATCATCCCCATTTGAGATGGCTCTCATGCCCACCCAGCACTTCCTCTTCCACTTCCCTGGTTTAGTTTTTCCACAGTACTTAGCACCCTTTGACATACTATAGATGCTGCTGCTTGGTTTTCTATTTATCTCCAACTTGGGTGTAGGGGGCCAAGTAAACTAAGGAATCTTCATTCCAGGCTGGGGACACGGGTTGTGGGGTGACGGTTCTGGAGAACGTGCTGGTCTTTGCTTTTCCACCCTTGGGAGAAAGCTGTGCTTTCCTGCTGTTCTTGTCACTGTGCTGTAAACGCCTGTGTGGAATCAGTGCCCGGTGGGAGAGGCACCCACACGGGCTGGGAGGTGAGTACGCAGGTGGCCCGAGGACTGGCTACTGCAGGCACTTCAAGACACTTAATTATGGCCAGCTTAACTGGCCTCTTCGTCATTAGAAACATGGGGAAGGTGCTTGATGCCCCCACGGGCCTCTTATGTGGTTGATAACATCTCCCCATCTGTTTCTAGCAACTGACCCCTCCAGCTTCTTAAGAGCTCAGTCAGAGCTTTGCCTTAGCCAGGAGAGAGCCGGGCTGTGGAGAGGTTAAATGTGGGGCATCTCTGCTGTCTTCAGTGGAGTGATTTCTGGAATTCAGTGGCTTTGGCTTTTTTTTTTTTTTTTTTTTAATTTAAACAAACTGACTCTGAGGTTAACTTCCTTTTTAATTGATTAATCTCTTATGCTTGGAAATTACATGTATTTCTGGGATTTGGTTCTCCCAGAATTGAATAAATTTGCCACTTATGGTTAAGAGCAAAACTCAAGAGATCATTGTGAGCAAAGCAGAACACACGTGTTTTTCCTTTCTTAGACGTGGATCCTTGGCTTATTATTCTCGCACCAGTTGTAGCTAACCTGACTGAGTTAGACTGAGTGCGAATGCCTGGGTTCCAAGCCCAGCTTACCCGCTCCACAGTACAAGCTCCTCCCCGGTAAACTTGAGGTCCTAGTAGTACCTACCTCTTAGCTATGACGAGTTCAGGCAGGTGTCACCAGAACGTGTGCGAGTGCAGAGTAAAACGCAATAAACGTGAGCCGTCATTACGGCTAGCCCCTAGGTACACACCTTCTGACGGCCGATCAAAACCAGCTAATCATAGTCTATAAACTTTGAAGTGAACAAGAGGGTTTACAAGCCTGAGTCCGTGTCACAATATATTATTCATGAAACATGGCTATAAGGTACTCTTTTTATTTGGAAAGTGGTTACTGGCATTGGATTTTATGGGTTTTGTTTGCTCTGCTTTATAGAGTGTATAACTTGGGAAAAGTGTACTTTAAGCTCTTTCTTCTTTGCAATACTTCTTTCATTCTCTTGCCTGATGCCAACTATTTGTGTCGTATTAGATGCGTTCATTTATTTGTTCAACAAATATTGAGCCCCGACTTCATCTTCCTAGGGCCTCAGACCTCAATCCCCTATGTCCCTGTGCATAGGGAGGCCCAGTTTTGTGCAGGCAGACATCTACCTACGTCAAGAGTCATATCACTTCATATCACAGATAGGAAATATGTCGGAGCTGGGAGAGGAAGCAGCTCTCTGTGTCTCAAGGAAAGGAGGAGCGCCAGGGAGACTTTGCATGCAGGAAGCACAGGGAGAGGAATGGGAAGCATGTGACATTCTTTGTTCTAAGACTGTGAGTGGTGTGATAGGGCCCAAAGCAGGTTACACACTGGGAGGCAGAAGACAAGCCAACAGAGTCCAGATTATAAGGGAATTTCCAGGCCATGCCCAGGATCTGGGGCTTTATGTGTGTACACTAAGAAAATTTCCACGGGTTTAATGGAGTAAGATAGCATCAGATTTCCATTGTAGAAGGAAAGGGGCTGCGACTAGAGGCAGGGACACCAGTTAATAGTAATAGCTTATGTTTTTTTTTTTTTTTAACAGCTTTATCGGAGTATCATTGCTTTACAATGGTGTGTTAGTTTCTGCTTTATAACAAAGTGAATCAGCTATACATATACATATATCCCATATCTCCTCCCTCTTGCGTCTCCCTCCCACCCTCCCTATCCCACCCCTCTAGGTGGTCACAAAGCACCGAGCTGATCTCCCTGTGAATAGCTCATGTTTTAACTCACAAGTCCCCTGTGACATGGGCACTACTATTACCACTTTACTGATGAAGAAACTGAAATACAGAGAAGAAACTATCCCAAGGTCACACAACTAAGAGGAACCACTTGGATTGGAACCCTATCAACATGACTCCAGAGTCTGGAGATGGAAACACTAGGCAATGGAATCTTTCTAGATATCTACTATCTAAGAAACTATAATAATAGTTCTCATGAAAAATGATGACTACCCAAACCACCTGTGTAGTACTGAAGCTGCAGGATACGGGACAGTTGTCCTCTGGAGCAGAGATTTCTACATGTCCACTCAATATCCATTCTCTCTCTTAGAACTCCCAATTTTTATTGGAGCATCTGACTGACTGGAATATAGACTCTCTTTCCCAGCTATCCCTGCACTAGATGTGGCCATGAGACAAAGTTCTGGCAAATGAGATATGGCAGCTTCTAGAAATTTTCCTAATAATTGGCACATGCCCCTTGCCTCTTTCTCCATCCTGCTGCGTGGAATGTGGATGTGGTGGCTACCATCTTGGATCATGACAGCAGGAGCTACTCACTGCTGTCACTGCTGAAGGAGCATGGCTACCTGAAGTCTTCGTGGAGCAGGGCTGCCACACCAGCCTGAACTGCCTGCTCTGGGATTTTCCCTGAGAGACAGGTAAACTTTTATTTTGCTTCAGACAGTGTTATTTTGGGTCTCAGTTATTTTCAGTCAAACTTGATTCTTACCAATACATCCCCCAACTTCTTAGAAGAAAATTATAAAGTATTAGAAATAAGATAAGATAGAATTATCAAAGTAGATGAAGTCAATTATGCAAGTTGTGAAACATAAAAATCATGGTTCAATTTATTTTGCAACAGTTTAAAATTCCCAAGACTTTTGTCGACATACAAAATAAAAACAAGGAAAACTATGATCTGTGGAAGAGGTGGATCTGAGTTCCCAGTGTGGCAGAGCCAGGAGACATGAGTGTGTCAGCATTCCATTGTGTTAGGGCCACACTCGCCCACTGCTACCTCCAGAAAGAAAACAGCCACCTGTAATGGATTTGATTATCATTTCAAACTCCCCACCTTGTCCCATAGTAGGATTATATATCCACACCCTTTATCACATGACATTGGCAATGCTTCCTGGTGGAGTCGACAGAAAGGACACTCTCTCATCATTGATTTTAGGCTTGGCCATGCTTAGTCTATGGAATGTTAGTGGATGTGATACAGGTAGAGGCTTGAAATGTGCTTTGGTGGTTTTGCTTGCCCTCTTACACTCCTGCCATCTCCTGTGAGAAGCACACTTCATTAAATGAAATGCTCATGTATGAAAATATACGAATGCTCCTTTTTCGTCTAGTTCAAAGATATGAAGATATCAACCGAGAAGCACTATGATCCAAAATTATCTCAGTGATCCTTTTTTGGTAGCAGCTTTATTCAGACATAATTCAATACCATACAATTTATCCATTAAAAGGATACAATTCATAGGTTCTTCATATATTCACAGATTTGTGCAGTCATCACCACAATCAATTTTAGAACATTTTCATCAGCCCAAAAAGAAACCCCGTACCCTTTAGTAGTTACCACCACTTCCTAACTCCCAGCCCCTTTCTCCATCCCTAGGCAACCACTAATCTATTTTCTGTCGCTGTGGACTTGTCTATTCTGGACTTTTCATATAAATGGAATCACATGTTATGTGATCTTTTGAGACTGGCTTCTTTCACTTTGCATAATGTTTTCGAAGTTTATCCATGTTGTAGCATGTGTCATTGCTTCATTACTTTTTATTGACAAATAATATTCTGTTGTGTGGATATGCCACATTTTAGTTATCCATTCGTCAGTTGATGAACTCAGTGGTACTTTTGAGTACCCACAGAAATACACAGAAGGAAGAAGAATGGTGCAGTGTGCTAATGACTTTATGGGACAAAAGACTATTGGAATGTACTGGCCATGTACACACGATGGTTCCATCCACACACAGTTCCATTTCTCATAGTAAATAAAGAAGTTGGCATATGATTTGATATGTCTCTCTGAGACTTGTTAGCATGTACCAGTGTCCCCAGGTGCAATCAACTTGCAGTCATAAATGCAATGATGTTTCTATAGCACTGAGGCCAGACTCTAGGTGGGTGAATTCTCCAAGGCAAATGCCACCTTCAGTCTGAGTGACCAGGTGGTCTTTCTGGGCCACAGTCAGTGGCATTTATTTATTTAAAAAAAAATTCTGTATAACTCATGGAGACTGAAAGTTTCTTTCCTTGAAACCCAGGTAATTAAGTCATTTCTTCTCTGTGGTCCATTGTGTATGGTGATGATATCAAAATTCTGAGTGTTACTTCCTCCTTCACGGCCTGAATTCTTGGACATCTTTATTTTACTGAGCCAGCAGTTTTACCGATGCCCAGGTTCAAACATATTTGTCTCTGTCACTCACATTACACCAAGGAGTTTTGTCATCTCTATTACAGTGAACACACTGCAGTGACTAAGGAGTCCTGGAGTCCCACCAGACTAGAAATGTGACATGTCAGACTAGAGGAGTTTTCTCTGGAGCAGTGACTGCCGACCCTAAGGATGGGGTGTCACTATTTCAGGAGCGTGTACTTTGAAAGCAGAGCAATATTTTGTCTCATTGTTTTGATTTATTTTCGTCTTAATATTTAATTTAGGTCAAAGGTCAATTATTATTAAAGGAGAGGAAGAGGATTTTATCTCATCAAAAGTGTTCAGGGACTTGCAATTAGTAGATAAATAAGTCTTGGAGGTCTAATCCAAAGCATAGTGATTATAGATAACAATACTGTATTACAAACTTCCAAGTTGCTAAGAGACTAGATCTTAATTGTTCTCACCACACAAAAAAGAAATAATAATTATGTGACATGATAGAAGTGTTGGCTAATGCTACAGTGGTAATCATACTGCAATATAGGAACGTATCAAATCAACATGTTTTTGTACACCTTAAACTTACTCAATGTTATATGACAATCATCTCTCAATTTAAAAAATGAAAGTCTTTAATGGCAAAAAAGTATTCAGGGGAGCATGGGTTTAGAAAGTTTAAAGACTACTACATGACAAAAAAAAAAAAAAAAAAGAATACCGTGTGGGTAGTAAACCCCAGTGCCTCCAGGACCAGACAGGAAGAGCCAGTCAGATGGATTGGAAGGGACAGCCTCAAGCTGGGGAATGGAGATCGGCCACATTCTCTTATTAAGCTGATAATATTAGACACAAATAATCAAAAGGTGGGTAAAAATATACTTAGCATGAAATACACTCTTGAATAACCCCTTGATAAAAGAGAAAATTGAAAAGTAAATTATGAAGTATCTAAGAAACAAGGGAAAGTAGAACACTTCCTATGGATCTATGGGACAGAGTGACAGCTGTACTCAGAGGGAAAAGTATAGCCCAGCGGTCCCCAAACTTTTTTGGCACCAGGGACAGGTTTCATGGAAGACAATTTTTCCACAGACCGGGTCAGGGGAGGAAGGGATGGTTCAGGCAGTAACGCGAGCGATGGGGAGTGATGGGGAGCGGCAGACGAAGCCTCGTTCGCTGGCCCGCCGCTCACCTCCTACTGTCTGGTTCCTAACAGCCCTGGACCTGTAGCAGTCTGCAGCCCGGGGGTTGGGAACCCCTGGTGTAGCCAATGCTTTTATCGGGGTTAGCAAACTTTTTCTGTAAAGGGCTAGGGCTTTGTGGGCCATATGGTCTCTGTTACAGACTTTTTTTCTGACAATGCTTTAAAAATGTAAAAACCGTTCTTAGCTGCCAAGTTGTACAATAACAAGCTGTGGGTCCAATTTGGCTCATGTGTAATAGGTTAGTGACCCCTGCTTTTATTATTAAGGAGGACTCCTCCCCCCCCAAAACTTCAGTACTAATCTTAAGAAGCAGAAAAAAATGTTAACAGCAACAAATGAAACTACAAAGAGAAATTAATAAAGACAAAAGCTGAAATAAATGGCACAAGAAACAAAAAGAAAATAATAGAAAGAATTCATAAATCCAAAAGCTGGGTGTTAAGACCAATAAAATAGAGAAACCCTTGGAAGTTTGACTATGAAAAGAAGAGAGAGCAAAAATGTACAAAATTAGCAATGAAAGAGGAGATATAACTACAGCTACAGGAAGGATTTTTTTTAAATCGAAGAGAATACTACATGCAACAAAATGGCAATAAATTTGAAAAGCTAAAATAAACAACCTCCTAGCACACACTATCAAAATTGATCCAAGAAGAAATGAAAACTGAGGAGACCAAGTGCCGTAGAAGAAAGATGATTAAAAGTTTACCATTGGAAAAGACACCAGTATCAGATGGGTTCACAGGTTTACATACTCTTTAAAAAACAAATAATTCTACTAGTTTAAAAGAAAACCTTCCAGGTAATAGAAAAAGATGGAAAATTCTATAAATTCCTCTTCTTAGAAAGGAAGGAGCTAAAAGTTCTAGAATAGGAGCAGCACCTAAATTTTAACTTGAATGCCAACCCAGATCAGTGGGTAGTGTCTGCTTGGAGACCCTGTGAAAGAGATTGTGAGACCCAGTTGACATCCCGTGAAGAAAAATTGGGGTCTGATTTACCATCCCTGACTCAGCCTGGAATATATATCAAATGGATCTTATGGGATTTTTTTCCACTGACATAACCAGGAACTACTCTATGATATCTTATAGGTTTCTGATCAATTTATTTGAGAAAACTTACATGTTCAGTAAAATTTATATTCCTCTAATGACCATTCAGCAGACATATGAAAATCATCTAGATTAAACTTCGAGACCCAAATCTAACTGCATTAATCCTCACTGCTCTGGGTGCAGCAAATGTATTGGAAGAAACCAATAAGCTCATGGGATACTTTCCAGTTTGAGGACCATCATGGGAAGATTATCTTCCCATAGTTGGTGCTTTTGCTGATTTGTAGCTGAAAGGAAATCTTGCCATTCCATTGATTGAAAAGTGACCTCAGAGCTTTCTTTTCCTAATTCACCAAGGGCAAAAGTAAATAGAGGACATCTCTTCCATTCCCAAGAGGCAGCTCGTTCAAGTGTCTGCAGTGGCCAGCCCTGCCTGGGCTTCCATAGTCTATCACAGCGCCCCCTTCAGGTAGACAGAGGAAAAAAGGGCCAGACTCCGTAGAGAGGATGACAGAAACTGCCAGGGCAATGAGCACCTTTTCATCATTATACAAAAGGGAATTGTAGTTTTACTCTCCTTGTTTTTATGATGAGGTAAGATAAAATAGAAAAGGAGAGCGAGAGAAATGATTGCTTAGGAAATGGCCTCAAACCTAGCACATGTTTATTTAAGCGTTTCTGTGCAAACATAACCCTGGGTGTCCGTTAAATCAGCAGGCATGTCAGTTGGCACTTCTGGTTACAGACCATTTTACGGTCATACATCATTCATAGCCGTAAAAGCCATTTGCCCTCTGTCACCCAACCAATCGGGATCCAGCCAGGAGGAAGCAGGGCAGGAGCCTGGCGGTCTTCTCTGGGCTCCTCTGAATTTCCACAACCAGGTTCAGCAGAATGTCACAGAAAATTAACTCTCCTGGGTTATTAAGGACCCCTTCCCTCCCACCTCTCCACTGAAGAGCAATATATGATTTCAGGCTAATATTTACCCCATCACAAGCAACAATTTGTGACGTACAGGACAAAAGCACACTGGGCATCACACACAAATCCAGCGTAATCCCTGCTGCCCTGAGCCACTCGAATGAAAGGACACGAATAGCGAGCTGCTCGCCCGTGCCTCGGCAATTCACTCCTAATGCCCACTTGGAGCAGATTTGAAATTGCTGTCATCATCTAAGCCACCCAGCGACTAACCTTGATCTGCCCTCGCTTCACTCTTGCGAGTTCACATGTTTTCACTCTTCACCTCCTCACTGTTATTTTGTTATTGACACTGAGAAGCCTGCTGAGGCCTGATGATGGCCTCAGGCCTTGCAAACCATGCGTCTTTGGGTTCTTCCCAAAGTGCTGTTGCTTCTGAGATGGGTATTTCACCTGAAATGCCTCCCCAGATCTAGGGTCTTCCCTTCATATTTATGACTGCTTAACTCTTTCTTAGTGCACACCTTCATTTATGAGTAAGGCTCATCGCGGTTGTCATAACCCCAGTGGGCACCAGGACAGCCCCATCTGGTCAACCCCACTCCATCTCTGCTTGGGCATTTCGCATGTCTTCAGCCTCTCCAGTCGTAACAGGCTAGGATCAATTTTCCAGTGGCAGCTTGGAAATAATAGTGTGAAATGTACATTAATACAGAAATATATTGTGAAACTGTCCTTAAACAAACAAATGAGCCACTTTAAAATATTACTGCTATAAATGACCATGACAGTAGCACAGCACATATAATAAAAAATAACTGCTGAAGAGAAGCTGCTGAATTACTATAGTAATAAACCAGATGTGATTATTATCATTTAACACGGTCATTGAATATCATGAATCCCTGAAGCCATTAAAATATTTATGATTAAACATTTGCTATTTCTTAGAACATATAGTTGGGGACTAAAAAACTGTTAAAGTATTATTTCAGCTCATATATGCCAGTTCTATAATAGAGGTCAACCGACATTGCCTGAATCCTTTAAAAGAGGGATGAACAGCTGCCTCTCCATAGCTGGACATATTTCAGGATGTTTATGCTAGTACTATATACTCTCATGGTTCTGGGGAGGATGTATATACTACACACTACTAAGGTAAAAATATGTTACTATTCTGTATGTTCATGAACAGATGTGGGCTTGGGGGCTGTTCTGGTCATTCTTCTAGAAAAAAAGCACATGTAGCAGATGCTTTCAAAGGCCTGCTCATATCGCCTTTACCCTTGGTACTTGTCTTGAGCATCCTTCAGCAAGCCTCTCAACCAGAAGGCCTTCACTCGGCCAGCAGGAGCCTGAAACACTGGGACATTAATGCCCCAGGGAGCAGCCCTCAGCCCTGGTGGACAGAAGTTGGAGAATAAATATCTTGGCCAAATTTACAGACATACCTCTCTTTTGACATCTGTCCCTTGGCCATGCTCTTGATACCCTCGTCTTTTCCCTGATGATTGTTTTCAGTTCAAACTTCAGTTCAGTTAAGCATTAGGTGGGGGCTTCCCTGGTGGCACAGTGGTTGAGAGTCCGCCTGCTGCTGCAGGGGACACGGGTTCGTGCCCCGGTCCAGGAGGATCCCACATGCCGCGGAGCGGCTGGCTCCATGAGCCATGGCCGCTGAGCCTGTGCGTCCGGAGCCTGTGCTCCACAACGGGAGAGGCCACGGCAGTGAGAGGCCCGCGTACCGCAAAAAAAAAAAAAAAAAAAAAAAAAAATTAGGTGGGATTTGTTGTGCTGAACAAAAATATTACAACCAGTGTCTTCTCAAATTTAACTAGAGACACTTCCGTACCATAAGGTCAGTCTTCCCGGGTGCTTGCTTCTCATCTCTTTCCCTGTTTCCCGGCAGTTCCAGCTCCATCAGGAGATGAGGGTTGTTGCCAGGAAAGGAGCTCATCCATCCATGGAGCATCCTAATGATAGCCCAGGAGTGTCGGGCTCAGTGTAGGGAAGAAGAGATGAATGCGAATTCTTCAGCACTATGGCTTGGGGCTTACCTGAATATTTTAATTATTCATGCTACCAGAATTGACTGCTTTTTAAAAATGAATACCAACAGTAATCACCTTTCCCTATATCTTTAGAGACAAACATTATCCAAGAAATAAGATGCCTGAGTTGTTTGAACCCTGCTAGGGCACAATGAGAAATAAAAAAGCAGGGATTTTAGAGAGAGACCTAGATTTGAGCCCCAGATCTGTTCCAGACCTGGTGTGTAGATATAAAGCACATATTATATAACTCTTTCGAGCCTCCTGACTTGCCAGAGGCTCAGTGTTCTTATAAGTGAGGTGACCATAGCAATCGTATAAATTGATATAATGTATATAAAGCATTTATATATACTACCATATTAGTGATAGGTATTTAATAAACGTTAATTTATTAGATGAGGAATGAGTGGTGAATTTACCCACACTCTCATGGTGACAATTTAATTCTTGGCATAAGATATCACCTATTGGGAACCCATTTGGTTCCCAGCATGTCTCTCTCTAGTTTCCCATCATATGATTTTGGCAGTGTTGTACATCTCTGTCATGTGGGTTCCATGTTTGCCCTTATACTCCCAAGTTATAGTTGTAGGTCCATCCTGTTCTTGCTGTGGTTTCACATTTGTAGGTTTAATAACCTGGGTCATGGTCTGATGTATGTACAGGAAAACTCACAAAGCCTCAGAGTGGAATAAAAAACATTTTCGAAGACCCCTGCTGGCTCAGTCTACCCTAATGAGCTATTAGGTCATTAGAGACTCTTTGCCATCAATTAATCATTAGATCAGCAACCATTCATTGAGGACAGTGGGGGAATTCATCTTAAAGGGATAGTAATACTAGCGTACAAAGGAGCCGTTGCTGGCATCTCTGAAAATCTGAAAAGTAGCTCCATGTGGTCTCTTCAACTTGTCAGTTCCTCCAAAGTCTGACACGAGGGCTCATCCAGTATAGTGGCTTAAATTTTCAGGTTACCTTGCCTTGGGAAGAATTTCCAATGAAAGAAGAATTAAGGGCTTGTTATAGTTTATATGTAGACATATAGCCCAGGTGGGGTAAAACAGGCTAAAAATCCTCTTGTCCACGTGCTGTATGAGTATCACTGCCTTGCCCATGATTTCTGTGACTTCCTAGGGGCTTGTGTTCTTGGGGGTCTCTTCCTCCAATACATTGTTCCTGCTGACCTCTGGATCTCTCTTGGACACCAATGCTGCTCTCTCTTCTCTTCCCAGTAGCCACCAAGACACCCTCAGTTTCCTTGAGGGCTTCCAGTATCTTCTCATATAATGCAATACATAGAGACCTATGGTGACAATTCCATGTATTTGTGTGCTCACACATAGCAAGTGCTCCTTAGCAATCCAGCTTGGCAGACTACTTACTGCTAACTAAAAGCTGAATATTGGGCATCATTTTTGGTGATGTTGCCTCTGTCATACCCACATCAAGGTAACCTCTTTGCCAGCTCTCCTCCTAAACATCTCCCACCAGCTGCTCTGTCCCTATCCCTCAAAATATTCTTCCCCTCCCTCTGTTTCTTAGGCTGCTCCCAGCACCTCAAAATTACTAAGCAGAGCATTTCACTAATGTTACTCCTATGTTACTAAGCAGGACAATTGTCTTGGACCCCAAAAGGCACAAAAATGGCCAGCCAAGTATTTGCTAAAATGAAGACAGTCCTTCTCCTAAGATGAATTCTGTTGTGACTAACAGATGATTTTCTCCAAATATTTGTGACATTTGTATAAGTAATCAAAGATAGTGCTCATTAATGCTTGATTATTTTATTATTTTCAGGAATTGCACTGGAGAACTTCATTACCCACACTGCATCCACTGAGTTCATAGCACCTCCTGGAATGAACCATGGTCTCCTAAGCATGGCTTAGTTTGATGGTAGGTGAAGCCAAAGTTTGTCTCTGTGGGAATTTCATTTCTGAAGTTACAATGCGCAAATATAATTTACAATTATATATACAATTCTCAATGTATGAATACTCATTTAAAAATGCTTCCTTGCGGGCCTCCCTGGTGGCGCAGTGGTTGAGAGTCCGCCTGCCGATGCAGGGGATACGGGTTCGTGCCCTGGTCTGGGAGGATCCCATATGCCGCGGAGCGGCTGGGCCCGTGAGCCATGGCCACTGGGCCTGCGCATCCGGAGCCTGTGCTCCGCAACGGGGGAGGCCACAACAGTGAGAGGCCCGCATACCGCAAAAAAAAAAAAAAAAAAAAAAAAAAAAAAAATGCTTCCTTGCTCGCTTTAAATGAAAGTAAATATTATTACCTTTTATAAACTGGTAAGAACGCTTTGGAGGAGCATCATTCTGCTGGAAATGTCCAAGACTCCATGCGGAGGATGAGTCCTCTTTTTAAGTGGGTAGAACCGAGCTGTCTGATCCTTTCTGCCCTAGAGAAGCTGGTGTTTGAAACAGACTCAATTGTTAGTGACTTTTACTTGAGAGAGCCTATTAATTTTAGTTCATTTATCTTCAAATTTACTTTAATGTTCTAAAGGCAACATTATTGTTTACTCCTTTCTATTAAAAAAAGAACTATGTGGGGCTTCCCTGGTGGCGCAGTGCTTGAGAGTCCGCCTGCTGATTCAGGGGACACGGGTTCGTGCCCCGGTCCGGGAGGATCCCATATGCCACGGAGCGGCTGGGCCTGTGAACCATGGCCGCTGAGCCTGCGTGTCCGGAGCCTGTGCTCCACAACGGGAGAGGCCACAACAGTGAGAGGCCCACGTACCGCAAAAAAAGAAAAAAAAAAAAGAACTATGTGGTTCTCCAATGTTAATTTCTTTGGGAATCCTGGAATGGTACTTAGCAATGATGACAATAATTGCTTTCCCATTTTTTTTTAACAGAGTTTTCACTTCATGTGGGGGCAATGCAAGGGCCCATTGTATCTTATCTCACTTAATCTCATAGTGCCCCCATGAGGCAGGTAATATATTAACCCCTTTTTACAGTGGAGGAAACTGATTTCATGTCACTTATATATCACTTTTTTCCAAAAGGCTTTCCTGGCTTCTCCTATTATCATGCCTGACACATTTTACTGTAAATGTTTGCCCATCTGTCGGCCTCACTAGATCAGTGCAGTCAGGAACTATGCCTATGTTGTTACCTGTTACCCACCGTGCCTAACTCAGTGCCTGGCATAGAGTAGGTGCCTAAGAAGTTTTTGCTGACTGACTGGCTGGATCAATGAATCAGTGTGGAGGGGAATAACTTGCTCAAGGCCCCTGGGTAAGGAGTAGAACAGATACTCAAACCCATGGCTCTAAACTGTCAAATCCAAACTCTTAAACGTCATGTAGAAGTTTCCTCCATCCCATACCCAGTGTCCAAACAAAAACAATATGTCAATTTGAGCAATAACATATGGAAATTTAAGCTCTGTGGCAGGGCACCCTTCATCATTAGGGAAAGGCTGAGTTCTTCCAGTGCTCTTTCTAAGGAGCTCTGTAGTGGGCTGGGCATGAAGTGATAAAGGAAAAAAGAGATGGAGCTTGTCCTCAAGAAGGTGAAAGTGTAAAGCACTGGGATGTTGCCACCCTGAGTGGTGTAAAGAGCCTCCCCCAACCCTCCCTTGGCGCCCCCAGAAGCACCCCAGTCCAAGCCTCCTCCAGACTGTGGTCAAAGCTCTGAAGAAATCCGTTTAATACTCCAAAGTCTGGCCTTAAGAAAATCTTAATGGTCCAAATACAAAGGGGTGGAGTGGGGTGAGATGATGCAGAATTGAGGGCTGTGGGGAGTGTTTCTTTGCTTAAATGAAAAGCCCAAATAAAATAAATAAATGAAAACATAAATCACAGTGTCTTCTCCGGGCTCCTGGCTGGAGGAAAACAAATTAGAAAGGGCTTGAAGGAAAGGAGTATTGAAAAAGCTTGACTTGAATTAAGTGGTTATATATTTTAAAAGCACTTTGTTGGGTCCTGTAAAAATAGCAAATAAAAAGGTGTAATATCCCTTGGCCCTTGGAGGCAAATACCAGTAATAAAATAAGCTTGGGTCGGTGGGATTTAAGAGTATAAACTTCAGTAGAACGGAAAGGAAAAGCATTGGGTTCAGAAACACTTTCACTTCTCCCTTAATAATTAATGATGAGGTGTTACGTTTTCAAATAGATATCATGTGTCTTTCTAACACCACTCACTTTCCTCTTAAAATGGCCCCAAATGAAATTTAAGGGCATAACTTGAAATTTCTTTCTTTTGACAGGCAACCTAAAGGAGTGATTTCAGGGCTATCAAATAGATATATTTAGGGTCCGTTTTACAATCCCTTTATACATAGTCTGAGAAAAATTTCACAGTGAAAATTGTCACAAGCATCTACCCCAGGTGTCAGCAGCCAATTTGCAACTCCTTTTTGACTGGCTGTGTAGTTATCAATTTAAAAATAAACCTTAACTGGAGAGCTTAGATATTTTTACAAAAATGAGACGAGCAATGAGTCTTATAAAAATGGCCATGGAAGAAAATAACACGAGAAAAGTTACCAGGAAAGAGCACAATGAACTTTCTCCTTGTTAAGAAATACTTAGGGCTTCCCTGGTGGCGCAGTGGTTGAGAGTCCCTCTGCCGATGCAGGGGATGCAGGTTCGTGCCCCGGTCCAGGAAGATCCCCCATGCCGCGGAGCGGCTGGGCCCGTGAGCCATGGCCACTGAGCCTGTGCGTCCGGAGCCTGTGCTCCACAACGGAAGAGGCCACAATAGTGAGAGGCCCGCGTACCACAAAAAAAAAAAAGAAAAAAAAATGCTTAAATTCTTTTGTTTGTAAATGGCAGGTGGGTTGTACAATTCCAATGTAATTTTAGAAAGCCATCTTCTGAATGTAATAAACATGTCTGCAATAATAGGATTCAGAAAATAGCAAAATGCATTCCAGACACCCTTTGATTGTGCATACAGAACAGAGAATTTAGCTATAATTGGCTATAACACAGTTATGGACAGCAAATGACACACTGTGGGTTTGGGTGACGTAGCAGCTCTGATTAGGGATGGTACGTTTCAGCCGAACACCGGAAATAAAATAGTGAGTCTACAGTGACACAGCACCTTTTCTTCCTCCCCCCCCCCACAGGCCTTCCTCACTTTATTCCCTTCTGTTTAACTGAAGTATCACAACTTAGGCTAGGAAACTTATTCTCTTATTACTCAACTAATCAATTGTCAGCCAAGTCTCCATTCTTTGCAGAGATGAACAGTTGTATGGAAAGGGGGTAGTAAGAGCCCATGGAGAATTGACTTTTGGAGAACTAGATGTAATTTGAATCAAGAATTATAATAGGAAATAAACCATTACAATAAACAAGGAAACATGTATACAATTACTTTCATGGTGTAATTTTATTCACTCTAGTTGAGAAAATGAAGAGATAATACTGACTGTAGCACCTGGGTATTTAATGCAAACTGTAAAATCTATTATATTAAACAAAGTCAAAAGCGATGTGAAAGATCTTGAATCTATTCAAGGCATGCACCTCATTACAGACTTAGCAAATTAAAACACAAATAGGATTAGAAAAGAATAATGTAACAATCTCTCACTATGGTCCCTAGAGCATTAAGTCATAAATTGGGTTTGCATTAAATTGTGCCTGCAGTATTGAATTCAGGGAAAGAGCTGTGGGCTGGAGGTAAACCGCGCTGGGCTGCTCACCAACTTTGGCAAAGCTACGTGTTTTCTGAGATGTGTAGTAAATTTGTTAGAATATAGCAGGTCCACAAAAAAATGAGCACTTCATATCTTAATTTAAAAAATGTCGGTGTCACGCCATATGTGGCCTGCAGAGATATAAATGCAGACAAAAATCTGCATGTGAAATGGAGCTGTGTTACCTACGTGTATATGTAGAGAGCCATTCCACTACATGCATTGCTTAATACCAGATACAATGTTTCTTTTTTAAAGAAACTCTCAACACAGAGTTTTTGATGAATTTTGTTTTGTTTTTATTTTTATTTGTTTGATTTTGCAAAAGCAGAAAGAAAAGGAGAAAGCAAACCATCCTTTTTTAGAGAACACATGTGGGCTTTTAGATCGTTCAGAGGAATGTTCTCTTTCATTCCATCTGAAGATTAGACCTTAACTATTCTGGCTGAACCATAGAAAAATACATAGGACTTATTTTTAAAAAGCAAGTGGATGTACTTAAATCAATTTTTTAAGTGATTCAAAATTGAAAACTACTGTCTACCATGTTCCTTCCATTCCAGGCTTACTGTATTTGGTTTGTTTCCTAACCCCTGCGTGAGGGAGGCTAAATCAGGAAAAAAGGAAATGCTTCTGATTATTTGTATGGCGCCCTTATGTTAATTCCTATCTTCTGCCTCTTTGCACATGGGCAGGCCAAAGGCAGAAAGTGGGCCGTTGGTCCTGTTTCCTCAGGGCCCTGTCCCAGGGCAGGACTCAATTTATTTTCTCTGACTTCTTAAAGCTGTTATAAGAATTAACGAAAATTGATGTAAAATGCTTAGAAATGTTAGTCTGCCTGCTCCCACTTCATCACTGAGTATAAGTCACAGAAGCAACCTCTGTGAGGCCACCCAACTTCACTGGTTCCCCCAGAGGAAGTGTGACCTTCCCGGCTCGATGATGGGCAGTAGTGAAATCTATCCAGACCTCCTTGATGGGGGAAGTCCATGCGCTTCTTCCTTGCCAGCCACTTCTTTACCCTTCCTCACCTCTGGCTCCCATCCTCTCCCTCTCAGCCCTTGCAGCTGTCCTGGCCTCCAGGCAAAGGGTTTCTACATCACACTAAGCAGCAGACAGTCTGTTTAAACTGGCATTGTCTATTTTCAAGAGCTGTTTTGAAAGTCTAAACAACTCCCATTTTGGCTTTAGTAAGGCAAATATGGGCTAAAACACACAATGCCCCTTAAGTACCCAGGACCCACTGAAGTTTCCCATAGCCACATTCTGGCTCGACCTGGTGACAATTTTTCTGCCGTGTTATTTATGTGGTGGTTTTACTTCTAATTATGGCTCATGATGGCTGTTAGTGCTGAGCAGTAAGAGAGCAAACTGCCTTGTACTGCCATTTAACTCCAGCCCATAAAACGGGCGATAAAGCTGAGGGCTTAAAACCAAAACGAAACCCCCCAAAAACGTAACTTTCTGTGGCACGCTCACATCCGTTGCTGCCATTCTGAGGCTGGAAACTTTCACTGAGGAAACGCATGGAGACAGGTGACTCCTGAGGCCTGGGAGCCTCAAATTTCAGCTCTGGCTTCATTCTTAAGTCATCCTCTATTGTAGACAAAACAACCCCGACCTCGGATGTAATTAACACATGCCAGGTTTAATCAGAACCAGTGTACTTGTTGTTTAGAAACTAATGAAAGCAAATAGATGTTACTTAACTCCGTACATAGTGAAAGGTCTTTTGTGGTTCTCAGTTTTGATTACTATTTTTTGATGTTAAGAAGAATGCCACTTGGTGTGTATATAAACAAAGAAGATGAATGGCCGGGCTGAGAATGAGTTGTCCATAATCTGATTAAAGCAATAGAGCTGGCTCCTAGGAGAACCGCATGGGGTTTAATGATTGGGCTGTTGTTCTTAATATGTCTCATGTTCACTCTTAAAGAAATCAAGAAAAATTGTTAAGAGGTTACTGATATTTCACTCTGGCATTGGGTTATCAGAGCTTCTGACAGGAAAAGAACATTCTCTGTGGCTGGAATCCAATGTCCAGCCACGTAAGCTAATTTGCCCAAATGATATTAGGAGGCATTTAAAACTGAAATCTGCCCCAATTCACTCATTCTGCTGGCAGAGCCGTCATGGGTGAGGCCAGGACAGGCTTGGTTTTGTTGAAGTTGCGATGTGATAAAATAGCTGAGAGATGCCACTCATCTTCTGTTTAGTTAGTTCCTTTTCCTTCTTGACAAAACACTTCTGGATTTTGGGAAAATGTCTGCTAGTGTTTGGATTAAAAAATACATTAGTTTAAAGCTCGGGAATACTCTAGCCTGTTGGGATTTTAGGGGGGAAACTCACATGCATTCTTGAGCTCTGCAGGAGCTCATGATGGTTGAACGTAATGATTTGCTACTCCACTCCTGCCTGTTAGTGAGTTCTGCGGTCCTGTGTGTGAGTGCAGATGTGTGTGTGTGTGTGTGTGTGTGTGTGCATTCACGCATACCATTACTCATAAGTGAGTGGTCCTGCAAATTTAAGTCGTTCTAACAACTTGAACCACATAGAGAGGGCTGACTCTGTGCATCGTGTGTTGCCTCCAGAATACAGTCAACATAAGCTCTCGGATACGTAATAAATTTCAGGATGACCTCAGTGATGTTCAGCTATTAAGATCTTTGCTGCCTTTGAAACTCCACACTGGGTAATTGGATTCCAGATGGACAGGAACTGGGTTATTCCTATTTTAAAGCAGTACTCCGGATGATTTTGAGTACTCTGAAATCAGTTCATTAAAGACATATTTGGGCACCCACTGTGTGCTAGTATCCCATTTTACAGATGAGAAAGCTGAGGTTCAGAGCGGTTAAATAACTTCCTCAAGACCCCTAGCCGAGCGGTTAGTCGGTAGCTTAGTTCCAACTCTGAGCAAAATCCGTCTGATTCTCAAGTTCGTGCTCTTTCTACCACCCTGTGTGTCTCCATCAACAGTTAAACCTCCATGTTTCAACAAATAGTAAATGTATCTGGTCTCTTTTCTTGATAAGGTCTATGAATCTTACAGAAACCAGCGATTGGCTCTCTCCTGCCCAAGGAGAAGCATCGGCAGGCTGGGGCTTGGCCTACCTGCTCCCTGCACCTGGGCAGGTCAGGGTGTGATTTCCATGTACTTCTCAGCTCCCTGGTGTACCTGCCTCCTCTTTCCCTCACAGACCAGCCGTTGGCTTCAGTCACTTCCCAAGCCCACAGACTGAGGTTGGATTCCAGGGACACAGGAAGGACATGGGTTGGAAATGAATGGAGAGAGAGAGAGCTAATCCTCTTCCTGTCTTTTCCAAGAATTTCCCTTCTCCCGCTGGCCCATTCTGGAGCCACGTGGTCACACGTTGACACCACCACTTGAGGGCAGGGAGAGGAAATGAAAGGAGACGGAATAAAACCACAGCTGTGCTATTTATTAAAAGAAAAATGATGGAGAAAGAGGTTGGAACTAAGTTACTTTCTCTTAGAAAATGCTGGCAGTAATTTTAGTGGCATGTTTTGAGCATCTGAATGTATTAGCTAAAGAATTCGAATATAATGAACTATGCAGTATGGTAGTGTGCAGAAAGCCCCAGGCTAACTGGCAGGGTCAGAGTGACCTTGAGCAAGCCACTTCACCTCTCTGGGCTTCTGTTTCCTCTTCTGCACCAGGTGCACATGGAGCCAGGCGATCCCTGCGACTTCCTGGGAAAGCAGTGAGGGGTAGGGCAGATCGCCTGCTTTGGAGTCAGCTGATGCTCTGAATCTTAGCCCTGTCACTCAGTCCTTGCATGAGCTGTGTGCCCCGGGGTCAGTTACTCAACTTCTCCGAAGCTCAATTTCCACTGCTGTGAAATGGGGATAAGAGGTCCCTCTCAAAGGGTCATTAAGAGGTTTAGATTGGTTAATGCATGGACAGCTTCTGGAGAAGGCATTTTCCCAGGACCGGAAGGAAGAACTGGTGAGTAGGATGCTTTGAAGGCCAGTGAGGGAGGATAACTGGTCTCCGAAGACGTACAGGCTGGAGGCTGGGGGAGGGGCGTGGGACTCTGGGCAACCCTTTCCAAGGGAGGAGAAAATGAAGTAACTGTTAGTAGCAAGACAGAAAACAGGACGCCTGAATGCCAAGCTTCGTCAGGAATGTTGCCTTGGGGGAAGAAATGAAATCTCGGAACACTCTTGCCTCCCTGCCTTCAGCTTTTCATTTCTTAACTCTATTTTTAATGAAGATGGGAAGGTTTACAATTTTGACAGTTACATTTATTTCTACCATTTTCATCTAAAACAATACAATGAACAGCAATTATTCCACCTGGGTTTCAACTGCAGCAGGATAAATGTCAGTATTCATTAAACATGTTCCGGGTACTCTGTGTTGTCTCTTCTGTTCTCTGTCTGTCTGTATCTTTCTTTACCACCAACCACCAAACCATCCTTCTCTCCTTCTTCCTTCTCGTCCCCATCCTCCATCTTCCCAGTGGGTCACCGAAAAATATCGAATAGGGACCCAGTTGAACTGAAGGGGCCGAACCATGTGCGTGAAGCAGCCCAGAAGAGCAAATCTTCCCCAGAAGGGCACACGGAGCATCCCAGGGAAGGAAAGGGGATGCCTTCCATTCCTGGGCTCACCGTCCAATGCCTTCAGGCCACAGGGGGACACCCCAGCTGCTCCTCCAGGCAGGGAAGCTGACCTGTCCCTATCAGTGCCAAGCAGAGGCTAGAGGATCACGCACCTGAGCAAGAGGAATGAGATGAGTCCCAAGCTCCTGAGGGTTCCTCCTCAGGTGTCACTCACCCAGCATGATGTCTCTATGGACATCGAGAAAGCAACAGGAGCTTTCTTTGCATAATCATGGTCAAATATTTATATTTGTTTAGGATTTGCTTCTATAGGATTTTTTTTTGTAATTTTTTTTGTAATTCAAATCAAAAGATTTCCAAAATAAATCTGAATCTCTTTTATAAGTAAACACAGTAAAAAACAAAAACAAAAACAAAAAAGGAAGAAAGTAGAACTGAAATTGCTGAAGAGGAGAAGAGGCATTGGATGTTTCCAGACATCTGAAATGAGATCATTGGAACAGCTAGGCATGGCTCTGAGGGAAAGCAAAAAGGAAAATCTGGGGTGGCATAGTTCATTTCATCTGACAAAATAAAGTGAGCACATCTTTTTTTTTTTTTTTTTTTTTGCTGAGCCACTGCTTCCTGGAACAAACTCAAGGAGGAATTTATTACCTGGGTTCTTGTATAAGTGTATGTTGGATGACAAGTTGAACAAAGCCTTCAAATAGAATCTCACACAAAGACAAAAAATGTGACATGGACCCTTTCTGAAAGGATGGCAGAGTTAAGATGACAGAGGCACACCCAATATTTGGTCACTACATTTTAGATTGGACTTAACACTGTCCTTTAAAAAATAATCACTTTTAGGGACTTCCCTGGTGGCACAGTGGTTAAGAATCCGCCTGCCTTTGCAGGGTACATGGGTTCAATCCCTGGTCCGGAAAGATCCCACATGCCGTGGAGCAACTAAGCCTGTGCGCCACAACTACTGAGCCTGTGCTCTAGAGCCCACGAGCCACAACTACTGAACCCACGTGCCACAACTACTGAAGCCCACGAGCTCTAGGGCCCGTGCTCTGCAACAAGAGAAGGCACTGTAAGGAGAAGCCCGCGCTTCCAACAAAGAGTAGCCCCCACTCACCGCAACTAGAGAAAGCCCGTGTGCAGCAATGAAGACCCAGAGCAGACAAAAATAAATAAAATTTTTTTAAAATCACTTTTAAAATAAGTTTTTCTTATATCAAAAGTGATATATGCTTATTGTAGGAAATTTGTCAATTACAGATTAAAAAAAGAAATCTATAACCCTTCCACTCAGTTAACCACTATTAACATTTTAGTGTCGTCTGTCCATCTATGCAAAGGAATGCACGTCTACTTTATGAAGATAAGAAATTACTCACATAATGTTTCATTAAACATTTTTTTCATTTAATCATATACAATGAACATTTCCCATTTAATAAATCTCTCCACAATGTCACTTTGAATGCGTGCAATACTGTGTTGGTATTAATACTATAGAATACATTAGGAAGATGGTATTACAATACATTTAACCAGGCCCCTCCATGCTAAATATTCAAGTTTCTAACATTTCACCTTTATAAACAATTCTGTTGTGAACGTCTGGGGCTAACTGTTCTCAAGGGGTCCTCTGTGTTTCAGGGATGGTGGGTCTGGTTCATTCAAGGCCAGGGTGCTCTAGAGGTCAATGAATTATTTGCCCAATGACTTGTGGGCACAATCTGTACTTTTTGCACTTTTCTAGGCAGGAAGAGGAAACAGTGAAGGGAACCCACAATCTTGATTTAGAGAGTATTTTCTGGGCTGCTTCATGAAGGGAGTAGAATTCTGTTCTATCCCTACGACCTACAGCCTCTGGGTAGGATAGAGGCAGAGAAGACAGAGGGTGGGGATCACTGCAGAGGCAGACAGGGTGGAGTTCACGCTGGCCATGGATTAGAGCCCTAATGTTCCCTGATGGGGAGGATTCTAATTTCTCCAGATGTGCTCCTCTACCTGAGAGTTTGCACATGGCAGGAGCATGGTGGCCCTGGGTAGAGGTGGAATGCATTTGGATACTCTTGCTTGTATGTAGTAAGTGAGTTTGTTACTCTGCAAAAGGTGCATGGCATTTGGAAGTAGTTCTCCCTCTCCACGGTTCTTCAGAAGACTCAAAGGTGTTTTGTGATCTAAGCACCAACACTGAAATCCCCTCCAAAGAGCCATACGAATACCCGACTCCCCATGCCATCATGTTAGCCCTAAGCATGAGAATCCCTAGTGGACCTCAGACAGATGAGAATTTATGTGTTTGAACACTGATAAGGAAGATTTTTTCTGGGTAATGGGGTATAATAGCACAGCTACAGAATGTCCCCAAGCATGTCTGTGTGTTCACACATGTCCAAAAACTTCACGCTAAGTACACATGGGTAGACTTAAGTATTTAATCATTACAAGTCTGAATTTATTGTGATCATATTCCCAGCACTGTTCTTTTTCCCTAAGTGTTTTTTATTTTCTAGATTGTACTTCAACCCCAAAGGACATACTTTTGAGAAGATACTCCGTTAAAGACATTGTTGGAGCAACTTTTATTATCCATTAGCATGTTTTAAAGTGGACTTGAATAGAAATGCTTTTTGCTAAAGTAAAAATACATCTGTTCTATGATCTAATTGTACAATTGGTTAGAATTTTTATCTATCAGTTCAAAGGGAAACTCAGTTTCAGTGAATTTGTTTTTAATAAAACTGTGTTATCTATGATAAATATATTTCACTTTGTTCAAATGGATTTGATTGGGAAAACATATTGAGCAGAAGTACTGGTAGAACTTAATTTCATTGCTTTGAGAAAATATATTGAATGCTGGTTTGAATTAAATTCTGTTTGTTTTAATAAAAGTGTATTGGCCTGAGTGTACATATATTTGTTTTAGTGGCAGTGCATTGGATCCAATAAAACTATATTGGCTTCCCTGCTTATGTCTCCTTTTCAGTGAAAATGGATTGAATGGGAAAACGAAATAGGCATGAAGCAGCCAGCCCCAAGGTCTCTGCTTGGCGAGAGTATCCAAATAACTGGGAGGGAGTGGGTTTCCATAGACTTTATATCAAAATACGCTTTTAAATTTAAATACCTTTTACCATCAAGGACTCAGATGTGAGACTGAATTGCCACCATAAAAAGTGCAATTTTCTGAAGCAGCCCTTTCCATGGACAAGTTATGGGGCTGTCCAGACACCAGAGGAAGAAATTTTATGAAAGCCAAGAACAGGTTTGTCAACATCCCTTAAACTTTATATGTGTCCCATTGGTTCCAGTAAGAGACTGTCTACCAGGCATTCCTAAGTCCCTTAAATGAGCAGAAAAGAGATCATGGGTGCTCGCTACAGATGGTGCTGGCCCATCAGCACTAAAACGGGTTTGGCTTTCAACTGATTAAAAGGGGGAAGAATTGGAATAAATGTTACCCTGAGACATACATCAGAATTGCCAGACTTCTCATGGACCCTCAGAGAGGCATCAACTCTCCAGAGGGAGTTGACAGTGGTCCTGCCATCAGAGAATGGCAGCCTGCGCAAAGTGCCATGACCACATTGTGTAGCTGTACATGGCTCTCAGATGCCCAGGCCCACAAAAACTCTTCTGCATAGGTGCCCTGACCCAAAGACTGAAGTTAAAATAATGAGGATTAATAATAATATCAGCTGTTATTCTTTTTTTTTTTTTTAGATGTTGGGGGTAGGAGCTTATTTATTTATTTATTTATTTATTTATTTGCGTGTTGGGTCTTCGTTTCTGTGCGAGGGCTTTCTCTAGTTGTGGCAAGCGGGGGCTGCTCTTCATCGCGGTGCACGGGCCTCTCACTATGGCGGCCTCTCTTGTTGCGGAGCACAGGCTCCAGACGCGCAGGCTCAGTAGTTGTGGCTCACGGGCCTAGTTGCTCTGCGGCATGTGGGATCCTCCCCGACCAGGGCTCGAACCCGTGTCCCCTGCATTAGCAGGCAGATTCTCAACCACTGCGCCACCAGGGAAGCCCTCAGCTGTTATTCTTATGTGACTGTCTCTCTGTTAAGAAAGTGTGTGCTTTGAATTGTTTTTTCCCCCAGAAGATGAACTTGATCTGACTCTTCTACCCAGTTTCATTTAGCCTTGATGAGAAATAAATGCAAATACTACTTTCATTAACACCTTTTCTCCAACTAAAACGTTAACAAGCTGTAGACTTCAACCTTCCTATGAATAAGTGCTAATTCACAACAAGTACCATTACCAAGGAACTCTAAGCCTTTGGTGTATAGTTGCTCATTTTTTGAATGCCTAAATTCTTACAAGATCCGACAAGGTTAAAAGAGCAAAACTGATTCACGGATTTTTTTTTCCCTGAAATATTCCCAGTTATATACTGGAAGTCAAGAGTGATTTTTAAAATTTGCTGTGCTGTCCTTGGAGACAGCAAATGGTTCACTTGGTCGGAATGTAGTATTGATCTAGCACATTTTAGAAGCTGTGGGGTTGAGTGTACCAGTTTCAGAAAGGAAATAGCAATGTGCAACTTAATTCACTGTCCTGATAATGGAGTTTTCAAATGATAATTCTAGGATATTTCTAGTATCAAACAACATGCATGCAGAAACATAGTACTTTGGGAAGGCTCACTGCTGGATTTTGAGGATGGCTGTGAAGTGAGACCAAATATATCTGGGAACCAGAAAATCTCATATGTAGATTTGCAGGGTCTCCCTGACCATGGGCTTAAAAAAAAGCACATCTACGGGGGGGGGGGGCAATTAGAAACAGACATTCTCTCTGGAGAGACCAATGAGAAAAAGGCAGCCCCCACCCTTCCACAAGACCAGTGAGAAAAAAAGGTGCCCTCTGAAATTATCTGGGAGATGATTTCAGGAAACCCCAGAAGATGAGTGGGAAAGTGAGGCAAAGAAAGGAGGCAGCTAGCAAAGGGTTTGCTATTAAGCAAGTGGCCGCTGAGGTCGACTGCAGATTGATCCGCTGTAGCAATCTGGGTGTCAGTAGAGAAACTGTGTCTTAGGGTTGTCCTACTCAAGGGGCAAGGGAGTTGAGGTATTTATATACCATCACCAATTTATACACCAACTCCCATTCTCACTGGTCGAGAGCTGCTCCTAGGGAGCATTAATTCTCTGGTGCATCCAGCCTGCCAGGTGAGCAGAGAGTGGACTCTGACCACCAGAAAAAGCTTTAGGGCAAGAAACACAGTTGGAAGCAGTCAGGTTGAAGGTAAGGGCAAGGCACTGACAAGATCTGCTCTCCCCATGAAGCTCATTTTACAGATGCGTAAACTGAGATATGGAGGTTAAGTAGTTTTCCCCGTGACACAACTACTAAGCAGCACAGGGCAGAATGCAACCCAGCCCATTTCACTAGAAAGTCAGTGACTTAACCACTTAGCCACACTGTCTTGGCCACGCTGTCCAGCTGAAGAAGCTGGCATGCCTCCTAAGACTTAACAACCATGTCTTGAGGAGGTTTACACTGCATCAGGGCTGAGGCTGAGTGTGGCAGGGCGGAGAAGGGCACTGGAAGTACTATATTGTCTGAGCTTCTGCCTCTAGCAGTGGCTGGATAGTGATCTATTGAAGGCTGAACTGAACCTTAGAATATAGCTGTCTGTTTACTAGATGCCAAACTCAACTTGTCCTGTGGTTATATCTTCGCGAATAACCATATGACCAGGGCTCCTGGGTCATTTGCAGTGAGCCATGGGGGGCTCCTAGCTAGCTCCAGATTCCACCTGCCCCTGGATCGTCCCCCTTTCAAGTTCCTCCTTTTGCAGTCGGCTTTTCCATTTCAGCTGCACTTGCTGGCTGCTAGCTGCTTTGTAAAGTAAGTTATGATGACTTTGTGCTAGAAAATAAAACAGCAATCCTCACAGCTGTTTTGATTCCATTTAATGAAATGGTGGTGACATCTGAATGTCACAGTTGCAGAGAGGTGGATGGGTCTGGTTGCTGAGAGTGGAAAGATCAGTATTATTTCCCAGGCTAACAGCTCCTGTGACAATTCTGCCATTATCACTGTTCTGTGTCAGCCCGTGGTTGCTGTTATGTCCCTCTTACTAGGGAGAGACTTCAGGTGTAGCAATAGACCTCTAGCTATTTTTTGTTACCTATAAATACAAATGGACAGCCAGGGTAGAGAGGATGCATGCAGTATTGGGAAGATGAGTAAGATCTGTCAGTAGAAAGGAACACTCAGCTAACAGTTCCTGCCATTCAAGAATTCAAAAATCATGCTGTCTCAGGACGGCCAATGGAGTAGGTGTCATCCCATCAGAAAGTGCCAGGAAAATCTTTGGTTTCTCCTTCCTCGTCACAAATAAAGTGGAGAGAGCGGTGTTGGGAAGATATCAGACAGCAAACATGGAGGCAAGTCAAGAAGCCAGGCTCCTCAATCAATTATGCTAGAGTATTATCAAATCAATGAATTCACAGTGTGAGTGCTTGCGGCAGATGGACAAACACTTGTCGGCTCTCAGGAGCCACGAGAGAGTCAGATTTATTTTCAAAGCTTGTTTGTCTCATTTCTCCTGCCTGGTGCTGGAAGGCAGAGCATGCATCTGTGATTTTTCAAATGCAAGAGATCTCCAATGATTTTCTAGCTTGTGAGATTGGGCTCTGTGAGCTAAAATCTCAAGGACTTTTGGCTTTTTTCTCCTCAGAATGAGGACAAAAGGGTTCAGGTTTAGCAAGGGGTATCTCTCCATGCCTGTGGGTCTCAGCAATAGCAGCACAAGGTTGTTTTGTTCCGTGAACTGGCCTCTCAGACTTGGCCGTGATGTTGGGGGTTTGCTCTGCTGTGACCTCAGGGATGGGCTGTCAGGCCTCTTCTGCCAGAGGTGTAGCCCGAGTCAGGATGACGTGCCCTCCAGTACACGGGGGTGTTTCCAGTGGCCACTGGGCAGTGCTGTTACCCCTTCCAACCACCAACGGTTCTGGGATTCTTAGTTGGCAGAGAACTTGAGATGAGCTCTCATCCCAGCTGGTCGAGGAGGAAAGGGATATCTGTTGAGTCAGAATTAATAATTTCACAGCATCTGCCATCAGCTCCACGGAGGGGTTCCTTTACGTGGGAGGAATCATCTTTCCCATTTTGTGTACTGGAACAAGTGGCAGTCCATTCTTGTTCTTGAAGTCAAACGAGGAGTCTGTGAACTTTCAGGACCTGAATTCACAGCCCCCAACCTAGTGCATGATCAAGGAGCCTCCTTAGACAAATTCTAATTATGTTAAGGCAGAGCGAGTCGTAGTCTCCAGGGTTGGTGGAAGCAGGTAAGAATCTCAGGCTCTGTGCCTCAGTGTGTTCATTCATTCATTCATGCATCCATCCATTCAGTTAGTTGGTCAGCAAACCTTAATGAGGCCAGAGGTGAGGTTCTCAACCCTAGCCCTCCACTGACGAATCAAATCAGACTTTCTGGGTGATCCTCTCATGCATCGTTGAATCACTGTGCCAGGCTCTGAGGAGACCGTCATGTGGAGAAGGGTGATGAAATGGGACAAGGGCCATGAAAGAAATAAACCCAGGCTTCAATGGGGGCAGAGAGAAGCAGCTCCAAATACAGGTAGGGCGAGGAGATGAAGTCCACAGGGACTTTCTGGAGGAGGTGACACGGAGCTGCTTTCAAAAAAGAAGCAGGAATTGTGCGTCATCCAGTCAAAGAATGGAGCAGGCAGATCAGGTAAAGTCCTGGAGCCTCTCCTAGCAGCTTGCTGTGGTTGATGTCTAAGATGCAAGTGAGAGGGAGAGGGTGGGCAGACAGGAGGAGTGGTGAACAGGGCCCCGCGGTGAGTGCACCACGCTGGGGAGGTCGGCCCACGTTTTACAGGAAAACCCAATGAAGGGACTGAGCTGATCAGATTTCAGTTTCAGAAAAGACCTTCTGGCAGCTGAATGAAAAAATAAATAGGAGGGGTGTTATAAATAGAGAATGAACAAACCAAAATCATTAAAATTTGCCACCTTTTCTGATTAGGGTTTATATATGAATCTTGAAGAAAAAGATACAAGGTGAAGCTTTCTTGAAAAAAAAATTACTGGGCCTCCCTGGTGGCGCAGTGGTTGAGAGTCCGCCTGCCGATGCAGGGGATACGGGTTCGTGCCCCGGTCTGGGAGGATCCCATATGCCGCGGAGCGGCTGGGCCCGTGAGTCATGGCCGCTGGGCCTGCGCATCCGGGGCCTGTGCTCCGCAACGGGAGAGGCCACAACAGTGAGAGGCCCGCATACCGCAAAAAGGAAAAAAAAAAAAAAAAAAAAAAAAATTACTGTAAAACTCCCATTGGATTGTTTTAGGGAAGCACTCTTTAAAAATTGAAAAACTGAATTTGAAATTGAAAAAGTAAAGGTTTGCTCTAAAGGTTTGGAGATATATATTTTATTGCTCGAGTCTCTAAACAAATCAATTCTGATGGGCTTTTTTGGGTGATGATATTTAATGAGCTCTGCTGTGCCCCACCTTCCAGCTGAAAGGATAGTACTTTGGAGGGATAAGAACCCAGCTTCTGGAGTCAGAGAAATTTGGACTTAAATTCTAGCTCTGGCCCCAGTTAGCTGAGTGACCTTGAGAAATTTACTTAATGTCTCTGTGCCCCAGATTATGCATCTGTAAAGTAGGATGAAAATAGCATCTCCTTCCCAGGGTTACATGATGATGTACATGTAAATAACATGTGCATACATGTAAAGAGCCTGGCACTCAAAAAAGACAGAAGGAACCAAAGGGCAAATAACTAAAAACAAATGGCTCAGAAAGGAAAAGTGATGATCCACTAGGTGACCCCTAGTTCTATTTTATTCCACTCTGGTGTGATCTAGCAACCTTTATTTTTGAACAAAAAGGGAAAGAAACTCATCGTCATTGTGTGGGTCAGTCTTTCCAGCCAGTCATTATAACCTCCGTGCAGGAGCACTGCATTAACCTGATGATTTCTGCTTGGAGTTCCTGAGCCAAAACCCAGGCGCAAAATGACCGTGTCTGTTCCTGCAACTCTCATGCTCTGGTGCAGGCAGAGAAGAATTTAGCTGCTTCACTTATGATATCTACGGTAACCCATCAGCTGCTGAGCTGAAGGATGTGTCTGCGCTCCCCTTTCCCCTTTAATGTGCCATTAAATCAAATACTCTATTAGCAGAATTAGTTCATTCAGTGTCTGCACTGAAATGTCCTGCAAATTGCGTGATGTCTCTCGCAAATGGCCCTGCACTCTGGGGTCTACTTCAGCAGTTTATATCCCGAGGAGGAGGGCCGCGCTGCCCAAGGATCTGCCTGCCTTCCTCTAAGTAAAATATTATGGCTTCCACAAAGGATAATTATTTCGATCATTTTGCCATGTGCAAACCTGGTGAATTCAAACACCGTCGATCTGGCTCTGGCCCAAGGCCTGCTGTCCTCACACCTGCAGCCCAGGATCTGCCTTGGCCACGGACTTCCCACTCTCTCGGCCTCTCTGCTCTCCCTGGGTCCACTCCAGGTGCTGGTGCCAAAACGTATGCTTTTGCTGAGAGTTAAAACATGGAGAAATTTTCTTCCTCAAAGAACTTGGGCAGGAACACAGAGCATCTTCACTTTTGTATTCTCCAGCAAGTGCTGTGGGTTGAAACTTAGCACACATATTTCCATTCCCTCTTATTTACACTTGTCACCCAATAAATGTGAAAGCAGGCAATGACAACTGCTGTGCCTCTGTCATCACACGCTCGTGCTCGGAAGATGAGCGGGATCTCAAGCACACAATACCACTGACATTCAACTTGAGCATGTTGAGCGTTGGTGTGACTCTTCACGTGCCACGGCTCTGGGCAGCTGCTGTGGCCACTGTGGCTGCTTTTCCTTTATGCTGAGCTAATGCACTTAGCTAATGTGCATTTAATCTGTTATCTTTTCCTAACGTAGAAAGTCAATGTGGTAGGGAAGTATTTGCTCCTGTAACAGACAAGCCTTAGAGTGGTGTGTTGGCAAATGTTTAACCTTTTCCAGTGGGGGAAGCCTGGTTTGTAGTATTTGCCAATTTCTACAGTGTAAGTACTGCTACTGTGGCTGATTTCAAGACACAAAGTGACATCATTAAATGCAGAGTTGGGAAGAGATATTTGTAACCCTCCTATTACACAGTATTTCCACAAAAATAACCTCAAGAGCAGTACATAATAAATATGGTAAAATTATTAGGTTGGGATGAGTTTTGAATATTATTACCTTTAAAAAATAGAATATATTTGTTAGTTTATAAAACTTAACTCTTAATAATGGCTGTATTTAACAACTGACTTGCAAAATTCCTTCAAATTTAATCGTTGGTTTTCACAAGTCAGAATAAGCCAGCTCCAGCACATCACTGAGTTTAAGAGTATAAAATGACATTTCTTATTTACAACCCAGTCCAATGTGGATGTTTGTAGTGGCTCTCCACACAGTGAGTCAGGAACCTGGGGTCTTCCATATTGACTCTCTATTACCCCCTGGGGACCTCAGAGCCCTCTCACTTCTAACCAGGAGTTGGGGAAAGAGCACACAGGATCTCACATGGGTGGTTTTCATGGGCCAGACTTGGAAATTGTATCTATCACTTTCATCCATGTTCCGTTGGCTGGAATTGTCACATGGTCGCACCTAACTTCAAGAGAGGCTGGGAAATATAATTGAGCTGTGTGCCCAAGAGGAAAGGAAACGGGGTTGGTGGGCAGGTAGCCAGTTTCTGCCACAGCTCTAAGAGTGACTCCTGCCCTGGCTGCCGTCAGGAAGCAAGTAGACTAAGGGAAAAGAGCAACTGGCCCTGTTTTCCTTTCCTTATAAAACATTCAAGAGTTTAATAGGCATAGACAGTGAAATGGATTGTTATGAAATTGGCAATTAATAAATAGAATTATGCCTGTGTAAGAACCAGGTTGTATGTTATTCAACCATCATTGTGACTCGAAAGTGATGCCAGTTGGGCTGGGATGCTGTGGCAGGTGTGGGAGCTGGGTTTTCTAAGCACAATGGTCCCTCTGTCCATTGGTCTGTCCATCCATCCATCTACCCATCCAATAAGCCTTTATTCAGGCCCTGTGTTAGCTCTGGATATACAGAGGTGCTTAGGGGTGTGCTTATAGCCCAATGAGGAAGTGAGAATCAGACAAGCCCAGGTTAAGATATGTGTCTAGCTGAGGAGAAAGCAGCTAAAAATCTGGGAAGTGAAAAAGCTTCCTGAGAAGGCGACATCTAATATGGATCTAGATAGAAGCATGGATAGAGTTTTCTAGGCATAGGAGGGGGAAATGCATTCTAGACAAGGGGAACAGTTGGTACAAAGATCCAGAGGAGTGGAAGAGCAGGGCTTGTTCCAGAAATGGCAAGAAACTCGGGGTGGCAAGAGATGGGGCTGAAAAGATGAGTTTGCAATAAATTGTGAAGATCTTTATACGGAGTGCATAGGAGTTTGGAATTTGCCTGTAGGACTATGCTTCTCAAAATGGGGCCATGTACCTCTAGGGGTACCCAGTGGTATGTCAGGATATATGCAAGTGTGGATGAAAATTTTCTTTGTTTGCTCTGTTGATGGTAAGCAATTAAAAATGATTTTTGAGAAGTCCTGGCAAAAGTATCTCTCCATCTCAGTGGGCCAATGTCTAGTCCTGGACCAATCCTGTGGTCAGTGGAATGCAATGCTCTGATTGGCTGGGGCTGAGTCACATGGTGTGCCCTTGAGCCTGGGGTGAGTGGTGCTACCCGAAGCTCAAGGGCTGAGAGAAGAGAAGCAGTGACGCCGCAGGGGAAAATTCAGACGTGGGACAGAAGAGGAGGGAGTGGCTGCCGGGAAGCCCACCAGCAGCTGACCTATACAGGTGGAAAACAGCAACTGGATGACTGTCCCTAGACCTGTCATTTGTAATAGAGAGTGAAACAGGGATGATAGAGGGAAGAATCATTTTCTTTCAGTTTTCAGTTCGTGAAATAATGGGAGAAGCAAAAGAATCAAGAGCTGCTTTTCTGAGATAGAACCAGGTGGGAAGCTGGGGAACACACCCCTTTATCTCCAGCCTTTGAAATCTAAACCAAGGCCCCATCCTGCTTCCTCTCAGGCTCCTGGCCTGGGAGGCTCCTCAGCAAAGCCAGTGGTGTCATTGTGGTCACCGTAATTATGCCAAATCATGAACCCACAAGGCCCGAGCCAGGAAGGCCCTGCCCCAAAGCAGATAAGCCAGGCTGGTAATCGAACGCCCCACACCTCACATCCTGCTTAGCAAATGGCTCCAGGCAACCACAGAGCCCGAGGCAGACCCTGCAGGGCTGCTCGTGGGAAAGGACCCACAGCCAAGCAAAGGTCACTGTCTACAGGCCCTGAGCCCCACCAGAGATGTGTTATTTATGAGGCCTCTGCATGGTGGGGGTGGTAGGAAAAGTAAGACCCTGAAATCAGACAGGCCGAGTTGTTGTTGCACTCTCATCCCCTGTGGGTCCAAAGAGAGGGGACTTTACCCCTGAAACTCATTCTCTCACACGTACGTGGGATGACAGTGGGTGCCCTTCAGGGTGGCAGAGCTTCAACGAGATAGCCCAGGTAAGCACCTGGCATGGGGGTGACACAGAACAGGTGCTCAGGAAATGCCAGTCTGCTCAATGATAAAGCGGGCGCTTAGGAGGGATTACTATGGATGCCTAGAACTTTCTCGAACACGATCTCATTTCATTCCCAGCACCGTGGGAGGCGAGTCTCATTGTTATTCTCACTTTACAGGTGAGGAACGGTGGCTCACAGAGGTCAAGCCATTATCCAGGGTGACACAGCTGGAAAGCGGAGAGCTGGACTTGACCCCAGGCAGCTGGGGTCTAAGGAAGCCAAGAGAGAAGGGCTTCCCCATGACGGTGGACGCAGCTGGAGATGATGCCTGGAAAGGGACCTGGGTCTCCTGCCCTGCCCAGCGTTCAGTGTCATCGGCCGCTGCTTCTCAGCGAGTAGAACTGACCGCAAATCCGGCTGGCAGCTTGGAGCCGTCCCAGCTGAGTGGAGCACAGGAGGTAAAGCGAGAGTATGAACGGTGCAGGGCACCCATAAAACATTTACGGCCACCATCTAATTTTAGAGGCTTCATTTTTCAATAGAAAAACACTACTGTATGTGCCACCAAACTATGAAACAAACAGAATAAGTGCCCTCAGAAAGGGTCCTCCGTAAGTATGATGCTGTAAAAATGGCCAGTGGGGAAAACCTCCTTGGCATTAAAATACCCCACGCCCTACCTTGCCTCTCATTTTAGATCAGAAACGTTACTGGAAATGCTGCAGGCCGGGCTAGGAGAATTCTGGAGAATTGTAGTGAGGCTATTGACTACAGGGCTTCTTGTATATTTGCGGCTGGGTGGGGAGCCTTGGAGACGCCACCGGAAATACCAGATTTGACATAATGCCGGTATTCAGCAGCCCTCACACGAGAGGAAACCAAGGAGGCAGCAAAGGATGGCAAACCCGCCGTCAAGAACCAGATTGGCGATTTCTTGCCATTGTAATGATAAATTGTTACACAGGCTGAACTAACAATTGTAATAATAATAACAGTTAACATTTATGCAGCGTGTACTATGCTCCAGTAACATATTTTGATAAGGTCACAATGTCCCTTTATCATGACATTGTCAGTAGTATATCTATAATAACAGCAATACTCGCTAACGTTTATTGAATCATTACTGTGGTTACTTTAACCCCACGATCATATTAATCTTCAAAACTTCAAAACAATGCTTTGATGCTTTTATTATTCCCATTGTACAGATAATAAAACTGGCTGACGTAGTTAGTAGATGGCTGAGCTGGATTGTAAGCTAAGACGTGTCTGAAGCCTGAGCTGGAGGTCCTACCCACAGCAGATGCTGCCTCCCAGAGAAACCCCAGAGCGATGCCCAGTCTCTTTTTATTTTTCTGAAGCACTTACCATTCTAAAAGCTTGTTTTCCTGTGTGTGTGTGTGTGTGTGTGTGTGTGTGTGTGAGAGAGAGAGAGACAGAGAGACAGAGAGACAGAGAGAGGGAGAGTTGTACATGCATATGTGTTTTGTTTTCTTTTTTTTTTAATTTATCAGATTCCAAGCCCATAACTGCTTATTTGCGTAGTATGTTGGTATCAAAGGTAGGTCTAATGTCTTCTCCACACCCTTAGCTTCATTCCCACCCTAGGAAGTAGCTTAACTTGTCAGGTGTTGCTATGGTATCTTGGGACTTCAGTTTCTCTCTTCCCTTCATCTGGGAACTCACCTAAAGCTGGAGCTACAGTGTGAAGCTTCAGTGGCCTTGAGAAGTTCAATGGGGAGAGGTGGGATTCGGGGACTAGTAAAGCTGGTTTTAGCTTTAAGCAAAGGAAATGGAAGGAGGGATGGAAAAGACAGGGGACCCAAGTTGAGATAAGAGGACTGAGACATTTCTGTGATTGCGCAGAGACAGCAAGACCAGGAAGGCACCACGGCTGCTGTGCACAAGGACGAATGGGCTGCTCTCTCCTTTGGACCTGGCAAGATACAGGCTTTGCTCTAGCCTACAGTGACCATATGGCTGATCAATCAAAATCAGATGCTGAGTGAAGGTGGGAGTGTACTATTAATAATAGGTAGAACAGAAGAGATCAACCAGACTGTCTTGGATGTACAGGATGCATGTCTCTCTTCTGTGCTCCCTTCCTTGCAAACTGATGTGAGAAGAACAATAAATTACAAGTGAGTTTCAATTGGAAACTCTGTCATGCCTCGGCATATCAGGGGATCCCTGTTACTAAAGGTGTGAAGTTGTGGGGTGCAGCCAGGAGAAACCCAGCAATAGACAGTGGGCACTTAACTGTTGGTTGCCTTTAAAAAAAAATCTTTTAAGGTTAGATGCCTTATCTCGATACTGGATCATTTCTTCTACATTTACCAAATTTTGCAGATTTGCTTCCTGGAATCTATAAAGCTTTTGTGAAATTCTTCCTTTAGTGACGTGAGGGATAATTAGTTGCCCCGATATATACAGCTGCGGCCTGCCATCCTGGTGAGGTGCCCTGCCCATGTATATCTGTGGACACACACAGACATACATAGATACAATATTTAGTTACACTGGAATTATTTCCTTGCCTGCATAACACTAATTGTAAAAATGTGTTTATAGTATTGGATAACTAGGACTTCCTTATTTCTGCCTAAAAACCTGAAGTTTCTATATATTTTTTAAAATTCATTTTTAGATTTGAAAATTAATACATGAATACAATATCATTATAAAAGATTCAAACGATATAGTACGGACATAGGGGAAAATGTGAAAAATTCCCTTTTATATGACCCAAACTCCAAAAGGCTCTCATTCTCACCCACCCCACCCAATCCCCCTGCAAGATAATGGTTTGGTGTTTATCAGTGCCCTCCTTTTGTAATTATCAACTCCTATGTGTAATTATCAACTTAATGTGCAAAGAAAATCTAAGAAAAATCTTTTTTGAAAGTGCCTCCTTTCATACAAGTTTTATATTCTAGGAAGAGAAAACTCTGCTTACTGTCACCCTGGTTCACTGCAAAATTGCTTCTCTGAACCCTGGACAACTTTTACCCTCAAGCAGTGATTGAACCTGGTCTTTGAATTGCTAATGTCTCTGGGGTCGGCTGGAGAATAAAGGAAAGAGCCTGGACTTTGGCATCTGACCTGGGTTTGAATCCCAATGTGATCACCATTCAGCTGTAACCTTGGGAAAATTGGGTTCCTCCCTTCCCAGGGGTCAAGGACCAGGACTCTGGAGGCACACTGCCTGGGCTCAAATCCCTGCTTCCCCACTTACTCAGTGAGTAGCTTTCAAAAAGCCATTTGACCTCTCAGTGCCTTAGTTTCCCCATCTGTGAAATGGGGAAAAGGATAGTATCCACCTCTCAGGGTTGCTGTGAGAACTAAGGAAGTTAATTTAGTACCTGGCATACACACAGTGAGTATTCAATAAACATCAGCTGCTTTTTATTACACTCCCATACATACAGAATCCAGTTATGTGAGTCTACACAGAGGTAATAAATATCCTGCCTTGAGGAACACAGATGAGTACAATCAAATTATTACAAAGCTGAAAGGACAGCACAACCTTAAAAATTCCAGCAGAAATTTTCATCACCAGGGCCTGCACAAAATTCTCTTTGGACTCAAAAACACAGAACCTTCAATCCCACATTGTGTCTCACCCTCCAGCCCTTCAACTCGTTCTTTAAACTTCAGAGTCACCCTCACACCTCGCTCTTCCCTTCTAGTCTCACTGCCGACCCCAACCTCCTTCCCAGGTCAAGGCGACCTGACCTCACACCCCTGCTATGTACTACCTTTCCGTGTGTTCTACGCCCAGCAGTCAGGTCAGATCTCAAATTGATGCTTGGAACATGTAACACCCATGAAGGAAACTTTACCTTAACCAGTTCCCTTGTTGATTACAGTGACATTCAAAATTCTTTGTCAAGGTTATCTCCAAGCCTTTCCTCAAGCTAGTCCTCTCTCCCTGCTGTCTAAACATGTCTTCCATAATCAATAAGCCAACACATTCAAGTTTCCAATGGGATGTGCATGAGATGCTGGAGGGAGGGCTGGATATGAACACCTTTAAAATCCTTTCCAGTTCTGTAGACCTTTTTTTATAAGGAGGTCTACAGATCTATAAATAATAATGGCTTAGCACTTACTATGTACTAAACATTGTTAATTGCCTTCATTTTACATTCGTTAACTCATTTAATTCTCCTAAATTTAATGAAGGAGGTAATAGATTGTCCTGTTTTACATATGAGAAAGCTGAATCTTGGAGAAGATAAATCGAGGGTCCAAGTTTGCCCAGCTAAGATGGGGAGGACTCGAACACAGACCCACTCTCGGGGTCGGGGGCAGTGTCTGTCAGAGATCCGCCTCTCTCCAGCTTTTGTTAGCATGGGTTAAATATTTCCAAGTCTATTCTTCACCCCCACCCTCAGCCCTACATTTTCTTTCTAGTACATAAACAGATGAATAATAAAACATGAGTGATCCCTCCCCAGGGCTGCACACCATAATCACCAGAGGACAGACACCTGGCTCCCGTGGACCCTGGAATCAGAATCGCTGCAAATAGATATTTTGGAAGGGGCACTCCAGGAATCCTGCTAGACCTGGTTAGAACTCTGCCCAGGGACCAAGCCAGCTGAATCGATGGTTTCCTTTCTGGTCTGTATTACCTGGTTTTGTTGAATCCTTTTATTAATTCTTTTGTTTTGCTACAATCCTGAAAGTAGACTGACCAACTGCTTGCTTGCAGGAAATTTAAATATTTTGACAGTACAGAAGAGGGGTGCATCTGGAGATTTCTGGACCCAGTTGTAACCAGACTTGCCCTTCCTGAGCAAATTGATTGCTTCCGGTTCCATCACTTCTGTACAGTGACTGACTTCCGGAGCTTAACTCCCCGAAAGCCAGGAGGAAGGAGGCAAAAGGAACCCTTTTAATTTATAGTAAGCAGAGATCAGTTTTGTTTTTTGTGGGTTTTTTGGGCTCATTTAAAATGCCAGGCCCATTTGAAACAATAAAATCTTGTTTAGTTTTCCCTTATAAAAAACTTCTCAGGTATTTATCAAAATCCTAGAAAAATACATATTTGTTAACATACTGCAGTTCCCACAAGAGGTAAGTATTTACAAAATTTGCTTTGGGCATTGATGCTACAAGAATATTAAAAAGTATTGACTTTACCACTGAATGAATCCTTTATCAATTAAAAAAAATTCAGATCACAATAGGTTTGAGAAGCTACAGCAGTAGGAAAACACCTTCGCTTTAAACAAAAGCTATCTTTCTGGGCCTCCCTGGTGGCGCAGTGGTTGAGAGTCCGCCTGCCGATGCAGGGGATACGGGTTCGTGCCCCGGTCTGGGAGGATCCCATATGCCGCGGAGCGGCTGGGCCCGTGAGCCATGGCCGCTGGGCCTGCGCGTCCGGAGCCTGCGCGTCCAGAGCCTGTGCTCCGCAACGGGAGAGGCCACAACAGTGAGAGGCCCGCATACCGCAAAAAGAAAAAAAAAAAAAAAAAAAAAAAAAGCTATCTTTCTCAGCAAGAATAGAGTTACTAGGGTGGAAAGTCAGGTTAATTTCCATTTCACTAATAATATCTGAAATGAAATAACATTATAACTCTCCCCTCCAAACTTGGAGCTAGACACCTGGAATATTTATTTATTTCCCCTCCAGAGAAAATAAGGGTGGATGTTACCTTTAAACTACATACACATTTAATTAACAAATGGAGGGAAAATTATTCTGGCTGCATTTAAATAAGGCACAGGCACGTAGACTTTAAGAGATCTGACCTTAAAAATGAAGAAAATATTATTGTAATTACTCCATTTGCTAAAAACAAATGATGTGGCATTTGAATTTAAGACTTCTATCAAAAGCAGCTGAGTGTCTAATCAGTTCACACCTTTCCGTTTTAATGGAGTTGGGCTTGAGCCATTGCATTTACAATTATCCAGGCTGACTTCATCCCTTTGAAATGACTTAAAAAGATGAGCATTCATGGATTATTTATTAGCTCCTCGTGACTGTATTTCCAAGAATGGAAACAACACATTGCATCAAAGTCTAGTTTCCAAGTTTAACTCTTTTAATTAACAGCATGACTGTACATGGTTGCAAAAGGCGTCTCTGTAGTCACAGGACATCTTATCATGCTTTTTCCTCCGCGTGCGTCTTTCGGAGTAGTCTTTGTTCCCTTGCAAACTCAGAGAGAATGCTGATCCCAGTCCTGGCGGCTGCCTGTGATGCCCTGTAAACACTGTGACTACAAAAAGCAGGCTGCTTGGAGAGGCAGCTGATCCCAGCCTGCTGTAGCCATCACTGATAGGGAAGGCCTTTCTCGGGCTCAGCAGAGAACTTGGTGACACGGTGACACTGACAGTTTAACCCAGACACACATTCTGCCTAGATAACAGAAATGTCCTGTGTGAGTCCCTGACAGCAACCCCAGAGGAGCTCCACGTCTGAGGCGGTGCTGGCGGCACACGGCCTATCTGCCATCTGAAGCCCATCATCGCCCGCCTGGCTGCGAATCTCACCTCCGTGTGAGTGAAAAACAGTTCAAGCATCGTGGCCAGACCTCCTCGCAGGCAGGCAAGGGACAGTGAATCTTGCAGGGAGAGACTCTTGGAAAAGCCAGCCAGGCCCTCTAGTTAAAGTTGACAAAGGCGTTTGAGGCCGGCTTTTCAGGGGGAGTTCAGATTCTTCCAAGAGAAAACAGAATGAGAGAAAAATAAACAGCTGTTGTGGAAGCCCTGGAAGAAAGCGGTGCTCAGGCCTGGATCCTGCAAGAATCTCCTCTGGAAAGGCAGGGGAGATGAAAGCAAGGAAAGAGTGACAGTCACTGCAAGCCTGGGATCTGTCTTACGGAATCCTGATTCTTTGTGGTGGTTAAACTTATGGATGCCTTACCTGCAGAGGCTGTGAATGTATTTTGCTACCTTTTTTTTAACCTAATGCCAAAACCATTGGATAAAACCTCATGCTGCACTTTTAGAAAATCTTATATAGCAAAGTTTACAAACAGTACAAATGATGTCTGGTTACTTGCTTTGCAAAGCTTGTTTTTACAGAACCCTTCTGGAAAGTTCCATTGAAATAGTGGTGCCCCTATGATATCCCAACTATAATTTTTTTTTTTTTGCGGTATGTGGGCCTCTCACTGTTGTGGCCTCTCCCGTTGCGGAGCACAGGCTCCGGACGCACAGGCCCAGCGGCCATGGCTCACGGGCCCAGCCGCTCTGCGGCATGTGGGATCTTCCCAGACCGGGGCACGAACCCGTTTCCCCTGCATTGGCAGGCGGACTCTCAACCACTGCGCCACCAGGGAAGCCCCCAACTATAATTTGATTTATGAAAAATTTATTTACACAAAGAGGCATCTCTAATATACAAAATAGGACCCACCTATAACTTTTCCCCTAGGGACCAGGTTGGAGACATATGATAAAACCATTCTTATAAAGCATATATCCTGTCTTTGTATAAAAGTCTGAGATCACTGCTAAAGCAAATTTAAGAATGAAAATTTGCCTCTATTGAGGTAAAAATGGATTCTTATTATTTAAAATATGGGGCTGAGATGACATAGTTATAATTATTATTGTAATCCTTCTTTTTATAATTCTTACTAAGTACAAAGAATAAAAATTCCTTGATCAAAAAGAAGTTTTGAGGATAAGGATTGCTGCTTTGGATAAAATAAGAACCAATCCAGAACTCATGGGAAAAATTTTGTCCTAGCTGACTTGATTTGTCGATTTGCTCATTGAGAGTTCAGTGATCATGTCATTCGTCGATTCAATCACTGGTTTGTTGATTCATTGTCATTCATTTAGCGGCTACCCCTCCAGGGGTCGCCATGAGTAGACACTGTGTTTGGAGATACACAAATGCAGCAAACATGGATCTTACCCTCCAAGAGTTTATCACCTAATGAGAAAGAGAAAACAGGTTCACAAAGAACTATTAACAAGGCAGGATATGGTAAATACAAAAAGAGAGATGAGAGGAAGTGCCGCGATGAGTGGCCTCCCACTGGGAGGTTTTACTTGAGCTGACTCTGGGCAGATGGGGAGCTGGGTGGTGGTAAAGAAAATCCCAAGAATGCCTTGGTAGAGAAGGTCCAGCGATTCCTGCTGTGAAATAGTTTATGTCCCTGGATGTGGAGCAAGACAGGAGCGTGCTTGCGTGTTTGCCCACCTTGCTGGGTGAGCAAATGACTCAACATTCCTCCTGGTTTGCTGCTGACTCTCTGTGTCCTTGGCCAAGACACCTGTGGGCCTGGGGCTATTTTTAGAAAAGGTAGTTACTATGATAAACTAACTTCTGGACAGAATTCCAATATATATCATTGTAGAGAAAATTTACAAATATAGGTATATGAGAACAAAAAAATTAGAAAATATTCCCCACAATTCTAACACTGTAAACATTGTGTGGATATTCCTCTAGACTTTTCGATTTATATATCTGTCTATATGTATTTTGTATTGTGGTGAAAACCACATAACATTAAATTTACCATCTTAACCATTTTAAATGTACAGTTTAGTAGTAAGTACATTCACGATGCTGTGCAACAGATCTCTAGATTGTTTTCATCTTGCAAAACTGAAACTCTATACCCACTGAACAGGAATTCCCATTCCCCTTCCCTACCCTTTGTACTTTCTGTTTCTATGACTTTGACTTTAGATACTTCATATGAGTGGGATCATTCAGCATTTGTCCTTTTGCAGCTGGCTTCTTTTGCTTAGCATAACATCTTCAAGGTTCATCCATGTTGTAGCCTGTGACAGGATTTCCTTCCTTTTGAAGGCTGCGTAGTATTCCATTGTATTTATATAGTACCACATTTTCTTTGTTCATTTGTCTGTCGATGGACATTTGGTTGCTTCCGGCTCCTGGCTATTGTGAATAACGCTGCTATGAACATGGATGTATAAATATCTCTTAGAGATCCTGCTCTCAATTCTTTCAGATATGTACCTAGAAGTGGAATTATATATGTATATATATATGGTATATATATGGTATATATGGTAGTTCTATTTTTAATTTTTTGAGGGACTACCATATTGTTTGCCGTAGCGGCTGCACGATTTTACATTCCCACCAGCAGTGCTCAAGTGTTCCAGTTTCTCCACATCCTTGCCAACACTTATTGATAACGGCCATCCTAATGGGTGTGAGATGATATCTCATTGTGGTTTTGATTTGCATTTCTCTTACTTAGAATGAATCCTGCAGAGGAAGAGAAAGTACCTCTTCAGGGAGAGCCAGACTCAAGAACCAAAATTTGGCATTGAGTCCCAGTTGCAGCTTTGATGTTGGCTCATAACTCAACACAGCCTCATCATCGTCTCGTTTCTCTCAGCCAGTCGACTCTAATACCCACCCTACCTCTTTTTTTCTGTGTTACCACTGAGAAGCTTTGAGCTAATCTTTGAGGATAACAAAGCTAATAACTTTGTTCCAAAGAGCCAGTCTTGTATAAACACAAGGTACTAGGAGCAACTTGTCAAGATCTCCTAAAGGTCCACGGAGCAAGGCAGGACCCTGAAGTCACATCACAGTAAACATCACTAGCGGCTCACTCTAAATCCTTTGATGACATCTATCTTCAGATATAATCCACACTGAACCAAGCACTTATCACTTCATCTGAACCATGAGTTTGACCATTTGTCTCCATTTTCTCCCCCTTCAATGGCTAGGAACAAATTCAGAGTTTTGAGTTTCAACTGTTTGATTCTTGTAGTCGCTAAGACAATAACAGATTTAATAGGATGAACCAAGCGGCCATAATTCATGTAACGTTATCCCCAGAGATAAATGTACAACGTTGTTTCGGAGGCTGTGGTGGTGTCTGCAGCGTAACTAAGGTTGACAGACTGCCTGCATGTGGGTGGCTGTCTCCTTTCCAGCTGTGACCAACTGAATTATATCACCTGTCCCATTTGATGTATTAGGATATGCCCAAGCTCAAGATGCATGTTGCTGCAATAGGGAAATTAATGTCCACCACTGGAGGCAATTAATAATGATTAGAAGCAAAACGGCGGGGTTAAATCTGTGCATTTAACAGAGTGTTCACACACTTTTATACTATATTTCAGTCTAGTTGCTCAAAAGAAAAGAAATACCCTTGGAGGGGGACTAGAACAATCTTATCTTACTTAATGTGTAAACTTAGATGAAACGTCAAAGTCCCTTCAGTGAGACATGTTTATTCATTATTTATTTAATCGTCCCTTCTCGGGGTTAGAGAAAAACACTGCACAATAAGTAGCATCCTACGGAGAGAAATGTTCGGATTCAGTTGAGTTGCTGGCAGAACTCCTGGGCTTTTTGAACTGCCACATACAACTCATGGACTGGGGTGAGAAATTCTCGCCCCTTTCATTTTACAATTCTGTAGTTAATATACTGAAAAAAAGCCAGCAACAAATTGGCACACCATATATTGCAATGCTTGGTTTAGTGCAACTCCATAAAAATCTGCATGTAAAATACATAGCGGTGGCTAAATAATTTCCCTTTGGTTACTAACATCTAGATATAAATTTGAATATTAGAAATTTAAACTGAACAAGGGATTTTGCTCAAAAAACGCAGGAAACATTGAAAGCAAATTGGGTATAAATCTATAAGGCTGAAGAGCCTGAACAGTATTGATGTATGTAAGCACACACGCACCTCTGACTAGGCATTTATGTCACCATGTATTAGTGTAAAGCATGCACAATACAAATATTCATTGATCAGATATTTTATTAGGAAATTTCATTAAACAGATTAAAACGTAATTGGCCATCAGCTGGACTTTATAGCTCCGAGAAGATTATATACTTCAGTGATAATGCAGTTCTCCTTAATTAAAAACTATGAGATAAAGGTCTTGGAAAACTTCAAAGCCCTATTTCACTATGATGGAATCTAAAAATAGAAACTCTGAAATGATTCCTTCACTGTGAACCTGCAATGACTGTGGTGACATTGAAATTCTCTTTGCAACCTGAACTCATGAGACAGTCCAAGGCTACCCATGGGCATGATGCCTCCTCACATTTCTCCTTCACTGTGTCCTCAAGAGTGACTCGGGCTACACCATCTCAAAAGAGACTCAATTAAAATGAAAAATTCAGTCAAGAATCAGTCATTTGATGAACTTAACCCAGATATCCAGATATTTGGATTTACTGAAATATTTAATTGACTTTTAATAGCAAACATACTTTTTTGGCACCATTCTTTATGTGGGTATTTAGCATCCTGTGACTGAAAGTCTACACAGTAATTTAGTTTTAACAATCCATTCACTTAACCATTCATTTGTTCATTAAATAGTCTTTAGATCCTTACCACCGTTATTTATCCATTTGCCTCGAAATCTTGCCTTGGCTGAGCGTGGCTGAGTTAAGTTTCAGAGACAGGATAAGCCTGCTGTTTATCAATGAATCACATCACATTGATTACTTTATTTTGATTATTTTTAGAATCTGCTCATTCAACGGGTATTTTTTGGGTACTAACTGTATTTAAAGCTTGATGATCAATCATAAAAATATAAAAAGCAAAAACACGAGGAGTCTGCTCTCAAATGTACCAACACTGACCAAGTGCTGACTTGGTCAGCCCTGGGGAGATGACTTTGGCCTGTCCAAGGTCACAGCGTGGTGATGGCAGAGTCAGGATTCCAACCTCTGCTTCTGTTTTCAGGGTCCCAAGGTATTGCCTCTTAAAGAGCTGGCCGACCCAATAGCAGATCAAGTAGTTATGTTCAGGCAGCTCCTCTCTCCACCAGTTTCTCAGTCAATAATTCCTGGAAAAATCACAGATTGATTGAGTCTGCTCCAGCTGTCAGACAATGGTGATGCTTAAGATGTAGCTGCCCCACCTATACCCTAGCCACAAGTAGAAGACAACATTTGACCTTCACAGTGGCCCTGGCCTCTCCCTTGGACCCATGCTTTTGCTTCTCAGCTTCCATTGGATTCCTGACTTCCCAGTCATGGCCTCATTGGTGCTGGCAACAGGTTGGGCAATTTCTTATCAGCTTGGTGAACTTGAGCTGTTCGTTCCTCTCCCCTGGTTTTGGTATCCCCTGTAGGATGACAGTTATCATCCACCAGACCAGCCCTGGAGAACTCACCTGGTGTGGCAGCCCCATGCCCTCCTGCCCTTCCCTATCTTGACAAGGAGGAAGGCATGGATAATCCAAGAAGAAAATGCACTGGTTTTTCATCTTGGAAGGCCTTACAATCTTCTGGGGACTTAATAAAAATACAGATACCTGAACCCTTCTCTAAGCCTCCTGAATCTAGAGGAGTATGTTTTGGGAATCTAGAGGAGTGTGGTATGGGAACCCACTTCCCAGGGAATGCAGATGCACACCCAAACCTGAGAGCCACAGGTGTGATGAGAGGGTGCTGTCTACAAGCACACACCTTCGGACACTGGAACAGCAAACTTCATCAGCCTCAACTTTTTTTCCTCAAGAGAAGGAAAAAAGGAAATAGCTAATTTGCTAATTATTTCAGAAGATTATTAATCTTTCAGGGTGTCACCACAGAGACTTCGAGCATGGACAGAGTCATAGAAATGGTAGCCCTTTACTTTTAGCAATTAGTATAAGAAAATTATATTTCAATTTAGCAGAATTCCTTATTTCTCTACTTATGAAAGAAAGAAAAAACCCATTAGAGAACTGTTAGGCCAGACCTAAATTTTTAAGCAGCTGTCCAGGAAACTTAGGAAGCAAGATATTATGAACTCAGTGTATCTATACTACTCATCTCTGAATCCAATTCAGCTCAATATTAGCAGGATATATAGTGAAACTATATAGCTATTTTTTTTTTTTTTTTTTTTTTCCCTACATGGTTCTCTCAGTCTTGTGGCCTCTCCCGTTGTGGAGCACAGGCTCCGGACGCGCAGGCTCAGTGGCCATGGCTCACGGGCCTAGCCGCTCCGCGGCATGTGGGATCTTCCCGGACCGGGAAACGAACCAGTGTCCCCTGCATCGGCAGGCAGACTCTCAACCACTGCACCACCAGGGAAGCCCTATATAGCTAATTTAAAAATTTTAAAATGTCAGTGATAAGATACACTTGAAACAGAATTTAGCAGGAAGCCAAGGGAACACATTTTAAAACTCTTAGTGGACATTTTGCTCGCCTATTTTCTGCTTTAGTCAAGAATGTTAGGCTTCAAACATTGCTGGAAAATTAAAGTTGTGCTTGGACCAGATTTGAGGAATGCAGGAAGGATGAACTGTGCAGATTCCTAACCTCATGGGCATCAGGGCCCTAATGCCATCTGGGAGCTATCTAACATGGGCAGTGACACTAGACAGGCCTGATGTACCCCAGGGAGGATTCTGGGACCAGAGCTTTCTGTCTGGTCCATTGGTTTAGAGTGGAAAGCAGGCCACTGGCCCATGGAGATGGACCAGCTGTGGCTTGACCTTCAAACTGTTGGCCATATTTACTGTTGAGGACTCATGGACTGATTTGTCAATGGTTGCCTAATACCTGAGAGCAACTAGCCTTATGTGGGTGCCTCTGGCTCTTTCTATCTTATGGTTCACAATAGGTAGCCTTGTCTCAGATGGTCCCAGATGGCAGCATCTGCATTCCAGGATTCAGGATAAAGGAAGGATGAAGAAGAGGAAATGGCACATCCTGCACCTCCTCTTAAGGTAGGTTCTTGAAAGCTGTCAAACAACCCAACATTTTTATCTCGCTGGCCGGAAATTAGTCACATGGCCACACCTAGCTGCTGAGTTTTTACTCAGGAGATCAAGGCTCCAGCTAAAAATGGGAGAGAGGAAAAATCATGTCATAATATAGGGGAGAACAAATCTGAGGAACAACAGGCTGATAGTATCCAAAAGACAGCTAGTATAATAATACCAGATAAAACAGACCTTAGGTAAAAGGCATTACTATAGATAATGAGTATTAGTATATATTTTTTACTTCAATTAATTAATTTATTTGGTTTTGGCCACCTTGGGTCTTCGTTGCTGCGTGCAGCCTTTCTCTAGTTGCGGCTAGCGAGGGCTACTCTTTGTTGCGGTGCGCAGGCTTGCAGTGGCTTCTCTTGTTGTGGCACACGGGCTCTAGATGCACGGGCTTCAGTAATTATGGCTCGCAGGCTCTAGAGCGCAGGCTCAGTAGTTGTGGTGCACAGGCTTAGTTGCTCCGTGGCATGTGGGATCTTCCCAGACTAGGGCTCGAACCCACGTCCCCTGCATTGGCAGGCGGATTCTTAACCACTGCACCAGCAGGGAAGCCCCATATTTTTAAAAATATTTAATTCACCAGGACCCTGTATGTGCTCAGTAACAAATCTGCAAAATACAAAAGACAAGAATTGATAGAAAATAAAAAAAAACTATCAAATCCATCATGATCGAGGGAGACATTCAGTAGTTGGTAAATCAAGCAGGAGAAAAAAAATCAGAATACAGAAGAATTGAACATCACAAGCTTAATCTAATGGATAAACTAAAAAACTACCCCTAATAATCAGAAAATAGAGATTCGTTTGAAGCACACAGAAAACATTTATGAAAGTTGACCACATTATAAACCAAAAGCAAGTATTGAAAAATTTCAAATAATTGGTATGAGTCAAGTCACAGTCACTGACTGCAATGAAATTAAGTTATAAATAAAGGACAAAAAGATAATTTCTAAAAATCCACTTGTTTTGAACTTTTAAAGAATATACTTTAAAGTAACCCATGGTTACTCGTGGTTCTTGATGGAAATGAGAAGATGCTTAAAATGACAAAAAATAAGGGAAATGTTATCAATTGAATTTGTGGAATGAAGAACTAGTATCTAGAATATATGAAGAACTCTCAGAGCTCAACAGTAAAATATCAAACAAATCAATTAGAACATGGGCAAATAACATGAAGAGGTATTTTACTAAAAAGGATATACAGATGGTAAATAAGCAAATGAAAAGATGTTCAACATCATTAGACTAGGAAAATGCAGATTAAAACCACAATGAGATATTTCTACAAGCCTATCAGAATGGCTAAAATACAAAATAATGACAGTACCAAATGCTGTTGAGGATGCAGAGAAACTGGATCGCTCAGACATTGCTGGTGGGAACATAAAATGTACAAGTACTCTGAAAAACAGTTCAGCAATTTCTTAAAAAAACTGAATATGCAACTACCATTTGACCCAACAATTGTGCTCCTGGGCTAAAACAATTTATCCCAGAGAAATAAAAACTTATGCTCAGACAAAAACTTGTACACAAATGTGTATAGCAGCTTTACTTGTAATAGCTAAAAACAACAAAAACTCCAGGTCCATCAACCTTTCAAAACATGAATGGTTGTCCTCTTACACAAGCTCTTCTCAAGCATTAAAAAAAAAAAAAAGAAAAGAAGAGAGAGAGGAAGGAAAAGAGGAAGGATGGGAAGGAGGGAGGGAAGAAGGAAATAGTAATTTATTGATGCTGGTGTAATCTTGATACCAAATCTAGGTAAAGGTGGATCACGATCTGTAAATACTAAATAAAATAAAAGTAAACCAAATTCTGCAACAAAGAGATAAAGTAGGGTTTATGGGATGTGAGGGTGATCTAGCTGTGACATCTGTCACCCCATTGATCGCCAGGGTTGATTCGGCTGATCTGGCAGGCTAGGCGGGTGTCCCCTTCCCTCCTCACAGCTCCATGTGCGTCCATCGCCAAGCTGTGTGCTCCATCGAAGAGGATGACCTTCCCCCACAGAGGAGGACTGTTCTTCGGTCAAGGGTATGTGAGAAGCTGCACTCCCCTGCTAGAACCTCCAAACAAGCTCTCAAGCAGGTTTTATGCCAGAAATGCACCATTGGTTCAATATTAGAAAAAAATTGTTACTTTAATTTACCACATTAAGAGATTAAAGGAGGAAAACCACAAAATCATCTTGATAGGTACAGAATTCAGTAAAATTCTAAAGTCATTCATCATAAGGACCCTGGAAACATTGTTGCATTCTCCTAGTGGATATGAATGCTCATAGGAGCAAAGACTGGAAACAATGCAGATGCCCAAAAACAATAGATTGGAAGAACACACTGGAGTATATTTGTACCAAGGAATACAGCCCGGAGAGTGAATAGATCGTGGCCACGTGGATGACTCTCACAAACGTAATGTCCTGCAAAAAGAAGATGATGGGGCAGGTCTAAAACTACGTCTTTCAGGGAGAGGGAGGAGACTTTGGATAATGCAGAGGAGTGATGAACACAAAACACACTACAGTATCCCCAGGGCAGTGGGGAAGGGAATGTGTGAGGGTAGCTTCTTTTGAAAACCAAACTAAAAAGGAAGAGAAAGAGCGAATAACACTTCTTGGGCTTTTCCTTCTTACTTTGGGTCTCAAATCTGTGGGCTGGCATTATGTCTATGGCTTTTTCAAAGGCTTTTTAAATCTACCTTGAGAAGCCCCAGCCTAAAGCAAGTCTAACTCAGCTAAAATTAATTATCCATTATGTTTCTATTAGAATCCAGACAACCCATCTATGAGTAGCTACCATTTATTCCATCATTTTAGTGGGCACTTACTATGAACCAGGCACTGGACAAAATATATCACAGGCATTAACTCGTTTAATTATTCTCATTAACAAAGACTCTCATGGGATTCCCTGGTGGCGCAGTGGTTGAGAGTCCACCTGCCGATGCAGGGGTACACGGGTTCGTATCCCGGTCCGGGAAGATCCCACATGCCGCGGAGCGGCTAGGCCCGTGAGCCATGGCCGCTGAGCCTGCGCGTCCGGAGCCTGTGGGAGAGGCCACAGCAGTGAGAGGCCCGCGTATCGCAAAAAAAAAAACCCAAAAAACAAAAAAACAAAGACTCTCATTTCTCAGACGAGGGAGCTGGTCACACGTGTAGGAGGTGACAGACAGGATTGGGATCAAAAGCTGTTTGTCCACATGCTATACTAATGCCTGTGAGTACAGAAAATAGAACTGTCACTTTTCGGGCCTTGATTTGGGTAAAGCAAATGGCATTTGAAATACTATCCAATGCTGAGGAATGTGGTCATAGCCCTCGTGTGGCGGACGGGACATCTAATACAGTAGGAAATACATTATCTCAAACTTTTTTTTTTTTTTTTTAAAGAACATTTCTTTTATTTATTTCTTTATTTATTTATTTTGCGGTACGTGGGCGCCTCACCGCTGTGGCCTCTCCCGTTGCGGAGCGCAGGCTCAGCGGCCATGGCTCATGGGCCCAGCCGTTCCGCGGCATGTGGGATCTTCCCGGACCGGGGCACGAACCAGTGTCCCCTGCATCGGCAGGCGGACTCCCAACCACTGCGCCACCAGAGAAGCCCTATCTCAAACTTTTATTGAATGAAGTACTGGTTTTGATTGGCAGGGATGTGCATCTGATCCATGGAAGGCCATGGAGAGGTGCACCTCTACACACTACTGTATTTCTTTGTAATTGCCCAAAGGAAGCTATAGGACTTAAAGACCCAAGGTGTTTTCTTTACAGTCCTCACACTAACCTAAATCAACTATAACTGTCCTCAGGTTTCCAAAGTGACCTCTTATTAAAATGATCTATAATTTTGATTAGTTTCTATTGCTCTCAGCAGAGGCCTGGACCTGTTGACTGAATTCACGTTTCCTTCCTGAACAGAGGCTGGACTGCTCATTTGTCTGAGGTGGTCCTCTGAGGGAGGAAGGAGTTGGGCTTCTAGACCCAAATTAATTTGCTTCTGGTCGTATTACTGTAACTCCGGATGACCTTTGCAGGTACACAACCTAGTTAATCTCAGCCCAGTTCCCCAAGCTCAGTCCTGAGTAGGCCTTTGGTGAGGCCTCTGTGGCTTTGGATTTGTTCTCATGATCTGGATGGCTGTCATCTATTCTGCACCTACTGGGTACAGTTTGAGATGTTCCATGTACATTACCTCATTTAATGATGGATTATTGTTAATCTGCCCTAAAGAAGAATTTGGGACTCACAGAAGTGAATCACGTTGATGAAGCTCACGGCATTAGAAAGGAGCCAAGCTGGGATTTGAGCTCGGATCACCCAAACCTCTCCTCTTGCTTCTTGCTGCACAAGATGCCTGTAGGAGAACTGTTTTTCTGATTGGTTGAGACTAAAAGAACAAGTCATCTAAAAGAACAACACACCAGAATCTGGAGTTTTGGATCATTCTTCTGTGTGCTCTCTCTCCAATATGGAAAGCAAAGGGTTAATCTCCTTCAAACACAAACCCACGTCTGACCCCGAAGGCAAGGTGGTATTTCTGTCCTTCATTGCTGCTGGTAAAGAAAAAAAATACTGCTAACAAGTTTAGAGAAGTTTGTAATCCAACCTTGGTATGTATTAAAAGCAAATGGGGCTTCCCTGGTGGCGCAGTGGTTGAGAGTCTGCTGCCGATGCAGGGGGTGCGGGTTCGTGCCCCGTTCCGGAAGATCCCACATGCCGCGGAGCGGCTAGGCCCGTGAGCCATGGCCACTGAGCCTGTGCGTCTGGAGCCTGTGCTCTGCAACGGGAGAGGCCACAACAGTGAGAGGCCCGCGTACCGCCCAAAAAAAAAAAAAGCAAATGGTTGCTTTAAAACAATTTAACGTTTTCATTTGAAAGTTGATGGAGACGTGGATTCCTTTCAATATCTTCATAGTATCATCAGCCCTATAGCTGGACAAATAAATAGATAGACCTATGATAAGACCTATGATATTAAATCATTTGAATTTAATATTCAAATGATTAAAAAGAAATAAAATGATGCCAGATGTTTATTTGGAATAACCCACAGAGCACATTGAAAATAATTCCTATTTCTGCAACTGGAAATTGGAATTGATCATTACTGGGCATTAAATGGGTGTATGCTTTCCTGAAGTTCCTAAATCTATTTAATTTCTATGTTGACAGAGATATTAGGCAGCTGTTTGAAAATCTGTCTCTCTCTTCGTGAGCTATGCACAAGAAACCTTTATGTTAAACCACGAAATGTCAATGAGACCTCTTCAGTGTACTAATCAGCCAGGGTGTGGGATGTATGGGGCTGGAAGCAATAGGTGAACTTACATCCCAATAGTCTTGGTTTTTTTTTTTTTTTAAGATGTTGGGGGTAGGAGTTTATTAATTAATTAATTTATTTTTGCTGTGTTGCGTCTTCGTTTCTGTGCGAGGGCTTTCTCTAGTTGTGGCAAGTGGGGGCTGTTCTTCATCGCGGTGCACGGGCCTCTCACTATGGCGGCCTCTCTTGTTGCGGAGCACAGGCTCCAGACGCGCAGGCTCAGTAGTTGTGGCTCACGGGCCTAGTTGCTCCGTGGCATGTGGGATCCTCCCCGACCAGGGCTCGAACCCGTGTCCCCTGCATTAGCAGGCAGATTCTCAACCACTGCGCCACCAGGGAAGCCCCATCCCAATAGTCTTGATCGCCCTGCACGCACCCACTAAAGACGTGGCTGTTGAAGGCAATGACTCCAAAGTGTGGCTGTGAAAGCTGGCTCTGGAGATTAGAGCCAAAGACAGTGAGTTAGGAGAACAGACGTGTTCTCTGCAAACAGCTTCACTGCACTTGCACCCCAGGGGAACGTTCCTGGGATGCTCCTGGACCCTCTGCCCCATCACCCATCTCAACCCCACCCACTGCCCTCCAAATGGGCTATGGTGGGTACCAGGCACAAGAAAAAGGAAAGCAAACTTCATTCCTCCGAGTCTTTGAAAGACAGGCTGGTGAACTTGCTAACTGACCTCATCCTAGAATCACTGAGCTTCTTTGAAAACATTTCCACAGCCCAAACAAAGAAAAACAAAAACCTTTGTGCACATGTATTCTTTGTAGTGAGATTTATAAAAATGAAAAAAAACAAAGGGGTTAAGTCTAAATGTCTTAGACTAGGGAAATGGTAACATAAATTATTGCTAAATTTGCACAATGGATTATATCCATAGCATACCCATGAAAAAGGAAGTTTACCAAAATCAGAAGTTCAAAAAAAGAAAAAGCATTGTATTCGTTTGCTTGAGCTGCCATAACAAAATACCAGAGACTGGGTGGCTTAAACAACAGAAATTTATTTATTCACAATTCTGGAGGCTGGAAGTCCAAGATCAAGGTGTTGGCAGGTTTGGTTTTTCCTGAGATTTCTTGCCTTGGCCTGCAGGTGGCTACTTTCTTGCTGTGTCCTCACATGGTCACCCCTTGGCTTATGCCCCTTTCTGTGTGTCTGCTGTCTCTGTATGCCAAAATTTCCTCTTTCTATAAGGACACCATTCATATTGGATTAGGGCCAACCCTAACGACCTCATTTTAACTTAATCACCTCTTTAAAGACCTTATGTCTAAATATGGTTACCTACCAGTGGTTACAACTTCAACACATGAATTTGGGGTGGGGAGGGACAAAATTCAGCCCATGACATGCATCTTCTTAACCAGTAAATAGTAATGCTGCCCATAAAGAAATTGTTTTGTTTTTTATAATTTAAAAAAATTTGTTTTCAGGCCATAGAAAGTCCTGCTAAAAAAATGTTTTCTTATTATAAGCTAGAGGATGACTTTCTGTTAGCTCCTTTGTTCATTCACTGATTTAGAAATAGAATCCCAATTGGTAAAGGTAAAATGATTAACTAGAATTCAAGGAATTTCAAAATGGCTCACCTAAATCCTCTTGCTTTGGGCACTCAATAAAATGTATTTTGCTACCCAACCAAAGCTTAAATTAAATAGCAAATTTATTGAAATCAAGGCACTATGAAGAATATCCAGAACTATAAACCCCTTCAAGGAACTTACAATTTATTCGAGGAGACAAAAGCATAAATATATGAAACAATAATAATAAGCATGACAGTAGTCCAAGAAATGCCACGAGGCCGAATGGGATGAACTGCAGCATGTGGGCGCCAGAAAGTAGATGCTGTGAATTCAGAGAAAGGCCAGTGACTGGGAAAGGTGGTCCAGGAGGGCTTCCTGGAGGAGGACGAAGTTGTCGCGTTGAGTAAATGGGAAGTGAATTTCCTTAGAAGCATCTCTTGGGCATAGAAGCACCCCCTCTCCCCATCTCACCGGCTGCTAGGAGATTCAAGACATGTCCAGTGAAGCTGTGTATCTGGGAGAGCTGATGAAGTGGATGGGAGCCCAGGAGGGAGGGAGTGGGTAAGTATTGGGCAAAATCTGCAGGGGGGTTGGGGGGGGAGAAAGGAAGTGTCTAGAATAACAGTAGTGAACAGAGTGAGTCTGTATGAATTTGGAGATTCGAAGTGATGAACCTCTTGGATTGGGTCAGAGGCACCACTGTGGCCCTTGGAGCAGTCCTCTGGAGGGGAAGCAAGACAGAGCAGAAGTTTCTGATTGTGATGGTGGGAGAGACATAGGAGGAATCCAAGGATGGAGAAAAGACTGGAGCTGGCCGTTTGCTTCCTTTCATCTTCCAGAAGAGCGATAAGAGAGGGACTGGAAAGGCTCCCCGGAGCTTCTGCGAAAGGTAGAGGAAAAGAACGGGGATGACATCTGGTGAGAGTGCTCCTTCCCTGAGAAGAGCGCTGCCGCCAGCCCTTGGGCTAGCTGTCAGCTGGGATGAGACCAAGGACCACATTTACAATCTGCAGTCCCTGAGCTTCAGCGGCAGGCAAATGGGCTTTGTTTTGGAGGCCAGCAAAAGGGGGAAAATGTATCAAGAAAGTTGGCAGAACTTTATCACTGCTCCACTTAGTAGGTCAAGGTCAAGTACTCTATTCATTCTCTTCAAGAGAGGGGCAGTGGACACAGACGACCCTGCAGCAGGGAGGAGACAGCTGATGAAGCCCCGCAGGGCCGCTTGGGCGCAGCAGCTAATGTGCTCTGGAGTCAGGCTGCCTCGGTTCAAGCCCCTGCTCCCCACCGACTAGCTGTGTGACTCTGAGCAAGTTAATTGATCTCTCTGTGCCTCCGTTTCCTCATCCCATTGTGATGGGATTCACAATGAAACCTCTCTCACAACGTTGCTTTAAGGAGTAATTGAGGCAACACGTGTCTTGATATTTCGGTAACGCTCAAGAAATGTTGACATTCATATTAGTATTGGCGACAGTGGCAAGCCGTTTTGGAAGTGAGAATGAGGCGTGTGGTGTGAATTAGAGCAGAGGCAATGAGAACCTGGGGGAGAATTTAAAGAGAGCAAAAGACTGGGACTCCGGGGCTTCCCTGGTGGCTCAGTGGTTGAGAGTCCGCCTGCTGATGCAGGGGACACGGGTTCGTGCCCCGGTCTGGGAAGATCCCACATGCCGCGGAGCAGCTGGGCCCGTGAGCCATGGCCGCTGAGCCTGCGCGTCCAGAGTCTGTGCTCCGCAACGGAAGAGGCCACAACAGTGAGAGGCCCGCGTACCACACAAAAAAAAAAAAAAAAAAAAAAAAAGATTGTGACTCCACAGAGAAAGTCAGAAGGCATGGAGATGAGGACTGCGTCGCTGGGCAGAGAGGTGGGCTTTGCCTCAGAAGAAACAGGGGCTTTGCCTGAAGTCCATGGACAAATCACCTGACCTCATCAATAAAATGGGACAAATAGAGCCACCCTGAAGACCTCACAGGATTGCTGTGTACAATGAATAAGTAAGTATGTGCAAAATATTTTCGTCCATGGTAATGTTACAACACATATATAATGCCAGAGAATCTCTCTATTAATAAGATTTCCTCTCAACAAACGTCCATTTTCCCTTGTAAAATGTCAGCAATGTTTAGGCACACCCCCAAGGTTCCTTAATTATTGGATAATACACTGGGGACAGGGATGAATTTCACAGATACTGTGAAATACCCTACTTTGTTAGTGAGAACACCCAACGATGCGGAGAACGTGGGTGAGTCCATGGAAAACCGTGGTGATCGTGACAGCGACAACAGCAGTCCGGCCACGAAGCTTCCTCCCCTCAGGTCTGTAATCAGCTTTTGTCACCAAGAGGCCGTAAACAGAAGCTGCGATACGTCACGTGGGCCAGGAGATAGCAAGGCAAATAGCCGACAGTTGTTTAATTCCTCAGTGTGAGAGAGTGGAGTACGGCAGATAGGCTTGTGCGTGTACTGAGTACCATCTCTGCACAGTATGATTTCCACTAAGGATGGATGAGCTCAGAGGCTGACTGTCTGTGCCTGAGCCTCGTTGGATGTGACCCAAAGGCTGTGATCAGGGGATCTCCCAATACCTTCCTCCAGGAGGCTTGGGGGAGGTATTGAGGTTACAAAGGAGCCTGGAGGATACATTCTATTCTCCGATCTCGGGCTGAAACCCATCGTAATTTGTCTTTGAGAAGAATTTCAGTTTCTAACAGGCTCTCGTGTAGCCTCCTTTCACGTTGAAGACAAAGATCTAAGATGAAAGCAAAAGATTCACCCAGCCGGGGATTGCAGAGCCAGAAATCTATATATAGTTCACGGGAGGCCTCCCTGCCTTGCTTTGCAGAGCGGGTCCTGGACAGTTCTCCTTCTGCTTGGCTTGTCATGGCCTGCTTTGCAGTAAAGGTGGGAGACCTCCCTCCCTGTGGTGCTGGGATTCTTCTCAATATTAGAATCAGACGACCATTGGCAGACGGGTGCATAAGCAAAATGCGGCTTATGTAAACAAGGGAATGCTATTCAACCTTGAAAAGGAAGGACATTCTGGCACGTGCTATGACACAGATGCACCTTGAAGACATTGTGCTGAGTGAAATAGGCCAGACACAAAAGAATAAATATTGTATGACTTCACTTATGTGAGGTACCCAGAATAGTCACATTCATAGTGCCAGAAGTGGAATAGAAGTTACAAGGGACCATGGTGGGGGTGGGTAATGAGGAGTTGGTGTCTAATGGGTACAGAGTTTCTCTTTGGGATGATGCAAAAGTTTGGGAGATGGATGGTGGTGATGGCTGTACAACAATGTGAATGTGCTTCATGCTGCTGAATCGTACACTTAGAAATGGTTAAAGTGATCCATTTTTTGTTATGTATATTTTACCACAATTGTTTAAAATGTCATTCCAAACCCCCCTCCCCGCAAAAAAAAGAAATCAGAGAAGCCTGCACATGTCATAAGGAACTTGCTCTGGTGAATCCAGCACACAGATATCTCATTGATGTGTTGTTCCGTGATAGTTTGATTTACCTCTCCTTTCCAAATGTGAAATTTGTCACAATTTTTTAAGATACGTGAAGGTTGGGACAAGGCAAGAATAAATATTTTTGAATGGGCTGGGCTTTTGTGTTTGGACATATAAAAGCATTTTTTGTAGAGGCTGGTCTACTCTTCCGATATTTTAAGCAATTTACAGGTAGTGATAAATACTTAGTTTAAATTCTCCTAAAGTGTCTGATAATCATTTTAGCTGTTAAAGCATAAGATGAGTTCAGATATACAGTTATACTAAAATCCTTCCCACTTGCCTACCTCTCACACAGATTATGGAAGGAATGCGTTCTAGACAATAAAACCTAAGGGGAAAAAAATTGCCATCCTGTTTCAGCACTGCCATTAAAACCAACGATGGCGGCCATTGTTGTGTAAAGGGAAAAAAACAAGTTTACAGTTCCTCATTTCCCACGGTAAACAGATTGCTTATTTTAATTTTGAAAATAAAGGGATGGAGGCTATGTAGGTCTGTAAATAAGAGTGTGCATCTCAATTTTCTGCAAATGCTTAAGTGGTTTACATCTGTTTCCTCCCAGTTGTATTTCTCAAACATGAATTTCCATTTTAAAAAGAGTCGTAAAATCACTACTGTTTCTCTGTGGATCTATTAGCAATAAAATAGCCTACAGAGGTTTGCACAGCCATGGAAAATGTACAGTGATAATAGGCTGTCCTGCTGTTACATGGCTTATGCAAACTTTACATTTATCACAGCAGAACCATCTATCCGCAGGGTTGTAGCACAGCAAACAATGGAATAAAAAAGACCAAGAGAAGGAAGATGAGTCCAAAATCTCTGTGTACGCATCATTAATCAGACAAGATGAATTCTCAAACTTGGAAGCATGTTTCCTCAGAGCTAACTGAGAAAAGGAGCAGGAGGGCGGAGGATGTGCTGGGTTGGTCGCAATCTGCAAAGTACAACTTTCCATAAAAATCACTTCCAACAAGCAAAAGCACTTGCTTGTCTCATTGACAAGTTGTGGGGTTCACTCACACTTTTTTTTTTTTTTTTTGCGGTACACGGGCCTCTCACTGTTGTGGCCTCTCCCGTTGTGGAGCACAGGTTCCGGACGTGCAGGCTCAGTGGCCATGGCTCACGGGCCCAGCCGCTCCGCGGCGTGTGGGATCTTCCCGGACCGGGGCACGAACCCGTGTCCCCTGCATCGGCAGGTGGACTCTCAACCACTGCGCCGCCAGGGATGCCCACTTTTGTATTAAAAGAACCAAGCCAGGTCATTTGTTGAAAACTTTTAGTCCAGCAGACGATGCAATTATTCTTTCTTTGAGCCTTTCAAGTAAAAGGGCTCAAAATAGACCATTGCTTCCTCACTCACCGGTGGGGCCTCCCTAATCCTCCTCTACTCGCCCTGTCTAGGAAGCAGCTGGGTGACACACAGCATGTTTATCCAGCCCCTAAAATCCTGCATCGTAAGTCAGACTGAGTGGTCATATTCCTCCAACCCCACTTTGCATCCCAGTGAAATTCTACCATGTACAAGGAAGGTGAGTTTTTTCCATGCTTTTCTTTTTCTTTTTTACTCTTTAAATCCAAATTAATTCACTAAAAGTCTAGAGTGACGGCAAGGAGCAGGTTTCAAAATAGCCTCCTTCCAAAACAGGCTTTGTGCACAGGGGAGCTGCACCCAATCCAGGAGGCCCATGTGTTTCCCAGTCTGCTAAGTTGCTCTGTTGTCCTGAAATAGAAAAGACTCAATAAAATATAGCAATGGAATTTAAATTGCTTGTCATCTCACAGCCTGTTCTATTTAGTGGGGTATTTTTTACTTGTTTAAAAGCATTTTTGTTTTGTTTTATTAGCTCAATAGAGAGAGAAGTTTGAGAAATAATTGTTCAGCCTTTAAGAGGGAAGATGGAAGAGGTACCTTTCAATTAAATGCTCTGATGAGTGATGATACTCCACCCTGGACATTTGACTACTTCAGGAATATACCAAGATAGAGATGAATCTAAGGAAAACAGTTAGTGTGGGAAATACGAGATGAGGAGTGTGGCTTGTACATACAACAGCCCATAATTCCTGCCACTCAGATACCATGGTTTTTATTCAGGGTGAAGCTTATTCTTTTGAGTTAATTCATATCACTGAATTTCTTGGTTGGGGGAGTACTTTTAGGTACATGTCCCCAAATCATCAGACCACTTCAAACAATTGGGTGGGAAACAATCCAACTACCACCCTCAACCCACTTGTGGATCAAGCAACAAGTTATTGAGACGCAATCACTTGTAATCTGACAGCATGTGCATATCACCTAAGTGTATCTTTGTGGGAGGGGGAGTGTTTATTTGTATTCTAGATCAAATAAATGTTCTAGCACAGGGAACTATATTCAGTATACTGTAATAGTAACCTATAATGGAAAAGAATCTGAAAAAGAATATATATATATATATATATATATATATATATATATATATATATATATATATCTGAATCACTTTGCTGTATACCTGAAACTAACACAAATTGTAAATCAACCATGCTTCAATTTAAAATAATAGACAGAATGTTCTCTAGTGAGTTGCCCCATGATCTCTCAGGAAGCAGTGACGTGTCCTGTGACCACTGAAGCTTTCAGGAATCCAAATCCCGGACTCTCCGGTCATTTCTCTCCGTGTACGGTTAGTCATATTTCCCTGGTTGCTTTGTCTTATGTCCTCTATCATATGAGTCTTATGTTTCTGTGGCAGCAGTGTTTGATGCTTCTTACAGTAGACTCTCCCAGACTTAGTAAACTCGTCCCGTGACTGAATCACCACAGAGGTCATCCCAGCCTTGTGTGGTGCGCTTGAGGTGGAGATGGATAAGTCTCAGTAAAGCTCACCCAGCCCCACATCTGCCCCTGATGCCCTGGAGAAGAACTGAATGCACAGTGTTCAGCTGTGGTTTCCAGAATAGTCTCAGGACTTCTTGGTGGAGAGACAGACTGAGCACTCATAGGACATATTGGCTGCTTTTTCATAAACAGAAGCCCAGAGTTCATTAGCAATACTGCCACCTCTCAAGAATTACTTTTAGGTTGAATTTAGACTCCCTCTCCTCGCCCCCAGTGAGGGTCCTTGGCAATTCTGAGAGGTGTCCATTTGACCTGCTTCGGGGGTTCCATGCTGGCTGTGGGTTCCCATTTCTCCTGGGAAATCCTGACTCTGAAAACAATGCTTCAGACTCTGTACTGAGTCCTGCAAGTCATAGACAACTGGACCAAGGCCTAATAATAGCTGTAGTAATGGTAGCAATAATAATTGCTACAACTATCTGGAGCTTTCTACGTGGCAGCTCCCACAAGCCAAGGCCACGCAGGCTCATGAGCTTGTCCAAGGCACACAGTTGTAAGTGTTGGCGTTGGGATTGAAATCCATGCCTTTAAGCCCCGTGTTGTGCGTCCTTTACAATTCTAGCATCTTCGTGTTGTCTTCCGTTTGCTGGGTGGAAAGACATCATTTGTTCTGGCCATAAGCGTGTGCCTGGTGGAGACCCTAAGCATGGGATGCTCCCAGGCCCGGCCCCTCTTTAGTACATTTCATTACGCCTCCTCCCACCTCCCCACTCCACACTTCCCCATCCCTCTGTACATCTTTTACACAGCAGGGCAGGGTAATTCGCTGCATGCTAGGCAGTAACTACATAGTAATAACAATAATTCTTGGCACTTAGAGCTCCTTATCCGAGGATGTCACCCAAGCTTCAAGAAATTTAAACATATCTGTTCACAGCAGCATAGTGGGGTGAGGTGGGCCTCATTTTCAGGCCTGGAGAGAGACATGCATGTGTAAAGAAATACCCAACCTTTCCTAATGAGGCCCTCCCGGCCAGACATGGAACTAAGAAAGAAAGGGGACCTAATACGGGAAGGGCCAGACAGTCCTGGTCTCTGGTTTCCCTAAAGTCCCTTTGCATTTGAATCTTGTTAAGTTTTCTATCTCTAAGAACCCTCTGACTTCGAGGCATTGATGAGAAAAGGCTGTTCACTAGCTGAGCCTCTGTGATGAACTTAGCCACCAGTGTCCAGGTATTCTCCCCAGAAACCCTCCCCCAGGGGGGCACCGCCTGGCTCTGGTGTGGGTCTGGTGACTTCTCCCCATAACCATCTACCTTGGATCCCTGCTCCCTCTGCCCCTGTGGGCTGGTGCCCTATCCCTACTCCAAGGACGAATTTACACACAGGTTTCCCCTGGCAATATCTCTACTCAAGGCCCCAAGGGCAGCCTGGGCTGGGCTGGGGGCTCTTTAGCTAAGGGTCAAAGTCCCCAGAACCTCATTTTCTCCTCCTACCCTCCAGTTGCCCCTTCCTTGCTAGGGTTGAGCCTCTGGGCTTGCTTCTCACCCACCTGGACCTGTAGGATATGCCACTCTCCACTTGTTTGGTCCAACATCTGCACCCCCATAGGACTCCCTGGAGGGATGGATGCACTTAGAGGGGAACATTTAGCATGGAAGTTAAGTTAATCAGCTAGGGAAATACTCTTGTACTCTTGGATTACGAGTACGTCACTGCTAAGTCAGTCAGATAGAGAAAGGCAAATATCATATGATATCACTTACATGTGGAATCTTAAAAAATGATACAAGTGAGTTTAGTTACAAAACAGAAATAGACTCACAAACATAGAAAACAAATTTATGGTTACCAAAGGGAGGGGTGGGATAAATTAGGAGTTTGGGATTAACAGATACACACTACTGTATATAAAATAGATAAACAACAAAGACCTAATCTATAGCATGGAAAGATATTCAATATCTTGTAATAAACTAAAATGGAAAAGAATCTGAAAAATATATAGTTTTATATATATATAAAACTGAATTACTTTGCTGTACACCTGAAAGTAACACAACATTATAAATCAGCTATACTTCAATTTTAAAAAAAGAGCAAGTTACAGCTGATTCTCAGACATGTTGAAGTGAAACACCATCTCACAGCACATAGCATGTGTCTGCTTCCCTAAAGACCACACCAGCACCCTGGCAAAAGAATAACATAGTCCTATGAGGCACCCCTTACATGCAAACCACTGTTCTGGAGGCAGAAGGATCTGTGTGGAAGTAACAGACATTGCTCTTTCTCTCAAGGCACACATAGTCTTAGAGGGGAGACAGGATATAAACACACACAGATCCCAGGACATCTTGATTTTCAAGTATGCTCCAAATCCTTATTCCAAGCAGATACCACACTCTGAGACCAAAAGGTGGTTCCCACTTCAGACTCGGTCACAGTGAGAAACCCAGAAGAAAGACGGGCGATTTAGTCCGGGTAGATGAGAAGCATTTCCACAGTAAAATCGCTGGAGCTTTTCCTTCTGACTCAAAGCAAATACATTTGTCAAATACACCATAAATATACATTTGCACTATTTATTACCTCTGCCTATAAAAGAAAATTGTATTAGGTGATTGGGCTGAAAATGTGTCAAAAATATAATTTGCATCTCTTTTATGTGGGTGTTTTTGTGTGTATTTGCTATATTTCAATTTGCTAATATACATATATATCTCTGTAGAGACATGTATAAATGCTATTTAGTTCTTCTGATATTTGTTTTTATTTTCTTGGTATAAAAATTTCAATATAATTTGTGATTCTAAAAATATTGCTTTTGAAAAATATGGTATGGATCCTTCACTCCCTTAATTCCCATAATCCAATACAATAAAACATTTACTAAAAGTATATTAAAGAGAATCTCCTGAAGGATTTGCTTCTCTTTGACACACTGTCGCTGGAAGATTGTGCACAATGTTTTCTGTGTTGTCCTGATTTTCATGGAATCCATCTCTCTTCAGTTAGGAGAATTTCCCCAAGCTTTCCCTTCCCTTCCAAACGGGAAGACTCATTTTCCCTCTTAGCAACCCTACCAAAGGGAACTGAGATTCCAGCTATTGGACCACATACTTTACTCTGCAAATGCCATGGATTTTGAAAGAAGGTATATTCTTCTGTGTTATTATTATTTACAGCATGTGAAAGCATCTTCATGTTTACAAAAAAGACTTTTGCAATCATGTCTTTTGCCAGTTCCCCTCAATCACTTTAAGAAGCAGGTCAACAGCCTCCTCTGTTAGGGGAAAGGGGATAAAGCCCAAGGGGAGATTATGTCACTTTAGGGTCACACAGAAAATCATTAAAACATTATAACCTGGGTGTCCCAAGTCTCAAGTGCTCTGCCCTGCCATTAGAAATGTCATGTTAGCGTCTTTTCCTCATCTACAAGCCACATACATACTATTTTTCCTGAACTAGATGACATCTAGGGCAAAGAGAGGCCACTCTCCCTTCTACCCTATTTGGAACTAGATTCAAAGGAAAGTGACCCCTTCTCAGAGTCCTCCTGGGAGAACTGGCCAGAGTTCTCCTGGCCAGGCAGAGAGGCTGCTGTGGCCTGAATGGTGTGTCCACTGCCCTCCCCCCACATTCTTGTGTTGAAGCCCTAACGCCCAAGGTGACTGTATTTGGAAAGAGGGCTTTCAGGGGGTAATTAAGATTGAGGTAGTAAAGGTGGGGCCCTTATCTGATAGAGTTAGTGGCCTTAAAAGAAGAGGAAGAGATAAGGATACCTCTCTCTCATGTGCACACACTGAGGAAAGGCCGTGTGAGGACACATGAAAAGGCAAACCAGGAAAGGAATTCCCACCAGAAACCGATACTGTCAGACCTTGATCTAAGACTTCCAGCCTCCAGGGTTTTGAGAAGTAAATTTCTGTTGTTTCAGTCATCTAGTTTATGGTATTTTGTTATGGCAGCCCAAAAAGACTAAAACCTTAAGGTTTTCCTTTCAAGTCAGTCTTGGAGTCCATGTGGCACAGGCAGGACCTAGAAGCTACTCAGAGTCTGGCTGGCAAAAGCTTGCTAGAGGTGGGTCCCTGGGGATGAGGTGGCCCCATAGCAAAGGCTGGACGCTGAGTCAGGGCCAGGGGCTGCTGCAGAGCCCTGCCCAAGCGAAGCTCCAGACAAAGAATTCCACCAGCCACAGACTTGAGCCACCACAGCCAACAGGGCAAGCAGCTCCCAGGCGGGCATCACCTTGGAGACCAGGAGGCCGAGGACCTCATGTCTAAGGCTCTCCAATCTACTCTGCTCAGTGTGACCTAACTGGTCTCCCCACTCCATCCACACATCAGAACACCCCCAGAGGGGAAGAAGATGGGGGTAGGAGGGTGTCTCTGAGAGATGGAACATTTTTATTAAAAAGAGTCTTGACACCACCTAAAGGGACTGTTAAGTCACCTAGAAATGGAACTGGACAGCTAGTTCATTTTCCCCTCCTGCTTGTAGGGGCTCAGGAGGAAGGCCAGTGTAGTTACAGGCAAATAGAGGTATAATCTGTTCTCTGCCCACACAAGTTGTAATCTAAGTTGAATCTTAGATTTGTTAGATTAGATTTGCCAGAGCAAACTGTGGGCCGTGTGCTTCTTCCCCGGGACAGGTGGGATTGGTGACGGGGTCAACTACAGCCATATTCTCTGAAAGTAAGCATCTTGGGAGTTTGTGTAAATGATGCCTGTCCCACTCCACCCTTTGTTCTGTCTCTCACGTCTTTTTATACGTAGGCTGTGCTGCGTTATTTACTACAATTGGTGATATTTTCATTAACTCTCATATATTTTTATCTTCCCAACTGCATTATAAACTCCTCTTGAGCAGAGGAGGGTGCCAAGGTCAGAGCTCTGGCAAATGTTTGTCCACTAAGCAGTGGTGTTGCTGCCCTGCATAGTGGGACCTGAGTGTGTCTGTGGATTTTGCAGCATGTTTCAAAATCCTAGCCGAGGACTCCTGGGTGGGGCCAGCCGTGATGTCAGCTATGCGGCCTCTCACATGTCAGCTTCCATTTCAGGACCCCAGACTCCACAACTGTGAAATGAAAAAGTTGATCTAGGAGCCCATGAAGATTCCCTTTGAGGTTTCTCTTGTATGAGAGTGTGAGATCTCTTAGTTCATCTTTTATTATCTTTCCAACGGGCCATCTGGAGAAATGGAGCATAGCTGTACTATAGTTATGGACTACTGAGAACTGTTCTAAGTGCTTTATGGAACAACCTGATGAAGAAGACCTTGTTATTGCCCTCACCATTTTACTGGCAAGAAAACTGAGGCACAGGGTGTAACCTGCCCAAGGAAACAGAGTAGGTGAGGGTTAGAGCTGGCTTGGATGCAGACAGACGGCTCCGGAATCCTGCCTCAGCCCTCACACTGTGTCGCTTCCAGCATCAAGAATTATTAACCAGGGCTTCCCTGGTGGTGCAGTGGATGAGAGTCCGCCTGCCAATGCAGGGGACACGGGTTCGTGCCCCGGTCCGGGAGGATCCCACATGCCGCGGAGCGGCTGGGCCCGTGAGCCATGGCCGCTGAGTCTGCGCGTCCGGAGCCTGTGCTCCGCAATGGGAGAGGCCACAACAGTGAGAGGCCCGCGTACCGCAAAAAAAAAAAAAAAAAAAAAAAGAATTATTAGCCAGTAGGTTGGCTTTGGGGAAGAGACAGGAACCCATACTTCCTGAGCTTGGAAGCCTCCAAAGAGTCTCTACAGCCAAGGCCCACTTTCACTCCAAGATGCTCTTTTTTTCCCCCCAACAGGTTAATTTCTAATTTAGTCATTTCAGAAACATATACTGACTGCCTGCCATGTGCTAGGCTGTCTTTGTCTTGGGCAGGGATTTGAGGTGCAGGCCATTAACAGGGACGGCGTTGGTAGTGGGGAAGGCTCTCTGCAGAAGGTGAGTTTCCAAGGTGTTACTTAGGGAGAGACTCATTCAGATTTGTCATGTTCATTCAAGAAAACCAAATTCTATCATCTCACCAAATGCTGTGGGATTTTCCATGGGGCTGTCAGTTGGGCCCCAAAAGATCCCCAAATGGGCCCTTCTTACCCTGTGACTTATAATCTTCTTAATCTTTAGTTGATTTCCTTGGCTTTCGTGAGGAGATGGGAGGAGGAAAGTGGGAACTATTTGTCTGATCGATGGATTTGCTTGTAATTCCCTGTGATGAGAAAACTGTGCATTTATTCTTTTGAGCACAGTGACTTTTCACAATAGTCTTTCCTCAAATAGCTGATAAGGGCTGAACTAGAGGCAATGTCTTCTGTGGAGGAAACAACAGTAACATGGTTACTTTCTAAGCAATGCCTTGGGCACCTATGGATGAGGCACCTTGCTCTTGATCCCAAAGAACTTAAGCCATTTCAGCCACGTGACCCTCCCCAGAGGCCCTCCGCTGCCTGCAGAGCCAGCGGGGAGGGCAGGCACCCCTGCTTCTCAGACTGAATCCTGACTGCGCTGGGTCTCCCAGGAGGCCAAGGAGCTGCCCAGGTAACTGCAAAAGCGTGTGGACGGCATCAGTGCTGCAGACCCTGCTGAGGTTTCTCTGGTCAGGATGGAGAAAACAGACCCTTTCACCCCGCTGGACCCCACCCTACCCCACAGTCCAGTGGCCACCCGTCCGGGAAATGCCCAGGGCTGAGGATGCGCTGGGGCAAGGCACGTATTTCTCAGCTACTTCCTATGCCCGGGGCCGAGGGAAGAGGTGGAAGGGACAGACCAAGGGGCAGGGCTGCCAGGCTGAGAGCTGGAGGGCGGAGAGCTCAGGTCCTGCGGGTGGACGCAGACCCCAGGAAGAGCCCCCTGGTGTGGGCTGAGGCCACAGCCGAAGAGAACTGGCCAGAACTCCAGGAGTGGCCTCTTCTCAGTCACAACGACATGTGGTGAGTTGGATAGGAAGGGCCAGGACCACAAGAGGCCCCAAGTGGGAACTGAGGTTTACTCAGCCCAGTGTGGTCCGGAGAGGTGAGATGGAGGTTGGGGAGTGGGAACCTGGAGCAGGGGAGGTTGGTGCCCACCAAGCCTCTAGCAATAGCTGGCGGGCAGCCGTGACTTGGAAAGAAGATGGTCTGCTCTCCTCCACGCTCTCTTGGGAGAGCTTTCATGGGAATGTCAGTCTGGAAGACAACTCTGGACTGTGTAACTTCCTTAATGTTGGCTGTGGTGGAGGCCAGGAGCCAGCAGCCCTCACCCGCTCTCTGGAAGGGGACCGTTTTGTCTGCCTGGTGACGTGTCAGCCCTGCAGCCGACCTGTGGACCTGAAGGAGAGGCTCCAGGGATGCTGCCTTCAGGTGAGAGTGGATGCTCCAGAAAATGTGCCTTCTATTTGTCTCTAGGAGAAGCAAAAATCCTTAAATCATCTACAAAACGGTGCCTTTTCCTTCTAGAAGATGGCTGCATGTAGAGAGGGCAGAAAAAAAAAAAAAAAGGACAAGACACCAAGTGCAGAATAATGTCACAGTAAGCTGGGCTCCCCCTCCATTTTTCATATTGTTTCCTATTTGCAATAGCTACTGGGTGCCAGAGAGGAGAGGAACAACTTTAAAAAACAATTAGCGGGACATGTGGTGTTCATTCTTGGCTGGTACTATGCAACCTCATCTTCCAGCAAATACTCCATCTTTCATGAAAAATGTTTTAGAACTAATGAGCTATATTCACATTCCCCGTAGAATGGATTCGGAATTTTTCATCTACGCCACACCATGAAAAATGGATGTGTTTGGCACAGAAGTCATTTGAACATAAAGCCCGGCCTCAGTGGAAAGACAACCTTCAGAAAAACTTTTCAAGGAACTTAGTTCATTCGTACTTGCTTCCACCCGGGAAGGTCAGGTTCGTGTGAAAGATGGAAATTTCTCCCACAAACCTAGATGCTGATGAGATTTGTTTTTGTAGATAATCTGCAGCAGTGAAATTTTTCATAATGTCACTGCAAAATAAATTAAAATGTTCATCTTCATATGGCTGGTTCCATTGCATTAAAATAAATGTTGCAAGCTCATTTAATTAGTATAGTTAGGAATGTCTCTTCCCTGCTTCACTGACTCTCCAAATCACAAGTTAATTTGTCAAAATCAGACCATTGTTTTTCCTTCATTCTTCATTACTAGAGACAGCCCCATTTAAATAAATGTTTATGCTACAGACAGCAGAGCAGTGAACAACCCCAAATATTTTCACAAGCCAGTGCTGGAAAAGTTTAAAACACAGGGAGTGAGGATGCCTTTTTTTCCCTCCCTTTGTGGTTATTGGATATTGGACTGGCTGAAAAGGTACCAAATTGAGCAGTCTGCTGTAACTGATGATGCTGCATCCACCATTGCTCATGTCGGCGGGCTGCATCCTCTTGAAAGCAGTTTTCTTCTCTGTTTTCAAAGACAAATGATGACAAAAGATACCATCTCTATCAATTACCCTTATCAGATCATTCTCTTCAAGAAGCCTTGGTTAATCGATTAGATGGTGTTTGTTGGGCGTGGAGGTCTGAACTAGGTGGGGAAGAGGGGGTTCTGGTTTTTATAGCCGTTTGCTCACCATTCCTGGCTGTGAGTAGCCACTCTTCCTGCTGAAAATTCAAGGGGTAACCAAATTCCAGGGTTTCCTTCTTTCCTCTCTCACTTCCCAACCCTCCCAAACCTCCAAGAAAGTATTAGGAGTATCAATGACCATTGATAAAGCATGAGTTCCTGGCAATAGAAGTATGTTGGGGTTAATGATGAAGACCAGGGAAAAGGGGTTCACATAATCAGCTGAGGTGTTACATCTGTGGAGGTCTTCTGGAAGGCATCCATCAGTAATGGATGAAAGCACTTATCAGATCATTATCAGAGCCCCATAGTAATGAGACATCGCATTCCTGCACCTTAGAGGCTTCTCCATGAGAAAATGCCGCAGCGCTCAGCTCCAGATTCAGCCTCAAAGGGGAAGGCCAACTTTCCTCCCCGAAGCTTTGTCTTTCACCAGCATGGAGTGACCCGACCTCCCTCCTCCGTAAAGAAGCCAAAAGATAGGTTAGCCTTTTTCTTCTTACTGGGTAGGGTTTTCTTGTCCTGTGACCCATTGTCCTACGCTGCTCTTGCTTTGCACGGCTTTTCTCCCCTGGGGCATATGAGTTCAAGGAAATGGATGTGGTTCTTCAGATTTCTCGGTAAGTGGTGGGTTGAAAAGGCTTTCAAAGTTGTCCTCAGTATGGTTCTGATGAGGTCTAATCTGCAGAATCAAACTTTCATTTTTTTCTTTTCTTTTTTTCTCTTTTATTTTTTGGTACAAATCCTCAGGACCAACGTTGCTTGATTAGTAAATTATTTAATGAACAAGAAGATTTAATTACTATGTATTATACAAATGTGCCTGTTTGACTTTCAAAAATCAGACTCAGGCAGGCAGGAAGCAGCAGCATCCCTGGCTTACCTTCTTGACAGCTGGGAGTTGCCTGAAAGTAGTAGCTGAGCAAGGCACTGAGCCTGCATTCTTTCATTCACCCTTTCATCTCATAAACCTCTGTTGGTGGCACTGGACTAGGCACTGAGTGTGCAGAGCCAGTCTCCTTTTCTTACACAAAAGAAGTGGAGCCTTGTGACTAGACCAGGGCCAATATGCCTGTCGCCTACAATTCAACCCCTGAACCAGGCCACCTTATCTACAATGGTACACTTTTACCGGAAACAACATTTATGCCTCTGGTTGGCCATGGAGCAGACTTTGGGAAACTGGGAATCAAGACATGCACATAAAAGACAAGTGAACTGAACAAGGGGTAAGTCAAGCACTGGGCCTGGGTAGCAGCCTAACATACATGCATGACTGTCACTTGGAGTCCCTTCGCCTTGGGTCAGCTCCTTCTACAATGCGTTTCTTGGCCAGTATGAGAAAGACTGATATGTACTTTTGACACTGAGAAGACCTGAAGCAGAGGAATCCTGATGTGGAAGAGCCAACTAGAGAGCAGGAGGAATGTTTTCTTAGTAAAAACTATGCTGCCACATGATGTTGGTCTGGTTCTCTGTCCCCAGACCAAAAGCCAGGCTGGAATCATGGAGCCAGATACACACCACCCACGACAAAGAGAGCAGGCTGATTTCAGACAAACTAGCTAAGCTCTGTGAGGCTTCTGCCACTGCGAGAGGGAGACCTCAGTTCAAATCCCAGACTCCACTTACCAGCTGTGACCTGGGGCAAATGACACCTTCTGAGAGGCCTTTTCTCACACACAAAATGGTCATAATAATTATATCTTTTGCATGGTGTCTGTGGAAATTAAATGAGGCATATGTGTAAACATAAGCTGGTGCCTGTCAAGTGTTTGACAAATGTTAATTCTCTTCTGGGGACTTTTAGAAGGAATAAGGTAGCAAAGGATGAGGGCAGGCTGGTGCATCAGAATGAGTGTGGGGTAAACTTTTAAGAAAAATTAATTTTTTGATGGAATTGATGAAAATGTTCTGGAATTAGATAGTGGTAATGGTTGCTTGACCTTGTGAATACTAAAACCCACTGAATTGTACACTTTAAAATGGTGAATCTCATGGTATGTGAATTATATCTCAATAAAATATATAGAAGGCAATTTTCAAACATATAGATTGAAATTCTGAAATCATAAAATTTTTTTCACTGAGAAATTCTCAGTACAATTTTATGATATGTCTAATGAATGAGTACGAAAAAACATACACGTAAATATGAAAAGTTATAAAGATCAAAATGGGAGAATGGGCTTCCATTTTTGTGAGAATTAAATCAGGGCCTAAAGCAAACCTTTCACACAGGGCTTCGGAGGGATCAGGACATGACCACTTGTGTCTCTACTTCTAATTCCAAAACAGAATCATTCAGGCCTGGCTTACCCACATCAGTGGATTTTTTATGAACTCCTGTTTTTCTTAACCTGCTTGACAACAAAAACGCTTTTGCTTACCTCTCTGATAAGCAGCCCTTTCTCTGATCCCTGTTGGTAGAAATTAGACAGTAATTTGTTCAAATCAGCGTTTACAGGCAAGATGAGTTTTCCAGAGGAGAGAAGGAAAGGACTCAAAGCAGCCAAGCAAAAGGCTCTGTGGAGGAAACCCAGGTAGAACCCCAGTAATAAATACATTTATTGCCTGGACAGTAAAAAGTACTGGAGAGTTTAAAATAAATTCAGAGTTATTTAAACTTAATTTATGACCAGGAAAATAAACCCTCTCTTCCACCATTAATGGTTTTTATCTGGGCCATCAAATGTCACACGCTACTGATTTTGGTTGTAAGGTCACTGGAAACAACATATCAGAGGTGTCAGCACCACAAATCAAGTGAAATTCCCTTAAAAATAAAAACGTCAAGAGTAAAATAATAGGCAATAGTTACTTCATGCTATGAAAGACTTCTAATATATCAAAAGGTTCACCTTTTTCTACCTTTATGGTGTATCACTTAGAGCACTAAATGTACTTCTGCTTAACAGATAAAGTAAAGAAAACAGGCCTCAGAATGCCGATGATAATAAGAATGATGACGTATAATAAAACTATTTGCAGGCATAGAAATATTAGAAGGCAGAAGCTTGAATATATCAAAAGACAAACAATGACCCTGAATATAGGGAGATCTGCTCTCTAGCATGTGAATAATTTTAAGGGGTCACCTTAAAGATCAACTAAAACAGTGTCTTTGAAATCAGAATAAAATTATATTGGGTTTTGGTAAGAAAAAGTGAACATCTTGGAGCTAATGTGATTCTACACCAAAGTCTACATCCTGAAGCAATCCTCTGGTCTTTTATCTAAAGATTGAATAAAACAGAAGCAAGTGCCCATGTGCTGGGAGGAGATGAAAGGTAAAGGAGACTTGGAGCAGACAGATTCTTCATGATTCTGATGTTAAACAACTGACAGGCGGTGGCATTTGCCATAATGTGTCGTTGCTAAATGCGTGAACTCCTGGCAGTGTAAATTCAGCCAGGATTATTCTTTATGCCAAAGCATCTGACTGAAAGGGTTATCAAAGCCCCAGGTAAAAATGACTTTGTTTCATCCTTGTGACATATCTTACAGCGATTTTCTAGGACGTTAAAGGTAAAATCTTGCTTCCTGATTCAAAGACTCATAATCCAGTGGATGAAACGGCTCCAAGGAAGGATAACGGAGGATGGAGCCATTCACATAGAAGCACAAATTTCGCCCAAGATGGTAGTGAGCAGTTAGAGAAAAGCCGTAATTCTTTAGTTTAAGCCTCCCAAAGTTATTTTATCATTGGGAGGAGTGGGGAGGGGAAGAGGAGGTCATGTTTGCCCATCAGCAGGTGCCATGGGGTGGGAGATGGGCCAGTGTCATCACTGGAGTCACAGTCCAGGTGCTCTTCATTTCAGAAAAGTCAAGTATGGCTGACTCCAGAATGGAGTATCCCTCTTGGCTGTGGTGGCTATAGAATTTTAGTGATGAAATTGAACGCCAAAGACTTGAACTTCTATCTCCTTTCATATGACAGATGAGGATACTGAGGCTCAACCCCAGGAGGGAAATGCTTGAGGACACAGCCAAGATGAGAGCCTCCACTGTGGTCCCTGGCTCTGGCCAGGCCACTGATGTGACTGTCACACACAAGCCCCACTTGTGTGAAGCAGCTGTTCCAACTGGGAGGCAGGCTCCCGGGAATGATCTCCAGTCCTTGACTTGATGTGTATGTGATGATAGTAAGTCACTGAATTCTCTGTATCTCAGTTTCCCCATGAAGCAATTTGATATCTGTACACGTCGACTTTTCAGAATACCTCTATTAGGCTTGGGTATCTTAGGAGAAGACTCCATAAGAAAATCCCCATACAGTCTAGCAGGTAAGAGACCAGATTGCCTAAACTGAAGCTTGGCTCTGCCATGGGCTAGCAGTAGAACATTGTACAAGATGCTAAACCTCTCTAACTCCTGGTTTCCTTATCCATAAATTGGAGATAGTAATAACTGTACTTACCTGGTGTGGTGTTGTGGTGATGCAATAGAAAGCTCTCAGGACAACAAAGTGTGCATTTATACAACAGAGAATGAGAAGTCCCTGGAAGCAGGGAATTGGAGGTCTCAGGTGTTCTGGCCCACTGTTGTCCTGCCATCCAGCCCATCAGCTTTCACCTGAGACATCAACCTGATTTGAATGTGAGTATGCGACTGAAGGGCATGGTTTAGGCGTGTGCAAACCCCATAACAGCCCAGGGCTTCCATACCTCAGGCTGTCTTCTCCTGAGCAATCTGCTCAAATGATGGATGATTCCTCTGGTCAAGATGGGGTTCGATTCAGAGCCACATAGTGAGAGACGAGAGCCTCAATGCCAGTCAGCACCCTATTTATTTGTGGTTTTGTCTTATTAAAGACAAATGATGATGAGGCAGTTCTATGGGCATCGAATGAATTATTTATACATTTGATTGAATTGTTTTATTGGAGGACTCAACCCTGTTTAACTCTTGAGTTTTCATCCTGGGGTATGGGAATTCTATTCAGCACTCTCTAATCACTTTCTGAATTTTACTTTGGGGTATCACCTTGAAAACTCATGGGCTACATGGCAAAAAGATGTCTGTACTCAAGGCTTTATAAAGAAAAACATATCGAAAACAAACTTGGGTTTGAGAAAACCACCAGTTTCTACAAGACGTTTATTGGGGAATCATGTTCTTGCACTTTTAGACCTTTGAAAATCTAGAGGTGAAGATATTTAAAATCAAATGTAATGATGTGGCACTTTTATTAATTTTGCCTAATTTTAAGGGGCGCTTTCCTTTTCCTTCAGGCATTCAAGTTCACTCAAAAGTAATTGCTGGGACTTCCCTGGTGGCGCAGTGGTTAAGAATCCTCCTGCCAATGCAGGGGACATGGGTTTGAGCCCTTGTCTGGGAAGATCCCACATGCAGAGGAGCAACTAGGCCTGTGCATCACAACTACTGAGCCTGTGCTATAGAGCCCGCAAGCCACAACTACTGAAGCCCGGGTGCCTATAGCCCATGCTCCGCAACAAGAAAAGCCACCGCAATGAGAAGCCTGCGCACCACAACGAAGAGTAGCCCTGGCTCGCCACAACTAGCGAAAGCCCATGTGCAGCAACAAAGACCCAACGCAAAAAAAAAAGTAATTGCTAACCCTACCTCATTCTATTACTTGTAAGTTCAATATAATTAGAGACATATTCAGTTCATTACTAGCTTGAATTTTTGCCCAGCTTTTTTTCAGCCTGTTGTCTTTTCAAAACACTTTATTAAAAACTTGTTTTACCTCTAGGTAGGTTTATCCCTAGGTATTTTATTCTTTTTGTTGCAATGGTGAATGGGGTTGTTTCCTTAATTTCTCTTTCTGATATTTTGCTGTTAGTGTATAAGAATGCAAGAGATTTCTGTGCATTAATTTTGTATCCTGCAACTTTACCAAATTCATTGATTAGCTCTAGCAGTTTTCTGGTGGCATCTTTAGGATTCTCTATGTATAGTATCATGTCATTGGCAAACATTGACAGACCTGTACTCAGAAAACTATAAGACACTGATGAAAGAAATTAAAGATGATACAAACAGATGGAGAGATGTACCATTTTCTTGGATTGGAAGAATCAATATTGTGAAAATGACGATACTACCCAAAGCAATCTACACATTCAATGCAATCCCTATCAACTTACCAATGGCATTTTTTACAAAACTAGAAAAAAAATCTTAAAATTTGTATGGAGACACAGAAGACCCCGAATAGCCAAAGCAATCTTGAGGGAAAAAAATGGAGCTGGAGGAATCAGACTCCCTGACTTCAGACTATACTACAAAACTACAGTAATCAAGACAATATGGTACTGGCACAAAAACAGAAATATAGATCAATGGAACAGGATAGAAAGCCCAGAGATAAACCCACGCACATAGAGTCAAGTAATCTATGACAAAGGAGGCAAGGATATACAATGGAGAAAAAGCAGTCTGTCAATAAGTGGTGCTGGGAAAATTGGACAGCCACATGTAAAAGAATGAAATTAGAACATTCCCTAACACCATACATAAAAATAAACTCAAAATTGATTAGAGACCTAAATGTAAGACCGGACACTATAAAACTCTTAGAGGAAAACATAGGAAGAATAACACTCTTTGACATAAATCACAGCAAGATCTTTTTTGACCCACCTCTTAGAGTAATGGAAATAAAAACAAAAATAAACAAATGGGCCCTAATGAAACTTAAAAGCTTTTGCACAGCAAAGGAAACTATAAACAAGACGAAAAGACAATCCTCAGAATGGGAGAAAATATTTGCAAATGAATCAACGGACAAAGGATTAATCTCCAAAATATATAAACAGCTCATGCAGCTCAATATTAAAAAAAATAACCCAATCAAAAATTGGGCAGAAGACCTAAATAGACATTTCTCCAAAGAAGACATACAGATGGCCAAGAGGCACATGAAAAGCTGCTCAACATCACTAATTATTGGAGAAATGCACATCAAAACTACAATGAGTTATCACCTCACACCAGTTAGAATGGGCATCATCAGAAAATCTACAAACAACAAAAGATGGAGAGGGTGTGGAGAAAAGGGAACCCTCTTGCACTGTTGGTGGGAATGTAAATTGGTACAGCCACTATGGAGAACAGTATGGAGGTTCCTTAAAAAACAAAAAATAGAATTACCATATGACCCAGCAATCCCACTACTGGGCATATACCCAGAGAAAACCATAGCTCAAAAAGACACATGCACCCCAATGTTCATTGCAGCACTATTTACAATAGCCAGGTCATGGAAGCCACCTAAATGTCCATCAACAGACGAATGGATAAAGAAGATGTGGTACATATATACAATGGAATATTACTCAGTCATAAAAAGGAACGAAATTGGGTCATTTGCAGAGATGTGGATGGACCTAGAGACTGTCATACAGAGTGAAGTAAGTCAGAAAGAGAAAAACTAATACCGTATATTAACACATATATGTGGAATCTAGAAAAACGGTACGATGAACTTGTTTGCAAGGCAGAAATAGAGACAGAAGTAGAGAACAAACATATGGACACAAAGGGAGGAAAGCTGGGGGGGGTGGTGGTGGTGGTGTGATGAATTGGGGGATTGGGATTGACATGTATACACTGATGTGTACAAAATAGATAACTAATAAAAACCTATTGTATAAAAAAATAAAACAGGATAAAATTCAAAGAAAGAAAGAAAGAGCCAGGAATACATAACGGCCAGTCTGCAGACACCAAATTGCTGTGGAAATTTACAGCTGTGAATAACAGAGAGAAATGGATTAAAAAAAAAACTTGTTTTAGTATCACATTCTTTAAAGGAAAATAATAACCCCCAAGTACATTTTATAGGAATTGCTCAAAATACAGGACCAAATGCCAGAAACTAATAAACTCAAATCACAGAACTCACATCAGAAGGCTGCCATAAACTGTTTTAGAGCAGTTTGGATATATTTGACCTGAAAATTGAAATGCGTGTGCTCTAATACATAGTTTCACTGGAGAAACTGTCACCAGGTATCGCTATTTAAAAATCCTGTTCTTGGGTTTCCCTGGTGGCGCAGTGGTTGAGAGTCTGCCTGCCAATGCAGGGGACACGGGTTCGTGCCCCGGTCCGGGGGGATCCCACATGCCGTGGAGCGGCTGGGCCCATGAGCCATGGTCTCTGAGCCTGTGCGTCCGGAGCCTGTGCTCTGCAATGGGAGAGGCCACAACAGCAGGAGGCCTGCGTACCACAAAAAAAAAAAAAAAAAAAAAAAAAAATCCTGTTCTTATTTCATTCACTGGATTTCAATTTAGCCCCTAAATATCCTTTTTCCTACGAAGAACTCCAAACGCTTTCCCATGGCATTACCCCGAAGTGTCAACCTGGCAGGCTGGCATTGATTAGTCCTGTTTTATAGCACAAGATGCCTGGATGGGCAATGGTTTTCAGGCCAGACCCTTGAGATGAAGAATTTTGACCTTGCTGCTTCAAGGTGCTGTTTTCATCCTGGGGAGAGGGGATTTCAGGGGAGAATGCCCTGGTGAGGGGATGATCCCACACTGACACCTGAAACTCAGAGGTGGGTCATCAGGCATCATGGCCCGTGTGTTAAATGGCGTGCAAAGTTGAAAGCTTGAGCAAATGAGCCCATGGGTACACATGGAGCATAGGGCTGGTGATTTTCTAGGTTAGTTCCTCAGAGAGCACTGGGGCAAAGCAGGCAGCTCCTCCTGGAACCAAGAACCAGGAGAGAGATCCTGGCCTTGCAGGTCTAACGGAAAAAAAAAAAAAAAAGAGTTGCTCCAAGCCACCTGGTTACCTGGCAAGCTGAGTGCCTGCCAGGTGGAAAAGCACAGTTGACATCACAGTCTAGACAGGATCATTCCTGGAGACTCATTTCTTAAATCTGCTGTTATTTCAAATGGTAAATTCTGGAGGGGAATGCTTTGAATAGCTTATTTTTTAAAAATTAATGAGTCAAAGCATGAAAATGTACCTGTCTGGAAATGTGGAATCTGGGAGGGGTTTCTGATTGATGTCACCCCATGTCTGGTCCACAGAAGGTGGATTTGGGGCTCTCAGCACATTGGCTTCCTAGCTCCATAGCATTTAAGCACTGAGGTATGATAATAGTGACTCTCCAGTCTGCAGGTAGAAAAATTAAGGCTGAGATGTGTGGCTGAACAATTTCTTAATTTCTAGTTAAGAGAGCTGGCCATTATCTTAATTTCCAATGAAATACAGAAATGTGAGCCACACAGACTTGTTTTGCATTCTGAGGTCTGAGGCCTTTACTTGGCTAGGAAGGGAAGAAGAAATAGCATTTCCTCATTCTTCTTCTGAATTCCATCAGTGAAAGATACGGGATCTAGTACCCAGTGAAATATTCTGACCTGAGCAATGCATTTTATTTTTGACAATAAATGAAAATTCTAATTCAGCTTCTACTCAGTTTTGGGGATCTCTGATCTCATGAACATGCAAATAATCAAAAGTAGAGTGTAGCTGGTACTTATTCTACATGAACAGAATCATTAGGTATGAATAAGAAGAACTGATAACTTGAGTATATTTCCACTTCTACAAATCAATTTGGGTTAATTTGCAAAATTAGTAGAAGAAACAGTCAAATTGTTTAAAAAAAACAATAATGACTCAGTTTGACTTATTTTTTAAAAACTGATTTGGTTTACATTAGTGCCAAAAAAATAATGAAGTACTTAGTTATAAATCTAACAAAGTATGTGTAAGACCTACCTATATGAAGAAAACTACAAAACTCTGATGAAAGAAATCAAAGAAGCTCTAAATAAATGGAGAAATATTCCATGTCTATAGGTAGGAAGACTCAATATTGTCAAGGTATCCCAGATTGGTCTATAGATTAAACTCAATTCCAATCAAAATCTCAACAAGTTACTTTGTGGACATCAAAAACTGATTCTAAAGTTTATGTGGAGAGGCAAAAGACCCAGAATAGCCAATACAATATTGAAGACGAACAAAGCTGGAGAACTAACACTCCCTGACTCCAATACTTACCATAAAACTACAATAATCAGGAGAGGATGGTGTTAGTGAAAGAATAGACAAATGGATCAATGGAACAGAGAACACAAAAATAGTCAATTCATCTTCGACAAAGAAGTAAAGACAGGGCTTCCCTGGTGGCGCAGTGGTTAAGAATCCTCCTGCCAATGCAGGGGACACGGGTTTGAGCCCTGGTCCAGGAAGATCCCACGGGCCACGGAGCAACTAAGCCTGTGCACCACAACTACTGAGCCTGCACTCTAGAGCCCGTGAGCCACAACTACTGAGCCCGTGCGCCACAACTACTGAAGCCCACGCACCTAGAGCCTGTGCTCCGCAACAGGAGAAGCCACTGCAATGAGAAGCCCACGCACCGCAATGAAGAGTAGCCCCCGCTCGCTGCAACTAGAGAAAGCCGCGCGCAGCAACAAAGACCCAAAGCAGCCAAAAATAAATAAATAAATGTATTTATTTTTTTTAAAGTAAACACAGGGGCTTCCCCGGTGGCACAGTGGTTGAGAGTCCGCCTGCCGATGTAGGGGACACGGGTTTGTGCCCCGGTCCGGGAAGATCCCACATGCTGTGGAGCAGCTGGGCCCGTGAGCCATGGCCGCTGAGCCTGCGCGTCCAGAGCCTGTGCTCCGCAACGGGAGAGGCCACAACAGTGAGAGGCCCGCATACCGCAAACAAACAAACAAACAAACAAACAAACAAACTCCTGAATAAGTAGCTCAGTGAAGAACAGAGGAACATCCAGGAAGGAACTAGGCCCTACCCTTGGGTGGACAGGACAGTAGAAAAGACATGAAGTTGGGAGTCAGGAAAACTGGGGTTTGGTGCCTTGCGCTACCAGGATGAGTTATGTGGCTTAAGTGACTCCCTCTGTCTGGGTCTCAGGTTCCTCGTTTGGAAAATGCCTTGTCAGGATGAGATGCTTCCATAGGTTGTGTTCTCTGCTGATTGTCTGGATTCTTTTGAGGAGAGGGTAGAGGTCCTGGGTTTGAATTCAGTTGCTGCCTCTTACCAGCTGTGTGATCTTGGACCAGTTACTTAACCTCTCTGTCTCACGCCTCACCTGTAAAGTGGAGATAATGGTAGTCACCTCACAGGGTTGGTGGAGGTTTAAATGGAGGGTGCAAAGTGCTTAGCCAATGCCCAGCACCTAAAAGCAGAGCGCCCTAAAAGCTCATCATTTTTATCATTCTGGCGGATGTCAGTTTGCACTGGACATCCTACCACCATTCTTGGCTGTCCTTCCCTGACATATAAATGTAAGGTTCTTATAGGATCCATTTTCATCCTCTACCTGCTGTGCTGTGTGTGGAAGGCTGATAGCACGACAGCCAATGTAAATCATCCTCTGGCCCACCAATGCCAGCTGGCAATGCTGCAGTGGCCACGTGATGGAGAAACGGGGTCCGGGGCAGGAATGGGGTAGAGAGGAGGGATGAAGTCCCAGTGTCTGCAGAAAGAACAGAGGGTAGGACCGATGACAGCAGCTGCTTCAGTTCAAATCATCTAACGCACGCTGAGAGGCACTGCTGTGTGCACAGAACTAGGTCTCAGCACTGCGCTTCTGTCTGTAGTGTGTGTGTGTGTGTGCACGCACATGTGCACACAAGTCCATACAAGGAGAGGTATATAAATGTTTAAATAGAGTGTTTCAGTCTCAAGGAGCTTACAATGTAATTGAGAGGCTAAGATGAATAGCCAGAAATTTCAATTTAGTTCAGACTATGGTGTGTGAAAAAGGTAGGAACAAATGAAGTGCAAAGGACATCCAGTCCTATGGATGGTGTCGAAGATGATTTCCTGGTGGAGGTGGCACCAGAGATGGAACCTTAAATGATAGAAAGGTTTGCAACATTGATTCACTCATTCAGTAAAACTTTATTGAGCACCTACTATGTGTCAGGCACTGTGCTAGGTCCTGAAAGAGAGGCAATGGCAAACCAAAACAGACACAGTTCTTCTGGTAAAGTGGAAGGAAACAGCTGGGACAAAAGAAATAATAAAATCAACGGGACAGAGGCAAGAAAAGTTTACAGAGCGTGGCTGTAACCGCGGGAAGGCAGTTGGAGGCAGGAGTGGGAGGATTCAAAGGCCAGGCTCTGAGCTTGAACTTCACTTAGGGAACCTGTGTATACAGAGGCACACCTGTAGAAATGTATGGGAGTGGGGTGCTGTGGGCAGACTGTGACCGAGCAAGCCTGACCCTGCCAGCCGCAAGCGGAGGGGGATAGTAAAAAATATAGTAAAGATGGTAAATGAGAGCAGATTGGAAAAGATAACTGAAAATATCTTTACAGTTTTGAGCCCATGTGACCAGGAGTATGGTGGGAATCGTACAAAGAAATAGGAAAGTCTAGAGGCTTCCATTTGGGGGTAGATGGATAGCTGGTTTGGTTTGGACATCTTGAGCTTGAGGTACAAGCCGGACACTATGCTGAAGGTATCCCGCCAGCTGAGAGAAATGCAAGGCAAGAGGCTGGGCGCGAGGCTGGCAGAGAAGATGCGCACGTGGGGTCTGTCGAGCGAGCGGGTTTGACACAGAGAAACGGGATGTCTCAGGGGCCCGTGGAGGACAGTGAGAGGACAGGCTGCCCTCATGACAGATAATGGGGATATCCAGGAAAAGTGACCAGTGGTCCCAGGAAAGACGAGCCTTATGGGAGAGGCGGATGACAAGGACAAGCATGAGGGCGAGGGAAGTTTCCCTGGCCTCTGAGGCATTCCCAGTGCTGCACTGCCGGTGTGTGTGCAGCCCGTGTTCTGCTCCACCACCCACATGCCTCAGCGTCCGGGGGGCCCGCTCTGGCCCTCGCCTGCCGCTGACGTTCTTTCTCTCCCCGCTTTAGGTCTCTTCCCTGCCCATCGCTTCTGCTTCTTCAGAACCCCACTAACACAACCCTCCTGGCCTCAACCCTGCCTTCCCCCTCCAAATGCAAGTTTACACCTCTCAGCTTTGTTCTGCACACTCTCTCCACTCCAGCTCAGCGCCTGATTCTCCAGAGACAACTTGACCAGTATACAAGAAAGTACAAATACAAATGTCACAAGATGCTGTTCTTTTATTAGCTCATTGGCCAAAATTTTTTTAAATGGTAATAGCCAGTGCTAAAGGGAGAATGCGAGATTAGGAATTCTCACGTATGTCGGTGGGAGTGTAACAATTTTGGAAATTTATTTGATAACATTTATGAAAAAATTTTAAATGCACAGTCTTTGAGTCAGCAATCCCACTTTTCAGTAACTCTCTTACAAGCGTGGAAATCTGTATATCTAAGGATGCTTTTTACATCAATGGGGAATTATGAATACATTATGGGGCATCCATTCAAGGAACACTGATCAGTCCCTGATAAATCTGCATTTCTTGACCTGAATGTATTCTATGCCGCAAACCAATGTGTAGAGGATAAGTCCATATTATTGCTAAACAGGCATACATTTGAGGGAGGTGATTTTTATTTTGTGTATTTATTAATATTTTTCGTATAAAGTAAATTTAAAATGAAAACAAAAAAAGATTCTTGATAGAGGGAATCTCATGGGCACAGTTCATTCTATAACAGGCGATGACAAGCCTATGGATCGGCTGCCCCTGGGTCACGTGATAACCCCTGGCCCGATCAGGAGTGGGTAGGAGCGTGAGTTACTATACGTGGCCGTTGCTTGGCTATGGTAAGGGCAGTTTCACTTGGAAGGGTTTGTGGGAATATAGACATCAGCTTGGTACTTTCCGCCTCAGCCAAGGACATAAACTTGGGAAATGCCTACGTTTCAGGGACATGTAGAGAGGAGAAGATTTGAGGAAGGTTAAAAGAGAACTAAAAGAGGGCTTCCCTGGTGGCGCAGTGGTTGAGAGTCCGCCTGCCGATGCTAGGGGACGCGGGTTCGTGCCCCGGTCCGGGAAGATCCCACATGCCGCGGAGTGGCTGGGCCCGTGAGCCATGCCGCTGAGCCTGCGCGTCCGGAGCCTGTGCTCCGCAACGGGAGAGGCCACAACAGTGAGAGGCCCGTGTACCGCAAAAAAAAAAAAAAAAAAAAGAGAGAGAGAACTAGAAGAGTGCAATGCAGAGAGGCAAAGGAGCCAGTAGGGGGAGGAAATTAAATAAGAGAGAAGAGCAAGCAGTTCATTGAATAAACATTTGCCAAATGACTACAACGTGCATGCAGCTGTTATTCCAGTGCTGGGGATATGGTCTTGAACAAGGCAGGCAAGATCCTTACTTTTAGGAGCTTACGATCTGTCAAGTGAAGGGTAAGGGGGTGAGGGAGGAATTGACGTTAGTTAGGAGTCAGTTTAGCTGCAAATGACGGAAGACCCAACATAACAATAGATTAAGCAAGTTAGAATCAAACTTCTCTCTCACATGATACAAGTCCAGAGGGATGTGACCCAGGGCTGGTAGGGCCACATCATGATGTCCTCAAGGATCCAGGACCCTATTATCTTGGTAGTCTGATGTCCTTAGCATGAGACTTTTACCTCAGAGTCCAATATGGCTGTGTAAGTTCTAGCAATTGCACCCACATCCCAGACAATAAGAAGAAGAGAAAAGGATAGAATGAGTGTTCCTCCTCCTTCTTAGGACACTTCTACTTATATCTGATTGGCCAGAACTGAGTCGTGTAGCTACACCTCACTGCCAGGGAGGCTGGGATATGCAGTCTTGTTTTGGGGGACCATGCACCTCACTGAAATCTTGGGCTCTGCTACTAGGGAAGGAGGAGACAATGGATAGCAGGGGGTACCCGTCGGTCTCTACCATAAGAAGGCGTCAGAAAATAAGCAAACAAAAACATCACGGAGGAACAAATGGTTTGATGAATAAAAGCCTATGTGAAAGAAAATAAGGGAAGATGGGGCCACTCTAGATGGAATGGTCAGGAAGCATCTCTCCATAGAGGGGAGCTTTTAGCTGAGACCTGAACGACGAGAAGGAGAAGAAGAAGAGGGAAGACGCAGAACAGAGGCTTTGAGGCAGGAGCACGCCGGGCGTGGTCAAGGCATGAAGAGGTCACCGTGACTGTGCACACGGAGGAGCAGACACGGGGCCGTGTCCAAGGGGATCCAGAGGGGCAGGAACATGAGTGGGGCTTATTAGCGCTTTTTCATAGAGGCGTGTGTGTGTGTGAGAGAGAGAGAAATAGACAGACAGCAGACAAAGGCACTTTCTCACTCACTCAGGTGTGTGTTTCTCTGTCCCAGACTTTCCAGATTCAAGGTATCAAGTGGATGAACAGGCGGGAGAGTCAGGTATGGCAGTCTAATCCAGACCTATCACGATAATAATTATAATAAACTTTCTGCTACTGCAAGCTGTGTTCCCTCTTCCCTGTCAGCTCCCACCAGAATCCCAGAAGACCTTTGCTGAATGGGGAATGTGGGCTGTAGGGTGTCGATGACATTGCAGCGTTTCCATGCAATCATCATACGTTCTGATGCACAACCTCTCCTTGGCCTTGGGCTGCTGTAGGCTAGAAACCGGGACCTAAGCTATTGTTCTGGTCCTGAGGCAGCCCGGCCTGAAGATAGACTTGGTTAAGAATTGCCCAGTCATTCCACTCAGGTTCGGGCGGTGCCCAATTCCAATAAAGCCAAATTATTTTGCAGCTGCTATGTAATTTAATTCTTACAGCATCCTAGGAATTGGGTGAATAGGTATTATTCCCACCATACAAGTGGAAATAGAATTGAAACACAGGAAAACTAATGGATTAACCTAAAGTGAAGAAGCAAGTTGACAGAGCCGCCTAAGACTCTTGACCCTTCGTTGTAAGTGCTTTGTCTGCTCAACCACACAGCCTCCAAATGGGGTGGCTACTGCATGAGCCAAAGGTCCTGGCTCTGTTTCCTGCTAGGGTGACACATCATCCCACTTTGCCCAGCACTGGGAGGTTTCCCAGGCAGGGGAGTCCAGGGCGAAGCAAGACAGTTGATCCCTCGGTGGAACAGAATGGGGACATTTAACAAAGTACTAAATTAAGCATGAGCATGAGCAGCTGTGGTGGGGTGAAGAGGAAACTGGTCTCAAAGCCAAATAAGACTTTTTTCAAATGCTTTATGATTTGCTTTGAAAACTGGACAGCTCATGGGGAACGAAAAGACTCACCATGTTGGGCTTCCATGGAGGCACAGTGGATGAGAGTCCGCCTGCCGATGCAGGGGATGCGGGTTCGTGCCCCGGTCCGGGAGGATCCCACATGCCGCGGAGCGGCTGGGCCCATGAGCCATGGCCGCTGAGCCTGCGCGTCCGGAGCCTGTGCTCCGCGACGGGAGAGACCACAGAAGTGAGAGGCTGCGTAATGAAAAAAAAAAAAAAAAAAAAGACTCACCATGTCTAGAGGGATTTTTTTTTCCCAAAAAGGTGAGTTCAGAGTTCAACCAAGTTTTCCTTCCCCAGGGCTCAGCCTGAATTGACCCTTGGCTGTCCCCGGCTGGGTGCCACCTCTCCCCCTTAGGAACATGCCATATGGTCAGTGCAGGGTGCATGGAATATGGAAACCAAAAACACGTTGAAAGAAGCCATGGAAATGACCCTACTGAGTTCATGTACAAAATTCAGGGCTGAGCTCATGTATGGGGTCTCGAGGTCCTGCTGTGAAGCCCTGACCATGAGCCTTCACAAAAGGCATAGGAGGAGATTACAGGAAGGTACCAGGCAGACTTTGTTGACAGGTAGATCCTTAAATTCTCTGGCTCCCAGTTCTCCTCTGAAATTGTGAATGACCCCCAGAGTGACATCTTTCATTCTGATGAGATGGAGAAAAAGAGAAGAGATGAACCCCCACCCCCACCCCAAGAAACCAAGGCCCCTGTCCCCCTGCTTGGTCTGCCCAAGTCCGTGTCTACCTAGAAAGCAGAGTGTTGCACGATGACTGCCACCCCAAAGGTCGCCCAGGGGGTTGCTCCTTTGTTTTCCTTTCCCTTTCTCCATGTGAGGTTGCGCTGAAGCTGGCCTTCCAGCTCCATGAGCTGACTTCATGGTGTACCCGTGACCTTTCCTTCGCCAACAATGTGCTCTGTTCTTGGGGAGCTGAGGCATAGCCATGGTGTGAAAAGGGTTAAACAGGTAGGCCTGGAGTTTCTGATTTACATGGGGGAGAGCAACATTCAAAGGAGAATTTCCAGCAAGAGCTCTATTTTGAGAAGAGCTCTATTTGGAGGTAACAGTGTGATCCAGTTCTTCTCCTAGTTATGGCCAAGTCAAAGGCAGGGAGAGGGGGAGAGCTGAACGAGCCCATGCAAATCTTGGCTGGTGGGGAGAGAAATAAAGCCTGTTACCTCACTGGGTCCGTGGAATTTTAGCCCAAGGATTGAAGGATATGGATGTGAAGTAGAAACTCACGAGTTTCTTTCAATTATCTTTCACAAAGTTGCTCCAAGCTGCGTGCTCCTCTTTTATTGCTAACAAAAGGGGATTGTGCTTGAATCCCTTCCAGTGTCTGTTGCTTTTTCTACCTCCACAGTGAACATTCTGCTCTCAGCTACACAGGTACAGGGCCCCGCACCTCGATAGCTCATAAAACCAGCTCCAGCTGACGCAATGGCTGAATTTATGATGCTCGTGTCAGCTTGTCCCTGCAGGGGCAGGGCTGGCTCAGGCGGATGGGTTAAGGAGCTCTTTGCTTCTATGTTTCTAGGTCAAAGTAAGCGCTGGACACATGTCCCCACATGACACTCCCCAGGCCAAGTGTCAAAAATGATCCTGAGACCTTGGATCAACTTTCATCATAGAAGCAATCTTTTTTTTTTTTTTTTTTTTTTTTGCGGTACACGGGCCTCTCACTGTTGTGGCCTCTCCCGTTGCGGAGCACAGGCTCCGGACGCGCAGGCTCAGCGGCCATGGCTCATGGCCCAGCCGCTCCAAGGCATGTGGGATCTTCCCAGACTGGGGCACGAACCCGTGTCCCCTGCATTGGCAGGCGGACTCTCAACCACTGTGCCACCAGGGAAGCCCCATAGAAGCAATCTTATCAAGGGCATGAATCTGCCAAGATACTAAGAGTGTCTTAGTAAGGACTCTGGCTCAATCTAGCCCTAATGGCAAGTGTCTCTCTAGGCCAGGCAGCAAACACACAGGCCAAACGTTGCTTTGCCTGAGACGAAGGTTAGAATTTTATCACAGATAGAGGCCAGAGTCCCAAGGGCATAACCACTTTGTGTATCTAACAGGAGGATGACTTGGCTTTGGTGTGAGGGAGACGCAGGTTCAAATCCCAAGTTTCCTTCTTTCTAGCTCTGTGGCCCGGGAAGTCACTTACTGTCTCTCCTCTTCTCTGTAACACAGGGCGGTTATTTCCCTTTTGTCACTGGTGTGAGGATTGAATGAGACGGTGTATGTACAGTCCTTGCCTGCAGGAAACACTCATTGTTGTAGCCATGAAGAGCACTAGGCCTGAAAACAAGGGCACTGTAAATCAACTGGGCTTTTTCCAAGCAGTTCTTACAGAAATCTCAAACATCCTGGATCAGATAAGATGAAGTCAAAAGATGAATTCCAGGCCCTCCCTGGCTCTTGGAAGGACACCCCTCATGATTCCATCTCCTTTGGCAACCCTCTCCCTTAATGAACTCATCCTCCACTTCCAGGCTCTGCTGCCCCTGCTAAGGCTTTCAGTTGTACGTCGGCTGAGCCAGTGACTTCTAGAGCAGGCTCAGTCGACAGAGCCTCACGAGACGGGTGTCTGTTTCCTGGCTCATTCTCCACTCAGTGCAGTTTTTTGGAAGAAAAGTCCCCCAGTGGCCGGGCAGAGAATGCTGTCTGTGCACCGGAGACACAGAGCCATACACATAAATGCGCATCCCCCTGGGGAGAGCAGACAGCCAAGTCCTAGAAACTTGCCCTAGGAAAGTCCTGGATGTGTTCATAACTTGGAAGGAGAAAGACGTAAGAAGAAGGTGTACACGATGATTGGTTTATTGCATCAAGGAAACATTAGGAAAATTAATTAGAAGGTAAAAGAGAATGAAAAGAAAGAAATGTGGCAGCTCCCTCTGGCCCAGTCCCTTTTCTTGGATCCAAGAAGCTGTGGGATGTGACTTAACCTGACACATGAAGGTGGCACTTGGGTCATAAGGCACCGTGCAATGTGGCAGCTGTGCGTGTGTGTGCGAGATTACCTGAGGCAAACTCATGTCTTTTTATCCGAAGCCAGGCTGAATTGACGGCCTCATGGAGGATGGGGGGGGGTGGGGGGGTCCCCACTATCTCCTGATGGTGTGATTAGTGGTGCTGGGTGCAGCAGCTGGGCAGAGAGAAGCCTGTGAGAGCTGAGCCGGCTCCTTTGTGGTCTCTTACAAAGAATCGTGTTGCAGATATAAGTACCTTGGAAGTCCTGTTTGCACGTTGGCCTTTCTTTGGACTTCCTTCTTTATCTAGTGGCAAAACAAACCGCAAAATCAAAGAGCAGCTCCTGCTAGCCTGTGTCTACGGAGAGGGTTGTTGTTGTTTACTCAGCCTGACTGGTTGCCCACCTTGCCTACACTTTCTGGAAACTTCTCAGCTCTGAACTCCACAGAGAAGGGGTAAATGGCTTCAAGGAGAACATTTTCGTGTGCTGAAATCATAGAATTAAATACCACAAACGTTCACCAGCCGCCCGCTGTTTGCAAAGCTAGCGCCGAGCTCAGCCGGAAGCAGAAGGAACCGGGCTCTGGGAACTCACCACAGGGAGGAGAGACGGACACACTGACTCAAGCGCCCCAGAGGGTTCAAACACGAGGTTTTAGGTACAGGGGAGGAAGACACTGGTCTTGCAATTTGCCAGACTCTCTCTACTTCTAGAACTGTCCTGCTGACCACAGAAATCACGCATCTTGCATTGCACTGCCCTGCCTGGCTCTTGGCAACACTCAGATGACACTGGCTGCGTGAATGCTGCCAGGAGGGGATAGTAGCTGGGTGTGGAAGGTAAGAGCATTCCAGAAAGGAGAAACTGCTTCAGCCGAAACTCACAAGATTTGTCAGGAAATAGCAAATACCAAGTATACAGCAAGCTGGAGCTGTGGCGTGTGGCGGAGGGTAATTAACAGAGATAAATGTAGAAGGTGGTCAAGGTTCTGGAGTTTGGGGGGCATATTAAAACCCGCTTTGCAAACATGTTCTGGAAGAGTTGCTGAAGGTAACATCTTCCAGAATGCAATTTAGAAAGACGTCAGCTGAACATTCCTGTGCCTTCTTTTCTCTCTCTCGTGGCATCGAACCCAACGTTTCCTGCGCCGTAAGTGGATCTGAAACACGGAGAAGCCAAAACAGCCACAGTCAAGCCACCGATTTCTGGAACCACCTATGTGTCATTTGTTGGGGCCAGTTTGTGGAAGAAAGGAAATTTTCCCACGCATGTGCTTCACAGTAGATACAAAGAGTACAGGCTTTAGAGCCAAATGGGCCCAATTTCAAATCCAAACTCTGCAATTTTCTACCCATGATGTGGAGCAAGATACTTTTCCTTGCTGAGCCTCAATTTCCTCATTTTTAACTCTGAGAAAATAACTCCAATCTCATTTGGCTGCTGTGAGGACGGGATGAGGTAATATGACTGTGCCTGGTCCTCAGTGGAAGGTGTTCAATGAATGTCAGCTCTACTTCCCCTCCTTTCTGTTCGAAATCTGTTTTCATGCTGCATGCAATTAGAAGTTTACAATGTTCTAAAACTGATTTTCCATTTTAGGGGCAGTAAATTGTAAGGCACTGCTATTTTCCTGAAATGACATCCTTTAGATTAGAGTCTGTTGGATTTCTTTTCAATCGCATTGAATTCTATTTACTGCATTTCTAATAAGACACCAGCACGTCTGGGAAGAGCATATGATGGTGGATTCCGACTCTTAAAGCTACGGGAATATTAACATCCAGACCTCCGTCCACTCGCTGGGCCCCATGGACTCAGAGGGGGACATTTCTTAGCAAATGTCAGGTACCTTTAACACCATGGTGCTCACTGGTCCCATTAGGCTGGCCTTGTGGAACCTTCCACAGACACTGAAACTGGGTGCATTTTGGTTAAGCGGTGATGGGGTGTACTGATGTGCTTTGTAGGGTCCCCCTGCCTGCCTGCCTGCCTGGCTCTGGAGCGGGAGGGCCCCTCTCTCTGAGCACCTCTGACCATGACCATCGGCCACTGGCCTCACCCGGGCTTGTGGCACCATCCTATTTACCTCCAGTCCTGTCTCAGGCTAGGAGGAGGAAAGCAGATGTGTGGAAAGGACCATGTTCTTTAGACTGCCCTAGAGGATCTGGTCAAGGGCTGAGCCCACGAGAGGAAGAAGAGCCCCACCCCGGCCCTGCGCCCCCGGTGCCTGCACCCGGCTGTGACTCTGGCCAGGCCAAAATTCTCCTCACCTCTGAAAACCAGCTGTCTGGGCATTTTTCTGGACTTCATCTTTGTTACATGGTAAGGCTTTGTATCCAGTGTAAAAAGCCAATTACTGCAGGGAAGATAAATAATCCCTGAGCACCTGTTTAATTTAGCTTCTTTTTCCAAAGACTCAAATTAAGCCTGAGGAAGCGGGCTTTTGACAACTGACTTCCTTTGCACAGCTCTCCTCACAGCCTTCCACCTGATGCCCTCTGTGCCCTCTGAAGCTCCTGGCGTCCTTCCTTTGAAGGTCTGAGGGTGGCACAGGGTCCACCGTGGCCATTTAACCTTGTGTACACAACACAGAAGTAAACACACACAGGCTTGAAGCAGTCATACTGCTCAGCCTGTTAATCAGGAGATGAGAGAGAGGAAGAGAGAGAGAGAGAAGCCCAGTCGAGCAAACTAGAAACTCACCGTCAGGCTACAAGGATGCTCAGCTCCTAAGCCACAGGCTGGGGTGCGTCTGGGTCGGGGACAGGAGTGCGGGCTGGTGGTCCATTGTCTCATGGGCTAGTGCCTTCTGGAAAGCTTGCCTTTGTGGGCGAGGAGGTTTCCCTGCCGTTTTCTGCTCCCTCATCTGGGTGTGTCCCACGAGGGGGACAGCAGTGGGAGCTACCCCATGCCCTCCTCCACCCCACCCAAGGCTGAGGGGAGGGGCTGGGTCAGAAAGAGGGATGGGCGCGGAGCGGATGCACTTGGAGGAAAGGAGCCCCTGGGGGCTTGTACAAAAATCCCCCTTTGGGAAAAAGGCAAAAATGAAAGAAGGGCTTGCACAGGAACAGCATTGATTCTCCCACGTCTTGCAGATTTCAGGGGCTCCGGACGTGACAAGGAGAGATCTGGGAGAGGCGGGCCATGAAGGGCACATCCAGGGCGTCCTGGTGGAGTCCTGATGAATTCCTCTGAAAGGAGGTGTCCTTCCCCGAGGTGACAGCCTTCAACAAGGGACAGTCAGAGGAGCTTCCACCCTAGAACAGAACCGGCTCCAGGTGGCTGTGGCTTGGCTAGCTGCGGGAAATTTCTGGATGGCTGCCCGCAGGTCCTGCACAGAATTCTCGATATGTGTGGACAGTTTGTGAAAAATTCTTGCTCTTCCTTGCCAAGATCCAAAGAAATGCTTAGGAGTACTTTCCTAAGAGTAGAAAGGCCTGGTTACCTGATCATCTTATTCAGAAACCAGTAGAATTTACGAATGACCTAATTTAACGAACTGCAGAGCAGGTTGGCTTAAGTCTTGTGGCTGAATGAAAAGAACCGGGCTTCAGAGTTCAGGTTAGCCTGAATTCAACTCCTGACGTTCCCCAAGATAGGGCGTGAGCTCAGGCACCCTGCTGAGCTGCTCTGGGCCCCTGTCCCCTCAGCCGCTCCAGGTAAGTAATAACACCTCTTCTTGTGAGAGAGCCTGGAACAGTGGCTTCCAAACCTTGTTGCACATCTGAGTCACAACACCTGGGGATCTTCAGAAAATACCCAGGTCCAGACATTCTGATGTCATTGGTCTGGGGTATGGCCCGGGCAGCAAGAGTTTTAAAGGCTCCCTCAGGTGATTCAGACGTGTAGTAAAGTTTGGGAGCCATTAGCTTAGGAAGGAGTAAGTACTCAACAAATGTTTGTTCTCTGCAGGACCAGTGACGTAATTTCTGGGACCCCCTGTTTGAAAATATTTCAGAATTTCAAGGTGGCGACAGCAGAGCAGTAAATCAAGCTCAGGGTCCTTCTGAGCTGGGGCCAACCCTTGTTTTCTCCCTTCCTCTCATTACTATTGGAGCGATTCCCCACACTGAATTTCAAAGGAAAAGAAATCACACAACGGGCAAAGGGGACAACCAATGAGGCAACTCAAGGAGGTTCTGGCAGGTTCCTAGAACAGGAGGGAGCATCATGGGAAGGGACTTGAGGAGGAAAGGATGTGTGTGCCTGTGATCTCCTTGAAAAAACACACCCCTGGATCCTGGGGCTGGAGCCTCCCCCAGCCTTGAGCAGTGGTGATTTAGTGAAGGGGCCTTGCGACCCCAAGTCACAGACTCTGTAAAAGCGTCGGAAATGGGATAATCTTGCACAGAATTTACAGCTGTCTGGTCCCCACCCCACTGTCTGGACTGGGTCCTTAGGCGGGTTCGCACAAAGGGGTCAGTGACTTCAGCTCCATCAACAGAAACCCATAACATCTGGGCCTGGCCCCAGCTGGTGGCTTGAGCCTGACCCTAGGCTGTCAATTGCAGAGTTAGAGGAAGCTATTTGGGATGAATCCGTTTTTTTTTTTTTTAAAAAAAAAACAAAAACGGGACAATGAAAAATCTGGGAATTCTTCCTAGTTTCAACATGGGCAGAAGAAAGTGCTTGGCTCTGAGGACGCTCTGTGGACATTTTATCTGCCACTGGGACACTCAGCTTTGACCCTGTGGGATTCTACATTCCAGCGTCCAGCTGTCATCTCCAGCCCAGATCTCTGAGATTTGGACGAGAACAAAGCGCACCATTTTCCAGCCCACCACACTCAGCCCTTCACCGCTTCCCTTACTCAGGCTACTTGCGAAAGCCTCTGAGGGCCAGTCTACCTTTGTAGAATGGGATATTCAGAGGGTCGGTCCATGAATTAAATGAGATGACGCACCCATATCAGCACTTCCTTGGAGCACCGGACAGAGCTCAATAAACATTAGCTCTTTAGGTATCTGTGTATCGATCTGCAGAAACCCTGAGGCCAGGAGTGTTACTCTTCCCATTTGAAACTAAGAAGAATATGACTTAAGAGAGGATAAATAACTTAAGTCAGTCAGTGGAATTTCTAAGATCAGAGTCCAGGTCCATCCAAGCCTTGGAGCACACCACATGCCTCTACCAGCGTGATATGGGTCCACCAGCTATGATTTCCACCCCAGGCTCACTCTACCTAATTCCAGGGTTGTGTCTGTACATCTGACAATCTAAGGAATCTAAAAGGCCAGATGGAAGACGGAACATGGAATGGAAAGAAAGGAAGACAAATATATCAAGAGGATCCTCTCACTAATTGGAAAACAAAATTAAAGCGGGGGAGGGCATAATTTTGCTCTCTGTAGGGGCAAGGGGGGCCGTGGTGAGGAGATGGCAGTGAGCATGGCCAGTTCAAGGAGTCATGAGCAGTGGGCATTCCAGGATGGGCGCTGGACTCCAAGGTCAGAGCTGAGCTAGCTGGGCTGGCTGGCACAGATTTCCCACTTCCCACAAAGGCAGGCCCTGAATTCTATCCTTGGCCTGGGGACAGAAATAACAGAGCCCAGGCAGAAAGGCCATGTGCAGGCTTCCATGCTGAGCTCTCAGGCCTCCCAGGCCAGGAAAGGAGAGAGGGAAAGGCGTTGTCAGCTGCATGCACACGGCACCAAGGTGATCGCTAGCAGCCAGGATGGTGGTGGAGCCGAAGGGGCTGGGCTGCAGCGCAGTGGCTCCGAGAATGATGGAGTGGCCTTTAATTGTTTATACTCTGGAACCTGGGAAGTGTTGGCAACAAAATGAGAATAGAGAGGCTGCTGGCAGCCAAAGGACAGCCTGGTGAGGAAGCCTCCACCCACCTAAACGGTTAAATGGCCGGTTTGCCAAGGCCGCTGAGCAAAGTGTGACCTCACCACAGGGCAGATTAAAATATGCATTTTCTCCTAATTGAGCATAGTGAAATCAGCTGGCGGTCCTGTCACAAGTGCAGGAATGAATTGTCACAGCACGAAACACACTACTCGACAGAGCATCTATTATACAGGAAAAAAGAGCGGCGTAAACTTCTTTCACGTTGGGATTTCAACTGATTTGTTGTCCAGTGGGCTTGGAGAAGACTCTGTGACAGGGTGGCCCAGAGTCCCAATTTTCTAGAATGACTGCTCATGACCCAGCCATAGCATCTTGTGCCTGTAGCACACCACACAGCAAGGTCTGGTTTGTAAATTTGGCAAGAGAGCTAAAATCTTTGGTAAACAGATTGACCTTTTTAAAAAATATATGTTTTATATACTTATACATTTAAATATATATTAGGGTGAATGTATGTAAAGCAAATTCTATTTTTCCACTGTTTTCCATTATAGAATTAAAAGTGTGTCCTTATAAGAAGACGGAAAATTCCATGACAGAATAAGTCCATCCTATTCACAGCTCTGGTGTAGGCCTGGATAGAGCCATTTAGGATAAAGGCCAAGGTAGAAGCCTCTCTCCCTTGCACAGATCCCTGAGGAATGCTAAGGCCACTTTGATGTGGGAGCTTCCAGGACAGGCTCATTTCTGTTAAGCCCCTCTGCCAATGCTGGATGGCGCTAGTTATGAGACATGTCATGCTAAGTTGACATCCAGCCTCGAGAACATATAGAACATGTGTTCTCCATTTTCAACTGCATAATCCTTGATATTTTTGAACACATCTATAGTACTTTTGGGTCATTTGTCGATACTTTTCTGTTTAAATATTTATTCTTCATTTCAGATGGTTTACAGCCACTTTACCTTCTTAATTCCTCTCAATTTCTCTCGTCCACTGAGGTACCCATTTGAACTCAACGACAGAGTCCTTGTGGCCCAGTACTGCATCTCACACGTGGGGAAACACCCGCGTGGTGGGCACCCTCTGAGCTCACAGCCAAGCTCAACCCACACGTCTTTCACGTGAACCACTGTGATCGCGTTTGTGTAATGGCTTCTGTGAACCTAAATGCAGGACTTTGCATTTATTTTTATTAGCTTCCTCATTGTGGTATCAGCTGTGTTTTAGATGACATAATCAGGACATTCTGAATCCTGATTGTATCATCTATAAAGTAGCTGTATCTCCCACTGGTAACTCTGTGAACTTGAGAAGTATTTCTTTTTCGTGTTCAACCAAGTCAGTGATAAAAATATTCACCCGAGGCAAGCACAGAGCCCTGTGACATCCTCTAGACACTTCTCCATGTCCGTCAGAATTCTTCTGAGTTACCAAGTCAGTCGCTTGTCTGAACCTCTTTCTAGAATGAATATAAATATATATATCTCCTTCTTGGGGGCAGGGATTGTGGCCACTCAACAAATACTAGTGAGCGCATGCAAAGGAAGAAACTTGAGCTCTGTTTACTCTGTTATCAAGAAGGACAATCATATATATGTTAGCGTAAGTAGAACTTAGGCGTGACTACAGGTAACTGTATAAAAACTGTTGTGTCTAGGATCCTGATAAAATGCATGACATAGAAAATGTAGCCCATATGTAAAAATGCAAATACAAAATCTTTCCCTGGAGACACAATGGACTATAATGATTTCTTCTTTGGTTCTAAGAAATGATTAGAGATAAAAATAGAAGACTAATTAGCCTTAATTAACACATTTGCTTATTATTCTTCCCTGCTGGTGACATTAGTTTATGCTCTGTCTTTGGTAGCAACACATACATCTTGTTCGTGGAGTTTAAAGTCAGGGCCTCTGAGAGCAGATATGGGTAAAGGGCCTGATGTCCTTTGAGCCACTGGCGTCCTTGGGAGGCCGCAGTGGCCTCCTGGTTCCTCTGCCTTCAGTTGTGAAGGGCTCAGCAGCTGGGCTGCCTGAAGTTAGCAGACTGGGGGCCACTGGAGGAGGCTGGCAGCGGCTGGGCGGCCTTTTCTGCACTGGTCCCTCAGTGCGGGGTCTTCTGTCCCTGGCTGCAGGGACGCTAGTCCTAATGTTACTTGATTTCCAGATATTTCTTCTTTGTCCAGCCCTGTAGTTAAGTTTCACTAAGTACTACTGTACTACTGGGAAACTGACTGCATTACTACTACTAATAATAATAATAAGAACAGCTAATAACGGCCGACATTTATTGGCTGTTTACAATGTACATATGCATTACCTCACTTGATCCTCACTAGAGCCTGGAGGTTCTACCTCTAATGGAGGTTGTGCTTTTATCCCCTTCATGGATGGGGAAACTGAAGCTTAGGTGCAGTGATCCCTTGCTCTAATCGTGAAGCTGAGAAGTGGTGGCCTGACTCCAGGGGGCCTCCCCCTGACCATTGGGCCACACTGCCTGCCTGCCCACTGGTGTTCCTGCCTTGTCATTTTACACTGGATGCAGTTGGGTTAAACTTAATTCCACAGATTCACACTGTGTTAGATGTCATAGATATTTCTAATGCAAAGGCAAAATTCCTAGCTGCAAGGAACAACCTCAAAATCTCAATGACTTAAAATATCCAACCTTTATTTCTCACTTATGCTGCATGTCCCTTGCAGGTCAGCTGGGGTCTCTGCTCACCAGTCATTCAAGGAACCAGCCTGACAAAGCAGCCACCACCTCCCACCCTGAAGGTCTCCCAGGTTCAGGGAAGAAAGAGACACGGAGTGCTCACTCCAGCAGTTCAATGCTTATCCCAGGAGGGTCACACGTCGCTTCCACTCCCTGTGCATTGTCCACGACAAGTTCATGGTCCCACCGCCCACAGAGGGACCTGGCAGTGTGTCCACTATGATGACCACACATGGAGACTAAGACAAGACCCACTGCCACACGAGGCAGAATGGGGCGGATCGTAAGCTGTGTGCCACTGGTTAAAGGGGAGGGAAATCATTTCCATTTGTGGGCTCAGGAAATGCTTTGTGGATGAAGGATGGACGTTTTGAGATGAGTGAGACTGCAGTGGGCAAAGATTGGGTGAAGGAAGATTGAGAGCAGGGGCTCAGAGTGGGCCAGAAGGCTGCTACTGAGGGAATAATACAGCACAGGGTTCCCGTGGGTGCATAGGAAGGATGAGGTGGGAGCCTGGACTGAGCCCGCATGGAGAAATCTGTTGTCAATTGGGTGGCCTGTGGAAGGCCCTGGAGGCGGCGGCTGGGACATGATCAAACCTGTGCTGTGGCTAGTTTCTTGGGACAGCGGCACAGAGGGACTTGAACTTATGGCTTCAGGGGCAGGTGTGAGGCTGTTGTGGTACCTTAGGTGAGAGAGGAGGGGCCTAGGTCAGGGGGCCGATGAGGAGAGGGGTCTGAGACATAAGGCGGACACCCCCAGAACCATGGAATCGGACTTGTTATTGGGCTAGATAATCAAATGTCATCAGAGGGAGTGGATGAAGGAAAGAAAATGCCCTGATTTCAAGCCTGCATGAGGCTCTTGGATGAATCAACGGCACTTCCCAAGAACCCCAGGGCTGTGTCTAAAGGAAGATCAAGCCAAGTCTTGCTTTCACAGAAGACAGTGAATATGCTCCTGGTCCCACAGATGTCTGATCTGGGCAAGAGCTTGCCGCTAAACCTATAAAATATTTTCTTCTCCCAGGAACATTTGAATTAACTCATAATTTATTTACTAAATTATGCTGTAGAACTTGTGGGCTAACCCTCATACATTGACATTGACCATGGAAAGTTCTTTTACAATGTGTACTTTCTTAGTATAGGGACCTGAAGCTGGTGTGAAAATATATTTCCTGTCTTTCTTGGACTTAGAAGCATACGTATTTTACAAAAAAATTTTGAGAGGCATTAAGGAGGTACAGTGTGCATGTGAGTTTATTCCATATGCATGAACAAGAATTGAATTCAGGAAACCTGAGATAGATGGAGAGGGTTTTGCAGAGTCAGTACTGTGTTACACACTGATCGCTATCCTGAAGCAAGTCCAAGGTCTAATTAACCCTCCTTAGATGGAACTAAAATCAAAATCCACTAGAGGCTAAGGTTCTTTTAACTTCAATCCTGTCTTGCACACATCAGAGAAATTCAGCAAATACCTGTGCGGAATCTGCCCTGCACAGCAGGCATATCTATAAAGGCTTAGGCTCTGCTTTTCAGTGAATGTAAAGCTTTTGTTCTGTAATAAATCATAGGCATCAGTAAGCACATTTTAATGTTTTTATGTTGTTGTCTTCTAATCCGATCAGGAATTCCAGACAGTTTAGTAAACAGATGAATGCAAAGCCAGGAGTGTATGAGTCAGCATTTTCTTGGGATTTTTGTGTATTGTGGACAATCATATTGATTTCATATTGAAGGAACAAGTTCTTGGTACCTGAGTCACAGAGACCATACAAGGTCTTGCTACGTAGAGTATGGTCCCTGGACCAGCGGCGCTGGCATGACCTGGGAGCTGGTTAGAAAGGCAGAATCTCGGGCCACACTTCAGACCTCCTGAAGCAGAACCTGCATTTTAAAAAGATAGGGGATTTTGGTGCACACTGAGGTCTGAGAAACACTGACATAAGGGACCCAACACAGGGAGTGGACTGAAGGAAGTTAAGTGACACGTGACCTGCAAAGAGCCGGAAGCCGGGTCATTTTCAGCCAAACCTCGGGATTTCTCTAAATCCGGGAGCTTTCAGCTGCCTTGCATTATTATTATTGCTTTGCTCTTTTTCCCCTGGAGTTTCATTGACGAAGTTGTTGCTGTTACTTTTCTCCTGGCATATTAGGAGGATGCAATTCTTTTCAGCAGGTTGACAATTTTTTTTCCATGCAGATACATTTAGTCTTCTTAGTTCCCTTGGAGGGTCTTTGAAAGCAAGGACCATTTAGTCTTTCTAGACTCGTCTTCTAGACTGGACCTTTCTGGTCTTCCATTAGAATCCTTCTATTTCAAAGTGATTGAGGATTGTCCAGCCACCTGGCGCCTCTCAGCCTTTTGACACTCATGCCCCATTTTGAAAAATGTAAAGATTCCATGTCGTACTATTCAGTGAAAAAAGCAAAGTCCAAAAGAGTGTTTATAGTATGCTACCCTTTGTGTAAGAAGGGGATATAAGAAAATTGGTGTCTGATCACTCGTGCAAAAGAAATACAGAGAGGATAAATCAGAAACCAAGGATGTTGGCTACCTACGGGAGGGAGGTGGGAAGGGTGGAGAGAAGAGGAAAATGGGAGAGGGTGGGAGGGAGGAGGAGGGAGCCATCCTTCTCTGAGAACATCTTATGTAACCAACTCTTCCTCTTAGACCATAGTAATGCTTCACATATCCCCCCAATAAATAAATAAATAAATAAATAAATAAATAAATAAATAATTCAAAGCAACCAGGATGTGGATGGGGAGACCCAAAATGGGATACAAAGACTAACAAATGAATTAACTCTGTTGCATCCAGACTGGATACTGTGAGGCTAAGGACAAAAAGAACTGTGTATAAACACTGTTTCTTATAGGAGTATGGGTTAGCAGGTCTGGAACTACTTTATGTATATAGTGGAATTGAACAAATAAGTAAATATATCATAGATAAATGAGAGCTGGGTTCTCACTGTTGGAGAAGGATGTTACAAATAAGAAGAGGAACCAGTATAAAATGACCCCTGGGGTATTAGTTTGGAATCACAGGTATCAGTATAAATCCATGGTTTTTAATATATACACAGAGAGAGAGAAAGAAAAAGATATGAGGGCCGGGCTTCCCTGGTGACGCAGTGGTTGAGAGTCCACCTGCCGATTCAGGGAACACGGGTACATGCCCCGGTCCGGGAAGATCCCACATGCCGCGGAGCAGCTGGGCCCGTGAGCCATGGCCACTGAGCCTGCGCGTCCAGAGCCTGTGCTCCGCAACGGGAGAGGCCACAACAGTGAGAGGCCCACGTAATGCAAAACAAACAACAGCAACAACAAAAAAGATATGAGGGCCTAAAAGCAATACCACCTCAGTAATGATGAGCCCCCTACAACCCAGTGTCAGGGTCTCTACTCACCACTCTCCAATAAAAGGTTTCAGGGCTTTTGAAGAAGTGGCTGATTCTCAGCCAGGGCATGGAAAACACCAGATGAGCCTGGAACATCTTGAGTGCCAGAAAATAGGAAAATGCTCTCAAAAAAAACCATGAGAGTCTGTTAAAGAAAAACACAGGAACTATGAAGGAGCCAAAAGCTGAAACAATCTGAGCAACAAAATAAATAATGATAGAATTGAATTCTAACCTAGAATAAAATTAATGTACATAAATAAAATAAATATCCACATTAATATAAGGGAACAATAAAACACATAAATAATTATGGTAAAATACACATAACATAAAGTTTACTACCTTAACCACTTTTAAGTGTACAGTTTTGTGGCTTTAAGTACATTTACACTGTTGTACAGCCAACACCACCTTCCATCTCCAGACCTCTTTTCATCTTGCAAAACTGAAACTCTGCACCTGTTAAACAATCACTCCCCATTCTCCTCTGGCAACCACCATTCTGTTTTCTGCCTCTATGGATTTGACTACTCTGGGCATCTCATATAAGTCTAATCACACAGTATTTGTCCTTTTGTGACTGGCTTATTTCACTTAACATAATGTCCTCCGGGTTCATCCATGTTGTAACATGTGTTAGAAATTCCTTCCTTTTTAAAGGATGAATAATATTCTTTTGTGTGTATTTACTACATTTTGTTTATCTGTGGACATGGGTTGCCTCTATCCCTTGGCTACTGTGAATAAAGCTGCTAAGAACGTGTGAGATCCTGATTTTATATTTACAAATTCTTCACTAAATTATCAGATGTTTACAATATCTCCGGGAAACTGGGACCATTATTACTTTCTTGTTTTCCAGATGAGCAGGCAAAGTTTTGTGGTTACTGCCTGGCAGAGCAGGGTCTTGAATGCAGGTTTTCCAAATCAACAGTTCTTGAATTCTGGCTCCATTGATTAGACATGGGAGACCACATATATCTTTCCTTTGCTTTTACTAGGAAAAGGAATATTGCCTAGAAGAACCTCCTCCCAGGGACTTCACTGGATAATGGAGAGAGGGACAACCTCCCTAGATTTCCAAAGTAATGGGGGTACCTCTACCCTGGGTTTCCAAAACAATCTGAAACATGTTCAGGGGTCCAGAGTGAATATGGCTCTTCTTCCTATGAACTCTTCTTTCCTATTCTGGAAGCCTCTGAGGCCTGGGGTGACAAGGTGAGGAGGGGATGCATCCCCCAAACCCACAATGATGGGGAATGCTCCACGATTCCAAGTCAGTCCCCCTAGATGTCCTCCTTCCGTAGAGATCAGGGAATCTGTTGCCCACAGGACCCCGGCTGGAAGGGGGGTAGTAAAAGGAAGACCTGGGATGGGGGGGTGCAGTGGAGACAGCACTGATTTTTGGGGTACCTGGTACCAGAGCCACCCGCTGTGCCTGGCCCACAGGAAAAGCTGTCTCCAGCCCTGCTGAAAGGCACCAAGACATTAACTGCCTGTAATTTTGACATGTCAGACACTTAATAAGGAACAAATTAGCACTTGGGTCTTTTTTTTTTTTTTCTGAGACAATCCAATTCCTACGCCAGGCACCAACTTCTATATTTCAAAATGCATTTTTGAAGGTTAATTAGAGAAGCAGCAGAGATAGTGTTTTCCAAGAGGGATTTTTCTGCTTCCTTCCAGGTCTGTGGATGGCAGAAAAAATAACTTTCAGACACTGTAAATTGAGTATGTGAAGCTGTGAGAATAAACCCATCTCATTAGTCATCGTGTCAATTACAGTATCTAAGGAACAATTTTGTAGCAATAGCATATTTATTTGATGTTTCGAAAGCTACCTGGACCCACTGTTAGGATGGTATTTGCTCTTAATGCTCCAAGTACCTCTTTAACAAAATGGCACTCCATAAAAATTTAGTGTGTTTCTACTGTAATTAAATGGCCCTCGTCATTTTTGCATTTATGATATAAACTATAATGGCTGTAAAATCCCACAATTAACCTTCCTTGCGCCAACATTTCATACTTGAGAAATTCTCATTACAAATTTCATTACTGATTCACTTATCTGTAATTTGTCCTATGTAACCTAAAGAATATTAACAAATTTAGAGTCACTTTTGCTCTATTAAAAACTAAATATAGGGGCTTCCCTGGTGGCGCAGTGGTTGAGAGTCCGCCTGCCGATGCAGGGGACACGGGTTCGTGCCCCGGTCTGGGAGGATCCCACATGCCGCGGAGCGGCTGGGCCTGTGAGCCATGGCCGCTGAGCGGGCGCGTCCGGAGCCTGTGCTCCACAGCGGGAGAGGCCACAGCAGTGAGAAGCCCGCGTACCACAAAAAAAAAAAAAAAAAAAAAAAAAAAAAAAACTAAATATAAAAGTCTCTCACCTAGCAAGTCAATCTTGATATCGCAAAGGGCCCCGAAATGGCTGAAGTGCGGTAGTGAGGCTGGGAAGGGGAAGAGACCATGCGATTGGGAAGAGTGGGGCGAATGTGGAGGGACATAAGCGGGGTGCCATTAAGCTCACCCACCTTCTCAGCGAGAGGCAAAACACCCTTGACCAAGTCCCAGGGGAGGAGAGCACAGCACACATGGGGAAAAGGTGGGGAAGGGACATGAAGGACTGGAGTTTCATATCCAGGGCCTGGGAATCCTCTGCTCTTCCGGCTCAGTCTCTGTCTCTGGTGCTCCTTTCTCTCTTGGGGGCCGGGTTGGCCGGAGCAACTCCTGCAGGGTTGTAACCAGCTCTATGGCTGAGTTGCTTTGGTAGAAAGTCTATCGAAGAAACTTTGTTGTTAGGAAATGGAAAAAGGGTTCAACAGGGGAGGAAAAGATGACTGGGAAGGTCCCCTTGAAATGCTACCTGCATTTCAATTTTCCATCTCCCAGGGCACAGATTGGCTTGTGGTGAGATTTGGAGAAATTTTCTACCTCCTCTATGCCCTACACACACCCCTGTCCACCGTTTAAGGCAGAAACAAATCTACACCCACCTTAGAGGGAAGTGAAAGTTGACTGACCTGGTGTCAGGAGACTGGAATTCTAATCCTCATTCTATCACCTCCTTGCTGGGTGACAGGGACAAGCTTTGTGACCTGTCTGGGAAAGGAAGCGGTTTCACTAGAATGAGCACTGAGATTCCCTAAGTTCCCCCAAGGACAGTTCATTTCCTAGTAGATCAACCCCAGAGCTTCTCTTCCTCCAACAAACAGGTGACACGGAGGCCAGAAGTCCTGGGTTTCCATAACACTGACCTCCACCAGGAGCAACCTGAGTAAATACTTTCCCCCAATAACATCCTGTCTCAGCATTTTGCTGCCTTCCGTAACTGCATTCATTTTATTCTAATTTGTAATTAACTCTTTTTTTTGCATGTTTTTTATTAGTTTCTGCTTTATAACAAAGTGAATCAGTCATACATATACATCTGTAATTAACTTTTACAAACTTAAATTGGAGATAGAAAATTACTGTCCCAACCTAAATAATCCTGCTGCTGGATGTGGCAGTGCTAACTCAACAGTACGATTCAGAACTGAAAGGTTGTCGTACTTATTACTTCTGTGTGCTCCATCTTTTATAGAATATTACAGTGTAAATTGAAATTTTATATGATTTAATAAACCTCAAAAAGATATTATGGCCAAGTAACCGCGTCACTGTAACAGATTGTCCTCCTACCTCATTACAGAGCTTTCTCCTCACGCGGGGCCCACAGCCCCATTATCGGAGCGGAGCCTTTGACAACCCAGAGCCCATTAAAAACACCTTGAAGAAAGGGTACCCCGCACTGGGGAGCTTCAAAATCTATACCAGACTGGCATCCTTGGGGACAGTGTTATAAAACGAGGAAACGGTTCCTTTCGTTTTTCATCCTAGGAATCAAGCAACAACCGTGTGATCTGGCCCCATCAGCCGGCCCCTCCGCTCCCCTAGGTGACCCAGGCCAAGTTCCGCGTGGACACAGACACTGCTGTCAAACAATCCAATAGCAGCGGAGGAGGGGTTTATTACTCTCCAAATCCTTAGCTGGTTTTATAGGGTTACTACTTTAGATTGAAAGTTTCTTTGTTTCCGGAGCACCAGAGCTCCCTTATGCTGCTGATCGCCATTTCTCACAGGTCTCTCTGCCTCACCCAGGAATTCATTAGGGCGGTAGCAGAAGGCACCGTGGGCAGAATGGACCGGCAGTGCCATTCCAGCCCCAGTGCCCGGTCCCTCCTGTTGGTACCCATGCCTCCGCCACACGCCCCTGTTTTCCAATTTGGCATGAGGGAGCCGGGCATGCAAGCGCTCTGATCACATGCAGTGGTTTTCTCGGAGCCTGGTGTGATTTCTGTAGCTTCCAGCCATGTGTGGGACACACTTGCACTGGAGAATTTAATGACTTGTTTTCCTGCTCCCCGCTGCCATCAACATTTATCTATGTTAACTGAAGAAAGGCGTTACTCGAAATGGCGGTTCACACCTCTGAGCATTATACAGTAATTCTAAAGACGTAAGTTGTACCAAATTCTATGGGCAAACACAGAGATACGGCGTGAATGGAAATAACCCAACTCTAGGTTTTTAAACTTGAATTGTCGGCAGCAATCTGGGAAACCAAAGGCAAAATTATTTGAGTTGCTAGAGGTGAGAATGACTGAGTAAAAAGCAATGGAAGCGATGTTTTCTCTGCTTGGTTTTTCTTGAATTAACAAGAACACCTTGCAAGTGTATGTAATAGAGAAGAAAAGTACAGGCGAGGCAATGAGACGATGCAGAAGAGAACCATGCTTCTTTCTGCCTTTCATCTTTCAGGCAAGCAAGCCTGGAATGCTCCCTTCCCTATTTCCCCTTATCCGCTTCTGCCTGGGTCAGTTTCTCACTCTCCATTTCCCCCTGCCAGAGAGTCTTCTCTGAGCCCATCTGATGCAGACATTTCCTGGTTTGCGTCTCTCCAATGCACTCGTCGTAAGAATATCTCACTTAACGCGATGGTTTATGCCCTTGCTTCCTGCTTGCCTCCCCGCCAGCGTTTAAGCTTCTTGAAGGCACAGATGAGCCAGGCTGACTCACCATTCTGCCCCCAGGAAGGAGCACAGGTACGTGGTGGGTGTGGAGGCCACCTTCCATTTGCAGAGTGTTATCCACCCTAGGAGATCACAGGATTGAAGCACAGTGGGTATTTCTACTATCTGACCACAGCATTTTGAGCCAAAGGCTTAAAAAGGATCATTTAAACATCTCATGCTTGAGCTTTCCTTAAAGACCAGCATTTTCAAGGGTCAAAGGATGTGGGAGACCAGTTGGGCCAAACTTTCACCTTCCAGAGGAGAGAACGTAGTCTGAGAATGATTAAGAGGCTCATCTAAGGGTGTCTGGCACTTTGCAGTGGCAGAAGCAGCTCCAGAACCTGGGCTTCCAGCGCCTTCTGGTTCTGGCTCTTTCTAGACATAGTACTCTGTCTCCAAAGTTAAGCTTTCCGGCCAACGGCTTCTAGAATGTCTTGACTTTCACATTCTGGTCTGAAATGTACTTCCTATAATTCTCCCATCTTCAGAACTTATGTTTATGGGACATCTGGACAAGAGAATTAGTCCTCAATTCATAATAGATAAGGTTTACATTTTTAATAATGGAATTCGAACTTCACAGAAACTTTATAACTGTACTATTAAGCCGGACACACTTAGATTTTATATTAACCCAAGACTACTCACCCAGCAACTTTACACACTTTGGAAGAAACACCAGACTTGGAAATAGAAATAGTGAACAGAAGGACACATGTTCAGGGGGAGTCTGATTCCCAGTCTTTCTGAAGTTGTAACAGCCTGCTGTTATTTGGTGGATTCCATAAAATAGGACTGACACATTACATATTTTCTTTAAAAAAAAATAAAGTGGAATTAATTTATTTTCATTTTAGAGCTTGGAAGCACTCCTTGAATTAACCAGAGATGCCCTGGAGGATGAACGGCAAGGCTGAAAATCACTGAATTAAGAAGCTGAAAAGCAGTAGGTAAGACCTTGTCTATATCCATCTACATTCAGACATGACTCTTAACATGACTTATAAAGTGATTTATGTTCCTTAAATAAATAGACAGGCATAGATTTAAAAGAGGTCAAGAAAAACAAGCTGTTCAGAAAACACTGGTGCGTCCTGCTGTTTTCAGAAGACAAGGGGAGATATAGGTCTAATTTCATGCCATCCTAGGCCCCAGCACTCATGATAAATAAAATTGTCTACTAAAATAAAATATCCTTTCTCTCAGTTCCATCTGCTTATCAACAGTTCTGAATAAAATTAATTTTCTATTTATTTGCTAAAATTATTATGTGCTATTTGCTTATCTATCTTTGCTAGGTAAAGAAAAGCATGGTTCACAATATGGGACAGAATCTTGAAAAAGAGGAAATATGTAAAGCTTTCTTTCAACATCAAATCAATATCTCATTTTCTCAGTGATTAATTCAAAATGAGCATCCAGCTCTTAACATTTTAACTGAGGTACATCTCAATCTTTTATTTACTCTCTATACCTCCTAAGCAGGATCATTTTAATGTCAGTTGATCATCTTATTGATATTCCCCGTGTGAGGTTGGTGGACCCTGCACAGACGAAAAAACAGTTTTAGGTATCTCAAAATCAAGGTACAGAAATATTTTCTTCATTCTTTCAGGCTAACAAGCACTGACAGGCATTCAAAGCATCAAACTGTCAACACTGGGACTTCTACTGTCGTCTGCATCATAATCTGTTTCTTAGTAACACTTGGTCTGAGCGGCAGTAATAGAATTAATTATACTTCATTTTGCTGCCTTTAACAGTATTGACCAAATTTAAGAACAAATGAGAAGTGCTTATCAAGCTTGAAGAAAAGAATCCATCAGTGGCACAATTTAAATTCTCTGCAGTTCTCTTATTAATCAAAGTAACACTTACTATCCTATCTCCACTTCCCATTAACAGTCATTAAGCCCTGCTGCTGATTGAAGCAATTTCTTTAGGTATCTCAACCTCATTTTTAAGAGAACATTCTTTAATGGAAAACAATATCATGCAGCAACTTAGGAGGAAGAAGTTTCTTCAACGGTGTTCTGACCTTGATATTTCTCAACGGTGTAACTTCAAAGAGTACACAACTGCGAGCTTGGGAACTTCAAGAGTAGATGGGCTGCCCTTGCCTCAGCACCTGAAGGAGGCATGAAGCCAACAAGCAAGGCATAGACTTGGGTTAAACATCTTGCCAGCCCTTCCAAGCTACTGGGGCCCCCGGGTTATTCTTTCACTCACAGGGTCAGATGCATCTCAGAAACAGGGAACACACTGAGAAGTGTTAACCAGGAATACCTTGGTCTTGACTTGTGGCTCTGAGCAGGCACATGGCAAGACGTCTGGAGTTGGAAGACATGGCCAGGAGGCAGTACTCAACCCTCCTAACCCGTGGCATCTTGAGCAAGTTGTCTATTCTTTCTGTTTCCATTTTTCCTTTGAAATAGAAAAAATACTATCATTTGCTAGACTTACTTTTCCCAACTGTTGTAGAAAGCACATGAAAAAATGTATGTGAACGTCCTCTGCAATTGTTAAACCCTCTGCAAATGTGAACTATTCGAGTCATAGAAGTCACGGATGGTGTATCGTTCAACACTATCCCCAGGTCCTTGCCGGATGCTGATCCATAGTAGGTGCCCAATTAAGCACTGAATTAATACTAAAGAAGCCTTATTTCTAAAAATGAGAATAAGGTAATCCACATGATTAAAGTGAAACAATGGTCTTTTCAAAAACACCTGTAATACGTGTGGAGTGGAAGGGGCCATGGGCGCACAAAGCACAACTCTAGGGCACTGGGTGAAAACAGTGCATTCCTAGAATCAGGGGAATTTGGAGGGCAATGTCTTTGGGGCTAACAAGAGTTCTGTGATCAGTATGATTGAGGAAATAGTGATCTTAAGAGGAAAAAAACCAGAGAATGTTGGTGATTGGTGAGGTAAAGCAACACCCACATGCCAGTTTGGTGGTGCCAGGGAAGATGCTACTACTGGGACAACTTCCTCACCAAGTACCCCCTGCCTTCTGCTCCTTGGGATTCAATTTTAGTGTCACTGACAGCAGCTTCAGTAGCTAGGCTGTTAAACAGTCAAGTCACCAAGTTGAATGCAAAGGAATCACATATCAAGGTAGGGGATGGACTTGGGCATTAAGCTCTAGGACAGCATGTTATCCACCAGTGTACAGTGTCAGGGCATCTTGTGTTCTAGACTCTCACCTCCTCCTCTGCATAATCCCTTGGAAACCAGTATTTCCTTCTGGTTATTCATTGTAATTCACCATAATCCCAATATTTATAAAAGCCAAATACAACATGGCACTGGTTATAAAAAATTTCAAGGTGGTAAAACACTCAGTATTCATCCTGTTCCATCTTATGGATGAGGAAACTGGCTCAGAGAGGTCCAGTGGCTTGCCTGAGGTCACCTAGCTGGGCATGGCTGGCCAACTGAACTCATTCAGAAGTGACCTCACTCTTCTAGGCAGCCTTCTGAGATCTGTTGTGAAGCCCTTCACTTTCTCCCAGAGAAGGCTGTGTACCTATGAAGAAGGCCCAAAGAGCCCTCTCAGGAAGGACTTCTGCACATGCCTGTCCCCACCTTTTTTTTTTTTGCGGTACACAGGCCTCTCACTGTTGTGGCCTCTCCTGCCGCGGAGCACAGGCTCCGGACACGCAGGCCCAGCGGCCATGGCTCACGGGTCCAGCCACCCTGTGGCATGTGGGATCCTCCCGGACCAGGGCACGAACCCGTGTCCCCTGCATCGGCAGGCAGACTCCCAACCACTGCGCCACCAGGGAAGCCCCCCTTCTTATTTTTATGCTTTAAGCATGGAACCCTTTTGCTCTGGGTTGGCTCAAAGATAAGGGTTTCAGAGATTGGACAGGTGAGATAGATCCATTATTTTCCTTTAATGGTCAAAGTCCTGGGAGAGATCAATCAAGACCTGGATCTGAATTTGCTTGGCCAGCATAGACGTGAAGACGCTTTTCAATAGGCTGTTGGGCCTGAGGAATAAAGACAATCAAATAAACAATGAAGAGATGGAACCACCTCAGATTCCGATGACCAGTGATGTTTCCAACTGCAAACCATGCCCTGCTCTTGGGATGTTCCCAGAGGCCGAAAGAGAGCAGAGGTCAGCAGGGAGTGAATTTTCTTTCCTTGAAGAGATGAAGGGCACCATCCACCACTTAATTTCTGATAAGACATTAAATGCATGATTCTCATCTTTAAGAAATGAAACACTTAGCTGAATTTCGCATCAAAGGAATACATACTCCTGTTAAAGCACTTATAAAGGAAAACATCTACAAAATGTCCCATTAGGCTGATAAATTTATAACACTATGAAAAGTATGCCAGCAGTTTCAAAGCTGACTAGAGCATTGTGTTTAAAGAGTATGAATGGATTTGAGTTTAGCAATATTTCATTAACACGAACAAGTTTAGTCATCACATCCCTTCCCAATATTTTACACATTTACTTTCAACTAGGCATCTGTATGCCATGACAGAATGTGGACATCATCTTTAAAAATCAGTTGTAAAATGAATGATATTAAATGGACTTTCACAGCGTGAAGACATGGAAATATATTCTCATCTTGATGTGTGGGGCTGTACAGACATAAATGCCATTAGCATTAATGGTAATTATGTGCGTAAATCCCCATGCTCCGGATGAGACTATGCCCCTTAGTCTGCAAATACAATAACGGGCTCATTTTTGAGACAAGAAACAGCTGAGACTGTCTTCCCCCCTCTCACTAGAAGAGAGATCCAGAGTGGCTTAGAGCGTAAAATCTGATCACCCGCTTTCCCAAAACATGCGGTTCAAGCACTTTAAAACCCTTTTACCTCGGAAAAGCTGAAGATGTAGAAAAACGTCTCAAACTGCAATCTGAGTACTCCAGTAATTTATGCCAGATCATTCATAGTTTCCTGTCACCTGCTAGGGTGGATACACTGCAGGAGATATACACTCTCATAGCCAACTTGTTTTATTATGGTCTGATAAGTAGCAAGAATAATATTTTTCACTCAACCCAGAAAAGGCTGTTTAGCTACAGTGAAAATTTGCAGAAAGTAAGCAAATTTAGCATCCTGCTCACCAAAGCCAATATATTCTAATCTTATTAAAACATGCAGGTAGATGACAGTGCCAGGGAAAAGGTTCAAGTCTTCTGTTTTTAATTCTTAAATTAATAAGGTGGTATGACCCAGTGCTTGGTTAGGCCTCACCTTATACAGTAGGAAAACAAAAAGTCCCCTTTGCCAAAAAGTCAGAAGACATTACCACAGAGGGCCGCCTGCTTTATAACTTTACAAACACTTCATCAGGGGAAGACGGGGCAAGGAGACACGTGTAATTAAAATATACTAAAAAAACAAGCCATTGTGGCTTTCAATTACAATGGAACTAAGAAGCAACCATATTATTTCTACAAACTATTTTCACTTAGCACAGTTCAGATGGAATTATTGCCATGACCTTTTAAAAATGTGAAAGAGTGAATCAATACCCTTTCAGAGGCAAGATTGCAGGCGCAGAATTGGCCGTGCTGTAATAGTGTGTATTTCTGCATCAGAAGGCAGTTGAAACCTAATTATCGTCAATCACATACAAGGTAGCTCCCCGTCCTGACGAGCCCGGGCGGGCAGCAGCAGACCCCGGGAGGGTCTGTGCATGTGAGTCTTCGTGGAGAACGAGCACGTGTGGTGAAGGGGCCGGGGGATCTCGGAAACCCTGGGCCGGCAGAGTAAGGCTTACAGGTGAGTTATAGGGACTGTCACTCATTTACAATAACTAACACTGGCCTGTCAGAAACAGCCACCTGTAAATGATGTATGAATGGCTGGCAGCCTGCCATCCCCCAATAGACCTTGCAGCCAAGAACCACGTTTTATTGTCGAGGTCATCGGAATGCTTACTTGGATACATGCCATATACTATTAAAAAATAACAAACAGCCAATCAGCAACATTTCTTAAGGCTCAAGGGCAAAATAGCCAACCTTCCTTTAGAAAATAGAAAACGAACATCCAAGATCCATTTTAGCAGGTAATTTTTATAATTACTTTTCCCTAGATATAAAGAAGCAAAGCTCTGGAGAAGCCTGAGGCTGCCGATACAATGTCAGATGGAGAGAATACATATGGATATTCACTTTTCCTAAGCTCTTTTATCCATGATACCAGCAAAACAAAAACAAAAACAAACTCCTTTTCATCAACAAGAGTGACAGCCCCAATTGCTAGACTACGTGCTGATAAGTTCCCAGGCTATGAAAGCCACAGAAACCAGTTAGCAAGGCAAGGAAATAAGGACCACAGGTTTGATTTTTCTATTCAATTCCATCTTTTTGGAATCTGCCTGAGACACTAAGATAATCTTATATACTATGACCCTTTTTGGGGGTTCGATCAATCTTTTTTATATACCATCAGAAGGCTATATCATGTTTTAAATTTTATTCAATAGCCTAAATGTGAGCAGAAGTTGCAACATTATTTCAACACAAGAAACACAACATTATTAAATGCTACGGATATTAAGCCATGAAGAAGTGTTGGCCACCCCCTTGTAACTTTTCTTTAAAGCCAAAAAAGTCTATTCTGCAGCCATACACTTTCAAGTATCATCCCATCTAGCTTGGGGTTGAAAAATCTCTGTGATAATCAGCCTGCACAGTCCTGCTTCACCAGCTTCGCTTGCTGCCACGGAAGTGAAGGATTCGACATATTTGTTAACATTCTATAGTAATTGGACAATCTTTTGTTCAATGCTCTTAACGTTCCAAGAATAAAAACGTTAAAAATGCACTTTAAAAAACCGGGAATACTCATTTCACACAAGCAATAGTTTTTAATTTTGAAAAAGAGTTTAATTGAAATTACATTTGTTATGCAGAGACTACCAGTAATTATCTTGGCTTCAAATATGCAAACACAAAGATTCCTTTGGAACTGATGACTCTTTTCAGAAGTGGTTACTGGTTGAGTTCGGTGATCTGGGGACTGGCCTGTGAGGCAGGTGGTCCCAGGGGTACTGGATGGTCTTCCAGAGCCGCTGTGGTAGCACACGTGCCAATTTAGCCAAGAGATTGCTGCCCTGGCAGTACGTCACAGTGCTGGTCCCAATCATACCACTTCAACCACAGAGTTCTTGAACTGGGCAAACCCTCTTCCCACAAAGCAGTGACACACCATCGTTTTAGCCTCTGGTCTCCTAATATGATCATCCAAAATGAGAGAACCCAGACACATGATGAAACTAAAAAGGGAAGTTGGAATCCTGCCCCAGCTATGACTTCAGGGGTTTGGTAAAGGAGACCACCATTGCCAAAAGCAGTGACTTACAGGAAAGGAGGGACTCTCACAGGATGCCATAACTCACTTTTTGGGGCTCAAAACAGCATGCAAGAACCTCTCTCTTAAATAGCTCATGGCCAGAGACAACTTTACCACCTCCTCTGGGTGATATATCTTGTTATTGCAATTTATGTGACTTTGGTAACTACTATACAGTAACCACTCCAAGTCCTCTGAACAGGAAGCTTCTCAACATACTGATTTCGAATGTCCCACAAGTGTTATAAAGTGATTGTTGCGGACCATTGTCTTAATGTCCCCTAAATAATAATAAATTTAATGCTGAAAAAAAATTCTCATTCAGGAACGTATTTCCTGTAAACTACCAAATGATGTAAAAAAAATAATAAATTTCTCCCTTGGCAACTTAATTTGTAGATAACTGAGGTTATGTTTAGATAGGAGTCTTACATTGAATTTGGACTCTATGTGACTTTAATATCATTAAGGGAATATTGTATT